>NC_091714.1:10030000-12530000 GCF_041296265.1 Equus caballus
GCAAAAACAAAAAATGAAAAGGCACATACCAGAGTGCTCTACTCCTAAGAAGTAACAGGATCGACACTATGTTGGCAAACACGTCTTAAACCGAGTATATGTGTGCCTTTTAATTAGCAAAAAAGTGATGATTATCTATTTGTTCTGCCGCCTTACACATCACTGTTGGGTCTCCCTCCCACCTCTGGTACCCCATCTATGACACCGTCTGCTGGTCCGTGACCTAGAAGACAGGGCCCAGGCACGAGGCAAGGATGCACCCTGCAGGCCTCGGGCAGCGCCCGGCCCATACCTAGCAAGCCCTCAGTAGATATTTGTTAACTAAACAAATTGGGTAAAAAGAAGCCGAGAGCTAAAGTCAAACTCTCCTCTGTCTTCATTTAGCTCTGGATCCAGCCTTGATGCCATGGAAAGACCCAGAAACAGACGTTCACTCCCTGCATGAGTGGAAGGGTGTGGAGAATATTGGTAGGAGGAAGAAAGAAAAGCCTGTCTTAGGAAGGTATGGCGTGGTACTTTTCCATCTGGTGCCCCCTCCGTGATCCCTCCGCAGGGTTGAGGGCTCAGAAACCTGGAAGAACATTGGAATCTCGCTGTAGGAGACCTGAACTTTCCTATCTTCACACATTGAACCAGCTGCATTTTAAAAAGGGAATTTAGCTGCGCTGCCCTCGCCTCAGCTCATCCTGCTGGGAAGATGACAGGTACCAAAATAAGCAAACAGTATTAGCTGGAGGAGAAGACAAGATTCGTGTCACCTGGAGGCTGGCCAGCGTGACCTTGAAGAACTGAGGACGGATCCTATACTTGAATCTTTCCTACGATGTCATAACCTACGGAGTCCCCGAAAATGGCACAGGGGTCATGTAGGGGAGAAACAGCCCTGTAGTTTGACAGTCTTGGCTGTATCATGGCTCTGTGTGCTGACTGTGTGACCTTAGACAAGTTATTTGAAGGTGGCCTCAGTTTTCTTATGTATAAAATGCGTATACTACCTAATTTGTAAGACAGTCTTGAGGATTATCCAGACAAATTGGTGTGCAAGGTGTATTAGATATTGTTCTAATTGTTAGCGTGTTCACAGAGATATCACCAAAATAAAATACTTTGAGGAAAGTCTAAAGGGTCACTTGGTGGTTCAGGGGACCTGAAATACAGCAGCTCCCACAAGCCTTGCCCATGAGGACGACATGGGGTAGATCTGCATGCATTAGCATTCACATTGGCTCCTGCAGTGGGCTTATGTGTCACCAGGGTCCTTTCATATAAGCAATGGCCCCTCCAGCCGAGAGAAGACCCACAGACCATGAATGGGCCGTGCAAGCCCATTTGAGGAGGAACAGGAAATGGGTGTGAACTGATGCTCACGTTTGTCTAACTTCACACATCATGCGTGTTTTCTACAATATCGGCATCACTGTTAAATCCACTCGTGGAACTTAATTTGCCAAACCCTAGCATACACCTTTAGTAGCTGTTATCCCGCATTGGAGCAGCTGCTCAAAAATATTTCAAAAGCACAACTTACTTTTCCACTTGATTTCTGTAGCTGTAGCTGATCGAATTCCAGAAGTTTCTTCCAGTCTTGGCGTTTGACAAAATAGAAGACTTCTTCATACGTGAGATCGATGCGGTAGTTGAAATCCCCGCACCAAAACACGTAATCGTGAGAGAAAATATTTCTTCCCTAAATTGTAAAGAAAATCATGATCAAGGCCGGCTGTGGTTGAGTGGTTAAAATTCTGCACGTTCCACTTTGGCGGGTTCGCGGGTTCCAATCCCGGGTGTGGACCTACCGCACTCGTCAGCCATGCTGTGGAGGTGTCCCACATACAAAATAGAGGAGGACTGGCACAGATGTTAGCTCAGGGCTAATCTTCCTCAAGCAGAAAAAGAGGAAGATTGGCAACAGATGTTAGCTCAGGACTAATCTTTCTCACCAAAAACAAAAGAAAGAAAGAAAATCATGATCATTCTGGCCCATCTTGCAAGGAAGGTGGGAGGGGGAGAAAAAATGGCTCACTATGCACATGACAAGCAGAGGTGTTTTTCTTAAAATGCTACTTTAAAAAAAAAAAAAGTCTTCTAGACCAACTCAGTTTTCACTAATCCCATAAACCTACTGAGTAACTTTTACATGGCTTACATTTTATTCTTATTTTTATTTATTTATTTCTTTTTGGAGGAAGATTAGCCCTGAGCTAACATTCAGGACAGAAGGTTAAAACGATCACAGCCAAATAAATGAGTGTGTGGAGCAGCGTGTCTAACAGAACTTTCTGCAGTGATGGAATCGCCCTTCATCTACGCTGTCCAAAATGGAAGCCACCCGCCACGTGTAGCCACTGAGCACTTGAAATGTGGCCAGCGCAAACAAGGATTTTGTGTCTTAATTTTAATTAATTTAAATGTAAATGGCTACTTGTGGCTAGTGGACAGCACAGGTGTAGGGTATTAACTTATAGGTACCCTCAATATTTCTGTTGTTGAAAAAAGGAGCTGTATTGTAAGCCCAGAGCCCTCTAAATATTTTGAATGTGTCCCAAGTTTACTATTTCAAAACAGCACTTGTTAAATAAGAAGGGTTGGACATTTTTTTCTTAACTACATAGACACAAATGCACAAAGAAAACATGTGTGATGTCCTACATAATCTGGAAAACGATAATTTGCAACTTTCCCAGCTCACTCGTTTGTTTCTTCTTTAATACAAGAAATTTAAAACTACCTCCAGGATTATCACCTTAGGAATGAAAACTAAAGAATTTTTTGCCTGGAGTGCATGTGCAGCCTAGTACCTAGGACATCAGTGTTAAGGGACCTGGCTCACACGGGAGAGCTCCAGGACCCAGCCAACCGTGTCAGATACTGGCAGAATATGTGGCAAGAAGAGCTGGAATCTACCCTCGCTTCTGGGAAACAGGTGGCTTGCACCAGGCTGAAGATGTGCGAGCCGTCATCTTTGCACAGCAAAGAGAACATTCAAACCTGAAATTGAAAAGAGAATCTGCCGGCTCCAGAATGGAAACCTCTGATCACCACTAGAGGGCGGTGTGATGCACGTTATTGGCAACGTTTAGACAGGTGGGAGCACCCAGGGCTCTCCAGTCATGAAATCAGATTTGAAAAATGGTTTTTTGTTTTTGTTTTTTGGTGAGGAAGACTGGCCCTGGGCTAATATCTGTTGCCAATCTTCTTCCTTTTTTTCCTCTCTTTCTCCCCAAAGCCCAAGTACATAGTTGTATATCGTAGTTGTAAGTCATTCTAGTTCTTCTATGTGGAATGCCATCACAACATGGCTTGATGAGCGGTGCAGAGGTCCACGGCCAGGGTCCAACCCAGCAAATCCCGCGTCGCCGAAGTGGAGAGTGCAAACTTAACCACTCGGCCACAGGGCCACCCCGAAAATGGGCATTCTTAGCTGAACCACAAGAGAATGCATGTGTGAAGGTTGTGAATCTCAAGAAAATTGAGTCTTACACTGTTTGGATTCAAATGTTCCTCACTAACTTGGACAAGGCATGGACACATTGGTTTTCTTTCCCCACCCCACTCCCTTGAATTAGAAAACTGGAAAAAGCACATGAGAAAACGTAGGATGCATAAGGGCACTCAGGAAGCATATTGAGAAGAGGGACTCCCTGGGCTTACCTCTGTTGCACCATCCCAGGTCATCTCCTCTCCCCCAGTGTGAGCCCCAAGGGCAGGGACGCCCCCACGGAGGATCCCCAGTGCCTGCCCATATTAGCAGCTCAAAACTCATGGGTGGGGCTGAACCGGCAGGAGCCAGCTGTCAGCGGCGCTGGCCGCCACGGGCTCACCGTCGGGAAGCTCAGCTTCTGGGTGATCTCCCTGTAGTCCTCGTTCCTCTCCTTCACCTGGGACTGCCCGGCCGTCAGGTGGCTGCACACGAAGCAGAGGCTGGTGCTGTGGAGCTGAAAGCGGATGCCCACGGCACCTTTGTTTCCTGCCTTCCCTCCCATGCCGGTCTTCACTGTGTCGATCGCCACATCCCTGGAACAGAGAATGCACACACAGAGCTGGCTTCTTAGTGGCTCCAAAGAGAAAGCATCTACAGAGACGAGCCGGGCAGCGGCATGAGGCTTGCGGCTCTGAAAACTCCAAACCCATCAGCTCAGAGGCTGTTTCACCACGTCCTCAGCGGCCAGGCCACAGAGACCTGCGTGCCCACCATCCACTCTGTTGTCCCTCCTGACATCCTTCCTCTCACTGCCGGTGGCTTCCTTGTAGGGGGTTTGCAGAATCAGCCCCACGGCCCCAACGCTGAAGGGCTCTGCACTTACAAAAGTGCCCCCGAGGCCCCCGTGGAATCACCTTCATCCTTGCTTTCCACTTCCTCGTTCCAGCTGTCGCTGCCAGCAGAGGCGGCACAGACATCACCACCCCCCACCCCGCCCCACGCCATGCGGCTTTACTGCAAAGCACAGGAGGGGTCTTCAGGGAATCTACTCATTTCAAGACACAGGAAACCTCCAGTTATTTACGCTGGGCTGGGTAGGTGGTTTCGATGCAGACTCCTGCTCGTGTGAAAATGCCAACTTATAATGCATACGGGTGAATGTGTAGGTGCACAGGACCACGGGCTGAAGCCCAGACTGAGGCCCACACCTGCGCCTAGGACTACCACCTGGCAGACAGGTGAGGGGGTAACTGGCCAACTGGTGTGCGAGCTAAATAAGCTGGAGGTTGCAGGAGCGAGAGGCCGAGGACACAGGCGTCCAGGACCTGAGGCAGCGTCTGGGAAATCCAGGGCTCCTCAGCATCGCGCCCTTTCTCCCATCATCTCTAACCTCCGCCCTAACCTTCCCTCACTCTAACCTTGGCTGACCTTCACCCACTCGCTTCGGACACCGCCATGCTGCCATCGTAAAGCAGCAGGGGGACAGGGACGTAAACATTTTCCCAAAGTCACAGAAGAGGATTATGAACACAGAGCACAGTCTTGCTCTCCAAGTGCTGCCATGGGCACACCTGCAGCCCTCTAAACATGCACAAGTGTTTCACTGGGAGGAGGGAAGGCTGGCTCAGCACCTGGTATCGGCAATGAGAAAAATGGGAGGAAATTCTAATGACAGGAATGAGACCAGACAGCAGTTTTAGATTGTGAGACAGTTGAGGGAAAAGGTGAGTCCCCCTCAAACCTTAAAACACACACACACACGCACTCATGCGCACACACGCATGCACACACATATGCACACATATGCATACACACGCACTCACGCGCACGCACACGTATGCATACACATATGCACTGATGCACATACATGCACATCCTCTCCTGCAAGAACACAAATTTCCTAAGGTTTCCCCTTTCTGACATTCACAAAGCTGTCACTTCAGAGACACAGTCATGGGTGACAGTGGCAGAGGCTTTCTGCCCACACATCTTATTTAGAATTCTTTTTAAAAGAGATGAAAGAATTGGCATTTCCTGATGAGGTAGTCAGCTCTTAGTCAGAGGTTTCCTGTCTAAAATTTCAACAAGGAACCCCTTTCCTCGTGCAAAACTGAGCTTGAGGGACAACGGTCATGAAACACTCCGTCTAAGAGTTTAGCTTCCTGAGCTAGAAGGTTCCCACTGTGGCTTTTTAATCGCTAGACAATATGCTATTCAGCCCAGTTTTTTCTTGGGGGTTTTGTTACATTTAGCTAGAATAATGGCAGGTTCTGATTCCTATTGTGGAAGGCGAGGAGGAGGAGGAAGTCAGAACAAAACAGCAGGACGAACAATCCCGCGTTCCCCCAGATGTTCGCAAACTAAATGTTCTTACCTGATGAATGGGACATGGTACGGACGCACGAAGATATAAAGACAGACGCCCACCAGCTGTGCTGAAGTCAAGAGAATGTACCTATGAGACCGTGAGATGGCTTTCTGAAGCTGCTCACCCCACATCTTCCTGTTGGTGGTACTGGAAAAGAAAAGAAAAGAATGATGCCGTTTACAGTGAGCTGGAAGTGGGCTCTCCCACCGACAGATTCCTCCGGCTCTTGGTTTATTCTTTTCACAGAACTGATTGTGTACTGCCTGCACTCCCACGTAAGCGTCACACCTTGATTCCTGCAGTGGACTATCTATGTATTTCTGGTTGTGTCGCAGACATCACAGCACATACCCCGCCCCCAACCCCCACCTGAAACCCAGCTAAGACCTCACTCACAAGAGCTCCAAAGAGTCAGGTTTTATTATTTGTTCATAAAGTTCCTTGAAATAAAGCTGCACCAGCATTATTCACAATAGCCAAGACATGGAAGCAACCCAAGTGCCCATCAATGGATGAATGGATAAAGAAGATGTGGTATATATATCCAATGGAATACTACTCAGTCATAAAAAAAGACAAAATTGTCCCATTTGCAACAACATAGATGGACCTTGAGGGTATGACGTTAAGTCAAATAAGCCAGACAGAGAAAGACAAACACCATGTGATTTCACTCATATGTGGAAGATAAACAAACACATGGACAAAGGGAATAGATTAGTGGTTACCAGAGGGGAAGGGGGTCGGGGCAGGGTGAAAAGGGTAAAGGGGCTCATATGTATGGTGATGGATTAAAAACTAGACTATTGATGATGAGCACAATGCAATCTATGCAGAAACTGATATATAATAACATACACCTGAAATTACACAATGTTATAAACCATTATGACCTCAATAAAATAATTTTAAAAAAAAGAGCTGCACCAGTTTAGGGAAAAAGCTCCAGTTGACCTTATACCTAATGTTAACCCAGTGGCTTTCTTTCCTTTGTACGTGCTGGAGAGAAGAGAAGTACCTCCTCCCCACACTCACGCTTTCTCACCTTTGCCCAGGTAACGTGAGTCAGCGCCCTCCCAGCCTGGCCGTCGGCCCACGCCCTCCAGGCTCACATGCCCCAGCTCACAGCGTGATGACCTCCATAAGTGTACCTCCTATAGAGCGATAACCTCCCTTCCTTCTGTTTCCTTAATTAGCAGAGAAGAAGGAACGCGGAGGTGCGTATCTGTGCCTAGGAGGGAGGAGCCCAATCAGAAGTATCCAGACATCGAGGGTCACAGGTTACTGGATTCTGATGCAGGACTCCGGGGCCCTGCTCCTGGCCAGGCACCGGCTCAGGAAACCCTCAGGTGAGTTTCACAGCACCATCCTGCACCCCCCGCACCTGGCCACTTACCTGGCATTGACAATATTCCCTGCGCTCAGTTCCACCATCTCTTCAAACCCCACGGCAAATATGTCAGCTGGGCTGCTGTCATCTGGAGAACAAGGCAGGAAATGAAAGAAATCAGACTCCCTAGGGACTGTGTCACGTGACTCATGGGCACCACATTGTCTATGAGCCCCGCTGTCCCACTGCCCAGTCCACTCGTCCACGGGGCACTGTGTGGACCTGCCCTGCGCCTCCCGCTGTGCACACGGCCTTTCCCAGTCTCCATCCTGGGGCACGGGGCTGACCTCTCCGAACCCCTGCTTCTTTCCCTGCCTCCCCCCATTATCCTGTTGGTCCCTCTTCCTTCCTGAGAACTTCCATGTGCATCAGACCCTAAGTTACTTGGGGTGGCGCTGTCTCCTACTCGTCTGTGTCCCTCGAGGGCCCAGCCTCGCCCTGTTAAGGACTGACTGTGGTTCTGTCCCAGGGGACTGCTGTCCTGGGGTCAGAGAAGGGAAGGCCCAGCCCTGCTGGGAACCACTGATGAAACCTGCTCCAGAAACGCCTGCTTTACAGGAAGCACAGCAAGCCAGGAGGCATTCCTCATCCCTCCTCTCTTTGTTCCCTTCAACAAGGAAAGTTAGGATCTAACATAATCCCAGCAGCCATTTGCCGCCTCTTTCTAGTCTCGTCCTCCTGATGCTCAGCTGTCTGGGCCACGAAGCCCAGCCATGGTCCCAACTGTGGCAGAAAGTGACACCCTCCCTTGCCGACTCCATCGGGAAAGGCCAGGGTGTCCACCTGCTCACACGAGGCAACCTGGTCAACTTAACTGAGGCTTAGAGTTTCTTTTCTTTTTTTTCAAGAAAAAATATCTGTTCCTCTGATCTGCCTGGCGACACATATGCCTTCCTTCTCCCGCGTCTGGTGAGTTTCTAGTGGGAGCAGAGGCAAGCCCACAGTCCCAATAAAATTCCCTGCAAAGGAACAGACAGCTTGCTATTGCCACCCACCCTGTGCCTGCCGGCGAATGAAGAGGAGTCACTTTATGCAAAAAGGCGAGGGAAGCTCCAGCCACAGTTACGCTAAAGATCTCACATTTACAGGGCCTGCTCCGGTGGCCATCCAGAACGGTCACCCCCAACACAGAGAGAGAATCCCAATGACTCCAAGCTGTGGATGTGAGCCACTTCCCCGCCGGGACAGCAAGAGGGGTGTGGACAGCACATGCAACAGTGGGGGACGAGGCTCTGGGCACCAGTGAGGACAGCTGTTAAGAATGAGAGGCTCCTGTAAATCCACAGGCAGAGAACCGAATCACAAGTCTCTTCCAGAATCCAAGGAAGCCAGGAAAAGCAAGGCCCCTGGGTAAACGCTCCCTGGGGAATCATTTATTCTTCAAAACACGAGTTCTGAGGCTATTAAATATTAGCTTGCATGATATAAGATAAAGGGTGAGGTGTCAAATTTGGAATTATTTTATTCTGAAAAGGTACACAGATTCTTTCACGACTACTTAAAGTGGACATATACAGTCATAGAGTCGGTTTGGGAAATGGCAGGGAGATGTTCCTGGTCAGTAGCAAGATGAAAGGAACGCCCGCCCAGCTCCTTAGGGTGACACGGCTCCAGAAGCCGCATCGTCCTCCTTATGACAAAAAGGTTCTCATGATCAAAACCTAGAACTGCGAAGTCTCTATATGTGAAGAGAAAAGAGAGATTTGCCACTCTGATAACCCTTCCAGACATTCGGAAAAGAGAAGGCACCAAAGAGTTAACTGGCCAGAGAGTCTTCTGGAAAGTTAGACCACGACACCCTTTAAACATTCCGAGGAGTGAGAACACCAAATACCAAATTTCACAGGTCCACGGCTGTGGCAAAGGTCAGACCTGAGGGCCCCACTGGATCTTCACTTTGCTGTCACAGAAGCACCCGTGCTCACCCGGGGATTCCTCGGCTCCGGAAAGCGTGGGCGAGTCGAGCAGCCAGTCGGCCAGCTCCGCTGTCCCCAGGAGGTTGCTCCTGAACTGCTTGCCCCCGTTCACATTCCAGGTTCCCATGGCAATCCGGAGCCGCTTGAAATGTGTGAATTCCGACTGGCGCTCCGACATCGCTCTCAGGACCCTGGGAGTCACTGCAAGGAGGCATAAAAAGGGTATGTTGGCCTGCACTCCAAATCTCCATGCATCCCCCAAAACATGGATGGGGTTCCCTGTCGGAGAGAGAGGAATTTACGATCTTAGAGATATGGGCCGGGCTATGCTCCTTATGCAGGTGACAACCTCCATAAGCAGTACACCACCCTGGGGCATTTTTGTCACAAAGTCCTGAAAACACAGAGATGTTCCTCCCTTGGCACTCTTTCCCCACCTGCAGCCACAGAGGCTGTGACATCAGATCACAGGCAATATCGTCCTTAGCAGTCACTCCATGGTCCAGTGGGAATTTAAGCAACAGGATACCGCAACTCAGTGTATTTCAAAATATATATAAAACTTTAAATGTCTTACACCCGTCTTGGCATCTTCCATCTTGCATGCCTGAAATGTTTTGTTTTATCTCAGACTCAAGCCTTTAAAAAATCATTACTCTGAACCCTGTCCATACCCTAGATATCCAGAATATATTCCATTTTTTTAAACTAGCAATTTAACCCAAATCTAAATCCTCTGCCTTGCTACTAAGTAAGACTCATTATACTTCTCAGAGCTCCTCTCAGCTTTAGTGGGCTGACCTGATTTCCAGGGCAGACACCAATATCACCTTGGCTATTAGAAGCCAAGTAAGAGGTTCATCCAATGACAGAAGAAAGAGAGGAGAAAAGGGCCATGAAACCATTTTAAATGTGGGCAATCAATTTTTCAAAAAACACCAAAAATTTCTGAAACAAAACTTATACATTCTTATAAGGAAAAAAGTTAGGTCTCCCCTTCTTTTCCATTCGCCCTACAATGTTCACAGGCTCTAGGGGATAAGATGCCATTAAAATGTTCCCAAAGAAACGCTAGCTCCCTTCTAAGTGGAATCTAAAACAACAACAAAAAACTGAACCCACAGAACAGAGAACAGATTGGCGGTTGCGAGAGGTGGGAGATGGGGAGGGGGTGAAATGGTGTAGGGGGTCAAAAGGTACAAACTTCCGGTAATAAAATAAATTAAGTGCTGGGGATGTAACATACAGTGAACAATACTGTATTGTATATTTGAAAGTTGCTAAGAGAGCAGATCTTAAAAGTTCTCATCGCAAGGAAAAAAATTCTAACTGTGTGGTGATAGATGTTAACTAGACTTATTGTGGTGACCGTCTACCGGTACATACAAATATTGATTCATTATGTTGTACACCTGAAACTCATAGAATGTTGTACGTCAATTACACCTCAATTGAAAAAAAAAAGAACCACTAGCTATTACGGAATCATGACAGTCTCAGCCCCAAGACCACAGGGTGTCCTCATCCCAGGGTCGGCCATGTCCTTCTGCCTCCTCCACTTTTACAGGGTTCTGGGGCCTTGACAGAAACAGGAGGCTGCTCTCATGAGACTCCCAGAGACAAATGGGACCAGGAACACATTCAGGCTGAGAAAGAGGTTCCGGTGTGAGTTAGCATTCAAAGAAATCGACGCAGACTCCTGCAGAGTCCTCTCGGCTTCTCCCCTCCTCCGGGCTTGGAAAAACAGTCCAAACTAAGAAAGTACAAAAGCGGGCTCCCACTTGAGGCCAGAAAGCATAGGCTCCTGGGAAATACAGTGACAGCTGGTATTGTATATATATTTTTACTTTCTGTATGCTATGATGTTTGACATCTTAAAAAACCTTTCTGGCTGGGGAGACACGGTCCTTCCCGGTGCTAGCCAATTCCTAGACTTAGCCAAGAGCGTGGTGTGAATGTGCAAACGAACCAATCCTGAGCCACACCTCCTCTGCGGGCCCAGACTGTGGAGGCGATATTCCTCTGCCTTAATCAATCGTAGGACCAGGTACCATCCAACGAAAGCCCACCCCTCTACCCCAAAGCCCACCAGAATTATTCAAACTGCCAATCCTAAGCTGTTGATCCTGTCCCGCCTAGCCCACCAAGTCCCAGTAAAGGAAACGCCCCTCGCTCCTGCCTCCTGAGCACCCTGGGTCTTTCATGTGGCCCTGCGTGCTGTGCCAGCCCCCATCTCTAGGACCTGTGAGTATAATCAGCTTTGTTTTTGCCTGAGCCCCTCCTCTGCCTCCTCTCGTGGTTGCATATGACTGACCACCTCATAAAACGACATAAAACACAGCTGCAAGCTGCTTAGGCCAACCGGTCAAGCTGAAGACGCGGGCTAGAAAAACACAGAAACTCCCTCCCTCTGCCCTACAGCTCAGGGGAGTGTCTGCCACTGCCATCTGGGATTCCATGAGGAGGGGCGGGAAGGGCTGGCTAGCACCCCCACCCCCCTATGCCCTCCGGATGGCAGGGCAGCTGCACGCCTCTGTGCAAGCGGAGCGGAGGCCCCCTTACCCAGCAGGGCTGTGTTGTCCAAGAGCATCCTTCCCTTGTCAGCAGCCTCCTCGGCGTAGACGTCCCCAACCAGCAGCAGCTTGATGGCCTCCTGCTTCACACCATCAAAGAAGTTGGACTGGATAGTGCGAGACACAGACCGGGCCCCATCCTTCAGCTTCCCCACCTGCCAAGAGCCAGACCACAGGCTGTGAGAGGGGTCCGCGCAGACCCCCGCCCGCAGCCCGCGGCCGGCCCCTACCTTGGCCTTCCCTTCCAGGGCCCGGCTGCCCGTGAACATCTTGCTCAGGCTGTGCCCGTTCAGAGACCACATGGCTTTGAAGGCCTCCACGAAGCGGTCAGCGATGGGCTTTGAGTTCAGCCCTAGGCTCTCGAGCTGCAGATGAAGGACCTGCATGAGAAGTAAGGGACCCTTGTCACTAATTCTCGCCCGGAAGCTCCCCGACAGCTGCCTTGGGGGAACGTCACCAGGTGCCATCCCAGTGAGTTCCTTTCTCAGCAGATGGTGGATTACTCTGTGCCCCTCCAGGGGACAAGGAGTCCTTGCAGCAGAGAACGGGCTTCCCCCCACAATGCACCCCAACTTTAAATTGTTGTTCCACCCAGCCCTCCTCTGACCCCCCCACTCCTGACCCCTCTGCCCCCACTACCAGAGGGCTGGACAGCAAGCAGGGGCAGAGGGCAGACAGCGCTGACCCCAGCCCAGCAGTGCGCCAGGCGAGGTCACCCAGGCAGCAGGCCACTAGACAGACTCAGGTCTCTGTCCCAGGCTTCAAACCCAGCCTCGTCTCAGCCAGCCTCACGGCGCCTTTGCCCAAGGGAACAATCATTCCACAGAACTGTTCCTCCTCAAGGTGGCACCTGGCACCTTTGGGCCATCGCGTCTGGGATGCATTCCAAAAAGGGTGAAAAAGTGTGCCTGTGACGGGTCAAAGGCATATTGGGGCACAGGCAAGCCAGCCACCCAGGAACACCTCTCTCCAGATGCCCGGCACATCCCCGTCCCGCCTCCCCACAGTCAGAGAGTCAGCCCAGCAACGCCACCCTCATCTTGCTGATGAAGGCGCACAGCCCAGGCCCTGCGGGAAGCACAGGACACGACACAGCTGGCTCGAGGGGCCGCGGCGGGGACAGACCTCGAGCGCGATGAAGCCCTGCACTGTGTTGGTTCGGTCCAGGCAGTCGAGACAGTTCATACGCAAAGTGCCTCTCTGAAAACTTAGGAAAACAGGAAATGCAGATGGTTACGAGTTACGTTCGAAGGAGCAATGGCCGTAGCGCGATGGCCTATGTTTGACTGTAGACCCCTGAGGAAAGGCATATCAAAACTCACCTCCTCCCTGATAGCCCACCAGAACCCCCAGAACACATCCTGATGGACCCCAGCATCCCAATGGACCCCAGCATCCCGATGGGCCCCAGCCAGCATCCCGATGGACCCCAGCACCCCGATGGACCCCAGCATCCCGATGGGCCCCAGCATCCCGATGGACGCCAGCATCCCGATGGGCCCCAGCCAGCATCCCGATGGACCCCAGCACCCCGATGGACCCCAGCATCCCGATGGGCCCCAGCCAGCATCCCGATGGACCCCAGCATCCCGATGGGCCCCAGCCAGCATCCCGATGGACCCCAGCATCCCGATGGACCCCAGCATCCCGATGGGCCCCAGCCAGCATCCCGATGGACCCCAGCATCCCGATGGGCCCCAGCCAGCATCCCGATGGACCCCAGCATCCCGATGGGCCCCAACGTCCCGATGGACCCCAGCATCCTGATGGGCCCCAACGTCCCGATGGACCCCAGCATCCTGATGGACCCCAGCATCCCGATGGACCCCAGCATCCCGATGGACCCCAGCGTCCCGATGGGCCCCAGTGTCCCGATGGACCCCAGCATCCTGATGGGCCCCAACGTCCCGATGGACCCCAGCGTCCTGATGGGCCCCAGTGTCCCGATGGACCCCAGCATCCCGATGGGCCCCAGCATCCCGATGGACCCCAGCATCCCGATGGACCCCAGCCAGCATGCCGATGGGCACCAGCATCCCGATGGGCCCCAGCATCCCGATGGACCCCAGCCAGCATCCCGATGGACCCCAGCATCCCGATGGACCCCAGCCAGCATCCCGATGGGCACCAGCATCCCGATGGACCCCAGCATCCCGATGGGCCCCAGTGTCCCGATGGGCCTCAGCATCCCGATGGACCCCAGCATCCCGATGGGCCCCAGCATCCCGATGGACCCCAGCATCCCGATGGACCCCAGCCAGCATGCCGATGGGCACCAGCATCCCGATGGGCCCCAGCATCCCGATGGACCCCAGCCAGCATCCCGATGGACCCCAGCATCCCGATGGACCCCAGCCAGCATGCCGATGGGCACCAGCATCCCGATGGACCCCAGCATCCCGATGGGCCCCAGTGTCCCGATGGGCCTCAGCATCCCGATGGACCCCAGCATCCCGATGGACCCCAGCCAACATCCCGATGGGCGCCAGCATCCCGATGGACCCCAACGTCCCGATGGGCACCAGCATCCCGATGGACCCCAGTGTCCCGATGGACCCCAGCATCCCGATGGGCCCCAGTGTCCCGATGGACCCCAGCATCCCGATGGACCCCAACGTCCCGATGGACCCCAGCATCCCGATGGGCCCCAGTGTCCCGATGGACCCCAGCCAACATCCCGATGGGCGCCAGCATCCCGATGGACCCCAACGTCCCGATGGGCCCCAGCGTCCCGATGGACCCCAGCCAGCATCCTGATGGGCACCAGCATCCCGATGGACCCCAACGTCCCGATGGGCCCCAGCCAACATCCCGATGGGCGCCAGCATCCCGATGGACCCCAACGTCCCGATGGGCCCCAGCGTCCCGATGGACCCCAGCATCCCGATGGGCCCCAGCATCCCAACGGGCGCCAGCATCCCAACGGACCCCAGCATCCCGATGGACCCCAGCAGTGCTAGAGTGGCATGCTGACCTAGAGCACACACTCAGCAGACTGCACACCTGGGTCATTATCAACACAGTCAGTTCTCGTTATTTGCCATAGCTTTGTTCTAGAAAGTTGCTGTGAGCAATTTGTGAATTGAACCATTAGCAAATTAGCAAATGCTGAACCCTTGCTCCTAGGAGAAATACAGGGTTAGGTCCCTGGAGCCTCTGATCACACATTTTCATCAACTAGTCAACATAGAACCTTGTTTTGTTGTGTTTCTGTTTAAAGACACCTAATTCCATACACACTGTTGGTTGGTTAATACTGAACTCTTGGCAACAGCATGTAACTCGTTCCTGAACGAAGATTCTCTGACACGTGTATTTTCTCCAACAGGCATGTCACAGCCTTCTTGGGCTTGGGAACAGCAGGCAGCACTTAGCAATATATTGGGGGCCATTTTAAACAGTGAAATCACCAAGAAAATACACAAAAAAGTGAAAAACGTGGTACTAAATAGATTGTCAAAAGGACACATTTACAGCAGGAGAGCTGAAATGGAAGGCAGAGCGTAGCCTTGCTCCACCCCAGCTGGGAACATGCACATCGGGTGACTCAAATTTGTCACTGTTCTAAGCATGCCTGTGAAAGTACCATGAGCACCGATTTGGGGGTTACAAATAAATTTTAGCGACTGGGCAAATTTGCAAACACAGAACCTGTGAATCACAAGGCTCCACTGTATTGTGATTTGAGGAAACTGGACTTCCTTTCCTTTCGGAGCAAGGAGTCCCCATCCCAGCTTCCTGGGGCAATCGGGGTTATGCTAGCTGCCCCCTTCACTCTCACGGGTTCTCATCACAGTTTGGATGATAAGTTAGATGGTCACCATGGATCCACATTTTAACCTAGTCCCCTTTATTAGTAAGTTAATCTTGCCAGAAAACCATGCTTTGCCATCTACTTGCAAAATTCAAAAGCATTTTCTGATTGCAGAAGGGAAAGGAGAAGGCTGGAACCCAGGATCCCCAACATCGCTGAGCCTGTGGTCAGGAAACTGCAAGGGTAGCTAGGAGCGAGGGAGGGCACACATCCCTGGACGCTCAGCTAAGTCGCAGGAAGATGCAGACGCAGGTGGAGACTCACCGTGGACTTACATTCTCGCCCTTGGTGAACACATCAAAGTCATCCCAGTGCAGCTGCAGCTGGGGCCTCAACAGGTTCTCCAATTTCTCTAGCTTGCCGCCTTTGGCAAACTGATGGAAGTCAAAGTTGATCATAGGCGTGTCGCCAGCATGGCAGGAAGCCCAGAGCAACTTCTGAAAGGGGAAAGGAAGAGGGTGGCAGGGAGGGAGGGAGACAGTGACTGCGAACCTCCTCTCACAGCCGGAATCCGAGCAGCTCACTTGCGGGAGCACACGGTTTAGCTTTACAATTCAGGGTGGACCAAGCAGTTTATCGGTCCTGACCCGGAAAAGGAGGCCCAGAACAAAGACCCCGGGGACAAGAGCATCTTGCCTGCAGAAGGTCCACCTTGGGCAAAAGACAGCCAGAGCGGGTGTGGCTCCTTGGGGCAGCCCACAGCCCTGCAGCGACATCACCCTTCCGCAGGGCTCCGACGAGGGAAGGGCTGCTCTGCTCTTCAGGCTCCCAAGTGCCACAGGCCCACCCAGGGCAGGGCAGCGCGGCAGGCTGCGGAGCTCATAATCCAGCTCCCCGTTGCCCTGGTAACCAGTCCCATCCTGACAAGCACATGTCTCTGGCGGGTGTGCTCAGAAGTAGCCAAGTCTCCTGGTGGGTCCTCGGGGCCCCAAGAGAGGAGGTGCAGGAGGCACAGCCCAGTGAAACATCAGGGTGGGGGAGATAGGTGGCCAGGGCCAGTGGGCCCAGTCTGGCACGTGAACTGGAATGGAGGTGGGGCTGGAGATGGGAAAGCACAGCAGGTAGACACCAGCCCACGTGAGGCTCCTGGCAGAGGCCTCCTTTCCACAGGAGGAGCCTCACCCGACAGCTCCTCAGCGCTCTCAGCAGACAGTAAAGGGTGAACTGGCTGCCCTCCCAGGGCACCTAGCCTCAGGCCTCCCCATCCCACACCCTCCTGCATGGCTTCAGGTCAGACTTGTCCAGCATTCGCCCAGCCAGAGAATCTAATGACCTTGAAGGACTAGAATGACTTCAATCTATCTGGTCCCTGAAACACAAGAGTGCCCGTCCACCGTGAGCCAGAATGCAAATCAGCACACGGCTGGCATCACTAAGAAAGTCTTGCTACGAAGAAGTATGCTGAACTCAAGAGTGCGCCACTTACAGGATTTATGTTCTGGAGCAAGTGCTTTGTCCAATTGTGGCCCAACTACCGCTGGTCACAGGCCAGCTCGTGGTGCATGGACCTCAGTGTGGCAGAGCTGATGGGCTGAAGGAGCTGGAGCCCAGGCAGGTCTCCTCCAAGTGGTGTGTCCACTTCTGACCTCCTATCTGCCCGGGAGCCTTCCTCCCCGACCTGGGCCACGAGACCGCTGCCATCTCCTGCCCCCACGATGACAAATGAGCTTGGGGACACTTCCACCAGCTGACACAGGGGCTGAGGATGTCCCCTTCCCATAACTCAAGACATAAAGGGGCAGGAGATTCTTGGGTTCTTTTTTCTTCTTCTTCTTCTTCTCCCTTAAAATAAGCTGCCAACACTGCTGCCAAGATGGGAGGGAGAGGAGATACGGCCCAGCTTGTTGCCAATAGCAACAAACCAAACAGGAAAAGCAGGTCTGGCCAAATGAAATTGGCCACCGGAAAGTCTGCTCCAAGCACGCGGCTTTTCTGAGCAGAGAAATGAGCACCAGCTGGACTCAGCGTCCACCAGCCAGGGGTCAGGGGCCAGGGCAGCAGGAGACACGCAGAGGTGGGCCCTCCGTTCCCACTGAGCTGAAGTCTCACTTCAAACTCTCCTCCTACAGGGCTTCTTGAGCTTAGACAACCAGAGAGTTTTTCTGCAGAAGCCACAGGGAGCCGGGCACAGGGTTCAGTTTCAGGGGCAGCTCCAACAAGGCTGGAAGGTTTGAAGGCTCCAAGTTCACAGGAGGAAATCAGGTAGATTCCTTGCCTTAACCTGAGCAGGGGCTCTAAGGGGCCACTCCAGGCACAGGTGCCCTGCGGGAGTCTGTGGGAGCTCGCCAGGAGCCGGCAGCTGAGCCACACTAAGGAAGGAACGGGGAACTCAGGCTCCCTCACCAGCTCAGGGATGTGCAGGATGAAGCCGAAAGGCATGCATGTGCATGTGCACGTGTGTGTGTGTGTGTGTGTGTGTGCCCGCCCAAGAGAGCCGGGAAAGGCCCAGCTGTCGTGAGTCCTCACAGCCCCAGAAGGGAGCAGTGGAGGAAACGCAGCTGGTGACGGGAGATGCTTTGTTTTGACTTTGAGCCAATTCTCCCAGTCGCCAGCTCATTAAAGTTAACCTTCATACGCCAGGAACCCTAATTGCCTAATGCTGGAGAGAAGCGGAAGAAAACCTCCCCAAAGATGGTGAGGGCAGTGAGAACAGCACTGTTTCCAGTGCCCACAGAAGCCCGCCTCGGGGCGGGGCCCTGGGCTCCCTCACCACCACCCCGCCCCCCCACCCCCGCACGGTGCAGGAAGCAGGCAAGGGACAGGGTTTACCTTGAACGCTCTGTTGAGCACCTCCTCTCCGCCTCTGCTCCCCAGCAGGTTCACGACCACTTGCTTCCCATACTGCTCCTTCAGAAGCACCATATGCCTGCAAGGGAGCAGGGCAGCACGTGACCCCGTGTCGCCAGGACACAGGGTGCAGAAGGGACCTGATGCGCATGAGAGGTCCAGGAGGCGCCACCCCCCCAGAGCCCGAAGTGTGGGAAAATGAGCCCAAAGGATGGAGATCTCTCCCAGCCCCCTGGCTGCTCACTCAACCTCACTGTCAGGGACAAGCATGTCAACCATCTGTGTGCAGGAAGGCACAGGCTGAGAGGAACTCACAATATGTCAGACTTCTACATAAGCAGAATAGCAGATGAAGGTATGCCAGCCTTTCTATACAGTTCCTCCATGAAATCTAGAACAGCGAACTCGGCCTTTCATTAACAGAGCTTTAGAAATGCAATGTGCATCTCTCTGAAATTAATCTCTGGCTTCACCTGGTAGCTTCCTTCTCCAAACTTGAAAAATTGGTAGGAGAGCTGTCAACCTCAGTGTCCATTTTTTTCTCTAAGTGCTGCATTTCATTACGTTTAACCCAAACAAGAGGGCACACCAAAATCTCAGGCTTTACAAAAATATTCGTACATCAGAGACTACTTTTTAAACACGTGTTGAAATATTAGGGAGAGATTCTAATATTTACCCCTTACCACCAGCTTTTGAAAAGTAACTTTACAATTTTAATAACATTAGAAATGTTCACATGTAGTTTTAAAAAAAAAAAAAAAACCATAGGAAAAAGACAAAATGGAAAAAGCAGATGCAAAACTCTATTTTAAGAGTGCGATCTTTATCCCTAAATATAGAGAAAAGACTGGGAGATAACACTCCGTGTTGTCAAAAGTGGTGGAATTTTATGTGATTTAAATTTTTTTCTTCTTTATACATTTTTGTATTTTCCAAATTTCTACAATGAAATGTTTCTTTTATAAATGGATTTTTTTCAAGTTAATTAATACAAAAGAACCATTTTTAGCCCAATAAGAGAAAAAAATACTTCCTACTTTGAGGGCTAGCAGAGTGCAGGAGAAGAATATGGATTCTGAAGTGGGTGGTTAGGGTTCCTCTGATGACAAGTTAAGGGTGCGTCTACCCCCAGGCTCCTCTCTGTGTGAGGAATCCTCCTAGAAAGATGCTCCTGGCAGCCCTGCAGGCCCTCCTTGGGGGGAAGACGGAGGGCGTGAAGAGATGGCTCAAAATAGAGGCTCTGTACGAGCTGACAGGCTGTGCACTCTCCCTGGAGCTGTGCACTGCGGCAGCCCTGGGCGAGGGAGCCAGAAGAAACGGGATGTGTGTGGCTCGGCCCCTATGGGCCCTCTTCTGGGTCTGCATGCCCGGAGACGGTGCATCCTGGCCTGAGGTCCGACATGTGGAGCCCAAGAGCAGGCTCCACTTGGGTGGGAAGTCTGAGCTCAGCCCATCACTGAGTACCTTTGATTTGGCGGTGAAATGTGAGGATGTCCACTGTGGCCACACCCCACAATGCAGCTTATCAGAAATAAGGCTGATGTCTCATCTCCAATTGCCTGAAGCTTGACCTAAGTGTCAGCTGGTTCCCAATTCCAGAGTTGGAAGACGAACGATATTACTCATCATTCGTGTCGCCAGCCCGAAACACCCTTGACCAAATTATTCATCCCTTCCAAGCTAGTTCCTTCGTCTGCACCATTAGGCCAATCCTCCTTATTTAAAGAATGGTTCTGAGGACTAAAAAGATGAGTAAAAGTGACGACGACAGTGCTTGGCACATGGGAGTTGGTTTTTCTTTCCTTCCTTTTAATTTAAAAATAAGATAATACACTTATTGATAAATTAAAAACTCATTTCACTGGCTCCAAGGGGGAGGGTCTTGGAGTCCGCCCCAAGGCCACTGAGGTGGCTCTGTGCATGCAGGAGCCTTTTTCACTCTCTCTGCCCCTCTCTGACTGTTACATGGAGCTCCTTGGAAAACTGTGGAGTTTTCAGGACATTGAGGAGTCAGATTTGCATCTGGCAGCATCCTTCTCACATTCAGGGATCAACGGCCAAACACCCCTCATGTCTACACCAAGAATCCGGACACAAGCAGCTCCACGCAAGGTGACAGAGGGAGGAAGGAGCAGAGTTGCACTGTCCCGCAAAGGTGAAAGGTTAATTCTTTCATCAAAACTCATTGCCACACTGCGAGACAAGATCCTCCTCAAGCAATCACAGCCAGAGGCATGCTCAAAACACCAGCTCCCTCCAGACAGATGGCAGACAAAAGAACACAGTGAGGAACCTGCACAAATGGCACGGCATTGACAATGAGCAACAAGCATTCTGCAGGTACTAACTACCCACGTAAAGGATTTTCTGTAGCGGTGGGTGGGGAAGGGGTTTACTCTGGACCAAATCCATCAAAGAACTCAGAAACTCCTGAGAGAGCCCCGTGATGACCCAGAGATTTGGGACACCCCTCCAGGGCGTGATGGCAGCCCCACTCCTCAGGGGAGCCCCCAGCGCCCCACCACCGTCTATTAGAGAAATGTGTGACCTCACTTCTAAACGTCATCCTCAGTGAGGACAACACTGTTGCGAGTAGCATGAGAACGGGCAGCCCCTTCCACTGGGAATGTGAGAGTGCACAATTCTAGGCAAGCTTCGTGGTTAGGAAGCATGAAAAAATAAAACTTACTGTAAGCCAAACAAGTTTAAGCAGTAGCGGCTTGAAAAAGGACTTATGGTCTCACAAAATTGTTTGATGATTTGCAGAAGAGATTAAGTTTACCTCCTGGATTCAGGGAAGGGGGCTTGTGAGAAAAGGGAGGGCTTATTCCCTCCAGCTCGCACACACACATACGCACACACGTACATACACCATACACTAACAGGATTTAAAAAGTTTTAAGCCCAGGCCAGCATAGTGGTTAAGTTCGTGTGCTCTGCTTTGGCAGCCCAGGGTTCACAAATTTGGATCCTTGGTGCAGATCTAGCTCCGCTCATCAAGCCATGCTGTGGTGACATCCCACATAAAATAGAGGAAGATTGGTACAGATGTTAGCTCAGGGCCAATCTTCCTCACAATAAAAAAATAAATAAAAAGTTTCAAGTCTATGTAAACGTTCTTAAAATATTTTTTTTTAAAAAAAGCTCAAAAACACATGAACGCTTTTGAAACAAGCCCAGCATGTCCCTTCCTTCTTGCTTCTGGTCAGCTCAAGAAGAATTTCATATTCAATTACATGTTTAGTAAGAACATATAATATAGGTCAATGTCAACTAAAAGAACTCCATACGCACAATGTGTAAACACATTAATAGTGTTCTGAGAAAAAGGCAAGAGCACTTTGACTAATAGATTATACATCTCTTTCCAGTAAAAGCCCACGACTGGTAACATGCTAATTAGGGGGTCACAGCTGGGCTGGTGTCACCGGCCTTGTGGTAAACAAGAAGGCTGCAAGCCAATTTAAAGTCCAAATGAGGCTTCAGGTGGAATGATCAAAACACTTAAAAATTACACTTTGAGAATTTTTATTACATTCACTAAGATGATTTTTAAAATTAGTATTTAGATTAAAAAAGCAAATATTTTAAGAGGCTATTAACTATTCAAGGACAAATTGCTTGGCGATGGTGAAACTGGTGGACAGTTAGCCATTAATGATTATGTAGCTAGTAACTAAAGATTTTTTGGCAATTATTAATTGTAACCTTCAGTTATTTGCCCACTTGTTGTTAGGCTATGCTGCATATTTTTAAAAGACAGGTAAATAGGCAATATATTAACCAAGTCCCACTAAATTCCTCATAGACAGCATCCCTGATGCTTGGGTCACCATGGTAACAGATGCCTGAGTTGTTTTTCAGGAACTAAGAGTCGACCCCTATCTAGTTCAGGCTGGTGAAGACCATCAGCCCATCAACTGGGCCTGTGCAGGTGTCCAACAGGTGAACTCCTGAGGTCAGGGAGCCAAAAACTCCACCCTCAGGTCATGGTAACACTGCCATTTTGTAAACACACATCCTCTGAAGAGGCAGGAAGCTTGACTATACCTGTGCAGATCAGCAGTTACCTCAGTCCTCTTTGCCTCCAATCATCACCCCCACAGTTCAGACCGCCCCGCCCCCTTATCCCATAAATATCCCTAATCCCCATCTTCAGGGAGGCAGATCTGAGATGTGCTCTCCCGTCTCTTCACTTGGCTGCCTTGTGAATAAACCTTTTCTCTGCTGCAAACTCGTCATCTTGGTGACTGGCTTTTCATGCAATGGGCAAAACAAACCTGGTTTGATAACAACGGCTTTTCTTAAGCAAATTGCAAGATGGTAAGTGTGTTATGCTCCAATTTGTGTTTTCAAAAATGAACTATGTATATGCCAAAATTTTTTCTAGAATGATATAGGAAAAACTAAAAGTAAAATCTCTAGCAGTGGGAATTTGGAGTTAGGGTACTTTTATTTCTCACTTTATACCTTCCTATACTGTGACTTTTTAAAACCTGGAAATATATTACTTTTAAAACAAAACCAACCAGCTACAAATATCCGATAATTTAGATTATTCCTTATTAGCCGGGACAAATGGATAAAGTTTCATTGAAGAAGAAACTGATCAGATAAAATAATTGCAAAGTGTTACCTGAGCATTTATTAATGAACCTTCAGCGAAACCTGAGAGTAAGTAGAAATTCTTACTTATCAGTAAGTAAACTCTCTTGTTGCATAAAGAACTAAAGGAAAAGGCAGATTGAGAGTCCGGATCTGGAGTCCTCCCGTTCCCACTGCACACTCTTCCCTGTGCTGCTGTCTGATGGGAGGAAGGCTCCTAAGGACGAGAGGCTTAGGATGCTGTCAGATGACCCTACCTGTCGAAAGCAGGGGCATTGGCTTCCAGGCCTCTGTTGAGTCTCAGATGATGCGAGCCAACCTAAAGCAAAAAGAAATAACACTAGTGATTCCTCCTGCTCTACGAACCCAGGAAGCAACGGTTTCCCCCTTCCCCTCTCACTGCCTGTCTCCCACCACACGCGGCAGCCACTTGGCCCCTTCCGTGGCCCATTCGCAGCTCTGGAAGGCCAGGCCTTGAACTCAGGTCCTGAAGCCTGAGTCTGGCTCTGCGGTGGCCCAGTCCCAGCTGCAGCCTGGACCAGGCAGGCTGGACTTCTTCCACAGACAGAAGAGAAACTTCAGGGTAAGACCATGAGGACCCTGTCAGATCTGCAAGCGCTTCCATAGTGCGGAGGTGCAGCTAAGCCAACTGGGGAGAGAAAACCACATCGCAGCCTCCTCTACAAATCCAGAGACCTCGACTGCCCCAAATCTGAGTTATAATCACCTGCAAACTAATTTGCCTTATTATTTAGAACTACCTATTTAACACTGGAAGTTTAAAAAACTAACTTAAAACTATGTATTGTTATTGGAGCCAGCATGAAGAGGCTCTCTCTGGACAAATCTGGGACAATTTGAGCATTGAATTACAAAAGGACAGTAATGGATTATAACCTGATGAATAAAATAGGAGTCCATCAATCTATACAGATGAGAGCTGGATGGATGGGTAGATGAGGTAGATGGATGGATGCGTGGATGGCGGGGGGAGATGGCTGGGTGGATGGGTAGACAGGTAGACAGGTAGATGGCTGGGTGAGCGGATGGGGAGATGGATAGGCAAGTGGAGGGTAGATGGCTGGGGGGGTAGGCAGAAGGATTAGTAGGTGGCTAGGTGGATGGGTGGGTAGACAGCTGGGTAAGTGGAGGGATGGGTGGGCAGACAGCTGGGTAAGTGGAGGGATGGGTGGGCAGACAGCTGGGTAAGTGGAGGGATGGGTGGGTAGACAGCTGGGTAAGTGGAGGGATGGGTGGGCAGACAGCTGGGTAAGTGGAGAGATAGGTGGGCAGATGGATGTGTAGATGGCTGGGTGGGTGGACGGAAGGGTGAGTGGACAGAGGGGTGGACGGGTGGGCAGGTGGATGGGGGAGAAGGGAGGGCTCTTCCTTACCGTAGAATAGCAACTGATAAAAATGGAGGAAGTGATGGAAAAATCGTCATTTGATAACCATCATAGTAAAGAATTGTTTGGCAAAAATCATCCTTTGATCAGAAACATTAAGGGGAAGTTTGAGGAGGAGTGGGATATTGGCATGGCCTCAGAGTCTCAAGAGATGCTTATCAGTTGAAAAGGAAAATATGTTAACTATAAGTGAAGCCATGAAACAGCACCTTGCCCATGCGATCAAAATCAACATCACTACAGAGGGCCAGATAGACTCTGTGGGCCTCCAGATGGGACCCCTGGAAGGACATGGCATCAGGGATCCATACCCTCAACCTGACCATAATGAATCACTGGGAAACCCCAAAATGAGGCACGTTTGATCCAAAGGAAAAGAAGGCCTACATTTTCTAAAAATGTCAGTGTCACAAGAGACAGAAAGGCAGAAGAACTGATTCAGATTGAAGGAGACTAGAGATGTCACACCTAAATGCAGGGCGTGATCCTGGCCTGGATCCTGGACCGAAGGGGAAAAGGTGCCATGAGGGACATTACTGGGACAATTGATAAATCTGGAATATGGACTGCAGATTAAAGTATTGGGTCAATGTTAAATTTCCTGAAAATGAACCTACACTGCAGTGACGTAAGAGAATATATTTTCTCTTGGGAGAAACACCCCAACATATTAAGAAGATACATGATATACACAAGTGACTCTCAAGTGGTTCAAAAAATGATAGCATATGTGTGTGTGGCAAGATGTTAGCATTTAGAGACTCTGGGTAAAGGACAAATGGGAGTTCTCTCTACTGGTCTTACGAGTTTTCTGTAGGTCTGAAATTATCTCAAGATAAAAGGTTTCTTAAAATGTATGGTTTAGTCTTGCTTGTTATTGAGCGTTGTCAAAGTGGTGTCATGAGATCCATCCAGATGAGATGCGATGATTACTGAGTATGACGACATCTAGCCCTGTTCCCACTTGAGGAAAGCACCCATCTAGAAAACTGGTTTCTCAGCAATAGATTTAGAAATTACTGGGATTAGGTTTGTCCATCCAAATGATTCTACAAATAAAGTCACAAATCCGTTTGGTCCTAAGAAACTCTGGGAGTTCCTAAGAAAGGCTCAACCCAATGTCTTCATTCTATGCTTCCTCTGCCCTCCTTTCTTGATGGTCATCAACACCTGCCAGATGCTTACTTCCAAAAACTTTCACAGCCCTGGGTTCCGAGAAGACAGCTCTGTCCTACACTCCAAGGCGAGCCAGCTCTGTCTTTCTTCTGAACTTACAAGGAAGGTGCTGGAGGAAAGCGAGTCTATGTTCCTCTTAGTCCCGCTCTGAGAGATTCCCAGGGCCTGAAACCCAAGAGAAGGGGCTGTTTGCTCCATGTCAGTCTGTCAGTCATCACAAGAAATCTGCCCCGGGTTCGGGGATAAGCCGCAGCTGTTTCCAGAATCGTTCCCATGGGAACACAGAGGAGACTGGAAAGACCAGGATTTAGGGCCCAGAAGCCTAGGTTTTAGTCATGACAAGTTCTCTTATTCGACACGTCTAACTCTGTCTCCCTGAGTCATAACCCAAAGTTTCTTCTTCGAAACAGGTAGAAATTTCAGTCACAGATGACTAGACTCAGGAGCATCCAATCTCTGGGCTCAAATTTCCTCCCATTATAACAATGACCTAAGTTCCATTCTGAACTGCAGAACCAGTCCAGGTCTGAGTGAGCACACCTGGACCCCAGGGGTCCACACGGCCCTGGGTGCTGTGGAAAGGGAAAGAGATAGGGAACCCTGGGATCACCGTGGAAAGACCTACAAGCGCGCTTCAAGGTTTCTAACAGCTCTACATAACAGGTGCAGACTAATTAGACAGAAACTGTGCCCCTGCATACTGAGAACAAGCAGAAATCTGTTTTAGCAAGCCCTCCAGCTGATTCCTGTGTTTGCACATGCGCGTGCGCACACACTAAGTTCGAGAACTGTTTCCACCTGCTCTTCTTTCTCTACTCCCTTTCTGCTCAGGTTGCAAATACCTGTGAGGGGCTAAGGAAGCAGGAAATGAGCTCGGGGGGCTGTGTCCACTCCTGCACAGCCATGGGGCACCCTGTGACCAGGCCTAGCCCGCCCAGGGCTGCTTCCTTGGGCAACATGACCACACGCTGTGTCCGCCCACCTCCGAAAGTGGACAGGGCCTGGGGCAGAAGTGGGGCCTCAGACATCCTCTCCACAGAGGTCACGCTTCCTTCATCATCCCTTTAGCCTGGTTGCCTTAGGCTTCACGTCCTGCCTCCCCCCACCTGGACCCTGCCTCTCGCTCTGTCCTGCTCTGACACTGACCCACATCTCTCCTCTCTGGTGTCACCCCGTCCTGAGGCCACTGTGTGTCAGAAGCCTCAAAAACGAGCTGCAGTCAGGGGCTGGAATGAAACCACCGCTGGCGCCGGGCCTCTGGAACTGACTGCCTCTACATTTTTTAGTCTCCCTCCTTCTCCTTCACCCGGCCTCCTCCCCCTGGCCGAGTGGACACTTGGCCAATCACTCCTGTCTGAAGTCATCAGTTCACTCCTGTAGACTACAGACTGAGCCTAGGGAGCTGGCCATGAGAAGAACCAAAGTCTCGAGAACGCCCGGCTGTGTTAGTCAAAGCAGAGCCTGCACCAGCACTGGAGAGTCCCAGAGTCCCAAATGGCATGTCCGAATCTCTCCCGGCATCCCTCTGCCCCTCCCCTAGTTAAGGCAGCCAGCATGTGTCATCTGGATCACTGCCACAGTCCCACCTGGTGTCCTTACCTTCAGTCTTCTCCCTCCAAACTAAATCCTATTACCTTTATGCCGAATCATGTCCCTCAGCCCTGGAAACCCTTCGTGCAGTGGCCCAGTGTGTGCTGGAGCCAGCTCTGACCAGCTCACAAGCCGACTGTGTGGGCATCTCTTGCCACCTCCCAGTTCAGTGACGTCAAGCTGGTAGCTTGAAATTGGCCATGATGGGAGTATTTACACCGCAGAAACGGGCAGATGCTACAAATCCGAACTTGTCCCTCCTGGCCCTAAGAAACCGGGCTTAACAGCATAGCACTGAGTGGTTCCTAAATCCTCCAGCACATCGAGTCATCTGGAGTCTTCAAAAAGTAGATGCCTGGCTTCCACCCCCAGACACTGTGACTTAAACGGGATGGCACGCACCTCGGTGTCAGGTTCAATAAGCTACACAGGGGATGCTAATGTGCAACAAAGTCTGGGTACCACTCTACCAGTGGCTCCTGGGGTAAAGCGTAAACTCCCCAGTGGAACACACCAAGCCCGTCCTGATCTGGCCCTTGTCTGCCTCTCCAGTCTCCCCACGCCCCCGTGCCCAGGACTGCGAGCAGCCATGCCAGTGTGGTTCTCCGGATACGCTGGGACCTCAGGGGTTGCAACATCCACCTCTGTGGTTCTCTCTGCAAGGGCTGCCTTCCCCGCCTGGGTGATTCCGTCCTGACGCTCCCAAGTCAGCTCAGACGCCCACCCCTCAGCCTGCAGGAGCTGGCCCTCTCCAGAGCCGCTGCCTCTCTCTCAGGCTCTTTCCACACAACACTGTCAAGCCCTGTCCCCTTCCGCCCAAAGGCAGGGGCTATACCAAGGTCAGGTGCCCTCATGTACCCACAGATGCTCAATGAGTGTGGGACAAATAAATGGCTTACTCCGGGGTGTCTCTGAGGGCTAGGACATGGAACAGACTAGGAGACTGGCCCTTGTGCTGCATATTGATAGGGAGATATGAGGACACTGTCACTACACCCCAGTGTCCTCACGGGGACTTAGGGGGAATCTCTTACTTCACTCTCAAGATGCAAAGGGCCATGGTCCTTCTGATGCAACTTGTGTTCTTATCTCCTACATGTTATAATTTATTTATGTTATTAATAATATTAACAGCTACCACTTTTTTTTGGAGGAAGATTAGCCCTGAGCTAACTGCTGCCAATCCTCCTTTTTTTTCTTTTTTTTTTTTTTTTTGCTGAGGAAGACTGGCCCCAAGCTAACATCCATGCCCATCTTCCTCTACTTTATATGTGGGATGCCTACCACAGCATGGCCTGACAAGCAATGCCATGTCCACACCCAGGATCCGAACCAGTGAACCCCGGGCTGCCGAAGTAGAACGAGCGCACTTAACCACTGCGCCATTGGGCTGGCCCCAACAGCTACCACTTTTGAGTGCTTTCTAGGTTCTAGATACTGTGCTCAATTCTAATATACATTATGATATTTAATTCTTTCCACAACCCTGTGAGGTCAGTACTGTCAACCCCATTTTACAGAACAGCATAGTAAGGTTTAGCAAAGATAAAAACTTCTCAGCTTTTTGAGTTACGAACTTTTTTTTCCCGAGATAAAAACTTCTCAAAAGTATACAGTTCCTAAGTGGGGGAGCCAGAACTGGAAGTGGAACCCAGGTCCGTCTA
Organism: Equus caballus; assembly: GCF_041296265.1. Taxonomy (NCBI): domain Eukaryota; kingdom Metazoa; phylum Chordata; class Mammalia; order Perissodactyla; family Equidae; genus Equus; species Equus caballus. Next base: position 10,058,714 of record NC_091714.1, read on the forward strand.
ACTTCCAGGTTCATGCTCTGAGTCACGTGCTAGGTGGCCTTGCAATCTTGTTTCTTTCTGTGCTGCTGGCTGGTAAGCTCAGCAGCTTTGGGCAGGTACACAAACCCACGGCCCGCATCGCGTGTGCAACTTTATCTTGGCTTCAGTTGATTTTCATTGTAAGTATTTTTTCCCCTCACCCCAACCTCTTCATCATTTTTGAAACTGTTGTGCTACGAGCCGGCTCACATCCACATTTTGGTTGTACAGCACGCAAACGAGCACATACAGTGCCGTGCATCCAAGAGCTTAGTAAATGGTCCTTGACAAGGAGGAGGCGAATGTAGGCAACGTGGGAGCAGCAGAAAGGATTAATTACTTTGCATCCTCCTCCAGCTGGCTGAGTCATCGGAACCTTCAAAATACAGACCTAACTCACCTTTGCAAGATGTGTCTCTATACGCATGTTACGGGGGAGGAAGATTCGAAAGTGACAAGTGGAGCAAAATCTTCAAGAGACTAACAGTATATAAAAAATACACTCTAAAAGCAATTAGTTTTAAGGGTAAAATTTCAGTGTGGATCTTTATAAACTGCAAACCTATTTACACGGTAAAGATGAAAGTGTTAAAGGTACACGGTTGCTAGAAATGGCATCAGGATCCAGGAGTTTGTCATGAAAGTACCATTCCAGCAGAAATGTGCAGACAAATCATCATCCCACAGTCCTCTCTGCCCGCCCCATTCTCCCTCCCCATCCCTGGCAGGGCTCAGGGGTTCCCTGGGGCAGCCCCAACGGGGTGCAACACTCCAACTTAAAATGCATGCTATTCACCCAAAAAATCTTTGCACCTTTCATCTAACCTGAGCGCAAAAGGAAGGGAAAAAGTTCAAAACGGAGAAAAACAACCAGAATCGATCCTCAGGCTTGCTACTGATAGTTCAGGTAGGGTGACCGTGGACCACCACCAAAAGCTGCCCTCCTGGTGCCCTGTGAAGATGACCTCATCTCTCTCTGATGACGGATGGTATCTAGAGGATAAACATGAGTATTAGACCCAAAGGCCAGCAAATCTTTAGTAAGATTAATGAATATGAAAGCCTTTTGAAACTTATTTTGAAGAAACCTCGGAGGCTCTGGAGAAGCACAAGTGTTATGAATCTGAAAGGTACTAGAGCTGCCGGAAAGCGGGCCACCAGGTTCCACTGACATTGTCTGTGTCACACTCAGCGGCAGGTGTTCCACGACAGGGTCAGACTGTGTCTGGAGCATCAAGAGGGTCAAGCTGGAAGCGAAAATTAAAGAGGGGAACGACAAACAAGTTCTGCTTTGTTTTTAGAAGGACACCAGAACATGGAGGGTCCTAGAAATAGGAGAGAAGATGCCCAAAGGAGCTGGAAGATTCTGGAGAAGACAAAAGGGAGAAAGGAAGAGCCATGAGCATCCTCCTTGAAGGCTGAGGAATCAGACTTACTCTGGTGCATCCCAGAACAGCCTGCAGACGGACAGTGCGCAACGCAAGGAGGAACTCACTAATGATCGCAGCCACCCCAAATGGTGGCCTCTGGAGGCTAGCCTCTCACAGATGCTGGAAGAAGCACCCTTGAACTAGGTGACACGGGGAAATGGATGAATTTCAAAGGGTCCTTTCCAAATTCTAGGACTGTATCATGACCAGCACCCCAAGTTTTGTCTTTCTTACAAATTTTAACTTGAAACATAATGCGGTCTCCCTCTTTTCTTTTTCGCACTCTACTCATTTGATCTTCACTTTTTATGCTTCTAAACGCAGAGCTCCAGAAGCCTCAGAAAGAAAACTCCAAATCTAAAGAAGATCAAGTTTCAAAAACCGTTCTGGAATGTTCAGCACAGGCAAATCTATAGAGACAGAAAGTAGACTAACAGTTGCTCATGGAGAGCTGGGAGGGGGTGGGGAGCGACCACTGATGGGTAAAGGGTTTGTTAGCGGCAATGAAAATGTTCTAAAATTAGATTATGGTGATGGCTACACAAGTCTGTAAACGCACTAAAAACCATTGAATTGTATGCTTGAAATGGGTGAAATTTATGGTATATAAATTATATCTCAATATAGCTGTTTAAAAAAAAATAAGTCTTTTGGGATGAACTCCAGAGGAATTTTCCATGTTATAATTATCCTCGGGAGTACTTTTCTATGCCATCACTTAAAGCCACCAGCCATCCTCATTCATCTTAGTTGTTCCCTTTCTAATGGAAAGACTGAACGTTAATAAAGCTTCCTTCTTTCCCCTCCACAGAAGTCAGAGCCCAAACGAGACCCTCATCCATCCATCTTACTTGAAGAACTGACATGGTTCCTCTCCATGGCTGTCAACTGCAGCACAATGACAGTCACGAGGACAAAGTGCCTACTGCTGACACGGGGTCAAGTCAAGGGCTAGTGTAAGACCGAGTTGTGTCAAACACCCCCAAGAACCTGACAGATGGCCCTGAGCCTCGTCAGCCACTGGCTGACGACCCAACTGCCATCATGCAGAGTCCTGGGTAAGAAGAGTCGAAGGGACAGAGGCCCGGGCAGAGAGGTCTTCTGAGTGCACCAACGTTCCTGCAGGCCAGGGAGGAAGATCCAGGGCTGGTGTTGAGGAATTTCAAGTCCACTCGTCCGTGACCCCCCTGGGTAGGAACTCAAGAATGAGGCAGTGCGCGTTTCATTGACGACAAATGTGTTCTTGGAACATGGCACCACATCCTGAATTCTCCCCAGGAGCCAGCATGCCAAATGCCTCTGGCACTGACCAGAGCCCAGTTTGGGATGGCAAGGTGTATTTTTAGAAATCATGAGAAAGCTCTATGCAATTCTCACGCGGCCCCACAAAAGGCACCTCCAATCGCCAGAACTGGTGCACAGCCACCGGGCCCCAAGGACCTCTCACAGCCCTCTGGGACGTCACAACTCCCAAAAAGCATCTTTGGCCATGTTTTCAATACAATGAACTTTGGGTCTAACTTAAGGTGATTCTACTCAATGACCCTGCGGTTCACTCATGAGCAAAGACCTTCCGCTTAACCTGCTTCAACGGTGAGCTCGTGATCAGAAAATTACACACAATGTGTATGTTTCTGTATAAACACCAGACATGCACGCACACCCACAGACGCTTGTGTGCACGCTTTGACAGCTCAGCTCAAGCCAACTGGGCTGAGGACAAAGACCAGAAACTGTGCCATGAAAGAAACATGGTTAAAAGAAACAAACCACAGCTGTTTAGAAGACAGGGCCGGGGGAACAGTAACACACGTGGACATACTTTTTTTATTACCTACCTGGAGTCCTGGCTGCTCCCAAAACAGCGGAACGGAGCCTCTGATCTGGACAAAAGACGACACTCCATCATCCATGTAAATAGTCTGCACCACAAGGAAACATAAAGGGAAAAAGTATTCTTCAATGAAACCGAATGTCCTGAGGCCGGGTAACGGGATCCGGCTGCCTGAGACCCGACACCAGTCGGAATGAAGGGCAGACAGCCACTCCAGCGCCCTCTGCTCCTTTCCCCAGTGTGGCCGGGCTGCTGCCTGACCCACAGGCCGGCCCCACGCACTCACGGGATGCTGGCTGCCGACCAGCCTCCGAGGAGTCCAGAGCAGGGGCCGGGCCTCCCACGGTCTGCTGCAGCAGGCAGGGAATTCGCACCACCTTACCAAGCTTCCTGAAAAGCCCAGCAACGCTCCCCCCACCCCCCATTTTAGGAATTTAACTAAGATCTTCTTCGGAGCCCTCTATTTTCACCTTGCCAAGTAGCAGAGAGCGACTGGAAAAGGACTGAATGAAATGAACAAGCCATAGCCCCAAAACCTAGTTGACGGCACTAGTGAGGCCTGTACTTGACAACGCAAGTCAAGACTTGACTTGACTTGTAGCTGGCCTGGCCTTCTGCCAGTGTGTTCTTGAACATGCCACTAAGTCAACACACAACACAGCTTCCACAAGCTTCCAGTGTGATAGCACCTGCATAGAGGCAGATGAAACCGATACATTAAAGACACATATCTCCTCCTCTGCCCGCACACAGGGTACCAACTCCTCATGGGCCTGCTGGCCCCCACTGACATTGTAGCACAAGGGAGCTTTAAAAGGACAAAAAGCACAGTGCTGAGCGTCATGAGGTGGGGCTGTGGCAGTTATCAGATGTGCTGTCCTTTATCTGAGTAACTCTAGCCTGGCCTGGCAGGGCCGGCCTGGGCGATGCTGCTGGTCCTTTCCATTTCTTACTGGCCTGCTCCCTTACAGGGCAGCTTTCCAGGCAGCTAGATCACGCTCAGATCACACATTCATTAGTAATTCCGCTGCGGAGGACTTGAACATCAGGCCCGCAGCTTCCCTGGACTACGGGAATTCCATGAGTTTGCGGCTATACTATTGAGCTGAAATTCTATCCCTTAATCCCCAAAGGAAAAAAGCACTGGGTTAAGGAAGGGTTGTCTGTTTCCAGATATTGACTACCAGCCCATTTGTTACTCTCTATTATTCTACTGACAAAAAGAGAAGAAAGTAGCAGATCGGTTACAGTATGGCAGGCGGAGTCAGCTACAAGGAGATTCAGTGCGTACAACTGAGCTGCACGTGTGACCTGCACAGGTCCCGATTGCTGAGAAAGAAACTAACTCAGCTAACATCTCTCCATAAAGCCCACTCCTAACAGTGCCCAGGATCTGCTGTAAGCTAAGGAACATTACCCTTCGCTTTAATTAACATGCGCTAATTGCAGTACTTCCAGCACTAGACGGCGATCCTTTTAACCTGGAACTTACACGGGACCAGCTTCAGAAGACACCAAGAGGCAGTCACAGCGCGCCAGACCCCACGCCTGGGGCCAGAAGAAAAGATGCCTCCAAATTTCTGCACTCCTCCCTCCTACACGAAAATATTCTACTTCTGGGTCCCCATCCTATCATCAGGACCACCTTCTTTGTTCCCAAGGTGATAGGATAAACCTGGTCATCAAACACTCGTGATGGATTTATGGTGCTTTCCTTTCTGGGCTAAAGAACATATGTTTTAACACTAGTGGGAGACGGGATGTCTCACCTCACAGATGTAATTTTAACAGAGGGCATCTGGGGTCCCCGGGGGAGGAGAGGCGGGATGGAGAGTGAAAGCAGGTCAGCACTGGGCTCTGGGACAGCAGCCTGGGTCCAGCTTCCATGTACCAACTCCCATTGCCCAGCAGGATGACCCTGGATACGTTCCTTAACCACTTCCAGCCTCAGTTTCCCTCTCTCTCAATGGAGTTAATATCACCTGGTCACAGAAGGAGGAGTCAATGAGGGAGTGTGATCCCAGGGCATGGCAGGCCTCCAGGAACATGCTGCCCCGTGAGTGTGGACAAAGCCCCTGCAGAGGACGCAGAGACGCAAACAAGGGTTTAACCCAGGACAAGATAGACAAGAGGTGGGATGGACACCAGCAGGGCATTTCAGGAAGGAGGGACTCCACTGTGGCCATGGCCGTGTGGCGGCAAGGCCAGGCCAGGCCAGGGCAGGCCTGGGACCCCCTGGACTTGGCAACCCTGAGAGGCCCCTTTCACAGAGTGGCGGGAGCAGGAACCCTATGACCATAAAGCGAAAGGGACAAGCAGACCAGGTAGATACACTTTTATCTAAAAGGCTTTTGGCTGAACTTCGATTTCCGGATGAGGTGTTTGCAAACCAGTTCTTTGCCAGTCTGCCTTCCTGGGAGGACGTGCACAGTCATCCTAACCTCCCTGGATTAATCAGCCACCTCATCTTCAATGGCCAGATAGTTATCTCTTGGTAGACCCAGGGGACTTTTTGGGTTTTGTTTATCTGCACAGTGAGTCATGGCTGCAGAGCGAGTGCACCAGGTATGACTCAGAGCAGAGCCGGAAGGACTCAGGCTCCCTCCCAGGGACACTGGGATGCCTCTGCACTTGTGCACACACACACATACCCCACACAAATGCACACCCAACATATACGTGTGCGCACATGACACAATACCCACACGTGCATGCACCTAACATACAATACACACAAAAAGCACACACACACGCATGCGTACACACACAAAACACCCCCCTACATGTGTGCACATACACACACACAGCCTGCCTTGGAGAAGAAAGACTGTTCATCCCTCTTAGGAAAAATGTTAAAAGTAGGCAGAGTGGACAATGCCAAAAGCACCTCCTTTTCTGGCTCCCCGAGCATGGCATTCAGGAGAAGCCCAGTTGCCAATCTGTCTTTGTTTAGTCGTTTGTTTGCAAATAATGACCACTTGGCAATTCCTCAGCCACCTGCATGCACTGACCGCAGGGCTGCCACTCCCACTAAGAGGGTCTGAGCTGCCCCAGCGGAGGCTCCTTCCTGCCGCCACGAGCTCAGCACCAACTTCCTCCTGCCAATCTTGGGCGAGGAGGCCGAGGTTCAAAGCCTGCCATTTCTTTAAGCGTAAGCTCACGAAGCAGGCAACTCTGTGCTACCTGAAAGAATCTACCCCACCCCCTACCCCCTGTTACTGAATCACTGATTTGAGGGCCTGTGATGCACCCTCCATCTGCTCTTTCACCATAAGCAAAGCCACCAAGGCCGCCCATTTGAGGGTGCACTCTGCCTGCCCCACGACACCATCCGACCAGGGGCTCACAATCATGGCTCCACGAGCTCCAGAGAGCAGGACCAGCCGTACGCCATCAGCGATCCTAATCCGTCACTCACTAGTTGCCCTGAGGAATTCAAGGGTGAGTCTGGAAGCATTTAACTGTTTTTCCAAACTGTTCTTTTCCCTTTTGTTATGCTGAGGAGATGCAGTCACCAACCTTCCTGAACCAGACCAGCCTCACCACGAGAGCTCCGCCTCTGACCTTTGCCTTATTTTCAATGCTAAGATCTCTGCAGGAGGAGCTCAGGCCTTATTGCCATAACCTGTAGTGTGTGTGGAAGTGTGTTTTCCAACTGAGCCTGCGCAAGTCAATACCCACCTCTCCCCTGTGAATATTCATTCCCCATCGGAAATAAATGTCCCCGCTTCCCTTTGTTCGGGGACACTATGACTCTGGAAACGATTCTGTGTGGCCTCCTATTTGCTGCAAATATACTTTACTCTATCAGACCACTACTTCCGGTGGAGAGTCTTATTTAACTGGCCAGGAAGGAACCCACTGTGGTTTCGCTAATGACTTCTCCAGGATCCCATCAGATCCCCTCAGTCCTAGACGGGTGGACGTGGACGGGGCACAGGGAAGTTTCCTTCACGCTCACTGTGCGCCCTCCCTTCCCCAAGCTGCTTCCCGGAGCTCAGCATACGCCTGCAGGCTGAGCATCCTCCCGCTGCGCCAATCCCCGACTTATCCTTAGAAGTACCATCACCAGCAGGCGGCCAGCAGGGCAGGAAGGCAAAGCCGCGCTCGGCAGGAACGCCGGGAAGTACAGATTCGACTTAGAGAAAGATTTTTGTGCTAAAAAAGAAAACAGCTTAGATCAACCTCAGCACCTTTGTTGCTACAAAGCACCATAAATAAAAACATCCCACGAGTCCAGAGACAGAGAGCAAGCGGCTCTCTTGCTGTAAGTGGAGCAACGTGAGTTTCTCGTTCCTCTGGGAGAAGCTGCTTCGCCTCAGCCATCTCTGCTCATCCTGCCTCCGTAAGCCTTTTAGAGAAGGGGATGATGTTTCTATGCTAGACACTACCTGGAGCTGGCTTCCAGGAAGGGAGGATCCCCCATCAGGACCATGCCCAGTCCTGTGAGTATCATTGGGCATCCCGCAGCAGGATGCTTTCCAAAGGAAGCATGTGCCTTCGCTGCCCTCCTCAATCTCATCTGTGTCTTCCTCCCCCTCCACGGCTTGCCCCACCTGCACGGTCCCCTAGCACACAGATCTCTCCCTGCCCTCAATTGCTCTGCTGTCTTTCCCGTCTCTCTCGCAGCTGAGCACTGACTGAGAGAGGCACCCCCTGGAGGGTGAAGCCACCTGCCGGCAAGGGCCAGCCCGTACGTCCTGTTCCTGCTGTGTCTCCACCTGGCAGGCTCACGATCAAACTCAGCTGAGGGGCTCAGGGTGGCTGCTGTGTTACCAACTAGGTCACCCTTGGAATGGGCTCCAGGAACTGACTTTTCCCCTCCCCTGGTGGCAGCCTTCTCCCCCACGCGCCATGGCGGTCACATGGTTTGGGGGCTCTGATGGTGTGAATCATCCTGGGCTCCTACTTCCCACAGTGGAGAGCACATGGTCCACTGGGAGCAGCCTGAAATGGACGCGCCCCACAAAGAACGGCCGGGTGTGTATCTGGTGAAACGGAATCACCGTGGGGTTAAGTTGCAACCTCTCAGTCTGGGAGAGCGCTGCATTCGAAGCCGCCTGCCGTCGCTGGGCAGACAGCCAATGGGGGTGTCTGGCTGCCCTTCGGCTCACCCACTGGTCCTGGGAGCAAGGTGGGGGTGAGAGCTTCACTGAGAGCAGCACTGTGTGATCCAGAGCCCAGAGGAGGAAAGAGGAAAAATACAAACTAGGAAGACCAAAAAGGCTATGGGAAGAAACCCCTCCCCAAGTCCTGAGAAGGGAGGCCATTTAAATAGCCCTGGCTATAGGCCCCAGGAGGGGAGGCACAGGCCACTGGTATCTCTAAGGTCTTGCCAGGCTGGCCACAAGGTGAAGGACGGGACAAGGTCCTCAACAGACAGCTAAACTGCAAGTGGATCAGCAATGAATTTGCCATCCAGTGTGCAGCTGAGTTGGCCCTATCTTCCCAAAGTGACTTTCCTCTTCTTGATCATGGCAACAAAGTAAGGTCAGATTTTAGCGCTGGGGGAAGGGGGGTGGCCCCTGCCTCCAAGCCCGAGCAAGTAAATTGGGCTCAGAGGGGACAAACACAAGGCACCAGGCACACGGAGATGAAATAACCAGAGCAAAGACCCCAACCCTAGTCTGCAGAAAAATGAGAAAAGCAAAGACAAGAGGGAGATTTTTCATAAAGCCAAATGCACTACTTCTAAAGTGTGGTCCTTTAAAAGGATTACGTCCTTGTTATGGGTTGAATTGTGTCCCCCAAAAAGATATGTTGAAGTCCTAAGCCCCAGCACCTCGGAATGTGACCTTATTTGGAGATGGAGTCATTGCAGATGCAATGAGTTAAGGTGGGGTCACATCAGAGTGGGGTGGGCCCTTAACCCAGTAGGACTGTCCTTATAAAAAGGGAGAGAGACACACAGGGAGGAGATGCCACGCGGAGAGGGAGCCAGAGATTGGAGTGATGCTGGACCACCAGGAGCTGGAAGAGGCAGGGAAGGAGGTTCCCCTGGAGCCTTCAGAGGGAGCGCAGCCCAGCCAGCACCGTCACTTCAGACTTCAAGCATCCAGCACTGAGACAATACATTTCTCAGACGTTTGCTTTAAGCCACCCAGGTTGTGGGACTTTGTTACAGCAGCTCAAGGAAACTCATACAGTCCTCTCACATCTCCAGCATTAAAATGCCCTCTCTTGTAGGAAAGGACAGTGACACGGAGGACAGTCATTTTCCAACGACTTACTTGATAGGATATAATAGATAAGACTCCAATTTTTTAAAAAGCTGGTTGAAATGCAAAAATCCAGAGAACAGTGAACAAGAGGACGAAGCAAGATATTATCCGTGCACGGGCTGGACGGAGAAGGAGCTGCGCTGCAGGGACGCGCTCCATGGCCGCCACTGACGGACTCCTGAATCGGCTCCGCTTCCAGGTTCAGTCTCTGGTATTTGATTCGTACAAACACACTTTGTACCTTTGGCCCCCAGTTCCCAGCATGGCACCCAGTCCATAGCAAGTGATAAAAAATAAAGAGCTGTTGAACGAACTGAATGGTTCAAAGGCACAAGCGGAAAAACTGGGATGAAAACTGTTCATGAAAGCGGGCATGACAACAAAAGGAAGTACTTTTCATCCTGCAGACACCAAGCAACAAGAAAAACAGTCTCCACCTGGGGGCCAAGTTTTCTGTCATTTTTAACCAGATCTTTACCAGCTTCGTCTATATCCAGGAGAGCAGACAGTGTGAACAGAAGTTGCAGGTAAGCAATTGCCGCTCATCTTAAGGCTCCTGTTCCAAACGTTCCCACTCAGCATCTGACCCCAAGAGGACGCTCCTCGCCTCTGTGCCTCTGAAAGCTGGACAGGCAGCCGCTCGCACACTGAAGGCAGCACTCCAATCTGTGCTGAATTAAACTGGCTGAAGTCCTCGTGGGAAACAGGCCTCACAGGTGTGTGTCAAGGAGGGGATGCAGAGCCAGCCGACCACTAAGTAAACACAGGCTGCTGGAAGCCCGATGCCCACAGCCAATCACACCTGTGCCTTTCACAGTGGTCCTTTCCTGCAATTTATTACACCTGTTAGTCTACATGGTGGAACCATCCTACAGATTGCAAGTTAGAGACAGGAAAAAAACAGTTGTAAGACAGCATCTCTAGGAGTGAGAACAGAATTTGGAAAAAAAAAATCAGTGAGAAATTAAGCAGATGGTTATAACCATCTTCCATGGGAGCTCAAAGCCACTGCTGCTTAACATGCAGATGTCACAACTCCCAGGTGCTAATACTTGCTAGGGTGAAGTTTCAGTTGATTTGAAAGAAAAATAATTTTCTTTTCTCATCCTTCCGTTATTGATCTACTTTTTTTTTTTTTTTTTTGCTGAGGAAGATTCACCCTCACCTAACATCTGTTGCCAATCTTCCTCTAATTTGTATGTGAGCTGCCGTCATAGGTTTGCACCCAGGAACCAAACCCGGGGTGCCGAAGCGGAGCATGCCGACCTTAACCACTAGGCCATGGGGGCTGGCCCTGATCTACTTATGTTTGTCTTAAAAAGATTTTCAAATCCTATTGGTTCATCCATCAGCTGCTCTCTGAATAACTGCCACCCTTCCTGACCATGGCAAAAATTCTTGCTTCCTTTTAGCTGAAAATATCTCAAGTAAACATTTTCCCAGCACGAGAAGTCAATCAAAAAAGATACAGCATGCAAACCAGAGGCCCATTTGCGGGCAGAGCCCCAATTATGCACTCTGTTCTATCACAGTAAGGAGGCACGGTCATCAAAAACTGCCTCAAATACCCCCCAAATGGAAACACATCTGCTCAGACTGTGTCCACTCTCATCCACTCGGGGCCACAGACGGGCCTGGGCACTGACCTGCTCCGTCTCCACGAAGTTGGACACATGGCCATCGTCGTTGACGCCGCGGGTGTGGAAGCGAGCGCCGGCACGCTCGCAGCTGATGCGAGAGATGAGGCAGGCCTTGGCCTGCTTGTGCGAGGCGTACACCGTGCGGATGGCCACCACCCCACAGATGACCTTCAGCAGCCAGTCACAGCAGCTCACCTGGTGCTGCCTCAGTGGCACGTGCAACAGCTGGTTCCTGCAAAATGGAGTCCCACAGTGACTCAGGTCACCTCGCGTCCTGCAGGCAACACTGCGCCCACGGCAGGTAGGGACGAGGCACCTGCGGGGCTGCCATTCCCACTGAGGATGAGATGAATGCGCACGGCTCCCCGTGAACTCTGCACTCGGGACAAGTGGCCTGGGACATTCACCGGCTTCTGAGACCCCACACAGCAGGGCCACCGAGACACGAGCAACAGCCAAGGGAAGGAGGCCTTTCCCAAAGCCACTTCCGGGCTGTCAATATCAGTGACCGGAAGCCACATGTGGAGTTTAAGCCAGCCACGTGCCTTTCAGGGAATTTCAGAGGGGCTTCCATTTGGACCTGTGGCTCCCCATTTTTAAATCAGAAATCCCATCAGAAAAAAATTTAATCATATGCTTTGTGGTTAAATAATAATAATAAATGATAAAATGACAAGTGATAAAAATCCTATTAAATATATGCATGCTTATTTAAATTATATACCTATTCCATGAGGCGAATATAATGAGAGCGTTACAAAGCAACCCAAAATAAATAAAAAAGGCTGAGATGGACATAAAGCTTAATGAAAGCTCCAGTATTTCTTCCTGATACCCACTGGGTGGATTGTTCTGGGCCTCTGGAGACCCCTGGTGTCCGTGATGATAATAATGGGGATGACAGCCAATGGTTATCCAGTGCACCGAGCACCATTCTAAGTGCTTTGGGATGGATTAACTCACTTCATCCTCAAAACAACCTCTCTGAAAGGTATTATCATTCACCCCATTTTACAGATAAAGAAACTGAGGTACAGAGACATGAAGGGCTTGCCCAAGATTGTGGAGGCAGTAAGTGGCAGCGTGGAGCTCGGAGCTCAGGCCCAGCACAGCCAGCCCAGCACGGCCAGCCCCACACTCTCTTGATGAAGAGTGTGCGCACCTCCATCTTTCTCTCATCTCCTGCTCGCCCAGCCTCCCCAACACCCACTGGAGCTTACCGAGTTGTGCAAGTGGCAACTCTGGACACCTGGACACCACAAGCTGCCTCTGGCTGCACCCAGTGCACCCAGGGGACCCAAGCAGTGCGGTTCTGAGGCCCCAATCATGCTCCCAGGGCGGCAGGAACCCTCAGCTGAGCCTCTCCCTTCCAGGGTTTAATTAAGCAAATCTAGCTCACAGCGCCCTATTTGTTTAAAGAGGCAGCCCTACCCCTGCCCTCGAGCCGTCCTCAAGGATGGCAGCATTTCTCATTGCTGGGAGGTGGGCTGGGAGCTCTGACACCCCGGGTGGGCAGCTTCTCCAAGCAGCAAGCAGCAGCCACGCCCTGCTCTTGGACCAGCCTCCCCGACTGTGGCCATGGACACTTCCACTGGGCGCTGAGACACCCCTCAGGGAGCAGGGCCATGTCTGAGCTCTCACAGCCACAGCACTCGTCTGCCTGAAAAATGATGCTCATTAAGCGTACTTTACAAAAACACATTTCCTTCTTCTGAGCCACGCTCTAAAATTCAGATGATAAACCAGCTTTATGGTAACAAATGTATTAAATCTGCAGGTGGCATCAAGGCAAAGCCTCTAGAATGTTCTAGAGTCTTGGGCCACACAGCCACAGCTGCTGTCAGTCACCAGGGGTCAGGAGAAGGAGCCCTCTGCCAAAGGGACAACTCTGAATAATCCTTGTTTGTAGTCACGCTGGCCTGACCCCCTGGGCGAGGGCAGCTCATACGCTGGGAGGAAGAGACCCAAATCGATACAGGAAAACAGCTTGGAGTCCCTCCCAGGCCTTGACTGGACTGGCAAACAATGACCAGTGGGGTCAATAACCAGCCCGGAAAAATGACCTCACCATGCTGTACCCTCTCCCTCACTCACCAGCCACGTTCAGGGTCGACCCCGTCAGACTCCAGATGTGGGTCCACACCTCGAATGCGGCACCCCAGATGGTGGGTTTCGGCAGTCAAGCCCGTGACTACTCAGCTGGGCTGACCCAATTGTGGTCAGTTCCTTGGGCGCCACCCTGAGCCCAACACCACACCCCACAGTGTGGTACAGCCTACATCCTGGCACCCTCCAGAGTTGCAGCCTCCTCTCAACTCAGGATAGAGGCTAGTGTCCACTTGCAGCCTGCCTCTTCCTACGCCCCTCTCAGCCTCCACTTCGTGAACCTCAGGGTGACCATGGCTCGATGGCCTTAGCACAGAGACCTTCATAAGCCACAGCCCCTGCATCCCTAAGCTCGCCTGCCTTCAAGGGGTGCATGCACCAGCTGGTCCCGCAAAATGGAACTAGTGATTCACAGACAGTCCATCCTCTGGACACGTCGTTACTCAGAGTGTGGTCCTCAAACCAGCAGCATCGATGCCACCATCATCACCTTGCTGGCAATGCTGAGTCTCGAGCCCCAGGCTAGACCTGCTGAATCAGAATCTGCATTTTAACAAGGTCAGCAGGAGATTTACGTGCATTTTAAAGTTTGGGCATGTTACTGCCCAAAAAACTCAACAAAACCAGAGAAGCTAAGAGGATTTGGGGGGTGGCGTGCACCGGGACACATGGAAGGATATGGTGAAGCCCCCGTTTCCCCAGACAGAAGCCCAGAATTCACTTGTGGGGGCTCTGATGCACCAAAGAAAGAACATTTATCAGATGATGGAAACCTATGACGTCCTCTGTTTGGGCAAAGGGACGGAGGTACAAATAAAAGGCGTCAATAAACCTCGCCAATCCTAGAATTTTGAGAACATCTCAGTATATGAGTCTACTGGAACGATTTCCACTGCAGGATTTTCATCACTTTTGCTTCCGACTCATTTCTCCTGGTGAATCTGAGGGGAAGAGCACGACTGACACCCGCTCCTGGGCACTGCTGTCTGTAAATCACTGCCCCGTTTCCCAGGACTTGTCAGGGGCACGAACCCCAAGGCACAGACAGGGCAACAGATAACTGACACGTTTACACGGCCATCCACACCACCTGTGTCCATGAAGGGGCACCCAGATGATCCGTTGAACTTAATGCCCTCGAGCGGATTCTGACTCCCAGTGCCCCTGTGCACAGCAGAGTGGATCCCTGCCCGGTCTTTCTACGCCATCCTCTCCCCTTCTGTCTCTCTATCAGATGATGCTCTGATGCTATTCATAGGGTTTTCATGGCCAATTCTTTCAGGAGTGCGTGGCCACATCCTTCTTCCTACTGTGTCTTAGTCTGGAAGCTCCGCTGAAACCCACCCACCATGGGTGACCCTGGTGGTGTTTGAAATCTCGGTGGCATAGCTTTCAGCATCACAGCAACACGCAGCCACCACAGTATGACAACCAACAGACAGTGGCGTGTCCCTGACTGAGAAGTAAACCCGGGCTGTGGCAGTGAGAGTGCCGAATCTCGACCACTGGACCACCAGGGCTGGCTACCACTGACCGTAAACATCATCGGTACGTGAAATCCAGCCACTTTTGTCCTCTCACACTACCGCACATCACCTTGGCAGGATGACTCAGTTTCCCCATTGATGGGGCTGGCTTGGCTTTGTGATCAATAACAGGGACTCTGCAACCAGAATGCCTGGGTGCAAATTCCCTCTCTCGTCCCAGCCTCAGCCTCCTTATCTGTCCAATGGGGATCCCAGACCCCACCGCATAGATCTCCGGGAGGATTACATGAGTTACTATCCACAGGGAACTGCAACTGAGCCTGGATCATGAGTGCGTTATGAACGTCCGCGGTAAATATGTGGACGCTGGAGGACGACCAGGGTGGCCGAGGGAGCCAGAGGGTGAATGCCCGCAGAAGCACTGAGCATTGGCTGGGCACTTAGGAGGCACTGGAGATGTGGCTCTTATGCTCTTTGCTTATAGAGCAGATGCTCTCTCTTCAGTCCACACTAGACCCCTTTGAACAGCTTCCCTGACCCGGGGGTGGGGAATCCAGGTTAGTTTTCCTCTCCTTGTGCTGAGAGCCAGCAGGCCCAGATCACAGCTCTCAGAGGTCACCCAGGTCCTGGGGATAATGCAAAGAGGAGGTCAAGACCCAGGCACCCGTCAGAGTCCGCACTCCGTGTGACCTGGGGGGCAGGGGACGCGGGGCCCGGGCCCTCACCAGAAGAAGGAGTTGCCCCACTCGCAGCTGTCGTCTCCCTGCTTCTGCGCCCGGACGGTGAGGTCGAAGCCCGAGCCATCGCTGGGCCACGAGAAGTAGAAGACGCCCGAGTTGAGGATCTTCTTCAAGGCAGTGAGGCGCTCCTCCTCTTTCGCCTCTCCCTGGAGCGGGTAGAAGTCGGTGGCGGTGATTTTGTAGATTTCGGCCTCTGGAATTCTGCCCACAGACGTGCAGCCAGTCACCAACACCAGGAAGCTCAGGGAAGCGCCACCTGGAAGGGGAATCGGATGCCAGGGCTTAGGATCAGAGTTGGCGTGCTGCAGAGTGGCTCAGAGGACGCAGGGGCAGAAACTGTCCCTCTTCCTACTGCCGCTCCATGACTCCTGTCCACACCTCACATCCGGTGGCACCTGCGTTCCTAAAGTCAGGGTCCCAGGAATCGGCCCCATCACCGGAGCCTGTGCCTGGAGCCGTGGCTCTCAGGGCCCGGCCCCTGATAAGCAGCAACACCTGGGAGCTTGTTAGAAATGCAGAGTCTCAGCCCCTCCCAGACCTCTGGGGGTGGGCCAGAGGCCTGTGCTTTCACAAGCTCCCAGGTGGTCCCGTGCCCACCAGAGTCTGAGGGCTACTGGCCTGGAGCGTTCCCAGCCCCACACCTCACCCCATATCTGCCACGTCTCAAATCCACCCTCCCCACTAATCCTCAGCCCCAGTCTGGCTCAGGGTCCCAAGGTGGGGTGGGTCCTCCAGGCTCCATCGCTGGGGGTGCCTCCCAAACTCACCTGACTGCACACCTCCCTCCTCTGCTTAACTCCTTCCATGGCTCCCACTCCCCACATGACTAAAATGGGAACTCCTCTTGGGCCCTCCCACCCCGACCCTGCCCACCTCGTCCCTCCTCACATACGACACCCACGATCCAGCAGCACTCATGAGCTGTCCTCTGCAGACCCTCAAATGTGCCCTATGCCCTTGTACCCCTGGGCCTTTGCACAAGATGCTGCCTCTGTCCAGGACGCCCCCACGACTCTCTGCACCCAAAAAGGCCTTCCACAACTCCTTCCCCACTCAGCTTCCCTGCCTCCACCCTCCAGAACAGCACGAGCCTTCCTCGTGCTCATCAGGACCATCCTGCTTGCCAACCTCCTTTTCCAGGAGAACTCCTCTCCACCCTTCTGGGTCAGTGCCTCCTCCAAGGAGCCTTCCCTGCTCCTTGGTGCCCCTGCTATGTGCCAATAGCATCCCTGTTAGCCCTCATCACACGCAAAGTTAACAGGCTCCTTCCCCATCTGTGTCCCGAGTAGACTGGGGTTCCTCAGGGGTGGGGCTCTGTTTCCTTGTCATATCCTAACGCTGCACACAGCAAGTTTGATGAATACTTCCTAAATAAGCCAGTGAGAGAGCAGCTGAAGCCCCCTGCCCCTTGGGAAAGGGTTACCCAAACCACAGCTGACCCCTTTACGAGGAGAAGGAGACCCCTCCCTCTCCGGGGTCCCCACTGCACCATCCAGGGCTGTTACGCATCCCCCACCGCAGAGCAGACCCCTGGCACAGAAAGGCGCTTGACAAACACATGCCACGAGTGGGGGTGCACAGCAAGGCTCTGCCCTGGGGACAGTGGGACAGCACCCCCACTCTCCACTGTCTCAGAAGAGGGCCCGAGAGATGACTTGGGTGACTAACTGGCCTTCAGGGGCTGTGTGGTTCTGGTGCAGAGGACACTCCTCCCACCCTGCTGAGGTTTAAGGACCCAAGATCTTCTCCAGATGGTCAGTGTCACGATCTGAAGCAACGGCGGTCAGTGTTCTTAGATCTCTGGACACTCTGATAAAAGACCCCTGGGACTCCAGTTCCACTGCTCACCACCCCCCCGACTCCCTCCTCACACTTACCAGGAAGAAGCGTGCTGCTGGGGCCAGGTAACGCCTGGCTCTTAGTAAAGATCCCTCATTCAGCATCCTACCATGTCTATTGATGGGTGGGTCCAACAGAGGCACTATTGTGGCTCACAGCCCACCTCTCCAGTCAGAGCATCAGGAAACCATTTTAAAACAACGTAAGAATAAGGCAGTTCCGCTGGGCACAGTGACAGGTGTCAGGGGGCTGAGTTTCTTAAGTAGGACAGGTGTCATTTCTGGAAGACAAGGTGGGGCTGACGTCAAGTCACAGCCCCACAAATGCACATATTCCCACCACCTGTGCTGGAGCCACTGGCCAGCATCCCATCCACCTGCTCTGATGGGCTCAGCACAGGGAAAAGCAGAGCCCAGAACCGACCCCTTGAAGGGACTGGAGGACCATCCCTGGGGTCTAGTCTGCCAGCCCAAGATTAGACTCTGTAGGCAGTGGGTTCAAGGCCAGGCAAGGGAAATTTCACTTGACATCTCTCCATCCGAGCCTCGAAGTTGATTTCTAGCAGCACTTCCTCAACAGCCTCTGCGTGGGGGGACCGAGTCCCTGGCAGGAGGCCCGGGTTGCTCTGAAGGCAGCAGGCACTTCCTGTGCAGGGCAGCGCCCGGGGGAGGCTTGCGATGGGCATGCGGCAGCAGGCACAAAAAAGCTCTTAAAATAAATGAGGACAAAGGGAAGGTGCCACCACCACTGAGAACTGGGGCTCCTGAGTCCTGGGGGGAGGGGCTCAGGAGACAGTGCAGTGAATAAAAGCCACCACGTGGAAGTACGTGGGAGCCAGGTGCTCTAATGACAGCTAATTCTCAAGTCAGCGCTTTCGGGCAGCAGGCACAGGGCCACAGACTTCCTCCCGGCAACCCACAGGAGAGGTACCAATTTTAGTCCCATTTTATAGGAAGGAAGATGGAGGCCCAGAGAGGTTAATTAGCTTGCCTCAGGCGACACAGTGGCGGAGCTGGGATTTGAAGGCACGTTCTGGCTACCCCACCTGGGCAAGTTACTCAAGCCAAGTCCAGTTCCAGAGCTGATGCCCTCCACTGTATCCTTGCAGAACTATCACCCACCTGCCTGACAAAGCTGCCATTTCACACGAGGGACCGGCCCCCAGGGAGCTGAGTCACCTGCCCAAGCGCACGGTGCATCTGTATTGGACGCAGAATGCAAATGTGGGTCTCGCCTTGGCCCAGGCTCCAGCCAGCCCTAAGGTCCAGCAGTCTGTCATCTCTTTGGCTGGCTATCTCTCTAAGAGTGTCCTTGATCCATGTACCGCTTGCTCATTTTTCAACTGACAACAAAAGTTTTCATTGTTACTGTGTATGGTTGTGAGTAATACATTTTCCAGCACATGCTAAATATTGACATGTAAAAATGAAACTATTGTGGGCTTCCTTACCAGTATCCAATGCAATCTAGACAGCGGCTTGATTCTCATCATCGCCTGTTATTTAAAGGAATAAATGAAGGAATGTATTCCAGTTCTTCTCGAATAGATGGGATTTTCACGCCTATTTCCACCCCACCTTCCCCACAGAATTTCATCCTAATGGAACATATTTTGTGCTTCCATTTCTTGTATTGATTAGGCTGATCCTAAAGCTCAAAGTGTTTAAAAAGAGTTTCTCCTGGTTTGAGTCATCATTGCAATGACTTTGAAGTACATGATCCATCAAACAATGGGAACAAAACATTTTGCTAAAAACTCACTTAACATAAAAAGTAAAGATTTGTTGGAAAGACGTCTCTTACTGAGATGGATGGGACTTTGAGTGCATAAATCCACCGATAAATATTATTTATTGACGGAACGAAACTAGATCTATATCAATTTCAGTTCTATTTCGCATTGTTACAGATGTCAACACTAAGAAACCTGGTTCACATTAATCCATCGAGGGGAGGAGAAAGGGCTTCATTATAGAAATGTCAGTGAATTCTTCAAAGTCCTTCTGAGTTACATGCTAAAAATAAATAACAATGATCTATGACAAAATCACTGTGAAAATGTCAGCTGAACCCCCAATTAAGTCCTTCAATTTTGTGGAAAGCAAAGAATTGAATATCACCTGACTTGTAAACAAATTTGTCACCTAGTCACTGAGGTGACTTACTTCCTCCACACGCTTACAGTATCTTGAATTGTCCCTTTGTCTGGCACCCCGGAGGTATGGGGCAATGGGAGAAAGGTAAGATGGGAGAAGGGCGGCTGTGGGTGGGACAGAGGAAGTGAGAAACCGGCCCCTCATTACAGGCCCATTCTTAGACAAAATCAATAATAGGACGGAGTTGGGGACCTGGAAGTTGTTTTCCTTAGAACTAACCATGTCTGTGTGCCAGGGACAGACTCTGTGAGGCCAGAAGAACTGCGCTAGGCCACAGCCACTCTAGAAGGGGCCCTGCGGCCCTGCTCAGCCCAGCACGCAGCTTCCTTACTCCAATACCCTCATGACCGCATCTACCCAATCCTGTTTATCAGCCTCGTGTGCTCACCACATGCTACAGGTTTAAGGAAAGACTCCTAGTTAGAGTAGCACCAGACTGTTGGGGGTCACTGGCCCCCTGCCCACCTGTCAGTGTGGTGTTGGCCCATGATTCCTACAGAGAAGGTGTCTCTTAGGGGGACAGGAGTGAGGCTGGTGGTAGTCACCTGCCCCAGGTGTGTGAGCGTCCCCTCTGCTGCTCCCCTTGAGTACAGGGTCCAGGATTTGCTTTCACTAAGGCAGGATCAGCTTTCTCACAGCCAAGAAGGAAATCGGGCCCAGGGAGGGTCTCAGAAGTCATTCGTGGAAGCTGCATCCAGGGACGTGGAACCAGAAAGGATCTCGTAGCGAGGCAAAGACAAGACTCAAACTCGCCTTGGCCTCAGAGATGGGCCTCGGGGCTCTGCACGCCTCCAGTGGCCTGTGGGGCCTCAGGCAAGTCTCCTACCCTTTCTGGGCCTCAGGGGAGGATGTAGCAGCTGGGGTCCATGTCCCTTCCAGCTTGAGCAAGCAATTCCATGCCCGGGTCAGAGCTTGTGGGCCAGAGTCAGGTGAGGTGGCAGGGAGGGCAAGCAATGGGTCAAAAGACACACCAGGGGGCCGGCCCAGTGGCACAGTGGTTGGGTTCACACATTCTGCTTCAGGGGCCCGGGATTCACTGGTTCAGATCCCGGGTGTGGACCTACACATCACTTGTCAAGCCATGCGGTGGCAGGTGTCCCACATATAAAGTAGAGGAAGATGTACACGGATGTTAGCTCAGGGCCAGTCTTCCTCAGCAAAAAGAGGAGGATTGGCAGCAGATGTTAGCTCAGGGCTAACAGTCCTCAAAAAAAAAAAAAAAACACACACCAGAACCAGAAGGGGTCACACACACACCCCCTCCAGAGAGCAGGAGGCTCATAGTCTAGACAATGCCGCCTGCAGTCTGAATCAACAGGGTGGAGAAATGCAATGCGACCACCCCAAAATAGACTGTTTAATGAGTACCGGATTTCAGTTTAGGAAGATGAAGAAAGTTCTGGAGACGGACAGTGGTGATGGTTGCAGGACAAGGTGAACATCCTTTGTGCCACTGAACCATACAGTGAAAACTGGCTATAATGGTCTCTGTAATTTATCTTCTGTGCATTTTACCCTAATAAAGAAAAAACAACTCCGAAACCTCAATATCAACTTAGAAATTCTCTCCCTCGAGGGGGATGCCTTCAAAACCCAGCTTGACGTCAAAGCTGCCCAGTAGCCCCGCCCCTGCAGGAACGCGGTCCCTGTCATAGCTAGCTGTGGCCATCTGTCATCTGGGTGGGAGTGGCTGGCATCGGGATCTCGGTGAGTCATTTGCAGACACAATACCGTTTATTTGGGGACAATGCTGGGCGTGTCCTCACTGCTTCCCCTGCGCTGGCATTTCTCTGCGTTGGCTCAGCCTCCGAGTTCTCTCCCCAGCCGGGTTTGCAGCCATCTCAACCCTGGGGTGCCCACAGACCATCTTATCCATCCTTCTGCTCCTAGAGGATCCTCTCATACTCAAATCCGTAAACAAAGGACGTATGCATGCCAGGCTTTCCCACCACTTGGTGGTGGGAGGCCAGAGGACCCCCGAGGCCCTCCCCTCCAATACCAGCAGGCTCAGAAGTCTAAATTCCTTGTCTCCACGTGCACAGCCTCGAGTGCCTCCTTCCCCTTCCCTTCCTAGAACGTGGTGTGGGAGGTGCTGTGCTGGCAGTCACACCAGCTCACGAGAGCCAGCCGTGCACGTCTTCTCCCAGCTCCGCGCCGGCAGCCTGACATCAGCCAGGGTCAGTGCGTTTACATTACGGGAATTAGCAAACACCACATGCCAGGGCTTTTCCCCCCTGGAGAGCTGGGTGTCAAATATTTACCAGCATGCCACTGGGTATAGGTATTAAAATAAATTATTCTAAGACGGAGGAAGGCCATTTCCATTCAAGACTTGCTAGAGAACACAGCATACCCTGAACCTTGAAGGACAAAGACTGCCAAACTTCCATGTCAGAGACTTCTCCTTCTGTAGTCACTGCCCACCGAGTCAGCCCTCAGCTGGCCTGTGCGGACTTTCTTTTCTCTCCAACGACTGGCACCTGAGCTAACATGTTGCCAATCTTCTTTTTTTTTTTCCGTTCTTCTCCCTGAAGTCCCCCCAGTACATAGTTGTATATTCTAGTTGTAGGTCCTTCTGGCTCTGCTGTGTGGGACACTGCCTCAGCATGGCTTGATGAGCGATGCTAGGTCTGCACCCAGGATCCGAACCAGCAAAACCCTGGCCACCAAAGCAGGAGTGCGTGAAATTAACCACTGGGCCACAGGGCCAGCTCCTGGCCTGTGAAGGTTAACCATCAACCAGAAGTCAACGGCCTAAGGCATGCAGCCCAGGCCTTTACCTAGTTCTTCCTGAGGGACCCCTCTGCAGGCCAGCCCTCTCCCACTCAGTACCCATGCTCAGTACCATGTTCATTCCCTCATGCAAATCTCTTAAGAACCCTGTAAGAGACGAGGCAGTTTTCCTGGTTTCACAGTGTGGAAAACAGTCCTAGAGAGATTAAATGAACTCAGAAGGTCAGTCTGTTGTGAAGCTGGAACTAAAATCTAGGAGGGCTGTCTGGTGGAAAGTTTATACGGCTGTCATGTACAGCTTCACAGGCTGTGGACTGCACAACTCCAGGAGCCATAATTCATTATAGACTTCAATTTATTCAACCCTTGAAGCTATGAAACAGGGAGGCCTTGAGAGCTTAGGTTAAAAGAGAGTTAAACCCCTATAATCATGGGATAAATTCGTTTTACTGCTATATTCTTACTTTCTCTGTTTTGTATTGTATATGTATCAGGAAGCCCAACTCCCAGGCTGATGGTGGGGGCTCCACCCCTTTCCTGCTGACATATCAGGGAGGAAGGAGGACTTTGGGCTCTCCATGAAAACCTAGGAACCTGGGATAAAGCTTTTGTGCAATTTTTGTACATTTTTCTTAATTTCTAACAGAAAAGGATATTTTCCCTTAGGAAGAGTGAAATTGAACAACTGCCCGAAGTTAAGAGCCTGAGAGGAAGTC
Organism: Equus caballus; assembly: GCF_041296265.1. NCBI lineage: Eukaryota > Metazoa > Chordata > Mammalia > Perissodactyla > Equidae > Equus > Equus caballus. Next base: position 10,081,634 of record NC_091714.1, read on the forward strand.
TCTTTCTTTGTTCAGAAACCCTCAGCCTTAAGAAGCCAAAAAGGAGGCCCATCCTCCACTCGGCGGGTCGCGTGGGTGGCAACCGGAAGTGGGAATTTCACTCGCCGCTGCCCAACACCCTCCGCTGGTGAGAAAAAAACCCGAAACAAAACAGATCATAGCTCTGGGTTGAGGACTTGCAGTGGAAAAGGAAAGTCCAGTTAAAGCCAAATGCTTTTCAAAGTAACCACAGGGGATGTGGAAAATCTTGATTATAAGGCTCCATCCTTCCTTCCTTCAGACGCACTAGGGCCGGTCCAGAAATGTGTTGAGGCCAAACACTCCTGACCCTGCAAAAGTCAAACTCATCCTAGCCACACTCAGAGGGGCTTCGCTGCCCACCCTGGGGGGCCACTCTGGCAGGCGGGGCTGGGGGTATTCAGAGGACATCAGAAATGCGGGCTGGGGACCTGACGGCCCCCCAAGCCAGGGGCACGGTCCTGCTCGGCTAGTGTCTGATGGCACCGGGAGCTGTGTGCACTGACCCCTCAGGGAAGGGAAAGGTGGGTGGGCAGTGGCTGCAGGAAGGGACGAGAGCCTTCTCGAGGAGTTGCCCCCTCCCCCCTCCTGCTGAAGCCACCCTGACCCCTGCCCCGGGCACCTGTAGACACACCCTCCCTCCATCTGACAATATCTCTCCGGGGGCTGCTGCCCTTCCCGGGTAGGACCAGTTCCCTATAGCTGATCTCCGATCACAGCCCAGGAAAACACGCTCTCCCCTGCGGTGGGGGAAGGGACTGTCTTCCCATCCTTGGGAGCTCAGCCTTTCTGCCCCTTGCAGGACAGAACAGCCAGAAGGCACGCGTTTCAACCCCGGGGTCTCCACTTGAGAACTGCCTGACCTTGGGCAAGTTCCGGCACTGCCCTGTATCCAGGTCCCGGCCAGACGCAAAATGATCATTAATTTCGGTACAAGAAAAACGTTGCCAATTATAACTCTAAGGTGCCAACAACTGTAACACATCCCGAGCGTCTAGATGTTACAATGTAAGAAAATGTGTCACCGGAGAGATGAAATACAGCACTTAAGCTTTCTGAGCTTCCCTTTCCGTGTCTGTCAAGCAGGACAGTCACAGGACCTACTGCATAGGCTTTTGGGAGAGCTGAGTTAAGAAATTAAAACACTTAAAACAGCATCTAGCAGGGAGTAAGCCCTGTAAGGTTACTGTCATCATCACGACTAAGGCAAGGACCACAGGAATTTTCCGTAACCTCAGAAAAATCACTGGGGGAAAGAAAACCCTTGGCAGGCAGCACATTTTCACGGAAAAAGCAAGTGTTTGGAGGCAGCTAGACCTGGGTTTGAATGTGAACTAAGCTTCTTACTTCAGGCAAGTTATTCCAACCCTCTGAAATAGTTTCCCTTTGCTGTAAACAGGGGAAAAGATACAGTATCGTATTGGCTTATTTTTAAGATTAAGTAAATTACTGTATATCTAGCCCTTGGCATAAAACAGACATTCAATAAATGCATTTTTCATGCAGGGACTGACGTTTTTCCCACACACTGTTGGGAAATGATCAATGTCATCATCAAACCAGCCCCTGAAGAAAAGACCAGAAAAGTAAGGGTGACCACAGAGCATCTGTCGGCTTCAAAAACCCTCAGTCCACGAAAGCAGCTGCTGTGTGAGCCGTGGAGAAGCACACGATTGGCGCAGGAACAGCCACCACCTGAATTTGGTCAACTCACAGCCATTCCCATTTGGACCAAGCAGGACAGAGAATCAGTAATGTTACCTGCGTTCTGGTCTCGGTCCCATAAGTCACTGGAGTGACTGGGTGGGGCCAACATAAATTAGGTGGCTGAGAGAGGAGGAAGGAAATGGTGGCTGCAGACCCATGACCTCCAGGAGCGCAGAGGTGATGCGGTGGCCCCGCGGCAAGGCTGTGAGTACCAAGGGCAGCCTGGCTGATGCTCAGCCCAGCCAGTCTCAGGCTAAGCAGGAATGCCCACTTGTTCCTGTAAGTTCTCTGCCCTTTCCAGTCAGACAACATGGCCCATTTTATGAACGTTCTCCCCCACCCTGGGTGCCTACTGATGGTTTTTCTTTCCTTGCCAACATCGCCCAGCCCCAGCTCCTCTCCCATAAGACACACCCAGTGGGTCCAGGGGCTTCAGACCTCCAGCATCCATGCCTTCTAGAGTACAGATCCCTTGTAAAGAACAAACAACCCCTGGACAGACCTGCCCCAGACCAGACTTTGGAAAAACTTAGGTCCCAGCGGGCGAACAATGAAGGTGAGCTTCCTTGTCACCAGGGCTGACCCTCCCCTCCACCAGCACAGACGCTGCACAGCCAGGCTCAGCTCACCTGGACCTCCTGCCCGGCGTGGAGGAGCAGACTCAGCGAAATAAAGAAACATTTAACAAGATCCTAACAGTTAAAATAAAACGCCTCAATCCCACAGTCTTCCCGAACTAACACAAAGAGATTCTGCCCAGGGCTCCAGAAGGCTCGCATCACACGTTCTGACAGCCGAGGCTCCGTCTGGATGGGTACTCACCAGATTTCAACCTGAGCTCCCCCAGGCAGCCATAAGCATCAGCGAGCTTTCCATACTGTCCCTTAATGACCTCCTTTTCTTCCGGAGCTGGGGGAGAAACACATCACGGACAACATGAGCGTGCGTCTCCCGTCGGGGTTCATTCACCGCAGCCTCCCCATCCTGCTCCCCACCCGCCCGAAAAAGAAAACGCACAGACAAAAAGCTCAGCCCCAAGTAATGTGTGTGGAGGTTTTCTGATCAGCCAATCACCGAGCTGCAGAGATTCAGACCTTCCCACGAAAAGCTTGCTCTCTGATTTTCTGGAAGTGCCGGCAGCTTCCTGGGGGCTGGAGGGGCTGAAGGCAGTCCCTGGCTGGCCAAAGGCACTGGGTTTGAGCCCGGAGCAGGTGCCATGGGCCTGGCCCTGTCACTCCGCAGTCCACATGCTCAGAAACAGGAGTGAGTCATCGTGACCCGAGTGGGGGGACCTCCCTTCCTAAGCATTGTCCACTGGTGGAGACCACGTCCTATGCGTGCCCACCTGTCCCCAGGGACCTGCCAACACACAGGGGAGGCTGAGCAGAAGGCCTGGGTGCTTCCGGGCCCAGTGAATCCTAAGGCAAGGTGCATGAGCCAAGGCCTCTGGGTCGCCAGCAGTCACCGTGCACACCCAGGGCAAGACACAGCCTAGTGTGAAAGCAGGAGGGGAAGGCAAAGCTGACAGATGGAAGGACCCTTAAGAGCAGAGAGCCTTCAGCCTATACAATGATGCCATGGACTCCTTTGGCTCTTAAAGGGGCAGGCCTCCAGACCCCTTCTCAGAAGAATGTTTCTAAAAGCATAGAACAAAATAGAAACGTAGCTGAGTCCTCAGGAAAGGGCCTGGCAAACGTCATCAGGGAGACTTACGCGGAAGCGGTCATTCAGCCTCAACTGAATTCATTTAACACAAAGGCTTTTAATCCAGGGTGACCGAGGAGGGCCCGGGCAGACACCGGAACTTCACAGATAGGTTTTGGGGGCATCTATATAATCTTTCAAATTGTATGCCAATTTTTTGGGATGTCTATTTTTATGGGGCTGGGACCCATAGTTTTTATCAGACTGTCAAAGGAGTGTGATGCCAGAAAAGTTAAGAAGCAATATAATAAATTACACTTTCCCACAATACACACATGACTTTTTCTGATTGGTTGGGTTTTTTCTGGGGGGCGGGTAGTGGGGACAGAGGAACCTAAAGATAATTATGAAAGGGACTGGGAGGCCACAGTCCCACCGACTCCATCGACCTGTCTCAGAGACGGTGGGGCAGCTCGGCGGGTCTCTTAGTTTCCTAATAAATGACTGTGGTAACAGATGACAACAGACTCCGTGGCCCCAGACAGCACACATTTATGATCGTACAATTCTGCGGGTCCAAAGTTTCTGGAATAGGTTTCACTGGGTTAAAATCAAGGGGTCGGCAGGATTGTGTTCCTTCTGGAAGTTCTAGGAGACAATCCGCTTCCTGGCCTTTTCCAGCTTCTAGAGGTGTCCTGCATTCTGACCCCTTGCTGCCTTTTCAAAGCCTGCAGTGGCATCACTCTGGTCTCTGCTCCCATCTTCACATCTCCTTCTCTCTCACTCGCCTACCTCCCTCTTACATCTTTTTTTTTTTTTGAGGAAGATTAGCCATGAGCTAACATCTGCTGCCAATCCTCCTCTTTTTTTTTGCTGAGGGAGACTGGCCCTGAGCTAACATCCATGCCCATCTTCCTCTACTTTATATGTGGGATGCCTGCCACAGCATGGTGTGCCAAGTGGTGCCATGTCCATCCCCAGGATCCGAACCAGTGAACCCCAGGCCACCGAAGCGGAACGTGCACACTTAACCGCTGCGCCACCGGGCCGGCCCCTAATTGTATCTCTTAAGGGACGGGCACTGTGTCGTGTGTCTACGGAGTCCTGGAAATGGGCCTGCTCCCCACTCTAGGACAGGTACATCCTGTGAATCCCAACCTTGTAGGAGGAAGGGAATGTCCCTCTTGCAGCCATGTGCCTGCTCCGTCTGGGGTCTCCCCGTCTGCAAGAGCTGCAGTAGAACCAGCGAGAGGTACACCAGGCAGCTCCCGGTCCTCATCTCAGCAGACAAGTTGATAAATGCAAGAGGATAATTCGGACACAAAAATATATCTTTCAACCCTCGGAGCTTTCCAAAGCTTTCAGACAGAACCCTTCATTCGGTTCTCATTCTATGAACCGTAAAACAAGGAGTCTTTGTCCCTTCGTTCACCTCTGCAAATAACTCCAAGCAAATAAAACCCAGCATCAGGACCTGCTAACCAATGTGCTGTGGTCACACCCACACTTCGGAGGGGGCACCATGACCACAAGGAGAAGCTGTGAGACAAAACTGGCCCCTGGCCCTGCTGGATCACAGGTGACAAGCGCGCACATCACGTCCCCTGTCACTGGGAAACTCAAACAAAATTTTTAAAAGACTTTCCAAACTCATACTTAAAAAACGAACAAGCTCAACACCACAGGGCCACCTGGTCCCATTCAAACCCTGTAAAGTATTGACTCCCCAACATAAACATCTTTGTCCCTGACTTTACACGAGACAAGTCACAACAAGTTACGACCTTCGTGGATGGGACAGTCTTGTAAAAAGATGCTGTTTCTCCACCACAAACACTAACTGGAAACAAACCTGGTAGCTTCAAACAACAAAAATTGATCATCCCACAGTTCTGGAGGCTGCACGTCTGAAAGCAGTGTCAGCAGGGCCACGCTCCCTCCCAAGGCTCCAGGGAGCATCCTTCCGTCCCCATTCTGCTTCTGGTGGTGGCCGCCAAGCCTCGGAGTCCCTGGCTCGCAGTGGTGTCACTCCAGTCTCTCTGCCTTCATCGTCACATGGCTGTCTTCTCCCTGTGTGTCTCTCGCCTCAAGGACGCCTGTCATATCGGACTTGGGGCACTCCCTACTCCAGTATTACCTCATCTCAGCTTAACTAATTGCATCTGCAATGACCCAATTTCCAAATAAGGTCACAGTCCGAGATATTGGGAGTTAGGACTTCAACCTGTCTTTGGGGGGACACATTTGAACCCATAACACTGAACACTGGTAATCTTTTCATTTGGGGAGCCAGTTCTTTTTTTTTTTTTTTGAGGAAGATTAGCCCTAAACTAACATCCACCATCAATCCTCCTCTTTTTGCTGAGGAAGACTGGCCCTGAGCTAACATCCGTATCCATCTTCCTCTACTTTATATGTGGGACACCCGCCACAGCATGGCTTGACAAGCAGTGCGTAGGTCCGTGCCCAGGATTTGAACTGGTGAACTCCGGGCCACCAAAGCAGAGCATGTAACCTTAACCACTGTGCCATAGGGCTGGTCCCACCCAGTCCTTTTAAAGACCAGACCCCCAGGCATTCCATTTCTCCAGTAAGCTTATTTTCTTTTCTCGATGCCTTCCTCTCCGAGGCTCCTTCTGACCCATCGAATGTGTAAGCAGGGTGCATCCCACCCCCGTGATGCAGGGCCCCCTCGCTGCCTCACCTCCACACTCCCAGAGCAGCCTGTTCCAGAACCACTCCACACCACCACTTGCCCCAGACAAGTTGCCTCAGTTAGTTTAGAAGGAAGAAGAAATCCATTTCACTCCTCAAAGGGGAGCTCACAAATGAATGTCTATGAGCACTAGGCAGGTAAGGAATGAGGGAAGCTGCTGGAAGAGGCCGTGGGGGGCTAGAGGACAGATCCCTCCTTTAAGGGGGCAAACGGCCAGTTCCAGCCAGTTGTACCAGGCGGGCATGCCAGCCCAGTGCCAGCAAGTCTCCAGTTTTTCAAGATAAATAGGACACTCTTGATTTTTCAGTATTGGCAACCAACCCAAATTTATTTTAAGCATCGTGTGGGCTGCATGCACACCTCTGCAGGCTGTATTTGGTGTGCCCATTTGCAACTTCTGTCCTTCCTTACTTAATGTCTCAAAAATAGAATATTCCCGGGGGCTGGCCCCGTGGCCGAGTGGTTAAGTTCGCGCGCTCCGCTGCAGGCGGCCCAGTGTTTCGTCGGTTCGAATCCTGGGCGCGGACATGGCACTGCTCGTCAGACCACGCTGAGGCAGCGTCCCACATGCCACAACTAGAGGAACCCACAACGAAGAATACACAACTATGTACCGGGGGGCTTTGGGGAGAAAAAGGAAAAAATAAAATCTAAAAAAAAAAAAAAAAATTAAAATTAGAAACAAAAATAGAATATTCCCGTCTTCCACACTTCTGCTGCATTTCCTGTAAGTTTTTCCATGTGAGAATGTCTTTGCTTCCCTTCCCGTCAGCCAGGACTTTCCAGCCTGTTAAGGGAAGTCCTCTCATTTACTCTCCCCCACTTCCTCCTCCACCTCTTGCCCCAGGATTCAGCCACTCACTCAGTGAATGTGTATCTGCGAGTCTTCTGCAGCTGGCACTGTCCTAGGCACGGGGATCCAGCAGGGAACCAAACAGACAAGAATCCAGGGACAGCAGAGTGAGCCGAGGAAGGCAGTGGGCAGTGGCAAAGAAGGGACACGTGTCATGAAAGAATGAGTGATGACAGAGGAGGCTAACCCGGATGGGGGTGGGAGCTGGGGACAGTGGCATGGCCGAGGCACATCCATGAGGGCAATGGAGTGGCAGGGCCTACTCGGTGCCAGGCACCGTGCAAGCTTCCTGCCAAGGCAGACAGACAAGACCAATAAGCACAATATAGACTGTGATATGAGCTGAGGAGGAAAGGTGAGCATGGAAAGGGCAGATGTGAAGAGGGTAGGGAGGGTGAAACGTGACACAGTGTGCTCTGAGAAGGCCTCACTGCAAGGGCAACTTTTGCAGGCAGATCTGAAGGAAGGGAGAGAGATGGCTGAGCATCGAGTAGCACTGTAGGCCCAGAAGAACATGTGCAAAGGTCCTGAGGCAGAAGCATTCCTGGCATATCCAAGGACCAGCGAGGTCAGTGTGTCTGACAGAAGAAAAGGAGTGGGGGACACACTGTAAAGAGCTCTAGGTCATAAAAAGTCGAGAGGTTTGACTCTGAGTGAGAGGGAGCCAGAACAGGGTTTTGAGGATCACCTTGGCTGCTCTGTTGAGAACAGACTCTAGGGGGCAAGAGGAAAAGCAAGGACACCATATAGGAGGCAATACAACAATCCAGGCATGAAATGATGCTGGCTTGGATCAGGTGGGAGCAGAGGCGGTGCTGAGAAACAGTCGAATTCTGGAGACACACACACACTTTTTTATTATGGAAGTTTCCAAAGAAAAGTAGGTCAGGAACTCTATGCACCCACATTACTATGTACCCCCCCAGCTCCAACCACTTTTAACTCATGCCCACTTTGTGTCCCCCACTCTCCTACACCTTAGATCAGTGGGTCTCACAATGTGGTCCTCAGACAATAAGCATCAACCAGCATTAGAAGGACAAATTATGGGGCCTCTCTGCGGACCCACTGAATCAGAAACTCTGGGCTCGAGACCCAGCATTCTGTGTTTTAATGAGGCCTCCAGGGGAGAATCACCGACCCAGATGATGCTGAGTTAAGCTTAGACATCATATCATTTCCCCTATAAATATTTCAGTAGGAATCTCCAAAAGATAAGGATTCTTTGAGAATATAACCACAATACCATTATCACATCTGAAAAAATTTAACCATAATTCCTTAACATCAGCAAACAGCTGCATATATTTTGAAGGGAGGACCTAAAGGATTTATGGACAGAGTGGATGTGGGCTATGAGAGAAAGACAGGGTTCGAGGATGATGCCGAATTTTCTGCCTGAACAACTGGAGCAATGAGGATCAGCCATGACGGTGAAGAGTGACAGGCAGGTCTGGGTGGAGCTTTAGAGCTCAGGTCAGACGAGCGGACCCTGAAGCACCACTGGGCGGCGGAGTGGAGATGTCGAGGACAGGGCTGTTCCAGCCTGGAGTCCAGCAGACAAGCCAGGCTGAAGACACAAAGTGGGGCGTCCCAGCAAACAGAAGGTATTTAAAATCACGAGGCTGAAGGAGATCACCTCGAGAGTGAGTGTAGGGGACAATGTGTTCACAGGTCAAGGAGACAGAGAAGAAATGGCCGGAGAGATACGAGGAAAACCAGAAGAGCGCGGTGTCCTGGAGCGCAGAGAAGAAAGTATTTCAAGGAAGCAAGCGTGCTCAGTGAGGTCAGATACCGCTCCGTGTCCCAGAACATGAGGACCGAGCGTTCATCATCTGAGTTAGGCATTGGCGAGCTGGAAAAGAGCAGTTTCAGTAAAATTGAGGAGAAAACACCTAAATGGAAAGGAAGAAAGAAAATGGAGACAGTGAGCAGAGAGAATTCTTTGAGGAACCCTGTGTGTGTGTGTGTGTGTGTGTGTGTGCAGAGGAGAGAAATGGGGAGGTTGCGGAGACAGACGTGGGCTCAAAAGATTTCTCCAAGATGCGGGAGTTAATGTCAAGTTTGTTTGCTGGTAGAAATGATCCAACAGTGGTAAAAAGTGATGCAGTAGGAGAGAGAGAAGCCGCTGGAGCGATGCCCTCAAGTAGGACAATGGAATCCGATGCCTAAGTGGGGGCCAGCCTTAAAGAGAGACAGTCCACCATGGTTAACAGAAGAGAAGAGAGAACATACAGGGCAGATGCGGGTGGGCGGGTAACTGGTGCGGGCAGCGTGTGGAAGTTCTCTCCTCATTGCTTCAATTTTCTGAGCACAATGAGAAGCGACTCCAGCAGGAGGAGGCGCAGCAGAGCGGGGAGGAGGGAGGGTGTGAAACAGGTGTCTGGGGAGGTGGGAGAGTGGATGGAGTATAGGAATGTCGTTGAAGGGCCCACCTGGGCTTAGGAATCATGAAGTGACCATAAGAAGCATCAGCGTGGTAGCGGGTCATCTCCAGAAACTTCCTAAGGCACAGAGGTGAGGAGGGTAGGATCTGACCGTGGTTTCACCAAGTGAGTAGGACCAAGCAAGAGAGCAGCAGGGGAGGGAGGGAGCAGCAAGCCAGGGTTAGCGACTGAGATGGCTGAAGAGGGAGCAGAGGCTGAGGGGTCGCGGGATGGACTGTGAAGAGGTGGCAGGTTCAAGGGGTCGCACCCCAGTAGGGTCAAAGATCACAGGAATTGGGGGATTGAGGGATGAGCTGAAAAGATGGAGGTGGAAGATGAAGACTGGGATGGTTGACACAGACGGTGGAGGGTCAAAGGCATGGGCGAGGGAGTGAGCGGCTGAGCCAGGGCGGAGGACACGCTCATCGGAGGAGGGAAGGCCAGGGAACCAAACACCAAGGTCTTCAGCAGGATCAACATGGCGACTGAAGGTGCCAAGAATGAAGGCTGGACCCGGTATCCGGGAGACTGACAGAGAGGAAGGTAAAGTCACCAAGGAACCAGGCAATTTCAAGGAGGGCAGTGGGTGATGTGGTTGCTTGGGGTGTGTGGGCAGAGGGTTAACAGAGCCTGCAAAAGAATTTGACCTTAGGTTAACTTTCTAGTCCTGTTTCCAAGGTAACCTGATAAAAGTTGTCTGCGTTACTAGACAACATGGCTGATGATAAAAATAGTCCCGCCTGGTAGAAGCATCTGGACTGAGCGGAACCACAGGTGAACTGTAAAGAGCAATGGGGCCCTGCGGAGATTCCTGGAAGGGGCCTGTCCTGTGAGACCCTGGAAGCTCAACCACCGGATACCGGATCTCGTGGGGGGTGAGACTTCCCAGCAAGGCAGCGCTGGCATCCACACAGGGGGAGTGAAACTCTCCTGGAGGTCTCTCAATGGCTGTGTGGACAGCAAGGGCTGCCAGGAGGATGATTCAGAGAACCAGAAAGCCCCGTGCTGCCCTGCCAGGGAGCTGTGGTCCCTATCCTGGATGCTGAGTGGGGCACTAACAGTTCAGATGTTTAGGTGAGCCTAGGAAGATCTCCTGGTGGGCGCTGCACAGGAGACTCAAAGTTAAGTGCTTTTATGGAGGAGGGTTGGAGACCAGTCTGGAGGTGGCAAAGAGGAGCCTAGGGGACACGTGTCCCACCCCCGGGTCCAGTGGGCCAGGGGGAGTGGTACAGAAACAGCCACCACTTGAGAGGCTGGCAGGGGAAACAGTAGCTTGCTCCAAAGCAGAGCAAACTCGGCTGATGGATTCAGAGCTCTGTTGTCAGATGTCCCCACGCTGGGGCTGGTCTCAATGGGAGCAGCCGTGCTCACAGCTGTAGCCAGAGTCCGCTCTGCTTCGTAAAACCCAGGCCAGGCAGACCGGGTTCCGGGTCAGCAGCCAGCCAGTCGGATCGATACTCACACTAACCACACGTGCTTCTTTCTTTCATAATATTTTCCACAATAACGCGCCACAAGGAAATTCCAGCAGAGCCCAGCCCACAGGTCCGAAAAAGAAGTAGGCCAATTTAACACAGCAGACGGCCCAAGACTGAGGGACCCTTTGTGGCTGCGTTCTTGTGCCTGAAATTAAACCTCTTCTTGTATTTCAGGGTCTCAAGAGGAAAGAATCATCCAGATCAAGGGCAGCGTCTCCTTCATGTGCTAACTCTGAGCTCAGCTCAGACTGGCTGGGAGCCGTTCCTTCCAGAGGCATCGGTTTGGAGCTGAGGCAGCTCTTGAGAAAGACAATGGTTTATCCGGGGCTGCCGAGGCTGCCGGAGGGTTGCTAAGCAGACTGGAAATCAAAACATCAGCCTGAAACAGAAGCTTGAGAGCCAAGACCAAGGCCAACGGGGCAGACACATCAGCCCGGCTGAGGAACGTCCTGCAGCTCCCCCGTCTCTCTCCTTCACCAAGAAGTCCAGGCCACACCAAAGAGCTAGCGGGGCCATGTGAAAACCCAGTATGTAAGCACATGCATTGCCTCCCACTGAGGCTGCGCTAGCTGGCATGCACAGCCCAGCCAGAGGAAATCGGAGGAAAACGCATCCTCTCCTGCAGCCACAGCTGGAAAAACATCTGCAGGGCAGGAACGGGCCCCTCCACACTCCCCTCCCTGTGCCAAGGTCAGTAGTGGCCGAGGTGACGAGGCTGGCCCCTCGGACAAGAGGGCTTGAGTGAAGGGCAGGACACGGAGCTTTTATAGTTGAGACTTTTTTTTTTTTTTTTTAAAAAAGACAGAATCCAGGCCTTAAAAAATACTGACACAGTGCTGGCTATAATTCGGACAGAGCCAGGCAATGGGCCCAAGCCCTGGTCAGCAGTCCCTCCACCTAAGGATGCTGCTGCACGGGGAAGGGCCAGGGCGGCCACAGGTCCTCCATCCCAACAGGGAGTAAGAATGAAGCATAAAGGGGCCGGCCTGGTGGCATAGTGATCGAGTTCATGCGTTCCGCCTGGACGGCCCAGGGTTCACAGATTTGGATCCAGGTGTGGACCCAGCACTGCTTGTCAAGCCACACTGTGGCAACATGCCAAATAAAATAGAAGAAGATTGGCACAGATGTTAGTTCAGTGACAATCTCCCTCAAGCAAAAAAAAAAGAGGAAGATTGGCAACAGATGTTAGCTCAGGCCAATCTTCCTCATCCAAAAAAAAAAAGAAAGAAAGAAAAGAAAGAATGAAGCATAAAAATACTCAAATGTGTGCATGTTCTCTATAGACATAGGGGGCAGTGTGCACGGCCTGACCACAGATCTCAATCCCTAGACCATCAGCCTCCCCACTCCTCCCCAAGGGGCCCCTCCTGGACCAAGTCCTGATGTGTCACTTCCTCAAACAACAAACCCTTCGGTTTGCCTCCTATGACTAACAAATTAGGTCCATGGCCTGGGCCTGGTGCTGGAGGTTCCGCTCCCAGCTACTTTTTCAGTTTCTTCCCTAACTGATCAGCCAAACCAGTTCCTCGGAACTTCCTCCTCTCTTCTTCCTCACTCACGTTATCTCCCCCTCCCAGCCTTGCTACAACCCCATCTCAGTGCCTCCTCCCTCTCAGAGAAGCCCTATTTCCACACATGTGTACCTGCCTGCTTGCGCGCACACACACACACACACACACACACCTTCAGAAGCCACGTATATGATCCATATATATCTTCTTATGCTACATGAGATGCAGGGAGCAGAGAGGCTCCGGGACCAGGGAGCCTGAGAGAAGGGTACGGTCACAACCCCCTCCCCCCTATCACACTTCAATTTCATCGCACAACAAGGATTCTAGACACCTCCTGTGTGCCAGGTGCTGCTCCAGGCACTCAGTAGTGAGGCAGGAATAGGACCAGGAGAAGAAGCATCACTTCAAGAAGGAGGTGTGATCAGCTGGGTGATGCTGCTGGATGGAGGGCTGAGATCTGCAAGGTGGAAGTCTCTGGGGACCTTGATGGGGGGTTCCGGGGGGGTGGGGAGGACCAAAGCCTGGCTGGAACTGGGTCAAGGGAGAACGGGAGGACAGGGAGCGGAGATGGCATGTTTGGACGACTCCTTCACATGGGGGAATGGAGAAAGGAGGTGGGGACTGGGGTCAAAAGAGGGTTTCTTAACATGAGGTATGACGGTCTGTTAGTGTAACGGTGGAAGTGACCTAGTTAGGAGGGAAAGGGGAAAATTGTGGAAGCGAAGTCTTCCAAGGTGAGAGGGGACAAGAGCAGCTGGGAAAGTGGAAGAGCAGGCGCACAGGAGGCCATCCACGGTAACGGAGGGACGGCGGTGCCCACCAGCACCGGGCGGGCACATGAGTGATGGGCTGTGAAAGCTCTCCTTTTAATTACTTTTATTTTCTCAGTGAAATAGGAAGCAAAATCATTAGCTGAGAGGGACGAGGCACTGCAGGCTGGAGAATATGTGAAACAGTCATCCTGGAGAGAGGAAGAAAAATCTGAGCAGGAAGATGCAGTAAGATGACTGACAGCAGCAAAAACCCTTTATGAGGTTGCAACAGACACGTCAGCAATGTTGTGTTTTTCTCTGGCCACGTTCAGCAACAGGAGTGCATGCGTGAGTGGGCTTATTCGGGGCTGAGGACTTGGCCTGCCGAGTTTGAAGGAGAGAGCGCAGTGGAGAGCGGAGTGCGTGTGCAAGAGAGTAACGAGCGCAGTGGATCGGAATCTAAGCAAGACACGGAGGGAAGAGAGGATGTGAGGGGAGTGAACAGGGTGGGAAGGTCTAGGGGTCCACAGACTAACGGTCCGGGTGGGCTCTGAGGGAGCTGGGGGACACAAGGTAGCAGAGCAGGACGCTCAAAGTGGAACTTCCAGGATGGAATAATGACTGGTGATGAGAAGATCTCAGCGTGGGAAGACAGACGGAAGGAAAGACTGGGCAGTGAGGAGGGGAGGGCAGTGAGAGGCCAGCAGAGCAGGAGGCTCATGGGGAAGGACATGAGCTCACCTGGGATGGAGACACGAGCAGAGGTGGAAGGACCCAGTGAGCCAGGAGCCCAGCCCATCAACGAACGGAGAGCGTGGCTGGCAAGAAGGTAGATTCAACAAGGAGCCATGTGCTTCCACAGGAGCGAGGAGCCTGGCCTGGGCGAACCAGCGAGGAGCAAGGACGCCCACCCTGCCTCCTGCAAGGCACAGTCTGGGGGAGTGGTACAGGTGGAGGCAGGCCAAAGAAGAGGCTGACGATGTGAGGGACTCGTCGAGGACAGGACCCGGTCTCAGGAAGCTGGGGCAAGAGCTGATCAACCTACCAAAAGTCGATTCCCACTCTGTATTTTAATCCAGAATCCAGAAAACAGGCCATCATTCATTTCTCAGGCTTCTCTGATTTTTAATAATTTCCGTTGTTGTTTGGTGAAAAACTAGCCGCAGTTAGGGATCTGATTAGACGAGCTTGTTCACCTGTGTCAGACGGTCCACAAAGACTGTCACAGAGCAGCACCCACGCCCTCTGGGACCCTCCGACCTCTGACACGCAGTGGCACATGGGTCCAGGAAAGACGAAGGAATGAACACACTCAGTTCATCTTGGAGCTTATTATCCACATCCCCAGATGTCAGTAATATTTGGGACACATATGGTTGTGACCAGTTTGGCTTCTTTCCCCATCCATGTCTATTAAACATGTCACCTTCTTCACGAGGCCCTGCCAACATCTCGGGAAAATATTCACACTATTTGTACAAAAGGGGAGAAGAAACCTTCTCAAATGACCCTATTAACACCACCCAGCCAGAAGCTTTCTGTCCCTGGAATTTGCTCCAGCCTCAGGAACAGAAGAGCCTGCAGCAGGGTCAGAACCTGGCCTTCGAACCTCACTCACTCCACAGCAGGGACCCCCGGCTGCATCCCAAGGGACACTGGGTACCCTAAGATGTTGATGTGTGTTCTGTGAACAAAAGGCGAACATGCTGGAGGAACACCGGCTGAGCGGTGTCTTTGTTGCAAGGCCTCTCGGTTTTTCACATGCTAACTGGAGCTGCACATGTCCATGGGGGGGGGGGCCCTGTCCAGACGCCCCCCGTCATTTCCCTGTGAAATCCTTTCGTTCCGGGAGCCTCTCTCTGGGGAAGCTTGTCTTTACAAAATGAACACCCTGCATCCTCTGAGGCCTGTCCCACACTCCTTCCAGGGGGCCTATTTTGTCCTCCCCAGCCCTGGCCTTTTGGGATGGGAGGCCACACATACCACCTGCCCCAACCTCAGGCCACAGTGGCCCCCCACCCCCCCGACTTCCTGCCCCTCCTGGTTCTGCCACAGCTGTGGCTCATGCCTCAAGCACCCGAGCCCTGCCCTGATGTTCCCAGCACTGAGCATGGCTTGGCTGGAACCTGAGCAGGTGTGTCTCCTGGAGGACAAGTCAAGTCTGGGCTCGTCTGGGAGTTAGTGGGTCTGACCGGGAGCCGGTGCGTGAGGGGACCAAACGTTTCCTGGGAAAGGGCTCCACCTAAGGGGAGAGACAGGGGTGAGGGCACAGGTGCGGGGCCAGGAAGGAGGGGTGACGCTGAGTGGAGTGCACTGTCTGTCCCCCGGGACAGCATCACAGGAGGGAGGCGGCCAGAAAAATGGAGGGGAACAGAGAAACAGCACTCCTGCCTCCAGCATCAATCACCTCACCAGGCAGAGCCGGCCGTGCTGGCTCCATTGTCCCGGCCATCTGTATTTTTCCTTTCGAGAATGACTTACTACGTCCTTTGCCAATTTTTCTGTTGAACTATTTGTCCTTCTGCGTGATCTGTAAATGCTCTTTTATATACGATGACTATCAATCTTTGACCCTTTTATATGTGGCCAAGGCTTGTCCCTGGCTTCCTTCCAGGCTGTTGCTTGTCTTCTAACTACATTTACAGTGTCTTCTGATATCCTAGAGTTTTAAAGTTTTATGGAGTCTGTCTGTCTGACACAGGGGGAAGGCGGGGCAGGGGGTCCCGGGGGGTCCCCAATACTCTATTTCCAGATCTCGCGCTGGTCATGTGGGTGCGTTTGCTTTGTGAAAATTCGTGGAGCTGTACACTGAGGATGTGTTCATTTTTCTGTATGTTATACTTCAATAAAAAATATTTTTTAAATCTGTCAGGTTTTTTTTCTTCCTTTGTAACTTCTGAGTTTTATGCTTTGCCTAGAAAGATTTGCATGCTATAAAACTGTGAAAGCTTCTCCCATATTTTCTTCAAATACTTTAAAAGTTGGATTTCTTTACATTTAACTCTTAAATATCTCTGGACTTTATTTTAATGTATGATTCTATGGAGAGTTCTAACTTACTTAGCATCCACACGGGATTAACAAGACCCTTTTTCCCTTCCTTATGAGAATCTGGCATTTGTTTAACTCTCTAGGTCTGTTCCCTAGGAACCTCATAAAGGTAAAAGTGAACGATGTCACTAGATAACACTGCTTACGGTACAAATGGCCCTCATTTGCAAACTGCTTCTGGCTGGGGAAGAGCCATAAATGAATTATAAACCCCAATGGGATACCAGGCTCGGGGCTTCCTTAAGCACCATAATTCTTATAACTGGGCATGTCCCTTGTGTGAACCCTGGATTCTATACCTACGGGGGTTTTCTAAGGGACACTGGCTCCTGTGGGGCACAAGGCTTTAAGCCAGGGGAGAAGCTAGTTAGCGGATGGACGGCTGTGCGAGCGGTCACCTGCACGAACTCTGCAATGACCACTCCCTCCCCCGAAGAGGGACAGCCGGCCCTGTCCTGTGGGCAAGTTGAGGTTTCCACCCTTCTCCTTTCTGACTAGACAAGCCAAGGGGGCCCTTGTCCGAATATTGGCGGGCACTGCCCCGGTCCACGGCACCAACACCATTTACTGAGCATCCACCCTTTTCCCTGGCTGCTTTAAATCATTGCCTTTATAATAAACTAAATTACTCCATTGATACAAGCCATTCTGAGCCCTCTCCTCGACTGTATTGACCTTGGCCTATTATACCACTGTAATGGCTTCACGTGCGTCTTACGATCTGGTAGACCAAATGGGTCCTCGCTGATCTTTTCCAAAATCTTCTTGGCTATTTTTGCCATTCCTTTATCCTTCCAGTGTTTCCTGAGCCTCTCCTCACACAGAAAGTGTTGAGGAGACAGTACTGAGCAAGACAGACAACGCCCCTCAGATCCGTCTCCTGGGGCTACCGTGACAAGGTCCCACACACGGGGGGGCTTCAAACAGCTGCAGGTTATGCTCTCACAGTTCTAGAGGCCAAAGGTCCAAAGTGCAGGTGCTGGCAGGACCCTGGTCCCTTGGGGGCTCTAGGCAGGATCCTTCCCTCCCTCCCCAGCTGCTGGTGGCCCCAGGAGTCTCTCCCTGGCAGGTGGCAGCATCACTCCAGCCTCTGCCTCTCTCTTGGCATGGCCGTCTTCCCTGTGTGTGTGTCTTCACGCGACATTCTCCCCTGTCCGTGTGTCTGTCTCTGCGTCTCCTCTTCTTATAAGGACACCAGTCCTACTGAACAAGGGCCCGCCCTACTCCAATATAACCTCATCTTAGTTTGCATCTTAATTTTGGCTGCAAAGACCCTATTTCCAAATAATGTCACATTCAATTACCGGGGCTTAGGACTTGAACATATCTTTTTGGGGGACACAGTGCAACCCACAACATCCTGCTCCCATGGAACTTGCCTTCTCATGGTGAACAGCAGATGAGGCAAGCAAAGAATTAAGGCGCATTTCAGTGATAAATGCTACGAGGACAAGAAAACAGGTGATGGAACAGACACGGCTGGGGCACGGAGGCCCTGGGCTGGTTTGCCTAGGGTGGTCAGGGACCCCTGGCTGAAGCCACTGAGTTAGCCCTGAACGAGGAGGTGGCGGCCAGGCACAGGTCTGAGGGAGCAGCATTGCAGACAGAGGGCAGAGCAGGGGCAGAGACACTGAGGCAGGAACCAGCGCGTCACTCAGGGGAGGGAGCCCAGGAAATGGTGGGAGATGAGGCTGGAGAAAGAGCCAGGACAGAGCACACAGGTGCGGTCTAGGGGGATGCCGGGAGAGTGGTTAGGAGGCGGCTGCCAATCCTAGCGAGCGAGGGCAGTGGTTGGACCAGCATGTAGCAGCCACAACAGGGGAAACTGGTGGGATCCAGATATACTGTGGAGGTAGAGTGGTCTGGACTGAGCAGAGGGTTGGATGGGGTTGGGGAAAAGAGCAGGACCAGGACTACTCACAGGCTTTTGTCCTGAGCACTGGCCGCATCCACATGGGGCTGCCATTACCATTAACCCAAACGGGAGGATTAAGATAAGAATGAGTTGGCGGGGGGGGGGGGGGGGGGGGGGGGGGGGTGTCCAAGAAATACTTCACAATGAGCCTGTTACTTTTTATATCAAACTCCGGTTGGAACTGAATTGGATTTTACTCATAGATACTTCCATGTCAGGCTTAACCGGAGAAGAACCGACATCTTTACAACGCTGATGTTTCTATCCCAAGAATCTGGTACACCTTTCTTGCATTTATTTGGTGCTTCAGTAAAGTTTTATCGGTTTCTTCTTTTTCTTTTATCGCTTGTTTCTTTTTTCTTCTGACATGTTACATTAGGTTTATTCTCAGAAACTGTTGTCACCAGAGCGGAATCTCTTTTTCCTATCACATACTCTAATGATCAACTCCTGACTAATTGATTGACTAACTGATTTGACTAATGATGACTACGATGGTATATGGGACAGCCATCAATTTTTATCTGCTGAGCTTGAAAACCAGCCAGCTTATGAATTCACTAAGTCTAATGAAGCACCACACGCCAACCACCCAGCTCCAACAGTTATCAACACCTTCCCAGTCTGATTTCACCTACTCTCCCCTCTCCGCTGTGTGTGTGAGCATGCGTGCATGCACGAGTGTGTCCGTCTGTCTGTCTCCCCGAGCACTGCCGAGTAAATCCCAGGTACGACGTCACCACCCTCACAGATACTTCAGGAGCCGTCTCCTGGATTTTCGAAGCGTAGAACCTTACCATCCGCACCCAAAAGACTGGAGCAAGTTCAGGAGGGGAGAAGACAGAAGCCACAGGACAGAGGACCGTCCTCGAGGCCCAGGAGAAAGGCAGTGACCAAACTAAACTCACAAAGTTCATCCCCTGAAGCTTATGAACTTCTCCTATAGGACCACTCCTCAAGGCTTTGTTCTGGGTCGATTTTCTCCATTAAGACTAAATCCTAACAAGCTCTGGGAAACCCAATTTTCCTAACAGCAAACTGATCCCGAAACCTAAAGGGGAGGGTGCAGCTGAAGTCAGTAGCTGCAGCCATTCGTTCAGGCAATGGCACTTCATTACAATTTCTCACTGCATGTCTGTGGTCTTAGGGAATCTGTTCCCGTGTTGAAGGAGTAAGCCACAAATAGCACTTCCACAGTTGGATTAAAGTTTTGGCTTTTGTTTTTTGTTTTTTGAGGAAGATTAGCCCTGAGTTAACATCTGCTACCAATCCTCCTCTTTTTTGCTGAGGAAGACTGGCCCTGAGCTGACATCCATGCCCATCTTCCTCTACTTTATACGTGGGACGCCTGCCACACCATGGCTTGACAAGCGGTGCAACGTCCGCACCCAGGATCCGATCAGGGGAACCCCGGGCCGCCGAAGGCAAACATGCAAACTTAACCACTGTGCCACCAGGCCCGCCCTGAATTAAAGTCTTATCACTACCACACGAGTTAGAAAAAGGCCGTTCCTGGTCCACTTTCTCCAGGACAGCCTCGAGTCCACACGGTGCCCTTCTGCGAAGCAGAAAAAAGTACTCCCTCTGGACAGATTCAGACACACAGTCACAGCTAGAAAGCAGGGGGAACAGGGGAGGGAATGGGAAATTCAGCCCCCCACCCCTCAGAACCTGGCAAGCAGGCAGGGCACTCCCCTGTGCTCCCATCCCAGGCTCCTGGGGGCTTTGGAATTGTCACTATTATTTTTTTTCTTAACGATTTAACTTTTTTTCCTTTTTCTCCCCAAAGCCCCCTGGTACATAGTTGTATATTCTTAGTTGTGGGTCCTTCTAGTTGTGGCATGTGGGACGCCGCCTCAAGATGGCCTGATGAGTGGTGCCATGTCCGTGCCCAGGATCCAAACCTGTGAAACCCTGGGCCGCCGCAGCGGAGCGGGCGAACTTAACCACTCGGCCACGGGGCCGGCCCCAGGAATTGTCATTATTTTTAACATTCTAATGGAAATCATACCTCTTCTCCAGTCAACAAACAGCAAAACTTAAGTAAAGTTGTTACTTTTGGTTAAAATCCATCTATACTACCAGACTCTCCCAGTCCTGCCCCTAAAACACTGTTTATAGTGTGTATCTGGAGAAAGAGGCACGCAGCCCTGTGAACTGAGAAATACAAGACCCTGTCTGTCCGCTCCAGAGACAGAAAGTCTCAATAGGGAATTCCGTTCCTGCAGCGCCATAGGGGCCCTCCGGTGTTACCCACAGAGATGCGTGCTGATCACAGCTCCCCTCTCTGGGCCACGGGCTCCTCCCCTCTGGCCCACGGGCTCCTCCCCTCCTGGTCCACACCCTCCTCCCTCCTGGTGGTCCGGGTGAAAGGACAAGTAGATACCACCACGCAGACAGACCTTTTAACAAGGGCCTGACTAAGGCCTGGGTGGGTGGCAAGTCATTACTAAACTCCGTTTTCAAATATTCTTTTTTTATCCATACTATTTAAATAAAAACAAACGAGCCCATTGTTGAAACAGGCCATGACACCAGTGTCACTGCTGTGTTCAGCCAGAGCACGTGGACTGCCACCGCATCCGACAGCATTCCGCCACTCCCCTCTGCCAGCAGCATCCAGCTCACTCCCCAGGACCTCGGTTTGCTTAGTGGGAAGCAGGAGCTGCAGAGAGCTGTCCCCTTTGCTTAAAGAGAGTCTTCCCAACATGCAGTATTTATCAGCCATGCATAGGATTCGCGGTGAAGTGAAGTTCACGCCACGACAGTGGTTAAAGCAGTCAGAGAGGGCCGGCCTCTGTGGCTGAGTGGTTAAGTTCTCGTGCTCTGGGATCCAGGGTTTCGCCAGTACCGATCCTGGGCGGGGACATGGCGCCGTTCATCAGGCCATGTTGAGGCGACCTCCCGCATGCCACAACTAGAAGGACTCACCACTAGAAATATACAACTATGTTGGGGGGGAAGGAGGGGGCTCTGGGGAGAAAAAGGAAAAATGAAATCTTTAAAAAAATAAAATAAAAAACAGAAAAAACAAGAACACACATTCCCAGATATACAAACTGCCCCCTCCAGTCCAGATTATTAAAAAAAAGGTTTACAACATGATGAAAGGTAGGATTTTCAGAATGTCAATGGATATTAATAAGAATCTACTAAAGGCGCCACTGAATTAGCATAGTATATTTTAATAAATACCTTATTTTGTGTTCCTAACTTAAGCTTAAATTGTTATTGCGTTTTAAAAGTTTTTTCCTGGTTATAGGAAAGGGGCAGAATGAAGGAGAGATAATTTCATGCATTTTAATTAATTCATAAGTCTCCAATCAAAAGTGCATAGCATCACATTCCCAGGTTTAGCTCGGACTTAGATCTGAGCACTCTTAAATTTTACCTCACCAGATCATTTCTCCTAAGATTCAAATTTGGGGGTCGTTTATAATTCTAACTAGGCACGTGAAGTAGGGGTATGCTTATTTGCTATGCTTAGTGTTTAAGATTTTTTGAAGACACATGGAATCTCAGAATAGGAAAGGCAGTATAGGCTGTAACTCATCTGTTTTCAGATGAGGATTCTGAGGCCTGAAGGAATTAACTAAATTCCCCTGAGATAAGGAACAGCATAAGGAGCCAAAGTCAGAAGTCAGGTCTTCTCTTTCCTGCCAAGAAGCAGGAGAGGAAACAGGTGAAGGGTTTGGAGGGGGTGTCACTGGAACATTCTGGGGTCAGACCTGATGAGAGGGAAGTAGTTTGTTTTTTCTGAGCAGAGATTACTACCGTCTATCAGTAATAAGTCAATACAAGCTGCATACAAAAAGGCAGTTGGCCAGCAGAGATAAAAAGCTGTTTATTATGCCAGGCTCACCTTCAATCTGGCCCTTTTCCTAGATCTTGACGGGTGTTGGGACCATCCCAGTCCTCTGCTGGGTCTGAGCATGAGCCAGGAACACCGTGCCCTCTCCCCACCCCGCTCCCTATTCCCACATCAACACGGACTCTAGGCGAGCACTGGTGGCCCAAGCTCTGCTCCGTGAGACCTCACACTGCTTAACAGGATACAGGGAAAGTCCCTCTTCATTTCTTATCACCTCTTGTGCCCTGAGCATTGCCTCAGACCTTGTCAAGGAGCAGAAATGGCAGAAGATGAGCCCTGTTCTCGGGGAGCATGTGGTTTCATTGAAACACACAAGAAAGAGTCTGAGAGTAGAGCACAGCAGCTCGGCGTCAGGCTGGACAAGGGTTCCCGGAGGTCAGGGAGAGGGCTCCATCACGCCCCATCCTCAGGGAAGTGGGGAGGCAGGCCAGAAGCGGCACAGATGCAGGAATAGAATCATTACCAGCTCCTATGATATTACAGAGCCTCTGCAGGAGAGTCCCCTGTCCTGGAAAAAGTGCCTTAAAATTAAATTCCGACTTGCTTCTTTGTACTTTGCAACGGCTCCCGTGAACTGGGCCACTGGAAGGAGCTGCCTGCCCGCCCTCCCTAGGCAACATGCTGAGTGATGACTCCGCCCGGAGTCATCTTCTGAACCAGGAAGCTTTACAAGCAAATGGCAACCCTCCAGTTTCATATGCCAACAGCGCAGACTGCCACCTGCCCCGGACCCAGCCAGACACACCCAGCCTGTCTGGACAGGGCCCTTTTAAGGCACCTGGCTCACGACAGGGACCCAGTGCCCACCTCAGGTGCAAAGCACGGTTCTGTCCAGAGCTACCCCTAGCCCCTCAGAACAGGTCAACAGAAGACAGGAAGCTACATTCCTAGGCGGCGCCCATCACTGACATGGGAACCTCTCCCCACTCAAAATCAAGGAGATTTTCGAGATGACACCAGTCCAACACGTTAGCTGTTGGGCAGTCCTCCGTTCAGAAGCACGTCCACGGGGAGCCTGGTGTCTCGTTGCTGCCTCTATGCAGAGACCCCCGGCACTTTCTTCAGCGCCTGGAGTCTGCTTCCGGCTCTATCCTAGATGGCAGGACGCCCACGCAAAAGGAAAGACCCCACGCAAGGACTGAAGCCCACACACTTCTGTTGAAGATTTCCCCTTTGTAATGTCACGTGCACTGCTCAGAAAAGGGGGCGACCGCTTCCCTATGCCTGAACGCTCCTCTGTAAATAAACTGTGCCAAGGGAACACGCATACGCTGCTGGTGCGAATGCAAACTGATGCAGCCACTATGGAAAAGAGTGTGGAGATGTCTCAAAAAATTGAAAATAGAAATACCATATGACCCAGCCATCCCACTACTGGGTATATCTACCTGATGGTGTTCAGGGCAGGCTGCCCCAAGATGCGCCACTCTGGTATGTGGATTATTTTGAGCTCAAGACGATAAAGGCTGCTCAGACTCAGCAAGAACATTTGACCTTTCCCCCCTAACTGCCTAAAAGAAATTTAAAATAAAGGCCTATTCCCAGGACAGGTCATCATTATAGACAACCTTGGGTTCCGGTAGACTGGGAGGATCCTTGCTAAGACCACTCTTATCAAAGTTCTATTTACCAAACATTTGCTTTTCCATTTCCATGTGAGTTGCCTTCCTCCTCTTTGAAGCCCCAAACGTCCTCCTTGTCTGTAGCTGAAGATGTTTAAACAGGTAGCCTCGGCCAGTTGGCTGAGTTGCTCAGTTTTCCTGGGCCTCTCCCATGTATACATGTTATAAAGCTTTGTTTAATTTTCTCCTGTTATTCTGTCTCATGTGAATTTAATTCATTGTCTGGCCAGAAGGACCCAGAGAGGGTAGAAGAAATGTCTTCCTCCCCTACATACCCAAACAACTTGAAATCAACAATCCAAAGTGACCTGCGCACCCCTATGTTCATTGCAGCACTATTCACAATAGCCAAGACATGGAAGCAGTCCAAGTGTCCAGCGACCAATGATTGGATAAAAAAGATGTGGCATAAATATATACAACGGAATACTACTCAGCCAGAAAAGAAGACAAAATCATCCCATGTGCAACAACACGGATGGACCTGCAGGGTATAATGTTAAGAGAAATAAGCCAGACCGAGAAAGACAAACACCAGATGATGTCACTCATATGTGGAAGATAAACAAACACATGGACAAAGAGAACAGTTCACTGGTTACCAGGGGAAGAGGGTGGGGGTTGGGCACAGGGGGTGAAGGGGAGCACGCATGTGGTGACAGACAAGAAATAATGTACAACTGAAATCTCACATTGATGTAAACTATTATGAACTCAATAAAAAAACAAAAAACTGTGCCAGATGAAAATCCAGTCGTGATCAGGATGTTGTATTCATGGATGCTACGCACACCAGCAACCCTCACCTTCACTGACTACACGTGTGTTTTGAAACCCAAAATAAGCCCAGAGATGGTGGGGACAAAACTAGTCTTTTTCACACACCATCAAATTTTCTTTTTTCTACAAATGAGATTTTACTGAACACTAGTCTCTGGAGCCTCCTAACCTTGTTCAAATCACGGCTCTGCCACTAACTAGAGGTAGAACCTGAACCAACTAAATTTTAGGAGATTCGTTTTTCACAAAAAATACTAGGGCTGGGGGGGGGGGGGTGACCCTGTGGCCTAATGGTTAAATTCGTTGCGCTCTGCTTTAGTGACCCAGGTTTGGTTCCTGGGTGCAAACCTACACTGCTCTGTTGGTAGCCATGCTGTGGTGGTGACCCACATACAACATAAAGGAAGACTGTTAGCTCAGGGCAAATCTTCCTCAGCAAAAAAAATTTAAAAAAATAAAAAAAAATTTTCTCCTTAAAAAACAAATACAGGGATGGGTGACAGAGAATTAAAATATACTCATAACTATCAATGTCAAGTCACAGGTCCATGGAGATTCGTGCATCCTTCCACTTTTGTGTACATTTGAAATTTTTCACAATTATAAGTTAAAAGAAAAGTTTTTGAGTCACACAGCCTGATGAGATCTGAAATCAGGGTCTTCCCGGTGACTTCCCAGGTTTCCCCAGTCAGGAGCCTAGAGCCCCCACGTGGCCCCGCCTGCACTTCACTCTATTCAGGATTGATAGATGCCCCTCATTTGATTCTCTCAGACGCTCTTAAGTAGCTCAAACTTCACATAAATCCGAGCCACGAAGCCTGAGAAAGTGGCAAAGGCACAGCCCAGACAAAGCCTTGCTCGGCTCCATGGCCATCGCTCTAACAAAGCGCGACACTGTGGCCTCTGTACAAACACAGCAGCTGGGACTTCCCAGGCCCGGGGTTTACATAGAACCTTCTCCCCGCCAAGTTCAAAGTAATTTAGGGACACTCACTAATTAATTTCATTAAGTCTCAAGAGCCACCTTCCCACCCCCGCTCCCGGCTGCCAGTTACAGCAGGCACAGCTGGGGGAGGGAGAGACCGGGTTCCACATGCTCACAAACAGATGTGCAAACCCAGGGACATGCACGGCCACCCTCGGGGGGGGAGGGTGGGGGCGGGCAGCGGTGCTTGGAGAACACTGAACCTCAGAGCATTGGTGCTGCCTCTGAAAATGAATAAAACCCATGGACAACTGGCCCATTGCCCTTCATCTGGTCCACATTCGGTCTCAAAGAGACAAAGAGAAAGGCAGCAAGTACTTTTCGTCCCCATGTGCAAAGAAGAGAACATCTGTATGCTCACTTTGGACTGGGGACCAAGGGGAACTGTCACCAGCTATGGCTTGTCCCCTCTACTTGAGAAGCCTCTGACTGTTGAACCAGGTCACCGAGAAAACTTGATAAAAACCTTTGAAATGGGTGCCAATGTTTGGTTTTCTGCCTCTGGAATTCTTGTTTCCACTGACCCACATTAAAGATAGATTCTCAACCGAATTCTTTTTTTAGAAGCAGGAATTTGGCAGTATTCTTTCCGTAAGCCTCCTGCTAGCAGGCTGGATGGCGGGCGTGGACACTGTCTGCAGAATCGTGTTGCAACAGAAGGACTATGCCCAGCAATCAACAACCAGGACCATCAGTTTTTCTCAAAGCTAGTTCAAGCCCCCGACTCTCTCTGAGCACCGCCTGCAAACGCTAAGCGATTGTGAGCCCTGCCAGCAAGAGGCCTTTTCAATCAGGATCCTTATAGGGTAAAACGTGCCTTGAAGAGCTGTGTGTATGCTTGTAGGGCCCACCTAACTCTCCCGCTGGTCCACATAAAGGCAGCAGCGTGCATCTGCCACAGAGCCGGGCAGAATTTAGGACCACTCAGCGGCTAAGGAGAAACCACTGCCCACATGGGAATAAACCCTCGACTTAAGTGTCCTTGGCCTCTCACTCCTCCCCGGGGAGACCCATCACAGGAAACCACAGCTGAGGTGAAAAGGAAGCCGCTCCCAACCTTGAACCTCATGGAAAGGGTGACTGGTCAGGACTGTGCCACCAGCTATGCTGGCTGCCCCAGGAGTACAGTCCCACACAAAGTAGAGATTGCAACCTTCTGGAAAAAAATGAAAGCACTCTTAACCTTCTTGAGGAAAGAAAAGCAAAGAAGCTAGCACTTTGGAACACACGTGGGAATTCCAAGTGCAGAGCCGTTCTATCCAATGGTGACACGTTGAGTCTATTTTAAAAGTTTGAGACAACAACTTTCTAGGAACAGAAGGCTCTTACAATCCTTCTGTGGGCCAGCAATACCACCAAATGCGACAGCTGCTTTTTAAAAATAGTTTCATTTCATCGCAATTGAGAAAAACAGACTTTAAAAATCAAGGATTCAGGGGGCTGGCCCCGTGGCAGAGTGGTTAAGTTCGCGCGCTCCGCTGCAGGCGGCCCAGTGTTTCGTTGGTTCGAATCCTGGGCGCAGACATGGCACTGCTCATCAGACCACGCTGAGGCAGTGTCCCACATGCCACAACTAGAGGGACCCACAACGAAGAATATACAACTATGTACCAGGGGGCTTTGGGGAGAAAAAGGAAAAAATAAAAAAATCTTTTAAAAAAAAAATCAAGGATTCAGCCCAAGGTCCACCAAAAAATGAACGCTAGGTTAAGTAACAAATGTGAACCGCCCAAGAAGCGAAGACCCGCCAACCTCTTTCATTGCACCGTCTGTTCCAGAATCCAGTGTATTGTAATCACCAACGTGATGTGCACGCATCACAGCCCAAACTTAATTTCCTAATGGAAAATATGCTTTATATCACTTTCAATAAGCACTTTTAAATCTTCAGTTTTGAAAAAGCCTTTTTCTCCACGTGGCTTCAAAGGAACTTGGAAATGTCTATGAACCTTGCTTAACATTGGGGTAAGCCACCTGAAGGATGTTCTAATCTCTTTGATGAAGCAGTGGTTTTGTACCATGAAATTAACGTCTTGGCTCTGATAAATGTGGTATGAAGTAGACATCCGAAATGGAATGGAAATTTCTGCCATTTTCCTTCAGGACCTTAGCAAATGACCAAACTTGGACTTTTCGGGACAGAACACAAATGGGAATAATCTGATAATAATTTAAGCCATGATTCGCTGCACACTTTTGGAGCTCAGAAGACTAGAAAACAATTGTTTCAGTAACCAAGTGACTCAAAACAAACCAGCTAACTATATGCTAATGAAAGAATGAGGGAAGTGGAAATAGAAGAAATAGTCCTTCCAAGACGGGGATGCTAATTGAAGAATCGATGCATACCAATGAGGAAAAAGGACTGGAGACCTTTATAAAGTGTTGTGGGAGCAGCGCCCTAGTCATCCACCAACTGAAGGACAAGTGACCCTCCTCTGCTTTTTGCTCACTTGGGTGTCACCTAGGCTCTCCTCGTGAACATTAACCACAAAACTAAGAGCAGGGTGATTGGTGATTCCAGGAGGCCAGGCATTATACGACATCACAGAAAGAGCCACACAGGAGTCAGAGACAGCCGTGTCACCCTGGGTAAGCAGCTGTCTTAGCCTCCTCAGCCCTCAATTTACTCATCTGTAGTCTGACGATAAAAAAAAAAAAAGCTCTTTTGTAGAACTGTAAAAATTAATTAAATGAGATTGTCTCTAAGGCCAGTCCCGAGACTTCCTGAAGCCCGTATGTGAGGTATACTGGCTTGACATCTGGCTTCGAATATCCCCAGCACAAATGCGGAGTCATCCGCTAGGTTCCGTGCCTCCAAGTTCTAGACTTTGCAGCACCGACGCTAATGGGCCAAGCATTTACAAGACGCGGAGGTGCCATCAGCGGTTTCTCCTGAGTCTGTCCTGGAGCTTTTCTCCCGGTCCCCTCCCGGAGTGAGGCTAGCCAACACAAGCGACCGCCAATCACTGGTGTCCTCAACGGGTGCAAAAGAAAAAGGGCGCCAGGCACACGGTCGGGCCGGCTCCTAAGTCATCGCCCACGGATCGTCGTCAATCTGTAACGCGTCCCGGCGGAGCGCGGCGCATAAAAGGCCACAGCCGGTTCTCCACCGACAGACCAGAGCCCTCGGCCGGGCGCGCAGATGGCAGACCGCCGGCGAGGGGCTGCGGGCCGCCGTGCGCACTGGGCCCAGCCAGAAGCGCACTCTGGCGTCGCCGGCGTCACTTCATTCAAACAAACCACCCCCCATGCCTCCCGCTCCCGGCGCACGACCCCCATGCCCCGCTGTCCCCGCGCCACCGGGGAGCGGTCACCTCGGGGAAGGGAGGTGCCCGTTTCTCTAAGTCTCAGCAGAGGCAGTCGCTCTGTCCTCTGGGCGGCCCTCCCCGCGGGCAGGAGACGAGGGCGCGCGGCGGGGTCGCGGCCCGGAGCCCCGGGCGGCGCCGACTCACCGAGCGTGGCCACCGTGCCGGCCTCGAAGAGCAGGCAGTCCCCGCGGCCGCGCGCCTCCAGCAGGACGCTGCTGTCCCCCGACGCCTCCAGCCGCCCGAGCAGCCGCAGCCCTTTGCTCAGAGCCATGGGCGCGGGCCGCGTCCGCCCGAGGGCGCACAGCCCGCCACGGCTCCGCGCGCGCCTCCCGCAACTTCCAGGACTTTCACTTTGCGCCCCTGCTCGCGCCGGGCGCAGGCTCCTCCCCGGCCGCCTCCCCGCCCTCGCCGCGCCGCCCCGGGCAGGTGAGGGCGCCTCCCGCCGCCCGCTCCCGGCCGCGCTCCGCCAAGGCGCCGCGCTCCCCCCAGCGGCGAGGCCGCTGCAGCCCGGCCGGGGCGCGGCCCCCAGGGCGCACGGGCTCCCCGGCGTCGGCCCCGCGCGGCCCGGGCGCATCCAGGGGAAGTGCCCCCGGCGGCGGGCGGCCGCCAGGGAGGGGGATTCCACACATTCCTGGGCGCGGAGGAGGATGCTGGCCTCGGGGGGCCCCCAATGGCCTGGAAACGCAACAGGACGCCCGCGGCCTTATATGGGCAGCCCGGGCCTGGCTGGCGGCGGGACTGGAAACCTGCCTCCCCACTCCCGCCAGGGGCGCTGCGCCTCCCTCTCTGTCTGCTTCTGCGACCTTGGGCGGGCATGTCGACTCTGTGCCTCAGTTGCCCTGCGGGGAAAGCGGGATTAATAACTGAACAAACTTGATAAGGTGGTTGTGAGGATCGAGTTAATTCGCGTAAAGGGCTAGTGAGTGGCTGGCCAGTGGAAAGTGTTCAGTAAATGTTGCCTTTTACCAGCTTTCTATACGTGATGGCGTTGCGGTCCACTGTCTACACCAGGCAGAATTTTGGAATTGTCTCGGACAGAACCGAGACCGTGACCTCTACACCTGCCACTGACCATGTGACCTTGAGTTCTCTGAGCCCGCTCTCCTCACCTCTCGAATGGAGACAGGACCTGTCCCACAGGCTTACAGGCCTTACATGGGTGTACATGGTGGCTTACAGGGTGGGTGCGGGGTCAGAGGAGTTAAGGGTTGAACCCTTGGCAATAACAAGCAGGGGCAACTGTGAGGTGCTGGCGGGCGCGGGAGCGAGGGGGGCTCTTGCGCTCTCCCTGCCTGCCTGTGTCCTTTCCCCTGCAACTTGCAATCCCTCCTCCCCCTCTGCTGAGTATGGCCCTCGACTTCAGGGCAGGTACTACAATAGGCCAGTTCGTGCTCATGGCCTGTGGACACCAGCTCGTATCCGTGCATCGTCCATTGGAGTATGTGGCCCACCAAGGATGACCTCGCAATAGGTAATGGGAGGCGGGGCCCCTTTTGGCGCTGCGCTCTAGCCCACATGTCAGGCCTAGTCGGCAGGGAAGGGGAGTGGAATGGGATGTCTAGGCTTACCTGCAGTCGCCCTTGTGGCGGGTTTGGAGGTTTCGTTTCCTTCTCCCATAATGGGTATGTGTGGAGGGCCCCAGAGACCTCCCTCAGGGTGCTTCCGTCTGGCCCTCAAGCCAATCTGGTTCGTCTCTCCCACCCCATTCTGCTCACACTGAGAGCGAGAAGACTGGGGGCCAAGTGTGTCTCCTGGGCATGTTCCAGAAGGAACAGGATACTGCACTGCCCTTGCGCACATTCAGGAGTGACCCAAAATGACCAGACTTTCCATCCTCTGTGGACAACCTCCCAGGTGATGATCTGGAGAAAAAAGTAAATGTAACAACCAGCAGAGACTCATATCATTCTTGAGCCTTCTGCGCCCTTGCTCGCAAATTCAACTGCGATGTGGTAGATATCACAGGTATGATGCTCAAGACTGTCCAAACAGTTTCTTTCTTTGTGAAATGGAGATGTTACTTCCTCATGAGAACAGCGTACCCATTTAATGAGGCACAGTAGACTTTGGCCCCCTTTTCCTTTCCTTTTAAACTCGAAGCTCACTTCTTCCAGGAAGCCTTCCTAGAATGCTGAGGTTCCAGATAATAGTGTTTATCGACGCTCAGATTCACAGATGTACACTTCTGCTCTCACTTGCTCGTGTGTTGCTTGAGAAGTGTTTTTATATTTCTTCTCTTAGCCCTGATTCACAAATTAGTAAAATCTTAGGCAGGGGACCAGGTCTTTTATCTTATCTCTCTCCCTCTTTCCTGCTTTCCCTCACATCACATAATTTAAAGCTTTGCTCAGTGGCATGCTGTATATATTTTAAAAATTTTCCTACAGTCAAGACCGGCACTTAAGCTTTACAGCTTATAGAATCTAAGACACAATCCACTGGAAAGATGAACCACTATTTTATGTAACACTGAGAGAGAAAAAAAAATGCTTCCAATTAAACTATTTAATTAAATTTTGAGCTCTGCCCTAATTGCAGCCATGTTACTATGTGCATCTTAGACTCAATGAACTGCAGCGGCCGTCCCCCTGTCTCTGAGAACTGGCTGAATGAGCTGAGCCTGCTGGGTTTTCAGGTCGCCGCCCTGTGGTTCGGGGTGGGACGGTCAACATGGATGGCAGATGAAGCACCGTCCTTATATACACACTGCCCTGACAGGCCGAGGGTCACCCGGGTGCTGGCACAGTTGGCAGATGGAGAGAGTAACAGATTTTCAGATATTCAGGAAAAAGGTCAGCTTTGGTACCTAAACCGTGAGTGGCATCTGGGAAAAGAAGTGGACCCATCTGAGTGGGCAAGTTTGGGCACACCCCACTCCTGAGATGGAGACCTCCTGGAGGGCCTGTGATGGGAAGGGAAGGAGGTGAGGAGGGAAGGAAAGCCATCTCCATCAGCCCAGAGCTGACCACCGCGGGACATCCAACTTGGCTGCCGCGTGGGGAGTCAGTCTGGCCCGGGGAGCCAGGGAGCGCAGCTAGTTATGGAAGCAGAGAGAAATCAGGGAGAGCTTTGGAGTAAATGAAAGGCTGGATTCGGTGCCTGACTGCTGGAGAGGCAAAAAGAGCAGTAAGGAGTCAGAAAGGAGCCCAGCCTTTAGAGAATGGGCTGCAGTGGCACCATCCACAGAGATGGGAGCAGTGGGTGGGGGTGCTGGTGTGACCAGAAACAGAAACTGGGGGTGGGGACGTGGGTCTGGTTCCAGTCGTGCTGAGTTTAAGATGAGGAGGGTCACCCAGTGGGAAAGGCCAGAAATGAAGAGAGGAGGCCGCGAGGCAGCAGCTCTCTGAAGGGGAGTGGAGACAGGCCAGAGAGGCTGGTGTCTGACCCTGGGAGGGGAAGAAGGAAAAGCCGAGAAAGAAGCAGCTTGGGAGATTGGAGAAGCCAAGGGTGTGGCCAGCGAGAGCTCTGGGAAACAGGGAGTGGCCAGTGGTTTGAGAACCTCAGAAAGGTCTCTGAGTTCTCAGGAAAGATCTCTGGTTGGTGGGAAGGTTATGGTGACCTTTGAGCTGGCAGTTTTATTAGAGGGCTGGGCAAAAAAGGCAGCTTGCAAAGAATTCAGGAAGAAATGCAGGCAGTAAGCGTGGTCTGCCAGTTCTCGCAGCCCGGCTGGGAGAAACACAAAATAAATATGATAGCAGGCAGAGGGGACAGTGGGGACCTTTCTAGGACAGGCCACCCTGCTTGTGTCAGAAGGCCAGCAGCAAAGGAACAGAGAAAGAGAAATAAAGATGCTGCCGCGTGGAAAGGAAGTGTCCTGTGTCTAGAGATGAGCATATCCCCCAAATGCAGGTGGTAGGATCAGCTCTTTAGAGGGAGGAGGGGCTGCTGGGAGGGTGGGAGTGGAGACAGCAACCAGGGGGCAAAGGGACAGTGCCTGCTGAGAAGGGGGAAGCGGGGGCCCATCCTTCTGGAGGCCTGGCCCTTGATGAATTCCCAATAAGCAAAAAAAGGTGGGAATGGGAGCTGAGGAGAGCGGAAAAAGCCCAGAATGTCTGCGGTGGCGCGGGGTATCTAGAAGTCATGTTCAAAATCCTTGGGGCCTGAGAAGGTAATGGAATCCTAGGCCCAGGGGCAGCCTTGGCTGATCGTCTCCCTTGTCTCCATCCTGTTGGCTCTACCTTAAAAATATACCTGGGGTCTGACCACTGTTGGCCTCCCCGTTGTTTTCGGTTTGGTGCCCTGTGACATAGGCTCTGAGCTGGGGACTTGCCTGCAGGAGATCACTGGGGTGGGCTCTCGGTCCCACAGCCCCGAGGGAGGGAGACAGAAGAAGCTTAACTTCGAATCAGGCCCCGCGGATTCCTCGGGACATCCAGAGTGGGGTGGCCCCGGAGGTGTTCTGAATGCAGTCTTTGCCTTTGAGGAGGGTGTCACCTGAGTGCAGGAGCAGCATCCAGTGCTGGGAGAATGACCGCCTCCCTCCACTGTAGCACCCGCGGTCTCACCTGCCCTGAAATCGTGATCCTGGAACTCGTCACCCTCCCCACTGGCCCGGTAGGCAGCCACAGTCAGCGGAAGCCCGGAAGCCCGTCTCCACCAAGCCCCACAGCCCTGCATGCCTTGGCGCCTTCCTCCTGATGCCATCTCCAGCCATGCTCTGCTTCATTCAGCCCGGACACATCCCTCTCCTTGCTCTTCCCCACGTGCGCAAGGCGCCCCTGCTCCAGCCCTTATGCCTGGAAAGCTGCTCCCCTACATAGCCCTGTGGCTGGTGCTCTCGCTCTTGCAGGAGTGTTAAAAAATTACCTTCTTTGTGAGGCCTCCTGAGCTGCCCTAAATTTCCTCCACCCACCTAACCTCCTGTTATGAGCTAAATTGTCTTGCCCGCCAATTGATGTGCTGAAGCCCTAACCGTTATCTCACCGTGTGACTATTCGGAGATGGGGCCTTCACAGAGGTGATTAAGCTAAAACGGGGTCACAGGGTAGCCCTAATTCAATATGACTTGTGTCCTTTTAAGAAGAGGAGATTAGGACCCAGACACACACCGAGGGGAGACCACATGGGTACATGGGGAGAAGACGGCCATCTGTAAGCCAAGGAGAGAGGCTCAGAAGAAACCAACCCTGCTGACACCTTGATCTTGGACTTCCGGCCTCCAGAACTATGAGGAAGCAAATGTCTGTTGTGTAAGCCCCAGGTCTGTGGTGCTTTGTTATGCAGCTGGAGCTGACTAATACACTCTGCAACATTTCCCATCTCCCTCCCTGCTTTATTTGTCTCCTTAGCACACATCCCTCTCTAACATCTAATAGTTTCCTTATTTACCCTGTCTGCCATCCACCTCCCACTATAAGA
Source organism: Equus caballus (assembly GCF_041296265.1). Classification (NCBI taxonomy): domain Eukaryota; kingdom Metazoa; phylum Chordata; class Mammalia; order Perissodactyla; family Equidae; genus Equus; species Equus caballus. The sequence goes on from NC_091714.1 coordinate 10,115,638, forward strand.
TAAGCCCCCGAGCAGGGTTCCTTCTGCTCGTCTGGTTTGTTCCCGGGACGTCCCCAGAACCTGGACCAGGGCCTGACACATGGTGAGCTCCAGAAGGATGCATCCAGTGAAGAAATGAATCTCCTTAGTATCCTCTAGTCTCACAGGAGTGGAGGATTCACAGCTTCTTTTGTTGTTTGTTGCAATGATTCTTACCTGACCAATGGGTTTATTGAACAAATATTTATTAAGCACCTGCTGAATCCCAAGCATTGTTCTAGATGCTGGAGATATAGCCGCACACAAAGCAAAGTCCCTGCCACAGAGGGGACATCGACACACACACAAGTCGTGACATGCTAGGTGGTGACAGTGCTGTGGGGACAAGAGAGCAGGGAGGACACAGAGGGGGCCAGGAGGGGGAGGGAAAAATTTTAAATGAGGGTCAGTAAAGAGCTCATTGAGAAGTGATGTTAGAGTTAGGAAGTGAAGAAATCAAGAGAAGGAGCCACGTGGGTATCTAAGGAAAGGGCTTTCCTGGCACCAGGATCAGCCTGTGCAAAGCCCTGAGGATGGAGCAGGCCTGGAAAAGGGGAGGGAAGTGGAGGGGCTGTGGGCCCGATGCTCTGGGCCACGGTGAAGGCTTTGCCTTCTTCTCTGAGTGAGGGGAAAGAGCAGCGACACGCTCAGATGGTGTTTGCATCAGATCATTCTAACTGCTGAGTTCAAACTCGAATGGACAGAGAGAGGGAGGGCAGTGAGACGAGAGAGGACCACCCGGGGGGTTGTTGGTGGTCTTGGACCCAAGTGATCGGAGTGGGGCGGAGAGAAACAGTCAGATTCTGGATGGGTTTTGAAGGGTGAGCCAACAGGATTTGCTGTTGGAGCAGATGTAGGATACGAGAAAAAGAAAGGAGTTTGGATGACTCCCTTACTTTGACCAGAGCAACTGGAAGGACGGAATTGCCATCCGCTGAGGTGGACATCGCTGTGGGAGGAGCAGGTGGCTGGGGCGGGGTGGCAGTGTGGGCATGTTAACTTGGAGATGCCTATTAAAAGTCCAGGTGTAGGCACTGAGTGGGCATTAGGTTACGTAAGTCTGGAGTCCAAGGGTGAGGTCGGGGCAGAGATGTAAATATGGAGGTTATCAGCCTGGTGACAGCATTTAAAGCCTTGGGCCTGGATGGTTCGCCACTGGCTAAGTGTTGGTCAGAAAGGGATGCGTCCAGCCCTGAGCCCAGGGGCACCCTGACCTGTAGCACTGAGCGGGAGAAGGACGCCCATGAGGTAGGAGGACAACTGGCAGTTACAGGGTCCCAGAATCCAAGGGAAGCATCTGAAGGAGCAGGTGGTACCCAATGATAGCAAAGGTGGCAATGGGTCCAGTCAGGTGGTCCTTTGGTTTCAGCCACATGGAGGTCATGGCTGCCCCTTATGAGAGCAGCTTTAAAGGGCGGGTGGGGGTACAAGTGGTTCCTTTTTATGGCCCATTTCTTCTTGCTTGACCCTCTGTGCACCTGAGGATCTAGTTACCAACGTCAGATTATTAAAAGCATGCGATGAACTCGGAGACAGTAGCTTCTCCTGGTGAAGCACTCTGGGTTCCTCTGAATACTCCTCGCGCCTCCTCCTCTCTGTCTGTCCAGTGACACTTGTTCCTTTTCTTGGACTGTCTTCCCCTTTCCACGCTTCTGAAAATGTGGTCACACTGGACACAATTCTCTGATGAGCTCTGACTCACGTGGAGCATAGTTAAGGTGAGGATACACACGATTCTCTGGGTTCGTGTCAATTTCATGTACCATTGTAATTTCCTTAGAAAGGATTCATTAAACGTACAATTCATTATGACAAGTTTTATACCTTAATGAGAGTTTTCATCTAAATGCGTTCACAAATCAGAAAATATCCTTTTGTCAGACCCCATGTCCCTTTTGGGGTTCAGAAAAATATGATCACCATAACTATCCCCGCAAAGCGAATCAACCCATCAGCAGATAATGTATTTTTGAGTCTCCATGTGTACTGACTGGCTGGCTTTCAAAGATTTCTAGCCCTAACTTTTAAATAAAATTCCAGTTTTTCAAAGTACTTTTTATGTACAAGATTTCATTAGATATGAACAACACTGTGAATACTTAAGGCAAAAAACCAATATTCTCAAGTCATTAATTAACAAATTCATTCATTCACCCAGGTTGCCACCTCCCATGAATTTGCTTAGTGGCCTCCCGCTCTCTTCACTCTGAATCTTTAATGTCACTGGAGAAATTGCATGACCTTGTGGACTGGTGTCATTTTTCTAAACAATAGTTATTTAATATTATCAGATGTTCAGTTAGTGTTCACGTTTTCAATTGTCTCATAAATGTCATTAAGTTGCTTTCCACAGTTCGTGTGAATCACATTCATAACGCTTACACAATGTGACTGACGTGTCTCTTAAATTCCTTTTAATATGTAGGTTTCCCTTCCATTTCTTTTTTTCCCTTGCAATTTTTTTTGTTGAAAAAACTAGGCTGCACGCCCAGCAGGCCTCCGCAGACGGGATTCTGCTGCATGTGTCCCTGTGGGGTCCTGCAGCCTGTTCCTTTGCCCTCTCTGCTGTCTGTGGCTCGGTGTTTGGACACAGAAGCTGGAGCAGATCCTGTCTCGTGGCTGGGGGTGTTTCTCCCGTCAGGAAGCATGTGTCTGATTGTCCCTCTCTCTCATGTACCAGCCATTGATCATCGATGCCGTGGTCCCTGCAAAACCGTTGTGTTCTATTCTACCATTCCTTCTCCATTCAGTAGCTAAAATTCATCTACAAACAGAATATTCCCATCTACTTTTTTTTATTCAACGATAACATAAAATAGGTAGAATAGGATTCTTTTCCTTAATTTCCTAGCATTCAAAATAATGAGTGAATTGGTCCATGAACACCTTCCACTGGTGACCAATTGGTTTAGTTTTTTTTCTCTTTTCATTATGAATCATATTTGAGTTTAAACATATTCGATGTGTTTCAGTCCATTGCAGTCTTAGCTTTACTGATGCTCAAACGTTCCCTCTTTGGGGCCAGCCCGGTGGCGCAGCGGTTGAGTTCGCACGTTCTGCTTCGGCGGCCTGGGATTCACTGGTTAGGATCCCGGGTGTGGACATGGCACCGCTTGGCAAGCCATGCTGTGGCAGGTGTCCCACATACAAAGTAGAGGAAGATGGGCACGGATGTTAGCTCAGGGCCAGTCTTCCTCAGCAAAAAGAGGAGGATTGGCAGCAGACCTTAGCTCAGGGCTAATCTTCCTCCAAAAAAAAGAAAAAAAAGTTCCCTCTTTGGCCAGTGGGAGCCTTTCCAGTTGGCTCCTGAGTCCTCTTGATGTGACCCAGTGGTCTTTCATGGGATCCACGCCTTCTGGCATGACAGTATCAGGCTCATCTTGTACATTTTCTGCCCCCAAGACCTGGGATCAATCATTTCTCCAAGAAGTCCTGATTCTTTTGGGTAGAAAAAGGAACCTCAAGACCACAGCTGGGTGCTATGACGCCTGTGAATTTTAACCTCATGGTCTCAGGACTTAACTGCCTCTTAATCCAAGGCAGTTTTATAGTTAAGCCCATTTTCTCTAAGACAATTATTTCAACCTTTTTCTCCTTCCTCACACATCCCACCCCCCTCTGCCCCTCACTCTCAGCGGTTTACCTGGCCTCACGCTTCCCTGAGAAAGAACTTCGCAGAAAAGAACTGCCTCACCCGCCGTCGCTCCGGCCTCATCTTCTTCCCTGCAGTGATGGGACCAGTCCCTGCTTCTCCACACCTGCTCGGACCCTGTCCATCTGCCCCCCCCAAGGACTTTGCTCCTTCTGTTATCCCCACTGTCCCTTGTCACCCTCCCTCCACCCCTCGTCCCTCTCATGTGGCCCTCCTCAGACATCGTGAGCCTGGAACGAAGCCAGTCTGCAGCATTGTGGGCTTTTTCCAGCGCTGCTCAGCGGTGTTGGAGGCAACCTGGAGAGGCCATCCAGCACTGACCATCAAGTCTACATCGAACTAGGGAAACCTGGCCTGGGCCCCTCTCTCCGCTTGACCACTGCAATCACCCTGTCACTGGACTCTGACGGTAACTGGCCTCTTGCTTCCTCTCCTTGTCACACAGCACGCATGGTGAGTCATGTCACCCCCTCGTCACAGCTTCCAACGGCACTTGGGTACAGTCCATCCTCCTGCCTCTGTTGTCCTCTCATCCACCCCAGTCCACTCTCCCCTCACCCCCGAGTTCCAAGCACACCGCCCTCACTTGGTGCCATGACCATGCCAAGCCCCAACTCAAGACGCCCGTATGAACCGTTGCCCCCTGGCTGGGTCCTTCTCAGCTTTCTTTCCTCAGCTTACACGTGACCCCGCGTATGTGGGATCTGACCACACTATTTCCCCACCACGGTCCTCTATTCTTTTCGTTCTCTGAATCCTCCATATATCTGTGCATTAGCTGGTCACCTTTGCTCAGAATCAGGTCGGAATCAAATGCAAGGGCTCTGCAGCCTGGCGGCCTGGGTCTGAGTCCTGGATCTACCCTTTCCAGGCTGGGCCACCGTGAGCAGTTTACTTAACTTCTCAGAGCCTCAGATTCCTCATCTTTTAAATGGAGAAGTTGTGAGAATTAAGTAGATTGGCATTTGTAAAGTAGCCCATGGTGGGCACTGTGTAGGTGTAAGCTACCACTGTGTGTGTCCCCCATGTCCCGTTGGCTCCGTGAAGCCAGGGCCACGTCTGTATAGTTACTGTTGACACTGCGCCTGGCGTTCAATGAGTGCTTGTTGAGTGAAGGAATGAAGGACACGTGAACACGTCCTTGGAGCTGGCTGGGAAATCGAGCCTCTTAAGTCAACGCTGGGCAAAGGGTAGCTCAGATGATACGTGCCATGGTCTTTCATTCCCAGAGTCTAGAATCCAAACACTGATGCACACGGTCCTGATAACACAAGAGAAAGATTGAGGAGCTACCATCGTAGGAGAATGAGGAGGCTGGTTCGACACTCTCGGCTGGGGGCAGCCTCCAGCGCAGGAAGACTGGGCTGCCCATCGCTGAGCTGACGTCTACCAGTTGCGAGGGGAGCATGCGAGCTCCTTTCTAGGCGTCTGGAGGCAGAAACAGCTGTGCGTCTTGGCCGCCGTCCACCCCCTGGGGTTGGGAAGAGCCCCACGGCGCAGGTGTGGGCTGACGTCTCCTGGCTCAGCTCCCTGGGAGAGCCAGCCCGGCTCTGCCAGCCTTCGTGCTGTGGGGTGGGGGTTGGGCAGAGTTAATAGGAGCGGTTGTTTGGAAGTTCATTTTGTTATTATTTTTTTGTCGAAAAGGAATATGAGGCAGTGATCTATCTATAATTATCTATAGACATAGACACACACACACACACACACACACACACACACACACACGACTCGACTTACGCCCTCAGGTGGAGATAACTGGGTATAGACTCTTAGCTTTTCTCATGATGTACTTTAAGCAGCAGAACCTCCAAGACCTTGACCCTCAGAGGATGGCCCAGGGCTGGGACCTCCCAGACACCGAGTCAAACCTTCCCCACCACCGTGTGGCTGGCGGCCTGGCGGCTCCGGCTGCCGTGCAGACAGTGGCGTGCTCAGCAAGCTCAGAAGCCCGGTGATTCAGAGACTCCCAACGTGTTTGTGTGGCACCTGCCCTCTCCGCTCGAGGTCCCCAGGTGCCATCCTTCCCTCCTGGTCCGTTACTGAAAATCAACAAGGTCCCTCGCTTTGGGGGGTTGATGCGAGACTGGTCTGTGTGGGCGCCTGTGGGCCCTGGAGACCACGTGAGCTATATTCACTCCTGTGGTCGAGACCAAGCCCCGCACACACTGGGCCTCGGGCCCCCACCAGCATCACAGCTGGAAAAACAACCCCAAAGCACACCTGTCACAGGTGGGGGCTACCTTTCACATGCCCAGAGCAGCGAGGGTCTGCGTGTCCCTTGTTCAGTCCAATTCCACATTCAGGGAGAACCCACCAGGGCAGGACGGGTGTGCAGACTGGAATCTGGCTGTTCGTTCGGTCACTGTCGACTGAAGTCGCTCTGACAACGAAGGTCTGTGTCCCGCAGCCCTGTGCCCCAGCACGCGAGCTGGGAAAATAGACCCGGGGGTTGGGAGGAAGTGGGGTGACACTGGAGCTCCCCGCCCCCAGCACTCCCTGCACAAGAGGATGAACAGGCTTCTCGAATGTGCTCTCACGTCTGGGGATGGGCAGGCCCATTTCCTTTCTATCCTCAACCCTTCCCCGAAATGCCCCTTTCCTGATTGGGCTACAAGATCCTTAGATGTCAAATAGAAAGATCTGTAGATAGAAAATATTGTGAAGTGTTTTATAACAAGGCCTGTACATTGTCACTCCAGAGAGCGGAGAAAAAAGTTATGGGGATAAGTTTCGGTTCAACATCCAAAAGACCTTTCTAGCAATTAGAGATGTGCTATGGTAAAAAAAAAAAAAAAAAAAAAAAAAAGGCTGCCTTGTGTGTAGAAGTGAGCTCCCCATCCCTGGGGGAATGCAGACAGAGGCTGGGTGCTGGCCCCATCCTGTGGGTGTGTGAGAAAGAAGAAACTTTTGCTATGTTTCCATTTTTGTCTTGTATGTTTGAAAACTTTAAAAATATACATTTTTAAAGGAATTAAAAATCAAATATAAATTTAAAATAAAATATAAATTTTATAAATAAAATCTAAAATAAACTACTTTCTACTTTTCTGTATGTTTGAAAATTATCAAAATACAAAATTTTAAAAATTTGCTCTTAACTTTTGCTTCATCATGTAGTTAGTTTTGAAAAGTAAAGTGAAACTGTGGATTACTACATGGAGATTCCCTTTTGATTAATGTTAATTTAGTTAAATATTCCAGTAATAACATAGCCAGTGTATCAGGGGTATTTTGGAATGCTTTAGCTGGAAGTAACAGAAAACTCAACTATAAACATCTTAAATAAACAAGAAGTCTCAGGGTAAGCCACCCACAGCTCAGCAATGTCATCAAAGACCCAGGCAAGTGCTTTCTCTCCATTCCATCATTCTTAGCATGCTGGCTTGTTGTCTCATGACCACAAAATGGCTGCTTCAGTTCCAGGCATCACACGGATATTCAAGGTAGAAAGAAGAGAGGAATCCACGCCAGCTGTATCTGTCTCTTTTATAAGAAAAAGGCAAAACTTCTCCAGAAGCTCCCAACAAATTTCCACTTAAGACTCAGGAAAGGACAGCAATCACTTCTGACTTGTTCATGAGAACACGGAAGCCCTGACAGGACTTGTTATTAGAAACAGGTCTCCAAACTTCTCACTCAGTGTCTTTTCTGTTGGCGACACCACCTCTCTGATTTCATATTTTATCTATTTGAGAGAACTTGTTTTTCCACTGTGTTGCTGACAAATTCAGCAGGGTATAGTGGTTTTCCCGTTTGCTGACTCACGCACGGATCACTGGTATTTTCAGCACAGCTCTACAGACATGAGACCAATTCATCACTGGACCCACGGACATATTTCTCCAGGAGTGTGGAATAAAAGATAAAGTGAACGAAAAAGCTGACGGCAACTGGAAAAGCATTACAGCATTTTTACAGATCGAGCTAGTGACTTGTTTTAAGAACAAAAGTGAACATGAATCCACGTAAGATGTAACAAAAATGATAACTACAAAAGGATCGGCCCCAGTTGAGTGACCACAATAAAAAGCAAAAATGAAGCATTCATTCAGATCACTGTGCTCATATCCATCTTAGGTGTCCTTGCTTCTCCAGCTTCCTAAAGAACCGCTTGTTAAAAGAGGTTTTCAGTCTGATTCTCAGTGAAGATGCGGCTTTTGTCCTACAAAACTGTCCTATGGTTTGTGTTCTGAAGCATATTTTTACATTAAAAATCTGCGATGCCTCCAGGACCAGCTCCGTCTAAGCATCCGTGTGTGAGCTGAGCATCTTCAGCCCCAGCGGCTGTTTTCAAGCCTGGCTTGCTTCCTGCTTTCCAGTGCCCTGCAGACCCCGGGTGGCTTACACACACGTATTTAGACAATAATATTGACTAGACTGCCAGAATTTTTCTCTCTTTGTATCCAGAAGGGTTTGCTCGTAATTAGTTAAACAAGCTTTCTCTGGCTCCTCATCAGGATTTAATAGAGAAATCTAAAACTCCACACCCACCCACAGGGGGCAGTCAGCTGTGAAAGGAAGCACAGCTATTCAGAGGAAGGACTTTTTCTCCTCTCTCCTCAAGGCTCAGCTCCTTTCCATTTCTCCCCTCCTTTGGCCAAAGGGAGTGCTCTGCTGTCACTGATCACAGTTGTTCTGAACAGAAGGAGCCCTGGGCACTTTCCACAGTGATGGCACAGAGTGAAATACTGTATCTCGCTCAGACAGCTGACCTGGGTCATCAGCCACAAGCTTTGAGAACTGAGTAGCAACTACCTCCCATCTACTTGTGAAAATTATTCATCCCGCCCTCTTCAAGACATTCTTTCAGTTCGAGTGTTCTAAGAAAGAGGAAAGAAAAGGAGAAGCAATTATAAGAAAAAGAACAGGATGTGGTTGACGAAATGTGAGACAAAAGTCTGGCTAGCAGAGGAAATTGACTTTGTCTTTAAAGGGACCCTTTACTGAGTCACCTATACCTTTAAGAATCTGATGAAAGGTAACAAACCCTTTTCCCAGAAAAAATTGTAAAGTACGCACATGAATAATTTGCCTAAATTGCGTGTGATTCACTGATACACACACCCCAGTATTACATGGACCGTGAGCCAAGAATTCCTATTTTAGACGCAAGTTACGAGAAGCTGCTCACAGAAGGAACTCTCAAGGTGGTTGGGAAATAAATCATAACTACAAAGAAATTTCCAGTGGCACAGGGACATGCGGAGCTAACATCATGCAAAAGAAAAGGATCAAGAACTGAAGCTGCTCAAAGAAGAATTTTAATCCACCAGGGGTCAGTTCTTCTGTTGTAGATGACGTATTTCCACCACTTACGCAAATTTGTTTTCCATTCTGCCCAGATGCGCGGCAAGGGAATAAAAAAACCCTTCTGAATTACAATGGATTGATGCATCTGGAAGTGATTGAAACATATCAACAAAAGAATGCAATCTCACAAAAATGGTTTGCTTGTGTAAATTCTTGTTTTGTTTTGCTTCCTATTTTATGGTGGGTTGTTAGTTTTTCAAATGGGACATTTTCAAACACTCCTGCTTTCTCAAGCCAGTATAATTTCAGACGCCTGTTTAGGGTCGGGGTGAACTCAGGCTCTGGTTCAGTGAAGAGGGCTCCACCAGTCAGGACAGGCGGGCGCAGCTCATGCGCATGAGACACAGCTTCAGGTCCCAGTGTCTCCACGCGGCGGGACTTTCTTTCCTGCTTGTGCAAACTCTGCTGTGGCTCCAGTGGCTGCGCAGCCCATCGCTCCTCTCTGTGATGGTTCAGCATTCCAAGCTGCCTGAACCCTTCAGCCCCTTTATGTCAACACTTACTCCCATTGTCACCGTGGGACCCAAGCGAAGAGCTGGACAGACGAGCATCAGGGATCACATGTGCACACATGGCTTCCCACCACGTTTCTTTGGCCAAAGCAAGTCACGGAGTGATGCCTCATTTTATGGGGATGGAGACGCCTGGTCCATCAGTGGGTCTGGAGGAAGATGAGAACCAAATGTTGATAGAAGTTGTCGTGCCTGCTGCAGGGGCTGCTCGCATATGCTTGAAAACGAAAATAAATTTGGAGGGATGTGTGTGCCAAGATGTTCTCTGTGAATAGAAAACCCACCCGTGCCTTAGATTTCAAAAACAAATGATCAGTTTTCCATTTACAACGATGATGGAGTAACAGAGGCCAGATTACTCCTCCCCAAATAAAGAGAAAAACCAATAGAATATATGAAAAATCGTTTCAGACATGAGACCGCAGTCAATGAAGGACTTCGATCACTGAGGGAAAAACAAATAAGGCAATTCCCACAACGGCCCCAAATGACTGCCTGAATGCAGATTCCAGGCCCAGGTCAGGGAGGGGAAACCAAATAGTTCTGTGGTTTCACTGAGCTGAGGAGACAGAGGTCAGAGTTCAGGGAGACCAAGGTGGCTAGGATCTGAAGGGCAAAGCACGAGAGAGAAAGGAGCTACAGAGAGAGAGAGAGAGAGAGAGAGAGAGAGAGAGAGAGAAAGAGCGAGAAAGAGGGGCTGTGTGTCCTGGAGCTCTGCAGGAGAGGGCCCTAGAAAGACAAGACTTTGGTGAATATTGTTGGATGCATCCCTCGGGGGAAACTATGTGAGGACGGTGACACAACCACCAGAAATCAACAGGCCGAACAATTCCCAGAACTCACACGGGACGGGAAATAGGTCCCAGAGCGACCAGCCAGAGTGTGAAGACATGACACAGACGTCGGGCAGGCTCCTCAGAGAAACATCACTGCCGAAGGCCTCAAGCTTTTCCTCCATAACCCATTCTCCTCTCTGTAGCCTGAGGAAGCCATCAGAAACGCAAATCCACTCGCAGCTCTGCTTACTCCAGGAGAAAGGCGGGGGCTGTCAGCCTGGAGCCCAGTCCACGTGTCACCACTCCTGCCACACCGTGGCCTTCTTCCAGTTCTTGTATCCAGCCTGCTTTTCCTGCCTGACGGCCTTTCTGCTTTGCGGTCCTTCAGCCAACCGTGGTCCTCTGTGGCTCAGACGTGGCATCTCCTTGAGGTCCAGGCAACTCAATAATCATAATAGCCAACATTCACTAACTGCAGGGGTGAACTGAATTTAGCCTGAGATCGTCTCCTTAACTGTACGGGCGGAGCCGGTGAGCGAGGTAACCTGCACAGAGCTAATGGCCTATGTGGAATTCTAGGTCCCCGCCTTTCCTAACCTTTCTGTTACTGACCGTCCTTTCACCTCTTCAGGTGAGAATTATTTATATCTGATGGCTAAGAAACAAAATAGAAAACCACCATTAATATCTGACTGCCAAAAATACACAGGTGCTGATCAGAAACAGAATCAACTTAAAAAATAATCGAAAGTAGGCAAACCAGGGTGAGAAGTGGGCGAGCACATCAGCTCATCCCGGCAGAGGGAGTGGAGCAGGCACGAGCATCCTTCTGAGAAGGCCCTGCCTCCAGCTCCTGGGCTCAGTTTTAACGAGGCCCGGGCCTCCCCCGGGGGCCGTCACGTGATTCAGGTTAGCATTCCAGCCAGAGCACAGCACATGATATTGGATTTAATGTTCACAGAATAAACTCAAAGTGTCTCAGCTGATTGGGACTTCTCTGAGACTGTACTGTCAAGAAGAAAGCTAGGAAGGGCACAGAAGCTTGCCTGCCGAAGCGCTAGTAATAACTTTTTTTTTTCTTTTTTTTTTCGTCTTTTTTTAGTAATAACTTTTAAAAACCTTGGAGGGGCTGGCCCCGTGGCTGAAAGGTCAAGTTCGTACGTTCTGCTTTGGTGGCCCAGGGTTTTGCCGGTTCGGATCCTGGGCGCAGACATGGCACCACTCATCAGGCCACATTGAGGCGGTGTCACATATAGCACAACCAGAAGGACCCACAAATAAAATATACAGCTATGCCCTGGGAGGCTTTATGGAGAAGGAAAAAAAAGAGGAAGATTGGCAACAGATAGTAGCTCAGGGCCAATCTTCCTCACCAAAAAAAAGAGGCAGATTGGCAACAGATGTTAGCTCAGGGCCAATCTTTAAAAGAAAATAAAAATAATAAAATCCTTGGAGAAGCCCTTTTTTCTTTCCTGTAGCCCGGCTGACGCCTCCTCAGGGAAGTAGAAAGATGACAGAACTCCCTCATTATTTTAGAGGATCATCATTTTGTGAAGGATCAGAGTTTTTCAGGGCAAAGGAAACCAGTGAATGATGGCTGATGCTCGGAACTTAAAGGCACTTGAGGGGTCTGGAGCAGAGGGTGCCACTCCTGGGCTTCAGCGTCTCCATCTGTGAAAACAGTGGCAGTGACTCATAGAGGAGAGCTGGCAGCCGCGTCTCACCTCATTAATTGCCATGGGAGTCAACTGGTTACTCTGAGATCAAGAAGGTTTGTAGGGAAAAGAGGGTTTTCTGGCATGCACCCCAGACCACAGTTGCTCTTAAGCTCACGTGTATCTCCTGCCAGGTGAGATGTGCCTGGAGCAGCTGGTGTAACCTGGTGGCCAGGTCCTCCTTTTGAATTGGCAAGACGTGACGTGCGATGAAAGCAGAAAGTTTGGGGACACACCCTGTGCTGCCCTTCAACACACTGGGACTGTGTCCCATACGGGTCACTTGGGAGGCAGGCCCAGCGGGGGCTGTACCAGACAGGTGCTGCCCCCTCGCTGAAGCCAGGAGGCCGTGGGCCTGAGCCCCCACCTGCTCTTCTGTGAGCCACTCAAGGGCTATGGGACGCATCTGTTCTCGTCCTGGCACTCCAGGGACATGGGGACTGAGGTCCCGAGAACTCACAAGACTTGTTCAAGGTGACAGATGTTGGCGTCAGACTTGCAACCAGACCCCAGGGCTCCAACTCACAATTCAGATCTCCTTACATCTAAGAGTTTCTTCCCTGGAAGGAAGGTCTTCATACTTTTGATGATGCCCTATCACAGGGGTGAACTGTAAAGTGTGAACTGAGATTTGCAGGTGCAGAGGGAATCGGTGCCCCTTTCTCAGTCGGGACTAAGGAAAGTCCCGTGAACAGATGATTTGGGAAACTAAGTCTTTCTAACAGGTAATTAAGAAAAAATTATAATACAAGCTCATTTTGTTAAAAAAACTCAGAAAAATATAATTTTATAATAAATATCATTCACAATCATACCCTCAAAGAACCACTGTAGAAACTGAATCTTAGCCCGGGTCCTGCCTCCTGGTCCAAGGGCTGCATTTGCAGCCTAGGAGCCTCTCCTGCCGCCCTCTATCCCAGCACTACCCTGGGCTCTTCTGCTAGAGTCCATGGACAATAGCTTTTCATCCTCATCCACATGCATTTATTGAGCACCTCCTGTATACACCTGAGAACACTTGTTGATTCCCAGGCAAACAAAAGTTGTCTGTTTGCTTTAAAGCAGGGTTTTGCTACTATTGACATTTTGGGTGGATAATTTTTTATTGTAGGGGCTGCTCTGTGCATTGGAGGATGTTCCGCAGCATCTCTGGTTTCTACCCACCAGATGACAGTAACCCCCTCAGCAGGCGTCTCTAGACATTGCCAAATGTCTCCTGGAGGGCAAGATGGCTTCTGGCTGAGAACCACCGCTCTAAGGACAACTGATGGGGCCACGGGTTCCCTTTGGGCCCAGGCATTTGACCACGGGTGGCCACTGTGTCCATGCTCAGCACCAGACACCATGACACCCTTTTGTTCCCAGAGGAGAAGTGCATGACTCTGGCCTGCTGGTAAACCAACATAATTTTCAGTTAAGTCAGTGGCTTTTCTCCAGAATTAACAACTCACCACCCACCCACCACCTGGGTGTCCCCACCCTGCTCCCCTCCAAACTGCAGGGCAGCTCCCAGAGGTGAGCCACGTGGGAAGCACTCACTCTTTAAAAAAAATAGTGCTTCAAAACTGAAACGCAGCTGGTCTTGCATAACCGGGGTTCCTGGATTCAAGTTACACACGTCACTGTGTGTCTCTCTCTCTCTCTCCACTGAGTTCTGCAAATCCGACAGAGTGATTGATGGATGGGACGTCACAATTTTTGTTTTCCCTGCGATATGAACATCTATTCCTATTAGAGACCTTTGGCCTTTCTGTTGACTGAAAAGTTAAAGTCTTCTCCACAGAGGTTTAATGGCCTTCAGACAACCTTGCTCATTGTCCTTTGAATTGTCAACAGCATTCAAACAATCTCCTTGGGTAGCACGGTGACTCTAGTTAACAATATACTATACATTTGAAAGTTGCTAAGAGTAGATCTTAAAAGTTCTTGCCACACACACAAAATTCCAACTATGGGAGGTGACAGATAAGTTCAGATTATGGTAGTCATTTTGCATTGTATACATATACAAAGTCATTACACTGTACACGTTAAACTTACACAATGTTAGATGTCAGTCATGTCTCAATAAAGCTGGGGAAAAAATCTGCTTCCTGCTTTGCTAAGACTTGTCCTCGGGTTCTTTCATAGAGTTTGCTGACGGTGGGAAAGATTATTCCTCATCATTTAACCATCTATGTTAGTGTATATATTTTTGGTGGCTTTTTCTTTTGTTTTTAAAAAATGTTTTCTTACAAAAGTAACTGCTGGGTCTAGGACTTAATTTTGCCTTATTTACAAGCAAATAGGTTGGTTAGTCTGTTGCTGTTTCATAGATGCTGGCAGGAGACACAAGACTCCTGAGTCAGAGACAAAGGACTTCCTTACCCGAGGCACCGCAGGAAGCACTCGCGTCAGCCTGTAGGCGTTGGTTTCCCTCTGCTTTGTAAGTCCCTGGGGGGGTGACTTGAGGGTCCAAGGGCTGCCTGCATACGCAGCAGGTTGTGTTGTAGGAGAGGAACCTGGAGGTGGGGAAACCCACGTTTTATAACAAGCAGTAAGCACGCCTGTTCTTCCTGGAAGACGGTACCTCATCCATCAAAGATGCTTGCTGCCAACAGTACTGAGAAACTGCCTGGTGGAACGCAGTCAGGGCTCTGCGTTCTTGGCACAGCCGACAAAGCCAGGTAGAGCACAAGACCTGTGGAAACTGTCCCCTTCAAAAGGAACTAGAATTCTCCTTAGTTTCTTGGAGAAAAGTCCATCGAAGATGTGCACTGGGAGTGTTGGGAAAGCCAGTTTCGTGGGCACAGTCTTTCGACCCGCGGCCATGTGAGAGTGGTCTCCAGCCTGGAACCGTTCCTCACACGGAGATCAAGAGCCCTCACGTCTGAGTGGGGGATAGCTCTTTATCCAGAAATACCTCACCCTGTTCCAGGCTTCATGTGTACTTCTATGTTCTGCTTGAGCATGTGCGTCATGGGGCATCTGGAAACCCCACTGCTCTATCCGCTCCCAGTGGGAGGGGTCCGGGTTCTCGGCCTGCTGCATGAGAGGGGTGTGTGTAGACCACCTCCCTGCTTCGGCTGCGGGACCAGACGCACTGGCCGCAGGGCACGGATGCTCATTATTGAAGCTGATATCGCTCCGTCTCTTCTCCCTGGGAGTAAAGCACTGCTCCATCCAGTGTCTGTGAGTAGTGTCTTTCTTGGCGTCCCTGACACCTGCGCACCGTACAGGGAGGTGACATCCTGGGGCTGCAGCTTCTGGTGGCAGGCAGCTGGGGTCACTCGTCGAAAAGCAGACTGAGCTTTTCTTCCGCCATGCCTTTCTCTCTCCTCTCCAAACACTTCTCTACTATTTTTACATTGCGAAGATTTGTAAAAATTATATTCTATAATTAAAGCTCTGCTGTGATATCTAAAGGTTGATACAAATAATTAACAATCAAAATAACGTATCATATAAGAACCACATATGTGTTTGAACCCATAGAGAATGAAACATACACTAGGTCATTAAAATTTCGCCGCTTGGAGGATTTTCCAAGCATCAACATCCGAAGGATAATTTCTCACTTTCTCTCAAATCCCCTTTACTCTTTCTGGCTCACAGTCAGCTACCACTGTTTTTGAGGAGCCATGCCATCTCCTTTCTTAGATTCCTTTTTCGTTCTCCTTGCCTCTTCTTTAGACCAATTTAATCAGAATATATGGGAGGCGGACACTGAGTGTGATGGTTAATTTTGTGTGTCAACTTGACTAACTTATATGTCAACTAGGCCAAAGGGTGCCCAGACATCTGGTGTGGGGCCCAGGACGAGAGGAGGCTCCACGACAGAACCAGGCTGCCACGCGAGCTGCTCTGCCACCCGGGCCGCGGACCCAGCAGATCCACTGGTGCCCGAAGTGTCAGGGCAGAAAGGGACGCTGTTGGGAGGCTCTGCCAGGGCCCACAGGTGAATCGCAGCGCAGGCCCTTGGCATCCTGGAGCAAAGCCCTGCCACCCCCACAGATAACTACTCTCCTCTTGAGAAACGGCTCTGGCCTGCTACTGGGCCTCCTCAGAGACGGAGCGCTTAACCCTGGGCACCAAGTCACCACGCGACCTGAGCTGCCATCACGACCTGGGCGTCACCTGACCCATCCAGCCGTAAAGCTGCGCGTGCACAGTGGCACTCCATCACCAAGTGGAAGTGGTGGATGCGGCCCGGCCCAGCAGGCCTGAAGGCACAAATGAGTCACGTGAAGAAGTGGTCCAAATGCCCCCGGTCCCCCCTCCTGCTACACCTTCTCCTCCCAGCCTGCACCGACGGCCTCACGGGGAGTCCCCATGATCAGCTGACAGAGGAAGAGCTGACCACCCGGGAGTGGACAGCCGCAGCCCGACAGCCCCTACCTGGGACATCCCTGAAGGACACGGTGAAGGGACATCCTCCCGGGGCAGAACCTGGAGCAGCGCACCTGGCCGTTCACTTTACTTGGAAAGGGAAAAGACCTGACGTGTGATTAGATGCCAGTTCTTGGGCTGTGGCCAATGGTTTGGCTGGATGGTCGCTACTTGGAAGAAATATGACTAGAAAACCAGTGAAAAAAGAAATTTGGGGAAGAGGTATGTGGGCAGAGCACTTTGAAAGGGCAAAAAACCATGAAGGTATTCGTGCCCCATGTAAATGATCACCAAAGGGTGGCCTCAGCAGAAGAGGATTTTAATAACCATGTGGATAGGATGACCCCGTCTGTGGGTACCAGTTAGCCTCTCTCCTCAGCCACTCCTGTCATCGCCCAGTGGGCTGATGAACAAAGTGGCCATGGTGGCAGGGATGGAGGGTGTGCATGGGCTCAGCACCACGCACTCCACTCACCTAGGCTGACCTGGCTGTGGCCACTACTGAGCACCCAATATGCCAGCTGCAGAGGCCGACACTGAGCCCCCATATGGCACCATTCCTCGGGGTGGTCAGCCAGCTACCTGGTGGCAGGTTTCCTACACTGGCCCACTTCCATAGCGGAAGGGGCAGCATTTTGTTCCTACTGGAATAGACACTTACTCTGGATAAGAATTTGCCTTCTCCGTGTGCAATGCTTCTGCTGAAATGGCTGGTGGGGACTTACAGAAAGCCTCATCCACAGTCATGGCGTCCACGCAGCATTGCGTCTGAACAAGGAACTCAGTTCACAGCAAAAGAAGTGCACCAATGGGCCCGTGACCATGGAATTCACTGGTCTTGCCATGTTCCCCACCACTCAGACACAGTTTGTTGACAGAACAGTGGAATGGCCTGTTGAAGACTCAGTTACAGGGCCAGCTAGGTGGCAACACCTTGCAGGACTGGGCAAGGTTCTCCAGGATGCTGTATATACTGTGAATCAGCGTCCAATGTGGGGCTGTTTCTCCCATAGCCCGTGTCTACAGGTCCAGGAATCAACGACCCGTGTATACTGGTCCTTGATATCACCTATTACCTCTAATAAATTTTTGCCTCTTGTTTCCATGATTTTATGCTCTGCAGGTCTAGAGGTCTTAGTTCCAAAGGGAGGAATGCTTCCATCAGGAGACACAACAATGATTCCACCGAACCAGAAGTTAAGACTGCCGCCCGGCCCTCTTCGGCTCCTCATGCCTCTGAATCAACAGGCAAAGAAGGAGTTACTGTGCTGGCTGGGGTGACTGATCCTGACTACAGTGGAAACTGGACTGCGACCCCACAGTGGAGGCAAGGGAGAGCATGTCTGGATTATAGGAGATCCCTTAGAGCATCTCACAGTATTTCCATGTCCTGAGATTATGGCCAATGGAAAACTATATCCCAATCCAGGCAGGGCTAGGAATGACTCAGACCCTTCAGGAATGAAGGTTTGGGTGACCCTATTTAGTAGAGAACCATGACCAGCTGAAGTGCTTGTTGAAGGCAAAGGGAATAGGGGTGGGTAGTGGAAGAAGGAAGTTATAAATACCGGCTACGACCATGTGACCAGTTAGAGGACTGTAATTGTCATGAGCATTTCCTCCTTATTTCGTCATGAGTACCTGTGTGTGTAAAGCAAACCTTTGTCTTCTTTCCTCTCTTATGATGTAACATAAGAGTTTTACAGCATAGAATTAAGTTACGGGATGTCAAGAAGAGTAAGCATCACTTAAGGAACACACACACACGCACACACGCAGGCAGGCAGGCAGACAGACAGACAAACGCGCGCGCGCAGGTTCTGTTTCTCTAGAGCCTAACACTCTGTATTTGTTCCTTACAGGTCTCCAGGTGAGGACAAAATGCTTCCAGGATTAAAACTCTGACATAAGAGATTACAATTACTAAATCATGTTAGGAGAAATAAGTTTTGGGGAAAAATTCATTACCTGGACTGGTCAGCACCTGGCAACAAGCAGCAATTTTCCAAAAAACAAAAATCACACAAAAACGCCAAAAAGTGTTTTGAAAAAGTGCTTTGACAATTTACTGTACAGTGTTTTTAACAATTTATTTATATGTCGGCTTCTACATGCTCTTACATTTGTGTAAAACATTTGTACATATTCTTTACAATTTGTACATATATTAAATGGCTGTATCATAAACACTGTTCTATGAGATTTTATAAAAGGAAAATCAAGTAGGGAAAATTACTTATAAAACATTAACAAAAACCCGTGATATTAAGAACAAGAAGTTCTCATATTCATCTTCATTTGATTTCCTCTTCTACTAATTTTTTGGTTTCAGTTTATTTATGCTGGCCCAAATTTTCCATTTTCTATAATTCCTAGGTCATAAAAATGAGAGCAGTTGGAGAGACTGTCGTAAGGCCACGGTGGAGGGTGGACGGCGTCTGCAGGAGCAAGGTCGGTGTGGCGGCACGTGTTCAGATTCAAAGCTGACGGTTTGCAGAGTCTGCTTTGCTTTATGCCATTAGCTGAAGTACTAGCGATGAGAAAAATTCAGTCTGAAGTTTGGGACACAGGCTGGAAGAAGAGCCCTCTGCACTTTTCTTAAACACGAACGCTCTGGGGGTTACTGCGCATTCTTCAGGCTGCAGCCCTTATCAGTGCCTAAACTTTCCATTTTACTCAACTGTGTTTTTCATCTTTTCAGGTAATACCAACTGGCCTGCTAGTGTACAATCCAAATCAAGTGGCGCATCGTGTCTCGCTGGCACTTCTCACTATGCCTGACTGAACAGCTGAACACTGACAAGGGGGTTAAACGCTCGGGAGGAGCCTGTGTGCCCCCTGAGTGCTCCTTCCTGAGCACAGGAGTCAGGGCGCCGCTCCAGGCCCGGGAGCAGGCCGAGCATTTCAAAAACATCCCCAGCGTTTCCAGGTGTTCTTCCTAGTGTCAAGAACGCCTCCCCATGCTCAGGAAGGAGGTGCCAGAGAGAAAGCCCTCCTGGGGGAAGACGACGCTTCAAGGACGTTCCTAAGGAAAGCGAGGGCAGGAGAATCTGCCCATGGGTTTTTGCCAAGCTGCGTCCTCTAGGCCTCTCTGCTCCCTCTCCTGAAAACATAAGCACTTGAGTCATAAATATGTCAGTGAAAGGCATGTGGATTCTCCTGAAGAGACAGGAATCCCAAAGGACAGAAAAGTTATAAAAATATACAAACATATATATTTTTTATTCTGGCGTATTTCATATTTTTAAGAAAGCAATTAGTAATTATCTGACACGGGGTAAGAACAAGAAGATTGCAGGTAACTTACAAATTACAATTTTATGTAAAATATCACTGGGGGGAACCCCTAATTTTCTGTTCAAAATTCTGATAACTTTAAGTACTTTCCAAAAATAGAGAATTTCCATTGGTTAATAATGGATATGGAAACGAACAAAAGAAGACCATCCCCAGATAACGGATGCATTCAGGCTGGTTAATAAAGTAAAGGCAGTTTTTTGCAACTCTACTTCTTTTTGGTTTTCTTTTTTTCCTGTTTTTCTTTGTTTTGGAAGATAGGGGAAAAAACTGAATTGCATTGCCCCAAGTCAGAAAGAAGCACTTCGGAGTTTTCTTCACATTCCGTTCTGTTCTACATGACCGGGAAGCGGCCGAGGGCCTGCCTCAGCTTTTCTGCAATCTGGTGAAGAAAGAAAACAATTTTGAGATATTATTCCCATTATGACGTTGTAGTATTCTATTATTTCCACCTCTTATAAGTTAAACATTACAAAAATTTCAAGTACTTTCACTGGTCTGTGCTTCCAGTCCCTCCTGGCATCAACCCAGCCTCCACCCTGCAGGAGAGACCTCCTTATACCCCAGATGGTGGTGCCACAGCCTGCAGGAAGCCCCGGCTCCTCCCCATGGCCCCTGCCCGTCTGCACAGCAGCATTTCCAGATGACCCGCTTTTCCCCAGCGAGCCAGGTGGACGGGTCTGCGTTTGGGCCTGCATTCCTCCTGCGTGGGCACCTATGAGCTCCTGAGACCCAGCTGACGAGCCTGCGGCTCCTACACAGTGCGGACAGTACACACCTTCCTCTAAGGCTGGGGCTGCACTGCGTCAGGATTCTGGGCCTCGGTCTCCCCCACGGGGACCCAGCTCCTAGGAAGACACAGCTGTCTGAGTCGTCCCTGGGGCCTAAGCAATGGAGTGAGCGCTTGGTATATAAGAGGCACTCAATCAATGTTTGTTACATGAACAAATACACACATTTTAATAACTTAAGGGTTACCTTCTCATAAAAGCAGGTTAGATCTAACAAAGATGGTGGTTAAATACCTGGTTTTCTATTTTGAATTACAATGTCACTGATAACTACAACTCACCTGGGCTTGAGTCTTAAGTGATCAACATTACCGGAATTTCAGGAGTTGCCCTTCAATTATTTTCGGACATAGAACAACGTAATCTGTTATTCTAACACCTGATGCAAGGCAGCCCTACTGGCACCAACTAATAGAAAGTGTCTGGTTGGAGAGTGCAGGAGCCGCACACTGCGGGGGAGAAGCAGCTGGCGGAACGCTTTCTGTAAACTCAGCTCCGACCCCCAGTTCACAACACGCATGGGGCGCCTCAGCCAGAGCTCCCTCTCAAGCACCCGCCGTCGGAGACGCGAGTTCGGCAGCGTCCAGCCCAAAGGCGACAAGGCCTGCACATGAGCGTGGGGCTTGCCTGCCACGTCCCTGAAGACACATGAGCTAACACCACAGAACAGTGGGGACCTTAGGAAGAAACACGGCCACCAACACACGGTCAAATACAACGTCACAGAACTTGTCTTCAGGTCTGCGTTTCCATGCAAGATCTTTCTTTTCTGTACACTGATAAACAACAAAATTACTACGTAGAGGCATAAGAGTTTATGTTTTCATGATTGTTCTCTGAATGAAAGTATTTAAGGTTTCGCTCTCTTTTGTTTTCTTTCTGGAATTCCTCTTATGCATTGTGAAACCTCCCTCATCAACAGCCTGCCCGTGGTGTGTGCCGTGCCAGGCTCCGCGGAGAGCGTGCTGTGCAGTGTCCCTGTGCCCAGAGGCTGGGAGGAACTCAGGAACGACACAGTCAGGACTTCTGGGACCTCACGACTAGCGTCCAACACCCCTTCTTCTTCAAAAGAAAACCTTTTCTAACCCAGTGTTACTCAAAAAGGAAAAAGCAGACAGAAATAAGAGATTTGAAAAAACCCTTGCTCAGTATTTGGCCTCCTTTGGTTTGTTACTGAGCATTACAAAAACACCAACAGATCGACTTCATCTGGTCCGAGTTGGCAAGCAGGAGCCCTCTCTCCAGGCCCCGCACAGCCCAGGGAGGCAGGCGGCTTACCGTCTCGTAGAAATGCACCTGCTGCTCCAGGTACAGGCGGATGACGCTGTTGTAGTCGTAGATCCGGTTACTGTGAAAGTGGTTCATCTCGGCTGCAAGCAAAACCAAGACGTCAGTCAGCCCCAGGCGCCAGAGGACAATACCTGGCCCCCTGCTCACGTAGGACTCATCGCTGCCAGGTTTAACCTGGCTGCAGGGCAGTGCCGGTTCTTGGCAAATCACTTTACAAAGAGGCTAGAAAAGCAACTGGATCAGTTAATGGCAAACAACACTTTTTAGTAGATGGATGATTTTTTGCTGATTTGCATGTTAAATACGATGAAACCCAAAACGGATTATCACCCAAATGTGGACTATTGTTCTAACGGAACTGATGGAGCAGGAAACCACTTGGTGGTAATTCTCCTCAGATGACTGCGGGTCAGAATGCCACGTCTGTCTGCAGCGGAGCTGGCAAGGCCCCAGTGGGCCACGTTCCCTCTCGCACAGCGACCGCCTAGGCAGGTGTCTCAGGGCCTTTGGAAGGCTGGGCAGACGAGCAGACGCAGTGGACACCCTCTTCAGTAATGGCGCTTTGCAGCCTGAGCACCAGGGCTGTCAGGATGCAGCCTCTCACCAGGCGAGAGCATCTGACACCCACTCTTCATCTTGGCTGAAGGTACATATTCAGCACATGAATCCCCTATTGAAGTTTCTCTCAACACCGTCCCCACCCCATCACAGCTCTGGCGAGGCCTTCCTTATTGGAGCCCCTCATCGCCTCCCCACCTGCCTTTGCCATGATTCCCCGGGTGCAGAAAGCCAAGGGCTGGTGTAAATTCCTACAGAAAGCTAATTGTTCTGGGTGGTGGCAGTTCTTTTTTTTTGGGTGAAGAAGATTCGCCCTGAGCTAACATCTGTGCCAATCTTCCTCTACTTTGCATGTGGGATGCCACCACAGCATGGCTTGACGAGCGGTGTGTAGTCTGTGCCCGAGACCCAAACCTGTGCGCTCTGGGCTGCTGAAGTGGAGCATGCAAAATTAACCACTGTGCCACCAGGCTGGCCCATGGGTTTTACAGTAAGTCACCTGAAGTTGTACAAAACTTCTCATTTACCTCAAACATAAGTTCAAAGCCAAATTCCCCATTTCAAACCCTCCAAACCCAAATCTTCAATCAGGTTTCCCCAGTTCTGCCCCTAGTTGCCTCAGTTCTGGAACTCTTGCACCCATTCTTCTCTTTCTCCACTAATTCCCTAGGCCTGCAGCTTGTTCCTTGAAAAGCCTGCAGACGCGCTTCACTCTCCTCCCCCAGCACCACATCTTCTTTAGGCCCTTAGAATCTCAGCGCAGAAGCAGCGGTCGTCTGGCTGGGCTGCCTGGCGAACGTCTGCCCTCCATGGCGCTATCAAACTCTGCTCCCTTGACCATTTTTTTTTCCCCATCAAAAACTTTAAGTGGCTTCTTAATGCCCACATCGAGTCTAGACTTTTCTGCCTGGCTTTCAGGGACCTCCACAATCACCAAAACTTATTCCCCGATAACCTGCAAGTATGCTTTATTCCTGAAGGCCAAGGACAGAATCTTGGACCATTGTTTTGTGTGCTTTTTTCATCTTACAACATCCTTCCTCTTTCTCCTTTGCCCACACATATTCTGTCCATCCACCAAAACGGGAAAAATTCATTTACCGCTCCTGTCTGCAGGAAAACACTCAAAGACATAAAAATTAATTAACACCTTCTTTTTAATAACAGTCACACTATGCTGAAAATGCTACATCCACACTCCCTTCACATTCTGTGGTCCGGGGCATGAAGGTTACACTGCTAAAGGCTGAACTTTGGAGTCTAACAGAGCTTTGTGACAGGTGCTGATGTCAAGGGCTGTAAAGGCATCTCTAACATCTCTAAGACAGGTCTAATCGAGCTGTCACCCACAGTTACGGCAGGTAAATGTGCGAAAGAGTAAATAAATATTACAGATCTTCATTAACACTGGGATCCTGCAAACAGGAGGCGTATGAGGATATTTTAAATCAGCTTTCATTTATTCAACTGTCATTCACAGTTGGCTTTCTGTCCAGCAAGGAAAACAGCCACTTTGCTGGGGGAAAGGTCTCCACCAGCTAGGCGTAAACCTCTGGTCTTACCTTGTAGCGCGTACGACATGGTGCCCACGCGTTTCACCATGTTCTGCTTGTCCTGCGGGGTGATTTTACTAGTGGCAACCAGTTTATCGCTTTCTTTCACTTTTTCTATGGCTCCCTGTGAAATAGAAAATGCAATGGTATTACGAAAACAAAGCTAAAAGGATTAGTCACTCGTTTAAACTACAAGAGTGCTAGCGTCTTCTACAACTGCCTTGCTACTGAACAGGAAAATGTCCCCACGAAACAGGAACATCATCGATAGGAAAAGCATCAATAGGAAAGCAGTGAAATGTAACTGCCTCTAAGTCACTAGCGAGCAAAAAGGCTGCCACTGTTGAAAAATGGAACTAAGTTAAGGTTTATAGTTTTATTTTATAACAAAATAGAAAACCCCGAGCACACTGTTTGCGTGATATTTATAAGCCAATGCCAGCACAAGGGCAGGGTTTAAGGGGAAAGCTGGCGTTGGTGCGTTAGAGGGTCCTCTGAGGAGGGCAGTCCTGGGTGCACGCTCAGGTCCTCTCTGCGTTACAGTGTTTCCTGAGCTGCTGCCTAAGCCAGCTGGTCCTGAGGCTCAAGCTTCACCATATTGTCTGTAAGCAGCACTGAATCAACTTTAAATTAACACTTAGATGGAAGTAGTTTAAAAGCTGCCAAACATCTCCCACTCCAGTATCATCACACTGCTCATTACTGAGAGCCGTCTGGAAAGAAAAGCCCTCTCCTCCTGCATAAATTAGGCTCCATGCCTATAATGCTAACTCGGCTGGCACAAATTCCGAAAACATGCTAACTGTTCTGAGTTTTTCATTTATTGAAATTTTTATTTATTTATTTAATCCCCCTCCCCCAGTTTAACTGAGATATAATTCACATATAACACTGTATTAGCTTAAGGTGTACAACATAATGATTCTGACACATGTACACATTGTGAAATGATTACCATAACGAATTTTGTTAACATCCATCACCTCACAGAGTTATAAACGTTTTTTTCCTCGTGATGAGAATTTTTTAAGATCTGCTCTCCTAGGAATTCCACTTGTGGGTGTATATCCGAAGGAAACGAAATCACTGTCTCCAAGAGGAACCTGCACCCCCATGGTCACTGCAGCTTTATTCACAACAGCCAAGATATGGGAATAACCTAAGTGTCCACTGGCAGATGAGTGGACAGAGAAAGCGTTTGGAGTCTTCCGTTAAGCTGTCTGAAGCTGCACAGCCTTCTTGTTTCCTATGTCACCCTTCGTGGTGCTTCAATTACAAGCCAAATGCCAAATGGCCACAGGCAGGACTGTTGGGCTCACAGACCAGCCCTCGAGAGGGATTTTCCTAACAAACCCAGGTACATCGCAATATGCTGGGGGCACTGCAGTTGCTAAATACCCACGATTCTGAGGTAATAGACAGATTTTGACACAGAGACAGAAAAACTATCCATAACCAAAACCTGAGGACACCCTAAGCCAATTTCTCATTTAGTTTAAAAATATCTTTTTGCTGGGAATTATATAGTTTCCTTTTTATTAATACAGACACATAAATCAAGATTCTCATTTCAATTTTAATTAGGAAACCCTTCACGAGGCTCAGGGACAGAAAATCTTGTTTCGTCTCGACTTGCCCACAGCTCACGGGGTCTCACTGATGAGGGAAAGTATTATTTTTACTACCGTCTTGAATTTCCAACACCATGACCATTCTGACACATGACCTAACCACATGCATAAAGAAATATTCTTCATATTTTCACTTCCCTCAAAATCACCTTTTATAGAAGAAAAGACATGTAAAAACCACCCCTAGTTTTATGGGACCTCGCTACTGAAACACGTTAGCGGGCCCCTCCTCCCGACTCAGGCATGTGCTGACAGGCGAGGGGCGCAGGTGGCCAGGCACAAGGCCCTGTGTCACCGCAGCATCCTCCGGAAACTTCCACCATCAGGTTACCTTGTGAGTGCCAATAATATCCGGGAAGCAGCCAAGGAAACCTTTGTATTCGTGATTACACTCCATCAGGAAATGCAGATCCTTCTTCGGCTATAACAAGACACAAGGTGGTTGTTACCGGCAGAGGAATTCAGACGGTCAAGGAAAAGAAAACTGTCAGATCTGAGGACTGCTAGCCAAACCCCAGGGACCACGTTCAGTTACTGAGTGCCACACATTCAGCCTTGTTTTCCTACAAGAAAATAACCCCCAAGACTACTATACTCTCCATCACAGGTTGTCAAGAAAACGATAAAACATCGGATCATTTTCAGGTTGGTTGATAAAATTAGCAATTTGGGGTAGCCCAAAATACTGTGAGAAAAAAAAACTAGTTAAGAATGTATATAAGCAAAAAAGATGCTATAATGTCTAAATTTTAGCAGAGAATATAAAAATATTAATAAATCTGGTAATTATCTTAAGAGGCAACTTTGAATTTTTTCATTTTTCTGAATTACAATTTTTAACAGCTATGTTATGTACAGTTCTAAAAATGCATCTTTTTTACAATTATCAGGAGAGTGGTTAATGACCACATGAATGCGTACACATGAGTGTGTATGCACAAACATTTTCCTAGAAGTCATCTGGAAAAAAAATTTTTTACTTTAGAGATTTGAAACAACTGAGATGGTTATTCTCCTTAAGGGAACTTATTATCTTTTGTCTGTAAAAAGAACTGAAATCAGGCTCCTAAAGACTGCAGTGAAAGCCATGTGGCTGGAACGAAGCCCTGCTCCATGCCAGGAGCTGGGGCAGGAGCTTCTTCTCTACAGTTGCTGAGTCCTGAGATCCTCACGGAGTCGGAGCTACCGTCGAAATTTACCAGATGAGGAAACCAAGGCTCAGAGAGGCTAAGGGAGTCCAAATGGAGACCTGGGCAACGCCTCGTCCCGTATGTCCTAATCCCCTGACGGCCAAGAGGGGATCCCAGCCACTGACACTGGAAGGTATTCATAGATTTCTTGAAGACAGATTTATCCATCACTTCAGCTTAACCTACGAAACACTATTACCAAATACAGCTAACAAAGATACATAGGGCCAGAAAGGAAGAGGATAGCCATTTCGAAAGTGTCTTAAAACAGGTTTTAAATGAAACGTGCATTAACTAGTATAAAATCTTAACTGGCATTACGTGGTTCTGTTTATACCTGTTCTGCGACAAGACTGGCAATTTCTTCGTAAGTCTTCCCTGCTTCCGTTATTGCGTCATTGAGATCTGTTTCGCCTGAAAATCATTCAGTTATACCAGTGGTTATAAGTTAGACTCTCTTTTCATTTATTTAAGAAGTTTATTACAGACAATTTCAAACTTTTAAAAACTAGAGAACAGGACAATGAGCCCCCTCCACCCATCACCTGGTCTCCCCTTTAACAGCTCATGGCCAATCCTCTTTCACCTGGACTGTCTACTCCCTACCCCCCTTCACTGGTCACATAGCATTTCATCCACAGATTTTACGTAAAAGGTAAGGAGTCTTAAAAAAATAAGGACAATATAGGAGCACTACAGCTAAGGCGACAAGCGTTCCTGATATAGACTATCCAGTCAGCGTGCCGCTTCTTGGTGTCTCCTGTCAAGGCGGCTGCTTGAATCAGGAAGAAGGAAGGTCCACCCGGCATAGAGCCGATGAGTTTCTTAATCCACAGGTTACTTCTCCCCGCCCCCTTTTTCCTTGCAAATTTCTCTTTGGGGGATTGAAGAAACAGTTCATCTGCCTTGGGACCCCGTCTGGGTTTTGCTGACTGCATCTCTGTGGTGATGACGTAACAGTCCTGTCTCCCGTATCTTTCTACACCAGTCGTTAGATCTAGAGGTTTGATCGGATTCAGAAGACACGTTGTCCAGTCATTTCTATTCTGTACAGTGTTAGAAGCCACAAATGATCCCTGTCTGGACCTTTTATTTCAGCACAGGTTTGCAAAATGCTGCTACTCTGCTTCTAGCACTCCTTCTTTATCAGCTGAAATGCTTCTATAAAGAGAAACTTTCCTTCATCAACTTTTCGGTTACCCTGAGGCAAGTCTGAACAGGAAAAGCAGATTAAATGCTTGATTCCTTGTCTTTACAGTTTTCAGAATAATGAGGTGATTCCCTACCATCCCCAAGGGTAACAGAGATTAACTTCGTTTAAGCATCATTGTGAGTCTGGACTGAAACAGACTTGGTGTGCTTCACTCCACAGTGATGATTACTTCCGCTGATGCTCAGATCTCCTCTTCACTGGCCAGTGGAA
The DNA here is from genome assembly GCF_041296265.1 of Equus caballus. NCBI lineage: Eukaryota > Metazoa > Chordata > Mammalia > Perissodactyla > Equidae > Equus > Equus caballus. The sequence continues at coordinate 10,143,722 of NC_091714.1, forward strand.
GGCTCTTCAAGCTCGCTGCAGAGTTCTTTTTGATAAGCAGGAGCGCTGGCGCATTTCAGGGGGACAAAGTGTTTAGAAATCACCATGTGGGTGATGTCAGGCTGCCTCTTGCTACCACATTGGGTCACTATTTGTAGGCCTTTTCAGTGAACACAGCAAGGCAAACTGTATTACTTTTCAAAGGGGAAAACACATGATGAGCTCATGTTGATATTTCTAATTCCAATTTAGGACTCTAGGGCTTTTCTGAATATATTTTAAAACTTCTGATTTTTATGTTTATCTCTTTCATTTAAAAAATCTTCGTTGTTAACAGTAACATAATTACACACTTGCCTTACCCTGCAATATCTACAGCAGTTCCAGAAGAACCTGATCATTTTGGAGGCATGTGAATTCTACCACATTTTTTTACGAGAATGAGTAATCTATGAAAAGACTTATTTACAGCGTCAAGTCGTCGGAGAACTTCTCCAGGAACCATTTCCCAGATTATAACTGTCTTCTCTTTCCTCCCTTCCCAAGACTTGGCGTTCACTTATCTGCACCCTCCGTAATCACAGCAGATTCAGGCAACAGCAAGTGATACCTTTGTCTCTTTGAGCAGCGACCAGGAGAACAAGTGAACTGCTCTTTAAAAATTCCATGGTCTAGCTCTCAACAGTTTCTAAGTTTTATATGTGACTTCAAGTGACGAGAGACCCCAAATCTGGGCACATTTATTATAACCTAGCAACGAATTCTGAAATGACTGAAGGACCATTGTTAGCCTTAACAACCTAATCTCGGAGAGGTCCCGTTTCTAGATAGGATGTGGATGACTGCAAGGCTGCTGCTCTCATCACAACAAGAAAACACCAAAGAAATTAACAAGTCATACTTTTCCTCAGAGTCATGGAATCTCTGCTGGAAGGAAGAAATGCAAACACATAAACTCAGACAGTGGTGAGCCTGCGCCCCAGGCGAGCTGCTGGGTCTGGGGGCACCGAGGGGTGGAAGAGGGAGCCTTCCACCGGCAGAGGAGCTCTGCTGAGACAAGCAGGCACCCACTGAGCTTTCACCAGACACATGGGCTGGTGTCAGGGACCTGAACCTGGAGGGGCCCCAAGACAGAGCTGGTTCTCCCACAAGGACTTTGTGGACCGAGAAGTGACAGTGGGAAGTGAGGGCAGGGCTGAAGAGCAGAGAGACCTCAGGTGAGGTTTAAGGCAGGCGTGGATTCAGATGAGCTCTGACATAGAAGGACGCCATGGGGACCAACCAGATGTTTTTCCAGAAACTCCAGAACAAACTCAAGACACTAGAGAGCCACAGAGACGAACGGGCTCTCAGAGTCTGCCCAGCACCTGAGCAATGGATATGGCTCTAGTCTTGGCTCATCCATCAACCACCTGTGGTACCCTGGCCAAGGTGCTTATGTTTCCAGGCCTCAGGTCGCCCATCTTGAAAACGAGGGAACCAGACCAATCTTCAAAGTTCCTGTCCAGCCTAAAAGTTCTGATTATAAGACACATTTCAGCCAGGCCGATGAGAAATATTCACATACGGGGGCCCCGAATCTTAAATTTTGGTGAGACCAATTTCTTATTCCTGAGAATACTCAGAGACTGACACCCAAAGACCTACCTTCCCTGGGGATCAGGAAAACACCCTGGTGAAACGCCAGTTCTGTCATTTCGATAAGTGACAGACACACTCAAATTTAAGACGTGTCACTCACCTGACAAATCCTTTTACTTCCAACCTGCTCCACAGGTCAAATTACGTAAACATAAACCAAAATATAAAGGAGAAACAGCTAAGATGCTCTCATGAGTGTTGTCAGTGTGAACACAGCTCAGTGAACTCGAAACACCACAGGTGAGCCACAGAGCTCGGGGCACGCTGAGACCAATTGTGAGTTATGGAGAGACACAGGCAACGTGAATTGGTTACTTAGTCAAAAACTGCTCCTCCCAATGACATTGATGGGTTCTGGCCTCTGTAACAGGAAGACTTGACTTCAGAGTGTGGCAGAGAAATGAGAGCAAGGGCAGAGTGTTAGGTATCGCCCGCCTGTTTTATTACAACCCAAGGGCTGTATCTGAGCACAAAGAAGCTGGCAAAAAATAGAAATTCTAACAACCTTCACTTTTCTCGAAAGTAACACGGTGAGGTCACGGAAGTCCCGACTGGAGTCGCCTGGCCACTTTAGGGTCAGGGACAAGGGTTCTTGACTGTGGGGTTACCGTTGGTCTGCAAGAGCCTGAAGAGGCAGCTGGTTTGGATAAGACACTGGAGCCCCAAAGAATAAACAAAGACAGACGTACCTTGATAACCACTGGAACTAAACACCGTCGCTAAACTCTGCAGCGCCTTTCCTATCTTCTGATATTCCTTGGGTAATGCTGGAAGAGAAAAAGGAAAAAATTGTTGACTAGGCCTCTGAGTGAACTGAAATGGGTTTCAACTATTTTCTAAAAGTGATTCCTTTTATAATAAAAGAAATTTGAAGTGATTATAGTCTATGTGGTGGTTTTTTTAAAGATTTTATTTTTCCTTTTTCTCCCCAAAGCCCCCGGTACATCACTGTGCATTTTTAGTTGTGGGTCCTTCTAGTTGTGGCATGTGGGAGACTGCCTCAGCGTGGCCTGATGAGTGGTACCATGTCCTCACCCAGGATATGAACCAGTGAAACCCTGGGCTGCCGAAGCAGAGTGCGCGAACTTAACCACTTGGCCACGGGGCCAGCCCCAGGATTTAACTCTTTAAAAGAAACCATAATCCTGAGGTTCTGTGATACCTCTAAAAGATTTGATTGCAAGACTTACACTCATTTAAAATATTTCCAAAAAAAGGAAATAGCTTTCAAAGAATATACAGATTTAAATGATCTGCTATTATGGCCTCCTAAGAGTTTATAGCTAAAATTAATTATTTTAAAATGAAATTACTATTTTAGAGAAATGTCATTCCCCTTTTTGCTAAAGAGTTATTCCCTGTGACCACGGCTTGAAACAGATTTTGTCTTTTGGTTTTTTGTTGTGAGGAAGATGGGTGCTGAGCTAACATCTGTGCCAATCTTCCTCTGTTCCACGTGGGATGCTGCTGCACAGCGTGGCTCGACAAGTGCTGCTGGGTCTGCGCCCGGGATCTGAACCTGCGCACCCGGGGCTGCTGAAGCAGAGCGTGAGAACTTAACCCCCACGCCACCGGGCCAGCCCCTGCGTTTTTTTATAATGCTGCATTTGTATACATTATTTTTTCAGTCTTCGTTCTATCCTTAGGACACAGCATCATATTTCTTTGCCATGAGAAAGGAGCAACTGTTATTACTCCTGGCGTCTGGCCCTCGAGCACGAGCAGCTGCTATACTACCAGGGGTTTTGTTATTATTATGCGAATGGCAGAGGGCCATTCAGTCTAAGGCTTGGCCTTTTCTCCGCAAAGGCCAGACAGTAAATATTTCAGGCTTTGTGAGGCCACAGGTTTCTGCTGAAAGCACTCAACTCTGCCACTGCAACAGGAAAATAGCCACAGACAATGCGCAAATCAATGAGTATGGCTGTGTTCCAGTAACACTTTATTTACAAAAACAGGCAGCAGGCCAGACTTGGGCTGCAGGCCACGGTTTGCCACCTTCTGATGTAAGGCTTAGATTCCGGGTCTGGATTTAATAGACCTTAATACCGCTGTTAACTTGGCTTTGCTGTTTGAAGAATTCATCTACAAGTCACTTCACGATTCACTTTCTTGTTCATGAAAATTATTTTCTGACTTCAAAATTCTGATTCTTTTCCTTTACTTAGAAGAAAAATACCACCTTTTAAAAAATCTTCACAGAAACAGATAACTAAGCTCCTCCGTACGCTGAGTACCACAGGACTGACATACTCTGAAGGCAGGTATGTATTACTTTTACACAAACTAGAAACCATTTTTATTTTTAAGAAATAACCAAATACAACCAGTATTCTTGTAGAGTGTAAGAGCTGAAGGCCAGAAAACTCTTCGTGAGAGACTAGCACTGCCTCGAATTTTCCCAGAGATTCCCCTGGGCGGTTGCAGCTAGAGCTCAGCCTTCTCTCTGGGACTCAGAAGGCTGCTGGCAGTGAGCGCAGGATGGATGGATAGACCGGGGAGAAAACTCCTGTACCCTAGGCAGTCAATGGCATCTGTGCGAGTCCACTGCCTCTACAGCCTTCCGGGCCTCAGGGGTAATGGGGCAGCATGCTGTGGCGCGGTCCCCACAGCCGGACTCCTGTGTCTCTCCCCTGGGCCACCTGACAACAGAGCTGCACGGTTCTGGGGAGCACAGGAAAACACAGTCCAGCAGAATGACGGTCTACGAACATAGGGAAGGGGGGGGACACGAAGTTCTCAAGGACATGGAAAGAGCAGGAAAGGCCATGGCTGCCAGCGCCTCTTTCCCCCAGGCCTGCTCCTAGCCTGACCCTCTTTTGTATTTTCTATTACCAACTATACTAGTCTTTCCTAAAAATTAGGGCTTTGGTCAAATATACATCTTCCCAAATGGATGAAGATTAAAAGGTAAAATTATAAGATTAAAAATAAACAAAAGCACTCTCTAAACATGCAGAAAAAATGAATTTTCCATAGGTTACAAACTGCAAATAACTGGAAATATTTAAGTGAACATGGTGGGGCTTCTTTTTGTGAGGAAGACTGGCCCTGAGCTAACATCTGTGCCAATCCTCCTCCATTTTGTATATGGGATGCTGCCACAGCATGGCTCGATAAGCAATGTGTAGGTCTGTGCCCAGGATCAGAACCTGCAAACCCAGGGCCACCGAAGCAGTGTGTGTGAACTTAATCACTAAGCCACCAGGCCGGCCCCTGAACATGGTGTTTTGTGTCAGAGTTCTTGAACTGGCTTTATTGGAGCCCCTTTTCTGTTGTCCAACTAGGGCTGAAAAGTGGGGTTCGTCAAAGAGCTCTGGGAACCATGTGACTTCAGTTCACGGCATGCATTTTTGTTTGGGGGGTACAGTTCCTCAGTGTGATGGAAGTCATAAAGCTGAGCCTGCGTCGCCACCTCTAAAAACCGGAGGACGGCACTTACGTCCTGTGCACCGCTTCCAGTGCTCCTGGCCCACCGTCAGCAGCTCCTTCACGCCATCGTCCATGGCTTTGGTGAACTTACCCACAGCATCACACTTCTGTTCTCTGTGGGGCAGAAACACAAGAAGGCACGTCCTTGCCTTTGCTATCAAATGTCCCAACAGGGTGAGGCATAAGAGTAGAAAGATCGCTGCGGTCAATGGAGACTCTCACCAAACAGAACCACGGCTACTGTTTTCTTGCATTATTAACAACTGTCCTTTAACTAAATTAGTCTTAAAAACAGGCTTGATGCAGGTTTTTCAAGAACTACTTAAAAATCTGCCATTTATATTTTAACTCTGCTTCCGTTCCCCCTCAATTCCTCGTGAATTTTAACGAAAATTATTCTAAAGTAAATAAAAGAATCATTTCTTGCATATCTTATTTAGTGAAATCCCATCACTGGAGGTACCGTGGACTATACAACAACATGGTTGCTGATGGCAGCTGCTCAACCATTCCAGCAATTCCAGCAAGCACTTTAATGAATCAGAGAAAATAACCTGCATGTGCAATCATCTCAGTGATACTGAACACACCAGTTCTCTAAGGATGTAAAAAGCATTTACCCACCTGAAAAAATTAGCATAATATATTGCTAAATGAAAAAAGCAGTATAATCATAAGACAGAACGCATAGTGTGAGATGGTTTTGTTTAAACAATTTTTTCTTTAGATACGTATGTACAGAGGAGGGTTTGTTTGGAAGACCAAACACTTAGGACAACATATTAACATGGTTTTCTGTCTGGGTAGCTGGAAGATTGTGGATTTTTTTCCTGTCAAAATTTTTGGTAACACACAAGCATTGATTTTGTGATAAGAAAAAAGCTTCTTAAAATAAAAAAATCCCCTAAGATTTCTTATTAGTCCTTATATAGAAAAGGAATTACTCCAGATTTTCAACCAAGCCTACATTAAAAAAAAAGATAACAGATTAAAAAAAACATAGAACAAGCAGGTCAGAAATTGCTTCCTTCAAGGCAATATTCAAGGAAATTTCTGCTTTGTTGAATATTCAGTGGGTGTTGGCTGGCTCTGGGCACTGTGTTCCATCATACTTTATTGGAAATAACTACTAACCACTGTGCCAGCCATGAAATCACTGGCTTCAAGGTAAAAGGAAGCAGACTTCCATCTGTTATGGCTAGAAAGACAGTGCTTTCATGTGCCCATGACGCTTTCCTTGTATCTGACTACAAACCCCACTCATTTCATACGCTCTAGTCTGACAATCGGAATTCCAGTTGTAGTTGTACTGGCCAAAACCTGTAAGCAAAGATGGCGGACACAGTCTGAGAAGGAAAGTTTGGCAATCTCTCTTACATTTCTAGCAAGTCTAAGTCAGGGGCCTCTGGTTCCATGGTGGAAAATATCATAACTCCCACCAGCTCGTCTTTCTCAGCCTTCCTCTTCCCAGTTTTCCACTCCTGTAAATAGGAACATTGTAACATTACAGTGAAAAGCAAAGTCAAACTAGTCTTTCAAAATTCCCTAACAGAATCAGCTCGCTGATCATCTTTATTTTTCTAACTTTCAGGAAGCAGCTCCCACGCCATATCCCTCTGCACCATGGACCAAACGCCCACACATCCCAAGTGCAATCCTGCATGTGAACGTGCCACTGCACAACGGTCCCATGAGCCCAGGACCTTCGGAGTGAGGTGAGTCAGCCACTTGCCTTGCCCACTGCACACCAACAGAAACACGGCGACAACAAACACACCCTAGCAATGTGAACAAATTGCTCAAACTTTTAGGTTAACTGCTTTCTAAAAAAGGTTAAAGCTTTTCTAAAATATAATATAGGAACTCATATTATGAGCTATTTATAAAAAACATATTATTGCAAGATATTTATATAAAAGTGCCCAAAGGAAAAATACACAGTATAACGAATTCTCACAACGTGAATTCCTGTCTAACTACCACGAGGCCAAGAAAGCAAAGAGCTAGCATTCCAGAAGCTCCTCATAGCCTTTCCCAATCGCTACCCCTTCCTTCCCCCACAAAGGGGCCGCTATCCTCTCTTCTATGGCTATCACTTCCTCACTTTTCTTTACAGTTTGACCATCTAAGAGTGAGTCCCTAAACTATAGGTCTGCTAGTTTTCTGAACTAGCAAAGAACTCTATGCAGCGTATTCTTTGGTGTCTGGCTTCTTCTGCTCAACCTGTGCGTAGGAGCTACACCCACGCTGCTGTTGCAGCTGTGGCTCACTCAGTCCATGGCTGTATAATATTCCACTGTACAAATATTTCCCAATTTATTTATCCATTCTACTAATGGTAGCCACCTCCAGCCCCTGCCAAGTTACGAATAAAGCTGCTAGATACATGTCTCCAAGTGTAAATGTGCACGCATTTCTGTTAGGTATATATTGAGGGTGGAAAATGGTTCAGCTTTAGTAGATAATGACAAACTGTTTTCCAAATTGGTCTTACCAATTTTCACGCCCACCAGCAGTGGGTGAGAGTTTCAGCAGCAACCCATCTCAAGAACACACTTGGTATGGTCAGTCTTGCTTATCTTAGCCATTCTGGGGAGTGTGTAGTGGTATTTGCTGTGTTTTCAATGCATTACCTTGATTGCTAGTGAGATTAGGTGCATTTCTATACATCTGGTGATGATTCACATACTTCCCTTTGTGAGGTACATTACCAAATCTCCTATTTTTCTCCTGGGTTATCTTTCTTATATTCTAAAATCCAGCCCTTTTTGGTTATATATCTTCATTTTGAGCTTTTCACTTTTAATAGCTTCTTTTGATAAAGAGAAGTTCTTAATTTTAATGTGGTCTAATTTATCAATCTATTCCTGTATGGTTAGTCATTTTTGTGTCTTATTTCAGAAATCCTTCCTTACTCTGGGGCTATGAAGATATTCTGCTATGTTACCTTCTAAAAGCTTTATTGTGTTGCCTTTCACATTTAGACTTGTGGACCATCTGGAATTGACTTCATTTTTATTTTTGATTTTATTTACAATGGAAACTTAAAAACATATAAAGTAGAGAGAAAAGCATAATAAACCCCTACAGACTCAGCTTCCACAACGATCAACATTTTGCCAATCTTGCTTTATCCACTCTTCTCCATTCTACCTTTCATCTTTTCCAGCTTACTTTAATGGAAATCTGAGACATAGTATCATTTCACCTATAAATACCTCATTACATGTCTTTAACAGATAAGAGCATGTTTTAAGAACATAACCACAACACCAATATCAACTGTAACAAAATCAACAGTAGATTTTTGTGAAGGAGGGACCACATTTTCTTTTTCCCCCAGTGACGCCATCCAACTGACCCAGCGCCATTTACCAAAAAGACTGTCCTTCCCCCACTAAACTCAGCACCACCTTTGTCATAAAGCAAGCGTCCCCTCTATTCTGCTCTACTGGTCTGTCTGTCCTTCGCCAATACTATGCTTTTAAAACTATTTTAGCTTTATAATGAGTCTTGCTGTCCCACCTCCCACTTCTTACTTTTTCAAGAGCATCTTGGCTATTCTCAGCACTTTGATTTTCTACATAAGACATCTTTTCTGATCTTCAACCCATGAAACAGTATTGGAAAATTTATTTAGGTCTTCTTTTATTTGTCTCAACAATGTTTCATACATTTTTAGGTACACTGATCATTTTTATTCCTAAATATTCGATATTTTTGATGCTATTGTAAATTATAGTTTTTTTAAGACTTTCCTTTTTGTTTTTTGCTCATATATAAACATGCAATGTTTTATATCCAGCTATCTTACTAACCACTTATTTCTAAGCATTTTTCTGCAGATTTTTTGGGATTTTCTAGGTCCACCCATCTCTATGAGCTACTATGGACCACAGAATCACCGTTTTTACTGATTATCTAGTTTTACACTGTCATTTAGTAGGAGAGGAAAGTATGGCCAAGAGATGAAATGCCATGGCTGAGACCACAGAGGTAATCAGAAGCAGAACCAAGACTAGAACTCAAGTGCCCTGGCTGCGCGTTCTTTCTTTTTTCTAATATATCAAAACCACCAAAAAAGCCAACGTCTAGATTTATTTTTTTAATAACAACATTCTGCATAAAACACAACCTTTAGAAGTGCATTCTAGATCAAATCCTTGGCAAATCAATCAAACAAGCCCGTGTTAAAGTCCTGTGGGGAATGAGTCAGGCAGAAAACCTGGAGGGGTCCGTGCAGTTTTGTAACTACACAGAATTCACCCAAAGAACCTAGTTTCACTACTATACAGCTACACGACATACTGTGACTGAATATCGCATCTCGCCAGGAAAACTAGAGTTTTCTAGAGCAGACCATAAGGCCAGACCTACGATACATACAAATTCACAGAGAAATGCTGAAGCGCATCAGTCTTTTCTAATTCCTGACCTGGTCACGTACAACACACGCAAATGAGCCCGTCAATTCTAGAAATAAGCGGTAACTGAAAATAAGGCCCCAAATATTTCAACTATGTTCAGTGTATGCCTAAGTCTGTAAACACATGCACAGCCCTAATATTACGCTTGTTATTGTAAACATGTTCACTGTATGAAGAGAAAAGTACCACAAAGACGTTTAGCAAGTAAATCTCTGAAATTCCAACACGGTATACAGTATTTTATTATTTGATCAAACATGAAAATAATGTCAAGACTTTCTTCTAGGATCGTAATATATCTCCTATCTGCCTTTGGCGCCCGAGCTAACTAATGCTTTTATTCTTCAGACTGTTTTCTAAGATATGTAATATTTGTTATGAGAGAAATTCTGGAGAAAACACCTTTGGAGAATAAAAAGGTACAATAAAGAGTACAGTAAAAGCTTGCTGAGAGAGAAAACGATTTCCAAAGCAGACAATAAGGAGATGTCAAGTAGCCAATTTTGTCTTGATTTTCAAAAAAGAACAGATGACTTGGCAGAATGACAGCCCACGGGGGCAGGCAGACCCCAGCATTTACTTTGCACTCACAACTACAGTTCTGGAAAACAACTTGGCTTTGAGAAGCACAATTTAATTCCAAACCTACTTTTCCTTTCAAAATGCTATTACACTGTAAGATGAAGACGTGACCGTGAGAAATCATTCACTCTACTGCCCTCACTTCATGCTGATATCCTGCGTGCTTTGGGGTTTATCCTAGTTTTAAAAGCATCTAGGAAAAAACTCCCCACGCTATCATGTCCTTCACCGCTGCCCACCCTGGGCCAGCCCACTCCCCCCGTTTACGGGAACCGTTCCGGCAGCAGCTCTTTTGAACGTCATGACGGATTTCCTACGGTTGGGACTTACGTTTCCGTTTCCTCATTGTCTTTGGAGGAAATGAGAAATCACCAAGCGGCCAACATAATTTTAACTCCTTTCAGACACAAAATTGGTGTGAATGTGAGAACTCCCAATATCCTCTAAGGCTATCATAACAAAAAGCCTTACCTTTTCATCTCGGAAATTTAGAAATTGCTGGAAAACCTCACTTTCTGAGATTACTGGATGGCGACACATCCTGGTCATCCAGGCCTGCAGTCTCTCCATGCGCATTTTGATAAATTCTTCTTCAAAGCGACCTGCAAGAGACAGGCCCGGAGTGAGGTGCAACTTCGTCTAAATGGATTACTGCTGCTCCAACTGAAGAGCCGTTTACATCGCTGCTGGCTACTCGGTAGGAAGTCATTTAGTAAAAGGGAAACCAGGGTCAATTTTTCACTAACCTAAAACCAAGCAACAAAGTGAATGCTCAAAGACCTCCAGGAAAGATACAACAGACTTGTTACTTTGAAAGAACGAAATTCCAAGTTAACAAATTAACAAACCTTTTAACTGAGACAATAATCATAGCCTCAAACTGCTATTTTCTTCAAGGATCCCTAAAATACTCAACAAATTTAAAAGCAAATTTACCTCAATATGAAAAATTCTCTTTCTTATAAAGTAACATTACGCCAGTTCCTGTGGCCATATGAAGCCCCATAGGCAAGAAAGGAGTGAAAGAGTGGAATTTAATAAGTAATTCTTATGAAGCACATGAAATTTCTCTATTTATAAAAATGTGCCCAAATGCAATATAATCTCAGATATACAAATTCAAATTTAGTATTTATGAAAAGTAACTTAGGGCTATAGCTTTTTCATCTGCTTTGTTTTTTAAATTACTTGAACTGAAAATAGAAAAAGCAATTTTTCCATGAATGCAATAATGGAAGCTGCTATCCCAGAACTTATGACTATTCTAAAACACAGCTTAATAGGTGATATTCTGTTTTAAAAGTAGAAAATCAGCTTAACGTACCAAACATCAAAGGAGTACTGAGAATTTTTATAAGCCTACTAAACAAAGTCACTATCAGTTAAAAGGCTCCTGGAGATGGAAATTCTGGCTACAGCCCAGGGAGAGAATCAGCTAATTCTATCCCCAAAAAGCAACTACCAAGCTGAACAAAACCCACCAAAGCAGTGCTCTGGAAACCAAGCAAAGGCAAACAGCCATCTAAGAAGTGTTTACGTTTGCAAAACTACTGAACTTCGGGCAAGAAGAGTGGGAGAATGGGGCACTCTGGCCTGGGGCCGCTCCCGTGCTTCCCTGTTGCCCCTGCACGTCCCCACCCTCTACTTGGTGCACATGGAGGCTGTGCCAGGGCGAGGCCAGCTGCGAGGACTGCAGCTGCAGCTTCCCTGGGGAGGCAGGAGGCTCACTCGATCTGGAGCAGGAGACACCCAGGCTTCGGGGTGGTGGCAGTGACAACCCAGAGGCCAAGCTTGCACGGTTGAGCCAAGCATACTCCAGGCTGAGAGTGAGAGGAGAAACAGAGGGGACTAGAAGGGGTCCAGGCCAGCCACATCCTCCTAGCCACCTCTGAGGCTGCAGGCACATGTACAGGAGACACGAAAGGGCCCACGAGAAAGTAAAAGTCAGGGCTAACTTGGAAAGGACCAGAACTGTGAACGCACTCCCTGCCCACACACAGATCCATCAGCAGAGGACAGAGGCCGTCCTGGCTGGAGGGGGGCTTACTGCCAACCTACACAGACACAGGAGCAGGCCTGGGGAGCCAAACTCACCAAGGAAAACATAAAAATAATGGAGCTGCAGGGGAGACAGACTTCAGAGACGTAGCCCAGGCAAGTTACTTACCAAACAAGCAAGCGTAACGCAGAAACAACAATGACCCTCAGAGAAGAAAAACCAGAATCCAGAGGTGCTAAAATATATTCTCTAAAATGTCTCGTTTTCAACAAAAAATTAAGAGATACATAAAGAAACAGTGAGGTATGACCCACACTGAGGGGGGAAAAGAAAAGCAGTCACTAGAAACTGTCTCTAAACGTCCCCCTAGACTGTTTGACTCCAGCAGACAAAAACAAAAGGGCCGACAAAGCAGCTTCCATAAATATGTTCAAAGAACTAAAGGAAGCCGTGTTTAAAAGAGTAAAGAAAAATATGCAAAGAAATCAAGAAACAGGGGTTCTTAAGAAGGAGACAGAAACTATAAAAAAAATCAAATGGAAATTTTGGAGTTGAAAATACAATAACCGAAACTGCAAATTCACTGTAGGGGCTCAATGCAGACTCAAGACAGCAGAAGGAAGAACGAGGGACTCTGAAGATAACTCAACAGAAGTTATCTCATCTGAAGAACACGCAGAAAAGAAACTGAGGTAAAATGAACAGAGCCCCAGACCACATCAAGCACACCAACATACGTGTAATGGGAGACCCCAAAGGACAAGAGAGAAAAAGAAAAATCATTTAAAGCGATAGTGGGGAAAAATTTCCCAGATTTGATGGAAAACTTTAATCTATACTTCCAAGAAGCTCAACAAACTCCAAGTAGGATAAATATAAAGATATCCACACCAAGATACAGCAGAATCAAACTGCTGAAAGACAAACACAAAAAGAAAATCTTGAAAGTAGTAAGTGAAAAACGACAACATTTATGGGGAGTGTGCGCACAGGTGTGTAGCTGTGTGATCGACAGAACAGACTGGTTTGTCATCTGACACCCGGAGGTCAGAACGCAATGGAGGGACATATTCATCACGCTGAAAGGAAAACTATCAGCCACCAATTCTATAACCAATAAGCCTATCCTTCCTAACGGGGAAAAATGAAGACATTCCCAGATAAACAAAGAATTGAGACAATTCACTGATAGCAGACCTGTGTTACAAGAAATATTATAAAGAGTCCTGCAGGTTAAAAGGATATTACCTCAGGCTAAAATGAAATTACCCAAATCCACAAGGAGAAATGAAGAGCACCAGAAATATGTGGGTTAATATGAAAGACACTATAGATGTATTTTTTCTCGTGTCTTCTCTTAACTTTTTCAAAAGATATGAGTGTAGAAAGCAACAATTATCGCACTTTATTGCTGGATTTTTAACATATATAGATGTAATATATGATAATAACAGCATAAAAAGAGAAGGCAACGGAGTTATATTGAAGAAAAGTTTCTATTAACTTTACTAGAATTAATATTAATCTGAAGTGTACTGTGATGTTACAAAGAGATGCATATTATATCCACTAAGGCAACTACTAAGAAAATAACTTGTAAAATTTAGTTTTAAAAATGGGAAGAATTAAAAAGGCACATTAGAAAACATTTAACACAAAAGAAAAGCAGTAAAGGAGGAACAGAGGTATAAACAAGGCACATAGAAAACAAACAGCAAAACAGCAAATGTAAGTCTAACTGGATCAAAAATTATATTAAATATGAATAGTCTAAAAACTTTAATCAAAATGCAGAGATTGTCAGACTTGATAAAAAAGCAAGATCCAACTATGGTGCCAAGAAGAGACATACCTTAGATTCACAGACACTGACAGATGAAAAGTAAAAGGATGGGAGACAATGTACCACGCAAACAGTAACCATAGGAGAACTGCAGTGGCCATATTAAAAACAGACAAAACAGACTTAAACACAGACTTCCTGTGGAAATCTTACTAGAGACAAGGGGGAGCACTTCATAATGATAAAAGGGTCACTACATCAGGAAGATACAATTACAAACTGAATGAACACCTAACAAGAGAGCCTCAAAATATATGAAGCAAAAAGTGACAGAATTGAAAGGAGACATGTCCAACAATAATAGCGAAAGATTCAAATACCTTATTCTCAATAATGAACAGATCTAGAAAGAAAACTGGCAAGGATCTAGAAACCTGAACAACACTATCAATCACCTCAGCTTAACCAACAAGACACACAGACGGCTCTATGCAACTGCTGCAGAGCTGATATGTGGAACACTCTCCAGGACGACCCCACGACAGGCCATAAAAAAGTCTCAATAAATTTAAAAGATTAAAATCATACAGGATATGCTTGTTCTCTGAGCATAACAGAAAAAAACTGGAGATCAAGCAACAACAAAAACGTGGGAAATGCCCACATATTTGGAAATTAAACCTATTTCTAAATAATCCATGGGTCAAAGAACTTACAAGGGAAATTAGAAAATATTTTTAACTGAATGAAAATGAAACATATCAAGATTTATGAGATACAGCTAAATCAGGACTTAGAGGAAATTGTGTAGCATTTAATGCTCATAGCAGAAAAAGAGAAAGGTCTCAAAACAATAATCTAAGTTTCCATGCTACAAAACTAGAAAAGGAGTAAATTGAATCCAAAGCAAACAGATGGAGAGAAACAATAAAAGAGCAGAAAAGAACGAAATAGAAAAGAGAAAATCAAGAAAATAGAGAGGAGACACCAATTATCAAAATCAGGAATGAAGGAGCAGCTATCCCCACAGACCTTAAAAGTATAAAGGAATACCGTGAACAATTCTGAACCCATACCCAACAACTTACTCGAAACAGATCAACTCTAGAAAGACCTGAACAACCAAAGCTCACTGAAGAAGAGAGAGCCTGAGGAGCCTTATACCTACTTAGGAAATTCATACTCAAAGCCTTCCCACAAAGAACACTCTAGGTCCAGATGATTTCACTGGTGAATTCTATCGAACACTTACAGAAGAAATAATATCAGTTCTAATCTCTTCAAGAATACAGAAAAGGAGGGAATACTTCCAAACTTATTTATGAAGCAAGCATTACCCTACGCCAAAACCAGGCAAAGACATTACAAGAAAACTATAGACCAATAACCCTCATGAACACACACATAAAAATCTTCAACCAAATAGTAGCAAACTGAATCCAGTAATACAAAAAAAAACAATACTATGTCAGGACCAAGTGAGGTTTATCTCAGGAACGCAAGGCTGGTTCAGCATATTAAGAAAAACTGTACAATTGCATCAACAGATGCACAAGATACATTCAAGTAGAAAACTTTCAGCAAACTAGGAACAGAAGGGAAGTCCCTTAATTTGATAAAAGGACATCTACAAAAAATCTACAGCTAACATCCTATTTAATGGTGAAAGACAATGTTTTCTCTCTAAGATTGGGAACAAGGCAAAGATGTCTGCTCTCACCATTTCTATTCAATATCATACCGGACGCCTTACCCAGGTCAATATGGCAAAAACAGAAATGGAAGGCAGACAGACTGGGAAGGATGAAATAAAACCATCTCTACTCCAAGATAATGCGATTGTCTACATAAAAAATTCCCAAAGAATTCACAAAAAGCCTCCTGGAACTCGTGAAGTTAGCAACATTGCAGATATGAGGTCAATACACAAAAATTGGTTGTTTATCTCTAGATGCAACAAATAACTGGAAAACAGAAATTAGAAAACAAATGGTACCATTTATAACAGAACTCCTCAAATAAAATTCTTACATGTAAATCTAACAAAATATGTGCAGAATCTGAATGCTGAAAACTACAAAATACTAATGAAAATCAAATGTGACATATTTACGCTCTTGGATTAGAAGACTACATATTAAGATTTCAATTCTCTCAAAATTGATCTATGCAATCAATGCAATGCCAATCAAAATCCCAGCATGATTATTTACAGTTATCTACAAACTCACTCTGAAATTTACAGGGAAAGGCAAAAGAAAAAGAATAGCCAAAAACAATTTTGAAATAGAACCAAGTTGGGAGAGTCACATTACCTGATTTAAAGACTTACTTTGAAGGTACACAGATCAAGAAAGTGTGGTACTGGCAAAAGGATGGACACATAAATCAACGGAACAGGACCTCAGGCCAGAAATAAACCCACACAAATCTGGTCAATTGGATTTTTTACAAAGGTGCAAAGGCAATTCAACAGAAAAAGGATACTCTCTTTCCAACAGATAGTGCTGGAACCAGTGGATACCACCTTACCCTACCTCACATCTTATACAAACATTAACTCAAAAGGCATGGTCGACCTAAATGGAAAACCTAAAACTACAAAATTTGTAGAGGAAAATATCAATGTGAACTTGGGTCAGGTAAAGAGGTCTTGGTCACAATGCCTAAAGCACAATCCATAAACGAAACAACTGACACAATGGGCTTTATTAAAATTAAAAGCTTTTGTTATGCAAAAGACACTGTTAAGAGAAAGACAAGCTATGCCTGGGAGAAATTATTTGCAAAAGGACTTGTTTCCAGAATATATAAAGAATTCTCAAAATTCAACAATAAGAAAACAATCTAATAAAAAATGGGCAAAAGATTTAAACAGACATTTCACCAAAGGAAAGACATTGATGGGAAATAAGTACATGAAAAGTGCTCAACACCATTAGTCATCAGGCAAATGCAAATTAAAACCATGATGAGATACCACCACATATCCTAAACTACACTTGTTAAAATCAAGAAAAACTGACACTACCAAAAGTGCCCTGACACTCTCATCCATCGCTGGTGGGGATTCCAAAATGGTACAGTCACTTTGGGTAAGAGTTTGGCAATTTCATAAACATTAAACACACACCTACCATATGACCCAGTCATTCTGCTCCTGGGTATTTATTTGCCCAAGAGAAACGAAAACTTATATTCATATAAAAACTTGTATGTGACTGTTTATAGCAGATTTATAATTGCCAAAACCTAGGAACCCAAATGTCCTTCAGTGAGTGAACGGAGAAACAAACTATGATACAGCCATACATTGAAATACTTCTCAGCAGTGAAAAGAAGACACAAACTACTGATAACACACAAGATGGATGAATTTCAAGTGCATTGTGCTAAGTAAAAGAAGCCAGACTCAAAAGACTACACACTAGATGCTTCCATTTATGATATTCTAGAAAAGGCAAAATTATAGAGACAAGGATCAGACCTGTGTCGCCACGAGTCAGGACCAGGGGGAGGGGTTGAATATAAAGGGGAAGCAATGGAATTTTGGAAGGTGATGGAACTTTCCGTAGCCTGAATACAGTGGTGGTTACAAGACTGGAGTGGTAGTTGTCAAAACTCTTAGAACTGTACACCAAAAAGGAGTTAATTTACTGTATGTAAGTTTAAAAATAAATTTAAAAAAATGCAGCCTGGACTTTCCTTTAGAAATTATGAGTACAAATAAGCACAAGTCTTTTAATGAGAAGAGTCTTATCGACCCACATATCAAAAACCCATGAACAGCAGGATGGTCTGGACACCTCCTGTATAGTAAAACACTTCAAATTTTGCACTTACTGGGAGTAGAGATTAAGTAGTACATAAACTTAAGCTATGCAGACCCACCTCCCGGACAGAAGAGACCCAGAAACTCACTGTGGACCAGGATTACACTGAATTTCCCATAGGAGAAAGTGAATTACACCAAGAGTTCATAATCTATTCACTGGTTGAAATTAATTAACTAATGATTCTTCTTCTTCTTCTTATTTTCTGACATCGCCGGTTTATTTCCAAACTATGACTTCGGAAGTTATTTTGTGCTTGGTAAGATTTTCATACCAGGTTCCAGAGAATCAGGGAAAAGGCAGGGAGGAAGGATTGCCATTTCCTCATTTTCAATGAACCTTACTTATTAGCTTTCCACTAAGAATGTGAATGTACCAGTTTGGCGTCCAGGAATCAAACCAGATTCATTCAGTATTATTTCACAAAGAACAAAATCCTTGCACAAATGAAAAACGTTATCTCTAAGTGTTTCACGGAGCCATTATCGAGTCCACAGAAGTGTCATGACATCATCCACTTGGCAGTCCGGTTTCTTTTCTCCAGGGTTTCCGTGAGAGGGGAGTGTACAGAATCACATCTGGTTGGTACCACGGGCAGGAGGCAAATCAGGGAGAAAGAAAGCGGCTTCTGTGCTTTTCCGTTTCCTCGGCACACATCCCAGCCAGTGAATCAAAGCCCAACTCTCTTCTGACTGGGGGCTGCTGCTTTCTCGCTTTTCTGTGACATCCCCCGGCTTCAGGCCTGAACTGCTTTTTTTAAAGACAAACCTTAGTATGGGAGGATAACCGTGACTCTGATGCTTTAAAATGGCACCAAGTTATCTGACTCAGAATAGATGTGTTAAAGCCTGAAAGATATGAGAAATCTCCACAACCCTAAAACAGCTCATTGATCCATTTCCTTAAACACTACAGAGTGCATATTGGGCTAATCACGTTGATAAAGGAGAGGATAAAATTCAGGAAACGGACTGAAATTTGAAAATACGGAGAAGGGCAGAACTGAAGTTTCCATGCAAAGAATGCTAAAATTTTTCAAAAGAGAGCTGTGATTTAACGCAATAGAATGGCAAAAATGAGGGATAGTGAGTATCTGAACTGGGCAGGGGACTGGGGGTATGGTGACACCTCTGTGTGGAAGAAGTGGCAGCTGATGCTGACCTAGTCGCCCTGATACGGCTTCCCCTCACCTGCCTGGCTCCACGAGGGACTGCTCAGGACCCCCATATGAGGCCGGGATGGGTTCATCCACCGGGCCATGCCACCCCACCCTCCACTCTCCTAGGACAATTTGAAATTTCTGAAAAGTTTTCAAAAAATCCAAATCAAAACAACTTCCTTAAAAATAAAACTTTCCATCTCCTCAAAAAGTTTTAAGGAAACAAACATGAAACAAAGTAAAGTACAAAGTGAAGTTTTAAGGAGAATAAGTTTCTTCCCCTAAGGTTACTAATTCTAGCTGAAGACAAGCTGGTCCACATCTCATAAGGTCAACAGAGCCGGCTTCCGAAGCAGATTCAAATTCTGTTCTTAGCGCTAGCGAGCAGCGCCCGTTTAAGGTCTCTGCTCTGAAGTGACAAAGCACATGGGAAGCGTCCAGACACACGGCACACCTGGCACGTCAGGACAAACGGAGCCTGAGAACATCTGGAGCTGCCTCTGCCATCTGGCTGGCTAAGATTCTCAGTCCCTCCCTCAACTACTGATCTGGCCTCTTGCTGAGTCAAGACTCGCCCCTCTCTGGTGTTCCCCGCCCTCTGGGGAAAGAGCCCCTCCTTCCCAGATCCCAAGTTTCTCCTTTCTGGGCTCAGCCTTTCACTTCTCTTGGAGGCCTCTCAATAAAGCTCTGATCTTCTAAGCCTTACTCTCATCTTCGACCCCGTCCTTTCTATACTTACTAGTTTCATTTATCTCAAAATTTTCGAGCTACACACTAAACCCCTTTCTATTCTTTAGTAAAGTTTAGCTTCTTTACAAACTTTTATTCCGAGACAATCAGAGTCTGAGCACACAAACTCCAAGTTCTATACTACACTGGAGAAGAAGGAACTCAATGACCGTTCTCAAAACGGACACAGAAATAAATACTCTCTATCTGCATATTTACAAGGGGCTGTGGCAGCACTGTGGATTCGTTACCAGAAGATTACTTGGGGTGGGGTTGGGGGGGGACACGACACTTTAAACAAATAAGAAAGGGAGAGTGTAATAATCAATGATAAATAACAACACTCGAATATCAATAATCACTCACATGATTGAGCAGAGAGCCTGGCAGCTGCCTGCATTAACACCTGGAAGCTTTGCCACTTCTACAGCTGACGTTTACACACTTGTAATGAAAACGACACAGCTGCACTGTATAACGTGTTTGCATCATTTGGGTCACACATTGCTATTGCCATTTTAGGCTATTTGGATCATTTCTATTTTCTCCAGTGTCATTTTTCACATTTTAAAAATTCACATATTTCTTCTATAGAAAGAGTATAGCAATAAAGACACAACAATTTTGCTGGAATCTAAGATATGTGCACAAGAACTCTGAGAGAAAATTTTACGTGACATTCTCGTTAGGTGTTTAGGTAACTTCCAAATACATGTACAATAGATACCGCTACATTTAGCCACTGTTTCCAAACGTATACATCCTGCTCCTCTGGAGGATGGACAATGCTGTCACCAGTTTATACGATGATGCTCTAATGGAGTCCTGTCACTTGTCATCCTGGTTCTGGGTCACACACACTCACCTGTGACTTGCTTATCTGGAAGAGAAGGGATTGGAATGGCTGACCCAAACTTGACCAGGAGACGCTCATATAGCCAGTCAAAGTGCTTATACCTGTGGTTTACAGATCGGTTAGTGTTCTACAAAATAAGAGAAAGAGGAAAAAGTTACCAAGGCCAGCTACAGAAAATGAAGAAAAAAGCAAACTGTAACTAGTGAGGTGACCACGACTGTGTCTGCTAACCGGGATACTCACAGTAGGCGTTAATTGGTACTCGATGTAGCTCTTCAGACCATACATTTTGGAGCCCTTCCTGGGATCTGCTACCACGCAGTCGAACGTGGAGGTGGGATAAACCCACATTGGGCCGTAATCTCCGACCTACACAGTGTTCCAGGAAGAGATAACGTTGTTACGTGGAAAGACAGTGATACAACTGACATGTCATCAAATGATTCTTTTTAGGACTCGAAGTCCTTTCGAGGGTCATTCTTGCCCCTCTTTGAGAAGTTGCATAAATGCTCTGTTCCCCTGGGGGTCATACTTAAAGAACTCGCTTGCTGACACGAACCCTTCTGCTCCCCACGTGGGCTGTCTCAGGCCACGGGGCCCAGATGCCTGCTGGCCTCCCCTCTGGGGAGGGCTGGATGGAACACAGTTTTCTCTCTCTAGTTCAGCTGTCTTAGTTATAGGTGACGAAGGGCTCCTTTTAAAATTTCCAATCTATCACAGACTGACAGTTTTGTGAAATATAAAATTATACACTTGGATGTCTCAACAACGTCCAACTGCCATCACACTTCCTCAACACTTCCTCTCATTTTCTGCGCACCCAGTCCTAATTGTTTTTAAAGGTAACAGGAGGAAAAAGTGGGGTGGGGTACGAAAGTTCAGAGGTTATCAGGTCAGGAAGGTGACTGGAGCCTGGAAATTTTAATAAGGGATGAAAAAGAAGACCTGTGACAGCAAGCTACTATGACTGCCCAAGAGGGAGCCCAGATCTGGAAAACCCTCTTAAAGCTACAGAGCAGGAATGTTTAAGACGAGCCCTGGGACCAAGAGAGGCACCACTGACCCGCGAGGACCCAGCAGGCACAGGGTCACACTTTATTAGTGGGGAGGGTTACTGTGCCTGAAAAGCGGAGAACCAGGTCTCTGCTTTCTCTCGGTTTTCAGAAGACTCGACGGCTTTCCTCAGCTTCCTTCTCCACAGAAGAGGTCTGCACAGGCAGGACTGACCACAGGGGACGTGGGCCCAGTTCTGCCTAAAGCTGTGGGGCAACTCAAACACGGGGGCCTTTAGCTCTGTCCCAACACTATCAGGCTTGTGACAAGGTCCCCTTGAACATCTGAGGGCAGCGCCACAGGCTCTTAATTCTGTGAGGCTTTAAATTTAATGAAAAGAACAATGATGCACGTCCAGCATTTAACAAAAAGTCTGAAGAAAAAAGTTTAAAATAATCTTAAATCTAACCACTCAGAAGATTACCCCAAATTTGCTTTGAGGGAAGGAGGATAAAAGGGGATCTTGGTCACAGCCCTTCTCTCTGGAGGGTTCTAGGATTTCAAGCCTTTCAAAGATAAAGGAACAAGTAATAAAAAAAAAATCCAGTATTATTCTCGCAATTTTATCAAGTTTCCCAGGACCCAGAGACTATAGAATAAGACCAGATGTTTCCTCATCCTTGTTTGAGTCCACGGTGATTACACTCAAAGCTTCCCTCTCATCTTAGAGTGAGAGGGCTAAGTCAATAGGGTCAGAAGATAGCCACGGTTCTCTTCTCCAGAATTTCTTCTGGGAATATAGAGCTAGATAATGCTTAGGCAGAAAAAAATCTATTAGCAATCAGCATCTGGGTGACACCAAAGAGCCTGCTTCACGTATGTAATGATCAAGTTATTCTAAGACAGATAATGTTGACGGTGTCGTCAACGCTCAGCTTTTATTTGCCATGTTCTTATCATGAGCTGACAGCTGGTTTACTGGAAGGAAGACTATTGCCAACCAGTGGAAAAGGCACCTTCTGACAACATGCATGTACTTTGCTGGTGTAGAGACCTAAATACCTGAACTGGGTTTATCAGCTAAATATATAGGGCTGGTAGAAAAACAGGATATAAAAGATACTTGAAGACACTTCAGAGAAGGAAAGTTATTAAAAGAATATATGCTATGAGTGCTGTTGGTTCAATACTAATAGTTTGAAAAGTAAAAATAAAGAATATCTACACAATATAATGACAAGCATTAATTCATGCTAATCACCTTTACTACTCTTGACATGCTAAAACATACTGTCAGTTACTTGGAGCACTAAATGTGTTTAAAAACGCTTTCCAAAGACTAATACACTCTCCTGGCTTTAAGCTATTATAAAGGAGTTTAATGAGACACAAAGCAAAGAATAAAAATGGACAAACTTACAATGATAGGAATTTTCTCTTTGGGTTTTGCTAGTTGCTTGGCCAACAAATACTGTTCCATTCCAGGTTTTGCGAATCCAGGAAACCTAATCATGAAGACAACGCTTGTGAGTCTTACGTCTTTCCTTCTAAGAATTCTACAGCTCTCGTCCAAGTTTACTCAACGCTAGTTTTCACCTTGTTCTGTCTTTCAGATGGACTAGAACTAGGAAGCTGCGGTAAATGAGACCTGACACAATCAGATTGTTCAATGGCCCATTAGACATTTAATTAAGCTTCATCTGCTAATTGAACAGTGTGACTCCAGAAGGTGTGATATTTATGGGTGCTCTATTTGCTTAACTTGATCTGAAACACTCTGTCACCCCATGAAGAGTGAAGGGCAGACCAGAAAATGTCCCCCACCCCCGCCCTAGTCACAGGAGGGGAAGTACTCAGCACAGCAATGTGAAGTGACCACACAGGGCAGCAGCCACACGCCAGCATTTGCATATCCAAATTAAAGCCGCCCTTCAGCACACTCCATTCAGAAGGCCACAACTAAACCAAAGAAGCTGACACTGTTCATTGCTGATTGTACCCTTTTGGAATTGCCTTCAGAACCAGTTTCTGAGACACAAAAGAAAACCAGTCTCCTTACTAAAAAGACTCAAATTATAACAAATAAGCTTGGCTACCTCCAGAAATCAAATCTATAAAGTTCTAAATTTGGAGAAAGGCAAAAATAAATGCATAGCCGTCCAAAGTGCTACTTTTTTTTGTCGTTTTTTGGTGAGGACGACTGGCCCTGAGCTAACATCTGTTGCCTATCTTCTTCTTTTTGCTTGAAGAAGACTGTTGCTGAGCTAACATCTGTGGCAATCTTCAACTATTTTTTCTATGTGGGATGCGGCCACAGCATGGCTTGATGAGTGGTGCCTAGGTCAACGCCTGGGATCTGAACCTGTGAACCCCAGGCTGCTGAAGCAGAGCGTGTGAACTTAACCACTATGCTACCAGGCTGCCCCCACAAAGTGCTACTTTTAAAGAAGAAAAAATTAATTTGGGTTTTAGAATTTTTTTTTTAATAACCAGAAAGGAAAAAACCTTCAGAAAGCAAAATACCTAATATAGCAAAAGAAATCTTATTTCTACAAAAAACCAGCTCCATTACTTCGAAGTTCATTCATATACCAAGTTCAAGGCCAACAAGATGCTCTCAGGGGCCCAGATCTTTTCTTCCACTCTCTACTGACTTTCCTCCATTCCCTTTTCCCCAGGCATGCTTAAAACACAGCTCATCCAAGAAAGAACAAAGAGGAGTCTAGGAGCGGGATGGCCCTGGGTTTCAATTCCAACTCCAACACAACAGCTATGTGACCTTCAGAGCTTCAGTGTCCTTGTGCAAAGAATGGGACCAATACGATCTACTTGTTAAGGTGATAAGGGAATTAAATGAAAAGATCTATGTAAAGAGCCTAGTATGTACTCCTAAATTAGAATTATTTCTAATTACGCCATCATCTCTTTGAAATACTCCCTACCACTCAGGCAGAACCTTCTCTGTGCTTCCTCCACACTCAGAGCATATTTTTGCTGTACGATTTATCATGCGTAATCGCCATTATCCATTTACACACTGCAGCAGACTAGAACTACCTTAGAGAAAGCGTTCACACTTCCAGGACCTAAAGTAGTTATGGGAATATACTAAATGCTTAATGAATTAATTGGCTCACCTGGGCCACTTTTATTAAAGAACCTATAATTTTGGTAGAAAATGCTGATGGAAGAATCTGGGAATTACACTCAGTGACAACTCCTTGAATAGACCGTAAGCTTCTGAGTGCAGAAATCACATTTCACACGTATCTTGGCATTCTTATGGACCACAGTAAAACTCTAGCGCCAGCCGTGCACTCAGTTAATACCCACTGAATGGCAATGAAATTTTCTGAATATTATCAAGGTGGATTCCTACACCGCTCAAATTTCTCATCTCCTTTTCTAGTATAAGGTTTATGTCCCATGACTGGACTACAGCAGTCATATAAAATGGATTAGCTGCTGAAAAGTGTTAATACTTTAAAAAAAGTTTTACAACTGTTATAAATGAGTCATTTACACATTAGTCTAGTTAAATAAAAATACATAGGATTTTAAACAGCTCCCAGCACCAGGGAGAGAGAAGCGCCTCAGAGGTTCAGGGACAAATCAGGAGCCCTCTGATTTGCTTTCATCCTGGACTGAAAGTTTAGAGCAGGAAGAGTTCGTAACAGAAGTCAACTCCTCCACTTTAGAGATGAGGAAACTGAGGTTCAAAGGGGCCACCAACTTCCCCAAGATCATACAGCAACTGAGAGAGCAGGGGGAGCCAGGAGAGCAGTCAGAGGCCTGGGCTCGAGCCAGAACCGCACTTACTAGCCATGAAAACTCGACCCGTCACTTCTCTCAGAGTCTCTGCTTCCTCGTTTTCAAAATGGGGCTGAGAGAATCATTATAATAAAGTGGGTTTTAAATTTCCTCCGTATTTAGCTTTAAAGCACTAAGAGTCACGCACATCACCATACACTGAGAACTTCAAATCTGACCTAAGAAATAGGCCACAGTCAACAACGAACGACTAACTCTATTACGTGTGCAACTGAACATGAAAATACAAACGGAAGAAACCGAAGAGAAGGGTAGGAAAAGTGTGTAGCTAAAAGATAACTCATTTAATCACCTGATGCTATTCAGATACACCGACTTGCAGGGCTCATTAAACTCACGTATATGCAGATCTGGATCTGGATCTTGATATCCAGATCTCTACCAAACACTGTTTACAATTTTACCAGACACGGATTAACATTCTTTGATATCTGCTTTGAATCATGGACTTGGAACACTGAGAAAAAGTGTTACTCATTTTAGAAAAACGATTTTAAACCTGATTGCTGTAAGAAGAGTATCTGAAGATTCTTACGAAGTCATAAATTCTATCTCCTTCAAGGACACTGAGGGGGCCTGCAGACTGAGCCAGAACTCTCTGCAGGATCTGTCACGGCTCTGTCCACACTCGCCCCTTCGCCCACACCTTCCCGGTAAGCAGCCTAGCTACAGGTACTGTTCAAACATTTTTTTTAATCTGAGAGAAATCTACGTGAAAACCAAGTCTTAAACATGTTAGGGAGAGTGGCTGAGAGCAGGCATGTGCTCAGGACACTGAGGGACTGGACTGGAATCCACACTAGTCACTTTCCACCCGGGTGCGCTTGGGCAGTTACTTAGCCCCTGGGCTTAGTTTCCGCCATAGTGAAACAGAGATTATATGCACCACAAAGGGCCATGAGGGACACATGAGAATGCACAGAAACTGCTGTGCACAACGTGTGGCACGTGGTAAGTGATCAACGTGGATGACGATAACAAAATGGAGTAACATATGTCAAGGCTTCTAAAATGGAGCTGGGAGGCCATTAAGGAAGTGAGGCTTATGCACGCACACCACATCCACCGTGGCCAGATGTTAACTGAACTTTTGACCTTTACCTGCTGCCAGACATCACGTCTTGAAGCACTTCCTCATTCCAAGAACGGCCAACTTGCCTAGATACGACCCAAGGACCAACTGCGTGCTGCTGAGTCAGCTCACCCCATGCCAGAACCAACCATGAGCTGTTCAGTGTCAACCTCTGTAGGCCTGTGTCCCCTGCCTTCACAAACCCTGCCTCTAGCATCTTCCTCAGAGCGCATCTGAGTTTCTACTCATATCTGTCTCCCGAATTGCAATTCTTGAGACCTCAAGTAAACTTTTTGCCCCTTCTGCAGTTTACGCCTCTTATTCATTGACACGAATAAATAGCAAAACATTTTTAAAAGAGTTATTATTAATATTGTTATTTTTAGCTTTCCTGCAACATCAGCAATAAAATCTTAATACATTATTGATTTGATAAAGGTAAAAACAGTATTCGGCAGATCATTAAATAGAACAGATATTTCACTTTAAAATGAAAAAAAAAAATTTTTTAATAAGCTTCCAAGCTAAGATGCAAATAAAAATGACCAAATTCACACCCAAAACTTTACAGATCACTGGAAGGAGAGAAAGTCTCTTTGGCTCTCTTCTGTTTCCACACAGACTCCATGTTCCCCGATTCCGTTAAACCTACTTGTTAAGTGGCAGCTTCATAGAAGAGGCGCCAGGACGGCTGCCCCCCCGCTGAGCGCCCCCTGCTTCGGCCGACTCCGAATCCTTGAAGTAGGGAGACGACGACTTGGGGTCGTCCCAGTCTTCATCCCAGTCGTCGTCATCACCAGCTGCTGGAGGTGGCATAGAAGATTGTCAATAAAGGAAAACAAAATAAAAGTGGAACGACAATTTTCTGATATTAACTACCAACTAGGCCAAACAATCAAAAAAGAAAAAGAGAAAAGGACGACTTTATTTTCTACTAACTGCCAATTGGGCTAACCAATTAAAAAAAAGAAGAAACAGGTGCGGTACAGGAGTACTGCAGATGTGAAGGGTACAGCCTCTGCAGCTACCTAGTTTTAAGGCTTGAACTGTAGAGTCTGCCCTTTAGTGCCAAAGACAAGTTAGAAACAACTTAAGAGGGCTGTCAGCCCCAGGAACTGTAGATAAATGCAGACTGTGAAAACGCCGCGTGGTACACAAGGGAAGGCCCTCCAGAGGCCTATTCACTGCTGAACCCAGCTTTAGAAACTCGCCAATAAACAGGTAAAGCGCCCTTTACACCGAGAAGATTGAGGAGGACAAATGGGATGATAGAGCTCTGAAAAGGAATTGTTTAACACTAATAATACTAAAGGTGGGAGAAGGGCAGTGAGGGGAAAGACGGTAAGGAACCGGATGAGGGTGGAGAAGGGAGAGAGAGAAGAGAGAGACAAGGAGTAATTAACCAGCATCTGTAGCCTAATATTCGAACAATAATCCCCGGGTCAGATAAGATGCTGCCAGTGTCCTCCCTTCCTTCCTCTTCCCACTGTCTGTGCCCCTGTCTCCTGCCTCTCAGGGCCTGAGGTGTCCTTTCACTATCAGGCAGGAAACAGTCCATAGTCCTGGGACCTCCGCCCTAAGAGTGCCACCACGAGAGGCTGAGACAAATGCCAAAACAAAAAAGAAAAGAATGGAAAGTATCAGAAGGATCTAGGCTCAGTCTCCCGGGGTCATGCCAAGTTACTACAGAACTAGAGGTCAGCAGTCTGGTCCCAACATTTCTGCCCAGCCCATGACTCCTGGTCCTGTGACAGGCCAGCTCCTGTCTAGAGCAGGAACTTGGAACCCATACCCGTGCCCATTATGGTGCTCATACAGGGAACACACAAAAAAATAATGTGCAGATCTCTTTTCATTTAATTTCAGAACAGACATAAATACCCTTTCTTAATTCCTGAATTGTTTCCCCTTCAATCAACTCCTCTTCTGCCTCAGTACTTCCACTCATAGCCTGGCAGTCAAACAGGCAGATCAGGAGGGTCAGAGGTCATAAACTGGCAGGTGATAAACCATATTCGATCTGTATACACATTGTTTTGGCCCGAGATTTAAAAATAAATGTGCATTAGTTGCCAAGATTTTTAAAGTGGGAAGATGACATAAAAATCGAGCTTTCCAGGCTCTCTCTGGAGCTGTGGAGGCAGGAACACGGGCTCAGTTCTCCTGCAATGGTCTCAATCCGCTGGCCAGAGCAGGGCTGCCTTCTTCTGTCTTCCGCAGCCTCAGGGCCGCTTTGTTCTTTCACTTTATGAACCTGGCCCCTGCCGAGTGTTTGTGTTTGTGACTCCTTGACACATAACTGAGACTGGACTAGAGATCATAATTAACGACCACCTATATTTGGATCCAGAAAAACAGGTTCGCTGTTAATGAATGAGAGCACCTGAGAACAGCCTCTTTGATTAAAATCTATTTTTAACTCGGATGCCCTCCTGGCTTTAAGCGTGGGCTCCTCTTCCTCACCTGGTCCTTGGTAGGCCTGGGGATGACCAAAGGCACTGTCCCAGTTATTGGAAGTGCTTTTCTGGGCTGCAGCCCCCTCTGGCTTGGCTCCCCAGCCATCCGTGCTGTTCCAGTTTCCAGATTTGGAAGCATTCCAGGCTGACCAGGGGTCATTGCCACTGCTGACCTGTTGTGAGGGGTAAAAAAAGTAAAAAGAGTATTTGTGACTTCTAGAAAGCACTACTCAATTCAGGAGGAATCACCTAACAGTTGAATACAACGAGGGTGCTGAAAAAAACTGATAGAAATTTAAAACAATCTTAAATTTAAATAACAAATTTTTTAAACATGTAGGAAAGCATAAAAAGCATTTGTTTTTAAACATACAAGAGAGCCCAAATTAGACTTTCTGCTCTGCACTTTTGGCTTTTTCCCCACTTAATAGCCTGAAACACTGTCCAAGGTGCAACAGCACACGGGGATGGCATCGTTCTCCACACGGCTCCAGAGCTCCACCACACTGACTTGTGACACTTCAACCGGCACTCGCTTATGCTCATTCATCTCGCTTCCAGTATCTCGCTCCTGGAAATACCGCTGTGGTGCACAGCCCTGCACACCACTGACAGGCCAGAGGGGTTCTGTCTTGCACAAAAGGGGACTGCCACACTCCAAAATTATTTTTAAAATATTTTTCTCTCATTATTCCTTTGAGTAATTTCATAGTTTAACTACTAACATTATAAATAAAATTTTGGAATGGGCAATCAGAGCACCCAATTTCAAGGAGCAGTGCAGTAAGAGGACCTGTAGCCACTTCCCATCACTGCCCCCCACCCGAGGCAACCACAGTTTCTCATTTCCTTGATTTTTAAAATTTTAAATCTTTAATTTGTCTCAAATTTACATCAGTATAAGAAAAAAAATAGGAATCCAGCTTCATTTCTTGCTGTGGTCAGTCTGTTCCCCAACACCAATTCCCCCACTGATTTGAAATGTCACTTATTTTTTTTTTTAAAGGTTGGCACCTGAGCTAACAAGTGTTGCCAATCTTTTTTTTTTTTTTTTTGCTTTTTCTCCCCAAATCCTCCCTGTACATAGTTGCATATTCTAGTTGCAGGTCCTTCTAGTTGTGGCATGTGGGACGCTGCCCCAGTATGGCCTGATGAGTGGTGCCATGTCCGTACCCGGGATCCGAACCAGTGAAACCCTGGGCCGCCGCAGCAGAGCATGCGAACTTAACCACTCGGCCATGGGGCTGGGCCCTGAAACGTCACTTGGATCACATCCTGGACTTGGCTTATTTCTGGACCCTCTGTCGTATCCTAGCCATCTATCTGTACTAGTACCAAGCTACGCTGGAGCCCACGAGACAGAAGACCATCAGTACTTTAGCATGCCATCTTTCATCTGCTTATTTTCACTCACGAACTGTAGCATGAGCTTAACATTTTAAAACTAAAACAATCTGAGCTTTAGCATTAGAATGCTAAGTTTAAAAAAAGTGCTGATTTTCATTTGAGTCACCTTAAATTCACATATAAATTCAGGGAAAATAAACGGTGCCTTTTTAAAAGAAAATAATTTCAATATTGAATCTGTTTATCCAAGAACACGGAATAGCAAATTTTCCTCTACACTTGAGTCTTCTTCCTTACATTAAAAAAATAAAATTGGTATTTATTTAAAAGAAAAAAAAGCGAGAGAGATTTGCAAGAAAATTACCCAAACTGTCTAATATACCTCTTCACTGTTTTAGAATGCTATAGTGGTTGGTCTTTTTAACTCTTAACTGACAGATGGGGTGGACAACTGCCCTCCAGCCACACACCAGAAGCATCAAAGAACAGAGTATATGTTCTACACGTGGAAGCATGTCTTCATTCTAGCATCTCTTATACCTTCAAGAAAAAAATGAAGTTACTAGTGATTTTGCTCTAAGTATTAACATCAGAAAGACGTGTCACCCACATGACTGAATTTCTCAAACACATGGCTTACAAAGTGAGACTGTCCAGCCACTCTTGTGGATACCAGAAATGAAGGCGGTCACACCGAGGGCCTGACAACCACACCCCATGCAAGAAAATCGCTTCCTTCCACAGCTTTCTTTAAGGGAGGGAGTCTTATTCAGCAACATATACTCTGCGCCCTCCAAACTCTAAACGACGAGGTTTTGTTTTAAGAATAAAAACTTCAAAAAGCACAAAAATTTTGGCTAGTAAGATGATAAGAACAGACATCCATTTGTCTAGCGTGATTTCCGGAAGTGCTGACTGAGCAGGACCTGCAGCGAAGGGCTGGGCCTGGCCTCCAGGAAGCAGTTAGTGGAAGGCGCCAAGGAGGGCAGGCTGCCTGCTTGCACTCCTGGCTCCACCTTGTTCTAGCTGGGTAACCCCAGGCGGGAATTCCAACCCAGGCAGCCTGACTCAATTCAGAAAGACTAACAGAAGCTAAATGAAGTCGACTGAGAAAGAACTAGAACAGAAGAGTGAAAGTTCAGCACTGCTATAACAGCAAGACTCTAAGTGTCAGCAAGCTGTCAAAGAAAGATGAAAATTTAGTACTGAGGACAAACCTGCATGTGAACTATTCATAGCAAGTATCCTAAAAAAGTTAAAACCTATTAGGAGAGAAGCACGTAACAGGGAAGTTCTTTTAAAAACTACTTTGTTTCTAAATTGCTTGTAGTAACAGCTGTATTATTTGGTTATGTATATGATCTTAGCTCTCTACCTAGGCTATATAATCCTGGTAGGTAAATCCAGTAATTGTTTGCTTCTCTCTCTGGGTCTTTTTTTTCCCTGGAACATTCCATCTTGTTTCAACCTGACTCCTGCTGATAAATCTTTCAAAACCTGACCAACTGGAAATTTCCTCTCCAGCTTCTATCACTGACTTTTTACTCTCTCTCTCTCTCTCAGATGACCTTTTCCTGACCTCCGACATCAATGACTAATAATCAGCTCGCACAATCTGCCACATTCTGTCTGTCTGAACCCACTCTTCCCACACTTTGGCCTCCGACTTCTTTGCTTTCACCCCCAATAACCCTTCTGTTCCTCAACTGCACAGTGTGCTCACACAGTAATCCATTCTGGTCCTCCGCTAAGGTTTCAAGCTCTGAGGGGCCTCTTTGATACTTTTCCAGTTTTCCCTCGTTTCTCCTTTCTACTGAGCAATGTCTTCATCTTCTTTTCCCTACCATCGTGGTATAGAACCCCTCCTGCCTTTACCAAGCACGCGTAATTAAAAACCCCTCATTAGATCCCGCTGCCCACGGAATAAACTCCTAGCTTCTTAGTCCATCGGTCCAGATCCTAACTTCGCCTTCCATGACATCCCATTCTCATGACTCGCTTGAACCTCACTCTGTGCTTCAACCCTCAGCTTCCCAGACTTTCCTACAACCTTGCCTTTGCTCACACTGTGCTCTCTAGCGCACGCAAAGCCTTCCTCCTAATCTTCCTAAATTCTGTCACAGCCCTTCCCGCTCAGGGCTCTGGCCTCAGGGCCTGCTTGCTGCCGTTCAGTCAGGCCTCCCACACTCTCCCAAGGTCTGTCTTCTGTTAGAGGTATTTGCATATCAGCTGGTCACTCCCATTAGGAAGTCCAGAGCACAAGGCCTGCCTTATTTAAAAAACATTTCCCCCAAAAAGATTCTCAAAATGCCTTACATAAAGTGGTAAGGACTCAAACATTTTTTTTTACTTTAGTGTTTAAATATGATGTTCTTGGGTATTTGTGTGAAATACATATTATTCTTTATCAGACATCTAAACTTTATAAGATTATCATTAGTTCACGAAGAGGGAAATTAGGTTTTCCTTATGTATACTGACTTGAGTCTTTTTTGGGAAAATAACCTGCTGTGGCCAATCAGAGAACAAGCAATTTTTAGCACATGACACCACCATACTCTTAGAGCAACAACGCCTTCTAAGTTACATAAAAACTGTATCAGGCCACTGTAAAGAAGCCGGAAGACACAGACAGACAGACGGACAGACGTGTGATAAAGCAAGAACAGTAAGATGTTAGTGGTCAAATCCAGAAGGGGGGCGTACGATTATTCACTATGAAATTTGTTTAACTTTTCTATGCTTGAAGTTTTAACAAATAGTGAAAAAAATCCAACAAACACAAATTGTATATACAATCATTCTGGGTTCTGAACTCCATTAGGATGCCTGCAGGGGACACAGAGAAGGACTGTGTCCATCAGGTCACCAGTGATTTCCGCCTGCCTGTGAACAGGGGCCTGGCACACAGTAATGGCTTAGTAAATTCAGGATGTGCTAAATGAGTATGCCCCCAAAGGATGGTTATCTGTATCTCTGTTACAAACACGTTTTAATCCACCTTGCACTAGAACTGGCTGATTATATCCAACACTCTCCCTACCCCCACTCCTACTGAATTAAATGTTCCTTAAGGCCAGGAGCAATAATACGAAATACATTTGCTGATTTAGCACTCTGAATTTACAAGCTATCCTATCCTCATAAGACAAACAGAGAAATACACTTACCTTAGCTTTATATCATAAGACTTATTTAAATACATCAACTGAAAAGATTTATAGCCTAAGGTAAGTTTCTTTGGAAAGCAGACTGGCTTGTGCCTGACTGCAGAGCCAGAAAAACCGCAGTGGGGTCAGGATGGCCATGAGGGTGGGTAGTGCTGGGCACTCCTGAGATGGTAACTGTAGGAAAGCTGTGCATTTTACAAACATATAATACGGGGTATAAACACATAAAAGGAACAAGGGTAGGCACACTGGTCCACTGGGTAAATTTCACATCCCTTTCTGAACCAGCAGGAATTTGCCTCAAGCGCATCTTACGGGGCTACAGCGGGGAAGAACTCGGGCTCTACAGCCAGTGGATCTGGGCTACTGCCAAGTGACCTTGTGCGACTGACTTCATCTCTCTTAATTGCCACTTACAAAATGGGTATACTAACAGTAGCTTCCCCACAGGGGCTCTGTAAGGATTAAATGACATAATGCTTATAAAGCATTTAACATGTGGTGCACGGCACGGGGGCATTCAGGAGGGGTGACCTTATCAGACAGGGGCTCATCTAGAATACAGAAGGAAAAGAATGGAGACTGGCAGTTCTTTGAGTAAATCCCCATTTGAGTACTACACTTGCTAGTTTGTTTTGTTTTTTTTCTTTCTTTAAATTTTTTATCTTTGAGGAAGATTAGCCCTGAGCTAACATCTGCCGCCAATCCTCCTCTTTTTGCTGAGGAAGACTGGCCCTGAGCTAACATCCGTGTCCATCTTCCTCCACTTTATATGTGGGACGCCTGCCACAGCATGGCTTGCCAAGTGGTGCCATGTCCGCACCTGGGATCTGAACCGGCGAACCCCGGGCCGCCGAAGCGGAATATGCGTACTTAACTGCTGCGCCACCAGGCCGGGCCCCACTCACTAGATTATGCTATACAAGAAAAGATCAGACAGTTCTATTTCCAAATGGTTTCAAGGCCAGATCACATTAATAAAGAAACTTAATTGAAGAGGTGATAACAGGCACTTAAGATATCGTCTATTCTAGCCAAAGACCTGTTTCCTTCAGATACATAAAGGAAAGAGGAAGAAGACAGAAATGGTTCACCATAAAGTTCAACAGCAACTCCTAATTCTCGGGGCTCTGGGCAAACATTTTCTGTGGGCCAGACGCTGAGATCTTGCTTTCTTCAAAGCCTACCCCCTACTGTCACACACAGGCTACAACGATCTGGTTTAATGATCCTTTGGCCTCCGACTTCTGTGCTCTCAATCCCAATAACCCCTTTGGTCCCTCAGACCCGCGGTCACACAATAATCCATTCCGCTCCCCCACTCAGTTTCAACTCTGAGGCGCTTCTCCTCTACTTTTCGTCCAGCTCCCTCCTCTCTTCTCTCTGCTGAGCAATGTCTTCGTCCTCTTCTCCCTCCCTTTGTGGTACCAAACCCCTCCTGACCAACTATCAACCACATGAAATTTAAAACCCTTCATTAGACCTCACTGCCAGTGAATAAATTCATCAATCAGGTCTCAGCGGAAAGGTCTCCAAGGTGTAAATGGCGATGACCCTTCAGTTCCTGATCCCACAACACTCAATTCCCAGGTTCCTGAGCCCCATGAATAGCTTTGATAAGATCTTTACCTGACAAAGGCTCCTCTCTTGGAAAAAAGGATTGCTTCTAGGGGTTTTAAATGTTTATTTCCTCTTGCCTTCAACTTTGAATTTTACCTTATTTATGGGAGGAGAAGATGAAGAAGGTGCCGAGTGGCTGAGACTTTCGACACAACCAATCTGAGCCAAAATATCCGCCTTAAAATAAAAAGGGTGCTCAGTAAATGGGCAAGAAAAAAAAAGAAAGGGTATACCAAAGTTTTTAACTAAAAATGTAAATTTATGGCAGGTCTAAGTTCACCAGAAAATTCTAGCATGCCACTCATTCAAAACATTACACGTCAAAAGCAGAGCTCCCATCGTGTAGCAGTGGGTTATTTCCAACGGATTAGTACATATTCTAAAGACTGCTGCTGTCACAACACAGTGTCACTGAAGCACTAACAATCATTATAAGCACCACAGAAGGAACAGAACAAATACCATGCAAGTCATACAGCCGATGAAAGAAGCTCCACAGGAAAAACACAGCCAAGCTTTAAAAAACGTTCAGCTGTTGAACCTTCTGCTTTCAAAGTCACCAGACATGAGAGAGAGCCCAACCGAGATGAGCAAAGCCACCTGGTCGACGTGAAGCAACCACAGCACCACGATGAGCCCCACCGAGCCCAGCTGTGGGCACAAAGCGGCCAGGCCAGGCCAGGCCAGGCTCTCAGGAGCAAGGGCTTCTGATGTGCGCTCCTGAGGGTGCCTGGCTCACAGCGCAGCATCGCTGTGAGAACAGATAACTGATACACTCCCATGAAGACACCAATGGCCAAAGTGGCAGCCTTGCCAGGAGAACAACTTTGCAGTCCAATTTCCAGGCTTCAATCCCAGCTCCACAACTGTCTAGTAGGGAAATCATTACCATTAACATTTACATAGCGTTACGAAAATGCGCTTTCCAGGTTCAACTCTGTTGTGAAGTAAGTAGTGGTATTATTTCCATTCTACAGATGTAGATAAACTCAGTTTTAGAAATCAGTTAATACACAAAGAAGATAATCAAGATGGAGTAACTGGGATCCAGTGTACACTTTCACTTAAAACTAAAAAAACCAGACCCAATATATGAAACTGTTTTCAAATCATTGGACATCAGGCAATAAAGGACCTGATCCTGCCTGGAGAGATTTGCCAGGCCACAGATCGGGGATGGGGGCCCACACAAAGCCCAGTGGTCTCTGCGAATTGAGGAGACAGAGCTGGGTGTCCGGAGCAGAGAACTGGGGAGGAGAGAGCGGCACAGAGAGCTCCAGAGATCTGCAGAGGGGGCCTCAGGGCTGAGGCTCAGTAGCGACCGCATATGCATGTGGGCAAACGAGCAGAGGAAACGATGAAGTAGCGATCCCTCCCACTGGGCCGTGCTCAGCAGCCAGAAGGGAAAACCTCAGGGTTCCTAGGGCATCGGGTGAAGCACTAAAAGGGGTTTTGCCTCAACGGTGAGGCAAAAACATCCCTGGACTAAAGGTTGCTCCAGCCCCACTTTAAAAAGCTTTCAAGACCTGAAGGGATTCAGCTGTTTCTAAGTAACTTCACTGGATGCCAGAATAAGACTAGGAAACAATTATGGGAAGAGAAAATATCCAGCATCTATCAAGTAAAAATCACAATGTCCGGTACCTAATAAAAAATCATCAGGCATGAAAAACAGCAGGAAAACATGACCCACAGCAAGAGAAAAACCAGCCAACCCAAGCTGACTCAGGAATGACATCGATAATAGAATTAGCAATATTTAAGAGAAGGAAGCTTTCGAATACCAATGAGACAGAGGCAACACTTTGAATGGGCTTCCAAGGGGTGACAAATTTAAGCATAAAGAAAAAAGCCACTCTAGTGGACTGAAACACACTGAATCCATGTAAATCCAGGAGTACATAATAATACTAAAAGAAAGAAAGATAGGAAAACTCATTTGTCACTATTTGAGGCAGTCATTTAAAAAACTTCTTACTTGAAAACTGGTAATATGAACCTTGGACATGTATACTGAACTCCAACAGAAACTGTTCTTCAGGGCCAGCCCTGTGGCCGAGTGGTGAACTCCACTTCTGTGGCCCAGGGTTCGCTGGTTCAGATCCTGGGCATGGACCTACACACCACTCATCAAGCCATGCTGTGGCGGCGACCCACATAGCAGAACTAGAATGACGTGCAACTAGGATACACAGCTATGTACTGGGGCTTTGGGGAGGGAAAAAAAAAAAAGAGGAAGAGGAAGATTGGCAACAGATGTTAGCTAGCTCAGGGCTGATTTTCTTCACCGGAAGATAGAAGAAGCTCAAAAGAAACTGGTAAGTAGTCACAGCTCCAATGGCCCACCCAGCTCCTTACAGAGGATGCCCCAAATTCAACCCAGGTCAACAGAGATCATTCAGTTGGTAAGTCAACCAGGTAAGGGGAGTCCCTAATCACGGGCTCACTGCCTGTTATATTACCATCTTGGGGAGAGGCCCCGGGAGCGTCTGAGGGTCCAGCTTATCTCACACAAGGAAATTCTTGCTGTGCCTCAGTCACACACGTGCTGTCATTTGGTTATCACAGCCATGGCCCATGACACAACTGCCCCCTAATAAATGGTCTCCTGCTTGGAAGGAAAGGAAAAAGGATGGAATTTTGTAACTAGAAACTTCCAGGGCAAGACTTTGTCCAGGGGTATACAACAAAAATGTATGGAAAGTTACTTGTTTTGTGAAGGCTGAGTTTACTATGCTTTTTCTTTTTCAACTCATCTGCACGGCCGAGATATCAAAGTCTTTACTCTGACATTCCTCACTCATCAAACATTTAATAACTGTGTGCCAGCTGTGTTAGGAAGTGGGAACAGAAAGCAAATAATGTGATTCCTATACCCAAAAATAGTTCAATCAGTTTCGGACAAAGATTTAACTCTTTTTATCAAAAGGGCCGAGAGAGGGTATAAAATTTTCTTATGTAAAAAGCTTAACCATTTTAGCTCAAAATAGAGAAGACTTTGTAAAATTTCCTATTTGTTCTTTATAGATCTTTTGCTCCAAGGACATCATCTAATTCTACAGACAAACCTCTCCAGACTTCAGAAAACCACTAAAAGAAACATAAAACTTGTACATTCTTTCTGAAATGAGGCTAGATCACAAGAACAGATTAAATCCATTTTTAGCCAGTCACGTCAACACTACCGACCGGAAATTACTCAAAAGAGTTTAAATTACTTAACAAATCCTTTGTTAATTTACATTCTGAACCCACAGATGTCAATTCCAGGTATTTATTTTTTAAATAAAGAAAATTAAAAGCATAAAATTTGCCTTAAAAAATGGATAATATTTGTATTAGCTTAGAGAATTTGCTTATTAGCACAAAGTCTTAAAATAGGTAGTTTCATGTACCAAATAGGATGATGCTACAAGTAAAAAACATAGTTTACTCCCAGGTAGACCTGTTAATGAAGGTCCTTGAGAAATGGGTTTTCATGAACACTCTTCTGACGATAGGCTATGCGTACAATGCTGACTGGCCTTTCATCACAGCAGTTTCAAGGTAAAAAAAACAAAACAAACCCTTTGCTTTTGTCATTTGCGTCCAGTTAGACAAAAGCAAACAACAAAACCACCCTAAACTATAAATTTCACCAGCACGCATTTTTGAAAGGGTCCCTGGATGAACACAGCTGTCTCTTACAAGGCAAAGATCTGTGAGCACAAAGAAGTTAGCATGGCCAGCCTGGTGCAGTTTCGAGGGCAAATATCTCTAACCACATCCTCTGAACAGATGTAGACAGCGTTCCTCACAAAGCCGTGTAACCAAGTAAAAGGGATTCCTGTGGGCTAGCAGTGGGGATGGGGAGACAGAGAAAATCTTTTCAATAAGAATCTCCTAAAGAGGCAATCTCCCATTAAGCAATCCTGAGACGTCTAGAGCATTACGGACCTCATTTGAGACAATCAAATAATAAGCCAATCTAATACTTTTGTTTCTTTTGCTGACTTATTTTTAAATGGACTAAAAATGGACTATTTTTGAGAAATGAGAAAGCAAAACGTAGTTACTATTGTCTTCCTCATCCCTTAACCAATAAAAATTCCTTCCTAACAAGTATCATTACATTGCAAATCTCTGCATAATAAAAAGATGTTATATTCCTAAATACCCACGTAACTTGAAGCTTTTGTTTCATATCTAATCTGTTAAAAAATAATGAACAATCTCAGAGGATTTTCTGTAAGAGAATTTAACTCTTTTTGTTTGGGTAACCCAGCAGATGGTAGAGGATGGGCTGGGGCAGCTCCTAGTCCTACAGCCGATGCTGAGAACACACAGCTCCTTCAGACAGGAGTCAGGCTGAAATCCGTAAAGCTCATAACATTTTACACTGTAAGAGACCTTTTGATGTATTTAGGACTGGACAAAAACTTATTCAAACATGTGCAGAGCACTCTATTATGGTGCAAGGCCTCTTATGGGTTATGGGAACAGAAAAAAATAACACAAAATCTCTGCTTCTCACCAAGTTTATAAGTAAGTAATATCATTTGTGCTAAGAATCGCACACGGTGCTACAAGAAGGGGGAAAGGGGAGAAAGGAAAAATTAAAAAAGACTTCATAAAGAACATGGAACTTCAGGGAAGGGCAGATTTTTTTTTTTTGAGGTCATAATAGTTTATAACATTGTGAGATTTCAGTTGTACATTATCATTTGTCAGTCCCCATATAAATGTGCCCGCTCTCCAACCCCTTTACCCCTGGTAACCACTAAACTGTTGTCTTCGTCCGTAAGTTTATCTTCCACAAATGAGTGAAATCATACAGTGTTTGTCTTTCTCTGTCTGGCTTATTTCGCTTAACATCATAGCCTCAAGGTCCATTCATGTTGTTGCCAATGGGACAATTCTGTCTTTTGCTATGGCTGAATAGTATTCCATTGTCTATATATAGCGTATCTTCTTTATCCAATCATCAGTCAATGGGCACTTGGGTTGCTTCCACATCTTGGCTATTGTGAATAATGCTGCAATGAACATAGGGGTGCATAAGTCTCTTTGGATTGTTGATTTCATGTTCTTTGGATAGATACCCAGTAGTGGGATAGCTGAGTCATATGGTATTTCTATTTTTAATTTTTTGAGAAATATCTGTACTGTTTTCCATAGTGGCTGCAACAGTCTGCATTCCCAGCAGCAGTGTATGAGGGTTCCCTTTTCTCCACATCCTCTCCAACATTTGCTATTTTTCGTCTCGGTGATTATAGCCATTCTCATGGGTGGAAGGTGATCTCTAAGTGTAGTTTTGATTTACATTTCCCTGATGATTAGTGATGTTGAGCATCTTTTCATGTGCCTATTGGCCAGCTGTATATCTTCTTTGGAAAAATGTCTGTTCATAGCCTCTGCCCACTTTTTGATTGGGTTGTTTGTTTTTTTGTAGTTCAGTTGTGTGAGTTCTTTATATATTATGAAGATTAACCCCTTGTCAGATATATGATTTGCAAATATTTTTTTCCCAGTTGGTGGGTTTGTTTTTCTTTCAATCCTCTTTTCCCTTGCCTTGTAGAAGCTCTTTAGTCTGATGAAGTCCCATTTGTTTATTCTTTCTATTGTTTCCCTTGTCTGAGAAGACATGGTGTCCGAAAAGATCCTTTTAAGACTCATGTCAAAGAGTGCACTGTCTATATTTTCTTCTAGAAGTCTTATGGTTTCAGGTCTCAAGTGGTTAAGTCTTTGATTCATTTTGAGTTTATTTTTGTGAATGGTGTAAAAGAATGGTCTACTTTCATCCTCTTACATGTGGCTGTCCACTTTTCCCAACATTATTTGCTGAAGAGACTTTCTTTTCTCTATTGTATGTTCTTGGCTCCTTTGTCGAAGATTAGCTGTCCATAGATGTGTGGTTTTATTTCTGGGCTTTCAATTCTGTTCCGTTGGTCTGTGTGCCTGTGTGCCAGTACCATGCTGTTTTGATTCCAACAGCATTGTAGTATATTTTGAAGTCAGGGATTGTGATGCCTCCAGCTTTGTTCTTTTTTCTCAGTGTTGCTTTAGCAATTCAAGGTCTTTTGTTGCCCCCTATGAATTTTAAGATTCTTTGCTCTATTTCTGTGAAGAATGTCACTGAGATTCTGATAGGGATTGCACTGAGTCTGTACATTGCTTTAGGCAGTATGGATATCTTAACTATGTGTATTCTTCCAATCCATGTGCATGGAATATCTTTCCACTTCTCTATGTCATCATCAATTTCTTTCAGTAATGTCTTATAGTTTTCCTTGTATAGGTCTTTCACCTCCTTGGTTAAATTCATTCCCAAGTATTTCATTCTTTTTGCTGCAATTGTAAATGGGATTGTATCCTTGAGTTCTCTTTCTGTTAGTTTGTTATTGGTATATAGATATGCCACCAATTTTTGTAAGTTGACTTTGTACTCTGCAATTTTGCTGTAGTTATTGATTATTTCTAATAGTTTTCTGACAGATTTTTTAGGGTTTTCTATATATAAGATCATGTCATTTGCAAACAGAGAGGTTCGCTTCTTCATTGCCTATTTGGATTCCTTTTATTTCTTTTTCCTGCCTAATTGCTCTGGCTAAAACCTCTAGTACTATGTTAAATAAAAGTGGTGAGAGTGGGCACCCTTGTCTTGTTCCTGTTCTCAGAGGGATGGCTTTCAGTTTTTGCCCATTGAGTATGATGTTGGCTGTGGCTCTGTCATACATGGCCTTTATTATGTTGAGGTACTTTCCTTCTATACCCATTTTATTGAGAGTTTTTTTTATTATGAATGGATGTTGGATCTTGTCAAATGCTTTCTCTGCATCTGCTGAGATGATCATGTGGTCTTTGTTCCTCATTTTGTTCATGTGGTGCATCACACTGACTGATCTGCAGATGTTGAACCATCCCTGTGGGGGGATGGGCAGACTTTTGCGAGACAGAAGGAGTCATTCTGTCATTCTTGGAAGAGAGAGCAAAAGACACAAGGAGGCAGTGGGACAGAATGGGGCAAACTGGAGAACAGCCAGTTTGGCTGAAGCCTAGGTATATGAGGTAAGGTAAGGATGGTGCCATGTTGTGGAATCACAGAAATACAATCGAGGCTGGAAAAGTATCCAGTCCCACCTCAAATTCACATGAGTTTCTTCTACAATTTCCCTACCATGCATCATTCAGTGTCTGAGTGCATAATTCTAACTGATAGGAGAGTGACTACCTCCTCAGATAGCTCTCTCTTGACAGGTAGAAATGCTTACTTGTTTCAGGAGGCAACAGGGAACTCCTAAAGTTTCTTGAGCAAAGAACTGCCATGCTTAATGTCTTATTTTAGAGGCAGCAGAGTAGAACATACTATAATGAACAATCATTAACTCCCTACTAAGTACCAAGTGTTCTCAACAGTTTAGAAGTATTTTCCCACCTACTCTTTCCAACAATTCTATGAGGTTTTACAGATGAGGAAACTGAGGCACACAGAAGCTAAGTAGCTTCCCCTGAGTCACACAGAAAGTATGAGATCTGGGATTCAAACCAAGGGTTTTCCTGCCCTTACACATCTAAAGGATGCACAACACTCCTGTCCATAACGATGGCTCAGGATGACACTCTGGGTTCTAAAGTGGAAAGAAAAGAGGGCAGAGAAATAAATAACATTTCAGAGAAACACAAATGGGAAACTTGGGAAGAGAAACCAGCTCTGTGGGGAAATAATCAGGGATTCTGCGCATGGTGAGTCTGAGATACAGAGGAGGCACATAGGGCTGATCAGCAAGAAGCTGGGAGGTGGGCAAACTGAAGAGAAAATTCAACATTGGAGAGACGCGTATAAGGGAATCAACTACACAGTTAAGGAGGGCAGAAGAGGGAGAGAGGCTGGAACGAAAAAGGATAAGTGGATTGAGAATATCT
This sequence comes from Equus caballus, assembly GCF_041296265.1. NCBI lineage: Eukaryota > Metazoa > Chordata > Mammalia > Perissodactyla > Equidae > Equus > Equus caballus. The sequence goes on from NC_091714.1 coordinate 10,186,533, forward strand.
CATGGAGAACGGAGAGAGAAAAGGAGGAAAATATTTATGAAATGTCTCCCACGTTTCCAGCACCTCTTTACACAGGTGGCCGAATCCTCCAACAATTCAGGGAGCGGGTATTATACCAAAGCCACAACTCTTACGAAGAGGAGCCAGACGGCCAAACCGGGGTCTAACCCCAGAGCTCATACGCTTCCTGCTGCACCAAGCTGCCTGGGGGGAGGAGGAGGGATGGGATGAGAAACCGTGAAACGGAAAAACAGACACTCAAGGGGAACTGGGATACAGCGTGCTAAAAAGCAACAAGAACTTTCCAAAAAGAGAATCGGTTTATTTCAAGTATGTATATCCTTCCAGTGTTTAAAGAAGACAGAATATGAATCTCTCAAGTCAAAAATCTTCAGATAGAACATCTAGTTTTATAGAACTTTTAATTAATGTTGAATCTCCATTATTCTTCTTTAAAAAGTACAAACAAAAACTTCCCATTAACTTCTTTTTTTTTTTTTTTTAAGATTTTATTTTTCCTTTTTCTCCCAAAGCCCCCTGGTACATAGTTGTGTACTTTTAGTTGTGGGTCCTTCCAGCAGTGGCATGTGGGACACCGCCTCAGAGTGGCCTGATGAGTGGTGCCATGTCTGCGCCCAGGATCTGAACCTGCGAAACCCTGGGCCACCGCAGCGGAGCTTGTGAACTTAACCACTCGGCCACCAGGCTGGCCCCACCCGTTACCTTCTACTTGAAAGAGGAAGTCATCGAAGGATGTTTTTATACACCCATACTGAGAACCTTTTTAGAATCGAGGCAATGATATAATTTAAACCCTATTAACTGGGTGAGAAACAAGACCAGGACAACTATTAACAAGACATGTCTTTCAGTGACTTCTGAGCTTCATTTCCATCAGCCGGCTAACTCATTCTAGCGGCACAGCCCTGAATACAAAGTGCTCTCGAAACTGGAAAACACCATGTAAATAATTAATCATGAAACTAATATCAACCACTAAAAATCAGTCTCTTCCAAAGGTACTGCAGTAGCTCATCCAACTGAAAATCCCCATTAGAATAAGAAGACCATGGGGGTCAGCCCGGTGGCGCAGCGGTTAAGTTCTCATGTTCTGTTTTCGTGGCCCAGGGTTCCCTGGTTCGGATCCTGGGTGTGGACATGGCACCGCTTGGCAAATGGTACGTGTCCCACATATAAAGTAGAGGAAGATGGGCATAGATGTTAGCTCAGGGCCAGTCTTCCTCAGCAAAAAGAGGAGGACTGGCAATAGTTAGCTCACGGCTAATCTTCCTCAAAAAAAAAAAAAAACCAAAAACAAAAAGAATAAGACGACAAGGAGACTTTGATTCAGTTCTTGGGTATACTTCAATGAATGTTCTACATGACTGCATCTGTGGTGTGTGTATATGTAAACACAAGAAAGGTAACATTACCCATACTGAGGTGCCTTTAAAAAATAATACATCCATATCTGTACATCTAAAAGAAGCACCACTTCCCACTGGGTGGCTGTCCTGTAGTCTACCTGGCCAGCTCCCCTACATGACAGACAGAACAATGCTGCACTAAACCCCTTGCCCCATGTCTGTTCTGAGAGGAGATCTGCAGGATCAACTCAGAAGTGCTGAGTCAGAGAGTACATGCATCTAAATATTAATCTCCATTATTAACCTGTCCTCCAAAAGAGCTTCATCAATTTATCCTTTCACCAGCTTCGTACCAGAACGCCTATTTGCCCACGCCTCTCCTCACACTGGTATTAAAACATTTTAATTCTCTGTTAATTTGACAAAGGAATCTCAAAATGAGCATTTTCTTCTCCTGAGTTGTTCATCTTTTTCCTATAGATTTGCAAGAGTTCTTTGTATATTAACAGAATTTGCCTATATCTGTGGCATGTTAGAAATCTTTTTCCTAGTTGACTATTACTGTGACTTCAGTGTATCAATTCTTTCCTTAATGGCTGCTAGACATTATGTCATGCTTAGAAAGGCATTCCATATTCCTAGGCTGTAAAAAATAAGGTCTATATTCTCTCCAAGTACTTAAAAAAAAAGTTTTATAATTTTCCAAATTAAATTGTTCCAAAACGTTTCAAAAATAATGCATTCTATTCCTCTGACATTTACAATTCTAGTCTATACCACAGCCAAGCGACTGGACTATGTTTTTACAAAGGTTCCCTCATCTACTGTCAAAGGAAGGAAAAGCTCATAAAAGGTCCCGTAATGAATGTGTCCACGTTACCTACCTCGACCCCAGGTAGGCCCCCTGCCTCAGTGATTGCTCAGTAAGAACCTAGAACCAGGAGGTACCCCACGCAACCTGAAATTAGGAGTTTCAAGAAAAACAAAAGGAAGTGCTGTGTTACATATTAAGACATAAATTTATGAACTGAAATGCAGTGTAGACTAAAAATACAAAGGCAAGGAAGGCTCAGATAAATTGAAAAACAGCAGGCTCGAAGTGAGTTCTTCAGGGACATCTGCAGCTGGACAACCTCCTAGAGAGGTCTTGTTTAAAAGACATGACTTAAAAGAAAGATACAACAGTCAGAAAATTGGATAACCAGGAGCTGGATGTGTGGGAAGAAAGCCAAACCTAAAACTAGGGATGCTGAGAAGAGGAAACGGATCCTGGTTTGGAAGTTTGCAGGGTACTGAGTGACAGGAGATGGAAGCCCCGACGGGGAGAGACAGGCCGGCTCCTCTGACATGCCTGCCCTCAAAACAAAACGGTCCTCTGGGAGAGAGCACAACACCGGAGTAATTAGAAAATCCCAAGAGAATATCCCTGGAACCAAAATAATATTTTCTGACTGACATTCAGTAAATCAAAGAACGGGGAAACCTGATAGCAAAGATTTTAAACGCTATCAATTAATAATGGTTGTCTGGTTTCTTATTCACGACATCTTTCATGGCATTTATAAAATAAAACCACAATTTTGGCCTATTTAAATTGTTCTCATATCCCAGATAACTGAGAGCACCAATGGCTGTTAAAAATATTTTTACCTGATTTAAATTAAATTCAAATGCTCAAATTCATCAATTATGGTTATCCTTTCTGTATTGTGTTACTTCTATTTTCAGCTCACCTTTTCTTTGCTTTCAAAGGATCTGATTAGATTTAACATTAGATCGAATTAGTAAAATCTAACTTTAAAAAAAAGTTGCTGATATTATCTTCCAAATAACTTGAAAGAAAAAAAGTTTAGACTTACACTAATCAGTGTACTTTAGCACATTTAAATCCTGAGGAATTCACTTCACAACAGAACAAGATCTGAGCCTGATTTCGGGTTTGTGTTCGTCGGCTAAAGTGCGTCAGCCTCTCCTGAGACAATGGTTGAAGCAGGTCCCTGAATTAAAGTAAGATGAGTCCTGAGCCAGCCCTGATGGCCTTGTGGTTAAAGCTTGGTGCTCGCACCGCTTCAGCGGTGACCCGGGCTCACTTCCCCGTCATGGAACCACACCACTAATCTGTCAGTTGCCATGTGTGGTGGCGGGCCACAGAGAAGAACTAGAAGGACTTACAACTAGGAGACACACCCATGCACTGTGGCTTTGGGGAGAAAAAAAATAAGATGGATATTTTCATCTTTTGTTTCCTTCACTTATTTTATGATCATCTCATTATAATTCCCTTTTATTAAAATGCTGCCTTTTACTTAACGCAAACGCATTTCCCTGATGTTTCTGCATAACTCAGTGAATCTCTGCTGGGTGCCCTGTGCCTGCAGGGGACATGTGGCAACATCTGGAGGCATTCTGGCTGTTACACTGAGGGAGGTGTGCTGCAACTAGTGAGCAGACGCCAGGGACGCTGCTCAGCATCCCAGCGAGGAAGCTTCAGGCCCGACGTTAGCAGTTCAGGCTGGGAATCCCTGCAAAACTGCGAGTGAGGGTTAACCGTGGTTTCCTCACATTTTGTCAGCAGCAGTCTTTAACTGACCAACGTTCTCGGGTATTACAGAGTAACAAAATACAGGAAAATGGGGGCTGGCCCTGCGGCCGAGTGGTTAAGTTCACGTGCTCTGCTTCGGTGGCCCAGAGTTTTGCCTGTTCAGATCCTGGGTGCAAACATGGCATCACTTGTCAGGCCATGCGGAGGCGGCGTCCCACATGGCACAACCAGAGGGACCTACAACTACAACGTACAACTATGTACTGGGGGGCTTTGGGGAGAAGAAGGGGAAAAAAAGGGAAAGAGCTTGGCAACAGATGTTACCTCAGGTGCCAATCTTTAATAAAAAACAACGAAATTTTCAAGTATGGGGATCACCTTGCCTCTGAATCTGAAATATCTGGGCCAAACTAATTTGCAGTTCAGGATGTCCACAAAAAGCTATTTTAAACTATATAAAATCTGTGGTTAATATATGGTAATACCACTTTGATAAACTCTCTTGGGAGCTTAAGATACAGACATTCTGTAACAAATAATTATAAGTGATATGATTATTAGACTTCACATAACTTAAAATTTTTTATGTAGTTAAAAATTATCAGGAAATAATATCCCCTAACGCCCATTCATTTCTAAAGACGTAGGTAGCAATAACATTTTGATATCCATCTTCTCAATTTTCTTGCCTGTTACTCTGGATAATCATCCAGCAATAACCAAACTAGTCAAATTTTCATTAAAATTAAAGAAAACTTCAGCGTATTTTCCTCAAATCACCCCATGATTCTAAGTTTTCTAGAAGCAATACAGCCATAGTACCAAGTGCTGTGCGCCAGATTTGCAGCCACTTGTACATGCATTGCACCTGCAAGAGGTGGGGGCTCCAGCTGAGAATGGAAACAACAGGCCAAGGGTGGAGAAATCATTTCCTGTTCCAGCCAGAGCTTTGACACTGACCGTCCCAACAATAGGAACCTTCTTTTCTTTCCGCACCCTCACTTGAGAGAGTATTTGCAATTTACAGGGTTTGTGTTCATATCATGTCAGACTTTTAAAAGCAGATCGATAAACACCCTGCCTTCGCTCTTACAATCAACTTTAAAAACAGTCTTCAGCAGGCTTAACAGGTGAGTTCTTTGTTAATACCCAACAAAAACGCCACACAAACATCTAACAGCTACTTTGTTTATGCTTGCAGCAGAGAGCAACAGCGTTAACACATCACAAGCTTTCACAAATGCCCTCTGCGCTCAGTAAGCCGGGGCATCCAGCAGGATGACGCAAGACTTACCTGGTTACTACTGTTGGCAGCTGATGAATTGGCTTGAGCTGTACTCGCTGAGAGGGAATCGAGGAAGGCTTGGTCGGCCACTGAATTTCCACAAGAAAACTGATCTTTTCCATCATTGGGCAAGATCTGAATATTAGAAAGGACCACAATTATTTTCATAGATCTGTTATTTCAGAGATAAGTCCCTGAAGGGCAGCAAGAATTGTTACTATAATGGAAAAGTGGTTCATATTCTTAAACGGTAAGCAAGCCTGAGAATGTCTGTATTAACTATTCCTTTCTGTAAGTATGCAGAGTTCTAGAAAATGCAATTCATGCCAGTTTCCACGTAAATCCTCAGAATTTCCTGCTTCTTGTCCTGAGCGCATAGCGTACGGAGGTAAACACAGCACAAACAGAAGACGCACAATGGGTTCAGGGACCTGTGACCAGTGTATGGATTAGGCTGGGTGTGCGTGCACGGGCACATATTCTGAGAGAATGGTCTAGATTTCATCAGATTCTCCAGAGGGTTCAAAACTCCCACCTCAGCTCCCAATCAGGAACAGCAGACAGACAGCACCCACGCAAACCTCCTCCAGGGCATTATTCCTCTCTGCTGGAGGGGACCTTCATTCTCCATCTCACTCAATTGCTCACAGGGCACCAGGCAGCCTTACTGTCTGTCACCCAAGATGAGAGGCAAGCTCACCAAGTACCCAGTACTCAGTGTTGAGTGACCTACAGACCACCAGCAGGGGGTGCCAGGAGGCTGACTCAGAAGAGGGTTTGTCAGCTGAGTGGGCGTGCCCTGGGCAGCCCTCTCTCCGGTGTTGCCACACCAACCTTGGCATCTATCATAAGAGAGTTAAACCGGGCATGGCTCACAGCAGCTCATTCTAGACCCTTCTGTCTATGTTCCAGAAGAAGGAATTGAGAGAGACATCCTAAAATTAGCACAGGGAGCAGGAAAAATCTACTATTTAAACTTTGTGAATCAATTCTACAATACATAGTATGGGAGGCAGCAGCTATCATATAATAGGAACAAAGGAAAAATAGATACTTTTATTCAGAATAAGTAAAAGTTGCTATCCTTGGAAGGAACTTAATCTAAACATTTGGAGTCACTCTTTGGAGCTTGAGACTACAGGTAATATTTTTTCTTAGTTCTACTTCCAATGTATTCTCCTCTGTTTATGTAATTCGCCTGTATTACTTTTACAATGGAAATTTTTTTTATTAAAAATAAAATTGCTATCTTCCAGTCTGTCCTTTAAGTTGATAATTTATAAAAATGTGTTTGACAGAGTCCAGGTTTAATTAATAAATGATAGTACGTTCTTACTTCAACATAGTCTGTGGGAACAAGGCCTCGTTCTCCTTTGTTGTTTCTTCCTTCCAACCATCCTCCACCAACATCCTAATAAAATTTAAAAAAAAAGAAAAAGATTACAGTGGGAATTTCTGGTAGAAATTTTGATTTGGGAATTGTTACACATGAAAAAGTAATTAACATAAATTAGGTTTTTATTCCTACAGAGTTAACACTTCAAAATTTTTAATTCTTAGGCCTTCTCTCCAGAAAATTATATAATCGAAAAATAAGAAAAATCAAACTTCAACAATAAGTAAAGCTTGAAAAAGAGTCCATTAATACAATGCCTTCATTTTGTAATTCCTTTCTATTTACTGGTCTGTGGTAGATTACAAAAATGGTTTGCAGCTCCAACTGTCAAGAAAGTAGCATGCACACCCCCCCTCTAGAATCTGTGCTGTCCCGTGTGACGTCTTTGGCCAGCAGAACGAGGTGGAAATAATATGGGCTGAGTTCTGAGCCTGGCCTTGAGCCTGGCCTTGAGGCTTTGCACATTTCAGCTCGCTCTTTTTTCTTTCTTTCTTTTTCTTTTTTTTGAGGAAGATTAGCCCTGAGCTAACATCTGCTGCCAATCCTCCTCTTTTTGCTGAGGAAGAATGGCCCTGAGCTAATATCCAAGCCTGTCTTCCTCTACTTTATATGTGGGACGCCTACCACAGCATGGCTTGACGAGTGGTGCCATGTCCACAGCCAGGATCTGAACCAGCGAACCCTGGGCTGCTGAAGTGGAATGCGTGCATTTAACCGCTGTGCCACCGGGCCAGCCCCTCAGCTCGCTCTTTTTTCCAAAAGAGCTGCTACGTAAATAAATTTGAGTTGTTAGATGATGACAGAGACAAGGCCCAGTCTCCCTGTAGCCCCATCCAAAGCCAGCCAACAAGAGCGGAACTGCTAGAGGCGTGAGCGAGCCCAGGTCAGGAAGGTCATCCATCCGACTTGTAGACTGCTGAGCAACAACACATGGTTGTTTAAGCCACTAAGTTTTGGGATTGCCTGTTATTTAGGAAAAGCTAACTGATCTATGTTTCCTTAGCTCTTCTGGATAAGCAGTATTAATAAGCTAAATAATAAAGAACTTTATTATTTTTCAATCTATTATTGCAGCAATGTCCTACTTTTTCCCCTTAAAATAGTATGAGTTGTCTTAAGTTCATAAATTATGCCCTAATTAGTTAATAATTACCTGAATCTAGAACACACATTCTTTTTAAAAATCACTTTAAGTCACAAATTTGTCCATTTTTGATACAACAGTAATTTAAAGACAATACTATTTTACCAAGAAATGAAGAATACTTCTTTGTTTAAAAAAAAAAAATTAGGGGCCGGCCTGGTGGCGTAGTGGTTAAGTTCATGTGCTCCACTTCAGTGGCCCGAGGTTCGCAGATTCAGATCCTCGGCAGGGACCTACGCATCGGTTATCAAGCCATGCTGTGGCAGGCGTCCCACATATAAAATGGAGGAAGATGGGCAAGGACGTTAGCTCAGGGCCAGTCTTCCTCAGCAAAAAAGAGGAGGATTGGCGGCAGATGTTAGCTCAGGGCTAATCTTCCTCAGTAAAAAAGAGGAGGATTGGCAGCAGACGTTAGCTCAGGGCTAATCTTCCTCAGTAAAAAAGAGGAGGATTGGCAGCAGATGTTAGCTCAGGGCTAATCTTCCTCAACCCCACCTCCCCCCACATAGATGAGCAGATAAAAGAATCTTTACTCTCTCCTCTGATTGAAAATAGAACCTATTTACTTATATACATGTTACTAGCACATTATCTAAAACATACACTTTTTCTCCCAAGTAATTCCTTTTTGCATCTAAGACATATAAAATAGGTTTAAAAAATACTATCAATATTAAGAAACCACCATCCTTTTGGGCATTCCTCCTTCTCCTTCCTTCATCTTTGTGCTGCCACAGTCCTCCCTTCCTCCCTCCCACCTGGTAGGACACATCTGCTTCTCCTCCTCCTCTTCCCAGAGTCTCCTCGGCCTTCCTAGCGCCTTTCTTGACATGCTTACTCTCAAAGGGATAGTCTGGGGAGCCAGGCCACTCCCTCATCTCTACCTCTGCAGTTCCCTTTTTTTTTTTTTCTGGGAAAGATGTGCCCTGAGCTAACATCTGTTGCCAATCTTCCCCTCTCTCTTGTTTTTCCCCTCCCCAACCCCAGTGAACCGTTATATATTCTAGTTGTAGGTTCTTCTGGTTCTTCTATTGCAATCCGCTGCCACAGCATGGCTACTGACGGGCTGATGGTGTGTTTCCATGCTGTGGAATGAACCCAGGCAGCCAAAGCAGGGCACACCAAACTTGAACCACGAGGCATCAGGGCTGGCTCTGCAGTTCCATGTTGAAACTGATGCAAAATTATAGGGCAGGGGTGATTATCTACTATTCTTTAAACTCAACACATCTAAAAATAAACTCATTTAATCTTTCCAAAGCTCTTCTTCCTGACCTACGTACTTTACTAAATTCATCATTCTCTCATCATTCATCATTTGGTGCAGAGGCCAAAAACTCAGTGATCCTTGACTTTTCTCACCACCACCATCTAATCAAGCACCAGGTCCTCTTGGTCTGACTCTCAAAGCCTCTTGCCTCCATTTTCTTTTGATTCCTATTGCTACCACCCAAATCTTGTCCCTAGTCTCCAGCCACACCAATTCATTCTATACACCCTTGCTACGTTAATTTCCTTGAAGTGCAACAATATCAACAATAAACACCAAGCAAAACCCTTAAATGAACCCACTGCTTCCCAAACTAAGCCTGAAGTCCAGAGCCTGGCCCACAGGCCTGTCTGATTGGCTCTAGGAGCCAGTTTTCCTGGCCTGTCTCCCACTGGCATATACATGCCCTGTCCCGATGCTCGTGGGACACTTGTCTACACAGAGTGTTCCCCAGCGGAGAAGAAAAAGCAGAGCCTCAGAGCCCAAACAGACGTGGCCTCAAATCCTTGTTTTGCTACTTACAAGCGGGACGATCTTGGGCAGTTACTTGACCTCTAAGTGAGTCTCATTACCCTGCTTCATAAAACAGATGAAAAACACCAACCTCAGCGAGTTCATGGGGAAAAGATATCAAAGAACATGTGCACAGGACTGAGCCAAACGCCTGGCTCCTAGGCTGTCAAGAAAGGGCTGCTGGGACTGCCAAGAACTGCTGAATACTTTCTCATCTCCACACCTTCGATCCGGCCGGCATCTGTCTGGGACGTCTCTCTTTCCATTTCTGTTTGATGGAACTCCAGCCAGCTATCGTTAGGGGACTTAACTTTTCTCACTGTTTATATAATCGATTCTTACTTGACCATCAATACTTCATAAGCAACAGGACAAAAATTCATGTGGGTCTGAATGATCAACTTACTAAAAATATACAATTTTAAAAATCAGTCCTGAAGGGAGAATCAGATTTGGACAGAACAGTCCTCTTACCAGATTTGTAATGATGATGATTTCTCCTTCATTAACTGTCAGTTCATTATTTCCAGGCTCAGCAGCAAAATCATACATAACCCGAGCCTATTGGGAGTGGAGAGGAAAAGAGGAAGTTAGAAATGTAAACTTAACAGAAAAAACCCGAACCACCTTTACAGTTCACTTGTAAACCTGCCGGTGTGAACAAACGCTTCACGCCCGTGGCCGGGGTTGTTTTGGAAGAAAGGAAGACACATTACCGAAATGATTCATCAGCCCCACCGTGAGGAAGAACGACACCAGCGTGGGAGGCCCGCTCTGCTTTGGACACAGGCAAGGCTTCTGACAGCTGCCCACACTGCACCTAGAGGTCACCCAAGAAGTACTCAAAATACACCCATTTCATGAAGGAGGGAAAAAGCACGCCGTTCCTTTTAGGAGGTAAGACGTGGAAATACAAATATCGTTCATTCTGGGAACACGTGCTCTTGAGGACTGAAGAGGTATACATACAGACATACAAACATGTACACATATAGAAGATTCATGCGCTTTTAGATTCATCCCTTACAATTAAAACTCCCCCTACTCTTTACCAAGAGATAATGCAGCGTCCCGAGCCAACTAAACTCAGAAGTGTAAGATTTGGGGAGAAGACACATTGACAGGCTTCCTCTGTAATCCTTCCCACGCTACGACGACGCTCACAGGCCTGCGTAGGTCAGGTTGCCAGGAGATCAGGTAACCTCAATAGCTGCGATTTTCAAACTTATCCTGCAATGAGATCTTAATTTCATAGAAAACAGACCAAAGGGAAGCTGCTGTGGTTGACGTGAGGGGGCTACTCTTTCAGCCTCTTCCTCAAGACGACCCTTGAGGAATCAGCCCAGAAATGCGGATTCCTTGGAATATTGCCATTTACGTATTCCAACACAGAACCAGTATTATAAAAAAATATATTTTATATGACTTTATAATATATAATAAACATATATGTTTTTAGTCCATTTCAAATTCTAAGTAATTGTCTTCCGTGGACTGTCACACAGAACTGGGAACTGAACCCATTTAACAAACGTGACTGAACACCTACCATATGGCAACTGAGCTCGGCCCTCTCACTCAACACTGCTCTTCCCCACATGCACTTAATGATGCCTGACATCCTTATGACAAGGACTAAGGATTCATATGTAGCCATGAAAGGTTAGGGGGAAAAAACCCAAAAACTCATTTATTTCGAAATACATCAAAAATAATATGGGGGCCAGCCCGGTGGTGTAGCTGTTAAGTTCATGTGTTCCGTTTTGGCAGCCTGGGGTGCGCGGGTTCGGATCCCAGGCACAGACCCATGCACCGCTCATTAAGCCATGCTGTGGCAGGCGTCCCACATATAAAACAGAGGAAGATGGGCATGGATGTTAGCTCAGGGCCAGTCTTCCTCAGCAAAAACTGGAGGATTGGTGGCAGATGTTAGCTCAGGGCTAATCTTCCTCAAAAAATAAAACAATAAGATGGATTGATAAATGAGTATGTGATAAAGCAGGTATAATAAAATGTTATTTATAGAATCTAGATGGTGGGTTCATGGTGTTCAATGGAAAGTGATTTCAACTTTTCTACATATTTGAAATTTTTCATGATAAAATGCTGGAAAGAAACCAACGGTAGTGTACAGCCTGTCAGTCAAGAAACGGCCTCGGCTCCTTGAATTCTGTCCACTGAGAGGCTGGGAAGGGGGAGTGAAAGACGGGACTGCAGGCAAAGAGAGAATTCTGTAGGCGTTTACAGCCTTCCTTGGGTCATTACAAAGGACAACGAAACTGTGCTGAGCTATTTTTCTCAAAACAGCTGAAAAAGTAGATACAGTTCTGCTTGTCATGTTGTAGAGTGTTTTTTAAAAGTATGTCACACCAGGCTCAACCCCTCGTGCAAGGAGGGCAGCCGTGAGACAAATGTGTGAGGAGTGAGCAGGGTCCCCAGGCCAGGACACACCCACAGGACAGCCAGCAGCCTGGGGTCCCCAGAGCAGCTGGATGAGGAACCTGCTGCTTTTTACTGTTCCTGAAGAATCCTGGTTAACAACTGTTTTCAATCCAGCTAAATCCACCAATCCCCAAATACAGAAAACCAAAGCTTCTAGTTTACTAAAATGACTACTTGGTGAAACAGAATGTGAAACAAGTCAAAAATAAAAAAATGGAAACTCCCTTACACATTCAAGTATTACTGAACATTTACTCATGGAAAAATGTACACAAACATCGTAGGTTTATTTAAAACGTTGATCTCAGAGGTTTTTTTTTTAACCTAGAGATGCTTCTTAAAAATTAGAATTGAGGATAATTTTAGAGAACAAAAAGATTGAAAAAGCACATGCCCAAATGAGCATAACATGTCAACAGAAAAAAAACCTGACCATGTAGCCTAGGGGAGCAACCACTCTTACGAAGCTTCGGTGAGACTGGCAATGTTCCCGACGTCTTTTCTCTCTCCCATCCCTGTGTCTAGCTTCCACCTAGCCTTCCCACTTTCTCCCCTTTGTCCCCTTCACCACTGACAGTACCCAAACAGATAAAGATGCTGACCTCGACCCCAAATGCCCATCAGTCTAGCTATTTTTGATGTGGCCTTTGAAAGAAAAGGCCCATTTTTCTACATTGCCTTTTCCAAAGTTAGCTGTACTTTTCGAGAAGACTTAAATAGCTTTAAGAGCTAAATTTCCACACAGTTCCTGGTCAGTAGATAACTTCACACTATATATTGAATACATACTGTCAACCACAATCTCTTCAACAGCAATTTCAAAAAGTAATACAGATAAGGTGAAAGGCTAGTACACAGCAATCTCACAGAAGAGTCCCATTATCCAGATACAGCAAAATAAACACTGGCGAAGTCAAAGCTTTCACACCAAATGCTCTAGGCACTGGAACACGAGTGCGCCCCCATACACCTGTCTGATATGTGCATAAGCCATCATCCTTAACACAGATTTCCTTTTGGGAGAGGAGAGGGGTATAAAAAACATTCACTCTTTCTGACCCATGTTGTAAACATCTGTTATTCTGTCTGCGCCAATCCCTTCCTTCCGGAAACGGTTCCTGCCTGACTCCGAGTGAATGGTGAGCATATAACCCAAACAGGGGTAATCAGAACTCTCCTAGAAACCGACACGGAGGCTGGGGAGAGCGGGTCTTTTTCTCTGATACTATTGCAATGGCTAACTAGCTGAGGCATGGCAAGTCTGAAAAAAGAGTTGTGCGGAATGACAAAGCTGAGATAAGGGGAGGACCAGCCAGAAGCCTTCTCTCCCCGCACAGACATCTCAGTCACAGGAGGCAAGGTCTCTCCTTGGTGCTTAAGCTACTGTGACTTCAGATTCTGCCCCGTGCAAGCAAGAGAGTGCACGTTAATCCAAACCAATCACCTGAAATCAAAGAATTTACAAAGGAAACATTCTAAATAAAGAAAACACAGGATGTAAGAAGTACATTGCTGTATTTCCTATATTACAAAACAAAAAAACCCCCAAAACACTAGAGCCTTTTTAAAACAAACAATAATAGAGAATTAAACTAAATGGTTCAAAATAGCAAAAAATCCTGACAGCAAAAAAGTTCATAGGGGGGTTAGAACGCAGAAGACAAGTCCCCATTCTTAAGCATCTGCTTTAGTTTCACATAAAGCACAACTAAATCTTGGGAAAAAGCAGTAAATTTTCAGCAATGTGCCTCTCCCAACTTTAATTAAAAAGTAAGTAATATGCGTAAACTTTCAGAAATTCAAGGGACTCAAGGATCTTATTAATTTGACACCCTTGAGAACTAAAGTTTTGCATGTAGGTGATATTTCTATATAACTACTTTTTTAACGGCAAGCTTGTTTTACTTAAGCACACCCATTTGACTTTTTATAAAACCTTACACATTAATGCCTTCCTGCAGCTCGTCTTTACCTAACCAGCAAAATCACCAGAAGAAACAGAACTTACTCTAAGAGACTCTGAGAGCATTATTATACTATTAATACATGTAGATGTCTTTGTCCTTATTCTAATTGGTTAAGGCTTAAACACTTTTCAGTTTATATCAATCTGTGCTTTCAACAGCCTTTGTTAAATCCCGGCCTGTGCTTGTTCAGTTGTTATTCTGAATAAAATAGAGAATCTTAAATTATCCCTGAGGCCATCATCCAATTATCCCTGATGCTTCTCTGCTGAGTCATCAAAAGCCTGACAAGCTTGCTCTCCATAGTGTCACCTGTGTCATTAGTAAATTGTTAACACATCGCAGGGCCAGGGCCCCAGACAGCTGCACACACTAAGAATCCTTTCCACGGGGGTACGGATCAATTAATTCTCACGTTTTGGGTATGGTGCTCTTAAAATTTCCAAAGAAGGAAGTAAAGGTCGTCTGCTTTCTTAAATGTTTTCACAAGGAATGTTTAATAATCTATTCAAGAACATAGCTAAGATGACAGAATTCTGTTAAAGTTGTATTTTAATAGTTGTTTTAGTAAAAGATCTTTTTCCTATAGAAGAAATTTCTACAAAGAATCGGAAGCAGCCATTGAGAATGGCTGAAAATTTAATTTTTCTTAGGCAAAATTTTTAAGAATTACCAGTAAAATTGATATGTTCTTCAAAAACGTTTTTCCTAAAAATGGGTTTATATCTGTTTTCCTGAAACATGATGTACTTAAAGAAATTTTTTAACTGGCGGTCAGTTAGACAAGCAGTTTGGGAAATTTCCAACCAAACAGAAATGTGAATAGAAAATCACTGAGTGTAGGAATATAAATTTCCAAGAAACATTTAGAATAATCTCAAATCTAAGTGTAACCAAGGACAATTATACAATCCCGAGAGGGAAGCAAAGTTCCGAATACTTAGAATTACAGTCAAGCCGTACCATCCACTTCCACATCACCCTCCCTCTCTCCACTCACGCAGGACAGTTCCGGAGAGAGCTTGGAGGCCATGTTGTGACCGAACAGCTGGAATTTGGGATGATTTTAAGAGACTTTCTACCCAAACTCACCCAGATCAAAGCTTCTTTACACGGTGTACATGAGAATAATCAGACAAAGGCGTTTCAACAGTTATTTGATGTGGTGGCATCAAACTGGCTGTGTCACACACAACATCACTGTTACCAAGTAACGTGCCAGAAAAGACACTTCTGACACCCACATGCGACTGCTTTTCTGCCCATTGCTTCATAATTAAACATACACACAACACACACATGAAAGCAACTGGATTTTTTATTTTTAAGGCCATGTAAAAACGGCTGCATCATACGAAACACTTTGATGTAGATGCTTTAAATTGGGGTTGGTTTTCTTTTTCTATAAAAGGCCAGACAGTAAACATTTTAAGGTTTGCAGGCTATACCGCTTATCTCTACTGCTATAGTGCAGAAGCTGCCACAGACATTATGTAAACAAATGAGTGTGGCTGTGTTCCAATAAAACTTTATTTACAAAACACAAAATCTGACCTGGGCAGGTCCAATTTTGCCCATTGGCTGTAATTTGCTGATCCCTATAAAATGGCTGGGAACAAAGTTATTATGTAAAAATCATTAATATATAAAACATGAGGTCTAAAGGAAAGAATCTTTGCAATTCATATCACAGAGGTAATCTTTCTAACATATAAAGAGCTTCTGGAAGTCAACAAAAAGACCAGTAACCTAACAGAAAAATGGGCAGAGGAATAAAGGGTTCACTGAAAAATATAAATGGCCCTTAAACATGTGAAAAAAAATGCTCAATTTTACACATGAAAAAAAGATGAGGGCCAGCCTAGTGGTACAGTGGTTAAGTGTACACGTTCCACTTCTTGGTGGCCCGGGGTTCGCTGGTTCGGATCCTGGGTGCGGACATGGCACTGCTTGGCAAAACCCATGCTGTGGTAGGCATCCCACATATAAAGCAGAGGAAGATGGGCATGGATGTTAGCTCAGGGCCAGTCTTCCTCAGCAGAAAGAGGAGGATTGGCAACAGTTAGCTCAGGGCTAATGTTCCTCAAAAAAAAAAAAGATGAATTAATTTGGTAGATGTTGCCAGATTGCCCTCTATTAGGGACTGCATCATTTAAACCTCTACCAGAAATACAGACGAATGTGATGGTTCTTCACAAACAGGATAAATCACCCAACTTTTGGATTTTTGCCAAACTAGTAATTGAAAAATGCTACCCCAATATACTTCTAAAGATACATTTACCCTCTGACCGAGAAATCTCGCTTTGGGAATCCACTGTCTAGATGCACCCGTGCACATGTGTACAAGGTTATTTACTGCAGCACTGTTTGCAAGCTGCAAAATAGAGCATATAGTATGCAACCTTTTTCACAGGCAGAAGAATATTTATATTTGTCAGTATTTCCAAGGAGCAGCATTAGATAAATAAAAGAAATCATTTTTATATTGGCTTTCTATCGAGATGGGAGAGGACAATGAGTGGATAAGAACAGAAGTGAGAGGGAAAATCCTCAGTATATTTCTTTTCATATCGTTTTAACTGTGTACATGTATCACCTACCCAAGAATTCTAAATTAAAATAAGGGGAGAAAGACACCATTTACAGTAGCACCGAAAGATAAAATATCTAGGAATAAGCTAAAGAGATGTGTAAGACCTATCTGGAAAAAGCTTTAAAATGTTCCTGAAAGAAACACAAAACTGGAAAAACTGGAGAGTATGACAGATTGTTTGCAAAAATGGCCACAATAAATCTTACCTTCCCTGTATGAATACCTCTTTGCAATGTGATTTTGCCACCCCTCCCATTAAGAAGTGAATGCTGTTTTTCCCTCCTCTTGACTCTGGACTCATTCATGTGCTTGCCTTGGCCAGCAGAATGAGAGCAAATGTGATACACACAAAGGCATGAAAAGCACTTGCACACCGGAGTCTTGCTCTCTCTCAGCACTGGGACCTCTGTAACCACTGAACCAGCCTGGGTTAGCCTCTGCAGACAAGAGACCACCATCCTAGCTGTAGAAGGTAAGAACCCCAACACGTGAGCGACGACACCCAGGGCCATCCAGCTTCAGCCGGGCTTTCCAGACCACAAGAACACCCACAGACAACCCACAGAACTATAAGAAATAATACGTGTTTGTTGTTTTAAGTCACTAAGTTTGGGGTAGTTTGTTATGCAACAAAAACTAATTCATACAAAGAACCTCCTCATGTTTTTAGATGGAAAGTCCCAATATCATCAAGATAGCAACTTTCCCTTTATTAATTCTAATAAAAATATGAACAGGATTTTTTTTTTTCTGAAACAGAACAAACTGATCCTAAAATTGATTTGGATCCAACACTGGATCATTATAAATACACAAGAATAGCCAAAAAAATTTTTTTCACAAAAAAACAAGCAGACACTAGAAAAGTAGAAAGTCCACAACTAGTCCCCAAAACACAGAAATACAGTAGTATGATAAAGGTGGCATCATATTGTTTTAGAATAAATAAATAGCTATCTGGAAAAAAGCCAAGTGAATCCCTACCTCACATCTTATTACCAAAATAAATTCCAAGATTGATCAAAGATTTACATTAAAAAAGAAAAGAAACCACATATCTAGTACCCAGATTGGAATCTCCAAACAGCATTTTTCATTAAAAGGAATCAGATTTATTTAGAGAAATGACTGATTCCAGGTTTTAGGGAAAAAAACAAGAAGAAAACCCATACACAACATGTAAGATGCGCCTGGAACGTCTTTACTTACCAGATATCAAAGACACCAGCAAAATCTACTACGGCTGCATCAAAAGGACACAGGCTCCAACCTGCAGAGGAGCTTGCTGTCCAACTAACTGACAACAGAGTATCCATAAAGATAAGGACCGCACACATCAAATCTGTTTCAACCCACGAGTTCAAATGACAGAGCTAATTGGGCACCACTATAGGATACAAGGCGACCAATTCATTTTGAAAACTGGTAAATAAAGGTGAAAAAAATCAGGCATTTATTCTGCCTCTCCTTTACAAACTATACCACTAATTAATCAAGTAGCAGTTAAGAAGGTTTTCTTTCTATAAACATTCCAGCTAATGCAAAATGGTGCAGCCACTAGGGAAAATAGTATAGAGTTCTCAAAATATTAACAATAGAACTATCACATGACGCAGTAATTCTACCTCTGGGTATTTATCCACAAGAATTGAGCTGAGGGTCTCGAAGAGGTATTAGCGCTCCCAGGTTCACTATGGCACCATTCACAATGGCCAAGACATGGAAACAACCTCGATGTCCTTCACAGACGAATGGACCAAGAAAATGCGGTACACACGTGAAAAAGGAACAGACGAATTAGGACATCACTTTTCAACCCCCAGTAATTTACTGCATCTGAGCACAGTTTACCCAAAAGACAACCAGGAAATATTAGCCTTCTAATGGAATACAATGCCAGCTTTGAAATATACTTGAAAAGAAAAAAGAATTTGAACCTTACTGACCCTCTAGATCCTTGTACCAATTTACAGCAAATACAAAGGAATATATTAAACTATGCAATGAAGATGCAATAAGAAAATCAGATGCAGGAAATTACAGAACCCATTTTCTCTAACAAACAAATCCCAAATCTTTCGAAAAACAAGCCCGGGTGTGGAGGGGAGAAAGAGAGGAAGTAGGGGAACCTACAAATTTAGAGACTTACATGGATCACGACTGCAACATACAGACTTTATTTGGATTGTGAGTCCAACAAACTGCAAACAAGATTATGATATTTGAGACAGTTGGAAATCTGAATACTTAAGGGCTATGCAACATCTAAAAGTGTTCAATTTTTAGGTGTCAAAATGATATTATGGTTATATTTTTAAAGGACTCCCCCATCTTTAGACATATACACTAAAATATTTATGGATGAAGTGAAAAAATGCAAGAGCACGGGAAGTTGACGGGTTCTAGACAAAACGAGATGAGTCAACAGTTGCTGAATTTGGGTTATGGGTACACAGGCTTCATTATGCTATTCTACTTTTGAGTATGTTTGACATTCTCCACAATAAAAAGGTTTTTCTTTTTTAAAAGATTTTATTTTTCCTTTTTCTCCCCAAAGCCCCCTTGGTACATAGTTATGTCTTTTTTCTCAGTTGTGGGTCCTTCTAGTTGTGGCAATGTGGGACGCTGCCTCAGCATGGCTTGATGAGTGGGGCCATGTCTGCGCCCAGGATCCGAACTGGCAAAACCCTGGGCCACTGAAGCAGAGTGCGTGAACTTAACTATTTGGCCATGGGGCCAGCCCCTCCACAATAAAAAGGCTTTTAAAGAAACTATAAAAAGTACCAAAGGAAATCTTAGGAGAATCTTTTTAATAATCTTGCAGTGGAGATGGACTTCAAATATGAAACAAAACCCGAAAGTCCTTAAAAGGGAGAGATGGAGAAATTTCTCTTCACCCAAAATAAAACATACTTGCCTTGCCTGGCAAAAGCCAATAGAAACAAGATAAGAAATAAATGACAAACTGGGGGAAAAAAATGCAATTCACATCGCAGTCTAAAGGTTGGTTCCCCACTCTATAAAGGGTAACACAAATCAGTAAGGAAAAAAAGGAAAATGGCTCTTAACAATGTAGAACCTCACTTACAAAACTAAACAAATAGTATTTCTCACCTATCAGGCTGACAAAAAAAACAAAAGCAAAACTCCAATAATAATATCGTGATGGCGACGGTGCCATTTGTTGCAAACAAAGTCACAAACACGCACACTCCCTTACTCAGAAATTCCACCCCTGGGAAATACTAGAACTACTGGAAATGCTCACGTACGTGCAACGACACACATCCAAGGCCATTCGCTGCAGCACTGCTTACGACAGCAGAGGACCAGACAGCCCACAAGGAGGGCCTGCTTTGGCCTGGTAAAGAAGGGTACCTCCAAAAAATGGAATACGGGCACCCCAGGAAAAAAGAAGTATTTGCTTATTTTTTGGATGTGGAATTATCTCTAATGTATATGTATTAAATGAGAAAACACCACAAAGTACACCATTTATGTACAAAAAAAGGGAAAATGTGGGGCTGGCCCGGTGGTGCAGTGGTCAAGTTCACATGCTCTGCTTCAGCAGCCCAGGGTTTGTAGGTCTGGATTCCTGGTGTGGACCTAGACCACTTGTCAAGCCAAGCTGTGGTGGCGACCCACATACAAAACAGAGGAAGACGGGCAACAGGCGTGAGCGCAGGGCCAATCTTCTTCACACAAAAAAAAGCCTGGGAGGGGGGCAGATGCATTTGCTTGTACACGCACAGACTGTCTCTGTAAGGACAGAAAAGAACTTGGTGACACTGCCTCTGGGGAGAGGAGATGGCTGGCTGAGGGAAGGGACAGACAGTCCAATAACGGAAGAATATTCAGTGTTATCCCTTTCGTACCTTTTTAGTGTGTGTGTGTTTAATGAACCTACTGCCTAGTCAAAAAACCTAAAAATTGAAATCACCGTCTTACATCTCTGCCAAAACAGCTCAGAACCCTGTTGAAAATACCACAGTTTATTAGACAATGCTTTCCTGGTTATAACAAAGCGCAAAATGCCCCGAAGTGTAACTCCACGGACGATGGGAAGGCAAACAGAATCTGTCTGTAAGGCTCCATATTGCTGGGGTTCTCATCCCGAGTCCTGCTGTTTTCACTGTACATAAATATATACATAAATGCACTTTCACAACAACAGTAATAGACTGAAGTTAAAAAAACAAGAGTTAAAAATGTTTCTCTTTTCTTGCCAAAGGGCACAAGCACTGACAGATCTAAAAGTATCCTTGAAAACATCATGCGTTTGCACAGACACGCTGAACCAATCTGAACCAAAGTACACACACCCTCCTACATTTCATGTCTTATTCTCTTAGGACTCGTCCCACTGGAATATCCACCTTGTTCTTCTCTCAGCTGCAAGGTTACTAATCCCTGTGCAACTTCCAGAGCCGAGCGCATGAAAACTCACTCAGCTGTGCTAAGAAAATCGCCTCACCTCCAGCCCCACTTAAAACAGCTTCATTGTTCTCCCTGATTGTAACATGTGCATTGCAGGGAAAAAACACAGGAAAGTTGAAAAACAAACTGTACTCCAAGTCCCCAAATCCCAAACCTTGGAGACAACTGGTAGAAAACTCACCCCCACCCAGCACATGGTCCCCTCCCGCAGCACTCTGTGTGGACGGTTTCTGACTCCCCCCAGGAGCGGGGGAGATGTAATTATTGGCCACATGCGATTCTGAGCTCACTCCGGAGCCACAGCACATGGGTTCAGCTCCCAGCTCCGCCGAGTCACCAGCCTTGTAAAACTTGGTCGAATTCCTTAAAGTTTCTGTTTCAAATTCCTCAAGAATAAGATCAGGATAACTGCATGCGCCTCGTGACACAAACGATAAATGAAGTCATAATTACAAAGCGCTCAGAATGGTAACAGCACAAAGGTCCCAGGCAATGTGAGGTACCACGACCTTTGGGTTTTCTGAACATTATATACACATTCTGCACGTGCTAAACACTGTTGCCTAACAGTCCTCTTTCCTGCCCGCTGAAAGTTCTGGAACTAGCTTCAGGGTTCCAGGGAAAGAGCTGAGCACTGTCTTACTTGTTCCCACAACAGGTGGTGGAGTCAACTTCACCAGATCGTGCGAGAACCAGACCCACCTGAGGGGGTCAACCGTCGCCCCCGGCCCACGCCAGCCCCAAGTGTGGCACATGTGCACAGGCGGGGAGGACCCAGCAAAGCTGAGGACAGTCCCACAGGGAGTCCCCCAACCCCAGTCATTCGGGAAACATCAGAATGACAAATATTTAAGGAGACCAACCTTAAAACAAACTCGCAAAAATCAACAGCTTTTCTGTAATCAATAACAATAAAAAACCATAATTGGGGCGATATTCCCAACAGCAACAAAAAACAAAGCAGAAGAGATAATCAAAAGCATGAAAACCTCAGTGAAGAAAGCCATGTCAATATACCATGCTCTGTTCCTGAGAACAAAGGTAAAAACCATAAAGACGTCTGTCTCTAAATATAGGGCCGTTTCATCCGAAACCCCAAGGGCCTTTTTTTGGGAGAAATTACAAGTGAACTTGTCCCAAATGTACTCTGCTCACTTAAAAAGGGGCACCTGAAACATAACATGACCTGAGAAACAGAGAATGGCAATACTTTATTTTTAGCACTTTAAGGCCACAAAAAAAAAATCAATAGCCAGGGACCATATGGTGAAGATTTTCAACATTTTCATCCAGCTCTTTAAAACAAACTCAGCATAGTTTCCAAAATGGCACAAACTACCTTGAAATATTTATTTTCCACATGAGGTTGAAAACTTTCTCCAGATTAAACTGTCCTGTAAAATCAATTCCCATTTTAGCTATTAGTCCCTTTTGTCTTATGCTAATGACCACTGGCAAGTATTATTTAAGCCCTTTACCACACTGATGACTTTGTACTGAGTAGTCCAACAACTCTGTTTAGAAAGAAATGCCTTATCTCATAAAAGTTAAGAGAAATAGTCTTCACAAAGTACCTATCAAAATATTCTATTACACTCAGTGCCTTAAGTTCCTCCCATGGACTGAAGTTTCTCCTAAATCCGTATTTCCCCAGCAACACAAAGATTCTCAGAGGGCTCACCTGTGTGCTGGGCACTAACGGGGTTCCAAGCTAGAGCGCAGTCTGCATCGCTATTTGGAGACCCTGCGGATAAACTGTGAAACACTGATTACATGCAAAGACGGCAAAAAATAAACTTGTGCCCCAGAACTTCAGTATCATTTTCCTAGCAAATAAAGTAAAAAGAGAGGAGAAAAACTAGTACATTAAATAAGTGATACATCAAAATCAAGTGGTTAAAATAACTAAATTAACCAAAAGCAAATAGAAAGCCACTGACAATGGAGTAGCTGGTATCAGATTTGCCCTGTTACCATATACAGCTGGAAAACTGGACAAAATACATGAAACCAGAGTTTCTAGATATTGGGCAAAAGGGCAGTGGACCCTGAGAAGTGAAACAAACAAGGGGAGCCCTGTGATGGCTCCAGCTTCCTGCCTGGAGGCATTTTCTGACCCAAACGCTGGGAGAAGAACCCAAGCAGAGAGCCCCGAGCAGAAAGCACAGGTCTTGCTATGTTGAAGAGACAGAGACCAGAACCCCAGGAGGCTAGGGCAGCTGGAACCTGAGGACAGACTAGCAGAAAGGAGCTGCTCCGAGACCAAGCTACAGAAACCTGCACAGAGGCCAACCTGAGCCTGGTCAGGAATGCAAAACTGCACACAATAGGGTGAGGCTCTTGAAGGCCAAGCAAAGAAGCTGGAGGGAAACAATTCTCAGAGGGCAGGCAGAGCTGGAGGACATCAGAGTTCTGAGTAGCCCGAGCGGGAAACCTCACTGAACACCCAAAGCATTCGTGGTCGAGATCCCAATAGGGCTCAGGGAGGGCTAAATGCGCCTCAGGATAAGGCCACTCTAGACTCACTCTAAGAAAACTCAGAAATAAGCCTTGAAAGACTTGAACTGATTCACAGGTAATTAACTGCCTACCAAAACACACTTTAACACCGTTTAAAGGAAGGCAACAAAATCCAGACACTAACAACGTGCCAACACAATGTCTAGTAGCCAATAAAAAATAAGGAGACAAGCCAAGAAACAGAAGAACGTAACTCAGGATAAAAACATCAGTCAACAGAAACAGACCAAGAAATGACAGACATAATCAAACCGGCAGATATTTTAGAACAGCTAACATAAATATGTTCAAGGACTTCAAGGAAGACATGATCACAATAAGGAAAATAAGGATGTTATAAAAAAGAACCAATTGGAACGACTACAGCTGTAAAACACAATTTTGGAAATGAAAAAATTTACTGGATGGACTTAGATGATTAGACACTCCAGAAGAAAGGGTCAGTGAACTTGAAGAAATAGCAAGAGAAACTATTAGCAGGAATAAAAGAGGCTGAAAACACCGGGCAGTGCCTCACTGACCTGTGAGACAGTAATCAGCAGTCTAACATACATGTAATTGGAATCCCAGAAGGATGGGGAGGTGGAACAGAAAAAACTTTTTGAAGATGTAATGGCAAAAATTTTCCAATTTCATGAAAACTATAACTCACAGATCCAAGAGGCTGAATAAATCTCACAAAGAAAAAACAAAATACAACAAAACACACAAACAGACATCATAATTAAATTGCAGAACATCGGCGATAAAGAGAAAAGTCCTAAAAGCAGCCAAAGGAAAAAATCCTTTGACATACAAAAGTACATGATACAAAGATACACGACACACAAAGAAACAAAGAATGACTGCAGACGTCTCATCACAAACAACACAAGGAAAACTCCACCTTTAGGGGCTGGCCCTGTGGCCTAGTGGTTAAGTTTGGCGCACTCTGCTTCAGCGGCCGAGGTTGTGGCAGCTATGCTGTGGCAGCGACTCATTTACAAAACAGAAGAAGATTAGCACAGATGTTAGCTCAGGGCAAATCTTCCTCAGCAAAAAAATAAATAAATAAAAATTTAAAAATCCATCTTTAAAGTGCTGAAAAATAACCAAAACTATCAACCTAGAATTCCATAGCCAGTAAAAACATCCTTGAAAGATAATGACAATATAAATACACTTTCAGACAACCAAAAGCTGAGAGAATTTGTCACCAGCAAACCAAGACTACAAGGAATGTTAAAGGAAGCTCTTCAACCAGAAGGAAAATCATACTAGATGAAAACCTGGATCTACACTAAAGAAACAAGAGCATCAGAAATTATATGTGATCCATATAAAAATAATTCTCATTGTTTAATTTCCCTAATAGATAATGGACTTTAAAAAGATAATTGTTAAAACAAGAGTAACAACAGTATTGTGGCGTTTATAATCTTGAGAAATAAAATGTACAACAAAAACAGCACAAAGGACAGGAGGGAAATACACAAGTATCTTGTCACAGAGTTCTTATACATGAAGTGCTATAGTATTATTCAAAGTTAGAATGTGTCAAGACACCAATGCATACTGTGAACCCGAGGGCAATAATAGAAAGAAAAGAAAGGAAGAGAGAGGAAAGGGGATGGGGAGGAGAAGAGGGGGAGGGGGAAAAAGGAAGAACGAAAGTAAAAGAAAAAGAACATGTGGGTCTGGCTCAGTGGCATAGTGGTTGGGTTCGTGCACTCCCCTTCGGTGGCCTGGGGTTTGTTGGTTCGGATCCCGGGCACAGACCTACACACTGCTCATCAAGCCATGCCGCAATAGCATCCCACATAGAAGAAGCAGAAGGACTTACAACTAGGATATACAACTATTTACCAGGGCTTTGGGGAGAAAAAAAAAAAATAAGGAAGATTGGCAACAGATGTTAGCTCAGGGCCAATCTTCCTCACTAAAAAAAAAAGAAAAGAAAAGAAATGGAAGATGCATCTATTTATGTGCAGTGTCTCCCCTCATCCAAGGGTGATACATTCCAAGACCCCCAGTGGATGCCTAAAACTATGGATAGTACCGAGTCCTATATATACTATGTTTTTTCCTATACATACATACCTATGATAAACTTTAATTTATAAATTAGGCACAGTACGAGATTAACAACAACTAATAATACAATAGAATGACTATATAATATACTGCAATAAAAGTTACTGTAGACCTTAGCAACCTCAGCATACGATTCCTTCCTTTCCTTATTAAGTCAGAAACTTCCATCTTTTCACTTAAAGGAAGTACTTTACAGCTTCCCTTTGGCATATCCGAATCGCCAGCATCATTACTCTTGTGCTTTGGGGTCATTATTAAAACAAGGATCACACATCGAAATTACTGAACACAAGCACTGTGATAGTGCAATAGGTGATCTGATAACTGAGATGCCTACTAAGTGACTATTGGGTGGGTAGCACAAATATGCTGGACAAATGGATGATTCACATCCTGGCAGGAACAGAGTGGGACCACAAGAGATTTCATCACAATTCAAAACTTAATAAATTGTTTATTTCTGGAATTTTTTTATTTAATATTTTTGGTTGACTGTGGGTAACTGAAATCATGGAAAGTGCAAGTGCAGATAAGGGGGTGCTACTGTATGGCTAATAAGCCAGTGGTGAAGATAAAAAGTGATTCTATTAAATAATCTAAAAGAAGGCAGGAAAAGGAAAAAAGGGGACAAAAGATCGACGGGGCAAATACAAAACAAACAGCAAGACGGTTCACCTGAACCACATCAAATCAATAATTATATTAAATGTAAATAGTCCAAACACTCTAAATAAAAGACAGAGACTGTCAACTAGATTAAAAAAGCAAGACCCTGACTATAAACTATCTATAAGAAATGCCCCTTAAGTACAAAGAGACAGAAGACTCAAAAGCAGAAGGAGGAAAACGCTGGAAAGCTGCAAACAGACGGGAGTACTGCTGCAGGGCCCGCATCAGGACACAGGCTCAGGCAGCACAGGGAGGCCAGGCAGCTTTTTCTCCAGGACCCAATCACTCTGCCAGCTGGCCGGGCGAATGCATCAAACAGATGCCTAAGAGCACCCAGGGCCAGCCCCTCTGAAGGCCTGTACGACCCGACTCTGGACGTGTGCGGAAACGCAGGCAGGCAGGCAGGCAGGCGTCACTCCTCAACGGCTACACAAGAGACAGGAAAGAGTGAGCCGTGAGGAGAGGAGGAGGAGATCTGGGCACTTTTTTTCTGAAGATAACTGGCCCTGGAAAAAGGTCAATTTAATAGAACATACTTTAGAAAGCACACAAAAATTTCATAATAAATAGGGGCCAAACTTCAACTTCCCAAAACATGGACAATCAGGTGCATCAAACTTTAAACAACTTAAACACTAAAATCTACGAAACAAGAGTTTTCAGGCAATGGATAGCAGGCAGTACAGGACAGTGATCCTTGAGCGAGGGGGAGAAACGGGGTGAGCCCAAGAACTTTCTGCAGGCCACAGTGCGGGGAGGGCAACCCAGGCAAAGCCTGTCAGTCTCTACACGCTGCGGACTCAAAGGTGGGAGTTCGCAAGAGGCCAAAAGGGCGAGGGTCCCCTGGCCAGAGCAGGGGCGAGGAAAGAGCTGCAGAGACTGTTCGGAGATCTGCAGAGGGACCTCCCTCTGAGTCTGCAGCTGAGAACTGATCAGCACACGCATGCAGGAAAGCTGCCCGAGGACAGAACCACCTCCAAAGTCCACCCAGAGGTGGTGCTCCCAGCAGCCACAGTGGAAGGCCATGTGCTCCACGAGGCCTGAGTAGATTATTCAGTCAGGTACCCTTCTCGGTATTTGGGAGAAAACAGCCCCTGCGAAAGGCTAATCTGACCTCACCTTCAAAGCTGAAAGGCAAGCATCAAAAGGATCAAACTGTTTCCAAGCAACTTAACTGCATCCCAGAAAACAGCTCAAGAATGTTCTGGAAAATACACAACTATCCAGCACCCAAAAAGGTAAAGTTCACTGTGCCTGGCATCCAGTCAAAAGTTACAGGCAGGAAAAGGGACCCCCAACGAGGTGAGAAGGAAGCAATGGAAGCTGACCCAGAAATGTCTACTAATTCTATCATCTGTGGCAAGTTAACATTAAACATTAAATTAGTTATTATAATACACATTAAAAATTAAACATTAATTTTAAATTAATTAAACATTGATATAGCAATTAAAAAGACCAATGTAAATCTATAAGGATGTACAAAGAGCTCTTAAGATATATATTTTGAAAGACAAAAGTACGTCACAGAATAGCAGTATGACCTTGTTTATTAAAATTATGTGTACGCTTGTGTATAAATGTATCTTAGAAACATCTGGAAGGATGCAAACACAACAATTAAATGAGGGGCCAGCCCCACAGCCTAGTGGTTAAGTTCGGCGTGCTCCACTTCAGCAGTGCAGGTTCGGTTCCTGGGCATGGACCTACACTACTTATCAGCGACCCACAGACAAAACAGAGGAAGATTGGCACAGATGTTAGCTCAGGGTGAATCTTCCCCAGCAAAAAAAAAAAATACCCTGATGAGAATCAAGGAAACTAAGGAGGGCTGTAATCTTCTACTGTAGATAGCTCAAAGTTTGTTTTGTTTTCTTTACCGAGAGCCTACGTGCTTCTCAGGTCACTTAAAACAAAAGTATTCACTCAAAAGATATATACACAATGCAGACCAAAGCAACTAAAGCTGGGTGCTAGTTCTTAAGCAAAGTTTAGAATCTGTTCAACAAAAATCTACTGAGTAACTACAATATGAAGGATAATTTACTTAGAAATAATTATTGCTTAGTAACATTAGGTTGCTTATAGACGTTATTTTTCTAAATTATAGAGAGAAATTATTGAATAAATAGCATCATGAATTCATGATTATTGGTAAAAGGATGAGATTGAACAATAGAAAATTAAGCAAAAATTTCATAAATAGTATTCTATCATACTATTATGTGACACCAGAGGTATACTTGCAGCCCTGGTTAACCAAAAAGCCGTATGGTTGCAAACTCTGGTTCAGTATAGTCTAGCATAATGGAATGTCACCATAAAGAAATCAGAAGTCACAGAAATCAGGGCGATATATGGCAGAGTGAAAAAGGATTGTGACTTCTGAGAGTCATAACCTAACATAAATCAGTTTTCGATGTTTGGTAATTCAGCTATTTCATTAATTCAAACTAATTTCCACTTCAAATAGTTCGAACTACTATTCTTTTAGAGTATTTGTAAAATTCGGACATACTTTTTAAAATAGCTGAAATAAAACAAAGTGAATGGTTGACAGGAATGTAAAACAATGCAGCCACTGTGGAAAACAGTCTGGCAGCTCCTCAAAAGGTTAAATGTGGAATTACCATAAGGTACAGAGCACATCTAGGTACACACTCAGAAGAACTGAAAGCCGGGACTCAAACAGATCCTCGTACACCCATGTTGACAGCAGCGCTACTCACAAGAGCCAAAAGGTGGACGCAGCTCACACGCCCACCAAGAGATGAATAAACAAAACACAACGGAATATTAGTCAGCCACAAAAAGGAACGAAAGTCTGATACATGCTGAGACAGAGATGAACCTAGAAAATATCATTTTAAGTGAAATAAGCCAGATATAAAAGGCCAAATATTGCATGAGTCCCCTTGTATGAGGTACTCAGAATAGGAAATACACAGAGACAGAAAGTAGAGAAGTTACCATGGGCTAGGGGCAGGGAATACTGAGTTATCAGTAACAAGACAGAGTTTCTATTTGGGATGATGAAAAGTTTCAGAAATAGAAATAGAGGAGATGATTAGACAACATTGTGAATATATTTAATGTCAATGAATTGTACATCTAAAAAATGGTTAAAATGGTAAATTTTATGTTATGTACATTTTACCACAATTTTTAGAAGACCATACAAATAAATAAAAATGCCCAATTGTTGGGGGTGGGGGGTTGTACCCTAATTGCACTTTTCTTCCTTCTACAGATTTAGCCTTCTGTAGCTGACAGTTGGGACACTCAAACACATTCACAGCCACCAGCAGCCAGCAGTCCTGTGGGTTGACAAGCCATAGGAACAAGCATATGCTCTCAAAAGTGGTCTGCCAGAAGCCTTAAAAGAAAAGTAAAATACTTTAAATCTACAATCACCAAGCATTATGAAACAGATGAGCTTAACGCTGAAAAACCACTTCCAAACTTTTGCTTGAGGGCACTTTTGGGGGTTACATGTAAGCACACGACCTTAGCTCTAACTTCAAAAAGGAAAGAAAGGAAGGAAGGAGAGGCCATGAGAAAACTCCCTCAGCAAAGCAGGAAGGTAACCTGCATGCACCCACTCAGTGACAGAGGGACCACTCAGCCCCCGAGGCTTTCTCACTATCCAGGATTTTAAACTTCTCTGCACTCTTCTTCCCATTAGCATTTAAACCACCCACATGTGTCACATCTTTACAAAGAAAAAGTCCTCCCCAACCCCAAAGACCGCTGTGCCCCATGCTTTCTCTTACTCTTAAGAAACAGAAACGTGAGAAAAGCTGGCCACGGTCATCGTGTCTACCTCATCTGCTCCTCGCCTGGGACCCACAGTGGCCCAGCTCCGCCCCAGTCACACAACGGAACGGCTCTGGCCAAGGACACCAGCCCCCTTCCTAAGAAAGCCAGGGGAGCCTGCTGGCCCTCAGCTCGCTTCTCCCCCTCGCTGCACTGGACACTGCTGTCCACTTCGTCCTTCTTGGAGCACTCTCCTCCCTTGGCTTTGCCGCCCCCGCCCTCTTCTGCTTTTCCTCCCCCGTCTGTCTCCTGTCCTTTCTCAGGCTGCTTTGTGGACACAGGCCACACTATAAATGCTCTTGATACACTCTCCCTGGATCACAGGCGCCCTGACAACTTCAGTGGCCATCTTTATACTGATGGATCCCAAACCCGTACATGCCTTCTTCCTTCTTTGCCTGACCAAATCCTCCTCATCTCTCGGGTCCCAGCTTAGATTTCACTGTGGGAAGCAATCTGGGACCTCCAAACCTGGTGAGCGTCTCTCCTGCAGACTGCCTTTGGGCCTGCGCTATATTCCCCCATCGTTGTATTTACGCTATTAGTTTTGCTTGTTTGCTTGTGGTGCACTCTCTACTAAATTCTAAGTTCCTTCTCTATCTTGTCCAGCCCAGTACCTGACACAGCAGTCACTCAAATGAATGAATGACTGATTGAATGAATGATTAATCTCTTCACCACCCAGCACCATAGCCACTACCTAACAGGTGCTTAGGCATTCAAGCTAATGAATTCACTCCATTTCCAAGTAAATTTCATCTTGCTGTTTCAATTTTGAAATAATAGAAAGTGCCATTTTCTTGAGATGAAAAACTTTCTTTAGTCTAGGTTTAACGCCCAAGCTAAAAGAACCAAAAACCAATGCTTTAACAGGCAACCTAAGTGTCTCAGGTTTACAAAGTAAACTTCATTTTCCAAAATGCCAATGCTTATCCCAAACATTTTTTTTTTAAAGATTGGCACCTGGGCTAACAACTGTTGCCAATCTTCCTTTTTTCCCCCCAAAGATTGGCACCTGGGCTAACAACTGTTGCCAATCTTCCTTTTTCTTCCCCTAAAGATTGGCACCTGGGCTAACAACTGTTGCCAATCTTTTTTTTTTTTTCCTGCTTTATCTCCCCAACCCCCCCGTACACAGTTGTATATCTTAGTTGCAGGTCCTTCTAGTTGTGGGATGTGGGACGCCGCCTCAATGTGGCCTGACAAGCAGTGCCATGTCCGCGCCCAGGATCCGAACCCTGGGCCACCGCAGTGGAGCGCGAGAACTTAACCACTCGGCCACGGAGCCGGCCCCCCAAACATTTCTTAATTATACTTTTCCTAAATCCCTACCATGATTCTGGGGAGGAATTTCCCCCCAATATCCTAGGCTTTCCTGCTTAAAGCCATCAGCAGGAATTTCAAAAGTCTGCATTCTCACGGATGCTCTGTGGCTGCTGAGGCTGATGCCGGATACCAGACTGAAGCTGGGTGGTGGACAGGCATTCATTTTGTCAACAAATATGGAAGGCGGTCACTCCTGCCGGCTCCATCCGAGGTGGTACAGTGGTGAAAAGCATAGCAAGGTGTCTACCTCCCTCAGAAGCGCTGGTTTTAGGAGGAGACAGCCGCTCGACTTGCAAGGTAATTCCAGGCGGTGGCAGGTGCGACTAAAGAAATGAGTGAGTGATGTGATAAGTAAGCGGCTGGTGGAGGGCCACATTAAATAATGTGGCTGGGAAGGTCACTCTGAAAAGCCGGCTTGTGAAGAGCAGGGATAGGGGAGGCCCGAGGCTAGGCATGGCAAGAGGGACAGCCACCGCAAAGCCTGGATAAAGCGCGCTGGGTAAAGCTAAGTGGAAAAACACAAGTCAGAGGTCAAACAAGACAAAGGTAATTTTACAAAAAAGAGTATTTAAAATTAACACCTTATTTTTAGAAGGGCTCCCCTGCTGTGTCTATGCAAATCAACTAGCATTGAGAAGGAAAAAGGGGATATTATTTATTAAACCCATGAATAAAATATACTGAAAAATAAGTCACAGGAATGAAGCGCTACCAAAACCAGAAGAGAAGATGTGTAACATGTTAGGTGGGCGCCCCGATTCCTGGGCCCGGCTAGAACCACTCATCTATGAGCACAGTTTGTACCTGGCTTCAGCCCTTCTCAGCACTGCCCTCCTGGCAGCCTGTTTGCCGTCTGTCCTAAAGCTCAATAATCAACAGGGAGGAAATTAAAAACAAATTTTTCTTTACTTAGAAAACTCCTCAAGAATATATGATTAACCATTTTTCATGGTCCTTCTTTTCTAAGTATCACACATTTACCTGGTTTCAAAAAAAGATTACACTGAAAGTATAATTCATCAAGAAAAGATTCTTCTTAATGCCTCAGGGTCTCCATCATAACCATGAATTACTGTAGAAGGTAAAAGCCATTGGATATTTATTTCCGAGGCCTCAGCTTTCACACATGAAAAATGATGGGGTTAGACTACATGACCTGCAAGGCCCTTTGGGCCTGTTTAAAGAACGTAAGTTAAATATCTTACATTAATGTATCTAAAGAACACCACTAAAGTGAAATGTACAGATGTTTAAAATTAAACTACTCAAAACGTTGCTTCTCTTTAAGGTCATCGACATAAATACACATACAACTGGGTTACATGAGGAATACGGGTGTCAGCTTCGAACTCACGCTTGGAGGAACGCCGGCACTCTTAACTGTGATTTATTTTTAACAGCGGTTTCTCTTTAGGGCGATTCCTCTTCTAGATTCTCACAGTTGATATAAAACTCACCACAGAACTACAGCTGGATTAACTGTATCACAGGTGTAAGGTTCAAGATCTAGTAAAACAAGACTGCCAGAGAGAAGTAAGTCACAAAACAAAACACAATTTGAGCGGCTAAGTTTATTGTACCAAAGATGGAAGAATGAATCACGGTGGTTCAGATGAAGAGATTTAGACCAAACAGCAACCAAGAGAGGGGCAAAGATTACCGAATGAGGGATTCGTCACGTGTGAAGACTGAGAAGCTGGAAGAGCTCCTTGGTGGCGGCCTAACTACACACCTACGGGGCACGAAATGTGCCTCTGCCCAGGTTTGCGCCAGCACCCTCTTTTCCTCTTCCAGCTGACCCTTCCCGCAAACTAACAAACAGCACAAAAAGGGAAATCCGAGCAGATGAGGAAAGTGAGGGAGGATGAACTAACGTCTCCAGGCATGAGGCACTTCACCCAGGTCCAGACTTATTTTCAAAACAACCCTGGGATGGTGGCGTTACTCAGTTTTTTTTTGTTTTTTTTTTTTAAAGATTTTATTTTTTCCTTTTTGTCCCCAAAGCCCCCCGGTACATAGTTGTGTATTCTTCGTTGTGGGTCCTTCTAGTTGTGGCATGTGGGACGCTGCCTCAGCGTGGTCTGATGAGCAGTGCCATGTCCGCGCCCAGGATTCGAACCAACGAAACACTGGGCCGCCTGCAGCGGAGTGCGCGAACTTAACCACTCGGCCACGGGGCCAGCCCCTGGCGTTACTCAGTTTTACAGAAGAAACAGCAGCTCAAACCAATTACACACCTCGACTAACCTGCCTTGAGGCAGAAGGACCGACAAATGGAAAAACTGGAATTTTAATCCAGTTCCTTGCCCTCCAGCTTCTGTGATGTCAGCTACCCTGGAGCCATCCTGGCCCCTGAACTGATCTTCCGGCCACCTCTCCTCTCTTCCAGTCAACTCCGCACACTGCTGCTGGAGGCTCTCTTGAGAAACACACATCAATAACTTCTTACCTAGGATCAAGTTCAGATTCATTTCCCTGGCAAGATCGCCCAAAATCTAACCCCACCCTAAAAATCTAACCCCATCTCCTCCTCCACAACACCAAACCCCCTCCCACAGCACTCTCTTCTCCCACCCAGGAAGCCACCATTGGCAGCCACAGTGTAGATGCTCACACATTCAGGCCCTCCTCTTCCCTCTTTACTGGACCCCCACCCCCATCTTGTTCAGGTTTTCATCCCTCCCTCTTGTGAGTCAGGTAAGGTAACCCCACGTCCAGCTCTGGGGACAGACCTAGGCCTGATGAGCCTGGGCCAATGTTTCTCACGGTGACACAATTCACATCAAGGCAACAGGAGGACAGTTTTTTATATTCTTTCTTTTGGAACTCTCCTGCACATTATAAGAAGTTTAACATCCCTCCAAAGGA
Source organism: Equus caballus (assembly GCF_041296265.1). NCBI lineage: Eukaryota > Metazoa > Chordata > Mammalia > Perissodactyla > Equidae > Equus > Equus caballus. The sequence continues at coordinate 10,220,761 of NC_091714.1, forward strand.
TATGATAGGCTCTGGCATAATTACAGATGAGGAACCATAGCCCAGAGTGACTAATTTGCCTACGATCACAGAGCTAGAAAGCAGTGAAGCTGAGGCTGCAACCCAGGACTGTCTCATGGTAGAGCCTGGGCCTTTCCAGGATACCAGGTGGCTCCCAGCTCCTACTCGAAAACTCGTCTACTGAGTGTCTACTACTGATCACTCTACGAGGATAGGAAAACAAGGAAGAGCCATTGCCCTCAAAGGCTGATGGGAAAAGAGACAAAGTTACAAAAGAATGTGGTGTAATAGAGAGACTGTACCAGGAGAATGGCAGCACAGTGGGCAGAGATCTTATTTGTGGGCAGGGAAGGAGGTGTTGGCAGCGAGGGAACAAATCCGAGAAAGTAGGGGAGAGGGTATCCTGAGCCTTAACGACTTGGTCAGTGTCTTTCATCTTCCTATCGAATGTGGTCTTGTATAGTTGTTTTTTAAAACACTAAAATCACAAAGGCCTCAAGGACAGAGACCATGTCTGTCTTCTTTTATATCCTCCATGATAAACCTAGTTCATTTAGTTTCAAATTATAAATAAGCACTGAAAATAGGCTAAATTGAAATGCCAAGAAAGATTGTGTCCCATCGCCACCAGCAGAATATATCTTTTCATAGGAGGAAGTCTTCCCCTACTTCTAGGGTAGAAGGAAAGACTACTGCAGATACTGTAACTATTAAGCTCCCCATCCTTGTAGGAGCCTCTAAATTTAAAGAGCTATGATCCCATTTTCTTTTGTAAAACAAAAATGATAGATTACTTAAGTAAACTACATTTTGCTGTTTTTTAGATAATTGTTTAAATCATGATATGGCACAAGGATACCGATTTACTAAAGGCAGTTGATCAAGTTAAAATAGTGAGGAAAGAATACTGAATTCACCACCCATCATCAACTCTCCTCAAAGCCTGAGGGGCCTGCGAGAACCAGACTCTAACCTAAGCAATCCCAGGGAACTAGCCACAAATCACAACAATCTGACTCATTAATAGGAGAGTATCATGCAGCCTGTATGGCATGTGGCCAATCTACCCAATTACTGACGCTCTCTGAGCTCCGTATAAAACACGTGGCATGTTGAACTCTTCATTTAGCCACTGTCTAATATCCAGCGGCAACTCTGATCCCACCAGTTGAATCATCACATGATTACCAAGATGGTTCTCAAACTCGTTTATGTCAGTTGTACTTATAGTTGTAGCCAAGCAATTGAATTATTACATAAGCTAATGAAACGACAGTGGAAAAGAGTAATTGTTTCTAAGAAAATTAAGTTGAATGTTTTCAGGAGCCTTGATAAAACATAAGTTGCTGAAAAGTTTACTGTCAAAGTTCAGTGTAGTTGAGACAACAGTTAAGACATATGGGAAAGAATTTTTATAATCTAAGATTCTATATTCACAATGCTTTGAAACTGTTTTTAAATTCTCTAAGCTCTTTAAAAGAAACTAAAAATGGAAGCCAGAGGCAATGCATTCTATCATTCACGATGGATCACTTACAACTCCAGTCAGAGGAACAGAATCAAAGACAAGACCTTGTCTTTCCATCAAAGGATTGGTGAATAAATGTATATTTATGTACTTCAAATTAAAAAAAGATGGTATTTCCTTTTCAACTGTTATTTTCATCAACTTTTTAGCCAACTACAGTTAACATCTGGAGGTGAAAGGTCAGGCCATGTCTTGGTCACCTCTGATGTAACAGATGCAAATAATCCCATTCTCTTCACTTCTAGTTCTAAGCATCCTCCTGTTGCCAGCTTAGGAGCACCTTGTCTGTTGAGGATTGTGTTAAGTGCAGTGAGATGACAAGCAGACAGCAACATAACACATCCTAAAACCTCTGGGGATGTTAGCTGTAGCCACTCTACCGATGGCAAAATCCGTTCTAAATGAACACTGGCAGATTCATACAAATGCCAAGCAATGACAGTTTTAAGTATCATCACCAAAGCATCTGGCCGAACTAGATGGCACTGTCCTTACCTTAACGCATATCAAGCCACAAAAATACAGCAAACTATTAATTTACGAATATGTTTACACCATATACCATCAGACTGGAGATTTCAAGATATTAAGGATTTATTCTTAATTTTTAAATGTGATAGGAATTACTGTGTTCTTAAAAAGTCTTATTTTGGGAGGTACATACAGAAATATTTATCATGAAATAGTATGCGTGAAATTTGCTTCAAAATAACAAAGGAAGGGGAAAAGGAGGAAGGAAGTTTAGAGGAAACAAGTTTGGCCAGGAGTTGTTAATTGCTGGGGCTGACGATGAGTAAACAGTGGGTTCACCACATATTCTATTTTTGCCTACGTTTGGAAATTTTATAAATAAAAAGTTAAAATAAAGAATACTGAATCATGCCAAACTGTTTAGATAATACCCTAAAAACTCACAGGCATGGAGTTCTTAAGTGCAAATAGTATGAAATTTCAGTAATATATTTCATACCAAAAAAAAAATCACTTAATGGAACCAGGAAAATGAAGACGCATGGAATCTGAAAATCCTAAGCCAGGTTGATGCCATTTCTTCTAAGCCCGTGAGAACATTCTGACCCCATTCTCAGTGTTCCGGTTGCTTTCTTACACTGCTGTTCTCGAAATTGCTGAGGCTTCAGAAAGTTTACTCAAGAAACTGCTTCAGCAGCGAGTCCAATTAGGAAAGGAACGTAGTGGGCTGTAACTGGTTATAAATACTTTTATATCTGCTCAAAATCTGCCAGTTTGGACATATTTTACTTACAGTCCAGACGAACACCGGTCAAGTCAATAGGATGATGACAGCCAATCCCACTATTTTACAGCCCAAAGGGGGAAATGGTCTGATGGGTGTCTGTATTTACTTTCAGTATATCCAGGTGACACGATCTGAAACTTTCTGTCAGACAGAACCTAAAATTCAGTATGTTAGAGATTTTTTAAATTTCATTTAAAAATTCTTTTCAACTGACTTGACTGGGAGATTCCTCCTATATAAAAGGATAACCTATCAATCGTTCTGTAGCTTTCTCACTCACTGGCTTAAATGGAGCACAGGATTTTCCTAGAGTGACTTTAACTAGATCCAATCAATTAAGCTTCAAGAAGGGATAAAGTAAGACTCAACTTCAATATAAAAATAACAGAGTGTTAACTCCCTGAAGTTAGCTTTGGTCAATAAAGGCAAGCTCAACTCTTTAAAAAAAAAAAAACAAGAAAGAAAGGAAAAAGTCATCTTAGGTGTTGAAACCTAGTGGTTTCAAATCTCATTCAGAAAAAATGCCAAGCCCTCATCCCCCAGAACTCTAGGACCTGGGGGACGATGCCACTCTTCCTGGGGGCTCCCTCCAGCTCCGCTCTGCGCAGCCACACTGACTTCTAGGCATGCTCCCGCCTGAGGGCAATGCTCTTTCCTTAGAGGTCCAAATGGCGAGCTCCCTCCCTTCTTCAGGCCTTGAGTTGAGGGTCACCTTCCCAGTGACCGGTCACCCCATCTAGCATTGTGCGCATGCAAGCAGCACACACCCCGTCACACGTTCTCTCCTCCTTCCCAGCTGTGTGTTTCTCCTCACCTTCTTTTTCTCCTTATGACCTTGTTTATTGCCAGCTCCTTCACTAGACGACAAGGGCCCTGCGAGCAGGGATTTTTGCCTGAGTACAGGGATCTTAGACTATTTTCTTTAATGCTGTGTTCCTAATGCTTCAGCAGTTTCTGTCCCATAGTAGATGCTCAACAATTTACTGAAGGAACAAAATAACATGATGATGGCACACTGTGAGGATCCAATGAGAGCTGCTCTCTGTGAACTTAGTGAACGGATCTGCTGAACACACGCAGTGGTATCACATCAGATTTTCTAGTAATGCCAATGCGCTTCGGAACCTCATTCATACGTCTGTCTTCTATGCCTCCAACACTGTTTTTGGAATGTTTTTATCTCGTTTGGATGTCTGAAAGGTAGTTTACCAGAATTAACAAGGCACACTGAGGCAGTGATAAACAGAACCAAACTCAAATTGCCAGAAACCCAGACAACGGGAAACTGGGTTAACAAAGTTTTGGATAAAGAAGCAGCAGATAGAAAAGTTCATCACCTCCACAAGAGTAACTGGAAACCAGAAACACTTGGTTCAGCTCCCCGAATACAGTTAAGGCAGACCTAGACCTTGGCGTCTGTCAGATCCTAGTTGACAGTTTATTTTTACAATAATTTGAATAAGATTACCCAACCATAACAACTATCCTTTGGTAAGCCCTTTCCATAAATTTTTACTTAATTCTTGAGATAATGTGGTACAGACAGTATTTTTGAAACGTTGTTTTTTCACCTTTAGGGCTTTTTTTCCCTTATCCCTCCCCCACCCCCAACCCTGACCCACACCAGCAGTGCCCCCTGGGCCCCTGCCTCAGGAGAGGGATACGATGCAGCAGGACAACACAGTCTGCCCAGCTGTGGGTCCCAAGGCCCTCAGAAGAGAAGGACTCTGAGCTTCAGTGGGAAACATCTGTGAGAAATGCTGCAAAGGAGAGACAAAGCCCCACCTCGTTTCTCCCACCCCCGCCTCCACCCTCAAAGCCTGGAAAAGATGACCCGGGCTGCGGAAAAGAGAGTGGGGAGTACACAGCAGAGTCTAGAGACAGTGGTGAGACCTGGAGAGAGAACCATCACCCCCTGGTGCCAGACCGCAATGAAACAACAAGTGGACTGGAGGGAAAATAGCGCTTGACTGCATCAGGGTAGAAAGTCTCTCCAGCGCTGCAGAGATGCGGGTCCCTCCAGGGCATGGCGACAGCAAGGAAGCAGTGGAGGAGGGAACCACCACACCGAGGGGTGAGGACCACAGGAGCAAGTGACACCTCTGTGCAGAGGGACTGAGGGCTAGCCGGGGTGCGCCCCCGGGGCATGATGTAACTCTCTCTGCCCTCAAAGCAAACCTAACCCTGGGCAAGAGGAGGCCGCGTGCGAACTGAACATACAGGTCCACTTCCCAGCAGGATGGGGACAGAAGCTGTTGTAAATTATTACAGAAAAATAAAGTTCTATTTTTTTTGCCCATCCGGATTGTGCAATGGAATTCACACTCAAGTTCATATTATTACTTATATTTTGCAGATGAGAAAAGTGAAGCACTAAGTAACTTTCCAAAGTAACGTGGCTGGATTTGATCCCAGACTCCCAATCTCCATGCCATTCCACCACTACTGCATTGAAATAAACTTCATCATCACATAAAACTGATTTCACTCATTCACTGCATCTCTAATAGAAGACACAACAGAATTTCTCTTCTAAATGTAAAACTCAAGGGAAATCAAACAGTAATAAGGGAAATGCGCTTTTATGTCACAGCTACCATGAATCATAGAGGAATGCCAACAACCTCAAAATTAATTCATTACATACACGTTGCCCCATAAACAATAGTAATTATACAAAAGTACAATTCATTAGAAATACTTAATACCAAAAAGATACTATGAAGTCATTAGCATTTTTAAATGTATCCATGTTTTATTAATAATCTACATATATTTTTAAAACAACTGTGAATTTTAACTGCAACTGTGAAGAAGTACGATACACAGTCTGTGACAATGTTTTTGCTCATTTAGATCTAAAGATCCCCTGAAAGCTCCCCAGCTGGGAATCTCCAATCTAGAATGAACTCTGGATTTTTCCAACCAGGCACAGAAAATACTCCAAACATTTTAACTAAACCACTAAGCTGCAAATCAAAAGGAGCAGATCTGTTTTAACCATTCTGAGACACTACGTCCACGGCCACAGGGATTTAGAACGAGCCGTGCCAGAGAAACAGACTCTGCACGTGGTGCTCACTGGCTCCTGAAAGCGGCTGAGTGTGACCAGCCCCAGATAAAATATTAGATCACGACAGGGAGACTGGAAACGTACGCCTTCTTTGAAATGTACTTCCCAGCCTGCGAGGGCAGTCATTATAAGGAAGAACTCTTTAGGAGACCTCAAACTGGAGCCATCTTCATTTATTTGACACCACTCCCTACTCTACTCAAGGAGAGAAATGATCCTCTTCCACATTAGCACTAACGCACGTTGGAGTATTTAGCTAGTGTTTATTTTTTTTTACATAAAATTTTCCAACTGTGGCCTCTTTATTGACATCAATTCATGACTCCAAATACTTTGCCATCACTGTACACTGCACATACTTCTGCCACAGCAACTAAACTTAACTGAAGAGATGAAAGTGTCTGTTCCCCCCCATTAAATGATAAACTGTTTGAGAGTAGGAAAATGCGCATGCATTGTTCACTTACAGGGTTTATAAGTTCTGGAGAGAGACTGTTAAATGAAAAGAAACATGCTTTCAATTTTTGGTAGCACACTTAAAATTTCCTGTAAATATCCTTTGATATTTATGTATGATGATAATCTAACGTTACCCACAGCCAGTGAAAATGAATAGTATTCCATAACTAAGAGCATATGCTGTTTATGGATCCAACAAAAAGACTCTGAATGGTGTAAATGCCAACAAGGACTTCACAGTATTTTCCTGCACTGTTCTTCCTAGACACACGTAAATTCTTCCTGAGTGCACAGGCAAGTGGCGTGCACACAGCCAGCCTCTCAATCATGAGGCTCCTTTCTACGGCGGTGTACACCTCTGCCTTCATCCATACGTCAGTCCTAGAACAATCAATTTAATTATTCCAAGGGCGGTTTCTCCACTTGAGGACTATCCCCATTCTTTTCTCAAGCTCTTCTTTCTTTGGCTTCAGGTCACTATTCTTTCTTTATTTGGGCCTAATCTGCTCTGTTACTATCCCGTTAATTTTCAATTATATTCTATTTTTAGCAATTATATTTGGTTCTATTTCACTCCTTTGAGGCGTCTAAGTGGGCAAAGAGGAAAGTTCACTGTGATGAAATTCAAAGTCATCAAAATTAAGTGCAGGTGCACACCACACGAATAAGATAAAAACTGGATTTACACAAAGATCAGATTATCTGAATTATAAAATAATTACAAACAAGAGTATTTTATACAGTAATCCCCCCCAGTGAACTAAAAATTCTTATCATTACACAGGCACTTTGGGAACATCTGATACAAAGCAAATAAATGTGGACTGACTACTGTGAACCACAATGACATACAAAATCGTAGGCATGCTTTCCGGCTAACTGGCCAGTCACCTCACCACCAGTGACCCCAACAGTGTCAAGTCGTTGTGCACACAATACAAATGACCAATCAATAGGGCACTGCAAAGTTACTGAAAACCACAAGTTGATGAGAAACTAAACAGCTTTTGAGAATTTACCAATCTCTTGACTTTCAGCATCACTTGAACCCAATTAGACAGAAGAGCCCTTTAAGCAAGAAACAACACTGACTGCACAGGGCGTGGTAGCGCGGCCCACCCAATTTACAGTCCACAGAGGCTGGGGAGGAATCGAGGACAGAACCCAGGTTCTTACTTTCTTTTTCCATCTTCTGCAACAGTGGTTCTCCAAGTGTCGTCCCCAGAGCAGCAGCATCTCCCAGGAGATGGCAGAAACGCGTGTTCTGGGCCCCACCCCTGAATCAGAAACTCTGGAGGCGGAAGGCAGCAATCTGTGATTGAACAAGCTCCCAGGGTGGGGACTGTGACGCAGTCGGGTACCACAGGTCTACCACTAATGCCGAAAACTCAGGCAACACGATCGCCACTCATAAAACTTTGAGGCACTTCAGTGAGTGTCCAATTTCTCTCTTAGATGGAAGCTTATAACCACTGCCATAATCTTTCTTTACAGAGAGTCCTAAAGAGTCAGAGAAGAGGGGAGTTTGGGGGAAATTATTTAATACCGGCATTTTAGAGAACCACCACCTATCACTTTTAGAACACAAAGTACAGGAAGAGCATGAGATATTTTTACTTACCAAAAAGGGGAATGGGTTTTAAAATATTATAGATATAGGCGTAAAGACTAGAACCAGAAGTAGCTATAAATACCAGAATTTTAAAAAACAACCTCTATATATTTTGTATCACCTCAGGTTTAAATGGTTAAGATGGATCAACCTAATATAACCACAGGCTTTCGTAGTCTAAAGGCTACTGACTTTCCGGTGTTGTGGTTATAAGGATAGTGAACATGCTTTATTTATTGGTAACGGCAATTACGAGACAAAGTCAGTCTGACACATCAACGAAAGGGCTGAAAATCTTAAATTCAACTCTTGACTAGAGAATCTATGAAGGTGGGGAGAGGACAGAAGTGATGAAACTGCTCCTGAGCCAAAAAGGGTTACTGCTCTGCTTCCTCGAGGCTCCTGGGGGTGGGGGGGGGTGCAGACAGGCAGGGAAAATTACGACATATTTATAAAGCAGCAATTTTTAAGACCTTCAGGTTCAGTGCTGGTTGCTCAGGAAGTTTTCACTTATTTTTAAAAGTTAAAAAGCATGCTTTTTCTCCTTTGGAAGAAGTCAGAAAATATGGCGCTCGAGGAAGCAAAATTTTTATGCTTCCACTTGTAATGTATTCCACCTGAATGTATTAGCATTTTCCCATTGAGGTGCCACCTACTATTTATAAGCATTCATTAAAAACAGGTTTTTTCATCTTAGTATAATTCAAAACAAATTAACAGAAGATGGGTAAGTCTGGGAATCTGCTTTAGAGGCCTGGCTAATGACAATAAGTTTTTAAATAAAAAAACAAATGAACTTGATTTCTTCCTTATTACAAATGCAATAAATATTCATTACTCAAAATCTTGAGAATACAAATCACACTAAGGGGCGGAAAAAAGTGCCCAAGTGTAGCCATCACGAGATAGACAACTACTGTTAACACGTGTATCTACCTTTGCAAGCCCTCTTCCACTGACCTGCATCATAAAATCCACTTAAACTGGCATTTAACTGGTGCATTTCAGAGAGCTCATCAGTTTTTGAATGTCAGCTGTCTCAGGCAAGGATCCAAATCTTACCACCCTCTCTTCCAGCATAAGACAGGCACATAGGAGCTAGTGAAATGTCTCCTGAACATCTGGATCCTACAGGACAAAGTCTGGACTTGCAGACTGTCAAGATGTACTGTGTAAGTGTTTGTAAGGTGACTGATGTGACAGAATGAGGGTTAATGTTCACCCGATGAATTAAAGAAAAACATAGACATTTCAAGACTCAGCTCCTCTGAAAGCCTTGCTGGGTCAAGAAGCTGGAGCAGGAGCCCCACAGAAAGTCTGCACTCCCCTAGGACACTAAAACTTTGGTGAGGGGCTCTCTGAGGGCAAAGAGAAGGCCCTTCAGACTGACATCCCAGCGTGGAGCAGAGGACCTGGCAATGAGCCCATGTGGAGTTCAAATGATGGAGTCAGTGAACAATGGCAGGTAACAGTTCCCAGAATAAAGTTGCATTTTTTGCCCTCGTGAACTTATCCCTAACGTTACATGCCTTTTTGACCTAATGAACAACCACAAACAGGTGACTTTTGAATCCTGTCTCTGCAGGTAGTAACACTCTATGACTCCATTTTCAGATACTAAGAATAGCTTAGAAGAATTGAGTCACATTGAATAACATCCTCAAGCGCTGTATTTACAAGGCCTAAAAATGAGTAATATGGGCTACATCTATCACATGTTTTTAACAGTCAAGAGGGGGGATAAAAAGAAAAGAAATACCAACTGCAAAGTGAAATGCCCACAGTCTGTTACTTTGATTGCTTGACTTAAGGTCTGCTTTCAACTAAAATGCTTAACAACTTTGCTTTTCTACCCTTTCCCCTCCAAAGAGCAGAGTAATGCTCTGTGCACACACATTCCATGCCTTCCCTTCACAGGCTCTGATCAACACGCTCTGGCTTGGATTCAGTTGCAGCAGGCACAGCAGGCTGACACCCTGAACCCCCACCAGACTGAAACACTGAAGTGCTGAATAAAATATCAGAAGCAAAAGACACACAAATAGACACATTGCTGAGTCAGCAAAAAGGAAAGGATCCAGAGAGGTCACAGAGGAAGTGGGAGCAGAAACCAGGGGAGAAAAACGTGCTGAGACAGGACTCCACCCAGGACTCTCCTCCAAACCCTGCAGACCCTGAGTTTGGGTCTGTGCTGAATGAAGGCTGTCTCGGGAGGGCTGGGGAAGGGGGTGGGAGGTAAAGGATAAAGACACCTGGATTCAGCTAGAAGCTGGGACCCCAAAGGATCTCAGCATAAAGGGGCAAAGCGAAGAACCTGCTGTGCAAAAGGAAGAAGGGAACTTGTCTTATCATCAACCCAGAGTAGGGGAATAAGGGACACTTCCTGAGATCTGAGGTCCATCTTTACGTCCCCCAGTACGGCTGGAAAACCACCGAGTCAGGAATTAAAGTCACAGTGACCCCAAGGACGCAGTGTCCCCAGGAGACTGGCATAGCAAAGACAAGTTCTCTCTGGAAGAACGTAACTTCAAGTTAGGTCAAAATTCCCTCAGACGAAGTTCTAAGGAAAATGAGCAACTCACGGGAAAAATAAATAAAATCATAAAACACAGAAGAAAATAAGGCACCAGGAGTGAGAAGAAGCAGAAACAGATAGCTGAATCACACTTCAGACATAAGGATCAACAAACACAACCATAAATGTGCACTATGCTTAAGAGAAGCTTAAAAAAACGGGGAAAAAATGAGAGACTATAAAGAATGACCAAGCAGATTTGAAAGAGAACCAAATATAATTTCCAAAAATAGAATACAGCTGAAAATTAGAGAGAGGGTAGAAGAGTGGATTAGGCTCAACCAAAGAAAGAATAGCGAACCAAAGAGCCAAAGAACGCGTCCAGGATGCAGCACAAAGAAACGCGGCAGGCGGACAGTCAGGACACTGGATGTCGGTGGACCTTTCCACGATAAGTTGAGTTCCAGGAAGAGAGGAGGAGGAAGAGGCACCATTCATGAAAGAATAATCTCGGGGAATTTTCTACCACTGCACTCCCCACCACGGAGGCCGTTAGCCATGTGCGGCCACTTAAATTAAAATTCAAACACAGTTCCTCAGTCACACTAACCACATTTCCAGTTCTGGTCAGCCACATGTGCAGGCAGCTGCCATACAGGACTGCACGGATGTGGAACATTTCCATCATCACAGAAAGTTCTAGTGAACCGCACTTTCTGGAACTACTGAAACACCCATCCTCAGACCTAAGACACCCAATAAATCTCAATCTATGTGAATAAAATTCACACCTTGACACACGGCAGTGAAACCACAAAATGCTAAAGACACAGGGAAGGTCTTAAAAACAGGCAGAGGGCAGAGACCAACCATTCACAAAGCACAAGATCAGATGGCTAACTTCTTAGCAGTAGTTTTGAAAACCGGTGGAACACGGGAATACCACCTTCAAACATGCTGAGAGAAAATACTCTCAACCTAGATCTCTGTGCCTAGGAAGCTCTTTCAAGAACAGGACAAAATACGTTTTCACTCATAAAAGATTTACCAACAACAAATCTTCTCTAATGGAAATTGCAAAGAATTCATTTTAGGCAGAAGACAAATTATCGCAGAAAGGACTGAAGCATAAGAAGGAACAGTAAGTAAAACGTGATTAAATCCAAATAAACACTAACTGTACAGAAGACGAAAATAATGTCTAATTTGTGGTGGAAAAGATAGAATTAAAATACTGGGCAATAAAAGACTATATTGGGGAAATGAGTGAAATATCTAAAAGTCTTCCAGCAATTCAGGATGAGGGTAATGGTATTGAGTAATTTCCGACTTTGACTTAAAAATGGTGACATACATGCTTATGGTAACCACTGGAAAAAAGCGACATACAGGACAAACTTTCCAAAAAGTCAAGAGGGGGCGAAGAAGGAAGGGGGGAAAATCCTCAATCTGTAAGATGGCAGCCAGCAATCCAAAGACACCAGTCATCACAAATAAAAGCGACAAAACTCTCCAGCCACAAAGACTGCCAGACTACATAAAAAGGCAAAAGTCAGCTCCAGACCCTTATATACCAAGGAAATATTTACCAAAAGAAAGCCAGCGAAACCGCATTAACTTCAGACAAAAGTGTCTTTGAAAAAATTCTCTATAAGGAGGGTCCCTTCATAATGATAAAAAGTTTAAAATTCACCATTTTAACATCTGCATCAAGTAAACAAAAGATCAGTTAGATACACCAGATCAAACAGAGTTATAAGGACACAGATAGGAATAGCATAATTAAGTTCAATGTAATGGACATACACAGAATAAATACACACACACCGATTAGAGAATATATATATTCTTTCCCTGCACAGGTGGGACATTTCTGACTATATGCTAGTACAAAGTTAGCTTCAGCAAATTTTCAGGTATACTGTTAGTATCAATCAGATTCCCTGATCACAATGCAATTAAGCTAGAAATCATTAACAAAAAGATAAATAGGAAAACTCTTACTTTTGGAAATCAAACACATTTCTAACAACTCAAGGATTAAAGGTAATTCCCTTTCAAGTGTCAGAAGTATGAAGTTTGTTTCAATTACCTTAAGACATATGAACCAATTTCTCATAGAATCATTAGTAAAACTGAATTATTTAAAAAACATTCCTAGTATCTAAGCTGTAGATGTGTATTTTCTATTGTGCGCGTATACTTAAAAAAATATTTACTAAAATGCACAGTTGAAAGAATGAAAGCTTACAGTTGAAGATAAGGAGTTTTAACAGTCACCTATCTCAATGGAATATCTTTTTGCTCTTTCAAACTGGAGAGGGAGGAACTGAGACAAGAAAATTCAACATTCATTAGTGTAATATCACTTTATCAAGAGCCTTGTCTGCGTTGGTCACCGAGGATACAAAGGTGAGCAAACACACAAGCTCCCAGCCTCCTGGGGTGACAACATCCTAAAGGCGACAGAAACAAACGTAAGATGGCAGCTTGGGAGATCAGGAAAGTTCGCCAGAAGAAGTCACGCTCTCGCTGAGACCTAAGGTGTAACACAAGAGAGGCCAGAAAACAACATTCCAGAAAAGAAAGGAACAGCACATGCAAAGTTACAAAGTGTTAGGTGGGCAATCAGAGTAAAACTATAATTTTCTTCTTAGATAGTCAACATGAAAACAAGGCACAATAAAAAACAGCAAAACTTTTATGCTTTCTAATCTATTCCTTCTTTAATTAGAAATTGGTTGACCCCTTCTACTGTCATAGAAGTTTTCTCCGACTATACAAATACTATCCAGATATTCTATTTATTAAGACACTTAAGAAAATATTACTGTTATACAAAATTGAATGGTTAGCATTTTCCATTCTGTCTAAAAAAAAAAAACCTATCAAAACCAACTTTAAGCCTTAAGGCCTTTCAGAAAGATATTTCCATTCCTTCAAATAAAGAGGTTTTTGCTCAGGACAGAATATACAAACTATGCTTTCTAACATGTTCTCACTAATGTATATCATGGAACAGTCCTGGCCAATTCACTCATTTCCTACCAGTATTTTCAATATTCCACACCCACTTAATTCAACCAGACAAGAACAGTAACACAAACGTACAACTTTAGATGTTGGAGCTGGAAAGAAAAATTTTTTTAAAAAAAGCATCAGGGGGGCTGGCCCCGTGGCCGAGTGCGTAAGTTCACGCGCTCAGCTGCAGGCGGCCCAGTGTTTCATTGGTTCGAATCTTGGGCGCGGACATGGTACTGCTCATCAAACCACGCTGAGGCAGCATCCCACATGCCACAACTAGAAGGACCCACAACGAAGAATATACAACTATGTACTGGGGGGCTTTGGGGAGAAAAACGAAAAAAATAAAATCTTTGGAGAGAAAAAAAAAAAAGCATCAGGGACTTCTAGAATCTTGTTATAATGATTACTCCTAAAAGTGACTATGTCAGCACAAAAGGATCCAAATCAGTTACTAAAGGTCAACTCTGACATGGAAATTACAGTTAAATTATACAGCAACAGATTAACTTCCACTAACTATTTACTTCATGTCCCTTTTGATATATATGGGCAAATATGAGAATTTCTTTCCCAAGACTTAGTAAATAAAACTTATTTTACTCCTAAATTCACCATACGACTGTGTTGAAATAACGTCCTGAGGTTTCGAGTAGAAGTCAAGACTTTACACACTCCTATTGGCCTTTTGCTGTATTTGTTAAATAAGACAAGACTGGCCTCAGAGCGACAGACAGACTCACAACTGAATTCAGCATTCTCCGGAGTAACGATTAGAAACAAAGAACAGATAATCCCTTTAAAATCTGCAGTTACTGATTAACTTTCTTTGGCAGTGAAGAATGGCCCAATTCAAGTTTTTCTTATAAAAGATAATTCCATTCTATTGTGAATACACCAATGGAGTTTTTAAGAAAGCATGACAGTTCAAAGATAGCTGCATCTTCAAGAAAATAAGAACAAATACGAAAATTATATCTGAAGAGAACTGAAGCCATTCTCTGGTAAATTCAAAGGGAAACCCAACACTACCTAAAATATCCAGATACTGTTTTTATTTCTGATCACGGTAGCAAGAGCCCAAGTGTCTTATGAGTTTTCAATTTTATAAAAAGTTAGATGTTATTACTTACCAAAGGTACATTCTCCCTACCTACTCAATTAAAGAAAAGAAAGAAAAAAACCCCAAACTACTCAGACGTTCCTAAGGGCAGGGTGCGGGGTGGGGACAACAAGGACAACTTTACTCTCTGGGAACAGTCAAAAGCTGAGATTTTGGTTTGACCACCAGGACTCACCAGGAAGTACGAAAACCAGGAAACTGAGGCAGGGTCCTTTTTACATAAACGCTTCTTTGCTCCCCCTTTTTTTAAAACTGGAAGTGGTTTGTCATAATGTAAACATGGAAATGAGCAACATGTGGAATAGTGATGAGAAAGGTTAAAGAAAGGAAAAGTCAGTATTCCTGGACTTGTCTCGAGACCAGTGTAGATAACACAGTAGGAAGTGCTGACACAAGCTTTTAAGGCTTGTGTTTAGCAAGGACACGTGCAATTCAAGTTTAGCGCAAGAACCACTATCCTTTTCAATTTTACGGAAAAATTAAGTTCAGGTTTAACAATCAAATAAAATGTGCATTGTGTACACCCTCAGGAGTTGCTAAGCTGGGTCTCACTTAAGGGACAATACGTGTAACATGCATGAGTAGATCAGAGAGCAAAATACCACAACAATGACCACCATGGAACAGATATCTACCACAAACAGCTTTTAAGGTTGCAGAATGAGTGTAAAATAGCACGTGTAATTGGTCATTTCTGGCATCTTTGGCAGCAAACCTCAAATTTCCTTAGAAATCCCTGGCTTGAGTTTTGTTTTTCAAAAGATCAACACAAAATTATATAAGTTAAAACGCCAGCCAATTCTATCACATCTAACAAAACCAAGGAAGAGCATAGCCAACGACATATTAACAAGAAGCTAATTATTTCAGTAACACCAAGCAACAGGTTGTTCCCTGGAGGACAATCTCCATTTTTTCTCAAAACAACACTGCACACCTAGCCAGACCCAGAGTACAAAATTTAACAGACTGAAAGGATATCAGATAATCTAATCTTTCAAAGGGATTTCAACTTTATCACTTCCCTAAGTTATCTACTAAAACCCTAAACCCGACAGCCAAAAAAAGTTACTATTTTCACCAACCCCAAAGAAGCTTAGAGATTTCAAAAATGAACGTGGAAGCAGGCGCTGATGTTTACAGAGGTGACATCACAAAAACTCTTTGCACAAGTCAATCCATTTCCCAAAGCACATCGGCGGCTCCCGGGAGGGTCTCCTATTTCTAATCCTCGCTCGGTGACCCGTGGTTTTCCCAGTGACTGTTTTACATCAAAAACTCAAGAAAACGCCCCAGGAAAGGGCGCGGGGGCGGGCGGCTCCTGCAGACTCAGGTAGTAAAAGGCGACCGCCGATTCCACCGACAATCCCCCGAAATGAGCGAACCCCCCGCTCCTGGCCAATTACAAGCCAATTACAAGCCTCAAAGTTGCTCCACGTAATCCGGGCCTGGGCCTCTTTTTCAGGCAAACGGGTTTATTTCCCTCCCTGGAGTTGATTCATGCTGGAAACACCGTTCAAACCGAAAAGCGAGCAAAACAAAAGGAAAAAAAACTAGAAAAAGGGAGGAAGGGGAAGCGCGGGCCGTTCCACCGGCGGCTTCCCTCCCCGGGGCCCCCGCTCGCCGGCCTGCGGGGAAAACGCCCGGTCCTCGCGGGCGGGGGGCGCGCCCCCCAAACCGGCCCGCGGGGCTGGGGTCCCCTCCTCGGGGGGACGGAGGGGACGCTCCCGGCCGCCGAAGCCGGCCGCGCGGGGCGGCGGGGAGGGGACGCCGCTCGGGATGGAGCCGGATGGTCCGGGGGTCGGCGCGGCGCTCCGGGGCCGCAGGCTCGTCCCCTCCGTCCGGGCCGCAGCCCCGCGCTCCGGCGCGAACTTCGCAGACGGCGCCGCGCGTGCGCCCCGACCCGGCCCCGCAACGCCCGCGCCCCGCCGGGGACCTCCGGCCGACCGGGCCCAGCGAGGGCGCGGCCCCTCGGCCTCCCCGCCGCCCGCGCCCGCCGCCCGGCCGGGCCTGCGCCGCGCGCCCCTCACCTTGGTGGCCATGGCGGGCGGCTCGTCTCCCGCGGCGGCGGCGGCTACGGCTGGGCCCCGGCGCGGCGGCGGCAGCGGCGGCGGCGCTCGGCGACTCGAGGCGCCGGCCGCTGCTCCAGTTCCTGCAGCTCCCCGGCTGCGCGGCCCCCGCCCCTGCCGGCCGAGCCGCCCATGGACCGCGGCGTGCGCGGCGCGACCGGCGGAAGCGCGCCCGGTGCCCTCGGCCGGCCCGGCCTCCTCGCCCACTTTCCGCCCCCGCCCCGAGCCTCCGCCCCGGGCCCCGCCGCCGCCGCCGCCGCCGCCGGGCGCCCTTTGTCCCCGCGCCTCCCCGAGCGGCGGCCCGGGTCACGATCCGCGGCCGCGCCCCGCATGGCTGCCCGTTCCGGGGCAGGGGGGACACGCTTTGCGGGAGCGCCCTGCCGGGGGGCCGCGTCCCCCGGGCCCCCAGGCCGCGCACGGCGGGCGTTCTGCGTGCGCGGTGCACGAGGTGCGAGCCTAACCCGGGCCCGTCCGCGGGCCGGGCATCTCTGTCCCGGCTCGGGATGGCTGCTGGGCCGAGTCAAATGAGTGCTCAATAAACAGCCGCGACGGAGTGGAGCCATGGCTGCCTGGCCCGACCGGCCCTTCCAGGAGGTCCTGCCTCCGGCCTGGAGTGGCCGCAGGCTGGGATCCCGGCTGGAGCGCCTGGGCCCCGGCGCCCGGGGATTTCATTCTGAGATGTCCCATTAAGCTGCTTCTGGACGCCTGATGGATTTCAGAATGCCTCAGGGCCCCAGAGTTTTGGGGGAGACAAAACAGGCTTCCACAGTGGAAATGAGAGATCTCAAATTTGCCCTTTTTTTCGTCAAATGCTTGTCTTCAGAGTTGGATATATGGGTTTTATTGGTAACTGACTTCAACTGAGCAGCAAGATTTTCTCTCACCTACCAAAAACACCACTGGAAAATATATTTTAGTGTATGTGCTGCGGAAGGGAGCACAGAGATCTATCCTAATTATTAACCTAGCGCATTTTGTTTTTATCATCAGGGATATATATATCTATATATATCGGGGGCAACTAGCAAATCAAATCAGCTTTATTAGTCTAGGAAAGCAGTAACTTTATTTAGAGTTAATGTCAAATTTGTGTCCTCTCGAAAATATTCTATTTCACCTCCAGAGAGTTCACTAGTTACCTTTAACAATGAGGTTTAAAATGGATATGGTGTTATAGAATTTTCTGTGGATTTCTGTGTTTGCTGAGCTCATGGCTAAGGCTGTAGTCATAACATTTATAAATAGCTGCCTTGCTAAGTAAAAGGAGAGTTGGAGACTGACATTCGATGACAGCCCACTTGCTGTATATTAGGCTTTTCCATGCCTTAATCTCATTTTATCCTGTTAAGAAACCCTTGAGAAAGTCCTTGTTGTCCACTATTTACAGGCATGAAGAAATCAAGGCTCACTTAAATAACTTGGCTGATGCAATAATAGTCACCAAGACTGAAAATGACCATAACCTTAGACCTAGCAGCTCTTCTAGGAATTTATCTTGCTGTCAGACTTGCACAAAAGAGCAAAGATGTTCAATAAAGTGTTGTTCTGTGATACCCCAAACAGAAAGCAACCTATATGTTTGTTAATAGGACTGTTTCAATAAAAATGGTACATCCATACAAATGAAATACTAGGAAGCCCATTAAAAAAAGGTGATATTTTAAGAAGTATTAACAAAGGTAAAAAGAACATTATGTATAGTACAATCTATTTGTGTAAAAAATATGAAAATATATTGTATATACCTAAAAGATTCCTGAAAAGATTCTCCAAATGCTACTGTCAGGATTTTTGAGTATGTATATGTATTACTTTATTTTAAAAATGAGTCTACACTTTAACAATTAATTATCTTGACTAAGAGCACACAATAATATGTGGAAAAGCCAGGATATGAACCTGGGTAATATAACCATGGGCCCTCCAGGACCAGTTCAACTAACCCCATCTTATCAACAGGGTAATTAAGAGTTGTCTTTCAGGAGCTGAGCCCTCCCTTGTCCAGTTCAGGCTGGTTGAGACCTCTAACCCATCAACTGAGCCTGTGCAAATGCTCCATAAGTGACCGTTTTGCCGTCAAGGAGCTAAGCTCATGACCTCAGATCATGGTGAGGCGCCATTTTGTGAACACCCGTCCTATGAAGAGCCATGAAGCTTGACGACGCTTGCACAGATCAGTTACCTCACTTCTCCTCACCTCCAATCATCTATCTCCACACTTCAGACCACCCTGCCCTTCATCCCATAAATTTTACCCAGATCTGAGGGCACATGCTGCCTGTCTCCTTGCAGATTAATCTCGCGAAATAAAGCTACATTTCTTTCCCCAAAAGCTGATGCCATAATCATTGGCTTTTTTAATGCTCACCAGGCAAAAGAACCCTAATTTTGTGTGGCAACAGTAGTACTATAAATAATGAGTTTTCCGTATTCTTTTACATTTGAAAGCTGGGTACAGCTCCCTGAAGCAGTTCAACAATTCGTGTTTGACAGGAAGGTACACAGTTGGAGTTCCTCCTTTGACCTGTGCCTTTCTGCATGCTCAGTTGACAAGTTCTGGGTAACCAATAAGCCTGTGCCCCTGGCACCAAGACAGACAGAAGACCAGAGTCCAAGCTTTTCCTTCTAGAACAATTTATGTAGCTCTGGCTCCATTTTTCAGAAGTAACTGTGGAGACAACGAACTCAGAATGACTAATGCAAATCTATATAAATAGTTAAGTAAACGTCACTACATATATAAATAAAAGTCACTACCTATATTTTTGAGGTGGTAAAAATATCACAGCATTGTTTTATAGAGCCCAGGAGAGCAGTCACTGACACACACCTCAGGTGAGCCCGATCCCCAACTCCCTCTCAGAGCTCTGCTTCCACTGGCCTCTCACTTCCTCCTGCCTCCTGAGCATCACACTCCCTTCCTTGCAGAGGGCCAGGACTGGCTTCTTGGGTCCGTGACGTGTGCAGTCGTGCAGGGCCTCGTGCTTAGCGGCACCCTGCTCTTGCTTTAATGCTCTGCTCTCACCATCAGTAAATTCTTAATGGTTTTGAACAAGGGGCCTCCCATTTTCCTTTTGCATGGGGACTTGCAAATTACATTGCTTAAGTTGTTTCTTGGTCTGAAATACCCAATACGCAGGAGCCCATGCACTCCCCCCCCCACCACACTCACACACCAGCTAACCTCCCACACGTCCTTCAGAGCTTCCCGGCACTGTCCAGTTCCTGCCCCAGTCTAAGTCAAGGTTATTGATAGAAGGTCTCCGAGTACTGGTTTCCTTGACCTTGGAAACTTAGCTCAGTTTCTTATTCACTGGAGAGACCATTTGCCTGCCTCCCCCATCAGACTGTAGGTAAGTTAAGGGGAGGAGGCTCTGGGCCCCTCTCGCACCTGCTCCTAGCGCCACACTTAGCTCCGAGTAAGCCACCACTAATTCTTTGTGAAATGAATGAGGAAATGAATGAACAAGAGGCGTTGCAAATCACGAATTAAGCAATAGGGCATTTGCCGAGTCTGCTTTCAAGCAACTCGCAGGATTCTGAGGAACACATTTGAAAACCACTGTCTGTCATTATCTAAGGTAATGTGAAATGTTGCATGTTTACTCAACAATATGCTGTTTTTTATTTTTATTTTTTTGGTTTCTGTTTTCTTGTCTTTTGGTAAGGAAGATTGGCCCTGAGCTAACATCTGTCCCAATCTTCCTCTATTTTATGTGGGATGCCACCACAGCATGGCTTGAGGAGCCATGCTAAGTCGGTGCCCAGGCTTTGAACTTGCAAACCCCTGGCCCAAAGTGGAGCGTGCTAACTTAACCGCTATGCCACCGAGCAGCCCTAATATCCCGTTTTTTAAAAGTATTCTTCAGAAGTGTCATTCCCTTATGATAACATTTTATAAAATAATGTTGATTTAGACTGGAAAATCGAAAATAAAACTCCTAAATGTAGCAGTGTTTACTGGAAATGTAGTGCCCAATTCATTATTTAAAAATGCAGTAAATGAAGATTTTCATTGTGTTCAAGATCTCTTTAGTGTGACTTATTGACGTGCACATCTCATGTACTTTATAGTTATTGGTTGGCATTTGTTTGTCTTGCATGTAATTACCAAGTACGTGGGATTATAAAATGCCAGTCCCCTCGTTTATAGGGGCAGAAATGAGACCGAGGGAGTTAAATGACTTACCCATGGCCACGAATTAAGGCAGAGCAGGGACAAGAGCCCACTTCTCTTATCACAGTTCTCCAAAACATTTCATTTTCAAACTAAAAATATGTTAGGTGAGAAGTTGGAGAGGAGTTTTGTGACAGTCAAGACAGTCATTGCTAAAACAGGACAAGGATTCTTGTCCTGAACTGCGCTAGGAGCCACCCACCCACACTAGAAGAACAGAAGGAGCATGACATGCTTTTGTGTCGTCTCACGGAGTCCACCTGCCCAGTGGAACAGTGGCTTCTCCCAAACGAGAAAGTTGACTTCGCTCAGATAATCATGAAGAGCCCTGGGCAAAGCTGGGGAGTCGGTGCTTCCATTTGATCACCCGTTCACACCTCCTTCTCCCCTCCCAACCATCTCCTTCCTTTGACAGGCATCCTCAGGGGTGGTGCCCTACGTGGGCTGCCCTCAGAACCCAGAACCCAGGCACGGAGCCAAGCACACGCCCAGTTCAGTTACTTCCTCTACAGCCTGAGTTTCCATTACTCCCGTTGGCGAGAACACAACTGATTGGCTGAGAAATTTGATCTGCATTGACAGACTGCTTTTGGTTATACCTAGATTGCACTTTCAAAAGAAAAAAGAGCTGCAGCCAGGGCAACAGAGCTGCTCTGTTTAGGCTTTGCCCTCTTTTTATCAAGCGGAGGCAGATGGAGTGATAAAGATTCCCAGGAAGCCTGGACTAGTGACAGCTGGTGGCGCTAGGAGAAGAATGGCCCTTAACTCTTGCCCTTGGTTCGGTTAGTGACGGTTAGGTGTTATGACTATACACTTACAAAGTTAAAGCACTTTGTTTTAACTGCAGAAATTAATAACTTCATCGTCATGACTCAGAAACTCTCTAGCCCCAACTCATTTTTTCACATTGAAATGATAGTTTTTAAAATTCGTCTTTTAAAAACTTGAAGTTTCTTAGATATGGCTATAATGGTTCAGCAAAACACAAATGCAGACTCTTTCCTTTTTCCCTCTTTCCTTCCTTAGAAGCACAGCCTTTCCCGTTGACCAATCTGGATTCTGTTACTTACAAACCATGTGACCTTAGGTACATTACTTAGCTTCTCTCATCCTCGGTTTCCTGAACTGCAAGATGAGGATGATAATAGTACCTGTCTCATGGGTTTGTTGTGTGAGTTAAACCAGATGATGAGCTCAAAGGACTTAGCATGATGTTTCATACATAATAAGCACTCAATCCATATTAGTTATGGTTCTTGTTTCTTCTTCTAGTCAAAATCAGGTTGCCCTTATGTTCCAACAGCTCAGAGCCCAATTAAATGCTAGGTCAACTAATGTGAAACTAATGTGGGAATATGAAAAGTAATGTGAAATGGAATGAAAATGTGTGATGGTCACTTACAATACGTGTTGGGGGATGGGAAGAGTGGGGAATGGTACGGATCCCTGAGTCAGCCTGGGTCCACGCTAGGATATATCTTCAGCTCTCGATTTATGAGTTAAATGAGGTTAAAGTGAACCTCAGGAGTGGCCTTGAAAATAAATAGCAGAAAGGGGTGCGACAGGTGCCTTGCCAATCACAATAAACGTATGAAGTCCTCCCCTTGTACCTGGCAGTGGTACAGGTGTTGGAGATAACAGTTCCTGCTCCCTTAGCACTTACAACCTTCAGAGGGTGGGGGAAGACAATAAACTACAATCACAGATATAACGTGCCAGGTGTCTCAGCAATGCTCTGCAGGAAAATCAGGCAGAGCAGAGGAATGAAGAGAAGCCCGAGAGGTTATTTTTATTTTTATTTTTCTTGAGGAAGATTAGCCCTGAGCTAACTGCTGCCATCCTCCTCTTTTTGCTGAAGAAGACTGGCCCTGAGCTAACATTCATGCCCATCGTCCTCTACTTTATATGTGGGACGCCTGCCAAAGAATGGCTTGCCAAGCAGTGCCATGTCCGCACCTGGGATCTGAACCGGTGCACCCCGGGCCGCCGAAGTGGAATGTGCGAACCTAACGGCTGTGCCACTGGGCAGGCTCCCCGGAAGAGGTTATTTTATAGAAGTCTTTCCCTTGGCGTTAGGATGGCTGATGATATGTAGAAAAGTGTACGGTTCTTTGTTTTGGTTGGTTGGCTAATTGGTTGATTTTAAGTTTTGTTCCATTTTGACTAAGTCACTTTTCTCTCTCTGCTGTCTGGGAAACACAAGCCGTGAATAGTAATGGGACATAGGATCCAGAACTGGAGATTTAGTGGGAATCTGATTGCTAGGAGCTGAGCAGGCAGGAAGGGGCAGTAGGTAATGGCGGGAAAAGGCTGGAGGTTGGTGAGGTTGCACAGATGGCAGAGGTGGCACAGGCAGGCAGGGTTGGGCTGCAACAGAGACTGTTGGCGCTGGGTTCCGTACTAGCCTGTTTGCTCATCCTAGAAGGAAGACTGGGTTAGGAGATTGAGATCAGGGCAGTGATGGTAAGATTGGCTAACCAGTTGGCTTCCCAGAGGAGATTCCAGCCTCCAGGATCCCTGATGTCCCCTAAAATTCTACCCTAGGACATTGCTTTGACTCTCTGACCTGTTATGGACAGACTCTGGTGCGAGTCCTCAGATACATAATTTACAGTCAGTGATTGGACACAATGAAGTGAATAATAGTGAATGGTTGGGTAGCAAAGGACAGTTTGCTAGCTCATGTGTCATTGCTCAAGTCACAGGCTATAGAGTGTTACTTTTAATGCTGATGTCCCACCTAACACACTAGCACACACAAACACACACTTCTGATCCTTCTTCGTGGAGAGCAATTCTAATGACAGTGCTTGCTAAACACAAGTACAGGACATTTACTGCACCTGCCATGCTTTAGAGTGGGCAGTGTGAATGACAGCCTCCATCCCTTGGAGTCCTGTTCCTGTCCAGGCTTTGGATCAGAAAGGCCACCGACAGCTGAGTGCTGAATGGTGACCACGTTCCCATCGAGTTGGACATTCCTCATCTTGAAACTCATTTCTGCTGCTACCACCTGTGTGAATTTGAGCAGGTTATTTAATCTTGATCCTCCATTTTCTCATTTATAGGGAGACTCCCCTGAAGCTTGTTTAGAAGATTCAGTACAACTGCCTTTAACTGGAGTAGGATGCTGTTCTAACAGATCTTAATAGTGATCAATAACTGTCTACTTGGTGGGCTTCACTCTGGGTGCCAATTTCTCGTTGCAGTTTTCAGATCTATAACAAATTGCCTAATATGCTGTCCCACAATGATTGCAGCTTTTTTCTTTTTTCTTTTTGGTGAGGAAGATTGACCCTGAGCTAACATCTCTGCCAATCTTCTGTTTTGTGAGTGGGACATGACCACAGCATGGCTTGATAAGTGGTGTGAGGGTCCACGCCTGGAATCTGAACCCATGAACCCTGGGCTGCTGAAGTGGAGCACGCAAACCCGACCACTACACCACCCAGATGGCCCTGATTATAGCTTTTTTATGGTTCACATCCAGTGAACAAATTTGCTCACTCCTATGGCATTTCTTACTTCTTTCCCTTTCCAGTCATTCTTCTCTTTCTTCCTCCTTATTGTGTTTCATTTCAGCCCCTTGATATATTTAATCTCTTCTCGAATGTGTCTAGCGTGTCTACTGTAGTTTCTCGGAATTTTCACAGGCACCTCAGCAATTTTTCTGCTTCTCAAGATCATTAAGCCTTTAAGTCAGGAAATGTGAAAATGCAAAATATTCTTTTAAGTAAATAAATGCATAGGAACTCACAATTCTTATAAACATAAACTGTGCATTAATTTCAAAATAGGTTACAAGTTTATTGTTATGCTTTGTAGAAATAGAGAAATTCTAAGCTTAATTTTTAAAAGGTATTAAATAGGGGGCCGGCCCCACACCAAGTGATTAAGTTCATATGCTCTGCTTTGGCAGCCCAGTTTGCTGGCTCGGATCCTGGGGGTGGACATACGCACCACTTATCAAGCCATGCTGTGGCAGCGTCCCACATAGGAGAACTAGAATGACCCGCAACTAGGATATTCAACTATGTACTGGGGCTTTGGGGAGAAAAAAGATAAAAGAGGAAGATTGGCAACAGATATTACCTCAGGGCCAATCTTCCTCACCAAAGAGCATACTTAAAAAAAAAAGTATTAAGTAAATAACTGCTCAGAAACACATGGTTCTTATAAACAATCCCTAGCTACCAGTTCGCTGTGCAGGTTGATACTTGGAAAGTAAAGGTGTAGTTTTCAGGTGGTGGTTGTTCATTGACCGGAGTGATGCACGCAAGAGGCCTGGCCCACCACTTGGCACACATTAGGCATTCAAGGAGCAGTGGCTCATATTAGAGCTAGTATTGTTTATTAGCTGCTTTTTATTTCATTCACAAAATATTTGAGAGCTTACCACGTGCAAAGAGCTACGGTACATAAACTCAAAGTCTTGAAAAACGCATTTTGTGCTCTCCCGGAATTTAAAAGGTCATCAGGAAAATAAGACATCGCTCCTGCTACCACATTCCGAGGCCCTGAGGACAGTCCTGGCTGGCTGTTCCCTCTTACTAGACAAACGTCCTCTGCTCTTTCCTGGAAACAAAACTCTCATGGTCTTGCCATCAGAACCACTGGGAGAAATGCCTATGTTTTAGAGAACCTGTGGTTTCAGAAGTAAAGAGAGGGAAAAAGCTGTGAAAAGCAGAACAATTTAAGGGAGGTAGTCAAACCACACTGCCTGGACCTCAAACCCCAACACACTGGCCCCAGGGCTAGCATGCCTCTCTACCATCCCCCACCTCAAATGTCTCTCACGGGAATGTGACAAGTAGAGACTAACTTCACATGTTCTTTTGAAAATCTAATCGTTTTTTTGGAAGGCTAAAGGAACTATTGGTCCTTTGTATAAAACTGTCCTGATAAATATGCAGTAGACTGAGTTTATTGAAATGAAGGGGACGTGAATAATTTTGTGATACTGATGAGGATTTTTAGGCTGCTTAATTTTAAAATGGTTTATGATGAGGATTTTTAGGCTGGTTACTTTTAAAACTGTAGATGAGAAGCAGGCTCCGAGGACTGGAATTTTGCTTGCCCTTTTGAGACATTTGCGTTTGTGAAGGAAGGGGGGATGACCTTGTAGGGACCCGAAATTGGCCACCCCAGGATATGTCTCTTTGGCATCAGGATTGTTTTGGGCTGATTGCTTTCGATAAACTGGGACAGGGAAGGAGGCTCTGGGGAATGGAACTTGCCCTTGTTGGGACACATTTACATTTGTAAGGTAAATCTCTACCTGTAAAAGGTGCCTCCCTCTCTGTACCAGGAAGAAGAAAGGAGATGACCTTATCCCTAGAAATTCTTAATGGGGAAGGCAAGAACTTAAGTTGGTTGCTGTCTGGCAATCTCATGTAACTGGTTTAGGGTGGTGGCATCTAACCTTTCTAACCTTTACGTAATCCGATTTGATTCTTGTCTAAAAGTCATGGGATCACCCAATGACCAGACCCCACCTGCACTGATACCATTTTAACTTTTTTTCATGTTCTTCCCTTTGTCTTCGTAAAGAGATGACTCACATACCTATGCCTTAAATTTAGCCCTAACCCTCAACTCCGGGCAGCAGCAGGAGCTCTGACTGCCCGTGGGTCCTGTCCCCAGGCACCAGCTCTGCCTGCCCATGGGTCCTGTCCCCATGCCAGTGGGGACAGCAGAAGCGGCGGCAGCAGAAGCTCTGACTGCCCATGGGTCCTGTCCCCATGCTATTCCACACTATTCTCTAAATAAAAGAGCACTACTGCCAGATCTTAAGAGTCTAAGAAATCTTTCTTTCGACTCCTCGGCTCACCGACCCCGCATCAACACCACTACTAACTTTGTAATCAGATACTTACGCTCTGAGCTGACCTGGGTCACTGAGGAGGGGATCCAAGTTCTTGCCTCAGTGGGCACGGTTATGCGCCCAGTTCCATAATTTGCAGGTCCCAGAGCAAAATGAAAATATAGGAACTCTTATTCAAAAATGATTAAGAATTTCAGAACAATAAATGAGAACTTTATCTTATACCATACACAAAAATTAACTCGAAATGGATTAAAGATTTAAATGTAAGACCTGAAACCAGAAAACTCCTAGAAGAAAACATGGCGGAAAAGCTCTTTGACATTGATTCTTTTGGATATGCCACCAACAGCATGGGCAACAAAAGCAAAAATAAACCAGTGGGGCTCCATCAAATGGAAAAGCTCTGTGCAGCAAAGGAAACCATCAACGAAATGCGAAGCCAAAGTACAGAGTGGGAGAAAATATTTGCAAACCATATATCTGATAAGGGGTTGATATTCAAGATATATAAGGAATTCATACGACTCCTTAGCAAAAAAGCAAATGACCTGATTTAAAAATGGGCAAATGATCTGGAAAGACATTTTCCTAAAGAAGATATACAAATTGCCCACAGGTATTTGGGAAAGTGTTCAACATTGCTAATCATCAGGGAAATTCATATCAAAACCACAATGAGATATTTCCTCACACCTGTTGGGCTGGCTATTATCAAAGAGACAAGAGATAAGGGTGTAGAGAAAAGGGAACCCTTGTACACTGTTGGTGGCGATGTAAATTGATACAACCATTATGGAAAACAGTATGGAGGTTCCTCAGAAGATTAAAAATAGGACTATTGTATGATGCAGCAATCCCACTTCTAGGAACAGAACCAAAGGAATGAAAATCACTATCTTGAACAGATATCTGCATTTCCACATTCATTGCAGCATTATTTGAAATAGCCAAGATACGGGAACAACCTAAATGTCCTTTGACAGATGAATGGATAAAGAAAAGGTGACGTGATAGAACATTCTTCAGTTGTAAGAAAGAAGGAAATCCTGATATTTGTGACAACGTGGATGAACTTGGAGAACGTTAAGTAAAATAAACCAGACACAGAAAGACAAATAGTGTGTGATCTCACCTATATGTGGAATTTTAACAAGCCAAGCTCATAGAAACAGAGAGTAGGATGGTGGTTGCCAGGAGCTGAGGGGTGGGGAAAACGGGGAGATGTTGGTCAGGGGGTACAAACTTTCAGTTACAAGATGAATAAGTTCTGGGGATCTAATGTAGAGTATAGTGACTGTAATTAATAATACTGTATTGTATACTTAAAATTTGCTAAAAGAATAAATCTTAAGTGTTCTCCCCATGCACAGAGTGGTAACTATGTGAGGTGATGGATGCGTTAATTAACTTGATCGAGGTAAATCATTTCACAATGTATACATATATTAAATCATCACTTTGTATACCCTAAATATAAATAATTTCTATTTGTCAAATATACCTCAATAAAGTGGAAAAAAGTAAAGAAATTTAAAAATAAAGCTGAAAAATAAAAAAGAGCAAATATCCCAACAAAAGCACAAGGTGAAAAACATTGAAAATTCAGGACAGAGTTAAAAGACAAGTGGAATGTGATTAAAAGGGAGGTAGAATTTGAGATGGAATTCATATCAGAAATGAAACTACACAAGCATGTTCCAAACTGATGAATGACAGCAATCTTATAGATTTGATTAACTCAACATCCCCTAAGCAAAGAAAATACACAGGAAACCATAATGAGCTGCACTATGGCCTAAAAACTGAAGATAATGAGAAAGATTTTAGAGAATACAGAGGCCAAATAAGCAAGAAAAAGGCTGACAGCCGAGGTCTCAACAGAAATAAAGACTGACATCAGTGGAACACCATTTTTAAAGAGGTCAAGAAATCTGTTAAGACAGAATTCTATGCCCAGCAGCAATACTGCCCCAAAATGAAGATTTAAGAAAAGCTTAAGATAAAACATTTTGTCGTTAGCAGCTTTGAATTAGAAATAATACTAAACTGAGTTCTTAAGTCCAAAGGAATATAATCCCAGATTGAAAACTGGAAATGCAGGAAGGAATGGAGATTAACAAAAAGGATAATATATAGACAAGAATAAATGAAGATTGTTTTAAGAAGCTATACTAGAAGTGTGTCATGGAGATTAAAATACATGCAGAATTAAAATGCATGATAAGAGTAATGCAAAAGTCAGTAAGGATAACAGTAGAATTGAAAGTGTTCTAAGGTGTCAGCATTTGGGGGATGTGGTAAAAGTAATTTTTTTATTAGGCTAATTAAGTAAAGTATGCATGATTTAATCATTAGTGTAACTGCACAATGATTTGTGTGGGATTATCACTAACGAGTTTATAGAGGGATCAAGGGAATAATAAAATACTTAGTTCAAAGTAAGTCAAGGAAAGAGATTAAAGGGATAATCAGGAAACTTCAAAACTAGGTGGAATTTGAGCTTATCTTGAAAGACAGTTAAAATGTAATTTTTCAAGGTAGAAGAAACGGTGTGAGCAAAGACACAACAATGAAACAGTTCAGGCTGTATTCCCCTGATGTCAGCTAGACCAAGGTTACTGGGGACATGTGTCATGTGGGAAATAGACCTAGAAAGATAGAGAGCACATTATAGCTTGAGAGGCCATGGGAAACCATTAGAAGGGATCTTAAAATGATGTCTCTGGAAAGTGAACCTGGCAGTGGTGTGTAGAAGGCACTGGAGCAGATGGACCCGAGACGGAAGGAGGCAGGCGAGAAGGCCCTTCTGTATTGAAGGTATCATTTGTATAGCAGTCATGGCCACACCATTTTGAAATGTCCTTCTCTCTTCTCTTCTCCAGGAACTTGGGACTAAGACAAAGAATATGGCCATCATTCTTTTTTTTTTGAGGAAGATTAGCCCTGAGCTAACTACTGCCAGTCCTCCTCTTTTTGCTGAGGAAGCCTGGCCCTGAGCTAACATCCGTGCCCATCTTCCTCTACATTATACGTGGGATGCCTACCACAGCATGGTTCGCCAAGCGGTGCCGTGTCTGCACCCAGGATCCGAACCGGCAAACCCCGGGCCGCCGAGAAGTGGAACGTGCGAACTTAACCGCTGCGCCACCTGGCCATCATTCTTAAACGATCAAGACAACCTTGATAAGAGAAGAAATATCCAAAGTCACCTTGAAGAGATAAAATGGCTCTTTGGCATGTGAAGTTGATGAAGAATTAGATTAAAGGTATTAACATATTTGAAGAAAGGAGTGCCTTTCAGTAGAGGGTGTTTGACTTGCCTTGGAAGCAGAGAAAAGGAGAGTCCAGAGGGCA
The DNA here is from genome assembly GCF_041296265.1 of Equus caballus. NCBI lineage: Eukaryota > Metazoa > Chordata > Mammalia > Perissodactyla > Equidae > Equus > Equus caballus. Next base: position 10,250,780 of record NC_091714.1, read on the forward strand.
ACGTGGCCGTGCCCACGAGCACCTACGCAGGACTCTGGTGCCTTCCCTGTCCTGGCCTTGTGAGGAAGGATCAGCCTACCTTGGCCTGATGCCGGTAAACATATGCAGAGCATGATTATCTCCCAGTGCTCTGATTCCAAGCTCAGAAAGCACTCCATCTAGCTTGCCTGGAGGGAGAGAAGCTGCTGTCCAAGGACTCAAGTGTCCCAAGCCTTTGGCAGTTACAGGTTCCCTTACAGTAGGATAAATTGGCATCGTGAAGTCGCTGTCACTCTCCTGAGCCTGGTTCGTGTGAGTCTGCCCCTCTGATGCAGAGGCACAATTAAGGTGGTGACAAATCCATTTCTGAGCGTGCCAGGTGGGTGGCTACAAAGGAGTCAGGCAGGTGCATTGAGGGAACATGCCACTGTGCCCCTCTTGTGTGACAGGGACACGTTCCTCTGCATGGCTGCTCATCAGTATCTTCTTGCTTCTTCAAATGTCTATACAATGGGATGGAAAGGAAAGAATCACATGAGAGATAATTTTGTTGTTGTTGTTTTAATTTCTATGATGGAGAATTTCAAACATTCAGAAGTAAATAGAATGGTAAAATGAACTTCCATGTACCCCTTATTCAGCCTCAGGAGCCATCAATTCATGCCAGTCCTCTCATTCCTACACCCACCCACAACTCCCTCCCATATTATATTGAATGAAGTACTAGCCACCATATTTCATCAGTAGATATTTCAGGAAATGAATGTAAGAGACATTTGGAATGAAGCACATACAAGACTTGGTGGCCAATTATATACATGTGGAAGGGAAAAAAATGAAGGTAATGATGCTTCTAATGCTGGATAATAGCAATTGCTAACATTTTCTTAGCACACACTGGGTGCCAGGGACTGTTGGTGGCATGTTTCGTATTAGGTCTTCCGGAGAAGGGTGAAGCCATTGATAGAAATGAGGTGCTAGGGAGGAGCCCGGGTCTGACTTCTTTCTTCTTTCTTCCACGGCTGGCTCCAGCACCTCTGGGATTAACATGATTCTTGAAAAGCGAAATTTTAGTGGCCATGGGCCAACATCCCTTAAGGGAGATTCTCAGAAGTGGGGGCAGCACTTATGTCCAGTAAGGGGCAGTGATGGCAAACGTGTAAATGTTAATGATCATCAGAGGGTGTACGGACTAGATTTGCAACCTCTGTTAGACCATTTCCTTAAGTCCCTCCTACTCTGATGCTGGATATTTGCGCCCACTGCTGTTGTCTGTGGCTCACCCTTTACCCGTGTATGTAAGCAGGCTTCCGCCTGTGGTGGGTAGCCCCATCTGTCCTGGCTGGGGTCTCCTCCACCCCGAGGAGGGGTCAGAGTCTTGCCTCCAGCTCCCCGAAGTTGGCCGAGCTGAACCTGACTGAGCTTTAAGAGTTGATATCTGGGTGGAAATACTTGGCAGATATTAGAAAGGAGAATAGGGCTCTGGAGAAAGGATAAGCCTGAAAATGAAGACTTAGAAATAACAGAGCAGTGAAAAGAGGTGAGATATTCGAGGGAACAACTGTGGAGGCATTGCAGCCAGGACTGAAGAGCAAGCTGGGTGTGATCAGACGCTAACACGGGAAATGATGGAGAGAAAGGATCCTAGCTTTTTCCTGTGCCACACGATTTGGGAACAAGAACATTTAATCAAAGATGCAAAATTTTGAACATTTTAATGCCATAGGGAAATCAATTTTTTAGTTATAAATTTTTAACTGAAATAAAAATCTTATATTTGTAAGGCTCTTTTACGGACCTAAAGTCACTTAATTAGCAACAGAATAATCATTTACTTTGAACATAAAATGGCTATATTTCAGATACTAAACCTGCAAGTATAGTTTAATAACAGCATGGTTAAAAATGTTCAGCTCACTTGAACATTGTTTTAGGTTTTTTAGTCATTATCAGCTTCTTAAAATCACCTGAAAACTTCAGAAACGAAAACTTGTCAACGTAAACAACAAGAGTTTTTTTTTCCCTTGATATTCACTATCACGTCAAGTAGACAAGGAGAAAAAAAACAATTTCGAGAATCTAAGATGAGTAAAAGAGAAACAAACACCCCAAGCCTCTCTAGCTGTCACCTTCTCCGTCACATCCTTTGATACGGCCGTCAGCATTGCTTCAGCTTCTGGTGTCTTTCTCCGTGATCTTTTCTAAAGGATTCTGCTGACTTCTGGAAACTGTTTTCACAAGGATGGTTGTTAGGCTCTCTGCCCTTCCACATGGTATTGTATTTCTTGAGAGTGTGAGGAGGATTTCCAAATAGAGACTAATTTTTTTCACATGTTACAGAAAACAGAGTATGAGGAATGGAAAGCAGATGCCACGCAAAGACCTGGCCTCTCTGTCATGGGAGGGAGAAGCTCCCACTGCATTCAGAAGGTGTATGAGTCAGCTCCGGCCCTGTGACAAAGCACCACAGACTGAGCGGCTCACACAACACATCTTTATTGTCTTGTCATTCTAGAGGCTGGAAGTCTGAGAGCATCGTTGGTTGGTCCCCTCCAAAGGCTGTGAGGGAGAATCTGTCCCAGGCCTCTCCCTAGTGTATTAGTTAGGGCTCTCCAGAGGAACAGGACCAATGGGATGTGTATATATTAAGAGAGAGATTTACTTTAAGGAATTTGCTCCCGCCATTGCGGGCTTGCTGAGTCCAAAATCTGATGGGGTGAGCTGACCGGGTGGAGACCCAGGGAAGAGTTGCAGTTCGAGTCCAAAGACAGTCTGCTGGCAGAATTCCTCCTTCCTGGGAGAGGTCAGTCTTTGTTCTTTTCAGGCCTTCAACTGATTGGATGAGGCCCACCCACATTATGGAGGGTAATCTGCTTTACTCAAAGTCCACTAATATCAACATTAACATCATCCAAAAAACACCTTCAAAGAAACATCCAGAATAATGTTTGACCAAATATCTGGGCACCATGGCCCAGCCAAGTCAACACATAAAATTAATCACCACACCCAGCTTCTGGTGGTTTCCCGGCAATCTTTGGTATCCTCTGACTTATACGTGCATTACCCTAATCTCTGCCTCAGTGGGTCTGTCTGCGTCCAACTTTACCCTTTTCCCCAGTTTTCCCCCCAAGTTTTCCCAGGACAACAGTCATATTAGATTAGGGGCCCACCCTACTCCATATGACCTTGTCTTAACTACTTATATCTACAAACGTCCTATTTCCAAATAAAGTCACATTCTGAGTTACTGGGGGTTAGGACTCCAGCATAAGCATTTTGGGGAGGACACGATTCAACCCCTCACAGAGAGTGATCTTCTTACAAACCTTCTTCTACTTGCCCCTCTCCCCTGCATGGGGATGTTGACCGGCTCCTTCCTGGGCTCCTGGGCTCCTCAGTGTTCTCCACCTACCTCTTGACCACTCTGTCTCATGCTCTCTTTAAAAAATATCCTTTCATTCTTAAGTTTTAGAAATAATACATATACATTGTAAAAGATTAGAATAAATAAATGAAAGCAAAACTACTACTAGCGTTTTGGCATGTGTCCTTCCAGATTTCTTAATCTCTTCTTTCCTCTGTACAAACTACTTATATGCAGAAATTCCTTTTTTTAATGTTTTTTTATTGTGGTAAAATATAGATCTAACATAATATTTACCATTGTAATTTTTTGTGTGTGTGAGAGGAACATCGGCCCAGAGCTAACATCTGTTGCCAATCTTCTTTTTTTTTTCTTCTTCTTCTCCCCAAAGCCCCCCAGTACATAGTTCTATGTTCTAGTTGTGAGTGCCTCTGGTTGTGCAATGTGGGACGCCTCCTCAGCGTGACCTGTCCGTGCCCAGGATCCGAATGGTGAAACGCTGGGCCACCGAAGCAGAGCGCACAAACTTAATCTGCTTTCTGCCTGCATAAATTTGCCTAGTCTAGATATTCTATGGAACTGGAATCATACAATATTTGTCCTTTTGTGTTTGCCTTATTTCACTCAGCATGATGTTTTCAAGGTTCATCCAAGTTATGGCATGTCTATACGTCTGTATTGGATTATAAGTCTAATCTTCTGCCAATAGCACATTGTCTGGAATACTGTCAGTTAATGTTAAGTTTTGAAATCAGGAATGTAAGCCTTTTAACTTTCTTCTTTTAAAAAACTGTTTTGTCTATTCTAAGGTCTTCACACTTTCATATAAATTTGAGAATCAGCTAGTTGATTTCTAGAAAATGTGCTTTCTGGGATTGTGATTGGAAATGTTTTAATCTGTAGATCAATTTAAGGAGAATTGCCATCTTAATCTTGAGACTTCCAATACAAGAATGGCTCTCTCTCCATTTATTTAGGTTTTCCATAACTTCTCTCAAATGTTTTGAAACGTTCAATGTTGAGGTCTTACACATAGTCCATTAAATTTATTCCTGTGTTTTTTGATGCTATTGCAGATAAAAATGTTTTAAATTTTACCTTCTAATTATTCATTGTGAGTATATGGAAACACAATTGATTTTTGTTTACCAACTTTATATCTAACAACCTTGCTAAATTCACTTATTAGTTCTATAATTTTATTTATTTTTTTGCTGAGGAAGATTCACCCTGACCTAATATCCATGCCAATCTTCCTCTATTTTTTAGTATGTGGGCCACCAGTACAGCATGGCCCCTAACAGAGCGGTGTAGGTCCACACCTGGGAACCAAACTGGGGCTACCAAAATTGGAGGGCATTGAACTAAACCACTAGGACACTGGGGCTAGCCCTGGGATATTTTTAAAGATCACTCAACATTTTCTACATAGACAATCATGTTTATAAATAAAGACAATTTTATTTATTCCTTTCTAATCTGTATGTCTTTTGCTTCTTTTTCTTATATTATCACACTCATTGGGAGCTCCAGGAGGATGACTAGAAATGATGAATGTGGAAATATATGACTTGCTCACTACCCTAGATAGAAAGCTCTCACTCTTTCGCCATTTGGTATGATATTAGCCAAAGGTTTTTCATAAATGTTCTTTATTAGGTTGAGGAAGTTTCCTTCTATTCTTCATTTGTCAAAAATTGTTTGTCTTTGAAAAATCATAACTAGCTACTGAATTATGTCAAATGCTTTTTTTCCTTTACGTCTATTGACATGATCCTACATTTAGTTTTCCAGTCTGTTGATGTGGTGAATGCCATGAATTTTTTAAAGTGTTAAACCAAACTTGCATTCCTGGGATAAACTCCACTTCATTATGAATATCTTATTCTTTGTCTACGTTGGTGGATTCAATGTGATCACATTTTCTGAGGATTTTTTGCATCTTTGTTCATGACTGGCATGGATTTTCCTTCCTTGTAGTGTCATTGACTGACTTTTGCAGCAGAGTTGTGCCAGCCTCATAGGATGAGTTACAAAGGGTTCTTTCCTCCTCTGCTTTCTGGAAGAGTTTATGCAGACTTGGTATTACTTCTTCCTTAAATGTTTGATAGAATTCATTTGTAAAGTCGAAGGCCTAAATCTGGGGTTTTCTTTGTGGGAAGATTTTTAATTACAGATTCAATTTCTTCAGTTGATATAGGCTTATTCATCCTTCTTTCCTTGAGTCAGTTTTGATAACGTGTGTCTTTGAAGGAATTTTTCCATTTCATCTAAATTGTCAAGTTAGTTTGCGTGAAGTTGTTCGTAATATTCCCCTGTTATCCTTTTAATGTCTAAAATCTTTGGTGATGTCCTCTCTTTCATTCTTATGATTGTTAGCATAGGTATTCTCCATTGTTTTCTGGTGCCGCTGGTCACTGTGCACTGCAGGAGCTGGTCACGGGAGAAGAGGCAGGCCCTGTGGGATCCTGGGGCTGGGCAAATGGCCACGCTTCAGGGGCTCAGTCCTGGGGAAGCCATGTACACTGTGAGCACACCAGAACCAGGAAGAAGAACGCTTCCCTTCTGCAGTGTTTCCCCAGTGCTCTCTACTGACAAAGCTTAACATCAAACCATCTGGCAAAGGAAAATATTTAAAGGGCCCAGATCCATTGCACAGAGCTGGCAAAACGGGTGAATTTGGAGCCAAGAGGTGATTAATCATAAGCCAGCACAGGCTGATTTGTTAGGCAACAAAAGCTAACTGAAGGAGGTGGATATTAGACTTTTTTGGTTTCTCTTCCAAGTCTCTTAAATCCCATTTCACTTTTTCCTTCTCTTTATCTCTCTATGTCACAATCTGGGAAATTTCTTACAGACTCAAGTCTTTCCTCAGCTCTGCCCAACCTGTTGGTAACCTCCCCCTTGAATTTTAAATTTTAAAAACTACCTATTTTTCTATTTCCAGAGGAGTTATTTGGATCTTATCTTGTTACACAGTCCTGTTTTTTTTTTTTTTTTTACAATGATTTCTACATCTTTTGAAATATAATTTTAAACACTGCTGTTTTATCTTCTATTTCCAATTCTGTTATTATCTCAAGTTCTTGCTAATCCTCCATTTGTTGTATCTGTGACCAGTTGTTTCCTCCTGCGGTTTATAATTTTTGTTTGTGAGCTCATTTCTTTAGGATATTTTTCTGAGAAAGTCACTTGTATCTTCAACTAAGAAAATACCCCTGGAGAATAGTTTATATTTTCTCCTAGGCAACTAAAGATTTCATCAGCCTGAGACTAATTTTCACGCTAACAGTTGAGTTTGGGAATTCTCCCACAATGAAGGCATTGTTAATTTCAACTCCACACCCCTGCATGGCGTAGCTTTGGACTCCAATAGTTCATGGGAGGTGTTTTTTCCTCCTAGGGTCCTGGGCAGGGTACACTTTGTTGTTGCTTTTTGGGAAAATAGGGAGAGTTTTTAGGCCCCTTTTAGTGAAAGGATGGCTCACCTAGGGTCTTAGTTCATTTCAGGGTCTCAATTCCAGCTCCTTGCTTCATGTGGACCCAAGACTACTTCTCCTGCCCTTGCTTGAGTGTTAAAATCCCGGCCCTGGTCTTTGGGGCCTATATCCAGATCTAATTCCTGCCCTTACTAGACATCTGAGACCTCAAATTATAAGTTTACTACTCACTCTGACACCTGGAGCTTTTGAGCTCAGCTATGCCTTTGAAGTCATTTTTGTTGTATTTTACCTAATGTTTCTACATGTTTGTGGAAATGTCGTGAGGGGGGAGTGGAGTCTGCATTAGCTTGATGTGCCCTGTTTCTGGAACCTGAGTTTTAGATCTTCCATCATCCTAGAATTTACAACTGAAGATTTTAATCAGGAGAGGAACTCGATCAAATTTATTTTACCATAACTCTGGTTGATGTGAGACTGAATCTTAGAAGAAAGTGATCCATGACTGGAGGATCAGTTAGAATGTTATTGCAAGAGCCAAGATCTGAAGACGATTCGATCCTGAAGGGTCCCCCTCCCTTATCCCACTCAAGGAGAGTCCTTGTCCTTTAATTGAGAAGAGAAGACTGTGCACTTGTCTGGGCAAGAGAGGCTTCAAGAAGGAGGTGACAACTGTTCCCATCTTTGAAGCATGGAGACTTATTGGTAAGAGGAGTTATTGGTGACAGTGAGAAGAGAAAAGAGTCTTCTTTTATTTTTTCTTTTTATTTAAGATTGGCACCCGAGCTCACATCTGTTGCCAATCTTCTGCTTTTTCTTCATCTCCCCAAGGCCCCCTGGTACATAGTTGTATATTCTAGTTGTAGGTCGCTCTATGTGCTGTGTGGGGCGCCGCGTCAACGTGGCCTGATGAGTGGTGCCATGTCTGTGCCCAGGTTCGGAACTGGAGAACCTGGGTCCCCAAAGTGGAGAACGTGACCATAACCACTTGGCCACGGAGCTGGCCCTGAGCCTTCTTTTAGAGTGGACAGGCACAGAATGGGGTCAAGAAAGGAAAGTAGTAGCAATGCACATGACTTAGAAAAGGATTGGGGAGAAAGAGAGGCCAAGCAGGGAGGAAACGGAAGAAGCAATGGAACCTGACTGGGGAGGCCATTTAATCCCCTATAGACATTCTCATTGTTGATGGTTATTAACAGCATTTTTTGCAAATACTGTACTGGGCTTAGCCATTGCAGAAACCAAAAAGGATATTTTGTTTAGATTGACATATGAAGCCAGTTGGGGCCAAAAACGTCCAATCCCGTGACAGTCTGAGTTTAAATTTCAGAAAGAAAATAAATGTTTGACAATTGATTTAAAATCATCTACTTCCGACTACATTGAAACAAACAGTGTTTGTTGGTTTGGTTGCTTCCAGTTGCCATTTTTCACTTGATTTTAAGATTATTTAGGAGACAGCAGGATATACAGATGGATGTTTAATTTGCTTTATTTAAAAAATGAGATTGACGGTTGTTTATAGAGAAACTTTAGGATGTTTTATTTTTCCCACTAAAAATTGCATGGCCAAAATTATACCCATGGAATAATGTTTCACCACCACTTCTCTCCATAATTATCAAATATTTTGGAGAATCTGAGTAACTGTTACATCTGTTGCAGACATGTGACTCAGTAACCTATGGCATATGCAGAAATGGAGAAATGGAAATAAGGACAGAGGGAAAAGCCTAGATGATGGATTTACCAGACAGAGCAGAAAAAGAAGCCAAGAGAAAGATACCTCTTTTCTTTTTTTCTTTTTAAAATGATGAACAGTTATAGAGTAGCTCAATTTTAGGCCAACACTGTTTTGGCTGTTTATCCTTCTTAATAGCCTCATAAAAGAAATAAACATACTTTTTATTAGGTTTTTGTGTATGGAGTTCCAATAAAATGTTCCAATAACAACTTTCAACTCGCAGACTACCAGTGGGATGGGTGTCTATTACTGTGGCAGGCACTTAATAATCTTACCCGAGTACCAGGCCTTTGGCCAGGAAAAACTGATGTATGTGGTAAATTACAACATACAGGCCTTTTCTTACACATCTGGGTATATTCAGAGGCTGACATGGCGTGTGACAGAGGGTAGACACTCAACGAAGCTTTCTGAATGAATCTATGTGCAAATGCACCCATGAAAAGATAGGACAGGGTAACATAAACATATGTGTAGATAATAGGTTATACAACAGGGGCTGTCTATTGAGTGAAAATTTTACCCAGTGGGACACTTTGAGCAAAGATGAGTGAACCTGAGCTTTATTTGACCTCCTCGGGGGGGAAAGTAGATTTATTTAAAATTCTGTAGTTTCCATCTTTTTATTCGCGTCACGTGTTCTATCCTCATTTGTGGTGGGATACAATGTCACTTAGCATCTCTGTCTATCACGAAACACGAGAAAATTGTGTCCAGAGTCCCCGATGTCTGGCAAATTGGAGCAGGCGCCGCCTGAACCCACCTGGACGCAGGTGGACGGGCAGGGATCACCTGGGAGGTTCAGGTCACAGTCCAGGCAGGAGACGATGGAAACCTGGGTTGGGATGGTGGCCACAGGGACAGAGAGGAGGGCCATCTGAGATGATAGGACGCGGGACTGATCAGATGTGGGGAGTGAGACACAGGGAGAGTCAAGGATCCTGGTGTGGGTGACTGGGTGGGTTGTGACGCGATGACTCAACATAGAAAAGCCAGGCAGAGGGAACCACTGGGGGTGCAGGAGCTGCTGGGTTCCCGGATGAAGCCTCCAGACCACGCTGGTATGACTCACGGTCTCTGAACCTCAGTGAGGGCCTGCTGCTGAACTTGCACTACCTTTGTAAGGAAAAATGGATGGATTTTGTCATTTATAAATATAACTGTGCCAAACGTTCGTCTGTTTTTTGAAGGCTGTGCGGCACCTGGCTCCACTGCCTGCTTCTGGGCACCCACCAACCCCCAGCAACGATAGTGCTGGTGGAGCACAGGACACTGCTTCTCACTGTGGGAGTGAAGGTGGCTCCTCCCTCCCCACGCATTCTGGCTGCCAGGATTCTGGCTGCCAGGACTCTGGCACACGCCGGGGGTTCAACCCCTTGGATGCTGTGATGGTTCATTTTACGTGTCAACTTGGCTGCGCCACGTTATCCAGATATTTGGTCAAATACTAGTCTAGATGTTGCCCTGAAGGTATTTTTAGATGAGATTAACATTTGAATCAGTAAACATTGAGAAAACCAGGTTACCCTGCATAATGTGAGTGGGCCTCACACAATCAGCTGAAGGCCTTAAGAGGAAAAAACCGACATACCCCTGAAGCAGAGGAATTCTGCCAGTTGCAACATCCATTCTTCCCTGAGTCTCCAGCCTGCCCACCCACCCTGAAAACTAGAGAGAGCCAGTCGGTTTCTGTTGCTTGCAATAACGAGCCTTGTCTACTACAATAATACATGTTCATCTTGACAAATTGCAAACACTAGAAAAGGACCAAGAAATAGAAGAAATTCACATATACTCTCCCTGATACAACTAATTTAGACACTTTTCCACTTTCCTTCCAGATTCTTCTGTACAGGTTTTACACAATTGCGTTCATGTATATGCTGTTTTATCCTATTTGTTCATTTAGTGTTCCATGATAAAACATTTTGACATGTCATTAACTACCAATAATCTTACTGATAATCTTAGTCCTGTTTCAGCCCTCCTGATGGATGCTTTCTGTTCGTTATGCTTCCTTCTTATTTTCTTTGCGTGCATCTCTCGTCATCTATGCTGTATTTTATTTGCTTTAATCTCCTAAAGTGATTTGGACATGGACATCCTGTTTAAGTCTGTTTGAAGTGATCCTTAGGTTTAAGAACCTAACCATTGACATGGTTAGAGTCAATTTCTCTAGTTGTTAAAGTTAAGAACAACATTTGCCCTTAAGTACAGATCTCTTTTCCCTTGACTCTCTCCCCGGTTTTTGTGTTAAATTATAACACATGTTAAGTATTTGCTCATATAAATTTTTCAAAGAACTATTTTTTGCTGAGTCAATTTTGAAACTGTATCCCAAACATTCTGCATAGGTTCCATTGGCTGCAATAATCATGGCATGACGTTCTCCTATTCTTTGAATGATGTTTTCGGAAGGTGCCTACTTGAGACCATCTTTGTTACTTTCACACATGAATGGCAGGTTGGCTTGCTCAGAGAAGTGCTCTCAAGATATTAATAGGCACTCCTTACAGAGATGAGTCAGAGGCTCCCTCCCTTCTTTCCAGCCATCCATCCCTGTGCTGGTTTAGAGGACAGGCAGGTATGATTCAGAAGAGTAGCTTTCATCCCAACCTCATCCACTCCCAAGTTAGTGGAAATTCCCCCCATTCTGGCACATGGTGTCTCTCCCCTTCTCGAATGGCCAGTGGTGTTGCACACTCACACACTTTTGTGTACACTCGTAGGTGTTCTGGGGGGGAAGTTCAGAGAGGGCTTACCAAGCAAGCACTGGGATCTGCCGCCATATTGCCCCCAAAGGCTGGCCCTGTGTTGGCCAGCTCTTCTTGATTTCTCAGCCTTGGGTTCAGCAGCTGTTTTAGATTCTTAGACTTTCTTCATCTATACTCATCAAGCTTCTTGGATTGCAGGTAACTGAAAGTAACTTGGCTTACAGTAAACGGAAAAAGGAACTATGATAGAAGAGCACAGGCAAGTTTCATGGAACCCAAGAGTCAAAATGTCACTGGCTCTTAATGGGGAAGTGGAGAGTTCTTAGGACTCTCATTTCTTGTTTTGGTTTTTCTCTGCAGTGCTTCATAAAGATTAATAGAAATCACTGACGTCTACTGAGTAGACGCCTATGTCACAAGAACCCTTGGAGAAAGGTATTTTTTACCATTTCTATTATACATAGGGGAAGCTGAGACACAGAGAAATTAATTTGCCCCACTGTCACCCCCTTTGGAGGTTGTAGGCACAGAGTTTGGACCTCAGCAACCTGGTTTCAGAGCTGGTATCCCTAACCTCTCCCATACTCAGGAGGGTCCAGATTAGGACGACATCTCAGAGGTCACCCCCTCTACGGTATCCGGCATCTGTTGGAACACTTTCAATGGTGCATAGGGAGGGGAAGATGATCCCATTTGGGGCCGTCTTAATGAAGCAAATCACTCCCTATATTGAGCTCAAATCTGCCTCTTGAAAATGTTTCCACTGGCCAGGTGTCTGTCCTGTGGGGCCACCCTGAACCCATGTAAACCTCAGTCTGCACGACTGCCTTTGAGGTATTTGAGGACCTAAGGTGGTGGCTGCTTTGGACTTGACATCCTCCATTCCTTCAACTGTTCCCCGGGATTTTCAAGTGTCCCCATCATCCTGCTTCCCCTCTTCACGATGTGCCTCAGATGGTGTAAGCCACCTTTGATGTATGTAGATATGAATATACAAGCAACTACCTACACACGTCATCTAAAAACAAATATAACGTCTTAACTATAAAATTAAAAAGAGGGGCCACTCCGTGGCCAAGTGGTTGAGCTTGCGCTCTCCGCTGCGGCAGCCCGGGGTTTCACCAGTTCAGATCCTGGGCGTGGACATGGCACCGCTCATCAAGCCATGCTGAGGCGGCATCCCACATGCCACAACTAGAAGGACCCACAACTGAAATATACAACTATGTACTGGGGGGCTTTGGGGAGAAAAAGGAAAAATTAAATCTTAAAAAAATAATAAAATTAAATTAAAGAGGAATAAAAGGAAAGTATGAAAAAGTAATCTGTAAATGCCCAGGCAGAGAGACGTTAGAAGACATGATGAAATGGTTATTTGCACCTACTTAGAATAAATGTTCCTATTCACAAGAAGATCAGAAGCCCCTCTGCAGAAGATGTACAGAAAATGAAAGCATAAAGGTACAAGTGTGCACCAGATAAGTGACAGGCCAAAATGATCTATATATGATGAGAGAAAGAGGAAAAAACCCTTCTTTAAAATCATGACATGTGCCAAAGCAAATTATAGACAGTTAAATCTGAGGAAGTATGATATCCTCACAGGCAAGAGGTGAATTCACCTGGAAGCGTGCTGTCAAAATAATTTTCTGCCAAAAACATGTCTTCTATGCTGATCTCCTTAAATTCACTCTGTAGTAACTAAGCTTTGGAGGCCGTGGGCTTTCATAGGCCATGCGCCGAGAGACTGGATTGGAAAGAGCAACGTAGAGGTGGGACAGACAGGCCCTGTGGTGGACGCCTAGAGCAGTGTCAGAGGAAGACAGGAAAATAATAAGCAGTTAGGGGCTGGCCCCGTGGCCGAGTGGTTAAGTTCTCGTGCTCCGCTGCAGGCGGCCCAGTGTTTCGTTGGTTTGAATCCTGGGCACGGACATGGCACTGCTCATCAAACCACGCTGAGGCAGCGTCCCACATGCCACAACTAGAAGGACCCACAACGAAGAATATACAACTATGTACCGGGGGGCTTTGGGGAGAAAAAGGAAAAAAATAAAATCTTTAAAAAAAAATAAATAATAATAAGCAGTTAAAGAATAAATAACTTCAATATGCAATTTCACAGTGTATTTCTTATCGCTGAGTGGCAAAGTCAATATACTTTTAACAATCACATGAAATATTGTAAAATAATTCTTTCAATGAAATTACACTAGATCTCTGTCTTCATGTCTCTTTGCTAGTTAATAATTTTTTGGTTGTAAAGCAGTTAAAAGGAGACTCGAAACAGCTCTGTTGCACAGTTGCATCTGAAAAAATTGCAAAAGCAGAGTGATGAAAGCCTGAATGTTGCCCGCTCAAATACAGCGGGCAGGCAGCATTGCTACAGGTGACCTGATTTTTCCTAAGTAGTGAGCAGTTTCTTGGTAAAGTCTCAAACAAAACGAAGTACAGTCTTCTCTCAAGTTACGTGGTAGTTGCATTCCTGGAAAATTCGGTGGATGTGAACACTGTGAAAAAACATACTTCGCATTTATATGTAAAATGCAGTTTTAGGCTCAGATATTTATAAAAAGTGTTTCCCACCTTATGAGTGCCTGGTGGGGCACTGAGCCCCAGGCTCCAACAACCTGTCCCAGGCTCCAACACCCTGTCCCAGGCTCCGACACCCCGTCCCAGGCTCCGACACCCCATCCCAGGCTCCAAGACATCCTCCCAGGCTCCGACACCCTGTCCCAGGCTCCAAGACCTCCTCCCAGGCTCCGACACCCCGTCCCAGGCTCCGACACCCTGTCCCAGCTCTGACACCCTGTCCCAGGCTCCAAAACCCTGTCCCAAGCTCTAACACCCCCTCTCAGGCTCCCACACCCCAGGCTCCAACACACCGTCCCAGGATCCCAGATGTGGATGCGGCCTTGTTTGCCTCCGACTTAGTGGCTTCTGAACCAAATTATTCAGGGAGGAAGCATAGCGGGGGAGCAGGCTGGAAAGAAGCTTCCTAATAACTTCAGTTCCATTTTTGTGCTATCTTAAATTATTTAACATCCAAGTTAGAAATTATTTATGTGTTTCACATCACAGAGCACCTGCGGCGTGCCAGATGCTGTGTGCACTTTGCACGTGTCACCTCACTGAATCCTTGCAGCCACTCTTGGAGGAATGTAATATTATTCCTTTATTCATGTTACAAAGGAGACAACTGGGTCTCAGGAAGGTTTCACGGTAGGTGGCACCGCTAGGGTGGGAACCTAATGTGTCGTACTCCAAAGATCATCCTTGATCTTAATTTCTAAAAATTTAAGTATTTCCAATATATAATACCTTCTAGACCTGTGTCATCTATACATCAGCAAGCAAATTTTCATCCGTGTCCTTTGAGTTTATACTTTGTATTCTGGTGAGCAATAAAAAGCAGAGCTTACTATCTTCTCAGGATAACTGAGCTCCTTTATGGAGTGCCGCCACTTAAGTAAGCCTCTGAGCATCATCACTGCCTAGACTAGTGACTGTGTCCAGTGGGTACTCAGTGAACAGCCTTTGTGTGGATGAATGAACGATGTACGTACGCATCTATGAAGCATGTAGTGATCATGAAGTAGAAACAGTGCTCACCAAAACTTGGTCCCTTTTCCTTCGTTGACATCAAGGAGGCCACACTCTCCTGCCCCTTTGCAGTTAGGTGGGATCTTGTGACCAGTTCTGGTCGAAGGAATGTGAGCAGAAGTCCTGTGAAAAGCCCCTGTGGTATGTCTTAGTCACCCTTGTCCTGGAGGCAAGTTCCAGATGGCGCAGCTACAAGGTGGAGAAGGCTCTACCCCCCAAAATCTATCCTGCACCCCCCACCGCCTTGCTGACCCACAGGAGATTTTTGTGTGAGAAATGAACCTTTGAAGCCACTGAGAGTTTGAGGTTGACTTGTTTCTGCAGCATAACCTAGCCTATCCTGACTCATACGTCTCTTCTCTAGTTTCAGAGATACAATTTAAATAGAAAAAAAGTTACATTCCCCTTGAACAGTCCGAACACAATTGAGTTGTCAATGTGATCAAATGCCAGCTGTGAGATTTATGATAGAAACAGCATTGTGAGAATATTCGCGTAAAAGGGAAGCACTGAGGAGTGTAGAAACATCAATTAAAAAAAATTGAGCAGCCAGCCCAGCGGCACAGTGGTTAAGTTCATGCACTCCGCTTCAGCAGCCTGGGGTTCGCAGTTTCGGATCTAGGGCACAGAGGAAGCACTGCTCGTCAAGCCATGCTGAGGCAGCATTGCACACAAAATAGGGGAAGATTGGCACGGACGTTAGCTCAGCGGCAATCTTCCTCAAGGAAATTCCTGGAATTCAAGGTATCCTGACTGACCCACTTGCCTCGAATCTCATGTGAATCATTCTTGAGCATGACTTTGGACTCTAACATCCTCTATTTCTACAATGTCAATTCTTCAAGTCACACTTCCTCTTTAAAGAGAATACTGATTTTCTTCATAGAGTTGTCTTTTTCTTTTTTAAGATCTGACATCTTTTTTGCATATAGGAAGGTGAGAAGTACAATTTTGTCCAGCAACTGGTTAGCTTAGAATTTCTCCATCAAAGATATTATTACTGTTAACATTAATACCAAAAGTCATTCCAAAATTGAAATGGCATTTGAGGTTAAATTAGGAAGACTATTTCGTTCACTCAGTGTGCTTTTTAGTACTATTCATATAAAAACTTATTATAACAATTTTATGTATAAAAGTAGAGAGAATAACATAATTCTCATAAAACTGTCATTTCGATTTTTAATTGCTAGCATTTTGTCATACATGCTTTATTTTTTCCCTTTGCTGAAGTATTTTAAAGCTAGTGTCAGAAAGAAAGACAATGAAACCTTTTTGTCCCCCCAACATTTCATCCTTACGTACTTCACTGTATATCTCTCAAAAAGAAGGATATTTTCTTATACAACCATGATACCATCTAATAATATATTCCTTCATAATATCTGATACCCACTCCACATTCAAATTATCCCAAATGTTCCCAAGATGTATTTTTATATTTAGTTTGATTTAGGATCTAAACTAGGTCACATATTGCATTTGATTGCTCAGTTTCTAGTCTCTGCTAACTAATTTACTTAATTTAAAAATTCATCCTGATTTGTTTCCTTCCACTTTTCTTCTATATTTTTTAATTCTGCTTTGCCAAATCTTTCTTTTTTTCGGTGGGGGAAGTTTGAGCAAGACTATATTCTCACTTTGCATCTGGGAAAACCTAGTATTTTTAAAAAGTATCTTATATCTCTGTTTTCTTAAATATATACATTAGCCAAATGCTATATTTTTCATTTTTTTCTTCTCCACCCCAAAGCCCCCAGTACATAGTTGTATATTCTAGTCGTAGGTCCTTCTGGTTCTACTACGTGGGATGCCACCTCAGCATGGCCTGATGAGCAGTGCTAGGTCTGCGCCCAGGATCCGAACCTGCGAAACCCTGGGCCGCCGAAGCGGAGCGTGTGAACTTAACCACTTGGCCACGAGGCCGGCCCCCCAGACGCTATTTTTCTAAGTTAAATCATTGAAAATACCTAGCTACTAAGGTGCTAGAGAGTAAGAGCCAAAATTTTTTGGATGATATGAGTTAAGTTTTATACTGTTCATTTTTACAAAGTTCATCTGGGTCAGAAAAAGAAACTCTTTTATTACAAATCTTTAAGTGTAATGGCCACCTCTCGGAATTGACTTTTTTTACTCATTCGTCAAAGAAGTCTCCTAATCAATCAATCAATCAATCAATCAATAAGGCATTGTTTCTTTGCTTGTTTTTAGCAGTCTCTAGAGGCAATGCAGTACGGTAGTAGAAAAAAAAATACTAGCTGAAGATTGAGGGAATCAGAAGACGTGAGTTCAGTTATGCCTTGATGATAAACTAATGATTTGAATAAGTCCTGTAAGTTGTCTGTGTCTCGGTTTCTTCATGAGAAAGGTTGGCCTAGTTGATGGACAAGATATACTTGGAACATTCCAGAACTTCATAATGCGATGTGACTGAAAACAATGAAACCTGTTTTCCTCCTTGCAACAAATATACCAGGTCTAAGGCTTCCGGATGAGGGTTGTTCTTCAAAGCAGGTCCTTTGAAGCCGTGAACTAATTCCCCTGATGCGGTCACCCCTTAAAACATTTTTGTAAATACTTTCAGAATCAGTGTACAAGCCATACAAGAAAATAAGTACTACTACTTGATGGCCATGTCTCCCCTTTTATTTAATAAGCATTTATTGTGGATTTGCTACTTACATGAAGAATCGGGCCAGGTGTTGGGGTTGCCAAGGCAAAGGTGGGTACAAAGATGAAAGAAGTTCCTGCCTGCCATGGAATTGGTGATCCGGTTGGAGCGGGGAGACTGGTACATACAGAAAACAACTGAAGGGAATGAATAAAAACTTGGGGGGATGGGAATATCTTCAGCATAGCATCAACAAAGCCAAGATCCTTGGGTTTGAGAAGCGGGGACCTCCTTGGCTATGAAGACCTTAACTTATGTTTCCAGGTTAAGAAAGTGACTCCCACTTGACATTTGTCAAAAGTGATTGTCGTGTCATCAGGCTAGCACTGGGTGGAAATATGAACAATAGCTGGAAGTTAAAAAGTTCAGAGCATCCTTTTGGCAAGCTCAAAGCCAAAACAAACACACCCAATAATTTAAATAATGACTAAATAACTCTTTTAAGAAGTGAGGACATCAAAGGGTTTATAGCACTATGAAGGAATTTTGCTACTTTTGTGTTTCCAGATAATCCAATTAAATATTCTAGAGTTCAGGTGTTTTCAATGGGGTTTTTTCTGCTGGATTATTTTTCTCCAGACCTCTTGTTAAATGATTCCTTCACAATCCTATCAATAAGTATCTCTTATTGCTTGAAAAGCTAGGCACAGCTTTTCAAAAACATTAATTAGCATAATCATGATTCTCATTTATTTATTCAAGAAATAGTATTGAAAACCTTCTAGGGACCAGGCCTGGGTGCTATGGTTTATGGTTATTTCAGGTATTCTCAGTCATCCAAACAGCAGACTGGCTGCCTGGTCCCGGAGAAGACTGATGGACATTCAAAGACAGAGATGACATTCATTCTTTGCTTTGCTAGTAAGAAAATAATTTCCATTGTATGTAGTAAGCCTGTAAAAATTTCTTCTGAATAGGACAGATAATAGTAATAGAAGATTATCATCAGTAATTTAGACTCACTGAATTAATTCAACGTGCATATGCACTCTGGGAAGGCGAAGAATTATAGATGACATCAAAGTAATTCAGCAACCTAAGCTAGAACTGCGATAGTCTAACAGATACTTGATTTAAAAACTCTCGAATACAGTCTGTTTATAAACAAAACCACATGAAACAGCAAAAACAATCTCACTGAAAACCCCACAATCACTGACTTAAAATGCACCAAAGTGACTCAGATAAAATTTGTTCTGATCCTATAGTTTCCCAAAGGGATCCGACCACGTCTCTCAAAAGGGTTAGGGGCTAGACCCAAAGGGTTTAAGCTGAGCCAGGTGTTCCACCCTTCCAAGCACCTAACTCGGAAAACTGCAGCTGCTGCTGCTGCTCAGGGAGCCAAGAGAGAGGCAGAAAGGCCGTTTCCTTCCCACGCCCCACCCTCGAGTGCAGGAGGAGAAGATGGGGGGAGGGCAAAGTTATCTGGGACAGAGGGGACCATCGGCTGGGGACGGGGTGTGGCTGCAGAGACAAGATCCAATTGCACCGTCTAAGCAGAGCTCAGAAGCAATGCCAGGCGGCTCCTCTGAGATCCCGGGACTGTCCCTGGTGAATCCTTCCAGTGGCCCCACCCACTCCTACTTAGCTGTTGGTGCCCTGCATTAGGCTGAGCAGAGAGAGCGCGGAAAGGGAGATGCCAGTATCTCGCACTCCTTTGTAAATGGCGACAGAGAAGGAAGCCCGCTGGCCGTGATTCCTGTGCCCCTACCCTCCTTGTCAACCTCATAACAAGCTGACCAGAAGCGAACAAAATCTAAGAACCCATCTGTGCGGCCTTACTCTCCCCCTTGTCCTTCTTTGTCTTGCTCTTCCTGTTTCAAATTCCCCCTTCTCTATCAGCCACCTTTCTTTACACTTCTTACGAAGGGCTTTGATTTGAATAGAGCAGGTTTTGCAAAAAACCAGAGTTGTGTTAGAGACTGCTGGTTTCCCCCATTCCTGTTTTCCCTCTTGGTAATAGAACTCCAGCAGGAAACTCAGAATAACGACTACATCTCCCAGGACCCCTTGCAGCTGGCTGAGGCCACGTGACTAAGTTCTGGCCAATGGAGAATCAGCGGGGGGAGGGGTGGTGTGCAACTCCTGGGAGGTATCTCTAAAGGGAGAGGGCACACCCTTTCTCCCTGCTTTCCTCCTTCCTGCTGGTGGCAGTGTAGAATGAGGGCGTCATGGCAGGAATTCAGGCACCAGCTGGGACCCAGGAGTGGGAGCCAGATGGTGAGGGTGGTGAAGCAACAAGACAGAAGGAGCCGCCCTAGCAACTCTGCATACCTGCCGGGAGGGCCAGATAAAGTCTCTCTGGGTCAAGGCTTTGTTATTTTGAGTTTTCTGTTACTCAGACCGACTTCTAACTGATATAAGAGCTGTAACTTGCACTGTTAAAATAATAACTAACATCCTTCGAGCTCTTACTCTCTTCCAGGCAATGTTTTGCGAGTTGTCGGTTCATTAACTCCTTTAATACAGCAACCCTATGAAGCAGTATTGTTACTGGGCCCATTTTAGGGATGAGGGGAAATAGTGATGCTCACTTGCCCAAGGGCACGCAGCTAGTAAATGGCAGTCAGAACTTGAACATGGAGGTGGTGTGACTCCTGGGCCTGCGCAGTCTTATCTTCTTCAACGAGGTTAGCAAACTATGGCCGTGGGTCAAATCTAGCCCAATGCCTCTTTTTGTAAATAAAATTTTATTGGCACACAGCCATGCTCATTCGTTTATGGATTGTCTATAGCTGCTTTCACCGTATAACGGCAGAGTTGAGTAGTTTCAACAGGGACCAGTTGGCCCAAAGTCGAAAATATTTATTGCCTGCCACTTTACAGAAAAGCTCTGCAGACCCTTCTTCTATGTACAATATACTGCCTCTAAACCTGACTTGGAAAAACGTGAATTTATATAAAAGGTAAACCAGGGGTGATTTTTTACTTTGGCAAGTAGTCAACAATAGGATTTCCTAAATACTAACAAAAAAAAATTATTTTGAGAGCCCCTTCTGTACCAGGTACAGCAGTAGCCCTTTACAAAATGATTTTGTTCATTCTTTACAACCACCCCCTAAGGGAAATATTCTTAGCCTCATTTTGAAGATGAGGAAACTGAGGCCCAGCGGATTAGGAATTTGCCCACAGTTTCCCAGCTATTAAGTGGGCAAGCTAGGATTTAACCCCAATTTTTTATTCCAGTCCTACTTGCCATCCACTCTCATGCCATCAAAACATTTAAAATGTAATTTAATTTACAGGAAGACAAATCATATTCATATGTCATAACTCTTACTATAAAATCTTGACTGTATGGCAAACTTCAGTGAAGAGTTATTTAAGCCTTCATTATAGGGTGATGATTCCACATCAAACTGGTCTTTAGTGAGTTTTGGGCTAATGTACGCCTACCGAGAAGCTCTGGGAAAACCGGTTCTAGAACATCCTTTTAGAATTCTGATTTTTCTAGGTTGCAAAAGAGATGAACCATCTTTGGAACTGCACGTCAAGTATAAATGAGATTGCCTTTGAATGACAAAAACAAAACATGGGAATCTTTCCAGATAAGCCAGTCCAGACATAGTTCATTGTTGATGCCTTAGTCTGGCAATGAGTCATTGATCACTTAGCCAGGCGATGACTTTTAATCTTCTAAGGATTAGAAACCTCTAAGAGAACCTCTAGATGTTTTCCTTTGGAAAAATTAATATATATTCTGAACAATTTTCCAGGCCTTTGGAGTCTTACTGGCAACATCTTAGTTCCCCAGATCCCCAAGTTATGAGCTTCTGTATTAGCTCTAATATCATCTCTATATTGTTGTTAACAATATGACTTTGGACAAATTACTTAACCTTATTAAGCATCAATTTATTCATCTGTATAGGAGGAGTAATAATAATATTTACAAGATTATTGTGAAAATGAGATAATTCACGTAAAGTGCTGAGCATATGTCCGTCACATAATAAGCATTCAATAAATATTAACTATGGTTGTTAGAGTGAGTTTATCTGTTTCCTAACTTTATAATGTTATGACCAAAGGCTCAGTTCCCACTGATGAGGACTCACTGATCGTTGCTTATATTTAGCACTGTGCTAGAATTTGTAGGTGATATCAAAACCTCATAAAACCACGGGTCATTCAATTATGCTATAGAATTTATGACAAGAATATCTAAGGAATTAATAATTTATAAAAATAATTAGCATTCTATTAGTGAAATTGAACTTTCTTGGAAATTAGTATTTATAGACTATTTCGCATGTTTTCAGGATGATGACATTAGTGACTAATGTGCATTGAGCAGGTCACAGTCTTCAGCAGGAAGTGATGACAGAATAAGCCCCTGAGATGCTTCTGCCTTTGGAGGACAAGGTGGGGATATTTAATGATGTTTCATGGGAAGCATCAGGGTATCCATGGGTTAGTGGAATGGGGGGTCATTTTTTAGATTCAACCATTAGGGATTTTTCTAGCCTCCTCTTTGTTATAGGGCACAGAGCTCAGAGTAGAGACACAGAGAGCTGCAGACTCAACGGCCACAGTTAACTTTTCTCTCAGCAATGTCTTATAGTTTGTTACAGCAGAAGTCTTTGCATATGGTTTGCTAAATTTATCCCCTGTCAGCCATGAGAGTCCGGTGACTATGATCAATTTCAGAGCTCAGTGGCTGGGGTCCTTGGTCAATTACATTTTCTTTGGTGGGAGATCTGCAAAGTATGTTCTCATGGCCACCACTGAACCCCAGTACAATGTTTAATAGAAGTGTTGAGAGTGGGCACCTTTACCTTTTTCCTAGTCTTATGGGTGAGGAAAGTGTTCAGTATAGCATCATCAGGTATGGCGTAGGCTGTAGGTTTTCCTTAGATCTCTTCATTAGTTTGAGAACCTTCTATTCCTAGTTTACTGAGATTTTTTTAAAAAAAAATCATGAATGAGTGCTGATTTTTGTTGAATGCCTTTTCTGCATCTATGAAAGGATCATACAATTTTTATCCTTTATTCTGTTAATATATTGATTTCATTGTTTGTTTTTTGCATGTTAAACCAGTTTTGCAATCCTCGAATAAACCCCATGTGGTCAGAATCTATCATCTTTTTTATATATTGTTGGATTTACTTTGCTAATATTTTATTAAAGATTTTGTTCATAAGGAATATTGGTCTGTGATTTTTATTTTTTGTAATCTCTCTGACAGCTTTTGATATCAGAGTTATATTGACTGCCTAAAATGAATTGGGAAGTGTGTGCTTTTTTTTCTATTTTTTTGAGAGTTTGTGTAAGATGAGTATTATTTCTTCCTGAAATATTTAACAGAATTCACCAGAGAAACCATGTGAGAAGGTTTTTGAGTGTAAATTCAATTTCTTTGATAGATATAAGGCTATTTATATTTTCTATTTCATCTGTTTTTGTAAGTTGTATTTTTCAAGGAATTTGTCAATTTCATCTGTTTTCAAACTTATTGGCCTAAAGCTGTTCATAATTTTCCCTTTTGATAACTGTAGGGTTTGACGTTATATACCATTCTTTCATTTCTGATATTGAAAAGTTGTCTTTTCCTTCTTTTTTTCCTCATCAATCTTGTTGGAGTTTATTGATTTAATTAATCTTTTCAAAGAATCAACTTTTGGCTTTGTTAAATTTTTCTATTTTTATTTATTTATTTATTTATTTTTAGGAAGATTAGCCCTGAGCTAACTGCTGCCAATCCTCCTCTTTTTGCTGAGGAAGGCTGGCCCTGAGCTAACATCTATGCCCGTCTTCCTCTACTTTATATGTGGGATGCCTATCACAGCATGGCGTGCCAAGCGGTGCCATGTCCTCACCTGGGATCCGAACTGGCAAACCCCCAGCCGCCAAAGCAGAACGTATGCACTTAACTACTGTGCCACTGGGCTGACCCCTATTTTTATTTGTTTCCAATTTCACTGATTTCTGTTCTAATTTTTATTTCTTTCCTTTGCTGACTTTGGATTATCTTGCTCATCTTTTCCTAGCTTCTTAAGTTGGATATTTGATACTTAGATAATTGACTTTATACTTTTCTTTCTGAGATAAACATTTAAAGTTATAAATTTTCCTCTAATCACTGCTTTGGCCACAGCCCCAAATTTTGATATGTCATATTTCCATTATCATTCATTTTGAAATGTTTTCCAGTTCACCTTGTGATTTCTTCTTTGACTCAGGAGTTATTTAGGAGAATGTTTCAGTTAATTTCCAAATATTGGAGGGTTTTCTAGATATCTTATTGTTACTGATTTCTAATTTAATTCACTTGTGGACAGTGAGAACATACTCTAAATTTTCAGTCTTTTGAAATTTATTGAGACGTGTTAGGACTCAGCATGCGGCCTACTTTGGCTAATGTTTTGTGCGCACCTGCCAAGAATGGTTCTTCTGAAGCTGTTATTCTACAGGTGTGATGTTTTACAAGTGTCTATTAAGTCAAGGTGGTTGATATTGTTGCTTAAATCTTCTAAATTCTTTTTTCTTTTTTTTGAGGAAGATTAGCCCTGAGCTAACGTCCACCGCCAATTCTCCTCTTTTTGCTGAGGAAGACTGGCCCTGAGCTAACATCTGTGCCCATCTTCCTCTACTTTATGTATGGGACACCAGCCACAGCGTGGCTTGATGAGCAGTGCGTAGGTCCACACCCAGGATCCAAAGTGGTGAACTCTGGGCCACTGAAGTGGAATGCGTGAACTTAACTGCTACACCACTGGGCTGGCCCCGAATCTTCTACATTCCTAATGATTTTTTTTTTCGTCTAGTTGTTCTATCCATTTCTGAGAAGGCAGCGTCAAAATCTCCAACCGTGATTGGAGGTCTGTCTCCTTCTCCCTTTATTTCTGTCTGCAGTTTGAAACACTGTATATTGTCATGTCTTCCAGATGTATAGATGCTTTTGTAATTATGAGATGTCCTTCTTTCTCTTTAGTAATACTTCTTGCCTTGAACTCTATTTTGAGTCTATTTTGTCTAAAATTAATGTAGGTCCCCCAGCTTTCTCATGCTTATCATTTGCACAGTGAACCTTTTCATCGTCTTACTTGCATCCTGTTTGCGCATCTGTGTTTAACATGGCTCGTCTGAAGGCAGCATGCACTTAGGTCTTGCTTGTCTAATATGGTTGAGTTTAAGCCTCCCACCTTCATCTTTGTTTTTCAATTGTCCCATCTGTTTTTCTTTCCTCTGTTTTTCCTTTCCTACCTTCTTCTGCATTCATACTTTTAACATTTCATTTTAATCCTCTAACGACTCTTTAGCTATTAGTTGCTCTAGTGATTACAATATATATTTTTACTTTATCACAATCCACTTAGAGGTAACATTCTACTGCTTCACAGACCCTATAGGAACCTGAAAGCGGTACAGGTCCATAAGCTGCATGCACACACACACACACACACACTTTGTGTTACTGTTTTCATATATATACTACGTCTACCTCAAGCCAGTAAGGCTGATGTTTTCTGTCTATAAGGGGCATGGGAGTTCAAGAATTTTCCTCAAGGGGAAAAAAAAAAGCTGCAAACTTCCAAATCTCATGAGGTACAATTTTCCTCTTTCAAGGGTAAACTCCACTCCAGTTTCTACCCCTTTTGGTCACTCTCCATTGCTTTCAAATATTTTTTTAAAAAACATTTCCCCTTATTATCACAGTGGTTTAGTCTCACCAAGCTATTGTGTCATTACCAGAACCTGCTCTCCACAGTCAACCTTTCTCAGAGAATTTTGTAAGAAATTAAAGGTTTCTTTGAAATCAGTCAGTGAACACTCACTGCTTGGGAAAGATGCATGTGTTCAGGCTGAGACTTCGACTTCAGGGCCTAATGCAACAGGCAAATACCCTAATAGAGATGAGAGCACGTGGCCATACAGAAGTGCATCCAAAGTGGGTACTGAGTTACTGACTCCTGACAGTAGAGCCTGGCCTATTTCCTTCACGGTTTCTTGAATGACGGCCTGTATAGATAGATGAACCATGTGAAATGGCCACTGTTGACTGTTTTTTTGCCCTTGAAAAACATGGCTGTTGTAGGTTCAACCAAATGGTCTCTTACAGAGTGTGGATTCCAATCCATCTTGAACATTTTCTCATCTTCACCAAGTCCTAGAGCTAAGGAAACACTCTCTGTGTTGTTATACATAGACACACAGACAGGATGGACACCACCTGACTATTGGAGTCACAACTCTTGAAGATAAAACTAGATGAGCACCCCCATTGAAAGGATTCTGCCTCAATGAGGAGTGTTACCTGGTGTGGGCGCAGCCCTACATATTATACATTGACCTTAACACCAGTACTGTGTCCAACTTTCTTGAAGGCAAGAGTTGATCATTGTGAGGTCGAAATGTCATGGTCCTGAGATGGTGCTGCTAGAACACTGTGGACCCTAGCATCGCCAGACTTAGCAAAAACAAATAAACAAATAAAAACAGGATGCCCAATTAAATTTGAATTTCGGATAAACAATGAATAATTTTTTTATTCTAAGTATGTTTTGCTTCTCTTACAATTATTGCATAAAACATACTTGAGCTAAAAAATTATTTGCTATTGATCAGAAATTCAGATTTACCTGGAAAATTTAACTGACACCTCCATGGTCTGCATTCAGTTCTGCCAAAGAGGACAGGATTCTGGCCCTGGAAGTCCTCAATTATAGGGAAACGGGCCTTTGGTTGTGATGTTCAGGATCCCATCCCTGGGAGGAAGAAGGTACTTCCCACTGGGAGGCCAAGTGCACAAGCCACCCTGAGAGTCAGTCACCAGTTGTATGCTCATAAAGAAAATCTTCCTTTTGAGAGCTCCTATAAAAATAATATTTAGCTTTATCAGGAGCTTTTTATGTGAGTTTGCTCTGTAATTATTCATTTGTTAATTGCCACAACATCCTGTTGAGGTTGATAAATGTTTCTACTATCCTCATTGTGCAATAAAGTAAACAGGACAGAGGAAGAGGCTGACTCATGGGGCAGCCCAGCAGGCCAGAGACGACAGGCAGGCTCGCCCCAGGCCGCCCAAGCACACCTAAATAAAAATCAGAGAAGAGGAGTAAAGAAGATGCTCTGAAACGCCCGAAAACCCCCCATTCTGAACAGCTCCGTTATTGGTCAATGAAATAGACCAGAACAAAAATATGTAGAAAGGGAACTATTGAAGACAGATTTTTTTTTCCCCCAAAGGAGAGAATAGCTTACCCACCCTTTGTTTCTTCCTGAGCAAAAGTGAATTTTCTTGTCTGTGCCTGGAAAAAGAAGACAGTAAGAGAAGCAAAATTGTTCCATTCTGTAATAACCGTGAGGGACATGAATTTAATATCTTCCATATCAGGCAATTTACATATTTGGTCAAATTTAATCTGCAGAACAAGTCTACGTGTACTGACTGTCCCCATTTTACTGATGGGAAAGTGTAAGCTTGGAGGGCCCAGGACACCTCCGAGATGCACAGTGCTGCTAAGTGGAGGAGGAGGCGAGATTCAGACCCGGATCCCGCCTGACTCAAGTACATAGACCATTTCCTGCACAGCCCCTTCCACCCACACACGGGAAAAGATCCAGCACACCCAAAGCCAACTAAATTATTTATCTTTTCAAATACCATTTAAATTAGCTTTTTGTCTATTTTGTCTCTTTCATGAATTCCAAAGCAATCTCAGGACAAGAGCCATGCACAGCCACAACAGAGTCTTTCCAAGGCTCCTGGCTCTAATGACACTCCCCAAAACGTACCCCACAGGTCTCCCAACAACAATGAGAGGGTTGTTCAGGTATCATTTTCTTCCTTTGGAAGATAAGGAACTGATTTGCAGAAGGGGTAAGGGAGTTTCTTAGGGTCACACAGGGCCAGAGATGGGACCAGAACACATCTTTTGACTCTTTCTATTATCCTTGCCAAAAGATTGAAGAAGTTGTCAAAAAAAGTCCCCAATCTGCAATTTGAGTAATACGCATTTTTCCTTCACAAGTATTTTCCACCCCTTGTCCCATGACCGGCAGTCTCAGACAGGACTCCCTGCTAACTCACTTTCAGGGGCTCCCTTGTTCTGGCAGCTCGTGATGTGACATGGAAGCTCTCCATCACCTGGCTCTGACTCACCTCTCTAGCCTCGTCCCCTACCCTCCCTGCAGGGAGCTCTCATTCAGGCCAGACAGGTGATGTTCGTCCTCTGCCACCTGCCATGGTACCTACCTCCATATCTTCATCTCCTTGGTTTCCTCTTAGGAACCCGTACAGTGCAGTGGACTGGGTTTGAAGCTGGATTGCTTTTGCATCAGTCCAACCTGGGTTCTAATTCTCTCTTTATCCCTGCCCAACTGTGTGACTTGGGAAAGATGCTACATCTGGAGAATCCATTGTCTAATAGATTATAGAAAACGGGGGATTAGAGATCAAATATTTAAAGCATCCAGTTCAGAGCCTAGTGCAGAGCAGGTGATCAATCAATGGCTATTATTATGACATGTCTTTATCCTCAACTCTATTTATTTCTAACCATTCTTCAAGATTCCCTACTCCCGCAACCAGCTCAAGGTAATTTCTCCCTTCTCTGGACTTAGAATGAATTTTACTCTGATGGCACCCAGGTCTTGCTCTCTTGTATTCTTTTCATAAACACAAGAAATATTCCCTAGGGAGTGCTGTGGGTTGAATTGTGTACCCCAGAAAGATATGCTCAAGTTTAACCCCTGGTACCTGTAAATGTGACCTTATTTGGAAATAGGGTCTTTGTGGATGTAATCAAATTAAGATGAGGTCATTCTGGATGAGGGTGGGCCTTAATCTGATGACCGGTGTCCTTATAAGAAGAGGGAAATTTGGACACAAACCCATAGATACACAGGGAGAAGGCCATGTGGTGATGGAGGCAGATGGAGTGATGCATCTTCAAGTCAAGGAACGCCAGGGATTGCCGGCAACCACCAGAAGCTGGGATGAGGCAAGGAAGGGTCCTCCACTGGAGGCTTCAGAGGAAGAGTGGACCTAACAACACCTTGGTTTTGGACTTCTGACCTCAGAACTGTGAGAGAATCAGTTTCTGTTGTTTCAAGCCACCCAGTTGGTTGGTAATTTGTTACAGCACTAATGGTAAACTAATACATGGAGATATTTCTTTTTTCTCCGCAGCTAGGTAATAGGCTCCTTGATGGTGATGGCCATGTGGTGATCAGGGATCAGGGATGAGGTCAGGGACCGGCCTGCTCATGTGGGGTCCGTGCTCAGCACACCTCAGAACACTGGTGAAATGGGAGTCAGGACCCTGACTGCTGGGTCCTGAGTACCTCTTCAGCTCTTCTTCCCACCCAAGAGGCTGCTCTGGGAGCCCATCCCACTTCAGTGCAGCCCCAGTGCCCCCAAAGTCCTTCGGGTTCACTCTGCTGACAATAACACCAGCAGGAGAAATTCACTAAGCAGTTTTCAATTCCCTA
Organism: Equus caballus; assembly: GCF_041296265.1. Taxonomy (NCBI): domain Eukaryota; kingdom Metazoa; phylum Chordata; class Mammalia; order Perissodactyla; family Equidae; genus Equus; species Equus caballus. Next base: position 10,279,732 of record NC_091714.1, read on the forward strand.
TTTTAGCAGCAAAATAGTTCCTAAAGTGTGGAGAGAAAGCATGATGATAGGCACTGTACATTGAACCATTAGAAACTGATGATTTCATTAGACAAGGACGTTACTGTATTGTTATTTCAGTGTTAAAGAAAGACATCTAAAAACTCAAACACTCAGTTAAGAGAACCGTATGTCTTCTGTTAATGACGTGGCGACTCTAAAAGAGGCCTCATTTTATGTTAATTCCTTCCTTTGTCATTCACTTTGATATTTCTTGAGTATTTACTAGGTGCTTTATGTCACCTTTGGCAAGAGTATTATATAATGAAACTTAAAGAAACTCATAGGCTGGGCCATTTCAAGTTTATAGTGGGGCAGGACACTGAAATTCATTGAGTATTTGCACGGAGGCACTGTGGTAGAAACCTTAGTGTATGACTTCAGCCAGTTCTTCTGATCATCTGTGAGGTAATTGTTTTGATTTCCACTTTATAGATAAAGAGTCAAGGCCTCACAGTATCGAAGGACTTGTCTTAGTCAAACAACCAGTAAACATCAGACCTGAAATTCCAGTCTGGCTCCATCTGATCCCAATGTCATTGCTCTCACAAGGACTTCACAATCCTTTCATCCACCAGAGACCAGGCGTCTCTCAGCAACACAACCCATGGGGACCAGGTGAAATCTCAAGAGACCTGTGGGACAGGTGGCCACCCTAAGCCACCAGGAACCTTCATTAGGCCCTTCACTCTCTATTTTCTATCCAGTTATTAGCTTCCTCTTGTCTTCATTTTCTCTCTCCTGAGGTAGATATCTGTTGTTTCTTTTTGATAACTTCTGGTAATGACACTCCCTTCCTTCAGGATGTGATGGGAAAGTTTCTTTCTCACTGGCAATTTATGACCCTGTAGGTTGCTAATTAGGGTGTTCCCTCTTCCTGGCCACCAGAACAATCACATGACCTGACCCAGACCAATGAGAGTTTTTCCCTAAGACTTTTTTATACCAGAAAGGGGAAGAGAACATCACTTCTCTGTGGTGGTTGTCCTGGGGTGATGGAAGCAGGAGTTCTTGTGACCACAGCCTCTTCTCGTTCTGCCACCAAGGGTGCTGGAATGAAAGACTGAGAGGCCTACTGATGTCATTTGAGACCCTGGATCCAGTCACCCCTGTGTCTCCCAACTATTAGCTAAAAATCCCCTCTTTGTTTGTACTAGCATGAGACGGTTTCTGTTATCCGAGACAAAGGATCCCAATTCACAAATCCAGTTACATTCAATGGGGCCGGTATCTCAACTTCTTTCTTGTCAAACCTTAAATTCCATTTCCCCATTTTCCTTCTGTTCATTCACCTCGAAAAGCCTTAACTCGAGGTAAATTCACTTGCTCTGTTCTTACACCTGGGTGCTGAGCTCACCTCGAACAGACAACACCACTGTAAAGTCATGGTCCCCAACTTTCCTCATTTCACTTTCTCTTCCGTTCTCAGGAGCAGCTACCTGGAACTTTCTCCACCCTCCTCGAACTCTGACTCTCCACTTCTCTCCTCCCTTCAGCAAATGACCTTTCTTCCTGCTCAACAGAGAAAACAAGCCACAGGAGGACAACCTCTTTGATATCTCTCCCCAATTGTAGCAGGTGGTAAATCTGTGAAAATGAAAGGTGCTTACATTTGAACCAATTGTTCTAAGAGGGAGGCAGAATTCCTCTTAGGGAGAGAACTGCTCTTTACTTTCAGAAAACTTCTTGCCCTTTGGACTGTGCAATTGAGGGAAAGATAAAGGTCACTTCCGGAGCACAATAAAGTCCCCGGGTGGTAAGAAACGAGAAGAATAGCCATTGGAGTACAGACCTGGAGAGTGGGCCCAAGCTTCATGACGTCAGCCTGGCCTGGAGGAGAAAGATTGGGGCCACTGAAAGCCTTGTTTTGGTCCTCATTTAAAAAAAATTTTCAAGGTACCCAGCACAAGCCAAACAGCTGGAAGTCTGTGCATGGCATTTGTATTGACCAGCAACACAGGGGAGCCCTTGTACTGGTGTTCCCCACCCCGTTCTGTGGTTGTGGCAAAGCACCAGTGCGACTTCCCTGAGACTGGGTGGCTGAGCTGTGGGCCAGGGAAGCGTGACGTTCCATTTTAAGTCGTGTCCCGCTCTGTGCTGTGTCTCATCCCCACGCTGTTCCACAGGCAGCCTTGGGTTCCTGGTACTGAGCGAAATTAAAAGATGGACCTTACACCTGTTCGGGACAAGACAATGCCAGGCACAGGGGGACCCCTCCCTCCCCTCTTCCGAGGCCATTGAGGATGTAGAGTACATTTCAGAGGAGGATGGTAGTCCTGGGTTTCCCGGGGGAGAGAAGCAACGAAGAGATCATAGAGCCAAGGGGCTGGCCCGGTGGTGCAGAGGTTAAGTGCACACATTCCACTTCGGCAGCACCGGGTTCGCCGTTTGGATCCCGGGTGCGGACATGGCACTGCTTGGCAAGCCATGCTGTGGTAGGCGTCCCACACATAAAGTAGAGGAAGATGGGTACAGATGTTAGCTCAGGGCCAGTCTTCCTCAGCAAAAAGAGGAGGGTTGGTGGCAGATGTGAGCTCAGGGCTAATCTTCCTCAAAAAAAAAAAAAGAGAGATCAGAGAGCCAAGCAGATTTGACAAGGTTTGGAGCCAGGTGAGGGTTGCAGCATGGATGCAAGACACAGTGTAACATGACGCCCCTGCCTGGCCCTCAGCTTTCCCCAAATATCCTAGAGGAAGGCGACCCCCGCAGGGTCATGCTAGACTGCTCTGTTGCACAGGGGCTACTCACATGGCAGACCCGGGTCAGACTGTGGCAGGGCCTTCCTTCCCCTGCCTGAGGTTAATTCCGTCTGCGCTCTGGACCCATCTCTGCCCTGGACGCTCAGTCCATCAGTCATCCCCTCCTTAAACGGGCATCCTCCTCCAGCTCTGACTTATCTCCCTCCTCCCGCTTCCAGCCAAACTTCTTGAAGGGAGTCGTCTGCTTTCTCCCGCTCCTCCCCACCCGCTCTCCCACAGCTGCACCCAGACTTGCTCCTCCACTGCTCCCCTGAAAGCTTCCCTCCAAATTCCCTCCTTGTGGACAGTCTCCTGGGCTCCTGCTGGGCCTCGGGCTGCATTTGGCCCTGTTGCCCATGCTCTTCTGGAAGCTGTTTCTTTCTCCAGGACCCTGCACCCTTGTGGTTGGGCTTCGCCCTCTGGCCCCTCCTTCCCAGCCTCCCTGGGGACCCCTCTTCCCTCGTCGGGCCTTCATCGGGGGTTGCTCTGCTCTGTTCTCACCCTAAACACTTTCCATAAGGGGCCTTCTCGACTGTCAGTTCTCCAAACTCCGGAGTAAATATCTAGGAATATCAAATAGTTTACTCAGCATCTCCAATTAATTGTCCCACAAGCATCCCACGTTCAACACGTTCAACACGTGCAAGCTGAGCTCACCACCTCCCACTGAAACTGCTCCTCCTCTCCTGCTCTGTCAACAGCCCCTTGTGCACTGGGGTGCTGTCCTTGGCCTCTGGACACCCTCATTCCTCCAATCCAGCTAAGCAGCACGTCCTAGTGATGCGGGGTCGGTGAGCCGAGTCGTCGAAAGAAAGATTTCTTGGACTCTCAAGATCTGGCAGTAGTGCTCTTTTATTTAGGGAATAGTGTGGAATAGCATGGGGACAGGACCCATGGGCAGTCAGAGCTGCTGCGTGTGGACAGGGCCCATGGGTAGGAGGAGGTGCTGCTGCCACCACTTCTGCTGCAAACATGGGTGGAGAGTAATGCTAAATTTAAGGCATAGGCATGTGAGCCATCTCTTTATAACACAAAGGAAAGAACATGGAAAAAAGTTAAAATGATATCAGTGCAGGTGGAGTCTGGCCATTGGGTGGTCCCACAACTTTTAGATAAGAATCAAATCGGATTAAGTAAAGGCCAGAAGCCACCACCCTAAATCAGTTCCATGAGGTTGCCAGACAGTAACTAACTTAAGTTCTTGCCTTCCGCATTAAGAGTTTCCAGAAACAAGGCCTCCGCCTTCCCCCTGGCACAGAGAGGGAGGCATCTCCACACATGGAGGTTCCCCCCACAAATGCAAATGCCTCCCAACAAAGCGCAAGCAAATTCCACTCCTCGGAGCCTGCTTCTCATCTGCAGTTTTAAATTTAACCGGCCTAAAGTCCTCATCACTATCAAGTACGCTCCGGAAAAATCTAGGCTCTGCCGGGATTGTCCCAACCCATCCACCGTAGTCTCTTGCCTAGATCACAGCAAAAGCCTCTTAACTGGTCTCCTTGCAATACATCTGGCTCCCTTTCAATTTTACTCTTCATACCACACTCAGAGTTACGTTTTCTAAAGGGCAAATCTCATCATGTGACTTGTGCTTTCAACCTTTCAATGGCTTCTCCTTGCCGTTAGGCTAATGTGGGCTGAGACTTTTACTCAGTGCACAAGGCCCTTCTCCTTCTGGTTCCTGCTTAAGCTGCTTGCCTCGGCTGCCTCCTCCACCCCCCACTAGAAGCCCTGCTCTTTCCTGCTTCTGGACACGTGACCTCTGCACCTACACAGCCTGCAGGGGGAGGGCGAGACCACACCCGCAGCGTCCACATTCTGCCTCCAGTGCTTGTCACCTTGGCCCTGACCTAGTAGGGACCCAATAAGTATTTGAGGAATATGTGAATGAGTTTTCCTAATCAATTTGTGCTTTTTCCTCTTGGCTTTTACTTAATAAAAAAATATAATATTAAGGAAAGTGTGACATGAGAAATTACTGGAAATGTAATTTCTTAGGAAAGATACACGAAACGATGTGAGAGGCTGGTGGAGTTGTGTGGATGCTTAGTATGTTTTAAAGAATAACTATACAAACCAGTCCCTGAACTGTAATCGCTTTAGTGATTATGTGGTCAGTGTTTCCTTCAGCTCCTCATCTACGTTTGTAACTCCAAGAACTGCACAGAGAAGATTCCATCTTCTGCCTTCCCGTCTCACTCTGTGGTTCTCCCTGGGTGGGTTTATCTATGCTCACTTTAATTTACCACTTATTCCTCCAAGAGTCCCAAATCTGTGTTTCTAGCCCAGATTAGTTCCTAAGCTCCAGACTCTCCCAGTTGCCCACACACATTTCCACACAAATCTTTCCCATATTGGGCCACCTCAGGGCAATATGCCTAAACCTAGTTCCTTTTACCTTACCCGTCTATCATTTTCTCTATCTCAGCGAAAGTCTCTGTAGTAGTGATGAGGATTTTTAGGCTGCTTAATTTTAAAATGGCTTATGATGAGGATTTTTAGGCTGGTTAGTTTTAAAACTACAGATGAGATTCAGGCTCCAAGGAGTGGAATTTGTTTGCCCCTTTGTTGGGAAACATTTACATTTCTAAGGGAAACCTCTGTCTGTGAAGGTGCCTCCCTCTCTGTACCAGGAAGAAGAGGAGAGATGACCTTGTCCCTAGAAGCTCTTAATGGGGAAGGCAAGAACTTAAGTTGGTTGCTGTCTGGCAATCTCATGTAACTGGTTTAGGGTGGTGGCATCTAACCTTTCTAACTTTACGTAATCCGATTTGATTCTTGACTAAAAGTCATGGGATCACCCAATGACCAGACCCCACCTGCACTGATACCATTTTAACTTTTTTTCATGTTCTTTCCTTTGTCTTGTAAAGAGATGAATCATATACCTATGCCTTAAATTTAGCCCTAACCCTCAACTCGGGGCAGCAGCAGGAGCTCTGACTGCCCGTGGGTCTTGACCCCACACACCAGCTCTGCCTGCCCATGGGTCCTGTCACTATGCCAGCGGGGGCAGCAGCAGGAGCTCTGACTGCCCGTGGGTCCTGTCCCCACGCACCAGCTCTGCCTGCCCATGGGTCCTGTCCCCATGCCAGTGGGGGCAGCAGCAGCGGCTCTGCCTGCCCATGGGCTCTGTCCCCATGCCAGCGGGGGCAGCAGAAGCGGTGGCAGCAGAAGCTCTGACTGCCCATGGGTCCTGTCCCCATGCTATTCTATACTATTCTCTAAATAGAAGAGCACTACTGCCAGATCTTAAGTGTCTAAAGAAATCTTTCTTTCGACTCCTCGGCTCACCGACCCCGCATCAGTAGTTTTCTGGGGCTGCTGTAACAATGTACCACAAACTGGGTGGCTTTACGAAACAGAAATTTGTTCTCTTACTGTTCTAGAGGCCAGAAGTCCAAAGCAGAGGTGTTATTAAGATCATGTTCTCTTTGAAGGCCCTAAGGGAGGGCACTTCCTTGCCTCATTCCAGCTCCTGGTGGTTGCCGGCAACCTTGGTGTTCCTTGGCTTGCAGATGCATCACTCGAATTTCTCAAAAAGTTAAAAATATAAATACCATATGATCCAGCTGTACCACTTCTGGGTATGTATCCTGTTGACGAAAATAATCCATAACCAATCTATAAATGAAAATTTGGGTGAGTTTATTCTGAGCTGAAATCTGAGGACCATGGCCCGGGGCCTTTCTTCCCAAAGGAAGGTGTTTCACATATGACTGAAATGTCCCTCCCACAATAGTCACAAGATTGCCCTGTCGGCACAGCACTTGATGGACACAGCAGGTAGTGGGTCTGCTATCTTGGTGGGTGCAGCAGGAGGCAAGTCTATTGTCTTGAGCTGGGTGGTCACAGGTGAGCGCAGCAGTCAGTTTCTAGCCTAAGGAAAGATGCTTAATCCTTAAGGAGATGCCAACGTTGGGAGGGGAGGGAAGTTGCACCTTTATTTCAAGGGCCTTTGTTCTTGCCATAGGGAATACCTAAAGCAGATATACAATGCATGCTCAATGGCCTCGGTCAGGCCCTTTTGGAAAGACAAGGTCAGGCCGAATTAGGTTTATACCAAAGGGCTTCCTCATATTCTCCAATATATCCTATTGCTTGCCATTTTTATTTGTCAATCCAAAGACTAGTAAAACCCTAATTTGAAAAGATACATGCACTCCTATGTTCATTGCAGCATTATTTACAATAGCCAAGACTTGGAAGCAACCTAAGTGCCCATCAAGGGATGAATGGATAAAGAAGATGTGGTGTACATACACAATGGAATACTACTCAGCCATAAAAAGGTGAAATCTTGCCATTTGCGACAATATGGATGGACCTGGAGGGTGATACGCTAAGAGAAATAAGTCAGATAGAGAAAGATAATTACCATATGATTTCTCTCATATGTGGAAGATAAACAAACAAACACATAGCTGCAGAGAACAGATTGGTGGTTACCAGAGGGGAAGAGGAAGTGGGGAGAGCGAAAGGGGTAAAGGGGCACGTGTGTACAGGGACAGGGAAAAACTAGACTATTGGTGGTCACCACAATGCACGCTATATAGAAGTCAAAAAACAGTGATGTAAACCCGAAATGTATATAATGTTATAAACCAATGTGACCGCAATAAAAAAAAGGGTGCATCACTCCACTCTCTGCCTCCATTGTCACAGGGTGTTTTCCCTATGTGTCTATGTGTTTGTGCCCAAATTTCCCTCTTCTTATAAGGACGCTAGCCATTGGACCCACTTAGGGTCTATTCCAGTATGACCTCATCTTAACTTGATTACATCCGCAAAGACCCTGTTTCCAAATAAGGTCACAGGTCCTGGGGGTTAGGATTTGAACATCTGTCTGGGCGATATGGTTCTACTCACTTTAGTCTACTAGCTTCTCCGCACCAGAAATCCCGGACTCTTCCCCGTCCGCTCCTTCGCTTCCCATCTTCTAGGCTGTTTATCATGTTTCCTCAACATCTCTCATTTTCTCCTCACCTCCATCCCATAGTCTTGGTTCTGGCCCCAGTCGAGCTAGATGACCACGATGGTTTCCTCACTCTTCCTCTCTGCCCTTTTGGTTTCCTTCCAATCCATTCTTCCACCGGGGGACTCAGTGAGCCTGGTCAAGGGTGAATCTGGTCATGCCCTGCTGGCTGCCTAGAATCTCAAGTGGTTCCCAGAGCCTTTGGGACTGAGACCCAGCTCCTTTGCAGAGCGCACAAGCAGCCTGATTTCCTCTGCAGACTAACATCCTGGCCTGTCCTCATATCCACTACACTCCAGTTGCAGGAACACCCGCTGTCCCCCCAAGCCACCCACACCCTCAGGTCCCTGTCCCTTCGCAGGCATTGTTCCCGCTGCCGAAGCTCCCTCTGCCCTTCTCCACCTGGCTCGTTAGCCTGCTCTTGGATGCCTTCCTGACCCGCAGGCTGAATTAAGTGTCTTTCATTTGTGCCTCTAGAGCCTTAATTGTTGTATTAGGAGGAATTTGCCAAGGAAAATGAGGCCCTAATTTATGAATTAGACTTTCTTATAGGTATGTATAGGAATAAATATGGTCTATATAGGGTTCAGTACTATCCGTGGTCTCAGGCGTCCACTGGGGGTCTTGGCACGTACCCTCTAAGGATAAGGGGGGACTACTGTATCTTGTTGCAGCAGCCCCAGTAAACTGGGACAAATGCTGTACAAATAGTATCACTTTATCTGTGATAAACTACTCCTCTGGATATGTCCCACGTGGCCCCCTCGGGTGACACTAGCTCACTGACCCTTCTCTCCCCATCCTCCCTCTCTTTACCTCTTCTCTTTTGAGGGGAAAACACCAATTCCTTCACCTCTTTCTCATACGCAGAGCAGTTTAGTAACAACTGGCCCCACCCTCAGAGTCATTTGAGTAACTTATCAATAGGAGGGGAGGCTTATTTTTAAGGAAATCGACAAAGAGCCACACAGATAACTGTGCATTTAATTGTCCTTTAGGAGTGATTAAAAAAGCACAAGTTATCGAAGGATTGTAACACGCAGATTACAAACAGAAAGTAGGGATTACCTCCATTTACATATGGGGAAACTGAGGTGAGCAACTTGCCCAAGATAGATCTGAGGTTTGAACTTAAAATTGACCTCAAAGCCCTTCCTTTTTTTAAAGATTTTATTTTTTTCCTTTTTCTCCCCAAAGCCGCCTGGTACATAGTTGTATATTCTTCGTTGTGGGTCCTTCTAGTTGTGGCATGTGGGATGCTGCCTCAGCATGGCCTGATAAGCGGTGCCATGTCCGCACCCAGGATTCAAACCAACGAAACACTGGGCCGCCTGCAGCGGACTGCATGAACTTAACCACTCGGCCACGGGGCCAGCCCCTCAAAGCCCTTCCTTTTAACTGCATTACTAAATCGACTTCAAAAGATGTGACAATTTGGAAGGGCTTGCCACGTTTCCCCTGTTCTTTCTATAATTTTAGTATTTTACAGATCTGGCTGCTGTAAGTGGATTTAAGACAGAATGGTGATACATATCTCAGTTATTCTAAATAGTTTATTTTCTAGTTTAATAATGAAAATAATGCTTATTATTTGATCCGGAGCCTACAAATCTGCATAACAATTCTAGGAAATTTGTAGACAGCTCCTTGAATAGCCAGTTTATTATGTTATACCTTAAGCTTTGGGAAATGACCGTCTCTTTTTTCCTCCCCTGAAGTTCAAGCATAGGAATGTTCGCATATTTTCTTTTAAACCCTTACAATAATAATTTTTTTTAAAAGCAAATTTTGTGTTGCATGAGCTTCAGGCAGCCTATGAAATTCTTAGCCAAATAAAATAATAAATCACTCATTTTTGAAAAGTCGTTTCTGACAAATGGCATATTCGTTTAATCTTGGCTTGAATTGAAAGAATTTCTTAGCTTGAATTACTATACTAAACGAAACCTGGGTGAGGGAAATTCCTGCTTTACTCAAGCGGCAACCTCACAGCTCATGTTATTAAAATGCCCTCAGTCTCCTGACTGTCTCTAAAGCGAGTAAACAGTAAGGCTTCTGTCTTCTTCCTGTTCTCATGATCTTTCATCACAGATCATCCTTGATATGCTTTCAGATACAAATGCACTGAGCTGGGCCGCCTTTACATCCGTGTCCTGTTGGATGGGATAAATCCACAATCTCAAGGCCTTGGATGGAATCCAAGTCCCGTTAGCCAGGCGAGGATTCTAGATAATCATGTAGAAGACATTTAGCCCCGGGCAGGACCAGCTATGTAATTTGCAGGCCTCATGCAAAATGAAAATGTGAAAGTGTTTGAAAGTGAGTAAGCATTTCGAGACAGAGCAGGGCTTTAACCAAGTGGTGGGCTTTTCTGAGCACAGGCCACATGCCCGTGAAGGCGTCCTTGCCCTTGGGGGCTGTCCTTCCAGGTTTGAGACCACTGGTATTCTCCTTCTGCAGCCTGTTGTCTGGGCCCTCTCTCTCACCTCCATATTTCATCAGTCACCAAGTTCTACTGATCCTGTCACCTGGATACCTTGCAAACCCACCCATTCACCCTCTCCCTCTCCGGATGTCGACCTCCAGTTACTCTCTGTCACACCCACCCTGCTCACAGTAGAGGTCCCATCCCATCCCTGTGGACGAGCCTTGGGAGGCTTCTCGTTGCCCTTGGTGGAAGGCCAAAAACCAGAACATGGACCTCCAGACCTCACCCTTTCTGTCCTGCATCTTCAGCTCATGCCTCGCTCTCCATGGCCCTGGGTGTTTTAGTCACCCTGGCCTCCCAGCCTCTGAGCGTTCTCGCAGGCTGCCCCTTTGGCCTGGTGTCTTTTTCTCTCTGTCTTCACCTGGCTCACTGACAGTCGGCTCTCAGATCTTGGCTTAAGTATAATGTCCTCAGGAAGCTTTCCTTGCCTCCCAGACTAGCATCGTTCCCCAGGCTCCCCACTCCTTGGCCTTCTGTCTCAGCTCATTGATACAACTCATGACACTTGCCCAGTGTATTTCCTGTCCATGAAGGTGGGGTCCCACCCTGCCTTGTTCCCATGGTGCTGGCACCATAGTAGAAACTCTACAAGTATTTGTTGGTGGGTGAGTTCATTGATTCAAGGCTCTGTCGCAAATTCAGCATCTCAGAGAAAGAGAACTAAGGAGAAAAGAGATCTAATGAGGAAGACGTGTTTGCCCTTGCTGCTATGGCCTAAAAGGCAGTAGAATGTGGGATGTTCTGAGCAGCTAGCGGCCCTGTTAAATGATAGTGTAACGCATTTGAACAAGTTCAGCTCAGTGGAGATGCCCACTGCCTGTGTTGGTCTTCAGTGTGTTTTAAATGGTACCATTCTGGGATTATGTGTGATTTTTGGTTCCTTCTCTATTTTTCTAGTTTGTGATAACATGCAGGTATTATTTTGATAACCATGATGACTCATCTCTCCCCAGCAAATTTTGCTTTAAAAAAAAGTACGAGGTAAGAGGAATTTCCTCTTAGGGTTGATTTTCTTTGCAAATGTATTTCCTCTGGCTGGAAAGAGGAAACATCTTCCTCCCCTGCTCCACACACCATAGAAGAAATGAAGAGGAAGTTAAGCATGGTGTCAATTACTATTCTTACAAAAAATTTGTGTAAAAGTAAGAAAGCAAACACAGCCATAGAGCTAAGCCAGGCGTTCTGCTGATCACCAGGAATGGTGTTTCCTACTTTGAGGCCCTGAGCTATAAGAAAAGTAGGGCAACTGCCTTCTCCTCCAAAGCCATGTCCATACAAGCACTGGTTTCTAGCCCCGCTGGATGGTCCTCACTTCGTCTCCTTGTATTTGTCTTCTGTTATATAGACAAGAAGAGAAAAGAAAGAAATTCAAGAAAAGTCTATGGAATAGACCAGGTAAGGAGCAGAATGTCTAGTAAGGCTAAAAGATTAGATGAACATGAGGCAGGTCAGATCAGCACCTGATGGGGTGACCAACGGCCCCAGTTTGCCTGGGACTGAGGAGTCACCTGGACCCAGGACTCAAAACTGAGATGGTCCTGGACAAACCAGGGTGAGCTGATCGCTGTATCACGTGCCGGCCTGTGAGATGGCAGCCGTGGTTTCAGCAGTGCCTCTCCCAGGCCTGGCCCCTGACACAGGCCCCAGTGTGATGCCACGTGGCTCAGCACCTCTCCCTTAAGGGAGACTCCACCTGAGGACCTCATAGCATCACCATTGTCCAGGGCACTTTGAGAATCAACCCTGGCCTGAAATTGGGAACCCAGACCATAATTTTATCTTCAGCATGTCACTTCATTTTTTTTTTAATTTTCTAGGCTGAAATCCCTTTGACTCTTGTTTTAAAGTGATTTGCGATTCAAAAGAAAACAGGCTCGTGGTATGAACTGAGATTGTGGTACATTAGAACGGTTGCAGTTGTCCTAAGTTGCACTGAATGCGAATTTCAGTTCCTAAAAAAACCAAATAGGGTCATAAATGTTAAGGGAAGGAGGTCTGATTTATCCGTTTTCCTAAAATGATGACCTAGGGGGAAAATTGCTGATTGAGGAGAAACACGTCGGGGTTCACGTGAATACAGGGACACACCACACAGCTGTCAGAACGGTTACTCTATTTGCTGCGGTGGGTGGAAGTCAGGAGAGAGGGGCTCAGTTCTAAGTAAGGCCTGTCGTAAAAATAATTCGTGTTGGGCACCACCTTACACATACTACTTCTGGTGTTTCCAGCATCCCATGGAGTAGGTAACATCGTCATCCTGGCTTTACAGAGAGGAAATGGAGGTTAAGCAGCCTGAGGACAGCCCTTCAGGTCTGGTCTTCTCCAGAACCAGCAGCAGTCCCATCATGGCCAGTCTGCATGTCCTTTTCTTCAAAGACGGGGAAAAAGTCTATTTTCTACCTGTCTTCTAGCTCTCATGCTGATCAATAAAACAGAGCTGGGAAGTGATATTGCCAGAGAGCGAACACCTCCAGCTGAGTAAGAGAGATGAAACAGAAGCCGCTTTTTATTTTTAAGAAAGATTCTCTAAGTAGACGTTTCATTCAGGGAATTGTTCTTTCTGCATTATGAAGAACTGTCACATTCATTGGGAAGAGGAGCAGCAGGAGCAATAACAATATTAGAGCCTTTTTTGTAGGACGCGTCACATGCCAAGCGCATTGACCTATATTTTTTCTAATTTTTTTTGTTGTTGTTAAAGATTGGCGCCTGAGCTAACATCTGTCGCCAATCTTTTCTCTCTCTTTTTTTTTACCTTCTTCTCCCCAAAGCCCCCTGGTACATAGTTGTATATTCTAGTTGTAGATCCTTCTGATTGTGCTATGTGCGACGCTGCCTCAGCATGGCCTGATGAGCCGGGTCATGTCCGAGCCCAGGATCCGAACCAGTGAAATGCTGGGATGCCCAAGCGGAGCGCGGGAACTTAACCACTCGGCCATGGGGCCAGCCCCTTTTCTAATTTTTAAAACCATCCAGTGAGAACCCTGAGGCTCTGAGAGAGGACTGAGCTGCGACATTATCCCCACGCTAACCCCAAAGTACCAGCTTTTTGCACTTTGTCACATCATCAGATTTTAGTTAGTTTCTCTCATTTTATGGTTTAGAAAATTAGGAATCATTGAGGCTAAAGGACTTGCTAAGTTCACATCCTTAGAATGAACAGGGTCAGAGCTCACACCAGGTCACCAGAAGCCTCTGCATAGAGAACTCAGAGCCTGTGCCCTTGGGAAGCTGCCAGGCTTTCGATGTCAACTCAGCCTGGAGCCCAGAGCCCCAAGGAAGAATGTGATTCTGAGATAAGAATATGCACTCGTTAGAGATCTCTTGGTTGTATGGGAGAGAAAATGCTGAGTTAAACAAACGAGAAATGTGAGTTTTCAGGAGTGTCCAACAGAACCAGGAATGAGCCTGCAGCTGGGCCCCGGGGAGGGACCAGACGTAACCCTGGGAAGAAATCAGCGCTTTCTCTCTGGTTTCTGTAGAACGACTTCCCCTGTTCCTCGGTGTGAGGGCTGGAACGTGGAGCTGGCTGCACCCACGTTTGCACATTTTAAGTCCAGCGAACGGGAAAGATTTCTTTCTTCCATTTCATTTTCCGGGAGAAGGGCCTATAAGTGGCTAAGTCTGGGTGGGGTGCACACCCCTGGTCCACACTGCTGTAACCAGGAGGCAGGCAGCATAGGACAAATGAGGCCAGCCCAACCCCTTGGAGCAGAGGGACGAGGGTTACCAGACAACTGGAAATCATCATAAGCTGGACAGATGACCCGGTACGTGTCCAGGTGTCAGAATTCAAAATAAGTTAGAATAAAGCATTATAACAACACTTGGCAAAAATCCTGATAGAGTTAAACAGTGCCTGAATTAATGAATAGATGCTTAGCCAATTATTTATTCATTAAAATCTTCTGGAAAATATGTATGTACTATAAGTATTGTCTTTACTGTTGCAATTAAATGTTTAAAAAATTTTTTTGTAATGATAATTCAGTGGAAAATGTGCTAATATAACTCCCAATCAACTGCTGATGGGCCCAAGAGCTTTTATAAGTGTTTTGGTACAAAGGAGCCTGCCACAATAGATTTTCCTGGCTGACATCCTCCTTGTTCCTGAAGCTCCCTTGTGAATAAATATTACAGTCTTTTTGTAAGAGAGTGGGGATAGAAGATTAGCAGATGTGAAATTTTTGGCTCGTGAGGGTGGATGCTGTCCAGTCTACCCCAGGGCCTTTCTCTCTGGAAAATTACTGAACTACGTTTTAATGATAAAACAAATAAATTAAAAACACGAACACTTCAAAGCCTCCACCTTTGTTGCTGTGTGCCTCAGTTCATTTCTGCAATGCAGTGGGACTGGCAATGTCAGTGTATAAACACTCGCCCTTAAGGATTTCAGATCTAATTCTCTGTGGAGGAGAGGAGGGTGAGAGTTGGGGGGTTGGCTATCTGGGAGGGTAACATCCATCACTGAATGGAGCAATCTCCTTCTGATCCTAAAGGGCTTATAACTCCGGGCCTTACTTTACTCCTGGTCCCTTTTCAGAGAATCTGTATAACAGGTTTATACTCAGCCTTTGTTACTATTTTAAGTTGATGTGAATTATTTCCATGCAAACTCTCTAAGCATTGGTATCTGTAGTTACATTTTGCAAGAGGTATTAAGCTCGGCCAGCACATTTTCCAGTTGAGTGTCGCACAGCAGTAGCTGTAACCCTGACACATGGTGATTTTGTTCCATATAGTACAGAGAAAGAGACGTAGCCACATCTGCCCTCCACAAGGAAGTGTCAGAGCCACTCCACTCCAGCAACATTCCTGCTCGGCACAGCTTCGCTCCCTGAGCCCCATTTCATGTCTGCCATGTGACAGCCCTGCCGATGTCAACAAATGATTCATCGTCAGCTCGGAGGGAAAAACAGACTGCGTAGGAAGGTGCCATATGGTGATACATCCGGGGTTTTTCCTGCCTTCTACTGGGTGACTCTGACCTTATCACCACACGTTCGAGGTGGAAATGTGACGTAATTAAACTGATTTACAAAAGCCACATACAGAAACCAGTGTAATTTCTAAGTCTCAGTGTGGTTAAGGTTTACTTCCTCTACCCATTTATAGCCCAGGCTTTTGGACATGGCTGGTGGAGAGAGCCAGCTTCTGATAGAAGCTCTCTTTGCTGATTCCTGCTTCTTTAATTTATACTTTCCCTTCAGTTTTCCCGAAGAAAAGGCCTTCGTGGCCTCAATTAAATGTGAAGATTGTGTTTCTCTGCCTCTGTTGGCCATTCCAATGTGAAAGCCAATGAGTATGCAAAGAATAACGATTTGGAAATACATTCAGAGAGGGCACAGGGATGGAAAACACCACAGAAGATTATTTTAGATCCAGAATATCAGTCAAAATTACCTTGATTCCGTGCAGCAAGTGGATCCAAAAGAGACCTAAAAATTCATGTAGAAAGTAGGTATAAATTTGCATCACATGCACATAGAGCTGTAAAAGGCAGCCTGGACATCTCGGTTTGTCAATTTTCAGAAAGACATCAAGGTGAGGTTGATGAACCTTGACACCTGCTTTGCTTTCTTCCTCCGCTGTAGAAATTCTGCCTGGTGAGATTCTGGCGTACCTCCTAGACACTATATTTGGAGAACGAGAAGCAGTGTGGCTGGGCAGTTTGTGCAACACGCTAGAAACATAATGAGGCTGATTCTAGATTTGCCAGTAATTAATTGGGAGCACTTGGCTATGTTTCCTAACCTGCAAAGTTTTCCAGGATAAAATTTCATACTACCTCATCTCAGTGTTTTGAGGAATTGCCAATAAAACAGATTGTCAAGCCTGTGGGAAACATAAAGCTGTTAATTGGCACGGTGAGTTGGGCCGCCAGATTGGGCAGGTACATAGACAGGGGGTGACTCAGGGAGAAGGCGGGGTTCCACCTGGGATGGAAGCTCACTGTGTCTCTCCAGGTAGGTAAACTGAGTCACTAGATTCCTGGCTCCCTGCCTGACTGGCTCCTGAGTCAACACTCTGAATCCCAGGACCATCTCCATGGCTTGTTTCTCCAAGTCTGATCTGTCCTGTTCTCTTCCCAGCCTCGCCCTGTTTATTAAGCATTAGTTCGTAGACACCTGTCTCTACCTTTAGTTAAGTAAATTCCATGGAGAAGGCCTGGCGATCTTCATGGAAAAGCTCCTTTCATTCTGGGAGGGTCTGGCCAGGAAGCACAGGGCAGCTACCCCACTCCCTCCCTCCCCGCCCTATGGCAGGGGAGCCCCAACCCCCACTCAGCATCAGAGAAGGCAGGTGGACCATGCCTGCGAGGGCTGACAGCCCCTCATCACGATGCCAACATCAGCACCCTCTAGAAACCACTTTCCATCCGTTTTCGGTAGTAAAGAAAAACTCTCGTTTTATATTGCCATGGATAATCCATGTAGAGTGAGTCCAAAAGAGGACGGAGGGTGTTTTTATGTGTTTGTTTTATTTTTCCATCTGATTTGGGAGATTCGGTGGGGTTCATAGGATGCCTACCACCCTCCTTTATAGAAGAAACATCTGTTCTTCAAAAAAGGCAAGGAAGAGAGAAGGCTTCTGGTTACAAATCGAATCTACCAATTGGCAAGTAGTGTTGGGGCGTCTGCTTTCTGGAATCTTCTTTTGTCACTTGGCTTCCTGGGGTGAGCCCCATTCCGGGAGAGCCAAGGCCTGGCTCTTTTTCCCACTGAGCTGTTTCCCCAGTTTCTAAGTTCTAATTTTCACTTTGATGTCCTCAAACTTTTCCTAAACACGCTGTGTCTGCAGTGGAAATGGAAGTTCCAGATCAAAAGCTACATTTAACCTCCTCAGATGTGCTCTTTCTAGGCTCCAGGTTCTCCCTTCTTGGATCCTGAGGAAGTGAAGCAGCACCAAGCTTTATAACATGCATCCCCCCATCCTATACCTGGTTCCATGGACTCATGGTAACCTGGGAAGCAGCTGGTTAGGTATGGTTAGCCCCGTTTTACAAATGGAGAAACTGGGGCTCAGAGCAATTGAGTAGAATATTTCTAAGCTCATACAGTTGATGTGCGACAGGCCCTGCTTCTAGGTCAACCCTTTCACATCCTACACGCTTAGGTCTTTTTAAAAAGCCGTTTTTAGCTTAAAACCTCTTTCTGCTCTGCAGGGCTCAATGCTAGAATAATAGGAAAGTGGTGACTCATAATCAGCTACGAACAAAGCTCTCTACCGATTTTTCCAAAGGACATGCTACATCTTTCAGAAGGCTCTTCAATGCCAAGCGTAACTGACAGACAGGACATCAGGGACTCTTGATAAATGAGTGGAAAAACAGGACCTGCTTTCAACACTCTAAAAATAAGTGATTCTATGAAACTACCACCACAAAAAGGAACTAAAGAAGAATGTGTCAGCTGTTCGAATACAATCAACTGATTACGTAGAACGTTGTCAGAAATGCACATCTGTGCGGAGGGTGGCAGAGAGACTAGTCTGCCCCAAGAAGAAGTATTTTATCCCTGCCGTTGTTTGGAACTGCCACATGTGGTGATAATAAAAAGCAGGCCAATTAGTTGGCTTTCTTCTTTCTTGAATTCTCTACTGACCACGTGCCCCGGCTCTCGTGGCTCCATCCTCCCCCTCAAGTACACCATCAAGTGTAACCAGGGACACATGTTACCCATCAGATCAGACCTTTTCAAAATTACTTTCATTGGTCTTTAAAAAAAAAAAAAAAATCTCACTTCCCACGGCTTGACTGTCGGATCCTGCCTTCCCCAGCCGGATCTGTGTGTCTCGTGTGGTCCCCCATTGCCCCACCCCCTCAGCTGCCTGCAGGCTCTGGTCAGCCAGGCCTGAGACGATGAGAACTGAAAACCCCATCCGCATTAGGGAGTGGAGACTGCGGTGAGTCTGCTGCCGCCCTGCCCCCACTCACGCACAGTGCAGGTGACCGCTCTACTAGGCTGGCCTCTGCCTAGATCCTGGGTTTCTTCTGGCACCCCACTCCCTGCACCTACTGCTTCCCTCTCACCAAATCCATTCTTTCCTCACTGGCTGGCCCCTCTGTGAACCTGGACAGTGCTCTCTAGAATGGCAATATCCCCTGAAACTAAGAACTACCCTTGTCTAAGTCCTCTGCTGTCAGCACCTCTCCTACACCGGCCCCACAGATGGATTGAGATCAATGCCACCCTCTGGGGAGAAACATGGAAGGTGGCACCCTCCAGCCTGGTTTCAGCCGTGTGCTGGTAAATGTCAACAACTGGCTCTCTGGAAGAAAAGAGCCCTGAATTGCGGCATTTGCTCCATGACGCGAATACTCCCACCACGGCCAATCTCAAGCTATCACCAAGATGTCACCCAAGGCCGAGTTGGGAAGAGTGGCACAGCAGCGCATGGTTATATGGTACTTCCGCCACACAGATATAATAGATGTAAATAACCTCGACAGCATAGGAAATAGCAAAATGTAAATAATCAGGAAGTGATGAGCTCCAGGTGTTTATGACTTTTGTTTTTGGTATAATGTCTTCCATTTGTAAGTTGGTATAATTTAATTTTTAATAATAGCTGTGTTGAACAGCAGCTTGCAAAATTCTCCAAAGTTTAACAATTGCTTCTCTTGAGCCTGTCCGTGCCACTCCCGCACATCGCTGCCTGGTGTCCCTCAGGCCCCATCCTCCCACGCTTCAGCTACACTTCGTCTCACCCTGCCAGCAGTCTGCAGGATCTCAGTGTTCCTCTAGCCAGGGCCATGTGACTTCTGTTCTCCCAGTTGCTAAATTCAATGCATAAATTCCAGTCCCTATTCTGCTTGGCCTTTCAGGGGCCCATGACACCTCCTCCTTGAAACTCTACAGTATCATTCTTTCTTCCATTATTTTGAAATCTCTTCTGAGGGCTCCTGTCCCTCTGCTGGCCCTTTAACTGTTGCTGTTCCCCAGCATCTGACCGTGATTTCTTTCGGTCTTCTCTTCTCCTTACTCTGAATGTGAACATGGACGTTTCCTCCGTCTATACCTGTGGCCCAGATCTCTCTTTTGAACTCCCGTCTCATATGTGCAACTCCCTGCAGCCCAGCTTCCTTTGACTTTCTCATACGCAGCTCATACTCAACACGTACCATCATTCCAACCTCCTCCCGCTTGTTCTTTATTTATATTGCCTGCTCAGGCATTCATGCAATCATTCAGGCCATAAATATTTACTGATCACCTACTACGTGCTAGTCACAGTGTTACATGCTGATAGTGTGGCACTGAATAAGCCACAGACCCAGTCCTCACGGAGCTTCTTCAAAGGAAATGGTGTCATCATCCACCTGGTGACCTAAGCCAGAACCCTGGTGTCATCCTTGCCTTGCGCCTCTCCCACATTACTTATTTACAATCATTTGGTCAGTCAATCTGAGCTATTCTACTTCCTAAGCAAGTCTAGAGTCCTTCCTCTTCGTCCACCCCCACCGTGACTGTCTTTTCTTAGGGGGTTGTCCTTTCTCTCCTGGATTACACAGGAAGCCCCTCACTGGTCTTTCCATCTAGAGCTTTGCTGCCTTCTAATCCATTCTCCACAAGGTTGGCATAATAACGTTTCCGATATTACCATTGCCCTGTCTGAAATCTCCCAAGCACTCTCTTAGCCTTCAGAACAAAATCTATGCTGCTTGGCAGGATATAAAAGGACTTCTCTGGAACCTGTCCCCCGGCTACCTCTCAGTCTTCTTGTCCCCATTCCACTGGGGACGTATGCTCCAGCCCCAGGGACCTTTCTCAGTCTCCACCTTTCCCTCTGCCTGGAGTCGTTCCACCCTCCCATGCCACCCCATCCTCATTCCCTTCTTTGATTGCCTGTGCCTCCTATCCATCCTTCCAAACTTGTTCCGATGCCAGTTTGCAGTCTGGCTGTGCAGTAGGCATTGCAGAGCAAAGGAGGGGCACCATTTGCATCTGTAGTCATTGCAGTTATGGTAACGATTTTCTGGCACATGGTGGTAAAGTGAACGGTGCCATTAAAGCCGTCAACAGGGCTGCTCCTGTCACCTCCTCCTGCAAGTGTTCGCTGGCCCTCCCAGTCTGCGTTTGGTGACTCTTCTCTGTCTGTCTGCAAGCTTCTTTGGAAAATGAGCTCTTAAAGGAGGAGGCTGTGTTTTTTATCTTTGTATCCCAGACAACAAAGACTGCAAGGGCAGGGCCCTAAGTAAGTGGTCAATAAACTGTTGTTGAATGAATGTCTGTATAAATAGTAATACAGTGAGGTGGCCAAGGGCTCGAGACTGCGTGAATCCTGGCGCTTCCTCTCCCCTGTACTGTGACTTGGGCACATCAACTCCACAAAGCAGCTACTCCATCCGATGAGTGCGAAGCTTAAGAGAGAAAAGTGGCTGTGAAGCCCTGGGGGCACAGGTAGTAAACGGTAACTATTATAATGACCGAATATTTTTAGACCATTTGCTTCCACGTTGTGCTTCACAGTCCACTTTTTTGGACGCCCTTCAACAGTTTCTTTATTATTATTTTCATCTTCCTGATTTTTACTAGAGAAGTGGCATAATCCTGATGTCTTGGGTGTTTTTAAGCACCAGCTCTTGGGGCACGGGTGGGGTGTGTAGGGGGAGATTGGGTGTAAAAGGTGGATTGCTGTTCCGAGATTTAGTGTGGTGATGTTTAGGTAATGTAACACACATACGTGCCAGCTAAAATCCAAGGAAAGGCTGTCAAAACCATCTGGGTTATCTGGCTATTCCCAACTGCTCTAGGGTTTGGAAGCTGGCCTCATTTGCATTTTGGCACCACCTCCTCCATCGCTGAGATGCCCTGCTTCCTGTCACCACTGCCCTCTGCTGGCTGCAGTCAGACCCTCCCAATGTGTTTGACTATGTTGCCCCCTAGGGATCAGGCCCAATTTTCAGTGAATTTTCCCTTGCCAGCTGGAGTACCTCCTACCCGTGTGCTAGGTTAGAAACTACAGGCATACAGAAGTGATTCCTGTCCTCAAGGTATGATGTCCGCCTTCAAGGGCTGGAAAGTGATCATCTTGGACAAGTGCAAACCAGGATCGAAAATCGGAAGAACTCTATGTATACAGTGATGCAGGAGTCATTGTGCCCGGACATGGATTGTAATGAATGACGGCAACAAGTCATATTTACATAGAGTTTTGCAATTTACAGAGCATTGCAACATGCATTTTCTGATTTAACCTTTCAACCACACCAGTGAGGATGATATTAATGAAATAAGATAGACATTTTGTTGGCAGACTAGCCCTTGCTGTCAGCAGATGTGACTATTGACAACTGTCTTGTCAGTCAGCTGACGTTATGTCTCCTCTCGAAGGTCACACTTGAAACAAAGTCTAGTTTCAGAGGAAAAAAACCCCTAAGTATGACTCACCAGCATTATCTTTCCATAGCACCTGAGCTTCCGACCCCTGCCTCACCAGTGATATCTGAGAAAATTAAAGCTTGAGGCAGACAGATGCGATTACCAGAAAAAGCATCTTATGGGTAATTTTCAATTTCTGTCTTGCAACCATGATCATAGAAATTATGAAAGGGCACTTTTAGTATTAAAAGCATTTGGCTCCATTTCTTCATAGGAATGGAGAATCAAAATCATTCTGAAGGTTTTTTTCTTTTTAAGAAACAAGACTTTTAAACAATTGCTTTTAAATCCCTCCCCTTCAACCTTAAATCACATGACATTGTCACTTTATAATCTGAGTGAGTTAAATTGAATAGTGGGAAAGGGTTCCTTTCCTCCTTTAATCTTTGAGAAAAAAGGGCAAACTTCAAAATTATGCCAGATAGTGTATTGGTAGTTTTTATTGCTCAACACGTTCAAAGAGAAATGTCCACAAACTCAGAGCTGGTGTTTTTCTATGCCAGATGCATTCTCTTCCCCACCAGGAAGGGAAGAGTGACTAACACTCAGGAATATGGTGCCAGGGAGGCCACTAGGAACGAGAGACAGCTGAGAGAGAGAATTTGTCCCTGGAAATTGCGAAATACTCTTTTTCAGGACAGAAAGCGTCTTTCGCAGGAGCCCTCCAGCTTCCTCTGACATCTGGGTGGCCAGGGCTGGGTCGCTTGTTGATTTCACGTATGTTGCTAAGCTGCCCACTGGCCGGGAAAGATGGGTTACCACAAGTGGTTTGGACCATTCTTTTGGGTAGACTGGATAGTGGGGACGTAACCACCATTTTGGATACTGTGTCTGGAAAGTTCGATAGCTAGAGCTGCTGTTCTTTTTTTAGA
The DNA here is from genome assembly GCF_041296265.1 of Equus caballus. NCBI lineage: Eukaryota > Metazoa > Chordata > Mammalia > Perissodactyla > Equidae > Equus > Equus caballus. The sequence continues at coordinate 10,302,228 of NC_091714.1, forward strand.
GGTCTTTCTGCTCCTTATTGTGGGGGATCAGAATTTGCCACCCCAAAATGTGTCTCTTTGGCTTTATTATTTTTAAGAACCAAAAACTCTGAGAGAAAATTTGACCTTCCTTCTTAACTGCCTAAAAGAATTTAAGATAGAAGGCCTGTCTCAGGACAGTCCATCGTCATAGATAACTCTGGGTGTGGTAGACCGGGAGGGTCCTCCCTAAGCCCATTTTTATCAAATTTCTCTCTCTTGGGTCACATTGTCTACAGATAACCCAGCAAACATTTGTTTAACTAACATTTGCTTTTCCATTTCCATGTGAATTCCCTTCCTCCCCTTTGAAGTCCCAAACCACAGCCCCCCAACATCCTGCTTTGTCTTTAGCTGAAAATGGGTATTTAAGGTGGTGGCTTTGGTCATTTTGGCAAGTTACTCAGTTTTCTTGGCTTTCTCCCATGTATACATGTTATTAAACTGTGTTTGATTTTCTCCTGTTATTCTGTCTGATGTCAATTTGATGCTTGGACCAGCCAGAAGGACCTAAAGGGTAGAGGAAAAGTTCTTCCTCCTCTACACTAGTGAGGGTCTTTGGTGATTTAAATGAGAGCAAAAAAGAGATGCAATTACATTTGTACCCCAAACTTGAAGAGCAGCACATACCTGTTACGTACCTGTGGACAATTTGTGGTCTCGTGGGAAAAACTTCAATTCTAGGAACCCTCCCATCAACCCGCAAGAGAGGGAATGCTTGTTGGGTCTCTCTCCATGACGTGACTCTCCTCAAGACAGCAGAGAGACCCTCTCAGGGCATCTCAGCACCCCTGGGCTCATAACGATATTACCTGAACGACCTCAACCCCCAGCAATTTACTTTTAGCGAAAATTAAAGTCCTCTGATTTGGGATCAGAAGAACAGAATCTTTTGACCTTACTTGCAGAGGGGCAGCCCCTGAATGCAGGGCAATTAGAGTTTGCTTTCTGCAGGATCCATGTGCCCTGGGAGACCAGCGGGGTCGCCAAGGCTCCGAAGCATCAGGTACCGGGCATCACTTCCTTTCCCTGAGGTTGTTGCTCTTTCCAGAAATAACTTAGCTCCTGAAATAGGTTCCCGGAAGTTGTAACTGGAGAACAGTCAGACCAGCGGGGATGTTTAATGTTGGGCAAAAATGAGGCTTGTTAGGAGCCCAGTTGGGAGACGGGCAAGAAATCCCCTCAGTCACGTCTCTGGCTTTGGTTCCCATCTACCAAAGGACGAGCCTTTAAAGCGAGTCTCTGAGAGTTGTCTGCCATCTCAGGTGGCTATGTATCCCCTTTCTCCCCGTACTCTTCTTCCGACCAAAGCATTTGACGCTTTGAGGTTGTTATTTCTTTACAGTTATGAGGGAGAGCTCTTATTCAGAAATTTTGGCACAGAAACCCAAAGGTACAGGGTAGAGTTATGATGGGTTAATGTCTACTTTGACAACATACCTGCATGCCCATTTCACACAATGTCATGTACGTATAGCCCCAGAGAGCACTTTTGTGTCTCAAATCATAGTAGGCATCTGATAAACGCAGACACTGTTAGTAACCTACCCAATAGCCACTCCAACTTCTTCCTTGCTAACAGAACCCTGATTTTGTCCAGGTCCTTGTCCTCTCTGTGTTTCCCCTTTCAGCCCTAGAAGCAGAACCTTGGTGATTCTGGGCCACTTATGGTGGTCCCAGTGACCAGTTTAGAGTGAATATATGACCCAGTTGTGGCCAATGGGACATGGGGGGAAATCTGGAGGCAAAGGTTTCTTTGTTTCTTAAAAAATATATAGAGAAGAAAGAAACAGCTCCTTATCTTCCTCTGGACTTTGTCAGAGCTGTTGGTAATCTTGGGATGTGACAACCAGCCTGTGATGACGAAAGGAACCAGACAGAGGACAAAACTGACCTATTGAGTGTGGTGGACTGAAGACATTTACATTGCTTGGATGCTTGAAGATTTTGAGCTGTAGAATTAGCCAACCGTGAAGTGGCTTTATCTCTGAACTTCTTGTCATATGAGATTAAATCCCCTCATTTAGACCATACCGAGTTAAATCTGAAAGCATCCTTAACAGTAATGCATAATGAGCTACTGTCTCCCTTCACAGGCTGCTGTGTCCCCTTGCCCCTCCATCAGTTCCTCCACCCTCCATCGCAGCAGGAGTTCTTCTAAGATTTGGGGGGGTCTCCGCCTGAAGCCCCTTTGAAGAGCAGAAACACATTAGCACGATCGCCACCACTGATGGTAACTGCTCCCACTTCTACAGCATAAGCTCTGGTGAGGCCAGTGCTAAGCCCTTGGCATACACTATCTTATTTAATTATCAAAATGACTCCATGAGGTAGGGACTATAATTACTCCCATTTCATAGATGAGGAAACTGAGGCCCACAAAAGTTAAGTCATAGCCCCAAGGTCTCAAAGGTAGTAAGTGATAGAGCTGAGGGTCAAAGAAGGCTCTGGCCACGCCCTTGACCATCACCCTGAACTCTTCCCCCCATTAATCATGGGAACGTGGACACACAGGGGCAGAGACCTCTTTACCCGATGGTTTCTCAGAATCCATATGTGAGTTCCCCGGGACGGGAAATCTAATTAAACTCTAGAAGTTACTGAGTACCTAAACTTCACTGCTTGACATGAATTCTCTTGTGAGTTTTATTTAATCTCTCTGTACTTCACATTCTCTCTTTGTGAGGTTGTGACGAAGTGACTTCCCATCACCTTCTTCCTCAGCATATGGGGAGATAAATGCGATAATGTATCTAAAAGCATTCTGCAATATTGAGAGGAAAAATCCCACAGAAAGCCAGGCTACTGTTGACGTCCTGTTGGTAACTCCTCCAGCTCTTAGGATGTTGATAGTGTAACGGAATATCTTAATTTGTTGAAGATTTTTCACACTGCTGCTTAAACTCTCAGGAGAAAAGGCTCTGTGAAAATGAAAATGAGAAATTGGTGAATTATCAGTTGTCAGTCGAATGTCCCTTTTAAAAAAATTTTTTCTTTAAAGATTGGCGCTGAGCTAATATCTGTTGCCAATCTTTTTTTTTTTTTCCCTTCTTCTCCCCAAAGCCCCCCTGTACATAGTTGAATATTCTAGTTGTCGGTCCTTCCGGTTGTGCTACATGGGACGCCGCCTCACCGTGGCCTGATGAGCGGTGCCATGTCCATGCCCAGGATCGGAACCGGTGAAACCCTGGGCCGCCGAAGCAGAGCGTGGGAACTTAACCACTCGGCCACGGGGTTTAATGCTCAAGATTTTACATTGGACAGAAGGCAAGGTTGTGTTAAGTATGAGGCTGTTTTTATTTTACAGCGACGTTTGTAAAGCATATGGAAAGGGTGGACCCTTTTTTAAAGGAAAAATTTCTTACAAATATCCAATGTCAACCTAAATTATTTTTTATTATGTTACTTAAATATGAATAAACTGAAACTAGGTATGGAGTCCCTATCCTGGTAGATCTAATAGAATTATAAAACCAAGATAAATTTACAAATTAGATAAAAACAAAATGACGAAACCAACAAAATGCGGCCTAATAACATTAATTTAATATGATGGATGATGCTGTTTGGTTGAAATGAAATAAGCTGGGTTTAACAGTATAAAGAGCAAAACTCTTGTTTGGTTCTACATGTTTAAGAGTTTCAGTTCTAGACTCAGGCTTTTGGGTTAAAATGCCAGCTCTGCTTCTTATCAGCTGCGTGACAGTGGGCAGGTTATGTAAGCTGTCTGAAACTCCATTTCCTAATAGGAAAGTGGAGATAACAGTACCACTCATCTCAGAGAGGTTTAACAAAGATTAAAGACGATGATAGCTATCATTTATTTAGCAAAGTGCCTACTACATCATAGAGCCTTAATAAACGTTAGCTGTTATTAATTAGATTACTTGTTTTATTCCATTAGCACTAATTAAGAGGATTATTTTCCCTAAGAGTGCTTTGTATGCGATTAATAATTCCAATACTTTGTTTTCAAATTCAAGATGACCAACCCCTACATTGAAGCAAACTTTGTTAGTGAGCAATCCTTGAAAACCAGTGGCGATGAGGTGTCACTTCGTATAAAACAGCCTTGACATTTGAAGATAAGCTAAATTTGAGGCAGTATTGAAATTTGCCTCACATAGCTAAAACAATTATTGCTGGACTTAATCAAAGAATCACTTTCTGTTACGTTTACTCTTGTATTTAGTGCAAGCTGATAGGAATGAAGATGGAACAAACAACCTGGCAGCTCCCAAGGTTAGGGACACTGGCTGCTGAATTCTACTCTATGCTTGAGAAGGCTCAATTCATTGTGCTTTTTGAAAAATGCAAACTATTGGGGCCAGCCTGATGGCGTAGTGGTTAGGGTTGCACGCTCCACTTCGGTGGCCCAGGGTTTGGATCCTCGGCATGGACCCACATACAAAACAGAGGAAGATTGGCATGGATGTTAGCTCAGCAACAATCTTCCTCACCAAAAAAAATAAGTAAATAAATGAATGCAAACTATGCCTATAAGGCATTATTTGATCAAGTTTGGCTAAGAAATAGACTGTTTTTGTTCAGGACAAATGTCTTTGTGTGTGTGTGTGTGTGTGTGCGCGCGCGTGCATGTGCGTTCTTGTAGGCTGGTCTTTATTTTGTATTTGGAGAATACATTTTCTCAAAGTTCGTATTTCAAATAACGATCTTCATTAATCTCATCTCTAAAGAGCCTTTGGTCCACTCCAAAGAGCTCTGCAGAAATGTCTGCTGCTCCCTGTGCTTTCATCTGGAGAGGTGCCTTCTTCTTTCGATTGCCTCTTCCTCATTCTGCATCCGCCCTGGGTCCAGGATGGGAAGGAGTTTTGTTGCTCTTTATTTGGCGGGAAGAGTAACTTCCTGAAAACAGATTACCCCACTGGGCAGAAACCTGGCCCTTTGACACTTAATATTTAAGGGCGCTAGGAAGCATTCTGCCTGGCATCAGAGGCTCAGCTTTCTTTAAAAAAGAGAGACAACTGTGCCGTAAATATATACAAGCTCAATCTTAGAATATTTCAACATCTAGGTGCAATGCTCCTCAAATGTTTCAGGCTTTTGCAGAGGATTATGAAAAAGAAAATGATAATTAATTATGAATTCAAAACTACCCTACAGTGCCTTGGATTCCTGGGTTCGACCTGCGGGATGCCATTTGTTAATTTCAATATTCCGTGCATTTTTATTGAGTCCTGTTTTGAATTCTCTGTCTTTTTGTGCTCCAGGAGAACCAAAATTCCAGGACTAGTGGATTTTAATGAAGAATATCCAAGTATTTATGTAACATTCTATTTAAACAGCAAGATTGAAAAATCTTCCCTAAATTTATTTCTGTTTCCATGCTTTCAAAGCACAGTTGAGACAAGGAAGTTGAGAAGGAAGAAAGAGCAATTTTGGATGAAGGTAGTACATGAGGAAGTGGGTTAGGTTGGAGCAGTTCAGATTTTAAAGAGCCTGAGTCACTCCCCACCCAGGACAAGCATCTAACCACAGACACGCTCTGTCACGCATGTGCTGACTCCACTTTCCCCTTATAAGTCAATCTTTCATGTTCTTTTTCTTGGATTCATTAAAAGGACAAAAACATGTGTTCGTTCAGTGACTCGCCCTTCCTTAGCTCAGGCAAGTGAAACTTGAGGCTAAAACCACCCCAGGCAGAATGAAAATGCCAAGCTTTCCAAGTCAACTTTTCCCAAATTAAAACCAAACAGAGGCTGTGAAGGATCAAGTCCTCTTTTCCTGGATCAACAAATCATAGAGGGAGTCACAAGAAAGTCATTTTAATGCATGGCGAAGGTTTCCGTGCCTGCAGAGGAGTTTATTAGGTTTGGATAACAGAAGAGAAAGAAGAAAAGTTTCTGAAGCCAAATAGAAAAATCCAGGCCTGGATGCTCAGGTTAGCCCCAAATGGCTTCTCTTCCTGAGTCTTGCTGCCTTCACTGACACCTGGCTGCAGCTGTAATAATTGCTGCTATTAACTGAGCACCTACAAATTGGGTCTTGAACTTAGCTCTACTTGACTCCAAATGTATTCCTTCTGTTTGTTGCAGAGGCCCTGTTCTCCTTACAGTTATAAAGAAAGACGAGTCCAGATGGAACCAGGAAAGTGCCATTGTCACTCCACTGGGACCCTAGTGAGGATCCAAGGGAATGAAGCGCAGTTTTCCAGGCCCTCCTTGGCCTCAGGTGGTGGGGAGATGCACCCCTGGCAGCGCCATGCATCTTCCATGGGGTGGGAAGACCGAGCGAAAAATCAGCGTGTCGGGAGTGGTTCCAAGGGGGAGTCGATTGCATTGGAGTGAATACTGGAAGCAGGAGAAAATAAATGCTCTTTTTGCTGATTATTGCCTCTACTAATCTACATGAGATCACTGGTGTTAAATTTTCTTACACGTTCCATGAGTCGCATCTTAAAATTGTCTCAAATGCTATACCTGGAGATTGCACTGACATGCTTAAGAGGCCACAAGAGCCTCTTAAACATGTAGATCATTCTGGAGAGGTGGGAGAGGCAGGGTGTTTCATGAACAAAGGTGTTGGGCTGGAAGTCACAAGACAGGTGGGCTAGTCCCCGGTCTGTCACTCATCCACTCAGTGCCAGCCAGGAGAAATCATGATAACACAAAAAGAATAGCTACTGTTTTCAGTATTGAGCATTTATAACATTGCAGGCATTAGATTAGCTGTTTCATATATAATACACTGTTTAAGTTTCATGATCCCTCCTCTAATTCACTCTTACAAGAAAAAGGTCTATTTATGATTAAAATAGGTAATTTCAGGAAACACTTTGGAGGGCAGGGTAAGGACCTCTGAAAATCCAGTCTTCTTAAAAGCAGCAAGAACACTGTCAACAATTGTGAAAATCAACTTTTTCAGAACTCTGGAAGTTAGCCAAAGACTTGCAACAATACCAGGAGCATCGATTCAAGAAAAATGGCCAAATCTTGGTAAGAGCAGTGAGCTCTGTGGAGTTGTAACTAGTCCTGTTCAAAGACCTGCGCCTCCAGCTCCCCAGCAGCCTTGAAAATCAATAGACTCGCAGCTACCATAGCTGTGAAAATGTGCTCTATCCATACAACGGCATCTTATTTAGCCCTAAAAAGGAATGAAGACATTGGTGAACCTTGAAAACGTGCCAAGTGAAGGAAGCCAAACACAAAAGGCCACGCATCGTATGGTTCCATCTATGTGAAATGTCCGGGATAGGCAAATACATAGAGACAGAAAGTAGATTACATGCTGACAGGGCCTGGGGGTCAGGAGTAATGGGAGTGACTGTCAACGGGCATGGCCTTACTTTTTGGGATAGTGTAAATGTTCTGAAATTAGATGGTGACAATGGTTGCAAACTCTGTGAATAGACTAAAGACCATTGAGTTGCACACATTGTAAAAGAGTGTTTTTTATGGTGTATAAATTATATCTTAATAAAGCTGCTATAAAATAAAATGAATAAAGTAAAATAGAATAGGTGATTCAGGTCCATGGCAGAAAAGAAATCAAACAGCACAAAAGCATATAGAATGAAAAGTAAGTTTCCTTCCACTCTGGTCCCTCGGCCTCCAAGTATCCCTCTCCCACTCTTTGTCGTGAGTCCTTTCAGAGATTTTTAATACATATCCAACCATATAAGTACATATATACTCACATTTTTTTCTTTTAAAAAATTTTTTTGGGTAACATTGGTTAATAACATTATACAAATTTCAGGTGTACATCATCATATTTTGATTTCTGTGTAGACTACGTCATGTTCACCACCCAAAGACTCATTACCATCCATCACCACACACATGGGCCCTGTCAGCCCTTTTGTCCTCTCCTCTCTCCCCTCCCTGCTTCCCCTCTGGTAATCACCAATCTAATCTCTGTATCTACATGCTTGTTTGTTGTTGTTTTTATCTTCTACTTATGAGTGAAATTGTACAGTATTTGATTTTCTCCATCTGACTTATTTCACTTAGCATAATACCCTCAAGGTCCATCCATGTTGTCACAAATGGTAAGATTTCTTCTTTTTTATGGCTGAGTAGTATTCCATTGTATATATACCACATCTTCTTTATCCATTCATCCATTGATGGGCACTTAGGTTTTTTCCAAATACTCACATTTATATGTAAATGTTGGCACAGTATACATCTTCTTCAGGCTCTTGCTTTTCCATTTAAACATTGATGCTTGGCAATCCTTCCACATTAGTCCATATGGACCTACTTCAGTTTTTAAAAAATTGCTATAAAGTATGTTTTTGTGTGGATGTGCCATAATTTGTTTATCCAGTCCCCTAATGATGCATATATTTAGGTTGTTCCCAATTTTATATTATTGAAAATAGACAAGATCAATGGATTTATGTGTTTTCGATTTGATAGATATTACTGATTGCTAAGTCATCACAATCGCTTCTATCTCGTTGGCCAGAACTCAATATAAGGCAGTAGTTAGCTGAACAGAAGCTTGGAAATGCAGTCTTTATTCTGGGTGGCAATGCGCCTTGTTAAAAACCTAATTGCAATGGAAGAAAGAAGAACAGATAGTGAGGATAAGAAACAGATTTTCTTTGAAACTTTAACTTCAACTTAAAAAAATGCTCTCTCCTTGTCTCCTACCTAGTGTCTGAGCAATTCTCTCGACTCTCCTTTGAGGAGGTACCCTCTGTGTCTGGCCTCTCCTTACTGAAATGCTGGTGTTCTCAGGGTTGGATCTTTACTTCTCACTGCACAGACTCTCCCTGGGCAACCCATGCATTCCCACTGAGTTAACTGCCATCTTTCTGCCATGACTCCCCAGTCTTCCCGGTCCCTGTGCTGTCAGTGCACTCTACTACCTGGCATCTCCTTAACCATGAACAAAACCAACCCAGGCCTACCACCTTTCAGTCTCCTCTGGAAAGCAAGGTTTTGTTAGAAGTCTGAGCTGGGATTCAAAGGATTTAGGTGAAATTCTTGTTCCCCACATCTCAGGTGAACCTGGATCCCTCTCAAGACGTTTCAAAGGTTGGTGGGTTGGTGCTTATCAGAGTCCTTGTTGGATGTGACTCCTAAAACAAACGCCTCCAAACTGGTGATGAAATTCTCATTTGCAGGTTTGCCCTGCATGAGGTTCCTTCTACTTATTATGGTATGGGTTACTTGGGGTGAGGGTGGGGGTTTGCCGAACCTGGAGAGAATTGTGAAAAGATATTTCAAAGAGGGGAATGCTTACCACATGTCAGCATCAGTCAGATTTCTGCATGGAGATTAGCCTGGGATTCTATGTCTCATATTCTCATGATGCTAACGGGGACCATGCCGTAAATAGATTCTAAGAGGAGAGACTAGAATGCTCTGTTTTCTCTGTGATGCCCCCAAGAGAGCATGGAGTCCATGACTCTGGAGGCAAGATCCCAGCCTTATAACCTACTATCTACTGGACATCTCCATGGGGCTTTCTCTTGGAACCTGGGTAGGTCACTTATCCAGAACTCATGCTGCCCCCTGCCCAGCCACCTGGGGGTGCACTCTCACCCATGAAGGCTCGGCTCAGGTAGGGTCTGAAGCCCCTTCTGGCCCTCTCACAGAAAACTGGACCACCTCCTCCTTTATGCTCTCACACTGTCCCCCATCCATATTCCTACCATCCACATCTCGTCCCCATCCAAGAAAGGCACAACGTATCTCTCAAGTTGTGTTTCCTTCTTCCTTGTTTTTCATTTTACTTTATTTTTCATGGGTGTCTTAGTTAGACTGTAACTTTTCCATTTCTAACAAACTTTCAATTGTGTGCACTTTCAGTTGCGGATACAGTGAAATCAATATCTATTGTAGACAATGTATGACGTGCTTTGAAAATATAATGAATCAATATATATTGGTCAAAACCAATTGAGGAGTGAGCTCTGAGTTCATCTGCTATTGTTTTCACTGAGTCTTTGACTTCTCTCCATTTTCAAGCCTACCTTTTGTCTAGACCTTAGGCCTCTGACACCACCTCCCATGAGCCTTATATGATTAGAAAATAATAGTGTCTAAGGAAGTGAGTGTGCTCAGAAGCCATCTAGCATAGTCTCTGTTGCCAATTTTCCATGTGTGTGGCTTTTGGAATTAGAACTTAGCTTTTTGTCCTGGCTCTGCCCCTCAGTAGCTGTGTGATTGTAGAGAAATCACTTTCGGTGGCTGGCAGCTTACCTCATCTCCAGAGTAATATTGCCTCACAGCACTTTTCTTGGTGGGGTGTTTGGTTCAATAGACATTACCAGCACAGTGCTGGCCTCCACAAAAGTCATGGAGACCTGGGGCAGACAACTAAGCCCAAATTATACAGATAAAGCTTCAAAGTCAAAATTAACAAGAATTTAAATAAATGTCTGAAAAATACAACATTAGACGCACTCCTTTCGTTGTTAAATTTAGTGTTTATGAAACTTTCATTATGTTAGAAAATTATTTGTGGATTAAATTTTTTTACTTTGCAAAAATTCCTGAGGCTCTAGATGATCTCCAAGAAATGATTGCTGATCCTAAATTAAGTGTTACTTGAGAAAAACAAACAAACAAATCAAAGTAATACCATAAAATTCTATTTAAAGTGGGATGCATGCGCATTTCAGTAGGGTCTGCTGTGGTGGAGGGGGCCCCAAAGTCGGAGTGCTAGGACCCAAGGAGATCTTAAAATGGCCCTGGCTGTGAGGATGAAAAGCTTTTACATATGTGATTAGTGAATTGTAGAAAAATGCATTAACTACTTGGCAAAATCTACAGAAGAAATGCCATTGCCCCAAAAGGCCATCAGCCAGAAACCTCTGGGAACCACTAAAACAGTGGTTTCTCAATCTATTGGATCTTTCAAATTGCTGGAGAATGGAGCAGGGTGGGGGCCCGGGAATGTGTCTTTCAACCAGCACTCCAAATGAATCTGACCACCAGCCAGATGTGGGAACCACTGGACTTTAATCACAGCTCCTCTCATTTCATTTCATTTCATTTTGTCCTTGGTTTGCCCTTTTGGAAAAGAACAGCTGATCGCTCTCGTCTAGACCACATTTCTTCATGAACTTGACCATTCCGAAGTCTTTCTCAGCCAGGCAGGATAAGCCCAATGCTGTTCCCAATACAGCCAAACACGGTTTCATCTTCTGCCCATTCCTTCTCAAGCCTCTGCCCATCCAGAAGGACGGACTTCCCAACACACCTTCCCACTGACTAAATATCAACCTTTGCACTGTCCTTAAATTTCTTTCTCAACTCTCAGACGCTGGCTGGAACGTCTTTTCTCTTCCCTGCTCTTTCGTTCCAAGTTACAGCTTCTGCAAAATGTTTTCTCTTCTAGTTTTGCAATAACAGGCAGTCCCAGGGATTTCAGAGTAAGAGTACTGTCACCGATGGAGGTCAAGAGACTGGAACTAGGAAATCAGCAGAGTTACATCCTCCTGAGATGTCAGCAGAGCCAAAGCTGGGGTGGGGGGAGGGGAAGAGAGAGGTTAACCTTTGTTCTTCTGGCACTTCACCTTTCCTGGGGCAGGCCGTCAATCGGATGGACAGAATTATGGAGCCAGATGGGGCCCGACTCTTCTCTAATCCAGACCGGAAGTTGGAAGGAGGATGTCTGTTGGAAATGTGACGCTTGGCCATCTTATGAGTCTTTTTTTGGCTGCAAACGTAGAGATGGCTGCCTTCCTCCCCGGGGGAAGCCTTCCCTTCTCAAGGTCCCTGCGCTTAGTCGATTTGTGCAAGGAGAATGCCACCGGCAGGATTCGGCATTTACCAACAGGCATGTGGCATACCTCAAAAACGGCAGATTTAATTATTGTTAACAGAATGCAGCTAATTATAGATAGATAATTAAAATTAAGGTGAGTGTTCTCGTTGCGTGAGATATTCGCCATGCTCAGACTTCGCCTAACAACAGCACAATAAGCAATACCACCAGCACCCAGACTTCATTGTAGTGTTTCTCAGCGTGCGGCCAGGGATCCATTTACACCAGAATCACCTGGGGGTGGTTGTTGAAAATGCAGAGTATTGGGCTCAGATGCAAGCAGTCAGGATGTGTGGGGTGTGAGGCCGGGGAATCTGCACGCTTAGCTAGACCCTCAAATGATTCTCAAGAATTCCAAAGTTTAAGAGGCATCAAATGAATGAGTACCTCGAAAGTGTTAGAGACTCTCTGATTAGAAGAAAATCTTCACAACAACCTTATGAAGTAGAAATGATCATCTCCACTTTTACACTGAAGCTTCCAGAAGCTGGGTAACATTTCTAAGGTCACACGGGTAGTAAATGTCAAAGCCAGGATTCAAACTCAGGTCCACCTAACTCTGAAGCCTGTGCCCTTTCCAAATTACCCCCCATTCCTGCAGAGGTCCCCATGTCTGCCAGGCCATCGAAACAGCCTGTGACATGTATGGTCACTGAGACAGCACTGAACAGGTGTGGGAAAGCCCCTGGCAGAGGCCCTAACTTTGTGGGAAACCCATGGCCATTGTGAACTCTCTTCTCTGACAATTGCTGTATTTACTCCCCTTTTAATGGTGGGGGGCTCACAGCTCCTAGAAGTCCATGCTTCCTACTGTGCACAGTGCTTTAGCTGACCATGGACACCCATCTTTTTGGAAACTGACATTAGAAGCAAAGTGTGGTGGATGCTATTTGCAACTCACCCAACACTCACTTGTTCCCCTCCCAGTACTGAGTGACTGTGCGCTTCAAAGAGGGCCTGTGCTCCACTATAGGCCCTGGCGTGTGATCCCTAATTGGCTAAATTACACTGGGAATTCCATTCTGCTGGCCAGGGATTCAGCAGTGGGCAATGGCCCCATTCTTGTCAATGAGATGTGAGAGAAAGTCTGCTGGGAAGTTTCTGAGAGGGATTCCTTCCTTATCAAGAGGCGTCCAAGCTGTGGGAAGAGGCCAGGCTAACACACGCACAACTCTAGGGGGCGCCCGCACATTGGAGTCTATGTGGACAGAGCCCCTTGAATTGCATGAGGGATACTGTTCACGCAGAACGCGAGGTGAAGGGTGCCCCCTGGAGCTGGGCGACCCAGCCGTGCGTGGAGAGAGGGTTTCACCGTCACCCACTGAATTTCCAAGCCCGTGTTTACATGTTCACGTCGATTGAATAAAGAGTTGCAAACACAGAACTGGCCAGGCATAGTAGGCTTTCTGGGTAAATTGCATTGTTCCCTGTTTAACCAAAGCCAAATTCTAGAGTCTGCTGAAGTCGGTTCACACTGAAGCTCTCCTGAGAGGATCAACATCTTCAGTCTGGAATCTCAGGGAGGATCAGGAGGGATCTTGGCTGCCCAGGACTTTGGCAGCTTTGGCGGAGCAGTTCCAGGCCACAGGGGCTGGGAAGGGAGCGGCCGGGCCCCAGCTGACCCGGCTCCTGCTGGCCATGAGCTCAGCTTCTACCTCAAACTCACAGCCTCAGCTCTCTGCTTTCTTCCTTTCCCCTTGGCCTTGAATTGGCGACTTCCTCAGGATGTTGGTCTTGAGAAGCCAGCTTCCTCCTCAGGCTCTGTCTGTCAGTTTGTCATGACAGAGAACTCTGGGAATCTCTGTCTCTCCTGACTCCATTGCCAGAAGTTTCCCCAACCCGGTTGACCCTCAACTTCCTGGCAGGCCTCAGGCAAACAGCTGTGGTTTCTTAGCCTGAATCCAGGCTTCTGAATTTTTCCACAGGCTCAGGAAGGGACAGGGCACCGTCCCAAGTCTCTTCTGTCAGCATGGGGTGGTCCCTGCCCCCAGAGGGACCTGGAATACTGCAGGAGTCTCCACCTTCAAAGAGACCCCAGGTGGTACAGTGACAGCCAAGGACCGGCAGCGTGTATCTGCGTCTTCAGGGGACCCCTCAACTGTCTTCGTTAAACGGACACCATTTGTGAATAGAGAAACCCAATCAACATTGTACCACAACCAGAGAGCACGGTTTCCATCTCCGGCTTCTTAGGAAAAGAAACCACCTTCCCTCCATCCTTTCCCCCTTCCTTTCCTCCTTCCTTCTTCTCTCCTTCCTTCCCTCTTTCCCTCCTTCTCTCCTTCTTTCTCCCTCCCTTCCTTTCTCTTTCCTTCCTAAAGTAACACTTCTTTATTAGAGAAAATTTTGAAAATACTGATAAGTAAAAGGAAAATGAAAATCATCCACTAATCCTCTACCCCAAGGTAACCACTATTGACAATTTGATTTATATCCCTTCTTTAAAAAATTTTTTTTATTGAGACATAATTCACACACTATACAGTTGACTCATTTAAAATATACAATTCAAATGCTTCTAGTGTATTCACAGAGTTGTGTACCCATCACCACAATAAATTTTAGAATATTTTCATTACTCCAAAAAAACCCCCATACCCTCTAGCCCTCAACTTCCAATCCCCACCCCTACCCCATGCCTAGGCAACCACTGATCTCCTTCCTGTCCTTATAGTTTGCTTATTCTGGGCATTTCATATAAATGGAATCCTACATGATGTTCTCCTTTGTGAGTAGCTTCTTCCACTAAGTTTAACGTGTTTGAGGGTTATCCTTATTGTAGCATGGGGTGGGGTAGTTAGGTTATGCTTACAAAGATCTTCCTTTATGACATTTTCTTCTAATCCTTTTATGGCTTAATTTTTACTGTTTAAACTTTTGGGATTTTTTGTTTGTTTTTTTAAAGATTAGCCCTGAGCCAACATCTGTTGTTGATCTTTTTTTTTTCTTCTTCTCTCCAAAGCCCCCTGGTACAGTTATATACAGTTGTATATTCTAGCTGTGAGTGTCTCTGGCTGTGCTATGTGGGATGTCGCCTCAGCATGGCCTGATGAGCAGTGCCATGTCTGCTCCCAGGATCCGAACTGGCGAAACCCTGGGCTGCCGAAGTGGAGCATGTGAACTTGACCACTCGGCCACGGGGCCGGCCCCTAAACTTTTGTTTTGGACTTGACTTTGACAGAAGTAAGAAGTGACTTAGGTATGCAGCTTTGTTTCATTCTAAGTCACCACCCATTTTCCTAGCACCTCGGCTTCCTTCCTGATCGGAATTCTATCTTTATCATATTCTAAATTCCTGTATATATATATATGCGCTCTGTGCTGCCACTTGAAGAGAGTCTCCAATTTAAAATCAGGGAGGCAAAGCACAGGAGGTGTTTGCACAGCGTCTTCTCTGCTGGGATTTGATTTCCGTCCTACTTCAGCATGAAGACGTGGGAGGCATAGCTGCCCTTGACTTTGAATGTGATTGTTCAGGCTCAGTGAACACTGAAGTGACTGGAAATTTTAACCTCTGGTTTCTCATAGAGCATTTGGAAGAAATCACCTTTGGAGGAGGTGGGAAGGCAGTGGGCAAGAAGAAATGGCCTCAACATCCTTCATCTTCACCAGGAAAAATAACCAAGGATGCAGTCGAAAATTTGTCCCTAGGGTCGTTGATTGACAGGCGGGAAGATCTTTAAAACCCGCTTGAATCCCTGTGTCAGCTGTGTCTTCCTTAGGACATTAAGGGACACTGAGGGAGATAACCGGGGCCCCTTTTAGGAGAAACTGTTCTACCTGCTATAAATAGCAGCTCAACATCCTAAGCAAATCTCAGTGAATCCTCGACTCTGAGACTGAAGCGAGGAATCACAGGTACAATCTAACCTTGAGGGGAAAATGTAACATTGCTTCTGGGCTACCCCATGATGTCATATTGCTGTGGCGAAGAGATAACATTGTGAATTATATTCTGCAAATGCCAAAAATAATCATTCCAAGGGTAGATGCGAAGGCAAAGGTGGAACTTTAGCTCAGACACAGGTTAAGGCAGCTAAACCATGTTATACGGACAGACTCTCTCCTCTGAACTCTTACCACCTGTCGACGTCACTAATTTGAGAATTGATTATGTTTAACCTACTGTCAACTGGAGATGACCTTGTCCTTTAGGTTTTGAGTGAAACTGACTTGTACCCCCCTTCCACGTGTGCTTGGAGACCTAGCATTCCTTTCAGACTCTGGGGAATGCACAGGGTGAGGGTCATGTTCATGTATATGAGAAGCAATGCCTATTTCTGTTGATGAGCACCATTACTTTTCTCGCAAACACACATGGATCATGTATTGTTTGCAAGGTGCCATGCATGAATCTTCTCTTTATGGAGCTTCTAATCCAGTAGGACTGAAAGCATGCAATGATTCTGTATCACAGTACCATGCTGTTAATTTAAAGCTTTGATTATAACAAGCTCTGATTGAATGTAATCCATCTTCTTTTGCCCCTGTGGTGTGATCATCCCAACACAACTTTGAAAATTCGAGGTAATAGTGTTGAGAATTGACGGGATGTACTAAGTATGGCATCTCCCACCAGCTGGAGATGTTTCAGTATCCTGGAAGACCTCACCCACAAGGCTCTGATCAGCAGGTGGGAGGCCTGGCTCCCATCCCCAACGGAGGAAGTCAAATTGGGCACTTGGCCCTGACATGGCTTGAAGCTTCCCAAGGCTACAGATATCCTTGCTATTTGGGGGTATTGGGGGCTAAATCTCTTCTCTCCTTCAACTTTGAGTCCTTGGGCTCCATTTTGGAGGGTATTCAGAGGTTTCATATAAAATATTAATTCAAACCAAAACAGGAAAAGCCTGCCAGGCTCTCAGCAGCCTCTGGAAGGCTGGTTTTCTTGGTGCCTGGAGGAAACTTCCGAGGGCTGAGCCTGAATGATAGATCTGGCACAGGAGGGACAAATCCAGAGTCCGAGGAAATTAAATGACAGGAAACCGAGTTGGCTGCGTGACAGACCTGAAGTTATTAGTTCACAGGCAGAGTTCAGCTCTCTCAGGGGTCTTTTTTTTTTAATGTGATTCTGAACCACTCTTTTAAGAGAATGCGGTTTCATGAGATTAAGGAAACTTTTAATATTGGGAAAAAGAATTTTTATCATTTATGCCCTGCCGACTTTAAAAAGGGTTTTGAAGTGGCTTAAAATATTAAAGCATGTACAAAGTAGGACAGTGAAAACAGAGATAAGAAGGAGCTCAGAAGCCAGGAGCTAAGGGCAAGGTAGATAAATTTAGTGCTCATTCTAGAAGTTTCTAATTCAGGACATAAAGGTGGTTGAGGAGGATTATACAGTTCATGTTGCCTGAGTAGAGCAAACCTTCCAGAGAAGTGGAGATTTTCTAGTACGGAATTTTATGCAGGATTTTTTTGTGTGAACCCTCATATGAGGTGCCTAGTGGAGTACCTTCCAACAATGTCTTTGCAGTGATTTCATAAAAGGTGTAAAAACTTAAAAAAATAGACTAAGAAAATTTGAGCGAGCATCAGTGTTCACTTGTGGGATGACTGGAGTCTTGTACCTTCTCTCAGCCTCGATTCATTCACCCGCTGCGAATTTCACAAGGTAACTAAAGGCAAAGAGACAGGCTTTGCTAAAATTGCTGTATAATAGAGCAAAATATGGCTGCAGGAGGAACTGACAGTAATCACTGGAGTTAAGAGAATGTGGAGAGAAACATGAATTTGCAACAAAAATAATCATGGAGGGTGAGAAGCCCTGTTACTACCCTAATACAGATTTAAGATCATGTGACCACAGACTCAGGCGAGACAAAGAGTTTTCCTCTTGTCTTTCATCCACAGCTTGGTACCCACACACTAAAGGAATCGTGGTTAGCTCATTATCAGACTGAGATAACAAAAGACATGATTTTTCCCTTTGCCTATACCATCCAGAACAAGAAGGTTATTATTGGAGAAATAGATTTGACCTTTGGATAACTGAAAGCACCAGAAAAATTACCCCTTTGCGGCTTAGTGTTCAGGAAGAAAACATCAAAACACTTTACCTCTGGAGCCACGAGCCTCTGCATCAGATGGGATGGTTATAAAGGACTTCCACCAGCGCCCTGCTCACCTCGCACCGGAGACTTTGAAAGTGTGTGCTCCGCAGGCCCTGGCTTCAGGGAAACGAGCTGCAAACCTTAGCGCCCAGAGTCCAGGGCATCGTTAGGGAGAGCTGGTCTGTCTTCCTTGAGAACTTGGAAAGACTCCACTGAACAGAGAAGGGGCCACTTTGAACTCTGAAGAATGGTCTTCCAGGACTTCTGCCTGAATCTTTGCATTCATAGGACTCATTCATTCAACCAACATACATTAACGAACCAGATTCATTTTTGCTTGTCGCCTGGAAAGCCAAACACCGAGATGATGAGATTGCAGCAGAGAGAGGGTTTAATCACAAGGCAGCCAAGTGAGGAAACGGGAGAATGGGTCTCAAATCTGCCCCCCCGAAAATGGGGCCTCAGGAGCATTTATGGGGTAGGGGGGAGGTGGTCTGAAGTGTGGGAATAGATGATGGGAGGTGAGGAGAGGTGAGGTAATTGATGATCTACCCAAGTGTAATCAGACTTAACGCCTCTTCGTAAGACGCGTGCTCACAAAATGGCAGTGTTAGCATGATCTGAGGGTGGAGTTCTTAGCTTCTTGAGGTCAAAAGGTCATTTATCGGACATCTGTGCAGCCCGGTTGATGGGTTGGTGGTCTTAACCAGCCCAAACTGGACGAGGGGTTCTAATTCCTGAAAAACAGCTCACACACCCATTCCCATGGTGACGCAGGCTCCAGGGAGATGTCATCTGTAGGAGCCCAGTGGGAGTCAGAGAGCATACTGCTGAACCAGCACAGTTAACAATGGGCAGGGAAAGAACTAAAAGCTATAAGCAGTAATCGCAAAAAAGAAAAAAACCTCTTAGTTCCTAGCCACCTACTCATCAATGGCTAGCTGTTTACTGGTTTCACATATACGTTTTGAGCATCTCCATGTAGCCAGGCATTGTGCCAGGGACTTGCAGCCACAGAGAACAAGAGCAGACACACCTCTGCTCACTTGGAATCACACTGAAGAGCCTGGAGAAGCGCTAGGAAGGGCAAGAATGGGGTCTGCCTAGTTCTTCATCGAAGGAGCCTGACCCGGCCTCCGGGTTGGGGTGGAGGCTGGAGGGGCGATGGGCAAACTTCCCAGGGGGTGAGTGAGGCACTGGAGCAGGTGGGTAGCTGGTAAACAAGAAGGAGGTGAGTGGGGGAGGGAAGGGCATTCCCTGCAGAGGGCACGTAAAGTCCCCGGGGAGGCTGGAGAGGCTAGAGGCCCCACAAAGGCTTATAGGCTTCATCGCAAGAGAAACGGGACGCCATTGGAGTGTTGTAAGCAGGGGAGGATATGATCAGATCTGGGTTTTGAAAGGGTCCCTTTGGCTGTAGCTCAGAGAAGGGATTAGAGAAGGGCCCGAATCAGGTTACTTGATCCCTTGGAGTAACTCTGATTTTCCTTTTGCTCCAAGCTTAGGCGATTAATTTGGATAATGCTACAGTTTCCATCATGGAAACCAGAGTGACCTTGCGTTCCAGTTTGCCCAGAACAGTCCATTTATGGTCCTGGTATGATTATTAACAATGCCCTTTTCAAAAGTGGCTGGGTTCAGGGAATGAATTATAAAATCGCTCTTGTTAGGATGTTTTTAAATATGCCCTGTCACAGAACCCCAAACAGACTGGCTTGCTGGTAAAGACGATTTCTGGCTTTCCTTCCTAGAAAGGCTGGTTACCTGGCTCCACAGTGTCTTCACGACTCTGGGTTCTCCTTGTTTCTCTACTCTGCCTCCCACAGGGCCAGCGTCATCCTGAGCCTGGCTTCTCTCCTGTTGATGACATTGTCTCAGCAGCCCCAGAGCTTGCATCCAAAAACACATCATCCAGAGGGAGAGACGGTCTCTTCTAGCAAATCTCTGCTTGTGTCTCATTAGCCCACACGGGGTGACAGGCCACTGCTGAGCCAAGGCTGTAATTGTCTGGATGCCGTACTCCTTGCCTGCACCCAGTGCTGTAGGGCGTGAGGCAGAATGACCCCATTCTCTGTCCTAATCAAGTCCCTCTCGATTGATGGGTCCGCCTCCAGCCAAGTCCTTGGGCTGCATGAGGTTGGGGAAGCTTCTCAATGAAAATCTGGATTCCCTTAGGAAAGCAAGAGGGGTGGACGGATTCTAGATGTAATCGTCACAGGACATTAGGATTCTTCTGCTGGTGACGAGTTTTAGGGAGCTTGTTGGTCAGAAGAATGGTCCTCTTCTTCGGGGAAGGTTGTTCTCTTTGACGGAGTGCACAGCTTCAGGAGGGATAAGAGAGAGAGGGGACACCTGCCTAGTCACTTACATCAGCTGAATCAACCCTGGAGATCAATGGGGTGACAGATGTCACCGCCAGATCACCCTCACATCCATTGTAGCATTTTGGAAGGGGAGAGCTCTTTACCTTTAAAGGAGAACAAATTTCCTCATGGCTTATATCTCATGAGCAAATCTTTGTGACCAGACATACTCAAGAATATTCAAGAACACTCAAGAACCAGGAGACTTAAGTACTGACTCTTTTGATTCATTTTGGAAGCTCAAATTTACCTCTATATTTTTCTTTTGATTGTTTTGGCATCACTGAGCTCATGCCATGGTATATATATTTTTTCCCTAATGGTGACTCTGCCTTTGCGACGTCATCTTCAATGAGTTATCTTCACGCAGTCCCAACAGAGGCTGGGACTGAGTCTGGAAAAGACAAACCTGAGCCAAGTTTGTCTCAGCATCTACATGTGTTTGCCTCTGTGTTTGAATCCTTGGCTTAATTCCAAAACGAAGTGTGAGTGTTTTAGGATTGACCATTATTTTGTGTTTTCTGACTTTTGGCTCTCCTCCAGTAACATAACAGCTAAACTCATCATTTTTGTGAAAGACTCAGACAGTCTTGCCCTGAGCTTGGAAAAGGGTGGAGGCGACGTTTTTTTCTTCATTCTGGAGCCACTCTGGAAGATCTTGTTCTGTTATCATCCCAGCTGTGGCCACTTGAAAGAAATGGCTGGAGGAGAGGTCCGTGGTGGAGTACTGCTATCGCACCAAGACGTGGGCATTTGTAGCAGGTTAAGGGACACCTGGGCGGTAGCCATACCTAAACTCATATGCCAGCATCCCAGAAGCAGGAGGCTGTGGGATGCACCCTGGGGGAAGGACCTGGTAGTGGGGTCCAAGTGGGCCAACCAGGGAGCTGTGGGTGAGGAGGCCCGTGCAGGACCTCAGAAAAAGCACCTGTCACCCGGTGACACCAACAGCCCAGGGAAGACTACAGTGGCACCGGCCGACCTCCTCTCCTCTTCACAGCATGTTGGAAGAAGGGGCAAAGCCGAGAAGATGGTGAGAGACGCAGAGAGGACGGTGAGAGAGTCAACACTGCCCTCCTCACGCCAGATCTCTGAAGCCAGGGCCTTGTCACCACTGGCAGGAGGTGCGCATATGAAACAGAAATGGAATAACATGGACTGGACAAGAGCTGTGTTTTTTTTTAATAATCCTGTGTCACCAAAGAAATACAGAATCAGTATAGGATCACTAAAGGACTGGAAATGTATGAGAAAGATAAAGCTATTTCATACACTATTTAGCATTTGATACCAAGTTACGCTTGTTCAATAAAGCAGTTAGCTATACACGTCTAGTATGAGTTATGCCAAACGGATCCAGCTTTACTTTTGAATTCAGGACTTCTGAGCTCATGGACGTAGAGTTTCCTTATGATGGCAACAGCTTTCGGATCTTTCATGCCGCGGTGTCTTTAGAATACACAGAGACACAGCGACACAGGATTTGAGTTCAAAGAGGCCCGTGACGAGCTCAAGAGGCATCTCCATGGCTACGGCATTGGGCTGCCGTCCACAACAGGCCCGCTCAGCCTCAGTTACTTACATGTGAACTGTTGTTTCAACAAAACATTTACGGAGCATCTACTGTGTGCAAGACCTTGTGTCAGGGGCTGAGAAGCAAGGTCGTTCATTTCAAACCTGCTGCCTTTCTGGGTGCTTCTTTTCTGGGGAGCTGGGAACAGGAAATAGAACGACAATGCAAGGATGGAGCAACCACTGAGAACTGACAGGGAGGTGGGAAAAGTCTGGAGTGGGGGAGAGGGGTGGTCCCCCTCTCCAGGCTGGGAAGAGAGAGAAGAACAGGGCGTGCTTACAGAACCGAGGAAGGCCTGCCTGGCAGAGCACAAGCTGCTTTGGCCAAATAAGCAGGAAGGATGAAGGGCTATTCTAGCTAAGCCCTGTTCAATCCCAATGGCTCTCCTCGTTAATTCTAAAAGTGTGCGTTGGTGGATGGACTCCAGCCAGAGTCTTCTGTTTGACCTGTGCACCAGATGCCACGGCTATTACTGTTCAGTCGATAAAATGCAGAGATGGGCCATGAGAGCACTGAGCAGGATTCACAAAGATATTGGACATTGAATTTGCTTTGTGTTGATATTTTTTCCTCCTTCCAAAAAGAGGCAATAATGGAAGCACGGCATAAATCACTTGCTGGCAGAATGAGACAAATTTCTAAAATGGGCTGCAGCATGCAACCAATTTCACATGGAAAGCCGCTCCTTCTAAACGCTGAGAAGCTATAACTCAACAAGCCTAATGGATTTTGTCCTGTCTGTTCAATATCTTCTAGGGCATTGAATTTCGAATGTAACGCATCAGGAAAAAAACCAAAAAGACAAAAAGCCTCCAGCAAAGCACACAAGCTGGAACATTTTCGAAGTAAAATCCTTCAAGCTAAAAGCTTTCCTTCCTCTTTGTTGGAAGGTCTTGACCGCTGTCTGCTGGCCTCTCCATCAGATTCGGAGCCTGCCTCTGAGAGCAGAGGGCTGCCTTGCCTTGAACCCAGCTCTGCCCTTCCAGCTGTGGGACCACTGGCGAATAACATCCGTCTCTGAGCCACAGTTTCTCATCCATCCTAGGACCTCTACAGGGCTATTGTGATGATAAATGAACAGAGGACTTCAGACAGCTCTTGTCTTAGAGTGGTTCCTTGAAACATGGCAGCCATCACAATGGTTATTTTAAAATTTACAACCCCTGCCCCCTTACCCACTGCCTCCTCACATCGGGCTGAGGGGACAGTGGCAGCCATTGCTGCCTTATTCTTACCTGGCTGTCCCTCCTTTCTACCTACGAGTGGGACAAAACCCACCACGTAGGAATGTCCTTGCTTCATTAAATAGCCAAACACACCGTGACCTCCTGTCATTCTGGAAGATATTCCTGGTGAGTGGGGGATCCACCCAGCGCTAGTTTCACTTAAGCTTCAGACAGGGGAGGGGTTCCCAGCACCCCAGTTTCATCTTTCAAGAATGGCTGGCTATTCATTCCCTCGGCTGGGTGGGGCTGTTTTCTAGCTGAAATCACAGAGGCCCACCCTTGCTGCTCGGAGCCCAGGGTTCTCCCTGCAGGGCCTGGGCCAGGATTCCAGAGCCTGCCAGTTTGGTCATGAGGATTATTCTTTCCCGTCGCTTGGGAAACTCAACCCTGGAAAACAAAGCAGTGTTGCAAGATTTCTTCATTCCTTGGTTGCACACCATCAACTTGGTCATAAATTTAATGTAATTTGAGTTTTTCTCACAGATGAGTCACATGGCAAGGACACAAAAGAGTTGACCAAACTGAGCCAGGACTCTTATTTTTTAGACTGTATCTTGATTTTCTTTTTTCCTGTTTATGGGTCATTTATCCCATAATCTTTACAGAAGAGAATAAAAAAACAGATACGGCTTAACTTGGCGTCTTCATGCCAGTAGGACCCTAGGGCTTAGAAAGAGGCTTAATTCAGAAAAGCATTCTTGACTCAGACATTGAGCATGAGAAAAACATAAGGAAGAGAGAACATCTATTCATTGCCACAGTTCCTTTAGCCTGGGCAAAGATTTGTTTCCATGGAAACCTCCATCCAGCTGGTATATGAATGCCTATTTACCTTGGAATAGACAATGGAGGCGCACTGACGAGGGGCAGGTCAGACTAGTCTATCAAGTTCTTGGTATATGTGTCATTCTTATGCTTTACTTAAGGCTGACATTGCGAATGGCACATGGTACTCTTTCTGGTGCAGCCTCTGAATCCTCAACCCAATACTCTGGATAGTCATCAGCAATCCATCAGTGTAGACACAAGGGATGAATTTTACTCACCATCATGAAGGTCAGACTATCATGTGAGCCTGGAGTTATGAGATGTTGTCAGCTATCTTGGGATAGAGAATGACCTGTTCTCTCCTAAAACATAAACCACCAGCTGCTTCTCACATAGCGGTTGACCCAGAAAGCCATTTTAAAGAGAGGAGTCAGAGAAATTGTTTTCTGAAGCCGTGCATTCCCCAATGGCTTAGGCCACTGTAATTCCAAAGATAATACAGGTCAATGAGGTATTGTGTTTCTGAGCAGAACAAGCTCATGCAGGCAGGAAGCAGGCATCTGCTGTCATTGGGGATGATTAGGGTGGTTTAGGGTCCTCTTGAGGGAGAATCTTGTCCTCTGGGACCTTTTCCAGATTGAGGCTGATCCGACAGAGCCCCTGGCAGGCAGAACTTCCCTTCGAGGGCCGAGCTTTCAATAAGCAATCAGAGGTGAGGGGAAGGGTGAATGGGTGGAATGAGAGATGAGGGAAAGGTGGGTGGGGCCAGGGCTGATTCCATGCCCCTCGAGGCAGAGCAGGTGTTCTGCATTATGGGTGATGATAATAGGCTTAGTCTCAAGAGCCTGCCAGATCGCTCTCCAACTCTGACCTTGCATTCCTGTCACGGGTGCAAATACCTGGATCTGACTACTTCTCCTAGGCATGGACTACCCTCCCACAAAGGGGCTACAGAAGGCGATGCCCTTCAGCTTTAAGTTTCCATGACTGGGCAATGGACACTGTCAGTCACCTGCCCAACAGCCATGCATGCTCCTTTCCTCCTTCCTAACAGAATCCAGTCTCAGAGGGGGATTCCAATAAGCCTAACCAATCGCTTTAACCCCACA
The DNA here is from genome assembly GCF_041296265.1 of Equus caballus. NCBI lineage: Eukaryota > Metazoa > Chordata > Mammalia > Perissodactyla > Equidae > Equus > Equus caballus. The sequence continues at coordinate 10,327,080 of NC_091714.1, forward strand.
CTGCTTGTCAGTGATTGGTTCCTCAATTCAGGCTAAGCCAATCAGGGTGCACCATCCAGTTGGATGCTCCTCTAGTGGGAGAATGTTTTGGGGTGAGCTGTTATTGAGCAAAGTTTCCCCACTATGCCTCATACTTGCTGTGTCTTTCTTTCCCCCTCCATCCAGCAGCAAGAAATGGCCACCAGACAACCTATTTCTCTTTGCCATGGTGTGGGCAGCTCCCACCCTAACCTAGTTTCCAGGTCTCAGAGGTTCCTTTAGATTCTTTTAAATCTGTAGGAGTTAAGGAAACATCGTGGAGTCCAGCAGAGGTCGGGAAGAAATGGGTAAGAGAAACATCTCCTTCCTCCTCCAGTTACCTCGTGCTCTCCAGTGGAGGAACCAACAGAGGGGGACTGGGATGCTGGAAAGTCCCCTCTTACTGAGGGAAACATAGCAATTACGAAAGGGAAAGTCTCATCCAGCCAGTGTGTTGGCCTGTTCTGGGTCTGTGACCAGGAATTTCGAGAATCGGATCCTTTGTTGGAGAGGATCCCCTCATCATGTGCTAGGAGATGCCAGCTCAGAGAAGCCACCACCCTGGGAATGTTAAGCTCTCGTTCTCCTCTCTAGCCTGAAATCCTAGAACATTCCCAAGGACCAGGATTTAGTTTTCTTCTCATCTGATAGCCTACCTCCCTAAGAACCAAAAAATCGCAAAGCCAGAGATAAAAATCACTACTCCTTATGTAGAGCTACATATTAGCTATGTGCTCTGCGTGGACCATCTCCACTCCTTGAGTGACACTGCAGAGGAGTGGGTATGGGGCCCGCTTTACACACAGGGAACACGGAGGCCTGTAGACACAGAGGAGTTCACCCAAGCGCACACAGTTAGTAAGAAGGAAGGCTCAGAGTCCATCAGAGGTTGGGCGGTCCATGAGTCACACCCCCTCTCACTGGGCAGCACCGCCTCCCAGCATGCCGGGGGCCACCCTTGCCTGCCAGCCCACCTCCAGCTGCTGCTCTTCAGTGAGGTCTCACCTGGGCTGCGGGAGAGTGGAGAAGCTGGACTTTGTCAGTCAGCCAGTTCCCCAGCCAGCTCTCAGACCCAGGGGATGGGGAACAGTGTCTATAGCCACATGCGTACCTGGGGACCAAGTGCCTCAGTGCCATTTGACAGCTGACGAAGCAGAAGCCCAGAGATGGAAAGGGCCAGATTCGAGCCGCTCAGGGCAGTGGCAGGACCAGTTATTCAGCTCAGAGCTTCTGCTCCTGCCCTGGTGACAGTGTAGTCTCTCAGGCCAGTCTGGCCAGATCAGGACCCCAGTTTAGACCAGCTCCCAAGAGGTGGTACTTCTACCAACACCTGAAGGTCCTGGGGCACAAATGTGGCTCTGATTTAACTGAATGTTGACAACCAGAGGCTCATAAAATGGCCAGGGGTTGCATTTATAGCAAGGCCTTGGTGACTCTAAGGAGGGGACTCAGAGATGCTGTTAGGGTTTATAGAAGCATATGGCCAAGTGAGAGAAGGTTTCCTTCCAGGCCTCCACATCAGGGGCCAGGGGGTCAACTGACAATCTAGCTTGTCGCCAATGTTTTTTGAGTTCTTATTGTGGGTCAATCACATGATATAAGCTGTCTCATCTATGCTTCTGCCACAACAACTCTGTGAAGTAGGGGCTGGCAGTGCCGTTTTGAAGATGGAAAAAGTGACCATCGCAAAGACTGAGTGACTTCCCTAAGGTCATGCAGTTTATAGGCAATTGAACCAGCACTTGAATTCAGCACTTGAATTCAGAGCTGCCTGAATCCGAAGCCACGTTCTTTACCTTTCTCCCAACGCCTCAACGCAGAGGACTTTTCTGCTTGCAAACTCGTGTTTTTCTGGAAGCCGGAAGAACAAAGAAGGCTACCCCCAGAAAAATCTGAATGATGATTAGAAAATCACTTTTTTCTGTATTGATAAGCCTGGATACCAGGTGCTCAGACCTCTCAGGTGAGTCTGATCCACCTGGAAGGGGACAGAACCTAGATATCTCACCTGCCACCCAGGTGGTGGCTTTCAAGTGGATCCACAAAACGTCCAGCAATTTCTGCTATGGACTGAACTATGTTCCCCAAATTCATATGTAGAAGCCCTAACCGCCGCTCCCCCAAAGTATAACTATATTTGGAGAAAGGGAGTTTAGGGAGGTAATTAAGGTTAAATGAGGTGGGGCCCTAATCTGATAGGACTACTGTCCTCTAAGAAGAGGAAGAGACACCTGAGAGCTCTCTTTCTCCAAGTGCAGACACAGAAGAGGCCATGTGAGGATGCAGCAAGAAGGCGGCCATCTACAAGCCAGGAAGAGAGGCCTCACCAGAAACCAACCCTGATGTCACCTTTAACTTAGACTTCCAGGCTCCAGAACTGTGAGAATATGTGCCCATTTAGGCCACCCAGCCTGTGGCATTTTGCTATGGCAGCCCAAGCAGACCAAGACAATTTTTTTTTAGAGATCCTCAAAGCCCACATTTCAACATAAGGCAGGCTCTGAAGTCAGGGGATCTGAGATTCATCCTGACTTCCCGTTTGGCAGGGACCTTGGGTTTCACTGTACTTCCGTGAGCCTGTGTCATAAGATCGATATGATAATGCACTGAATTAATGCATAGGAACTGCTTATCAGGATGGGTGGAGCATATAAGGATGTTGTTATCCTTATGAGGTTATCCTTTCTCTGAAGGAGCTGGCAAACGGTATTTTTTATTTTATTGGTCAAGGGATATGTGGGTTCAATTGCACTGGGTCTTTCCAGCTGTAGTCCAGTGGTTCCCAAAGATGTGTTTGACTGTAGGGCATTGTTGGGGTAAGTCCATGGGAGTTCATGACTTATTTTCAGCATATTGCAAACTTTGCGAGAAGTCACTCACAATGCCCCCCGCAGGCTAACCAACACATCATGTTCCTTTGCTTTTGGCTAGAATTAAACAAACTCACCATGGAAACAGTGCTTATCTCTTGATGACCAGAAGCTGAGATAATAGATATACATGTCCTTGACTTATAAGAAAATGGGAATATAAAATAGTTATTATCTCATCATGGACCCTGCGGGATCCATGGAGAGAAAACAAAGAAAAGGAATCTCAGTGGGTGACAGGTGAGGAACCCTTGCTGAAATTGCTGAACTGGTTTTGGGTATTTTCTCCCCATAAATTTTATGATAATATTGTATTGTCGGGTTGGGGGCGTGCTTACTCTTTAAAAATTATATAAGGTAAGAATATACAGTATTCTTTTGCTACACTGCTCTGATTCACCTCAACCAAGGCATGTAAAGAAGCTGTAGAAGGCTGGAGCACATTCCTGTCACCTGCCACCATGTATTCCTACGTGGACTCAAAACCCAGTAAGCACGTTGCTCCTCCAAATGCCGAGGGCCAACTCTGCACTTCACGCAGGGCTAGGATGTCTTCAGTGACATTGCCTTTTATATGGAGGGCAGGATGGAGTCCTCCAGTGAGGCGTCTGGATTAACCAGGTTTGGCACATTGACTGGCCTCAGGGAAGGCTCTGTCTGGGGTGCCTGCATCACTTGAGGTCACCGATATGAAAGTGGCAGCTTCTGATGTAAATGTAACCCAGAACCAACAGACTAAGGACTCTGGCCAACAGGGCCACAGAACGCAAGATGTGTGTAGCCCTGTATTAACCGGGTCTTTCTGATGTTTTGACATTCGGGCCTTGCTGACCCTGAGGGACCGCCCCTCCCAGGGCTGGTCAACTCCTAGAGTTAACAACTGGCCTGAGAGTGTGCCTTTCATATGCAAACTACCCAATGTGGAGCCCACACACCCAAACACTTCCTCCATCGGGCTCCCACACTCCAGCTACTCTTTCCCCAGTCAGCCCAGGCCCAGGTACCAGTCACTAGAGCCCACTGAAATTACTCAAACTCACCAATCCTAGATCTGCCTACCCTGCTTCACCGTTCCTTCTCCCAGAAACCACAACAAAGGCTCTTGCCTGTATGTTCCTCCCCAGCCCCACACTCCTGACTGACCCTGGTGCTTCCCTGTGTGGCCCTGCGTGTGGGGTCTGCCTCCTGCTTCTTGGAAACTGTGAGCAGAAACTTCTTCCTTCATGACAGTCATGTCATGCCTGCATCTTAATACTCCTGATTAAAAGAAATACTGGATGCCCTTAAAACACGCCCCCAGGAGACGACGATCAGTTCAGAAGCACCGGCCCTCAGCCAGCTACCAAGGGTTACACACAGCCTCTGCTTGCAAATTCAAGGTAGGAGCAATAGTTTTGCAAGAGACAGCAGTGCCCTGGGAGAGTGTGCTGTTCATGATCCACTTGAAGAATGCTCAGGGACTGTGCTGGTACAGCTCATGTGCCCAGGCTTGTAGACAAGTGTGCATTCAAGAGACCTCAGCAGAAGCTGTATATGAGGATGAAGGTAAATTCTACGACTTGCCTTTCCTGTCTCCACCTAGACTCAGATGAGGACTTGTAAGAAAAACAAGAATGTATGTTGCATTCTTGCATTGTCCCTCATACGTTTAATCATCCATTTATTCAAACATTTTTGAGGATCTGTTAGGTGCCAGACACTTCACTGGGCACTGGAGGTCCAAAGATGAGTAAGAGATTGTCTCTGCTCTCACAGAATCACAGGCTAGCTAGTGGGGGAGGCCACTACAAAAACAAAGAAAAAACAAACTACCTAAGAATAGAGACTCTAATAGAGGAACATGCCAGAGAAGGGGTAGAAGACGGGATTGGGGGAATGTGAAGGGGTGAGTAGGGAGGGCTGCAAATAGTGTGAAGGTTTCAGCTGGGTCTTGAGGGATGAATAGGAGTTTGTCAGGCACTTCAGGAGGAGGTACCTGGGGGGAAGTGAATGGAGACTGAAAAATCATTACACACTCAAAGATGTGTGGATAGAGCAGAGCATTTGGAATGCAAGGGAGTGGATGAAGTTGAAGAAGTAGGATTTATATGCTGTCTCAGTTTCAGTGTCTATGCCAACACTTAGTGGCACAAAATATCTATGATTCATTAGATCTCATAATTCTGTGGGTTGGCTGGGCTCACAGGGGAGGTGCTCCTGCTCCATGCTGACTGCCTTCAGCTGCGACCTCAGTTAGAACTGAAACATCTCAGAGGCCTCCCTCATGCGTCTGGTACCTTGGCTGGGGTGGCTGGACCGCTTGGGCCCTCTGTGGACCCACTGGGCCTCTCTCTCCATCAGGGAAGTCTCCCATCTGGTGGCTCAGGGCTCCAAGAGAACAAAAGCAGAGCTGCCAAGCCTCTCAAGGTCAAGGACTGGAACCGGCCAGCATCCTTTCTGCCGCACGGTGTTGGTCAAAGCAAGTCACAGGGCCAGCCCAGATTCAAAGACTGTGCCTCTGGTTGGAGGAGCTGTGCATGTGAACTAGAGAAGAGAGGATGTTGGCAGACAATCCACCACGTACGTCATCCTAAGGAGTTTGGATTTGGCCTGTGGATGGTATGAGGAGCCAGAGAACGGTTTAAGAAGGGGAGGAACGTGGTTGGATCTGTATTCTAGGAAAAATGCTCTTCCTACGGTTTGAGGCTAGATGGAAGAGAATAAGATTAAGATTGGAAAGAACTATTATGAGGTTGCCACCTATGGTTTAGGCAAGAGGTGATGTGGTGGGTCGAATTGTGTTTCCCAAAAAGATATGCTGAAATCCTAACCCCTGGTTATGTGACCTTATTTGGAAATGGAGTCTTTGTAGATAGAATCAATGAGATGAGGACATTAAGATGGGACCTAATGCAATCTGACTGATGTCTTTGTAAGAAGAAGAAAATGCCATGTGAGACACAGGCACACAGGGGAGGGCCATGTGACAACAGAGGCAAGGACTGGAGCAATGCAGCTGGAAGGCCAGGGACACCAAGGACCCCTGGCCACCACCAGAAGCTAGGAAGAGGCAAGGAAGGATTCTGCCCAGGGTCTCAGAGGGAGCATGGCTCTGATGACACCTTGATTTTGGACTTGTAGCCCCCAGAACAAGAGAATAAATTTTTGTTGTCTCAAGCTGCTAAGTTTGTGGTACGTAGTTGCAGCAGTCCTAGGAAACTGATTCAGGTGATTGTGGGTTGACTAGGCAGCGGTGGGGGAATGGAGAGGGGAGGACAGACAGCAGAGCTGTTTCTGACGTTGGGAGAGCTCGGTGGCTGACAGCATATGAGGCAGAGGGAGGTGCACAGGACGATGCCACCAGTTTCGGGCTTGGCAACTGCTCCGTGCGCTCCTGCTCTTCGTTCCAGCCGCAGAGTTAGCCTTTGCTAGCCCTTGTTAGAGTTGTTCTACTCACTGGAGTCACAGCTGCATGTAGGGGAAACGCGGGGGACCAGTGTTGCTTCGTCTGCCCCGCAGCCAGTCCACCCTGATTTTCCTTTGCTCAACCACCCTGTCCTGCTCTTGGTCCACGTGGTTTGAGGGGTGCCCTCTGCAGCAGTGGGTAGTAGGTCTATGTAGCAGGTCCCCTTGTGTTTTCTGAGCTCCTGTGGTTGGTTCACGGCTGGGCACAGACCCGAGTAGTCCTCATGAGATTGCGTCCCAGGACTTGGTGGCGTAGAGGAGGGACCCCTCCTACTCTCCCGCACTGGGGGTACTGACCTGGGCGGACATAACCCAGCAGCCATCAGTGACTGGTTTGTCACTTTGAGGGCTGATTCCATCTGAGAGTGTGAGGCCAACCTGGAGGAGAGTGGAACTGAGAGATGGAAAGAGAGAGAGAGAGAAATTGGGAGATCGAGTCCTCGTGACTTAAACTGAGCCCCTGGATTAAGCCGGTCTAATGCTAGATCATCCCTGTGAAGCAGTAAATCCTCTGATTTGCTCAAGCTACTTTGACTTGGGTTTCTGTCACTTGCAACCAGACGAGTCTTAACTAATGCACCTACCTGACTAACATCACTACCTTGCTGGATATCCATGCTGATTAACTGGAGAGAGAAATTGTGAATTCCAGGGAATCCGGGGCTCAACACTGCTCCTTCAGTTCCTTTTTCATCCCCACAGTTGTCTTCTGCAGAGCCTGGGGGAGTGTGGGGTTAACCCAGAGGGGTTTGCTGGAATCATCGTTCACCTTTTAAAGGTCTAGTTTCTTCATCATCGTTTTTCTGTTACTCTACGCAACCATTTTATCTTCTTTTAAAATCACAGATACTGTAGTGGTAATTGAGGCACCCGGAACGAGTGGCCCTCAACATTTACAGGGTGGTGATAAATATAGGGCTGGAACCCTGATGCTCCATCCTCACTCTCTAGCAGCCTCGGAGAAGCAGGGACTTCCACAGGACATGGTGGGGGGACACAGCATCGTAGTAATCTTACTCTCCCTGGGGGATCAGGAAAACCCAGTCATTTGTAGAAGAAAATGTCTTTTGGTAACTACAAAGCTTCTAGAAGAACTGTTCTGAGGAGACGCACGTTGAGTGGGGCAGGAAGGCCCTCGTGGCCTTGCATCTCCAGAGGTAATCGCACAAGGGAAGGAAGCCTTGGGATTTAGTTCCTTCTTCCTCTCACAGCAGTAGAATTAATTGGTCTTGTATCTTTCAAACCCATTTCCTCTTAAGATGCCCTGAAGTCCTTCTGCATCAGGCGGTGGATGTGTGCAAGCCTAAACTGGGCTTTTACTCTGCAAAGGAAACCAAGCTACTGACAGGGAGGCTAAAATAGCCTCAACCCAGGAAATCCTGAACCAATTTTCCTGACTGCCAGCTTATCCTGTGAACATCCCTAGCTCCCCAGAGATATGGATGGATGGAAATGTCACATCTCAACATCCCCCTCTTCAGACAGGAACTAGGCGCTAACTGGGAGGGCTAATCCATGGGAAAGAGAGCCTGCTGGAGCCAGACTCAAGACCGAGGCCATCTCATAGGACGTTTGTCCCTGCTGTCACTTTCCATGGGAGAGAGACTTAGGAAATGTCCTCTGTTGGCTTCACGATTTATCCCACTTTGTACATATTTGCTTTGATCATTAATATCATATCATTGCTTTCTTGAAGATGTGGCCAGTGTATGGTCTTTTTATAAAAAATTAATAGGTTTTATTTTTTAGAGTGGTTTTCGGTTCATAGCAAAATTGAGCAGAAAGTACAGAGCTCCCATATACCCCCACCCCCGCCACATGCACAGCCTCCCCCACTATCAACATCCCTCACCAAGTGGTACGTTTGTGACAATCAATAAACCTACGCTGACGCATCATTATCACCCAAAGTCCATAGTTTACCTTAGGCTTCACTCTCAGTGTTGTGCATCCTAGGGGTTTGGACAAATGTGAAATGTCATATATCCATCATTATAATACCATACAGAGTAGATTCACTGCCCTGAAAATCCTCTGGGCTCCGCCTCTTCATCCCTCCCTCCCAACCCCTGGCAACCACTGATCTTTTACTGTCTCCATAGTTTTGCTTTTTCCAGAATGTCATACAGTTGGAATCACTCAGTATGTAGACTTTTCACACTGGCTTCTTTCATTTAATAATGTGCATTTACGTTTCCTCCGTGTCTTTTCATGGCTCGATAGCTCATTTCCTTTTAGCACTGAGTAATAGTCCATTGTCTGGATGTCCCACAGTTTATTTATCCATTCACCTACTGAAGGACATCTTGGTTGCTTCCAAGTTTTGGCAGTTGTGGATAAAACTGCTATAAACATTCATGTGCAGGTTTTTGTGTGGACATAAGTTTTCAGTTCATTCAGGTAAATACCAAGGAGTGTGGTTGCTGGATCACATGGTAAGAATGTGTTCAGTTTTGTAAGAAATCACCAAACTGTCTTCCCAAGTGGCTGTACCATTTTGCCTTTCACCAGCGGTGAACGAGAGTTCCTGTTGCTCCACATCCTTGCCAGCTTTTGCTGTTGTCAGTGTCTTGGATTTTGGCCATTCTAAACATTTCAAGTTCTGACATTGGATGCTGCAGTTTGATCATCTTGAATAAAAGAAAAGTGTAAGAGAACCAATTCATACATTCATCATTCCTTTACTGGTCAACTACTTTTTTGAGTGGCTACTATGCACCAGGCACTGGGGATTCTCAGATAAAAGATGCTCTCCTTGCCTTCAAAGAGTACACAGCCAAGTAGGGGAGAAGGACCAGAATAGGAGGACAGTTAGCACATAGGGGTTCACAGGTGGCAGGAGTGTGCTGTGCTTCTGAAGGGAAACCTCAAAAGAGGACTCTAATCCAGAGAGAAGGGGAGGGGACAGGGCGGACCTGGCGAGGAGATGACCCAGGAGCCTCTGATGAGGGGTTAGATAGAGGTTAGAGGTTACTATTTCAGGGTTGTTGGGGTTTTGGGTTTGAGGACGAAGAAGCAAGGATTCAAACAGGGAAGGGAGTGACTGGGTTTACTTTTCAGGAGGACCACTGGACCACGTGCCAGCAGGGGGATGATGGACAGGAGGGAGTGACAAGGAGGGAGGGAACTGCAGGTGTGGAGGGTGGAACCTGAAGATCCACAGGCCCGGCTGTTCCTTCTGCAGATGCTCACGAAGCACCGGTGCTGCCCTCCGGGGGGCCTCTGGTCTAGCACTGGATTATCCAAAATCTTGCTTCACAGACAATTTTGACCTCTTTCTTCCCTCCTCGGAGCTGGGACTCGAGCTGCTGACAAACTGACTCTAAAAGGCTGGATTCAGCTTATTGATTCCCCTCTCCTTGACTCACGCTCCAGTGGAGGCTCAATGAGTCATGAAATGGCCATAAACAGGCACAGACATCAGGAGAGGGGAGGGAGGGGTGGGCAGGGACCCACACGTGCTGTCTCTACCCTTGAGTGCCTGACAGATGGCCATTAACACCCTCCCCCCACCCCGTCATAACTGCAGAGTTGGCTCAGCATTCCCGTGAGTGTCTATGCAAAGGTCACCTTTTGGGAGGTGGTGATGACACAGGAGCTTCCTCCTGCTTTGGAACAGGAGATGGCCATTCCTTTCTAGTCCCTCACTGGCTTCTTGTCTTTTTTTTTTTTTTAAGGAACTCAAACTAGCAGCATTTATACACCATTAAGCCCAAGAAATCATGATGACTGTGCTAAAAATCCACAAAGAGAGAAATATAAGATGTTTCCCACAAACACGGGGTATTGGTATTTCTCGAATTTGCCTGAAGTCAGTAGAGAAATGACACATTGATGGGCCTTCTGATGCCAGAGCCAAGGGCAGGGGGACACACAGCAAGTGCGCTTGCTGAAGGATGGGCACCAAGGGCGGGGGGGACCTGCTCGCTGTGATGTTGAGTCCCTCTGAATTAAGATCTTCCATCCATTCAGGAAACATTGAGTGCCTACGCTGTGCCTGGCATCGCTCTAGGCACTGGGAATAGAGGAGTGAGCAAGACGGAGTCCCTGTTTTTATGAAATTTGTGTTCTATTGGAGGACACAGGCTATAAATAACTTTAATATCACATATAACACAATGTTAGGTAGCAAAAACTGCTCTGAAAAATTCAAAAAGCAAAGTAAAGGGCTAGAGGTTGAGGGAGGGGGTGAGTGTTTTAGAGACAGTGATTTGAGCTGAGGGAGTGGGTCATGTGACGCCGGGTAAGGGGGTTCCAGCCACATAGCAAGGGGAGGGGGCGGTGGGTGTCTAAGGAGGAGAGACCGGTGTAGCTGGAGAGGCCAGGAGGTGGGAGAGACAGACAGGGAGCTGATTTCATCCTTGTGTTGGCCCCACAGACCACGAGGTAGAAATTCCACATGGCCATGACCAAGTACCTCTTTGTAGCAGGTACAAATGTCATAGTCACAAACTGGGGTGTAAAAAGTTAATTTTTGAGAACTACTTAATTTCCAACTCTGAGCCCCCACAGCTGAAAACTTAGTCTAGGTGCTTCCGGGTCAACTCAGTCTAAGTCAGGATTTCCTCAGTCAGGTTAGAGTTCCCTCTCATCCTCGCACTGGGGACTTCTCTAGACTCTGTGTGGCGTTTCAAACGGTGTCCTTTGGGAGCAAGCCTCTGGTCCATGACTGCTGTCTCTACTCGGTGGCCTCTGCAGAGATGTGACTCCTTTCTCAGTGTCTTCAGTGTCTGCATCAGCTGCAGCGAGACTGTGGCTCATAGCATCCAGCTGCATCCGCTGGTGGCAGCCCCATCTGACCACAGGCAGGGCCACTGCCACCTTGGGGTGCTGCTCACATCGTAAACATCATAGAGCTGTGTGTTTGCTCAGAAATGTTGGGACATACGGCATTAAGCACAATCTTCTTGCAAACACCAATCTATTAACAATTTCCCCAACAGATGGAAGAAAGGAGTCTTGAGGACCCTTTTCCTAATTTGTGCACAGGTGCTCCACCTGGTCGGGGCACAGGACATCCAGCTGTTCCTCTCTGCCTGTCTGGGGCCTTGGAGCGAGGGGGACGGGGCTCTCTCTGTCTCTCAGCTTTTACGACCTGCTGCGATTTCCACTAGCTGCTCCCATGCTGCCTGGCAGAGACTGTCTCCTTAGACGATGCAGGAAGTGAAGCCCTGGTCCCCTCTGCCCTCAGATTCCTCCAAATCCCAGGGAGAGGGGTAGGCCTCCCTTGCTGAGACCCCAAGGTTTGCCCTCTGTGGCTTGAACATCTCTGTCCCTCAGTGCAGGCAGAATTCTCAACTGTTTTCCCTGTGGTAGAAAACAAGGGCCAGTTGGTATCCTTCCAAACCTTTGTTTACACTCGGACTCAATAGGTCTTTTCTCTGCAAGTTATTTTCTCTGCCCTGGCCTTACAAAAGCTGATGTAGATGTTCCAGGATAAGAATTGACTTCTTTCTTCTGGGCTGTGCCAGGACCCCCTGGATGGGCCACGGACTCAGTGAATGGAGTGTGGTGGTGCAACAAAGAATTGAGAGGAAATATCTTGTTTTCCATCCTATAGCTCATCACTGCCCTTGCTGTCGATTCTTCCGGGAATGAGTGGGGCACAAATTCGGAACTCGTCAGTGTAAATCCCGTTCACCCAGCACAAGTTGACGGACTGATTTTTGATTAGCCAACTTGGCGAAGGAAGTGTCTGATGCCTTGGCAGAAGCCACGTTGGTGGTGGGTGTAAGTGGCCTTGGAGTCCGTCCCCTTAGCTCTCCCCTCTCCCACAGCTCTTTATCATTCTGACTTCCTGGCATCCCTCTCCCCTTCCCCAGAAACAACCAGCCAGCCACTCTTCATAGCAGTGGTACTCAAAGTGGCATCAACATCAACTGAAAACTTACTAGAAATGCAAGTTCTCAGGCCCCACCCCCAATCCACTGAGTCAGAAACTCTGAGGGTGGGCCCAGCAAACTCTGTTCTATCCAGCCCTCCAGGTGTTTCTGATGCCCCCGAAAATTTGAGATGTGCTGGTTTAAGGGACTGTCATCTCTGGCCTGTTGCCCTCAGGGTTGGGCAGAAGGCAGATGGGAGGTAATTACGCAGCCTCTTCCTCTCCATCACAGGGATTTCTCAAAATGCGCCGTGCACTCCTGCCTCACTTGCCCTCTACCTATGGGGTATCCCTTATCGTCCCTTATTGTTGGCATGTGGCCTTCACGGCAGAAGTTTTCAGTTCCCAAAGGAGACCCTCAGAATTAGAAGCAGTTCCCTGTGTAAGCAGATCCACACAGATGACACACAGGTCTTCCCGGTGTGTGCCCCGCAAGATTCTGAGGCGTCGTCCACCGAGTGCAGGTGCGCCATCATTTCACAGCCAAGCAAGCCGCTATGTTTTGAAGCAATGGGAAGAAGACAGGTGTGGTTCTCAAAAAGCAGCATCCAGGGAACAGACTTGTGGCCCCCAGGCTCAGTGGGCTGCAGGGCTCCCTCTGCTCAGGTTTGGGGTCTGCCCGGACCCGCGCACCTCTGCGTCTCCCTCTCAGACGACGTCTTAAAACACCAAGGCCTGCAATACCTCTTGACATTTTTCAGCAACAATCTATTTCTTTAATTAAGGATTTTGTCACTTTCTCTAGAAAATTGGGAGTAAAAAAACTAACAACCTCCTTTATTCCTGTAATCTTTATATTTCTAAACATGTTAAACTTGACAGTGTAAAGAGCAATCAAGGTATATGCAATATATTTCATGCATTTTCTCTTAAGATAACAAATTAGTCTAGGTCTATAAAGGCTCCTAGGATTAGCATGGTGTATTTACACTTGTTTCAGATTTATTTTTAAAATGTTTTTCTTCTCAAAGCTCCCAAATTCCTGAAATCTTATATCTCCAACAAGTTGATCCTTCCAGGTCCTCTTTATTTTCCTACCAAAACTTACTTGCCCTCTGCTTCTTGCTCTTTGCCAGTTAATATAATTAAAAAAAAAGTTTGCAAAAATGTTAACGCCTTGTGACTCCTATCGCTCAGAAGACATATTTGCTCTGCGAGAGAGGGTTTCAATGTCTGCAACACAGAATTTTAGGTGCTATGGCCTGTGGGTGGGGACGGGGTGGGTTTGTAGAATCACTCTGGGGGCCCTGGTAAGAAAATTATTCAGAGCATGGTCCCGTACATTGCCTTTTCTTGTTACAGGCAAAGCAACTGGACACTTCCTATTCTAACCCTTCTAGTCTCTTCCATTCCATCTGAAAGAAGAATGTACATCTGGATCCACTAAATTAATTTTGTGTCCTGCTCATGGCACCCAACTCAAGGTGGGAAACACTGCATTAGATGGCCTTTACAATGACTCCCTGCCCCCCGACGGCCCTGGAACAGGATTTCTATGTGTCTGAACCTGGGGCCAGGTGAGCCAAGAAACCAGAAGTGGCTCCCCTGGGGCCAGCTGGGTGAGTTCTGCGGACTACCAACGTGTTCATAAGCAATTACAACCTCTCTATGACTACCCAAGAGGGTAGTCTTTCTTAGTTCTTAGAACAAAAAAAATTTATTAGTTCTTAGAATAAAAATTTAGTTCTTAGAATAAAAAACATTTAAAAACCCAAGCTATTCATGGGAGACTCCACTGCTTATCCCAGTGCATGTGTGTCAGGGACCTCCCAGGTTTGTGAATTGGGAGGAACTGTCAACCCTCGATTCTCTCCTGGTGTGGGCCCAAGTCTCACTTAGAAAAGTATTTTCAATTCGGGATAACTTGAGGGCACTGTCCTTGCTTTGTGGACAGCCCATCTCCTCTTAAGTGCATTATCATCCTCGCTTACCACTGCAAACCATCTCAGAATCGAGTCTACAGCCAAATAATTTCCGCCGTCTTCTTGTGGATCATCCGGATACGCGCTGGCTTTTCTATAAAACACTGAGAAGTGAATTCAGTGGTTCAGCTGGTTACCATGGGTTACGAAAATGGAAGTAGATTCCATTAAAAAAACGTAAGAGAAAAAGATCTGCTCCTCTCTTAGAAAAAGCCCTGCTCTCCTACACGGCTCACAGTGGCTCCGTCTCCTTCCTGGTGGGTGAAGGATGCTGAGGGAAGGGTTTAAGGAATTTTCTCAGAACAGATACCACCTGATGATGCACTGATAAGGAGGTGTCGGGCAGAAACAAATGCCAGCCCCTTCCTTTCGATAATGCAGACTTTAAAAACAGATCGGCCACAGCAGCAGGAAGCTCCCATGTGAATTTCTGAAAATGTATAGGAGTCCAGGGGTCACGAGGGAGTGCCAAATCCCAGGGAAGCTGACGTGCCCAGAGGTGGGCAACTTCCTTCCACGAGGTCCCTAGTTTATATCCTGTATATGACAGAAGCGAGGGGGTGTCCTTGTGAAGAGGGAGGGGGCACTCAGAGAGCTTCAAACCAGAGTAACAGGTGAATTTGAAAGGGTTACGAGCTTCAGAAAAGGGCTCCTCAATTCAAATTTTCAATGACGTTCCATCATGTTCTTGGATTAGGTTTTATTGCAGAAAGTTAATTTTCATCTAGATCTTGAGAAGCCAACTGTATAAGGCAAGACACCCCAGGAGTCCAGCGAAATAACAGAGCATCAATTGACAGGGTCTTCCTATGGCCTCAACCCGGCTGACCTGCAGCCATTGTTTAGAGGCATGGAGAACCCTATTTGGTATTTCCATGAGAACAATGGGTTTGGAACAGTCCTTGGTGGCCTCTAAATCCATCTGTTCTCATTATCCCCAGAAAATTGGGTTTTCGAGTGCGGCTTCCAGAGTGACCTAACAGACTAATTAAGTTTCAATCCTCAGACTAGATTTCAGTCAGAAAATACAGATGCTGCCAACAGATACATTTGCTGAGCAGATTTCTCAAAAGGGATGTTAAGAAGAATCTTTGCATGTTGTCATCTCCTTTGTACCTTTCCAGAGTGTGGATGAGGTCAAGGAAATCTTTTTGAGATGTTTTACAAAACAATCAATATTTTTTCAACATGATGTTCAGCGTCAGCTAGACACACCTCAAAGCACATTGCAAGTTTTGATTTAAGATATTAACAAAAAAAATAAATTTTCAATCTCCAGTGAGTTGTCCATGTTTGGTCAAGTTGTATTGAGCTGTGGAATCACCTAGAATTTCTGCCAGAAAATCATCTCAGTTGAAATTCCAAATACTCTAAAGAAAGAGGAAAAGTTTGTTTCCAAGAGATACCTTAAAAGCATTGCTTTTTAAAGCAATTTAAAGCATTGAGTTTAACTATTCAGAATCTCTGGAAATAGCAAATTTAAGGATTTCTTTCAGGTTTTGCTGTTGTTATTGTTGTTTCTAATAGAGATTTTAAAGAAACCTGGTGAGTTTCATGTGTTTAAGATGGATTTAATCTATTTGGTACTGAAATAGCAGCAGATGGGGAGTCCATTCATTCTCTAGGGGGCCCAGGGCTCCGAGGGTTGTAGACCCAGGCTCAAGGCTCAGAACTTAGAGAAGTTTGGGGTTCAGGAATGCTTAGAGGTGTTTAGATCCTAAGACTGTCATTAGTATTATGTCAGGTAACTTATGGACTATTTTGCGGACTGGTCTATGATCTAAATACCATTTATGATTTTTGTGTCCATGAGAAAATATATTTCAAGCTTTAAGCCAATTTATGGGATATAATCTGTTGGTAAAAAGTATACGTAATATGTATTACTATTTAAGAAGTAGTATGTACCAATATAGAATAGTCTATAATACATTTGACTATATGGTATATACTTTCATATATGAGTATGTGTCATATTCTCATCATTCTCAGTTCTTCATTACAGATTGGCCTGGTTTGTGATAGGAAAGGGAACTCCTGTCCATTTATCAGTCATCAAATACAGTTAGCTTTCCTAGAACCTGTTTGGAGCATGTGCGCTGATACTGGCATCAACCCCAGTGATGTTCATGGTGCTGTCATAGGTGCTGGTGGCAGTGATCACAAGAGAAATGGTGTCTCTGTCCTTCTAGAGTCTAAATTCTGTAGGTGAGAGTTAGAACCTTAGATGATATCTTGACACTCTCATTCTACGAGTGACTCTGAACAAGTCATTTAATGTTTCCTGCTCTGTCAAATGGCAAAACCAATACTGATTGTCCATTCGTTTCATTGAATTGCCCATGCTTCTGTTTCAAAGTAAATATGTGATTTTAGTGAAGTTGGATAGCAATATTTATTTTATGTCTTATTTCAAGGGCAGCTTTTACCAAAGATCTGTTATCCAGGGATAAATAATTGTAAAATATGAGTATACGGTATATACTTTCTATGGTATAGAAAGTGAGGCACGTTATTCAATGACTAACACTGTGTCCTGTGCCCAGCTAATGCTTGTTAATGGAACTGGTTAATAGATTTTTATTTAAAGACATGTTTGAAAGCATGCAATCCCGAAATAATTCAAGTTATCTTACTTGTGATCACAAATGGGATATTTTACAAGTTCTGTAACTTTTTTTTCTATTGGAATTGTATGAGAGAACTGACTTAAGACCCCAATTTCATCCCAACTTAAAATACGTGCCTTGCCTTGGGCTTGTGGAGGTGAGCCAGACATCTCAAGAGCTCAGATGTCTGAGGAGGACTGGCTCTTGGTTCAAGCTGATCTCTACACATGACCTTGCATCTCAACAGCTTCATTTCCTTACAATCAGGACACAGAAGCGAGTAACAGGGAAGGTGGCTTTTCTCCAGGGCCATTAGATCTCAGAATGGGATCCCTTCTCAGAGTTTGGGTCTTTGATTCTTGAACTGTTGTCTCTGTACCCTTGTCACCTCCACCCTGCCTTCCTGAGGATTTGAATGTCCTGCTTGGCATGACCCCATGGTTTATGGGGAGAGAGGACATTCACATGAAAATATAAACAACAGATAGTGTAGGAAAAGGAGCGAATGTGTGAGGGAAATTGACGAAATCAGACAGTGGGGATGGAGGTACAACCTTGTGAATATACTAAAAACCACTGAGTTGTACATTTTAAAAGGGAGAATTTATGGCATGTGAATTATACCTCAATCTAAGAAAATATGTGATGCACCAAGTATTTGAGCAATTCAGATGAAGGGAGTCCCTCCGGCTGTCAGACATCTCACAGAGGTGTTGGTCCTTGAGCAAGACCTTGAAAGCTAGGAAGGAGTCGGAGGAGCGAGTCAGGGAGAGCAGAGTGAAGATGGGGAGGATGGCAAGCTCACGGTCCTGCTAGAAGAGGAGGAGCCCAGATGGTCGGGTGGGAAGCACAGGGAGAAAGGGACAGAAGGATGGAAAGAGCAGTTGGGGCCAGATTACACAGGCTTTGATGTTGCTTCAAGCAGCATATGGGCAATAAACAACCCTTTGACAGTTTTACATCTGGGATCTGACACATGCCTACCAACGGCTGAGGAAGATCAATTTGCTCGGGCCATATAGGATGGATTTGGGAGGAGACCTCTTGGCGGCCATCATAGCACTCTGGGGTAGACAGTTAAGGTGGCGGTAAAGTGGAAAAGCAGGACAGATTAGATAGATGTTGTAAAGGAAGAGCAGACAGGACTTGACACCTGATTGGACATGGAGAGTGAGGGAGCGTCAAAGACCGCTCCAGAGTTTTCAGCCCAGGACTCTACTAAGGAGGCAGCAACTAGACCAGGGGTTGGTTTAGGGGAGAAGATGTTGAATTCAATTTTAGGCATTCTGGGTTTGGGAAAAGGATGGGACCTCTAAGTGGACACTGAGCCAAGAGTAGCATGCACGGCCATCCCAGAAGCAATTCATTCACAGGACAGGAAACCAGGCCCAGAGGCTCTTGCCCAAGTGTTTAGAGCTAGCTGAAGGCAGGTCAGAGCCAGAATCCTGCCTGGAGCTCTTTCTGCCTCACAGGCAGCTGGTTCAGAGGCGAGGCTAGCGCTGGGGAGGGAGGTGAGATGGAGACGGTGAGTTTGCAATCCACAGCCGAGGCGAGAGTAGAAGGCGTGGGAGTGGAGGAGTCTCTGCAGAGGAATGGAGTGAGGAGAGCAGGAGGCAGAGGGCAGAGGACCCAGCCTTGCCACGTGTCCTCATTTAGAGGATGCGAGAAGGAGGCAGAATGCAGGGACAGACCAACTCCTGACAATAAGACAGCAGTGTCACTGAGCCAAAGGGTGGGAGCCCCGGGGAGAAGCACAGTGCTTGCGTGAGAAGGAAGCTTTGTGATCACCCAAGCACGTTCTTGCCTTTCTCCTCCAGCACCGCCTACAGATGCAGCTCCAGATGCTTCAGAGATGCTAAAGAGAACGCAGAGCAAGGCCACTGGATCCGGCCTTCGGAGACTGTGGAGAGTGCCGTCTCAGAAGTGTGCCATGAAAGGAAGCTGGGAGGAAGGACAAGGAAGAGGTGTTGTGTTCTGTTTTTAAAATGGAAGATGGCTTTGCGACGTAGGAAAAGTTACTAATGGAAAGAGAGAAATTGAAGATGCAAGAGACAGGGCTGGATCCCAGAGGTCTTGGAAGAGACGGGGTGAAGCCTACTTTAGCAAGTAGGAACTCTCTCTAAAGGGAGAGAAAAGTGGGTGAAGTCAGAGCTTTTTTGATGGTGGGGAGAATGGATGACAGAGCTCAAGCGGGAGGGTCTCATTTTTTCAATGAAGGAGGAGGCGAGACTATCTCTTGTGATTATCTAGTAAATACTCATTTTCTCTTCTTTCTTACTAACAGAACCCCCGTATTGTCTAGGTCAGCAATGTGCCCAGTTAAAACACCACATTTCCCAGCCTATTTTACAGACAGGGGTGGTCATGTGACTCAACTTAGGCCGTGGAGAAATCACAGATGAGTTTTCTGGGAAAGCTCTTTAAAGAGAATGTCTTAAGTATCATGTGCCCATTTTGCTCCTCCTCCCTTCTTCTTCTTTCTTTCCTGGAATATAGCTTTGATGGCTGGAGCTGCAGCAGCTATCCTGTGACCATGAAGTGACCTTGAGGATGAAAGCCAGTGCTAAGAATGGCAAAACAGAGAGAAAGAGGTCAGGACATTGATGACATTGTGAAGCCACCACACTGACCATGGATTGCCTACCTCTGGACTTATTTTGTATGACAGAAAAGACATCTCTTTGTCTAAGCCACTGCTATTTGGGGATTTTATTACTGGAAGCCAAACACAATTCCTGTCTGGTAAGGTTGGAGGCCGGTGCGCATGTGTGTGTTTATGTTAGAGGTGGAACACAGAACAAGTGGATTAGGGGCTTTGAAGTTCTGCATTTCTCTAAAGTCATTTGTGAATTGAAAAAGTTGAGAATCACAGTTATAAGAAACCAGTCTGGATGTCTGTGATCAGAAAACCCTATTATTATCCAGATGGGTGTTTACACAGTGCAAATTCATTGAATGCAAGTTGGTCTTACTCTTCCCTACACCTTGTTGACCCTGACAATATCTATCTTATAAAGACAGAGGTTTATATCTGATGCCATCAGCAGTTTTTATTGAAGGAGGAAAATATTTTATTTCAACTTTAAGATCAATTCTGCAAACATTGATTAAAACATGAAAGGCACTTAAATAAGCATAATTGTTTCTGGAAACATGCAATGTTATGTGTTATGTTGTGTTCACTATTGCTCAGACTTAGGACTTTGAATCCACTAGAGTTTAAAATGCCTTTTTTTTTAATGCCAAAATCTTTGACTATTGTGAAATGCCAACCCAGAATCTCTTGGGAAAATGGTTAGTAAGGTTTCAAACTTATTAATATTATTATTTTTTACTGCAGACTAAAACCATCTCCAGTCATACAGAACCCAGAAAACATGTCTCCTTCGATATGCCAGCTGGCCTCTAGGTTTAACCATCCATCCTAAAACATCCAGGGCAATTAAGAGAGTTGTTCGTTCCTATCTTCATAAGCAATACCAAGTATCTTTTAAAAAGTCAACAATTGATGGACGAAAAGTCTTTGCATTAGCAGAGATGCTCACCTGTTTTCTAATCCATTCTGTATGTAATTTCTGGGATTTATGAGATTGAAAAAATAATTCCATTTGAGGCCATTTATCTAGTTGTGTGGCAGTTGCAAATTCAGTCACTCCAGAAACAATGTAATCTTCAACCTCCCCGTTATTTTTAATGTCTGGGTTAATGTACTATTGACTCGTATTTGAAAACCCATCTTGGCTATATTATCAGGATCAGGTACAACAGGCAAGTAGACAGAGGACTTACTTATTTACAAAATTGTTAGCATCTTTGACATTTATTTGAAAGAAAGTGACGCTTCAGCTTATTTAATATTTCAACGATCACTTAATCTTATAAGACAGAGAGACATGTTTCAAGGGAACAAATGAGAGGCAGGTTTTTTACGAGGTAACATGGAAAACAGCATACAATGCCACACACAGACCTCCAGGGCAGGTGGAAGGCACCAGGAGGAATGACAATCCATTTGAAAGGCTCTCTCATTTGGACAAGAATATGCTAGACTCCCACAACTCGTAGGGACTTAAAAAATGTAAACATTGATTTGATTTAGGCTCCTCTTCCAACAGTTTTAAGGCAGCAGTCAAAAAAGTATATTTAACATTTTTTCACTTATTCTCTTTTCTTACCCGATCAAGAACTCAATGGGTTACACCGTGTACTCACGTGGATGAATGAAAGACAGCTAATTTTGGAAGTATTTCTTCAGCTATTAATGCGAACCCCTGATACGTTCTAGCTAACTCAAAAACTGCGAGCCAAGATGGCGACGCATTGGGTTCCGGTGAAAAGGATGGTTTGTGGGCTGAGCTCCAGAAAGGGGCAGCCGAGTCACAGAGAAGCGTCCACTGCGGTGGGGAGCAAGGAGGTGTGAGACCCACAGAGGATCGATCAGATCTGCCCTTTGAAAGCCTCCGTGTCCGCCAAATGGTGAGCCCCGAATGGCTTGAGTTCCAGCATTTTCTTGGAGATGCCATCACGAGCCCCTGCTCCCAGGACACCTACTGCCAACTTTGGCAAATCCATTTTTCTTGCAGTTGAAGGCCCAGGCCCAAGGTATGAAGAGCTAAGGGAGGCCAGAGAAGGGTCCTGACCCACTCAGGTCTCCACAGGAACACGGCTCATAAAATGGGGTTTGCTTCTTGATTCGAACCCCACTCCGCATCCTTAACACAACAGGGAAAGACCGCAGTGCACTTAGTGGGGCAGGGCAGCGCTCTGAGAAGACTCTCCCTTTGTGCTATTCTGGATCAGAACAGGTATCAGGCATTTTGCTGGCACAGGGTGGGGATATGCTGTCATTCTCACAGGCTGAAATGATTACTTTTGAAAGCTGAATGAGCACTTTTCAAGTGGGCACTGCACAAATGCTGGCCGATCCCCAGGCACAGAGCAACATGTCATCATGCCCCAGATGCAGGCTACTGGCTGCCCCGATGCTCCTTCCAACATCCTTCCTAGGGACCAGGGCATTCAGGCGAAATTCAGCCTTCAAGTGCCTGGAAAGCCTGCGGTCCCCAGAGCATTTCTTGGGGAGTGAAGGCAGATGAATTTTTAAATAACAAAATGAGTGTGTGCGTGTATATGTTTGATAATGGTCCAAACTTTAATAGCATGGTAAAATATTTATCTTATTTTTTTTATAGCTAGCATGCAATCAATCTGTAACACACTGAGAGAATTTAGATCAAAGTCTACTCATCCACAGCTAGACAGAAGCACTCAACACTAAAAAAGTATGTATCTGTTAAAGGGAAATGCAGACCCATCTCCAGGCAAGTCACTGTCCAGGAATCCTCCCTCCACCCAGTGGGAACAAGGGAACTCCTGGGAGCACAGTCATTCATTCCACAGACACAGAGTGAAGGGCTGTGGGTATTTCTCTGGTTTGGGGTTTTAAGAAGTTAATTATCTTAGCAAATTGGCCCTCTCAAGTTACTCTCCCCCTTGGACTCTGAATAGCATGATTTATTTTACCAAAAGTCCCAATCCCTTCTTTGATAAATGATGCCAAGTGCGTCCAGGGGACCAGGTTGAGGGTGGGGGTGGGGGACTGATAATAAATTTTAGGGAAATATTCATTATGTAAAGACAAATGAATGATGATCCTTGCTTCTTGGATTTTTTCATAAGGAGGTGGGAGAAAGGGCTGCTCGTGGGAAATCAGCAACCATTGAAGTGGAAATTGTTGGACATGGAAGGACTCTAAAGACCATTGTCTTCATCCTCCCGGTGAAGAAGTTGAAACGGACCAGGCCACACAGATACCAGAGTGAGAACTGAGCCGTCCTTCTCTTCTCGCCAGGGCCAACCCTCTCCGGGGGTCCCTGACGAATAGGTGGAAGGAGGCAAAGAGCGGGGCTGGTTCGGGGAGTTGTGGAAGGCACATTGTGGGGCTGTTGCTCTTTGCTTTGAGGCAGTGTGTGCAAGGAGAATCCCTGTGCATTGATGACTGGGAGTGTGTGTGGTTGTGTAATGAGGGGCTCTGTCCCCCTTACTATAAATTCCAAGTGAGCACAAATAGTTAGGAGGTCCAGAAAATCAAAAACGGCTACACGCAATTTACCTTTTCCATTTTCTATTTGTATATATAATATGAAAAATAAAGATGGTTCAAAGATACTATGATGCAAGAATTCTGTGGTTATTTTCAGCAGAAATTATTTTTGACCTACGAAAAACTGGCTTTATTCCAAGTAAGACTTGCAATTGTGCTTTTCTTTTTCTGCCTCCTTTCCTTTCCTTTTATATCAAATAGCAACTTTCTCAGGAGAAACAGCCTTTTTCCATAAATGCAAATTGTTTGGGGCTTCCTGGATCACTGATCAATGCATCCTGTTTTTCATGTGGTTGCGAGGCGCAAGAGCGTGATTTTGAACTTGAGTAGACTCGGCTGTTGGATTTATCATCTGGAAAGAAGCAAGGACAGAAGCTGGCTGAGCCTCTGCAGTTGCTTCCACAGTGATTTAGTCCCTTAGTACAAAGCCAGTTCCCTTCTAGATGATAAATGAACACGGATGAAGTGGTAATTTTCTTAATTCCATTCTGATTAGCGTTTAGGTAAGAATGTCAAGCTACCTGATCTTAGCCCAACCTCGAAGCCAGTTTCTCCTCCTCATTTTCCGATACCTTTACTAGGGCCTTGAGTTGCCCTTCTGAACTTTGGTGACATGTTAGTGCAACGCAGAGCGGAGCGCAGCCACTCCCTGAACGCCCTCCCCTCCACCTGTCGTAGATTAACTGCCGTGTGGCCATTTGTAAAAGTGGAGCAAATTCCGTGAAGACTGGATCAAAAAGAGATGGTTAAAGAAAATCAACAACAACAAAAGGATAGAATGCTACTCTCTTGTCTAAGAAATCATTCCATACATACCGCACAATTCACAGATCTGATTTTTGGCTGGTCTGGGACCATCCCTCACTAGGGAGACTTCAATAAAACCAAACTCTGCGAAGCCCATAGGATGATGATGTTGTCATTTAAGCTGTTAAGGATAACTGTACGGAGATCCAAAGTAACAGAGGACGTCATTTTATTGGCTGTCCACAGGAAGTTTGGTCACACAAGGAGGTGAAGACTGTGGGGGGTGTGGTACAACACATTACCTTGGCTGACTACTAAACAGAAGGTTAACTGATCCTGGATCTGATAAAACCCCTCCAGCCCAGGTGCCACCTACTACGTGTAATTAAGCCGAAGAAGCCGGCGAGAGACGGCACTGTCCGTTAGTCGCGGTTGGTCGCCCTGTCTTCCCATAAAACAGCACTCGAAAATTCACAAAAGTAAAAGAAAGAAAGAAAGAAAGCAGCACTTCCTTTTGAATACCAACAACACTGTAAACAGACTGTCGCGTGGCATGCAAATCCACATCTGGCCGCTTTTTCCCTTTAGGTTTTTGTTTGTTTTAAATTAACAAATGGAATGGCATGTCTATTTCAAATATTAGTAGCATCACACAAGTGCAATTTCAGTTCGGCCACGAGCGTCGTAAACCTTCCAGACGTCCGTCACAAGAGCAGCGAGCAGACAGTGGAACATCCAGGCATGGTCCTTTGCTCTGACTCTGATCGCAGCCCCGGAGGCTCCTCCCTCCCCATGCCCACCCTTCATATTCCAAATGCCTGAAAATAGCTACTTCTCTATTTTCAATATGATCAAAGCCGTCAGGGTGGGGAAGAAAATTCCAATAAAACCAAGCCGTCAGCACGGGGGTCCTGCCCACCTCTGTTATCAGAGGGGATCCATTTACTCTCCCAGTGTGGCCCCTGTGCCTCAGGACCTGGAGTCGTCCTCACCACCACGCCATTGGGTCACCAGAAAGTTGCTGTGGGGGGCACCCCGTCTGGCCCCTCCCACTGCCTGCAGTCACGGGGCGGGGGGGCCACATGATCACACGGAGCTGAGCTTCACCAGGCCACGCACTGAGTCCTCATGCAGAGAGTCCTGGCTGGCCAGGCCCAGGACGTGCATGGTGCGGCTGTGCGCCAGGGGGCTGCCTGCCAGCATCCTGGGCGGCGATGGCGCTTCCTCTGGGGTCAGGAACTGGTGGCCCACGTGCTCCTCTTTCAGAGGCAGTATGTCTGTGAGCACGGCCTCGGCGGAGAGGTTGGGCATGGAAGAGGGCGGTGTGGGCTGCCCGAGCGTCAGGCTGGCACAGGGCGTGCCCAGGCCTGGCTTTCCAGGCAGGTGCAGCTCGTCGCTGGTGAGGCTGGGCTCGCTCTGCAGCAGGGGCGTGGCTGCGGCCTGCAAAACGAATTTGGTGCTCTGAATGCACTGGTCTTGGTCGCACTGAAGAGCAGGAGGGAGCCAGCAAAGAGAAGGTGAGCCAAGATGGTGCGGGGACGGGAGGGAAGGGGGCACAGGGGCAGGGAGAGGGTGGGGTGTGAGAGAGAGAAACTCGTTAGTGACACCTCACTCAGACAGGGCAGACAGCATGCACAGCAGCCCAGCTTCTTTTGGAGACACCCAGCATGTGATAAATATCAGCACACGGCACCTACATAAGCTGCTCCAACTAGCAGTCACCCACAGATGCCCAGGGAGTAACACGCAGCCTCAGGCTACGATGCTCCTGGCCCTTGTTCACAGACAGGACCTAATTTACAAACAATCCTGTGGACAGTCACAGCCTTCACGACTTGTAGCAGTCCGAGGCGGCTGTTTCTTGTGTGCTGAAAGCCACTTTTACTAAATTGCTTTAAAAATACAGGAGCCTGTACACTCACATTCACGGCAGCATTATTTACGATAGCTAAAAGGTGGAAGCAACCCAAGCATCCATCGACAGACAAACGGATAAACAAAATGTGTTATGTACAGACAAAGGAATATTACTGAGCCATGAAAAGGAAAGGCATTCTAACAGACTACAACATGGATGAACTCTGAGGACACCATGTTAAGCGAAATACACCAGACACAAAAAGACCAATACTCCATGATTCTACCTCTATGAGACACCTAGAATAGCCAAATTCATAGAGACAGAGAGTAGAATGGTGTTTGCTAAGGTCTAAAGGGAGGGGGAATGGGGAGTTACGTTTAATGCATGGAGTTTCAGTTTTGTAAGAAGAAAAGAGTTCTGGAGATGAATGACAGTGGTGGAAGCATAACAATGTGAGTGTACTTAAAGCCACTGAACTGTATGCTTAAAAAATGGTTAAAATGGTAAATTCCATGTTATGTATATTTTACCACACACAAAAAAAGAAAGAAAAATTCGGGGGCAATAGAAGCTGCTGAGGGTCAGATCAGACTGTTTGTAAAATCCTAGAATTCTCCTCTGCTAAATTTTCATCACCTCCAGGAACCATTAACTGAGCTTCTGTGACTTTTTAATTGGTGAAAGAGAATGCCAACACTTGAGAAGACACTTCCTTTTCTTTTCTTATTACATCCCGTGTCCTTTGCTTTGCTCACTGGGCCAAGGAAACAGCTCAAACACATTTCTAGCTGGTGGGACGTGGATCTCTGACACCTTGGTAACCCCTTCCCTTGAGCTACGGGCAAGTTTCAGAACAGCCGGAAGGTCTTGTGGCTCTGAGACCTTAAACGGGAGGCTGCGCAGTAACGGGTTAGAGGGTGTCAGGAGCCACTCTTCTGCGGGAAGGAGGAGGGTCAGGTGTGGAGGGCAGGTGAGCATATTGTGACTTTGCGCTCCAGCAATAAGCTAGGCGCTCCACTCTGTTCCTTCACAAGTTCTCAGAACAAACATGTTTCCCCTCTTTGCAGATGAAGACCCTGAGACTGGGATGGGTGGTGGCTTGCTCAAGACCTTATGGTGAAAAGCAAGGGCTGGATGCAGGATTTGGGGCTGGGATTGCTTTCCTGCAAACCTCCTTCCACGACTGCACATCTGACACATAGGCAGGTGCTTTAAAAAGTCCCCTCCTCTCTTTCTCGGAACTCTAGCGTTACTGCAGAACCGAGTCCTGACAGCTCCGTGATGGAGGTGCTTCACCGTCTTCCTGCCCCGAGGCACACCCAGAACCACGGTCACTCACCCACCCACGCCCGGGCGCAGAAGCATCCAGAACCAAGCAAGACCGGCCTTCAGGGGAAGAGAGAGGGTTCACCCTGGGGTCAAAATTCCTTTGGCGTTTATTTAATCTTCTCCAGTGTGTGTGTCCTTCCTAGCCAAATGGGTTTTTTCCTAGATCACAAGGGGTGGGCCTTCCCCTCTGCTGGAATCCGCCAAGCCTCCACGAGGAGGTGGAAGAGCCGTGGTCTCTAAGCAATGTTCAGCTTTTAGAAGTTCAGAGACCTGGCTTCCAGGCCGGAATAGACTCCCTAGCGAGCTCTGAGAGGGAAGGCGCATCTCAGGGGAGACCCCGGCTCTTCCATCATTGCTTCATCCTAGTCCAGGGAACTCAGAAACACAGGGGAGCCGAGGAAAGGGCTGCGGAGTGAGTGGAGGCTGCTCAGATGAGATTAAAACTTTTGTTTTCCTTTTCTTCTGGCCCTGAGCTAACATCTGTTGCCAATCTTCCTCTTTTTTTCCCTTCCCCAAAGCCCCAGTGCATCATTGTATATTCTAGTTCTAATCCTTCTGGTTCTTCTATGCGAGCCACCAACACAGCATGGCTACTGACAGACAGGTGGTGTGGTTCCGCAACCGGAAACCAAAGTGGGGCCGCCGAAGCAGCGAGAGCACCAACCTTTAACCACTAGGCCATCAGGGCTGGCCTGAGATTAAAACTTTTTAATGACAAAGTGCTTGAAAGGGGCTGACTGCTGGGCATCAACTATCATTCCACGTATGTACATGCCCAATCATCACCCATATCATTTTGCCGCAGGATTTCTTTTCTAATGGGCGACTGCACCCACTTTCTGCTCCTGTAGGGAATTTCAGCTCCAGGACAGGGAGCCTTCTCGGGGAGATGCTGGGCAGCACAGCTGTCAGGCTGCAGACAGCTCCAGTCCACACAGGTTTGGCTCTGCTCTCCAACGCTGTCAGTTGGGTTCAGCACATAGGCTCAGGCTTGACAGTGCAGAGGCGGAGAAGAGCAAGCTTCCTGATTCAACATTCATCTTCTGGAAACTATCCGGGGCTTTGGAGATCTTATGCTTTGCAAAGAACGTTTTATGAAAATCACCACTTAGTCCCCTCACTGATGGAGACAGCTGGGCTTTCACCTTGCCTCCGTTTCCTCGGAGGAGCTCCGTCCAGCCTCGAGCAGGCGGGGCCCTGCCAAGGACCCCAGGGCTGAGAGGCGGCTGCAGGGGGTAGGCCCTTTCCTGGAGGACGGAGCCTTGTTCTCCACCTTCCTTCGGGAGCCCTCGCTCCTCCTGACACCTTCTGTCCAAACAATGCCCTTAGCCCGAGGGAAAGACGACATCACAAATTAGATTTGCTTGTCTCTGTTATCTGAAGAAAGCCTTTTTTACTGAAAACTAATTGGCAAATTCTATTTTAGGGATCAGCCCAAGTCCTTCTGATGGGCACTTACAGACTCACAGAGAAATACGTTAGAGGTCAGAGCTGGAGGCTTTCAAGGTCAGGAGGCACAAGCCTGCTGGGAGAGGTGAGCTCCCCTCTCTCTCTCTCTTCCTCCCTCTCTCCTGGTCCAGTGCCCTTTTCCTCTTCCCCATCACTCCTCTCAAGCCGTGCCCTGTAGCAGAGCTCACGGGCACCCACCAGAACCTTCTGGGGTAAAGCGGCTGCCAGCAGGGGTCTGTCAAGTTCTTTAGAGATCATGTTCCCCAGGAGGGTCCAGAGGAGTCTGACGTGCTTTACAAACTTCACGGTGCTGACGTGAACACGCCTGCAGCTGGACTCACTTTGAAGCTCTGATGCCCACGATCAAGGCCCCTTGCTTGCACAGCCCCTTGCATATTATTTTGTTTTGCATACTGTTTTCTTTTCTTAAAAAGGCGTCCAAATACATGACTCAGACCCCTCCAAACCTGGGTCCACTCCTGCACACACCCGTGGGTGCTTTCCTGTGGCTGCTCAAACAATTCACTAAAATCGTAACCAATCTGTGCTCACCTCCTGCCAGGACCCTGCGGAAAACGCTCTCCAGTTTACCAGGGGTGAAGATTAAGCATTTAAATACACAAAAGAAAAAACGTAGCCTAAACCTTTTGTTAAAAAAAATCCAAATGTAAGTCACTCAGAAATCTTCTAAGAATGACTATTTTGAACCCTGGCTTGTGTTATCCGACTTTAAGCACCTCTTCCGCATAGATTTGTTTAAACATTTTAAAAGATGACTGTTTCTCTGAGTATAGTTATGGATATTTCCTTTGCGATAGGGTCTGCTTTCATATTAATAATTAACCTACTCTCTGTCCCATGTCCCTTTCCCCCAGCTTAACTTGTGCCAGTGACATCTTTGAACACAGTTACTGGGACCACAAACCTAAGTGTCTAAATCCTGCGTGTATCCCATAACTTTGAAAATAATTCATTACATTTAAACTGATTTCTGTTTAGAAGACCAATCCCATTTTGGGGTACTCAGCGACCAGGTATTAACCATATAAATTTTTTAGTGGCTCATAACAGGACACTGGAACAGGAGACTATGGGTTTTATTAGATTCTAACCAAGGATATTCTACCCAGTGGAATTTATAATTCTCATTATATTAACTTAACATGTTTTGAACATCTTCTAGGCAAAAGCTCAATGACTAGGGGCTATCTGATTTTTTTGGAATGTCAGAGCTTGTCTTCATTTTGCACACTGCCAAAAGTCCAAGGAGGATGGGTTGATGGACCTTTGCAACTGCAATTCCCATTAGAGAACGTCAAGGGAGATATTTTCAGGGTTACTGTGGAGATGACCCATGAAACAGTGTTCTTACACCTCTTCCTCTTTACCTTTGCCTCCAATTCTTATTTGCCCATTTCTTGTTGATTTTTCTACTCAATTGTCTTTCTCTCTGGCCCTGTCAGTTCTCTTCTCCTCTTTCCTCTCCATCGTTTCCTTTCGTTGGATGCCCTCCCCCTTCTCTTTTTTCCCCTCTTTTCTTCTTCTTCTTCTCCCTTTCTCCTCTTCCCTCCCACCTCTCTCGTTTCTCTCGGCTTGACTTGTTTTAGGCCAGCATCCCGCCTTCCTGGCTTTTCATTCGAGGCCCTCCATCTTCAACCAGTAGAGGGAGACATCCCTGCTCACTTTTTCCTCTCACAACTTGGTAGCAAGGCTTATATTCCAGCCCTAACACCAAGAAGCCTTTTAGGTATATTTCAATTTATTTAATCAGTTATATAATCTTAAGGAAAAACAACCAAGCGCACAGATCTTGGACAGTGACAATCCATCTACTATGAACAGGAAATTGAGAAACTCCTGTTTTCATTCCAAAACAACCATTTTAAGGTTCACATTTATCAAATATTAGGTTGGACCATATGAAATTGTCATTTTTAAGGTCAGAAATCCTCCAAATGCTGAATACTGATAGAATAGAAACCTGATCGCTTGTACGAGTGTCTATGAAAAGATCCTTCTGTTGGCAGCATCGAACTAATACTGTCTGGAGTGCGGGAGCATTTGCTGGAGCTCCAATAAGTCATTGTGACGGCTGGCTGATTCACTGCCCAGATGAAGCGCTGGCATTTAAGTCGCAGAGAAGTTTATGGCTTCAGATGCTCGGGTGTCACACACATTATCACTTAGTGTTACAATTTAAAAACACCATAGAGATAATTTACTTCCTGTTTCTGCAGATTTTCAAATAAAACTGCTTATGTTGGAATCCATTTTATTCTCCCCTAGCTGACTGCTTGTCTGAAATAAACCTAGTGTGCAGATTTAAATGGTGCTGAAAGAAAGCTAGGAATTTTCTAGATGGTCTGTATACAAATGAAGACTGAATAAGATTATTTATTTCTTTTGCTCCAATTCTGTCAAAAGTATTAGCAGGGGGCATTGTTTATTTCTGCTCAGCTGTGAAGCCATGTTCTGGGGTCTTATGAATATTCATTTACAGTTGTAAAAACCCTACAGACTTGTAAAGTCCACCTAAAATGTAGGTTAGGAGGAGAGCTTCCTTTTTATTCTTTTATTTAACATTATCAATTAAGTTCGCTTAAGTTTTTTTTCTACTCTGTGATTTTTCAGATTATGCATACAGAGTTCTTCTACAGTACTAGTTTAATAAATCATAAAACAGCTAGGTTTAGCCTTATTTTGATAATAGATTAGGGGAGATTAAAAATTAGGTTAAGTCAGTAGGGTAAATGATTTTCTAAAGAAAAAAAATTCCAACGACTATGTGCTATGCTATTATCTTTGTCTTCGTGACATGAGCCCAAAGGATCTTTGTAGCTATAATGCCAGATATAAACATAAACTATGACTCTGATGCTATGCAGAACTTAAATTATTTGAGAATCAAATGAGATATGCACACTAAAAACAGGACCATAACTGGATGCCATGACTGTGCATACACATATTGTCATGGAAAGACCTTCAATATTAGGTAATAATAAAAACCAGTAATGAAGAAAATAGGAATAATGAAAATATGATCCTCAGATGGCACTGGGGTTATTTGCACATAATTCCAGCCTGGCTCCTCAGAATTTCCTAGCTGTTCAGACAACCACGGCTATATCTGGCGTTTACATGCCTCATTTTATCATTTTAGATGGCACTTGATTGCTTCTATAACATTTTCTTCCTTGGGAATTTGTAGTAGAGTGAAGCTCATTAGGTACTAAATAACCACCACCATCCCCAAATTATGTGAGATGCTAAGTTAACGTGAATTTTCCCATTTTTGAAATAATAAATAAGACCTCAGTGGATATATTTATATATATATATATATATTTTTTTTTTTTTGGTGAGGAAGATTGGCACTGAGCTAACATCTGTTGTCAATCTTCCTCTTTTTGCTTGAGGAAGATTGTCCCTGAACTAACATTTGTGTCAGACTTCCTCTATTTTTTATGTGCAGGATGCCACCACAGCATGGCTTGATGAGCAGTGCATAGGTCTGTGCCCGGGACCTGAACCTGTGAACCCTGGACCCCTGAAGTGGAGCACATGAATTTAACCACTATGGCACCAGGCTGGCCCCATCAGTGGATACTTTGATACTGGCCATCTATAAATATTTACCTAGTTTTTCTGTCCTGCAATATCAAGGTATTTATCTAAAACTTATAAAACCTCTACCTCTAATCTGTAAAATAGCACATATTTCCCTAGGAGCACCTTTCCTATCATTCAGGAAATATCTTTCTGATCCAATTTTGGTCCTAAAATAAAATAATAGGCAAAAATTTGACCAAAGATATCTAGGACCTCTTTCCCTCCAGCCTTTCTTTCCTCTGCAAGTGAACATGCCGAGTCTGGTGCTAAATCTAAATGTCTCCATGAAGGTGGAAATACTTTTAAGTGATAGTAAGCATGTCCTATGGCTAACTCAGTATTTGTTGTTGGTAGAGTAGGTAACAAAAATCGTGTCTGGGCATATGGCAATGTTGGCTGGAATGTGTCTAATCATAGAGACAAGGCTTCTATCCCCAGGAATGATTGATAACTGATACTGGACTACTACTCCCTCTGTATACAAGGGAGTATATAAAACTGGCCAAAATATGTGCGGCAAATCATTTCCAATAGTGCACAACAGACAGTGCAAGGTTGCAATCTGTGAGAGAAGGGAAACACAGATAAGCCCCAGAGTCAACTAGCTCCTTTCTTGGGGAAAATTTTCCAGCCATGGTGTGGGCTGGAGTCTGAGCAGAGCACAGCAGTTCTGCTGAGTGAAGAAAGCAGAGATCAGAGTGTAAAGAAGCTGAAGCAGCTGGATCTGTAGGGCAGGACATTGGAGAAGAGGATGCTGCGCAGAGAGGGGAGACCAGAAGTCCTAGTGGGGGTCCTCCACAAGTCTGCAGCCAAGGGCTAGGCCGTGTATGTGTAGGATGAGGGTCTCTCCCTAAGCTAACAAGATAGCAGATGCAATGGGACTGAGAGAGGAATAGAGATACTAAAGGTTGAGAAAAGCAGTGCTGGGGAGCACTGATCTCATTAACATCTCCAACATCGTTTAACATCCCTGGCATCCAGCTAGGCATTAGGCAGGCTGTGCCAGAGGAGTAAGAATCATGCCCTAAAGTGAGACCCTTGGCCAGCCCTAACAAAGCCCAAATCAAATCCTGACAAGATCTTCAGGGGAGACAGAATTTGGAAGTTGAGTCCTCTTAAATTAGAAGGACCTGAGAAACATCTTGGACTTTCCATAGATCTGTACTAACAAAATATAATGCAAGCCTACACAAGCTCAAGATGGTTAGCCAAGAATTGAAATGCCTGCTAAGACAAGAATCAACACTCTTCAGAAGAAGATAACAAAATCCAGAGTAAGATGCATTATCCAAAATGTCCAGTATTCAACAAAATATCAATAGACATACAAAGAAATAGGAAAACGTGCTCCAGAGTAAGAGAAAAAAGGAACTGGCAGACACCAAACCCAAGACACCCCAGAGATACTTAGTAGATAAAGACTTTAAACAATGTAATAATTGTGTTCAAATAATTATAGAAAAAAATGGTCTCAATGAGTAAATGGATAGAGAATCTCAGGAGAGAAATACAACTTGGCAAAGAAACAAAAAGAACCAAATGAAAATTCTAGAGCTAATAATAATAAATTATTATAATATAACAATAAAAATGAAAAATTCTCTGGATGAGCTTAACAGTAGATTGGAGACGTCAGAAGAAAGAATCAGCAAACATGAAGACAGATCAAAAGAAATCATCCAGTTTGAAGCACTGAGAGACAAAATTTGAAGAAAAATGTGCAGAGCCTCAGGGACCTCTCTTCTGGGGCAATATCAAAGGGTCTAACATGTTAGTAATTGGAGTCCTAGGAGGAGAGAGAATAGATGAGGCAGGAAAAAAAGAATTGAAGACATAATGGCCAAAATGTCCTAATCGGATGAAACATGATACCTTTCAGACCCAAGAAACGGAGTGAACTCCGAGCAGGTTAATAGCGGAGATCACCCCTGGACCAGGTCAATAACTTACTTGGGTACCGATATGTTTCCACCTGGACAAACCTTTTGCCCATAGATTGGATTAATCAAAAGTGCTGCAAAATGGTTTGGACTTAGGGGAGCAAGGGAAGAGAAAAAGAATTAATTTGTTATTGGTTAACACTGTTGTTTGTAACAGAGCAGAAACTAAAGATGCTTCATAGGCATTTGCCAGGTCAACTTGCAGGTTAGATTACGGAGCTGTTACACAGTCAGTTCCACAGCCTGGTTTTATGACTGACCATGGCAAATTAATCTTCCTTCTGCAGGGGAGGCCTGGGTGGTGGGATTTCCTCAGCCCTGAGGACGGCCTTCATGCCACTCCCACTTCCCACCTGGGAGACTTTTGGTGTATGGTTCAGAAGAGCACTTTTCTTAGAGTCAGGCTGCAGAGGATGAAATCTCAGCTGTCACTGGTTAGCGACGTCACAAACTTAACATCCCTGAGGCTCAGTCTCCTCAAAGGGATATTAGAATGTTCGCATCAGATGGCTTTCTGAGGATTACAGCAGATCATAATGCATGCAAAGAATTTATTTAGTCCTGTACCCAGGACATAGTCAATCTCTCTCTCTTTCTTTCCCTTTTGCATTTAACCAACATTTACCAAAACCAACTACCATAGGACCTACTCTAGACGATGGGGATATAGTGCCAAACAAACAGCATTAAAGCATCAGTTCTTATTACTATTATTATTATTAAAGCCTGAAATGCTTTTAATTGAGGGTAAAATGTTTCATTCACAATTGAAATTTTTAAATGCCTGAAATTTGGCTTAAATTTCCTTTGCGGTATAAAGGATTATCAACAGATCTTTTCCTAAGAGTAGATTTTGATAGGGGAGAGAGGGCGAGGATAATGGGTTGTGGAGACTGAAATTATGTGGGAGGAAACCATCTTATACGCCATCAGTATATGCAGCTATAGTGTAATGTAATGTAACACAGTGTAGGGTTAAGAGTATGGACTATGGGGTCAAACTGTGAGGTCTGAGTTAGGCAAAGTCACTGAGGCTCTCTGTGCCTCAGTTTTATTAGCCTGTAAAATGGGGATACTATTAGTAGTAGCCTTATAGGGTCAGCATGAGTTATCTATATAAAAGCCTTGGAAAAGCACGTGATAGGCCACATGCTGGTCTGGTATAGGATATGGCAAACACCATGCCAGTATGAGTGTAAGTGAACTGGAAGGAAGAAAGAGGGGTGGAGACACATCAAGCTTCACTTTCTGCTTAGTGCAGCCCTGCCTGCACGTCACTGTCCCCTCTCTCTGTACTCCTGTTAATATGGTACTTCCACCACAGAAGCCCAGAAATAGCAACTGAAATAATAAAAAGGCACATTCTCTAGGTGCTTGAGTGGCTTATAAATGCACAGGAGAGTGGAACATCATCTGGCATGGTGATATTGGCCCATTGGCGAGATTGAACAGGCTGGAGGTCTGGGGTGATAGAGAAGTCTGCCGGATAGGATCTGCATTGGAAAGGACCCTAAAGATCAGTGTTCAGCCCTCCCACCAATGCTGAACTCCTCTGTCCAAATCACTGGGGGGGTCTCTACTCCCACAGCCTGAACATTTCCACGGTGGGGGTCCTGCCCGCCAGGAGCTCCGGGTGTTGGGCATTTCCCTTCTAGGATTGACCAGGATCCGCCTCTTGGGCCCACCTTCTTGTCCTGGTTCTGACCTTGGGGCCACACAGAACACATCTCATCATCTTCCCCACGAGAGCTTTCAGATCCAGCCTCTCCCGAAGATGTTCTAATGTATTCAGGGGCACTCCCAGCAGTGGATAGGAGCCTTGGGACCAAAAAGATTTCTCCCAGCTTTAAGTCGGGTGGAAACCTGGGTTTCTTATAACAAAGGCAGCACAGCGAGATAGAAAGTGCCGGGGGCTCCACGTCAGTTAACTTTAAAATTCATCTGTCTATGAGCAGCTCACTTACTTCATTATCATTTTTATGTAATCATCTGTGTGTTTGGGGATTCTTACGAAGTGAGAAAAACCCAAGTTACAAATCATTTCTAAAATGTAATGAAATTTTCACGAATGCTAAATTTACCAATTAATGAATTTGACATATTCATTTGCATCATAGACATTAAACATTTGTTAATTTTGATCTTGCAGTGTTCTTTTCATGTTTTAGAGCTTTTTCTTTTTTTTTTTAGGTGTTAAAAACTTTCATAGTCCCTGAAAAAGCACATAGGCACTTTGCTGACAGTGTCTAACGGGTAAAATGACCATTACCTATGGTCTCTTGGCCCATGGATGAAATTGATCCTACCTAGGCCATCACTTCATGAAGCCATGGTGCCACATCACTACACCAAAGAGAACTCCTTCCCTCTGGTTCGTAGTTCCACATTCAGGGTGGAGCCCTTTGTGGGCATGACAAAATTGGAGAAAGGAAGGAAGGAATGAGGAAAGGAAGACAGGAACAAACTAATATTTGTTCAGAACCTCCCCAAAACAAGACCCTGTGAGGGGAACTTTCACATACATTCAACTGAACACTTAACAAGCACCTACCGTGTACCAGGCCCTATGTTATAAACTGGTGATGGGAGGGCAAAAGAGACAGGATCTCAGTCAATTCCAACCACGATCCAGGGAGGTGAACATCATTATCCCCGTCCTCATTTCCTAGTTTAGGAATTTAAGGCTCTTGGGAGTAAGTGACTTGCCCATGATCACGAGCCCCCAGGGTCAAAGCTACAAGCCCAGGGTCTCTGATCCACATCCTACTCTCTCTACCTTTCCCCACTGTGCCGAGTACTTAAATCTGTCCATTTGCAAAGCCTTTCCTTCCATTGTCTGTCAGAATGACCCTGTTCTGTTATCTTCACTAACATCCAATTAGACCAAGAAACTTGATTTGGCTTGGTTGGGGCAGAGTTGACAAGGCAGGTGAAGAGAAAGTCAGGAAAAGATAATAAATACTGATTTCAAAAAATAATCTTCCAGCATGTGAGATGAAATCGGATTAATTTCTGAGATGACAAACATGAGCAAGCCTTCTAGTTTTTTTTAAATGCCAGATTGACTGTTACTTCTAGGATAACTAATGAAATCGATTCACATTTCTACTACTTCAAAGTGAATTTCTACAAACCACGTCATTCCTTCATAAGCTTGGGGAAGCAAAGTTTCTCTGAGTTTTCTGTCCAGCTACCTGCAGGGCACCTCCAGGGATCCATGGCACCCAAATTCCACGTGTCTGAATCAGCATCCCCCAACTAGCACCTTCTCTCGTATTTCCCATTGGTGAGTTGCATGATCACCTCATCACCAAGCTGAAGGGTGGGAGAAATCCTTGGCTCCCCTCTCCCAGACCTCTACAGCAGCTCCGTCTCCAAGTCCTGGACTGTGGCTGCCTCTTTTCTGAACCCAATTCTGCTGTCCTGCCCCTCTGTCATCAGGCTTACTGCGAGGGCCTTCTTCTGTTCTCCTTGCCTCCGTGCATGCCTCCCTCTGTGCCCCACACAGTTTCCCGGGATTCCTCCACTACTGCCAGCCTCATTCACCCCAAATGAAAATCTGATAGTATTACTCATTGAACTGAGCCTCTGAAATGGCTGTCTGTCTCTTACAGAACAAAATCCATGCTGGTTATAGGCACCCAAGGCCTTTCATGCCCTTCCTCTCCCACCTCAGCACCCTCCAATTCCCGCTTTGCAATCCATGCCTTGGTAATGCAGTCTTCTCTGTTCCTGCACTCACAAGCACTTTCACCCAATGTATGCCTGTGCTTCTGTATTTGCTCTGCTTGGAACATCCCTCCCACCTTTGGGTGTCTAATTCATCGAAACTTTTCTTTTAACATTTAGCTCAGGTATCATCTCCTCCAGGAAGCTTTGCCTGAAACCTGGATACTCCTTTTGGGAGTTCCTACAACCCCCACCCCCACGTTGCATATCCTAGCACATTCTGTTGAAATCCTCCATATACCTGTTTCTCTGAATGGACTATGTCTTAGTTGAGCCAAATTGACCTAAGATTTTTCAAGATAAAGGAAACTTTCTTTGTGCCAAAGCAAAATATGGCTCAAAAATCACTCCTTGTAACCCAAACTTTTGGACTGTGCAAGAATTTGAAGGCTATGGTGATGGTTTTCAAAGATGGCTGATGATTAAAATCACCACCAGGACCAATTCTTGGGGCCCCAGCCTGGCGATTTGGACTTAACTGGGCTCAGGTTGTCAGTATCGTGATTCTAATGCACATCCAAGGCTGAGGCCACAGGACTGTAGTAGACTCAGCTCCCAGATGCAAGGACCAGATCTGAAGAGGTTCATCTGACACCAACTTGAGGGTTTTTTAAATGGAAATCTGGCATGCAGTAGAAAGCACCCAGGCCATGAATCTGTGTGATTGCTGTGTGATTTTGAGCAAGTCACTCAATATTTTAAAGCCTCAGTTTCATCCTTTGTAAAATGGGGATAACTTGCAGCTTGTTGTGGGGATTAAATGAGATGATCCTTGCATTAATAGTATCAATATTAGCAAGACCCTGCCAACTGCAAAGAGTGGTGAACCCCAGCAGAGATGCACTGGACCACAGTATAATTCTATATTAAATAAAGTTTGTTCCATTTTTAGAACTGCCCGAAATTCACCTTGCAACTCTGACAAATTCATCATTAAAGGACTTGTGCTTTCGTTTTTATATCTGTCTAATCTAGGATTGGAACACAAGAACTTTTTTAACTGATTGTGAGCTCTAACAATATCCAAAAAGTGAAATAAATAAGTAAAAAGGAAAATGATGGATTGCTTGGTAAATTGCAGACTAATTGCTCTTAGTGATGATGCTTAGTGATGCTCCTTTCAAAGGAGAAGAGGGTAGGTGCCTTGGGTGTCTGTTGCTACAGCAGAGACTAGAAAACCCAAGGAGTCTGTGGTTACTTTAGGCCAGGCACTGCTAGTCATGATGTGCTGGCTCCTCTCATGATGTCTTGGTTGGGATGTGTATTATAGGCAGCCTAAGCAGCCAAAGGAAAGGAATATTACAAAGAATGCGTTTCATTGTCAGTTTTGAAATATTTTAGCCCATTTTTTCCACATTTCGACAGTTCCTGGAAACTGCTTGATACGTATTTTTCTCTTGGCCCTAACTTTACTCAGAGTGGGAGAAAGCAGAGGAAACAGTACAGGACCTGCAACCCACGCTGGAGTCACTTTGCCAGAGGCTCCCAGCTCACTATTCTGGGAGAGATACATGCATTTCATAGCACGTTGGAAAAATACAAAACACCAATTTCCCCCCATCAGGGCCCACTGCATGTGTTTCTTCCCTCCCACAAAGGTCCTTGACTGTTTCTTCCCTTTCCCTTCACTTTTTTTTTTGTGTGTGTGATGAAGATTGGTCCTGAGCTAACATCTGTTGCTAATCTTCCTCTTTTTGCTTGAGGAAGATTGGCCCTGAGCTAACATCTGTGATAGTTTTCCTCTATTCTGTATATGGTATGCCACCACAGGATGGCTTGAAAAGCGGTGCATAGGTCCACACCTGGGATCTGAACCTGCGAACCCTGGGCCGCTGAAGTGGAGTGTGCAAACTTGACCACTACACCATTGGGCCAGTCCCTCCCTTCACTTTTTCTATTTGTTTTTACTTTCTCAGTCATTAAGTTTTCCTCTTTTCATCTATTTCCATGATAAAACAATATTGAGTAAGACAGAAGAGACAATGGCAGAAAATTAGATAACTTAGTGAAACAGATAAACCCCGAGGAAGACACATACTACTAAAACTGGCTCAAGAAGAAATACAAAGTCTGAAAAGACCTGTAATAAATAATGAGTGAAGTAGAAGTCAAAAAACTACCCACGAAGAAAAGCTCAGGACCAGATGACTCATTGGTGAGTTCTACCAAATCTTCAAAGAAGAATTAACCCCAATTCTTCACAAACTCCTCCAAAAAACAGAAGAGGTAGAGACACTTCTCAACGCATTTTACGAGGCCAGTACTGCCCTGATACCAACACCAAAGACATCGCGAGAAAAGAGAACTACGGACCACTACCTTTTATGAATAGGGATGGAAAAATCCTCAACAAAATACTAGTAAACCGAAGTCAACAACACATTAAAAGGATTACACACCATAACCAAGTGGGATTTATTCTAGAAATACAAGAAATATGAGACAAATAAGAAAAGCAACACACAATCCTACTCTCAGGGGAAGTTTTGGTGTGAAGACCATACGGCAGCATGTCTCCCAATCCTGCACCAAGCACTGGGTTCCTGGGTCTCGGGTCTGTGGGTCAGGGAGGGTGGGAAGTGAATGAGGAGCCAGGGGGTGCAGTGTTGACCCTCTTCTAGGAGGAGGAGGGGGGCTCTGTCCCGTGTGCTGGACTGAGAATTGTTCTCTGATCTTCTCACCCATCTGTTGAGCTACAAAGATCAGAGACTCAAACAGCTTAGAGCTGGGCAGCCTTTAGAGACAAATTGGTCCTGGCTTCTATTTCGCAGATGAGGAAAATTGAGGACCACAGAGGCAGAGTGACTTGCTAATGGTCAGGGAGATAACTGGTGGAGCCGGGGCTGGAGCGCTCTCATCCAGCATGGGAAGCTTTCCCTCACTCCAGCTGCATCCATTGTTGTCCAGTTGCTCAGAGTGGATACAATAGACCTGGCTGACCTTGCACTGGTGGATATCAGGAAGATGACAATAATAATGATAATAATACTTATATAGTACTTACCTTGTGCTATGCAAGGTATTAAGTGCTTTGTGTGCATTAACTTACTTAATCCCCAGAGAAACCCTACAAGGTAAGGATACCAATGTTCCCATGCTACGGATGAAAACACTGAGGCAGAGAGTGGCTAAGTGACTTGTCAAGGTCACGGTCCAGCACGTGGCAGTCTGGCTCTTTGCACAGTTAATCCCCATCCCCTGCTTTCCTCTTCAAGGGGAGAATAAGAAAAGCCTCTTTAAAACCTGGTGGCCGACTTTAAAGTGCTCCCCATGTGGAAGGACATCTCTGTCCATTTTATCACTGGCTGGAACATCCTGGTCCAGGGACCTGTCTCCAAGACTCTCCCAGATTTTTAGACTTTGATGGGGAGAAGGTGGACCACGGCACTCACTGATACAGGGTTTCTTTACCTTGGGGTCCATGGGCTTCAGGGGGAGACCCTGATCTTGAACTTGTATGCAAAATGTTGTGTAACTGAGCTTATGGAGACATAGATGTCTTTAGGGTTGTGACGACTGAAGTGTTCCTGTCCTGTAAGGCTCCTGGGGGTGAACCTGCATCTTCGTCATTTCTTTACATCCCATAATGCTTTCAGAGCCTTGCCCTAGAAGCTCTTCAGAAAAGATCTGTGCATTCACGGACAAAAGAAGGAACGAAGGCCTTCCCCTCCTTGTGTGTGTTGATGGCAAGGTGGTGCTGTGGGCAGAGGTATACCTTCCACCTCCACTCAGGTGAGCATGGCAGACAGGGTGTGAAGTCTGAGTGCACTGTCAGCCTTGGAAGGTCACCCGGGGTCACCAGTCCTCACTGAATCCCCCATCATGACTCAGGATGCCATGGCTCCCTTGGTCAGGACCAAAAGAGGCTCCAGCGTGGGGTCCAGAGCTCTTGCTGCGTCTCTGATCTGACCGGTGCTCAGTGGCCTGTGGATGTCACATGCAGCTCTTTCCTTCGCTGCCCAGACTCGTGTCTCATCCCCAGATACAGAGGAGAACAGGAGGGCAAGGAGCCTTAGAGTTTCGAGTACCCTCATGTTTCCGACATAGAGCTCCAGCCACAGATGAACGGACGCCTTAAAAAGAATCCATATGTTGAATTGACCTATAAGGCGTTAGCTTCTTCTTGACCTCGGAACTGTCCTTTGCAAAAAATCCTTATGGCATCATAGACCAGTACCTTCAGGGTCCCTGGTTACTGGGGAGGTGGCCTTCCCACAGGAAAAGGCAATTTCACCCTAAGCATTTCTGCCACCCCAGTGCCCACGGGGGCACACCCTTGACTGGAGTCGCGTGCAGTCCAAACCGACTGGACGCCAGAGGGCACAGCAGCAGTTCGGTATCTGATTAACCATAGGGAGTGAAACGACCTCCCCATTTCCTTCATTAAACCTGCCCTCTCCGGCTGTCACCAAGGCACACAGTAGGGGCTCAATAAACGTTTGTTGCATTAATGACTAATGCCTCTATCTCATCTGGAACTAAAGTAGCTGAAAGCTGTCCACACCTTCAAGATGGCCTTTGTTTATTTCTTAAATCCAGAGAAAGCACAGAACACGGTGAGACCAGTACAACGAGAGTCACGGGGTAAAACCCGCAGAAGCTCATTGGTTCTGACAAGGACAACTGCCCTCAGGGGTCTCTCCTAGCGAAGGTTAGCAATGGCTCCTTCACGTATCTGTTTATGTCCTGTCCCCGACTGCTGACCTTGAGGGCAGAGGGACTGTAGCCTACAACCTTGCATCCCTAGCATCTGGTTGAGCCCTTGACACACAGTAGGGACTCGGGAAGAGCTGCTGAATGCACGTGAGGTTATGCACACAGTGTGTGCAAACACACGCACACATCAGAGGGGTGATCAGTGGGTGCTGTGGTCAGAGTCCTGGTTAGCTCTGTCCTTACGGGACATTTGCTGTGCACCTGCAAGTAGGTGAGTAAGACTTCTGAGCATGGATACACTTGTCCTTAACGCCTGTGCACTTGAAGGATGCAGTGTGTGAAGTGAGCGTGGGTGTGGGAGTCATCAGACTGAGTTTGGATCCGCAAATTAGCGGCTGTATGCCCTTGGGTAGATGATCCACCTCTCCTAGCTTAAAAAAGAAGAGAGGATTGGG
The DNA here is from genome assembly GCF_041296265.1 of Equus caballus. Taxonomy (NCBI): domain Eukaryota; kingdom Metazoa; phylum Chordata; class Mammalia; order Perissodactyla; family Equidae; genus Equus; species Equus caballus. Next base: position 10,369,705 of record NC_091714.1, read on the forward strand.
GCTGGTCCAGTGGCATAGTGGTTAACTTTGCGCACTCTGCTTCAGCAGCCCAGGGGTCATGGGTTCAGATCCCGGGCACGGACCTACCACTGCTCATGAAGCCATGCTGTGGTGGGGTCCCACATACAAAAAATAGAGGCAGGTTGGCACAGCTGTTAGCTCAGCAACAATCTTCCTCAAGCGAAAAGAGGGAGATTGGCGACAGATGTTAGCTCAGGGTCATCCTCACCAAAAAAAAAAAAAAAAAGCGAGAGGCAAGCATGCCTGTTTCCCACTGTTGGTTTAGGATTAAACAGGATACTGATTATTGAGTGCCTTGAACACAGTTGGGGCTCAATGAATGTAATCTCCTTTCCCGTGGGCCTGTCTATTTACTCTCTCTGTCTTCACTTTCCTCCTCCAAAAAATAAGGAGGGGTGACCCTTAAGGGTCATTTGTGTGGGCGAGCATGGACAAAACAAGATGTCGCATGATCACTTACGGAGCAGAGCAGCGAGGACCGGTACGTATATATACTTTCTTTTAAAGATGAATTATTAGCAAAGCAAAACGAAACAACACAAACTAGACACCACCACGGCCAACAGACACACCCAGCCAGGTGCCGCTGGTGGCACAGCTGTCACCCTGGCTGTGACCCGGCCGGAGGGGCCCTGGGATGGAGCCATTTCTCTTGGCCCGAGTGCTCAGAGACTCTTGAGACTGTTGGCTTTCACCTTGTGGTTCTTTATACAGAGAAACCAGGTGTCCAGAGGGCTGTCATTCCCCACTTCTGCCCCCAAATGCAGGTCTTGGACCTGTTTGTCACGCAAACTCTGTTGTGGGTGATTCAGGTCCACAGGAGCAAACAGTGCCCGGGGCCACAGACCGGGTCCCCTTCAGAAACACAGACTTTCTTTAGGGAAATTTGTTCCAGATAGAGAAAGGCCATTGCCTTAGAGACACGGAAGGAATTTTAAGGCACTGAGGGTCAGGGCCGGGCCAGGCTGTGATTTCAGGGGCTCATGGGAAGACTCCCCATTCCCCAAGTCTCCCACGTGCAGCCTGGAAACAAAGCACGCTGTCCACAACTCCGTGGACGCACAACCTGCGAGGCACTCGCTGAGTCTTGCTGTGAAGGAATGAACACCTTGTCTGATTATTCACACTAAAGTGTGAATGGCTGATCTAAGATGTGGCTGAAAGTGGGGAGAACTGGCAGCACTCTCCACTGCACACTTAAAGTGGGGGTGGGAAGGGTCCGCACAGATTGAGGCAAAGGAACAGAATGGGACAAGGGACTATCCAAACAGCCGGCCCTGCATTGGTTGCTGTATCTTGTCCTCCAGGCAACACCTTGGTTCCGTTAAGGGGTTTTCCATCACGAGGTGCCACAGCTGTTTCTGGAAGACGTTTTGCACGTGGACCTCCCCTTACACAACCCTCAACAAGCCAACCGCTCGGCGGCCATAAGCCTTGGTTGGACCTTGTCTTACTTTCACACTTCCCTCCCCTCATCTGAGCCCTGCAGTCGCTCGGTCTGGAAGCTTGCTAGCCGTGCCTGGCTGTTACTGGGTTAGCAAACACAGAAGCGGAAGAGAAGCCTTGCAGGGAGCTGCGGCCCCAGCTGCAGGCGGCCCCTACCATGTCGCTCTGCGACTGCGTGGCCCCGTACGCGGCCATCCCATTGGAGGGCGCAGCTGGCTGGGGTGTGTCAGGCAGGATGTACCCTCTTCTGTCAATGAGGCTACAAGAGAGAACAAAACAAAACAGGAGGGAAAGAGTGAATAAAAAGCCGAAGACGCCATCAAGGCTATTTTAATTTCCATCTCTGTGGACCCCCTCTCTCTGTGACGGGCCCCACCTCAGGCACCTTGGGATGCACCTCTGCTCACCTTCATGTGTAATCAAATATCAAATTCTGTTCCTTTTGCTTTTAATGATGCCTGCAGCACCTGTTCCCTCCCTGTCACCACTACAGAGCCCCGCCTCGTCCGCTGGCCTCACTGCCACCAGCCTTGGCCCCTCCCGTCCACGGCCCACATCACCATCACGCTCAATTCACCCCTCCTGCTCGCTCAGCTTCAAGGCCTCACACAACCTGGCCCCAGCTTTCCTGTCCAGCCTTAAATCCACATCTTTTTGTTGCACACGGTGTTCCTAGGGTCCTGGCTTCAACGAACGTGTCTGAGCACCTGCTGTATGCACTGCACGAGAACAGACGCCACAGACCTCATGGGTACTCTGTGCTGTGCCATCCCTGTATTTTTGTTCAAGCTCTGTTTTTTTCTTGTCCAAAGTCACTTTCCCTTCTCCTCCCCTGTCCATTCTTCCTGGCCAGGGTCAAAAGCCCCAGCCCTGCTCTTGCCCCTGTACTCGCTTTCTTCCCTTATCTGCTTCTCCCAGCCCTGCATGCTATCCTTCCCATGTGCATGTCACTGTTTGCCTGGTGTCACAGTGATTTGATACGATCTCATCCAGCAGCCTGCAAGCTCCCGAGGGCAGTCTTCATCCTTTCTTCCCCCACAGCCCCTGGCCCATGTCCCCGGATTCAGGGCACATCACTGTGCCCTTGGAGCCCCCTGGGCACCCGTGTCACATCATGTTGGCACCCCTGTTTCCACACTTGCACCTGTCGTGGAATGCAAACTCCATGAGGGCAAGAACTGGGTCTTCATAACTCTTGTATCTCCACGACTGATATCCAGCAGGAGCTGAGCAAATGCCTGTTCACTGAATGAATAAAACGGCAAGTTTTCTGCATAACGTTTGTAAAGACAAAGGCAAGGGGGGAGCTTCACCTTGCCATCCAAAGAGTTGGCCTTTGCGTCTCTCTGAGTGAGGGCTCAGTGTTGACCTTGAGTCTAAGGCAGAACTGCAAAGGGCAACAGGAGGTTCGGCTAATACGTGGGTGGTCCCCGTGTGGCCTCCCACTGTGTGGGGCTGGGACCACATTCCCAGCACAGAACCTGCCCGGAAGTCCTCAGCACCTTCTGTGAAACGCCCGAAATGCATCCCCATGTCCACAAACACCCCCCATCCCGAGGGTGAGGGCCAGGCTGCTGAAGATGCTCCTCCTTGTCAGTCTGGCCCTCAGAGGACGGGAGCCATCATTGCAACGACGACCTTCAGGTCTCCAAGTGACAGAATAACAAGCTTTTGAAAAATACTTGTGGCAGGATCTCGAAATGGGACTCTCTCTGCTTCAATTTCAGTTAAATCCCCAGAGGTTCAGAAAAAAAACAACAGGCTACAAGAACCCCCATCCTCCAAAGGGAGGCTCTGGACTCCCCATGTAGGACCAATGGGGGTTCTTAGACCTGGTTAGACCCACCTTCATGGGTATAAAAGATTGAAGGCCAAAAGAGCAAAGGATGTCTTGGGAAAGGAGTCATCTTCACCGGCTGATGAGATAACCCGGGAGGAGGCTGGGAGCCGGAAGCTGGGCCAGGCCAGGCTGAGAGGCCAGATGCAGGTCCCCTGGGACACAGCCAGTGTGGAGCTGGCTGGAAGGGGCATCTCGGGGGTTGAATTATATTCCCCCAAAAGACAAATTGAAATCCCAACCTGGGTAGGATGAAGGAGTGGAAAGTGTTCACTTTCAATCAACTTCAGAGTTCTGATTCACTGAAATGACACTATTTTGGAGGAAATGAAAGTGCCCTGAGTCTTTTTTTTTTTCTAAGTGACAGGAGAAATTAAGGGCCTTGCAAGGGATTTCATCCAGGGGCAGAGAAAGAACTAGGTCATCAAGAGAGTCTGACGGGCCCGCAGGGAGAAAAGACAAAGTTGTTGTCAGGCTGCATCCTATGAGTTCAGCTTGTTTAAGGGACCAGCCACGTGCCCAGGGCCGTGGCACTCCTCCCCAAGTCTCCTTCTGGCCCTCACAATGGCCCACATGGGTCGCGTTCCCCTCATCTCGTCTCTTGCCTTGCCCCTCCATGCGTCCCTCACTCCTGCACACTAACAACTGCTTCAGTTCCTCCTCTGACAAGTCAGGCTCCCCCCTCACCTCTGGGCCTTTGCACATGCTGTTCCCTCTGTCCCTTCTCCCGTAATTCTTTTCCCTCAATTCCTACTGATCCTTTAGAAGAGATCACAACTTAGACCCTCCTCCTCTGGGGAGCCCTCCCAGGAGTCCCACGGAACCTGCACCCCGCCTGCCCCCATCACAGCCCCTCCTTCACTGCAGACTTGCCATGGATGGGTCTGTATCGCCCATGAGATGCACGCTCTCTCACGGGCATCTCCAGCACCCAGCACGGAGCCTGCCACACAGTGCGTGCCCAGTAACAGTGGCCAAGTGAATTCTTAACGACTTGTGACCCACAGCACCAGCTCATAGGGCCTGACCCTGACTACACCTTGGGATTTCTGTCTTTCCGACTTTCCATTCCTCCTGCCAGACTTGTATGGGGATCTCCTTCCCAAGACCTGGCCACTCCCACTCACTGCCACCCGCTGGGGACACTGTGAAGGGAACTGACGGTGGGTCTTTGCCCTGGTGGTCTGTAGCTCTCACCGGGAAACGTGAAAAGACACACATTCTCTCTCTCTCACGAGCACATCGTTACCCCATTTAAGAGCATTTTAGACGCAACTCAAGTGCCTGATTCTGGGCCCACAGGTGGCTCTTAGCCCCTGTCTGAGGTGAGGGACACCGCTCAGCAGATGGGCCTGAATGACGTGGGGCAGAGGGAGGAGGGAGCAAGGAAGCCCACGGGAGGGCGGAGCAAAGGCAAACGCCACGCCCGCTCACTTCTGCCCAGACCGGCCCTGGGGAGCCCATGGGCAGAGCGGGAGGGATCAGTGGCCCATCTTCCTCGTGCAAACCCTTGAGCAAGTCAAGGGGTTCCGAGAGGAGGCCCATCCTTGAGAAGTGCCCCAGCCAGAGCGACATGGATTTTGGAAGGAATACAGCCCCAACTCAGCCAAAACAGCATGCTGAATCCAGTTGTGGAAGAAAGGATTTCAGTTGTGACAAGACTTGATCTATAAACAATACAGAGCGGCGCCAAATGCAGATCGAGGACTCGGGAACCAGAGAAGAGATTTGGACAAAACAGGAGACTTCCAGATTCCCTTCCTGGATTCAGGCGCACGGTTTAGATACAGGGAAAGATGCTGGCTCAGATCTCCTGTCTCTTACGGCCCTCCTAGGCCTCCAGTCTGCGTTTCATGTCCTGTCCACGCTTTCCACAAAGAAACACATCAACAGGAAACACCAGCCAACTTGGGAAAAACCAAGCACTTCCTGACGGTCTTTGTGGACTGCAGAGCCCCAGGAGGCAGGCTGGGTGAGTCCGGGGCTCTCCTGGAGAGTCATGGGGCTCTCTGAGCCCCTGCTGAGTGGTGTCCCTCACCTCAGACAGGGGCTAAGAGCCACCTGTGGGCCCATAATCGGGCACTTGCGTTGCCTCTAAAATGTTCTTAAATGGGGTAACGATGTGCTCATGAGAAACACACACACACACACACACACACAGAGTCTCTTGGTGGAGCACTATGCCTTGGCTGGCACCTGCCTGGGCATGCCTGTCCCTCGGCCTAAGGCAGCCCCTCCATCCAGAGACCTTGGGTACCCCGTCTTGCCAGCACGCCCCCGAGGAAGCCTCTGAGGGGCAGGTCAGAGGGAACACAAGGGCCCCCAATTCTGGAGGAGAGTGGCACACTGAGCTCCCAACTTTCTAGGCTCAACCTGGAAAATAATCAATTTCTAATTACCCAATAGCACCAGTAACCATAACCCGGGACCAATCAATAAATGGCCTTGGAACATATGCCTGGAATTTTTAGAGGGGAGCATCACTCTTACCCCTTTAATGATGTTTCACTGAAGCGGATAATAAAATTAAGTTTGCATTCCGGGAGCACATACCCCTGAGGACCAGCCTTGAAAGTCTAGGCGAAGAGTGGGGCTGCCCTGGAGCCAGCCTCAGTGGTTTTGTGGTTTCTCTCCATTTTACACATTTAGAAAACAAAAGGGAGGAAGCAGTAACGGCTTGGAAACTCATTCTACAGACCTGGAATACTTGCGCAATAATTATTTTTGATGATTGTTTGATTAATCTGTTGGAAATATTCTACATGGGTGTAACGCACAAATAATCAAGAATCAACTGTATTTTGGACCCAGAGGTAGTGTGTACCAGTCAACACACACACTAGTTCTGATGTCATATGCCTGGGTTTGGGTCCTGACTAGGCAGCATTTACTGGCTGTGTGATCTTGGGCACATTATTTAACCTCTCTGTGCCTCAGTTTCCTCTTCTGTACAATGGGATATAATAGTACCTACCTTATCGGTACAGAGTGGGCTTTGAAAAGTTAATAGATGCAAAGGACTTAGGGCAGAGCGTAACATAACACTCCTCAATAAATGTCAGCTGCTGCCATTATTAATATTATTACTGTTTTATCATCACCACATCTTGACTCCTTTGGCCCACATTTATCTTTCCCTCTGAACTATTTTAGCATTTATCTTCTGTGCAACTCAGCCCTTAGCACTTACTTATTCCTACAGGTTTTCTAGTTGCTTCCTACCTGTGTGTCCTGGCTCCCTTACTACGCTAACCACAGCTCCCTGCGCATCACGGATGCGCAACATCATACAATAATTAATGGCATCACATCCGTCAGTTTCTCTACATTGATCCTTAGAGGATTTCCCCCAAACTTGACAATTCAGTGGAAGAACCAAAAAGCTGCTGAGCACAACACAACAAATGGAGCCAGGTCTCTATTTCATTGAAGCCATGTCTGCACAGCGCAACGCGGAGGGCTGAGCTGGTCCTTGCAGGGGTGTGAGCAAACCCACCAGCAGAGGCCAGCTCTCTACCCCGGGGGCCTGTGCTAAGACAGCTAAGGTGTCTGCTTTCCCAAGGTCAGTTCAAGGGCACGATGCCGTCTGAATCTTACCTGGGAGAGATGGGCCCACACAGGGCAACACAGCAGTTTGTAAAGATATTCCCGTAGCTGTAGGGATTGTAATTTTCTTTACCTCTTTTATTTGACCAAGAGCCTTTAATCTGCAAGAAAAGGAGAGTCAATAACATACAATAGCCTTCATACCGATGCCCCAGTTTAGGCAAATGGGACCACGAGAAGCGTGTAAAGAATGCAAATAATCTATTCATTTCTTCAGCAGGAGAAACTGAGATACTTTTCTCAAGAAAAACTGGCTTTTACTCCCAAATTTGGAAATATCCCAAAACAGCAGGTCAGATTAGGGAGAAAGTAACATTCTCTGGGGACAATAATCTCTGATTTCTCCTACGTGGTAATAAAAGGCCAGCTCACATGAGCAAGTGGAGATTTTTTTCACACTCACATTTAATGTGCTAAATAGTAACTAGTTGAATGGTGGCTGAAAGAGTTAACGCAGCTCCCTAATTCCCAATTTATAGCCTGGCTGAATTCACCCTCGGGGTTGCCAAAATAATTTCATAGATACTAATATTCATAGTTACTAAACACTAATAAGTATCTTAATATTCTCTGAACTTGCATATCTCATCAACACCAATTTGCTCAAAACTTTAAGGCAGCCTGACTGATTCTGAGACATTTAATTCATTTATTGATAGATTCTTGTGTCAGAACCCAAATATTCAGAGAAAAGAGGACCAGGCTCACGAAGGAACATTCTCCAACATTCCATTTCCAGTTTTTATACGCCGCTCTCCATCTGCCTTAGGTATAGGCAGATAATCTTGGAGCAAAGGTGAAACTTTGGGGCAGGGCAATCTCCTCCAAAAACAAAAGGAAGATATTAAATATGAAAGGCAGACATGCGCTCACCGCGAGATGTCAGCCTGCCATGGTCTCTCTTCAGTAGGGGAGGTGTGACAAGTTGCTTACAAAATGATTTAAAAGGAATAGAACAGAATCTCTTCCTCGGGGCTCAGAATTGGGTGTCACGTGGCCGATTCTAGTCTCTTAATTGATGTGGTCAGAAAGCAAGGTACTTGAGAGATTCCCAATGGAGAAACTGGAGACAGGGTATGAAAATGCTTCCACCGCACACTCTTCACTCCCAGGCACTCATGTCTGGGATGGGATGTGTGGAAGATCTTGGCCCCTGACCTTTTCGTCCCCTCTTCCCCCCTGTTTCTGAGCACAAAAGAACATGCCCACGCCCCCTACTGCCAGGAACTTACATCTTCATTCGTCGTCTGGTTGGAGCTGATCAGGTATGTGTGGAAACCCGAGAGCCCCACGATAGACCAGACGGAGAAGAAGCACACCACGGCCTCCAGCACGGTGACCCGGAGTCAAGGAGGTGAACCGGGAGGACGGGAAAGGCTCTTCAGGTCCCCAAGGAGCCGGGATGACTTGCAATTTGGACAGAAAACACCCAGAGACACTTAATCAGGCCTCTTGGGTCTACCCAGCCTCATGGGGTTCATCCCAACCAGAGGGAGAGCCCTCAGGGCAGGCACCATGCCACGCTCTGCTTCACCTTCTCGGCACTCGTGCGTGGTCAATGACTGGGGGCTCCCTCGACATTGCTTGTCTGCTTTTACATGGTTGACAGCTCCTCTGCTGTCCTCCCCACTTGACTTTCACCTTGCCCTTGTGACTCACTGTGTAGCCAATGACTGTGGCTGCAAAGCCAGGAAGCTCGCTGGCTGGAGTTGGCCGCGGCCCAGGCCTTCGATGAAAGAACACAACACTGAGTATCACTTCAATCACAGACCGATTTCGGCTTCAGGATGCTGAGGACTGTAGTAACACCAGGTTTCTCCCCTGACCTGATGCTGAGGATGTAAGTAACTTGCCACGCTAGCAACAGTGGACAGTCACGCACAGGGCTGTTTGCCAGTGGCTGCAGCCCAGACAGGGTTTATGTTCATGCTTTCTGTCTCCCTGGACGGCCCTTTCACCCACCGGTGGCTGCCCACCCCCACCTGAACTGGGCTTCTGAACCACTGGGGGCATTTCTCAGAGTGGCATCAGGGTGAGAGGTATTTTTACTTAGGGGACATTTTCCCAGCCCCCCAGCCAACTCTGACACATAAGGCTGTCCTCAGCTGACTGATGGGCAACTGGGAGACCCCACTGCTCACTAGACACCGAGTGACGGGAAGTCTACAGTTCCACAAGACATGCGATCCTCAGAGGAGGAAAAGCTTGGCATTCTTCAACAGATAAGATAAATCGACCAAGAGTGTCGAAATTTGAAAAGACTAGAGAACTCTTCTGGCCCCCAAATGTTTCTAAAATTCTCTTTACAAGACACAGATGTTTCTGAGGAAACACAACATTCATCGTAGGTCTGGGGCTTTAAATACGTAGACGCATCTCTCAACAATAAACTACAGACTGGAGAAAGTCTATGCTCCTGCTTTCTTCCTACTTCCAAGGATGGAAGCCATCGATCATACTTTAATACATCACCATTGATTTTTTTTCTGGATTGGATGTAATTCATCTTTAGACCAGAGAAATGCATAAATTATCCAGTGCAGCGCCATCATCTGCCACGTCATTATTAACGAATGCCGTGGCCCGGGCATGTGGGGCTGCATACAAAACAGGAGAAATGACTGGGCTCCTGCCTGTTGACTGACTTTCAGCATTAGGACAAACCATTGGGTCTGCTCTTGGGGAAGTAGAAAAAATACTTTACTTTTCTAAAGTTTAAACCTCTAGAAACTTCAAGGTCGCAGAAAAGCATGACCCTGAAATTAAAAAGACTTCTCAGAAGAATAGAGGCCCTTTGCCAGCTAGCCAAGAGGAAAACAGCCCAGAGCAGCTGGGGTCTTAGAGATCACCAGCACACGGTGCTTTCAGCAGGCTCTGGCCTGTCCTCCTGGAGGAAGCAGGTGAGTGAAGAGGGGAGTAGCTATATCTCGTGAGAAGAGAAAAACTTAAGGCGGTATTTTGGAAAAGCAGATAAGGATGACGGGTAGGGAGAATCAGTGGGGCAATAGAAAGATGCAGAGACGCAGACCCCTCCCCAGGGCTGCCAGCGGCCTGGGCAACATCTTCACTTCTCCAGTGAAGGTGGGCAAATGGTTATGGCGAGAAGCCTTGTGTGTACATGGGGACACACAGACAGCAGCCCCTGCAGCAAAGATGGTCTTGTTCTCAACTGCCTTCCCACAGGTCAGGATCACACATGCCCTCCTCCCACCCTCATTCCACACCCAAGAGGGGACAGACAGGGGAGGCAACCCACATGGGATTTGAGGGAGGTGACCCTGGCAATGAATTTGCACAGGCTGGAAGGGAAAGTCAAGAGATAGGAAGATCAAAGAGGAGGCAACCCATGAAATGGAAGCAAGGAAAGGTCAAGGGCAGAAAAGACAGAATAAAGAACAGATCAAAAGCTTTATTTCGTGAACAACACATGAAGAGTCAAACTTCCATCTCAGAAATGCCTGTATGTCATCAAAAGTTTCAAATCCAGGCAGCTTTAAAGATGGCGATGTCAAAATATACAGAACATCCCTATGTGCGAACTATATAAAATCTGGCATAGGAAAGTGAAGGGTCACAGACTTTAAAGGGGCTACTGCCCAGATTCTGTCCCTTTTGCAATGCTGCTTAAAACAATTACCCCCCTAAAGAGGCATTGTTGCCAGTAGACATGGAATCTGAAAGGTTTACAGCAACACACAAAAAATGCAGTTTGCTATATTAATATCTCATGTGCTTTAGAAACATTTTATAAATAGCAGAAGGCGGTTTCACTGTTAGCACACAGCTGTGTCAAAATGACATGATTCAAGGTAGGATGCAAGAGGCAGCCCACTTTCGCTCCTCCCCCACACAGCTGACGCTTCTCCCACAGTGTGTCTTAAGGAATCATCATCGCCCTTCATAACAGTGGCTGGCATCACTAGCTATGTGTCAGGCACTGTTAGTCTAACGGCTTCACTTGGATGAACTCACTTAATCCTCAGGCCAACCCAGTAAGAAGTGCGGTTCCCACTTAACTGATGGGTAAACTGAGGCAGAGAGCAGTTAAGTAACTTGCTTAAGAAACAGCAGAGCTAGGATTTGAACCCTGGAAGTCTGGCTCTACCAGGACGACAGAAAAGCCACGGGCTGGTTCCTTTCCTAATTCTTGCTGAGGGACAAGTGGCTCTAGGCTGACCCCAACCTCTGCTGGGGTGATGGGGACCCTCCTCCGCAGGGACTCTTGAACGTATGGCCACTTAAGGAATCCATTCCCCTTCAAATTCACTCTCAGCCTGATGTGAAATATGTGAACAACACATCTCACTCACCAACAGCTGGATGTTGAAAATATCTACACCATAATAACATTAAGAAACATAAATTTCTCTTAAATGTATCAAAACCCATTTACTGACTTTTCTTTTTAAAGAGAAATGAGATGAAACACGCCAACCCCAGTAGGAGCCAATTTCCTAAGCAGTTGGGCATTTATTACATCAGAGATGGGTTCCAAATTAGAGCAGTTACCACTACCAGCCTCTATGGTCCCCTCCCAGCCCCCAGTAAGACAGTGAGCCCCTTTTGTAGCCAGGGGTATAGCTTTAAATCCCCCAAAGCCCCTAGCCCAAGAGGTCGCACATCGAGGCACTCACTAGATGATTCTGGAATTGAAAGAGACTTCGAAAAGCGCTGATTGGCAGAGCAGCTTCCACCGAGTTTCTGCATAATTCCCAGAAGAGCTTGCTCTGTGCCTTGTTGGGCACCCAGCTCTGCACTCAGGACAGGGGAGGCTGGGGAAGGATATGCTCCCTGCCCTAAGGGCACGGGGCGTCTGCCCGAGGGAAGGTAAGCAAGGGGAGACAGCCCTGCAGGGATGTGGGAATCATGTTGGGCAGAATGGTGAGGACACCCAAGTATCTGGAGAATCAGAAAAGGTAAGAGATCGTGAAACCAAAGGTTTTTTTTTTTGCAGGGAAAGATTCACCCTGAACTAACATCTGTTGCCAATCTCCCTCTTTTTTTCTTTTTTCCCCTCCCCAAAGTCCCAGTGCATAGTTGCACTTTCTAGTTGTAAGTACTTCTAGTTCTTCTATGTGAGCTGCCGGCACAGCATGGCTACTGGCAGACGAGTGGTGTGGTTCTGTGACCTGGAACTGAACCCTGAACCCAGGCCCTGAAGTGGTGAGAATGCCGAACTTTAACCACTAGGCCATCAGGGCTGGCTCAGAACCAAAAGTTTTTAACTTTTCTGGGGTCTCACTCTTTTTTTCAGAAAAAATGCACACAAACACATTTTTTTTCTTATAATTCCAGGAGGCTTCAAAACTCCCGAGCTGCCCCTCCACGGATACACATGGACCCCAAGTTAAGATGTCCTGATTTATTCTAATCCCTTCATTTTATAGGTAGGAAGCTGAGGCCCAGAGCAGTCAAGCCACTTACGAAAGCTCACACAGCAGTTCATGGCACAACAGAACTAGAACTTGATTTCCAGACCCTCCAGGAGAGAAAGAACCCTTCCCAAGGCCCCAAGCTATGGCAGTGTCACTTGACAGGTCCTAACTTTGGGGCCTCAGACCTCACGACAGCAAGGCTGAAACTGCCTGTGATGTTAATCTTGTTCATCAGCCCTATGGCCTCAGAGCCACCCCTGGGTGAAGAACTCGTCTCTGTTAATATGTCATCGCCCATCTTGCCACACTCCAGCAATCAGGCTGGCGACAGCATTTTTTGCCAAGTGCCAAATCCAGATCATAGTTTATTTTAAAAAGTTTGTATTTCATGGGGGTTTCCTCATTGACCCAAATCCCCCAGATTCCAGAAGACCAGGGAACGCTGAAGTCCAAGGCCCGGCCTCGGCCCTTTCCTTTCTGAGCACTGGACCCACCAGGCCCCGGCTGCCGTGCGGCCTTGAGGGGCATTTCTCTGTGGGCACCAGACATGCATCTTATTCTGAACCTTGGGTTCTGATGTTTAAAACATAAGAAACAGATGTTGTTGGTAAGCATTTCTTCCCCCCCAAAAAACTACAGTAAAAGAGGCAATGCTCACTGACAGGAAGAGCTCTGATGGGAGAGCAGACACCGGCCGTCGCTCCCCCTGTTCTTTAGACTGTCTACATCAGCATTTAATGCTTCTAGATATTTAGGTGCAGGAACTTGTCAGCATATTTTCCTCATCAGTTAGACGACCCTCCAATCCTCAGACAGAGATAGGAAAATCCGGTTTGTGCGCCGGTCCCCTGAGAGCCCGTCGCTGCCTCTGGGGCGGGGGCTGTCGACGTCCTGATGATGGACACGGCAGACGCTTTGAAAAGGGAAAGTCGCTGAGACCCTGCAGACTGGATCACTTGACCATCATCTTTCCGTCTCGCAAATGCCTTTCTCCTAGATGCCTGTATACCAGGCAATAAAGGGGTGCCATGGTCCCAAATTAATCTATGTTGTCACTATAACTCCAATCAAAATTCCAACTGGAATTTTTAAAATGGAATTCGACAAACTGACTCTAAAATTCATCAGGAAGAGAAAATGTACAAGAACAGGTAAGAAATTTTGAAAAAGAACATCATGGTGGGGGGGGTGGGGGTGGGAGAAGACTTTTCTAGCAAACAACGCAAGGTAAGAACAGGGCCAGAACAGCAAGAGGACAGGACAGAGTCCGAAACAGACATTTCAGATTAGAGCTGAAAGTGGTAGTTCTCAAGGTATGGCCCGTGGACACTTACGGTCCCCAAGATCCTTTCAGGGGGTCCTCCAGGTCAAAACCATCTTCCTGTCAATACCAGAACATTATTTACCAGTTTTGCTCTCATTCTGCCATTCAGTGGCTTCTGCTGGAGGCTGCATGATTACAAGATGATGTTCGCAGTCTTAAGGTAATTGCATGAGAGCTTGCTCATTCTTGTGTTTTAAAAATTTCTCAGTTTTAATTTCAAACACAATGTGTACAAATATATATATATATAATCTATATAAACAAAAGCTCTTTGGGGTCCTCAATAATTTTTAGGAGTATAGAGGAGTCCAAGACCCCAAAATTTGAGAATTATTAGAATAGCATAGTGAGTGGTACGTGACACTTCACTAAACATTTGGGGAAAACAGAACTTCAGCTCATACCACAAACACAAAATTCTATCATAGATAAATTACTGTGCTACACTTAAGAAACAAAATACAAAGGTATTAGAGGAAAATAAAGGAAATATTCGTATAATTTTGGGGCAAAGTTATAAGGCCCATAACCCAGGAGCCAAGTAGTATAAGATTTATAGATTGATTTTTGCTAATAAATTAAACATTTTTGTCTAAAAAAGTAAAGTTAAAGGTTAAGAGACAGATTAGGGGAAAAAAATTGGCAAAAGATATTTACAAGACTATTCTTGAGAATACATAAAGAAAATGTTAACAGGAAAAAAACAAACAACCCAACTGAAAAATGGACAAAAGGTGTGAATTAGCACATTGAGAATAGAAAAAAAAGTCAACAACATGAGAATATGTGCAAGGCGATTACTACCCAGAAAATGGAAATCCAAATAATGAATTTTTTTCTCCCCATCAAATTGGCAAAAATCACAGCCCTGATAACACCCAGTGTGGGTGAAGGTGTGGAGAAATGGAGAATTGGTACAATCTCTTTAGGGGACAATTTGGCACGTCAATCAACATTTAAAAAATGCTTAACTTTCAACTCAGTGATTTCACATCTCGTTGTCAGTCCTAGAGAAAAACCAACCCTTGTGCACAAAGAGTACAAACAAGAAAATCTACCACCTCAGTTTTTGAGCAGTAAAAAAATTAAGAAATCTAAATATCCAGCAACAGAAGAATACACTAAGGTTCATCCATACTCTGGAATCCTATAAAGCGGTTGAAAAAAGAATGTGGTAGATCTATATGTGGACATGGAAATAACTCCAGGAAATATTTAAAAATCAAACTCTAGGACATGCAGAGAGTGTAACCCTTTGAGGTACAAGCAGTCCCGCCAACTGTATATGGGCATCTGGGTATGAACACACACGTGTTCAAACTCTCAGAAGACCATCTGGAAGGACCCATGAAAACTGACAAGGGTTCCTACAGAATGATGAAGGGAGAGTCAACAGCCACGCTTCCCCTTTACTAGGATGTTTCTGACTATTTGAAATTTGTTACAATGTGACTATGTTCTTATATCACTCCGGTGAGTTAAAAAACCAAACCACCTCATTCCCTACTTTGTGACCTCATGAGACATAATCTGATGCGCATTCTTCATGAAATTCCCTCCATCAGACTGGTGAGGGGCGACGGGAAAGAATCTCCGTTCCCCGGCTGGTAATTAGTTAGGAGAAGTGGCTCTGCTTCTGGTGACTCCTTGGAACGTAAATAACTTCTCAGTGCAGGTCCAGCTGTACGAGACCTAAGGACACCTGTCCTACCTGTTTTCCGGGGTCCCTCTCAGGATCAACAGAGATCGGGATGGAAGGGCCTTGAATGCCGAGCGTCAGTGAAAGCCTGTGCTGCCTTGGTTCATTTTTCATCAGGCTGCCCAGTGTGTGTCCCTTTTGTGGGCACTCACACCAACTCTAAGCCTTCTACCAAATTCCATTAAAACGGAACGACCACCCATTACGCCGTCCTTGCCTTTCAGACACTTGTGCCTCGAAATGAATGCAAATTGGGGATAAAAAGGCTTTCTAGTAAAAGCCTCCACAAATGTGGAATCAATTACCATTTGATTTACCAACCACTGAAAACTCTTTTCGTTTAGGGAGCATTTATTGGGAACAATAAATCATGATTAAAAATGACCGTAATCCTTTTAATTGGGCGTTAATGCTGTTGTGTTGAAATGGCTGTTGATGGGCAGGGGTTCCCTCTCCCGGCTCTTCCTCAAATGAGGCCCTGCTGCTGGCCCACCGCCTGTTCCTCAGGGCTTCCACCTCCCAGAACCCTGGAAGGCTGCCAGGAGGAGGTGGCGCGGCCATGTGGCCTCACCGACACTGCGGGACTGGTAACATTTCCTCTGAGGTTGTACGTAATCATGGTCAGGCTCATGCTTTTCTCTTCCTTCCTTATTTTATGCAAGCACTTACAGAGGATCCTAGAGCTACTCCAGGCTCCTGTGGAGGTTTCTGCATGTGATCTCTTAGGTTCTGTTGGTAAACACACCTTAAACAGAACTCATTTCTCCCCAAACCATGCCAACCGTCTCCCTTTTCCTCGGTACCCCTCTTTCCCCAGACCACCCAGGGCTGGATCCTGGGATTCGGTTCTGACCCCTCCTCCTCCCCCCTCCCCCACTCCAGATCTGACGGCAGAGCTTCTCCCAGCTGAGCCGTCCCCTTGTCACTTGATCTCAATTTCGGGGGCCTTTCCTCGCAACGGCTCCTATTTCACTCCATTGTGTTTCTTGCTGGAGATGAACATTCTCAAAAACAAAACAAGAACAAAAAACCAGCTCTGATGATGTCATTCACCTGACAGAAATCTTAGCTGGTTCCCAGCGTCCAGGGGAAGAAGGCAGCCCACGGCTTCACTGGTATTTAATGCTGCCAGGACCCCCCACCCCTTGTTGGGAGCGATCATTCCTGATCACCCCCTATCAGGGCTTAGCTATCACAGCGCCCTCCCCTGTGCCCACCGTGTGAGTGTTTAAGAGCATCTGTGTGCGGACACCATTAGGATAGAGGGCCTGGTGACTGGGACCACCTCCGTGCTCCAGGTGCCAGTATCCTGCGAACGGAGGGTCTGCGCTTCCCCAACACACCCACAGCACCCTGCCTGGGATGTCTCCCCTCCACCTGCCCTATGAGAATCCCACCCATCTTTCTAAGCCCTGTGCAGATGCCACCTGCCAAAGCCTTTCCTGCCTTCCCCACTGGATGTACTGCTTCCTTCTGGACCCCACCCCCACCTCGAGTGCACTCAGTGACTTTTTTATGGCACTGAAGACTTATTCTGCTTTTAAGAACTCAGAGTTACAGCCCAGCTCTTGGCGTGAACAGATGTTTGTAGAGGAGGAGAATGAATCACCCTGCCCCCATCACTGCGCTGCCCCCTTTTGATTGACTGTCCATGCAAGGTCTGGGCGGATCCTTTCTGACTTTGTAAGCTCGACAGGTTTCGCACGTGGTGGGTACTCAATAAACTGATTTTGAAGGAAATAGATGCCAAGCAGGCGTCTTTTGTTGGAACCTGCCTGGCTGTGTGGCCTGAAGACTCAGTGCCATCCTTTCTGGAGGAGACTCCTTTCATCTCTTTCCCAGGGGATTCTTGAGAGTTCATAGTACTGGGCAGCCACCCCACTGCCCACTGACCCCCAAGAGGCCCCACCCCATTGCTTCTGCCTCTCTGATGCAGAGATGAATGAGAGGGAACAGTCTCAGGTCACAGTAGCAGGCAATGGGAGGTGGAGAGGAAAGAGGGAGAAGAGGAGGGAGGATGGGCTGGGGCTCTGAGGCCGGATGTGCTCCCTCCAAGGGTGACCCTGGTGGCTGAGCATCCTTCCCCTTCTCTCACCACAGGCAGGCTGAGGTGCAGACAGGGAAGGGCCCAGAAAGTGCCTACAAATGAGCCAGGCATTGCACCCACAGCCATTTATGGCGCTCTCTCCTTCCACTCCTCCCTCACCCTTCTTATCTGTTCTCCTCTCCTTCCTGGCTTTGCCACACTCTGGAACTACACGTCATCCGGTCTTGGCTTCCTTCTGGAATGAGCTGGCTGATTCCTTTCTTCGAAAGACCTGCTGGGTTTCATGTGGGCCGGATGAAGGGCTTCTTGTTCATCAGGGTTTCCATCATTCGTGTCAGCATTTCTGATAAGGTGTCTTGGTGGGTTTTCAATTAGCCGACTTTGTTTCTACTCTCTCTCACTTCATCAACGACATTGTTTTTTGTTGGCTATTTTGCAGAGCAAATCTACTGTGAGAAGTCTTTGCCCGGGCCTTCACTTCTCATCAAAATATTTTTATACCATGGTCAGGGGATCAGACGGGAGGCCACTGAGAAATTTTAAACATAAGTTATTTTCTTGCCTAGAACCCCCTGCAGAGGTCACTTGCCAAGGTCACACTGGACTCCAGTCCTGTGCTCAGGCAATTTAGCCAGAAAAACCTCCTCATGTTTGAAAGACTTGGTACCTTACAGATTCTTGCTCCACACTGACTGCAGGTCTGGAGAGAACAAGCTGTGGGCAGCACTGCCCTCAATCAGAGGACAGCTTTATGAGTGAGAGATGTCACAGATCGGTCTCATCCATCATAAATAGACTACCTCTAAGGAGCCTGCCAAACTCTCAGGGCCTCCACAGTGGAGGGAGCTTAGAGCTCTGGAGTTCAACACTTATCTGATGCTAGAATCTCCTACCACACTGACAACGGGATCCATCCTCTTTTCAAACACCCCGGCCCTGTGATCCCATTGCCTCCCCAGGCCATGCCACTTCTGAGCTGCTCCAGGGGTTAGCACACCTTTCTCAAAGAGTGAGAGTGGCCCCTCAGAAGCATCCACCTGGCCATCCATCCGGGCCACCTCCAAAGCCACAGGGTGTCCAGAGGGAACGGAGGAGACAAAAATGCTGAACAGGCATCCTGATGGCACTCAGCCTTTCCTATCACATATATGATCAGTGATAACCAACATGATACGTTTTCAAAAACACATCACAACCAATTAGAACCTAAAGCATACTTTTTCTTCTGGAATACAAACTTACGATAAATCATCAGAACTCAATATTTCTTAATAGACTCACTCAGTGGAGGCAATCTTCTCCAAAGCATCTATTTCAAACAGAAAACACTCCATCAGAACAGAGGGGCTTCAGGTTGTCACACCATTGACTGGGGAGGGACATTAGTGTCACAAAAAATCTATGTGCTTCATAATTGAAAAAACCCAGCACCTCACTTTTGAGTATGGATCTGTCTGAGAACCTGAAATTCTCCTCTACTTCCAAAAATGATACAGCAGATCCAAGCTGGGGGCATTGCTCAGACTGCTCACGTCACCTCCCGCTCATCTTCCCCTACTGAGGGTGGGCACGTTTGCTGTCAGCTTCCTCCTGAATCTCGCTCCTGGCTCTGGCTTTTCTCCAGGAGAGAAATGGGGTGGTTTTATCAGACAGTCCTTTATGTCGGCTGGGGCAGCTGCCCTCAGAGACTTTGACCTCAGCTTTAGATTGCCTTTTTCCAGGCAGGAGCCCAGCATGACAGTGGATCAGGAGGTGCCACAAAGCTAAGTGGGGACCAAATGAGCAGGAGCAAAGTTACGATGATGATAATCGTTCTTGTAAATTGTGAAGGGTGGGCTAGTTCAACAAGGACCTCATGGGGCATTCTGTTAACATTTTCAACCTGAACTCAGGGGAGGAAATATAAATACATACACACACGTGTGTGTGTATGTGTATATATGTATATTAAGCCTGTCGCTTTTTGTCTCCCATCCTCTCTCTCCTAGATTAACAGAAAGGGCAGGAAAGGGAAGGGAGGGGAGAAACAGACTCAGAAGTGATGGACTGCTAGTGAGCTTCATGGATGGGTTCAGACAGAAAACCTCTCAAATCCACCTGCACTTGAGTGCTGCTTCCGGGGTACCCCCTACTGCAAGGCCTGTGGGGTCAACAGTACAACGGCCTCTCCCAAAGATGCACCTGTGAACCCATCACCTTACACGGCACAAGGGAGTCTGTAGCTTGAAGGCTATGGACGTTGAGATGGGAGATCATCCTGAACTATCAGGGTGGGGGCCAATCTTTAAAAGTGGAGAGACTTTCTGGCTGAGGTTAGAAAGACGGATGGAAGAAGAGGCAAGAGAGACTCAAAGTATGAGAGCGACTTGACCCACTGGCGCTGGCTTTGAAGAGGAAGGGAGCCAGGAGGCAGCGAATGGAGCAGGGGGCCTGAGTCCTACACCTCATGAATTTAGTCAACCATCTGAATGAGCCTGGAAGAAGATTCTCCCTGTAGACTTCAGATAAGGGTCCAGGCTGGCGACATGTTGGTGTCAGCCTTCTGGGACCTGGAGCAGAAACCAGCTGAGTCTACTGGACTTCTGACCTACAGAACTGTGTGATAATAAGCTGATGTTGCTTTAAACCTCTACATTTGTGGCTAATTGTTAAAGCAGCAACAGGACGTGAACACAGCCGGCACATGCCAGAGCATGCTGGGAAAGGCCCTGGCCTGGATGGACCAGGATGTCCTAGATGCTGTGAGAGGCTGGCACGCAGTCAGAGCAGGTTGTGGCTGCCACAGCTGTGGCCGCTGAGCTCCTGAATGTGGAGGACACGCCTGGGTAACACCAGCAAAGGGAAAAACATCTGCCTGTTCACAAGGAGGGTCAGCATCTCATACGGCAACACTATTTGGAAAGGCAGTGGCTGAGATTTTCATGAGGCCATAGGAGCAACTCTTTACCTCTCCCTGAGAATGGTATTTCCAGGGGAAAGAAACTAAAATTCGCTCTGGGCCAGATAGGAGCGTTTCTCTTTCCTCCCCTCTCCACATGAATAGTTTCTCTAGCAAAGTCAGCATCCCACTTCAAAGACACTGTCACTCTCCCTATCAGCAACCTTTGTCTCGTCCCCTTACAGGGAACACAAAGCTCTTGATTATGCAGACTGTGCAGTCAAAAAAGAAGGTTTTGGCAGATCCTGCCTGTCACATAGATGGCCACAAGAGGATGCCTCCTTCAAGTCACTCTCACATGCACGTCAGCAATGCTTTGTGTTGAGCATTCTCACATATTCCATACAGTTGATTTTGTCAGCATACCTTTGTCAAGTACAGAAGCGTCGACTATTTTGAGTCAAAAAATTGAGACACAAAAGGGTTAAAAGAAATGACCCAGGACCTCATAATTAACTGTGGTGGAGCAGAGTTAAAAGACTTTTACCCCAGTCCAGGACTCGCTACCTCGTCCTTCCTCGTGACTCCTTCTGGGATTATGATACGATAAGATCCACCAGTTGGGAGGTCTGTAGTAATAGGATGAAGATCGGTAGCAACAAACCCAACCACACACAGGTCCTCTCTGCCCCCGTGGGGAGTGCTGTGTCTGAAGGTGATCCCAAGGAGAACCACGAAGAACAGCAGGTAGCCTGCAGCCCCGGAAAGAAGCAGGTGAAATCTCCCAGGCTTCAGGTCAGCCTTTCTCCTCCCCGCCCCCATGAGAGGAGTCCCTGTCATTGACATCCATTGTCTGAAATGCTTAACGGGCATCCTGCACAGGCACAGGGTCTCAGGAAAGGCCAGGTGCCGGGGAGAGAGGAGGGGAGGCGGCCGAGGCTGCCACACACCTGAGGCTTCAGCAAGCATTCCAGCTGGCAGCCCGGACCTCAACTCTGGTTCTGAGGTGCATTGATGAAACTTAACACCACCAGCATGTTTCCATGATGTAAGTGATTTCCTGAAAGACTTGGGCGAGCTTCTTCAGGGAAGAAAAGACAAGGCTTGGCTATAAGCTGTGCCAAAGCAACAGGCCTTGGAAATCGCAGGGCACAGAGAGGTGATGACCGTGGAGGGTGGGAGGGTTGGGGAGAGGGAGGAAGGATGGCATTTCCCATGGGAACTGTTCCTAGCAGCCCAGATGTTGAAGACCTCATTCCCAGGACCACCTTTCCTTCTGGCCAACTGCTAGTAACTCTAGCTTCCCAGATCATTAACAGAAGACAGGACGTCCCTGTAAAACGAAATCTCCGAGCCCCCTCTGCA
The DNA here is from genome assembly GCF_041296265.1 of Equus caballus. Classification (NCBI taxonomy): domain Eukaryota; kingdom Metazoa; phylum Chordata; class Mammalia; order Perissodactyla; family Equidae; genus Equus; species Equus caballus. Next base: position 10,391,303 of record NC_091714.1, read on the forward strand.
CATCTTCCATATGGCCCTGGCCCCTTTTTAAGAGATTAGTTGGCTACAGAATCTGTACTCGCAACCAGCATCCTGTGCTGCCCATAAACACAGGGGTACCAAAAAGGGGACACTTCGTATTAAGTAATTCTGTATCCAGGACCACATTTGCTTTTAGATCTATCTAAATACCACCAACACACACACGCACACACTCACACACACACACACACACACACACACACACACACACACACGCTAGCTCCCAGGGACACGGGCCAGTTTATTTTTAATAACTAAATGATATGCATGACATGTACCTCTTAGTAAAGTCCTTCATTCTTTAAGAATTCTCTACCACAAGATGAAGATTACTCCTGGGAGTAACGAGGAGTTAAAGTCCAACGTACCTGGTTGTACGAAGAAGAAAGAGAGCTGGGTGCCAGAGGGAGCCAGGTGAGTGGGTCCAGCTGGCAGACTCTGCACTAATTAGTGTAAAACCTAGGGGGACAGGGGAGGGAGCGGGGGCCCATTCAAACACTTAATGGGCCAACGTTTTTCTTTCAAGAAGTTCAAAATCCTATGGTACACGCCCATTTATACTGTTCGGCAGGATGGGATTAACCTAAAAGACTTGAGATTGACCAACTTTAGTCCATCCAGGGCTATGAAAAGGTGTTCTCTTCCTGGAAATAAATATGGGTTATCTGTACCTCCCAGTGAGATGCTGGACTGCACCCCTAGACAGAATCCATATGAGGGTCAGAGGATTCCCAACTGGTGACCATACCAAAAAGGGGGCCCACACAGGGGCATCCATAAATGTTCCATAGGGACCACTGCTGAGCACAATGAAGTCAGCTGGGGCTCCGCAACCTCACTTCTCCTTAAACCAACCTGGTTTAATACAAATCAGTGCTGGTCTCTGGGGCTGGGCAAGAATTCACACTTGACTCTCTAGCTAAAGAGCGCTTCGATTTAAGCAAGGCTAAATGAGTCCCTCAAAGGTTCAAGCTTTCAGACGCAATTATTCATGCAAGTGAATATAGGGAGTTCTTTGGGTGCTTTACAGAAAGAAAAAGAATATGGCTTATGAGAAGAACCAGATACAAGACGCAGAGGTCACGGAGAAGGTCAGTCCAATACTTATACGCTCGCATTGGAAAAACCAGAACAACCAGAAAGGATATCTTGCAGGACTGTCCTTCAGGGCATTTAGGAATCCCGTTTGTTGTGAACCTGTGGGAAGGAAACCAAAATTTAGTGTTCAAATGTTCACCTCCAGAACACAGCCTGCAGGCTGGAAGCTCTCTCATCTACTTAAAAATCATAGGTCTAAAGATCAATTAAATAAGTATATTTCCTACATGCTATGGCACTCAGTATACTGAACAAAGATTGAGATTCCACTAAAGTTATTCAACAAGAAAATGGTAGATTCATAATTAGACCCAACATCTGCTGGATATTTTTTCAATAAAAGCAGATGCATGTCTGCATACTGGCCCATAAATTAGAGTTCTGATTACTCCTTTGTTTTCCTCATTTTAATAGGAAACCAGAATACTGTAGGCTATTTTTTCTCTTCTTTTATGAAAGACTGTTTTCCCAAAGTTTGTTAACTTTTGACCCTGGACGTCTTATAAACTAGGCTACATATAAAAGACGTCTTTCTCTGCACCCATCGTAAACAAACCCATAAAGCTGAAGTTTATCACTGACTCCTTCCGGGACATGAACTGTCCATACAAAAAAACATTCCTTTAGGGGCTTGAGTGAAGATGCATCTGACAAGAAGCAATTTCTGTTTTATGTATTGACATGACGCTTTTTAAAAAGAAAAGCCCACAGGGAGGAAGTCTTAGTGCTCCGATCTTGGGGTGGTGACGCCGGGTCCCTGCTGTGCTGTGGGAAGCCATGTGTTTGGGGACATACTCTGGCGCTGGGGCAGCAATGAGATGAATATGGAGAGAAGTGCCGGTTCTAGTGCGTCTCTGTGGTGTTTCCTGTTGGTGTGGCTACAACGTGGGAGTTGTAGGCAGTGTCTTGGACATGTCTGTGTAACTGCAAACCGTGTCAGGCCACGGGAAGGCTAAGAGTGGGATGGCTCCACATTCTTCATTGCGTTCTCACTCCCTCTGTGCTGTCCTCCCCTCCTCTCTGTGCCCACTGGCCACCACTGAGGCACAAGGATGTGCTGTGTGCTAGGATGCCCACTGGCGGGAGAACTGCTGAGGCAAGCTTAAGGCTTTCTCTTCCACCTCTGCTAGGCCAGCAGGGCAAAACCAGCAAGTGGACATGCTGCAGGTCTCAGCACAAACACAATCTGGAGGCACAATTAGGAGACCAAAAGAAATAATTTCTCCTTGCCTACTGAACCCAAATGGCATTGCTTTCCCAGACTCTCCTTCCTCTCTAAGGAAATCCAGATGTCATCTTCCCAGGAATCTTTGCGATGACAGAATTCTCTCCCTGCCCGCCGCCCCCCCCCCCCCCCCCCCCCGCCCCTGTCGTGTTGTCCCTCTCAGAGCCCATTACGCAGCAGGGAGAGCTCAGAACAGCTCTCTGCTGCTCTCAAATCGCTCTGTGCCTTTGCCAGTGTTTTCAGAATCTTAGTGGGATTATGGGAAGCATGTAAAAACCTCTGCTCTCGGTTTGCGTGGTGACGCAGCGGTTAAGTGCGTAACTTCCTCTTCCTCGGCCCGGGGTTCGCCGGTTCAGATCCAGGGTGCAGACATGGCACCACGTGGCAAGCCATGCTGTGGTAGGCGTCCCACATAGAAAGTAGAGGAAGATGGGCATGGATGTTAGCTCAGGGCCAGTCTTCCTCAGCAGAAGGAGGAGGATTGGCAGCAGATGTTAGCTCAGGGCTAATCTTCCTCAAAAGAGAAAAAAACCTCTGCTCTCCTTAAAGCGTCCCATGCCAAGCCAAATTGGGGGTGGGTGGTGTCGTTTAGTGGGAGTTTTTGGGGAGAGTACAGAATGAGGGAAGAGGAAAATCTTCATTGGCTTTTGTCCAAAATATTTGGGTAACTTGCAGGCAGATAAATTCTGAATGCTTTTTTGATGGAAGACTGGATTACCAACATATAAGCATAAACTCCAGCAAACTCCATTTTGCTGGAGCCAGGGTGAGTAAAACTTTAGAGAAGATGCAAGCGAAATGTATATCGCAACCCACCTGTGGTGACAGGTGGCTTTGTGTGTGTTCTCAGACTTTATGCGTGCAGTCGAGTGAGCAAAAACTGGCCCTTGATATCCACAATGTAGGGGCAAGGCCATAAATACAATGCAATAATATATAAATATATCTGAAAGCATTTCGAAGTTGCTAAAGATGATAGAAAAATGTAATGTTTACGTGCTATTTTTTAGTGTCATAGATATGCTGGCATATTAGCACTTACTTCTACTCTAGTGTAGACAATTGCTTCTTCTGTCTATTAATACGTAGATGGGACCCTGGCTACATTTTGGCCATTCCGAGACTCTGAAAACAGAGAGCAGAGATGCCCCTGCAGAGCCACTATTGGCATCTGTCCCAGGTAGTAGGGAAGAGATCTCTAATGAATGTCAATCCTCTCCTTGCAGTGCCACCAACTTATGGCTCTCAAGCATATATGACAAATTTGTGTCACATGTAGATGTAAGGATTTCAGTCAGAAAGAATGGGAACTAGGATTAAAATGCTTACGAAAATTTGAGACAGTCCATTTAATGCTCAAAATCGACCAATATTTCAAAAGAATGAGTGTGAAATGTTCCATACTGCTCCTCCCCCACCTCCCGCAAGCCAGCTCACCAATCCCACGAAGCGAAGGGAGGAGAATATGCATTTCTGACTCTGGCGCAGCTCGGCTCCATTTGTGGTTTTGGTGCTGTTGTATGTGAAGAGAGCGAGGCCTGTGCTCAGACACTTCTGGAAACATTCCAGAGGGAGGCTCTGTAGTTGCTAATGGGTGATTGTACCTCAGGAACGTGGGCAAGAGACAATGCTGGTCTTTAGTGGGGCTAATGGCATTGTGATGGAAGTTTTAAGGCTTAAATATATAGTTCAAAACCAATTAACTTCCTTCTCATCATTTCCAATTGTAGGAAAGTGAATGGTCCAGAGACAAGAGAAATTCAAAGTGATGACCCTGAGAATGGGGGATGAAAAAATGCCATTTGCCTAGGCAAATATATATTAAAATCATTTATATCTAAGTCTCTTTTTTATTTTTTATTTTTTGAGGAAGATTAGCCCTGAGTTAATATCTGCCGCCAGTCCTCTTCTTTTGCTGAGGAAGACTGGCCCTGAGCTAACATCCGTGCCCATCTTCCTCTACTTTCTATGTGGGACGCCTACCACAGCATGGCTTTTGCCAAGTGGTGCCATGTCTTCACCCAGGATCCGAACTGGCAAACCCCGGGTCGCTGAGCAGCAGAACGTGTGAACTTAACTGCTGCACCACCTGGCCGGCCCCTAAGTCTCATTTTTAATAAAGTTGCTTCTTTCATATGCCAAGCATTTATGAATGTTCTAGCAGAGAATCAAACATCTTATCAAATGTATGTCTTTAAGAGATAGACTTGTGCATAAGAAAACCCAGGCTTTATCCTACACATTTTTTTCTAGGGAGGGTGACTGTTCCTGCATAAGTAGATATCATTAAAAAAAAAAGCTCTGCCATCAGGGCAGCACATTATCCTTTGTGAAAATATGGGGATGATTCTTTCAGGGAATCCCTTAGCAGAAGAAAAAGTGACGTTACTTAGGTTGGGATGAGGGAGAGTATATCAAGGAAAAAGTCTTAGAAGTGAAAGACAGCCGGATCCAGGTGTGACCCGGCAGCTGCTGTTGGAAGGACCGGGAATGGGGACCGGAAGGGAGAGAGGGAGATGACGAGGGATGGAGGAAGGTAGGAAGTGAGAAGGGGGAAGAGAAGAAAGAAAAGCCCGAAATGATCAAAATACTAACTCGAAATCAAATCAGAAAACCAAAGTCAGGCAAATGGTTACATACGTAATCTGATTTCGCCAGCATACTTACGAAGAATGACGTGCGTGATAACGAATGCAAATATAAAGACTGTCAGAAAAGACAGAGATAAAATAAACATATAAAAAAATCTGTAGTTTCTTTTCCCCACACAGTTGCCTACCCAGGGACAGTGGTGATCAAACCGTTCTGAAATGAGAGGCAGAAAAAAAGAGATGGAAGTCAATTAATAAAATGATTTTATGAATTAATTTATTATTTACTTGTTAATGCTTTTTACTTGAGGGAGTCCCTCCTCCCCAATATCCCAACCACCCTTTATCCAACCTCTGATAATACAGTAAAACAATATCATACTATGTATTTCCAAATTAACCACTCAGAGAAATGCTTAACATTAAAACATTTCGAGAACATCATTATTCTTTCAAGAGAGCTTAGCTGTTTTGAAAAAAACATAGAGTATGCATTCTATTCTCATTAAAATTAGTAAAGATTTTCCTGTTTTCTAAAAGAAACCTCTTTAGCTTACAGAACAATCTTCCCTTAAGATGGTACCAACACCTCTGATGTTAAGTGCTGGGCTGGGCGGGCCTAGGGCCTTTCACAGGTGTGTGGTGTTGAATGATCTCCTCTCATGGTAAATGGCCACAGAGAGGTCACTAGCCACCTGGGACAGGCCAGAGGGACAATGCTTTGTTCTTCCATCCCAGTTACAACTGTTTCCTAGGAAACGTCTCTGCTGTTTCAATAGTTGTAGAAGAATTGATATCATTTTTTAAAGTGAACTATGATCTTCGAGAGCAGTGTAATTCACTGGATATTTTAGCCCACAGTTCTCAGCTTCCTGACCTGTAAAACTTTAAGGAGTTCTTGTGGGGTTAAGTAAAGCAATGTCTGGGAAAGCATTTAAAAAAAAACATATATGATGCTTTATAGTTTGTCAAGAGAAGTCACACACATGAACCCATTTGGCCTTGAAACGTTCCTACCGGGAAAATGATGCTGCTGCCCTACGTTACAGAGGAGCGAACTGAGGCTCAGAGAGAAGGGAGCCTGCCTGTATGGGGAACTAGAACCTGAGGCCAGGTCTTTCAGGGCTGCCCCCGTCTTCCCAATGCGTATGCTGCTTCTAGCCCTTTGTCAGAGCACTGGGGTTGGGCATTATCAAGCTGTCACCCACGGAACCCTAGTACAAAAGCCATGTCTTCTCATCTGGGAATCTCACACGAAACCCGTTGTGCATTTGTGATTTGTTCTTCCCCTTGCAACTAATGGCAAAGTGCTTCTCTTCTCTACTACTCAGCTGATCTCCCATTTAGAGGGGCGATCCAGAGGACCCTTCTCATACTCCTACTGCCCCCAGGCCTCCTGCCCCGCCATGGGCTGGAAAACGCTAGACATACGACTCAGCTTTTCACTCAGGCTCTTTTCCAAGCCTAGCTTCTACCCAATTTTCACATTTTATCTTTAAGTGCTTTAAAAACATACAGAGAAGGCTATGGTAAGTGTGACTATGGAAATAAAACATTATGAAGTTATGCGAGGCAGTCAATTTCATCGCTTTCTGGTCACCTATTATAAATCCCTCATCTCATCTTTTATGTCGAGTGCAAGCTTGTTTCTTGAAAAGGGCAGGCACGAGGACACCTGGAGATAGTGGCGGCAGAGGAACTGTAAGAGTCACTGTTATCTGCAAGTGACATTAACAGGAAACAGCCAGTCCATCCGACCCATGGCCTCCAAGATGCTGACACTCAAAGGAAAGTAATTCCTATTGGTGTATCCATGTGAGTTACATGTTAACATGTGCTGCCAACCCAACCCAGCTGGAAAAACTAACCCCTGCATAAAGACAACCTCTTTTCCCCTAAGTCACTGACCTGCACAGGCTTTACAACAGAGATCTACACAAAGAAATACAAAAGGAGAACAAAAAAATCTGAATCAGTCAGATTGTCCTAACAGCTTGAGGCTACCATTTTGAGAAACCTTTCTTCTTTCTACCTGAGTATAGAAAATGGGAATGGGAAGTGGAGGCTGGGGGCACAAAAACACACGTGAGGTTGGAACCTTGGATTCCAGCTGTGAAAGCTCATCTCCAAATCCCAAATACGTGGCGGACGGAGGCTCTTCAAGGACGTGAGAATTGCCCATCTGCAGAGAAGACAAGTGGGCTTGGGAGGCATAACTAACATCATGGAAGCCCCACCCCAAGCACCAAGGTCTCTGCGGCCCGCTGTAGACGCTTTCTGTGGGGGCGGGGCAGGGGTAAGTTGTATTTTTAGCTTAGAAAGTTTCCTATTAGCCAAGCTGTGATGCTGTGCTTTCCTGAGGGAGGCACAGCAACTGGAGAAGTGAAAGCAATAGATGATGAGTATGAGACTGTCGGTCACGGGGTCTGCGGGGTTTCTTGGGAAACCAGCGATGTCTCAGGAACGGGTGTGAATGCCCGGCTCTCTGGCAGTCCTGAGCTGAAAGCAGTTTCCATTTGGTAACTTGTCTTTTTGAGAACTTTTTCTTGACTGACGACAATCCCACTCAAAATGGAGTCTCATTGAGAAATTGTTTTATTTGATGTTTTTCATGTCCTCCTTTGTGTTTGTTGAATACATGGTGGTAATCAGCTTAAGAGACTCCATGGGCATCTCTGGAGGACAGGAGGCCTCAGAGTCATGGCCGTCTGTCTAACGGCGCCTCACACTCTCATTCTCCCCTACCCTGGCCCCCTCCTCCCATCTCCTTCCTCACCTTGCCTCTCTGCCTGACTTCTGGTGGTGGGCTGCACCCCAGGCTCAGGCTGGGCCTCTGCTCTCTCCATGGTCTCTCTCTCTCACTGGGCAGTCTCTTTTCATCCCAAGTTCAAATGCCAACTATACACTGATGACGCTAAAATGGCCATGTGCCATCTTCAGCAACAGACTCATGCTGAACTGCCTGACATCTTAAACTTGACATGCCCTAGAGAGAACTTCCCCTTATCCCCCTCCAAACACGTTCCTCTTCAGACTCCCATTTAACTTCTGCCCCTCAACCCCCCAGAATCCCGGGCACCATTTTCACCCTGATCTTTCCCTCACCCCTACATCTGGGCCATGAGCAAGTCTTGTCAGCTCGACTCCCACCTTTATCTAAACTCATCTTATTTATTTTTAACGTGCTTTTATCTGCCAACTCTACTGATAGCCTTTAATAAATATTTGTCAAAAGACTGAATAAGCCCTCATACTATCAAAAAGACGTCCAGGCGAGCCAGTACGTTAACATCACACGGTTAACAGGAGCAAAGCTGGGACGGTGCCAGTTTCATCTGCCCCCAGAACGCTTGACCGCTAAATGCCACACTGCTGTGCCCAGCACTGCATCAGGGGCTAGGACCACAAACAAGAAAAACAACAACATAACGCTCCACGCCTTCTAGGAGTTCCTTATCTATTTGGTGAGGACACTTTATTTTCCAACTCCGAAACAGTCCTCCGACCCAAAGAATGAACACCTAACAGAGGAAAATCTAATTTAGTGTTGAAATCAGTCTGGTCTCTCGCCATCATTGGCAGCATACAACATTCTCCTTTATGGGTCAAGGATAAAAATGGGACAAGATGAGGACGATAAGGTGGCTCACGCTGCCCTGCATGGCTCTGCTCTGGATGCAGTGACTCTCACTCAGGGGGGTGGAGGAAGCCGAGGAGCTGCCTGGGGTCATTTTGAATGGAGAGGCTTGGGCCATTCAGTTTCCAGGGAAGAAGAGCAGACAGGAGTTGGGCACAAGCTGAGCTGGGGCAAGAGCGAGTGCTGGTGAGAAGTGACACCCGACGTGGCTCCCAGGGACCTGAGGGAAGCAGCAATGGGCTGGGAGGGAGAACATCTGCAGGAGGAGAGGGGAGTCCAACAGCTGGCAGAGCTAGATGCACACAGCCACAGCATCTGAGAGGTTTCAAACAACTCTTACTAGAGATCCGTTTGTCTATTTTCCATGTGGGAAAACTGAATGGGGTGTCCTACGTCCTAGGAGGAGCAGGGGTAGGGGTGTGGTGTGTGTGATGAGAAGCTCTTTAAAAAGCCACTTTGGAGTGGTTGCACATCCTTTGGTTCTGAAGTTTGGATCCTTCCAGAGGGGTGTGATCTCTACTCTGTACCATCTCAGGAGGGTTCATTTGAAGAGAGTGAGACGCTGTTCCCTAAAGGAGGCTATTGTAGATCTGGGCTCAGCCTTGCTGCTGCACAAGAACAGAGCCTGGGGGGGAAGAGAACGGAACACGGGGGTGGGGTGGGGGCTGATAAACCTAGAAGGTTCTCTAATAACTTGAGATCCGGGTTAGCTAGCTGGGGGTCCCAACCGATGGCAGCTCTGGGAGCATCAGGCTGCCCCGTGATGATTTGTGGACCTGTTTCCCTCTCCTTCCCCAGGGGACGCCTGGAGGTGAGAGATCTTTCCTTGGCACCCTAACAGCGCTGGCACCTAAGCGCCTGGCATGTAGCAGACAGTCAACAACTAGGCACTAAGCGAGGGAAGAAACGCCTTTAATTGCCTTTAGTAGGTTTTTGAATGATCACTGCTCCTGGTTGCCAGGTGGAGACATGAGAAAATGCTGCTGAAAGATAAGATTTTGAGCAAGCCAACAGGAAAAGGCAGGGGGCCAGGAAATTTGGACGCATTCAGAGAAGGCTGAGGGTTGTTGACTAGAAGCTAAAAGAGCTGATCAGACAGTTGTTAATGTGGATCATCTCATGGAGAGAAGTGGTCTCTGGCCTCTCCTGCTAATGAAACTGGCAGAGAGTTAGCCATTGAGGATTCCGTAGCTAGGAACTAAAGTTTTTTTTCCTTCTTGCAATTACTGATTATAGCTTTTAGCTGTTTAATCCACTCATCATTAACTGTGCTGTTTAGGCAATATGTTCTCTGACTCCCACTGGGCTCCTATAGATAACATCTCCCTGGAGCCTCGGTCCCCATGGTAATGGGTGTGTGAGCTGTTTTTCAGGAATTAGAACCCCTTGTCCACTTCAGGCCAGTTGAGACCACCAACTCACCACCTGGGCCCGTGGAGATGTCCAATAGGCGACCTTTGACGTCAAGAGACTAAAAACTCCACCCTCAGATCATGCTCACGCCGCCATTTTGTGAACATGGGTCCTATGAAGACACATGAAGTCTGACTGCACTTGCACAGACCATCAATTCCCTCACCTCTCCTCACCTCCGATCACCTCTCCCCACATTTCAGACCATCTTGCCCCCATCCCATAAATATCCCTGAGCCCCTATTTTCGGGGAAGTGAATTTGAGACTCATGCTCTGACTTCCTCACATGGCTGCCTTGTGAGTAAACCCTCTCTCTGCTGCAATCTCATCGTCTTGGTGTTTGGCTTTCTGGGCGGCGGGCACAAACAAACCCAGTTTGGTAACACTAATAGTGAGAGGCAGAGGGGGTTTTATTGAAAGCTCCACAGGGCGCCACTGGGAAACCAAGAGGCTATGGGTGGAATTCAAGTCAGGGGCGGCAACTTCAAGAAGTCACCTGCCCTCAGATCCTGAGTGGGGAAAGAAGCTTCCATTAAAATGGCCAGTGGGAACACAACTTAGGAAAAGGAGTTAACCCAAAACTCTAAATGATGATGAAAATAATATTATTAATGATGATTAAAGTCACCATTCACCGAGTGCCTGTGACATCATTATTTAATTTATTCTTGACAACAGCCTCGAGAGATGGGTGTCATTCCCACACTTTACAGAAGAGGGAACTGTGGAGGGAAGTGACAGACCAAGAGCTGGAGGTGCTGTGTTGAGTGACTATGCCATCCCTCTGATGGAAGAAAGATTTAATTTAGGAGAGATGGAATGTGAAAAAGAGGCCCTAAAAATGAGGAGAAATGGAGAAGTATTAAAATCAGACAGGAACAGAAAAATCCACTGAAACACTAAGGGAAAAGTATTTGTAAAAGTTGTGTTTGAAGGCTGTCAGAGAAAAGAATACAATATCTGACAATGTTAAAATTTGAAATCACCCAGAAATTGGGTTCTAATATAGGCTCTCGAGATGGGATGCAGAGATAGATAACAATCAAATCCCCAGGCCAGGCACCCACGGTGGCCCAGAAAATTCTGCATTTTCCCTACAGTGATCCTGGGCTCTGGGCAATCTGTGTCCCAGCCTGGTCAGAAGAGGAATGTCTCAAGTTCTTTCTCTAAGACTGTCTTGAGCATCATATGAAAATAAAAGACGTAAGTATGCAACTGAAATTTAAAACTTCTCATTGAAATGTTAATTACATTTAAATTAAGTTAAATGTTTTGAAAGGTACAAAATGGAAAATTCATTTTTCTTTAAACTTAGGATTTTTTTACTTCCAAAATCAGAAAAATTTAGAAAACCAGATAAGATTGTGCTTTAAACATTTTTACAGTGCATTCCCAGATAGTATCTCATGTGATAATACAATTATATACATACTGTAGGGGGTGGTGTCTCGTGCCACTCACACCTGCGTGTTCCAAGATTATGTGGATGGATGTTAGAGAGAAAGAAGGGCAAGTGCTGATATTCATATTTAGAATGTTCATAATTGTCCTCAGTTTCGCATTTCTGAAAGGTGGGCCTTGGTCAGAAGACCTTCAGCTCCTTCCTGCTCTAAGTTCTGGAGATCTGGGGTGAAGGCGCCCTGCCTTGTCCAGTACTCTTAGAGGCAGGGGTCCTTGTGGCTCAGTCCAGGTCTCTTGGGACAAGTCTTGGCTGCCCCAATTTGCGACAGAGAATAGAAGCGAAGCCAGACTCAGAAGGGCAGAAGGGGCATTTGACGCTCAGAAGTCATCTGTAGGGTTTTCCAAAAATCCTCATAGCACACCGTCACTCTGCACAGACATTCGGCCCCATGAAGTATCTGCTTCTCCAGCTGCCTGTGTGATTGACATTTTAGGGCACGTGCCCAAGATTCTACAATCCCTTTGTCCCTTCGGTTCAAGGTTTGGTGATCGACTGCAACTATCCAGGTCTGGGAGGGCGTCGTTGGGAGTGGATGACCCCAGTCATTCCTGTGGAACCCAAGGGCACTATCTGAGGGTACATTTGGACGTCACTGATCCTTAAGCTCCACCCTCGGGCCTTGATGCTGCTCACTGATATATTTTCCTCAGGTGAGTTCACGCTCTCTTTCCAACTGCCGGCTAGACATTTCTTCCTACCTGTCCCATAGACACCTCACATTCAGCAGGGCCAAAGCCACATTCATTATGCTCCCCTGTACTCTCTCCTCCTCACTAACCTGCCTCTTCTTAGCAAATGGCGCCCCCATGCCCTTAGTTGCCCAAGATGGAGAACGCATTCATTCCTCACCCTTTGCTCTCATCTCTCACATCCAGGTGGTCAACAGGATTGTTAATTGTATTCCTGCTATCTTTTCTATGCTTCTGCTCCCTGTCTCTGAAGGCCATTCCAATGCATACACCCCTGCCATCTCTTTCATGAACCACTGCAAAATCTTCCTGGGTCGCCCCATGAGTCTGTCCTCCACACTGTCGCTAGAGGGACGTCCCAAAGCAAATAAGATCACATCAGCCCTTTGCTTGTACTCCTTGGGTGGCTCCTGTTGCTGGGGCTCACTCTTCACTGGTCACAGCCTTGACGGTCTGCAGAGCGAGTGCATTTCCAAACTGAGCCCCTTGGGGGCTAGGACACCCCTTTCCCCAACTGCTCACCTTTTCTTCCCCGTCAACTAGAGCAGATAGACCGATATCTGTTGGACATATTGAGTTTCTTCACTATATTCCATTTTCTAAAATGGCCAACTGCTTACAACCACCAACAACAACAACAACAAAAGATTTACAGTGAGCTAGTAAATATTTACTGTAATTATTCTCAACAGTCCCAAGTTAGGTTCCTAGTATCTGTGATATCGCGCTGCCGCGAAAGAGTAGCTGGGTGGTGCACTTTGAAAGGATGTTGGATTTTTAAGTAGAGGACCTGAATTTGGGTCCTGCCCTTTGGCCTGTTTACTGATGTAACCTGTGCAGGTTTCTGGGCCTCCGCAGTTGGATATGCTGTAAAAGGTTCATCCCAGCTCAAATACTGTGATCGTACGGCTAAATCAAACTTCTCAAGAATTGAAGTCAATTGTGTCTACCCTACACAGAATTAGGACACACTGGCAGGCCTCGGCAGTAGAAACGCTGTAAGTATTTTATAAGAACTAGTTCTCTGATAGACCTAGGGTAGGCCCAGCCTCCAAAGCACTCAGAAACTACAAAGTACTATATGCACACTCCTGCCACCAGAGTCAGGTCAGCACAGACTTCTTAGACACTAAATATAGTGTGTTGTTTCCTTGTTTGCTGCTGTTGTTCATATAAAGCGTGCAAGCACTTCACTGAGTCACTATGGTCTAGTCAGTGGCTCTTTAATGACTTTTCTAAACAGAGGTGCTCTTAAAAAGCATAGGCCAAAGTGTCGATGTAATGGTTAGGATTGGTAATTTGTGGGGCCCCCTGAGAAATGAAAATATATGGCATCTTATTTAAAAATCATTAAGAATTTCAATAGCAGAGCATGAAGTCAACCTTGGATCCTGCACACCCGTGAAGCCAGCCGTGTTAACTGCCGCAGGTTACGGCCTGGGAGCGGGCTTTCCGAATTTGTGGCAGATTAATGGCTAGAGGTTCCATTGGGTTGTCTGAAAGGATTGACAGAGGGCTTCTAAAAGCAAAGTACAGTGAGGCAGTTGTGATTAACTAGGAGTTAACTTAACAGTAGGCGAGCATCCCGTTGCCTATGGCGAGCCTTGGGTAAGTAGAACAAACCCTCCTGGGCGCTACTTGCTAGGGCTACCAAGCTCAGACCAGCTGGCCGGGTGGGGAGAGGGCTCTTGGGTGCTGCTAGCCTGGGTGAGGTTGACCTGATGAAGGCGTGATGGGAACGAGTTAATGAAGGAAGAAGGAAGTGACGGAGGACACAAGACGGAGAGGCAGCAAAGGCTAAAATGGTATTGCTTTCTATGCATATCAGAAATTCTGTTTCTTAACCTGCAGGACAGCAGTTCTTAACCTTTTTTTATTCCCTAATGCTCTGAAAACCTGATGAAAACTATGGTCCCCCCATCCTTATGCACTCACACATGGCAGTTTACATATGACTTCCTGAAGCTTGTTCTTAAACCTTGGGTTAACAATGATTGACTTATGGGTTTGGTTTGCTGAAATCGAAGTAATTAATTTCCACAACTATTTTCAAGTTGAGTTGTTCCAAGAAGGCAGGCAGGCAGGTGCCTACCTAGATTAGTCTGCTAAGTGTGCCATACCTGGGTCCTCAAGGCACATGCCCCACATCCCAACCCCGCTGGAGGGTGGCATTCTGCTCACCCTGCATAATGCTACAGTCACCTGTCCACACAGGACGGGAGCTGCTTTATTTTCAGGAAGGGCCTATGCTTTATTCAGGGTTTTTCTAAACTAAGGGCTGTGATCAAGGAGTGGGACATGAAATTAATTTAGTTGGTCAAGACCAGCATTAGGAAAAAAAAATGAATAGAATAGAAAATACCAAGACATCTCATGTAGTCAATTTAAGTACTGCTTCACAAAACTTTATCTATTTGTATATATTGGATCCCAATGTAAAATGTATTTCTTACTGTGAGTTGCAGAGGGAAAAAAAGTTTGAAAGCTACTGCTTTATTCAAATTTGTTGCTGGCACATGATAGGCCCTCAAATATTTGTTGAGTGAATAAATATATGTATAATTTCAATTATGTCATTTCCATCCTCCCAGAATTGTATCAAGGTTACTAGTTCCTGATCAGATTTAATTAAAATTTTTTTTATCATTTCTCTTGGAGTCTGACATTTTTTATTTGCACTGCTGGGAAGTTTGAGAGTGTGGGCCGTGAGTTTCATTTAGTTTAGATTGGGGAAGGAAACTTTTCTGTTCTAGTTGAGAACACTAACCTAGTTATAGAACCCAAAAAGCAATATACTTTTTTTTTAAGAGAGAAAGGTAAAATGGAGAGACAAGGTAGATACAGCCAGAGGAATATCCAATTCTCTTTTTCACCTTTCCCCCTGCCCTCCCTTTTTTCCTTCCCTCCCTCTTGCAGTAAATATTTACTGAGCAGCTGGAGGCCAGGCAAGGTGCTGATTACAGGGAAAACACAGCGAGGGAAACAGACAAGGTCTGCTCTCCCGTAGCTTACGCCCCCGCAGGCAGAGATCGTCACCAAATAGGCCCACAGCATGCTATGACAAACTGTCAGCACCTCTAAGGCAGAGTACAGAAGCCACAGGAGGGGTGTGTTTCCTTGGGGAACCCGCCAGAGCCCTCCCTCAAAAGTGGGTAGGGGCTAACAGAGAGGACTGTGGCTTGTTCCAGGAATTGAGAGGAGGCAGGTGGGGCCGGAGCCCAGGTAGCAAGGAGGAATCAAGTGCCAGCTGGGTATGGAGAGGCGGGCAGGGCACAGATCTGGTAAACCAGTTAAAGGATCTTGACCTTCTTCCTATTAGCCTCCAGCAGGACAGCACTTTTAAGGAGAGAGGCACTGTGCTCAGATTCTGTTTGCAATCCTAGAGGGTGGATTGGATGGGGGGAGGAGTGGATTGTGGGGGTCCACTAAGAGGCTCCTGCCCCGGCCAGGTGACAGATGATGGTAGCTTGCAGCTGGCCATGGCTGCAAAGGGAGTACAAAGGGAAAGAAATGGATGGAGCTGGGATCCACCTGGTAGGAAAACATACTGAACCTGGTGATGGGTTAGGTAAGGATGGGAGAGCAAGGAGTCAAATATGACTCCTTATTAGATGTGTGTCTTGTGCGACCCACGAATGGTGTTGGGACTCATCGAGGTGGGGGTCACGGGGGAATGGTAACTTGGGATGTCTCTGAGCTCCCCAAGTGCAGATGTCAGGAAAGCAGGTGCACCTGCAAGTCTGGAGCTCTGAGGAGAGGTCTGAGCCAGAACATAAACTTGAGGGAAAGGCAGACTTGGGGAAGACAGAAGGGAGCAAGACTCGAGCATGCACACTCCCCAGGGTCTCAAAGCCAGGACCACAGACAGATCAAGCAAGGCAGAGCAAGTCAGAAAAATGCACACATGGCGAGAGCGAGACGAACAGAAACAGACTTTCATGAAGTAATTGCTTGTGGCTTTTCTGGGGATTGAAGAAGAGTATTTTTAAAGCGGTGTTGCAGTTTGACAGTTACAGGCAGAAAGGAGGCAAGCATGTCTTGGTCAGAGAAACACAAAAACCGCAGCCGGAGACCGTTTTCCTCTGGCCTAGCTCCGATTTTACCTTGCTTTAGAACTATGGCTGAATTTCCCGGCACTAATCCAGGACAGGTTGAAAATGTGCCCCGGAGGCCCCAGAAATTCTGTTGAGACTTTCCTGTCAGTGGGGGATGCGCTTTCCAAAATATTGCATTAGACATGCAGTCTGTTTCTTTTGTGGAAAACAATTTTAAAATAAATAAATGAATGCATGGAATAAGAAAAGACATATGTTTTAAAATCTACTTTAAATGCATTGTTTTAAATTACTAGAGTCTTCTAACAAAGCATTTCTCTAAAGTGTACATATAAATGGCTCCCAGTCTTGTATAAAAGTATCACAGTGAGGTATGCAGAAAGCCCCACAGGGTGGGCCATGCAGGGTTCTGCTTCCTATGACTGTAATAGTTCTCATTCCATGTTCATAAATTGGCATTCTGATTACGAATGGCTGCCCAAGTAGCTCGACTGTAGGCAGCGAGGGCTGGCCCCTGGGGCAGCGAGTCATCAGTCATTGACTGAAAATTAACACATCAGCATCTGTCTTTGCACCTTCTGCGCGAGACGTCAGCTTAACAAGGTCTGTCCCCAAGGGATGGCTCTGTCCTCGACACACCAAGGAAACCAGGACTCCAATTCTGCTAAGTACAGGGTCCCAAGCAAGGATGCTCTGAGCGGCCTCTCAGGGGTAAGCCCCCCGCTTCCCAGGCCAACCTCACCCGCCTTTTCTCACATGGGTGTGCGGGCCCTCCCTCCATGCCTGCCTCTCGGGGCTGTTGCAAGGCCCACGTGATGACATGAACTGACGTGAACATGAAATGTGTGACCTGCTAGAAACACTAAGGCTCACTAACACCTCCTGGGGCGCGGGCAGTTTTTAAGACTGTTCCATCTCTGGGTCCCGATTCCTGACTTGGGGGGATCTACCCGGTTCAGCTGTGTGTGGATAACAACACGGCAAGGGCTGGGGTCATTCCTTGGGCCTCTGTGATGCCAACAAAGGACTCTCTTGGGAATGTCTGAAGCCCCTCTGGAAGGAGAACTATGATGATCTACTCTACAAAGTTATGGGCAAAAGTTCTAAAAAAGTGTGTTATTTCCCAGTTTTTTTCTCTCCAAGGAACTGCTGTAACTTTCAGTAAGAAAGTCTAGGAGAGCGGACCCTGGTCTAGCCTGGATCCACCTCTGGGGTCCCCTTGGTTGCCCCCTGACATGATGAGACAAGGCTCTCATTCCTCCTGTGTTTGCTTAAGTGCTTGCCCAGAGTCCAGCCCTTGTCCATGGACAGTCCATCATTATCCGTGGGCTTTCTGGAAGGATTCCCTTCCTCCTCTGGGCACTGCCTGTCCACTGCCTCTGTGCTCTATCCAAGAAACCTAGGAGAGGGGGAAAGACACTACCTGCTTAAAGGAGGATTGAAAATGGATTGCTCATTAGCGGCATACCATAACTCTTTTTGTTTAAGACCATTAACCAACCCACCCGACTCACCCCAAAACTCTAATGCTCTTTACGACATCACTTCGTAAACTTGAAAGAGCTGCACAATAGAGAGGAGAGGTCGTGTTGGCAGCAATGGGGAGACATTCTGGATTAAGGGAGCTGGGTTACTGTGGGGTCTACTCTTCCACTGCCTCCTCGGCAGCTGCTGGGGTGGCCCCTGCCCCACGTGAAGAGCACCTCCCTCCAGCCCATGGCGAGCTCCTCTGTCACAGCACCGCCTGCTCTCCGCCCGGGAAGGCTGACTCCACGACCACTGCCGCTCCATCCGCCTCACCAGCTCTCGCTTCCCCCCAGTGTTCGCATTGCTCCCTTCCCTTCTGTACTTCTTTTCCTATTATTTTCTGGCATTTCTTGTTCTCCTTTCCTTCTTTCCTTCTCTGCGTCTGACTTCATAGTTCAGTTATGTGAACTCTATTTTTCTTTAAGAGCATTATTTTTAACAGGGGGAAATAATCATATTCTCTGGAGACAGAGGGATCAGACACTCACTCTTCTTTGCCCCAGTGCCAAGAATTTAAGGAAGCCCTGAGTCTTGTTGGTTCTTCCTCTGAAATATTCCTAGAATCCTAGTCTTTCCATCTCCATGGCTGCTATCCTAGTCTGGGCCACGGTGCCCTGTCCCCACCATGGGGCAACAAGCCTTCCCACCCATCTCCTTGGTTCCACCTTGCCACGATCCAGTTTGCTCTCTGTAATGTGGACAGAGGGCAGTTTCTTTCTCTCTCTCTTTTTCTTTTCTTTTTTTTTAAATTGGCCCTGAGCTAACATCTGTTGCCAATTTTCCCTTTTTTCCCCTTCCCAAAGCCCCAGTACATATTTGTATATCCCAGTTGCAGGTCATTCTAGTTCTTCTATGTGGGACGCTGCCAAAGCATGGCTTGATGAGCGGTGTGTAGGTCTACACCCAGGATCTGAACCCGTGAACCCCAGGTCACGAAAGTGGAGCCCACGAACTTAACCACTGGGCCATGGGGCCAGCCCCCAGATGGCAGTTTCTGAAACACATGGTTGATAAGGTCACTCCATTGTCCCTGCCCTCAGGATAAGGTTGAAGCTCCTTAGAATGGCTTGGAAGGCATCTGCTTACCTCTGCCTCCCATTTTCTCAATCTCTGCCTGGAGTCCCCGCATCAGCCACTTCCAGTCCCTGGGGTCTGCCCACCGTCTCCTGTCCTGGGCCTCTGCACAGGTCATCGTCCTCCCTGCCCAGCATGTCTTTCTACTTGCATGCCTCCCTTTGGCTGATGACCAGTGCTCTCCTTGAGGGCTCAGGCTGGATGCTCCTTCCTCTGGGTGAGGAATCTCTCCCAAGTGACCCTCCACTTTCCCCATGTTCTTTCATCTCCCTGTGCCACGGGTGTTTGGTACTCTAGCTGTGTTGCTGGTCGGAACCATAAACTCTTGGTGGGCAGGACCACGCTGATCACATTCACCATTGTCTCCCCAGCGCCAACCTAGCCCAGAGCCTGACACGCAATCAACAGTCAGTAGATATTCCTCCAGCACGTGAAGGAATGGAGTGCTGACCCAGCGACGTGCAGCGCCCGAAAGGACAGTGAGGCTACAAGCTCACGGCTCCCCTGAGCTCAGAGTGACAGTAATCCCAGGCACACTTCCTGTCCTCCAGAAAAGCTTCAGCGTGATCAAAGATGGAAAAAATGCATTTTTTGGGTTCATTTTACTGAAAAACAAGCCCATAAATCAGTTAGTAATAAGCAATGGCTTTTCAGGCACAAACCACTTGTAGAAAACTGGTGACTTTTAACGTACGATGAACGGCATACCATTCTTTTATAATATTTTTACAAATTTAACTCCTAAGAGCCAAGAATATACTTTATAATACCGTCTTATTTTTGCCAACTTTCAGTGGAAAGGTGTGTGATACAAACTATTACAAACGCCACGTGGGGCATGGAACCAATCTTTCCTTTAAATTTAAGACAATATTGTATTATCTCTGTGGGAAAGTTTTAATTTCTTGAACTACACCAAGGGTTCTTTTCTTCCCGTTATTTCTCAGTGGCATAAAGGGACTGAGACAAGAACAATGGGAAACGATGAACTCTCAATAATTTTTAAGCAGTTTTTAAGATGGGTTCTATTTACCCAAGCACAGAGAAAGGTGGGGAAGCAGCAGCCGGGAAGAGCCAGCAACACACGTCTCATCCTGCGGCTGAGCTCACTGTTCCCCTGTCTGTAATGAAAGGATTATGCAAATGCTCCCAAAAAACAATCAAGAATTCAGAGCAGCCTGAACACCAGCCTCAGCAGGCCACATGGTGGGCATCCATGCCTGCCTGCGCTCCCTCAGGAAGCCGTGTGCATGTGTGTTTTGCACATTTGTGTTTGGGTTGAGAGAGAAAGAGGAAGAAAGAGAGGAAGGAAGACAAAGGAGCACAGTGTAGCTTGTTTTCGTTTTTTAAAAAAAGCGCTTTTAAAAATGGCATTTTTGAAAGAAATGCTGTTGCATATTGCTTGAAAAAAAGGTCAATACAAACTCTCTGGTGGGGTGGAAAGAAGACGTTACTTTTCATCTTAAGGAATCTATTTTCTAACGAGTGAAAAGTCTAAACAAGATTTAACCAGAGGGGCCAGCCCTGTGGCACAGCGGTTAAGATTTTGTGCTCCACTTTGGTGGCCCGGGGTTCTCGGGTTCAGATCCTGGGTGTGGACCTACACACTGCTCATCAAGCCATGCTGATGCGGCATCCCACATAGAAGACCTAGAATGACCTACAGCTAGGATATGCAACTATGTGCTGGGGCTTTGGGGAGAAAAAAAAAAGAGGAAGATTGGCAACAGATGTTAGCTCAGGGCCAATCTTCCTCAAGAAAAAAAAAAAGATTTAACCAGATGTTCTTGACTTTTTGCGTGTTCCATGAACCTCGTTAGCAGTCTCCTGAAGCCTGTGGTCCCCTTCCCAGAATGTTTTTGAATACATAAGATACATGAGGTGACAAAAGAAATCAATACTAAATATTTTCTCAAAATAAGTTTAAAATTATGACATGCTGATTTATTAATATGCTAACTAACAAGAACTATGCTTTATCAACTATTGTGATTTTGAAGTAGTGACAAATGTAAATGTTACTCTGAGATCTCTGCAGTAACCGGAATGTCACATGAAAATGTCTGTGGTTTCTAGTGGTGGCTAACAGTACTAACGTGGTTTGTTGCCTGTACTCATAACGGAAGGAAACACTAAAATCCATTTAGAGGTTAGTGAGAATAAAGATGTAATTGTTTTTCCCATCCAAGTTCATGGACACCCCGAAATTCCATCCATGGCACCCAGGTCAGGAATGCCTGCTCTCAGTCAACCCTGGAAGCAAGGGTCTGGGTCCCTGGTCAGGCTGCGCCCTTGGAGGCGACTCAAGCCGGTGGAGTAAGCGGCCTGTCTGCAGTAGGACTGCAGTCCTGGTCAGTCTGTCCTCACAGCAAGTGAGACCCCCTCTGGGCCTTTTGGGGAACTCACTCTGTCCAGGCCATGTCACCTTCGGGGCTCACTGCCTCTACTCAACCTGCTGCGTTCCATCAGCTTTCTGGAACCTTCTGCTTCAAATATGCAGCTCCCCTCATTCAACTCTCCCCCTGGATCTGAAAGGACTGGTGAGAACCCTGCTGAGGAGAAGGCCCAATTCGAGGTCCAGAGAGCCTGCGCTGTCCTGGAAGCCAGCATGTTCAGGCAGTCTCATTTCAGGAGAGGACTATAATCTTCATGTGCCTCTATGAGAGGCTTTTAAAAATTGAGAGTACTTACGCATATATCTTGTCTTGTTAAGTTCACAATAATCCTGGGGGAATTACTAGCAAGTTGAGCTTATTAATGACTTTGCATGGGCCCAACGAGGTCAAGCCAGACGCTGACCGTCTCTTCTCATCCTGGAGCCTTTATGAGCTATTAAGGGCTAGTGACCATGTGTGTTCACCTTCCTACTTCCAGCACGCTTCCCCCCAGCCCTGGGCCCAAGCACAGAGCCTCACTTGTGGTGGCCACTAATTATTGGATGACCAATGCATTTGCACTAGGCTGTGTGTGAGATCTTACTGGTCCACCTGCTGCTTGCTTCCAGGCCAGCTGAGTTTCTCTCTGCTCTAAGTCTGTGGTTTACGAACTTCCACATGGAGGTTGGGAGTCTGCCTGGTAGTTCTAGCTGCTAGAGTCTTGTCTGATTGTGGGCAAGCCCCTGGCTTCTCCGAAGCTGAATTCTCTCTCAAATAGGGGTGACACTTTCCACCCAGACGAATGCTCAGGCTGGTTGTGAAAAGCGAATGAAATAACGTATATAGAACTACCTCCAAGAGTAAAAAGCCATACATAAGTCTGTGATGGCATCAAAAAAACAAAAGAGCTATTTTAGTATAAATTGTTTCTATGTATCCATTTCACTTCTTTAATCAAAAAAGATAATTATATTTTCACAGGTACGTTATTATATTTTTAAATAAATGATTCTTCTTTTATCCCAATATAATCTTTCCATTTCAATGAGTCCTTTATTTAAAAGACATTTCAACCTTTTAAAAATAAAATAAAATAACCTATTCCAACAAACCAAATTATTTTCATAGCTTTTTTTTTTTTTTTTAAATGTACAAACTTGTATTAAGCTTTCAAAACTAAAGCACACAGGTTATTGTTCACTATTCCAGTTTCCAGCCTTTAACAGCTCAGGCCTGACAACTCCTACAAATGGTGGGTGGAATTCTGTGAAACATTTATTGTTTAACACCTGACAGAGAGGAGCCGGATCAGCTGACACAGCTGCAACTATCTTGGAAGGAGGAACTTCGGGGCTGGTGAAGTATGCTTCGTCCTTTGTCTCACCAGCCTCCAAATCTGTGGCTGGAGGCCACTTCCAATTCCAGGAATTCTAGGCAAATCAATAACCAACTGATTATTAGGGACCTACGATACGGCACGGCACCGTATGTTTTAAAAAGATGAATTAGACACACAACCGCTTCTCAGAAAGTAACTAGTCTTTGGTCTTCAAGTCTCCTTACACTTGATAGGCTGAATTGCTTCAGCAAATATTCACTTCCCTCCCTCTTGACCCGCCCCACCGACAGGTCATGATCAATGTCATGTGCCTCATTTGGTCAATGGAGTCTTGGCAGATGTGCCGTAAGTAGAGGCTATAAGAGATACCACGTTTTTGGCACCCCATCATGTGGTCCAGTGACACACCACGAGGAGATCATGCCCCTGGTAGCTGCTGTCCCTTGACCCTGGGTCCCAGAATCAAATTTGAGGAGAAAATTGAGCCTGAGCAATGCCTGGAGCCAAGCCCAGCGACATGCCCAGACCTGCTCCAGATGACCCACAGGCACACGAGTAAAGGATATGCTATTTGTTAAAAGCCGCTGAGCTTTCGAAGGGTGTTTGTTACACGGCGTCACTAGACAATAGCTAACTAATACGTCTCACTGACTCACTTCACATTTGTGTGTGAGATCAGTCCTCCCAAGGCTGAATTTTGACCATCTCCATTTCCTGTTCAACCAGTATGCACCAGTGGCTGAGTCTAGCCCCTCTTTCTTAGACAGCATCCAAGGGCCTCTGTGTGGCTGCCATGTAATTTTTCTAGCCTTTCCTTCCTTTTCTCCCCTTTATGGAAATTTAATAATATGACCGTCCTAAAGTCAGACCAGATATCCCGAGTCCTACAACCTTGTCAAATATTTCCTTATGATGCTAGCTACCTTTTCACGAGTAGGCAGACAACTTCTCAAGGGCAGGAAGCCTGTCTTATGCTTCTTGGCTCTCTACTTGCACATAACAGCCAATGAATAAATTCCTTGGGACTAGTTGTAAATGCTTGCTTTACAAAGCATTCTCCAGATATGGCCTGATTCCTCATTTTGACTCTCAACACCCACCCGTGGGCCCTGGCATAGCCCTGCAGCTGCATGGACTTCAACCCTGTCCATGTCCACCTCAGATATGCAGAGAGGCGATGGCCTGAAGATGAGTCAGAGGAGAAATGCAGCCTTATTGAGGAATTTTCATCTGTAAAATTACACTTATAAGGCTTGGCTTCCAACAGGCCTCAAAATATAGTAGCTATTTATTGATATTAATTTTTCGGGTCACCTTAGCAGTGTCCTTCTGGAAGTGGCCACCTCCTGTAGAAGGCCTCACAGCTGGCCACTGCCCTGTGTGAGAGATGAGCAATTCCCAACGCATCCAGATGGCCCGATCTCGATGGCGGAACCAGAGAGAGTCAGAGAAAGTCTGTTCGCATGGCTCTCAACCTTGACTGTTCATAAGAATCCCCTCGGAAGTTTGCCAAAATGCAGATCCCCAGGCCCAGGTATTCCACCTTAAGGAATTTCTATCTTCTTACGTGGACTGACACCCGTAACAAACATGTAATGAAGTAAATTCCTCTGAAAGATGAAAGATGCTGTGGACTTTTATTTTATTTTGGTTATTACTTCAAAAGCACCTCTAGACTCTTTCTCCACTTTAATTTCTTTTGGAAGAAATTCTTTGTAGCAGAACACGAGGGATCTTATTGCGGGGAGAGCAGGTTGAGAAACAGATTGCAAGAAAGGGTCGCCTTATCCGGCTGAAACAAAATGGTGGTGCCAGCCACAGCAGAAAGATTCCACGCAGGATGGAGTGGACCAGAGAGGAGCACTGAGGGACAGCCGGGGACCCAGGAGAAGAGGACCAACAGTGAAGCGACAGGAAATGAGAACCGGCAGAAACAGACAGAAAAAACAACTTACTGACAACCAGGAGCAGTTTTAATTTGACATGAGAGGAGGTGAAAAGGCTTCCAGGAAAGAATGTCGTCTTACGGTCAAATGGGTCAGAAAGCTTACTTGGAATTCTGGCATCTGTCGCTTAAGCTAATAACACCTCATCATTGATAATGAGTGACTTAATTAAAACACCCATCTCTTTCTGGAAAGGACTTGAGCTTCTTATACGAAAACCAGGAATATGTTAGCGCCAAAATACACGCCCCAACGTCTTATTTACGTTGCTCAGAGGTGGGGAAATCTGGATCCTGAGCTGCTTCTATCAAAGAACCAAACCCTTTAGGAACAAACGGCAGTCTGTGCACAGCTGTGAAATGGACTCAGTCTCTCTCTACGATCTTGGAAGTGTGGTTACGTCACAACGATGGTAACACTCCTTGAAGTTATCTGCCATTTTTCGAGTCTCCTTAAACCCTCGGTGTACTACAATAGACTGTCTATGAAAAGAAAAATCTCCAAGTGTGTTTTCAGCTAAAAGATCTCATGACTGTATTGATTTATTCCGAGTCAGAGGTGGGGACACAATTACTGGCCTTTCTGAGGTCAACGAATGGGAGAGGGTGAAGACACGACTGGTGGCTTGGATCCAAAAGCGTGAATTAGATGGCTTGACATATTTTTAAGGTTAGTTACAGGACCTGTTGCTTAAACCAAAAAGAAAGGATGAAACTCCAGACACTAAGAAAAAATTGACAGGCTACCACGAAGGGGCTGGAAACCCTCAGGTGCAGAAGAACCCAGGCCATGTGCCACTGCAGAAGGCTCAGGGGCAGCCCCCACAGGAGTAGTCCACGGTTCCCAACCATCTCAGGCAATCAGACTTTTCGATGCTTTCAAACATCCCTGCTGGGCGGAATGCCTTGCTCCTCCCTGCAAGTCTCTGGGCCTCTGTCCTAGGTCCTTTCTGCCAGGGATGTCTACCTGTCAGACCTCCTGTTTTTCTTCAATCCAGTAACTCCTACTTATGCTGTAAGACTTGGCATAAGGACCAAGCGCGTGGTGAAACCTGGGTTCTCGAAGTCTCCCCCCAGAGCACGTACCACACTGTGCCGTGTTTATCGATCTCTGCCTTCCCCAGCAGACTGTCGGACCCTTCTTAACAAGAACTGTGCATTTCAAGGATTGCTTTGAAGATTTAGAAAAGACAGAAACGAACAATGAAAAATCACTCACACATGTACGTATGCACACATGCGCATGTGTGTGGCCCTTGAGTCACTTTCTGTCGCTGATCTGTGGGTTGCTAACCTGCTTTGGACTTCATAGCGTCTAACGGTGCATGTTTCCTTGCGTTTTTCTTTTTCCAAAATGTTATTGGTCATTACAGCTAGCTTATTCTTTTAAATGAACTGTACAATTATTTTATCTTGTGCCTGCCTCAAATTGCACTAAACTTATAAATAAGTTTGTGGAGAGAACGGATCTTGATTTCTACTGTGATTCCTGATCTATGGTAACCTATTTTAATATATTTGTTCAGTGACTAATAAACCTACGGAACTTAAAAAACTAGTTCTAATATTTGTTGGTACTGTTATTGTTGGTTTTTTTAATCTACAAAAAAGTGATAACTTTGCTTGCTTCTTTTTGATAGTTGTATGTTCGTATTTATTTTTGTCATCTTACTGCATTAGTTAGAAAAGCTAGGGGCTGGCCCGGTGGTGTAGTGGTTAAGTTCACACAATCTGCTTCAGTGGCCTGGGGTTTGTGGGTTTGGATCCCAAGTGCAGACCCAGCACCACTCGTCAAGCCATGCTGTGGCAGCGTCTCACATACAAAATAGAGGAAGATTGGCACAGATGTTAGCTCAGGGACAATCTTCCTCACCAAGAAAAAAACAGAAAAGCTAGAAAAAGGTTAAATACCAGCAGTGATAGTGGACATCCTAATTTCTTTTTTTTTCTCAAGGAAGATTAGCTCTGAGCTAACATCTGCCACCAGTCCTCCTCTTAAGCCAGGTTCAGGGTCTCACCAGGCTAAGAGCAAGGTAAAGGGAGGGGGTTCAGGTCTCAGGGGGGCCCGGATCCTCTTTCTTCCAAGCTCAGTGCAGTTGAGGACTCACTTCCTTCAAGCTCTTCCATCTCCGAGCCAGCAAAGTGCGTTGACCTCCTGCTTGTAGTCTCCCATCTTCACTCTTAAAGGGCTCTTGTGATTACACTGAGCCCACCTGGATAATCCAGGATAATCTCCCTAATTTAAGGTCAGTTGATTAGCAACCTTCATGGCATCTGCAAAGTCCCTTTGCCATGTAAGATGACATAACCATGAGAGTAATACCATGAGATGGAGATCACGGAGGTCAAAATTCTGCCTACCACACCTCCCAATCTTGGTTTACTGAATTTCAGAGTTAGAAATAGGTGCCAAATTCTATTAAATCTCTTTTTAGTTTCTATTACCATGATCATATACTTTTGGTCTTTGATGTATTGATATATTAATAGATCTAGTAACATTTAAAAATAATTGCATTCCTGGAATACACCTTTCTATGTCATAATGATTAATTTTTTTTTCCTGAGGAAGATTTGCCCTGAGCTAACATCTGTTGCCAATCTTTCTCTTTTTTTTATGTGAGCTGCTCCCACATCATGGCAGCTAACAGATGAGCGGTGTGGTTCCTTGCCGGGAACTGAACCAAGGCTGTTCATGACTAATTCTTTTATTATTCTGCTAGATTAAATATGCTATATCTGCACGTTGGCTTTTACACACATTTATAAATGGGAATCTTTTTTTTTCTTCACGTTATTTTTGTCAGACTTTGGGGTTAGGGTTACGCTATCTTGGCAAAATGAACTGGAACTCTGTCCAACCCACTGTAAGCTCTGAAATACTATTCAGAGCATAGGAACTAAGATTGGGTCCAGCATCTTTCTTAGAAAATTCTTCAGTAAACTTTTCCGGTTTTCATTGTTAGTCACCTAATAAGTTTTCCATTTATTCTTTGGCTAATTTCCCATAAAATCATGTTTCTTTGCGATTTTCAAATCAATTGGCATAGAGTTATACGATCTACAAAATAATATAATTATTTCCCAATAACTAAGAAAAGCTCCCCTATATTTGTCTCACTTGCATCTGTTATCTCCACTTTCTTGTTATTTTCTCTTTCGGTCTTACCAGAAGTTTATTTTTATTGCTGATTTTCCAAAGAATTAGACCTAGTATCATATTTCTCTTCCCATTTTCTAGGTCATTAATGGTTTTCTTCCTGTTTTTCTTAGGTTTATTTTGCTATCCTTTTTCCTCCCTTCTTGAGATGAAGGCTGTGTTCATTTATTTGCTTCTAAGTTCAGTTTTGTTTTTCTATTAGACTTTTTAAAACTTTTCACTTCATCGGCCATCCCCCAGCCAAGTAAACTTCCTGTTTGGGGAGAGTCTCAAATAGGTGGGAGGCAGGGCCCCACCCTCCCACGCCCGCCCGTTATAGAAGCTGAAAGGCGGGCAGCTACCTCTCCCACCTGGCTGGCTGCTTGGGTGTGGAAGTGAAACAGGTCCAGGGGGTCCCACCCAGATCTCACAGGCAGAGAGGGTCACGGTTTTAAGCTGATGGCAGCAGCAGAGTTAGACATCTTGTCTGTGTGCTTGTGCCTCCTGTGACATCCTATCGCATGTTGACTGTCTGTGCTTAGCTCTCCAGCCTCCCCTGCCTTGCCCTGGTTTCCAAGCCTGGTTCTCGAGCCTTCGCCATCATTTCTATGAGCTACCTGATAGCTTTCCAAATAATTCCTTTCGGCTTAGGTTAACTATTTTGTGTTTAAAATTTAGAATCCTGACTGGCATGGAGTTTTATTCTGCATTGTTCTTAATGTCATTTTCTCAACATTCCACAATTGCAGTTCTGAAGTTTCTGTCACTCAAGAATTATGGGGAAAAGCTTTTAAAACAAATGTTACACTTGGTTAGGTTTGTGTATTTATATCTTTGTGACTGATTTCTAGTTTTATTGTGTCATCGAATAACATGGTCTCTGCAATATCTGCTTTTAGGAAGTTAGGATTTTTTTGTGGCATAAAATGATTGATTTTTGTAAATGCTCCACAAACAGTTAAAAAAAAGGTAAGTATACTTTGTAGAAACAAAGTTCAGTATATATTTATTAATTATATATTGACATCCTTTATTTTCTTACTTATATTTTGCTTACATGAGCCATTAAAACCAGAGGTACTACTGTTTCTCACTAGCATTCTGTTTATGTCAAATTATCCTTGCATTTTCTAACAATTTTTACTTTATACGTTTTGATGCAATGTTATTTGGTGCATATAGGTTGATGACTGATTTTTTTTTTCCTGAGGAAGATTCGCCCTGAGCTAACATCTGGTACCAATCTTCCTCTTTTTTTGCCTGAGGAAGATTCACCCTGAACTAACATCTGTGCCAGTTTTCCTCTATTTTGTATGTGGGATGCTGCCACAGCATGGCTTGATGATCAGTGTGTAGGTCCACACCCAGGATCTGAACCCACAAATCCAGGCTGCTGAAGTGGAGCATGTGAACTTAACCACTATGCCACGAGCCCAGCACCCTGAATTTTTAATTGTACTCTTTACCAATGTACAGTGACTCACTTTACTGATGTAATATGATAAATACAATGCTTTCTGCCTTGAATTCTGCTTGGTCTGTTCTTAATAATGACCCTGAGAACTGTCTTTTATTTTGATGCATCTAGGTACCAGCACAGTGCCTGACACACAGGTACGTACGAAATGTTGGTGAAAAGCAAGCATACTGGAAACTAGGGGGCCCAGTAAAGCCCCATTTGTTTTGGTTCCTGGGAGGATACAAATGCCACCTGCCTCCATTCCCCTCAAACGATACGCTTTCCTGTGGGAAATTAACAGCCCTCTCACCACATCCAAATAGTTAAAAAGAAATTCCAGAGGACTAACCCACACCAGAAAGCAGCTGCAATTCCAAATCTCAGGTATTCCGAAACCTCTTAATATTAAGTAAACGGTGGAGCAGTAACTGAGCTCTAACGGGCACAGCAGAGTGTACACAGCAGACAAGGCATCTGCAGTCTGAGCTCAGAAACCCACACAGAGGAAGCAGCTGGGTCAACAGGAGGGAGGGTGTGCAGCAAGGTGCCGGGGGGAGAAGGACCACAGCGAGAAAGAGGCACAGAATGAGAAAGGGAGTTTATAAGGATTTTAAAGACGGTGGTAAAGTCCTTCCAAAACAAGAGTCACCGGACACCGAGTCCCTGCAGAGGGTACCTGGAGGTTCTGTCACTCACATCAGAAAGTACAGAAGAAAATGGAACCAGGGCACCTCCCGCGTGACAGAGGAGGCTGGCACTGCTCCGAGCTCCCCAGGGACTGACAAAGCCTGAGGCTTCAGGCAGCATCTTCTGTATCCTCACAGCACGTCCAGATGTGGCAGTGCAGGTGCAGAGAGGGTCTTCCTGCCCAGACAGGGCAGCAGTCTGAAGTCCAGGTGGCCTCCAGAGGTCACCCCTCGGCCTCCAGGCTAAGCTCCCTCCTAGCTAGTCAAGGTTAGACGGACTCTTGTAGAGCCGGTTTGCAAACGCTTGCAATGCTCCATCTCAGTGTTTGGCAAACTTAATTTGGTCCACAGAGTGCCATTAAATTACTTTCAAGTAAATTCCTTTTTATTACATGTTTAGGTTGTGCTAAAAATACTCAATTCCAGTGAAAGCCGCTGGCTATTCTGACCATGGACCAGAGCCCACCAACGGACAGACTTCCCTGAAAGGGTCCACCCTGGTCAGGGAAATGTGGAGGGGGCTCCCTCGGGGCTTTGGAGCATAACACAGTAAGTACGTTGACCTCACAAGCACATGTTTTGCTTTCCAGCTCCTTCGGTTACTCTCACTTGATGATCTGAAGGCTCTTAAGATGGGAGACCACAGAGGCGGCCCCTCAGCCCCAGATGTTGGTTGCTTAAAAATACTTTATAGCTTTGAAGGTTGCCTGGGTGAAGAAATAACCCAAAATACTCAGTTTCAAATGTGCAGGAGCATTCGATGGCAACAGGGAGAGAGAAGTAGAGAGAGACAGACAGACACAGACAAACAGGGACGAAGTCAGCAGAGAGAATATCTTCACTTCTAGCATTGCAGACCATCCGAATCCTGCGGTTTGCAGAAAAACAAGGTGGGGGGCTGGCCCTGTGGCCGAATGGTTAAGTTCACGCGCTCCACTCCTGCAGCCCAGGGTTTTGCCAGTTCGAGTCCTGGGCGCGGACATGGCACCACTCAGCAGGCCATGCTGAGGCGGCATCCCACATGCCACAACTAGAAGGACCCACAACTAAAAATACACAACTACGTATGGGAGGGGGCTTTGGGGAGAAAAAGGAAAAATAAAGAAAATCTTTAAAAAAAAAAGAAAAACAAGGTGGCTTCTATCACTCTGGGAAGACGGATCTCATTCTCTTTAGTTATCTGGGGGTGCTAAGGCGCCATTTCTCTGGTTACTCATGGTAACAACATTAACGGGGAGCCCTTCCTGAGTCAGTTCCGTCCTGGGGGCTTGCTGGGCACCATCTCAGTTCATCCTTTAAAGAAACCTGTGAGGTAGGACAGCATCACTCCATTTTACAGATGTGGAAACAGGCAGGGGTGGTCAGGCGACCTGCCCACCGTTATCCAACGACAGGACCAGGATCCAGGCCTGGGTCTGTGTGTCCTCAGAGCCCTGTCCCCAACCACTAGGCTCTAACTGGTTCTATATTTGCACCAGAGTTTCCTCCCCGGGAAAGCATTTCCTCAGTCTGCCACTGAAGATACTGAGCCCCAGCTTTGCTCTCGTTTCAAACTTATTTAACAAAGAAAAATACTCTATGGAGCCGCCTGGGAAACTGCATTTTTCCTCTCTGCTCTCCCAGGGCAAAGTGACATTTATTTGTGTTCCTAGGAAGTACTGACCCAAACCCATTCATTCCCAGGGTGGGGAAGCCACATATGCTAACCCCGGCTTTCGGCACATCATTGCATTTTTTTTTCCCCCTCGCTGCAAAAGGGAGAATTCTTCCAATAAAAACTTTCTCTCTAAAAATAAAATAGTGGCAAACTCTGCAATTACATTTCTCAGTTGGAGACATCTGCTTTCTACTCTATTTTCTGGAATGCAGAAGGTCCAATTCACTGGTCTGCTAATGGGTCACACCAAAGGCCCAAATGGAGCGTAATGAAGTGGAAAAGCAGAGCAATGGACGTTTGCATCACGGTGTGGTTGTTCCAGGAGTGCTGGGAGTAGCTTTATTTTCAATCAACCATATGCTACGTGTCTCACCTGTCCTCCAGGGAGGGGGGCTCTGATCAGGGTTCGAAAGCTCCAGCCCTAGGACCATCAAACGATGCTTAGAGGCAGCTGCTGGCCATGTGCTCTTGGCCCAGTTTTTCTCCTCTTGAGCCACCCCCAATCTTTCCCCTTCCTCTCCTTTCCCTCCGCTGTTCTGCGCCTGCCTCCCAATTACAGGACACCACGGTGCTTGCTTGTGGGCTACTGGATTGCCCCTGTGACTTATGTATCAGAAAGGTTGCAGAAGGGCCCCTGGATGCTACAAACTGAGGGCTCTTATTTTCTCAGCTGGCAGTTTCTCTAAGAAACGCTACTACCTGAAACAGTTACACGAGAGGAGAAGCACACCATTAACTGGGGTTGACACAGAATTTCAGTAAGGGGATTTTACATCTAATTCATCAGGGTTCTTTCAAGAACACATAAACCTATGGGCCATCGAGGGAACCAATGAGAGAATTACATGAACTTTTAGAGCGCTTTACAATAGTCCAAAGGGAACTTTAAAACACTATGAGGTGGGGAGGAAAGTTTTATGATGATTAGGAATCAGCCTAGAGATAAGAAACAGAGGACTGAGACCCATTGAAAAATGAATGAATAGAAACAGCCTGGTGTCTGCTAATGGGTAAACATTTTTATAAATGACAAAGGGAAGGAGATGCCCAGTAGACTCTTCAGGTTTGTAGATAACAGCTTCCTACCTATAAATGCCAAGTGGAATAAGTCATTAGGCCTCCAAGAGAAGGCATGCAAAAGAACAAAAGATTTTATGGGAAAGCGTGTAAGTTACATACTATTCCATCATATAATATTCCACCACGTTATATCAAAGTTACAACCCAAGCAAGGGTCCTGAGAATCCTTACAGATTGTTCCCCTGAAGATATGTAAGCAACTGCGCTGCTTTGGTTTAAAAGTGTCCTTAAGATGGGCATGGGATAGCCACTGGGGCCAGGGTGACCAGGAAGGGTGTCAGAAATCAAACAAAGGCTGTCGTGTGTCCTTGTGGAAATCCTCGTTGGCCACACAGACAGGACCAGGGGTAGTGCTGGTCATCACACCTGCAGAGGGCTACAGCAGATGAGGAAATTGTCCAGAGAAAGCCAATCAAGAATACGAAGGGGGCAGAAGTAATAACAGTAATAGCAGCCAACAATTACAGATCATTCGCCATAAGCCGGGAACCATTCTGAGTGCTCTGAGTGTTGATGCATTTAATCTCTCACCCATCCCATTAGGGAGATACTGTTAAAGATCCCACTGCAGGGATGAGAAAACTGAGGCATAGAGAGCTTGAGTAGCCTCTCTAAGTCACAAGGCTAGTATCTGCTCCCAGGCCACGTGGGCCAGACTCCAGGCTCTTAAGCATAGGCCACTTCCTGCATGGGAAAGACTAAACAAAATTCCACGCTGTTCCACTGCAGAGGCAAAGGCGAAAAGTAATTTCTCTAAGTTAATAAAACCAAGACAAGATCCGATAGGGAAAACATGGACTTGCTACCAAATTGTAGATTACTAAACTTAGGACAAAGTAAATTTCAGACAAGTAAAAGGAAAACTGGTTTGCACAACAGGAAGGACGTTATAATATCTTATTTTTCTCTAGAAGAATTGAGACCTCAAATTCTAATAGACTCAGAAAGTGTTGGCGATCGATAATGTGTTGCTAAGGGAAACCAAATTTGTTCTGAAGCGTTCTATCCTTTCAGATATGAGCTAACAGAGGATTTGCGTGCCTATTCGCCCAGGAGGATCCTTGGTCATTTCTAGTAGAGGGAGAATATGGTACTCTGGAAGAAACGTGGGTCTTCCCCAGGCGGGCAACACCTGCATCCTTTTCTTGCTAGCTTCCTGTAACTTGGGTCTTCCGCCATCTCCTTGCCAGCCTCATCTCTAAGAGGCGTCAGCCCAGGAAAGAAGATGGGCTGTGAGTGCGGGGAGCAGCTCTCAGTCTGAAGTGACAGGAAGCGTTTGCCAAATCATCCCAAGGGGCTAGGACCACATCATGGTGGAAACCCTGTGCTGGGTCACTGGTGGCTGAACCGTAGGGTCAAGTCTTAGAATTGAGGAGCTCTGCGCTCCACGCTCCCTCCGCCTGTTTCCCTAGTCTGTCGTGGAGGGAGCAAGCAGACAGAGAGGGGAGGTCTTGGTGGTCTCTGGGAGGAGTGACAATCCTAACCGTAGGCCCGGAAGTCCGCTGGCGTCTGCCTTTCCGCTTCTCCAGCAACCCACAGCAAACGCCCCTGAGGAGTTGGGAGAAGTTCACAGAGCACCTGCGGCCAACACGTCGGGCAAAGGAGGGACGTGCGGGTGACATGGTTTTATTTCAAGTGCCTGCTGATCTGGGAGCTCCAGGGAACAAAGAACCTCTACTCTGGTGGGATGCTCGGTGGGAGAAGGCCGAGGGCACTGTCCTGGTAGAGCGGGTGTTGTAGGATGTAAAAATAAAAAACAAACGAAGGGGTTTGCTAATTCTAGACTCGGCAAACGGGATTAGGAGCAAATACGTCGAAATATTAACTATTGTTGAGTTGTTTTCGAAACATCAAAGAGACACACGTGCCGACCCTCTTTAGCACAAGGTGTATTCAAAGGAAGTCAGCTCCTCCATCAGCGGCAGATAGCTTAGCACAAGCGTCAGAGGTGGAACAGAGGCAATTTCCGCTGCTACTCACCTACGCAGTTATCACAAAGGCTACAATGGGAGGCACGCGGGGGCCGGAAAATCTTGCAGGTGAAACAATATTTAAGTTTCACAGTCTGGCCATTGATGATGACTTCTTTGGTTCTGGGAGGTGGGCGGTACCCCCCTGAACTGGTGCCGTTGGCAATATCTGTGGAGAAAAGAAGAAAAAAGAGCACACGCCCTTAACATAGCACTTGACCTCTGCAGGGCCCGCACCTGGGCGGCCTGGGGTCTGTATTTGCAAGGGCACTGCCCACACCTGGCCTCCAGGCACCTGCGCCTTTCTGACACCAGACACAAATATGCTGGGACCCCCAAGACTGGCTGGCTCCCAACCTTCGTGCTCCTGGCTAGGGCTTGGGGCTGCCCTTACTATTTCACACGCTGGGAGTGGCCAAGTGACTGAGCTCTGACCAATGGAGTGGGAGAACATCCCCCCCCCCACGCCCAGCCGTGGGAACCTCCCCCAGCCCCGCCCATTCTCTCCCGTCCCACCGTGAAGCCACAAACCGGGGGTCTGGATGACAACACACAGGAGGGCCACCCCTGTGACCTCTTCGCTGGGCCGTACTGTGACATGAGCGCCAAATTCCTCCACTGTTAAACTGCTGAAGGTTTGGGTTTCATTTGTTACAGCAGCCAGCGCTGCCTTGATTAATACAGCCCCATATTTACATCAGCCACACTTTCTTTCTCTGCCGGTGTGCTCCAAATCCAGCTCAAGGATCTCCCCACTTTGCCCATTGGCCTTCTCAAAAGTACCAAGTATTGGATGGGGGAAATATAGATTTTTAAATATATATATATATTTTAAATCATGAAACGTATATTTAAAAAATAATTTCCTGTATTTTATTGTTTGACCAGCATCTTTTATTATTTTTTAGAACTGGTTTAAAAAATGTTGAAGAAAATATAAATATGTATATTTTTTAAAGTTTCATTTTGTCTTACAGCCTGGTTCTCATCCCTGAGTTCACGGTAGGATCACCCAGGGAGCTGTTACATCTCCTCTGATGCATGGAGCCTGCCCCAGACCCATTAAATCAGAGTCGCCCTGGGTGATTCTAATGTGCGGCAGGGGTTGAGAACCCTTGCTCTGTGGGGAGATAAAACATCCATTTTATTCTCATCTAGACTCCTCACATGAGGGCCTCACTATTAGGCTAGCCAGAAAGAATTTAGGAGAGCTGGCTGTGCAGTAAGATCAGGAGGCCACAGGGGGATTGAGAATGGCAAGAATATCTGTGAGGGCTTCAGCTGAGATAAACACAGCAGAGCAGACCCTGGTGGCTGGAGGAAATTTTGGGAAACTGCATGATGTTGTCTCAAAATAAAGCCGATAACATTAAAGGGAGCTGTTCATTTTAATTCATACCCACTTAAAAGACACACTGTCAGACAGCGACAGTTGCAGCATAGTTTTGGTAAATTTCCAAAGTGGTAGGAATGAGACCCATTGTCCACTCAGACCCCCAGACAAACTCAACCTGGGCAGGAGTTACTTGGAGAGCTTTCAAAACTACTACTATTTCAGTCCCGCCCTCAGAGATTCTGATTTCACTGGTGGGGTACAGTCTGGCCTCAGGGGTTTTAAAAGCTGCCCAGCCAAAGTTGAGAACCACTGCTCCATGGCCTTGTCGCTCCAAGTGTGGTCCATGCAGCGTCCATGTCATGTGAGAGCTTGGCAGAGAAACAGGTCCTCGGCCCGGCCCTGGAACTACTGAAACGGAATCTGCATTTCCCAAGATCCCCCTGGACTTTGCGCACTTTAAAGTTTGAGGAGCCCGCTCTAGGATGCCTGTTAATACTCCCCATCCACACGGCAGACACGCCTCTTAGTCCACATTCCTCTTTGTTATGGACCCAAACGCACTCACATGTACGATAAAGAGCTAAACTTAGAGAACACAGCTTTGCTCACAAGAAGCGGCCCCTTCACAAATCACACCCAGTCACCCAAGCATTTTCACACGAGAACTTACTGATGTGGATCAGCCAGTGGTGTCTGCAGAGCTGCACTGTCTGCCCTGCCACAGGGCTACTGTCACTCATGGACAGAACCCACAACTCACCCATCATGACTTGAGGGGCCCCTCCCCTCTACCCTAATCTTTCTTTTTTTTGGTGAGGAAGATTGGCCCTGAGCTAACATCTGTTGCCAATCTTCCTCTTTTTTTTTTTCTCCCCAAAGCCCCAGTACATAGTTGTATATCCTGGTTGTAAGTCCTTCTAGTTCTATGTGGGATGCTGCCACAGCATGGCTTGATGAGCACTGTGTAGGTCCATGCCCAGGATCTGAACCAATGATCCTGGGCCAGTGAAGCAGAGCATGTGAACTTAACCACTGTGCCACTGGGCAGGCTCCTACCCCAATCTTCTTTAAGAGGCTGTCGGGGGGCCTGAAATCTGCCCTGAGCCCTTTAGCCTAAGGCTTTGCTATCTGAGAACATCCCAACCCCACAGAGAGAAGGCGGAATGGAGGGCAGGGAAACGGAAAGGAAGGAATAGGCCTTCCGCTTCACCTCTTTGCTGAGGGCACCCTTCTACTTAGAATAAATAAACAGCGTGGGGCCATCCCAAGGACTCTGAGTGGCCTTGCCAAGCAGGGCACCCTTTCTTGGCCTGTGGCCCACCCGTCTGGCACCCCAGGGGGCTGCCCTAGGAAGCGGTGTTAAGTTCAGCAGCATCTGGAGAGGCCCCGGGCTCCCAAAGCATTCACCCTGGGCAGTGGGCGGCATCTCCGCTGATTCTGTAATGAGGAGAAAACAGAGACAACGCGGCTGCAGACTTCCCTAAGCAACAGGGTAAAAATAACTGGCTTTGAACACATCAAAGATAAGGTCACGTCTCTACCGGTGCCAACCGGGTACCATTGAGACCTAAATTAATTATGACCCGGTGCCTCACTAGCCTTATGTCCGCTGTGAAATCAACTGTATCTGTTTAGCTCTGGCAAATATGGCTAGAAAAACTAGAAAGTCAGATATAGGTTTAAAAAGAACAACCATCCAACCAATAATATTTGTGTTAATTTAATTAGAAAAGTGTGAAGACTGATTTGTCAAGGGAAATATTTTAAAATGCAGGATGAAAAACTTATCTGGGTGGTAATGGCTTGACAAAGTGAGTATTTGCTAGCCCTCCAGACAAACTCTAGCCATCTCGTAGCTCCAAGGTACATTTTCGAAAGGCTGATCCTTTGATACAAAGCGAGCTGAAGGCTAGAATTCCACAGACATGGTAAACGGAGGGTTAAGAATTAAACTCAACCCAAAAACTTTTAAACGAAATATTTGGAGAGCTCTTTATGTAAAGGAAGTTGAGGAATTAGAAGACCTGGATTCAGAGCTCAGAGACAGAAGGACCACAGAACTGAAAAAAGAAAAAAAAGTCAACCGTTATTGATGAATTATTCACTATATGCAAAATACTGTGCCAGAGGCCGTGGGGGATCCACAAATGAGGAGAGATGTCGCCTGGGGAGGGGTCCTACTGGGCTGTTAGTGAGTCTCCTGGCCACAGTGTGGCCACCCCATTCCGGTCTGCTCTCCTCATGAATCTCCCGACCCAGCTTTCTAAGTGCAGACCTGACAAAGGCACGCGGGCCTCTTGTGAGGCGCCTGAGGTCTTCGTGCACCTGGCTCTTCTCTTTTGCAGCCCAGTCTTGCACAGAGCCCGGGCTCAGTGCACAGTGGTCTCCTTGCATCTCCTGAACAGGAAATGCTGTTTCATCCTTCCAGCCATCAGCTCGTGACGTCTTCTCCACCTGGGTCCCCCTATCCCACTGTCTGCGTAGATGATCCTCATCCTTTAAGGTCCAATTCAAGCTTCTCTTATTTCCTCCTTTGGGCTTTCATCGTGCTTACACTCGTTGATTCATCCAGTCAATAGATGTGTTTCGTGCTATTCGGTGCCAGCCCTGTGCTGGGAGCTGGGGATGCAGCAGGCACTAAACAGACTTGTTCTCTGCTGGTGGTATTCGCAGGCTGGAGGGAAGACTGGGGACCTCTGTTGGTGCATCTAATACAAGGATTTATTTCCATATCTTCCCCAGCTGATGCTCCAGGGCAGAGACCAGGCCTTACCCACTTTCATGTTCCCAGGGTCCAGCAGGGGGGTCTTAGCACACAGTAGGTCCTCAAGAACTGCCTGCTGAATGGAAGGCCAATTGTCCTGGCAGGTAGGGAGGAATGATGCTGGGCGCACAGGACCAGTGTCCCCACCCCTCCAGGCCTACCTGTCAGAGTCACACTGCCCAGCGACTCCTCCCTCTCCGGGAATGCCTCTCCCAAGCTCTTTGTGAGGCTGTCACTCCTCTTAAATGTGTCCATAGCGGCTGCTGGTCCAGAGACCGTCTCGCACAGCTGGTCAGCACCACCTGGGAGAGCCAGGTAAGATGGGTGGCTGTCTAGCTCAGGGCACCCCGAAGTTGCTGTTTCTTTCACATATGAATTCAACAGCCGCCCCAGACCAGTGGCTTTCAGGCCTGCCTGCATCCAGGGCGGATGTGAAAATGGGGCCCTGAAACCCAGGGCTTCAAATTCTCATCTGAGGACAAAAGAAGTTCCTCTTCGACCTTCAGGCTGATGCCAATAGACGTCCTGGGGGTGAGGAGCACCTGTGGCCCGAGTCGCGGGGCACAGAAGGAGGGCTCCTGTTCTAATCTTCAGTCACTTGTGTTCTTGGTTCTGGTTTTTGTCATTGGCAACACTTGTGCGGCTGTTACTTAGGGCCGCTCTCTGTGGTTTAAACACAGCTGTTGAAAAGGCGTAACTGAAGTCTGCAGTAGCTCATGGTTAAAGAGCACTAGAATCTGGGGGGGACACCTCTAACAGCTCTGCAAGTTCACAGGAGTCAGTATTTCTCAAGCTCAAGGATACTTTTATACACGAGGGTTTTGAAAGAAAACCTAAAAGCTTAGAATGGTCTTTTCCTTCATAAAGCACATGTCGCCCCCCCGCAAATGGTTGGGAGCTGTCAGCACAGAGGAAATAGTAACAGAATCTCCATCTAGAATTAACCTCATCATCAGCCTATGGGCAAAGAATTAGGGGAACTGAGGACAGGAGGGGGGCTGTCCAGTGTGAGCTCAGGGACCCAAAACTGCCTGTTGACTAAGGTTTTCACTCAAAGAGAAGTCCTAGGCTTGCTAGTGATCTTAAGTAAGTTATATATATACTTATTATATACTTATTTCAAGTATATATATGTTAATACATAGTTGTTTCAAAGCCACTCTCCAAAAGTTATCTTCTCTTCTTTCTTTTTTTTGCAGGGGAAGATTCGCCCTATGGCAACATCTGTTGCCAATGTTCCTCCTTTGTTCTTCCTCTCCCTCTCCCCTCCGCCTGTCCCAAAACCCCAGTACGTAGTTGTGTATCGCTGTAAATCCTTCTGGTTCTTCTATGTGAGCCGCCACCACAGCATGGCTACTGACAGACAATGGTGTGGTTCTGTGACTGGGAACCAAATCTGGGCCGCCAAAATGGAGTACAGTGAACTTTACTAGGCCATCAGGGCTGGCCCTCTCATCTTCTTTTCTTGGAGGAATAACAGAGCGCCCACATCCTGAGGGACCCGTTTGTCTGCCATCTTATTTATTCCTGCCCCAAAGGCAGGGACAAAATTATTGAAATTTAAAATGGTTGAACTTCACCATATAGAGTAACTGGACTCTGCTTTTTTAAAATGCAAAGGAAAAAAAATCCCAGTTTACAAAAGATGTGGATTAAGATTCTTTTCCTTTACCCAAAGAATTCAGAACAGTGGCCATTCCCCCATGCACTGACATTTCATAGGCCATTCACCAGCTGCCAGGGCGTCCACCAGAGCAGGAGGAACCTGGACTAACAGGCGTTCAGCTGGAAAGAAGATAAAGCATCTCTGTATTAGGATATGAGAAACAAGGAAACTGTGATTCGCTTTATACTCAAGTCTTCATGACCATATCTCCTGCATGTGCTGTTGGAGCTAACAAATCTGAAACTTCCAGAAGGCTCATTTCATGGGTGCTCCACAGCATCCAGGACAAAATGACCCAACCTCAGGATGTTGCTTTATCGTGAAGGGAGATGGTTAAGAGCCACTTAACATGGACTCTTGGCCTACAGTCTGTAAACTTCCAAGCCCCTAGGAAAATATGAACAATGATTAGAACTTAGACAGGTCAATCATTATTTCAAGTGTTAGAGGAAAAAAGGAGAGCAAATTCTGGTCTGTCTACAGACATTGGTTGGGTTTCCACTCAACAGAGTAAAAATGTGACTCCTCCCTCACTAATAGATTGGACGGCAGTAGTTTTTTTTTTTTTGAGGAAGATTAGCCCTGAGCTAACATCTGCCACCAATCCTCCTCTTTTTGCTGAGGAAGACTGGCCCTGAGCTAACATCCATGCCCATCTTCCTCTACTTTATATGTGGGACGCCTGCCACAGCATGGCTTGACAAGTGGTGCCGTGTCCTCACCTGGGATCTGAACCGGCAAACCCCGGGCTGCTGAAACGGAACACGTGAACTGAACCGCTGTGCTACTGGGCTGGCCCCTGGATGGTGGTAGTTTCACCTCTACAAGCACTTATATACAAATGTGCACATGAGGGCTCATGGAGGGGTGAGGGCCCCAGTCCTCTTTCTCCCGTTAAAAGCTTCGTTATGTCAGTTTGTCTTAAATAGTTGTCTTCAAGGCATGAAACTGATGCCTGAGGTGAGGCTCATGCAGGCGGAGTTTCAAACCTGAGCCACATGGCGGGCAGACAAGGGGGTCTCCTCTGCTTAGTGGCACCCACTCAAGGAGGAGCAGAGAGTGTCTGCAAAGCCAGGAGCAAGAAAACAAGAAAAGACGATACCGGGAAGCTACGACAATGGCGCCCCAATGGCGGCCCCATGTCGGCTGGAATGAGTCCTACAAGGAGTGGAAGACATGACATTCAGGGCCCAGCTGGTCTTTTCCAGATCATTCCCTCACTCAATGTCTATGAGCGTTGGCGGGACTCCAGTGGGCAACACAGGCCTAGCCTCTGCCTTCGAGGAGTTTATAGTCTAGTGGAGACAGACACTAATTAATCACACAGATAAAGGTATCATTACGCGTTGTGTTATTTTGGGTCAGAGAAGCAGGGGCGTCTGCCTGGTGGGGGCCTCTTTCCAGAAGCGGTAGCATTTGAACAGAATCTGAGGGATGATTCAGTAGGGCTTCCCCAGGCAATGTGTGTGCGGGCGTTCCCGTGTGCATGCATGCATGTATGCTGGGAGCTGGGAGCAAGGCCTTTCAGGCAGAGGGAGCAACTTGTGCACTGGCCCCAGGATAGGAGGCAGACGGCATATCCAAGAACTGAAGGGAGGCCAGTGTGATGGGGCTACAGAGTGAGCAGGAGACGGGGAGGGAAAAGCAAGGCAGGGGCTAGATGGCACGGAACTTTGCAGTCACTTCTGGGATGTTGGCTTCCATTGCAAGGGCAAAGAGAAGCTGTGGTTGTTAATTTTATGTCAACTTGGCTAAGCTCCGCACTCAGTTGTTTGGTCAGACACCAGTCTAGATGTTGCCACGAGGCCATTTTCAGATGTGAGTAACATTTAAATATGTAGACTTTGGGTCAAGCAGATTACCCTCCAAAATGTGGGTGGGCCTCATCCAATCAGTTGAAGGCCTTAAGAATAAAGACGGAAGTTCCCTGAAGTAGGAGGAATTCTCTTCAAGACTGCAGCATACAAACCTTGCCTGACTTTCCAGCCTGCTGCCCTGTGTAATGTGGACTCAGGGCTGTGGCATCAACTCTTGCCTGACTTTCCAGCCTGCTGGCCTGCCCTACAAATTCCAGACTTGCCAGCCCCACAGTGGCAGGAGCCAATTTCTTAAAATAAATCTACCTATCTCCTGTTGGTTGTTTCTTTGGACTAATACAGAAGCCAAGAAGGGTTCTATGCTGGGTAGTGATATGATCAGATAGGAATTAGACAATATCACGTTGGCTGAAGTCTCAAAGAGGGACTGGGGTGGGGGAGGCAAGAATGGACTTCGGGCCAGTCAGGAGGGGTTTGGACTGCCAGCTAGAGATGATGTTAGCCTGAAATAGGGGGGTGGCCTTGGCAATGGAGAGAAGTAGATACCGGAAACATTCCAGAAACATTAAAATGGTAGCATCAATTATTCATAGATGAGACACAGGCGGGGGACCAGGATGAGAGTCGGGCTCTGGCTGGAGCATTGGAGCATGATGGCAGCATCCCCCGAGGCCGGGAGCACTGGGGGAGGAGCTCATCTGCTGGAATTGAGTGTGAATAAATATCACGTGGGCAGGTGCATATATAGAACGAGACCTCAGAGGAAGGGCCCAGGATGGAGATAAATGTCCACTTGGGAATGACATGGAGAGAGAGGGTGACGTCTCAAGGCATCAGAAGGTGAGGAGGCCAAGGGCTGAGCCTTGAGACACTTCTCCGTTTAAAAGCAAGGAGTGCCGGAGAAGTGAAGGAGGGCATGGTGTGGCTGAGCCTGTGTCAAGCACATTTGGGAAACCCGAATCCTGGGTTCCCTCTGGGAGACTGCCTTGAGCATCAGCACACCAAAGGTTCTAGGAATAAAGCAGCGAAGAAAACCCAGTATTTCCCCAGTGCACCCGAGCGTGGCTCTCAGAGCATCGTAGGATTTACTCCAAGCCTGTGGGACAGGCCAGCCTGGGAAATGTTGATGTCAGAGGGGGAAGCTGGCGGGGAAATCTAGGTTTCCTCAGGACAAAGGGAGTGATGGCTTTGATGAAGTTGTGGACGCCAGGGTGGAGCAGGAAGGAACTGCATTCTCTCTGGGCTCAGCGGAGAGAGCTGGAAACAAAGCTTAGCCAGGACTGGCGGCTGGAGAGAAGGATTGACGCATCATGCCCAGAGGCCTGGACCACGGGCACAGGGATGGGAAGAGGATGGAGCTGGGGGAGACCCGAGGCTTGCCCTCAAACGGGCAGAATAATCTAAGGATGCATAGACCTGCAGAGAGATCCTTCATGCAGGGATGAAGG
Organism: Equus caballus; assembly: GCF_041296265.1. Taxonomy (NCBI): domain Eukaryota; kingdom Metazoa; phylum Chordata; class Mammalia; order Perissodactyla; family Equidae; genus Equus; species Equus caballus. The sequence goes on from NC_091714.1 coordinate 10,434,777, forward strand.
GGGCGGGGGGGAGGAGCCTGCTACAAGGTCCTGGGGTGTGGATCTAGAAGAGGACCAGGTGCATAGCCCAGATAAAGAGATTAGCCTACTGCCCTGGCTGGAGGCACGGGTGGTGGGGTCGCAAACATTTTCCCACTGAGGCTCCAACACACTCCGGCCGTCCTGCCTTCATGAGCAAAGCAGAGCACACAAGGCCTGCCATGGGGACCATGGTGGCCTGTGAGATCCTCAGAAAGAGGAACTGAACGGGACAGGCAGGCATGCTCTCTGGCTCTGAGAGGGAGCGACACTAAGAGGTGACAAGTGCTGATGGTGTCTGACTCGCAGATGTGCCCCCAAGCCCCTCACCAGCATAGTGAGAGGGTGTAAGTGGAGGGACCGATGAAAGGACAGTGGGGACTGTGACAGGCAAAGACAGGGGAAAAAGTGGGTGCTAATGACAAACTCATGTTCCACAAAGTGGCTCAGGCTTGACCTTGACTCTCCCTGAACATGAAGCTGGCTTTGAATTGTAGGAGATCATTTAGTTTAGAAACCACAAAGGATTTGGGCTCATTCAGAACTCGGTCATTAAACAGCTCGTGGGCTGGATCTCCTTTCGGAGAGAACTTTGTCAAGAAAAAAATATTTGTCAGATGAGAACTTCAATAGGCACTTTCTAAGCCCAGGAGACCCTGACTGCTTAGGGCTTTAACAAGGAGTTGAGAAAGACACAATGAGAAGATTTGTAGAGAATTGGGCAAAGCCAGCTCTTTCTGCCTTCGGAGTAGAAAACAGGAAAAGGGAGCCTCAAAGAATGAGCTTCATGTGCTACTTTGCTGGTTTCATTCATTCATTCAAATATTTCCTGTGTACCTACATATGGCAAACATCCTTCTAGGTGCTGTGGATACAGTGGTACATACGATAAGTCCTCTGTTCAGTTGAGGCTTATACTCTAGGCAGGGCCGACAAACCCGGAATACAGACTTTTAATAATTTAAGTGTGCAAACAAATCACATTTAATAACAGACCTTAAACTTGGCTCAAGATCACCTAGGGTAGTGATTTTCAACCATGGGTATTTTGCCCCCAGAGGAAATTTGACTACAGACAAAAATATCTGGAGACATTAGTGGCTGTCACAAGTCGGAGGGAACGCTACTGGCCTATGGTGGGTAGAGCCCAGGGATGCTGCTGAAACATCCTTCAATGCACAGGACAGACCCCACAGCAAAGAATTATCCAGCCCAAAATAGCAATGGTGCTGAGGGTGAGAAAGTCCGACCCAGAGCCTTGCTACTCAAAGTGTGGTCCGTGGACCAGCAGTATCAGCATCACGGGAAGCTTGTTAGAAATGAACATCATCCTGGGCGATTCAGAGGCACACGAAAGTTTGAGAAGCACTACCGTAGATGCAAATGCTTGTTAGCAAGCAGGACAAGAGCCTGGTGAAGTCCCCACTCTCATCCTTTTAGGTACCCTGACAAGCACACACGTGAAAGTTTGCTTACCAGAAAGGCTTCAGTCATATAGAGATTCCTCTCTCCTGGAGATTCTTATCTTTGGTAGAGGCTAAGGATCTGTATTTTTGGAAAACTCCCTGTACATCTGATGCAGACAGGCTTGGGATTCATGGCAAACACTGCATGTAGTAGCTAAACCCTCAGCCTGAGTTTCTGTTATCACTAGCTGGAGAATCTAAGCAGTTGGCTAAGAATGGAGCTGTTCCAGAGAAAGATGGGTACCATTTATAAGATGCTCACATTACTCAAAGAGCTGCTATTATCTAGTCAATTATGGAAAGTCTGCCTAATGAAATGGCCAGGCTAGGTTTTCAAACTGTTCATTTTTATTGTTTTTACAGCAGTGTAACTTTTTGTTCAAAGAAAATCTTACACAGAACCTCAATTCCAAAAGAGACGAGAGGGAGTGACTCTGGCTTACAAGAACGGGCCCTGCTCTGGTTGCAGTGGACGCAGTTTGAAAACATCACGGAGGCAACAGCTATGGCCTGGAGTGGAAGCCAATTTTAGGTAAGAAAGGCCCTATTAAATTAAACTTCATTAAAAGAGATCTTGTCCACATTTGCAGGCTCCCATAGAGTCAAGGATGTGGCTATGAGCATGAATTTTAACTGTGACTGTGGAGTGGGAAACACCAATTTTCATTCTGTTGCAAAAATAATTTCATGGGTATATACACAAATATTCCTAAAAATAGTTCTGAAAGCATACATTCAAGAAAATAGGAACAGAAAATGGCATTGGTGAGGAGAGTGATTTTTTGATCTGATGGAGAAAATAGGTCTCAGTTTCTCTGCATTTAAACTATGATAATTTGGGTGCCTGTGGTTCAGGGGTATTGTAATTCATGGAAAGACTTTGAACTGTCAGATACTATGGTGTCCACAGCTCTCAAAAGCTCTGTTTTGAGGGCCTGCCTAGATCCCGTAGGGCAATATATAGAGAGAGCACTAATTAATGCAATTAAATACAGAAGAAAAAGAAAGCACTCAGTAGCTATGACCTTTTTAGTTTAACTAACCGAGTTAATCCAAAACATGCATATAGCAAAATGAAAACTAATGACTATCCCTTTTTTTTGCCATACTATTTTTTCCACCTGGATGCCAAAGCCTTGTCCTTCAATGTAAAAGCAATAAAGATGGCTTTGTCCTTGCAAAGTTTTAATTTCCCTCAAATTTTGTCAAGTTCTCTGAGCACACACACAAAACTGCCGTGCTGCATAAATGAAAATCAATTCTTCTATTGAAGGTCAAAGCTAGAAACATTTGCGTGTGTTTCTACTCCATGGGGCACAGTTTCTGCATCATCAGAAACTACTAAATATTGTATAATGACAGAGATCAACTTGGGCTGTTTGCAATATTGTGAGACAAATGGATGAGAACAAAGCTAAAAACTGGGCACTAGAAATCATGATAGGAGAGGGCCTTGCTTTATCATTATCACCAGGAAAATCTGATAGGCTGTTATTGAAGTTTGAGTGGCATTCATATGAAGGCCTTAACAAGGGCCTGGATGCAGGGACCAGCTTATATTTCATTCTGTACTGTAATGTTATCAGATTTTATCTTTAGCGCTGAGGAAAATTAAGAATGCCAGTACAGAACTAGCAGATACTATTTATAAATCACTATACCTTAAAGGAAAAGAAATGCCCATCCCTTATGGCCATATACTCTTTTCTCTTTAATCGACATAGATTGGTTAAAACGAATAAGAATCTGGGCTGGCCCCATGGCCAAGTGGTTAAGTTTGTGTGCTCTGCTTCGGCGGCCCAGGGTTTCACCATTCGGATCCTGGGCGCGGACATGGCACCACTCATCAGGCCATGCTGAGGCGGCATCCCACATAGGACAACCAGAGGCATGCACAACTAGCATATACAACTATGTACTTGGGGGCTTTGGGGAGAAAAAGAAGAAGAAGAAGAAAAAAAGAAGATTAGCAACAGTTGTTAGCTCAGGTGCCAATCTTTAGGAAAAAAAGGAAAAAAAAAGAATCTTCAATAAGGTGACTGTATAAATCAATTAATCAATCAATCTATTTATCTGTACACAAACTTCAAATTTTTTTCTGCTTTATTTCCCCAAACCGTCCCCTACCCCCCCGTACACAGTTGTATATCTTAGTTGCAGGTCCTTCCAGTTGTGGGATATAAATTTTTTTAATATATAATATTAGCACTAACCATTTGGAAATTAAAAAGGGGTAAGTTCTCATTTACAACAGAAAAGAGAATCACAAAACTTTAGGAATAAACCTAACAAATAATGATAGGTAGGTTTCGTATCAAGAAAACTGTAAAACAATATAAAGAATTTAAGGAGGTTTTGAAAAACATGGAGAGACATTCTATATCTTGGAGTGGAAGAGTCTGTATTTTAAATATGTCAATTCTTCCTAGATTACTTTATACATCTATGATAATCAAAATCCCAATATGGTTTTGACAAACCATATTGACAAAGCATTTTGACAAGCTGGAAAAAATGATTCTAAGCTTCATCTGGAAGAACAAATGAGTGAGAATATTTGCAAAAGTAAAATAATGAGGGGAAAGAATTGTCCTCAGGAAAAAAAAATGAAACATTGAAACAAAATAGAACATTCTCAAATAGGCGTAGATTCTGTAAGATGCAGTATTTGATAAATATAGCATTGCAAATCAGTGGAGAAAGTGTTGACTATTCAATAAATGGAATTGGGATAAACAGTTAATCATTTTGGGGGAAAAAATCTAGAGTTGGAGCCATACCTCAAATCTTATACCAAAGATTTAAATGTAAAAAATAAAAACATACAAGAACTAGAAAAATATACATAAACTTATCACATTTGGGGGGTCGGGAAGCCCTTTCTAAACATAAATGACAAGGCAGCATACATAAAGAAAAGATGAGTAGTTCTGACTGTATAAAAATTTTAAACATGTATGTCAAAAAACTCCATAAAATGAAAATGATAAAGTAGAAACATGTTTGTTTCATACATAACAAAGGGTAATATCTTCAAAGAGCTCTTACAAATGATTGGGAAAAAGACAAATATTCCTATAAGAAAATGGGCAAAAGAGATGAACAGGCTCTCACACACAAAGAAAGAAATATGGTCAGCAGTTATATTTAAAAAGTTTGTGATTTGCTCCCCCAATTTCAAACAAGCAAAGTCAAAGATTGATTTTCAGTGATAACATATAGTCTTGGTGAGAGTAGGGAGAATAGGCAAGCACGTGTACTTTTGGTGAGAGTATAAATTAATACAACCTTTGGAGGAACAAGTTTGTTATATATCTCAAAACCTTAACACAGATATCCTTTGGCCCAGCAAAAGCACTTTTTGGCATCTGACCTAAGGAAATTTTCATGAATTTTGATTGCAACACTGTTTTTATTACTAAAAACCGAGAACAGGGGCTGGCCCCATGGCAAAGTGGTTAAGTTCATGCGCTCTGCTTTGGCGGCCAGGGGTTCACTGGTTTCTATCCCGGACACAGACCTACACATCACTCATTGAGCCATGCTGCGGCGGCGTCCCACGTGCAGAGTGGAGGAAGATGGGCACAGATGTTGGCTTAGGGCCAATCTTCCTTAAGCAAGAAAAAAAAAAAAAAAGAGGAAGATTGGCAACAGATGTTAGCTCAGGGCCAATCTTCTTCACACACACACACACACACACACACCCCAAACTGAGAACAACTGAAATATCAACAAGAGGGGATTTGTCAAATGAATTATGACATATGATCACACAATGGACTGCTATACACCTATTATGGATGAGAGTAGAATGGTTCATAGTATATTGAGAGGAAAAAAAATCTGTTTTCAAAATAGTAAGGTACAATGTGAACCCATATTTGTGTAAAAATATATTATGTAGAGAAAAAGTATTAGAAGGATACATCAAAATGTTAATGATGGATATATCTGATTGGTAGGATTAATTAAATTTAATAAATTAAAATTTATTTCAATTTTCTTTTTTATGCTTTTCAAGGTTTCTACAATCAACATAAATTATGTGGTAATGAACAAAAGATGTCACTTTTAAAACAGAGTTTGGAAAGAGGCATAAAACATTTGCAAAAGGGATTGAGATAGTGTTGGCTCCCCACGTTTCGTAAATTTAGACGTCAACGGAACCATTTCTGCTGCTTTGAAAAGTAATTATAAATTCATAAGTTTCATCAATAATTTTAAAAATATGTCCTCTCCACTTCTCCGGAAGTCTGGTTGTGAGTGAGTAAGACGTTTTTTAGATTCCTTTTTCATTCCTAAAACTATGAGAAGGAGGTCATTTGACTCATGGGGGCCACTTGTAGCTCTTGGAATTTTAATCCTCCTCCTGGCCCTCTGGCAGCCACACAGTGCTCTATGGGGCCAAGTCACAAAATTAGCTCACTTAACACAGATTATCTCAGCATAACATTCATCTCTGGGAAAGTGCCTTTCATGCTACTGGGCATTGCATTCTCCATGTGCCAAAAGACCAGCCAGATTTTGCGCCATGAGAAAGCAAGGAGAAAGAGCATTTTCATGGGAGTCAGGAAAACAAGTTGTATTGTCCACTCTCTGCCACCACCGAGTGACTTAACTTCTCTGGGTTTCTCAGATCTGAATAATAGGGGGCTGGAGAGATGACCAGTGAGGTTCCTACCTGTTTTGGGGTGCAGGATTCTCTGCAGGGCTCATGTTCCCCAACTTTCTGACTCCACTGATAATGAGTTGCTTTATGCGCTTCAACGTGCGTGTGACTAAACTTGAATAACTTCCCTATCTCTGCATCAACCCATTTCTTGTATTTTTGCCTTAGTCCCATGAGCAGATGGTAAATATGTGGAAGGCACACAGTAGGTAAGCACTTAATAAATGCTGGTTAACCTAATTCCAGCCCACCATTAACTTCAATTCAACACCTTTCCACTTAGAGTGACCAAAATGAAATTATTCAAACACCTTACTTTGGATTATATCTGTATAAGCACCTGTAAGAGCTCGCCAACACATCTCTAGCATCTCGCCCCTAGGGCCCCACACTGGCCTCAGTGGGCCCACAGCAGCCCTCCAAGGACCAGTCCTATGAGTTCTCATGTGCTGAGTCTGAAAAAAGGCCAAGGCGACAGGAAATCAGATGAGAATGAGTTTTATCTAAACTTGCTCAGAAGACTGGTGGTAGTGACTTCGTCTGCCCTTACTGGTGCCCCTTGGTACTTTAATAAAGGATGATAAGCCCTGTGAAATAAAAATGTGTCAGGGTGGAACAGAATCCAGATGAATTATTTATTAGCAAGCACCTTGTGATCAATAGCAGCAAAGTCTAGATTTTGACAACGTAACAAAACAATTTCATTTTCCTTTGTATTCTTTCCAGCGCTTGCAACGTGACTTGCAATATTAGTCAACAACTCACTAAATGTCTCTTGTATCGGACCAGATGAGAAGAAAATTGAGTTTCCAGTTCTAGAGATTAGCATGAACTGGTCACCGATTTCTACATGTTTTAAAAAAAACACATACGCATTATATAAAAGACAACACTTTCTAAATGCCTATTCTCTCTCCAGCCACATAGACACATTGATACCTCTGAATGTCTTTATGTTTTTATTTTCCCTTCTGGCAAATACAGTGACTCGCTCAGATTCCAAGATTGGTTGGCATGAAGAGTGAATTAGAATCTGAATCTTTATGCTTTTTGCCTCTGATTATCCAAGCAAGGCCCTGGCCCCACCCCCATTGTGTGACAGTCAGCGGACTCCAGCTGAGACCACCATGAAAGAGCAGTTTTAACTGTAAAGAATGTGATGTTTGATATACTTTTTTTAATCATCTGGTCGGCAAGGTAGGAGCTTCTCAATTCTTTTGTCAGTTAACTTAGAAGAAATATGACTGAGAAATTCTTCAAGTTTCCAGCCCAGTTTCATCCTGCAAAGGCCTGATTCCCTCAGAGTGAAGCATGGTGGGCTTTTCCTTTCTGTTCTCAGCCCTTCGAGTTGGCCAGCAGACTAATGGGTTCCATCTGACAGAGCTGCTCGGAATGGCCCCATCCAGGGATGTCTGGGGGCCTGAAGCCCCTTACCCACCGGAGTACCTTGTGTTTCACTTTTGTTCAGGCTTTTAGAAAAATCCCAGAACGGCAATGCAGCCCCACAACTGGACTAACCCAGAAGATTGGTCTTCAGAGGCCCTCAGCTGCTTGTTTTTGAAACGGAGGGGGCAATGGATGGTGACATTCCCCCACCTGCTGCCCACGTCCTTCCCTGCAGGTCTGGACCATGGCAGTCTCGGGCCTGAGCCTCTGGGCCCTCGTTAGTACTCAGTCCCAGACAGTGCTGGCCAGCCCGCCTGTGCTGGCCCGAGGTGGAGTCCAACCCCACCACCATCTTTGTTGTACGCAATGGAAAGGAATGACTGAATTTGTCCTGGACACATGCAGCATTGATAAATGAAGCTGCCCAGCCTGGACAACTCCTTGCTGGGGTGTCTCTCTAATAACCATCTTCCAAGAAGCAGGTACTGGAAACAAGACAAGAGCACATGTTCCCACCTCAGACGGAAGAAATTCTGCTGGGGGTGGGAGAGGGCCCCCTCTCCCACAACATGCACACACACAGAATCAGAGCAGACAATGCAGGAACCAGTGATCTCCTGTTACCCAGACCTGCTCCAGCTCCTCTTCTAGCTTGGAGCCCTGGAACTGGGGCCGGGCCTTCCCAGAAGGCACTTCCAGCTGCTGCCATGCTGTTCCCTGGGGGCAGGAGCTTGCTCTATCCAGGCTCTGAGTCAGCTTGCTGCCTTCCCCTCCAGACTCCAGGCTTATAGCCGGGGGTGAGGACTCTGCCCTATTCACCCATAAACCCCCGGTCTGGCCCAGAGCTTGGCACCTGGGAGACACCCAGTGGTTCCTTGTGGAGCCAGTCCTGAGACCACCAATCCTCACCTCCGAGTGGTCCTGGTGTCTGACTGTCCTGCCTCACTCCCTTTCACCTCCTGGGCAGCCTCCTGCCGGGAAACAAGGAGCTCCTATGGGGTTTCTAGTCTTTTCCCTGACAGGCAGAGTGGGTGCCTGGGAGGAGGAGACCAAGGATACAGTTCTTGCCCTGACGGTTCCTAGCTGGCATGACCTCCATTCTCTAAGGAGGCCGTCAAATCCCACGGTGCTGTCTGTGCCTCACATGTTTAAAATGCTCCATGTGCACTCGGTGACGTTTTCAGGCAGTGACTCTCAAGCATTGCTGTGTGAAAGGATCCCTGGGGGAGTGTGCTAGAAGCAGACTCCCAGGCCCCACCTCCTGGAGATGTTGATCTGTGGGTTCCAGCCAGGGCCTGGGAATCCACATTTTAAGGAGCAGCTTCGGTGACGTGTCCAGGGAATCTGCAGACCTCAGAGTGGCAGACAGCACCTTAAAAACTGCTCCTCCCACCGCTGTGTATCAGAGGTACAGCTTCCACAGACCCACTCGTGGGAGCCCCCACCCACAGCTCTCTAGAGATGCTGCAGGGAGAGCCCAAGCCACAGCTCCTGGTGGTCACCGCCCCCCACAACAGAAAACCGAGGGTCTGCACAGACAGTGGACGAAGGCGGGGCCCCTCCCTCCAAGAGCTTCCAGTGGGGTGGCGAGGTGTCGGCCCTGGGAGCCCCACTGGCCCTTCCCATAGTTTGCACGGTTAGGGGAGGCTGGCCCCCGCTTCCTTCCCTCACTGCCCGGACCTTCTGGTTTCACGATCAGCGATGGACTCCTACGCTGTTCTTGTGCTGTTCGGCCACAGGCTTCAGGCTTCAGGCTTCAGTGCTCCAGGCTACAGCTGCACAATCTGTGATCTCCTGTTACCCAGACCTGCTCCAGCTCCTCTTCTAGCTTGGAGCCCCGGAACCGGGGCCGGGCCTTTTTTGGATCCCTTCAAACTGAGCCTTCTGACCTTTCCATGCAAACGGCTCTCTGAGCTGAGGAATCGAAATTATTTTGTTTAATAAATGATTAACACCTGTGTTCCTTGCTTAACCCACAGAACCCTCAGATACTAAGAGAAGAAAGTAAGACTCCAAGAACCTCTATACGTTATGCATTTACCTTTTCCATTCCACCCAACGGCTCGAGAGCACCTACTCTGTGCCAGGTGCATGTGTATGGTTTGTGTCCCTTATACTATAAACCGAGTGTGGCTGCTTTGTCTTCAGTCTCCCCTTATTCATCCTAGGGAAGGACAGTCGCTCTCACATTTGGGACTTTGAGACATGTATGTGCTTGGTGGGGAATCCAACTGCGGAATCAGAGTGTCCAGGAGAAGGCGCTCACATGTGTATTGAAAAAAGTAATATACATCTGTTAAAACAAAAAAAATTAAAACCTTTAATCTGCACCAGTGATGGACACCCTTGGCCCAGGCCAACCCCGGGCACTTGACAGCTGCTCAGTAGGTGTTAATGAAAACTCAGGCAGTGCAGCCTTCTGCACTTTCCCTCCCTCCCTGGCCCTCCATCTACGGCATGCTTCTCCCACTCACAGGCATATTGTTCGAGTGAAGCAGAGTAAATATCAATCTAAAGGAACTCAAGAGCCGCTCTCAGTAACGGCTCTGGACCGATTTCCTAGAAAGGATAGTCCTTGCACCAGGCCAGTGAACATTTCCAAGCTCTGAGGACCTTGGCTCCGCCCAGATGTCTTCCTGCTTTGTGCATTTAAGCGCTGGCCATTTTTAGTTTCTCGTGAACTTTGATTCTAAACACGTCATTCTAGCCTTGTCAATTTCTTATTTCTTATGTTCCAGTGGGTTTGTGATTAGACATAGCATCGAACACGATACTATACGTCATGTCTGTGTAATTGGCTGTTTTCACAGTTTCTCCAGGTTAATGCATCCATTCCTCATAACACTTCCATGAGGCAGGCAAGGCCATTGGCTGGATCCTATTATCCAGACAAAGAGAAGAAGCCCCAAGAGATGACGCGTGATTTGCCCAGGCCAGGCAACTGCTAAGTGCTGTTGCTTAAGCAATGTTTGCTGCAAGAATGCCTACTAGAGTTTATGTAATGACATTTACTAGGTCTTTTTTCTGTTTATAAAAGCAATACACGCTCATTATAGAGAATTTGCAATATCAGAAACACACAAAGAAAAAAATTAAAATCAATTGTCAGTCCAACCATAAAGAAAAACCTGTTTATATTTCTTTCCAGTCATTTTCCTATGCTTATGCATATATTAAGATAGCTATTCAATACATTTTTGTATTGTTCATATTTTCATTTGACATTATGAAAATAATTTCCACAACTCAAATATTTCTGAAATCAATATTTTAATGATTTTGCAAGTCATCATAGAATTATACAATAATTCATTTATCCATTTCTCTATTGTTGCATACTTAAGTTGCTCCTAATTTTTTACACTATTATATGATTATTATTATTATTTTTTATACTATTACTCTACAATGAACATCTTCATTTTTACTTTTCAAGTGAGGTTTAAATTTTGTTTCCTGAGGCACTGTAAAGTGGGTGCCTATTTCAATTTCCTTTCATATTGGATTTCTTCCATCGTTTTGTTATTTTGGTTCTCACATTCATTTCTAAAACTTGCTACACTGTGGAAAGAAAGCTCTTAATGCTCCTTCAACAAATTCCAGGTCCTTAAAAGCTTTTCTTCCAGACTCTTTTCTGGGTGAAACATTTATAACTGGTATACTACACAATACTATTCATGGCAACCTGAAACTTGCAGTGAGGAAAGACGAACCAGTGAAAGAAATCATTTGAATATTAATTTAACTGAGAAATGAGAAGAGTCTGTGAAACATGGATAGTACTTTTCTTCCAAGAAGGAGCCCTCTCAGAAGGCGGGGGGCATTGGCTTTCTCCAATAGACAAGGGACAGGCAAGTCCCTACTTTGCCAGCTTCCTTCCACCAGCCCAGGCACAGAACAGCTGCCAAAGCATCTCGGAATTTAATGGCCAACCGTACGTACAGAAAGAGGCAAGTGGCTGGTTCTGGAGTGAGGTTTTCTGTGCACTTTCTGGAGAGCCAAGCTGTCTTGAAGGAGAGAGCATCAGAGGGAAGGTGGCCAACAGCGGCCACATCAGCCGCTCACTAACAGCTATCAGTACACCTGCCATGGCAGGTTGCCAGGCAGCCAGGTGCCTGGGCTGAAACCCACTTGTCACCAAGAGATGGCGTCGCCTCTGACAGCCAACTGCGTCCAGTGACGCACCTCTGCAATCTGCTCCTGTAATCACCAGCAGACTCTCGGCATCCATAATCGCCCAAATGTGCAAACAGCTATTAAAATATTGATGAAAGAAAACCAACCACCATTTATCATCAGGGAAGAGCAGTTGTGAACTGCTTTCATCTGGGGAGAGCTTCAGGGGAGGCCTGGAAAACACCTCAGTCGTCACACTGTTGGTGTGTTTCGAGCTGTAATAATTCTGAAGCAGGATTAGAATCAGAAGTGCTCACTTTCATTTCTCTCAAAGAGTCGGAGGGGAAATCCAGCCTCAGAGACTGGGAGCTGGGCAGCCCTCCCTGCAGGTCACATTCCCAGATGTTTTCCCCTCTAGCAAGCTCCTCCCTCTCTCTGTGCCAGGCCAGGAAAGAAAAGGAGCCTCCAGCAGGGAAGAGAAATCTCCATTCCACATTATTTGAACTCTGTTATACTGTTTTCTGTTCCCAAAGTTCACTTGGTAATTTTTGCAAAATGCCACACCAATAGTTTTTATTTTAGTAATGATGCCCTGGAACCATCCTGTGCACCGTCAAGTGGAAAAATGGAATCATAAGGACCCGAAATGAGGACCTTAGACAGAAGAAATAAAACCAAAGACAAAATTCTGAGTCTTTCATTGCTTTAGTCTGCGTCCAATCTTCCTTTATTGATGGGCTGCTGTCTTTCCTATATTGGAAATTCCTCCTTCCCACAAACTTGGATTCCATTTCGGCACTGAAGTTATTAGTTTTGTTTTCCTCTGGAGCTGGTAATGGCTGGATGTCAGCCCTCTGGATGGGCCGCTCTTGTCACTAAATGGCCCATCTGGGGCTCTCTGGGTGATGGATGGCTCTTAAACAGTTTCCATCTCATAATGCAAACTAGGTGGGAAATGAACCATAAACCAGCATTCTTGTATACCAGACATTGGTCAAATGGGAACCAGGATGACACAGATGTCATCAAGCTCAGAGTGATCATCAGCCTTCTTCTGGAATAGCAGCATTGCAGTTGGGGAGTTATACCTCTGCTGTCCAATATGGTGGCCACTGCCACTTGGGGATCTGTTTTATTTTAAGGTTTTTGTTTTGTTTTGCTTTTTTTTTGGTGAGGAAGATTGGCCCTGAGCTAACATCTGTTGCCAATATTCCTCTTTTTTTATTCTCCCCAAAGCCCCAGTACATGGTTGTATATCCTACTTGTAAGTCCTTCTCGTTCTTCTATGTGGGATGCTGCCAGAGCACGACTTGATGAGTGGTTTGTAGGTCCATGCCCAGGATCTGAACCAGCAAACCCTGGGCCACTGAAGTGGAGCAAGTGAACTTAACCACTATGCCACTGGGCCAGCTCCCACTTGTGGCTCTTGAGCACTCAAAATGTGGCTGGTCTCACTTGGGATGTGTTGCATGTATGAAATACATACCAGATTTGAAAGATTTAATACAAAAAGGAGAATATAAAATATCTCCATACTCTCTAAATATTGATTACATGTTCAAAAGATAATACTGTGAAGAACTGGGTGAAATGAAATATATTATTAAAATTAATTTCCCCTGTTTTCTTTTTACTACTATAAAGCCGCTACTAGGAAACCTAAAATGACATGTGTGGCTTGCATTTGTAGCTTACAGTAAATTTCTATTGGACGGTGCTGGTTTAAGCAGTCAAAAACATTCATTGGAAATCAATGGAAAATCTCTATTTATATCATTTATTGGGGTGGGATGGGGAGGGCAGTTCCCAATACTCTGCCCAGATTTGCACAGCACGGGACCTCACACGGGTGTGTAGCTCTCATTTCTTTTCTAGTCTATTTACCCTCAGATCCATTTATTGTTCACACCTTTCTGAGTGGTGTGGGAATGAAATTAAGAAGTCTGGCAGATAGAGATGAGCCCAGCTCACAAGAGACACACCACAAACCCTTTAAGTGTCTTGACGCTAGTTATTTTTAGAGCTAAATTCACAAATAAGAACAACCAAGGTCCTGCCCTGAGAATGAAATTTGGCTTTTATTTCCTCCTTCAACCTAACACAACACTGGACACACATCTAACCACGCAACCCCATCAAATTTTAAAATCGACTTTTCAGGCCGACGGCTCAATTTCTGTCCATTTATATAAAGACCATTATGTACTGGACGACCCATTGGAGAAAAAAGTCCTAACGTGGCAAAAACCAAGTTTCTTTTTTCTCCCATCAGAACGACACCCCTACAAACTCGAATAACCCCATGGTTCTTCCCCAGAGCCACTGTCCGGACCAGACTCCCATGCCTTGCCCCTGATGCCACGGCTTCCTCGAGTCTTTTTGGCTCTGGCTTCCCCCTCTCCAACTGACCTCATGGCCACTGGAGAATCTCCCTCTGCTGCTACGGTGTGAAAGCAGCTGTATGAGGCCCCACACAGACAGCATCTCATTGAACTCTCCCAAGAACCTGCAAGACAGGCGGAATTATGTTGTCCCTGTTCTAGAGAAGAGGACCCCCAGGCTGGAGGGCTGTTCCATTGGTCCAGATCACAACTGTGAATGGCCAGAGTCAGGGTCCGGGCCTCCCCCCTCCAGGCCGGTGTCCTTTCCACGACGCGGCCCTGTCTTGAGTCTCTCATGGAGCCATCCTTCTGGACTCCGGCTCCCTGACACAGGCCCAGCCGCATCTCCAACTTGAGCCTCCCCCCCTCAACCTTTCCTTCTAGTCACCCCCGCCTCCCACTAGCTTCACCATCAGAGTCCAAATTCTTCAGTTCACCAGGGACCCACCTGGGCCCACTCTTGGCCCATTCCTCACTCGGTGGCAGCCTTCTCCTCCCACACCCTCCCCAAGCCCGGCCTGCCCCAATGCCTCACCTGTTGCCTCCTGTTCAGAGCCCCTGCATCCCCATCAGCCGAACAGGCCCCGTCCCAATTCTTGGGGCCGACGGAACTGAGTCATCTGCTTGCACTCTTCATTTCTAGCTTCTGAATTCTGAGAATCTATTTGACTCTTGCTACGAACTCCTGACGTTTTTGTAAATGAGGGTAGATGTTTTATTCCTTTCAAACCTTGCTTGACCACCTAGATTTCAGACCCACTTGTGCCTTGGGGTGAGGAGCACCCCATCACTCTGGCACCTTCTTAACGGACCCCTGCCCCAGCACAGTGGGCAGGAGATGGGACTTGGCACCAGACAGGCCGTTAAACGGTGACTCTGCCATTTCCTAGTTGAGAGACTTTGGGAAGTTTTGTCCTTCCTGCGCCTCAGTTTCTCCAGCTGTAAAATGGGAATCATAATGGCACCTGCCTCCTAGGGTTGCTGGGAAGATTAAATTAACATCTGGAACACATTCAAACAATGCCTGGATGTAGTGTGTCCTATATAAGTACTGGCCACTTTCATCGCTTCCTGGTTCTGTTTTCCGGCCTGTTGAAATCTGGAGCAGCTATTATCTGCCATGACACTAACCAAATTCATTCCTTATTACCCCTCACTCTTGAGCACCACCCATGCCAGCCAAAGAAATCTAGCTGGGTCCCTGCATTCCCTTCTCAGTCGCTAGTTTCTGAAACAACGCCTCCCTTCTCCTAGCCTTTGTCACCCCCAGCCCCTGAAACACCATCTCCTCAGGCAATCCCTATCCTCGCATCTTTTGAAATCCAGCTCAGGTTTGTTTTCTTCAGACGATCCTGTGATTAATCTCTTGTGATTCTCTCCTCGGCTCATGGTTCCCTTGGCCCTCGCAAACTCCCTTTACGTCACAGCAGTGGCTCTCAATGGGAGGGAGTTTGCCTCCCATGGGACATCTGGCATTGTCAGGGGACAATTTTATTGTCATAACTGGCGGAGGGGGGGGTGCTAGTGGCATCTAGTGGGTAAAGGGGACGGATGCCGTTAAATATGCTGCAAACACAGGACAATCCTCACACACCCCCACCCCCACCAAAAAGAATTCTCTGGACCAAACTGTCAATAGTGCAAAGATTGCAAACCTTGCATCATCACCATCATCTGTCCTTGTTGATGTTCCTCTTTAAAAAAAAAAAAAAAAAAAAGCCTTCTTAGCTGTCTGCAAACCAAAGAGAGGCTTCAAGCAAAATCAAACCTGCCCACCAGTCCTTGATCATGGACTTCTAGCCTCCAGAACTGCGAGAAAATAAATTGCTGGGTTTTTCTTTTTAAAGCCTTCTGGGGTTTCACTTGTGTATGCCAGCCTCCAGCTAGATTTCTTTCGATTCTTCCACAGTACTTAAGACAGTGCTGTGCTTATAACAGATTAATTGCTAATGATTAATTTTCTAACCATACAGCCAGCCAGGAATATTTTTCATTAAATGTCTGGGACATGTCATCACAAGATAAAAAATAGCCACATAAATGTTTGAAACATTCTGCGCTCACTGACAGGAAAATACAGAAGTCTCTTTGTAGTCACCAACCGAAAGTTTGTCCAACGAGGGGATGGGCTGAGCGGAGTCAGCCTCCTGTCGGCACCAGCCACAATGACACGGGCCACCTGTTCGAGACAGGTTTCATTTCTGTATTCTTTTCTAAGAACTTGACCTTTTTGCTGGTATTCACGGGATTAACATCATATACGGAAGCAAAACCTGGTCGCCTGCATCTAAGAGAAATCGTGTCTTTCTTTTTACTAGAATGGGTGTGGAGGTGAGGAAGGTGTATCAGTGACCTGAAATTGATGTCGAGGCGTTTAAGGTGTGGGTGCACAGAACATCTGGCAACTGCTCCCTCGTCTGTCACAGGTCTTTCCTGAAAAGATAACTGAATAGCAGGGAGAAAAGACCACCACCCCCCATTCGCAGCTCTGGTGGCAGCCCCATAACTCAGTGGGGGTTTATATAGGGCACAAGTGGCCAAGCCTTGACCCACGGCTGCCCACCCATGGTAAGGAAGCTGAGGGAAGGTGGGTGGCAGCTACGGAAATTCTTGTGCTTCTCTCACTAACTCTCTCTCTGCACAGGGGTCACCAGCGTCGCAGTGGAGAAAAGAGGAGCAGCCCCATCCCAAATGCCCATGCTTCACTCGCTGGCTAGAAAAGCCTAGAATCCCAACCTATGAAGGAGGCCTGCACACATTGTGGGTGGAATTTGTAATAATAATTAGATGAAAGGTCTCTGACTTGGTGAGAATATGTGTTGTCATTTTAGATGAGGCTCAGCTGACATTCTGAATTCAGTAAGATGGGCCTGCCGCCGGCCCAGTGGTGCAGCAGTTAAGTTCACGCGTTCTGCTTCAACGGCCTGGGGTTCGCCAGTTCGGATCCCAGGTGCAGACATGGCACCGATTGACAAGCCATGCTGTGGTAGGTGTCCCACATATAAAGTAGAGGAAGATGGGCATGGATGTTAGCTCAGGGCCAGTCTTTCTCAGCAAAAAGAGGAGGATTGGCAGCAAATGTTAGCTCAGGGCTAATCTTCTTCTTCAAAAAAGATGGGCCTGAACTTTGGTAAAATTACATAAACTAAAAACTAAAGGACCAGAGGCCTCCATTCAGAGTGGGTCTCTTTTTTGGGTGCTTTCTTTTTACTTATTTATTTTTTTGAGGAAGATTAGCCCTGAGCTAACATCTGTTGCCAATCCTCCTCTTTTTGCTGAGGAAGACTGGCCCTGAGCTAACATCCATGCCCATCTTCCTCTACTTTATATGTGGGACACCTACCACAGCATGGCTTTTGCCAAGTGGTGCCATGTTAGCACCTGGGATCCAAACTGGCGAACCCTGGGCCGCTGAAGCAGAACGTGCGAGCTTAACCACCGCACCACGGGGCTGGCCCCTGGTTCCTTTCAAACACTGAATCAGAGCAAGCCCTGACAGCCTAGTGTTAAATTTCAGTGCGCTCTGCTGTGGCAGCCCAGGTTTGGTTCCCAGGCACAGAGCCACACCACCCGTCTGTCAATAGCCATGCTGTGGCTGTGGCTCACAAAGAAGAACTAGAAGGACTTACAACTAGAATACGCAACTATGCATTGGGACTTGGGGGAGGGAAAAAAAAAAGAGAGAGGAAGCTTGGCAACAGATGTTAGCTCAGGGTAAATCTTTCCCAGCAAAAAAAAAAAAAGCATAAATACTTAAAAATTTTTAAAAATTAAAAAATAATCTGAATCAACTGTAGGACATAAGGAATGCTACCAGGATCCAGTTAGAAAGTTCTGGTCCCAGTGACACCTGGGATGGCCCAACTCTTATCCTCCCAGATGGATCCACTATACCTGAGTGAGTGCAGAAGATTTACATCTTGTAAAATAATATACGTCCCCCATCTCTACCTGCTAGGGTTTAAGCTTTGGAGCAGCCCTTGGCAAAACACACACGAGGAGGGCAGTCCCACGTTGTTTGGGACAGATGACAGCTCCAGCTGGCTTCAGGTATCAGCAGTCCTTTGACAGAGCGAGAAAGGCAGACTTCCTCTGCGAGGCACCAGAAGGAAAGCTTTCAACATCCTTCTGCTAGCACGTGGGACCCAAAGCTCTGATAAGCTTGGGCTACTCTCAGCCCCCTCACCCCAGCCAAAGTGTGAGCTCTGGAAATCGGTGGCAGGTGTTAAGTGATAGCTACCTCGTCCTGAGATCTGTGCAGAGAGGGGTTAGCTCGGCCACAATCTGTGATGCTGGTCCCCAAAGCATAAACACGGGAGGCAACCACAGATGAGGCCACACCAGATCATTCAGTCCCTGGGTATTGTTCTTAAATAAGTTTCTCAAAGAATTTCCCATTTGGGTCATTACATCTCCATCTCAGGAAAGAGACCACTGGAAGGCCATTGACGCATTCCCCAATGAATCCCTTTGAGACCTGTGCCTCTCGTGCTTCTTCAGCCCTCCTGAGATGCTGGGTTGTGCCTGCAGATATGTGGAACACGTAAAAGGTGAAGCGTCTTAAAGGAGGAACCACATCTCTAACCCAGCGGTTCTCAGAGTGTGGCCTCCAGCCCAGCACCATCAGCTGCTCCCGGGAACTTGCCAGAAATGCCAATTATCAGGCCCCACCCCAGACCTACTGACCCCGAAACTCTGGAGGTGGGCCCAGCCATCTGCTTTAACAGCCCCTTCAGGTGGTTATGGCGTGTGCCCAAGTTTAAGAACCGGGGGCCTAATCATAGCATGGAATTCCACCATATTAATTAATAATAATAATGAATCTGTTCGGGCATCTCAGATGATTCCATTGTTTATAACTTCACAATTAGATTGATAGAAACAACAAAAAAAGAAGATATCAGTTAAGAATATAATTTGCCTTTATCACAGTGCCTAGTATTCAGTAAGCACTCAATAAATATACAGTGGTCCTGTGGCTCCAGGACCGCCCATGGATGCCGAAATCTATGGATGTTCCAGTCCTTTGGTTGGCCCCCTGTATCTGCGGGTTCTGCATCCGTGGATTCAACCAACCGCAGACCCCAAGGATACCGGGGGCCAACTGTATATTGAATGAGGGGGTGAATGAACGAATGAATTATTGAAGTTCTCCTTCAAAAACAAACAAAAAATGATGACGTTAAAAAAAAATTTTCCCCAGCTTTTCCTTCAAATGATCCAAAACAAGATAAACAAAACCACTAACTCTGAGCGATTTCAATAAGTATTTAGGTCTCATTCTTTGTCCCGTAAATCTGCACTGTCTGATACAGAGCCACTTGTCATATGTGTCTACTGAGCTCTTGGAATGTGGCCAACCTGAATTGAAATGTGCTGTAAGTGTGAAATACACAATTGGAAAGACTCAGTACAAAAAACGAAGAATCGGGGCTGGCCCGGTGGCGTAGTGGTTAAGTTTGTGTGCTCTGCTTCAGCGCCCT
Organism: Equus caballus; assembly: GCF_041296265.1. NCBI lineage: Eukaryota > Metazoa > Chordata > Mammalia > Perissodactyla > Equidae > Equus > Equus caballus. The sequence goes on from NC_091714.1 coordinate 10,454,296, forward strand.
GGGATTCACAGGTTCAGATCCCGGGCACGGACATAGCACTGCTCATCAAGCCATACTGTGGCGCATCCCACATAAAATAGAGGAAGATCGGCACAGATGTTGGCTCAGTGACAATCTTCCTCAAGCAAAAAGAGGAAGTTTGGCAACAGATATTAGCTCAGGGCCAATCTTCCTCACATACATAAAAAACCCAAAGAAACAACAACAAAAAAGAATGTGAAAGATTTCATTAGTATTTTTTTATATTGAATACATGTTGAAATGATAATACTTTGGATATACTGGGTTAAATAAAAAATATTATTAAAGTTAATTTCATCTGTTCCTTTTTCACTTTTTAACTTTTATTTTTATTATTGTTTTTTTTGGGTGAGGAATATTGGCCCTGAGCTGACGTCTGTTGCCAATTTTCCTCTTTTTTTTTTTTTCCTCCCCAAAGCCCCAGTACATAGCTATATATCCTAGTCGTAGGTCATTCTAGTTCTATGTGGTACGCCACCACAGCATGGCTTGATGAGTGGTGCCAGGTCCGCGCCCAGGATCCAAACCAGCGAACCCCAGGCTGCCAAAGCAGAGCATGCAAACTTAACCACTCCGCCACTGGGCCGGCCCCTCCTTTCCACTTTTTAAAACGTCACTACCACAAAATTTGCAATTATACATGTGGCTCGCATTATATTTCCATTGGACATGTTGCCAAGTATGGGTGCAAGTGAGGAAATGGTGAGGAAGTTTTTCCTCGCCAAACATGGTGGCATAAGAGCCCTCGCTGGAGGACCCCACCATTCCTCCGGGGGAGTACCCGCTCACACCTTCTCTGTCTTTTCTCCCAGGCACCTTCCAGCCTCTGCATGTTGGTTACAAGTGACTCCTAGTGACCACATCAAACTTCAGATTACACTCAGCAGACATTAGTCTACTCATGTTCATAGGCAACGAGTCTTAGCCTTAGAGCTTATCTACAAGAAACACAAGACAACAGTCGATCTAGCTCCCATAACTTAGACTTGAGTTTTCTAGGGCACCTGAGTCTTCTAGAAGGGAAAGGAGATACAGCCCCCACAAAACTGGCTGTAAATCCCTACTCTACAGAATTAAATTCTAAAGAAAGAAGAACAGTCATGTGGAAAGGCAACAATGAGCTGGTTTGATTATACCAAGTTCCAAAGGGTGATGATTGTGGCACAGTGTCATTAATATCACAGACCCCAAAGATGACACCTCTGCCAAGTTCTATGTTCACAGAGGGGAGCACACAAAGGACATAGGGGCCTCTATGGCAGGTAAGGGATAACCAGAGACACAAAGTGGGTTGTTTGGCAAGCGGCTTTTGGTTAAATCAGATGCCTGGTCTGGACCCCAAACTACAAAACAAGCAAATGTTTATGGTGAAGCAGAGCGTGGGATGGCTCCTTAGTCCGTTTCTTTTTTAAAAAAGCCCTTCCCAAGAAAACTTCAGGGAACGCCTACTGCTTCTTTGACTACAGCGCACGTTCTCTGAGCATCTCTCCTGCTCAGCGAGGCCGGTAATCCCTTCCCCGCCCGCACCTGCCCAGCCCCTCCTGTCTCCTCCCAGCGGAGCCCGGCCACACCTCCTCGCCATGGTCTACTTCCTGTCTCCTCATTGAGCTCTTTTTCTCCCTTTATTCCTGCACTGCCTTTCATGCTGCTCTACACTTGTAATAAGAAAATGCCTCCCATTTCCCGGCACAGAAAGCCTGCCCACTCTTCTGATTAACCTCCTCCAGGGGGACCTCTCTCCTGAAAAGCCCTTCTCGCCTCACCTCCTCCTCCCGCCGGGCGCACTCAGCAGCGTGGCCAGATCGCTATTTTGCCCAAAACGCCCTGCTGATTCTTGGAGGCAGTCCCTTATCTTTCACTTCCCCCTAAAACCTATTGATGGACTGACTCATTTCTCACTCAAAAGAGCTATTGTTTCATCGTCTCGCTTAATCCTCCCAAGCACACCAGTTAAAGTAATAATGATAGTAATATTCCAGTGAGTCATTTAAATATCTCGCTTATTTTTTGGCACTTAACAGCTTACGTGTTGAATTTACATGGGTGTGCGTGTGGCCTTGCATTCTAAAATTATTAACAGAATACGTCATTCCTTCTGTTTAAGTAGTTAGCTGAGCAGGCTAAAGAACCTTCTAAAGCATTTAGGTTCCTGGATTTTCATGGTCAAGCAAAGGAGGAAAAAGGGTTTATTTGTAAAAATCACAGAATGATAACACCGGAATGCATCTTTGCACTCCGTGGGTCTATTTTACGTTCACTAAAATCGAGGCCCAGAGAAGTTAAAACGCTTCTCAGGGTCACACAGCAAGTGCAAGAGCTGGGATGCAGGCTCAGTCAATTTAGCTATGGAGCCTGTGCTCATAACCATATACTTTACTGATAATAAAAATGTATATGTACTTTGGAATCTGTAAAGCGTTATCTAAACAGAAAGTATTTATTAATACAGTTATTATTAATAAATAATAATAAATAATAAAACGCCACTGACTCAGAGGAACTGCAGGGAGGTTATTACATTGAGCGCTCAGTGTAGATGAGTTGCTAGTTAGCCAAACTCTTGAAAACATGACAGTCCTGAGAGCTTACTGAGTGTTGGAGAGGAAGGGACTGGGTTCGGTGACTTGTCACCGAGTGGAGAGTGGAAAGGCATTAGGGCTGTGCTTCTCAGCTTTCACGAGAATCACCTGTGATGGATCTTGTTAACCTGCAGATTCTGATCCAGTACACGGGCCGGGGCCTCAGGGTCTGCGTTGCTAATAAGCTCCAGGTGCTGCTGACGTTGCTCTTCCACAGACCTCACTTTGCGTAGCAAGGATTTAGGGATTCCGTTTCAGAAGCAGAGAAGTCAAAGGAAAGGTACAGTACCTGGAGGGGGAGTCGGGACCCCAGGACCAGACACTGACTAGCTCTATGTGAGCGGGGCGGATCTGTACCTGTCTCTCTCTGAGCCTCAGTTTACTTGTCTGTAAACTGAGGGAGTTGTCCAGGATGATCTCCAGGATTGCTGAGGTCCCTTTAAGATGGAATGTTCTATGACTCAGCATTGCAGGGGACCAGCCAGCCTGGGGTCAGAGAGGTGGATTCCCAAAGCCTTTTTGTGACATTGATGGGATCCTTGTATCAGCAGCTTTCTTAGTGCCCCTGGCTGGGTGAGGTTGGGCCTCTCGTTTCCATTGATATGCTCCAGACCCCCTGCTCTTTCCTTTGCCCATATTTTTGAGCCATGTGGTCCCAATTTTTCCTTCCCATTAATGCCATTTAATCTTTGATTTCCCCTCCTTGCAGCCTCTGGCTTCCCCTGCTCCCTCAAAGTTGACCTTTTTCTCACCCTCGTTGCTTCATCCTCCTTTCCCCTTTCGTGGCCTTGTATATGGGAACTGATTATAATTACAGTGCATTTTTTTTTAGCAAAGCATGTCAACATTGCCCTATGCCATCATTTTGCTGATTTAACACAAACTCTTTAAAGAATGTGACATTGGTGCAGTGAGAGAGGAAAAGAGATCTCCCCTTATCTGAAATGAGCTGATCTCACTGCTCCTGGGAAGAAGTTCACCAATTCTATAGAAAAGATTCTAAATCTGTGCATACGTACATGTACGTAAGTCAAATCTTCAACCTATTAAGACATAATACATTAAGAGAGACGACCAGCAGATTCAAGATGGGAAACACAGAGGTCACTAAAATACCTATGTGGACGTAGGTATTTAGATTCCTAGGCTCTGTGAAGTGGGAGCAGAGTGATCTCAGCAAGTTAACTAGCCCCCCTTGTTTCAATTTCTCTTCCTGGAAGAAGGAGGCAAATACCACTCGCCACCCACAAAGCTCTCCGGAAGACCGTGAAGTCGCCTCTGTAAAGGGCACCCGCCAGAAGTGAGGAGCTGTAGGGTGCTTCTCTATGTCATGATAATTCTCCCCTCCAACCATCACACCTACAGTGTCCTAACCTCACACGCAAGTAAACACATTTGCATCAGAAACTGGCCTCCATTCCAACACAGGGTACGTTCACACAAGTCTGGATTTCTATAGGAAGAAGAAATAAGAGAGCTTTCAATGAACATCCTGGATGGGCAACACCCATCCTTCCAATTTCTTCGGAAAAACAAAATCTCCGGCTCCTTCCTTCCCTCAGAACTCAACCCTTAGAAGCTTGTGGTATTTCCCCAAATACCATAATTTGAATTGTGACATCTGGTTTCCAGATCTCCCTGTCTGGGATTTTTTTTTTTTTAAAGAGACAATCAGGAATTTTGACATTCTGAGCCACCACCCTGTGTCTGTGTGGGAGACTCTCTGCCTACCCTTCCCTGGCGTTGGTACACACTAGATGATTCTAGCATTTTCCCCCAAGCAAGGAATCTATTTCTTCTTATTCCTAGGATGCCATTTTCTTCAAAAGCCTTTGTCTGTTTCAGACGATACTTCAGACATGGTGGGACTTCCCCGCTCCCCACTTTCCTTAGCTCCTTCACAAACATCACAGAACATCTGGACATCAGTGAGAGTCCCACTGGAATAAAGGCCCCTCTATCTTCAGGCAGCTCCAAGAGGGGCATCATTGTCTGGCATTTCCCTGAAGTTCTTCCTTCTCTGCCCGCTTGGGCCCAGGATTTGAGAACCAGGCCCTCTAGCCACAGTCTGCTGGCCACGGCTCTCTCTTCTGAGCTGTGGATGTGATGGGGACGGTCAGCCAACAGGAGAGGAAAGTTGGAGGGCTGGAGGATGCTGACAGTCTAGGAGGAGAGTGAAAATAACTTATGCTCTCTGCTCCAGTGAGCCCATAAGTCTCCCACTCATGGCCTGGCTCCCCAAGGCCCCAAGATGGTGGGCAGGACCGAGCTGTGGTGAAGAGCAGATGTGTGTGATGGCAGATGGACCTGCACTGGACTCCCAGCTCTGGCCAGATGGCCTTTGGCAAATCACTTTCCTTTCTGAGCACTGGCTTTCTGATAAATAAACAGGAACATTAAGACTGTCTCAACATCATGGAGTGGCTGTTGTGAGTATTAAATGAGATCATACGTGGAAAGAGCTCAGCTTGATGCCTGGCACAAGAGAAGCACTCAGTAAAAAATAGCTATGAATATTATTCTACCTGTTCATCATGGACCATCAAACTAATTTCAGGAAAAGCACAGAGAAGATTTTATTTCAACAGACACCGGTAAATGCTTAAGCGGGTACGTGGAAAAGAAAGCCCAAAAGCTAATGAAGTGGCATCGCAATCATTCTGGAAAGAACAGGGCAGAAAGGGGCAGAGGAGAGAGAATGGTAGAGGCAGAAGGGAATCTCACACAGGTGGGCATAATTCAACTCTGGAGCGAGTTCTGGGGCCCGGCAGAATGCTCATGAGATGCCGAAATGACCACTTCTAATAACAATTACACAAAGGATAAATGGTGGTAATTTTGGAGGTGAATACGGAGATGCAAATAAGAATTGGGGGAAATGGTCAGAAAATGTCACCTTCTGAAAAGAAAACTGGCAAAAACCAATCAGATTCACAACCTGTGACCCCTGCATTTTTTCTTCCCTATATACGCAACAGCCTGGACATCCGATGTACAGAACACAAAGTGACTGCCAAGTGTATGGAAGATCTTATCACAGATCCATCACAGACAATATATTAATCACGAGGCAAAGAGTAAGAATCCATCAAGTTTCAAAGCAATTTCATGGTGAATCTTACAAGATAGGAATAACCAACACAAAAAGCAACCAATAATGGCTTAAAAAATTCACATGGTAAAAAATCAAATCATCAGGAAAATTTGCCTTCGTAGAAATAATAGTTCTATAAAAAAATTGACAATGACAGCTTTCATGATATTAAAAGAAATCTGATCAATAAAAATAATCTTTGTTATAAATTTTATGCAGATAAGAAATTACTCCAATAAAAATAATTTTAGTAAAATAAAAATGGAAATGGGAAAAAATTGGAAATAGTTTGGCTTTGCGATAGACAAAATTGATCGAGGTCTTAAATTGGCTTAATAGTGTTCTCCTCAGAAAGTATTTTTCTTTAACAAAAATCCATCAGTCTTGTTAAAATTCCAATTAAAATGTTTCTGCTCTTAAACATTGAATGAAGATGTCTTCGGGGAAAAGACTCCAGCAGGTGGAAGTGGTGGCGAAAACATCCTGTTCCCGTGGAACTCTTCCCAGGAGTCGCAGTGTCTGGGATGGTGGAAGACTGAGCCGCTGAGAAGGCCAGCGTTTCCTCAGGATGGGGAAGCTGCTGGGCCACGCTTCCCAAATATCTCCTCTAGAGGACACCCAGTCCAAGGGCTAATTCGGGAAATAATGGGAGATAAACTGGAGTCTTAGAAATGGTGATTGGTTCTGTGGACTAGAAGAAAAATTGTTGGATGATGAGAATTTGACCAAAGGAGGGAGTATGAGAGAGAACAAGGTGGAGGAGAAGCAAGAGGAAGGGAAGACAGGGAAGGAGGAGGGGGTGGGAGAGGAGAGGGGAAGGAGGAGGAAGGGGGGGGAGGAAGAGAAAGGAGGAGAGAGAGGAGGAGATGAGAGAGGAGAGGGAGGAGGAGAGGGGAGGAGGAGAAAGGAGGAGGAGGGGAGGAGAGAGAGGAGAGGGAGGAGGGGAGGGGAGGAGGAGAAAGGAGGAGGAGGGGAGGAGAGAGAGGAGGAGGAGAGAGAGGAGAGGGAGGAGGGGAGGGGAGGAGGAGAAAGGAGGAGGGGGGAGGAGAGAGAGGAGGAGGAGAGAGAGGAGAGGGAGGAGGGGAGGGGAGGAGGAAGAAGGGGATGAGAGAGAGGAGGAGATGAGAGAGGAGAGGGAGGAGGGGAGGGGAGGAGGAGAAAGGAGGAGGGGGGAGGAGAGAGAGGAGAGGGAGGAGGGGAGGGGAGGAGGAGAAAGGAGGAGGAGGGGAGGAGAGAGAGGAGGAGGAGAGAGAGGAGAGGGAGGAGGGGAGGGGGAGGAGGAGAAAGGAGGAGGAGGGGGAGGAGAGAGGAGGAGATGAGAGAGGAGAGGGAGGAGGGGAGGGGAGGAGGAAGAAGGGGATGAGAGAGAGGAGGAGGGGGAGGAAGGAGAGGAGAAGGACGATGGGGGGAGGAAAGGAGGGTAGGAAAGGGAGGGAAACGAGGGAGGGAGGGAAAGAGACAGAGGCAGACACGTGGGCACTGATCTAACAGGGTGGTGTTCGAGCCACTCAGTAGAAGGCGCAGAGCGAAGGCAACAGTTCTTCAGATGCTGCCCAGCTCGAGGGAATGTCCTAAAGACCACTCAGCTTCCTTTGATCTGATTCCACCCCCACCAAGCGACCCTGAGATCGCTTCCTTTGTGTCAAGGTCACCGTGACACCGGGGGAGAGTTTGCTAAATAAGGAGCCTTGTTCTCGGAGCCCAGCAAGCTGGGTGCCCATTTGGCCTGACTTCCCTCCTCAGGACCGTGGAGAGGATGGGAAGAGAGGGCGCATGGGGAACAGGGAGCGGAGAGGCAGGCCCGCCCTTGTCTCCATCTGGATGCCTGGAAAGGTCTATCCCTAATTGTAATGAAATGCTTTGATCCCATGATTTATGATACAGCATCTTGTAATTTTTTTCCAACCCCCAATCCGTCGCTTAGTATCTGATCGTCCCGAAGTGAACTGAAAAAACTGAACTTCCACAACTGTAATTTACACACAGGACTGCAGTGACCCGGCGACACCCCCGGGGACCCCTGGTGCTGGTCATTGCCGTCCTTTTAGCTGCGACATAAGTAACTGGGAGAATTCTTTCAGAAAAAAGAAGAGGAAGGCCTTTCAAGAGACTAACAGACTCTGAGCCGCACAGCCTCCTCCTCACCACCCGCTCCCCTCCAGAAAGCTGGGGACGGGCGACGCTGTCCAGGGCCTTGGCGAGTCTGCAGTAAATGACTCAGATGGCTGGTCTCAAGCGGCTCTTACGGGCTTCTGTAAGTAGAGGTACACTACGGATAATTAGAATTAATTACCTAATACCGAAAAGTTTCCAAATCTCATTTTTCCTTTTTCCTTCTTTAGATAGGAAAATAAATGTGCTAAGATTTCACTGGGACATAATCTCATTTTCCGCAGCCAAGTAATCAACGGGAGGACTCCTGATAAAGCATGAGCCGCACGTTGTATCAGCTCTGCCATTTATTCCTATCGCATTTCAGGTCGCTTTTTATGAGAATCGATGTTTGAAGAAGGTGAAGCGAGAGCTGGGTGGGAAAAGAGGAGAATATTTTTCTTAAAATAATACTGCCAGTGACTGAGCTAGGCCAGTCCTGACAAGAACCTTACAGGATGTGCGTCACTCTTCCCATTCTCCAGGTAAGAACAACGAGGAATGAGGTTTAGAAAGTGTCCAACAGCTTTAAGACACACAACTGCAGGATGGGTGGGACCTTCCTTCCACTCCATCTTCCTCCTCTCTCCCCTCCTCTCTTCTTCCTTTTTATTTTTGACCACTTTATTGTGGTGTAATTTATATATTATATCAGTAATCCATTATAAGTGTACGTTAGAATGATTTTTAGTAAATTTATTAGATTGTGCAACCATCACAACCATTCTCATCGCCCCAACAAGTTCTCTCATGCCCGTGTCCGGTCAATTCTCACTCCTACCCCCAGCCCAGGCAATCACTGACCAGCTTTCTGTCTCTAAAGAGTTGCCCTTTCTGAACATTTCACATAAACACAGTCACACAATATGCAGCCTTTTGACCTGGCTGCTTTCACTTAGCATAATGTTTTCTGGGTTCATCCATGTTATGTCAACTCTTCGCTCCTTTTTATTGCTCAGTAGTATTCCATTGTGTGGGTATACCTCATATTTTCCATCAGCTCACCCACTGATGGACATTTGGGTTGTTTCCGGTTTTTGGCTATTAGGTATAATGCACATTCGAGGACATATGTTTTCATTTCTCTTGGATATATACCTAGAAGTAGAATTGCTGGGTGATATGGTACCTCAGTGTTTAATTTCTTGAGGAATTTTGAGGAACTGTTTTCCAAGGTGGCTGCACCATTTTACATTCCCACCAGTAATGCGTGAGGGTTCCAATTTCTCCATGTCCTCATCAACATTTGTTATTGATTGTCAGTATTTGTGGGGTCGTTTTTGTTTTTGTCCTTTTTGTTGAGTAAGATTCTCCCTGAGCTAACATCTGTTGCCAATCTTCCTCTTTTTTTGCTTGAAGAACATTCGCCCTGAGCTAACATCTGTGCCCATCTTCCTCTACTTTGTATGTGGGACGCCTCCACAGCATGGCTGATGAGTGGAGTAGCTCCACACCTGGGATCTGAACCCGTGAACCTGGGCTGCCAAAGAGGAGGGTGTGGAACTTTACCCACTTGGCCATGGGGCTGGCCCCTTAGTGTCAGTATTTTTGATTAGAGTCACTGTAGTCGGTGTGAAATGGTACTTCACTCTGGTTATGATTTGCATTTCCCTAATAACTAATGATGTTGAGCATCTTTTTATGTGCTTATTGGCCATTCATATATCTTCTTTGGAAAAATGTCTATTCAAATCCTTTACCCATTTTTAGTTGGGTTCTTTGTCTTATTATTGAGTTGTAAGAGATCTTTATATATTTAGGACACAAGAACAAGACACTTTATCAGATATATAATATGCAAATATTTTCTCTCAGTCTGTGGCTTGTCTTTTCAATTTCTTAATAGTGTCTCATGAAGCACAAAAGTTTTTAATTTGATGAAATTCAATTTATCATTTTTTTCTTTTACAAATCATGCTTTTGGTGTCATATCTAAGAACTCTGCCTAACCCAACATCACAAAAATTTTCTTCTATGTTTTCTGCAGAAGTGTTATAGTTTTAACTCTTATATTTAGGTCTCTGAAATTAACTTTTATGTATGGTGTGAGGTAAGGATTCAAATTGATCTTTTTCACATAAACAACCAATTTCTTTACTTGTTATGGGTCTCTTTGGATTTTCTATTTCTTCTTGAGTCATCTTTTTGATCATCGTGGCATTCTAAGAATTTGTTCATTCATCTAAGTTGTCTAATGTGCAGCATAAAGTTAAAATCCTTTTAATTTCTGCAGTCGATGGTGATGCCTCCTGATTTGGCTAATTTGTGTCTTCTCTCTCTGTCTTTTCTTGGGGGGAGGGGATAGGATGGTGAAAGGTTTGCCACTTTCATTGCTCTTCTCAAAGAACTAACTTTTGGTGTCACTGATTTTCTCTGTATTCTATTTCATTGATTTCCATTCATCTTTAATGCTAACTTACTACTGCTTGCTTTGGGTTTAGTTTGCTCTTCTTTGTCTAGCTTCTTAAGGTGAAAGTTTCAGTTACTGTTTTTTGCCATACTCCACTCCAAACCAAGACAGCCCCTCAGACAGGGAAGCTGCTGGTTTTCAGGGCTTGCCCTGGTCTAGGTAGAGCTTCCTCCCCTTTGGAATTCAGGGTGCCAGTGGAGCAGCCCCAAGTGAGAAGGCCCCAGACTCTCACTGCTCTTACCCAAAGTTCTACAGTTTTTCATGAATAACCGCTTCTCAACATGGTCAAATTCCAGAACCATGAAATGATTGTTTCTCACTATTTTGTTCAGGTTTATTGTTGACTTTTGGGGAGAGGATGTGACAAGCTACTCATTACTGCCACGCTGACGTCCTGTCTCTGAAGATCCTCTGCTCTCCTTTGCAGGAGACAAAACGTGGTTTTATCCTTTAGCCCATCTCGTTCTCTCAACAGAATCTATGTCTCCGTGGGGTGGGAGTGGGGGGTGGCACAGGGCAGAGCTGCCTTTTACAAATACTTATATTAAAAAACACTATTCTAGGGGCCAGCTCATTGGTGTAGTGGTTAAGTTTGTGCACTCTCCTTCAGTGGCCCAGGGTTTGCGGTTCAGATCCTAGGCATGGACATACACACTGCTAGTCAAGCCATGCTGTGGTGGTGACCCACATATAAAATAGAGGAAGATTGGCAACAGATGTTAGCTCAGGGCCAGTCTTCCTCACTGAAAAAAAAAATACTGCTCTAAGGTTATCAACTTTAAGCAAAAAAAAAAAGAAAAAAACTTCAGTGAATTGCTTAACTTCCTCAATATTAATAAGGATGAATGGGAACTCTGTGCCTGTTAGAATCTGCATTTATAATAGAGAGTTTCATGGTCACTCTTTATAGTCCCTTTTAAGAAAGGCAGAAAACTGGTTCCTAATCTTGCTGACTTTGCCGATGCTTCTTGCACTAACTGGGAGGCAGGGGAAAAAAACAGGATCACAGCAGGAAAATGATTAACGGCCAGTGTGGGGAGCTGGGCTCTGTGCGCACTGCTGGAGTGGAAGATTTTCAAGCTGTGTGCTAATGTGAGGTGGGCACAGACTGTGTTCTTGCTATAGGTCCAGTTCTAGTCCTTGAAGGAAAGTGGGCCTGGTCTCCCTCTCTCCCCTATGACATGACAACCTGGAAAGAACAAGGGCTGAGATCCAGCCGATGTGGGTTTGAGGCTCTGGCTCTGCCACTTTCTCCCATCTGCCTCTTTGGGGCTTAGTTTCCTTATCTGTAAAGTGGGTGTAATGATAAAGTCTTCCTCACAAACTTGCTTGGATGTGATCAAATTCCATGATCGCCATGGATGGTCTTTATAAATTATTAATGTGCTATAAATGTGAGGCTTTAAATTATGAATTAATGTCCTGTCTTGATGTCCCAAAATGCGGTGGTAAGAGACTGTCTCCCCACTGCTGCTTCTTCCCACCCCTACCTCAGGACACAAAAAGGCTGCTGCTCAGCAGACCACCCACCATACACTCCTGCTATCAACTCCTTTACTGCTCCTACCCAGGCGACAGGGACAAAGGATAGAGGCAGATCCTCAGAGAAAGGCACAACTGTGCTTCAGTGCTTAGGGATGGCAGACCAGAGCAGACACTGCCTATCAAGACCCACACTTGTATCTCTTTACACTGTGGAAAAGGCAGGGAGAGTCTCTCAGCTGAGTGAGGCTGGGGAGGGAACGAAGCCCATGGAATGGGAGGAATACTGGGAGAGAACTAACTGTCAAAGGATTTTTCATGCCTAAACTTTGTGCTCACACTGAGTCACCAAAACACCTCTGCCACTCTTGTCAAATTAACTGATGCACCACTGCAAAGCTACACATTCACAAATTCAAACATCTTTTCTAAAAATATGCTTTATAAGACTAATTTTATTTTTTTATTTTTGGTGAGGGAGATTGGCCCTGAGCTAACATCTGTGCCAATCTTCCTCTACTTTGTATGTGGGACACCACCACAGCATGGCTTGATGAGCGGTGTGTATGTCCGCACCCAGGATCTGAACCCGTGGACCCTAGGCCACTGAAGTGGAGCACATGAACTCAACCACTACCCCACTGGGAAGGCTTTGAAATGCAAATTTTTAAGGGAGAGAGAAAGCTCTCTTTTTAATTAGAAAAAAGAGCTTTAAAAGTTTGTTGTGTGACAAATTAAGATTTGTTGTAATATCTTTAGAATGGATTGCTGTAAACTTGTTATCCTAAGATTTCAATACCTAAGGAAAAATAAAGCTATTCATGTCAGTATATCTCAATATATACCTTTTTTATGCCATAATAAAGGAAATTCTGGAGGCTGGCCCTGTGGTCTAGTGGTTAAATTCCGTGCACTCTGCTTTGGCAGCCAGGTTCGGTTCTCAGGAGCGGACTTACACCACTTGTCCCTAGCCATGCTGTGGTGGTGACCCACATGCAAAATAGTGGACTATTGGCACAGATGTTAGCTCAGGGCCAATCTTCCTCAGCAAAAATAAATAAATAAATAAATAAATAAAAATACAAAGGAAATTCTGGAAATAAATAAATAAATAAATAAATAAACAAAGGAAATTCTGGATCCCAGGCTGGATAAATAAGACAGCAGTCTAAGATGTGACCTTTCCAGGTTTATATTATGGAAAGTGGAGTTAAGCTACGATGATTATAAAAGAGAATAGAGAGAGTCACCTACATCTACAGGTCTCTCACCACTGAGGGTCCTCAGAACAGACTCGGACACTCGGGCTTCAAAGAAACATCAGGAAATGGCTCGGGGTGATTCTTTGCTTGATGGCACCACCAGCCCGCCTCCCGTGCACCAGCCCCTCGGCCTTACCTCCGACCACTGTACATCCCACCTCCTCCTCAGCTCATCCTGCCGCCGAGGGGATGCAGGCTGCCGGGACTCCTCCCGGGTTACGTGGCACCGTCCAGCACCCTGCCCCTCCTGCACCGCCACCTCCGCCTGTCCTCCCGCACTGTGGCCCCGCACAGGTGGCAAGTGGCCAAAGGCTGAGGGCCGACCTTCAGGGTTACCTATTTGCCTTTCCAGGTCGGCGGCTTCATCAGGCGTGGCTCGCGGAAGGACGCCGGGGTCACTGAAGCTGGTGCGAAGCAGGGTCCCCATCACAAAGAAGAACAGTATGCCGCCAACCACGGGGATGGCAGGAGTGATTTTCACTGCCAGATATGGACAGCTGCCAACAGGTTGGGAAGGCAGGAAGGGAGGGGAGAAAGAAAGGAAATATCGTGTCAGTAATCAACAGTGAGCAGTCTGTATTTTCCAAGAAGCCAGAGGCTTCTTAGGAGGAGTGAAATTGATTTCCATTAAAATCCATCTCTGTTAAGCATTTACATTTGGGGAGGTCTGCAATTCTTTCTTGTGGACAATTTAACCCCCACTCTCCAGCCATAATAGCCCAGGGTCCTCTGCTGCCACAGAGCTACTTAAGAAAGACACTGGCAGGAGAACGAAAAGCATCCTGCGTGTACCATCAATCTAAGATATACAGAGCTTGTCCCAGTGTGCTGAAAACACAGCTCCTGAATCCTTGTGGCCCTCCCACTGTCCCCTGGAATTGTATAACGTAAGAAGACACCAGCTTAGGACTGTCTTCATCAGGCCCAGCCTTTCCCCTCTGGGGCAAGCAACTCAGGGACTTTCAGCCAGCGCAAAATGCTGAGGGTTGCAAATTTACCCTCAAGAGGCGAAAAACCAATTTTCAACATTTTGAAGCTAATCGATCCAAAAGAGGTTAATGAGCTATGGAAATGAACTTGCAGGCCAGTTTCTGAAGAGGATTAAAGGGATTTTGGTGGCTGGAATATAATAATCTCACACTCTTCCAGAAGGCATTTGAGCTAACAATTGATGAACGTGACCCAACTCAATTCTCTGAAACCTTTTCATTGTCCTTTAGTTGTATGCGCTGACATGCAACAGAGAGTGTGATGAGTCAGGGAGAGGTGCCCTGGGGACAGACTAAAGTCTATGCCAGGCCAGGCTCCAGGGATCCAGGAACCAGGGCAGTTTGAAGCACCATGCCCTGGCCCACCATCACTGCCCCTTGACTCCACAGAGGTGCTGAGAGGCAGAGTGAGAAGAGCTCAGTGCCTGAAACTGAGTAAAGGATGGGATCTGTAATGACCATGGTTAGTCTGTTGTCACCACATTCAGTAACATCGTGGGTTTCGAGGAACACAACACGGAATCACAGAATTATAACATCTAGAGTGGAAACATCTGTATTTCCATCTAGAGTGGAAAGCATCTCCTAGATGGTCCACTTCATCAGCTGCTACTCTTCCAGATGCTACTCAAGACAAAACAAAGAAGTAGCTAGAGAAGAAAAGATTGGAAAGCTTTGCTCAAGACAAGGAGGTGGATGGAGGCTCAGTCCTGGGAGTATTGAGGACCAGCACCCCACTCCTGTAAAGTGCTTGCAGGCGGGGTGGTGAGGTTTCTGATGGGTTGGCAAGGGGATGTTGGCAAGAGTCTAGGCCTCGAGGATCACAGGCCACGATGCCCTTTGCTGAGACCAGGAAACAGGCATGTTCGAGCACCGGGTCTTCAAGAGGCATGGCGGCTGGACAAGCCTACATGGAATGGTTACTGTGAACTGGAGACCAAAGGCCTTTGCTGAATTCCCTGCTCTACAGAAACCTAGAGATTTTCCAACAGCTTTAAGAAGCTGGAGGAAGAACCTAACCCATGACCAGGCGGGATTTCCTGCCAGGCAGGTGGACTGTAGCAACAGAAGAAGAGAATCACCTGATTTAGAGAGACAAAAATCTGTGACACTTCTAACATCTCTTTTATCTCTCCCACACCAACTCCCCTGCAGAAGCAGAACAAAACCAACAACAGAAAACAGCACCAGGTCACGTTTCGACCGCATGGCCAGTTGCGACTTCTCTTCACAGGATTCACAGGGAACCATAAAAACTGTTAATTGTCATGCCTGCATCGACATGATCCTGCTCAAACTGCCAGACAGTTCAGCCTTTTTGAACACCGTCAGAGATTTTCATAGGAGAGCGAATTTGGCAAGGAGAGCAAGAAGATAAAAAGAACTTGCTGTGGAGAAAAGGAGTAAAGAAACCCCCTTTGTGAAAGAATTCGCTTAAATTATGAAAATGACTTTTTTAATCCAACCGATTTTGCTGTGTGAAAAAGAGGCATTGCTTTTCCTCGAGTGTTTTTAGGCGAATACTAACATAATTAATACCCTTTAGTGGGCTTCCAGTTTTTCTAAAAAATTTGATTTTATGATTTTAGGTACTGAAAACCTTCAAGTTAAATAAACACTTAAGAACCTTGGGGACACCAGAATCTGGCAAATAGCGCTCCGAGCGTGCTCCTGGATTATAAAGGAAATATGTTCCTGCAATAGAGAACTACTAGTCTTGACAATTAAGAGATTTTAAAAGATGGCGCCAGGTGGGGTGCTTCCCTCTCTTGCGGGCCTGGGCCCTAGGGCCTGGTACAGAACTTTTATTTTAATATGAGTCATGTAGAGAATGAAAGTCTTATTAAGAAATGACCATCTTCCCTTTAGAGATTCAACATAAAGGGACAATCAAAATCGCATTTAATGCTGCATCTAACTTGGAAGCCAAAATGTCCGTAGGGAGCTGTGTTCCAGCTCTATGATATGGCACAGTGCGGCGGGTTACAAAAATAGGTGCCTTTGCAGGGCTTGTCCATTGTGTTAAATGGGGCACATTTGGACTGTGGCATGGAGCTTCTACGAAGAGTTGGTGATAAAGATCAATTGCTACAAGTCTATTGATTAAATCTCTGACTGTGATATTCAACCTGGAGTTGATATCAAGGAACTCAAACTCTCAAAGATCGCTAAAAAGTGTTTGTGTCATAAAGTAAGCCATTGTTTTTGTTACTCTTATTGTCATAGAAAAAGCAACCTTACATTGTATTAAGCCTTAAAAATCTGCTCGTGTACCACAATCACAAATAAACACAGTCCATACCGCAGGCATAAAACTGACTCTGGTACTAATAGATTTCAATTTCTATATATTAGCCCTAAATATTTTTTAAATATGTACATTTTTAAAGAATCGACTCTAGGGGGACTTGTTTTGTTTCACAAAATGGCTAGGGAAATGACCACTTGTGTAGAAGAGAATTTTCCAGAATTTAAATCCAGGATTCAACAGAAGAATGCCTCTTTGCATAATGGCAGAGAATAAAACAGGGCAATGGTTTTTCTCTTTCTCATTTTTAATGAGTTTAAATAACAAGCAGTTGGGACAGTTGTTAAGCAGCAGCAGCCAGGGCGCAGCTGGACAATATGACGGGGATGGACGAGTCAGGAGGATGCAATCAGGTGTTTAGAGCTGTGATTTATTTAGCTCCATTGGCTTCTCCAAGGATGGATACTTCAGTGCTGTCAGAACCCTCCTGTGAAGGTGATTTGGCAGATCTTGGGTTATGGTGTCTCTGCTTTTCCCTTTTGGGTCTGAAACGTAACTTGGTTGACCTCAAAGTTTGTCTGCTCAAAGTCGCAAAGATTGCGCCCTTAGAGCCAGCTGCAGCTGATGAGTGAGCCATGTCCCAGATGGCTTCCTGTCCCAAGTACACTGCACACAGGGCTGTGGTCTTCAGGGGCTACCCATTCTCCAGGCTGCTGGCTCTGAGCACCTCTCCATCACCTCCCCGGACCTCCCACCAAGGACGTCTGCTGCCCTTGCTAATATCTGACATTCACAATTAGAGATCAATGTCTTCAACTTAAGTTTTCTCTCCCCGGGCGCACTCTTATCGCAGACACAGTACACTGTGGTTTAAGTTATTTGCACTTGAATTGATTAATTCAATCAGCTCCATCCAGGAAAGGAGGAAGAGGAAGAGCTCAGTCAAGTGAATGTCTCCGAACTGCCAGGACTGCTTCTCTGTGACTCGTTGGCAAACGTGGAGGAATCACACGTGAATCTGAAACACGCCTTTCTCAGTCTCCCTTTTAAACCTGCTCCTGCTCCTGTGTGAAAACTCAGCTGGGTCCCCTGACTCTTCTGGTCATGAGATGAAGCCGACAGGAAGGCCTTCAGTCACTTTAAGTGGGAAACAGTCTCATTTCAGTAATTAAAAGGGTAACAATCCCAGTTAATAGTGAAAACTCTTAACCTGATTTTAGGTTAAACCTCTTCCCCTTCCCCGGCTGGTCAAGTGCAGTTTCTGGCCCCTCTGTGGCTGGACAAGAAAGAAGTGGGGCCTCCAGGTGCTGATTTCAATGGCTCTGTTACACTAGGTAGCTTTGCATTCTCTGGGTCTGCCAGATGTTTACATCTGGTTCCCTAGAGTCTGTGAGTTCTTCAGAAGCCCCCAAGGGAACCTCTGCACACTGCCTTGTCCTTCCTCATTCTTAGAGAGCAGGCAGCCTTCCTTCTGCCCAGGGCTCATCCTTCCACTTCACTTTGCCCCCCGATTCCTGTCTTCTCAGGAACCTCATGGGGTACTGCCCTGAATTCCTCGCCTCTCGGCTTCCCTCGTCTGGGAGCCAACTGGAACAGCCAGCTCGCCCTCTGCCTGCCTCAGGCCCCCATTCCATCGGCCCTAACCATGCTGCCAGGTCTGATACACGTCTCTGCTCAAAAGCCTGCGGTAGCTCCCCTTTTCCTGCAAATTCAGTTCAAGCTCCTTCTCTGGCCTCCATAGCCCATATGCCTGGTTGCCAGTCTCTCCCGCTCATCCTCCACCCCACTCCCCCTTTTCACACAGACAAGGACAGCTCAGCTATCCTGACCTCTTGACCTTCTCAAATAGGCCCCTGCCCACTCAGCCCTTGTGTCTGGAATGCCCTCACGCCCCATCTCAGCTCTTTAAAGGCCCCCCCCTCCCAACTTTAAGTTCCTATAAAGACTTTGTGAAAAGTTGTTCTTGGCTCACCGCCACGCAGAAGGGATGGTCTCTTTCTCTGAACCTCTGGAATATTTTTGTTTGCTCTTCTCTATGGTACGTGTGGCTATTTGTGGCCATGCTCAGGGACCTCACTGGATTGGAAGTCCCGGAGGGTGAGACTGGGCCCTGGTCATCATTGTGGCCTTACAGCACCTAGGGCAATGCCCATACATGGTAGGTATTTGACAGATACTTGCTGAGTAAGTGAATGAATGGGACCCATTTACTGAGTTTCACAGCAACACAGAAAAGAGGAGGAAAGTCAAGTCAGCCATACCCTCAACACCAACCACACACCTTATGTCTAGAACTCACTTCTTTATCTTCTAAGCTTGCTGGTCCTGTGACTTCCTTCAAACAGGTCTGAAGACCTGCCCCCTCCATGCTTCCTCGGCTGAGAGAAGCAGATTGTCCTTAGTTCACTGAGTTGAGTGTGCCCTACGAACACATTCTGGAAGCATTAACTAGAACCTCTACCCTCTTCACGTTCTAAAGTTCCAGCAGATGAAGCCCCTTGTGTTGGTCCAACTTTGTACAATATGAGCTGCTCTGTGGCAGTCCCCTGCCCTACCAGCCTCTGTGTGACAAAGGCCAATATTGAGTTTCTCTTTGAAATCTCGGACAACACTCTTTACAAAGCAGCAGAAGTCACGCCCCAAAGCAAACAATGAGATAGTGTGCTACACACATTGCTTCAAACTGCTGCTCAGAAAAAGCAGAGAGCATCTGCAGTCCTTCTGGCAAAGACGAGGCAACATGCAGACCCTGCCACGGCAGTGATCGCGAGACCTCTGGAAGGAGGCGAGACTGTCGGGAAATCTCAGCCAACCCACAGCAACCGGCTTGGCTTAGTAGCTAAAGCACTGTGAGCAGCGAAGGAAATTCTTAGCCGGAGCTCAGACAACTTGAAAATGGCTCCTTCACGTTTCTGAGCAACTGCGGATAGAATCTCGAATTCTGAGCCATCTGTGATGAGGAAGACTCCTTCCCCCGAGGGCCTGGATTGGATACAAGATGCTGATGCAGCTGCCAAAGATATAAACACCAAATGGAGTCCTCTTTCTGTCTGAAGAATTGTGACCTACATACAACCCATGTGGAAAACAGGCTACAAGTGTCTTGTCTTCATAAAACTTAATGGGAAAGTGACAGGAGAAAAAAAATAAGAATCTGAAAGCATGCATTTTCATAACCTAAAAGAAATGAGCTAATTTAGCACCAGACGAAACAAATGCTAAGATGATGAAATCCTTTACAAGGCACCCTCTTCTATCTTATACATCAGTGGGAGCTGTTTGACTTTGGATATGATGATTAAATGCTTATTACAAACTGGCAACTCATTCTACATTACAGGCAAAGAAAGGTCCTTCCAGGCAATCATTAGGAATTTAGCATGGCCAAAAGATTAGAAGGAATTTTTTCAGTTCTAATAGCAATCTGCTCAAACCTTTAGGAAAAATAATTACTTGCGTTTTGATGTTTACATGTGAAGGGCGGAACTCTTTTCTGGGGTCTTTATTATCTGAGACTATGCAATGAGTGTGTTTTGCCATTAATTATGACAAAATTATTTTATCATCAAACAGATCCTGACATCCCAGAATCAATACTGTCATTAATTCTGCGTTCATAGTTAGAGACTAGCTCACAGGTTAGAATTTGACATAAAACTGATTCCTCGGACAAAAATCCTGGGACTAAATTAATTTCTGAAACATTTCACATAAGACGCCTGGATTTCATTACTGGGTCTCTCTGTTTTTCCACAGGACATTCTTTGGAGGAAGATCAGCTTTACTTAAAAACAAAAACAAAACAAAACAATATTAACGAGATGTAGCAGAGAGATTAAAACCAAGTGGATTTTGGAAGAAAAAGTAGAGAATCTTTTCCCATATGGAAACAATTCGAGTCATCTTTTAATTTTTGCCTGCAAATGGATACACATACAAAAAAAATACCCTGCTAATTGTACCTTATGACCCCTAACTACAGCAGGGCCTACATTTGATATTTTTATTCTGTCCTGTACCTACGAAAACATAAACACGAGAATATTCTTTATATGTAGAAATGAGACATGCAATTAATGTTTAGGCAGGAGAGGGAAGTGGCCTTGCTTCATCGATGATGCCGTCTAACAAAAGAGGTTTCTATGTTTCAGAAATCACAAAGTTACCTTCTTATTTTAAATTTCAGAGACTTGATTGCAATGCATTTCAATAATAAATAGCTAAAGCAAATAAATGATGATAAAATGAAATCCTCTGAGCCAATGACTCACATGTCTGAAATAATAACAGAGTAGCATTGTGAGGAATGGAGGTGGTAAGGGTTGTAATAAAAATGATCTTACTCCTTTTCATATGAGTCACTGTAAAATAAATGTATTTTTCATTTATAGGCAGGGACATAAACACCATTAGTTTTATGATTTGTTCCTTAATCACATACTTAGAAATAAATGTACCACTACAGGGCAAAGACAAGCACATTCCTTGGAGACAAAACGAGAAAAAAAGATTCACGAATAATACCCATTCATAACTCTAGGATGGAGAAAAAACAAATAGATGATTTCATAAAACTCCCAAGGGTACCATTCTCCCACAAGACACCCCATGGCAGCACCCAGTTTTTGAAAAGCCCCCACCTTGCTAGTTGCACATAATGATGAAACTACCAATATTATATGGAAGGACTGAGGGACCAAAGGGGAAACAAGTAACAAGAGAAAACTGTAAGGAAAAGTTCAAAGCCAGAGAGAAAGGATAGGTGACTAGACCTCCACATAGAAATTTATAGACTATAAGGATGACGCCTAGTGTCATCAAAGACTCAGCAGGCTCATTGTTACACCACTCCCCATCAACCTTCTTCTCTGAGAACTGTAGCTTTTAGGCTTACTAAGGGAAGGAGGCAGGTGAAGGAGGGGAGGCCAGTCCTAAGAAATCTGCTTTCTCCCTGGAGGCCTCCCCAGCTGGATGGAGTTACATCAGGGATGTCCTCAAACACAGCACAGTCTTGCATGAAGCTTGTGGAGCTCCTGTGTGACAAAATCAGTGCCCTTATTTTTACTTGGGACCTCCCAGACCACCCAGATAGGTCCAGTTATAGACACGGAAGGTGGGGACCTGTTGTTTAAAGATACAGACTTCCAATCACGGCATGTAAACAGCCCAATACACCCATCTACCATTGAGAAGGTGCAAGGGCTTGTTGGAGAAAATTGTGGGGCTTCAAAGTTTCTGCCAAGTGATTCTGAGTTTGGTTTAAAATTCCAGGAAGCCAAAGGCTTCTGGCTAGTGTGTGGATCACAGGGAGCAAAGTCAGCATTTCTCTGCCCCAAATGACCTAACACGATTACTTAGGCATGGCGACCATACATCCCAGACTTTCTATGACAGCCCTTACTCAAATGATTGTGTCGTTTTCAGGTGCTGTATGGCTGATGAACTATCCGGACAACTCCATCATGTTGCTTTCAGTGCATTCTGGGCCCATAAGAAACTGGCAGGGCAAGAGAGGTCCCTGTGGAAACTTCCCAGCCTTGGGGCATGCTGGGAGTGGGTGCTGGAGGATGCCTTCATACAGATTGGCCAGAGGAGAGATACGGGGTTCGTTCTGGCCCCAAACAGAATTCCAAGGTGTGGCTGCTTCTGACCCTGTTTTACATTTGAAAGGCTGTCCACTCTTCTTCCATTTTGGCAACTCTGTACAGAAAAATCTCAGCACCACACTAGCTCTACCCATAATTCTGTGTTTCATCAAATCTAAGGTACCAAAATTTTAACATGTATCATTTAAGGAAATATGTGCCAGACAAGACAGCACTCTGTAATCACTTGGAATCTTTGTTTTATGCTTATTGAAAGAGCTGTTTTGGACTTACTTGCACGCCAATTTTAAAATCTATATCACTATTGCACATATGTTTAAAAAAATGTGAGTGAGTGCAGTAAATCGACCAAAGGATTCCTAAAACGTCTTCACGCTTTTCTGAATCGCTTTTTGACTCAGAGTGTCACGGTTGGAGGCTTTCCACGCGTATCGTCCTG
This sequence comes from Equus caballus, assembly GCF_041296265.1. Classification (NCBI taxonomy): domain Eukaryota; kingdom Metazoa; phylum Chordata; class Mammalia; order Perissodactyla; family Equidae; genus Equus; species Equus caballus. The sequence continues at coordinate 10,476,577 of NC_091714.1, forward strand.
GCGCCCTCCAAAGCGATAGCTTCCGACTCCTCTCCTCGCTTCCTGCCCCCCACAGTCTCACATCACCAAGAGTGATGCTGTGAAAGCTTGTCAGATGACATCACTCCTCTGCTCAAAACTAAAGCCCACATCCTCTGGGAGGCCACCCAGCCATCGGGCTTGTTGCCTTTGGCCTCATCTTGTACTCCACCCTCTTGCCCACTCTGCTCCGTCCTCATGGCCTCTTTGCAGTTCTTAGAAACTGCCAGACGTGCCTCTCCTCAGGGCTTTTGCCTGTGCCATGCCTTCTGCGTGGAACACCCTTCCGGCAGAGAGCCACAAAGCTCCGCACCTCCTCCGAGTCTTTGCTCAAATACCACTTTCCCAGTAGAGCCTTCTCTTGACCACTGGTACCAAGGGACCAGCACCCCCTGCACTCCTGGTCCCCTTCTGGGCTTTATTTGTCCTCATATCCTTTATCCCTACTTGGCATCCTATATATATTCACTTCTTACCTGTCTGACTCTCCCACTAGAAAAACGTTCAAAGTGATGAGGACTTTTGCCTGCTTGGTACCCAGATGGAATCCCCAGCACCTAGAACTGGGTCCAGCACAGAGTAGGCTTTCGATAAATATTTGTTGAACTGAATAGATATCTACAAAACACAGGCTACAAAGTAGAGTAGAGGTTGTTTTTTGTTTCAAGCATACATTTATATTCATAACTGGAAGAATATGTCCTATAACATTACCTCATTCTCCATGGTGAATCTATGAGGGTGATTTTGTGAATATATGCTTTTTGGTGGTTTCCAGATTTTCTTAATTAAACACAGCCTATTTTTGCAGTGGAAAAAATATATGATTAAAAATAAATGCATAAATACTCATTGAACTGACAAAAGGGTGGGATTGACAGAATATTAAAATCTGCCAATGCTTTCTAAAAATCAACTATCAATAAAGAAGATGCTGGACAATAACGTATATTCCAGGTTGGATCACAACCTCAGAGGGCTGAAGCCCTTGATTTTTGCGGGTTGCCTTAGACTGTTCTAGTTAGATTGGCGTGTTTCCAGGAATGAAGTATCATATATTTAAGAATGCAAAACTCAAGTTATTTCCCATCTTGGGTCTAGTTTGTACACGGTTGCCTACAAGAATATGGCTGGAGGAAGTTCTTCTGCTATCCTTGTGGATTTTCCATCTTAAGCTGGACATCTATATTCAAGGCAGGGACAACTACACTTGGTGTTCCTATGCCACAGTGGAAAAAAAAAAAAACAACCCAAGGCACCAGTTGAGAAGGAGGCCTGAGGTACAGGGCCACATGCACCTGAGCACTCTGCCTCTCACTTGCCAGCAAACCCTCAGGAGATCCGGAGTCTCAGACTCACCTAGCTTCCCTTTTGCTTTCCTTCAGTTGGGGGTGGGTCCAAGACCATAGGGTGGGGAAGGAGGCCTTCAGGAATGAGAAGGGATGAAAAGCGACCCAAATTAAACCTCCCAGACACTGGCAATGTTCCTGGAGTTGAACCCGAATGCTGGGTATCTCAGTTATGAGCATCACTGAGGAACAGATTGTTCAACACAGAGACATTGTCAGCTAAACACAAATTACTTTAATCATTATATGCTCAAGAAAACCTTTTGGGGATGGAAATGCCCTGTTTGTTTTAGACTGTGCAGTGGACACCAAGGAGGCTTCTCCTCCTTTCCCAAGGCCCTCGGGGACCGAAGGCTCTCTGCTGGGATGTGGCCCAGGGATGCCCTCGGGTGTGGTGCGGCTGGTACCACTCAGCATATAATTGCTGTTTATGTGGCCTGTTCTCTCCTCCCTCCAGCTAGCTCTTATTCCCAGTGCTTCAGCTTTCAGCAGCTCCACCCCAGGGCTTCAGTCTGCTCTCCCAGGTTTGTTAAAGCGGTGAACTTAGCTTTACGCATAACTGAGGCCTCTGCCCTGAGCGAGCCCCCCACCACCCACATCACACTGGGCAAAGTCCTTTCCTACCAAGGTCCAGAAGTGACTGCTGTGGAAAATTGATCCTGGGTGTTACGAAGAAGCACTAGCTCGGGACCTTTTGGCCTTTGTGTGAGTTTTGGAAAGTTCCTACGGAGAGAAAGCAAGTAGTGTGGATACTGTGGATATCCGACGTTGCTGAGCATCATTCATTTCCTCATTCAGTCGCTCCACACACTTGTTTTTGAGCACATACTACATGCCAACACACTACACCAAATGCTAGGGAATACAAGAAGACCAAGACAAGATCTTTGCTCTCAAGAAGCTCACATTCTAATAGGAGAGACAGACCCAACTCAGTTAGCTACAAACGAAATAGCAAGTTTGGTGACAGAGACAGAGAGAGGGTACAAAGGGGACACCAAAGGGACCAGCTCTGTGGGCTTGGATGGAATCAGAGAAGGCTTCCTGGAGGGGGTGTTAACAGCTAAGCAGTAGTGGGACCAGTTAAGAAGAAGGGTGCCAGCAGAAACATGGAGCCACGAAATCCTCGGCTGTATGTACTGCTTCCAGGCCTTCCACGGTTGACTGACGAGTGATCAAGCAGAACCTCATCAGACCTGCCTGGACTGGAGTCCGCGGCAAGTCCAGCAGACAGGGGTCTCTGCAGGTGGCTTTGTCACTGCTGTCTCCCCAGTGGCCCAGACACTTCCTACTGCAGAGCAGGCACTCGACAAATCCTCGCTGAATTCAAATGAATAGAATCATCAGAACCGACCTGCGAGATCTGGGTCCGTGCTGTGGGCGGTGAACTGGCAGGCGATCGGTAGCAAAGATCGTCATGCAGTTGGGAAAATTAAAGAAACTGTGTATGGAGATGAGCAGACACTCACTTCATTGTATTCCCTACTTCTGCTGACAGCTCCTCCTGTTCTGCGGAAGCTCTCCTCACCCCGATGTCATGGTTAATTTCCTCCTATTCCTTTTGCAAAGGAAGAAGAATTACCAAGTAAATCTTCCTTTATATTTCCCTGAGATTGAAGAGGAATTGAAGATTGGGTTTTTAACATTCCCATCATCATAAACCTCTTAGAAGTAGATAATAGAGGATAAATACCGGTTAGAAACAGCCAGTTGTGGAGACAGCAATGCATGTGAGTTCAGAGGCTTAGGCGATTTCACTGATAAACGCACAAAATGATGCCATTTTCCAGAGTAGAGACACCATCATTTGAAGAACAGTACATGATACTTATACAAAATGGAAATAGGGTGCTTTTGACTAGAGAAGAAAAAGGCTACACATATACTTAAGAAAAAAATGTTCTATTTCCCAAAAGGAGAGAAATAAAAACAAAATAAGGTGAGAAGGTTAACAAGCCCATGAACCCTTTGACACCAAGTTGGAGGCCATCAGGTAAGGACCATTTCAGGCTCACAAATTTGGTAGAAAAGTGAACAAAATGGAATTCACCAAGAGTTTTTGGATACTGGGCTGCTGTTGGGGGCTGTGGATTTATTTTTCCCATCTCTAAAGAGGCAACACTTGGCCTCTTCACGATTCCTTTCCCCCCCCCCCCCCCAAAACACTGCCCGTGGTATTGACTATTCTCCTTTGTAAAGTGCTTTTGGTGAAAGCATTTCTCTTCCCCGATGGTGGGGAGGTCTCGTACCACGTAATTATCCATCCCATTAGAAGGTGAGGTCAGAACAGACAGACACAGAGGGAAGGGCCACCCTTGCTAGAGACACAGATGTGGTCACACAGTTTTTCAAGTGACAGGTAGCTAGACAGAAAGATTACAGGGAGAGGATGAAAATTTACATTTTTTGATGGAGTACCTATATTTCAAGCGGTTTTGCATATTATATTTCATGTACTGTCTACAAAAAGTCTATGACCTTGGTATCATGGAGACCATTTTAGAGACGAGGAAACTAAGTCCTAAGAAGTTCGCTAATTCGACTGGGGCCACCCAGCTGGTAAAGTTCACACCAGAAATCAAATCAGATGTGCTGTCTTCATAGCCCATGTGCCTGTGACGCGTTCTCTCAATTGTAGCACAGTCAGGTCTGCATTTCTGATGTGCACCCTCTACAATTTCTCTGTAGAATACAGTAACAGTTGTACCTGTTGTCATCTTTTCCCTAATGACCTCAATTACCCTCATTACATGTAGCTAAGAACTCCTGGAAAACCAGAAACTTGACTTAGCTTGAAGGTGTCTTGCCCAGTTTGGGGAGAAGAAGGGCTCAGGATCACGGGCGATAGCACCTCTCAATGATGGATTGCCAGCAGATGAGCAGGAAAGGAGACAATACGTGGACCTGCCAAAAAGACAGCTAAGCACGGATCCTGGCTGCTGTGAGCGTGGGCTGGAGCCCCGACATGGTGGGGTGGAGCAGTGGGAGATGGCCACTCAGTCCAAGGAAAGGCATGGGGCAGCTGGGAGGGGCAGACAGCCATAACCACTAATGCGTGGGACACATTTTGGTTTCTGCACCTCCAGGGACACACAGGATCCCAAACCCCTCAGGACATCCCCTGAGCTTCGGTGAAGGCTAATGAGGGAGTAAAGCTTAACGTCCAAGGTCAAGAACGTTTCTCTTGAGCCCTGCTTCCCAATTCCATTTGATGAATAAGCAGCCCCATAGTTTCTACGTAGAAGAGCACTTGTCTTCCCAGAGTCCCTGTTAACTAAGCCTCGACAGTGAACGGCGACGGCGGCTCCTGTTATTTCAAAGTACACTTAAGCCACACAAAGAGCATTGGTTAGTTTTGCTTCAATATTGGGGGCAGGGAGATTCTGATGGGTATAACACTAAAGCAAAACTTTCATTTATGAAGAAAGAGAAGCTTCCTAAATTCCCAAGTCATGTTCAAGGAGTAACTTGCTTCCCAAGAGAAGGGGGGCGGGGTGCAGAAAGTTCAAGTCCCCCCACTTCTGAGAAGCCAGTGGGGAACTGAATATACTGCTCCGACAGACACTCCAACCAGGTGAGACAAACCTCAGCAGAATCCCGGTGGACGGTGCCAGGAAACACCCAGAAGTCCGAGTATTGTTACTAGATATTACAAGTATAATGCTAAACTTTTTATGAAACTCTTTGAACTTACTGGAAACAAACTAAAAGCTACCATTGTATTGTTGACCAATTAATGCCTTGACCACCTCGCTCATCTAATTGCGCCTTTCCAAGTATATTCTTCTGTGGTTAAACTTTCATATTTTCTCTTTATTTGAGTTTTCTTTTAAGCCACTCACTTCCGATAAAAATCTTTTCAGTTCATTTTTAAATCGAACAGGTTCCTGAGGACTGCCCAGTGGCAAACACGACTATTAGTTAATTTTTAAAAAGAGGAGGTCAAAGGGAAAACTAACGTTCGTTAGTTCTGGGGAAAATCATGGAAACGACCTTAAGGGATATGGTGGAGCAACATCTGGGAAAAGCATAGTTCATGAGAGATCCCCAATGGGGATTCAGGCAGAGGAAAGCATGCCTGGCTATCCTGATGGAATTTTTGGAAGATGTTACTGCCGTGAAAGGTACAATAAATTAAATGACGCCCGCCAAATTCCTTGAATTTTGCCAAGCAGATGGCGAAGCTGGAGAACCGACTGGGAAGCTGGGGAAAGATACAATGGAGGAGGAAAAAGATCAGAAAGCTAACACGCACAGGACTAGGTCCTCATCCATCTAGGGCTTGCCATACATCATCTATGTGGTTGAAACAGTCAGTAGAATTCGTGGGAGTTTGAAAGAACTGTTGAGTTCTGAGGATGGTGTTTGACATTTCTGGAGACAACTGCCTGAGAGGGCTGTCACATGGCTGCCAAAAAATCACCATTTCATGTCTTAAGCACTTGTAAGACTGAATGGCGTCAAAAAGAAGAGGTCACCAGGCAGGGCCACGAAAAATGGCTTTAAAAGGCTCCAGCTGTGCCTCCATGCTCAGTGGCAAAATCTTGCGGTAGTAATGCTTATTCCAGAAGGTTCTGGAAGACTTTTTCATCCAGAAGTTTCCATCAGTTTGGGTTTTGCCTTCTCTTCTTCCCTCAGTGGAATGTGTGTCTGTTGCTGCCCTGTGCAAGATGAAAGGATTTTAGTGCTGTCTAAATCTAACAGCAAGCTTTGCAAAAACACTTCTTTGAAGAGATGAGCTCTTGAATAGGGCATCTGGGTCAGAACCTAGGAAAATGGGTAAACTGAGCCAAGGAATAGCAATACCTGCTGTTCTACAAATGCTCTGAGAACTCAGCCTCTCCTACAGAGTAGACAGGAGGAGCTGCAAGTCTGGGAGGAGGGGGGGGCACTGAGGCAGCCAGCCCCGGCTGATGGTATCCTGCTGGCTGTTGGAAGGCTCAGCTGAGGCTTCAACAGCCGCCCAGTAATGGGAGAAGAGGCCAAGACTTACCTTAGACCGTGTCTTAATCTGGAGGTTATGGGCTTTGCAGTCTGTGGGGAGAAGATCTATGTATTCTCCAAGGGCTTTGTGATCCCAACTACTCTTCGAAAGGGACATATACCATGTACCCACACAGAAGTACACTCCTGGGCTGGCTGCTACAGATGCTGCCCCAAGTGCCTCAATGTTCCCTAGCCACTGCTCGCTGTCCTAGCCCTTCTCCCCACATTCCTTGGACCTCTCCATGGTCCAGCTAATAAAGCTAATGTTTGCCCAGGTTGGAGGCCTCTAAGTCTGCTCCAGCAGTTGTTAAATAATTTGGTTACTGGCTCGGGCTGTAGGTCTTAAGAGTGGAACGAGCCTTCTCAGCCAACCCTTGGTGCGTATGGATTGGTCCAATCAAAGAAGATGGGTTCACACGGTCACTGAAATAGAGAGGAGGGAGGGGGCCACTTCGGGGCAAATATAGGGGCAGGTGGTGAAAAGTCTTCCTTGCCATGAGCCTGAGGGTGGTCAAGACTCCTAAAAGCTGAAACAACTCCTGTGTGAAGAAGAAAAACAGACCAAGGTAAATGGGAGAGTGTGAAGAAGGTTCTGGAAGAGACTGAGGAGGGGTACCATGCTATCCCCAGCCTTGCCTGGAGTCTGAGAACTTCACCTTGGCAAGGCTGAGTAGAGTGACAGTTGAGACAAGAACCTGACCCCCTTCCACACCAGAATCTGCAGGTGGGTCCAGAGGGCCACCATGAAGAGTTCCATGGTGCCAGGGGAAGGCCCTAGGCACTGGAATCAGACCAACTGGCTTCAAATCTTAAATCTGGCACTTACTCTGGAAGCTTGAGAAAGTTACTTATTTTCACTGAGTCTTCGTGTCTGCATGCATTAAATTGGAATAATGTGAATCTTAGGTAATGACAACCCCACGGTTGTGTTGGTTTGCGAACTGACGAGCTACTTTTGGAAGACGTTTAGCAAGCCCCCTGAGTATTTATTAGGTGCTGCTTACATATTATTTCTTTCCTCCTATGAGCACTCGTCTTGCACTTGTGTGGATTTCTGGTAATTTGCCACACTTCCCAGTTGTTCCTCATTTTGGTTTAGTCCACTTGGTTTCCCTGCAGCTTACAGTAAAAGCTATGAGAGCTGTGCACTTGTTTCAGAAGCCAGTTGGGTTGGGAAGAAGTTTGGTTTCAAAGCTCAGAAAGGAATTCAAGCAGAAAAGTGACTGGTGGCCACAGAAGAGAGGGCGAATGAGCCACTTCCTGAGAGGTCTGTGGAAGGGGGAAACATGGTGGGGAAAGGGGAGCAGCCTGATATCAGCCTGAAACCAGTAACTGGCTCTGTGGGTTTAGCTGGCAGAGAACTCCATTCCCCCATAGCCACTAAACAGCGGTGGGACCAGAGGGGGCAACATTTTCACACCTTCTGATGCCCAGAGTCATTTTAATCGAAACACCACGAAGAAAGTCCTTACCCAATATGGTAGGTAGTCTATTGGATGGCTCCAGTGGTCTCTGTATCCTGGTATTCATACTCACTTTGGGTGGGGGCTGGCGCTAGTGACTTCTGGAAAATGGCAAGTGTTGGGTTATGGCTTCCAGGTTAAGTTACAAAAAAGATTTCAGCTTCCCTCTTGATCACTTATTCTTGCTCTCTTGCTGACTCCCTCTGAGGAAAGCCTGATGTCATGCCGTGCACTGTCCTATGGAGGGGCTCCTGTGCCAAGGCTCGTGAGGGTGGGCTCTGGCCAACAGGCACCTGAGTGAGCTTAGAAGCAGATGCCCCAGTCAAGCCTTGAGATGAAGGCAGCCCCAGCCCTCTTTTGCCTGCAGCCCTGTGGGACACCCAGAGCCAGAGGACACGGCGAAGCTGCACAGGATTTCTGACCCAGAAACTACGAGATAAATAGATGTTTGTTATTTTAAGCTACTAAATTCTGGGGCTAATTTGTTATACAGCAATAGCTCACTAACACCCATGGCTCTACCAGGCACAAACTATATTTAGAAATTACACATGCCAAATAAAACGGAATAGTCTTCTGTCTATAGTGAATAGAACAGAATCAGTGGATGGAATAAATTCTGAACATCCTTTCTCCCTTCAATTTCCTCTGACTAGCCAAGTGGTACCCAGGGATCTTTCTGGATGTAAGGAAAACTTACAAATTATTAGTTTGGGCTCTGTCACTAATTATGTGAAGCTTGAGTTACTTCTCTTTGGTCCAAATGACTATGTTCAAGGCAATGTGAAAATTCTACCGAAACAATGACTAAGAAAATCTGCCTTCTTAATATATAAAAAACGATATATTAGGAACTAATAGGGAAACAGAAAACATATGTTTCTGCAGAACCATATGCCACAGAAGAGACCTTAAAATTAAACTAGGGAGCTGGAAACTGCTACCTGTTTAAAAACTGCAAATAAATAGAAGTAAGGTCAATCAAGTGAGCACAAACAAACCATTCTGGCGTTTCCTAAACATCCTCTTCAATCTCTTTATTTACTCATTACATTTCTTTAATCCTGCGCTGGATACACCAAACATCTAATTCCGCCCCCCTCCCCTTTTTATTTCCTAAGAAAATATTTCCATCTTTTACACAAAATAGTAGGAGAAAAACATCTATCAGTGAATCTTTGTTTTTTACTCACTTTAAAGAATATTCTCTCCGAAATCAGGCTATGCCAACTTTTATGCCCCTGCGGTTTGGTATTATTGTGAGTGGCATTAAAAAAGAAAGACAGTCTGAAGTCTTTGTCGGGGGGGTTTGCATAGCAGCTGACTAGACACGTCGGTTCTCCCTCCTGCCAACCTCCCATGAGAACTCTCACGATGACACGAAAAGAAAAAAAAAATGTCAATAGCGATGACGGCTGAAGATAAGAGCACAGCACAGGCCAAAGTCCAAGGGTTTTCCATTAATATATTGTTGATGGGGATGAACTGAGAAAGACATTTTTGCATCACACACATTACATAAACCATAAAACAGAACAGAGCAGATGGCCCGGAAAGGGCAGGAAAGGACCTTAACACAGAGGAAGAAATTTAAATGGCCATCAACCTCACTAGTAATCAAAGAGAGGCAAATTAAAAATACCGTGTGTAGCTTCATATTGACAAATGTCCCTGAGGCTTCAAATGAGAGAGAAAGAAAGCGAGAGAGAGCGCATCAGAGTGTTGCCTCCCTCCTGCTGGTGGGAGTATAGAGATGGATGCAGCTGTCTTAGAAGGCAGTCTGGAAACAAGCGCCTAGAACCTGATGGTTTAAGGCTTCTTCTTTTTAAAACCTTTTTTGGAAGGAAGGAAGGAAAGAGAGAGAGAGAAAGGTAGGGGGGCATGGAAGAGAAGAAAAGAAAAATACGGAGAAAATTTTTACAGTGAGAAGACTTAAAAATCATAAAAAATTATTTTTTAAATCATAAAAAAAATATATAGGGGCTGGCCTGATGGCATAGTGGTTAAGTTCGCATGCTCCAATTTGGCAGCCTGGGGTTTGTGGGTTCAGATCCTGGGAGTGGACCTATGCACCATTTATCAAACCATGTTGCAGCAGGGTTTCACATACAAAATAGAGGAAGATTGGCATCGATGTTAGCTCAACAACAGTCTTCCTCAAGCAAAAAGAGGAAGATAGGCAAAAGATATTAGCTCTGGGCCAATCTTCTTCACCAAAAAAGAAATTATGAAAACTGGTTTTGATAGTTTTATGAGACCAGAAAAGAAATCATTTCCTTAAAATCCATACCACCTAAAATTAGACTACTGAATTTCCTTTCTAGGCCTATATTTCTATGTTAGTTATTTCTCTAAGATTATAGAAGCAGAAAATGGAAAAAAAAAAAACCCAAAGGGCCCATAAACAAGATCACTCCCCCACACTTAATGAAAGAACTGCGGGAACACCAGTGACACACCGTCAAATCAGTTCCTGTCTGTGAATCCAGATTTACCAGTTTCTCATGAACATTTGAATTTAATTTGAGACTATACATCAAATCTAAACTCTAATTATCTGATGGTAGAATTTCTCATTTCTATGCATTTGGCTTTTGATATAGATTTGTATTTATAAAGGCAAGAGCTAGCATATGGAACAAGTAGGTCCAGGAACCTGAACAAAGACAGCATTTAATTTTCCCCACAAGCCTATGAGTAGGTATTGCAACAGATGACGAAACAGAGTCACAAAGCTACTTGTTAAAGGTCATCTATGGAGTGAGTGGAAAGGGCAAATCCAGGACCACCTCACGCCAAAGTCGGGGATCTTTGTGTGGCCCAGCTTCGTGACTTTTTAAAATGCAATTTGTCACATAACTCCAGCAATTTTCAGCTTAATTAGGTTAAAGCAACCATCTCAAATGCTGCCCCTTTATTAGGGCGGCCTTAGAGTTTCTGAAGCAAACGTTCCTCACTATGGACAGGTTAACCCAGGAACAGACTGCTCCCCGCGCGCCTGGTAGGGGAGAGGTGTGGCTGCAAGCTGAGGCCCAACCAGAGGTTTCCAGGCCAGCACCTTCCTTCCTCGTCCTGAGTTCCGCCTTTCCAGGAACCGGAGCAGCCTCCCCTCACACCGGAGAAGCCTCCTGTTCTGAAGCTAAGGTTCAGAGTGTAAACCACCAGAGCCTCGCACTCAAGGCTGCTCTGCAGAGTTTTCTGAGTCCACACTATGTGACAGGCACTGTGCCGGATTGCTGTGACTTCCAGCCTAGCCATGATACCTGGCTCCAAACCATAAACCAAACAAAGAAAGATCTGGCGCACTGCCTGGGTTCTTGACTCGACCTCCCTGGGTGTCCGCTTCTCCATCTGTGCATGCAGAAGTTGGACTGACCGCCCCCCAGGGGCCCTTGAGTTCAAACATTCTATGGCTTTAAACACACATCTGCATGGACATCTCTTCTCTCCCTCAGCCCCTGATTCACTTACGCGTCGGTAAACAGATTGCAGGTACGTTTTCTGTGGATTTGAATTTATGTGAATTTGAAATAGTACAATTTAAAAGTGTTAATACAGCTTCATTTTATGTGCAAAAATCCAAATCTCTCTAAATTAAAAAAAATGATCAAGAACCGTATCATTTCAAAGTTGGCAGGAAGTAAATTGTCAACTACGTAACGCCATCGCCCCATCCCCTGCTAAGCACTAGTATTCAGTGATACTTTTCCAGGTAAACAGAAACACCAACCATCCTTTCTGTCAGCATCCTATGGCCAATGCTTTGTTTCATGTCTCAGAACACACAAGTGATTTCGATGACTATTGTGTTGTTATTTAAATACTTGCTACTATTATAATTTAAAATCTTTTAAAAAACTTTCTATAGAAATATCGTTCACATATTCATTAAGAGGTAGGTGCTAGGGCTAGTACTGGAAAACACTAGAAATTTAATAACTTTGGAAAGAAAGTTAGAGATTATAAAACACTGTTATTATGTGTATATTATTATGCATTTTAAACACTTTGCTCAAAACAAGCAAAAATATCCTTTAATAGTTGTAGATTTATGCCTTTGAAGACCACATCCTCCTTTCTATAAACATATTTCTATGGAAAAACTAGTTTCAAATTATGTGGGTTTTAAATCTCTCGCATAAACTATGACTACCAGGTAATCTCTGATTAAATATGTTCCAGTAGGACTTATATGTCATGACAGCTGGGGAAGAAAGATCTAGAAGCAAGGAAAGCTAAAGCATACATGGGCAAGAATCCAGGGAAATAACAGCTGAGCCTTCCTGCAGCTTCCTCCATCTCATCACGATGGGAAGGGACTATTTCAAGGGTCAGTGCCCGACACAGGACAAGGCTGGGATGGAACCCAGGGAAATGCATCTGCCTAGAGTTCTGGACAGATCACACATCTCAATTAGATTCAATATTTTAGATCTGGAAGTGACCTTGGGAATGATCCCTGTCCTACAAATGCCCTTCCCTTCTCTTCAACTGGGCTGAAGTGCCACCTTCTCCAAGAAGTCTTTCCGCTCGCACTCATTAGTGCCCACCTCTGTGCGACCAACGCATCCTGGGCATCCATTCACCACAGTTCCTACTGCACTCTGCTGATTTTCTTATTTCTGTTTCTTATCAAGGATCCATGAGGTCCTGGGGGGCAGGGACTGGTTGGTTAGCTTTTTTCCCCCCCAGTCTTATTGAGATATAATTGGCATTCAGCACTGTATAGGTTTAAGGTGTACAGCATAATGATTTGACTTACGTATGTTGTGATACTGTTTGTTTTTCATCCCCAGGACCTAACAAAGCAACAGGCTCCAGTGGACATGCTGTAGATGTCTGTCTGATGAAACAAACCAGCTGAATCCTTTCCTTTTACAGAGGAGGAGTTGAGAGGGCTGGGGACTTGCCAGGACCACAGCTAAGACTAGAATTCAAGTCTCGTGGCTCCCAGGCCTTTACCTGCTGGTCCATCCCAGACACGGCTGGTTCTGAACCTTCAGTGGGTCAGTTTAAGTTGCTTCCAGAATCCATGTAAAGGCAATTAATGTTTGTAGAGCAACCAAACCCATGACTTTTAGAAAATTATCTCCTTTAGGCTCTCTTCCCCTGTGAGCTCATCTCTCTGGGTAAGTAGACAAAAGCTGGTCAGCACACACTTACTGAGCATCTTAAGAGAACAGATCAAACAAGGAAAATCTCTGTCTCGTGCAATGCCCTACTTACCGTGGTGTTTATTAAAATCAGCTATTATTCCCTACAATTGTTTCAAAGCAAAAATAAATAAAAGAATAAAAATAAATATCAAACTTTGCCTCTTTGCTTGCAGTTTGGAGTAAAGACATTATCATCATAGTAACATCATAACTGGAAAAATACAAAATAAAAAATAGAACTGAAGAGCCAGCCCTGATGGCCCAGTGGTTAAAGTTCGGCATGCTCTGCTTCAATGGCCCGGGTTCAGTTCCTGGTTGTGGAATCACACCACTCGGCTGTCAGTAGCCATGCTGTGGCAGCGGCTCACATACAAGAACTAGAAGAATTTACAACTATACACAACTATGTACTGAGGATTTGGGGGGGGAGGGGGAATAAGAAAAAAGGAGGAAAATTGGCAACAGATGTAAGCTTAGGGAGAAACTTCCCCTGCGGGGGAAAAAACAAAAAGAAAGAAAGAAAAAAGTCTAGAAAAAAAACAGAACTGAAACTTCATTGCTGCTTTTTGGGGTTTGGCTCCTCACTCTTCAGGGAAAAAAAACAAATTGACCTCCGTCTGTGTCTCTAGATCACTAATGCTCCTTTGCTCCCGTTGAGAACAAGTGAATCTAGAGTGGGCCAACAGAACATGGTAATTAACACAGGAGGATGCTGGGTGTGGCGGCCTAAGCGGAGAGTAACAGGAGCGACTTCAGGTGGCTCTGTTGTCACCTGAATGGACCTGCTCACACCGGCTGCTGTGTGGCTTGTTGCCTTCTTCCTGTTGTGTGTCCCCCACGTGAAGGGAGGGCCCCACATCCTGTGGGTGTAAAGATCAATAACAGCAAATGTCAGAATTCGCTGGGGAAATAACCACTGAGACCAGTCCAGGGTAAGGGGGCCACAAACGCAAGGCCTTTCCAGCTTTCCATTTTGAGGTGGATTCTAAAAACGAAAGCAGACACGTGTGAACAGCCTGAGAACCGGCAAAGGTTTCCGGACTGGGTCTGGAGTAGGAGAGACAGTGGGAGAGTCTGGGAGCAGGGGTGCAGAGCTGTGTCAGCTGGTGGGCCACGGTGCTCTGATGTCCCTCACACACAGGAGTCGGCTCTCAGCAACTGGGATGATATCCAATTCCATTAATGTCTTTTGTAAATTGTAACTCATTCCTCATCGCAGCTTTTCAGGTCTTTACTCTACGGTCACTGAGCTCGGCCACAACTAGCTGTAGAACAACGCCCCCACTGCCATCACCACCTGCTGCCCTGAGCTGCTCAGTGGCCACCGCCCATCTGATGCCCATAAGTGACTGCCATTGGGGACCACTTTCTTAAATCTCAAATGTAACTCGTGGCAAACTCATCAATTTGGCTTGAGAAAGATCCAGGAGGAGCCGATTCTTTAACACTGAAGCTCAACCAGACTCAGGGCTGACTAGACCCGGGGCTGTGGCGGAGATAACAAAAGAAAGAAAAGCAATGGCAGGTGGGTGGTCTTTGTTCTACCAGGCCTCCCACGCAGGAAGGGGAACCTCAAATGCCAGGAAAATAAACAAAGCTGCAAACAGCCTGTGGTGTGCGACGAAGCCAACAGTGTCACTGCCCCGCCCATCCTCCTGCCAGATTGTGTGTCCACATCCATGAGTGCTCATGCACGCACACATGCATGTGCACACACACACACACATGTACACACGCATGCTTGGACACACACACAGAGACATGCATGGACACACACACGCACACACATCTTTTCAAATTGTCCACAGAGGAACCTATGACAACCTTCCTGACTGACCCTTTCTCAGTTAGCAGCTCAAGCTGTGGCCAGCGTGGGGGCTTTGATGAAGAACACGGGCATTGCCTACAGCAACACTTTAAAAAAATCTATTCTCTCTAGATGACATTATCTTCTTGAAAAATAAAAAAGGAAAAGCAAATGCCAGCACTGTTTCTGAAACGGAGTGCCAAGACCACAAGCAGCTGTGTGGACGAGGGGCTGTGCATGAGGCAGGACAGATCCCACCGACTGAGCCCTGGTTCAGGTCTGAGCCCGGCTCAGGATCAGAAGTCACTGGTGTGGGGTGTACCTGACACAGCTGACTCCTGGGAGATACTTCAGGGCAGCCGGCTCTTCGGGGCACACCCCTCCCCCATCACACTGTCTAGAAAGTAGTCACTCCCTCTAGGAAAGTCTATTCATGGCTCACAATTTCCTGAGGAAAGGTCAGTGAAGCCGTGCTTAAGGCAACAGAGATCCCCGTGAGAAGAATGAGGCCCTCGGCTGGACATGAAGTTCACCAGGGCTGTTGCCAGATGCCCAAGGATGCCACTCCCTGGGCACACATGACCCCTTCACCCTCCACTCAGAACTCTCACTGCTCTCTATCATTGCTAGAGCTTTCCGAAAGGAAAAAAAGAAAGAAACCCTGCCCCCTCCCTCCCAGGCACCACCATGTTGTGGTGTCCACATACGACCAATGGGATGGGTATCATGGGAACAGGTTTCTTCTGGAAGACTACAGTTGCACCTAGATATTTATTAACAATGCATCTCACTACATCAGGTGGCTAACACACCCCCAAGAAGGCCCATGGCGGCTCCCCACTCCCTAACCCTTCAATTCTCTTGCTTTGTTGCATCTCAAACTTGAACTTCTTTCCCCTTGATTTGTCCTTCCTTGTACAACTATTGGAGCATTGTGGGGTACTGCAACCATAAAACAGAATAAGCAACTTTAATTTTCAATTTTCCTTTCAGGCCAGTAGTTTGGGTTCTATTCCTTCATCAAAACATTCATTCAACCAATAATTATGGATTACTCAGTATGTGGATTTACAATCTGGCGGGAAAAGATTGGCCAGGTCCACAAATGGCATCATGATATGGCAGAAAGAGCACTGACTGGGCACTGAGGGTCCTCTAGCCTGTCCATGGGAGTGACAATGATGTACTCCCAGAACTCTGAGATAAAACTATCTAAGAGAGCAAACTTAGAGAGAGTCAAAATAGAGTTGATTCACCCCAACGGCATGTACAAGATGTTCATAGCAACACGATTTATAATAGCCCCAAACTGAAAACAACCCAAATGTCCACCAACAGCAGAATGTATTAACAAATTCTCTATCACTATGATGGAATATTATGCAGCAATGATATCAAGGTACTATTTGCTGTGTGCAACAACATTGACACATCTTACAAACACACTGTTGAGAAAAAGAGCACACTGTGAGTTTCATTTATATAATGCTCAAAAACGGGCAAAATTGAACTTATGATGTTAGAGGGCAGGATAACAGTTCCTCTTGAGGGAGCAATGGTTAAAAGGGAGATGTGAAGGGGACATGTGGGGACGCATAGTATTCTATTTCTTGCTCTGAGAGCTGGCTCTATGACTCCAATCACTTTTTAAAAATTTATTGAACTGTACTCTTACAATTTGTACACTTTCTGTATGTATATTATAGATCAATAAAATGTTTACTTAAAAATATATATATATTTGCAGTTGTTGCTAGCAGGCAGCTTTGGAAATAATGCAAGAGACTGTCTGAAAACGCGAAGCTAAGGAAACTTGGGATGCTCCCAGTTCATTGTGCATGATTTGGCATAAGCTCAGAAAAGAAGGCCCCAATGTGATTATGATCATGTGAGCCAGAATGTAATCAGTTACACTGTGCTCTGCTCAAAAGACAGAGAGAAAGAAGAGGTGGAGAAAGAGAATTCTGTAGCAGTTGCCCTGCACTGTCTGTCAAGAAGGCAGGAATATTCTGGTCACTAGAGATGCACTCAATTGTGGGTGAGTCATCAGGCCATTCATCACCATTCTCGGATGATATGTCCTGTAAGGTCGTCTCTCCCTTCGTTCTCCTCCCCTGTTCACCAAGCACCTTCCAACCGCAAATTCAATTTCCCTGCCCCAGGACATCTTGGAGAGGGGAAAAGAATATTCTGGTCACTATAAAATGGCCACGCTACATCAACCGGCAGCCTTTTGATGCTCTAGATACTGCCAGGCCCCTGATGCAAACACGTCTGAAAACACTGTGACAAAACTGAGTCTCTGGACCTGCCAAGTCAAGAACCAGATCTCAGACCGTGGAGATGCCACCGAAGAGCAGCCCCCCCAAACCCACGCCCCAGACACCCCCATGGTCTCGGAACGGGTTACGTAAGGCATGATCTCTGTGCCTGTATCATTGGCGGCCACTCCCCACGGCCCCGCAGGAAGAGAGGCTGGTTGGCCCTCCTGAGGTCAAGGTCAGCGAGACTTTCCAGTGGTCAAGAGGCTTCAGGGCTCAAATAGCCAGAGTGAAGAGTCTGTCTCTTGCCTCAGGGGTTCCCTTCGAGTTCTGTGACATTTGTCACAACTCCCTTGTCTCTGTCCCACTGTCCACTAATAAACGTAGAAACTGAAGTCCTACATTGTGGCTCGGGGGACCCTTTCCTGTGCAGCGTCTGAGTGAGATCAGAGTCGTCGTCCCTGCTCCCCTACAGGAAGCCCAAAGCCCCAGCAGCCGCAGGGGGGCCTCGGAGGTCTGCTCTTTGCACAGCCGACTGTGAGCACAGGTGAAAGCGACCACAGGGTGAAAAGAGGAAAATTCATGTCACACCAGAGCTCTGAAGATGGAAGGGAAATCCCTACAGAGGACAGGGCAGGCAGGACCCATTTGTACGAGGCCAGAGATTCTACTCTGGACCCCGGGAGGGGAGGGCAGCGGCAGTCAGCGCTGACCAGACGGCCGGGAGCTTGCTTGTTTGCTCGTTCCAGAAGAATCCGAGAGCCCGGAATCCATTTATACCCCCTTGCCTTCAATATGTCATATCCCAGCTGTTTTTCTCTTTTAATCTCGGCATCTACATTTTTCACACTTGCTAATGAAAACTCAACTTATTTTGTTTCTATCGACAGAGGCAACTCTGGTGAGGCCAACTCATTCAGAAGACAGGTGTGAGTGATCAGCCACGGTCTGAGAGACAGAAAAAGGGCTGGGACCTCAAGAGTCACAGCAGGAAGAGCATGGCGGTCTGAAGACCACCGATGGAGCGAGACCCTGGGCAGGTGATTCCTCTTCTCTGAGCCTCAACTGCTCACCCATAAAATAAAGGGCTGGAAATCGATGCTTCTAAGTTCTCTTCCAGATCCATGATGGATGGGTAAGGAGCCTTGTCTTCAGATCAGAAAAGGCCTGGATTCTGATCTCTGATTCCATCACTAGCCGTGTGACTCAGGCAAGTTACCTACCCTCTCTGAACCTCCATTTCTTAATTTGTAAAACCAAAGCAATACTAATCATATAATAATAATCATATATAATGACAACATAGCATATAATATACAAATACCATCATAGTATAATAATAATAATGAAGATTGGATGAAGTAAATACATATAAGGTATTTCATAAGGTGCCCAGTATAGTGTAAACAATAAATAGCAAATGGCAAAAAGAGCCATGAGTCTGTGTTTCCATTGACAGAATCCCAGATGAGACACAGACTGCAACCAGGTAAAAAGTAATGAAGCAGTAACAGCTTGGGTCATGGTGTGAGTGTTCAGAAATGGCTGAATTACCATCAGATCTGACCCTGACTCTTTAAATGACCAGCACTGGCTTTACTGGCAGGTATTGGAGGCCACCACCCTGTTCACAGCTGTGAAACATCCTTCCTATAGGCACATCAGGGACAACTTCTGAGATTTTAGCGCACATTGATAGAAGCTGATGACACTCAGAGAAGGAGAATGGTGCTGAACAGTCTATTTTGTTTTCGTCTTATAGAGAACAGTAAGCTATTAAGAGCAATCTGTGCTTAACAGCAAGATGTAACAAGAAGCAGGGGCCATCTCTCCTGGTCTCCTCAGCTAAAGCATCTCCTTAAGAACAGCAGCCTCACCCACACCTTTGTGGATGCTTTACTTAATGAAGTACGGTATAAACTTTATTTTGGTATGCTGACATGACAGTTACACACATCTTGTTCAATATTCTTAAACATTAGCATTTCGTTTCCTTTTTGGGTTTTTTGAACTTGTTGTCATTGATAATGAAATACTAATTATATCCAAAGGCAGACACACATGCTTCTCCTGAGGTTGGGAAAAATATTGAACTGGAATATGTAAAATACATAATTCCCTAATAAGGATGGTGACAACGCCATAAGAATACTTAGTATAGTCAAACCCTAAATTCTTTTTTTTAAAGGAATTTTTTATTTTAAGATTGGGACCTGAGCTAATATCTGTTGCCAATCTTCTTTTTTTTTTCTTCTTCTTCTCCCCAAAGCCCCCCGGTACATAGTTGTATTTTCCAGTTGTAGGTCCTCCTGGTTTTGCTATGTGGGATGTGTGGGGGATTGGAATTGGCCTCCCCAATATATGTCTCTTTGGCATGAGGATTATTTTGGGCTGGTTACTTTTTTTTTTAAGATTTTATTTTTTTCCTTTTTCTCCCCAAAGCCCCCAAGTACATAGTTGTATATTCTTCATTGTGGGTCCTTCTAGTTGTAGCATGTGGGACGCTGCCTCAGCGTGGTTTGATGAGCAGTGCCATGTCCGCGCCCAGGATTCAAACCAATGAAACACTGGGCCGCCTGCAGCGGAGCGCGTGAACTTAACCACTCAGACACGGGGCCAGCCCCTTGGGCTGGTTACTTTTAAAAACTGCAGAAGTGAGAGAAACTCTGAAAAGTAGAAGTTACCCTTTTCAGAGACATTTACATTTGTAAGGGAAATCTCCATCTGTAAAGGTGTCTTCCTCTCTGTACCAGGAAGGGGGATGACCTTATCTCTAGAAACTCTTATCAATGTGGAAGGCAAGGACCTAAGTCTGCATAATAACCTTACCCTGTTTACTGTGCTTTTCTGGTAATCTCCCATAACTGACTCCTCCCACCCTCAACGTCCTCCTTTGCTTGTAGCTGAGGGTGGTATTTAAGGGGAGAGCCTCCACCATTTTGGTGAGTTGCTCAGTTTTCATGAGTCTCTCCCATGTATACATGTTACAAAGCTTTGTTTAATTTTCTCCTGTTATTCTGTCTTGTGTCAATTTAATTCGTAGTCCAGCCAGAAGGACCTAGAGTGCGTAGAGCAAATGTCTTCCTCCCCTACAGATGCCCCCTCAGCATGGCTTGATGAGTGGTGCCATGTCTGCACCCAGGGTCCGAACTGGTGAAACCCTGGCCATGGAAGTGGAGCACGTGAGCTTAACCACTCGGCCACGGGGTCGGCCCCAAATCCTAAATTCTGATGAGTGCAGAAATTAGAAAATCCAGATTTTGGAAGATGGATATATTTTGATCTGTTCCAACAAGTTCACCCACTTCTAAATAAGCCATTTATTTACGATTGCTCTCTTTCCCAAAAGAAGCCTATGGTATGTGTTATGAACCACAAACTGTGTTCTATGTAGCACAGAACTGTTGCACCATCTTTGAAAGACGGATCATAAAAATCCTAATGGAGGAAATGGCCAAATGGAGAGCAGAGCTGCTGATATTCCAGAGGAATCTGCAGCCATAAGCTAAGGAAAGGGCTCTTGGGGGGTAGGTCAGTGTGGCATGGAGCCCACCCGAGGTGGCTGGGCAGTCGGGGGCATGGATACTGCATCAGGGTGACCTCATTAAAACGGTGGCTCCACACTTACTTTGTGACTTTAGCAAGTTACCCAACCTCCCACTCTATGAGTTACCTTAACTCTAAAGTGAGGATAATAATTGAACCTACCACAGGAGGGAACTATGGGAATTAAATAATGCACATAAAGCACTCAAGATAGCGCCTGGCACCACCGTACTCAACGTAGGTTCTGGTCACCTTTTGAAATGTTCCAGTTCCTCACTTCCCAAGTTAGAGCATGTTGCCTATGCGTCTGTTTCGATAGATCAAGACACTAAGAGGCACGACCGATACCTTCTCTACCAGCTATTGTGAATACCATCAATAGCATAAGCATTGTTGAGAGCTTACTCGTTTATGCCATTGAGCGAGGTGCTACAATAAGCACACACATATGGGCCCCTAGAGATTTACAGCACTTAAAGAAATGATAATGACACAGCACGTGCGTTCAACAAACGCGGAAACTGAATACGCTGAGCGTTTACAGTATTTACAAGTGGACACACTATTGCGGAAAAATCTTTTTCCCAGGTACTCTCTAATCCCCACTTATTCCACTCCACCCCACCACTTTACTCTGAGCAGGGTGATCAGCTCTATTTTGCAGATAATGGCCCCAGAGAGCAAATATATTAAGAGAGAACTGTCTGGCACAGGGTGATTCCTCTTCCTGCTTCACACCTTAAAATTCTGCCCGATCCCAGCAAGAATCAGAACCAGCATCCAGGTGGAAATGTTAGGTAATTCATCCAGGTCTTCCTGCCCCCACAGTGCAGCTCTGGAAATCACACACACACAAAAGACCCAAACCTTAGAAGCAGATTGAGACAACACTGCCTTAAAAGAGCTGAGGCCTTGGCTCTGAGGTGGAGATGGGGTGGTGAGGGTGGAATTGGGGACAATTGCTTCCCCTGGTTTTATTTCTAAACCACAAAGGTAAATTTTGATGAGAAAAATATCATTTACATCATTTTTTTCATACTAAAAAGAAAAAAATTTAAAAGCAAAACATGGGCAGCAAGCATCCTGGGTGTGGAAGCTGAAGCCACTGAAGTGCCAGTGGTTTCCGAGGAGGACAGATGACCCTGGAAACTTAGTGGCCGTGTGAGACCCCCAGATGGATGTGGCTACCTGACAGGGCACTGTGTCACACAGTGGACATGACATACACAGGTGTGCCTGTTGGCATTTTTTTTTTTTGAGGAAGATTAGCCCCGAGCTAACTACTGCCAATCCTCCTCTTTTTGCTGAGGAAGACTGGCCCTGAGCTAACATCCGTGCCCATCTTCCTCTACTTTATATGTGGGACATCTACCACAGCATGGCTTGCCAAGTTGTGCCATATCCGCACCTGGGATCCGAACCAGCAAACCCCGGGCCGCCAAGAAGCAGAATGTGCGAACTTAACCACTGTGCCACCGGGCTGGCCCTAGGCATGCCTGTTGGGGTCTGCACAAGCCCATCATTCCTGGTGACCCTCTGCCTCCATCATCTATAGTAGAACTCTGGAAACAGCCAAATTTGGAAGGCAGGCAGAGAAACAAAAATCAGAAAAGTGACTACAAAAGAGTAGTCATAAAGTAGGAGGAGAACCTGACAAAGCAGCAGCAGAAAGACAAGAGGAGAACATTCCGGAACAGGGTGGTGCCCATACTGTCAAGTGCTGAGGGGTTAAATAACACGTGGCTTAGTAAGTATCCTGGAGTGGGCAAAGAGAGATCAATAGAAAACTAAAACAACAGATATGTGCTCTTGTGTGTATTGGCATCCAGAGCCTGCAGGATTTTGGACACTGACAAATGAGAACCTTTTAAGAGTAGGAAGCTCAGGACAAACCTGTTAGATTTTATCCATATCTCAAAATATGAGGAGCACAAGAAATCGAAAAACAAATTCCATCTTCTGTGAAATTAGGAGACATAGGGAACTCCCCAAAATAATAATATCTGAAAATGGGAAGCAAAGGAAGACTGATTCTGATAATATGGCAGACTACCTCTCTGAAGGGCCCTCCCACTGCACAGCAACCAGATCTTATATATGACTCACTTTTTGATGCAGTTCTGGGCTCCCAAAAGATGGGAGAAGTCTTCAAGGCCCTGCCAGCTTCCTGAAAAAGAGTTGCATGAAGAGCAATAGCACGACTGGTGGGCAAAGGACAGGGGTAGGATGGCACTGATAGGTGGTGCCAATGGACAGGTACATCATGAGCTGAGATACTGAGTCTTGGGCCAGCTGCCTGGCGGAGAAGCTGAGCTTGGGGCTGCCATGTCAAGCTCAAGTGAGGATGAAGTGGTCTCAGGCCTGTTGAGCTCCTGGTTCTCTATAAAGCAGACACAAATCCTCTGGAGAAAACCATCGCCAATTTAGGCCTGCAGAATTTTCAAGAGAGAAAGAACTAGCAATGAGCTCACAATCAAAGATCAGTGAGTACCAAGTACACAAGCTAAGTTTAGCGAGAATGAGGAGAAACAAGAAACAAGGGATTATGTTGTCCTGTTAGAATCGTCTAACACAGAACATAGAATAGCCGTGTATAAAACATGGAAAGGGAGGCCGGCCTGGTGGCATAGTGGTTAAGTTCATGTGCTCCACTTCAGCAGCCTGGAGTTCATGGGTTCGGATCCCAGGCACGGACATACACACTGGGCAGCATCCCACACACAAAATAGAGGAAGATTGGCACAGATCTTAGCTCAGGGCCAATCTTCCTCACTGAAAAAAATAAATGAAAGTTATGAAGGATAACATCACAAAGATGAGCAAGCAATTGGAACTGAAAGCAGATGGAAGGATGATAAATGACAACGAGCCAAGGAAGGTCAAAACGAAGTGCCTGAAGGGGGTGGGAAGTGAATTAGGGAGAGAGGGTAATACTGAGAGAGGTGGATGAGTTCCTCTGGCAGGCCCTAGAAAGCTCAGGAATGGAAGGCATTGGGCATTGCAAAAGAGAAGGGAGAGGCTGGGGACTTAAAACAAGTCGTGTGTGTGAAAGTCTGTTCAAGGAGTCCATCTCCAGATTTCCCTGTGCAGGAGATGGGAAGGGAAGGGTAGAAAAATCAAGCCCAGCAGGCTTTGTACTCAGGGACACCAGAACAGGACAGAGATGGAACACCAGCCTGAAAACAAGACAAAATAAAAGATATGCACACTGAACAATGAGACCCCAGACCCCTTCTCCCACCCAGTTAAGAAACACATCTGTCAAGCTTCAACTCCAATGCAGGAGATTAGAAGAACTTTCTTTTGAGAAACTTAGGGGCTCTAGAAAAAAGACCTCTTGGTCATTTGAGGTCTCTGGTGGTGAAGGCTGCTGAATACCCAATCACCCTACGATGCCATAATGCACCAGTCAAAAAGCTCTACCCAGTCAAACAGAGCTCACAATCAGCTTACTTCACTCTCAAAGGTGAACAGATAGCCAAACATCACTAGACTCGTGAAGAAAGGTTTCAACAGGAAAGATGGACAAAAACAAAGAGATGAAGAACTCAGAAACAAGCAAACAAAAACACAATGCAGAGAGCAGAGGCAGTACTGCATAGTGGTTAAGGGCATGGTGTCTAAAGCCAGACTGGTTGGTTTGAATCCTGCCTGTCACTCTACCTGTGGGTCCTGTGCAAGGCACTTAAACTTTCTGTGCCTTAGTTTCCCCATCTATAAAATAAGAATCATAATGGTATCTGCTTCAAAGAATTTCTATGAGGATCAAATGAGTTAATATGTATGGAATATTTAGAAGAGCACCTGGTCTACTAGCTATTATTTTCCAGAGAAACTATAATTTATATCTTTGGAGAAATAAAGTAAGAACAAGACAATCTAAAAAGAAACAAGAATAAGAAAGAGCTCTTAGGACTCAAAAATATTACAGTTAAATTAAAAATTCATTGAAAAGATTAGAAGATAAAGTTAAATAAATTTTCCAGAATTTATTTACAACAAAAAGATCAAGAGATAGACAATAGAGAAGCAAAAACTTAGAGGATTAATACAAGACATCACCACTCAAATAAAATAAAGAAATAAATCTTTACACCAACAAGATGTCCAATACAATAACGAGTAATAATTTGAAAAAAAAAAAAAAACCCTAGAGACACACAATGGTGAAATTGCAGAACACCAGATATAAAGAACAAAGTCTGAAAGCTTTGGGAGGGGCAAAGGAACGGTAGGTTAGATTAAGTATTTGGTTTATTACATATAGCACTGGACTTCTGAATAACAAATTTGGAAGCTAGAAGATAATGGAATAACTCCTTCAAAATTTTGACTGACTATGGTTTTCAATTCAGACTTTTATACCCAGCTAAACAATCAAGTTGAAAAGTAAAGTGTAAGGTTAAAATAAACATATTTTGAGATGTTTAAAATAACAAAAAAGGTCTGGAGGAAAACTATAAAGAGGAAGACCTGGGAACAAGTGATTCAGCCAGGAGAGAGGCAAAGAAAATCCCCAGGATGGTGATGAAGGGAGATTCCAGAGTGACAGCAGGGCATCAGGCCAGTCCAGATTGAAACAGAAGGAAGCTCCAAGTAGATCAAAAAAATTCAACTGTGTGTCTAATTGTGTGTACATATTTTTACAGAGCTGTTGGAGAATGTGGAAAAGTCCAAATAAAAAAAAAATGAGTCAGGAAATATAAAATGTTATATAAGGAGATGTTCATGGTATATTACCTGGAACAGACATGAACAATATTAACATTCAATATAATAAAAAAATTCAGACATGGATTCAATCCAAACTCATGATATAACTATACTGAGATGTAGGGGAGAGAGAGGAAGGGGGATTGACCGATCATAAGAGAACGAGAAGTACACAGCTAAGGTCTAACAGGAACGACTACAGAGAGAAATACATGCATGTTCTTTAGAAATACAAAGGTTAATGTCAGAAGTAGTTGACAGTGCCGAATGTTAGCCAGAGCAGGGGGTGGAGGCACAGGAGATGGCTGATTTGGGCTATAAGTCTTTTAGCTCAATTTGGCTTTTTAAATCATGTGCATGTACTACTTTGATACACACAAAAATTAAATTTTAGAAAAAAGGAAGATCCTACCGTCCTAGGTGCCACTTATCAATGGCCTCATTCACTCTGAGTCTGAGGACCCAGAGGTTTAAGAAGATTTGTGCAAACACAGTACCTACTACGCAATGAGTAGAGGGGTTGTTTTCCTTTAGCTATAGATAAAAGCTCACATTAACATTTCTCCTAGATCCGTATAAAACTTATCCACAGTCAGTATATGAAGGCTCATTAAAGTTGAAGGGCATTCTGTACACACCATCTAAGTTCTATGCCTAATATACTCTAGACTGGCTCTGGAAAGCTCTAGTTTGTCATTGCCAAGTGTACTATCATTTGCATGGCTCAGGAAGAGTACCTGTAACAGAACTAAGACGACAGAGAAATAACATTCGTGGGTAACACAGACATTCCAAATTCTGGGGCACACATCACAGAGTGTGAGCAAGAGGGCAGGTAACGTTAGCCTCATGCCAACTCTACGTGAGGTGGGGAGGACGCGTGGATCTTTACAAATGGAATCCCAGAGTCACAGAATGTTGGATCTGAAAGAGAACTTAGAAATCATCTAGTTCACCCCTTTCCTTTTATTCCTGGGGAAATTGAAACAGGTTGACAGAATCACAATTGGCCAGTGTAGTCACTTCTGGTTACACAGTGACTTGAACACTGGGCTCAGCCTAGGCTTTACATTGGAGTGAGACACAGAATGTTTCTAGAGGGAGATTAAAAGATTGTGCTGAATCAAGTGAGTGACACCAAGAAACCTCCCCATCACCAGAAATAAAACTTGTTATTTAACCATTAAGAGATTCTTTTACAGGAGTCCCCCTTATCCGCAGTTTCGCTTTCTGTGGTTTCAGTTACCTGTGGTCAACCGCGGTCTGAAAATATTAAATGGAAAATTCCAGAAGTAAGCAATTCATAAGTTTTAAATTGTATGCCATTCTGAACAGCGTGATGAAATCTCAGTGGCATCCACTCCATCTGCCCAGGATGTGAATCATCCCTTTGTCCAGTGTGTCCACGCTGTATACGATACCCGCCCATTAGTTACTTAGCAGCCGTCCCAGTTATTAGATTGACTATCTCAGTACTGCGATGCTTGTGCTCAAGTAACCCTTATATTACTTAATAATGGCCCCAAAGCATAAGAGTAGTGATGCTGGCAATTCGGATATGCCAAAGAGAAGCCATCTTTAAAGTGCTTCCTTTAAGTGAAAAGGTAAGTTCTCGACTTAGTAAGGAAAGAAAAAAATCATATGCTGAGATTGCTAACATCTATGGTAACTTTTACTACAGTAAATTTTTATAATTGTTCTATTTTATTATTAGTTATTGTTATTAATCTCTTACTGTGCCTAATTTATAAACTAAACTTGATCATAGGTAGGTACATAGAGGAAAAAACATAGTATAGATAGGGGTTGGTATTATCCGAGGTTTCAGGCATCCACTTGGTGTCTAGGAACACATCCCCCATCGATAGGGGGGAGTACTGTGTAGGCTAAGTTGGCAAAAGCCCTTAAGCATAGGAGCTACAGTGTTTAAGCACGAATGCCCAAAGGGGAATTTAACAAGAAATAGGAATCACCCAACAGGTGTGCCCTCTACACTGAAGCTCATCTGCTGTATTTCTAAGTCGAACAGGCCATGAGCTTCAGCTTAAATCTCATTTTCTCAGTGTTTCACCACCTGGCTGCACTCAGCATTCCCTCTAACCAAGGGATTCTCTTGCTTGTGTCTTCCTCTTTCAAATCATCCATTAAAATATGCCGTAAGGTAAATACTGACTAAATACTACAGAATCTAAAAGCGAACACTTCTGCACATGGAAGAAGGCTCATTTAATTCCCCCTTTTAAAAATTAATCTATCTACCCATCTGTCTATTTTTTATGTCTGATGTAGACATTTCTCCAACCCACAATGATGTCAAGGTTAATAACTTCTGATACAGACTTTAATCAGAGTTTTTCAAGGTCTAAATAGATTACAGCCACTGGTTCCCCAGCCACAAGATGATTTGTCCCTTCATGGAATATTAATTGAATCATCAGACATGACTTCCTCTACAAGAATCACATTACTTTGTCGCTTCACTGCAATCAATCCCATTTGCTTATGAGCACAGTGAGCCTATACTTTAAAAATTACTATGCAATATTTGATATGTACAAAGATAGACAGATAAAAAGAAAGTCAAGAAGCCCCAAACAAAACAAACACACTGAATCCTACCACCCAACTAAAGATTAGATCTCATTAGCAATACCACTGACAATGACTTGGTGCTTTTCCTGGATCTCATCTTCCAGATGACCCCTCCCCTAGATAACCACCCCTGCTTTTAAATATGGTTTTACCACATATGGGTGTATCCTAACAATATATTGCTTAAATGTGCTTGCTTGTGAGTTTCATAAACATAGTATTTTACTGTATGTATTCTTTGGCATCTCACTTTATTGCCTGTTAAGTTTTTAAGATACACACATGTTGCATGTAGCCGTAGTTTCTTCATTTTCACTGTTGTATGATAGTCCACATCATACAATATTCCACAGTGCATTTATTTCCTCTCCTGTTCTGGGACATTTAGGTTGTTTCCAGTTTTTTGCTATGATGGACAGTATTGTCATAAACATTCTCAAAGATGTCTCTTGAAGAAACTGCAAAAATTTTTCTAGTATATATACCTACAAATGTATATATCTAGTATATATACTTATGTTAAGTCCAAGGATATATGCATTTTCTGCTCTACAAGATAATACCAATTTTTTTCCAAAGTGGTGATACCAAATTACACACCCACTAGCAGGACAGGAGAGGTTCTGTTTCCCTAGACACATCATCGCAAATATTTCATAAGACCAGACTTCTTAATTTTTGCCAGTTTAGTGGGAGTAAAATAGTATGTCATTGTGATCCTAATTTACATTTCCCTGATTACTAATGAGGCTGAGCATGTTTTCACGTTTTTAGATTGTCTACCACCCGGCTCCTAATAATTTTAGGCAATTCATTTTGTAGCACTGCATATCAAACCATTAATCGGCCCCCAACCCTGCTTAGGAGGATGGAAAATAAGACACATCAGGAAACACCAGTGGCTCCGAGTCTTTGTCTAATGGACATCATTGTTGATTCTGCAGTCATTCAACTCCACCCCCACTAAGCAGCAGCCTGTGGCTTGGGAATTTGAGCTCGGCGCAAAAGGTAGGCATGCATGACCTAAGGGACTCCCACCCACCTTACCAGTAATCAGTTCAAGAATGGAGATGTGAACCAACTCTGTCTAAAGAGATACAAAGAGAGGACTACTGGAGCCTTCTGGGAAAATCCTTCCATACTCTTACAAGCAGCAATGGGAAGCCAGGGTCTATCTGACACTAGATGTGAAAGAGGAAGAAGGTGGGTCCACAAGAAGCAGCCACCCTATGCCCACAGGAGAACCAATTATAGAAAGAAGTTGTCTGTGTGGAAGGCAGAGCAGACAGATGGAAACAACCTGGGTCCTTGATCACACTGCTGACCTGCCAGACGAACCAACATTGAACCACTCTCCATTCACGTAAACCAATAAACTTCCTTGTTGCTTAAGCCATTCTGAGCCTGGCTTTCTGTTACTTCAACCGAAAGCATCCTGATACAAGTTATGTGCTTTGAAAACAAACAAACAAAAACAACAAACTATGAGCCATGAATAGCATACCTGACGCTTGCAGAGAGTTAGCCAACAGCAAAAGGCAGAAGCTTGTACATGAACCTGAGATCCCCTTATTGCCACTGAGCACAAGCTTTATTACCAAGGCAGACTTTGAACCCCACTGAATAGGACCATGCAGAATAGTTATTAATTAAATTCCACTCAAAGTATCGCCTCAACGAGCTGACAATTGCCACCAAACTCTGACTGTTCTCTTAGCCATTTTCTCTCAGCACTTATGTGAGGTAGTCGCTCACATTCAGCCATGGTGTTCTTGCTTACCTAGAGTTGTCTTCTTGCTGTTACCTTCTTGGTCTTCCCTTCTGGGTGTACACATTCTAAAGGAAAGTATTGCATTGTCTTCCACTTTAGAGTCCCTTTTCTGTCCATGTGAGCATTGGTCATGCTGGTAACTCCTTTGGGCCCTGAGACAGCCATCTCTGAGTCGCAATTTCTTTCTTTGTTACAAGAACAACATTGCAAGACTGTTGGGTGGATTCCAACAACACATACCATGCGGTTAATAAATAGCAGCCACTCTTGTTATTGAATGATGTTGAGTAAGTTCACAAGTGCCCAACATTCAGGGTAGTCAGAAGCTGAGTTTTAGCTTCAGGATCCCTTCCAGCCCAGAACATAGAGTCCTATGTCCGAAAGAGTCTAGAAAAGGAAACCTTTTTAAACTATATCCTTATCAAGAAAGGAGACTCTGAGCAAGATTCATGTGGGCTGAAGAATGATGATTTTATTATCAAATTAGATTCATCAGAAAACCAACCACTGATACCTTGCTGCAGGCAAAGCTACCAGCTCCATGAACCAGTAAAACGCTAAACCCATGGTCTTCATATGAGGAAATCAGTGACCAGGGTGCTAATCTTGTCTATGCCTCCAAACTAAAACAACATTCGCTTTAGAAATGCAAGAGCACTCTGAACACGAATGTGCTCTTTAAGAACTTTGTGTGTTCAGAGATACAAAACAAGACTTGACACAATTTTAATATCTAAGTTTAAATTTCACTGCAGTGAAATATATCTAATCACAGGCTATAAACGTAATCTTAAAGAACAAGAAAATATTCAATTTAGAGCAGAATGGATTCCTGGGATGATCATTTATTCAAAAAAAGATCAAGAAATGGTTGACACCCCAAAAAATCACATTATTTCAATTATGCACATTGTTTTCTACAAAAGTAGCCTAAAGCAATAGCATAGTTGTCTTAGAAAACTTTAGAAACCATATAAAGTATGTTGCGTTATTTTTTGCAGGGGAAAAATCTGATAAACAGCCTTGGAGGAAGGAAAGGATAATAACAGAACAAAAGGAAACAGGAAATCCAAAATGAGTCCACCCAACACTGAGCATTGTTTCTACAAGAAAATTATGTAAAATTCCAAATGCCAGATCTGCAGAGAGAAAAATCTGAATTTTCATTATTTGCCTCCTTTTCACCATTCACTGTCCTGATTGTGTCTAGGATTCCTCTCCAGCAAAAGAAACTGTAAATTAAACCCAGTCTTTCCAATACATTAAATAATGAACAACTTCATAACGAGCCCACGATAATGGGTCTCTTCTTCCTGGAAATTGCAATTTGCTTTATTTTTCTAAGGAACATCTGCTGTGGTTTTGAAAGGTTGCTAAGGAAAGGTTTTTTAAAAGGTGATACAAAGCAAGCAAAATCTTTATTCTATTCTTCACCAAAAATGTATCCCATTTAAAATTTAAATTTTCATTTTAAATTATGAAAGCCCTTTAAGGCTTTGCTCTTTATTTACCTTTGCAAAGGGGCCATGGGCTCAGCTACCATGGATCATCTTCACTCTGGGTGATGGAGTGGGGGTGGGGGTTAGTGACTGCCGCCCGCGGCATCTCTAACTGAAGAGTAAGAGCTGAGTTGTTCCCCTCATGACCACACGCCACGCTCGTCCATCAACAAATCACATCAACCATCAAAACGTTCCTCGTTCCAATTTCTTCTTATGTCCTCCATCACTGGCCCCAGTCAAGTCCACCCTAGTCTCTCATCTGGAATCTTGCAATAACTTCTGCATTGCCGCCTTTCCTCTCATGCTCCTGCATACTCCACTCCCCATAAAGCTGCTAGAGTGATTATCTACAAGTGACTTTCTACTATCCTTAGAACAAAACCTAATATCCTCACCATGGTGAGGCCCTGCCTGATCTGGCCCCTGGCTGTCTCTCTGGCCTCCTTTTCTACCATTTTCCCCTTTGTTCAAAGCACTCCAGTCAGATCTTCAACAGTCTCAGTCCCTCACTTCTTTCATATCTCTGCTCAGTGTCGTCTCTTCAAAGAGGCCTTCCTCGACTATTCCATCGAAACACCCTTATCTCCCCACATCATGGTCTACCGTCTTCTGAATTTTCTTCTAACAGTCATAATTATCATGTGATATTACATTACACACCTATTTGTGGATTTGCTTATTGTCTATTACCCCTGCTAGAACTTAAGTCTGTTGAAGGGGGGAGCCGTGTCTTGTTCATTGCTAGAACATTGTTCTAGAAAAATGCCTAGTGCTCACCAAATATTTGTTGAAGAGTGCATGAATGAATGTCGGTTTCCTAAGAGGTGCAACGTGAGAGTTACAAAATTCAAACAAATCCCTACTTCTTAAATAAAACATATTATACCATAACTATAAGCAGGTGGTCGCTTGTATGCTTAGGACAACCCAAGTAGCAAAAGCTAGGACATTATGTGACAATGGCACACAGCCTCCACGTCGCTTTCATCCCGTGAGCCTGCCTTAAAGACATCCTTGGGGAAATCAGCAACTAAACCCTCTTGGTGAGCCAGGTCTGGACTGACGGCTTCAGACCAAACACTGCTCTATGACAAAGGACACCGTGGCAGTGCCCACACACCAGAAGTGTCCTCTGATCCCCAGCGGAAGTTGAGCTACAAGAGTTTAATGAGCTGCAGAAGGCGAACGGGATTAAAACCGGGCAGGTTGTCAGCATTTTCTGGGTTTTTTTCAAGTTTTCAGAACTGAATATATTATCTAACCACAAGCAAAAAGAGTGTCAAACACAGTTCCACTTTACCAAAGCTATTAAGAACCCATATGAATTGGATTAATGTTAAACATATAGGGTCAAAAATCAGCTCGGCTGTTCCTGCACAGCAACCATTGAAGTCAACACAAAGTAAACACAGATAAAAGCGATGGGCAGCTTCTATTAATAAAGTCCCAAGTTTAAATTAACAGACATTTTGGCACCACCCTTTGGATATACTAACCCCTTTATCTGAATTTGCTATTTTTTATTTTAACTTTTATACACGCGAAGAAATAAACAAAGTAGGACAGGAGGCAGGATGAATAAAGCGCTAACATCTGTTTCAGGAAGATTTTTTTTCTCCCTGCTCAATGGGACAGACATTTGCTAAGAGATTCCAGAGATAATGTACCTCAAAGACCTTCCATAAATAAAATAAAAATAATCTGTGCAAGGATGATAGCTATAGTGGTACTTTTCTGCACCAAATCCCTTGACCCCCTTTGATTTGGACTTGACCTCAAATATTGGCTGGAAGATGCATAGTAATTCCCCACCGCAGCCAAGCTGATTGATCTGGTCAATATGCTCACCAATTCATGCTTTCCCACCTCTGCTGGGGTTCACTCTTCCTGGACACCCTCTTCAGCCACAGATGTCTTCTCTCAAAATTATACCCACTATAGAGGCTGCATTCAATCTTCTCCTCTCCAAGTCTACACCCATCTCTCATTTCTCTGAACTCAATAATACTTCTCCATTCACAGCGCATTTTGCAGTTTTCAAAACATTTTCACATAACTAGCTCAGGAGACAAGACAAATATTATTCCAGGTTACAGATGAAAAAAAGGAGAGTCTCCTGAGTTAAGGGATCTAGGAAAGGCCTTCCTGCCTTCTACTGGCCTTACTGTCGTCATCACGCAATGCTGGGATATTGGCTTCACCTCCTTGGTTAGCTTATAGGCTACGAGAAGAAGAAACTATGGCTAAAGTGTTCATTGACTGGGATGGTAGCAAAAGCCATTGAAAACTGGTCTCTGGTTCTGGGGACCCGTCCAGTGGTCGAGTGGTTAAGTTTGTGCACTCCATTTCAGTGGCCCGGGGTTCGCCAGTTTTGATCCTGGGCACAGACCTACACGACGCACATCAAGCCATGCTGTGATGGCATCCCACATAGAAGAACTAGAAAGACTTACAGCTAGGATATACAATTATGTACTGGGGCTTTGGGGAGAAAAAAAGAAAAGAAAAGAAAATTGGATTCTGGTTCTGTCTTCAGTTGTATGATTGATGGCAAATCAGTGGGATTCAGATTCCTCATCTGTTGAAATGAGCGGGTTGGGTTGAAAGCTGGCACTAACTCTGATCCCATAATTCATAAACAATATGCTGACAGACATTCTTTCTTCTTGGCTGATGCCTTCCCCCAGCACTGGCATGAGATCTTCACAAATCTCAAGTTTTGAACTCCCCAAACTCAAGAACTCCTGTGGATGTGATGGAGGTTCTGGGCTGTTGTGGGTCCATTGGGACCTAATCCTGATAACTCCTTCCTCAGGGGATTCACACTGTGGTACACACATTATACCCAGAATCCTGACCACACCCAGTATGAGGTGGTGTCATTAGACCCACTACCACTTAGTATAGTCCCTTGGGGAATAATCAGAAGATAGTAAAACTCTTTATCCTAATCCATGAATGCCAAAATCCCACCAGCATTTCAAATGTACACCTTTCAAGCTCTCTATAACTACTGAACTTCCCAAGACCTCCTAAAAACTCCATCTTTTCCGGGGCCGGTCCGGTGGCGCAGCGGTTAAGTTCGCACGTTCCGCTTCACAGCGGCCCAGGGTTCGCCAGTTCGGATCCGGGTGCGGACATGGCACCGCTTGGCACACCATGCTGTGGTAGGTATCCCATGTATAAAGTAGAGGAAGATGGGCACGATGTTAGCTCAGGGCCAGGCTTTCTCAGCAAAAAGAGGAGAACTGGCAGTAGTTAGCTCAGGGCTAACTTCCTCAAAAACAACAACAACAACAACAAAACTTCATCTTTTCCAATTCCTGAAGTTGATCACATTGGCAATGGATCCACAATCGTTCCAAAAATGAAAATTCCTTCCCACTTTTCTCATGACCGTCATCATCATCACTCTCCAAAGCAAGGAACAATTCTCAAAATCAGAGAGCCTTGAAGTTCAAAATCGCGAAGTTTTTTGTTTCGCCCTCAGCCTCCTTCCTTATCCAGGAAGACTCTCAGCTTCCTTCCATCCCTCCTCCACGGGGACTCCCCCCTCCAAGGCCCCTGGTGTCTTGTCTCCATTATGGTGGCAGGCTTCCCCCAATTCTTCTCTCCTTTCCCTAACCCATCCTCACAGTGGATGGAATAACCTCTGGGTCTCCGCTTTGCCACCCCGCCCTACCTCTGTACCCACAAAATGTTTTATGTCACTGAGTTCACGAGAAAGGCAGATAAGAAGAAGAGAGAAAGAGGAAACGGGGAAGGAAATAACACACCTAGTTTCTGCAAGCTGTGTCGAAGGAAGCCTTTTGAAGGCTTATGTAAGTTGGCGTGTGGAGCCATAACAAAGTCCCACCAACCAGGTGACCTAAAACAACAGAAGTTTATTGTCTGACATTCTGGAGGCTGGAAGCCCGAATTAAGGTGGTGACAGGGCCCTGCTCTTTCTGAAGGCTCTGGCTGAGAATGCTTCCTTGCGTCTTCTAGCTTCTGGTGTTTGCCAGCAATCCTTGGTGTGGCTTGGCTTGTCGACGCATCACGCCTGTCACACGGCCATCTTCTCCCTGTGTCTTAGTCCCTTCCGGCTGCTGTAACAAAATACCACCTACTGGGTAGCTTATCAACAACCGGAATTTATTTCTCACAGTTTTGGAGGCTGGGAAGTCCAAGGTCAAGGTACCAGTATGGGCGCATTCTGGTGAGCGCCCACCCACTTCCTTGTTCATAGCCAGCCCCTTCTTGCTGTGTCCTCACCTGGTGGAAGGGACTAGGGATCTCCCTGGAGCCTTCTTTAGAAGTCACTGGTCTACACACCTCCTAAAGGGCCCCCCTTCTAATACCATCACATTGGGCTTTAGGATTTCAACATATGAGTTTTTCGGGAGACACATTCAGACCACAGCACCCCATGTGCCTTCATGTAGACTTCTCTCTGTGTGCGTCTGTGTCTGTGTTCAAA
This sequence comes from Equus caballus, assembly GCF_041296265.1. NCBI lineage: Eukaryota > Metazoa > Chordata > Mammalia > Perissodactyla > Equidae > Equus > Equus caballus. The sequence continues at coordinate 10,512,200 of NC_091714.1, forward strand.
TCTCCCCTTTTTATAAGGACACCAGTCATATTGGATTAGGGCCCACCCTAATGACCTCATTGTAACTTGACTTCCTCTGTAAAAATCCTATTCCCAAATAAGATCATGTTCTGAGGGTTAGGACTTCACCGTATCTTTTGGGGGGGGGGGGGGGGCGGGACACAATTCAACCCTAACAACATGGGAGGGGACGACTTACTCTCCCACGTGGGAGTGAACCAGCCTTTGAGGGAACTCTTCAACCCACATAGCCTATGAGCTACAGAAGCCCTACCTACATAGACCTTAGAGATAGTCCTGGGTGAAGCTATGTGGCCACTATGCTTGACTTGACCTTTCCCCCTCAGAACTTCACTAGGGAGCTAGAGCTGGAGTCCCAGAATTGTGGGGTATGGGTGTGTGATTTTTGGCTCCAAGAAAGAATATGGCAGGAAGAGGAATCGGCTTTATCAGAACAGGCATTCCTGGCCATGGAAAGGTGTGGAATTAGAATGAAGCATATAAAGAAATGTGCTTTGTGAGCAAGAGGACCACAGACGCTTTTTGATCCATCCTTATCTTTGGCCTGGTAGGAGGGTTTTCTCATGCTCCAGTTTTTCTCACTGGAGCGGCCCCATCCTGACTACACCTGTTCCACTTCAGCGGGCATCACAGAGATCTATGCAGCGCCTTCCCTTGCACGACTCTCTGTTGAGTGGGGAATATTCAAAACATCCTCCACCCACACACTGCCTGACTGGTGGGGAACCATCAAAATGGCATTTCATTCTTTTATCATTTACTGAAAGAGAAAAAAAAAAGGAGGCAAGAAGAAAGCCCCAACCTTGTTTTACCCTCTCGAAATGCAGTCTTTACTGGCATAAGAATGTTATAGAGGTTAAATAATAAGAATGTTGGTTATTTTATTTGCTGAGTTCATGCACATTTGCTGAATAATGCTGATAAACGTAATTTGTTCTTCAAACAAATCTTAGACTGACATTCAGCAAACATTTATTGCACACCCCCCCGCCATACTCGAATAAAAATGGAGCCACTTAAATGTTGCTTGGTGGCTTCACTATAGAAAGTTTCTAACAGTAATGCAAACTTAGAGCTCACCCTAAGCAAAAGATTTTAAAGGTTCTCTGATTTCCCCTTTAAAAAAAAGAGTGAAAAGGAATATTAGCTTATCCTTGCCTAAGGCCATGCCACATTTCCACACACAGCAGCTATGCAAACATATCTACAAAAATGACTGTTGAGAATTTGAGCATTTTAAATTTAATTCGAGACGTATTTGGAGATTCAGAATAAGAAAATGTAAAAGTTTAGCTTGTCATAATTAGATATATTTCTGAATCCATGGTCCATTATGAATAGCAAGAATTCAGGCTTCTCTTTTGTTGGTGTTTTTTGTTGAAATCTCTTTTGGTTTCTTCTTGCTGAAAACACTGCTTTACAATTATAGAATGCTGTTTTTCAGAAAAGCTTACCCAGGTTAGCCATCCATAAGCTCATTCACCACCTAACATGCTACAGTCTGCACATTAGTCTGCCCTCAAAGTTCATATACTGAAACTTACCCCCCAGTGCGGTAGTTCTGGGAGGGGGGGACTTTGGGAGGTGATAGGTCATGAGGGTGGAGCCCTCATGAATGGGATTAGTGCCCTTATAAAAGAGACCTCAGAGAGCTCCCTCCCCCTTCTGCCATGTGAAGAGACAGCAAACAGACGTCCGTCTGTGACCCAAGAAGGAGGCCCTCACCAGACACGAAAATTCTGTTGTTTGTAAGCCACCCAGTCTATGGTATTTTTCTTATAGCAGCCGAAGACCCAACATAAGGAGGACTGTGCTAGAGAACAGCACCCTGGGAGGCCCCCGGAGCCTCCATGCTGCCTACACCACACACCACAGAAACACGAAGCATCCAATCAAAGGAGAGCTTGACGCAACGCCGTGTGCTGAGTGCCACCAGGGGCCAGCACAAAAGCAAGGACCAGCGGTCCGAAGTCAACACAGCTATCCTAAGAAGCTCACCTGCTTAGTGAACATCCTGCTGACGTCCACAATCTCGGATCTGCATGCTTGACCCAACCTGCTCCTCGCAGTGGCTTCCGTCTTGCCTCCTCACCCCCCTCGGAGCCTCGCCTCTCACCATCCTGCTCCATTCTCTCCTTGTCATTTGGATCCAATGTTTGTCAACGTTTCCCTCCATTGTCTTCTCTCTTCTCAACCACATCCTGGTTCTCTGACCTCAGCAGCCCCTCGCAGCTGGTTCAGCCGAGCCCCTCCAGCCTGGGGTCCCATGGACCCCTCTTCCTCTCCCTCGGGCTTGGTCCTGGCAGCAGAAAACTCACAGCTTGGGCTTTGCAACCATATTTCTCTCATTAACGCCCACGTCACTTGTTATTTTCCTGCTCCAAACCTCCAACTCTTCCCTGCCAGAGAAGGCGCGGACTCCTGGGCTGCCCTTACGCCCCAACCAGCTTTCCTTCACTCCTCCCAAAATTGAGATGCAATCATTAACCCAAACTTCTCCACATTTCCCCAAAATGCTTGCACTGCCCTCCTTCTATACCTTTACTGACGCCATTCTTTGCTGCCTCCTCCTCCTATAAAACCCTGGCTCCCCCACAGGGCACACCCACTGCTCCTTCCTTGAACCCTCAGCACATGTCCATCATAAATGTTTGCTAAACCAGTGAAACAGAAAATGCAGAAAGCTTGTATTCTATTCCAATTTTGGACCACTTTAAAAAAAAATCTCACGGTTACATAGGACAACAAAGTTAGAGCTTATTGAAAGGCTTCAAAATACAGACGTTTGCATCTCTTCCGTGCTTGGCAAGAAATATACAAATGGAAGAAGCTTTGGACAGGGCGGGGGCAGGGAGGCGTTTGCAAAAACTCTCAGTCTCCTTGGGGTACAGTTTTCCTACATCCATTTTAAAAGGAAAGAAATACAAACCCAGAGAAGAAATCTTAAGAGGGCCTAGCCCCTTTTAATAGCGTAACACAGCTGTAAAGAAGAGCTGATGATGATTCCAAGTTACATCATTTCCAGGGAAACACAAGATCAGAAAATACAGTCTTTCTGTGGCCAAGAAGACAAAAGAAACTTTCAAGTTGTCAATGAGCATTTTATCACTTGCCCGTTGGATTGGCCATCCCTGGTATTATTTAAATACAGGATATGTATTCAGGATATGAAATGGATTTGGGATTAGGCATTCAGGAAATGAAACGGATTGGAGACCTCGAGCCTACAAAATGCAATTGAACATTTTCTCTCTTTGAATTTATTCGATTTTTTTTAAAGTTATTTCCCTTTGAGCTTCCTTAATGAAGCAAAGTGAACCGCATTACAACGAAGTATTTTACGAGAATGGCTGTTCTCAAAGGGGCAGCAATCTCCCAGAAAAGGAAGTTATGTTCCTCTCTATGAAGATCTGCCTGCAGTGTTGGGTCTCTTGCACGGATTTGGAAAGAACTTCTGGAGCCCTGAAGTCCAGTCCGCATGGTGTGTCCTGGCTGCCCTCTGTAAACCTCTTTCAAATGGAAATAATAACAAACGCCCTGTCTACCCTTCCCGGTGGAAAGATTCAGAGGAGAGGATGGTTCCATATTATTGGGGTCTCTGCCATCAGGATGTCTAGACAGAAGGCCTGCAGAGCCCCCAAGGAGGGTGCGGACAGAAGGGAGGTCAGAAAGGCCCAGGACCAGCATCCAGAGGCAGGTGGTCTCCCACCCCATTTCAAACAGCTCGCAGGCAGGGCCCAGAACTTCACAAACAGTACGAGTGACCTCCCTGGGACTCTGGCCTCTGCCTTTCAAAAATTTAGAGACGTTAAGGTACCTTAGAGATGATCAGGTTCGACCCACTCATTTTAGAGCTGAAGCAACTGAGGAAATGTCCATGCCACTCCAGCACCTGGGGCCATGCCAGCACCCTGCAGGGCTCCAGGGGGACCACACTTGTTCACAAACAAGGGCACGCAAATCCACGTAAAAACACACTCCTGGACTCCACTCTTTTCGGGCATGAAAGCTGTGATACCTGAGTGTGTTGCTGTGGAGGGCTGACAATTAGAACCGAGGGCCAAGCTTGAAGAAAGAGGAGCCGCTGAAGCCTCAGAGAGACTCAGAGACACAGACAGGACCACTTCTAAACACTCACCAGGTCGAAGACAGGGGCCTATAGTCACTGTGGGTGCTGGCCAATTGCCCAGACCAGCCGGAGGGACCTGGGGCTGGAGACACTGAGTGGCTCCCTCCCGGGACAGGCTTCTCCACCCCCAAGACCCCAGGACAGCATCCTGGATCAGGGGGTGAAGTTCCCCCACAGAACTCTGTGAATTTCCAGAGCCGCATGCACACAGAACCCCTCCTGGGGGCATCCTCTAGCCCCGGCTTCCCGTTCACAGCTCAAGCTTTTCTGAGTCGTCTCCCACAGCTGGGGGTCCATGGGTTGGGAGGGCTTTCATACTATGTTGACTGTTTTCCCCTGAATATGTATTTGATGGGCACGCTTCTGGCTTCAGGGATTGTTGAAACAATCGGCTGCCAGGAGGATTCTGTCACTCTTCTCCATCACTGAGGCCCTCCGAGCAAAGCTCCCTTCTGTCTGTGTGTCCTGGCTGTTACAGAGCCCCTCACCCGGGGGTAACAGGTCTGATTTCCATTCTCCCCCTACCCTGAGCACCCCGGCAGGACTCAGACCGTCCTCCTGGTCTGTGGTCGTCCAGCTTATTCTCGTTGCACACAGCGCTCACCACAGGGTCCTGGTACCTGCCTCCCTGCCTCCCATTGCATCATCTACAGCATCATCTACAGCATGATGGTTGTGGGACTGTGCGACCCCCACTCTGATGCTGGGCTTCCTGCCTGCCTGCCACCTTCTGTGGAACCCTTCACTGACAACGAGTGTCCGTGTCCCCCAAGGGCCTGCCCTCGGAGGAGGCAGAGAAAGAACAGAGGCCCCGTGCAAGAGGCTTCGGGGAGGCTGAATTCTGCCTCCAACATGGCAGCTGCTCAGGAGCACAGAGAAGGAGCAAAGGGCATAGAAGTTTCCGTGAATACGCCTGAAACCCAAACACAGCTGGAAGGTCTACAGCCGTGATGGGGCACGGAACACACAGGCAGATCTCCCAAAAAAAGAGAGCAATCCCACGTCACAGGGTGACATACGAAAACAAACACTTCCATCAGAATATTTTCAGTGCTCCAGAAAATAACATTTGGAGCTGGGGGGAGGGAAGGGCAGGACAGAGAGGGAGAGTGAGGGAGGGAGAGAGGGAGGGGAGAGGGAAGTGGGGGAGAGAGAGAGACACACAGAGCGTGTACATTTGCTGGGGGGACTCAAATGATGGGCAAAAGCGAATCGCCGCTGTTGAAATCCCACTGCTGATGCTCCCTGAAGCCATCCGAGGGTTGGGTGGGAGGGAAGAGAGCTCCTTGGAGCCAAGAGTAGTGTCAAAAGCCACTTACGGCCTATGAGACTTGGGTAAGTCTCTTTCCAATGAGGGTAAGCCTCATTCATTCAGTCTTTCATTCAAGCTTTTGTTGCATATGTTCTGTGTGCCACACACTGTGCTAGGCACGAGGGATAAAGCCAGACATGGAAGGTGGAGGAGGAGGAGGAGGAGGAGGGGTGAGGACAGCAGGAAGGGGAAGAGAGGAGGGGGAGGAGAGGGGAAGGAGGAGGGGAGCAGAAGGAGGAGGGGAGCAGAAGGAGGAGGCCCGAGGCTCCCCTCTGATGGAGCTCAGGTAGGTGAAGGAGCCTTAGTCAAGCAGTCACGCTAATCAGGGGATAAGCAAGCACTGAGATCAGCGCCCTGAGGAAAAGAGTGTTTCTCTCAGAGTGTGAAACCAAGAGTGACCCAGACGGGAGGCTCAGGGCACAGGGGGCTGAACACCTTCTCCAAGAAGGCACGTTTCACAGATGAAAGATCGCGATGAAAGGCACAGAGTGGAATCCCTGACCAAACCATCAGGAATCTGGAGTTCCTCTCATCTTGGACTCCTCTCCTCTCATGCCCACATCCAACCCCTCAGGAAAGCCTGTCAATTCTATCTCAAACCACATCTCTTGTAGGACCACCTCTGTATCTACCCCAACACAGCCTGGTCCGGGTGCCGCCAGGTTTGCCTGGACCATTGCAATAGCAACTTAGTCAGTCTCCCCACTTCTGCCCTTTCACGTGCAGGGGCAGGAAACTTTAACTACAAGGTAACTCCTCTGCTTAAAATCTTCCAATGGCTTCCCATCCCACTCAGAATAAAACCCCACACTGTAACTCTGACCCCCAGGACCCGATCCTGCCATGACTCTATATCCTTTCACCTTCCCCCACTCCTTCCCTTCCCACTGCCTTTTTCGCTGCTCTGAGAATATGCTAGGCCTTTGCTCTTATGATGCACCCCTCCTGGAATGTCTTACTCAGAGCATTCCCCATTCCACAGAGGTCCCTACTCAAGGCCTCCTACCGGCCTTTTCATGACCATCTTAGCCCCCTGCTGTCCCCCTACTTGGAGCTGGTCCAGGTGAGACCCGGTTGTTCTCATGAAGGAGCCACTGCTAGTTCTGAGCAGGCAGGTGACAGATGGGGCTTGAATATGGAAAGGATGTGCCTGGCCCCGGAGGGGATGTGGGCAGACCTGTACTTAGGAAGGAGGTGCTGGTGGTTTAGACCAAGGTGATGGGAGAGGACATAAGCGAGGAGGCTGGTTTTCTTCCCCTGTGAAGTGGGAATAAGAATAGTGCCTGCCTGGAGGGCTGCTATGTGGAGTAAGTGACTTGGCCTGGTGCTCAGTCGCCGCTGGCGGTTGATGTTATGATTAAGAAGGTGGTTCTGGCAGGGAGGAGCACTCCGGCTTCTCCGAGCCAGCCCCTGTGGTGGAGCTGGGAGCCTCTGCAGCGGCTCAAGTCGGGGAGCTCTGCGCGCTTGTGAAATGGCAAATCAGCCCAAGAGATAATTCAATAATGAAAATAATTAATCCTCAGGCTTACAAGTGAGATGCTTGCCACTTATGGAGGCTGTCATTACAATCACTCCCAGCCTATTCTGCATCCATTCCAATCCCTTTTATCTGCCAATTTACGGAGCCAGAGCTGCTAATGAGGGACAGCCAAGGCCACCTGTCAATAAAGTGCCTTGTCACCAGACTTGAGATGAAGGGGTCTGGGGACTCCCCACCAAAATGGTTGATTGGGTTTGATTTCTGAATATAACAAATTAAATTTTAGTGTAGAAATTCACATGCAGCTCATTCACAGAAGTTGAAGAAAAAAATTGAGAGGAAACCTATATGATCTCATCACACATGCGTTCATCAAGTCCTACAGTTTTCCCATTTACCAAGCCTCGCATTTCATCTCCTCTCTTCCCATTTCCAGGGACATCCATCGACCTAGCCCATTCCATCACTCCATAAATACTCATTGAGGACACACTGAACGCAGAGAGACTGCCAGGTGCTGTGGGGGAGCACAGCATGGATGAGGTTCCTGCCCTCGATTCTAAGAAGACAGAAAAAGCTCTGAATGTGGGATCTATCTTCAGCAAAAGATAAAACCCCAAGGAGCAGAGAAGGTGACGGGACCTCTTAACACACCTCTCCTTTTGTTCACACAGCCCCCCTGCAGGGTGGGCACACACCCTTGAATGTGGCAGTGCAGGATGAGGTGACAAATGGGGATACCATCTGATGAGGGAATAAGAAATGTCCCGCACTGAGGAGGAAGTGCAGTGCAGGAGATGGCACCCTCTCAGGACCATGGCCTGGGCGCTGCAGCTCAGACCCTCAGGACACACCCTCAGGGGATGCGGTGCCCTGCCTCCCCCCCCCCCCCCACCCCGGTCCTGTTCCCCGTGCCTCTCTCCATCCCCTCCTCCCACTGCCAACTTCTACTCGTGGATCTACTGACCTCACACACCCCTGATTTCTGCTTTCCCTCATTCATCTTTTCACACTGAGCCAGGTAGGTTGAGATAGAAAGTGCTAGAAGATTTTAGGGGAGTGGGCCATGATTGTGGGAGGCAGATGTGGGAAAATTCAGAGGGGAGAGACCAGGGAGGGTGCTGCAGGCACCGTGCTGGGGGGCTGAGGAAGAGAGTGGACACATTGTGTGGGCACCAGGCGAAGACACCTTTAGAAAGGTGGATGCAACCATAAGGGGGTCCCGCTGTCTCTACTGCTCTGGAGTTTGCAATTTAAACAATGGACTAGCATTTGTATTGTTTTGGCCTTTTTGCTACAACTAACAAAAGCCTCATCTGGACCTCTTTGCTCCTTTGTTGAATGCCAGTATTTTCTTAGGAGAAATTCCTAGAATGGGACATTAGGGTCAAGGATGTGCTTTTTTTTTTTTTTTTCCAAGAACTTTTTGTTTGTTTTGTAATTAATTTATTTTTAATTAATTTTTTTATTGAGGTGGCATTGGTTTATAACATATTAATTTCAGGGCTACATTATTGTATTTCAATTTCTGTGTAGACTACTAAAACTTTTGATTCGCATTGCTGAACTGCTGATCAAAACGTTTGCACCAATTTACAAACCCGGAAGCAGTACACAGTGTTGCCCATTTCCCTGTCAACAATGGTTATGATTAAATGGTTACCTGTTCATCTAACAGGCGAAAAATGGGCTCCTTTTCCTTTCTTTGATTATTAACAGTTTGACCAGTTTCTTTTATGTTTATGAATCATTTGTACTTTTTTGTGTGTGAATTGTCTGTATACACTCTTAATGAGTTTCTCTACTGAGTGAGCGTTTATGTTGATCTTTTGTCTAACAAGCGTCTTGCAAATACTTTTCCGTCTTTGTTGTCTTTAAACTTAAGAGGGTTTGTTTTCACCCAACCTTTAAATTTCATGTAGCAAAATTTACCAAACTTCTCTGGATTTCATTTAATGCCTGTAAGTCCTTCTTCATCCAATATTATATAAGTAGCCTCTGATAGTTTTTCAACTGCTTTTATGTTTTCACTTATTTAAAATAAAATTTTAATCTATCTAGATTTGATGTAAAGTTTACCATAAACCTATCTGAGTTTATAACGAATTAAATTCTTATATATTCTCAGGTCTTATTCGGTGTCATTAACTTCTCTGTCTAGCTTGGGATCACAACCATATGGCTTTTGTTATTATTGAATTAATAACAATTATTTATAAACAAAAATGCCCCCCTCCTCCCACCCTTCAATACTTACTTTTCAGAGTTATTCCAAATACATTCATACATTTTTTTCTTTCAGATGAACTCAAGAATTATTTCAAAAACTTCCCCCCAAAAGTCGTGTCGTAATTCAACTGGAATTGTTAAATTTATATCGACTAATTTCGGGCAGAACTGACATCTTTACTATATTGAATTTTCTATCTAGATACTTTATATAATTCTCTATTTATTCAAATGTGCTTTTGTATCCCTCAGTTGGTTTTATACTTTTTTTTCCCTTATGAATACTGTACATTTCTTGTTAAGTTTATTCCTAGGTATAAACTATTTAGGTATTGGGTTGAAATTCTGAATGATTTTTATTATATTTTCAGTTGGTCATTGTATTAAGGAAGCATTTTCTTTAATCTATAAGGAGCATCTGAGATGTCTCATATTATTTCTAATAGTTTGGGATCTCTGACTTTTCATTCCTTTCCTGGAAAAAGATAGACAATCACATCTTCGGCAAATAATGGTAATTTTGCCTCTTTCTTTTCACTCCATTATACCTTTTATTTTATTTCCTTGTCAAATTGAATTGGCCATTGCTTCCAGAAGAATTCTAACTGACAGCGCTTGAGGGAACATGCTTGTCCTGCTCTTAACTTTACTGAGAATTTCGACACGAGGAATGTGTCCAGAACCTTTGAATTCACCTGGGTGACTATCCAGCCTGGATTTTTCCACCTTATCTACATGGATACTATTGGTCGCAAGGTCATTGTTTTATTGCACTGCTTTGGAAACTGCAAGTTCTCAGATTACACACTGAATCAACTCCACACTCAACGCTTCTCACACTAGCTCTTTGGGACCTCCAGCAATGATGCTGCCCCTCCCTCTGGTACCCGGAGGATGCCCGCATTCGCCTCCTCCTGCACTTTCCACGGTGGCTCCTCATCTCATCAGGAAGGAACCAAATCACGAAGGAGGAAGCCTGCAGTCCTTGTTATCCAAATCATTAGTTACATGATCCTGGTTAACTTATGTCTCTAAGCCTTGTTTCTCTTATATGAAAATAGAGACACATCTTGTAGTATTACCTTAAGATTTAAATAACATAATTTTTGTAAAGTTCTCGCCAGAGTGCTTGGTATTTACAGGCATTCAATAAGGTAGCTGTGACTATTATTCTTATCACTACTACCCTCACTTCTTGCTCCCCTTCTCTGTGGCTTTATTCATGCGCTTTTCCTCCCTTCGGCACCACCTCACCCAAGCGGCTTATGCTTCTTGTCCTCCGTACAAGGCAACAGCCAACATTTCTTCCAAAGTCCACCTCATGGCTCAACTTTTCCATGAGACCCCTCTTGACTTAGTGAATGTGCCCCCCCAAACTCTCGTGTGTGTGTGTACACGTGTTCTCAACATTTTATATACAATTCATGTGACATTATGCACTTGATTATGTGTTGCCTTTAGAATTTTCTAGATAACTGCAAGTGGAAATTAATTGTTGGTATCATATAAATACACCTTGCCTTTCTAATTAGATTAAACAGTTTTGAAGGCCCAGGATCACATCTGCCTCTTCTTTATCACCCACAGACCCCGGTGCCTTGAATAGTGCCATGTTTCCAGATGAAGAATATGTGCCTTCTTGGTTAATTTTCAAATATTAAGTGCATAAAATTACCCAAGTTATTTTCCTGATCCAAATTCAAGCATGTAAAAACAGAATTGGGAAAACTGTGAATAAACAATGATTATATCTGCTTAGAGACACCGAGTATAGTTTTCGAGATCCTCATAAGTCTTCATGTCCCCATGTCCGCCAGCCCATAAAAGATCTGTTTTCTCTCCCCCAGCAGCTTTCCCATTTCAGCAAATGGCATAAGCACCCACTCTGTATCCCTGTCTGGAAGCCTAGGGGTCACCTTTGAGCCCTCCCTGTCTCTCACTCCCCAAGCCCATCCCACTGACTCCAGTACAGAGCTTCTACCTCCCACATCTGTCCACATCTGCTCATCTCCCCTGACAGCACCCAATCCTGGTCAGTACTCTTCCCACCCAACCCACTGCTCACTCAACAGCCAGAGCGAGCTTTCAAAACCACACGTCTGATCCTGTCACTCCCAATAAAAATCCCTCAGTGACTTCCCACAATACTGGGAGGAAAATCCACGTTCTTGGTTCTACAGCCTGCGCTCTGGCTCCTGCCTGGCTCTCCGAGCCTGTCTTCCCGCCCTGTCTCCTTGGCTCTCTCAGCCTCCGCTGCACTAGCTCCTAACTTTGCTCGGCCACCCCAGCTGCCACCTTGCACAGCCTTCTCCTCATTCAGGCTTCAGGCTTTTCCTATCAATTATCTGAGGTCAGTCCCCCCTCCCATCCCCAAATATTTTTCTCCATCTCGGGATGCTGTGGGTTTCCTTCCTCACAATCTTTCATTGTGTTGACTTGCTTGCTCTTGGTCTGGGTTTCCCAATAGACTGAAGGCTCCATGAGGGAGTGGAACACATGTGTCTTGTTCCCTATGAAACACTCAACAGGCACTCAATAAATATCTGTCAAGTATATGAAGATGCCCAGACAATGAGAGCTCGTTCTAGAAAGTGGCCTCATGGATCTAGGGAGCTGCACAGGGCATTTAGATAGCCAGCCTTCATAGACTGGGACAGGCCCACTTTCTTTACAGGCAGAGTTCCTGGTGCATAAATGCTCAATAAATGTTTGTTGAATGAATATGGAGAAAAGTACCAGTGCATCCAAATTCTGTGACTTACCAGTCTAGGAGGTGTGTGCGAGTCATCTGGCCTCTTTGCACCAGGGATTCAACACGTATAGAAACAGAGAAATATCTGTTCTCAAGTTCTTCTGAGGATGTTGTAAGGACAAAAACCGTCTGTGCTAGGGGGTTGGTCCTGTAGCCTGGTGGTTAAAGTTCCTCGCGTTCACTTTAGCAGCCTGGGGTTCTCGGGTTTGGATCCTGGGCGCGGATCAGCACACCACTCATCAAGCCTTGCTGTGGCAGCATCCCACAAACAAAGCAGAGGAAGATTGGCACAGACGTTAGCTCAGGGCTTATCTTCCTCAAGCAAAAAAAAAAAAAAAGAAGAAGAAGAAGGTTGGCAATGGATGTTAGCTCAGGGCAAATTGTCCTCACCAAAAAAAAAAAAAAAAAAAACCAAAAGCAAAAACAAAAAAACCTGTCTATGACAATGCTTTGAAGTACACGTTGCCTTAAGAAAGGCAAAAGTATTCTTGTTCTTATCCTGACATTTTAAGACTCACCACAGTGTGCCCTGCTGAGTTTGGCTCCATCAGGCAGGGTTTTGGCTTCTAGTCTTACCAAATTCAGGCCCCTCCCTAAGAATAACCACCACACCCCTTTCAAAATCCAGACGGCAGCCACTCCAGGATGCCTCAACAAGCTTTACATTCTACCCTGAAAATGCTTCTAAATATGAAACTTCTAAGAAATAAGAATAATGTTACAGGATTTTTTTAAACTAGTCAATGAAAGTAATTGAAAGGAAAACAAAGGTGTTTAAAAAAACTTGTCCGTTTTCCTCGCAAATTTCAAAACCCAACACTTCTTGTCGGGATTGTCTTGGGGGCAGCTTTATGCTATGATAGCTTTTACGAAGAAAGCAGTTACACTTGCGCGTGTGCTTTGTTTTATATGTCAGGTTAACGTTACAATTTAAGCCTTCAGCAAAGCTCTCCTTTCCTAAACATTTCAACTCTTAGAAGAGCGAGAATAAAACTGAAAAAGCGATGTAAGATTCCCTCTAAGTTTGAAGGAATAGTTGTTAATCGGAGGAGGGAGGAGGCGGGCTTTTTACATTCTCAATTTGAAACATCTTCACCATTTGAGACACAATTTTGCTGTCAGCAAGCCCATTCACTTCCTCAAAAAGCACTGCACAGCTACTACAGTACACAATGCAACACAGTGTCAGGTTATCTTGCAAATCCATTAAGAACGAGTAACAACTCTTTCTCGTGCTCACAGAACACACATCCTCGATTAATTTCCAGAAATTAAGTAGGGCGTGATTGCTGCTGAGGCTCCAGCCACACAAAGGCTTCCCCACATGGAGGCTCGGATTGCAACCTCCTGGAAAGAGGAGAGGTAGCCCCGAGCCTGGCAGATGCCTGTCCAGGCAAAGGTGTGTGCTATTCTTTTTTTTTTTTTTTTTGAGGAAGATTAACCCTGAGCTAACTACTGCCAATCCTCCTCTTTTTGTTGAGGAAGACTGGCCCTGAGCTAACATCCTTGCCCATCTTCCTCTATTTTATACTTGGGACGCCTACCACAGCATGGCTTTTGCCAGGCAGTGCCATGTCCCCACCTGGGATCCAAACCAGTGAACCCCAGGCCTCTGAGAAGCGGAATGTTTGAACTTAACCCCGTACCACCAGGCCGGCCCTGTGCTATTCTTAAAGCTCAACCCACATAAAGAATGAACCCCCGAGACATTTTACCAGGTCCAAACAGCCTGTGAACTGCCATTCCCTACCCACTGAAAGACCCGTAGTGAATGGTGACGTGACATTGAATGACCCAGGGACCTAACGCCAGGCTACACACTGCAACAAAAGAAGCATTGTGACAACTGAAGATCTGAAAATTAAGCTCTCAGATACCCCTAAAAAGGGTACCCTATTCAGACCTCTTAAGTTTCAGATTAAACTTTCTAGCTTTCTCTACAGGACGAGAGCACCTGCTAATAAACACATGAGTTCTACACCCTCTCCTGGAATCAGCACAAATTCAGGGGTTTTGGGGCCACAAAGGAAGTGGATTTCAGATGCAAAGACCCCCCAAAGAGTATGCCCTGGAATCCTTGCTTGAGTTCAAGTCAAGAAGGAGCCTGGTTCCTTGGACCCCATGCTGGGAGAGTCCCAGGTCCGAAGCCTGATCACGGTGAAGAGAGAAGATCAGCAAACCTTTTCTCCAAACCAAACCCCCTTTCATACCCCTCTCCCTGGCAGTTAAGAAGCAAGTCAGCTGCCAAAGGTCAGGCAAGGTCTGATTGCAGACGGAGAAGCAGGGGCTGAGGACCCCGGGGAGGTAGGAGGAGAAATGCATGGTGGAGCTGGCTGCCTTTCCCCTGGGAAGGGACGGTGCAGATTCTCGGACCCCATGTGGGCTGCGACTGGAGAAAATCTACTCCTGAGGAGTCCACTGCCACCAAGAAGCAAAAGGGACAGGGGACAGTCCTCCAGCACGCGGCTCCCAGCACAGGGCATCGTGTAGCTGGGTGGGGAGAGTGATTCCAAGGCCTGGAATGGGGCGGAGACAGCAGCTCTGATGCACCCGCCTGGGGTGGAAGAGGGCCCAGGGAAAGAGAAAAATTTTTGGCTGGTGGTCAGGAAGCCGTTAGCCTGGGTTCCGCCATCTTCCTCCAGCTCCTACCTGGCTCTCAGACCCCTGCCTAATAATAATAACAACAATAACTGTAATCATATTGTTAAAAGCTCTGATTCCCAACTGTGCGCCAGGCCCCATGCTTCTGGAAGGCAGTGGGCCTAGAGGGTAAATGCTCTGATCTGGGGGTTTAATTCCATTTCCACCATTTACAAACCATGTGGCCTTAGGCAAGTCAGCGTCTGTAGGCTGGGGATGCTAACCCTTTCTACCTCATGGGGTGTTATGAGGATTAGATGGTATAATGCGTGGTAAAGGCTGAAGAACCACAAGTTGATATTACTTTTTTCTTTATTTTGGATTTTCTTCAATCCTCACAGGTTTGCAAAGAAATTGAGTTCCGAGGCCACAAGAAAGGCTAATAGTGGACAGAAGACACAAGAGAAGCTCTGTGGGACTCCAGACGCCACTCACACTCTCTCCAGGGCTCCAGGGCGGGAACTGAGTCCACCCCAGCCAATGGACCAGCTGATCCAGACCTTCATTTTCCCTTCAACCTCTCTACCTAACTGTGTTGCCCTCCTGCCTGACATCCTTCTGAGATGGGTCCCATCATCTCCAGGATGAAAGCCACACTCCCTGGCAAGGCGGCCAGGGCCAGGGGACAAAGGGATAGTTCTGCATCCCCTATCAGAGACAGACAGAGACAAAGAGGGAGGGAGGGAACAAGGGAGAGAGAAGTTTCATGGAGGGAAGACTCAAGTTCAAATTTGGCTCTTTTTTGTTTTAATTTTCAACTTTTTTTTTATTATTGAGTTCATGATAGTTTACATCATTGTGAATTTCAGTTGTACATTATTTCTCATCTGTCACCATAAAAGCACTCCCCTTCACCCCCTGTGCCCACCCCCTGTGCCCACCCCCAGCCCTTTTTCCCTGGGAACCACTGAACTCAAATTTTGCTCTTTTAATGACTACTTCTGACCTTCTGGAAGTTACTTAACCTAAGTTTCAACGTCTTCACTTGCAAAATGATGAAAAATGATGACACCAATTATTTAACTCAGCTGAGGCATGCAGTAAACAGCAGTTATAATTACCTCCCAGCCCCATCTTCTGCCATTCTGCCCCGGTCACCTCACCCTGACGTGTGGACAGCTCCGCACCACGCTCCCTTGTTTTCTTCCCTTTGCAGATCCTGTTCCCTGAGCCTCACCCATCCTTTCCAGCCCTACTTCTCTACCTGGTTAGATCACATTTCCCTTTTAAGATTCCCCTCCAGCATGACTCCTCTGGGGAGGGTCCCTCCAGCTCCCTGAGAATCCCAGAGCATCAGCCGCAGGCTGCCATCTGATGACTGACCACATCTCCCTATTGCAGAGGCTGGTTTTGTTCCCATCTCCTCCACTAGACTGTTCCGTGAGAGTGCGATCCCCATCTTCTATCTCTGGACCTCAGTTCCTAGCTTTGTAGGTGCTCTCGATGTGCTTATTGAAGCGAAAATAGAAATATATGACTCAAGGTATCACTTGGAGAATTAAAACACACACACAGGAGCAAGAATCACAATTGTAGAGGGGCCAGCCTGGTGGCATAGAGGTTAAGTTTGCGTGCTTTGGTTTGGCGCCCCAGGGTTCACAGGTTTGGATCCCAGGCGCGGACCTAGCGCCGCTCATCAAGCCACGCTGTGGCCACATCCCACATAAAATAGAGGAAGATTGACACACACACACAAAAACACAATTGTAGAATTTCAGGGCTGGAGGGAATACACACATTCATCTTGTCCATTGCTTTCATTTTTTTTTTTTTTGCTGAGGAAGATTCGCCCTGAGCTAACATCTGTTGCCAATCTTCCTCTTTTGGCTGAGGAAGATTTGTCCTGAGCTAACATCTGCACCAATCTTCCTTTATTTTGTATGTGGGTCACGGCCACCGCATTGGCGCTGACAAGTGGTGTAGGTCCGTGCCCAGGAACTGAACCCCAGCCACCAGAGCAGAGCATGCTTAGCTTAACCACTAGGCCACGTTGTCCATTGCCTTCATTTTTTGTGACGATCTCTCAACTAGAGTTTGTCAACTGCCCGAGATAATACAGGTAAGAGATGCTTGGCCTGGCAATTTTAACCAGGATGCAGAATACTCAAGTAACAGCTGAGTATCATCATGTGACCAGGCTTAGTGGTATAAGCTTAGGGATGTCATTGGACAGAACAGTGTGTTGACTCTCTTACACATGGGACAGTTTTGTTTCTCTTAGTAGTCACCAAGAACACACGTAGGAGTCTGTCACTCAGAGACCAAGGGCCACTCACGTGCCTGATAGGATCAAACAATAGGTACCACCACCTGGAACGCAGATATAGTCATCTCATTTCCTAAGTGCCAAAATGGGGGGGAAATCAGAAACACGGGAGAAACAAGCTGGATTTTAAATTATAATTTTCTAAAAAGTTTAGCCTTTTAAGATTCAGTTGCCAGAGCTCTGTTCGTCTCTGCCAGAGACACAAAATCAATGTGGGAAGAGCATGCTCTTCAGGCCAGAACAGGCCAGGGAGAGCCAGAACACCAGAACAAAAACAAACCCAAAACGCCTAACCACATAAACAAGTGGGAAAAATCTCAAGAAAGAACATTTTGGCTAAGGCTCAGAAAGGAAAATTTTAAATAAAAGGAAAGATACCAGCAGGACAAAGGAAATTATATCCCAAATTTTCTTGTTCCTACACTTCCTCGTGGAAACCTTTCTACAAACAAAATTGCCTCCCTGGGGTGAGGCTGGGGCATTTTGCAGAAAGAGAGGCCCTCTCTACAGAGAGGAGATCACCCGGCCCTGTTGGAATATTCGGGGCTCCAAGGGTCTGCCCCAAGTTCACACCTCCCAATGCTATGAAAGGAGCTCAAAACCGACTTCGGGTTAGTCCTCAAGTTCACTGTTAGGGCTGAGAGTCTCTGATCCAATGTCTACATCATTTCTAAATGCAGCACAGCCTCCCGCTTCTCTCAGCTTCACTCCCCCTAGTTATAATGGCCTGGGGGATTTTCAAAGGGAGGTGTGTCCGATTGTGTTTGCACTCCCAAAGCCCTTGGATGCCTTTACATTTTTTATTACACCGGAAGATTTCCGCAGACCACAAACAGAAATAAATCAAGAGAACACTCAGTCACGCATCGTCAAGTCCTCCAAAAGAAAGAAACTGGCCTCCACGTGGAGCAAGTGTGTGAACACACATGTGACACGGAAGCTGAAGGGACACAGAAGGACTTTACCCACCGTCCAACTTCCCAACCCGCTCTCCTTACACACAATTTTGGCAGGAACAAGAACAATCGCCCTTCCAGCAGAAGAGACTCTAGCAATTAGCTGGTAAGGATCATGAAATGGTTTAAAAGGTTGGCCTACGTCTCAGTCAAGGCCCATCGTCATCACCATTCCTGTGAGCCTCTGTTTGCTTTGACATTTTCCCACAGTAATTTTATATAAAAGAAAACAAGTTTCCCGTTCGGGAAAAAAAATAAGATGGAAGAACGTATTTCATCCTATGTTAAGGGCAGATTTTCACGGGCGAACGATGCACTGCCCGAGGCTCCCAGGCAGACGTGTACATCAGAACTGCTGTTTTGTTAGGCATCCCCTCCTGCAAAGAACAAGGCTTGCTCTGAAATGCGAACAGAGCAGCAGCAGGGAGAAAACCAATATTTCCAAAACCGAGTGATTAAAGGAGGGCTGAGATGGCACGGTCTGTGTTGCTTCTGTGCAACAACACTGTATTTCAGCACAGTTTGGTGTGCCCTGCAAGAGAATCACATTGGAAACGCTGCTCGGAGAAGAATGTGATTGCAAATGCAATCAGCATGCTTATGGCAGCGCGGCCAAGGGCCGAAACTCACACTCTATCTCATTTTGCCTGGATGTGCTTTTGAGGATCATTAGAATGTCATCAAATCCAGACTTGAGAACAGAGCAAAATGTCACACTGAGAACAACAATTCAGCCAATTAAGCCGGGGCGCTGAAGGGCTGTGAAGAGAGTGTTGATTAGTTTGAACGTAAGGTGGATTATTTTCAGGGAGAAACAGCAAATGAAACACAGAAGTTAGAATGTTCTACACACTTGTTCGGTGCCCTCACTCTACCTCAGCCATTCGAACCAAACGTTTCCGATGGGCTATTATCAGAGGCCAAGTTTATATCTTGGCATAATTGCCCAGAAAACATCAACTCCCAGAACTTGAAGCATTCGATAGGATCACGTTTTCGTGAGTGTTCTCTCAGTGAGGTAGTCCTGATGGGAATGTCATGTGCCAAGAACTGACCAAGTTTAAAAAAAAAATGTCTGCCCTGCCTTATCGTTGAGATTTATTCTCTGAACTCAAATTTTCTCTGCTGGCACATACACAAATGCCTGATTTGGGGACACTGGCTATAATGTGGTGGCAAGGTTGCAGTCATTATTAAATGCAGTTTCCATGACACTTCTTCATGATCCCTCCCTGGCCAGCACCTTCCATCTGCAGAACGCTTCAGCATAGCATGTGGACCAGACATGAGCATTACAGAATACAGCAGTTCAACCTCCTTCAGGAGGATGCCCCACGGCCAACTCATTTATACATTTAGTCAATTAATATTTATTGAGCCCCTACCATGTGCCGGGCACAGTTCTAAGGGCTGGCATTGAAGCAATGAACAACACAGATAAGATCCATGCCCTCGGAGGGCTCAAATAAATGAGCAACGAACCCAGATTCATCAGACATTATAATTGAACCAGTTCAATTGCAATGATGGAAGCTGTTGGGACTAACCAATGTCTGCAAGGTGAAATTAAAAAGGCAGGAGGAGAACACCAGGACATGGCCAGTTTGAACTTGTACCAGCCACACAAACCTTACGCAGAACTTATAAACATGATTCTTTTCATCACTCTTATTTCAAAACAATGAGATCAATTGGAAGCAACTTGAATAGCACAATCACGATAATCCTGTGTTGAAAGACCCATCAACATAACAAAGATGTTCAAGGACGTGCAGAAGTGTATGGTGCTTTAAGGAACTGAGGCACCAAGCTAAGGGCAGAGAGGCGCAGCAACAGAGCAACACTTGCCACGACTCAGCATGAGAGGAAGAGATGGTTCTGCTGGATCTCAAGGTCAGGACACCTGGAGAGAAAGTCACCTGCGCTGGTGGCCATTGTCACCACCCAATGAGCTAAAATCAACCTTCAAAATGCATCCTAAACCCAAATTCTCTCCCTGTATCTCCAATGTCGCCACCCTGGTCGGAGCTGCCAACTTTTCTCACCTGGGCTATTGCAACAGCGTCCTACTTCTCTCCTTTCTGCCACTCTTGCCCCCATATGGCTCAGGGTCCCAAGGGGAACATCTGGCACACAAAAGGGGTGACTGGAGACAGTTGAATAAAGGGGCTCTTAACTAAAGTGTGGGCAGAACCAAGAGAAACCAACCAGA
Source organism: Equus caballus (assembly GCF_041296265.1). Taxonomy (NCBI): domain Eukaryota; kingdom Metazoa; phylum Chordata; class Mammalia; order Perissodactyla; family Equidae; genus Equus; species Equus caballus. Next base: position 10,532,197 of record NC_091714.1, read on the forward strand.
GGTGAAGCATCCCAGGGCTGACAATTGCAAGAAGCCATCACAACTCCCCGGGGTGGAAGGAGAGACTACAGGAGCTCAGGTGAGTGGAGGCGTAGGGGCGGGCCTCCTGATCAGGGCTGTGGCCTTGGGCAGATGTTCATCTACTGCCAAACTGGTGCCCCTGGGGAGAAGACGCAGGAATAAAGCCCCCCAACTTCCCTCTCCTCCTGCCTGCATTCTGCTAGTGGTGCTTCCCATTGGTCCAATCCACTCATAAGCCACCAGATGAGTAGGCTTAGTGATGCGTCCACAGAGCTCAGCCAAGTGGAAGGGGGTGGGGGGGGGTGAATTCAGAGAGACAAACAGGAAGTACCCAGCACACCCACCTATAAATTTGTTCTCCACACAGTCGCCAGAGCGATGGTTTCAAAACCATTAAATGGCGTTCCATCCTACAAACGCCCCACCACAGCCCACAAGGCCTGGCCTCATGGTGCCCATGATTCCCGCTCCAACGCCTTCTCACACGTCACCCCAGGGGTCAGTGCTCCAGCACACTGTCCTTTATTTCCGCATGTCCTTGGGGGCAGGGGATCCACTCTGCCTAGAACACTCCCCCCAACTCCACATACAGCAGGTCCTTTTCTTCTTTCACAACCCAGTCTAAATGACGTCACCTCTTCCGAGAGGACTTGGGGGACACTGACAGTCCCCTGGATGTTCTCTTATAGCATCTTGTTACCTTTCTCAGTAACTCTTATCACAAGTTAAAATTACAGCCCTTGCTTCTTTCATTGTTCAGGGACCGGCTCCCTGACCACAGTGTAAGCAGCATGTGTGCGGGGGCCCCATCTGTCTTTCCCAGCACGGCAGCCCTGGTAACTCACACAGTGTTTGGCTCTCTATCTTTCTGGACTGCATCCGTGAATCACACTTCTAGTAGAACTGGCTGCTGTCTCAAGACTCTTGCCCTGGGTGTAACTGCTACTAACTGCATTTCACTTCACACAAAAACACAGGGCAGAAATGGTCCATCCAGGACCTATGAAGCGCCACATAACGCTCCAGCGGGCAGAGAACACACTCTGCGGATCCTTCAATGCAGCGGCTTTCAACTAGGGGCAGCACCCCTCCTCCAAGCAGCATGTGAAGTGTCAGGAGTGTTTTCTGATGCCCCAGTGTTCGGAGGGGAGAGGATACTGGCATTTGGTGGGTGGAGCCAGAGATGCTGGACATCCTGCAAGGAGCTGGCCAGCCCCGCACAGGGAAGAACTGACCAGCCCAAATGCCAATGGCGCCTCATTGAGAAATACCTCTAGCTTAGCCCCTTTGTCTGAAATGGTTGTTTTGACCCCAAACACTATCCACAATCTGTCTTTGGCTTGCAGAGCCTGCCAAGGTCCTCCACTGCCCTCAGAGCACGGGTTCACAGAAGGGCACCCTAGAAGCTAGGAGGACCCCCAGACAGGACTCCTCCTTCTTATGAGCGAGGCGGGGAGGGAGGCAGACTTGACCATCAGGAGAAGGTAAGGCTCCTGCACTGTGCCCAAGGGACTGTCAGGGACCATATCTTACTTCTATTTACACCCCCACTCAACTGAGACCATTATGTGGATGAAAATAAATGAATAAACAAACAGGAGGAGAAAAGCAAAAGTTTCTCCCTTGACAAGGTGGTTCAGAGCTGCGACTGCACCTGAGGACTCGTCAGGGATCGTGGCGACGAGCAGTCATGGTTAACAGAATCTAAGTCCCCCTGCAAAACAAACGTGCTCCTCCAGCGAAACACATGTAATAACTGAACTGATACCGACTGAGTTCCTGCCAGTTACAAGGAATGGTGCTAGAGGCTATGGAGTCACGGGACGAAAGAGGACACTTGAGCTCCTAACAGTCCAGCTGCCTGCGAGGTGAAAGAGCTGGATGCTGAGGCCTCAGCTAAGACCCAAGCTACTCACTCAGCCAGAGGATGGAGCCTGTTATTCGTTGTCACCTGAGAGGGCAGACACGTGGCCAAGCAGTGGGTACACTGGTCGGGGATGGAAGGGAAGCCACAACACCCTGAGCTTCCCCAGGTGAAAAGACACTGAAGCTGACCCCACTAGGGATGCCCCAGAACATCCTGACCCCTGGTACAGCTTCTTTCTACCACCTGCATGGGTGTGGCTGCCAATCAAGCTGCCTGCTCCCATGCCCTATGGACTTGGGGTTCTGCCTGCCTATCTCTCACGGCTGCTGCAGGCTCTGGAGCTTTTATCTTGGATTACAAATTAGCAGCAACTCCCTCGAGACCCCTCAGACAGGACATGTGCCTCTGGGTATGCCCCAGTCCCAGCCCTACCCTCTGAACTTGGCTCCACTCTTGAATCAAGGACACCTCTCTTCAGGACCAAGCCATGTACCTCTCGTTGTTTATGATCTAATAAGAGAGAGAGAGATGGCTGACTGATAGATGATAGATGATAGATAGATAGATGATTGATAGATGATAGATAGATGATTGACAGATGATAGATGATAGAAAGTTGATAGATGACAGATTGATAGCTAATTGATAGGTAGGTAGATGATAGATTGATAATAACAATTCCAGGCATTTGGTACTATCAACACTTTAGGAATGGTGCAAAAAATAGGTAATTAAGGACTATCAGGAATGGGTCAGGAGCCAGCCCCCTGGCTGAGTGGTTAAGTTCTCATGTTCTGCTTCAGCAGTCCTGGGTTCACCAGTTTGGATCCTGGACGCAGACCTAGCACTGCTCATCAGGCCACGCTGAGGTGGCGTCCCATATAGAAGAACGAGAATGACTTACAACCATGTACTGGGGCTTTGGGGGCGGGGGAAGAGGAAGATTGTCAGCAGATGTTAGCTCCCGATCTAAAAAAAAAAAAAAAAAGAGTGAGACGTCTGAAAAAAAAAAAAGAATGAGTCAAGTTCACTCACTCCCAGCTGGAGTGAGCAGTGAGGACATCTGGAGGCAATGACATTTGTGTTAGGTATAATTACTAGACGTATATTTCTACAGGTGGAGTGATAGGGTTTTGGCAGGAATGGGAAAAGGAAAGAAACAGGGGAGATGATTCCAGGTGTTGGAACAATGTGACCTAAGGGGGGAAGGTATAGTGTTCACAGTACAGTGACAGAACAGCCCATCAGAGCATCAGGTCTGCAGCAGGGCAGGAGACAAGGCCAGAAGGCAGGCAGGGCCCTGCTCTTGACCAGCACTTCACCGTACAACTGGTTTACCTACATGTGGAAACAACTCACTCATAACTCTCTCTAGTTAATGGTCCCTTTTCTGTGTAGACTTCCAAAGAAAAGGAAGGAAATACAAGATAAAACCTCTACCTTAGGAGACACAAGTCGCTCATCTACAGAAGGCATTGCTTCACATTTCCAGAGATTATCTAGATAAAACACAATAAAAATATCAACTCTCTCTCCATGTTTCACATGAAAAAAACGAGTGGGAGTGTTGAAACATGTGTATACACAGAACTTCAGAGCTGGAGGGTGCTCTGTAGACAGCACAGGTCATCTCCAGGCCGAAACAGAAAACGATGCTTTAGGTGGAACAGCCCTTTGTCACGGTTTTTCACCAGCCAGTTTCAACTTACGTAGACAATATTATCATTCTCCGTCTCTCAAAAGAGCTGATAGAAATAAACAATGCAAAACAAATTTTTTAACAACTCCTATAAAACTTTTATTTTCAAGATGGGAGAATAAGGAATATGTGATATTTACACCTTTCTTCTTGTAATATGAATATTGTCTATTTCATCTCATAAAGCATGGGGAAGCCAGTTCAAACATGTAACTTTTGCATCTGAGCTTCTAACCCAGAATCAGGAACACAAGTGAGCGTGTTAACACTCTGAGGAAGGCTAATGTCCACACGGCAATACAACTACCCTCAGAGAGGGTGTTTCTTAAGGCCCTTTCCTTAGAGGGTCCTTCAAGAGCCTTGATCCCAACAACAGTCAACCTCAGGTAACAGAGTTGTGGGCGTCAGCCTGGTGCAGCCCATGAGCGGGTTACCCATCTGAAAGGGACTAAAAATCATTCCTAAACCCGCCCCCAAATGTCTGCTATCTTGCACCCCTATGTGCAGGCGACTTGACAGAGCATCAATGATAAAATCTGACCTCTCCCAGCGCCCTCCTTGGCACACCACATTGCCCAACAGCCCATCACTTTTAACATAGTTCACTTGCTCCTAACAGCAACCTGTGACATAGGCAGAGAGGGGATCATCAGACTGAACCCCAGTTTACTAACGAAGCTGCAGCTACAAAACACTTCCTCCGGATCCCGAAGCAAGAGTGCAGGCGAGCTGGGAGCTGCAGGCGCATCCTGGGATTTCGTCACTGTGCCGCGCTGCCTCTCTGTGGCCAGTGGAACACCTCACTCTGGCTGCTTCCTGGCCCCCAGAAGCCAGGCTGCTCCTGTCCAGGTGGCCCTCCTGCAGCTGTCATTAAACCAAGCTCCCTGCCCCCTCGAGAACACCGGCTGCCTCTCCTTTCTCCTCTGTTCCTGGGCACAGCCTAACTTGATAAGGGCCCGTCTACTTTGACTCTTGGAGATGGGAAGCCGTGCTTTATCAGATTCCTGTGGAAATCAGGGAAGTTACTCCATCATCAGGCCACTGCTGAGATTCCAGCTCTCTGGGCTGGGAGAGGACAGCGAGGTGTCAGGGATGGAGTGAATTCTCTCCTCGACGAAGGTAGACACCTCTTTGCCATTTCTGTTTACACCTCCAAGAAGGCGAACCAACCTCCCTGAGCTCAGAAGCCTCAGGGGAAAGCAGGGGCTAAAAATCTATTGAAGGGCCGACAGAGTCCTCTGTGAACAGCCCGAGGGAGACTGAGAAAGGGCGAGGGGAGAGGGAAGCAATTCCAAACCCTGAGTCCCAGGTGGAGGGCATTCCTAGAGTCACAGGGGCTCCCTGAGAGGGAGAACCCCTCCTCTCTCCTGCTGGGGTGTGTGTGAGGAGCTGATTTCCCAAAGATGAGTGAAAGTCGAGTAAAAATAGGAACACGGGGAAAAAAATCTTTAGGCACACAAAGTAGCAGCAAATTCTTACACTGTACTTGCAATACACCAATCACAGTTCTAAGAGCTTTACATATCTGCACTCATTTAATCTTCAAAACACCCCTGGGAGGTGGGTACTATATCCCCATTTCCCATAAGAGGAAACTGAGGCACAGAGAGGTTAAGTAACTTGCCCAAGATCACACAGTTGGTTAGTGGCTAAGCCGGGACTTGAACTCAGGAACTTAGGCTCCAACATCCATTCTCTTAATCCTAACACCATGCTGCCTTTCTGACAGACAGATTATAGAGGGATTATGGAAGGAGAGGCCTCCAAGTCAACACAGTTGGCTGACATTATGTCTCCCCACAGATCACCCCTCGGTGCCACTGAGTTCGAGGGGACATGGATCCAACTCCGTTGCTAGATCCTTGATAATTATGGTTAAAAAAATACGTTTTTAAAATATATGTTCATTTGACTTTACATGCTCAAACTGATCTTAAATGAAATGGTATGAAATAGTCTTCCACCCAAACTTTTCCTATAAGCATTAATTAAATTATTAAACATGATACACATCTGCTGAGCATCCACGAAGTCCCAGGCACTGTTCTAAGTGTTAGAGATACAGGGAGAAACTTTCTATGGCTCTGATGCTCAGAGAGTTACTAACAGAGCGCTTCAGTCAGCAGGACCATCACCGCCATCTGGACCAACGGTGCCCTTGTGGCTCTCTCTGGAACAGTCAAGGTACCACTCTTTGGCTGTCTTGTGTGAGCCCAAGGCTACTAAAAACCAGTCCGATCAAAGCGTGTATCATGGAAAGTCACTTTCAGCAAACTGATGAGGAAGTAAGGAGAATGAAATGTGAAAATGGAAACCTCAAATCTGAAACTATAATTACCTTATTTTTAAAATATATATATATAAAATCAGTATGGTGGTTAACTCTGGGCAAAGGTAAAAGATGAGATTGTTGCATGAGAACACAGCAGTGTCGGGAACATTCTAGTTCTTAGATCAGATGGTGGGTTTTACGAGTGTTCCTCTTCTTACTTGGCTTCATAACTTATATCTACGCTATCAAATAATACCTAATAATACAAAACTCTATAATTGCCCGACTTTTCTTAATCATGATTGCTTCCAACTAGAGATTACTGAGGACTGAACATATTGCAAACCCCCGAGCACGTGGTTAACGCAAAGTTCTCCGATGATCTCTTAAATTAGGACCTCCTCATTAATCCGGGACGTGGCACTGCACTGTTTTAATTACCTAGAAGCTCTGTGTTACAGTCAGATTGATTTAAATAGACAGATAGATTAACTGAACAGCAAAGAGTATTTAATTAAAGTCTACTAGGATGAAAATCACAGCACTAAACGCAATGGGAAAGTGCTAATTAGTTTGCATGTCAAAAGAAAGTTAACATCGTTCCTACAATATGATAAAACTCCTCAAATGTTAATGAAAAGAGTGGGAAAAGCCTTTCTTACTTTTTTGTTCCAGCAGCATTAATAAATGACAAAGATCCTAGAGGCAAAAGACTGTGTTACAATTTGTTAAGTATAAACAAACATCACAGTTTTGTGACCCAGAGCTGTGCCATGGTTGTATATAAGCCTGAAATCGATTTTCAAATAATTATTTGGAATTTTATTTTTCTTGTAATCCATCTTTGCCAATGTCTGCCTAATAAAGACCATTTAGCCAAATAAGTTTGTTCTTATATAAGGATAAGTTTAAAAGAAAAAACATATGTATTGAAAAAAATATAAGAAACTTTCCCTTGGCCTTGGAAATATAGGCCAAGGAAAACAAAACACAAATAGTTTGTGGGGAGTTTCTACATTAATGGATTCAAAGGAATATATTCAAAAATCAAAAGTGAATACAACTCAAAATGAGTCATAGATTTTCAAAAGCACCAATTATCTTTCTATCTTTGCTTTTGCCTTCAAAATATTAATTTAAATGAGAAAAGTGACACAGTGCGAGAGGGCCCAGCACAGTACCTCCAATTAATGCTGTCAGGTATAGACTTGGCACCTGCTTTATCTGTACCTGGTTCAATAAATGCTGGAGCACTTGAAAAGTTCCCTAAGAGCAAAGCCGCCCTTTGTAAACACCTGTAAGGACCACGTAATTGCTTCTCCAATTAGACCCTGCACCACTTTTCTGTAATAAGTTTGTGAAATATGCTACTTCTAGAAGATGTTTCCAATTGCCTTTCATAGAAAAGTATCATCTAGCTAAGAGGCAGGAATAACAAAAGGAGACAACCAACTTTAGACTGATGTTTAAAAAAATTCGCATAGTAAATGTGGATGCTGGCACTAAAATTGTGCTTTCTACTCCCAGAAGCAAGCCTCCCCTCCACTTATTTGCTAGGTCAGGCAGTATAGTCTGAGGTCAAGGCAGGACTCGCAGACACATGCACTCATTTAATAAACGCTTATCACTGGGTGAGCCCCATATGGATGCGATGCTCTCCAGGCCTCGTTGCAAGTTTAGGGTTTCGAGGACCTGTATTGACTTCCCCAGGTCTCCTCCTAGGCTGATGGAACACGTCTGTCTTATAGCTGGATCCTGTAGCCACACTCAGCCACCACTAGTCAGAGAGCTGGGGCTGCAGCACATGAGAAACCAGCACCTCTGCAGGTCCCTCACCCCGGCTGCAGACAGGAGCTGTCCTGACCGCCGGCCCCCTTCGCTGGTGGCAGAGTGAGCAGGGCAGTGACAGAAGTGCTCTTCCCTGCGGCCACCTGCAGGAATGCCATATGCATTCTCTAATCAGAAAAATCATAGCAGCATGCGGAGCACTCTACCCACAGCATTTCCTTTGATCCATTTGGGAGGCTGCTCTATAATGCCCATTTTACAGATGAGGGAACAGACACAGAGGGTCTCTTCGAGCATCCTCAAGATAGCTCTCCTGTATCCTGACACAAAACGTCAGCAGCGCTAGCTCAGAGGGGGCATTTTCAAAGGCTAAACCGATTAAGCCTTTGTTTCGTTCCCTCTTCTCGGGCTTCCAAGACTTGTCTTCTCTCCCTGGGAGCTTTATAACCACTATGCTCAGCAAAACAGGCCCAGTTTTCTGCACAAAAGCAGCCATTTTCCCAGCTATTTTGAGCCCTCAAACTCTTAATTTTAGATAGCTCCCTCCTGTGATAATCTTTTCCTTCTTGAATAAGACGGCATGAACCAACGCAAGCCCGCTTCCGAACATACGCAGGAATCCCCCTGCTGAGGCCAGTTGTGCAAGGGAAATCCCACTTCTGGGGAGTCCCAGGGGAGAAGCAGGAGGGTCTGGAGGGAGTGGGGGGTGTCTACAGGAGAGGCAGGGTTGGGGGCCAGGAGTCCAGCGGACCCAGAAATCACCAGGAAACGCGAGAATTACAGACGGGCAGTCCGCATTCAAAGTAGAGTCTTGTTAGTTTCTTCATCTTATAAACACATCCTGGAGGCCATCCTGCGGGTGGAAAGTGCCTCCTCACACACCTCCATCAGAAGCCCCACGGAAAGCGTAAAGGCAGACTCCTGGAACCCACTCCAGACCTTCTGAATCAAAAGCCTGGGGGTAGGGACGCAGGAACTGAGCTTTGAATCAGGCCAACGGAGATTTTGAAGATCACAGAGCTACTCCAAGTCAGGGACTGGAACAGACCTGAGAATTACAGAAACAAAAAAGACCTATTTCCCATACACAAGGCCTTCTCATCTCTGGGGGAGACTGAAATGGCAACTCCCAGTAACCAACAAAAGCGAGCAATCCACTGCAGAACCAGCTCCAGGTCTGAAGAGCTTTCTACTCCTAAAGAATTTTTCAGGCTGCAAAACTTTCTCAGCCCTACTCACATTTGGAAGTTGTCATAATACGTGTGTGCATACACTTTACTGCCCAAAGATGATGTTCCATTATTTTTGCTTTTTTTAATTTTTTTTTTTGTGTGTGAGGAAGATTGGCCCTGAGCTAACATCTGTGACAATTTTCCTCTATTTTATGTGGGATGTCGCCACAGCATGGCTCAATGATCGGTGCTAGATTTGCACCTGGGATCTGAACCTGTGAACCCCAGGCTCCTCATGCGGAGCACGTGAACTTAACCACCATGCCACCAGGCCAGTCCCCTACTTTTGCTTTTTAAAAACGTTTTATTTTATCTCTGGCCCAGTTTCTTTTGCTGGGTTCATAAACTGGAGGTATTTTTATCTACATATGCTGAGGTATTAAGGTATCTAGCTTTAAAATTTCTTAATGGTTTCTCAGTGCATCAATAAATGAATGCATTTAGGATATTTTTCTGAAGTTTTTAAAACCATATAAGCAACATTGAAGAACACTCATAATTCTACAACTCTAATACAACTGTCATCTTTTGGTATCTTCATTTCCAGTTTTCTTCCATCTGCACATACTTGAACTTGTGGTCAATGAATAGCTACAACTTTGTAACCTGTTTTCAATTAATATACTATGGTGAGCATTGGCATGTTGTTATATAACCTTCCTTGTTATTTTTACAGCTATATAACATTTCATAAAGTGAATGTATCCATTTTTATGGCTATATGACATTTCACAAAGTCAACATATCATTATTTACTTAATCATTCTCCTGTGGTTAGACATTTAATTTGGGTTCCTTCCAGTTTTTCACATGCATGAATAACACCATTTTAAAATGTATTTATTTCCTGCCTTTAGAATAGAACCCCAGACCTTGGCTTGTCTAGGGAAAATAGAATTAAAAGATGATGGAATACTGGACATTTTGGGGCTGTGGAGAAACTCTAACTTTTCCTAAGTTAGTGCTTCACAAGTTGTCGTTTACTGAGCATCTACTGTGCAAGGCACGTGTAATCTTCATAACAACCACTTCAAAGCAATACTAGTCTCCATTTTGCACAGGTGACATGCCCAAGCTCACACAGCTGGTGAGTGGGGGTCTGGGTCGCTCTGATTGAGACCCAGCCCTGTCATAATTCACAGTGAGAGAGAGTAGAAGAGAGGGAGGGGGGAGGCGGGAGGGGTACTGTAAGATGCCTGTGGTAGACATCAGAGCTGCTCGCCAAACGTATCTGGCTCTCCGCCTCTTCCAGGCACCTGGGTGGACTGTACCTCCAGGCCCTGTGGTTGGGTGGAGCCACACAGCTAGTTGTGGCCAACGAGTTGTGAGTTGCCGTAATGTGTGTGTCACTTCCAGGCCAGAGCATCTAATGGCTGGTGTGAGATCCTCCAGAACCCTTCCTCCCTCTGCCACGATGGCCGTCAATATGTGAGGTCGCTGCATCAGCCTGGGTCCCAGGATGAGGAGCTTCAAGCAGAATCCCCAGCTGACCTGCAGGAGTCACGTAGCTTGAGCAGGAAATACACTTTTGTTGTCCTAAGTCACTAAGATTTTGGAGTTGTCTGTTAGCACTGATAACCTGGCCTCTCCTGCCTGAGATGATGTCTTTCCACTTCCAAAATGACTGCCACGCACGCTTCTCCTGACATAGTTAGCTTCCTTCAGAAGGTGATTGTAGCAGGGCGCAGCTTCCCGGGACCACAGCCTGAAACACCTGCTGGGAAGGACACTCATTTGGGTGAAGGCCTGTGGACAGTAACACGGTGTGCAACCCCAGTCCTTCGCACTGGGAGGGCGACGCTCTGGTGGACTGTCCTGGGGGGCAGGATGAAGGTAGGTTTACAGCCCTGAGTGCTGGCCAGAGAGAGGACAGGCCCAGGGAGCTCCAGAGTAGAGAGTGCTGGGCACGTGGGAGCTGCCGGTTGACCCCAGCCACTGGAGGCTAGACCGTGTTGCCAGGCTCACGTACCAAACAACTGTGCCTTTGGCCATCCTGCCCCCAAAATACGTGATTCTGTCATTTATGTTAAGATCTCTTCTCTCCCAGATATATCACCTGCTAGAAAGATGGGCTGAGGGGAACAGAGACCTGGGGTTTCAAGCCTTCATCCAGGGCTCAGATACAAGATCTGCCACTCATCAATTGAATGGCGTTGGGTCCTCTCACGTATCTGAGTCTCAAATTTCTCATCCATTAAATGGGAATAAAAATATCGACCTCATAGGATGCAGGGCTAATCAAAAGAGTAAGAATGTGCTCAGCACATAATAGATCCTCAATAAATTGCACCTATTGTCTTTAGTATAAAGTAAGTATCCTCCCAGGCTCATTCTCTCCATCAAACAGGAAAATCGGCGAAATTCTCCCCTGGCTTAGCAAAATGATGTCACGAAAGAGCAAGGCCTTCTATCCGCTTCGTCTTAAACATAGACAGTCATCCCAAAAACATACTTTGTCTCTCGGGGCGACAGAGGTAAGGGGAGCTTCCTGCCATCAGTATAACTGTTTGCAGGGATGCATTATTTGCTGTTGTAGCCACAGAAATGCCCCGTGGCTCGCAATCCTTGAGACAAACCCTCTTCCTAACTGGGCAGGCAGTCTAACTTCAGCAGGCCCTTGAGAGCTGATGCACGGACATGGCACTCGGGCGCAAGGCTTGTGCCGTTTGTGCAAGCCCTTTCCACTGGCAGCCCCGTGCCCCTCGAAGAGAGTTAAAGCACCGCAATGAATGGTCTTTTAAGAATGTGTGGCTGCCGTCCCTGCGGCCTCAGTGTCCAGCGCCCAGAGGCGCTCGATCAGCCACTGGGAGTTCCGATTTCCCAGATGACTCAGAGGAGCTGCAGCAAGCTGAGCCTTGCCTCAGGCCCCATCCCAGCAAGCGCCCCGTGCACTATTCCACAAAGTCATCTCTGCCCACCCCTCCCCTCTCCTTCACCCTGATACCTGCCCTCGTGCTGCCCTTTGCTCTCTGTAACTCAGGAGTTGTTAGCTTCTAGTATAGTTTTTCTTACCAGAGTGATTTCCCAAACTTTTGGGAATGTTGATAACCTGTCCTTGCTTTTCTGATGTGAAGTTTTTCCTCCCTTCTTTTTTTTTTAATTCTTTTTTTTCTTCTTTGAGGAAGATTAGCCGTGAGCTCACTACTGCCAATCATCATCTTTTTGCTGAGGAAGACTGGCCCTGAGCTAACATCCGTGCCCATCTTCCTCTACTTTATATGTGGGACGCCTACCACAGCATGGCGTGCCAAGCGGTGCCATGTCCACATCCGGGATCTGAACTGGCGAACCCCAGGCCGCCAAGAAGCGGAACATGTGAACTTCACTGCTGTGCCACCGGGTCGGTCCCTCCTCCCTTCCTTGAAGTGCTGTGTAGCATACAGCTATTAAATAGGATTGACAATCTTCCAGGCATTATTTTTTTTAAAACGTATGCTTTCTGGTGAGGAAGATTGGCCCTGAGCTAACATCTGTTGCCAATCTTCCTCTTTTTCTTTTTTCTCCCCAAAGCCCCAGTACATCATTGTATATCCTAGTTGTATGTGGTTGTTCTATGTGGGATGCCACCACAGCGTGGCTTGATGAGTGGTGTGTAGGTCTGTGCCAAGGATCTGAACTGGTGAACCCTGGGCTGCCGAAGCAGAATGCACAAACTTAACCACTACACCACTGGACGAGCCTTCTAGACATTATTCATAATAGCCAAAAAGCGGAAACAACCCAAATGTCCATCAACTGATGAATGGATAAACATAATACGGTATGTCCACACAGTGGAATATTACTCAGTCATCAAAAAGAATGAAACACTGATACATGCTACAACATGGATGAATCTTTAAAACATTATGCTAAACAAGATAAGTCAGACACAAAGGGTCACATATCATACAATCTCATTTATACAAAATGTCCAGAACAGGCAAATCTACAGAGACAGAAAGCAGATTAGTGGTTTCCTAAGACTGGAGGGGGTAGGATACGGGGAGTGACTGCTGATGGATATAGGGTTTCTTCTTGGGGTGGTGAAATATGCTAAAATTAGATAGTGGTGATGGCCATACACTTCTGAATATGCTAAAAGCCACTGAATTTCATGCCTTAAATGGGTGACTCTTATGGTAAATGGATTATATCTCAATAAGGCCATTATTTTAAAAGAATATATCTTCAGGTGCAAGAATTTTATGACATCCTCTAAAATAAATGGAAACATTCTAAGGATGTTTCCAAACCAGAGATGGGAATATGCCTCATGGAGTTTGCAAACTCAAAAAGGGATGAGGTTGGGTGTAAAGTGATAGGCAGGGGGTGGGGGCCTTTGGCCACCTAGAACACCAGCCAATCCAGAGAGGGCAGCCACCACACAGCTCCCACTGATTATTGCTCCTCAAGCCCAGTGTGCCAGGTTTTCATATTTTTCAGGAAAAGATAAAATGCTCAAGTTTTAGTTGAAATTTTCCTATTTTTGTTTTTATAACTAATCCAACTTTTTTCAAAAACATGGGGCTGGCCCCATGGCCTAGTGGTTAAGTTTGGTGCATTCTGCTTCAGCAGCCTGGGGTTCATGGGTTCATATCCCAGGTGTGGACCTACACACAACTCATCAGCCACACTGTGGTGGGAACCCACATACAAAATAGAGGAAAATTGGCAACAGATGTTAGCTCAGGGCGAATCTTCCTCAGCAAAAAGAAAAAAAAAATCCACCACGGATATGACTTCTGCCTTTTACTGTTGAGTCAACAAATATTGCCTGAATGCCTACTGTGTGCCAGGCACAGTCCCAGCTGGTGGACGCAGCAGCGATGGATGACAGGGCCTCAAGGAATGGGTTCTCTTTCTTTCCATGCTATTATGGAGCAGACGGCACTACACGGTATGCACCGAGCTGTCCCAAGAGTGTGGCACACGGAGGCCCTGAGCTGCCAGGGGAACCAATATTGCTGACAGACACCTTCGCACAGGTAGATGGGAGCCAACGGCCCAGAAGGCTGCAAAGGACCCTCCCCAGTTCTCCCTAAGAGAGGTGTGAGTGCCCCCAGAGCCAGGGCAGAACAAGCCTAAACGCCCAAGTTCAGACTTCTGGAGAAAGACCGAGGCACAGAGGCCAACCTGTCCTCAGGGATGGAATATCTTAGTAGGTTACAGGTTAACAAGGGCCTCATGGAAGGCCGACCTTGGGAGATTTCTATTTTTCTTATCCTCTGTTGCTAAATAGAATGACACTACCTGCATGTCATGGTTCAAAGCAATTCCTCCCGGAAAGAAGGGCCTGTTTTATTTCATCTCACAATGTTCATAGTTCCTGGGGAAGATGTGTTGTTATGAGGGTGGTCACTATTTCAATGGGCTTGGACATTGCATTCGTTGTGACTTTCTGCCCCCCCTCAGCAGTTCTGTTCTTGAGGAGACATTTCTCAGAAACGCTCTCACAAATAACAGTGAGTCAGGACCTCAAAATTGATCTCGTGGTATTAGTTTCAAAGTAGGCATCTAAATATGCTCGACTTGGCTTATGACAAGTTAGATATAATCTGAAACCACCATAATCTAAAACTTAAAGACATAATGGAAGGACCAAAATTGTTTGTGCTTTTCTAAAACAATGTCTTTCTTCGTTAATTGGTCCAACCCAATAAGTAATCATTAAAATTTTTTTTTAAAAGCCACTTTTTAATATATCTTGTGGTAGATTAAAGATGGCAGCACACTCTTTGTTGCTCCTGCCATTGGGAAATAAAAGCTAATTGCCCTCCCCTTGAATTTGGGCCGGTCTTAGTGACTTGGTTGACCAAGAAAATGTGACAGATGTGTTGTTCCTGGATGTCCAAGGCTGGCTCATAAGAAGTCTTACAGCTTCAGCCTTGGTTTCTTGGAATGCTGCCTCTGGAGTCTGACTCCCCAAGACCACCAAGCCATGAGGGAGTCGAAGCTAGACACCTGGAGGGAGATGCCTACCAGCCTCCCTATGTTCCGGTCATATCCACACGGGAGTCACATACATGTAGGAAGCAGCCATGGGCTTCCAGCCCAGTCGATATCAGACCAAAACTGTATGAACCATCCTAACCCAAACTGGCCAGCCGAACCTGGTCAACCCAAAGAGACAGTCATACCCAAATGAGATAGTATGACAAAACTTGTTTTGAGTCACTAAGTTTTTGGGTGACTTATTAATCAATAATAGATAATTGGAATAGGCAGGAAAAGAGAATGTGATTATTTTTCATAAATCTTCATTTGCAGTAAGAGGAAGAAATTATTCAATTTGGACAAATCTTTCACCTTAAAACCTACTTCATAAGTTACAGAAGAATTTGAAGGGTAGAATTAATCATCAAATCAGTCAATAGTATTTATTGAACATCCACTATGTACAAAACTAAGAAGAGACATATCTATTCAGAAGAACGATCTAACAACTCCTGGTCTGAACGAACTCTACGCAGAAACAGGAGCAGAAACAGGTAAAGAAATGAATTCTTTCAAAGGCAAAAGGAATTATCCAGCATATATAATTAAGAAGACAGTTACGAAAGGACATGTGATAAAACAGACACACGAACTGAATATTTCAGGTTGTAGTCTTCTCAGGAGCAGGGAGCGATTCTGATCAATCTCTAGAAACTCCAGAACTTCCAGGTTAGACAAGGATTTTTCACATATGCTTGTGGCTGTAACCATGAAATATTTAAGCATGGACTGAATTTCTATGACTGCTTATTCTTTTATCTCTGCTTACTACGATGTTTTAAAGTTTTATCATTAGTGTGATCTTTTAGACCTGACCATAGAGGCTGTGGGGGGTGGGGAGCGGGGCAAAGCTTCAGCAACGTCTGCTGGCCCTGAGAACTACCGCCCATCTAGCAGTGTATCAATTCACTATGGCCATCTTCACCTGGAAGGGCCTTCTTTGAGCGGGAATACTGGATGGAGCCACTGGATTATTTTCTTTTTGGATGATTCTCCCTCTAGACCCAGTAACTGTTTCTTCTGGTGAGGTGTTGAGGGGCTGGATGGAGTTCAGTAAAACATTGCTATCAAGGGGCCAGCCCAGTGGTGTAGTAGTTGAGTTTGTGCGCTCTGCTCTGGTGGCCCAGGGTTCGTGGGTTCAGATACCGGGTGCAGACCTACACACTGCTCATCAAGCCACGCTGTGGCAGCATATCACATACAAAATAGAGGGAGACTGACACAGATCTTAGCTCAGGGACAATCTTGCTCAAGCAAAAAGAGGAGGATTGGCAATGGATGTTAGCTCAGGGCCAATCTTCCTCACCAAAAACAAACAAACAAACAAAACAAAACAAAAAAACATGGCTATCAATGCACAGCTATAAACATTGCTATCAATATTTAAGTGCAAGGCTGTGGATGCGAGAAATAATTTTCAATTGTCAACATCCCTACTTAGGCCAAATTCCAAACACCAGAGAGATACCAGAAACAGCAGCGTGTGACACTTCTTATTTTCTCAAGTATCCAGTTTCCAAACTAAGCATTTCCCACCAAAGGGTCTCGTTTCCAGCTCTCTCACATGCTCTAGTACATGTTGGCATATCTAACAACTAAGAAACGTTCTATCCTATAACGTGCATCTACCCACTTGAACTCAGCGGACACAACGATCCTTCTGGGAAAGATATGGCTATCCAGCAGCGTTTGTATTTACGGCTTTCAGGAAATTTCAATAGCGATGAAATGGGACCATTTTCTTCTTAGTCATTGTGTGAGGGTCACAGGTAAACCACTAAACGACACTAACCAAATCTGTACTGTATAGCACTCATCTAACAGCTCACGGTAAACGACTTCAGCTCCAATCTGCATGACGGGGAGGAGGGTCACCCTGAGAAAGCAGGGCAGGGCTGGCGGGCTCCGGGCCAGGCACTTTAAACCTGGCGTCGTCGTCTTCTGCCACTGTGTGAGGGGCAGCTTTGGAGAGCAGACCATAAATCTACAGGGAGACTTATAAACACAATAATTTTTGTTTCTGAGATTTATAATGCATGGCAAAACAAGGCTATGCTTAATCCTCCCGAGAAGTTCTCTCTCGATAAGATCTTCAGAAGCCAGAGAAAACAAAACTTCTTTCCCCAACCAAAAAGGGCCAGACATTTACAGAAAAAAAAGAAAAAATTCCTGGGAATCTGCGCCTTGTTGATAAAGATTCTGAGAAGAGACTGTGCAGCTTTCGTTCCCGATGTGGTAGAAGACGGCGCAGCAACAACAACAAAGAGAAAGAAAAATAGAGTCTTTCTTGCAAGTCAGAACCTTTGAGGTAATTTTGCTATTGAAGTTCTCAAAGGATTCACAACCGTACACGCGGCATCAGAGATCCTCTTGTGGAAAAGCGAAGAGAACACCACTAGGAAATATACTAGGAACAGCAGAGGAAGGGTGCACGAGGCGTGCCCAGCAGCTCTGACATCACGGAGCCAAGGAGACCACTTTGAACCAAAGGAGGTAAATTTAAGAAAAATGGGAGGAAGAGCTGACTTTACATGGTGGTAGAAAAACCGTGAACCTTACCACACGACAGATTGAAGAGGGAGAAACCACAGGTCGGCTCAGAGATTTAAAGTCAGGGATCTATAGTGAGTTGCATTTTTTTTTTTTAATTTGGCTCTAACTTTGTTTTTTAGTTATGGTAAGAACACAATGTGAGATATCTTCTCAACAAATTTTTAAGTGTACAATACAGTATTGGCAACTACAGGCACAATGTTGTACACAGAGCTCTAGAATTTATTCATTCACATAACTGAAACTTTATACCCAGTGAACAGCAACTCCCCGTTTCCCTCCCGCCAGCCCCTGGCAACCACCATTCTCCTCTCTGCTTCTCTGCGTCTGACTATTTTAGGCTCCTCATATAAGTGATATATATACAGTGTTTGTCCTTCTGTGGCTGACATTCACTTAGCATAATGTCCTCCAGCTGCATCCATGCTGTTGCATATGGCAGAATTTCCTTCTTTGTTAAGGCCAACTAATATTCCATGGGATGTACGTACCACATTTTTTTAATTCATCCATCCATCTATGGACATTTAGGTTGTTTCCATATCTTGGGTATTGGGAGCAGTGCCGTGACGAATGCGGGAGTTGTATGAAGGGAATTGAGGCTGCTCAATGCCTACCACATGGCATCGCTTGGTGCCATGTCACATGCTGGACCAAGATCCAACCCACCAGCACTTTTTAATATTTTTTCTAAAGCATGAAAATTATCCTAAATTAGTAGCAGACTCTATTTTTTTTTTTTTTAAGGAAGATTAGCCCCAAGCTAATATTTGCCACCAATCCTCCTCTTTTTGCTGAGGAAGACTGGCCCTGACTAACATCCGTGCCCATCTTCCTCTACTTTATATGTAGGACACGTGCCACAGCATGGTTTGACAAGTGGTTCTAGATCTGCACCCAGGATCCGGGCTTGCAAACCCCGGGCCACTGAAGCAGAGGGCGTAAACTTAACCACTACGCCACCAGGCCAGCCTCTAGTGGCAGACTCTTAATATATGAGGATCTAAAGACCCAGAACCGCTCTTCCTCTGGCAGGGGCTAGGTGCCCCCATGAGATGCTTCCAAGAGTAATAAATTGCTAACTCTGGAAGCCCTGACTATGGCCATGCACAAAGAGGCTGGCTGGAAAGTGCTGGGACTGAACTTCCCAGTGTCCTCTTCACAGGGTGGAAGAGAGTGTCACTATGTGGCTGGCCACATACCTGCTTGCCCCACCCAACACCGTCCCTCTCTGGCCTTCTGCCTCTGCCCTCCTTTCGCAGGGGGGCACGTGTCCAGCCGTGGTGAGCATCGCCCTGCCACACCCTTAGGCCTCGGATAAGCACCCCCATTGGTACACACACTCCCAAACTACAACAGATACCCTTGTATTCTTATTTCATTTCCAGAAGGAGAATGCGTCTATCAGGGGACCCTAATTTAAGGACCCTCACCCAAACTATAGCTGCTATTCCAGAATAACTAGGAGGCATGACTAAGGAGCATACTTTTTACCAATCCCAATGTCTTTGCCTTTGGGAATGACATGAGCAATGGGGCTCAGGCTGGTAACAAACCGCACACACAGTGACTTCAGGAAGGCAAAGTTCTGAACCCCGCAGCGATCTGCCCGACTCCTACGTCTCGCTCCAGCTGTGTCCTGATGTCCCTTTTAAAGCTATTTTTAGTAACAGCCATTATTCAACAAAGAGGAAGAGAAATGTACATCAGAGAGGCCCTGGAGCCCCCGCCCACAGTGGACTGCCTTTTAAAGGCATCCTGCCCCATAGAGACCCTTTTCCCTTCTGTCACTCAAAGCCAGGAACCCTTGCCACAGTGCACTAAGATTCAGCGAGATAGTGTTTACGGCGGAGGCCACCTGGGAATTTCCCAGGCCCCGGAATGCGTGTGTTATTTCAGACTCCAAAACAAAAGTGCACAGCAATGACATCAGATTCTCCACGACAAACCATGTGCATTTTATCCAGGCCCTACTTTGCTTCTTGCTAAGCCAATCACTGTGGCCAACAGGAAAAGGAGCCTCTGGACCACATGCACATTTTATTGATTGGCCCAAACAGGAAAAAATAGATACAAGAATTATTTACTTACCTCCTGTTGTCATCAACCTCTGCTAGCAGTACTGACCAGAAGACCATTGGTCAGAAGGCACATGGCCAGTTCTCCGGGCTGCAGTGTGCACGTCTGCCATTCTCCTTTGAAACCCCTCCTCATTTGTTTTTCTAAAGCATCCCCAGGGAAAGGAAATGGAACACAGTCACACACAGGCCCATTTTAGTCACGTTCTTTTCTGCCTCCGTATAACTCAAGTGTGCAAGCAAGACAGGAACTCTTGATTACAATGACACACATTCCAGACTTCTAGGAAGCTTTTCTATAGAAGGATTCCTGCACAGGGTGGGAAATTGGAGTAGATGACATCTAAATGATCCTTTTCCAATTTAGAGAGTTGACTTTTTAATTCCTCAAATGCATGCTTCTTCAAAACTCCACGTAGGAATCCAAGAATTGCTGTGTGAGTATCAACAGTGATCTCTGGAAAACCAGACACAGGAAGACATTTCTTTCAAAGACATCACAGTTCTATGTTGATGGATCAATTCAGAAGAATGAAGTGGAGACCTCGCCCGTTAACTGGGCCCCTCTCCTAGCCACCCCTGCACCCCATTGAGGGACGCACAGGCCAGTTCTCCAGGCTTGCTCATTCTGGAGATCCAGTCCAGAGGCTCTGTCCAGTTGCCTCCAGTTGCTCCCCAGAAACCCCAATCCTTCCCACATAGCTGATGGGCAGCACTCAACAGTGAGTGATGCCGAGACGCAGTAAAAGCTTGTCAAGCTCCACTATTGCAGAATGGAACGCGCACGTTCTCTAACTCATATCACCCCTCCAACCAAGTTCCAAACTTCCAGCCACCACCAGAGAAACAAGGAATTAATCTCCCTCCTGACACTTGGGAGAAGCTTAAAAGCTGGTAGGGAAGGGGCTGTAGGGGGAAGCCAAGGAGAGACTAACTTACTCTGCTTATAAGGCTTCGCACCGTAATTTGGAGTTCTGTCATTTAGACAGAAACAGCGGGAGCAATAGGGCACATGTTCTACATTATAACGAAAGTCAACAATTTGTTTTCCAGAAAGTTCTTACACAGACACCTTTAGAGAGATACCTTTATCCCACTTACCTCTAGGTTTACATATGGATCAACACTACTCTGATAAATAGTTCAAAAGAGTCTTCCTGACCATTTCAAGGATGGGGCTATTTTTTCATGTTAAAAAATTATGTGCATCCTCATACAGTAGTAGCTGTATTTTGCCTCTTTCGATTATCGAGAAAATATGTAACTAGAGAAGGCCATTGTGAATTTAGTAATGCTTTTGAATTTATGTTTGAGTAGCAACAACAGGAGCTACATGCACTTGGAAAAACATAATAACACACATATACTCATAAGGTATATACCACTTATTATCACAGACGACCCTGGATTCTTGACCCTCTGCAGTCACCAGGCTGCCCCCAGCCTCCCCGGGAACCTCCATGGTCTATCCACTGTTGCGAATTCTAAAAACTAGAATTTTACTAGGTAATCTCAAAGGAATTTTGATCTGACATTTTCAAGAGGAACAAAAGCAAAATCATTTACTCTGCGTTTTTTTTTTTTCCTTTCATGGCACCCTTAGATTCCTGTTATGGTATCAAGCCATGTAAGAGATATCAACAGGCTTTCCGCCATTTTATGTTGTCTAATCATCAACAAACATTAACTAAAAGGAGACACAATGAATCACAACACTGTCTGCTCCTCAGGACTATTAGAATCTAATTAAAACTCGCAAGATCAATGCCACGCCGGATGAAAAAAATCACCATGGGAACTATGAAGAGGAAAAAAGACTTTTGTTAGCAGTCACATAAAATTACCCGGAATAGTCCTCCCTCCGTCTCTCCCCCCACGAAAACACTCCTCCAGGCTTAAAGCTAAATAAATGTCAACAACCAGAGTCTCGTATATACTGACTGCAGAAAGAGGAAAAACAGCCTCAAGTGATGGGGGGCGGAGTTGGGGTCAGACACCAGCTGTGAATTCATCTTTCCTGCAAAGCCAGATGTACTCATAAGTGTCTTGTGAGTTGGTTTCGTCGGTCATGTGTTTTAATTTGTCCAAATTTGCTCTTCTTTAGACAGAGAAAACCCCAGGCCCACAACTATGAAAGCTCAGCATGGCGGTGGAAGCTGGGGGACCCTCTCTCAATGGGGCATCCTCTTGGGGGCAGCAGGAGGGGCCGAGCAGTGTCCACTGGATGAGACCCCCTCGGAATAACAAAACCAAGAACACAGAGTCTATACAGAATCTACAAGTTGGATCCCAAAAAGATCCCAGTGCCAAGGGCAATTCAGTTGCAGGCATCTTCTTTGACATGAATATCACCTACTAGAAGTTGACAAAAAAAAATCGCATTTCCATAATTCCAAGTTTATGAAAAAAGCAAGGAAACAGCATTGAAGTGATTGGTAAAGATTCCAGCGAATATTGTAAGATCTTTATTGAATTTCCATGT
Source organism: Equus caballus (assembly GCF_041296265.1). Classification (NCBI taxonomy): domain Eukaryota; kingdom Metazoa; phylum Chordata; class Mammalia; order Perissodactyla; family Equidae; genus Equus; species Equus caballus. The sequence continues at coordinate 10,554,165 of NC_091714.1, forward strand.
ATTCTTACTCGCTGACAAAGGCAAAAAGGAGAAGAGCGCAGGCTTTCTTGCCCATTTGGAAACATTATAGGCTAGTTCACCCCCAGAATTCTTAGAGCCGATTGCCGATTTCATATTCCGGTGACGACGACCTTGACCAACCCAATCCACAAAACAGATTTTATGGCACCGACTAATATTCCTGCCCCTGAGCTCTAGGAACCAAACTCACGAAGCCCCTGGGCCCAACACTGAGTCATGCCGAACACCTCAACCACCTGCCATCTGTGGCCAACTCAGGCGCCGACGCAGCATCGGTGACAACTCAGTGTTCTTACCAGCACCTTAACGGAATTACTAACGATAACGCGCAGTGTCGCAGCAATTTAAAGTAGAGATGGACACAGACAAAATGGTTAAATGAACTCCTCAATAACTGGAGAACTCTTCTTAAGCTCCTCCTTTCTGGGCAAATTTCTAAACTTAAAAAAAAGTGATTAAAAGAGTTAGGTTGACATGGATCAATTCCTTTCTCGACCCACACCTGTACTCTGAAGAGGCATAAATTGCCAAGGGGAGGGATGTCCATACTTTGCCTTTATTTAATTCTCAACAGTTTTAAAAGTGCTGTCAGATCAGTTACGTCATGCCATGCCCCTAACAACTCTGGGCACTGCGTTGGGCAGCTGTGGTCCTTTCCACTTTGCAAAAGCCAAGGTTCCTACAGGGCAGAGGCCTTACCTATTGTCACTCACACTGACTCAGGAGAGCCAGGGCTAACGGCCAGGCCTCCAAACCCCACCCAGTGCCCTTTCAACTACAGGATGAGCAAGGAGTGGGCTGCCTGGGCCACAACCTGCAAAATTGGCACCTGCATTAAGAGAAATGAACTGAAAATATCAAGAGAGTATTTTTAGGCCCTTGAGATTGATTACAAACTCGAAAGGCTAATGGGACAGACACACAGTTGGCACAGTCTTTGCTCAAGCCCTAATCCAGCACCTTGGGTCAGAAGCTAAGGCCACGAGCCCACGCAGCATCCTCGGGAAGCAGAAATCCGGAAGAAGAAGGGGATGCGTTTTCACAAGAGCAGCCGTGATCTGCAAACATAGTGAACTCGAATGAAACCAAGCCAGCGCCAAAAAAGCGAAACTCCCGCTTCTTGGATGCCTGCGGTTAATCCTCTTTGCCCTCTAGATGAGTCAGATCAAGAGGGTGTGGACTGGTCCACGGCAGCTATCAAAGCAAGTCATTTGACACTGAGATAAGCGCTGGGGAGCGCGCTGCTCCGACACACAATAGGCCGACGTGTTTCTCTAGTTCCCTGGCTAAAACTAACTGCTTTATCTGAGTGAAAATGCCGTGTTCCAGTCATCCTCTTTCTAACAAGAGCCGCTTGTATCCCCAGCTGACTGTAAGAAAGATTACATTCTGTTCCTCGGGAAGAAAATGACAATGGGGCCTGCAGGGCCCGAGTCCCGCAGAAAAGAGTAGCCACTCCTGTGAGCTCTTACACGCCCCCTGCGGGACCCCGCCAACCTCACCGTGACTCTAAGATCCAGAAAACAAAACCAACAGCCCAGCATTATCAGGGCCTCCAGGTTTAGGAAAAAGCCCTGGAGTAAAAGCCCTTTCTACAAACAGCCTGGAGGGGATTTCACATGGGAGTTACCTGCTTTGTTGGGAGGGTGAAGGGTGGGGATATAGAGGAGCGTCAGCTCAGGGTGAGCCCGCCACACCAAGGCGACCTCCGAGGCCCAGATGGTCTCTTCCATCGCTTTTGTCCTTTTGGGTTCCTGAGTCCTTCTCCCCTACGACATGGTGATGGACCACTCTGTTCCCTCTACGGCATCTCTGGCATGCTTCTGCTGTCGAGGATGCCTCTTTAGGAAGATCACAACTGTCTGCATCAGGGGCCATCAGAAACCCTGTGGTCCTCCCGTCTCCGGCCAACGCAGACTGGCAAACGCTTCGAGGACTTCAGAAGAAAATGATACTGCGGTCAATGCCCTGCTCGGTTCCCTTCTAAAAGCTTTTTGCTGCCTTTCAAAGTGGCCTGGCAGCACCTTCCAGGAAACATGAGGCCCTAGACACTCAGCTAGAAGAACAGCACCGGGCAAGGCTTTTCTATCCGCGATAAATAAGATGGTTTAAATGGGTGATGCGTAAACTGAGGCCTGTATTCAGCCCAAAGTAACCAACGGCATGGTTCCCAGGGCTGTCAAAGGCACTCGCGAAAGGATGCTTTCTGGTCCGACTGAAATCAATACTGTGCTTAGGCTGTGGCTTAGCGAGCATTTCAACACGAGGTCAGCATCAAATATAGCATTAACAAAAGAAAACACCAGGTCGGCCTGTAGGTGCTATCGAATAACTCCTTCATTAATATGGAGATAACTATCAGTAATTTCAGAGACTTTTTAATGTGCTGGAAGAAAAATAATAGCATTTATCTTTATCTGCTTTTAATTGTATTAGTTCACGTTTAAAGATGCATTCAAAGTATTTTAAAAATCAGTAACATTATGTTACATTTTTTTCTTTATTTGATGGATAAACACATTTCACAGCCAGGGATCTTCTAGAACTAAAAAGCATGACCCACTATCATAAGTGTTTTAGAAAAATGACAGAGAATTACTCTTTGATAATAGAAGAAAAGTGCATTCACCAGTAGCAAAGATTGAGGTCATGGCAGGGAAAATAAGTAGACAATGCATAAAAATGGCTGATGTGTATCTTTTGACTTTCTTTCTTTGTCCCTTTTGGGGTAGCTGAAATGCAAATATGATGACTGGAGCTGGAGCAGCCATTTTGGACTGTGAGGTAATCTTGGGAATGTAAGCCAGCTACAGCGAGCAACAAAAAGGAGTCTGTGGACTTGAGGACTTTGAGGAGCAGCACTGCCACACCAATCCTAGCCTATGCGAGAGAATTAAAGATTTGTTTTGTCTAAGCAGATGATATTTTTTCTATTGCTCACAGACAAACTTCAACCTAAGTTATATACTCCACATTTAGCCCTTGAGATAGGTATAAGATTTGGAACACCAGCTGCCAACTAATAAGCAGGGTTATTTTCAGAGCCAGAGTTGAAAATAGCGCATCGGCCGCCAGAAGTAAGTATCTATGTGGGGTCACCTGTGGTCCCTTACCCTGCAAAGAAAACAAAAGCCTTAAACGAATGAAATGTAGCAGAAGTCCAGGGGGACCACCTTGTCACCATCTGGTCTTTGAAGGAACGATGCTGTACCTCCAGCATCTAACGCCGTGTCTGGGCACAGCAGATGTTTAATAAATCTCCACTGAATTAAAGAAATTGAAGTCAAGGATTGCTAATCAATCTGAGCCCAGGGATCCAACGACTGGAGGATCCTTTTTAGTACAGAACAAAATCAGAAAATACGAAACTTCAAGTCTGTGTGAAAACGTGCCTTAGAATTAAAGCCCTTGGATGGTCCCGGTTTCACGGTAGCGTGGCACTAGAGCACAGAATAACTTCTGTTCATGAGAATTGAAAGCTCGAGTCTGTGGGATCAGAGAAGAGGGAATTCAGGATTGTCAAAGCTTCTGTGTGTTGCCACTTGTCATTCAGATTTCATAAAGCTTAAACATGAAAGATCAACACTCAGACAGAATCTCTTTTGAATCAAAAGAACATAGATGAAAAGTCGAGATCCCTATGCGATTCCTGTCTGAAGAAAATGCCCCTAAGATCCTGGAGATCCCAACTTCAACAACAGCTCCTGTTCTGCTCAATCAATCCGGCCCATTACCGAAGCCTCGCAGAACAGGAGATTTCTACCATGCAAAAAACCAAACGGAAAAGGGAGCGGGAGACAGATGCAGAAGACAAGAATCTTGCTTATTCCTCCACACTAGGCGCTCAACTGCCATTTTGTTATTAAAAAGAACACTTCTCACGTTTCAGCGGTCTTTATGAGATTTGTCAAACGTTTTTCTTCTTAATTTACTTTATAAAATCTAAGCCCAAATTTCCTGGAGAGAACAGAAAATGAAGGCATCATAAACTCTACCAAAAGCAAAGGCTGACATTGCAGAGTTGAGCAGAACGTGGGGGCTACCGTATTTTAAATTTAGCAGAAGGCTGTGAATCTTTAAAAAAAATCCGTAATTGTGTTAGGCAATTTCCATACCGGAACATACCCAACATGCACACGCACACACACACTTTTCAAAAAAAATCCCGCCTCAGTGATATTACCGCTTGGAGACAGAGCAGTTTAAGCAAAGGGGGTATGTTTCAGGTTGTAGATGGGGAAGCCAGTGTTTCCTGAAGGTGACTCATCAAGCAGATGGTTTAAGTGGTACATGGACACACTTAACCCCTACAAGTGAGTCCATCTGTAGAAAAAGACTAAATGCACTAAGAAATTAAGAGTGCAGGTGTAGGCATTTGGAAATACTGGTAAAACATGTCAGAGACTGGAAATCTGTCCACGTCCACGGGCAGGTTTGGGTGGAAGGAGGGGATAGTGGTGCACCATGAGCTCAGCCTCAGAACTCGCTGACTAGCACCACCAGGGCCATCCCGACTTTCTGGACTGCCCACCAGAGCTCGCAGGACCCCAAGACTGTCAGCATTCTCTGCCGGCCCCCACAGCTCTGGGGACCCCATTCATCCCTTGGGACTTCAGCAGGCACCTTCTGTTCCCTTATCCTGCTTTCTTGCTTTCCCTCAAAAGTATATACCATCTCCAATAATTCAAGAACCAAGGCTTCCAGAAAATAATCTGAGTGTGGGTTTTTTGTTTTTTGATTTCTGTGAAATGCTTCTATAGTAAAGAATGGAGTTTGGTTTACCTGAACCAAATGCTCTCTTAAATAATTCTTTTTACTGTAGTCTAGCAGTAGATTAATCATTATTTCATCATTCCACATATTAGTGAATGCTGATTGAATGAGCAGATACTTATTAAGTCAATGGACCAGGCACTGTGCTAGCAACTGGGGATGCACTGCCCTTTGGGAGCTCATTGTTCAACTCACAGAATGACTCTGTTTTTATTATTAAGGAGCAGGTCCAGACTTCACCTCTCTGTCCTTGACAACAACAAATGACCTAGAAAATGGACAAGGTCATTGTTCTTCTATTTGCCACTTCTCCAAATACCTCAAAAACTGTTATTATTTCTGATATTGATTTGTGCTAAATTTACCAAAGGAAGATGCACCAAGGATTAGCATTTGTAAGCTCTGATGAAGGTCAAGATCGCAGCAAAGGTTAATCGGTTTCTTTGGAAATTGTAAGCGTGGCGAAGGCATTCTAGTTCATCCATCTCAGCATTCCACCCAGACAGGAGGCAGAGCTCGCCTGTAAAGAAGGACGCGGTCAATCTCTATAGACACACACAAACACAAGAACAGCTTTTTGACATCACCATCTCTCAATAGTTGACGGTAATTATTACATAAAAACACTAACATGTTTCTGCATGTAGAGATCCATCATATTACACGAAGTCCAAATCAGGGTAAAATAAAATGCTGTACATGGATATGCGCCTTGAAGAACGTGACTTAAGACTCTTCCCTGGATAACATTTACGGGAAGCACAGCTGCTGTCTTCTTTACTGCTATTTGCACACCTGCATTAGCTGCCCTGAGTCCAGTTTACAGATGCGAGGAGGGGCGTTGAAATCCAATTGTCAAAAGGCATAAATAGATTTGCAGTAAAGACAGGACTTTTTTAGAAATTGGTTCGGTTTTTTATTTACCTCTTGAAGCAATAAGATTGATCCATTCAAGGGCTGCTTAGTTCCAGACCCTTCAGTTTGCCAAGAAAATATTCTACATAAGAATGAAAGGAGAAGAATACTGAGGGATCAGGAATTCCCGAAGTTCAGGAAACAGTCTGGTGATTGCTTCTTTCTTTAGTGCTTAACTCGGTGTATTTCATGGACTCGGAACTATTCCTCTTCAAATACATTTATTTGCTAACATTTATAAATATTTACCAAAGTTGTTGCCAGGTGTCTCAATAGCACCATCAGATGAAGCTCACGAGTGTTACGGAAAAATCTACAACTTAGTTTGGATTGAGAAATACCATAAATGGGTAATTTCCTTCATCTCACCTCGTCAGTCCCTAGCATGGGCCTCTCATTAGACAGAAAGCAGATGTGACAGCCGGGCCTAAAGAATCATCATACTCATTAATTCTTATGATACGCCAGACACTGCTATGCGCTTTACACATAAAATCTCACTTAGTCCTCAAAACAGTCCTATGAAGATATACCATGGCTATCCCCCCTTCAGAGGTGAGACCACCAGGGCCCAGAGAAACGAAAGCTGCTCAAGATCACATGGCTGGAAAGTGGAGAAGCTGCAGTTTAAGCCATAAATCTGCCTGATGTCAAAGCTCATCAATGCACAGGGGAAAAATTTCAAAGTAGTGGTTTGCCCAAGGTGCCTACATCTTTGAGTGAATTTTCCCATCAATAATAAGTCAGAAGGGATTATGGCACTGTCTGACTCCACTTGGAGAGTAAAGTTAGTTCATGTGCCCCGAGGACTCTAAGCGTATAAATGAAAACAATTAAAAGTGGGCTCAAAGTAAGTAAAAGAAGCCAGACAGAAAAGCCTATGGATGGTATGATTCCATTGTATGAAATTCTTGAAAAGGCAAAACTATAGTGACAGCAGATCTGTGGTTGCCAGGAGGCGGGGGAAGGGATGGACTTCAAAGGGGCACAAGAGATGATAGAAGGATGATAGAAATTCTTTATTATAACTGTGGAGCTGGTTTTGTTATTTATTTATTTATTTTTTTGGTGAGGAAGATTGGCCCTGAGCTAACATCCATTGCCAATCTTCTTCTTTTTGCTTGAGGAAGATTGTTGCTGAGCTAACATCTGTGCTAGTCTTCCTCTATTTTGTATGTGGGATGCTGCCACAGCATGGCTTGATGAGCGCTGTGTAGGTCCCCACCCAGGATCTAAACCCCTGAACCCCGGGCCACCAAAGCAGAGCATGTGAACTTAACCACTACGCCACCAGGCTGGCCCCAGCTGTGGGGCTGTTTTCACAATGGAAGATATTTGTCAAACTCATCCAACTGTACACTTAAAATGGGTGAATTGTATGTAAATTACACCTCTATAAATCTGATTTTTTTAAGTGTGCTTAAAAGGGAATTGAATAATATTCATATAACATACAATGGATACTCGTTCTATTCACTTTTTAATCTAACTTTCAGGTAAACCTATGTTTGGTGGGAAACTCTTGAATGTATTTGAAGAACCAAAAGCTTTCAGAGTTTGAGGCTTCCCATTTCTTTATGAACCTGACTTCACCCCATTGGAAATTTATCTTTCTCTGATGACAAATGTTTGTGACCGTTTATGATAAGATTGTGGTCCTGGGCACCTGGGAGGTAGGTGGTATATGCAAAGAGGCCCGCCCTCAAAGTCAGATGGCTTTTACTCTTGGTCTGGCCCTTCTGCATCACAGCTGTGTGAACTTAGGCAAGTCACTAAACTTCTCTGAGTCTAAATTTTCTCCTTTATAAAATGAGGATAAGGTTTATGAGAACTAAGTGGTGAATTATAAATAAAAGGACTTTCATTTTGATTATTTCAATATGTTAAAAATGTCTCATTTTTCAAAAATAAGAAGATAGTCTGTCCAAGAAACTGACAGTCTAGCCTACTGTAGCCTCTATGGTTGAAGTCATAAAATCTAAAGTTTACTAAGTTTCTTATTCGTCCTCTCATCGTTCCAAGCACACAACCAGAATTTGAGAAGGGACCCCCTGTATTGTTCACTGTGCCTGGCTACCTGCTCAGCACACTTAATAGTGATTTCTGGGTTATCACCGGTAAAAGATGATAACCCGAGAGAAAAAGGATAGGATCGGTATGTCAAGTAGAGGCGAAAGCAACACAGATTTTAAAAACTATCATTTGTTGAAATGAAGCGAATATGGAGCAAAATGATTTTTTATGGTTATTTGTGAGGTTGCCATATTCAACTCAGATATTTAACAGATAGAGTGACTTTTATCCCCCACACACACTCTAGGCAGGAGAAACATTCATTTGGTGGAGGTAAATATTCATGGTAGAACAAAGTTTTGCTTTGCAATTATCCCAAATATATCCTTTCAGTTACTTAAAGTCAGATCTAAGCATCATCGTTACAAAAACATCAAATAAAAATATTTTTTAGGGGCTGGCCTGATAGCGCAGTGGTTAAGTGTGCTGGTTCCACTTTGGCGGCCCAGGGTTCACCGGTTTGGATCCCGGGTGAGGACATGGCACTGCTTGTCAAGCCATGCTGTGGTAGGCGTCCCACATATACAGTAGAGGAAGACGGGCACAGATGTTAGCTCAGGGCGAGGCTTCCTCAGCAAAAAGAGGAGGATTGGCAGCAGTTAGCTCAGGGCTAATCTTCCTCCAAAAAAAAAAAAATTTAAACACTGCTGACAAAAGTTTATAGTTTCATTGGAGGAAAGTCCCAATATTTGTGGCATGTTGGATAAAAGTCAAAAGAGGCCTATTCACCCTGTACTTAAACATGTAAATGTCACAAATCAAAGGAAGAGACTTAAGGAAAGAGGTCCATCCTCCTCCTTTGACAAAAGTATTTCCCCAGGACCTGGAAGGCCAAGTTCTAATGCAGGGTTCTTGGACCCCTAGGCATTGCTCATGCAGCGCCCGGCCCTGGCCTTTCTCATCCTCCTTCCCACCGTGGTTCCGTTCCCTATCTGTCTCGGGGGGACAGTCCAGCCTGCACGTCCAAGCTCTTCACCCCACCTGCCACCTGGCCCACCCGCCAGTCCTAGGGGTGCAGAGCCCCACGCAGCACGGGGAAGAGACTCCATGGCCTCTGTAAGTCGTTCAAGGTCATGTGGACAAGGAATTCCAGGTCCTGGGTACCTGGAGTGTGGTCTATAAGATGGGGAAGATGCGCCCATTTGGCCCTCAGCTTCCTGACCCTGTGGGGAGACAGACACCAACAGACAGTCCTGAGCAAGGCCGCTTCTTGCCCATACTGGACACTACATGCACAAATAAAACCTTCAGCAGATAAAACAGGATTATATTCAGACAACACATATTTATGAAAATATCTATCTATGTGTGTGTCTATATACATATACACAGAGACATAAAGAGATCAGTATATAATTCTGATACAGCAAGTCGCTAATTACATAATACAGACAATACGTCACGGAGTGAGAAAAGGAAGAGATATACCCACTGAAGGGTCAAGAAAAACATTTGGGATGAGGTAGGGCTGGAGCTGGGTTTTTAGGAAGGACAGATGTGGAGAAGGCTCGAGGGGGACAAATGGCAACTGTAAAGCTGAGTGTGAACACAGTGTACACATTAGGGCATAAAAGGTGAGTTTTTCCCAGATGTGGTATCTCGATGACCTAGATCCAGGAAGGGCTGAGGCAGACGCCAAGTGTCCCGAACATAATAAATATCATTAAACACAGACTGGGTTCCAGGAAGTAAAGGGAAGTATGGCCACTTGAAATTCATGTTGGAAGAAGGTTATAAACCAAGAGGTATGACCAGATCGAAATAACCCTAGAATCTCCCTAATTCACTCACACCCCAACTGACTCATGCTTCGGGGTCAAGGCTGTGGGCGGCGCCTGAGCTGGTGAAAAGATGCCTGCCCCAGAGATGGCTCTGTGCTGAAGCCACTGCTGGAAGAAGGATATTAAGTTTGATGTCTTGGTTTCATAACTATTAAACTCCAGGCATTTGGCAGCATTGAAGTTTACACCCTAACCATCCCCCACCACTGCTTCTCTCTCTCTCAAGCTTTTTCCAAACTAAAACCATCCTGCCTCACTAATTTTTTTTTCTGCATCTAAATATAGTTTTTAAAAAACAATAACATTAAGGGCCTGGTAAAAAAGAGTAGAAGGGAGATGTTTCATCTTCAGATCAGCCTTTTATTTTAATAGACTTCCCAAATAATTTCTACAGGACATTAGTCTTAAAAGAACATCTCTCCATCCCCATGCATGGTGCCCTGTACCTCTGTGGTCCGCTCACCATCCCAAGATGGCGCAGGGGGCTTGAGACTCCCCAGGAGGAGGCGTCTGGCCAAAGCGGGGCGCTGCACCCGGACACCAGCGCTGCCCTCTCTAACCCGAGCCCAAAGGCATGCTCTGTTGCTTTAAAAATAGAAACTGTTTTGGCCAGACAACTGCGTGAAATGGAGCTGCAACAGGAAGAAGACAGGGGCAAGACAAATGGACCAAGGTTTCATCTATTTCTGGCCCAACTTGGTTTTGTTTATTTTTGATAAACTCTGATGGCCCCTGTCTAATCAAAAATGCTGCAAGAAACTGGCACAAGACAGAGGCAAAATTAACTCTTAGAGTCCCTCCATCGCTCTGGGTGATAGTAATTTATCTCCAGGAATTTGGAGTTATTATTTTCAATGGTTTTACATATATAAACAATGTATATAAACTCTGTGTGTGTGTGTGTGTATCAGCAATGCTAATACCGTTTGCTAGGAGTCACTGGGACTGCCCCCTGGTCCCCACCGCAAAGCCCGCCTCTGTTGACTTGCTCAGAATCACTGCCCTCAACTCTGGCCTCCACAGGGACTCCTCCCACTGGGGTCCTTGTTCCCTCTGTGTTGGACCCAGCTTCTGGCCACGTGTTCACTTTAGAACCTTGCCTCGGTCCTTCCACTCAGCCTCCTGCCAGACCCTTCTCTGACCGCCAGCTCTTCCTCCACTGCTTTAGTCTCAGCCTTGATTGACTGACCATTTCCCCAGCCTCTCAACGGGGAAATGATGGCCTGTGAAGGCCTTTTTACCAAAGACCGCCCACAAAATGCCTTCTGCAACTGAGGTGGGAGAATTTTCACTGACCTTCCTGGATTTAGACGGGGAAAAAATACATCTTCTCACTGGAGGGTTACCTCAGATCTTCTTCCATTCTCATCACTTAACTCAACAGTTTCCCGGTGCCCCCACAAGCGAATACCCCATCCCATGAGAAAAGGCAGAAATGGAAACTTGTACCCAAGATTCCACTGTCAGCGAGGTCACACTCAGTAATGGTGGGTCCCATTGTGGATGTGTAATCTGTAACAATATTTTGGAATATAATGGAAGATGGAGTCAGATAGACAAATTAAAACCTTCACTCTGCCACTTATTAGCTGTTTGCCTTTGGGTAAGTTCCATGACCTCCTGGTCCTCAATTTCCTCACTTATAAAATATAAAGCTCAGGGGCCGGCCCCGTGGCCGAGTGGTTCCATTTGCACGCTCCCCTTCAGTGGCCCAGGGTTTCACCGGCTCAGATCCTGGGCGCAGACCTAGCACCGCTCATCAGGCCATGCTGGGGTGGCGTCCCACACAGCAGAGCTAGAGGGACCTACAACCAGAACATACAACTATGTATTGGGGGCTTCGGGGAGAAGAAGATATATATATATAAAGCTCATGAGATCCTTGTGAAGAATAAATGAAATACTATATGAAGACAAAGCCCTAGCACACAGAAGGCATTTAGAAATGTTTGCTGACTCTGAAAGATAATAATATTCATTTATTGCACGCTCACAATATAGCAGGCACTGTTTTAAAAGCTTTACCTACATTAAGATACTTAATCTCATACACAACCCTAAAAGGCAGGCATCTCCACTTTACAGAGGAGGATAACTGGGGCCCAGAGAGGTCAGGGCACTGCCCAAAGTCACACAGCTAGTAAGAGGCAGAACTGGGATATGCTGGCAATCGGTCATAGTGTTATCAGATCAGTGGAAGCCATAAACATGCATGTGTAGCTAATTCGTCTTAGCGTGCTGGGATGGAAAAGTCTCTCAGTCGTTCATATTAAAGCTGGACCTGTGTTAATCCTCTCCGTATTGACGGGTTTCTCCGTTGCCGATAGCAGCCACCGTGGGCCAGTGAAGAACAGTTCTCGTGGGTCCCTGGCTGCCGTCTTCGGTCTTATTAAAAGTCCACAATCTGGTTTCTTTAAATTCTATGTTCCTCTCCCTCAAGTGAATGCCGAGGCTGAGGCACGAGGGACGGGAGCAGAGCAGAGGGAGTGGGGTTAGCAAGAGATGACCATAGGGACAGCATTCCCATCACTCTGGCAGCGGGACCCTGACCCGAGCGACCTGTGGAAAGTTATCTGAGTTGCCTTCAAACTAGTAACAGAGGAAAGGACTACCTCACGTTTGCCCATTGATACTCTTTCACCAAGTTCTGGATAAATCTTCCTTGCAAGAGTCTTGGGATTGTTGTTTTAAAAGAAAACACCAGGAGCACGGCAGCGGCAGAGGATGCCCCTACGAGTGCCCTGCCGAGCAAAAGCCAGAAAGAGAGGAATGAATGGCCCCTCGGGAGGCATCTGGTGGGAGGGCTCCGGGCCTGGGTGACTTGAGCTTCTTCTGCAGGGCGACAAAGGCACATTGTTCCCTGGGCTCCAGGGAACGCTCTCGACATCAAGATAAAAGGGCCCTGGGCGAAACGCCAGGAAATGACGTAGTGCAAACATTTTTCTTCTCTTTAGTTAATGGAAATAATATTTACTTTGCCACTGACAAACAGGCACGCGAGGAGAAAGGGACTTAGAAACCTATGAGGGGTTTGAAAGCCAGGGGACAGAGGGCTCCGGTACGCCATTACTAACCCACTTATCGTCTCCCAAACGGATTCCGTCACAACAGCCATAGTTCCTGCCTCAGATGTGAAGGCAGCATGAGGATGTTTTCAAATAACTCTATGAATATTAGGGGTGTCTTCAGCAGAGTGCTGCCTCTACTATTCCGAGGCTGGAAAAGGAACATCACTACATCAGTTTTACAGTTAATAAAGCGGAGGAACCAAGAGGATACAAGATTTATATCATGAGTTAACCGTAACGCTAATGCTAAACCTTCTATAGTCAGCACTGGGCCTGTACCACCTCTTTTTATAAACTTTGTTTTCTTATATTATTCAACTTGAGAGCAAAGACTTATTCATATTGACACAAAATACTTTTCCTATAGCATATTGAGCAATAAAATCTTCGTCGTAAGAAACAGATTCAAATGTAACGCCTGTTGGAAGATCCAAAATAAAGTGTGTAGCACAATTAATTTCTAATGTGATTTTTGTTCTGTAGGAAGTTTCTCAAGCAACAAAGAGCACTTCTTATGCATATGCATGAAGGGCTTCTGGAAGGACAGATTCACGAGAAACTAGTAATGGCCCCATGAGTGGAACTGAAGGAAGTTGGGAGACCGGGAGAGAAGGGAGCTTTCCATTGACAATTCTTTTATCCCTTTTGAATTTTGAACATTATGAGTGCTGTGCCTGTTGAATAAATGAATAAATAATGCTATTTACATTCTTCTAAATAAGAAGTTGGATCCAGATATCTCTGAAAAATTTATCTGAGGTTAAATAGGAATGTGCCTGATGACTTTATTCCCAAAGAAGGTTGCAGCCAAGATCTACACACCAGAGCTGTGATGTCCTGGCTGAGTTCACTTCCCACCTGCCCTGTTTCATCCTTTGGCTGCCGGTTGACCCGAGTAACTCCAGTACCCTGACTGAGACACAGAGATCGTGAGTCACAGCTCCAGGTCCTGCTCTGCAGCCACCTGCTTCCCTCTTGTCAAGCCACGCCCACCTCCCCTTACCCAAGCTCTGGGTCTCTCTTGGTCCAGGGCCACGTGATGCCTCAGGATGGTGTGAGAGCACACTTATCCAAAAACATGGGCCGCAAGTATCTGGAAAGTCCTGGTCACACTTCTCAAATCAAGACAGTTCTCAGAGCTTTGTCCACAAGAGACCTGAAGATCATCACTTTGCTGTTCCTTACAGCTCCTAAATGGTTCTCAAGGAGAGACCAGATCTGGAAGTGAAAGCAAAGAACTACAAACTGAGTTGCACAGAGCACATTGACAAGCCATGATCAAATACCCAAACCACAGTGGGGACGCCAGTGCAGACCACGCCCTTACACGGGCAAAGACAAGGCGCAGACTGCCGGATTCTCCAGGGATAGACACAGCTCCCGCTGTCTCCATCCCCAACAAGAATGCACATCCACGCCCTTTGTCATGTGACCTGAAATGCATGCTGGTAACAGCATATACCTCCGGTCCCACTGTCCAGACCGGCCATGGGACTTCCTTTGGCCAAGAGAATGTGAACAAATGTGGCACCTGCCATATCAAAGAAGAAGCTTTAAATTCAACATTGTGGTCAGTGTGGCGTCTTCCTTCTGCCCTCTGCCCTAAGAATGGTATGTCCAGACAATGCTGCTGCTGGAATGAGAAGACCCACGCAGGCACCTGCAGCCCTGTGTTACAGGAGCAAGAAATAAGCATTTGTCGTTGAAAGCCACGGAACCATTGCAATTGTGCATTACAGTAGCAAAGTCGACTAATACACTGCCCTAAGTCATCTGGCTTGTGAGTCACATGACTTGTGAGTTCCGTCTTCAACTTCCTTGCACACGCACCAGTGTGGTCCTGCTAGGTCTCACTGGAAGGGTTCAGGTGACCAACAGTGACACCCAACATCCTTGAGCTATTTTCTATGACCTAGACAAATGGATGCTCACCAGGACTAGTGACTGTCAACAGCTGGTGGAATTTATTATTAAAAAGTTGGATATGACGTATTCTTTAAACAGGTGCACTGCTGCATCGTTGGGGCTGATTTGTGCTAAGCAGAATGGAATTCTCCACGCTTCCTTTCTAGTTTAACCTGGACATTCTGGGAGTCATCATCACAAACCTTTTACATACAGAAATTCATTCCGTAAGTACACACCGGGTACCACCTATGTGCCAGGAACTGGGCTAGGCTATTTCATTGCTGTAAGCTACACACATTTCACTGTAGGCACAGGTTATTTTCATTTGTTGCAAAGTCAATGGTACAATGTGCCTTTAGGTGTGCAGAGTGGTCCAGCAGGCCGGGGAGGAGAGGTGTTAACTGCAGAATACTTTTTCACATCACTAACAGTCTTTCCTCTACTTCCTGGGGAGGCCGGTTAGTACAGTAGTAAGAACACAGCCTCTGAAATCAGACAGCCAGTTGAAACACGTGGCTGTATGACTTTGAGCAGAGGCCTCTCTAAGCCCGGTTTCTGCATCCGTAAGAGCATCTCCCCCTGGCTTGTCATGAGGAATGAATGAGAAACGCAGAGAAAGCTTCAGGCACAGGTCCTGGCATTGTGTAAGAATTCGTTATCTATTATTGACCATTATTAGTTCTGTACCCATGGTCATAGTAGAGCTATTCCATCTTATTTTTCACTTAACAATTTTACTTCTCCCAATGTTCTCCATTAATGAATACATTAAGGCAGTTGAGATACTGAGATCTTTTCGTAATTAAATCCGACATATGAGGAAGAAGGAAATGAAGCCCATACATGTTTTGAACATAGGTTTCCATGAAACATGAGATCTTCTCTATATGGACATGACACACATACACACACTAGAAAATGGAAACTTTTTTCTTTTTCCTTCTTTTATCCTTTACTTTTTTATACAAGAGGCTGTGTCTGGATTTGCACATGTGCTTGTCAGAGAGAAATTAACATAGGAAATTTTCCTTCCTTCCTCCCACACGACACATCTGCCAATCTAACACTTGCAGAAGCAGTGAGCGAGGAGCAGGCCACAGCCTCAGAGAACAAATAACCAAATTAACAGAAATTGGGAAATAAGAACAAGTGTTTGGTGTCCGCCTGGAAACAACTTCCAGTTGAAGAGCTCTCTTCTCAAATATCAGAAAAAACCTGCTGGAACAGAATGCAGGATTTGGAAAGCCCAGAAAGATCCGAGCCACGAGCGATCCTTCCAGACAAAATGCTCTGTCTATTTCCCGTCTCTGCCATGATCTATCACCTCCTATAAGGCGTGCTAGGCCTTCCCTCTTTTCAGCTTCCACTAGTGACTTACTTGTCGACCCAAAAAAGGAGCAGAAAGAGAAATATGGGGAAGTGTTAGGTTTACTCTGGGTTAGCACTGAAACGGTCAAAGACCCTTGAACCAGAAAAGACCTAGTAAGTCCCACGGCCTACTGCCCTCCCTGCAAACAGCTCAACTTCTCAAACAGGAGTCCTTTTTGCAGGTTGAGGATACCAAATATTTATTGAGGACATGCTACGTGCTAGGCATTGTGCCAGGTTCTGCAAGAGATATAAAAATGTGTGCGTCTCATTAATCCTTCATGAAGCTGCCTTCAGGGGACTTATACTGATGATGAACAGTATTACCAATCAATCATTCATTCGACAAATGTTTATTGAGCACCTACCATTCCTAGGCTCAAGTCTTGATTCTGAAGATTCAGTAGAAAATAAAAGACTTAAAAATTTTGTCCTTGAGAAGGATACGTTTTACTGGAAAGAAAAAAGTAATAAGCAAGATTAAAAAGTAAAACATATTATATTAGATAGTGATCAGAAGGAAGGGTTAAAAATGAAGTAGGAAAGGGGGACAGGAAGGGTAGGGGGATTTCCACTTTAGATAAGGCGGCCATGGGGAGGGGAGCACAACAGAAGGTGACATTTGAGTAAACACTTGAAGGAAAAGAAGGAAGAAGCCATGTGTACATCTAGGGGAAAGAGTTCCCAGCAAAGGGAACAGCCAGTGCCCAGACCATGTGGGAAAGAGGCTGGGTGTGGGGTGGCTGGAGCACATGGGCATGAGGAGAGGGGTGGGGCTGAGGTGACCGGGGCAGGTCACCCAGGGAAGCTCACACAGAGATGTCCCGGCCATCATGAGGGCTCTGACGACTCTGAGCAGAGGAGCAACCTCATCCGACTTCTGCGTTAAAAGATCATTCTTGTCGCTGTGTCGAGAACAGGGCTGGAGATGGGCTGGCGGGAGCGGGAGACCCAGCAGGAGGAAATGATCGAGGTCTGGGCGCAAGGCTGCCACCGAGGGGGTGAATCACGTCCAGCCACATCCAAGAGCACGTCTCTGACACAGGGTGAAACAGGAAGGCCACACGGGGGGGATGACCAAGGGCCATCACTCTCCAGAGCTGGGAACAAAGTGCTTCAGCGCTGAGGCCCTGGGAAGCCAGCATGCAGAAGCAGGGAAAGGGTTGCTGAGCCCCAGAGAACCCACGTCCTCATTTATAAAGCAGGGACAATCATAACAACAGCCATCAGACCTGACGATGACCACGGGCCGCCGAGGACACGCAGGGGCGACTAGAGATGACTCCCTTAGACAACCCACGTTCTTCCCAGACAGAGCAGCCTGATAAACAGCTCTGAGAAACGCGGAGGCTCTCGCTGAGCACAAGCTTCAGATGACTGTAACTCAGGAGGCAGCGTTGCCAACAGTAAGATGCTCTTTAAAGGAAAGCTCGAGCCACTAAGTGAAAAAGAAGAAATCCTCAGACACCCAGGGTACGAGCAGGGGCGCGGGGCACCCACGGGTCTCGGAGTCCCCAGTTGTGAGGCTGGAACACAGCCGCAGTCTGTTTTACTGCTCTTCTCCAGACAACTTCCTTTTACCTTTGAAATGGAACGCCACACCTGAACACAGTATTCTGATATGGTTCTGATAAATGGCCCGAGGGAAGACAAGTCGCTGATCCAGCCACATCATGCTGCTATTAATACACTGGAGTACATACGCTTCAAAGAAATGTCACAGCACTTCCTTGGGCATCCAGAAAGACACCCAGATCTTTTGGAGCATATTTGCCTATGACCATGGCCGTCTTTCCCTGCATAGGAGCTGTGTTTGAACCAGTCTTGGTCAAGCCTCTGCTGTTCTGATGGATCGTTTCTAATACATAGATTTCAAGGCCACTTGGAACCCTACTCCCCTCTTGCAAGATATTAACAAATCCACCAAATTTGTGTGATACGTAAATGTTATAAACATGCTCACCTTTTTTCAGCCAGGTTCCCGAAAACGTACTAAATAACATAGCTATTAATGCACATTCAGATTCCAGGACACGTGAAAAGGCTGTCTTCCCAGCAGGGAGTGCAAACTAAAGAAGCACCCACAGCCTCTGAAAGAGAGGGCTCTCCCAGCATCAGAGGAGCTCACCTTTCTGTGTTCTGCCGGAAGAGGAACACAGCACAGAGGTCAACAGGTGCGCTCCGCGGGAGACCACCAGCTCTGCCACCGACTTCAGTGTGACCTTGGATAAGTGGCTTGGTCTTTCTTTGACTCAGATTTCCTATCGCCAAAATGAGGATAACTCTCGTACCTACCTCCTAGGGCTGATCTGAGGACGAAATGAGTTAATACACAGGAAATATTTAGTACAGTATATCCATGCTCATTAAATTTGTACACATGCTCAATAAATTTCTCAGCATTTGTGGACCAAAACCAATGCTAAGCTCTTTGCATCCTTATTTTTTTTAACCCGTTATTTTGAAATAATTACAGACTCACAGGAAGTTGCAAAAATAGTACAGACAGGTCCCATGCACCCTTCACCCAGTGTCGCCCAGTGGTAACGTCTCTGTCAGCTTCATCTTTTTCAATCATCACATTTTATGAGGTAAATATCATTATCAGCCCCAACGGACTGATGAGGAAACTAAGGCGTTTCCTTAGTTAGACAGAAGTGAGATAACTCGCCCCAGGCCACACAGCTAGGAATCAGTGGAATTCTAGAACCCACACTTTTATTACCCACCACATTACACACTTGTGGAGGGGGACTGGAAAGAAAATATGGAGGGAAGAACAGGGACACCGTCTCTCTGATTCCGATCAGATTGCCTGCTCCAATAGCTCCTCCTTTGCACAAATTTGAGGTGTAAGAAAATATCCCTCAAGAAAGGAAAGGACAGGTATGTGGCAAATGCAGGGTTGGGGGGAGCAAATCTTCATGGAGAAATTCCAGACCCCTCCGAGTGACAGGCAGTCTCCCAGGGCTCCTGATTCCACTTGGCTCCAAGCTTTGCTGAGGTTTTCTGGGAGAAGCCACCAAACCCTGAAGTCCAATAAGCTAAACACATTCCTAGTAACAGGGGCTCTTAGGTGGGTCGTCAGGATTTCTTGATGAACATGATTAGGTTACAGAATAAGTATAATTATAGCAAACATTTATATACCACATACTGTGAGCGGAGCACTTTATATTTATTAACTAATGTCATCCCTCAAGATCTCTCTCGGGTAGGTCTTACCATCTCCATTTTAAAGATGGGGAAACTAAGGCCCAGAGAGGTTAAGTAGTTCACCTGAGGTCACACAGCTGGTAAGTGCTAGGGTCAGGGATTTGAACCCAGGCAGCCTGGCTGGAGAGCTCATGCTCCTGGCCACTACGCATCTTGCCTCTCTGAAGACTAAAAAGATCTAATGAACCCCAAGTAGATTCGAATACCTTGTCTTCTAAAATGGTTCCTTGAATGGACCAGGAAAGAATTGTGCTTTCCTCTTCCTGCTCCTCCCACAGGGCTTAGTCCAGTGAGGAGCATTTTCAGACTCTAGTGAAACTGCATGACTCTCCTAGGAGATGCTCCATTAGGTTGGCACCTTCATCTCTTCCTGGAGGCCCAGTGGTTACCTCTCAGGACTCTGGGCATTTCTTAGTGCTTCTGTGCAAATGGCTTATTTATCTAATTTGGTGCCTTCGCAAATAAAGTTAAGCCATAAATCAATACCTACTGAGACTTCTCTTTTTTTCTTTCTTTCTTCTTCTTCTTCTTCTTCTTCTTTTTTTTTTTTTTTGCTGAGGAAGATTCACCCTGAGCTAGCATCTGTTGCCAATCTTCCTCCTTTTGTATGTGAGCCACAGCTACAGCATGGCCACTGATAGATGAGTGGTGCTAGGTCCACACCTGGGGAACCAAACTGGGTGGCTGAAGTGGAGCGTGCCAAACATAACCACTAGCCTGCTGGGGCTGACCCATCCTTTTCTTTTTAATAAGAGAGATTTTAGAATCAGTCCTTCTCCCATCTTTAGAAAACTCCCCATATCTTCTACAAAGTCTTAAAATTAACTTCTAATGCTCTGCAATTGTAGTTACCATTTTCTTCAGGCCCTAAGATATTTTGAGACTGAAGAAAGGAAATCTTTAGCAGGAAGTAAGAGATGTAATGGCGACGCTAGATAGGGAAGATAACATTCTTTGGATGGGGAACTGCACCAACGCTAGGCGACAGGGTGTTAAAGAAAAGTCACTCAGTGACCCTTGCAATTCACTGCCATAAAGACTCTTTGTTGGCAATACGATTCTTTAAGCAGTGAAGCAGCTAACTCAGCACGATTGCTCAATTCTAGATGAATTCAGCTCTTGGAACACACTAAAGTCTAGACAATGCTCTGAATTTATCACTTATAAAATACATTTGTCCTAAGCTTTCCTTACTACACCCATCACCAGATACATCCATAACCTCCACAGCTTTGGCTCAAACTGTGATTGGAACAGTATTCTAACTTCCTGACACAAACACTAATATTTTGGCTGCTTCCAACGTGACATCCAGACTTTCGGATCTCAAAAACAATGCCTGGGATCAGGGAGGAACATCCTGTGGTACGAGAGAAGGAAAAATTTCTTTTATTCCCTGAGAAAGTCCTTTTATAAAGGTACAGGCTTCTTCTGATATCGCTGTTGGAATGTAGTTTAATATAGCTGTTACTATGGCGATTCTCACATTCGCAAATGCGCATGGGATTTGAGCATTGTGCTCTACTTAGATAACTGTGAAGATAATGTGTTAACTTCAGTTGATGAAAAACAGTTGTCTACACCTGACATTTGTTTTCAAGAGTTTTGCTAATTTTCTGTACTTCCAAATGCAACTCAAAGAGATTAATCTTACAATCTCTAAAATTCTCTTAATTTGGCTTAGAGATTTCCTTATTCCTCTGACAAAATAGAAATAATCACTCCATATAAAAAACAATCCTATTTCTAGAATCTCTGAGAACTTTCCGTAAAGCACTCTTATCGTCAATGCTTGCTTTCTTCTTGCCCAGGAAAGCCCGAATTTGTGACACCTTCGCATTCAGCTCAAGAAGTATATTTTTCCAGGTAAAGACTTTCTTACACTCTCTTCCACTTTCTCATTTCTTTTTGAAGATTTATAAATTTTTCACAACCGGATTAATTAAAACTACCTGAGATCCTTAATGTCACTGAAGTGTTCGCTTAAAAACAGTTAAAATGGTAAATTTTATGTTATGCATATTTTACTGCAATAAAAAAGTGACATGATAGGTCAGTACACACAACTTTTAGCTCACTTAGTCCCTATTTAGAAAATCAAGTAATTTATAAAATAAAGAGAAAGCAGACCTGGATGTATTTTTTCACTCCATCATCCCATAGAAGCAGTGAGGTCTATAAATTTAACCAACTTGTGCTTTCCCTTCTTCTACCGAAATCTGACCTACGTGACCCCATAATTCCATATAGGGAAGAATGAATCATAGAATTCACAGAACTGTTTCCCCCAGTTTTAAATATACAAATTCATGATCCCACAGCAATCAACAATATAGAGGCCTCGAAGAGTTAGTAGCCTTCCATAATACATATTAAAGCATATTTTACCCTGATGTAGAAGGTCATTTTATCAGGAACAAGAAAATGCTGAGGCCCAGCCTTTAAGGGAAGGATTCTTAAACTGGGGTCTTCAGGGATCCGTGACCCCACTGAGTGGATCCAAGTGCTCTATATAGGAACAGGCGGGAATTTTTCTGGGAAGAGGGCTCATTGCTTCCTTTCAAAAAGATTAAGAACCTGAACCTTTTAAAAAAGTAAGAATAGATTGATGGTTGCAAGAGGTGGGGGGTGGGGAGTGAGAGAAATTTGTAAATTGGAGTTTTTTGCTTTATTTTAAATAAATTCTTTATTTAAAAGTAGAAAAGGTAACACTGATAGTGGGGAGTGGTTCCTCAAATGCCATCCTCACAAGCAAAAGTGAAAATTCCCCTCCTTCCTGTTTTGGGTGATGTGAGTGGCGATAAGAGGACCAGGCCTTGTGATGTGAACCGCATGGATGTGAACCGTAAATTACAGCTGTGAATTACGATCTGTTCTCCCAGAGATCTTTTCCCCAGGTGCTCCTGGCGCCAGCACCCTGTCACCTGGGCCACTTCCCTCTGCACTTTGCCCTGCATCAGCAATTCTCCATCAGGGGTGTGTGAAAGCACCAAGATATGTCAAAAGCCATGGGGAAAGTGCAGCAATTTATGAGTTAATAAGTAATATTTGAGCTGCAGAGGGCGTACAGAGTTTTCCTTCTAACAAAACATTGGAAAGGAGTTGAGACTATCCGTGACCTCACTCTCCGTGGGTCACTCAAATTCCCATATAGTTTTTAAAGGGAAATGAAAGAAAGGGTGGCAGTTAACGCTGCCGGGAATTGCACATTCATAAAAAGATAATAAATAACTATTCTGTTCCATTAAACTCTGTACTTATATAATTGTTCTTTCATATTCTGTTGGGAATGCTTTTTCAACATCTGGGAGAGCTTATTATATTAGCATTGCCGTTTTTAAGATAAGAAAACCATTAATGTTTATTAAAGTATAGGTCATTTGATAGTATCTGTTCATTTCACTGTAGATCAGAGGGACCATCTGGTCAACTTGACCTAAACGCAGGAGAACAAGCCATGCGCCATATCTCTGGCTGGGCTTAGGAATCTCATTGTTAATTCCACCTCCAAACTTTCTTTCCCTTTGTTTAATTTTTCTGTCGGTATAAATAATGAGCACTGGTGTTCTTTCAGGTCCATCTCTTGCTAGAGCAGACGTTTTCTGAAAAACAAATTGTAAATGGTAAAGTCTGACCTATAACCTTCAAAGCAGATGCATCAAACCCCATTTGGGTTTAATCACTCAGCAAGCACTTATGAGGACCTCCCTAAGCACCTGCTTCTACTTCATTGACTGGATAATATTTCAACTTTCTGGGAAGTGCAAGTATCTTTAGGAACGACTGTAGCCCGAGAAGATAGTCCCAGATGTTAAACAAAACAAAACAAAAGAACCTAAGTCTCATGGCAGAGACAAACCCACTCAAGGTCGGGGAAGGAATGGAACGAGGGCTTGTCCAGGATGCTCATGAGCACAGCTCAGCGCACACTGTTCACTTTCACGACACCATTATAAAGAGAATCTAGGCATCCTCTGGAGGGGAAATGGCCTCCTTAAGGAAGGACACAGCCATTAACCTAATTTGGTGTTCCCGCATTGTCTCCGTGGGTGCATCTGAAAATGAAAATGTGCCGTCCAGCGTAAAGCTTCATGGGACCGGAAAACAGCCACCCTTCAGCAAAAGGCACTTGGCGAGGTTCCCGCTGCAGCGCCCCAGGCCCATCGCCCTCTTTTAAGCCACACCGATCATGGGAAAGGCCAGGGTTGCATTGGGAAGACCTGTGGTCACAGGCCAGGCCCATACAAACAGGGCCAGTTGTTGTCACCGTGTCACGTGCACAACCACAGCCCCTGCCCTTTCTCAGCAGCAGCCGAGTCTCATTATCCCCCCCACTTATAACCCCACTTGGCAGACGAAGGGCTCCTCTGCTCCCTTGTCCCCAACGTCTGCCCCTCCAGCCCCTTCTTGGGAGCTTGGGCCTGTCCTCAGCACCCCCTCGGTACTCCCTCCAGACAGCTCTATACAAATGATTTCCCTGTGGACTCGCCTGCTCGACCTCCCTCCAGCGTTCTAGAATGGCGTGTCCTAATTTGCTAGAACTGCCGCATCTGGAAATCCCACAGGCACCATGGAATCAACATGACCCAGACGGAACGCATCATCTTTCCAAAGCAGACCTGCCCGGATCCCCCACTTTCCACGAACAGGATCATCATCCCCCAGGGATTCACGCAATCCTTCCCCCTCACCCTTAGGGAGTCGCCAAGTCCTGCCGACTCAGCCTCCCCGAGTGTGTCGCACCTGCACCTGCCACTGCATTCTTCTCACAACCCCCCAATTCAAGTCCCCATGACTTCTCACCTGGACCTCTCTAGTCCCTGACTCATCCTGGCGTCTCCCGAGGGGTCTCTGCTTCCAATCCAAACCATCCTACTGCTGCCAGACTCGTTTACCTGAAGCCCAGCCCCAATCCTATCCCTTGCCACAGGAAAGCATTAGGGAGTGAATTAAGCATAAAAATCATAGCTAACCGTCATCAAGCGCTTACTTCACTGTGTGTCAACACGGCGCTAACCACTGGACAGGTCTGACGTTATTGAATCTTCCAAACAATGAGGCTGTACCTTCATTATCTCCATTTCACAAATAAGGAAGAAATGGAGGATCAGAAACACTCAAGAAGTTATCCAAGGCCCCACACCGAGCACCGGGCAGGACTCTGAGAACTGCTCTCTACAGACCATTTCCCTTGGAATCCAATGGCCTCCCACAGTGTGACGTCAACCTCCTGGTCCGGCCTCATCAGTTAGCACTCAGTGCCCTCTTCTTGCCCAAGACACTGGGAAAAATAAACCAGTCTCTGCCCCAGTTCTGCAAGCCCATGTTCTTCTCTCTGCCTAAGCTATCCTCCATGCCCACATTCCTCCCAACCGTCCACCCAGACAGTCCACACTGAGCACACCCTCATGGGGTGCCAGGCTCTCTGCCACTCTGCCAGGCCCTTGGGATACAGGGCAGAAAGGAAAGAAGGAATGGAAGGAGGGTGGAGGGAGTGCCCCTGCCCTACTAAACTTATAGTCTAAGGCCAGAGACAGACATTGGTCAGGAAAGTGCATATTGGCCGGCCCGGTGGCATAGTGGTTAAGTTTGCACACTTCACTTTGGTGGCCCGAGGTTCACCAGTTCGAATCCTGGGCTCGGACCTACATACCGCTCCTCAGGCCATGCTGTGGCGGTGTCCCACACAGAAGAACTAGAAGGACTTACAACTAGGATATACAACTACGTCTTCAGGCTTTGGGGAGGGGAAAAAAAAGAGGAAGATTGACAACAGATGTTAGCTCAGGACCACTCTTCCTCGCAAAAACAAAACAAAACAAAAAGCAAGCACATATTCACTCACATCCTAGCCTTTCCTCAAGGTTCTCCCTAGTACCATCTACTCCATGAAAGCTTTCTGAAGCACCCCTTCCCTCTCCTCTCTCTCTCACATCTCCACACGTGCTAGCATTTTCCCTGGAGTGCCCATTACTCCTGCCTTCTTCCCCTTACCTAAGCTCCCTGGATGAGGAGGCAAGCTCCCCGTGGGCGGGGCGTATGTATTCAAACCCTAGACCTACCTCTTACTACCTCGTGACTTCACAGAGCCTCAGTTTCCACATCTGTAAAGCTCTTAAGATCAGTATGAGGATGAAGCAACATAAACGTACGTAACACCCCAGGACCTGACACGGCAATTCGTCCATATGAACAGGAACTCCTACACGCACAATGGCAGAGATCCGCTGTGTTCAGCGATGCCACGAATGACGTGCAGTATGTCTCTGTGTGAAGGTCAAAATGAATAAACGGCTGGAGAAACCCGGGAAGCTCATTCTCAAAAGGCTTTGCTGGCAGTCCAGGAATGGAAACCCTGGGCAGGTCCCCTCTCCCGAGACTGGATCCAGCGCAGGCAGGGCGATTACGAAACCTGTCACGCAAGGATTCTCTCCGTCAAGGAGCAGGTCCAGTTTCATTAAGCAAATAGCTCCACGGGCACCATAAAGGAGGGGAGGAGAGCAGAGTCGCCTCTTATTTTAAACCTGGCTCGTCCCTATAACGTAAAGTTTCTTGAGTGCTTGTCTTCATAGGGGCCAATCCACACTGACAAAAATTTGATAAACTGAATAAAACTGGGTGAAAGATCCATTTCGAAACTATCCAGAGGATAGTAAAAGAAAGCCCCGCTGCAGCTATTACTGTGGATAAATAATTCACAGATTTGTGTTTTCAGTGACCCAAATACAATGTTTCAGGGCACTTAGGAGCATTACATGAGGAACCAGTGGGAAATGGCGGCAGAGGTGAAATCATTTTATCAGATCAAGTCCTCCGAGAGACTTACGGAGCGGAAGAAACGAGAAGGCTGGGGCCGCCCCAGACGTGGTCTGGGGTGATATGAAACACCTGCCAGCCCGGTGTAAACAAGCCTTGGCTCTCAAGGGGGTCCTCACCCCACTAGGGGGCCCCAACAGGAAGGACTAGCCACGCCCTGACTCCGCACTCCCCTGGCCTCAGTCTACCCAGAACATCAGAATAGCTCCGTGACCCTGAACTCAAAATAGAATAGAATCATATGTAATTTATAAATATATATATAAATTTTTTTGAAGAAGAAGATTAGCCCTGAGCTAACATCTGCCACCAATCCTTCTCTTTTTGCAGATGAAGGCTGGCCCTGAGCTAACATCCATGCCCATCGTCCTCTACTTTATACGTGGGACGCCTACCACAGCATGGCTTGACAAGCGGTGCCATGTCCGCACCCGGGATCCGAACCGGAGAACCCCAGACCACCAAAGCAGAACG
This sequence comes from Equus caballus, assembly GCF_041296265.1. Classification (NCBI taxonomy): domain Eukaryota; kingdom Metazoa; phylum Chordata; class Mammalia; order Perissodactyla; family Equidae; genus Equus; species Equus caballus. The sequence continues at coordinate 10,580,578 of NC_091714.1, forward strand.
TGTGAACTTAACCGCTACGCCATCCTATTAATCTATATTTTATAAGTTAGCCTCTCTTATTTTTAGATTATCACCTGTTAATTATATATTCGATATAATACTGTTTTTCTTTCCTATTTTCTTTTTGTTGTTGGAGCTAGTATAATCTTGAGCTGGATTTCTCTAAAATCCTCTATCATACCACTTGGCAGTGTCAAAAACCAGATTTGGAGGCACTGTCTCTGGCATCACAGGGGCTTACAGCTGTTGACGATGCCAACACTTGGTGAACTCACATACTGATGCAGTTACCAGGGAAGAAGTGTGTGTGTGGAGGGGAGTGGATCTCTTTTTCCCCAGTTGCAGCTATTTCCTTTGCACGAAAGTCCAGTGCCCCTTCGGGAAAGATGTAACCCAGCCAACTGGAAGACATCAAAGCATCCTCCATTTTCACAGCACATGTCACGTCTGAGTTTGTTAATATCTCCATTGGAAAAGGACGCTTGTCAAGTTCACTGAGGGCCACCAGCTGTGCTCTGGATCACGAGCCGGTGCATCTGGGCACGTGTTTACACACGCCACTCTGTCCCACTGCTGTTACCAAAACTTCCAAGGGGCACAGTCAGGCAATCGGGGACTCTTGAGAGCTGGAAGACATCTGGAGCTCACGGGGCCACGGCCCCCAGCGTAACTAGGACAAAACAGTCCCATGGAGATAAGCGGTTGCCCAGGAGTCTACAATTAGACAACATCTCTCCCCGGGCCAGACCCCTAGAGCCCTAAGCCTCTGGTTTTATCTCAGTCGCCACTTTTGCAACCTTTCTTCCTTTATTTAAGGAACATCTGTGAGTTTCTGCACTGGGGCAAATAAAAAGTACTCTCCAACAGGGGACTATAATTATTCAAAGACCACCCTCCTTCCATGATCAGGAAAGACACACAATGGTATTTGGTATTCGGCTTGTAAACATGGGCCCACATAAAATTAAAATAATTAGTTATAAGGGCCAACCTAATTCAATTATAAATTCCTATTACCCAAATAATTCTCAAGAAATGGAGCGATCATGCCAGCCGTGTGCTTGATTTCATGCCCAAATGCAAACTTGCCATCTGCTAAGGCACATGACAAGATTTTCAAAGAAAAGTGACCACAGGCCATTTAAAATCTTGATTAGGAACAGACACACTGCGTCTTGGGAGGCGCATGACAACCACAGTAGACCTGCCCTTCTGTGGATTTTAACGCAGGAGGAAACTTTTTTCTTTAGTTCCTACTTGATCAGCAGGGACAAGCACTGCTTTTGGAACAACCATCTGGATTCCCAAACATAAAAATGGTCCCAAAAATCTGCACATGCTTAAATGTCAAGAGTATACGGCAACTTCAAGAAGTACGGGAAAGCTGCTTTTCCTGTTTCATTTTTCCACATTACTTTAGTCGTCACCATCGGTTGAAACAGTTGGCTCACGGCAGTGGCTTAAGCGGCATGAAAGCCATTTTGCCATTCATAAAATCATGCGTGAATAACTCTAATTCGATTTCTAGTACAAAACAGGTTGCCTCTATGCAGCGTTAACACCTTTTATTCTATCTCGCAGGAAGTCAAATTGAAAATTAAATTACAATGGAAATTATCCAAGAAACCACCTCCTATTGGATGGCTACCAGAGAAGGAAAATAAATTGCTCAGGAAAGCAGTGATGCAGGCAAAGCTCAGTTGACTCATGAGCACTTCCATAGCTTTACACTTTCTATGCAACCACTAACGTCCTTAGAAAAAGCCTTGGGCAAATACATCTGCCTTAGACAGGAAGCTCCTCGCAGCAAGGCTCTACCCTGTTCTCCTTTGTCCCACACAGTCTCTTACTCAAATGATATTTTATCAATAAAGGAATGAATAATGCGTTTATTCATTCGACACAGTTGTAGAGCATTCACTCTGTCAAGTACCAGAGATATAAAGATGAGTAAGATGAGGTTCTTTTGTTTGCCCTAAGTGTTTTCCATTTATTTTAAAAATCAAATCTATGCAGCACAAGAAGCCGCAAACTGCACTTTACACAAATTTCACCACAAGTATAAAGAAATTGCGAGCGAACTCTGCTTCTTCCCATGGCCTTCTATGAGGCCAACTCACAGACCCCCTTACTTCAGTGGCTGGTGACCAGCTGAGTACTTCCAAGAGTCCGGGGGGAAAAAATTAAAGCAACAATTCATGACAAAAGCAAAAGGGAAAATGTCAAGTAACTTGTTTGCTTTATTGTGACCATCAGTTCAGACTAAACCTGCATATCCTCAACAGGGAAGAGATTTCAACATGACCCACACTAGCGATAATGTAGAAACTTGCTCGCCCATCCAATGTTCTAAGGTCATAATCCTCAGCCATCAAAACAGACTTCTTGTCCACGGAGCAGCTCCTTCACTCTCTCCCATCACTGACACACTCCCTTGCATTGGATGTAGATTCCAGTACCATCATCCTCATTACGGAGGTGGGAAACTTGACTACCAGTTGGCCCAACGAAGATTCCTGTCCAGTGCTAGGACTCTAGCACTCATCTCCCCTCTCTGTGTACTTCCTGAGAGGAGAATTTTGGGGCTGGAATCCAGGCCCTGCCACTCAGACCAGCTGAGTCATCTCTTGGATGAGTTACTAGCCCCCCCCAAGCCTCACGTGGTTCATCTCTAAATAGGGATAGTAATGGCACCCACCTCTGACCACTGTTCAGAAGATTAAATTCAAATAAGACTGCACAGAGCCTGATGAAGGCACTCAGTTACTACTACCCATACTCACTCTCCTTTCACCCTGAGTTCCATATACAATCTGGCAGATGGGAGTAGGTGAGCCAGATGAAGACAGCTGCTATTTACAGACAACTTCATCGAGCAGATCAGCAACACTACAACAGCTCTGCAAAAGCATTCCACAAGAGCATATCGCAACCTGGCTGTACAGTGAACCCAGCCAAACCAGCTGTCAATCAGTCTTTCTCCTGGGACAACCAGCCAGCTCTGGATGCATGGAACTATTTATCATATCCCTGAGATGCTCACAGCACACATGCCCAGCCGATTGTACTCCACATAAATACAAAGCTTTGGCAGGGGCCACCAATGATTGCCAGTCTGAGGATGAACGGTGCATGCTAGGCAGAATGATGGCCCCCACAAAATGTCCACATCCTAACCCCCGGAGTTCTGAATACGTTAGGTACATGGCAAAGGGGAATGAAAGTTGCCGATAGAATTAAGGTTGCTAATCAGCTGATCTTAAAATAAAGAGACTATCTTGGATTATTCCAATGGGTCCAATGTAACCTCAAGGGTCCTTAAAAATGGAAGAGAAAATTGGAAGAGAAAGCCAGAGAGAAGGCAGAATGAGAAGGATTCAGTCCAATGTCAATGGCTTTGAAAACAGAGAAGGAGCTACAAGCCAAGGAATGTAGTAGCCTTCGGGTGCTGGGAAGGGCAAGAAAACAATTCTCCCTTTGGGGTTCCAGGAGGAAGGCAGCCTGCCGACATCTTGATTTTAGCCCATAGGGCCCATTTGGAACTTCTGACCTCTAGAAGTGTAAGATAATAAGTTTCTGCTGTTTTAAGCCACTAAATTTGTGGCAATTTGTTGTAGAAGCAATAAGAAACTAAATGCACAGATCACCCAATCAAGATCTCTCAAGCAGAGATTACGTAAACCCTTAGTGAGAGCATCTTAGACAGTCTCCTTGACCCCTGATGATTCTCTACTCTTCTGATCTTCAGCTTTTGGGTTGAAGCTGGTTCCCTTTATCCATCTCTAGGGGAGTCTTCATCGAGTCACTTTCCAGATCACTCAGGAAGTTGTTTTGAAAAGGGAGGAGAAGAGAGATGGTTGCTGAGATCCTGGGATCTCCAGGTCCACCTCATTCCAGACCCTAAAATCAGAGCTGCCTTCCTTCTTGCCTTCCCTCCTTCCACAAATAGTTATTGAGTACCCAATATATGCTACATACTGCTAGAAGCAAGGGAATACAAGACTGAATAAACAATCCTCAATCCTTATCCAAGGAGCTCATTGAAGACTTACCATCCATCTAGAGCAGTGATTTCAAACTTTTAGGACCCCTACCCACAGCAATAAATGCATCATTACATCCCAGTCTAACACATACATACACAAAATGGAAACAAAAATTTTACAAAACAATACTGACCCTTACCAAAGCAGACGTACTCTATTTTCTTTTCTATTCTAGTCTATTCTTTTTTTTTTTTAAAGATTGGCACCTGAGCTAACATCTGTTGCTGATCTTTTTTTCTTCTTCTTCTTCTCCCCAAAGCCCCAAGTACATAGTCGTATATTCTAGATGTAGGTGTCTCTGGCTTTGCTATGTGGAACGCCACCTCAGCACGACCTGATGGGCAAGGCTAGGTTTGTGCCCAGGATCTGAACCGGTGAAACCCTGGACCACTGAAGCGGAGCGCGCGAACTTAACCCCATGGCCACGGGGCCGGCCCCCTCTTCTATTCTATTCTTAATTCTGACCAGCAACCTATTAAATGGCTTTCATGACCCAATTTTGGATTACACCTCTCACTTGGAAAATGTGACCTAGAAGTCTTGATCCCTGTGCCTAGATGCTCACTATGCAGAGAGCCAAGGAGGAGAGACTTCAGAAACTTGCTCAAGGTATTAGTCAACCCCAGACCGTCCCTCTCCCCTGCCCATCACCGTCCACACAGAGTGAGATGACTCAGACTCCTATGTGGATTGCACTCATTTCATGATAACCTCACCACCTCTCCCACCCCACTCTCAGGCACACACAAACAATCTTATCACGCCTTGAAGGGAAGGAATGAAAGGCACTGAGTTTGGAAAACCATGACTCACTGTTCCTGTCAACCAGGTACGTGACTATAAATGTCACTCAAGCGACATCATAGCAAAGGGCTCAGGGCAATGAAGATGGTGCCTGAAAAGAGACTTCTGATGTTCGGACGGAACTGAGGCAAGGAGACGAGACTTGGTGTGAGGAGAAACCCCAGAACATTTGAGCAGAACACCAAATGACTAAAACTGTGCTATGATTAACTTCAGGAATCACCCAGCACATTCCAGAAGGTTCCTAGTGAATATGCAGAAGATCTGGTCTCCATCCTCGGCCAGCCTGTCCTGATGGCAACAAGTTAAGCAAGATGACCTCTCCCTGTGCTCGCCCCTAGGTGCCATTGCCCTTAGCTTCAGAGGGCACGCCATAAAGAGAGGCTGAGAAAGTCACGGCCCCCTTTTACGTAAGAGTGCCTGATTGGCATAGAGATTTTTTAGAAAATGGGAAATTTCACTCTCAATTACTTGTCATTCCACCTAATGACACGTATGAAAGCTCGTCTTTTCACAGGCTAATTTTAGACTCATACCGGTTCACAGATCACTAGTTTAGAAAAACACTGCCCTGCTTTGCAAATCCAGTCCACTGCCCCTACAGATCCCTGTGACAGAAGAGCTGGCAGGGCCAGAGGCACTAGAGGTGGGAGGGGCCACGTCCATGGCAGGGGTGCAGCCTTCCCACTGTGTTTGTGCCACCCTCAAAGGGGAGGAAACAAACACCACGGTGGCTGTTTCAGGGTCTGGTCACGTGAGAACATTGTCCTTGCAGAGGTCTCTTCATCTTCTTAACAGTTTTCTAGCAGGGTGCTGAAAACAGTGCACACTGATGACAGAACAACCCCCTAGGAAGGAACTCAGTGTTCCTCTAATCACCATGGCCCCCGGGAGTGTTTTATTAGATTCATCCTTTACGCTACTCCTGAGAAAAGATGAAGACTAGAGCCCCACTATTCATGGTCCTTAGGGGCTATAACGTCACAAACAGGATCCTGATTAAAAGGTGTTTCCACATTTTAATGGAAGGTGCGTCAATTTCCTATTATATTTCTGATTCTCACTCCTGGGGGATTAATAACCCTGGCACGTCTGCTATCTCTGAAGCAAAATCCAATTCAGTTTGTACTCTGAGATCTCAATACACATCCTCCCCAGGCCTGTGGACCCCTCTGTTCTCCTCACTTCCCTCTGCCGGCCTGGACACCATGGTTCATCACTTTGGTTTTTCTTTTGCCATTGTCTTTGGCTTTCCAGCCTCCTGGTCCTGCATTTTCTCTGCTAAATCGTCCAGCCCCATCTACACACCAACCTCAAGCTCCTATGCTCTGCTGGGGAAAATCAGAGCAGGGAGCAGATTCCCCAGAACATGAAGGGTGTGCAATCCTAGAGGCCCAGGAATCCTGCCACACCTCTGTAAAGCTCTCTTCCTATTTCACTGAGTGACGCTTCCAAACTTTGAACCCTTGACTCTCACATCTCTTCTCACTTGGCCTCTGATAACACCGAGAAGCTCAAGGTCATTAGATGGGAACACCCCTCAACGGCCCTTCCACCATCCATTCTCTTTTCTCCCTTTCCTCTTGTCTCAGGGCAGGGATGGCCCTGCCCCTGGCTGAAGCTAATACTCCCACACATTTTGCTTTGTCCACCTTCCTCTCCTCTCTCTTTCTTCCTTGGGGCCCTCGATCTCTAGCTATTATTCCCTCTCTCACCTGTTTCTTCTACCTTTTCCTCCAGACTGGCTCTTCCCCTCCCTTCCCCTCCAGATCGTGTCTTAAATTTCTCCTTCCCTTTTATGAACAGTAAGACTACAGCAGATGCTGCCACTTCCTACCCTCAGCCCCCAACTTTTAGTCTTCAACTCACTACAATGACATCCCCATTTCCACTGAAGATATTCTTCCTAAGGGAACCGATGACCTCCAAACGCCCGACGCAGTGACCCGTTTCACTCCTTTTTTCTCTTGCCCCCTCTGGAAGACCTGACTCTGGTTTCCACTCCCTTCTTGAAACTCCCTGCTCACATGGTCTCTGGGTCCCCATCCTCTTCATTCTCGTCCTCTCTCCTCACCGGTCCTTCCCAGTCCCATTTGCAGGCTGTTTCTCCTCTTTCACCTGAAAAGTTGCTTTCCTCCAAAATTCTCTTTTGATTGGCTCTTCTGCACTCTCCCTGGATTCTCCCCATTCAAACCCACAGCGGGGGATTCCCCACTCTGAAGCCCCAGCCGCACTCTCTCCTCAGCTCCAGACCCATACAATGAACAACTCGGTGTTCTCCTCTCCAGGGTAGTCCTACAGGCCCCTCAGACTCAACAGGTCAAGAGCTCCGTGTTGGTCTTGTGTGTCACACTGAAAACTGAGACTCTAACGAAGAGACTGGCACATTGTAGGCATTTCATAAAAGATTGCTGAATGAATGTTCCAAACCAAATTCATTGCTTTTTCCCTCAAACCTGCTCCTCTTCTTGGAATCCCCATCTCAACGAATGACATCATCAAATCACGCAAGAAGAGACCTCAGGGCACCCTAGGTGTCCCTTTTCTGTCCCCCACTCCTGCCTCCATTCAGTGGTGAAGTCATATAGCTTCTACCTTCATAATATCTCTCATGTCTGTTCCCTCCTTCCATCCCCAGGACCGTCACCTGCTGCCCAGCTCTCATCATTTGAAGGTGAGCCAGCACGATGGCCCCCTTTGGACCTCCTAACCCTGGTCTGGCCACCTCAGATGCACCGCATAATCTGACTCTGACTGCCTCTCTTGGAAGAAGGCAGGGCACTAGCTTGGGATCCAGTCTGCTTGGAGCCTCCCATTAGAGAGTGAGAATTGAGATGAGCTCAGGAAGACAGCAGGCGCTGTCCAAGCAAAGAAATTTGGGGCGGCGTGGGGAGCAGAGTGGTGAACCTTCCAGCAGAAGGAACAGGTGCCCAAGCGTCCTAAGGTTGGAAGGGGCGTGGCATGCTTTAGAAGCTGTAAGGCAGCCAATGTGGCTGGAGCCAGAGAGCAAAATGGAGCATCTGCCTAGATGAGGCTCGTGAGGACCAGGGGCCAGATGGCCCAGGGCCTTGGGATGCAGGTGAGAACAGTTTCCTCTTCAGGGCAATGAGAAGCAGGGCAGCGACATGATCAGGTCTGAAGTTTTCAAAGATTCCTCTATAAAAGCACTTAATTAATGAGGTAATGATGGATTCCTCCCTAACATGATAAAATATATCTATCTCAACCTGAAACCGGCATCTAGAAGGGAATACTAGCAGCATTTCACTGCTCAGAAACAGACAAAATGTCCGCTATCATTGTTCTGTGAGGAGCTGGCTAAACACTTCAGAGAAAGAAATTAGAGATTTAAAAATCAGGAAAAAAGAGGTAAAATTATCACTATTGTATATGATATTCTCAGATAGCTAAAAACCCCAAAAGAATCCACAAGAAAGTATTCAAACCACAAGAGAATTCAGCAAGATGGCAGGAGCCAATCCCTAATTTGCTTGTGAACAAACAATAACCAGTTAGAAGAGTTATTGGAAGCAAAGGCCTCCATTTATGATAGGAACAACAGAGGGAAATTCCCAAGAATACATGTAATTAGACAAGAGCCATATGAAGAGAAGTTAAATTAACCCGGAGGATGCAGAAGAAGACTTGAAAAGCCTGTGGACAGGAAGATTCGACAACATAACAATGCCAATTCTTCCAAAATTAATCCTTAACCATCATGCAAACCCATTAAAAGTAATGGGATTTGTTAAAAATTTAGAACAACATGATTTTAGAGTTTTTATGAAATGGTCCCTCTGGCTCTAGTGTGGCTGTGCATTAAAGGGGAGAGTGGATGGGGGTTGACCTTGAGCTTGACCTCGCAGTGTTCTCAGTGACAGCTGAAGAAAGCTGGGCCTGGGGGTGGAACGCAGCGGAGGGGGTGTATTTAAGAGATATTTACTTGGTGAAATCCATAGGACCTGGTGATTGATTGGACATGGGAGGCGGGAGAGAGATGTCCAGTGGTGACTCCTGGTTTCAGGTTTGCCGATTTGGTAATTAATCAAATCTCCTGCCAGTGTGGCCCCTTTTTACTACAATCACTGCTCGTGGCGGTGTTTCTGGGCCTCGGGCCTAGCAACAGATCTAACAGGGCCCTCCAGAAAGCTTCTTGACTCATTTGTTCACAGCAAAGTGAAGCCCCCCACTCGCTTTCTGACTCGGTTAATGAGGTGCGCGGCGTAGCTCTCTGGTGGCCAGAAAAGCTCCAGCCTCAGAGCGCCGGCTGACCCAAGTTCTTTCCCTCTCTGTGCTTTTCTTTCCTCTTGTGATTCAAAATTGTGCTAGAAAAAAATAGGGCAGTGATTCTGTTTGAGTTTGACCTCATCAGACTCAGTGTTTACTTTAGCTGGGGCTGGACAAAATCTCTGAAATATCCTTATTCTTCCTATTTAATAAACAAATAAATCCTCAGGGTTCAACACAGCTCCTCCCCTCCCCCAGTCTGTCCTTCTGTCTGCAGTTTAAGGCTTCCTTTCCCCTCCTCTTCAGAACTCTTTCTGACACATTTTCAAACAGAACAAAGTGAGTTTAAATATATCAGGCAGTGGTCGCTTCTCTAACGTCTATAGGAATTACTGTAGCGAATGTGTTGTTTGATATGAAAAAGTAGTGTATTTGTTTGGGGTACAAGGCATGTGTCTCTTAAAATACCGGTGAAATGCCTCAATCCTTGAGCTGAGGCAAGTGTAGACCCAGCTTGCCTCAAATGTCTATCAGGTCGGGCTTTCTCCAGGATCTGCAAACAGCATTAACAAGGTGGCTGACCAAGCACACAGATCACCTGGGCGTCTTAGTAAGTGCAGATTCTGAGTCTGCACATCTAGGGTGGCACTTCAGAGTCTGCATTTCTAATGAGCTCTAAGGTAAAGCCTTCTTACAAATCCACAAATGCCAAGATGGCATTTGGAGCGACAAGAATTGAGATGGGGGGCCGGCCTGGTGGCATAGTGATTAAGTTTGCACGCTCCACTCTGGCGGCACAGGGTTCCCCGGTTCGGATCCCAGGCACAGACCTATGCACCACTTCTCAAGCCATGCTTTGGCAGGCGTCCCACATATAAAGCAGAGGAAGATGGGCACTCATGTTAGCTCAGGGCCAATCTTCCTCAGCAAAGAAAGGAGGATTGGCAGCAGATGTTAGCTCAGAGCTAATCTTCCTTAAAAAAAAAAAAAAAAGTTGAGATGGGCTCAGTAACTCAGAAGCTACATTTCCCAAGAGGTTCCCTGCAGATTGGGGCTCATTCTCCTGATGCACAAAAAAGAAACTCTGCCACTATCTTACATCAAAGAACCTCAGATGTAACAAGTGAATGTTTTAAAGTCTCTTCAGACTTCAAATACCTGGAGGTCAGACTACCCCATCCCAAACTAACTTAGACGTTATATTTGCTAAAAGGTTTACGCCTTGAAAATCCTGCAATATTTAGGAAAGCCTCACCTAAATAAAAGGGACGCTTTAACTATGAAATTTTAAAATATAATTAGGCTTATCGGGGACTGGCCCCATGGTGTAGTGGTTAAGTTCACACACTCCACTTTGCCGGCCCAGGTTTGTGGGTTCAGATCCTGGGCGCAGACCTACACCACTCATCAGCCACACTGTGGTGGTGACCCACATACAAAATAGAGGAAGACTGGCACAGATGTTAGCTCAGCAACAATCTTCCTCAACAACAACAACAAAATATAATCAGGCTTATGAATTTCAATTTCCCAGGGTAAGCAACCTTCAGGAGTTTGAAAAATAGTTTGCTCTTTTAAATATTTCATACACTTCCCAATGGACCATGTTGATACTATTTCATTTATGCTGTCTATGAAAGAATGAGAAATCTGTGTCTTCTCAGCCACTATATGAATTACCGCAAATTCCAAATAAAAGGAAACAGAATTTAATTTTTATTAAAATTTTATTTAATACAATTTTACTTAATATTATTTTATTAAAATTTTTATTTTAAATGTCCTCCTGCATTTAAAATAAAAAAGCCTCCAAAACCTAAATATCACTGTCAGTTCCTTTACAAGAAACCTTTCCAGTCTGTGGGCTTCATTTAACCCGTTTTTGAGGTAGTAAAACTAAGGCCTAAAGTCACAGGAAAAGTCAGTAGAAGTCAAGGTCAGTGCCATTGTCGGGACCTTGTTAAGCTAAGGAATGTCAATGGCAGTAAATTCTACCCACTCAAATACCAGCTGCCTGAGAGAAGGTATGTGTGTCTCTTGACAAACACATAATCTCACAGCCTAGTTGTTTGGCCTTGAAAACATTTTCCTTATCAACTGAAAAGTAGAAAGGATAAGAAAGACTGAATTAACTGCTTTTTAAAAGGAGGGGAAGATAGGTGCACACATTTCAGCTGTTTTTCCTATAACTACACAGATCCATGCTCCTGCGTACAAAAGGCCAAGTGGAAAGAGCTACCCCGTTTTGCAAGGAAATGTGCAAAATACAGAATAAAAAGTTACAAAATTTAGGGGCTGGCCCCGTGGCCGAGTGGTTAAGTTCGCGCGCTCTGCTGCAGGCGGCCCAGTGTTTCGTTGGTTCGAATCCTGGGCGCGGACATGGCACTGCTCATCAGACCACGCTGAGGCAGCGTCCCACATGCCACAACTAGAAGAACCCACAACGAAGAATACACAACTATGTACCGGGGGGGGGGGGGGGCTTTGGGGAGAAAAAGCAAAAAATAAAATCTTAAAAAAAAAAAAAAAGTTACAAAATTTAAAAATACAAAATACCCAAAAAAAGCACAGAATAGGTCTATGAAAATGCCTTTTACATACTATCTTTTCCTCATCCTGGTTATCACGAATAGGGCATTCCCCCTGATAATAGGGGGAAAATCACTGAAAAACATGAGATATCTTTAAAACTCATTAAATAAAAATATAACTCATAGTATGCTCAAATATTAATGACCCATGAGAAGTTTTCGATTAAGTTGGGTTTTACTAAGACTAGTAACCTTTCACTGATCATCTTCCCACCATATAATCAGAGCTAATTGCCTCCCTGGGTAACACCACACAGGAGGCTAAGTGAGTTTAGCTCCACAAGAGTAGACTGGTCCCCTTCGATTCATTTAAATCTGGGATGGGCGGGATGGAGGTGCAGAATCCAGAAATGGAAATGGAGTTAAAGAAAAAATCTGGAACATTCATTGGATAGATATGGGAAACATCTGGCAGAGAAAAAATGCACTTTGCATTGCCTCTCAGATCGGAACACTTGGACCAACGTCCACATTTATCTTAACAACATGGAGAGTTTTCTGATGTTCTACCCTCAACCCATCTTCCTATGTTACTGCAACCCCTTTAATTAAGCTGAATGCCCAGAATCTGGAGGCTGCGGTGGGACCCATTGGAAAGGGCTGTGTACTGAGAATCAGACATGTGGGTTCAAGTCCCTCCTTGTTCTCATCAGTCTTCTCACCTGCACAATGGAGGTAAGTTCCTTGCCCCTGAGAGTTGTCACAAGGCTCCTGAAACCTAGCAGGGGTTCAACAAATGCTAAATTAACGAATGAATGAATTTTCAGATGAGCTAATGATGTCAAACACACAATCCAAATGTTATTTCTCATTACTCTTTTAATACTTTTCCATCAAGGCTGTCAAAACCCAAAATACTCCAATAATCCACAGTCCACTGAGCAGGCAGCTTGCTTGTATCTTGGTTTATAGAAAACTTTTAGACTCCAAGTTCTTGGGACGCAGTCTTACTTTCTATTATGGGCTGGGCAATAACAGTAGCAACAACAGTCTGAGGCTATAATGGTGAGTGTTTGACATGATGCACTTGTGACAACCCATTGAGCTGTACAACACAAAGGGTGAACCCTAACATAAACTAAGGAGTTTAGTTAAAAATAATGTATCAATATAGGTTGATCAGTTGATCAGTTGTAACTATCTAACAGTCTAACCAGTTGATACATTATTAAAAATAATGTATCAATATAGGTTGATCAGTTGTTATCAGTGTAACAGTGTAATCAGTTGATCAGTTGTAACCAGTAGTAACCACACTGTCATCAGGGCCAAAGACTGGAGGGACAATTCAGGAGAAAGAAGCTAGAAAATTAAAGCTCCTCATTTTTGCCCACATGGGGAGCCCACATCCTCTACTACAGAGAAATACTTGAATTTCCAGCCTGACGCTCCAAAAAATGACCTCCAAGCCCGTGAGAACATTTTAAATTTAGCACCAGGACTATACTATGTATGACATCCTAGCATTTTATAGTTCAATTACTCAAATTCAATAGTCCAATGTAATCATCTCGCCACTAAGGTTCCCCCTGCATCCATACTCAGTCTAGGAACTCTTATCTTGGACCATATGTGTGAGGCTCTGAATGACAAGGAAACATACACCTGGTGAATTATTGGGAAATATACCTCTTTGAAGAAGTTTGGCAGCGCCTTCTCTCACTAAGATGTTTCTGGAATACTAAACTGTTTTTATGCTGAGAGATGGAGGAGCAGGCGAGAGCAGGATCTAGTTATCTCCTTTTCATTGTGCCCTCAAAGTCATGAAGAAATTTAATAATTGAAAGCACTCTTTCTGCCCTCAAAATACGAACAAGTCTTGTCCACCCATGTTTTCAGTCCTACATTTTTTAACTCTATCATTTTCCCCACTGCTTCGGCCATCCTTTTCAGATAAAGGGCACACACTCTTGATAATAAACAGTTAATAAAAACATGTCATGTTTCATACACATGCTCCAAAAAGCAAAGCACAGCACACTCAGCCCTATAAATCACTTCCTGAACAACCACGTAACCCTCATTCTCTCCCATTCATGCCCGTAGAGATATAAACTGGTGCCACATCTTCATAAGGCAATTTGGGAATATACTGCAAATTTTAACTTTTAGCTTTAAACTTGCTGATCCAGTAATTCCACATGTGGGACTTTATCCTTTTAGCGTGTATGAACGTTGATCTCTCAACCTACATTCCACCTCTGGCCCATGAGTGGTTTAAGAAGGAGTAATGGGATAGGCTGCAGCATCTTCTGGGAAAGGCTTCCTCACTCCTGCAAAGGACATTCTGGAAGTGACGGTCTCACTTTTCCCCTGGATGTCGTCGGGTCGGGATGTGTCCCCAGGACTCAGTGTGGCCATCCTGGGAGAGATGTGGCCATCCAGAGAGGGAGGGCAGAGGAGGAAAGAGCTGGAGCCCTCAAGACATCACTGAGCTGATGAACCAACACATCCCAGAGCCTGCCTGATCCTGAGCTGCTTCTTGGGGAGAAAATAAATCTCTTAATCATCATTTTCTGTAACTTGCAGCTGAAGTCATCTGATACAATCCTACAGATAAAGTCACACATACGTGTCAACATGTATGTACAAGAATGTGTACTGCAGCCTAGTTAATAAGAGCTAAAACTTAGAAACTTAAAAGTCCATCCTGGCTAAATAAATTATGGTCCACCCATTCTATGGAATGCTATACAGCCCCTAAAAAGAGAGAGGGGCTTGAGATGTGACAATATGGAAAGATACCTAAGGTATATGACTAGCTGACAAAAAACAAGGTACAGAACACTATGAATGGTGTGATTTCATTTGCATCACATATACACATACATATGCTTTCATATACATGCATGTACACACACTTACCTATGTTTCTGGAAGGACACTGTAAAACTGCTAATGGTTATAACCGGGGGAAGAGCAACAAATGGGAACTGAGCTAGTTGTTATCTAATAGCCTTCGTACTATTTGATTTTTTTACCGTAGCATGTACCCCTCTTACAATTTCTTAAATCAAGATGAAAAATACTTCCCAAAAGACCAAAGGACTCATTCAGCCAATTCACAGAAGTTCAAATGGGAAAAATACATATAAAAAAATTACTGCCTGTAAATTCATCCAAAATCAGACTTCACGCATGCGTTCAAAGGTTAGTCACAGAAAAATGTTGGCTTTTTAGCCCTCTTGTTCCTTTAACTCCAAAATCTTACAATCTTTCTACCTACTTACGGTCAGTATGGATTAGGGAACTACAAACTAATTTTCAGATAGCCTGAGCAAAATAAAACTTAAAAGATATAGTCTAAAGGCACACATACGTATCCCAAAGCCAAATGCAACTTTTCCCGATACTCCACACCCCTATCACCTGCCACGAAACGAGAGCTGCCTAGAATCCTTTCAGGATAACTTGAAGAAAATCCAGGTTTTATCTGGTTTTCCAGATTGACTTTCAGAGCCCAGCATATAGACAGGGCATTTATAACTACAGTTGCTCAGCACAGACACCAGTTTTGAATTATGCTCCAGTGTAGTTATTAGTTATTAGTGGTTCACCTCACTACCCAAAAAATGGTCCTGTCCCAATGTGTGATAACATTGCGGAGACACTGTGCTTTCCTGGGGCTGTGGTCTCCACTTCGTAGGGAACTTTCCTGACTGAGGCTTTCTCATCGGCCTCCTGGATCATGAGAATTTCTCTCACTTCCTTTGACTTCAGACCGTCACCCCAGGAGACTCTCCCTCTGACCACCCCCCCCCCCCCTTTTAGATCTCTAGAATTGCACTGCTCATTTGTCTGCGTCCCCACCCACCTTCTCTACCCCCACACTGCTCCACTGGGGGCTGGGGCTTGTTTTGTTCCCTGTGGTGTCCCTGGAACCTGGCACAGCGTCTGGCATTTTGGAGAGAGAGAAATCTATAACAGGGCTCTGATTCTGCCCCTAACACAGCCCAAGTAACTTTGGATGAGTTCCTGCATGACTCTGAGCCAGGGTGTCCCCATTTGCCAAACGGAAGTAATCAACATTGTTTACAGTTGGTCCCCGTGGTGGTGACAGTAGTAGTAGTAAAGGCAATAATGAAGATAATAATAGATGTTCAATGAATTCATTGGGCTGAATCGCCTTATTATCCCAGATAGCTGGGCTCCACTATCAGCCACTGGTTCCATCATATAACATCAAGTTCAGTCTGAAGATTCCTTAAACAAACAGTCCTGGCCGCATGATAAGTAAATGACTTCCTGCTCATCCATACCGAAGCTCCTAAATTCTGCATAATACACTGTCTGTCACACCGTATCCACCTGTGCAGTTCTAGTCTTCGCCTTGGAAGCAGCGTGACTTGAGCGGGCTTTGGGGACCCGTGCAGAGAGGGAGGAACGGCGACTGCAAAGAGATCCACGTTCCCTGGACCATGCATCCTGCTTTGCATGTGGCTCAGCACAGGTTCTGATTTTCCTTTCCTTGGTTTTAGAGTCCACCTCTTGACAGGCAAGAACTGTGTCTCTAGCATTAGTCAAAGAAATGTGCACAGGCCTGGAAGAAGCTCATTTGAAAAGCTCCTTCACTTAAAGCCTTTGCCTCTCCTATCGCAGCATCTCCCATCCAGGTGAAATTATTTAACTTATAGGATCTTTAGAAATAGAAGGAGCAATTCTTAACACTCCACTTGGGTCATTCGGAATCAGCTATTTCCATAACTGAGAAAAGGCAGGCAGAGCTGTGCCTGACATGCAAGCGTGACCTACTTGACGGCTTTGTACAGGTTCACTGTACAGAGCGATCACATGACTGCTCGGAGCACCCCTGAGTGACGCAAAAAATAAGCAGTTCTGAAAAACTGAAAATGTGTGCCTGAATATATGCAAAGGGAAAAATCTCCCAAGGAAACAGGACCATTTTGAATGTTAAAGACGGGAAGAGGAATTGGAAAGAGGGAAAAGAAATAGCAAAATGCCCTTTTTTTAAACCATAATGTCATCTGCTTTGGCGAGGCCTAAAATTTCAGACCCCATACTCATGGCTTTTTGTCTCCTGGATGCAAGCTCCCTGAAGACCAGGACTGCCTGGTGGCCTGGCATGTCATCAGAACCACGGACGGAGGGAATACATTGTCTTTGGTATTTTTTTCAGGTTAGAAAATTATACCTCCTTTGGAGGATTTTTAAAAATGGAGATCATAATTCTGAAAAGTTCTTTTCCGAAAAGCTTTTCTCTCAAGAGGGCACATCCCACCTGTTCTAGAAAAGCCCTCATATTACCCAATTCCCATTCTTTATTCAATAAGTACGTCGGATGGTTCTGTTCATTCCTTACACAACACTGCCCTGTTCTTCCCAGCTCTATCCATTCATCTGAGAGTGGTGATTTTGACAACACTTTCCTACCCTTTGCAAAGCTCTTTGATAAACTGGCAATAAAGACAGTATCAATGAATTGTTACAATGATATTACTTAGTAGTATTACTTAACAGCTATTTAGACCCTAGCACAGCCAAGAACATAGAAGGAACTTCAAAAAAAAAAAGTAGTAATTCATTGATTTATCAATGTTGTATTGACTGAAAAGCTGGATGAGTCCAAAATATTACCGGTACAGTGCTCTTGAGAGTAAGTGATCAGCCCAGCACCCTATCTTCCCTGCCAACATTCTTATTATCCTCTCTATGAAGTCTGGCCCATTAAAGTCCTGGAATTCCCATAAGAGTGACTTTAGTGCTGTTAAGTAGAGAGCCAAACGAAGGTATAAGATATATGGGAAACAATCAAATGTTCTTAAGATATCTAGAAAACTTGTGGTTCAGGCAGACAAGAAGAATGAAAAGAATTCAGGATTCAGTCAGGAGGTAAGAGATTTGTAAAAAAGTTGCAAACTTGAACAAGAGGGTACAGAATTGAGTTTTCTCAAATAAAACATTAAAAATGGAAAGAGGGGCCGGCCTGGTGGCATAGTGGTCAAGTTCACACGCTCTGCTTTGGTGGCCCAGGGTTTGTGGGTTCAGATCCTGGGCGTGGACCTAGCACCACGACTCAAGCCACGCTGTGGCGGCATCCCACATAAGATAGAGCAAGATTGGCACAGATCTTAGCTCAGCGACAATCTTCCTCACAGGAAAAAAAAAAGGAAAGAAGTTGTGAAAGAGTTTCATTTCATAAGACTGTCGCGTGAACTCCGAAAAAAACACCACCAACAACTGGTATGGACGTTGAGTATTCTCTGACATCACGGAGAATATACACAAGGCTCCATGTGTCCATCGGTGGCTTGGGGAGAATGATCCTGTCCATAGACAGCCGATGGATTTCTCAGCCTGGACAGAAATCTCAGGCTGCAGCCACAGCCCAGCCAAGATGATCAGTATCTCACGGTCACATATTGTCCTCCCGGGAACCTCAATGTAGAGTACCAGCACTTCCTGCAAGATTCTCTACCTCCCTAGCACAGTGTGAACCAATGCAGAATATCCATTTTGGTTTCATTTTAAAGGTGGGAGAGGGAAATCTGGCACTGTGAGGAACCGGTTCTAATAATCAAGGATGTTAGCCAGCCCAGTTTTATAGATTCTCAGATGGTTGGGGCTGGAAGAAAGCTTAAAGACCACTCAGTAATTTTTACAGATGAAGAGACGGAAGCCCAGATGGGAAGGGAGCTGGCGATGGGCACACAGTGGGACAGCAGCAGAGCCAGGACTAGAAGCCAGAGCTCCCTCCATGAACCTATGATGGTTTATACAACTGAGTGTCTAAAGTCGCTTTATATTTTATTCTTAGAGAAACAAGCCAAACACTCAACATTCCATGCACACTGCCTGCCGTGCCAGCTTATCAAATAACCTCTAGACCTTTTGCCTTACTTTTGAAAGAACAGCAAGAGGCCCAGCTCAAAGTTCTGTCATGTTCACGAGCCCAGGTCTTCGGATCTTGGAAATCCATGGGCTGATCAAGGCAGCTGGAAGTTTCTATCGCCGGTGATGGCTTTTCTTCATGCCGTCAAGCCAGCCCAGGCAAACAAGAGTACCAGCTCAGCTTCCACCAAAAAGGCCCTCGCCAAAGGCCGATGACGGTGCCTGGCTGCCACTCTGTCCAGAACGTGCAGAGAATTCATTCCCCGTAGAAGTTTCTAGAAGGTGCGAGGGAAATTCAGCCTTGGCCGCAGGTTCATTTAAAGTTCTATAGTCACTCCCACCTGCAGACTTCGCTTGCTTGAAACCAGGCAAGTGGGGTTAAAAGAGCAATGGGATGAAAATGGACGCTGTTCCTCAGTGTCTCTGCTCTCTGCTCCAGTCAGTCATTGAAATGGTTGACCACAGTCCTTTTTTTCTCCTTTTTCTTACCTCTCCCTTCTTTGGTAAACACTATTGGCATTTAGTATTTACAGATATAGCTCTGGAGTTTTAATTTTGTCTGATGCATCATCGCCAATGTTAAATGCTTCAGGAAATACTGTTTATTTACAGAAGTCCCCAAAAAAGCAGAGGATAATTTCCTCATATGCAGTGGGGCCGACGGTACTAAATATGAAATGCTGTTATCATCATCCAGGCTAAAAACTGAGGTAAACGTACTGCGTCAGAGAGGACAAAGGAGAACGTCACGGGAATTTTAAAGTAAACCTTTTGACCAAGGTCAGCTACACTCCGGACTTCCACACTGAGAACATTCCTTCCTCCAGTCTTCTCCTGCAGGTGCACGAGCAGCATCCCTCTTCCCAAGGCGCAGCCCTCCTCCGGCTCTGGATCCCACCCCTCCTGCCATCTCAGGAACCCCGCCCTGTCAAAGGAACCAACCCTTTCTCTTAGAGTCAACTGGATCCTTTTACATTTACTTAAATCTCTACTATTATTTTTTTAAAAAACGAAAAAGCCTCTAACCTCATACCCCCATCTAGCTGCTGGCCTATCGCTATTCTACCTTTATGGCCAAACTTTTCCAGACCCGCCTGCTTCCTGCCTCCCACTAATTCCTCAGCCCACTCCAATCTGGTGTCCCCACCACTATTCCACCAAAAGAGCCCCTGTTAAGGTCACCAGTGGCCTCCACGTCTCCAAACCCGGCAGTCCTTTTTAGCCACGACATTCAATTCCATGGACCATCCCTTCCCTGAAACAACCTCTTCCCTTGTCCCAGCCCCGACAGCAGCCTCTCCTTAGCCTCCTCCTCCCTCTCTGCCGCTTCTCAGTATCTGTGATGGCCTCCTCTGCCCAACCTTGACATGTCCCAGGAGGCCTCTCCCTCGTTTTAAACTTTCTCCTTGGATGCAATCACCACCTGTCCTAGACAGATAACTCACAAGTCAAACAAAAGCACCTCAAACTCACCAAGTGCAAACGCTCTCTCTCTTACTCCCACCACCAGCCATTCAACACTGTAAACCAGGAACCTGGAGTCATCCATGGCCCCTCCATCTCCTTCACCGCCAGCCCGATGCCCAACCCAAGCCCAGTCAACTCTACCTTCTCTAAGATGTCTCACATCCACCCACTTCTCTCCATCTCCTCTGCCACACCTGGTCCATGCCACACTTGGTTTTCCTTAACAGCCTCCTAATTCTCTCCCTGCCTCCACGCCTGCCCCTTCTATCAGCTCCCCACACTTAAGCCTGAGTTATTATTTCAAAGCACACTTTTGATAGCATTCTACACTCCCCATCTGATAGCTTCCTATCGTTCATCTTCCAGGCCTGCTGGCCCACATTCTTTCAGTCCCTCCCAAGTGCCACAGGGGACGTTCTCCCCAACTCTGCCAGGTTAACTCCTCCTCATCCTTCAGACCTCAGCTTGCTGGGGGAAGCCCACCCTGCCCTCACCCCTACAACACCAGCAGCTGATGAGATAGGTCCACTGCACTGTCCTAGCACTGTATACTTCGCTTTTATTAGAGTTCATCGCAGCTCTAACTTTACATTTTTTCATGCAATTTTTTTGCTTAATATCTTTGCCCATCCCCACTCCCGTGGAAGCCTTGGGAATGCACCTCCCACACCTCCTATTACAGGAGCATAATGAACCAAGAAAAGCTCCAGCTGCCACCTCTGGAAATCCATCTCAGTGTGTGCACACCAGAGGCCATAGCACCTAGGGGGCTCCCCAGACAATGACTGAATGCAATGAAAATACCAAGACAGTCCCTTTCCTGGGAGACCTGGGACCCCTTGTCCTTTGACTTTGACTCAAGGACCCCTCAACGCATTCCAAACCTCTATAGACCACACAGGACGCTTCTACACAAACTTCTCTCCTTCTCACCTTCACTGGGGCTCAGCCTTGCCTGGCCTAATTTCTTCCCCAGTTTCCAGCTTCCTCCCTATTGTCTCCCCTATTAGGGCATCTCCCCTAACAAAATCCTTGCACATTTGATACCTCTGCACCTGCTTCTCCAAGGACCCAGACTAACACAACCCTCAAAAGACAACCACTAGGAGTGCAAGAACCTTGTCTGTTGCCGGTAAGTTTCCAACACCTAATGCAGTAACATCAAATGCATATTTGTGGGATTAATTAGTGAATCAATTAATATGTCCATTTTGAAGGAGCCTAGAATACAGACATCCAAAATCTCTTGTCGATCTTGTGCCCTTTACTTGGTGCCACACATATCTACACAAAATGTGAGTCAATTCTCAAGGTAATCACTGAGTCGGGGCAAGTTCCCAAGTCACCGGCAGGGAGTTACAGTGGAATCCAATCCATTCGTCACACTGCAACGTGAGTGATGTGTTAACTTCTATGAATAGTAAGTAAGTACAAAAGAAATGCATTGGGTAACCTTCGTGGTGTCATTCCACCCTGCCAGCACTTCCTTGCCTTTCCAGAGAGAAAGGAATACAGTGGCATTTAATAGACAGAAAACTTGCACCCCATAGCAAGTGGATCATCCATGAGAAACCACCATTGATG
Source organism: Equus caballus (assembly GCF_041296265.1). Taxonomy (NCBI): domain Eukaryota; kingdom Metazoa; phylum Chordata; class Mammalia; order Perissodactyla; family Equidae; genus Equus; species Equus caballus. Next base: position 10,602,146 of record NC_091714.1, read on the forward strand.
GAAGTCTGAGTACAGGCACAAAATTCCCAGAGAAAGAAAAGAATAATTTGTGGGTAGAGAAGCGTGTTGAGGTTCCATGGAGATATGCTTTAGACAGAAAAAGACATTTTAGAAAGTGCAGTGTAGAAAGCTTTTCAGCACCCACACACCCTTCCCACTAAGTATCTGAATGTGAGAAATTTTTGGCTGCCTTCTGACTTTAAAAAAATGCTTTAAAAGAGAGCTATCTAAAAAAGAAGAAAAGCCATCATTCTGAGAGAACATTGTATGCTATTTCAGGTAATTTTAAAACTATGAAATAAGAAATTCCCCTTCCTGAGGCAAATTGTCTGAGGCAGTGACATCACACCTTTGAGTATTGGTAAAACAGACTCAGAGAAACTGTATCCGCCCATAAGATATCAAACGATGAGAGGAGAACACGGGTTGCCCATCAGTTCTTGCTCTGCATATAAATCTTTGCTGGCATCTCATAAGCAAAACCTCTGTATTTCAGATGTTTACATCCAGATGTTTGGTGTCATAAAGAGGAAGACTTGAGTTGACAGGCAGAGAAAACCAGGACAGCCACCTGGCCGTCCCTAGCCTCCTAGGAGCGCCCCACATAACCACTGCTTCTACAAACATTTAATGAGTCTCTGCTCTTTTCCATGCACGGTTCTTGGCATTTTAGACACTTTTACAGGAAAGGATTATCTCCCCCGCCTCGTTCACTTTCTCCCTCACTTCCAAGACTTTATTCCTGAAGTCTCACTTCAATCCATCATTCAGTAGTGTGAACTAACCTCCTTTTGCTTGGGTGATGATCCCAAACAGCTCACCCCACTAGCTCTCTCAAACACGTATATTTGAAAGCTGTTATGTCTGTAACCTCTGGGGCAAAAATACTAATTTCTGTCACCTTTTTTCTTTCCTATAGACCTATTTTCCAACTCTTTATGATCACTGGTGTTCGCCTTCAAACTGAGACCCAGAACTTCACGTCCAAAATTTGACAAGTTATTTCGCCTTGATGCTAACCTGCGTGTGTATCTAGCTGGACTCTTGCGCCTCCTCAGCTGAAATATGGTGCTTCCGCGCTCTCCAGTTGACCAAAGCCACTTGAGTTGGATCATCATTTTCATCTTAATTTTGAAGGCCATGACCACTCCAAGCTAAGACAGTTCCCACCTATTCCATTACAGAGTCACTGACAAAATACTCAACAAACTTCCAAGTCCAAGGCGAATCTTCCTACTCTCCTCCCCAGCTTCACACTAAACCATGGACAGGCACCAAGAAAACACACATCCAATGACTGCACATCAGAGGCACCTAGAAAGTTCTTCCAAACTTTTCATTTTGAAATAATTGTGGACTCAAAAGACATTGTAAAAACAGTGCAGAGCACTCAATCCTGTCATTCCTCTCTTCCTTCCTTTTCTTATTTTCCTCAACCTTAACCTTCTTTTCACAGATCTTATTTTATCTGTAAGAAAGTACCCATCACCCAACTTGCCCCAACAGTGACATCTTACAGAACAAAAGGAAGTCAGCTGGCACAGTACCATAAACCAGACTATAGACCTTACTTGGATTCCACCAGCTTTCGCATGCACTGGTTTATTTGCTATGTCTTTGTGCATAATTTTATGACATTTTATCATGCGTAGATTAATCAAGATACAGAACTGTCCTACCAACCCAAAGGAACCCCACCTTCTCCCCTGTACAATCTCCCCTTCCCTCCCCATCCTTAACCTCGGGCAACTACTTGTCTGTTTTCCATCTTGACAATGTTGTCACTTTGAGAATGTTATGTAAATGGCATCACACAGTCTATAACCTTTAGAGATTTTGGAAATAACTTTTTCACTCATTGAAGGATTTAATAAACAGCATCTCCTGAGTTTTGTCACGATTCCCACCACCCCAACCCAAACTCCAGGATTCTGATTCACTAAGTCTAAGGCAGGACCCAAAAGACGGCATTTTAAAAAGGTTCCTGGGGAATCTTTATCAACTGCAATGTATGGGCCACTGGCCTGGACCATTTCCTCCCGGCTAACGGATGCCTGTGGTGTTAAAGATGGAATCAGATATCTTCCTAAAGGCAGGTAACATTACATCTGCCACTTCCTTCATCTGCCACATCCTACAGGGCTTCCAAGGGGACTGGATTAGTCTGACGTGACTACTCCTTACAAAGTCGCACAAGCTATTACTTCAAGGCCTGTTCTTTCCTAGGGGCCTAATAATTGACTTTGTGATGGGTTCTTTCCAGAATTATTTCTGGCTCCAAGGACTCCAAGCTTTTATCCATAAATTCTTTCTTTTTCATTCAGAAATCACCTTTTCAAATAAAATGCACTACGATAAATCCAGCCAATTTTACTAGACAAGTATCCTTTGTGCCCAAAAAGCACTAACATGATGTAGCACATTCTGTCTTGTTTTCCCACCTTCAGTGACAGGTGATTACAAAATAAGTACAATATAGTCCTTGACTACAGCACGGCTGACCTTGGGGACATAGTGGAGCCATGGAAAACAGATGCCACTAGGTCTGGGCAGGCTCTGGTCACAAACAGAAACCACTAGTGCAGTGCAGCCTGGGAAGGCCTTGAAGGCCTCTTAGACCAGCTGCCAGGGAGGGGATGACAAACCTCCCCCGGTGGGGCTGCCACCCGGTCCTTAGAGGAAACGGGAACCACAGAGAAGCACTTCCACGGGGTGAACGTGAGGAACAGGAAGGAAGAAATGAAAAGGCTGAGGGCAATGCACTCACTTGTTCTTCCAGGTCATGAATTACGGAATCTCCTCACGGGAATGTCAGCCCCATACATGGGCTATCCTCCCCGCTGTACTCCAGGGCTTGACTTACGGTTGGTGTCCCAAAGAATATCTATTGAGGAACACATCTATCCAGCACGTAAGGGGGCAGTCAGGTCCCCTGACAAACACCAGAGGATAAAAGAAGGTCGCCTCAGAGAATGCCACCTGTACTGCTTCTGCCGAGAAGCCCGAGGGGAGCAGAGCTGCCTGCCCCAGCCACAGAGTGGGACACTCTCTGCTACCTCACCTCCAGAAGGCAGGATCCAATCAGAGCTTCCAAAAGCTGACACCTGATGAGCTGACACATTAATGCCACAGGGGGCCCACCCCATGTCCCACCCAGCCCCAGCCGCAGACCGTGGCACCCTTGCCCCCATGTGGATTCAACACATCCACTTCTCCCAGGACACAGAGGCAGAAAGCGCTAGCTGCTCCTCATGGTCTTTTGGCATCTTCTTCCATGATAATAGAACGCTTCCACAATAGAATAGAATAGAATACAATTCTCCCATAATAACAGCAGAACACGCAGAAGTACTGAACAAAGACTCGTTTCCCAACTGCCTTTGCAGCTACAGAGGTCCCGGTGACTAAGACCTGACAAAAGGGATGCAAGAGGGAAAGCCATGCAGCAGCTCCTAAGGAGGCAGCTGGAGGGTCCTCTTTGCTCCTTTGTCTTCTTCTCTTTTCCATCCTGGAGCCTGGAATTCAGATGCAATAGCCAGTGCACTGGCTGCCACCCTGACCACAAGAACAAGGGTCATATCCAAGGGAATAAGGAAAAGATGAGAAAGGAGGAGCCAGGGTCTCTGAAGACCTTGTGGGACAAAGCCACCAAGCCAGCCTGCACTGCCAACCTCTGACGCTTAATGTGGGAGAAAAACAAACTTTTATGTTGATTAAGCCACTGTTATTTGGGGGTTTTCTATTATCTCTGGCAAACCTAATCCTAGCTAAAACAGATGTATGAAACAGAGGTGTACCCCAAATATCATGTCCTACCAACAAATTGACTTCTGAAAGGTTGGTCATCATTAACATATCTGACTCCTTCTTGGGCCTCTTTCTACATTTGGCCTTTACCATTTCCTGAGCAAAGAGTTCCAGATTTCCTAGCAACAGGGCAGTACTTACGAGAGAACAGAGGGTTCACCCACAAACAAGCTGCTTCCTGATTATTCGATTTCTGAGAAGTAAATGGTGAGTTTATTTAGCCAGGCCACCTACCCAACCAAAGTTTATTTCATTCTAACTTCACATGCCATCCTAATCAGCCTGAAATAAATATGGAACCTGGGGACAGGCAATAAGTGTCTGTCCCATCAAACCATAATTAAATGAACACACATGCACCCAGGGCCCTTCTTGAAGATGAGATGCACCAATTTTATCACCGTGTGGCCAAAGCACCCACAGTCATTTTCAGAAGAATCCACTATTTTTTTGGCTTTTACTTTTGGAATGAGACAGCCACTGCATCTTCCCGGGTGCAGCGTGACTCGGTCTGAGCAGTCTTAAACAATGATTTGGGGAATTTAATCTCATCATGGGAAGAACACTAACAGTTGGTCTTCCTCCTAAGGGTTTGCTGGGACGTCTTCCTGCATCCAGTAAATTTTGGCTTCACAAAGGGAAATCAGGCCAGCAAAATCTAGGAAGAACATACAATGGCTGGAATCTTTATCCCAAATGACTCCTATAAGGCAGAAGGTTCCCCATCCAGAGACCACCCCTGGGCTGCTGCCTGGACACAGTGGCGATGCAGGAAAGAGGAAGGTAAGGCACCACCCCAGACCTGGGGAGGGGCTTCAGGGCAGCCCAGACTTGTGGCGCTGGCTTGGAGTGGTGAGGTCCTCAAGGGGTGAGAGCAGTTCTGCAGCCCCCTGGCCAAAGTCCACATCTTAGTTCTGCCACTTACTAGCTGGGTGGCTATGGGCTACTTGCCCACCCTCTCTGAACCGCAAGAACTGCCTATATTGTAGGGCCATTAGTTGTAACGACTAGTGATATGTATCAAAATTTTTGGCCTATTCTGATAGGTGCCAATTACATTTATGGAAATATATCCAGAGCACTTCTAACACAAGGTTGGGAATGGCGTTGCTAAAATGAAAAGCCAATGCACACATTAACGCCTGATAGCCGGGTATCCAATGAGCAAGACCCCATCTCCCTTCTCCCTGCCTCCTTTCTGACCTGCAGACGGGCACAGGCTCTTCTGCACTTCAGGTACTTAGCTCGGTGGGGACTCAGCACTCCTGAAGAAATGGAGAGAGGGGAGGACTGGAGAAAAGTGAAGCAGGGCTGAAAGGTTGGTTGCACAGTTCGTGCACTGAACAAGGACATTACAATCAAGGGGCACTATCTACATTGTAGACATCATAGAATTATATCTTTATTTCGACAATTTTCCAGTAGAACAAAATGTCATATTTTAATAAAAATATTTATATCACGGTAAGTTTCTGACAGCTGGAAATGAATCATCTTGAAGAAGGAATGAAATTTGACTTCCTCAAATTTACACAAAGGTGCCACATAAGTTAGCGTTGGAGCAATCGGGACTCTGCTGGGGAACCCCTGGCTTAAAGAGATACTCTTTCTGAGTATGGAAGTATTCCCTCCACTAACTCAGTAAGCCAAATTCCACCCAACTCTTGGGGCAAAAGTTTTCTGAAATCATAGTCAACCAAAGGCATATTAATTCAATGCTGTAGTCTGTCAGCATCAAAAACTCGACATGATAACTATGTGCCCGCTTATAGCAACACCTGTGACCCATCACAGGGTCAGGACTGGCCAGAGAGGACAATGGGTCCATTGACTTTGGAATCCTTTCAACCTTCTTTCTCCTTTCTGTGCACCTACCAGCGCCCTTCCCTCCCAGATCCCAAGCTCTGCAGCACCCCTCACATCCCCAACAGCAGCTTCCTGGTCAGAGCCTCAGGCCTTGCAACAAGATGAGAAGCAAACCATACTGGGGAGCTGGTATGATACCAACTTAACGGACTACCTCTCCCACTGGGAATTAATATTTAAAAGAGCATGCCCTCAAAAGGAGAAGGCTTACCTCAACAAATGACACCAAGGGTGGCACTGTCCCCATTAGAAGGAGGAAGAAAGAGGAAAAGATTGGGGTGGTCAGAGTAGGGGTGGGGCTGGGGAATCATTACCCAGAATTCTCGGTTGATACCCCATCTAAGACTTCATCTTCATGTAGCAACACACACCTCTGTCCGTGACACTGAATTATTGCCAAATCATGGCAAAATTTCTTTGCTGGTACAGTGTTTTATTCTTCAGGTCATTATATCCAAGCCTCACTTATAAACTGGAAGTACTGCTAGGCTATCATAATAAAGAATCATTCATATTTGAGTAAATCATTGCTCACAATTCAGTTCTTTATGCAAATATGTACTGTGATTATTAACAAGACAGCATACTTTCCACTGTATCATCATCATCATCACTAACATAGACTCTTGGAGAGGTTTACTGACCAAATTTCCACACTCCTAAAGAGGAAAGGACATTAAAAATTTTTTTTAATTAAAAAATAACATTTTTGAGTCTACTGGAAGAAGGTTTTGCGCTGGATCTTGGTGATGTAAAAATGTTCCCAGATGAGTTTCTCTCTTGTTCCATGTTTCTGGATTCAGACTCTAAGATCATAGATTCCTGAGCTATTTTTTAATAAATGAATATTTTTAATGAATGGATTTAAAAAATAAATTATTTTAATAAGCCAGGAAAATAAACAAACAACAGAGGAGATTCAGCTTTATCGCTCTTCACTCACCAACACCGCTGCTGATGGCATAAGTGTAAATGCACTGCATCGACTGACTTGGGACAACCGGTTTTTTCACCCACTGCTTCTAATTTACTTTATATCTTTTTTTCTGAAATGTCAGTAGTGCAGAAGGAATTCAGCCATTGACTCTTTTTTTTTGTTTTGTTTTGTTTTTTAAGATTTTATTTTTTTCCTTTTTCTCCCCAAAGCCCCCCGGTACATAGTTGTGTATTCTTCGTTGTGGGTTCTTCTAGTTGTGGCATGTGGGATGCTGCCTCAGCATGGTCTGATGAGCAGTGCCATGTCCGCGCCCAGGATTCGAACTAACGAAACACTGGGCCGCCTGCAGCGGAGCGCGCGAACGTAACCACTCGGCCACGGGGCCAGCCCCAGCCATTGACTCTTAATTCCTGATGAGAAAAATCTACCAATGGCTAAAGAGTCCCCGAGGAAGAGGGGAAATATGAACAAGCAAAGTAATAAGTGACCTATTTTCACCATTTTTCTGTAAATTTAAAATATCCTAAAATTAAAAGTTTATTTAGGGGCCGGCCCCGTGGCCGAGTGGTTAAGTTCTTGCACTCTGCTTTGGCGGCCCAGGGTTTCGCCAGTTTGGATCCTGGGCGCAGACATGGCACCACTCATCAGGCCTTGCTGAGGCAGCGTACCACATGCCACAACTAGAAGGACCCACAACTAAGAATATACAACTATGTACTGGGGGAATTTGGGGAGAAAAAGGAAAATAAATAAAAAATCTTAAAAAAAAAAGTTTATTTAAAAACAAGCTATCTAACCAAAGAAAAGGACCCAACCTCCAATTAGTGTCTATGAGCCAAGCAAACTGCTAAATGCTCCAGGTACGTCCTCTCCTCATATTGCTGCCAAGAAACTGCTGGAAGCTACTAGGATCCCATTTTTAGAGCAGAAAACTGAGGCTCAGACAGCTGTGCTTTTGAAGGAAATGGGGAGATTGTCAGTAAAGCAACTCACAAACATCCCCTAAGGCTTCTGTCAGCATTAAGGAATCTCAACAAAGCAAGGAATAGTGGATAATGGACCTACTAATTAGTTTAGGAGGATAATAAACATTTTTTAGGGGCCGGCTGGGTGGCATAGCGATTGAGTTCACTCGTTCTGCTTCAGCTGCCCAGGGTTCACCAGTTCGGATCCTGAACACAGACCTACACAATGCTCATCAGGCCATGCTGGGGCAGCATCCCACATAGAAGAGCTGCCAGGACCTACATCTCGGATATACAGCTACTTACTTGGCTTTAGGGGAAAAAAAAAAGGAAGAGGAAGATCGACAACTGATGTTAGCTCAGGGCCAATCTCCCTCACCAAAAAACATACCTTGAAAAAAACCTTTTTTTTAGAAAACACTCCTTTGCCACTTTCAGCAAATACCATTTTTATGGACAACTGGCTCTTATGATATACAACTTAATCTGTTTTCTCATCTGTAAAATGGGACTAATAAGAGTACATACTATGGAAGCTGTGTGAGGATGTAGCAGGATAACGCACGAAAGCCCTTCACAGGCACCTGACAGTTACAGGCAGACCGCACTGGCGATGTCCCCACACCTGTGTGCCCGCTCTGTGTGGCACCTGTCTGGGTGCATGCTGGGGCTGGGCTAGCAGGAGCCCAGGACCAGGAGCTCTGCGGGCCTCTGACGGGCCTGCGGCCTTCCTTGGCCTCCTTCCACTCCCCCGAGGCTGGTGGCTGAGGGTGTCTATGTTATGGTGTCACATTAGCTAATGAGATCATACTTGCTAAACTAAGCTAAGCTAATGAGCTCCGCTGAGCTAATCAAGTCCACAGAAACGAGCTTTCTTTTTTTGGTGAATGGGCAGCCCCCAAAGTTAATTCGCATGTTGGTTCTTGGAAACTGAGAATGCATTTTCCCGCAGAAATAACGTGATGAATGAAGGCAGAGTTCTCAGGCCAGCCCCACACCCTTTTTATTCCTTAAGGCAGGGAGGGAACAGTAGTGCAGGAGTTCTGGGTCCTCGTCGCTGAGGGTCCGAGGAGCAGGGAAGAAAGAAATTGCCTTTCCTCTCCCTCCTAGGTGCCCACGCTGGCTGAGGGTCCCAAGTGGAAAAAAGAAAAGAAAAGAAATATCAGCGACTATTCCCTTCTAACCAAATTAAATGACCACAAATTTCACAAAATATACTCTTTGCTTCATCACCTAGAAGATTATTTACTTTCACTACAGCTTATGACACATCAAAATGGTATTTGCTGAAGGGGACAAACCAAAGAAATTTTATGAAAACTGCTTTTCCGTGCAAAAGTACTTAAAAGGAATTCTATTTGCATTTTTGTACGTCCTAAAATCTTTAATGAAAGCAGGCGCTCTAAAAGAAAGCCAAACCTACAAACTCAGGTGGAGATTAACAGTAGTTTTTATTGACGACGCAACAAGTTCAGAAAGCAGTAGTATATACACATCCGCAGTCTGAGAATATTAATATCTTCACATGAAGGATGAAATAGCAGCCTGCTCATTGCTTTTCCCAAGGAAGAAATATAAGCTTAAAACAAGAAATTATCAAAAGAATTTAGACTAAAGACAAGTTTTGTTGACAGTTATGAGCATGGGGAACATTACACCCCACTTCGCTACCTGCATTACCTTTCCTACATTAGGAAGGGATGAGGAGCTGGCCCCGTGGCAGAATGGTTAAGTTCGCATGTTTGGTTTCAGTGACATGGGGTTCACGGGTTTGGATCCTGGGCATGGACCTACACACCGCTCATCAGCCCATGCTGTGGCAGCATCCCACACAGAAGAACTAGAATGACCTACAACTTGGATATACAAGTATGTAGTAGGGCTTTGGGCAAAAAAAAAAAAAAAGAGGAAGATTGGCAACAGATGTTCGCTCAGGGCCAATCTTCCTCACCAAAAAAAAAAAAAGTATACTTTAAAGAAAAAAGAAGGGATGAGGCAGCAGGGAGAACCCAAGAGTAGCAATGAGACGATGCACATTCTCACCCTGCCCCTGCTGGTATGCCTCTGTGTGACCTTGTGTAAGTCACCCAGCCTCCTGGGCCTCTGTTTCCTCATCTGGAAAATGGGAGAATTTTTACTAGTTCCACGATTATATGATCAGAAGTAAAAGAAAAAGATCCCCATATGTACCTAGTAAAATTCTAGAATACTATTTGCCAAGAGATTGACTAGAGTACACACCAGTCATGATAAAAGCATTATTTTGAAAAGCACCTAGTTTTACATTTTTGTGCTTCTAAAAAAAGTTTTTAGAAACCCATTATCTGAAACACCCATGTTTCCATCAGTCTTTGACCTCTACGTCTAAACATTGGGTTACTGATAACAGCTATTTTCATGCCTCTCCTAGAAAGGCTTTCGCATCTGACGGATAAAAGGATGAAGAAGGCAAACACCACATGCGTGGGGACCTGGAAATGGATGTGCGGCTTGAAAGGCAGGTTTGGGCTGGCCCCTCCACTCAAGGGCATCACTGTTTTAAAGCAGTTCCAGCAGCATTGATTAAGTGCCCACTGTGTGCCACACACTAGTACCAGATGCCCAGGAGCCAAAGAATAGTAGGACAGGCCATGCACTCAGTGAGCTCAGAGCCAGTGGATGAGAAAGGATGCACCATGAGCTCTGGCACACAGCAAGCACCAGAGACACAGGAAGAGATGCCATGAGAACACCACTGGGTCACCACGTGGGGTGTCAAGAAGGCTTCATGAAACATGCACACTTGAGTAAGACCAGGAAAGATGGGTTTGCGTGCATCTCCTAGGTGCACGGTTGGAAGTGGGAGAAGGAGTTCGGGCAGAAGACACAGCAGGGGTGAAGACAGGAGGTGTGGGGACATGGCATCCGTGGGCAGCAGCAGGGTCTAGGGTGCTAGACTATGGTTCAGTGTTTCTCAGTTTGCAAGTTGTGGGTCATGAACAATTTAGTGGGTCAGAAACATTTTTAAGTGAAATACTTTAGAACAGAACAATAGAGTTGAATAGAATAGAGCTCATTGCACGTGGTTAGAGAAATGCTGCTCCTTGAAATTTTCATTTCTATTTGTACGTGTGTGTGTGTGTGTGTGTCCTGGACCTCAGTGATGTACTGTTTGGTGTAGGTCATTTTCTCAAAGTCTGAAAAAGACTATTCAGGGGGTCAGGCGCAAAAGGAGCTATCCAGTCATCATCCCCAAAGCCACCTTCCAGCCACCTACGGACGACAGTGGTGACAGCTGGACTCGCCCTGGGGGAGGACACAGACAGGGCTCAAGGCTGTGGCTGGCACTGTGGCTTTATGCCAACAACCATCTAGAGTGAGACCTCCATGAACTACCTCCGGGGCAGACCACACGGCGGTCTGGGACATCTGTAGGGCAAGAGCATGAAAAATGAGAAAAGTTCAGCTTCAACGAGCTCATTCAGAATTTTGCAATTGGAAAAAGGTAAGGTTCGTGTCTTACATTTATTTTAGTCTATAAATTACGCTTGGTGGTGGAAAGAGGGGGAGCCACATAAAGTTCTTAATGTTTACAGCTTTTGAAAGCCTTTAATCCAGCCCTAATGGTGCCAATACAATTGATTCTGAGCAAAACTCTCCTTGCACCAAACGTCACCCTCGCTGTCCCTTTTCAAAGAAACCTGACCAATATTTGCTTGGCGCCCACCCTGGGCCTGTACCTACAGTGAGCACAGTGTGTGGCACCAGGATCAGGGCCATCAGACAGCCTGGTCCCTGGGAAGGGATCCACGGAGGATAGGGAAGAGCAGACACGGCCTCCAAAAAGTTGTAACATGCAAGGAACGAGCACATGGAAGAGCTACTGTCTGGGCTGGCTCCAGCCTGGCAGGGAGCCCTGCTCCAGGAGTGGGAAGCGCATGAAAGCCGAGATCTTTCTTCTTCACGAACCCATTAACCTTCGGGGGGGGGAAGGGGGGTCTGATTTCTTCCCATGAGTGACAATAACAGCAACCGCTTATGTACCTTTGAAACAAGAATCGTAAGAGGGAAAAGGCGCAAATGATGAGATCTAAGAGTATCTGAAGAAAGGGCATATACATGAGAGGTGATGCCAACACCCTTCCTTTGTCTCGTGGCATGGTGCTTATTCAGAGGCTCAGAAGTACTGACCTTGGCCCTGACCATAAATAACAGCTCCCCGATTTACCCAGCACTGAGGTGTCTGATATATATTGCATCTCCAATACATGGCACCTTGTGCTTGGCACGCAATAAATACTCAACAAATATTTCTTGAGTACAGAGACCAAGAAATACTAGCAAAAGTAAAAAAGGAGTGAAAGATGTGGAAAAAATAGGTGGACTGAAGGAATGGGAAAGGGGCTCTGCTCAGGGGGCTGACTTTACCCGTTTGTCTCAGTGCTGTAGGCAGGGCAGCAAGGTCTGGTCAACCAGATCAATCAGGTTCCCTCCAGAATACTGCAAAAGTTCATCAATGTCTAATTCTTTTTTTCAGTGTATTAGACCAGACACGTCAAGTCAAGTCATTTTCCTTCGGAGGCTGAATTACCCTCACTGACTGTGGATATTGTGGAAACAAGCATGCTCTGTGCAAAAGCCGCACTTGGTGTTTATTGCACAGACACATAGTCAGAGCTTCTCCTCTCTCTTTGTGCTGGTCAGTGGAGATGCCAAGAGCAGCCTTAATGGTAGAGGAATCATTTCAACTACACAATGCCTTTCTCGAACCAAAAAAATGGAAAATAAACAAGAATGACAATGTTTGCTCTAAAATAAAGAAGAAATACTTTAATTTGAGACAATCTCCTGTGTTCCTGTAAAATGTCTCCACAGTCTTCCTGACTCAGAAGAGAGAGTACTTCTTCAAGCTTTTTCTAGAGCATCGCTAATTACTCCCATTATTCTGTCTTAGGTGGAGACAGGGGAGGAAAACGATGAAACATTTTAAAATCTTCTTTAGGGGAGAAGGGTCTATCACACACTGCGAACGAAATTTAGTTAGACGTCAGGTCCAGCCTGGTTTCCAGCCTCGCCTTCTCTTTCCTCCCGGCAAATGCAGGCTGGCTCAGCTGGCCCTAAGACGCAGACCCACAGGTGGCAGAGCAGCCATAGCCCAACCGTCAGGGACTCTCCACTGGCCAGGAGGCTACTGCTCCACCGTGATGCCACCTCTGGTCCCAGGAGCACATCCCTGCCCTGAATTCGACAACTTCCCTGTGCTTGAGGCCCTGTTCTGCAACCCTCCAGAATGGAGCCTTGCCTGGCACTTCAGGCCCACCCAGCCCTCTAGGTGCAAAGCTTCTTGCTGAACCTCAGTCTTGGGCCTGAGACCCTCTACTGACACACCTGTCTGTTTCCAAACTCTACCAGATTAAGTCACTGGGCCACCCTGATCCCTTCTTTTGCCTGCCATGCTGGATTCTCTCTCTCTCTCCCTGCAGTTGGTTTGTCCCCACCAAGCCCCGGTCATTCCAATGGGCAGCTGATCCATCTGCAACGTTCACTGGCCGCTAACTGTAGTGGGCGCTGTCATCAGTCAGAGAGATAAGCCCTCCCACCCCCAGCCCACCACCTGTTCTTTCAGAACGGAAGCATTCGCTCCCCCAGCTGCTGGAATGTTGGCATCTGCCAGCTTTCAGCTGAGTCCCTCCCAGGAAACTGTCTGCAATTGGAGAGTTGCCTCTCAAGGTCTGGCCCCCTTCCTGGGGCAGCCTGCATCCAATGGCTGGTTAGTGCAGGGGTATAAAGGCCTGCTCCCTCACCTGCTGGCAGATCGGCAAGAGACTTTACTGTGCCTGCACCTGCCCAACGCTGCTCCCTTCACTCCCCGACAGGTGTTGACCCACCGGCGCTCTCTGGTAAACATCCTACAGGCAACCCTCTGTCCAGAGTCAGCTTCCTGGGGGCCCCTGCCCCTGACATTAAGCAGGTGAGGCACGTCCAGTCTATGCCTGAGGTGCTCTGCCTCATCTCATTCCGGATTCCTTGGAATTCCACAGATAACCGAGGGGTCCTTTTGGTGCACCCATTTTATGATATCTGATGCACAGGCCCTTCTCAAAGGGCTGTAAAAAGTCTTCAGCATTTCATCCAGTTTAATATGGAGAACTATCAGGATTGGGGGAATGGTAGACAGAATAACAGCCACCCAAAGACGGCCACATCCCGATCCCTGGAACTTGTGAGCATGTGACCTTACATTGAAAAAGAAACATTGTGGCTGTGATTAAATTAAAGACCCCGAAATGGGGGATGATCCTGGGTGACCTGGGCAGGCCCTATCTAGTCACATGGGTTCTTAAAGGCAGACAGAGCCTTTCCCGGCTATGTCAGAGGGAGATGTGACTATGGAAGAAAGGCCCAGAGAGAGGGAAGGTTGCTGGCTTTGAAGACAAAGAGAGGGGGCCACACGTCAACTCTAGAAGCTGGAAAATGCAAGGGAACGGATTCTCCCCCAGAGCTGCCAGGAGAGAACGCAGCCCTGCCGACAGTAGGATTTTAGTCCAGGGAGACCTGTGTCCAACTTCTAACCTATGGCATTATAACATAATGAGTTCATGTTATTTTAAGCCACTAAGTGTGTGGTAATCTGCAATGGCAGCAATATAAAACTAATCCAGGGGAAAGAGAGAATGAGGAGAAAGGAAAACAACTCTTCATTCATTTCCACACTTTAACTCTCCCCTTTTAAGCTTCATTGGGGCTCGCATTCAGGAAAGTTCGAGATCTTTCCAGAAAACCCCAACATAGGAACAAACACACACAACGTTCTAAAATCAACAATTGCACATCCTCTTTAGAATGAAGAAGAGGGGCCGGCCCAGTTCCTAAGTTCGCACGTTCCGCTTCTCAGCGGCCCGGGGTTCGCTGGTTCGGATCCCAGGTGCAGACAGGGCACCACTTGGCACGCCATGCTGTGGTAGGCATCCCACATAGAAAGTAGAGGAAGATGGGCATGGATGTTAGCTTAGGGTCAGGCTTCCTCAGCAAAAAAAGAGGAGGACTGGCAGCAGATGTTAGCTCAGGGCTAATCTTCCTCAAAAAAAAAAAAAAAAAAAAGAATGAAGAAGAATATTAACCTCATGTTCTAGGAGACATTTTCCTGCTCCATCATTTCTTGTCTTATTCTAACCGGCCATAGCCAAGTGGCAGAAGAGTTTAATTATAAATGAGTGGGATTCTTTGCTTTGTTGCCATTTCAACTTCTAAATAAAAAAAGAATGTTAATAGTTCCCTAGCTCAGGAAAGGCATAAGCTTAAAAATAATGCCTCTTACCTTTTGTTTTTTATTTTGAGCCAAAGAAGAAATCGTTTCTGTTTATATAACGTTATTCAATGTTAATCCTGACTAAATAATAATTTGATGGCAAAGAAGAGGCTTCTCTAACTTTTAGTATCTATTTACCTTTCAAAAGACCAGAGCGCACCTTTTGAAATGTCTGTGCAAAATACGCTTACAGCTAATGGAATAGGAACACAAACGCAAACTCACTATGTCTCCTAAACAGAGTTAGTAATCACCATTTGAATACGTGTGTTACTGGGACCATTCCGGAATTTAATTTGCATGGGTTGCTATCTTAAAGAGCAGCAGGAAAATTTATATCAAGTTAGTAAGTGTGAGATAATCTGAGGAACAAATTCTTCTTCCTGGTTAGAAAGACAAATAGACTAGATAGAGCTGAACTTGACTTTGGCTTATGTGTTCAAAAACACCCTTATCGCCATCAAGAATGTGTGTATGGGAAATTCATGGCATTAAAAGACCCCAAAATAGTACCATTCAGGAAGACAGATTGCATTGATTATAAAAGATCTGAGGAGCCCTCGGAGGACGAGATCACTGGCAGCCATCAGTTGTCCTGGTGCCCACTCCTGGGGCAGCCTGCCTCTGCAGACACAAGGCCACCCTAGGCTGTTATTGGAAAGGCTTCGGTGGGTCAGAGGCGTGCAGGGCAGGTGAGCCAGGCCCCTGACCTTCCCAATGACCCAGGAAAGAGTGAACATCCTCGTCCACAGCAGTGTCCAGGAGGCATCCTGACCAGGGTTGTATGTCCACATTCTACTCTCCCCAAAATCAACAGACGAAACTGCTCTGCGCCAAGATCTAAGAAATGAGAGGTTCTCATCTATCACTCCTAATAAATCGTGAGAAAAACAGAAAGGTCTTGATCACCAGATTTTAACAGTTTTGTGTGGATTTACTTTTCCACACACTGGGTGTGTGAGTCCATCACTACAAATGTAAACAAACACAGCCAGGAAGGGAACCTGAGGAAGGAAGCTGGGACCGTGGTCCCGGCGTGGGGTGACAAGGACGCAGACCATGGGGACTCAAGCTACCTTCCCACCAGGACACGTGACAAAGGACACTTCTTCCAAGGGAGACCTGGGGTTTAGCACAATTGTGGACGCCTTACCTAGGTGCACCTCCTTTCCTTCCTACTCAAGGACACACTGGAATGGAAGCAGGGAGTGAGCAGAGTTCACCTGAATCTACCGTAATTCTTTTAAAAATGCTTCCACCTCAGCATTATACCTTTAGCGTTGCTAGCCACACGCTAACTGCTGCGTACTTGAAACCAGTCTCAACCCTTCGTTCGCGAATTTCTGGTAATGGCTGTCTAATAAACCTCCCTAAAACGTTGTGGCTTAAAACAATAACACTATTTTGTTCACAAATCTGCAATGTGGACAGAGCTCAGCAGGGACAGCTCGTGTCAGGGACAGCACCATTCAGCTTTGAATGGCGTGGCTCAAACACTGGGGGAGGTAAGGGAATGGAATCCTGCATGGGCTCACCCACTCATGTCCCTGGCCTCTGGGCCACCAAGACTTAAACAGCTGGAGGCTAGAATAGTGGGGAGATCCGTGGGCACCTCTATCTCTGTGTGGCCCAGACTCTCTCTACGTGGTCTCTGTATTATGTAGTTAGACTTCTTATGTGGCGGCTCAGGGCTCCAAAGGTGTATGTCTCATGTAAGAGAGAGAGAGAAAACCCCTGCACCAGAGGGAAGCTTCAGTGCATTTTCTAACCTAGAGCCCGTGTACCAGGCAGAAGCTCTATCACATTTTCTAACCTAGAGCCCATGTATCAGGTGGAAGCTCTATCACATTTTCTAAGCTAGAGCCCGTGCACCAAGCAGAAGCTCTACCACATTTTCTAACCTAGAGCCCGTGCACCAGGCGGAAGCTCTACCACATTTTCTAACCTAGAGCCCGTGCAGCAGGCAGAAGCCCTATCACATTTTCTAACCTAGAGCCCATGTACCAGGTGGAAGCTCTATCACATATTCTAATCTAACCTCAGAAATCACACAGCAACACTTCTGCCATGTTCTCCTCTTTAGATCTGGGTCGCTAAGGCTGGCCCATATTCAAGGGGAGAAGAATTACACTCCATCTTTTTTTACGGGAATAGGGTTAAAGGTTTTGTGAATATTTGAAAACCACCACATTAGGTATGGAAACAGAGAAGAATACAGTCTAGGAGACATTAAGAAAAGGCTTAGTAGAGTGTGATCACTGAAAGTATATGAGAAAGGGTGAGAAGGGAGAATATTTCAGGATGAACTCTGGGGACAAGGAGCGTGTTGTCTTTACTGAGAGTGGCGGAGCCATGAAAAACATATTCAGTTTTCAGTGACTCGCTTTCTGGGCATCAGAGGACACCTGGGTAGAGACTGCCACAAGCAAGAGGAAATGCAAGACTAGAGGGCAGGGGCTCCAAGCAGGGGAGAGAGAGAGAGATGAAAGTCACACTGGAAAGACAAGACTGACCACCACGATGATGCAAACTTGCCTGGGATAGGAAGCAAGGCAGAAGGGGAATGAGCAAAGTTAATGGAGGGCAGAGAGGAAAGAACAGATGCAATACAGGAGAAAAAAATAACTAAAGTAAGTAGAAGACAAACATCCTAGAAGCTAAAGGAAGAAAAAGTTTCAAATAAAGAGAAAGTAGTTGCAGTCTCTTATACCACTGAGACTAAAGGAAAAACAAACCCTGAAAAAAAAGGACACTGGATTTTGTCAGGGAAGTCACCAGGAGCTCATATTTTGGGGACTCATTTTATTTCTAGTATTGTACAAGGAAAGGCAATAATTCCTCATCTCAGCAAGTAGAACGAAGGCCTCTAGCAGACTCCAGTGTTTTGTGTTCAAATAAGCTGTTTCTCTGCATTCGTGAGAAGTGCCTGAAAACCACCAACAGCAGACCCATGGAGCTCACATTCCTTCCCAAGCGAGCTAGACCACCATTCCACCACTGATAGGACTATCTCAAGGCAACCACATCCAGCCCCAGAGGGCCGTTGGCTGTGCTCTCCCCTATCAGCCGCCTTGCCCAGCCCTGTCACATTCTGATGGCTCTCACCAGCAAGACTAGTTCCCACGGACTTTGAAGTCAGCAGTTTCTAAAGCTTAGTTTGAAGATGCATGTAAATTACCGTATTCCTGTTTTTAAATGGTGAGTTCTGTCCAAATAGGCTTAAACTATTCTAAAAGAAAAACGTCTCCTTACAGTTGAAAGCAAGTCTACTTAAAAAATCTCTAGAAGGAACACGGAAGTTTATTCCAGTAGTATGTTGGCTCTCAGCTGTGAAGGGCCAGGGAGGCAGAGGCAAAAATGGGCCTAAATTAAGGGTAGTACAACTTGTACAGACCGGAAAGATGGAGCTGAGGAAGATGGACACGCACGCACACACACACACACAGAGCTGTCACCTTTCTCTTCATTCTGGGCCTGATCATGGCAGAGGGATCTTCTCTCTGACGCAGAGCACCAGAGAGACTAAAGAGTCTACAGGAGTTTGGGGCTGGCTGGTTCCACCAGAAATCCCTTCTATCAGGACTGTCAACTTAAGCCAGCTACACGAGAAGAGGTCAGCAACAGAACCTTAATTACAAGTACTGTCAAGGGCTGTATCTAAGCAAGGCATGAGATCAGAGGAGAGCTCCCCAAACCAAAGTATTGTAAGTGAGGGGGGATAAAGTTAAATCTTTCTTTTAAAATCAATGGAAAAGTAGCATCCAACTCAACTATGAAGATGAAGATGAAATTTGCAATCAAGTACCTCACTCATCGTAAGGATATGTATTTCTTTAAATCTTGTTCTTAATTGTATACAACTTCAATGACTAGTTGATAGTCAGGATTTATCATTTGGACAACTATTTTATCATCATGTAAAAGCATAATGGATTAAAATCCCATGCTAATTCTCTCTCAGTTACCCAGACCTAAGCATTTGGGTCTGGATGTCATAGTCATTGCGAAGACACACTTAAGATGAAATCAAAACCTATGAAGAGGCAGCTTTCATCTTCTACCCTATAAAATGATAGCAAATGCCAAGAATCAGTGAAAAGTCAAAGAAAGAAAGATTAGGAAGAGTCTGAGGAATAAATTGGGCATATTTACACACATGAAATATTATAGCAATAAAAACTAATTACATACATGTGCAACAACAGAAACGAATCTGAGAAACACAAAATTAAGTTTAAAAAAATCACAAGTTGAAAGTTGTAAAGAGCAATCACTCCCACTCTAACAATGAGAACAAGCCAGATTAGCTACAAAAGCACAGTTTTTAAAATATATCAGGGAGCTGAGGAGGCAAAGAGGCCTGAACGTGTCAAGTCCTTCCTAAGAGAACAAAAGGCCAATAGCTGCTTTCATTCCTAGCAGAGCGGCAGGAAGAACAGGAATCCACCATAGATGGGAGTCAGGAGAACCAGGTAAATTTCTAACCAAGTTTAATGGCCACATGTGGACTGCCATATGGATTAGAATTCCAAGGAGCCCCAGCCACAGACTAGGTCTGTACCACCAGCCAACTCTTTCCCACAGATCTTCACCAAACACACAGAAAGAGTACACCCAAGGCTGGAGACAGGGCAGGAGAGTTGAGAGGTTTATAAAAAGGAAAAAGGAGTAAGTACCCAAGATGCATGAGACTATACACAATGGTTTCATACACAAATAAATGGAGTTCCAGAAGAGGAGAGAAAAGGGGAGAAAAGAAATAATGGATGAAATTTTTCCAAAACCAATGAGAGATATCAAGCCACAGACCCAACAAGCCTTAGCAAATCCCTTGCTAGATCAGTATCACAAGAAAACCACACCTTGGTCTGTTCTTGTCCAGCTGTTGAAAATGAAATATAAAAGATAAAGAGAAAATCAGCTGGAAGGAAATTCACCCATTACCTGCCAGAGGAAATGCTAAAAATAAGAGCTAACTTCTCATTAGAAACAAAAGAGGCCAGAAGACAACAGGCCAACATCTTCAAAGTTCTGATAGAAAAGAAACTGTCAAACTAGAATTCTACATCCAGTGAAAATATCCTTTAAAAATGAAGGCAAAATAAAGATTTTCAGAAAAAGCAAAAACTGAGAGAACTCGTCACCAGCAGACCTGCATACAAGAAATGCTAAAAGAAGTACTTTAGACCAAAGGGAAATGCTGCAGATGGAAGAAATGAAGATGACCAGAAATGGTAAATATGTGAGGATAAATATAAAACTCCACCACAAATTATCTCTATTTTTATATGTACAAATGTATGTGTTTTAGATTTTATATATGTGTATATGTTTTATTTTAATGTATGCCTACTTTACATACGTATTTATATTTACAATTCTTTTAAATACCATTGACTGCTTTAAAAGAGCAACATTACTGGGTTTATAGCATATACAGATATATAATATATGACAATGAGAGTCCAAAGGATGGGAGAAGTAAGTGAATTATAATGTTTTAGGTTTCTCACATTATTTGTGAAGTACAACATTACAATTTGGAGGTCAACAATAATAGGGTAAAGATGCATATTCTAACTTCTTAAGCAACTACTAAAACAAAATACAAAGAAACAGCCTAAAATTCTTTTATGGAAATAAAACAGAATACTAAAAATGTGCAATTCACCTAAAAGAAGGCAAGAAGGAGGAAAAGAGAAAATGCATATTAGATAAATAGAAAACAAATATTAAGACGACAACCTTCAAACCCAACAATATTGGGACAAACAGCAAAATGTGAACATGGACTCTTATATCCATGTTAAATTTCCTGAAATCGATACCATTACTGTGTTTAAATAAGATAACATCCTTTTTCTTAAAAATTACATGCTGAAAAACTTGGATATAAAGGGGCACGATGTCTGCAACTTATTCTTCAATGGTTCCGGGAGAGAGAGCGGAAGGAGATGGAGAGGTTTTTTATAAAAGATTTATTTTCTTATATACATAGGAAAATTTTCTTTATACTTTTTTTACATAGAAAAATAAGCCAAACTAAACAATCTATTCTTTGGGAATGCATGCATTCAAAAACCTTGAGGAGAAAGTCAACACAGTAATAATGACTAAGCTGAGGGGGTGCTGACCTCAGGGGGGGCTGGGAGGTGGGGCAGGGCTGACGCACAGAGGATGTACGCAGATTCAAAAGCTGTGGCATTGATGGGGTCCTTGAGTTCGGTGGCAGTTTCATGTTTCATGGGTGCTCTTTGGAGTATTTTATTACAAAATTTGCATGTGTGTTACATACAATCTTCTGAATGAACCCAATAAAAGGGGGGAAACTGAGGAGATAGATAGAAGATCATCCAGTTTATAAAAATCAGTTTGAATTGGGACCAACTTTTACATTTAGTGAAGAACTAAATAAAAGCCTTAAGATGGCCCCCAACCCTTATCTGAACTGACATTTTATTAGATCCAAATTCCTGGATGTAACTAATTTTAAGTATCTACTGACCACCCTGTTTTCTCCTTCCTAAGAAACTACAAAAGAATCAACACACTTGCTTGAAACCCTTAATTTAAATTCTCTTACTAAGATAATAATTCTGCCATGAATAAATCACGTGTAACATTGTACTGCAAAAGAAAAATCTCCAGGTTATGCAGATACGGTCAATTAAATAATTGACCATCACTACTCTATTATAGGAAGCTACAGGAGTCCTTTCTGCATAATTTGGTATCACTTGCCACTAGCTGAGAGAGGATGCCATAAAACATAAGTAGCCAACAGTAACCTGAAGAGATTTATTAGATAAATTCAAGTATCCGAAGTCAAGAACCTATAAAATGCAAAATTATTCTAGGTGCTGATGGTTACTAGGTGACATTCATATATACTGCAGAGAACTCTGTTTGCTTAAAGCGTTCAGTCAAAAAGTAAAAAAAAAAACTAGAAAGAAGTCTTTGTTAGCCAAGAGAACATCCCAGGTCTACCGCTAGTTTTCTAAGTAACTAAGAAAATCTTTCATTTCCTCTCCTTCAATCAAATGAAGAGGGATGATACTTGATTCTGAATTCAGAGGAATTATATTAAATAATCAAAGCCTCTCAGGCAAATATGTTCTATAAGACATTATTCATTATAAATTTTATTAATGTTCACAACTTTACAAAATGAAAAACTGAAGCACAAGAAGTTATTTTTCAGAGTGTTTCAATACTACCATTATTTCATTAAACAACAAATATTTACTGATAGCCTTCCATGTACCAGGCACTACTCTAGGAGCTGAGGAATACAGCAGAGAACATAAGGAGAGTCCCGACCCTCATGGAACTTACATGTGTTGATGCACACAAAAGTGGGCTCATGTCAAGAAGTCATTAGTAAGGTTTTGAAGCCACCTAAAATTCTTGTGGAGCCATAGTGGGTTATAAAGTGTCCTTGATGCCATTTACTATGTTAATAGGGAATGTTCAGTATAAAGTCCTAATGATCACCTATACATCCATGGTGTTCCACGATGCACACCACGGCCAGCATTTGGCCATAAGAAGATGGGACATTTTCCAGATGTGTTCGAGATGGTGGGGAACCTGATGCAATTCTGAATAGGACAGTTGAGAAAAGATGGGGTCCTCCTATGTTATAAGGGCAGTACCTTCTACTAGATAATACAGGATTGCCAATCTATAAGAGAGAAGTTACTATTGGAAATGGTACTTTTGTTTACTTGGGACAGTCTCTTGTTCTATCTTCAAGGCAAACATGACCCCACTTCCACTAGTATCAATTATTCATCAAGCATTTCAGAGTGAATTAGCCAAAGCCAAAGAAATAAGGAGGAGGAAGAGGAAGAAGAAGAAATGAAAGGAAGGAAGGAGAGAGGAAGGAAGCGGGGAGGACAAGAGAGAAGAAAATACAGGGCTTTTTTTTTTTTTTTTATCATCAATGGACTTCTAGTGATGAGAAATTTAAGGATGTTCCCACATTCTCAAGTGTGTCAGGCCCAGTAACAGCTCCGAACTGTCTGCGGTGATAGCACAGAATTGGGAGACAGTCATGTCCAAGATGTGAGCTGGCCTCCCCCGACTTCATGGGATACGACTGAAGACCTGAGCCCGTCTGACCTCTCAGTTCATCTTGCTGCCCGTGTGATCAAGAGACTATGAAATGTCAATATTTCAGGGCCAAGGACTTTTTATTTTTCAAAATTTCACCTCTAAACAAAAGCAGGCCGTATGTGTGTGTTTGTCACAGAGAAAGAAATTGATAATGTGCGCTCATCTTTTCAAATTGCAATCCTAGGCATGCAAGAATGAGGACTTTGCAGTGAGTCATTGATGCGCCAGCCCCTCAGCAACTGCAAGGAGCAGGGAGATGCCTCAACGGCACTTGCAACCAGCTTCCTCCCTTCCCTCGTAAATACAGCTAAGAAATGCTGTCACATTGCATCAGTATTGCATATGTCAACATAAGAGAGACAAAAAGATAACAACCAGCCCCACCCCACTCGAAAGAGAATATAGGGTTGCACTGAGCTGCTTCCGGGAACTTTCTTTACCATCTTCATGGTTCTGGGATGGTGGCTCCAAAAATGGAAATGAAATCCAGTCCCTGCTTCCTGGAGGCTTCCTCAGTGCTCCTGCTCGGGGTCTGGACATCCCTGCAGGACTCCCACCCTGAAGAGGCAAGAGGGAGGCCGCTCCTCAGATTCATACAAAGGTCTCTGTTCTGCATCTTTTCAGCCCTAACATGCTATCATCATCACACTTGCTTATTACCCGACCTACTCCCTCCTTCAAAGGCTCTCAGAAAACAGGGAACTTGGAGCCTCTTTCCAAGCTTTGTTCTAACATTAACTATACTTGCTATGTATCAGACACTGTATTAAGTATACTTTTTCATTTAATCTTCACAACATTGAAAGGTAGATATTATTAACCCCATTTTAGAGATCGGTAAACTGAAGCTTAGAAAAGTCAAATAATTTGCTGGTAAGAGTCTTGATGTCTGTCCTTCCATAATCCACACCTTTAACCACTTTTCCATATTCGGAGGAAGAGCCAGCACAGTGGGTGAGAAGGCGGCACGGCTTTGCGGTCAGAAACCCTGTCATCCCTGAGTTCGTGATCTCAGATGACCACTTGACCTTTCCAAGGCTTTGTCACTTCGACTTCAATGTGGGAATAATAATTTCTAGCCTGCCTTGCTCCCAAAATTGAAGACAGTATTGGCACCTGTCGGTGGGTGCCAGGAAGTCCATTTCTCACGGACAAACTTCTTTGTCCATCTGTTCAAGGTCGGGAAGGGGAAGCGAGGTGGCAGAAGAGTTGCAGGAAAGGTGGTCTAAAACTAAGTTTAGAAGTTACAGGTCATCTTAAATTTTGAACTTGCCTTTGTGTAAATGTATGTGGAAACATGGACTCTGATGTTTGAAAATGAATTCTACTACTATTAAATTTATCTAGACATGAAATGAACCAAAATAGACAACTACATAGTATGTGCTCAATAAAGAACTAAAGGGAGGGCAGAAGGCAGGCAGGCAGTAGGCAGACAAAACCGGCATTTCCTCTGGATTTCTCTTAGTCTGTTGTATTTCATTTCCTATGCATATAACTAATTGGTTCTCTGAGTCTCTATCAAATTAATTTAGCCAATGTTATTTAATTTCACTCTGTCATTAGCAACAATAAAGAAACGAAAGGCAGCACAGTGACAAATATTCTTAGCCAGATCATAATATGCTATAGTTTGAACAGCCCTATGATTTTTCTCAACTGAGGCATCTCGCTAGGATGGGCCTATTTTCTTGAAATTTCAAATTGCGTAATTGAAGCAACACTCATAGAGACCACACACACACATACACACACACACACACACAGAGCTGAACTACAAATGAAGCTGCCAATAGTAGCTAACAAAATCCCAGTGCACGTGTTTATTCCTACGGCCATCAGTTAACACAATGCTGATGCAGAAAGAGATCCCTAACAGCCTGCTAGTGAGGACTTTGGGGAACTCTTGGAAGAAACACACACAGAGATCAAGAGGTGAAAATGAATTTATGGTGGTTGGTTAAAAGCAATGTTTGAAAGAAGAAAACAAAAGATGGTAAGTAATAACCGGAGGGGGGCCCCTAACCACACAGTGGCATGTGGCTGGATATAGAAAATGAAAGAGTCGTCTTCCCACACAAAACACACTTGTGGCTGAAGCTCTGCAACATAATCACAAAATTAACCCATTTTTCTCCACTCTCGAAATTGTTAAAAAGAACAAAGATGCCAATAGAGATCAGTTTGAAACTTTTTTAACATTAGGACATAGCACATACTCTCTGTCTAGAGGACCAGCTGTAATGAAAGCCACCATTAGAAGGCTGGCATTTCTGTTCAACCATATGGCATCATCATTCCAGTGCCTGAATTTGCAATGACTCAGAATGCAAACTCACCCGGAACCTCGGGCCCCTTCCTCCAGTTCCCCAGCACTGTAAGGACAAGAGGCTGACCCTGGATGGGGACAAAGGGAGCAGGAGGAAGACCAGAGCGTTTCTCCCGTCATTCCAATAAGCCTCTTTACACCCTTCCCCTCCCAACCCCAGGTGCCCCAAGAGATTCCACCAACTGGTCTCAGATGTGCACAAAAGTTAAACTTCTAGGAAAGACCTAGAATTAATTTCACATAGAAGCAGAGGGGCTGGGTGGGATCTGAGAGGTCGCTCCTCACCTGTTCTAACCCAATCCTGTTAAAGTTGCTCATCACAGCACAATGTTCAGATACAAAGATGTTTCCCCCCAGAGTCAGAGGGCTTTAAGTGAAAAGCATCACACTGTTGGAAGATTATTCATTTCTGATTGAGACAGCATTTGGAATATCAAACGCTAGGCACAAAATCAGAGCCTATTAATACTTATCAAAAGATTTAATTAACCCTACCCAAAAGAAGCAGATGGAGCCTGAAAGAGTATCACGCCCCATAATAACCAGGATATCAGAAGCACAAAGAACTCCCAATAAATATACTGCTTTTTTGTTAAATTTGGGCGGGGGGGGGGGGGGAGAATCAAGTAGCTACAATATTCATTGAGCATAAGGTACCAAGAATTACATAAGAAGCTGCATTGCAAATGTTGGGCCCAATAAGAGCAATTGAAATTGATTCTGGAATGTGGTTAAACTACTTTGTCTAATACTATTAGTAAATAAGATCTTTCATTAGCTGGCAGGAAGATAGTTGCAACTGGCCAATCTGATTTTCCTGAAAATGGGGAAGACCTGTGTGCACTTTTTCCCAGATAAAAACTCTAAATTCCCAAGGTATTGTTTCTGGAATCCAAAGTTACCACGCAGCGTCATACTTTTCCTCAACAGGCCTAAAGTCTCCTTTCACCTGTTCCCCAATATTTGGCGGGAAGGGGAAAGACTTTGTTTGGAACATTTTTTATGGAAACTTTTTTAAAAGTGAAGACTTTAGAAACTTCATGGTAAATCAGAAATTGTTGATCAAGAGGGAAAACCTAAAGGAAAACGAAAAATGAAATTATCTTTCCAGGCCACATTGGGTGGTGGCCTACACTTTGAAACCTAAAATAACCAAGATTCTTCATCATCCAGCGAAGGTATGTAGAAGATACGGTAAACTGAGCTTAAGATGCTCTACAGCTTGTGAGCAAGAAAAAGAGGCGATTCTATTTCTCCCTGACTCTGGAATCTGCCTATCCCCCTTCCGACAGAAAGCTACATCGGGGCTGGTTTGCTAGTCTCCAAACTCAAAAGAGACAGCGCCAAGAATCAGTCACCTGCGAGGAGCCACCCAACCCCCGGAAACAGCAAGGCCGGCACACCTCACAAGGGTCCCCTCTCCTCACAAGGGTCCCCGCTCCTCTACGCCCACAGCCCGACCCAGAACTGCATTATCTCTGGGGACCGAAAAGCAAACAGACCTTTCCAAGAAAAAGAAGGAGAGCGGGGGTCTATTATATAACAATAGTAGATAAGGCTTCCAGAAAACGAAAGTAGCGAGAGCAGGGCCAGGGGTCGGGGGAGGCGGGGGGAGCCCGGCGTCGGGGAGCTTTCGCCGCCACTTACTCGAAGGCGAAGAAGAGTCCGCTAGTGACGAGGATGAGGATGAGAGTCAGGTAGAAGACGCCCGTCTGCCGGGCCATCATGATCCTCCCGTTGCAGAAGAACTTGTTTCTTCCCGGGAAAACCTCCCATTTCCTCCGGGCCGCGATTTTCTTCTTCTTGTGGGGCGACTCCATGGGGGAGGAGCTGTGGGTGCTGATCTGACTGTACTCGCAGTCTTTCATGGGCCCGCCGCCGCCGGGAGGCATCCACGAGGGCAGCCGGCTGGGGGCGCACACCCCCAGAAGCCCCCCGGCCGTGCGGGTCCCGCCGAGCCACGACCGCCGCCGGCCGCCCGGCCGCCCCCCGAGCCTTGGCGCCGCGGCCACTAAGCGGGCTCCTGGGTCGGCGACAACTTTGCCGAGGACCCCCAGGTTAACCCTTTGGGGAGCCCAGCTGTCATAGCCCGATCCCCTTCCTAGAGGGACGGTGCTTGCCCGCAGCCCGCGGCGCCGGTCTTCAGTCGCTTCCAGCCCGTGTGCCGGGGCTCCGGGGCCCCGCGGGGCGCAGGGGGCCGCCCGGCCGCCCCCCGGCTCGCCGCGCGCACGCCCCCTCGCACAGCGGCTCGATCGGCCCCGCCGACCCCCGAGAGCTGCGCCCCGAGGGGACACGAGGCGGCGGCCCCGGCGCCGGCTTCCTCTGGAACCACTTCTGCGCCTCGGCCAGGTTTATTCTAATCCTTCCTCCGGGCGCCGGATCCTCCCCAGGAGAGAGCGATGGAAACTGGGAGGCAGCTCGCGGCCCCGGCAACCCCTCCCAGGGGTGGGGAAACCAAGCACGTTATTCTGTCGGGAGCGGGCTCGGCGACAGCCCGGGCGCTGCGACCCCGCGCCGGCGCGCCTGGCAGCCGAACCGAGTCCGCAGCCCCCGCGCGAGGCTGCCGGGGCCGCCCGGGCCGAGGGGCGCGGGGCGGCTCGCGGGCTGCGCGGCCGGGGGCTCCCCGCTCCCTCCTGCCCCATAGGAGCCAGGCCCGGGCGAGGAGGGCCGCCGGGGGCGGCGGAGCGCGTCTCAGGGCCGCGGGGAGAGCGCCACAGACACTTGTTTGCAAGGCTCAGCCCGGCGCGCGCGCGGCGCTCCGAGCGGGTCCGCCTCCTCCCGGCCGGGTGGGCGGTGGCCCGCGCCTCGCGGGCTGGGCTCCTCCTCCGGCTCCTCCTCCTCGCCGGCGATGCTCGGCAGGGCCCCCGCCCCAGTCCCTTCCCGGCGGGCCCGTGCGGCCCCGGGGAAGGCGCTGGGGTCCTCTGGCATCGCCCGGGGACGGCTCGGGTCGGGCGCCCGCGGCCTCGCCGCGTTGCGCGCTCTCCAACAGACTTCTGTCCGCCTCCCGGTTTCTGCTCCGGGTTTATTCCCGGCAACAGCGGCCGCCTCGGGACACACATTCACACTGCCACCCGCAAACCCATTCTTGCGACTCCCGGGGACCTGAGGAAGCGGCGCGGAGAGGTGACCCTCGCCGCCCTGCCCCTGCTCTTCCTCCCCCAGCGGGGCGCGTGGTCGAGTTGCGAGGGGCTCTACTGCTGTCCGGGAATGGGGTGAGGATGCCCCGGCGACAGGATGGGGAGGGAGGGCACGAGGCAGGCCGAACCCCGGGAGGGGGGCTGCGGGCAGGGGTCTCGGGGCCTGGCCCGGCCGGGTTCCGGGTTTCCCGCGGAGAGGGGAGCGATCTGGGTCTCCCGGCCCCGGCCCCTGCCTCCTTCCCAGAGGACAAGCCTCGTGGCGGCCAGGCTCTGCATGGGTTGCTGCCTCCCTGGCCCTTTCTTCCTACTTCTCCGACACGGGCGCTCACAATTTGCTCGCTTTATTTCTCTCCTGTCCCCTGCGAGCCCCCGCGGCAGCAGGGGGACCGCCCGCGTCTCCCATCCCCACGCCGCCCAACAGTCCGGGCCGACCCGCTCGTGCGCTCGGCCCTGCCATTGCCGCGGGGTCTGAGCCCTCGGGTTGTGGGCGCAGCTGGTGGGCAGACGAAAGCGGAGGTGGCCAGGCGGGGACGCTCGGTTTTCCGAGCCCCACTTTCCTTTCACGGCCCACTGGGATGTGTAGTTCTTCCTCTCGCCTTCCGGCTCGGAGAAGAACCACGACTTGGGGACCAAAAAACTGCAAATCCCTGCATTCCTTGCGGCAAGCGCGGGAGAGGCGCGGTGCTGGGCGTTCGATGCTGGGTGATCGGGGATGGGAACTAACAAAGGGAATGGTGGGGATCGGCCGTGCTTTCTCTGTGCTGGGCGCTTTACACCTTGCGCACGTTCTTTATCTAATCTTCCGAACAACCCTGCGAGGCACAGTTGTATCCAGCTTAGAGAACGCTCAGCTACTTGCCAGAGATCACAGAGCGCC
The DNA here is from genome assembly GCF_041296265.1 of Equus caballus. NCBI lineage: Eukaryota > Metazoa > Chordata > Mammalia > Perissodactyla > Equidae > Equus > Equus caballus. The sequence continues at coordinate 10,631,470 of NC_091714.1, forward strand.
CCAGTGGCAGAGAGAGGATTAAACCCAGAGCGCGGAGAATTCCCCTTACAAAGCGCTGCCTGGGTGAGCAATGTCAAGGGAAGAGAGGTTGGTTTATCCAGGAGAGAAAAAGAGCAAGCGGTTGGGAAGAGCTTCCTGGAGTAAGGGGAAAGTGGTGGGGATGGCAATTAGAGTATGATACGAATTTATAAGAGGTTATGAATAAAAATGGAATTTACCAGGGGCCATTCCAAAACAGGTTAGGGGAATGGGTAGGATCTTAAACATACGGTTAGTATCGAGTTCCAATGGTGTTAGGGTATTATGTGACAGATGAGCATATGATAGAGACAGTTAAATACTTTGTGGCTGCACAGTTTTTAAAAAACCTACCGTCAAGCCTCAAACGTTTCAAGTGAAAGCTTTCATATGCTTTCCGATCCTTTACCTGATGGGATCAACGGGATATTCTTTTTCTTTTTTTTTTAAGTCATGCTGGCTTATAACATAAATTTCAGGTGTACGTTGTTATATATCAGTTTATAGACTGTATCATGTTCACCACCAATAGTCTAGCTTTTATCCATCACTGTACATATGTGCCCCTTTACCCCTCTCGCCCTCCGCCCACCCCCTTCTCCTCTGGTAACCACTAATCTGTTATCCATGTGTTTGTTTATCTTCCACATATGAGTGAAATCATACAGTATTTGTCTTTCTCTGTCTGGCTTATTTTGCTTAGCATAATACCATGATTTCTTGTTACAAATGGCACAATTTTGTCTTTTTTATGGCTGAGTAGTATTTCATTGTGTATATATACCACATCATCTTTATCCATTCATCTGGTGATGGGCACTTGGGTTGCTTCCACGTCTTGGCTATTGTGCATAGCCAAGGGGTGCATAAATATATATATTTGATTTATTGCAAGCACCTTTTCTCGGAGTGTCCCGTTAATATACTAGCTCCATAGATGTGATGGCTTTAAAAAAGACTCCCACTCTTGTTCTCACTTAAGACCTACTTTTTCTGGCATCATGGTTATGTTTTTAAAAAGTGCTTCTCTGGTAGAGATACATACTAAAGTATTTGCATGTGCTTCATGATACTCCAGCCCATCCACCCTCAAAAAATGTGAGAGTATAAATGAAATGATATTGGCAAAGTGTTGAAAATTGTTGATGTTGGGTAATATATCTGTATTAGTTATCTGTTGCTGAAAATTACCACAAACGTAGTGGCTTAAATCCACACAGATTTATCTCAGCTTCTGTGGATCAGGTGTCTAGGCACCTGGGGTCCTCTGCTTAGGGTGTCACACCAGCCATCAAGGTGCCAGCTAGGCTGCATTCTCATCTAGAGGCTCACCTGGAGAAGAATCAGCATCCACACTCACTCAGGTTGCTGGCAGAATTCATTTCCTTGTATGGGACCGAAGACCCTGGCTTTTTGCTAGCTGTCAACTGGGGACTGCCCTCAGCTCCTAGAGGGCACCTGAAGTTCATTGTCATGGGGGCTTTCCAAACACCACCACTTAGTTCATCAAACCAGCAAGGAGACCCCCCCCCCCAGAGTGAGTCTGCTAGCAAGTTGGATTGTTATATAACATAAAGTAATCACACAGGAGTGACATCAAATGTTTCATATTCTATTGGTTAAAAAGCAAGTCACAAATTTTGTACACAAAGGGCAGAGGATTATACAAGAATGTGAACAGGAGGATGAGGGACCAGCCTAGGTTCTGTCCACCACAGTGTGCAGGATGGTCCATTATCTTATCTGCCACATCTACTTATGTTTATGTTTGAAATTTTTCATAATAAAAAGAAATGAATCATTTCTTTTAAAATTCTATCTAAATATCCCATTGCAAGTAAGTTTCTAGATAAGCTGATAGGATTGCTTGCCGTTGTCTTATAAGAATTCCTTGTTTCTTCCCACTCCATGTTTACTCAGACCTTATGGCAGTTAATTCACTTAGAATGCATACTTGAAGTTCACTAGAACCTGGAATGACAGCCATGGATTTTAGCTCACCACCTAAAAACTACTCTATAAGGTGCGGTAGAGTTCATTTCTTCGTTCACTCCACAATTCTTTATTTAGGGCCTAGTTTATGCTAAGTACTATTTTAGTGGCAGGGATATAAAAAGATCCAAGATAAAAGTTCACATTTGGAGACTAGAGGGAGAGGTAGAGAGAACAAACGATAAATGCAAATAAAGTGCAAACAATAAAAGCAAATAAATGACTAAAGGATAAGACAATTTCAGAAAGCAATTACAAGAATGAAAAAACAGCAGGGTTGTGGGACGGAGAGACTGGGGTGGGATGAGACACCTCTGTGGAGGAGACAGTTGAGCAGAGAACCAAATTATGAGAAACTGCAAGCGCAAAGGGCTCAAGGCAGATCAAGCCTGGAAAACTCTAGGAGTATAAAGAAAAGACAGCCTGGCTGGAACGGTGTGAGGGACAGGGTGAGTGGTAAGAGCTGAGACTGGGAGGTGGCATGACCATGACTGGTGAGGTGTCTGGAATTGATTCTGCATGCACTGGAAAGTCACTTATCTGTGGCCACCATTGTAGTAAGTGTTGAGGGATCATAAAGAAGAGTAACATACAGTACTTGCCCTCAAGGAAGATACAGATTCCAAACTTTAATGCTAAGAGGACCTCAGCCCATCTAGAATTATAGACCAGGACCCTCATTTTGCATATGAGGAAACTGAGGCCCAGAAAAGCAGTGACCTGCCAAGAATTCCTTAAGAATGCCTCTCTCTATAACAAATAATCCAGAAATGGATCTTGAATTGAGAGAGTGCATTCTGTAATTTAAGGCTTTAGAAAACTGATAACAGATAATTATTTCGCGCCTGTCATGTGCAATATGTGGTAAAGAGGTTGAATATGGCCAAGAAGTTACGATCTAGTTCAGCAAAAAAAGGACACACATGAGAACGTAAATAATGAAAGAAAATAATATAATACAAGTAACTTTTCTGGAGTATCTTCTTATACTTTATTCTAATACTTTATACATCTAGCTCATTAAATCCAGAGGACAACCTGACGAGGAAGGATTATTTATTTCGCAGAGGAGGAAACAAAGTCAGAAAAGTTAAAAGTTGGACCGAGATTTCACAGCTAGTGAGTGATGGAGTCAGAATTCAAGGCCAGCTATGTATGACTGATTCCAGCTTTTGTATTCCAGCCCACTACACAATGGAAAGAGTATATCGTGTCTCATGAACTGCCAACCGAGGAGAGAAGAGGATCTTGACTTCAGAGGAAAGAGAACTCTCTAAAGCCTAGACTGTAGCAAAGTGGGACCCCAGGACTGAGGATTTGGACAGGCAGAAGAAAAGGGATTAGGATCCCTGGGAAATGGGAATGGTGGGAAAACATACGAGCTTTCTAGTTGGAGTAGAATCCACAAGGATTCAAGAGCAAGTCGTTTCCCCTGGGAGGGGTTTCCAGAAAACCCCTCTACGATAGAGAGAAAGTGAGACGGGGGAGCAAGAAGCGAATAAAACATGCATTTTGAAGCAGGTTACCACTGTGGGCTCTGATCCTCCAGGGAACCTGCCTGCAGTTACCCGACCTGAGGGGTGAGGAAGCTGAACTTTATCCACCAGCCCATCTGTTATCAGTTGAGAGCTCCTTCTGGGAGCAGTAACTCTTTATCTTTTTTACATTTGACCACCCGCCTAAGGCCGCCTACCACAGCCATCACTGCCATGAGCGCTTAGGGCACTGAACTGGCCCTCTTTGATTGTTGGTGGTATCTTTGATTCCAGCCTCCTTTCCCTGTTCTCATCTGACTCGGTGGGTCCGCTGACAACATGGGTTATGTTATTAACAAAATTAGAGCTTTGTTCCTTTCATCTGAGCAGCTCAAAGCATTCCACTAAAACCACCTCGGTAATTCTCAAAATACCTTCAGGCAGCCAAGAGGCAGAATGGTCTCATCGTCGGTGAAAGGGGAAGACATTCAGGTCCCACGGCATTCTATGATTTATTTACCTTTGGGGCCAGGATCAGTATGCACCCAGTCTGGTCAAAAGGACACGGTCCTAGAAGGGGAAATTTGAAATCATTAGGAAAGGATTTCTTTTGACAGTTCTAGGATGGCAGGAAGTACCTGCTGAAGCTCCCACACCAAACAGAGTTGTTCAGAAAAATCAAACACCCTAATTCCTTCCAACCCAGAGTTTGCTCGCATTTTTACACGCGCTCAGCACATCTGGGAGCGACTTGTGTCAAAACGCGTAAAATGTTTCAAGTACGGTAATAAACTCAGCGCTACAAGAAAAAATTGGATGAGACAGAAAAAAATTAATCCAAAATTTTCCCCAAGTGACTTTTTCCTGCCTTTTTTAACACTAAAAATGCTACTTTTTAGTATTTTTATAAAAAATAACACGTATGCATTGAAAAAAATTATATTACAAGAAAGAAAAATTATATTACATGTAAATAGGAAAAATGTAAAAGTTGTTCAAATTCCCATCACCTTAAGATAACAATCATTAACCTTTTGTTGACCATCCTTGTATAATTCATTTTATACATGTAGACACACACTCATACATCTAGATCATTTAACAAAAATGGAATCATATCATGCAAGCTTTTTTAAGATTGTTGAATTTCCCCTTTCATCCCCAATCCCTACTTTTTCGCAGATAACCAGTGTTAACAACTTAGTATATATCCTTCTCCAGGCTCAAATAATTATAGACACACATGTATACAGCCCGTATTACAACATTTCATCAATTGGTCTAATAATGCCGTTTATGGTTGATTTTTCCCAGTTCAGGATCCAGCCCAGGATCATAAATGATGCTTAGTCATCAGGTCTCTTGAGTTGCCTTCTATGTGGAACAGTCCACATTCTTTCTTTTAGTTTCTTGATCTTGACCTTTTAGAAGCATATGGGCCATTTATTTTGTACGATGTCTCTCAATTTGGGTTTGTCTGGCGTTTCTTCACAATCAAATCCAGGATAGAGCCCTCACCAGCTTTCAGCCAGGTGCACACAGGCAGCGTTGCTGAATCTACAAGACACCTGCCTGGGTCGAATCCACGGCTGCTGCTTCTCTGTTCCTCACACGGCTTTGAAGAAGCAAGTCTGTACCGCCTCCAGCTGCAGGTGCTGGATCAAGCTGGAATGTGCCTCAGGCCAAAACTGACACCCGAATACGGATACTTGTTAACTGAGAAGCAAAAAAAAGTAGGCACTCCGATTTCAAGAAGCAAAAATTGTGAAGAGGTGCAAAGGCTCCAGGACTATTTTGTTGATCACTTGTAAAATGTGCAACAGAACAGTAGACAGTAAAATAATGGTAAAAGGAGAAACTTCCTGTGAGTGAGGAGAAGCAATGCTACCACTCCAAAGATTAAACTGCAGGAAGACACAGGAGACTAGAGCTCTGAGTTCTGCAAGTCAGCTTCCAATGGCAAGGGCGCCACCTTGGTTCTCGGAACACCTACATCTGGCCAGTCAACACCCGTTTGCGCCTCGAAGGATATGAGTAAAACAAAGGAACACTTCTCTCAGCTGAAAATGCTGCTTACTCAGAAGGAATTCCAAGAGAATCCAAAGTGGATGTCAGAAATTTCTTGTCTCCTCTGTAAAGAATGGATTTCAAGAAATGTCCAATGCTATTTCTGAACTAAAGCTAGTCAATGAAACAACTTGTTTGACTTTTCTTTATCCTCTGAGTGCATGGAAACCAGATCCAAGAACAAGCTTTTTTTGGCATCCTTGGCATTTCTGGGAAATAAAAACCTCATTGGAATGAATAACTGAAACCTACCTACCTCGAAGGTTGTTATGAGATCAGAAAAATATATGAAAGTACCTTGTAAATAGTAAATTCCATTAATTGTATTCTACTCTTTTTCCCTTTTCTCAGCCATCTTCACTATTTATATCATTTTCTTCCAAAAGGAAATTGAGACCTTCATGAGTGTGTCTGCTTATGAAGATTTCTTCTGGGAGTCAACAGCCTGATCGCTACGTCAGAAAAACTGTGTGTCCTTGCTCTCCCACAAACGTGTACATAGCTATGCATTAGTAAAATCTAGGGACTATTCCTATTTTGCGTATAAAAATCTCAGATATTCTTAATTATAAATGATTCAATAAGATAAAGAGTACAAATATATTTTCTAGAAATTCTCATTTTTATAACTTGCTGTTGTTCCTATAATAACATTTCACCTTAAGAGACTTATTAGTTCTAGTACAACTTATTTCTGGGTTTAAAATTATTTCAAAACATAACATAGTAACTTATACATTAGCTATTTTGTGTCTTTTCGGAAACAACATAGATGCAAGCTTTTTTAATAAGTGAGGATTGTTTGCAACCCTTCTATTTAGGTCATTTAGATACATTGAAAAAAAATCAGGTCATGCATTTTTGGTAGGAGTATCAGTGAAGTGACGCTGTGTCTTTCTCAGCATCAGGTCAAAAGGTCAAGGATGCTGCTTTGTCCCGATATTGGTGATGTTCGTTTGGATCATAAGGGTAAGATGGTTCCCCCAGTTTTCCCAATATGAAGTTGTTATTTTCTTTTGTAATTAATAAATACAAAGACTATAAATATCTTGCTCTTTATCAAACTCTCGTCCACTGATTTTAGTATCTATTGATTTCTTAATTCTATCTTCCTCCCTTCTTTCCCCTTCCTCTCTCTCTCTTTCTCTCCCTCTCTCTCTGTCTCTCTCTCTCTCTCCCTCTCTGTTCCTCCCTCCTTTCTTGGCATATGAGGGTGAGGAGAGCTTACCGTCTTCCCCATTTATGTATCTATTCACTGGTTTATTTATATCAGTATGGCTTCATAGATGCTTATTCCATGGGTTATAATCTATTATTATCAATAGTTATTTTGGTATTCAAATTGTTCCAGATTTGGCTATCAAGAGCGCCTTCAGGCTGACTCCTATGTGGTTGGACATGATTCAGTCATTTCGGAGCACTTGCCTCCCCAGTAACTGACTCAATCAGATGTTCCAGGCTCCTTCTGCGCTTCCCCATCCCAGCCCTAGAATCCATCAGTTCTCTAAGGGGTCCTAGTTCCTTTTAGTGGAAAATATGTATGTGTTTCTACAGCTTTATTTCTATCTTTGTAAAAACATAGACGTGTATTTATCTTTCTCAATGTTAAAAACCATGTTTTTAAACTGAGGCATGCAATTTTAATCAAAACCTGCAGGCTATAGTGCATGCTTCTCTCTTTCCATGTCTGTAGTACCTTTCTCCCATTATCCTCAATACATTTATTCATTTCCTCAAGCCTAAAATACAAAAAAATTTTCAGAATTGCTAACTTATGGCACCAGGAAAAGCAAACCCGCAAACTAGAGTTAAATAATTATTTACAGTTCTTTCCTTTTTTTTTTTTTCCCCGAGGAAGATTAGCCCTGAGCTACCGTCCACCACCAATCCTCCTCTTTTTGCTGAGGAAGACTGGCCCTTAGCTAACATCTGTGTCCGTCTCCCTCTACTTTATATGTGGGATGCCTGCCACAGCATGGTTTGATAAGCGGTGCACAGGTCCCCACCCAGAACCTGAACCAGTGAACCCTGGGCTGCCGAAGCAGAGTGTGCGAACTTTACCACTGCACTACTGGGCAGGTCTCTACAAGCTCTTTCTTTTTAATTTTAGATAATTTAAAATAAAAAGAGAGAGAGAGTGGACAGCCTTGCTGTGTTCCTAACCTTGGGAGGAAAGCATCAAATATTTCATCATTAAGTATGAAGTTACCCTTAGGATTTTTATAGATGCCCTTTATCAGGTTAAGGAGGTTTCCTTCTATTTCCAGTTTGCTGAAAGTTTTTATGTATATGGATGTTGAATTTTGTAAGATGTTCTTTCTGCACCTATTGAAATGCTTAGGTTTTTTTTCTTTATTGTGTTAATATGATCTATTATATTAATTGATAATTGAATGCTAAAAAAAAATACACATTTCTGAGATAATCCCCACTTGGTCAGAATGAATTGTCCTTTTCATATATTGCTGGATTTAAATTACTAATATTTTGTGAAAAAATTTGCATCTATGTTCACAAGGGTTATTGCTTAGAGATTTTCTGTTTTTTTGGTCACGTTTCTCTCGGGTTTTGGTGTCAGGATTCTCCTGACCTCATAAAACAAGATGGGAACTGTTCCTTCGTCTGTTTTTCTGAGAGAGTTTTGTATAGTTGATATTATTTCTTTATCACATGTTTGATAGAATTCACCAGTCAATGATTTGGTCCTGGAGTTCTATTTGAGGAAAACTTTGTGATATCAAATTCAATGTCTTCAACAGATATATAACTATTATTTTCTATTTCATCTTGTGTCATTTTGGGTAAGTTATATTTTTCAAGGAATTTTTCTATTTCATTCAAGTTGTTCATAATATTCTATTATTATCCATTTAATGTCTAGAAGACCATTTATTGTGGATATTGTCGATTTTTGCAATTAGTCTCGCTAAGGGTTTATCAATTTATTAATTTTTTCAGAAAACCAACTTCTTGCCTTGTTAATTTAAGCAATTGCTTCTTTTCTTTTCTTTTTTTTTTCCTTCTCCCCAAAGCCCCCCAGTAAATAGTTGTATATTGTAGTTGTAGGTCCTTCTAGTTGAGATGCTTATTTTCTATTTCATTGATATCTGCTGTCATGTTTATAATTACTTTCCGTATATTTACTTTGAGTTGAATTTGCTCATCTTTTTCTAGATTCTTAAGGTATAATCTTAGGTTGATTTTAAACCTTTTTTCTTTTTTAATATAAGTATTTAAAACTACCACTGTCCCTCTATGGACCACCTTAGCTGCATCCCACAAATTTTGATGTGTTGTATCTTCATTATCAGAGTTCAAAATATTTTCTGATTTTTCTTGTGATTTCTTCTTTTATCCATGTTTTATTTACAAGTGAGTTGTTTAATTTCTACATATCTTATAGTTATTTAATTAATTCCAGATTTCTAATTTAATTATTTTGTGGTCAGAGAACATATTCTGTAAGATTTCAATTATTTTCAGTTTATTAAAACTTATCTTTTCAAGCATAGACTTGGTCTGTCATGGGTGCCAGTACCCTTGGAAGGAATGTGTTTCTGTACTTCTTGCATGTGGTGTTCTTTAAATGTCACTTAGGTCAAGCTGGTTGATAATTTTGCCAGGTCTTTTATATCCTTACTAATTTTTCCTCTAGTTGTTCTATCAGTTACTGAGGGAAAGGTGTTAAAATCGCCAACTATGACTAGGGGTTTGTCTCTTTTCCCTTTAGTTCTGTCAGTTTTGGCTTCATGTTTTTGAAACCCTGTTATTAGGAGCATACACATTTATGATTACTTAATCGTTGTGTATGCCTAATGAATTGGCCATTTTATTATTATAAATGTTCTTCTTTTCTCTGCTTATATTCCTTGTCTTGAAGTCAATTTTGTCTAGTATTATTTTAGCAAGCCCAGCTTTCTAATGTGTGCTCCTTGCATGGTATGTCTTTTTCCATTATTTGACCTTTAACCCCTCTGATACTTTACACAAGGGTAACTCTTTCAAACAGCATGTAGTTAGGTCTTGCTTTTTTATCTAGTCTGACAATCTCTGTTTTTAATTGGAGTATTTAGTACATTTACATTTAATGTAATTATTGACATGATTGGATTTAGGTCTACCATTTTATTTGTTTTCTATTTGTCTCATCTGATATTTCGGTTCTTTATTACTCCTTTCCTGCCTTCTTTTGATTTTTTCAAAAAAAAATTATATTTCATTTTAACTCCTCTACTGGCTTTTCAACTATACCTCTTTTCCTTATTTTTTAGTGGTTTCTCTAGGGATTGAAAGATGCATACTTAACTTGTCACAGTATTTACAGTTAATATAGTATAAATTTTTAAGTCCTGAAATATTATAGTTATATTTACCTCTGTTTTTGTGCAATTGATCTCATATAACCACATGTATTACAAACCACAAAAATATAGTGACATAATTTTTGCTTTAAATAATCATATGTTATGTGAAGATATTAAGAGAAGAAAAAATAGTCTTTTATATTCAGCCACATACTTAACATTCCTGTTAATAATAATAGTAAATAGACTCTATTTATTCCTTTCTGTAGATCTGCATTTCCACTTGATGTCACTTTCTTAAAGAATTGCTAAAGACAGCTTTACTTTATCTGAAATTATCTTAGTTTACTTTCATTTTCTAAGGATATCTTGATTGGATTTTGAATTCTGGGTTAGTAGGTGGTTTTTCCTGAGTACTTTAAAGGTGTTATTCCAGAGACAGTGTCAAGATGGCAGCATAGGTGGACTCTGAACTCACCTTCTCCCATGGACGCAACCAATTTACAACTACTCTTGGAACAATTACCCCTGAGAGAGAACCAAAAACTGAGTGTAAAGAATCCCAACAACAAGGGACAGTGCTGACTGAGGTGGAAGAGGCAGAAATTCCTTTCTGGAGAGAAAAATGCCACCTTTGACCCACAGCACTTCACACCTGACTGGGAGCAATCTTAAGGTATGAAGCCTTCCTTGGAGGAGTGGGGTATCTGAGCGGGGGGAGCGTTACCACAATAAGCAGCTTTTGGACTCAGCAAAACTGAGACAAGTGTCATAATATCTGGCTTTGCTGGCTATTAACAACAATGGAGAATACCTCCAGAAAAGCTATCAGACATAAGGGAAGAGAAAGCTTGCTTTTAAAGGGCCCATGCACAAATTCACTTGTTTCAGAAAGCAACCTAAAATCACCAGGAAGAAAGGTGAAGAGTCCTTTGGTGAAAAGAGACTCACTTGATAGGCTCTGGGTGCATCTTGGTGAGAGGTGAGACCTCCCCAGGGACTGAGACTTTGGTGGCAGCTATTATTGTGACCTAGTACAGGTGTGCTGACATAGATGCTGGCAGAAGCCATTGGAGTTCTTCCCCTGGCCTGTTAGCCCAGATGTCTGCCCCACCCACTAGTGCACTGACTTAATCCAACTCAGCCAGGGCAGGCAGCCCACCCTAAAGACTGGCGCGACCCAACAACAAGCCTTGGGCAACTTGTGGGCCCACATAGGCGAGGTGCCTGGAACCTCTGCAGCGAGGTGGGTGGGGCCACCTCTGTAGGGCAGGCATGTGCTAGGAGCAGGCCTGCATTGGTGGAGTGTGTGAGGTCTCTGCAGTGGGGTGACTGAGTCCGCTTCAGCGGGTTGGGATGCACACATGGGGCAGGTCTGTGTTGACAGGATGGGTGGCCCTGCAGGCACTGGGGCTTATCAGCTGCAGCAGCTTTGTGCTTCTCAAACAGCCACATAGGGGATCAGCCCCACCTTCCAAAGCCTGAAAGAAATGGGTGCTCCTGTGCCTGGGACCAGCCCCACTGATCTGCAATCCTGAGACAGCCTTGCAGGCTGGAGGCATATAGCAATTTTAAGCCCCTGAGTATAGCAACCAGCCATGCTGGGGGTCTACTCACATAACAGAAAAGCTGCAGCATGAATGTGCTGTTAGACCTTGCAGCCAACTGTGATTGGGCTCCCCAAGCCCAATAAAGTGACTGAAGGGTCCATGGTAGCCACACACAGCTGAGCATTACAACCAGCTGGCAGGAGGACAGCCTAACCTCCCCCAGGCACCTGCAACAAGAGCAACCCTGCCACAAGAGAGGGATACACATAGCCCACACAGGGAATACTTCTGGAACATTTGGAACTGGTGACAAGAGGGAAGCACACCGCTGGGACTCATAAGCCATCTCTTACATAAGGCCACCTCTTCAAAATCAGGAGATATAGCTGACCTAACTAATATATAGATATACACACAGAGAAAGAGGCAAAATGAGGAGACAAAGGAATACATTCCAAGTAAGGGAACAGAACAAAACCCCAGAAAAAGAGCTAAGTGAAACAGAGATAAACAATCTATCTGACAAAGAGTACAAACTAATAGTCATAGGGCTGCTCACTGATCTTGGGAGAAGAATGGATAAACTCAGTGAGAACTTCAACAAAGAATTCAAAAATATAAAAAAGAATCAAAAATGAAGAATACAGAAATGAAAAATTCACTAGAGGGACTCAATTACAGAGTAGATGATAAAGAAGAATGGATAAGTGAGCTGGACAAAAGACTAGAGGAAATCACCCAAGCTGAAAAGATAAAAGAAAAAAGAATTTAAAAGAATGAGGACAGCCTAAGGGACCTCAGGGACAACATCAAGCACACTAACATCTGTATTATAGGTGTCCCAGAAGGAGAAGAGAGAGACAAAGGGGCAGAGAATCTATTTGAAGAAATAATAGCTGAAAATGTTCCTAACCTAAGGAAGGAAACAGACATTCAGGTACAGGAAGCCCAGAGAGCACCAAACAAGATAAACCCAAAGAGGCCCACACAAAGACACATTATAATTAAAATGTGAAGAATTAATGATAAAGAAAGAAATCTAAAAGCTGCAAGAGGAAGGCAACAAGTTACATACAAAGGAAACCACATAAGGCTGTCGGATTCATCAGCAGAAACCTTACAGGCTAGAAGGGAATGACACGGTATATTTAAAGCGCTAAAGGAAAAAAACCTACAGTCAAGAATACTCTACCTGGCAAGGTTATCAGTCAGAATGGAAGGAGAGATAAAGAGTTTCCCAGACAAGCAAAAACTAAAGGAGTTTGTCACCAAGTAACCCGCTTTACAAGAAATGCTAAAAGGACTTATTTAAGTGGAAAAGAGAAGACCACAAATAGGAATAAGAAAATTATCAAAAAGAAAAAAAGCAATAAAATCACAGGTAAAGGCAAATATACAGTAAAAGTAGCAGATCAACCACCTATGAAGCTAATGAGAAGATCAAAAGAAAAATGTACTAAAATTATCTATTTCCATAATAAGAGAGAAGCAGATACACATGCACCAAAAAAGAGGTTAGATATGATATCAAAAATATAAAATGTGAGAGGAGGGGAGTAAAAGAATAGAGCTTTTAGCAAGAGATCAAACTAAAGACAGCATCAACTTAGTATAGATTGCAATCACAAACAGGAAACCTCTAATAAATACACAAAAAATTAGGAGAAAGGAGCCCAAACGTAATACTAAAGCCATCAAACCACAAGGGAAGAGAACAAGAAAGGAATAGAGAAGAACTACTAAAACACCCAGAAAAAAGTAACAAAATGGCAATAAGTACATTCTTATCTATAGCTATTTTAAATGTCAGTGGACTAAATGCTCCACTCAAAATGCAGAGGTCGCCAATCGGATAAAAAAACAAGACCCATGTATATACTGCATACAAGAGACACACTTCAGACCTAAAGACACTCACAAACTAAGTGAAGGGATGAAAAAAGTTGCTCCATGCAAATGGCAAAGAAAAGAAAGTGAGGGTAGCAATACTTATATCAGACAAAATAGACTTTAAAACAAAAACTGTAACAAGAGACAAAGAAGGGCACTACATAATGATAAAGGGAAAAATCCAACAAGAGGATATAACACTTGTAAATATCTATGCACCCAGCATAGGAGCACCTAAATATATAAAGCAATTATTAACATAAAGGGGGTGAATATGCAGCAACCCAATAATAGTAAGGGACTTTAACACTCCACTTACACCAATGGATAGATCATCCATACAGAAGATAAATAAGGAAACATTGGCTTTAAATGACACCATAGACCAGATGGACTTAGTAGATAAATACGAAACACTCCATCAAAAACCACAGAATACACATTCTTTTCAAATGCACATGGAACATTCTCCAGGATAGATCACAAATTAGGCCACAAAACAAGTCTCAATAAATTTAAGAAGATTGAAATAATACCAAGCATCATTTCTGACCACACCGGTATGAAACTAGAAATCAACTACATGAAGAAAATAAGATAAGCCATGAATATATGGAGATTAAACAAAATGCTACTGAACAACGATGGGGTCAAAAAGAAATCAAAGGAGAAATCAAAACATATCTAGAGACATAAAGAAAATGAGAATATGACAGGCCAAAATTTATGGGATACAGCAAAAGTCATTCTAAGAGGAAAGTTTATAGCAATACATGCCTACTTCAGCAAACAAGAAAAAAATCTCAAATAAGCAATCTAATAGTGCACCTAAAGGAACTGGAAAAAGAAGAACAAACAAAGCCCAAAATCAGTATAAGGAGGGAAATAAAAAAATTGGAGCAAAGTAAATGAAATAGAGACTAAAAGAACAATAGAAAAAAGTCAATGAAACTAAGAGCTGGTTCTTTGAAAAGATAAACAAAATTGAGAAACCTTTAGTTAGACTCACCAAGGAAAAAAGAGAGAAGGTTCAAATAAATGAAATCAGAAATGAAAGAGGAGATATTGCAACAGACACCTCAGAAATGTGAAAGATTATAAGAGAATAACCATGAAAAGCTATATGCCAACAAATTGGATAATCTAGAAGAAATGGATAAGTTCTTAAAATCATACAACCTTCCAAAACTGAATCAAGAAGAAATAGAGAATTTGAATAGACCAGTCACCAGTAAGGAGATCAAAACAGTAATGAAAAACCTCCCGAAAAATAAAAGTCCAGGACCAGACAGCTTTGCTGGTGAATTCCAGCAAGCCTTCAAAGAAGACTTAATACCTATCCTTCTCAAACTCTTCCAGAAATTGAAGAGGAGGGGAGGCTTCCGAACACGTTCTATGAAGCCAACATTACCCTGATACCAAAACCAGACAAGGACAACACAAAAAAGAAAATTACAGGCCAATATCACTGATGAATATCGGTGCAAAAGTCCTCAACAAAATACTAGCAAATCGAATATAACAATACATTAAAAAGGTCATACACCATGATCAAGTGGGATTTATTCCAGAGATGCAGGGATGGTTCAACATCTGCAAATCAATCAATGTGATACACCACGTTAACAAAATGAAGAATAAAAGTCACACGATCAGGGGCCAGCCCAATGGTGCAGTGGTTAAGTGCACATGTTCCGCTTCGGCGGCCTGGGGTTCACCGGTTCAGATCCCGGGTGTGGACATGGCACCGCTTGGCAAGCCATGCTGTGGTAGGCGTCCCACATATAAAGTGGAGGAAGATGGGCACGGATGTTAGCTCAGGACTAATCTTCCTCAAAAAAAGAAAAATCACACGATCATCTCAATAGATGTGGAGAAAGCACTTAACAAGATACATCATTTATGATAAAAAGTGAATAAAATGTGTATAGAAGGAAAGTGCTTCAACATAATAAAGGCCATATATGACAAACCCATAGTTAATGTCATTCTCAGTGGAGAAAAACTGAAAGCTATCCCTCTAAGAACAGGAACCAGACAAGGATGCCCACTTTCACCACTCTTGTTTAGCATAGTATTGGAAGTCCTAGCCAGAGCAGTCAGACAAGAAAAAGAAATAAAAGAGATCCAAATTGGAAAGGAAGAAGTGAAACTGTCACTATTGGCAGATGACATGATTTCATATATGGAAAACCCTAATGAATCCATCAAAAAACTATTAGACATAATAAATGAAGACCGTAAAGTTGTAGGATACAAAATCAACATACAAAAATCAGTTGTGTTTCTATACACTAACAATGAAGTAGCAGAAAGAGAAATTAAGAATACAATCCCATTTACAATTGCAACAAAAAGAATAAAGCACCTAGGTATAAACAACCAAAGAGGTGAAAGACCTCTTTGAAAACTATAAAACATTGTTAAAAGAAATTGAAGAAGACACTAAGAAATGGAAAGATATTCTGTGCTCTTGGATTGGAGGAATTAACATAGCTAAAATGTCCATACTTCCTAAAGCAATCTATAGATTCAGTGCAATGCCTGTCAAAGTTCCAATGACATTTGTCACAGAACTAGAACAGAGAATCCTAAATTTATATGGAACAACAAAAGACCCCGAATAGCCAAAGGAATCCTGAGAAAAAAGAACTAAGCTGGAGATATCACACTCCCTGATTTCAAAATATACTACAAAGCTATAGTAACCAAAACAGCATGGTACTGGCACAAAAACAGACACACAGATCAATGGAACAGAATTGATAGCCCAGAAATAAACCCACACATCTGTCAACAGCTAATTTTTGACAAGGGAGCCTAGAACATCCAATGGAGAAAGAAAAGTCTCTTCAACGAATGGTGTTGGGAAAACTGGACAGCCACATGCAAAAGAATGAAAGCAAACCATTATCTTACACTGTACAAAAACATTAACTCAAAATGGGGCTGGCCCAGTGGCATAGTGGTTAAGTTCATGTGCTCCACTTTGGCAGCCCGGGGTTTACTGGTTCAGATCCTGGGCGCAGACCTAGCACCGCTCATCAAGCTGTACTGTGTCAGGCGTCCCACATAAAATAGAGGAAGATTGGCACAGATGTTGGCTCAGCAACAATCTTCCTCACAAAAAAAAAAACGCAAACAAACAAACAAAAACCCTCAAAATGGATTAAAGACTTGAATGTAAGACCTGAAACCATGAAACTTTAGAGGAAAACAGGCCATACACTCTTTGACATCAGTCTTCACAGCATATTTTCAAGTACAACATCTGACCGGGCAAGGGAAACAATAGAAAAATAAACAAATGGGACTGCATCAAACTAAAAGTCCTCTGCACAGCAAAGGAAACCATCAACAAAATGAAAAGACAGCCTAAAAATTGGGAGAAGATATTTACAAGCCATATATCTGATAGGGTTTAATATCCAAAATATATAAAGAACTCATACTTCTCAATAACAAAAGTACTAACAACCCAATTAAAAAATCAGCAAAAGATCTGAACAGACATTTCTCCAAAGAAGATACACAGATGGCCAACAGGCACATGAAAAGATGTCCAACATCGCTAATCATTAGAGAAATGTAAATCAAAACTACAATGAGATATCACCTCACAGCCATCAGAATGACTATACTTAACAAGACAGGAAATAATAAATGTTGGAGAAGATGTGGAGCTGAGGGAAATCTCATACACTGCTGGTGGGAGTGCAAACTGGTACAGCCACTGTGGAAAACAGTATGGAGATTCCTCAAAAAATTAATAATAGAACTACCATACCATCCAGCTATTCCACTGCTGGATATTTATCCAAAGAACATGAAAACATGAATGCATAAAGATATAAGCACCCCTATGTGCACTGCAGCATTATTCACAGTAGCCAAGACTTGGAAGCAACCTAAGTGCCCATCAAGGGATGAATGGATAAAGAAGATTTGGTATATACACAATGGAATACTACTCGGCCACAAAAAAGGATGAAATCTGGACATTTGTAACAACATGGATGGACCTTGAGGGTATTATGCTAAGTGAAATAAATCAGAGGGAGAAAGTCAAATATCATATGATCTCACTCATAAATAGAAGATAACAACAACAAACACATAGAGACAAAAATTGGATTGGTGGTTACCAGAGGAAGGCAAAGGGCTGATTAGGCATATGTGTGTGATGATGGATTGTCATTAGTCTTTAGGTGGTAAACCTGATGTAATCTACACAGAAATCAAAATATAATGATATACACCTGAAATTTACATAATGTTATAAACCAGTGTTACTGCAATAAAAAATAAAAAAATAAAGGTGTGATTCCATTGTCTTCTGGTATCTGTTGTTTCTGATGAGAAGCGAGCTGTCATTTGTGCTATTGTTCCCCAATGTGTGATACATCATAAAAAGTGCTACTCTTAAGACTTTTTTCAATTTGATTGTGATGTGCCCAAGTGTTGTTTTCATTTATCTTGCTTAAGTTTCAGAGCTTCTTAGATCTGTAAGTTTACATTCTTCACACAATTTGGGAAAATTTTGATCATTATTTTTTCAAACATTTTTATATGGTCCATTCTCTCTCTCCCTCCTCTCCTTCTGGGACTCCAATTCCACGTGTGTCAAACCGCTTGATATTGTCCCACAGGGTAATGAGGCTCTGTGTATTTACTTTTTAAAAAGTCTTTTTCCTGTGTGTTCTTCAATCAGATAACTTCTATTGACCCGTCTTCAAGTTCACTGACCCTTTCTTTTGCCGTCTCCAATTGCCATTAAACCTATCCAATGCATTTTTTGTTTCAGTTATTTTATATTTCAGTCCTGGAATTTCTATTTGGTTCCTTTTTAGAGTTTTCTTACTGAGCTTTGTCCATTTGTTGATATATTATGATCATATTTTCCTTTAAGTCCTTCAACACTTTTACAAATACTCTTAAAGTCCTTGTTTGCCAATTCCAACATCTGACTTATCTCGTGGTTGGTTTCTGTTCATTTATTTTTTTTCTTCTTCATGGGTCACATTTTCTTTCTTCTTCACAGGTCTGGTATTTTTTTATTGTTGCTGGACATTGTAAATTCTACTTTGTTGAGAGCATGGATTTTGTTATCTTAGTTTAGATTTTTTTTTTTTTAGACAGTTAATTTACTGACAGAGCAGCTTGAGCTTTTCAAAGTTTGCTTTTAAGTTTTGTAATGTGATCTAGAGAGTAGGCTTCACTCTATGGTTAGAATAACCCTATCCATAGAATGTTGACTTTTTAGAATGTTGAGTGCCCAGGATGCTCAGTGAGGTCTCTGCACTATGGATGGTTGGAATTCCTATGTCTCTCAGGACTGTGAAACCTCCAGGCCTAGTAGGGTCTTGTCCTTCCATTTACAGTTCAAAATATGAGCAAAGAGGTAAGGAGATCTCTAAGCAGGGTTTTGGAGCTCCTTTTATGCACAGCTGCCTTCATTCTGATACCATGCTCCACAAACTCCAGCTCCCTGGCAGCCCTGAACTCTATCCTCTGCCTCCGTAGGTCACTAGATCTATGATATACACTTAGACCATAGATAGATTCTCTGCCTCCACAGACTACTAAAGTAGTGTGGCCTCCGTCTGCCTGTTGTCCAACATCCAAAAAGAGCTGACAGATATTTTGACCAGTTTTCTAACCATTTATGGAGAGAGGGTCAGTTAGGTACCCATTACTCTTTCATGTCCTGTAGTGGAAATCTCATGATAGATTCTTATAAATGTTCTGTGGATGCAGGCTCAGCTGTGTCCTACCAGGGAAATGAATGCAGTACAGGACTGCCATTTCTCCCATGGATCACTGGGTTTCCTCAGACCATGCCCCTTCCAGGAGGACCTTCCTGATGCTCACCCAGGTTCTCCACCCCTGATCTTCAGACTCTTCCACCCAGAGAAGAGCCTTATGCTGGCTTCCTGTCTGGACACTGGCAAGGTCAGAGGCTAGCTCATTCACTAAGTCTCAGCAGTTTATTGTGTCCAGCTTAGAAGTAGAAGTTGATAGTTAAACTGAAATAGGAAGGGAACAGTGCAGACTTACTCAAATTGCCATTTTTCTACCAAACTCAACTTAATTACAATCCTTCCATAGATGAATAAGAGGAAAGTTTGTTGAGTAGCCTTAAATACAGAAAATGAGTTTATATTTTTTATTCAATGCTCATTCAAAGAAAACTCCTGGCCAAGATTCCTTTTATTATGTAAACCTATAATTAAATATTTGAGTCTTTTAATACCTACTTATAGATGAAATTTAAGCAGTCTTGGGTTTAGATTAGAGTCCTCCAGTCGCCTCCCCACTGCCTAGCACAACATTCAGTAGTAAATGTTGATGATGATGAAAACCCACATTTGAAAAAATGCCCAATGCTGGTGACAAAGTGAAACAGCAGAACTCTCATCTACTGCCTCCATCCAGGTCTTTGGTATTATTCTGAAGAGGACAGGTACAAAAGCATTCACTGAAGCATTGGGTTTTTTAATAGTAAAAAGAATAAAAACTTGAAACAATCTGTATGTCCATTAGTAAGAGACAAGATAATGAAGTGGAATATTTAGAACCATAGAATAAACATAAATTTCAAAAAAATATGATGTTGAATGAAAAGAAATTTGCTGAAAGTTACATATATATGATATCTTTCCTATGAATTATAACAGGATATATTATGTATAGTTGTATACATGTATACTAAAATTCCAAAAAAAATTCAAAGGGATGCTAAACACAAAATTCAGGATATTTATACTTTCTGCGAGGGAAGGAGGAAGGAAGGAAGATAAAGAGGATCAAGAGTTTAAGTTGTATAGTTGATACAAGGGAGATTATTATATTTTTGTTATATTATTATCTAAATCTTTTTGTACCTCTGCAGTATTTCTTAATAGTTTTTGGAAGAATAAGATTACTTTTCATTTCCTTACCCCAATTTGTTTAGAAATGAACAAAGTCGTTTTCAAACAATGTATTTTCTCAAATAAAAGTCTACCCTCTGGAAACCACCAAATGTCCAGGAGTTTCCCTTTTGACATTTCCTATGCTATCACAGTGGGTCTCTTTCCGGCCTCGTCCTCTCTTGATGAGGGACGTCCGCATAGTAAGACACAGAACAGCACTTTATTAGGAAGGTTTAATGTTGAGGTTTAGGCAAAACACGGGTGCTATCAAGCACAGGTTAAAAGTAATACCTAGAAAAGAAGAAAGGCGTGTTTAATTTACTAGAAAAACGCAAATAAGGTAAAGTGCTAAGTTAAGACATTAATGTTGCCGGAGCCCCATGATGACTCTGTCTACGTGTGAAACCATCATCACAGTAAAAGTTTACCATGGTACTTGATCTCAACCAGCTCTTCTCTGATAAATATTTACTATCCCCCCAGCAAAGGAGAAAGTGGATAATAAAAATTCCACTCTCTAAGCTTTGGTATCTTAAAAGTGAAATCAATCTAACTGTTCAAATTAACACAGGTGTTCAGTGAGCTTGAAGCAAAGCTTTGAAAAATCTCTTGTAGGCTGAGAAAAAGACTATGCAAGAGGAGAACTGAGAAGGAAAAAGAAGACCAAAGGAGTCTAAATTATACTAAAAAATGTAAGGCTTGAACCTTAAAAGCATTGGGTACCCAAGGTAAAGTTGAGTAATGTTGATGAACTATATCTCATGCAGGCATCCACGGAGACCCAGGCATGTGCTATAGACTATACGGATGCAAAGATGAGTTAGGACTAGTCTCTGATGTTAATTGTAGTGACCAAAAGGTAACTAAGGACGCTCCCACAGAGCAGATAATTGCCACAATGATGGTGCACATGATAGAGCAGAGGGCCACAGATGAAAGAATAACTTATTGTGAACAGTTTCACAGGGAAGCTGGCCTTTCATCTGGAGCTTTACTGAAACTCTACTCATCCTAAGTCAAAGGGATGAAAAGAAAATTCCAAAACCAAAGATGAAAGACAACCATCACAGCATTGTTTAACTATTTGAAAAAGGGGCATGAATGAAGAACTATTTTTAAAAATATGTGTTATGAGCTGAAGTGTGTCCCGTTCCCCCTCAAATTCATATGTTGCAGTCCTGAACCCCGCTGCCTCAGAATGTGACTGTATTTGGAGATCGGGCCCTTAAAGATGGTGGGCCCTAATCCGTTTTCACAGACACACACAGAGGAAGATTATGTGAAGACACGGAGAAAAGATGGCCATCTACCAGCCAAGGAGAGAGACCTCAGAAGAAACCAACCCTGCTGGCACCTTGATCTCAGACTTCTAGCCTCCAGACTTGTAAGAAAATAAATTTCTGTTGTTTCAGCACCTCAGTCTGTGGTACATTGTTAACAGCAGCACTGGCAAACTAATACAATATGGTACACTGAAAAAGGATGGTAAAAATCCTGCGTTGACCTATAATATTCAAGCCATATTATCAAGTTAAAAAAAAGCAGGCTATCAAACACATGTATACAATGATCCATTTTGTATCAAATCATGCAACTATATGCATAACTATAGATAGAAAGATGACAAATGTTGTCTCTGATGTTTTGTGTGATTTTTTACTTTCTCCATTAGACTTTTCAGCATTGGTCCATTATTTTAATAAGCATGTGAGTGGATGGATTCAAGTGGGAATAAATATATAGAGCAAGCACAGAATGTAGCTCAGGGCAGAACCTTGGGGAACGCTGTTATTTAAGCGACAGAAGATGGGAGCGAGCGAAGGCTATGAAGAACGATGGCTCAGAGAGGAGAAAAGCCTGGAGTCTAATTGCAGAGAAGCCAATGGAGGGCAAGGTTTTAGAAGGAACAGGTGCTACCCAGTATTAAATGCTACAGAGAAGAGCCACATGGGGTCTGGCAGGAGAGCATTGCATCTGCAAACTAGGAGGTCATGCTGTCCTTTGAGAGCAATTTGCAGGAGTGATGAGGCCAGTTTCAAAGGATCTGTGGAAAGAACGGGCAGTGAGGAAGGAAGGCAGCAAAGCCGTGAATAGTGAAAATAATTACAGCCCTTAAGGTGTATAGAAGCATACTGTCATCATCATACTAGGAATGGCCTGAATGCAAACCCAGGTGGTTGAGATGCCATCTACCCTAGAAACCAAAAGAGTACCTTAGCAACCTGGACCAAGCCGCTGCATTCTGCACGGCACCTAAGATGTTTTTGGACCCATTCTAGTGTCACCTGTCAATTAGCCTGTAGTCTTTTCTTAATGGGAAAGATGCTTCTATAAACCAAAGGCCTTGACAATGAAGTCACTTAATAGCCCCTTTGGAACAACAAAGGTGATGGCAGCAACCAGCATAATTTGTCATTGGAAAGGTTCCATAATGTGAAAAGAAAGCTTTTATAAACTCATTTCACTATGGGGAACATGCTTTCTTGTCTAATTTCCTTACCTCTTAGCCAGGTTCCCTTGGGCTGAGAACTCAATAAAAACAAAATAGAGAGAGGAGAGAGAGAGGAAGAGGGCATGGGTTTAAAAGTGTGCCAGTCACTGCTCTTTCTTCCTTCATCTTAGCCAGGCAGCTCTGGGATAGGATATCATCAATGTTATGAGAGAGATATATATATACATTTACTGACATATGTATTTGAGTATTGAGGACCAAGCAGCATGCTACACAGTTTACTTGAATTATTTTATTCAATTTTTACACAATCCCAATTAGGTAGGTATTGTTATTAACTCCTTTTTATAGATGAGGAAACTAAGACTTAGAAAAGTTATGTGACTTGCTTGAGATCACAGAAACTATTTGATTTAAGGTCATGTCCTGGCTACCTTGGAGGGCACAAAGTGACTTTAGACATTCTGTCTCCCTTTGAGGAGCCTGCAGCCTCCTAAAACAAATTTGGCACATCCAGAGTTAACCTGACTTAAAAGCAATTTATAGATGCTGCAGGAGAGGGGCCAGGTGTTCATTCATGAAAGGAGGTAGCTTGAAACGTTGGCTTTGAAGGGTGGGAGGAATTTTCATAAGTGGAGATTCCCTTTCCCACAAAGTCAAAACAACATCTGTTTTTCTACCTTTCTTTCTTTGTGTTATTCCTTTCCAGCTCCTTTCAAGCCGTCCCTACACAGCAAGCCATCACTAGCGCCGCCATCTTTTGATCCCCATCATCCTGTATTTCCTTCAGGATCACTGAAATTCCTTAGCGATAGCAGACAGAGCTGGGCATGCTCAGATGCTCAATGCCAACTGCTAAACAGCTGTGGCAAGGATAACCTGGTTACAGGGCCTTCGGTAAAGGACAATAGCACTTCCCTTGGGACAGGTACCTCTGAAGGCTGTGTGGACCAGCTTCTGGGGGAGGCATGGTCTGAGGCTGTCAGATTCTCCCTGGAAGCATTTCTGAGCACAGCTCTGTCCCATGAGGAAGGTGTTATTTGAATTTACCTTTAATTGTTGTCTGTTAAATAAAGTTCTAAAATTGTTTGTCTCTTTAAAGTTGGAGGATAGAGGAACTGAGTGGTGAGTTTCAGATCTGTGAGGGGGCGACATGAGCCTCGATGGAAAAGTCCGTTGTCTGGACGACGTTCTCCCAGCATGCTCTAGTACCCATATCAACCTTGCCTGCTCCAAATCTGTCTCTAATTGGCTGAGTTGCTCCACCAGAAAGCAGAAAGTAATTGTTAAAATCAATCAATTTTTAAAATATTAACACTTTTCACATCACTCACAATTAGATGTCTGCAATTCCGTGATCGGAAGGAAGAAGACATGTTTTTAGAAATGTTCTTTAAGCCGAGGAGTAATTTCTGAATACACATAGCTCAAAGATACTGAGCAAAAATTGGAAAGAGTCATTTGTTCTCATCAAAAACAAATTATTTCTTATAGGAAGAAAAGCTCATGACAGTTGGTTGATAACTCAGTCTGCTGACTTAAGAAAAGACAAGCTCTCAATAGACAAAAAATTGAAACATTTGATTGGAGTGCCAGAGTTTCTCGTTTTTAACCCATAGAAAAGGCTGAAGATGTTTCAGTACCTTTTTCAAACACGTGCAGGATGTGAGGAACCACCTCTTCTCCACCTCTTCAGAAGCGGAGTTTAGTTTTAAGAACAGTTTAGATTACATACCTGGAAAAAAACCCTTATCTCTAGAATTATGATTATGCAATCCGATACTAAAATGGGGGGCCGGCCCTGTGGCCGAGTGGTTAAGTTCGTGCGCTCTGCTCCAGCGGCCCAGGGTTTCGCTGGTTCCGATCCTGCGCGTGGACATGGCACCGCTCATAGGTGCGTCCCACATGCCACAACTAGAAGGACCCACGACTACAAATACACAACTACGTACCGGGGTCTTTGGGGAGAAAAGGGAAAACTAAAATCTTTTTTAAAAAAAAGATACTAAAATGATTGTAGCTTTAATTGTTCCTAAGAGTAGAATGGACCACCACCCACTCACTCACAATCCTTAATTCCAACCTTCCTACAATGCATTAAATGAACACTTGAGGTACAACCCACTTTGTGGTCCCAGGTAATGTAATCTAAAGAATGCAGCAAGGATGCCGTAAAACTAAAATAGTTGAATCCTCAAACATTTCCTTAATGTCGTTTCTTCCCAGTTTATATATAATGCTATTTTTACTATTGTTTTCTATGGAAACCATTTCCCTAGGCATGGCAGCGACCATATCTTAACAGGGACTTATTTATTTAAGCCGGTTTCCCTTGTTGAGCATTGGATGACACAAACTCATATTTTATCCCTGTGGATTCTGCAAGCCAGTTCCTGCTCACTCTTGGAAAATCATCTCAGCTGCCATAGCCACACTCCCAGCTGCGAAGCAGCCAAGAAAAACCATTCTGTTTCCCCAGAGATCAGTTTGAGGAACTTCAGGTCCTCTGGGACTAATGGAAAGTTACAGAAGCTGTGACCAAATTGTCAGAACTCTCCAAATCTGCTTGAGGTCAAGTGTCAAATAAAGCAATGAGGCTCAGAAGACACATAAACATCGCAAGAAGCCTTCCGCGCTTGCACACGAGCGAAAGAACTTTCCCTTCGCATAATGCATATTTCTGATGATGTCTTATTCTTCTTTAAACACCAAGAAATGGGAAACTTCTATGGTACCTATAAATGAGTAGCTTGTATCAGACTAACTCTCCCACCAAAAAAGCTATAAAAAACACCCCCTCCAAATAAAACAGCCACTAAAACAACGGAGAGTAACGAAAAGAGCTAGGACTTAAGGAGTCAAGGTCCTAGAGAGAGAAACGCATTGAGGTGAACCAGATAGTTGCCATTGCCATTTTCCCCAGGGAATCTGCTGAGGTGGAGAGGCCAGACAGATAGAGAAATAAGCAGACAAACTAATAAATAAATAATCTAGTGCTTCAGGAGTCTTCCTGGACAGGGGAGACAAAAAGTAGAATTCAGGGGTATCAAACCAAAAGGACTTGAGAGGTCAGCATCCCACAGAAGGGAGCCCCACATTCTCTGTGCAATTTCCCCCCGCAAGGGATTGACCTATTCCCAAACTATGCAGGCACGGTCCAGGAGGAAGAAACCAAGCAACCGGACAACAGACAGCTTCTCAGACTCAAAGGGTCACCAGAGGTTTTACTGGTCTCATGGTGCTAGGAAGACAAAACTTGGGAGTTCAGGACCCTCCCAAAATGTGGAGTCCTGGTACCCACTCCAAACTGTCTCAGGTGACAGTTTGCAGGGCCACACCCGAGCAGTAAGGGTGAATAACTCGGAGAAAGAATAGCCCTTACGAAACCTGAGACAGCTCCAGCCAGCTCAGTCCCTGGTTGGATCAAGGTGAGCAACTTGCTGAAATAAAATTGAGTCCTCTCCGTAGGAAGGTAATCGTCATCTGAAGTCTTTATAATTTTTTATACACAAGGTCCATCATTCAATCCACATGAACAGGGAGGACAGAAAATATGACCAATGACCAAAATTCAAGAGCGAAATAAAAGCCAAGATAAAAGGAAGAGAATCACGTGTGATCCAGGTGTTGAGCTTCTCAGACTTAGACTTTAAAATAACTACAATCAAAATGGTCGTGGAAATAGATAAAAATATGGAGAATTATGCCAAGAACTGGAGCGTATTTAAAAAGTATTAAATAGCAATTTGAGAACTGAAAAATACAGTAACCGAGCTGAGTATTCAAAAACTGGATTTAATGATAGATTAAGAGTGGAAGAGAGAATTAGAAACTGGGAGATAAGTCAGTCCAAAAATCCAGATTGAAGCACAGAGGGAAAAAAACCGAGAAAAGAGTGAAAGAGCTATTTGGGATGTGCTGGAAAATTCCAACATGTGTAATTAAAACTCCAGGAGAGGAGAAAGAATGGGGCAGAAACTATTTCCCAAAACTGACAAAAGACATCAAGCCACAGATTCAAGAAGTTCTGTGACCCCTCAGTGAGATAAATGCTAAAGTAAGCAGCACCTAGGCACATCCTAGTAAGATTACTGAAAACCAGGGGTAAAAGGGGAAAAAATCCTAATAGTAAATAGAGAAAAAAGACATATTACCCTCAAAAGGGCAATGATGAGACAACTCTGATGCAAACACCATATTTCTGTACGCTAGCAAAAAAAAAAAAATTAGAAAATGATTTAGATTTACAGTAATAGCAAACATCATCAAATAGATAGGAATAAATTGAATTGATGATGTTCAAGTTCTCTTTGCTGAGCACTACAAAACATTCCTGAGAGGATTTTAAATAGTCCCAAATAAATGAAAGAATATTCCAGGTTCAAAGGTTAGAAGACCCAATATTTTAAGGGTTAATTCTACCCAAATCAATAGATTCAATGCAATCCCAATTTTAACAAATGCCTATAGGTCGCTGAGATATTGGAAATTGACAAATTGATTTTAAAATGTATATGGAAATGCAAAGGGCCAAGAAAAGTGAAAATAATCTTGACAAAGAAGAAAAAATTGGAAGACTTACACTACCAGATACCAAAATTCATTAGAAATCTAAATTAAATTACTGTGGTATCGGTGAGAGGAAATAAAACAGGTCACTGGAATATAACAGAGAGTCCAGAAAAAAGGGTGGTCTTTTCAATAGATGGTGATGGATCAATATGGGAAAAAAATTAACCTTAATCCCCTACCTATACCCCAAAATCAATTCCAAATGGATCATAGACCTAAATGTGAAAGGTAGAATAATACAGAAGATAAGCTAGGACAATATCATCATAACCTGGGGTAGGCAAAGAGTTCTTAAACAGGACACAAAAAAGCCCTAAATGTGAAAGAGAAGGTGGAAAACTGAACTTTATTAAAATTAAGAACTTCTGTTTATCAAAAAGACACCATTAAAATAATGAAAATAATGAAAAGACAAGCAACGAAGTGTGAGAATACATAAATAACGAATATATATGTATGTGTATGTGTGTGTCCTATAAATAATTGAGGTCAATGATCCAATTTAAAAATAGACAAAAGGTTTGAATAGGCTCTTCAGAAAAAAGTGCATCCACATGGGCAACCGGCACATGAAAGGTGTTTGATATCCTTAGTCACCAGGAAAATGAAAATTCAGAACACAGTAAAACACCACCACTCACCCAGCAGAACGGCCGAAGTGAAAAGGACTGACAAATGCTAAGTATCGGTGAGGACATGTGCAATTGGTCTCTCACCATTGCTGGTAAGAATGTACATTGGTACAAATACTGTGGCAAATTTAAAAATGGCCACAAATTCTTCTCATCTGTGTGAGTGTTTTGTGACTGATACACATAATTTGCAATTGCCTCTGAAGTTTCTCCCTCTAAAAGGTCTATGTCTCCATTCCTTGAATCTGGGCTTGGCCATGTGGTATGCTCTGGTCAATAGGACATTAGCAAATGTGACATCAGAAGAAGCTTGAAAAGAGTGATATGTTGGAGGTTGCTCTCTTGTGCTGCTCTTGGCAACGCTGCCACCACCACCACGTGAATGAGCCCAGGCCAGCTTGCCAGATGATGGATGACCCACTACTTAGTCGGCTCCATCACTCCTTCTGATAACCAGTCAACTGCCAGACAAGTGAATGAGGCCATCAGCCGCCAGCGGACTGCAAATACAGGACTGAACCCAGCTCACACACATGAACACAGACAAGCTATCTCAGATAAGTCCTGTGCACTAGGCTGATCCAGAGAACAACTAGGTATTATTTTAAGCCACTACATTTTCAGGTGGTTTGTTATGCAGCAAAAGCTAACTGAAAAAACCACTTTGGAAAACTGGCAGAATCTGCTAAACACATACATTGTTATCCAACATTTCCACTCTTAGGTATATACCCAACAGAAATGCGTCAAAAGACATGTACAAGAACACTGTGCATTTTAGCACTATTCACAATAGCCCAAACTAAAAATAACACAAATATCCATAAAGAATAGAATACATAGGGGTCAGCCCTGTGGCCAAGTGGTTAAGTTCGCATGCTCTGCTTCAGTGGGCCAGGGTTTTGCGGGTTCGGATCCTGGGTGCAGACATGGCACCACTCATCAGGCCATGCTGAGGCAGCGTCCCACATAGCAGAACCAGAGGTACTCACAACTAGAATATACAACTATGGACTGGGGGCCTTTGGGAAGAAAAATAAAGAATAGAATACATAAATAAATAGTGGAATAGTCATGCAATGGAATACTATATAGCAATGAATATGAACGAACTATTGGTAAATGCTTAACATGGATAAATCTCACAAATACCATGTTAAGTTTAAAAAAACACCCAGACATTGACACAAAAGAATACATACTGCACGATTTCATGTATATAAATTCCAAAAACTAGGAAAACTGCAGCGACAGCAAATCAGAATAATGGTTACCTTTGGAAAGGTTTTTGGCTAGGACGAAGCATGAGGGAGGTTTCTAGTGCTGGTAATGTTATATCTTGATCTACTCAATCGTGTTTCCTCTGTAAAAATTCACTGAACTGAGTACTGAAGGTATGCACCCTTTACTGTATACTATCCTTCTATTTTAAAAGTATAACAACTAAGAAGAAATGGTTCTCAGTTCTGTTCCCTACAATGACTTCTTCAGGAGGCTTATCTACCCCACATACTTTTAGTTACTAGATTTTTGCTGAGGACTTAAGTCTCTATCTGCAGGCCCTATCGCTCTCCTGTCCTTTGGCAGGCATCTGTGCTTACGTGATCTGTTAACATGGTGAACGCAAAGTCTACAACTGAATGAACCCCTCCTGCCCCACATACTAGGGTTTGTGGTGCTTCTCATTTCCAAACACCTTGTCTGGCACCTCTCCTGCATTATCTCCCTTGTTCTCCACATCATGTTGTCAAGTCATATCAAGTCTTCCTTTGAATTTTCTTTCAACTGGCTCCCTTTCTTCTTTCCACTATGTCAGTCAGACTTCAGAGGCAAGAGACAGAGACCACCCCAGTTATCTTAAGCCGAAAGAGATTTGATACAGGGAAGTCAGGGCTTACAGAATTATTGGGAGGCTGAAGGTGCATTCTTCAAGCTGAGCTCCAGGAATGACCCCCAAAGCAAGACCACCAAACTGGATCTCCAGTGGAGTTCTATGTCTGTCACCATCAGGCAGGTGGACTGGAGGAAGCTGCAGCTGCAAGTGTTGGGTTCAAAAACACCCCATCACAGCTGCAATCCAGATATCAGGGAGCTACTCAGCCACCCTACAGGCACTCAAAACTTGTAACATGAGTGACTGGACACTTGGGGATCAACCCAGTCTCTCCACAACCTTGCTTGCCCGCAGCAGCAATCAACGTAAGAAAAGATGACCCCCATCTCACTTCCCACTTCCAAATTTCAGGAAAGTGCATCTAATTGGTAGAATGTAATTCACATACAGAATGTTGGCTGCACAGGGGTCTGGGAATGTGGCTTTTGACTTTCTAGCCTCTGCAGTACAGGAAAGTCTGTAGAGGAGATTGGAATAAGTACTGAGGGTCGATTCACCCTGTCCGCTGCACAATCCTTTCACATAATACAAGCCCATTGTCTCTCGCAGCTGGACCATCCCCTCAGTCATACAGCACACATCTACTCAGTGTCTGCTGAGCACCTGGGATTGAGCTAGATGCCAGGAATACAAAGAAAGACATAGTTCCTGTCCTCGAGGTGCTCTTGGTCTAGAAAGAGAAAGAAACATACCAACCAATGATCACATGATGTCGGGGAGGGCTGTGGCACAGATGTGCACACTGGACTTGGGGAATCTGGAAAAGATGCTTCTATCTTAACCTGGGGGAATAAGGGAACTTTCCCAGAAAAGGCCCCAATGTACTTCTGAGTCTTTGATCATATTTGCTTTGTCTGAAATAAATCTTCCTTTCCATCTTAATCAAAATCTCGTGAAAGAACTCTCTCATGAGTCTTAGTAGTTAAAGGTCAATTTAAGTTAGAAAAAAATGGTCTCACTAATAGATTTTTTTTTTTTACTGTTAAGAACATTTTTCAGAAATTAAGCTAACAATGGGAAATCCTCAGATTTTAGCTTTGAAAATTACAGATACATTCCATATCAATTACAGCAAGGTGGTGCTTCTAAAGGATATGAGCATGTTTTGGAAAATCTGTTCATATGCATATTAATTTTACCCCTCCAATTTTGTTTACACAATTGGTCCAGAATAAATCATATTATCCATGGAGTAAAGCATCTTTTACTGAGTCCTAATCCCATTTAAATGGAATCCAGATAATTTCGGTTTTACCTTTGCTCAGCTTAACTAAAATCACTAGAAAGGGCATTGTGCTTGCTTCATCACTAGTCAGCTTGGAGACACCAGATGTAACCTCTGGGTGTCTATGAGAGTCAAGAGTTTCTTATTGGGTACCTATCACATCAATGTCATGCTTGTCCTCCGTCTTGTGGTGGGTCTTTGTTTGGAGATGCTGCTTGTAGTTTACGTATCCAGGTTTGAGAGTAGCCGGAGACTCCAGTAAATGATGGTGATACAGCCAGGGTGTTGTTCTTATAGTACTGACTCTTCTCTTTGGGGGCTACTTAATTCTTTGGCTCAAAATGTGCCATTCCATTTCTAATTACTGCCAGCCAGATAAGTGCACCTTCTGTTTGTCCTGCCAGGCCCTAGATCTATGCATTATTGAAAGCTGAGTAATGCTTATCATCTTTGTTCCTTTAGACCAGCTACCATATGAACTTGAGGTAGAGGAAAGTGGTAATGGTGTCTGTCTAGCACTGGACTAATAGTAATCACTGATATTACTCTAGGACCAGCTTCCATTCTAGGCAAAAGCATCAAGTGGGCGAGTTTGGGATGGAGGTGCCATCCTGGGCTCTGCCACGTGTGGTCTGGTTCCATCCAATGTTGGCCTCTGTTACTAAGGGCATTGCTTTTTAGGAAGAGTGTGTGTGGCTTTCTCATAATGCACCTGCCCCAGAAGCAGAGCCAGACCTCCTTTTGACCCTATGGGCAGTGTAATCCCTGATGCCTTCAAGAGGGGCAGCGGCACACCCACTGCTTGTCCCCAAGGCCATTTAGACAGCCCCTCCACTAATCTCATAAAGCCACAAGGACCCCTGAGCCTCTTGGGGAAAGGCTTTAGGGAGCTAGGAAGGAGGAAGGCATGCCAGATCTTCAAACTGAGTTTTCCTTGCGTCTCCGGTTTCAAATTACAGCTCTTACTCTGCTTATACATCTTGTAAAACAAGAATAATTAATTTCACTTTTTCTTTCGTTTATGACCAATTATATCAAGTCGAACAGACTAAACTCCCTTAAACAATCGCTCCCATTTACATCTTTGTTAATTAAATTCCCTCAAATATGTTAAACTGCAGTTATAAATTTAATGGATTCAATTTTCTTTTGAACTACTTCAAATGCCTATCCTAAGCAGCATAGTCTTTCTGAGTACTTAAACAACTGTAATAAATCTAGTAAATTAATCCTATAAATACTGTGACTCTCAAGTTCTCTTAAACATTCCAATATTGTTTATAAATTTAATCAAATTTTTGTACTTAATTTAAATCACAAGTCTAAAATCAGTCACTTAATTACACATTAAATTGGAATCACAGGACTAGACTTTGTTCTAATACATCCAATTCTCTTATTACAAATGACGAAATCCAAGTACACTCAGATTTTCTCAGTGATTTCAGATGTCTTCCCAAACTACACAGAAGTATGAATATTAAGATCTGATTTACTTCACCATCTCCGTGGCTAATTGTAAACTTTCCCAGGGCCAGAAATACAGTTCCCCCAATGAGAGAATAATTTCGTCACCCCCGAGAAACCTGGGTTGTCTTCCCAGGGTGTTGGAATTGCTCATCGGCCAGGCAGCCGAGACTTAGAGGAGATTGCATATGTCTGAGCCTGCCTTCGTCCCGGGCAATCCCACCTGCAGCAACGGTGGACCTGTGAGCCTTTCTCGTAGTCGGACAATGGGGGACTCCAAGTTCTCACCTCGCGGAGGGTGTTCATCTTGAAGCCCTTGCCACCTGGCTCCGAGTGGTAGCAAGACCTAATCTTCCAAAACTTTTTCTTCGTTACTGCCTGATGGAGTGCAATGGAAACCTGCATTCCATTAAGATTTCAGTTAACCTTCTCTAGTCTCTCACCACCTGTTTGAATTTGGATTCTTTCCATCTTCCTGTGTGGTCAGGCCACACCTCTTACAGACACTTAGATGACACCTGATTGGTTCTGCACATGTGTCATGCCACTGTCCGGCTGTCATCGTGCTGATGATGCCGGCCCCGCTGCACCAGTGTCCCTTCACAGCGCCCTGGCAGAGCCTCCCCTAGTGGATGGCTGACCTTAGTAATCCAGACCAGAAGTGGCAAGCTCTCTGTGTTTAAAACACCTCCAAACCACCGCTCTAAAGACAGTTAGGTAGGCTTCCCATCGATGAAAGTGACCACAGAGTGATCGGGTGAAAGAATGCAAGTTACAAACATTGATTCTATCAGGTGCCAGTCATGTATTCATTTCACAAACATGATGGAGCACTTATTGTATGCCAGGGAGTGTGGATAGAGTGATGAACGTGACCCACCAAGTTCCTCCCATCATCCAGTGAGAAGAACCAGATAATAAGCAGGCAAACTACTGGACCCTGCCTCATTGCTCAGATCCACACCACCCTCCTGTGGCTGAGGACCCCAACAGCTGCCCTCTGTACCCTGGGTGTGTGCACAGTGGGGCCCACTTTGTGGCAGCACCTGCCACTGGTTCCAAAGGTTTGCCCTCCAGAGATAGAAAGCCCTGGCTGGCTCTGTGACCTGGAGCAAGAGGTGCACAACTCCATGGACAACAGCTTCCTCCTGTGTCAAATGGAGACACTAGTACCTACCCACAGGTGTGGGGTTTAAATGAGCTCATGCAGGTAAAGCTCTTGGCATGGTGCCTGGCACCAAGCATGTCCATATGATAGCTAGTACTGTCTTCAATATATGCCTTTTTTGTTTTTTGGTGAGGAAGATTTGCTCTGAGCTAACATCTGTTGCCAATCTTCCTCTTTTTTTTTTTTTTTTTTTTTTGCTTGAGGAAGATTAGCCCTGAGCCA
The DNA here is from genome assembly GCF_041296265.1 of Equus caballus. NCBI lineage: Eukaryota > Metazoa > Chordata > Mammalia > Perissodactyla > Equidae > Equus > Equus caballus. The sequence goes on from NC_091714.1 coordinate 10,665,312, forward strand.
ACATCTGTGCCAGTCCTCCTCTATTTTGTATGTGGGTTGCCACCACAGCATAGCTTGACAGTGGTATAGCTCCCCGCCCAGGATCCAAATTTGCAAACATAGGCTGCCAAAGTGGAGCATGCAGGACTTAACCACTATGCCACAGGGCCAGCCCCTTCAATATATGCATTTTTAAATATTAAGTATGTGTCTTAGCTCGGGCTGCTAAGTCTGGAAGTCCAAGATCAGGGTGCCAGCAGGGTCAGTTTCTGGAGAGGCCTCCCTTCCTGGTTTGTAGACGGCCACCCTCTCACTGTGTCCTTACATGACAAAAGAGAGAGCAAGTTCTGATCTCTTCCTCTTCCTATAAGGACACCAATGCCATCCTGAGGGCCCCGCCTAATTACCTAATCACCTCCCACAGGCCTCACCTCCATGTACCGTCACATTGGCAGTTAGGGCCCAACATATGAATTTTGGGGAGACACAAACATCCAGTCCATAACAGTATGTTTCTCTGAGACTCCACTGGGCTCGATTTTTTTATTATCTCTTGAAAATAATACATTCCTGAAACCCACACATAGATGAACCTTGAGGAAGCACGCTAGCCATTGCCCAAATTGTCCTCCATGTGTTATTTCTTTTCAAACAGCAGAACATTCCTTCAGGGAGTGAGCTGCTCGTTCTCCACTTGGGCCCTCAGATCAATTCCTCCCCATCCCTGCCTTTCTCTGTGCTCCAAAGAGCTCTGGCAGGGGGTCCCCTTCAGCTGATTCCTGTTATGATTTGGCCAATGGAAGCGCCAGAGGACGTTCCATGGCAGGAAGTAGGGGAGTTTCTCCCTGTTCCCTTCATGCTTTGGTGCCTGGTTCTGGGACTACAGTCTCCCACAACTTACAACTCCTGCCAGGGAGAGCGCCTTCTGCCTGACTCCGAATCTCAGAGGGCCCCCGTTTCCCTTCAGGCCCGGGGTTTATAACAGCTGCCCACTGTTGTAGTCTGGGCACCTCGCCTCTCTTATTGGTCTCCTTAACCTTGCCCACTCCTCTGTGAGGAGTCCCTTCATTAAAGAATGTTCTGTTGAGCCACCTGCGAGGTTTTCTATCTCCTGCTGAGACCCTGGTTGATAGATGTAGTTATAATAAATTTCAATATTTTTCCATGCAATCTACTTCCCTATCAGTCAGGCTCTTAGTTTAATAAAATATTTTCCATCACTGAAAAAGAAATTCTGGAGAATTTCCAACTGGCACACGTAGCTTTTGCAAGGTCATGATGATAATTGCCTGAAGGGAAACAGTCATTTTTAGTATAACTTGGAAGTAAGATTGAGAAATACAGTAAAGAAAATACAATCCTTGCTCATAGCTTGATGCATTAAGAAATATGGCAAGTGGGAAGTTCAAAGTCAGCATGAGAGTTCCCAGAGTCGAGCTATCAAAAGTTCATTTTGTTATTGCTCATTTGCCTCCTCACTGCTCTTTCCATTTAAGGCAAAGTACTGATTATCTTTCCACAGGAATCCAATACTTACCCCTCAGCTGATATTTAGGGGCTACATGAGGCATACCCACGTCTCTTTCTACCATCTGCCCCTCTGGTTCTTGGAAATCAGGGAAATAAGATTACTCTTGGCGAGTTCAACTTTAAATCACTTCTACTGGATCACAACAGAGAAAGGCAAAGTCACCTTGAAAGCAGAAAGACCCTTAGAACTGTAAGGCTTGGCTTTAGCTGGACTGAATGCATTAAACTATCTAAAGCAAAAATACGTCAGTCAGAAGAGGCCAGCAAAAGGCAGGTCGCAGAAACACACATCCACGGTGCTCGATGAATTACCTTGCAGAAGAACAAGGTTGAATAACCCAAAATATTCTTATAGTGAGACAAACACCTCAGCTTATCTCAGCCACATGCCGTTAAATAATCGATTCTTCTAACTCCCCATGTCTCAACTCTGTGCTTATCAAGAAACATTTTTATAGTAACGATTTTCTTATTTCAAAAGCAATACATGTTTATTACGGAAATAACGAGAAAATGTGGACCAAGCCCAGGGACGGCGTTAATGCCTTGATATATTTTCTTCCATGCCATTTTCACACACATAAGTACGCAAACATACATATTAACAAGAATAGAAATGTTTCATCCTTATTGAGATGTTCTTCAATTTGCTCTTCACTTAAAAATGAATAATGCACATCTCTGTGTCAACTAATATACCTCTACTAGAGAAGGTTAATGGATACATATATTTTTTAAGTGGGAAATCCCATCATTTATTTAACCAGAGCTCTATTATTGTACATTTCTGCCATTTCCATCATTTTGCAATTACCAACAATGCTGCAGGAGACATCCTTATAGCAAATCTTTGCACTTCATTAACCATTTCTCTGCATGAATTCCCAAAAGGGCATGGACATTCCAAGACTTTCGATACATTTGCCAGGTTACTTTCCAGAAAATATTATAATTGTTGCAGTGTTTGCCAATTTTCATAGGTGATAAATCATTAGGTTATTATTTTAATTTGTATTTTTCTGATTACTAGTAAAGCTGAAAATTTTTCCATGAATTTATTAGACATTTGAATTTTTTATCTCCCTACTCATATTCTTTGCCCATTTTTTATCAGAGTATCTATCTTTTATTTAATATAGAGATATTTATATTAATGGGGATATTAACTTTTGTGATATGTATTGCAAATACTTTTCTCAGTTCATTTGCCTTTTTTTGCAATATGGTGTTTTGCCTTAAGCTCAGACTCAGGAATGAATTTGACTTTTTATTTTATTTTATTTTTTGGTAAAGAAGATTGGCCCTGAGCTAACATCTGTTGCCAATCTTCTTCTTTTTGCTTGAGGAAGATTTTCACTGAGCTAACGTTTGTGGCAATCTTCCTCTATTTTGTATGTGTGACGCTGCCACAGCATGGCTTAATGAGCAGTATGTAGGCCCATGACCAGGATCCGAACCCATGAACCCTAGGCCACTGAAGCGGAGCATGTGAACTTAACCACTACACCTGCATTTGCCTTTTCAGCTACAGGAAACCCAACTCCACTGACTTAAATAAAGAGGTCTTATTATCTTACATAACAAGCACCTCATAGAGAGGAAGCTGCTGAAACTGGTTCAGAGGGTTGACAGTGACACACATTTTCCTGCCCCCTCTTGGCCTCCTCCTGCTTGTCATCTTATGGCCGCTAAATGGCTGCTGCAGTGCTAGCCATCAAGTCTGTGTTCCAGGCAGAAGGAGGAGGTGGAGGAAAAGACAACACCGGCTGACTCTTGCTTATGCCCATTGGTCAGAACTTGTCACATGGCCACTCCTAGCAGCAAGTGAGGGGCAGGCAGGGGCAAAGAGGAGATGGGATTAAGTGAGAAAATTTACACTGTCCGCCATATGTATGGAACAGTTTTAAGGTTTATATAGTCAAATCGGTCTATATTTATTTCTTTGGTTTCATGCTTGGAAAGTTCTTTCCCAACTCAAGGATGTATTCCAGAAGATAGTCATCTACATTATCTTTCATTGCTTTCATGGTTTCATTGTAACATGAGTTAGAAATCAAACTTTTTTCCAGATGATCAGCCAGTTGTCTCAAAATCGTCTCTGAATTTTCTCCGCTGATTTGAAATATCCTAATTGTTTACTAAGCTATTAGAGACACTTAATCCATTTTGGTACTTACTGTTCTGTTCCCTGGATCTAGTTAGTTATTTCTGTGCTATGGCTAAATATTTAATGTGATGTGTGCTATGTAATTTATGTGCTACGTACACACTAAGCAATTAATGTAACTTATCATGCGTTTTACCATTGTGGGGCAACGCAGCGCAACGATGCATCCTCATGATAGTGCTTTTTCAAAAATTTCTTGACCTTTCTTGAAATGTTTATTATTCAGATGAATTTTGAATAATTCTGTCAAGTTTTTAAAATGTTCCTATTTGGATTTCAACAGGTATCGCATTAAATTCATAAGTTGAGAAGACTTGACAACTTGCACAGTTAAGTTTTCTGAACCAGAGATATGGTGTCATCAAGTCTTCTGTCATGTATCTGTAGACTTTTGTGATCATCCCATAGTGGGATCTTTCTTCTCTGTTTTGTGTTTTAATCAGCTATAGCTAATATATAGGAAAACCAAAGATTTTCATAAGATTGACTTTACCGCTGGTCACCTTACTGAACCCTCAATTCATTTGAAAAGTTTACCTGATTTGTTATTATCTATTTAATCTGCCAGAGCTTGAAAGAGGGGTGTCACATGCAACTTTCTGCTTGTCCTCTGGCTTCCACTGATGGTTCTCTCCACATTTTTCTCTACACAGTATTAAGCTGGCATTCGGACCCACGAGCCTGATTAATGGGATTCTTCCCCGAGAGATGAATCTGCTCTTGCTCTGCTGACAAAACTGAGTTTCAGAGACAGCAGAGCTGAGTCGGCTCATGTTCTGTGACATAAGCCTTCTTGGAAGTTCTAACTGTCACTAGGACAGGAATTTCCTCTACATCATCTCCATCAGATACTAATCCAACTTCTGCTCAGAAAGTCCTAGTGACAGGTAACGACATAATTCACAGTACCTAATTCCATTTTGGGGACATTTCAAGTTTTTAGAAGGTTCTTATTTACAGACAAAATGTGCCTAGTCTAACTTCTCCTTTCTGCTTTCTGGGAGATTCTACCCTCTTCTTGAGCACTTCCCTTCAACTGTTTTTTCGTAGATTACACGGTTAAGATATCCCACCATCTCAGTCACCGTCCGCCACACCTGCCCTGCTCTCTGAGGATGCTTCCTCAAAGATGTACCAGAAGTGATGGAGCTGGGCAGGCAGACCTCTCACAGCCAGGCACACAACTACCTTTACTGTCTCAGCATCATTGCCAACTAAATGGTCTGCGTCTTTTTCACAGGCAGCGCTTTAGGCCAAATCTCTCCCATCTTGCACTTGTATGTTTTCTGAAAATTTGACTTACCCCAGTTAAAGTTCACTTTATTTGTTTTTGACTTTTGTTATAGTCTGCCTAAGTAATTTTGAGACATTTCTCTCATTTATTATTAAACTTTCCTATTTTGCACCTTCTGTAAAATTTTATAGGCATGTCTTCTAGAGTCTAGGTGCAAGCTGCTTACACATATGTTGAAATGGCCAGGGCTGAGGAGAAAGACCTGCAGCATAGCCTCAAGTGTTTGCTTCTAGGAGATACATAAATAAATACTCTTTGGGATGGGTACTCAATCAGCTTCAAATACAACCAACCTTACCGATAAAGTTATAAAGATAGTGACTTTGTTGAAAGTCTACTGAAATAAGAGTACAGCACTGCCCAGAGTTCTGTTTGAGCCATCAGTGATGTGCTCGATTATGGGCACAGCGCTACAGTGGGGCAGGGCAAACAGAGAAAACCCAGGACTTGGAATAAGGTATGACTCTTGGAGTAAAATGCACAATGGGCTGGGGGTGGGGTTGGGGGTCTTCGAACCCACTGCAAGTAATAATAGGAAGGATAGCCAGCCACTCGGCTCCTGGTGTCCATGTGGGCTTTGGCTTCCAGAGAGGGGGTGGGTGGGAAAGCATGTGGCACATGTGTGCAGGTGTCCGATGATCTCCTAATCTAAAACAGTTGTATGTGAGAGAGGGGTGCATTTTCCCAATTCTAGCAAAGAGGCTGTAAGGGCTAGTGACAGCACCATGAAAGATCACTTGGATGACAGTATGCAGCCAGAGGAAGGGGGGCTGAGTAGGAGACCTTAAAGGACAGCTTCAGGACATGAGGAGAGAGAATAGCAGAGTTGCAGGAAAGAGGGAGGAGTCAAAACATATGTCACAATACATGTTGCAGATCCGGTGAACCGTGCAATAAACGGGGCTCCTAGTGGGGACAGTTGTGGGCCTACAGATGATTGTCTTTGGGTCTGGTGGTGATCCTGGCCCAATCTGCTTGGTCAGAGCCACTTGGTCATATGACATGAAACATAGAAATCTCTGCAAGTGGAACAGCCTGCAGCCATTTTTCTAAGAAGCTAAGGATGTGACTGGCATCCATCAGTGAATTTCTCCCGTACATACTACTTCTGTAACCACAAGTACATTGAGTTGGTTCCTTTAAGAGAAATTACGTATAAGGTAGGATATGCCTGAGCCAAGTGGTTGCTCTAAAATCAGGAGTCAAGATGGATCTGCTGCTGAAGCTGTAATTAGGAGAATTTGAGCGATACAAGATGCTCTGCTACATGACCTCTGAAGGTCACTCCCATTTCCATAGTCATGCGACTCCGTGAAAAGCAACCAAATAAGGATAAATATATAGGATGCTTGAAATAGTAAATCTAATTCTACTGTAAGTCGGTCTATTTTGGTTTCTCAACTGTACCAATTCAGAATGTGCTTTGGGAACTGCATTTTTCTTCCTAATTGATTGGAATGAAGTAGATTATTCATGACCATTTTGGCTTTTCCTCCACCAACAAATAGCTCTCTTTCTTCTCTCTTAGAATGTGAAGAATAGCTCTAAATGTGACGTGGGAAAGGGAGATATTATTTTTGGCTTAAGGAGAACTAAAGTTTTGCCCCCTTCATGAAATCTGGTCTTCCCCACACTGACCGCCCTTTAGGTTCAGACTAGCTGCAGAGCGGAGACATTAAATTTCAGATTTGACCTTGAGCTGCAGGAGGAAGGAGAGGCCTTGCTGTCTGTCCTGTAAACAGAATAGCCTCAATTCTCCAAACCCAGCTGGAATCCTAGAGTTTGGAGGAGTAGAAAGAATCCTAGTGACTCACCAGTTCAATATTTCTCAAACTACAGTCTGAAGTGCATGAGATGCTCCAAAATAAAGGGTTCCTTGGTCACATAACTTACAGAAGCACTGCTTTCTGTGTCCTCCTCTTGTGACTTTGAGAGTCCCGAAGCAAAGAAACCTGTTATAGTTTGTTTGTCAAACTTATTTGATCACAAACCCCTTTTTTCCCCCCCAAGTAACACCCAACATCTTCTGGAAATGGCATGTGCCATGAAACGTACTTTAAAGAACACTGACTTACTCAATCTTTCCCTCATTTTGAGAGGAGGAAAATGAAGCCCATCTTAAGAGACCTGGAGACAATCATCTCCCACCATCAGCAGGACTGAGAACTAGAACATCACTTCCAGACAACTGGTCCAGGCTCTTTCCATCACCTGGAAAGAGGCATCATTAATGGTGCAGCCTTGATGTATCCCCTAGCACATTTCCATTGTCTGGCATTTGAGATTGTGTTTATTTATAGTGCACTCGGCAATGAATCCATCAGATACTTTGAATGTTTTAGAAAGGGCATTGGGCCCTGTATAGTTGACCTAAATAAAACGCTATTTTTTAAATGGCATGTAATTTACTATGTAGTGAAATATTTTCTCATGCTAGATAATCACATTCTAAGAGGTTATTACTTTTATATGCAAGAGTAAATCCTAGGGGTCAAATCTCACTAAAATATGTTACTAGTGCCCAGTGAGAAGTAACAATAGACACTTCTCTCATAATACAGAGAGCAATAGTTGGAGGGCCAAAATGATAAAAAATTGTCCAAAGACCACATAAATGTTTTTTCTAATAGTGTAAATTCAAGGAGTTTGAGCATGCTGACATTCTTCAGAAGCAACATTTTTCTGACTCATTCTCAATTCCAAGGCACTTTGAATCTATACGAATTTTAGCATTTCTTTAACCATTGAATTGTTTCTGAGACCTTAGTCCTGGGTACTTTGGAATCTTTGTCAAGAATTTTTTCTACCTAATACACTTAAGGTACAAAATATACACCTATCATCTGGGATATTTTAAATTGATTTCTAGCCTCTGAATATCAAGTTTCCAAAGCCAATACCGGCCCATGTGGTACCTTTTTATGAACCAGAAAAAAGTGCCCCTTCTGGGGACAGTCGCAGCCCTGCATGAGGGCACAAGGCCTGATGAGCAGAATGTAGGCTGGGTCCCAGCCCACCTGCCCCGCCAAAGGGAGGCCCTCATGCAAGTGAACAAGTCACACAATGAAAGGCAGGGGACCTGTCTGCTTCCCTCCCTCTCCTCCAGCCCTCAACCCCTGTAGGGCTGGACCAGTTCCCACCTGTAGACCCAGCCTTCATCCTGACCTGAATCAGGCTCTATATACAGACCTCGGGCCTCAGCTCACCTTGCTGACCCTATCACAGCACTCCAGGTCTGATACTGGGCCGCTGACCATGGTCTCTTTCTGATACCCTTGCTATTTTAACTGGGTTTGTACCTTGCAATGACCAGTTACCATTTCTAGGTTTCCAGCTCTGCTCAGGGTTGGGACACTATTATCCATGGACAAATCTCTTGGTGATGCCAGCCTTCCATCTAAAGTTCTGAACTCCCTTCCTTGTCCTGGATTCCATGATGCCAAGTCATCTATTCAGAAATCCTTCTATTCCATCTCACGAGACCACCCAGACTGGAGACCTCTCTTGCCATGATCCCTTAGGCGTGCGCTTTGTCCCCCAGAACAAGGCTACTTGCTTCTGAGTCATTTGCCAGAGACTCAGTTGCTGATCCTACTTCTGGGAACCAGCCCTTCGCCCACAGTCCCTCTGAATTCCCAGGCCCAACAGTCCAGCTTCAGCACAGATGCAGCCCAGTCTCCTGGGCCCTCCAGATCCACACGTACAAAAACAGTTGATACTCAGAGGGGTGACTGGAAGCACTGCAGATCTTGTAAGCAAGAAATAAGAATGTAGTTTAGGTCCACATTTTACTTATTAAGGTGGAAAGTAGAAGAAATACAGTTAGAAAGAATATCAACCACAAAGGTTGAAATAAAAAGACGCTTTAATGAAATTCTCACTTGCTTAGAAAATTAAGTCATAGAACCAAAAGCTTCAACAAGCCAAGGGCTGTGCCTCTTCCCTTCATCACAGTAAACCCAGTACCTAAGGGTACTCAGTTAATACTTGGTGCTCACTTAGTACTTGGTACTCAGTTAATACTTGGTGAATGAATGGAAACAAAGATCAATCTAAACACAGGATTTGATCAAGAAAGGTTTCATTAGTTTATATAGTCACTCATCATACATGTGATAGAACCTGGTTTTAGTCATTTTTTAGTTTATAATCTTTAATACATCAGAATAGGAGAGAATAATTAGTAAAAATAAACACAATAAACATAACAGGCATTAATGACACAAGTGGTTGATATCGTGGATCCAAATGGTAAATGTGAATGAAACATATGTGCCTGCGTATGAAATACTGACAAAATGATAAAGCATAAATGGACATATATTTTACTTTTGGCAGTGTTAAAGGGTTTTTCTATGACCGGGATACACATAGGACTAAAAATAATAATACTTTGTATTGCCAGAATACTTGACAATTTACAAAACGCTTGAACATATGTGATCATATTTGATCCCCACAAGAAGACAGAGGAACGTAGTTAAAGGAATTTAGATGCATCACTCTTTTTAAGAAAATATCTAGTCGCTTACGAAATATGACAGCTTTCAAAAAGATTTCTGGTCTATCACTAACAGCAACAATTCAACCGATAGCATAGAGAGAGATGGAAAAGATACTCTCTTAACAACAAAGGAAAATTGAAAGGAAGGAAGCTACAGTGGCAACTCATTTACTGTGATGAAGACAGACATATTATTCAACCTGAGGCAGTGATGGGATCCAATTCTCAGAGATAAGTCAACGAGATACTGGAAGTGAGTGATGAGACTCAAGCTTTGGAAGTCTAATTTCAGCTCACTGAAGAGGAATTATTACTATACTTACCGTTTATATTGCACTGTATTGATTGTAGGGCACTTCGAAGTAGCTGTGACTCTGGGAATCCAAGCGGATATTGGGACCAATTTAAGAGGCTCTGAGAGTGGCATCCTGGGGGACGCAAGCACCACGTGGGTTCTCAGCCAGCCCAGAGTCCCTCCTTATGGCATGTGCTTCTCGCTCCTGTTTCCTGACTTTCCAAGAGCGCTGTCACTGGATAGCCTGCTGGAGACTTTGGTGAGTTACTCTGGAAACCTACATAATATTTCTATTTAAACAGAAAAATCCATCTTTTAAATAAGGTGATACAGTTTTAAAGTACGTTTATTGTTTTCCTTCCTTTTACCTTTCTGTTTCATAAAAGTAATACAAGTCCCTTGTTAAAAATTTTTCAAACATTATAGAAATATGTAAACATGTTGCTTTGGTCTGCTTTTTGCTTATTAAGGTAGAAAGCACAAGGAATACAATTAGAAAATTTCACCTCCCTCCTTTCCCTAAGGTAACCTCTGTTAATAACTCAGTGTAAAGTCGAGCAGATCTTTTCTTCTATGCATACACTTAATTAGGCAGTAACTTTTAATGATCTCTGTACTATACTTTTGACAACCATCTTACATCAAGCAGTAGTGAGAAGAATGACCAATATGTGACCTTTATCAGATTTTTTAAAAGAATTCAAACTCATGCTTCAAACAGGGAGAAACTGAAGCTCCAAAGAAATATTTTTAAAATAGTTGGGGAAAAAAAAGCCCATCAGCGTTTGGAACTCACAAGAGCCAGAGCTACCCAAATTCTGGGAACTGCGATGCTTACAGGTTTCTAGCTGTTGAAATTTGAAATAGAATCTACACAGGGGCCAAAAGGTTGGAAATAAGAATGCGGTCAGATGCATCGCTGGTACAGACTTTCAGCTGACTAAAACAAACACCAAAATAGCAACAGTCTGTCTCAGATGGACTTGCTTTCCCAGAAGCCTCCTTTGCCTAGAAGACATTTCTATTGCATTTTCCTAAAAGGGAATCATGCTTACATTGAAACGATAGTCCTGCTCACATTGCATGGAGCACCCAAGGTCCAGCTCTGTCTTGCAGATTTAGAACTAGCGCCCCTGGCTTGCAAAGACATTGTGCTCCAAATGTTTGCAAGTCACCTGTTTGGAGCTTGCATCATGCGTTCCTATAGAAACCAGTCTAGGTGGGATTTGGGGGTTCCTAGAGCAGGCCCGTTAATCAGATTGCACCTGACATACCTAATTGTGTGCACCGAAGAGAGATGAGACCTTGGGTCACATTGTCTTTACAGAATGTTTTCTCTAAGCGTTCTAATTTGGGCTGCCTGGAATGTGGTTCTAATCTCAGGGACAGGGACTCTCTGTCCTTGTGACATGCAGGTTTCCCAGGCTCTGGAATCACCAGCTCCCAGGACCTGGGACAGAGCAAGTCACAGGCGCCTGGGGCCGGTGAGGAATGGGGCTGTAATCAAGCTGGCCTTGGCCAACGAGCTCTCGGTTCCATCTCTCCAGGGTGGATCACCCATTGGTTTCCTTTAATTGCTCTTCTGCCTTCTGTATACCAGGAAAGTGGGCTTTCATGTAGGAAGGAGGAAAGCTGGCCTTTACTTTTGGGAGTTCGAAAGGGGACAGAGGTTTGTGAGCTACATCCTCAGGGATAAAAGCAGACAGGGTTTGTAGTTACTGTCTCAAAATGGAGACAGGCTCTAGAGTATGGGATGCTGTGACATCTCCAGGTTTACAGACGTTTTATCTCTCCTCTGTTCCTTACAGTAAATAATAATATAATCCTTCAAATAAAAAGTTTCTGTGCTTTTTAGGGGGAGAGCAAAGACGAGGAGCATCAAGGAGACCACACTCTTTTTCTCTAAGCAGTCTCGGGAGAACAGAATTCCAAGCGTTAAAGTGGATGGTGTGGATTTTAGAGGTGTAAACTGTGAGAGCAAGGCAGGGAGAAGACCTTCCTCAAGTGGAACCACCAGCATCAGCACCACCTGGGAACTGGTTAGAGGTGCCAGTTCTCAGGCCCCACCTTAGCCCTGCTGAACCAAACACTCCGGGATGGGGGCCCAGCAACGTGTTCATAAGCCCTTCCAGGTAATTCCAATGATCAAGTCTGAGCTTGAGGACCTCTGGGCAGTGAATGAGGCCTTGAAAGAGCTGCTCTTAAATCCTGGCTCTGCCACTTGAGATGTATGTGAGTTCTGTAACGGTGGGCCCTCCAGGACCAGTTCAACCAACCCCGGCTGATCAACAGAGTAATTAAGAGTTGTCTTTCAGGAACCGAGACCCCTTGTCCAGTTCAGGCCTGCTGAGACCACCAACCCATCAACTGGGCCTGTGCAAGTGCTGGGTAAGTGATCTTTTTGACGTCAAGAAGCTAAAAACTCTACCCTCAGATCATGGTAAGGCCGCCATTTTGTGAACACGGGTCCTATGAAGAGGGATGAAGCTTGACTAGGCTTGTGCACATCATCAATGGCCTCACTTCTCTTTACTCCCAATCCTCTGTCTCCACACTTCAGACTGCCCTGCCCTTCATCCCGTAAATTGTCCCCCAAGCCCTGGATCTGAGAGACAGATCTGAGGGCACATGCCCGCTGTCTCCTTGCAGATCGATATCAAAAAATAAAGCTACATTTCTTTTCCCAAAAGCTGATGCTGTTATAATTGGCTTTTTTAACATGCCTTGGGCAAGAGAACCCCAATTTTGTGCCATAACAAGTTAAGAAAGTTACTCTTTCTGAGTTTATGGAGAAGATTAAGTGAGATAATATATTCAAAGCATTTAGCACAATGCCAGACATACAGAAAGCACTCCATAAATGTTGGCTGCTGTGGTCATCATTACCTATGAAGGGAAGGAAAAAGGACAAGTCCTAAAGACCCTCAACAGATGAGCACAGCATGTACCAGTTTGAAGGGCCCTTGCAGAATCTGGCATTGGGCTTCCAAGGAATCCAAAGTTTACATGAATTCTGCGTGATTTCATCCACACAGAAATTTGAACAGAGCTGTAGTTCTCAACCTGGCTGATCATCAGAACCCCCATGGAGCTTTTAAACTGCCCTGCCTGGACTCCCAGAGCCATCATCTTCAGTCATAGGCCCTGGGCATCTATAATTTTTTACATCTCCGTGGGCAAATGATGCAAAACAACTCCTGGAATCACAGAGGATAAAAGGTAGAGCCAACGTGTACTGAGTATTTATTCGTGCCAGGCACTATGCTAAGTTCTTTGTTTACATTGCTTCATTTAATTCTCACAACAACCCTAGGATGTAGGTACTATCAGCTTCTTTTTTTATAGAGGAGGAAACTGAAGCATAGAGATCCTAAATAACCAAACCAAGTTCACTTAGCAGAGAAGTGGTTTACGACCTGAGCCCAGCTTCTAGCTATTAATTGCATTTAACTGATGCAAAAACGGATGCGTTCATTTCCTCATTGACCAGCATTTATTTATTCTGCACGACCCAGTAATACGCTGAGAGCCAGGGAATATAAAAATGGATAAAGATCTCCATCTCCATCCTCAAGAAATTCATGGCTTTATTTTGTTGATGTTCAGAATGAACAAATGGCAGACAGATTGCCTCATTTTAAAAGACGATGTCATGTGTCTGTGTTTGGGAGGCTGAAAAGATTTTCTATGACTACCAGCCTCCTCCTTTGAATGGCCATTTGCAGAAGCCACCACCGTTTGCAAATCAGCCTCCCAGCCGGAAGAGCAGGCCTGTCTGCTGGCCACCAGCGCTTCCCCGCAGGAACTGCTCCAGGCAGCCTTGAAGCTCTGTGTGGGCGACCTCTTAGCGTGCTCCTCGGGTCTCCCCGCTGCGGTTGTGTTATCCACTTCAGTTCAGCATGCTAGCCATCCACTCCCCTCGGTAGGCCGATCAATCAAACCGTGGGGAAGGAGGCGCATCACCGCAGAGCTGGTAGGCTGGCCTTCTTCCAGGGATAAAACCTGTTACTTACACCCCAACTGACGACTGTTAGGCAATTTCCCAGCAAAGTACAGAGAAAAGACTGAGGCTTGCCTTTTAGAATCGTGAAATGTTAGCGCTGGCCAAACCCTTGGACATGGTGTAAGACTGATTAGAAAACCGAGCCCCAGGGTCTCAGACCCGCTGGGACTGGGCTCCTGGCGCGATGTGCGACCCCTCACTGCCTCCTAGAGACAGGGCTGAGCATTGTTTCAAATAGACGCAGTATTCAAAAGCAGCGATCATCACCTTGGAGCAGGAAAAGGATCTCCCAGGGAGACGTCCTCTGCCGCAGGGCTGGGCTGGGAACGCAGCGTGCAGCCACCACACTTTCCCCGCCCGACGGCTAGGGAGGAGAGTGGGTCTTGGAGATCCGGCCATTCTCCGGACCCGTGTTCAGGATGCACGGGGTAGGCGGCAGCGGAACCTTTCTTCTCTGCCCCGCTCTCGCTTCCGCCCGGGCCCAGTGGGCGCCGGACGCAGCCGCGGAGGCATGTAAACATGGAGGCGGCGGGTGCTGGGAGTGGGGAGCCGGCCCCGCGCCTAGAGGCTCCGGGGTCCGCCGAGGACCGGCTTTTCCTGGTGAAAGGTGTGGTGAGGCGCGGCTGTCAGGGCGAGCCCGCCCGGGGCCCTCGCCTGCACTGGAGGGGCATTCTCCCGCGCTAGGCGCTGGGAGCCCTGGGCGTGGGTGGGCCCTGGGGTGAGCCGGGGGTCGGGCGGCCAGGGGTGGGGTCTCCCATGGGCTGGGCTGGGCCAGCGAGCTGTTCCGAGTGGGCTGCGTTTCCCCCAGCCCCTCTGCTGTCCCTTCTCTAGCTCCCACGGTGTCTTTCCTCTCCGGGGAAGAGGTGCAGGGACCCCGCGCCCCCTTCTCTACTCTTGGGAACCATTCCTCAGAATGATCTCAGGTGCCAGAGGTCGTGAGGTCACGCGGGGTTCACAGCCGCTCTCATTTACCCTTGGCAAGAGCTGCTTAGCTATCGTTTCTGGGATTTCAGAAGTGCTTAAAATGTAATTTAAATCGTATCTGAAACTTAACTTGTATGCATCTTTTTAACTTCAGCCTTTGTTTGTTTTTCTTTAATCTCTCCCCCCGCCCCCCCACCCCTAAAACTCTTGGCAGGTGGAATTTTCCTTGGTACTGTTGCTGCAGCTGGAATGCTGGCTGGATTTGTAACAACGTTGTCATTGGCTAAAAAGAAAAGCCCTGAATGGTTCAGTAAGGTTTGTGCCGCTGAAATCCACTCATAGCATTGTTATTGTTTACCAACCAATGGCAGCTCCTTTGCAAAGGGAAAGTAAAGAAAATGTTGGTGCCCTTTCATATTAGTTTTTTTGTTTTTCTTTTGCTGGGGAAGATTCTCCTGAGCTAACATCTGTGCCAGTCGTCCTCTATTTTGTATGTGGGTCACCGCCACAGCTTGGCTTGCTGAGCCGTGTGGGTGGGCGCCTGGGATCTGAACCTGCAAATCTGGGCCACTGAAGCAGAGCCTGTGAAACTTTTAACCACTGGGCCACAGAGCCAACCCCTTTCAGATTGTTTTAATAAGTAAACCTATCTTCACCTCAGATTCAAGATGTGTGCAAATTAATCAATGGTCTTTATTTTCTTTTAAAAAGAAGTACTTAATTATGCGCTTTCTTAAATGTTAACAGAACAAGACTTTGAAAGCTCATCCAGTACATTTCCTCTTCACACTGTGACTTTAAATCTAGGCAATTCACTCTCAGTTGTAAGAGGCCCCAATATTTTATGTCACTAAGAAAAAGTGATGCCAATTAAATTCTTGACACAACGCTGATTGCAAGAGGCATTTCTGTCTCAGAGATGTTAAAATGTTGAAATAAAGTGTGTCTTAGTATTGATGAAAAGCATAGGTCAGCTCCTTGAACCTGGAGACCATATGTTGCTTGTGCATTGCTGCAGCCTGCTTCCTGGAAAAGTGCCTGGCAGCATAGTAGGTGCTCAGTAAATTTGGCTTGAATGACTACAACCTACTTAAGGCAGGAAATCCTTACTTCATGTGCAAGATTGGGCAATCGCTCCATTGTGTTCACGTGTACCTCATTTCCCGAGTTGATGGGAAATTTCCTTCACATTTACTTGTATTTGCCTGTTCTTATGTATTGTCCTGTTTCTGTCCTCTTGCCTCATATGACTTATTTATCCATTACTTCGTTGCTTCAACAAATGTTAACTCAGCATCTTTTATACGTCAGGCACTGTACTAGGCAGGTGCAAGAGATACAAAAATGGGTAAAACATATCTGTGCCTTGAGAAGCTAGCATCTGGTGCAGGAGACAGATATTAAACAAGTATTTACACAAATAACTATATAATTACTATTTGATGTTTGCTTTGGGAGAACAGTGTTATGTGAAAAATAAACCAGTTGAATTCCCTTTCCACTTATATTTGTGTTTATTAATCTAATCACACTTAAGCCTTATGAACACCGTCATGGAAAGAGACCACATTTAGAGTGCGTTTGGATCCCCCCCAAATACTCAGGGCTTATATGGAGGTTACAAGCACACTGCTATGAACCTCATGGTCATTTCCCCTCTATATTAGAGAATGTTTTCAGAGCAGCAATATACCCTGTGGCAGAAATCAGTAAAACCTGCCTGACAGTGGTGCTTTAACAGTGGAAATTTGGTTGATTTCTAAGCCTAAAGTACTGTGTTAACCTTTGAATCACAGATCTTTTTGAGAATCTCATGAAAGTGAGGGATTATCTCTAAAAAAAAAAAGCACATGTACTATTCACAACTTTGCATTCTATTTTATGGACCTGAGATTTGATTATCGCACGTGCCCTTTATACTCTAACACAGTGGCTTTCAAACTGTAGTCCACAGAACCCTGGGTCTCCTTGAGACCCTTTGGGGGATCTGTAAAGTCAAAACTATTTTCATCATAGTACTGAGATGTTTGCACTGACGGTACAGAAGCATGAGGGGTAAAACTGGTGGGGCCTTGGTGTAATCAAGGCAGCGGCACCAGACTATCCTAGCAGTGATTGGCTAACGCCATCATTGATAAGAATGTCCTTGAAGCACTAAAATTATTAATTTTATTAAATCTTGTCCCTTGAATATACCTCTCGAATATTCTGTGTGAAGAAATGGAAAGTACACATAAAGCATTTCTGCTCTATACCAAAACAAGATATGTTCCTCGAGGAAGAGCAATTATGTGATTGAGTTGCATGGTGCACTAGCCATTTTTTTTTCATGGAATATTATTTTTACTTGAAAGAATAACTGACAAACTATAGTTATGCCGAAGTGGGTATTTGGCAGACATTTTCTTCAAAATGAACAAAATGAGCCTGTTTCTGCAAGCAAGCAATTGTCAGTATTTGTTGCCAATGATAAAATTTGAGCTTTCAAGAGAAAACTAGATTTTAGAAATCTTGTATCTGCCCTTGTGAGCTTGACAGCTGCTCAGTACTCACAAGCTTTTCTGATGAGATTGGATTGATATTAATGATGTGATTCTTTGATAATTAATAAATGGTGTCAATGTTTGAAATATCTGTATGACTTCATAAATGTTTTCTGAACGATCATGATGCATGGATAAAAGTTCTATTCAAAGTGCGAAATAGACTAGTGGATTTTAATGTAAGAAAGTACAAAAAATTCATTGATACAACTTCAGATTCCATATTGCAGCTAACGTTTAAGAAGCTGTTTGTTGGGGCCAGCCCCATGGCTGAGTGGTTGGGTTCTCGTGCTCCGCTTCGGCAGCCCAGGGTTTCACTGGTTTGGATCCTGGGCGCAGACATGGCACCACTCATTAGACCATGCTGAGGCGGTATCCCACATGCCACAACTAGAAAGACCTACAACTGGAATATACAACTATGTACTGGGGGGCTTCGGGGAGAAGAAGAAGAAGAAATTTGAAAAAAGACTCACAACAGATGTTAGCTCAGTTGCCAATCTTAAAAAAAAAAAAAGGCTGTCAAGTTTTGGTGTAACATCAAAGAAGGAAGGCTAGGGGCTGGCCCCGTGTGGTAGCAGTTAAGTTTGCTCACTCATTAAGTTTGGCGGCCCGGGGTTCACTGGTTTGGATCCCGGGCACAGACCTGTGCATTGCTTACTAAGTCATGTTGTGGCAGGCGTCCCTCACATAAAGTAGAAGAAGATGGGTATGGATGTTAGCTCAGGGCCAGTCTTCCTCAGCAAAAAGAGGAGGATTGGCGGCAGATGTTAGCTCAGGGCTAATCTTCCTCAAAAAAAACCTGAGGCACAGATGGATTAAGCAACTTGCTCATCCTGGTACTCTCTCCATCATTGATTACTTCTAGGGTATAAATAATACTATTTTTAGCAATTTGTTGTTTAAGTAGATTTCTGTCCACCAGCCTGGGACTGTAGGTTTTAATTATAATACAGATTCAGATTGCAACCCAGAAGGACTTTAAAATGATCAGCATTTAGTTGGGGACTGCCTACACTGCTGTTATTCAGGAGGATGATCATTATGCCTTAAATGTCTTATTTTAATTGTGTTAGCTGAATCTCATGCTAGAAAACTGGGAGTAGAAAGGCAATAGTAAGTGCTGAATGAACGTTCATTTTTCTTTGTCCTTTGAATAAACAGAGGAAGATGCAAGCTCAGGTGACTTTTAAAAATATATGTACAGATATAATACATATATAATTTCTTTCCTTCCCAGGGAAATCAGGAATTTTTCATTTAAGTTTCTAAAATAAAATTTAGGCCAAAGCACTTAAATGAACCTTAGTTTAATAATATTTGGTTAATGGTACTGCTTCTGGGTGAAAATTCAGGCCAATTAGAAGTGAGTGCGTTTATGTAAGATCTCTGGTACCTAGGGAACCACTCAGAAATTATAGCAGCATGAGAAAAGGAGTAAGATAAGAGTATACTGTTTTAATCATAGAAAAAGCTAAAGAAAATTCTCTTAAAAATCTCGTTGGGACTAAGGTATATCTACAAAAAGTGTAAGTCAACAAATACTGAGTGTCTGCTAGGTCTCGGCATGGCGGTGGGCATGGGGATACAGATAAACAGATGTTTCTGTGTGCCCCCAATAATATTCACAATCACAAATCCACACGTTAAAAAAATATATTAAATGAGTTGTCATATAATGAAAATTATTCTAAAAAAGAAAAGACTTGAGTAAATTGAAATATATTTCCAGGTGGAAAACAGAACTTTATAAATTTGCTATCACTGGGTTAGCTATGTCATTCTAATGAAAATGCCAGTGAATGAAGGTTGGAGAAATCTTGACAGAATGTTCTCAGATTTTTCTGGAAGAATTAATAGGCAAAAACAGCAAAGACAACTTTGAAAAAAAATAATGAGTATGAGGTACTTTCTGGATATGAAGACGTTATGATTCTATAATTAAATCTGTGTGATTCTGGCATAAAGAGTAGATAGTAAATTAGTATAAAAATAGCTTAGAAACCTCTCTCTATGTAAGTTTCTCAGATAAATTGGGGGGGGGCACTAATCGAGGGGGTGCTGGGGCAGGCGCTAAGCTGTCTGGGAGGTCACTCCCTTTAGTCATCAGCTCCCATCAAAACCAAAATAATACCAGATGACCTAAAAACGTTAGGGTGAGAAGAAGAGACAAATTTTTAAAACACAGCTAAAGGAAAGAGAAATGACTATGACTTTGGACAGCATTGGAATGCATCTTTGACCAAAAACAAACAAAAAAAGGCAAGATAAAAAAAATTAAAAGTAAACCAAACTGGGGAAGTTTGATAACACATTTGATAGCTATAAGAGCTAAAGAACATATATAACAAGAATATACAAATAAGAAAACTTTATATTGGCGAATAACATGAGTATACAATTCAAAAGGCGTAAACATTTAGCTCATACTAACTTGAGAAAATGTTCATTGTCACTAACAAGAGAAGCCTAAGTTATAAATAGTTTTATATAAATTTCAAAGCTTTCCTTTTGGTTGGTTTTGTGTATTTGCTTTTTTTTTTTAACCGAGACCGTCTAATAATACTGGCTAACCTGAAATAGTCCTCAAGAAACATCTCTGTAACTTAGCACAGCCTTTTGAACAAACGCTTGGGAGTATGTATCAGTTTATAACATGTTCTTTCTTCTCCACTCAGTAATTCCACTTTGAGGAGTTTTTCCTGAGAATTCAGTCGGAAATGCAGATAACTGTTAGGCACAAAGAATGTTCTAATGTAGAAAATGTTGAAACTAGTATACGTTGGCTAGTAAAAACAAATGGCTACGTAAATTATGATAAATCACTTCAGTGTAACCAGTAAACAATGTTTTGAGTTCTTCACTTTATAAGAGGATGCATGTTGAAAATTTAAAAGTTTTAAATGGTGTTAAACTTTTTAAAACGTCCACAAGCAATGAAAAGGGAGAGAATATGTCAAAATGTTTACCGTGGTTGACTGTGTAATAAAAGTGAGGGTTTTTTTGGTTCATCCTTACACTGTTTCATACATATCAAATTTTCCAGTGATTTATAATCAGAAAAAAAAATGTGATTCAGCCTTTGAGGAAGTTAAGTTCTTTATTGTTTCTGAGCATTTTTGTTTTGTCGATGTTTAGTGTGTTTTAGCAGAGGGGCTCACCAGGACAAATAATAAATTCCTCATATTTTATAAATTCTACAGGTTCTTTAAAAAAAAAGATAAATTACATTTCATATTCAGGTGAAACTATGGAAATTAAATGAATGTCCCATAATTGGTTATCTGGTAAGGTTAAAATTTCACGTAGGCCCTTAAGTATTGTCACTTCTTTCTCTGCTTCCAGTAGGGTATATATTTGAATTATCCCAAATAATGATGGTTTGTATTCTCATTTACACCATGGATTCATTTCCATTGAAAAAGATGCTTTCATTTACATTTTGTATTGTGCTGTATTTATAATCATATGTGGTAAAGGACTGAATGGCGACTTCCCCTTAGTTGTCAAGCCAGACTGCTGAAGTACTCTGGCTTTTACGAGCTGCTGCAACTCCTTGAGCAAGGTGCTTCATCTCTCTCTGCATTCGTTTCGTCATTAGTAAAATGAAGATAATAATAGTCCCTGTGTCACAGGGTGAGGTCAGATGGATTAATACATGGAAAATGCTTGGACAGTGCTTGTCATATGGGAAGGGAGCAGTAGATTATAATAAATTATTAACTATGCTAGAGTACTTGGAAATGTAGGGTCTCTGGAAGATCGTAGTCCTGCAGTCTCACTTGAAGATTAACCTGTTTAGGGGCCAGCCTGGTGGTGTAGTGGTTAAGTTCGTGTGCTCTACTTTGGCAGCCTGGGGTTCGCAGGTTCAGATCCTGGGCGCAGACCTAGTACCGCCTATCAAGCCACGCTGAGTCAGCGTCCCACATAACAGAGGAAGATTGGCACAGATGTTAGCTCAGTGACAATCTTCCTCAAGCAAAAAGAGGAAGACTGGCAACAGATGTTAGCTCAGGGCCAATCTTCCTCACATGCACAAAAAAGATTAATCTATTTAAAAATAAGATTAGTGGTCACGTAACAGTGTAATAAGGAAGTCTTTGGCTTTAGTCCTTATGATCAGTCTAAGTTAATCCTTATGTCACCAGTAAATAGAAACATGTAGAGTATGAATCCCACTTGTGCAGTTTTATTCATAAAACAATAAAAATATCACGACATCCATAAAATATCACCAGACTTAAAGAAAAATTTATTTAACTCCCTGCATGCTGGTCAGACCTTTACTATTTTGTCGTCTTTGTTATTATGAGCTCCTTCTAATCCACCTTAGTGGATGCTAACCCTAGATACTGCCCTCTGAGGAGTGTCTGGCCGGAGTTATGGAGGAGTCTCTCTTTATTTTCCACTTCCTACCAGCTTACTGCCAAGTTAAAGTTTAATTTACCAAATCATAGAATTGGAAGAGACTTGAGGACTCTAGTACACCATTCCTCCCAGTGTCTTTATCTTTTTACAGCCTCTCCCCCCCCCCCCCCCCCCAGCTCAGTGCTCTCAGTGATGGTGGGTGTTCCTTTCTGAAGCATGCACTGCATTCTTATTCTTCTCTAGTCAAATTCGTGTGTGGATGGTCTGAAAGTTGTTCACTTATTACAGTTGTAGATTTTTACCTTAATATTGTGCCTTGAAACTCAGGAGGAGGGTCGCTGTTTATTTTCTAGTTTCTCATTAATAGCTACCATAAGCTGAATTTCTACTATGTGCCAGATATTTTGCAAATATATTGAAAAATCCTCACAATGACTTATATCACATCTTTTCTCAAATTTAGATTTAGCCCACCTCTTCCAGGACCCCCTCCTTGAAGCTTCCCTTTCCTGCAGCAGTAGATTAGGTGTCCTTCTCTGGGCCCATAAGGCCCCGTATGGATAGTTCTGTTGTTGCTCTCCCCTTTAAATCACAGTTAACTTTTCCGTGTCTGTGTCTCCGCCCCAGACTGAAGTCTACTGTCAGAGAGAAGTTGCTGTTTCCCTTTGTCTCTCCAGCACCTCGCAGAGCTCCCGGCCCAGCGTCTGGCGGACTCCAGTGTCTGTCAGTCAGAGAAGGCGGGACTTAAGTTATGCAGTTATTAAGTAGCAAAGTTGGCACTTGAACTTGGGTTGGTCTGGCTTCCCAATATTTTGGTGCTTACACAGAGTCGTTAATTTCAAGTACTTCCCAGATATTTATTCTTTCCAAACTGATGGTTTTCCCCCAAACCTTCCTGTCTTCATTACAGGGAAGCGTGGCCACGGCCGCCTTACCGGAGAGTGGCTCTTCCCTTGCCTTGCGAGCCCTGGGCTGGGGCTCCCTTTACGCGTGGTGTGGGGTTGGCGTGATCAGCTTCGCAGTCTGGAAAGCCTTAGGAGTTCACAGTGTGAGTAACTGCAGTCCTGTCATGGGTGTCTGGAATGTTCGTTCTACTGTATGGTCTAAATCTTCCTGACTTTCACGTTTGCATATGGTTTGTTCACTGTCTTGGGAAGTGATGACAAAGAATGTGACTAAATGCCTAGTAATAACTAGGTTACTTCTTATTACTAGTAAATCATATAAATAACTGAAAAATTTCAAATATTAAATAATGACTAACTCATAGCAAATGTTTGTTCTATATAAATTGGTGTTAACTACTTGTTGAGTAAAATTACTTAATTTGGAACAACCGTCTGTGCTGTTTGACATCCATGTATATAAACGTCTTTGTAAAATAGGTAAGCATTTTAAAATTATTATTTAAATTTTTAATGTGTTTACATATTACTGGGAAAAAAATCCTAAAAGCCTACATATGTGTGTTTGTGTACATAATTTATACCCCAAGCTAAAAAGCTACACATTTGGAATGATTGGCTGCTGCTTTTTTAAACTACTGGTAGAAAGTTCGATGGACCAGGCTCTTCGTGACAGGTGAGAATTGATTGTGGTTTGGAATAGCTGGCCGCAGTGGAGTTGATGAAAGGAGGTTCTGGATTTGTTTTGAAAGTGAAGTCAACAAGGATTTGTCATAGATTGGATGCAAGAGGTGAGAGAAAAAGTCAAAGATCCCCACGGCTTTTGACCTGAGCAGCTAGAAGATGGGTAGGGACCAGCATGAGAGGAGCAGGTATCAGGATAATGTCAGACATTCAGTCTGGGACTTGTGAGTTTGAGATATCTGTTAGATGGCCACACAGAGAGTCAAATAAGCAGTTAGACGTAGAAGATTTGAATTCAGGGTATAAGGTAAAGATATGAATTTGAGATTCGCCAGTATATAGAGAGTATTTAAACCAGGAGACTAGAGGAGCTCACCAGAGCAATGAACGGAGAGAGAAAAGAGGTCCAAGGAAGGCGCTTTTAGGCACTCCTAAGGTTGAGAAGTTGGGGAATGAGGAGAAAGTAGCAAAGGAGATTTCCCTACCGAAGAGGGAGGTAGTGACTTGGATGCCAGGGGAAGAAAAAGTTTCAAGGACATGTGTGCTGGGGCTAGGTCACGTAAGATAAGAACGGACAGTTCACTGAGTAGCAATGTTGTGGTCATTGGTGGGAAAAGCCTGAGTGGAGTGGATGCAAAAGAGAACGGAGGAGAGAGGTTGGAGGCACTACGTATGGGCAAGCCTTGCATTTTGCTGAAAAGGGAAAGAAAGGAATGGGCTCATAGCTAGAAGATGGGATGGGGTCAGAGAGCTCTTTTTCTTAAGTTGGGAGAATACACAGCGTGTGCGAATGCTGATGGGAGTGATTCAGTAGAGGGGGAAATTGAGGGTGGGGGAGTAATAGGTGTTATTATTATTGCCAGTATTGCTATAGGCATTACGGAGTTTTTCACATTGGGTTTAATTATAGCTAAACATCGGCATTGTACTTTTCATCAAAATATACTGATAGACAAATAGATACTGCTTTTCTGCTAGTCTGACTAACCTTTATTTTTAAAGTAACTTTGCTGATTTGTCGTTGTTTATAACGATAAAGTAGAGATTACTTGGAGAAGTTAGAAAACTCATGACTGGAGGTTTTAGATGATTTTTGTTGTTACCTCAATTTTGCTTTTAATCAGTATAAAATCTCTTCTTCCATTTCAGGCGTTATACCAGGCATTTTAGACATAGCAGATTACTCAGTCTTCACGATAACTGTGACGCAGATATTATTCTCCCCATCTTAGAAAACTGGGACCTAGAGAGGTTGAGTCACTTGCCTAAGGTCACACAGCTTGTAATTGGTAGAGTCAAGATTAAACCCAATCTGGTCGTCTTCGGAACCTTTTCCAACATTACCTCCCTTAGCTAAGATGGAAAAGAAAGGAGTATGTGGAGGGGGCAGGGTGAGGGCAAGGAAGTAGTGAATCTGGTTTTGATTGTGATGCAGTCCACAGGGTTCCTGAAAACTTGACAGGTTTTACTGGGTATCTTCAGTGTGGGCCTCATCTCCCAACCTCTTAATTTTCTCATAAAAGAGAGGACCTCCTTTTAGCTTTCATTAGTAGGAAAATGCTTAGGATGTAATGGTAAATGAAAAGCAGGATTCATATCTGTATTAATAGGAGAGCAGTTATTTGAAAACAAGTGAAAAAAACTGGGAGGAAATGTGTCTGGTAGAAATATGTGAATGAATTATGGGTGTGTGGGTGAATTTTTTACTTTTCTATGTTTCTTAAATATATATTGCTTTAATAATAATACTACTTTTTAAAAAATAGTCCTAGATTTTATGCTGAAAATGAAGCTCAGCTGCCTGGGAGTTCACAAAACTTCCTTGACTGCATATGAAACCCATGTGGGGGGCATGAAATACATAATAGTGAAATTATTAAGCTTTTAGTTCCTATAAAAATGACGGTCTGTTAGCACTTTACATTGACTGCATGGAATTGATAGGCGATGTTCCCAGAGTTTAGTAATGGAGGCTATAAACTGAGTAGTAAAATTTTAAGGTATTTGAAAATATGAATAGTCTTTGATTTAGAAGAGTCATAATGAATCAATCCAAACTTTCATTGACCAACAAAATTAGGTTATTTAAATTATATGTTCAAGAACGTGGGCTTTGTGGACTAGACTATACTATTTTAGTTTCTAGAATGTGAACTTCTTTGTTTTATGGCACTGATAAGAGGATTATTGCCTAAATAAAATATTCCGGGGAGAAAAATTCTTTTCTGATTGGCACTATTGAATATAAGCATACCTGGAATTCTTTTGTATTTCAGCTTCATGTCTTTAACTAATAAGAGAGAATGCAGATGCTCTCTCCCTGCCTGAAGGCACATCCGTTTGATCTGCGTGTCTGAGAAGTCTCACAGAGAAACGAACCACTGATAGTTTTTCAAGGGCACGTCTTTTAAAAGCAGTAGTGTTTATTAATTTGTTCATTCAGAAGACATCTGTGGGCCCACCCTGAGCCAGGCACTGTGCTAAGACAGGGCTCCGCAGTAGACTGTTACTATGGGGGGCGTAGGTCTTAAGACTTTCTAAGGAAATTCTTATTATGTGACCCTGCTCTGAGGCTTGTGGAGAGCAGTGTGGTGTATTTCAGCTCTGCATAGAGAGTTCCTGCGTTTAGAGAGCTTTGATGATAACTGTGAGGTTGCCCTGTCCGGGGATGAACTCTTACCACTATTTACTGCCTCTTACTGGGAATGTTAACGTTTTATGGCTAAGGAAAACAGTCTTAGTCAGAAAATGTTGAACAGAAGTGGTCCAGGTCTGTGCACTCAATAAATAATTGAGATGTTCATTCTAGATAAATGCAGGTAAATCAAAATCAATTTCAGTGTCAAATGATTGTTGGTAACTACCTTGAATTGTATGAAATCTCCAACATAAACCCAGTTCAGACAAAAGGGTGCCATCTACTGGCTGACCCGGAGCAGCTCACGTTCCGTGTTTTAGCTCACAGCTCCATCTGCTGGCCTAAAAGGGAACGTGCTGAGAATGCTTAAAGCAGAGGCCTTCAGTTTCTTAGAAATATTTTGGATTTACTCTTTGTTCATAGTTATTAGGGAATTTCGTTTCATATAGAACATGTAGGATATATCAGATATAAATATAAATTTGAATTTTACACAATAGTGTGTCATTTAATCAGAGGATTCGAAAAAGGAGAGTTAGTAGAAGCTATCTTGTCAGCAGACTAAAGCAGATAGGTGCACCCAGGCTTTACGATGGGGCCCTGCCTGCCTTCCTGTAGGAATCAGTACAGGTTCACCCTGGCATCGCCTCGCCAGCTCCACCCTGCTGACCAGCCTGTGGGCCAGCAAGCAAGGCCCGATTGCTCACTATGAGTTCATCAGTTACTTTGAATTATGGTATTTTATCACCTGATTATGACTGAGGCAGCATTAATTTTATCACAGTAACTTAACTGTGAAAAGAATGAACATTTACTATGGGTTTATGGTCCCCTGATGCAGCTGTGCAAAGGATCCTCGGAAACTGACACGTTCAGGCCAGGTGAGTGCTCACCATGGCAGTATGATTAGATTGTTTTATTAGGGCAGATGTTTTAAGTTTAGAGAATACAGCAGTTGAAATAAATATTCTTCAGGGAGTAAATAAGGATCTCTAGTGATACCAACTGGTGGTTCTCCAATTATCAAAGAAAAAACCCTGCCACCCACAGTTACTTACATAGTACTCAAGAGCAAGGACTTGTTAACTTTTTTACCTTTTATTATTCATAGGAGGTATTGATACTTGAAAGGATTTCTCAAGAGGTTGAGCATATTTACAGTTAGACTATCTTGTTTTTTTCTCCCCTTGGAAGGAAATACATTAGATGTATAAATAATTCCTAATTGCTATGATTGGAAACTTTCTAGCTTTTTATGCCTGTGGGCTCATGTTCAACATTTGTTTGAGGTGAGTGTGTCTCACAGTCCTGGTCAGAATCATCCATTGCTAGTGTTTACTGTGGCTTGGAAATAGAATATATTCATGATGCCTGGTAGAGTTAGAATTTACACACAGTTTACTGTTGTTAACCTCAAAGGAGCTAAAACCTCAATAGTAATAAAACCATGAACATTCTTAGTTATCGTGAAACACTTTAAATTGTTCAGAGATTTAAATATAAAAATTAACTTGTAAATGGAGGAAGTTTTGTTTTGTTTGTTTTTACCATGGGATAAAAGGTGTTTGTTTTTATTTACATATTGGTGTTTATTTTTAAAGAAAAATATATTTAGGACCTATCTTTTTTAAAACAAAGATGGCTTTTTTTTTGTAAAAATACATACTCCTTGTTTTAAAAAAAAATCTGTAGAAAGTACAAAAAAGGAAACAAAAGGCACCAGAAACCTACTGAGTTGTAATCACTTATTACAGTAGAAACATCCCGTCAGAGCTTCTTCTATAGGAGTATTCATATAACTATGTAAATGTTGCTTATTGTACTACTCTGGAACCTTTTTTCACTGAATAGTCATGGGAACGTCTTTGCACGGGAGAGTATATAAATCTCCATCACTTTTAATGGCTACATGGTACTCTATTATAATTTACTTAATCAGTCTCCTGCCAGTAGCATTTAGATTGTAATTTTTCACTATTAAACACCATAGTGAGCCTCTGTAGACTTACATCTTTTTGTGCTTTTTTTGCTCAAGAAATTTATACTAAAGACAGAAGATGTTATTGTTGAATCAGATGTTTTTGATATCTGTTGCTAAGTGGAAAGTTTATACAATTTAGAAGATATCAACAATGCAAAAAAGTTTCCCAGCGCCCTTGCTGTTAGTGGCTTCTGTTACTCTGAAATGTCTGCCAGTCCGATAGATGGAAGATGATCCCTCACTTCCTTTCCTGCGGCTCTCTGAGACCCTGCTGCTGTAAAGGCTTTCATGGAAATAATCCGGGACTGGAGTCCGCCTGCCTCTCCAGCCCAGTCTTCCGTCCTCATCTGCTTCCTTCTCAAGAGTCCAGGCCTCCTT
The DNA here is from genome assembly GCF_041296265.1 of Equus caballus. Taxonomy (NCBI): domain Eukaryota; kingdom Metazoa; phylum Chordata; class Mammalia; order Perissodactyla; family Equidae; genus Equus; species Equus caballus. The sequence goes on from NC_091714.1 coordinate 10,693,505, forward strand.
TTCTTTAAAAAGCAAAAAGTAAAACATGTAAAGAAAACTCATGTTAAGTATTTCTCTAAAAATTGGCATCTGACTTTCCTATTCTAAGAAAGATCCTGAAAAGTAATATTATACCTTTCTGCTAGGACAATATTGGATGCACGTAAATAAAATTTTCTTTCTCCAGCTCTTTTTTGTAGCCACTGCTAGGTATACTTTCTATGTTAACATGTAGGCTTATTTCTTAATTACTTTATGACCAGCTTTGAGGGTTTGTGCTAGTTACAGTCAAATCTTCCTTTGGAGTTTTTGCTAATTTCAGTTTTACCAACATTCTGATGTATCTCGTATTAAGTACAATTTTTTCTACACTGTCTTTTCTCATTCATCTCAAATGAAACAAATTGTAAGTGAATGTTTGAACCCCATATGTAAATAAAACTATGGAAAAGCTTAGAAGTTTTTAACTTCAAGATATCTAAGAAGGAAATAGACTTTATGCTATATACTGTCATTGGCTTAGGTCACAGATTAAAAACAAATCTGAGTCTCCCGGTAAATTGTTTAATGATAGCCACTTGTGAGTGATCTGCAGGAGTCTGAAAGCGGCCGGAACATTTCCCTTCTGCGTTCTTGCCTGATCCGGTTTCAGTGCTTCCAGAGACCTCTACCAGCGTCTGCCCCCAGGAAGCAAGCTTCGCTTTCTTATTCTGATCACCATACGTCAGCAGACCCAGCCTCGCTCCCTCGACCTGTAGTCCTCACTAGAACCCCAGAACACAGAGTCGTCCTATCTTGCAGGGATAGTTCGCCTGTCAGGCTCCCAGGCCTTCAAACAGCTTAAGCATAGCAGAATATTTTCCTAGAATCATTTGTGAGTTAATTGGAAGTGGCACTGTGCATCAGTTAAATTCGGGTCTGAGGTGACAAGAACATCTCTATAACCCTTATTTCTCATTCCACTGCAGCTCTAATGGGCTTGGCGTCCAGGTGGGGAGGAGCAATCCATGCAAATATGGAGGAGCAATTTGGTGACAGAGAGGCCAAATCGCAGGGACTTGCTCAGTTTAGAACGGAGATAATGATCAATGTACTTTTTAAGGGGGCAGGGGGAGAGAATCAGCTTTTTTGGCACATTGCCAAGATACCTCTTTAAAAACCCACCAGTTTCCTTTTATAAGTAAAATAGGGCCCCAAGCATTTTATAAAGTGGGAATGTGCAACAATTATGAGGAAAGATAAGCTCTGCCATAAAAGCCTGCTTGTTCAAGGCCTGACACAAATCAGGCTTAATCACCTCAAGAATGTTCCCAGCCTTACTTCACTGGAGGAGAAGTATCCTTGTTTTCACTTGGGTTCTCTCTTCCTCTGTCCTTGTTTCTCATACTGAGCATAGAAAATTGGACTCACGTGAGCAGCTCTCTAAAAGCATTGTGAAGTGAAGACCTGATAGCATATGCTTTCCCCTTAAGCTTTGTTTAAAAGGTGCCTATTATTGGCTAGTCACTTAGGAATATCTAAAATTCTGTGGAAAAATTATTATATGTGTATGTTGATATATTTATATATATTATTATTCATTTGCCAGTATATCAGAAAACAGTGTTCTCTCAAATTGAATTTTTCTGACAAATATTTCTAACAATTTCAGGAAGAAATCTTATTTTTTTAATGTGCTATAAACATATATATATATATATCTTTCCACAATGTAAATTATGCTGAACATAATTTCGCTTTTTCTTGATGACTCAGATGTATCAGTTATTGTTTGCCTCTTGTGCTATTAGATGCTGGGCTTTTTATAGTTCTTTCTTCTTCTTTTTGGTAATTTTTCTTGTTCCTAGTTTGGCTCTTATTTTCTGCTTCCCACTCTCCCATTTACTTCTGAAAGGCTGCTGCTTTATTTTACACACAGTTATAATGAGGTTCCTTCCTTTGCCTTTATATTTTCTCCTTCACAGGCTTCATCCACATGCAGAAGGCTGCCAGGGCTGTGTCTCCAGCCCAGACCCCTGAGCTCCTTGCTCATAGGCCCACTTGTGGACACTGATGCTCGGATGTCCTGCAGGCATCACGTGTGTTCCCACCTGAACCGTCATTTACCCCCCACCCTGTCCCCACCCCACAGCCTGCTCCTGGATCACTAACAGTGAATGGCAGCATCATCCACAGAGCCGCCCAGACAGAAAAGCTGGATCCTCTTCATGACCGCACTCTTTCTCACCCCCGGATCTAATCAATCACCAAGTCTTACTCTCCCTGACCCCTACAGCCACTGTAGTTGGGGCACCTTCCTGCCCCAAGATTATCACAATTTTTTATCACATTATTATTATCACGAGATGATCACAATCACTCCTTCTCCCAGCCTCCCCCTTGCCTCTGTACAGTCCTCTCCACACGACTGCAAGAGTGCTCTGGCCTTCGTCTTCCGCAGACCTCGTCTTCCCTCTCCCTGCATCTCCCCCACTCCCTCTGCCTTTCTGCATGTCACCGTGGGTGAAGGGTCCACGGTGCTCCCAGAGGCCCACCCCTGCCCCTGGGCATTCAGTCCTACCCCCGGTATCTGCCCACGGACCTGGCTCCCGTGCTTTCCTCAGCCTTTGCTGATGTCAGCTTTTCCCTGTGCTGCAGCATGTACGGACGTGCTCTAGTTTCTCCCACCTCTCAAAGTTCTCTCGATATTTCTCATCCTCCTCCGGCTACCAGCTCATCTGTCTGCTTCTCTTCATAGAAAAGATTTCCTGAAAGAGATGCCTGTGGTCACTGTCTCCACTTGCTCCCCTTTCTCTCCTCACTGCAGCTTCTTTCCCAGCACCCCCTGAAACTGCTAGTTTCAGGTCGCCAGTGCTACTTGTTGCCAGATCCCGGTCTTATCTTTATCCTTCTGTTACTTCACCTCTCAGCAGTGTTTGACACAGCTGAGCATTCTCCCCGCCATGAAACACTGGGTTTTGGCTTTTAGTCCCCTCAACCTCACTGGCCATTGTTGCCTGTCTCCTTTGCTGGCTCCTCCCCGGGCAGACCTCTAAACGCCAGAGTGCCCAGTGCTTCATACTTAGACTCTCCTGGTCTCCACCTGTCTCAGTCCCTCGGGGCTCTCATCTAGTCCCTGGCATTTTAAAACAATCTGGACAATCTGATGATGTCCCAGTGTATAGCTGCAGCCTGGCCTTCAGATTTGCCTCGCAACTGCATGTCATACAGCTTCACTGGTGTGTCTTCCAGGCGTGTCGGTGGCCCATGTCCTAACCAGAGCTCTTGGTTCCTCACCTCCGCCGCAACTTGCTCCTCCCTTAGGCCTTCCCATTTCAGTAAATGCCACTGTCATCCCCCGAGTTGTTCAAGCCAAAAACCCAGCAGAAAATCATCTTAGACTCTCTCGGTTCCCTTCATTCCCTTCGTCTAATCCCGAGCAAGTCCTGCTTGTTAGCTCTGCGGCTAAACACCGCCCGGCTCCTCTCAGCCCTCTCCACCTCCATTCATCCTCTGCTGTTGAAACAGTTTCCTGTCTAATATCCTGGCCTCTCCTTTACTTCCCCTAGAATGTTTTCTCCACACGGCAGCTGAAGATATTTTTAAAATGTAAGTCAGATCTTGTCACTCCTTTATTTAAAACCCAGTGGCTCTGGCTGAAGAAGTCTGACAAGATATGGCCCCACCTACCTGGCTGACCTCATCTTGAACTACCACAGTCCCCCTCCCATGCCAATCCCCACCCTACCTCACCCGGCCACACCCCCCGGCCTTGTTCCCTCAGCACTCCAGGCTTATTCCTACTTTGGGCCTTCTAGCTTTGCCCAGGAAACTCCTCCCCAGATGGTCACATGGCTGGCTCTGTGGTGGCATCCAGAGTTTCACCCCAAACTGATTTCACCTCCTCAGAGAAGCTTCCCCAGGCCATCTGGTCTAAAATAAAGTAGCCTCTTGACTCCCACCACTCCATTCCTCTCTGACATTATCCTATTTTCTTTTCTTTGCAGTGCTATTGCAAAATGAAATTATATTGACCATTTTCATGTTTTATTGTCTTTGCAAAAAGAGTATAAATTTTGAGAGAGTCAAGACCTCATTTATCTGGTCCCTTGTAGCCGCAGCTCCTGCAGCAGTGCCCAGCGCAGAGGAGGTGTTTGGTGAGCATCTCGTGGAGGGAATCTGACCGCTCTGCTTCTGCCATTTCAGTGGCTCCCTCTTCCCTTGAGAAGAGAGTCCAAGCTCCCGAAATGGTTTGAGTCCCTCTGGGATCTGGCCCCTGCTTGTTCTTTAACTCACTGGGTCTCAGCGGGGGACAATTTTGACCACCCCTCTTCCCAGAAGAAAGATATTTGGTGATGTCTGGAGACATTTTGCCTGTCATAACTGCCGGGGTGCTGCTGGCATCTGGTAGAGGCCAGGGATGCTGCTGAGCATCTGACAACGCCTAGACAGCCCCCACAAAGAATGATCTGGTCCCGAATGTCAGTGGTGCTACAGTTGAGAGTTGAGCCATTTCTCTCATAAGCCTTGTCACACTCAGAGTCCCAGCCATGTGGAAAGGCCCTGTTCTTCCTAGCCTCTGAGCTTTGTCCTTGCTGATCCCCCACCCGGAGCCCTCCTTCCTCTGCCTGCTGTTCCCCGCTGCTGACTCTCTTCTCTGCCTCCACGGAGTCCTGAGGCAGATTGACTTTGAACCTTTACAACATGGAGTTAATCTGTTTTGGCAGTTTGGGGTTTATACAGATAACTTATGTTTCTACCTCAAATTGAAAGTAACTTCCATACACAAATGTATTTTTCATGTCAATTTTTTAGATGAATAAAGCTGCTGTTACTGAGGACTACAGCATGACTTCCATTAATCCAATCGCAGAGAGTGAATGGGGTGAATTAGTAAAACCACCTATGCAGTGAGAGCCTGTAGCCATAGCGTTAAACTGTCTCAGTTATTATGATTTGGGCTGTTTAAACACGAACTAATGAATTTTAATTTTTTTGTTTTTCCTGTTTTCTCCCACATTAAAGTATTTGCTTTTCTTCCTGTTCAATGATTAATACATGCAGCTATTTTACAGTGCATGCAAACTATGTGATGCCTTTAAAGAACAAAAATGAGATTTGAGGGATTTATTGGGAGAATTTGCCAATTCATTGTTCTCACATTCGAATACCATAAATAGGAAGTTGATCACAGTGTTGCTTTTTGGATTGACATTCTGCCCTTAGCCTTCTCAGGAGACAAACCTTTGTGGCCCTGCATTGTCCTTCCCCAGCATTCCCAGTATTGGTGACAAAGGACGGTACTTCCAGATGCTGGGATTTGTAAAGGTCCCCACACAGGATTACAAAGTCATAGAGATTTTAATATCTATGAGCAATAGAATCACAGCTCACTAAATTGTTTTAAAACTACAATTTGCATTTTATGAATTTTAAATCACAAAGAAGACTTTAAAATAATTGTGTTCAGGGGCCGGCCCGGTGGCGCAGTGGTTAAGTTCGCACGTTCCACTTCTCACCGGCCCGGGGTTCTCTGGTTCAGATCCTGGGTGTGGACATGGCACCGCTTGGCAAAACCCATGCTGTGGTAGGTGTCCCACATATAAAGTAGAGGAAGATGGGCTGAGTGTTAGCTCAGGGCCAGTCTTCCTCAGCAAAAAGAGGAGGATTGGCAGTAGTTAGCTCAGGGCCAGTCTTCCTCAAAAGAACAAAGAAAAAAAACAAATAAAATAATTGTGTTCATATAATGCTCTCCTTGCATGCTAGTGAGTTTATAGCTTATCATATTATTAACACTGCTTTCATTGCATCTTCTTTTTTTCAAATCAAGGGTTTCATGCACTGATTATTTTTTAAAAGCTTTCCAAAAAACAAAACAGTTTAAATAACTTTAAAGGATAAAACTATTCTTTCTACCATTGCATATTTGTTTTCCTGGGTTTCTTGCACTGTAGAATTATCTTTTTGTTTGTTTTTTTTGCTATGTTCTAACTTGGTAAAGGTAGATATTGGCTTTGGAATAGTTAAGCTTTTAGCTTATCCATAGCTCTATCTGAAATTTATGCATCAGCCTTGCTAATAAACTCCAACCAGGCACCTACACGTTTTCCTTTGTTCAGAACTCCAGCTCCAGGTGGATTCTCCAGGCCTGCCTTTCGGTCTCTCTCACCGTTTAGCCCTCCAGCCTTACTTAACTCGGTTCTACAGTTATTTACTCACACTTTTCTACCACGAACATTTACTGAATCCTTGCTCACTTCCCAAGCTGTGTTCTAAAGGATAGGGATGTGCTGGGAAATAAAAGGTGATCCCTTTGGAGTAACAAATTCGTAATTATATTTAATTGTGGGTGATAAATCCTATAATAGAGGTACAAAGTACACTGGTGGCATAGGGTTTATAAAAAGTCAGTTTTTCTGGGGTGATTGTAGAAGTCTTAGGAGAGGATGGAATATCTGAACTGGACTCCTAGATAGAAAAAGGGCAGGGGGGCCTGGGGCTGAGAGTCCAGGTGGAAGGAGTAGAATGACTTGGTTGCGGCCACGCTTGGTCCAGAGACCTGCTAGTCATCTTCATTTCCTGTTTCCTCCCTCCTAAGTAGTGTAACCAAAAGTATTCTGGCATAAATCTGCCATCGGGTGCAATATTATACTGCATTTTGAATAGATAATTTGAGATAGGTTTTCTATTCAAAGGAATAATGAGCCACCTAAGATAGAAGGTCATTAGGGAGCTGTCTGGCTATATTTGGCTTTTCACATCTTGGGGTAGACCTCAATCTGCTCTGGAGTCATGAACATCTCTTCGTCTTTCTCAGTTCTCTCCTTCTTACCTCAAGACTTACTGTAAATAAAAAGCTGCTTTGTTTGAGGTATTTTTATTTTGAAGAGTTATTTTTCTCAAAATTGATTTAGTTGTAGCCAAGGGTTTGAAAAACTGAAGAGGCAGCTATCATGGAGATTGTATTTCTGAAGTGGTTGAAACTCTAGAAGGAAAATTACTGTAGAAAGAAGCCATCTAGCTAAGAGTCTTTATGCCCTTGAATTTCATCCTCAAGAACACTTATCTTGGAAAATAAGTCAAAGGAAGCAACAGAGGAAGAAGGTGGGAACAGGCATCAGGCCGAAACATTTCAAGTCACGACTGGGATAAAAGAAATGATAGCTATCAAAGTTAGTCTTTTGAAAGGATCCTCTATTAAACAAAGAACATTTTAAAAATTCTAGTTTTTAATTTGAAAAATGGGTACCATAAATCTGACCAGCAGAATGGAGAGAACTCATGCCTGTGGCGCTGTCATCATTTCGTGAGTCACAGAGCTTGTGGCTCCGCTGCATCTACGCAGGGTGCCTGGTGCCTGCTGGAGCGCCAGGGCATCACACTGGAGCGGGACTGCCAAGCGCCACTACTTGCCACACTTGCCCACCCCTCACCGACTCCTTTGCTTGTTGTTCCTCTCTTCCTGGACTGCATTTCAGAGGCAGGAAGAGTACGAATGGCTTTTCAAGTTCTGATTATAAAATGTTCATTTGGTCAAGATAGCAGTATTCTGAAACTGAAAATTTTTTTTTTTGCTGACTGTGAGGGGGCTGCATGTACCAAGAGCCCCACTAGGGGAGAGCATATTGCTCTCTTAGAAGGAAAGGAGAGCTTTGAGGATTCATTACATGGTCAGAACTCTGTTTATAATTGGGGAGAAAGTGCCATTATTTTTATTTGGACTTTTGTAATTAATTGGGTTTATTAGGGTATATATTTCATCAGTTGAAAAGTTTTTGTTTCCTTAAAGACTTGAAAGAGGGGCTGGCCCCATGGCCTAGTGGTTAAGTTTGACACACTCCACTTCGGCAGCCCGGGTTCAGTTCCCAGGTGTCGACCTACGCCACTTATTGACAGCCATGCTGTGGTGGCAACCCATACACAAAATAGAGGAAGATTGGCACAGGTGTTAGATCAGGGTGAATCTTCCTCAGCAAGAAAAAGAAAACTTGAAAGTTCATAAGACTGACCAGAGAAATGCAGAGGAAGGTGAGATATACTGATGTTATGTTGTACAAGCTAATATTTTACTGCTTTAATCAATAATCTGATTTGTGTGTTGGTCAAAATTTGTCATTTTAAGGACATTTAAGACACAGTCATGCACCACATAACAACATTTCGGTCAACACCAGACCACATAGATAAGGTGCTCCTATGAGATTAGTACCATATAGCCTAGTGTGTAGTAGGCTATGTACCATCTAGGTTTGTGTAAGTACACTCTGTGATGTCTGCACAACCATGATCACCTAACAAGCATTTCTCAGAATGTCTCTGTCATTGAGCAACATGTGACTGTGTCTTCATTTCAACAGAAGGCTGCATCGCCACCTTTCTGCTTGAGAGGTCGTTTTTAATCAGGCCTCTCAATCATGAGCTTTCCTTTGGCATGAGAAAGTAGTAACAGCCTCTCCGTGTGTTTCCACTGTTGGACTAGCTCACCGTCAGCCCCTTCCCCTTGCCGTCAACCTCCTGTGACTTCCCCACACTTGTGGGTCATGGTAGTGACTGGCATAAAAAGCAATGAAATCCTTTCCAAATAGAAGGTTCTCAAACGGGATGCAACATAAAACAGAAGCCCCACTTCCCCAGGATGCAGGGAGACGGTGCAGGAGGCCATTGGGAAACAGAGCACACACGGCTTCTTCCCAGCAGGGATACAGTTCGGAAAATTTAACCTTATTTTCATCTGTACTTAATGGAAGTATTTTTACTTGGCATTATGTAGTAAAAATAGAAAATCAATAATCTCAGGGATCTGGGTTGGCCCATGACACATGTTAAATATTGAAGAGAATTTGTGATTGTAAAACTTTAACTCCAGAATTCATTTGCTAGAGAAGCCCTTTTACTACCCCAGGCTGGTCAGACAGGAGACGGACCTCGTGGAGCCCCTTGCGAGGCCACGCGAGCTGGGCCCGCCGTACGCAGCCGCAGTAGTGCGCTGGGGGTTGCGGCCGAAGTCCCTGGCCTCGCGCAGACGCAGTAGCTGGCCGCGGGGCCGTCCAAAGTTCCCGGCCTCGCGCAGACGCAGTAGCGGGCTGAGGAGGCGGCCAACGGTCGCGGGCTCCCTGTCTTCGCGCCTCGGAGTGTGCGTGTCGCCTTCCCCTTTCCCTCCCAGCGCCGGTTCAGTGAGTGGCCATGAGCTGGGCTGTGGGTGTCCTGCGGGCCGGCCGGAGCGTGAACGCTGCGAGAGCGAGTTTCCTGTCCCCCAGGATGGCGCCGTGTCCCCGCCAGGCGGCAGGCGGCTCTCCCGTGGCCAAGGTGGCGACCGTCCAGCGTGAGCTGCTGGAGCCCTTCTCGTCGGAGGAGGCCGTGCGCCGCAGCAAGGTCTCGGTGGTGGGCACCGGCGCGGTGGGCATGGCCTGTGCCGTGAGCATCCTGTTGAAGGGCCTGAGTGACGAGCTCGCCCTGGTGGACCTCGACGAGGGCCGGCTGCGGGGGGAGACGATGGACCTTCAGCACGGCAGCCCCTTCCTGAGGATGCCGCACATCGTGGCCAGCAAGGACTACGTTGTCACCGCCAACTCCAGCCTCGTGATTGTCACCGCAGGAGCGCGCCAGGAGAAGGGCGAGTCACGCCTCAATTTAGTCCAGCGAAACGTGAGCATCTTTAAGTTGGTCATTTCCAACGTTATCCGCTACAGCCCTGGCTGCAAACTGATTGTCGTGTCCAATCCGGTGGACATCTTAAGTTACGTAGCCTGGAAGTTGAGCGAATTTCCCCAGAACCGCGTCATCGGGAGCGGTTGCAACCTGGATACCGCCCGTTTCCGCTTCTTGATTGGGCAGAGGCTTGGCGTCCACCCCGAGAGCTGTCACGGCTGGGTCCTGGGGGAGCACGGGGACTCCAGCGTTCCCGTGTGGAGCGGCGTGAACGTCGCCGGTGTCTCCCTGAGGGGTCTGAACCCCGCTGTGGGGACCGACCGAGACCCCGAGCAGTGGAGAGACGTCCACCGCGACGTGATCGCCAGCGCCTACGAGATCATCAAAAGGAAGGGCTACACGTCCTGGGCCATCGGGCTGTCGGTGGCCGACCTGTCCGAGAGCATCCTGAGGGATCTGCGGAGAGTGCACCCCGTCTCCACCGTGGTCAAGGGCCTCTACGGAATCACGGAGGAGGTGTTCCTCAGCGTCCCCTGTGTCCTGGGCGAGCGCGGCATCACCGACCTCGTGAAGGTGAAGCTGACGCCCGAGGAGGAGGCGCGTCTGAAGAAGAGCGCGGAGACGCTCTGGGAAGTTCAGGAGGCGCTCGAGCTGTGAAGTTGTGCGGAGCCGCCCTTCTGAAGTTACTGAAGAAGAAGTAGTAGTTGGGGGGGGTATGTGTCACATTTTTAATAAACCTGAATTTATAAAAGTTGGAAACAGGAAGGGGGGTAGAGTGACTCTCCTGTTTGTTTAGCCCCCAGCTCTTCTATTGAGCATCGAGATGCTGGATGATACTTATTTTTTTTACAATTCCGAAGTGCATCAAAGGAGGTGTTTTTGTACCACTGATGTGCCAGTACTTTGTACATGTATGTAGTTGCCATTGGGCCCAAAAGAATGGAGGATGTAGGTGTTTCTTTTACCATAGAAATTCTGGTTCTTTTCATTAAGCACCTGTTAACTCTTTGTTCTGGCTGGATTATACCTATGTTCGCTTGTGTACTCTTTGTTACAAGTGGAAGCTTCTGTGCAGTGTAAAAATAAATGTACACGCAGTTACTTTTCGTAATGGAGCCTTCATTTCCCGGTGACAGCCCCTCACCTGGGCCTTGAAAAAGGCGGCAGAAAGGGAGCTGCAAGTGGGGGAGGCGTGTGTGCGTGGATGTGCACACACTCATGCACACATACGAGTGAAGCAGGATCATTAGGCTAAAATGTGAAAATAATACTGATCTGGTTGGTGGCTGTTTTAAACTGTTTCGTGCAGTAAAAATACAAGCGTTTAGAAAGATGCCTGACAGTCAGAGGTGGTACAGTTACTGTCGTTTTGGCAGAGAAAGGAAATGTCCCCAAATTTTGCAGTTACTAAAAATAAAGACTGAGTGAAATCATCGTAGAACCACCTCTGAGAACCTGACCTGTTGGCACATTAAGTCAAGAATCACATAATTGCTCTTATTGGGCTGGGTCTTAGCGGCACAGTGGGCCCTGGCCCTAAGGTGCTCCAGGGTCGTCCCTGTTGCTCAGTTTACTTCACATCAACAGAAAGCTTTTGCTTTTGAATTGTGCCCTGTTGTTAATCACTGTCATAAAAATTGGCCATTTTAATGAGTGCTTGAGGGCTTGTATTTCTCAGAAAGTTACGCATTCACTTTTTATTCCTAAGTCGATTGACTTTACTGCAGATTCTAGACTTTATGCACGTGGTACAGTGAGGGAGAAAGTGAAGGTGCTTGTCTGAGTTTTACCTAAATGGTAATTCTGTAACTTAGAAAATGAGAAGCTGAGATTTTTAAATTCATGGTAGCCTTCCTAATGCAGTTGACTATTAAATAAATAATACAGTGTGTTCAAACACATCTCAGGATCCATGGGAATGTCAACAGGCCTAATCACAATTGACAGGTGCCAGCATCTGCTAAGTTCAGCCAGTCCTGCTTAGCTGAATGTTATCAAGGAGACAGGACAGCAGTCCACCCACAAGAAGACCCTTTTCCATGCTGACCAGAGCTCCCGTACTATTTCATTGAAAACATTTAGAAGCTGGGGCTGGCCCCGTGGCCGAGTGGTTAAGTTCGCGCGCTCCGCTGCAGGCGGCCCAGTGTTTCGTCGGTTCGAATCCTGGGCGCGGACATGGCACTGCTCGTCAGACCACGCTGAGGCAGCGTCCCACATGCCACAACTAGAGGAACCCACAATGAAGAATACACAACTATGTACTGGGGGGCTTTGGGGAGAAAAAGGAAAAAATAAAATCTTAAAAAAAAAAAAAAAAGAAAACATTTAGAAGCTGTTCTGATTACTCAGGAAGCAATGTCATATAATGGGACTGATTGGTATGCGGAGCTCCCTGAAAGTGGGAAGAGTGGTGGTTTGGTTGTTCCAGGTGGTTCTAAGCACTTTTTAAGCTGAACTACACAGAGTTCCTCTTCCCCTTTGTCCAACCCTTGAGTTTTTATTCAGCCATGTTTCAGCCAAATTCAGTGTAATATTGAAGGGGGTCTGACTATGCCTTATGTCTATTTTGTAATTCTCTTCACCGTCAGTGTCAGTTGGGATAGGCCGGGTTATGCAACAGTAAAAAAACAATCTCCAGATGTGCGGCTTAAAACAGCAAAGCTTGATTTCTCTGGTAAATCCATTATGGGTTTACGCCACTCTCTAGGGACGCTGTCCTCCGCAAGCTGGCTCTGTACCTCATGTTGCTCTGATGTTGATGTCCCACATGATTGCTATGGAAAGGGAAGAGAGGCTGGGAGAATCAAACACCTGCATTCTGGAAGTGATGCCCCTTTCTTTTGCTCACATTTCATTAGCCAGAACTAGCCATGTAGTTACCTGACTTCAAAAGAGTGGAGAAGTATAACCCCCGTATCCAGAAGTAGATGAGTACTGGCTACTGGGGGATGTGGGTAATAATCTGCCAGTCCATTCTAAATAAAATGGCCACCATTGCAAGAGAGATATATTATAGCTTTTAAAGTCACTTTTAGTGAAAGCTGGTAGATGAGGAGAGGTTATAGAGATACTGTGTTTTTCCAGGTCACACAACCAGAGTGGCCATGTGTGGGGACAGAACCCTGGACAGAGCCTTATAAACCCTGTCACCATGGATGGGTTAACCTCTCTGACCTCGGGTCCCTCACTTGTAAATGGTAGTCCTCATTTCTGCCACATGGACTTGTGAAGACTAAATAATAGCCTAAAGCTTAGTACAGTGCCTGGCACATAGGTGATCTGAAAAGGCATTATTACTCCTGTTCAGGTAACGATTATAGTCTTATTCTTTTATTTTATGAAAAGCTGAATTTTCAGGTTCTTCAAAATTCCTGCTGGCGCTGTAATTATTGATATATCCAGAAGCCTTCTCATCAGTCGGTCCCATAGAGCTTTCATCATTCTAACCCAGCACCAAAGCTGCCGGCAGACCTGCACCTGCCAGTGAGGAAATTGAAGCCAAATGAGCTAGTCAATGGCAAAGACGTTTTAAGACTTGGAGCTTTTAATTCCAATAACTGCCTATTTATTAGAATAGATGCTGTAAGGCTTTTCTCAGATTAATTAAATTAAGGACATATCCTGAGCTTTTAAGTAATTTTTCAGCATACCATATATTAGACCAAAAGTTTTCATGTTTTTTCCCCTGCCAAGACACGCATGGTAAGTGTGCAGCAATATCTCCCATGTTTCACTCCTGGCATACTGGCTACGTGGCCCTTCACAGGGCTGTTGCAGTGTGAGTGAGAGTCAAATTATTGGAGACATAAGCTTGAATCTGTTCTAATATCTAAAAAGTCGGTCGTATTCAGTCTTCAGAATGTCCATATGAGTGACACATCACTTGTAATACCTTTCCCAGTTGTCATGATGCGCTATTTGAGAACCGCTGCCTTAGACAGTGCTACTTCCTGATGCTGTTACAGCCCAGCACGGTTGGGCACAAACATTGGGAGGTTCTTGGTGGGGCATTAAGGATGAGGTTCTTGGAGCAGTGGGCTCGGTGCCTAGGGAGTGCCATTCGTGTCTTAGTCTTCGTGGAGAGCAGCCGCTGGAGTTGTGCAGTACACAGTGGCCCTGTGACCCACAGCCCCGGAAAAACGCTCCCTGGTCGGAGGAAAGGGAGGAGGAGGAGCACTGCAGGGAAGAGACCCAGCGTTTGGAAGATGCTCGTTCCCAGCCTGCCCCATCTTCACCAAACTTTTGGGGTACAGGGTAGGGGGATGGCTCTGTGGCAACAGCTGTGATTGTTAGCATGGAATTCAGTACATTTATTTTATAACCAAATTTGCTTAGACATACTCCACTGCTAAATCTTTCTGCAAGCTCATTTTTAAGCAGGAAAATGTTCTGTTGGCCTGTGATAGAGTATCACTAAGACCAACACCTCTGAACTGCAGATCAGAAATTGACACAGGTGAAAAAAACCAAAGGTTTTCATTTCCTATCCCTATAACATAAATTGTACAAGCTTAAAAACCTTCTATGGAGCCCCATTGTTTAATGCAACTTGAGGCCCTGTTGATAACAGTGTAGACTTTGCATTTCCATTTCCACAGCTGTGAAATTACAGAAGAGGGCTACGTGGTGGTCTTTATCCCACTTACCTCCCTTCCTTTACCTTGCTCTGAAGCCTGTCTGTTCTGAGTTGGCTATTTTTCAGATAAGGTCCCTTCTAGTGGTTCACTTACTTACTTATGACACTAGGAACAAGTAAATAATACAATACTTGGGAAATGAGAGGGGGAAAAAATTGGGCCAAGAAGAGGAAATGGGAAGACAACCCCCCGTCCTGAAGTAAGAGCAGGCACCCTTTCCTCTCCTACCCAGGCCTCGTCTGCGTTTCCCAGCCTCTCCCTTCTCAGTGACTAACCATGTTCTATGTCACTGAGAAGGCAGAATGCTAAATGGTTCTGTCCATGACCTGGCTATCTGACACCCCACTTGAAAACTCTGTGCTTAGGCTTAGTTGTAACAGATGTTCAACCAGAAAAGTGAAGCGAGAGAACCAGGCAGCACATTGCACACCCTGGCCAGGGATGTCTGTTGGTCAACTGAGAAAGTCTGTGCATGGTTCCTCAAGTCAAAGCATTTCTTTTTGTGGGCCATCCTAGACGTTTAGCATTTGTTCTCTCCCCGCCCCCACCCCCCCAAATGCAACCAGTGGTCGTGACCACCAAGTTGGCATGACACTCTATTTGAGAACTGCTATTTGGAACTGCATGACCAGTCCCTCCCCAGGGATGCAGTTCTGCCTGGGGTTGAGAACCTCTCATGAAGGGGTCATCACAGTACCAACTACAGAGCTGCATGGAGGAGGGGGTTGGGGAGAGACATGTGCCGTGGACACGTGTGTCGTCAAGATTGGTGTCTGAGACCCAAACGTTGAGATGGTTGGCATGGACCTCCTACAGACTACATATAATGGGTAACCATATGTCTCTGCCAGTGTTAGAATATTTAAACCCAAGTGATATGTAACTATAATGCTTTAACAAATATACTATAATATTTACATCCTTATAAGCTTTGTTCTTGGAACACAACACATATTTTGATGATGCTGTGATGACAATAGCTGATGTATATTGAGCACTCCCGTGTGTTAGGTGCTGTGCTTTATATGCATTATCTCACTTAATCCTTACAACTCTGTAAGCAGGTAGTTATCTCCATTCTACACACGTGGAAACTACCACTTAGAATAAGCAGCTTTCCGAAGTAGTGGAGTTAGAATTTGAACAGAGAGGTTCTCTGATACCCAGAATCTGTGCTGCTAACAGCAGCGCTACGATGACTGGATAAATGCCTAGGAATTTACAAGTCCCAAAAAGATTTCCCAATTTGGAAACAAGGTAATGATTCAGCTTCAAATTGAAATAAGTAGGAATCAATATAAAAGAAAGATTAGCCAACTCTCCAATTAACCACTCCAGAGATGACTTGGATGTTGCTGATGAATCCAGGGTGCTTCACAAATTTGACTGAGGATAGCTGCATCCTTGAGCTATATGGCTGAGATGTGGCTCATGAGAACATTGTCTCTGTGCTGTAGTGCTTCTGAAATAATATCTTCATAATAGGACCGTAGAGATTAAAAAGAATGAACCAAAGACTGTACATTAGTATACTCTGCGATTATCCAACTCCCATAAATTAGCGTTCCCTCCCTCAGGGCAGCACACACCTTTGCTGGAGCCAGGTGCTCCTCGCTGACCCCCGCTCTGCCTCTCGGATTCCAAATCAACCTGTGCTGGTAAAATCTCTGCATAGATCTTTAAGCACTGTCTGGCACAGAAGAACATTCTAGTTTATCTGCCATTCATGGATTCATTCTTTATTACCCCCTACTAAGTTTCTTCTCTCCACTCCTTCCCTCTGGCTCCAAAATCCTAACTTTGCATGGCCTCAGTATATCCATTTATTCCGATGGGTTGAAATCCCATTCTCAGCTGCGTCTTTATATATGAAAGCCAACAATACATACTGTTCTTCTGGTAGGGAATAAATGTCACAGGGGGTTGACAACTTACAGCATGTTGCCTTCTAGATTCAGAGTGGAGTTTTATGTTATTTTAGGCCCAATAGATTTATACTCGGATGAAGAAAACAAGTGCATCTCATTTTCTTTCAAGGCAGCTAGAACACGGTCCTTAGCTTTCATTGGTCTTGCTTTGCTCCATACCCATAAGCAATGCATTTTCATCCGATCAGTAATGGTGTCCATCTCTAATTGCTTTGGCTCTTTCCCTCTTTAACATTTGATGACTTGTTTTTTTCTTCTTTCAGATGAAAGACTTTCGAAATAAAATGCAATCAATATTTCCAGCAATTCCCAAGAACGCCGAATCGGCTGTTGAGTGGGAGGAAGCATTGAAATCCAAATGAGATGAGCGTGGTGGAGGAAGTCCACAGTGATGGTGACGGGAAGAGTGGCTCTGGAGACAAACCACAACAGCACAGGGACTCGACTGATTTCTCCTCAGGAGCGCGTGCAGACTGTCGACTGAACCTGCGGGATGGATGGTGTTCAGTGTCCTCACAGGAGGCTGACAGACAGGCTTTCTTTAAAATTGATGTGGGTGTGTGGGGGTGAGTGGGTGTTGGGGGGAGAGTAAAGTTTTCCCAAAGTGAGGGAGACTACTTAAAAATAATTATATGGATAACTTCTCTATGTGGAGGAGATCCCAGGGGAAGTACTTCTGTTTTCGGCTCTAACAGTTGAAACCAAGTTTTATACCTGAAAAAAATTTAAAATAACGTATGATGGAAACTCTTTATAAACAGACTTGGAACAGCAGTAGTATTTCACTGTGTCTAATTAAATCAGTTTCAGCAGCCTTTCTTGTCAGTATGTCATTGTCAGAACTTGAAAGACTTGCTCCTGTTAGGCAGAGTCCGTAGTGACCGGTTAATAGGTAAATCCTGTGCGTTGGGCTGTCGTGTGGCTTGGCTGTCCTGAATGCACTTTGATTCACACGTGCTAGTTATTTACCTGATGACCTCACCTTAAGGCCCTGTAAATTCTTAGACAAGAAGCCAGTCACAGATTATGATAACTTGAAAAGGTACAGTCCTGCTAAAATAATAAGAATGGGTATAAAGTGTAGTTTTTTGAGAAGTTGGTTTTGGGTCCCTAAACATTGACTAACAGTTGGCAGTTTTGTCTTAGTTGTCAATATAAAAATAGCCCAGTTATCACCCATCTTAAAAAATATTTTAACCAGAAGGTGCCCTGAGTCTTGAATCTCAATATGAAGTATTTAGCACTGCCTCCTGATGAAATTACTACTGGTAAATTGTTTTTTTTTTAGAGATTGGCACCTGAGCTAACAACTGTTGCCAATCTTTTTTTTTTTTTTTCTGCTTTATCTTCCCAAACCTCTCGTACATAGTTGTATATCTTAGTTGCAAGTCCTTCTAGTTGTGGGATGTGGGATGCCGCCTCAAAGTGGCCTGACGAGCGGTGCCATGTCCGCGCCCAGGATCCGAACCCTGGGCCGCCGCAGCGGAGTGCACGAATTTAACCACTCAGCCACCGAGCCGGCCCCTACTGATAAATTCTTATATGTACACCCAACCCTTCCCTGTCCTCCATGATCTCTTATGGAAAACAGAATAATATTTACATGCAATTATTTTTACTGGAGATTAAAATTTTTAAAGAAAACTACTTTAATATGTCAGTATGTCCAGAAAAATAGCCTCTGGTTGAATATCAGGTGTGCAATTTCTTTATAATTACTTAGGCTCTAATTAGCAATCAGGTTTAATAAAGCACATTTGAAATTTATCTGTTATAATGAAACCTTTTAGTGCTAAGGAAAATTTTTTAAATGAAATGTCAAGTGCACAATGTAACATTTTTCTCTGGCCCGTATTACCCTGTTAAAATCGCTGTGTTGTTAATTAATGAAACAGGTGTGGTCAGCATCGGGATTCATATGTAACCTGTTAAAAATCCAAGACTAAAAACAGGAAAGGATTGTGAAATTTCTCAGGGTACGTGGAGTAGCAGCAGCACTTCACTCATCTCTCATTTTTAACTAAATCCCTGCTAAGAAGAGATTTCCAGCCTTTGAATGAAATGAAGGAAGGAGGGGCAGGATGGCCCAACTGATCACATTGTTGTCCAATTATTAGTCTGAGTCTAGGGGCATGGGGGTGCGCCCTGTTCCCACAGGGCCTGCCACATGGGAGGCCTGAGGGAATGAGTGTTTGCATAATATTTGTGTGGCGTGCCTGATGTCTACAACACCCTTTCCATGCACGTCCCTTGTCCTTGAGGGATGGCAGGGGGCTCCCGTAAGAATGATCGTGAAGCACCTGCTGAGGGAAGGTTGATGGGGACGGATTCGTAGAATAGGTACCAAGCATAGGCTCCACTTGCATTTGAAAAGCAAAAATGAAGAAATAAGGATGAAAGTTAAAAGGAAAACAAACAATATAACTAAAGAATTTTTCTACAGTTGGAACTCCGATATCGGAAGATTTAGTCGTTTGTCTATTCCTTTTATACCAGAGGCATATTGTTAAATTGGTTAATGGGAAGGAAAAATGTTTAACAGATAATGTTATTCTTTATGCGAAGTACCATCTGTATATTGAGTTCTGAATGTTCCTGGATATGGAAGAGAGGAAATGTTATGGAATTTCAAGTTTGCCTTCTTTGCTGTCTTTATCTTGGGTAGAGTATGACAAACATAATCACATTTATCTCCTGGAGCATAAAGAGTTTTAATCACCCTATTAACCAGGATGACATTTTTCACAGACTTAAAAAGGAATAGAACAGACATTATCTCCCCATAAGCAATCCATTTCATGGAGGCTGAGCACTAGAAATTTTTTAAAGGGTGGATAACACAAGCCATTTCTATTTCACGTGTAAGCCAACATTAAGGCGGCTTTCCATGAGAATGTTGCTTACACTGACTGTTAAGCTTTACATTTAGAATCTCAGTGCCCCAAAGAGCTATCAGAGAAAGCAATACAGAGAAAACCTGGTGGGCAGGGAGGGGGCGGCTCCTAAGGCCTCAGGTGCCATTGAAGGAAAAAAACACGTATGCTGGTAAGTTACTGCTGCCCTTGAAAAATTTCTCCATGCGTTGCTGTTATTTTCAGAGTCAATGAAATATGGTTCCTGAACAACCTGGGAATGAAAACGAGGGCAGGGGAACTACATTCCCAGCAGCCTATCTCTACAAGAACTGTGGATTCTAACGATATGGGGAGCAAGCGGCTGGTGAGGCCCAGCAGAGCTGAGGCGAGACCACAGGTGACCCCCACACCATCGCCCTGACACAGGCTCATGATGGAAACAACCTTTCCTGGCCTGCTCGGTCAGAAGTTGGCACCTAATCACCTCATCTGTCATACATTCTGCTTAGTTTCGTGGATAGTATGGGACTCAACTTGCAAATTAATCATTGCAACCTAAGGGGAAAATGTAAGAAATTAAGAGAAAAAAAAAAGCCCATGGGGACAAAAGTAATTAAAATCCACTGAATTTAGCTGTTTCACTTGGGGCAAAATTTAATCTCTTGTAGGTCTAGTTCATGGAGAATGTTGTATATTTTCACCTCATTTTCATGTATCTTCTTTAGAAGTAAATAGTTAAGTACCAGTGAAAATCAACCAGATAAAATATAAAATGATTTCTGCAAATAGTTAAATTTCTCAGGAAAGATAGTAAAATAGACATTTTTATAGTATTTTATCATGACAAGTGAGATGTTTTTCCTTTCTGCCAGGAGTCATTGAATAGTACGTCAAGCATTTGGGTCTCTGTATTGGTTTTATCAGGATTGATCCAAAGAGTGTGCTTTTGTGAGTATAGAAGTGGAAGGTAAGCATGTCTTGCAAGCAGTGACATTAATCTGTAATAATGAGTGAGGCTTTTAGCAAATTTTGTCTGATGGCAGACAACTCAGTTTTGGAGAAAATTAGAATAACAGTTACCAAGAAGTACACAGAATTCTACTTTTCTGCCCAGTATTAGCAGAGTGAGTCAGGACCTTAATTTCTATTTTTTACATAAGCTGCGTCAGGCCGTTAGTCTCATTAGCATTTGATGAGGCATGACCACTAACTAAAAAAGAAAACCAATAGTAAAAAAATAGGCAGGAAAGCCTGTTAATGACAGAAGGGCAAGGTCATGCTTCATGGACTCTCCTAAGACGCCGCCTCAGGCAGACTGAGGAAGCTTCGCACACTTATAGAACATCTACTACCTGCTCATCGGAAAACACTCCCAAAATTCATCTTCACGCTGCCCCTGCAGCCCTGGGCTTAGAGTGGGGGTCCAAGTCTCCAGCCTGACTGACACTCCATGGGACACGTGCAGGGGGCTGCCTGGCACTCGAGGCTCCGGCTGCAGACCCAGGTCTCCTGCACGCGTGGGTCCACTGTCTGAAGGAACACGGTGACAGCACTGAATATAAAAGAAAGCTTGGACTGGACAGTCCTTACCCAGTTGTGCCAAACTCTGCAGAGACCCTTTGCTCTGCCAACCTGGGTGATGGGAATGTGTTTATTTTATTTTATTATTGTCTTCTTCAACTGTTCCTGTTGGAGAGGCTGAATCCCTTTGTCTTCTATTCTGAGCGAAGCCCAGAGGGTAGACATCCTCATCCGGAAACATTGGGCGGTTACCAACAGTGGGCCATCACCGCCGCTGGCTTGTGACCCTTCCATGTCTTCAGTCCATAGTGGCCGCCGCTACTCAGTGGCTGATCCTTCAGCTGGGATAGAGGTTACAAAGCTAAGAAAGTTCTAGTGTAGTAAATTTCACGCAAAGCTGAAGTAGGACCTCTTGTCAAAAGACCTGAATGATTGGGGAAACCCTGTGCTCTGAGCTTGCTCATGGGGGAGGCCTGATTCTGTCTTCATAGATTCTTATTAATAATGATTGAGGTAAAATGTCTGTAGAAACAGCACATTGTCAAGTCTAACAACTCCCTGTTTAAGAGAGAGACTCTTCTGGAGCATAGTAAGTGAGGAGAGAGGCTGAACCCTAGCAGTGGAGGACGCACAGAAGTGGTCTCGCTGTCCCTTACTCAGGCTTGTCCAGAGCTGGAGGAGGACGGCACTTCAACCTGCAAGGTGGGGCTCCAGCTCAGTAAATCAACCTGTGTCCCGGTTTTCCCGTGTCTTTCCAGATATCTCTCACAAAGATGTTCCCGTGGGAGTTGTCCAAATTTGGCGTCTCTGATATGTCTACTAATAATGAGTTGGGGGTGGAATCCACACTCTTCACAGGAGTGAGTTAGCTTTAACTCCCTGAGATTCCAAATATTACTGAAGGAGCAGGGAGTGAAGGGCTGGGTTAAAAACGCAGGGTCAGGTGAAACCTTAGAGAAACACCCACACTGCTGACAGAGGTGGGCATTCATCCCTGCATAGTTTCTTCAGGTTTGGGACCAAGCCCATAATAAACCCTTAGTAAATATAGGGAGGAAGGGAGAGAGAGGGAGGAAGGAAAAGAAGGAAGGAGATAGGGAGGGAGGGGAGAGTGTAGACGGAAATAAGGAAGCAAAGAGGGGAGGGAGGAAAGGAAGGGAGAGGCGGGCAGAGGGAGGACCAGAAGAGGGAGGGAGAGGAGGAGGGAGGAACTGTCTCACTGAGAAGAGGGTCCATGTGCCCAAGACCACACACCCGGCTCCTGGTGAAACTGGCGTTTACCTTGTCACCCATGCTGACCACACTGACCTCAGCCACCAAAACTGAAGAAGATAAAAATCACATCAGAATAATGAAAAGTTAGTTTCTGAGGTGGGTCCTGGGCCCTTGCAGGGGTTTCTAATCCTCAGTTCGATGAGTAGATAGTCCAAAAAATTTTAAAAAGCCAGATCCTAACGCATTCGCCAACTCTGACCTACCGAGCAGGAAGAAACAGGTAAGAGGAAGATCCATGCAAACAAATATTACTCAGGGTGACCTTGTGTCCGGCTAAAGAGAAGGGGGCAGTCTCGCTGTGAAGGACCTGGTCAGGCTCCCAGAGGTACGATGGCGGAGCATTCTCCCTGAAAACAAGATCTCAAAAAAGAAAAAATTCCTGGCAGTTCTCATTTCATTTTAGAAACCTCACTGTCCTCTCATTTGTTATATTGTCAATAGCATCTAGAAATAAGGCTCCTTCCCCATCCCTGGGGGTGGAGAGTTTCATTTTGTATCCAGAGAACCTGAGCGGAAGTTTTACTCTCAGAGTACCGAGGAGTAGGAAGAGCCCTGGGCTCAGGTCACCTGGGCACAGAGCTGTCCATTGAAGAAATTAGACAGAAACCAACCCACTGTCTACTTCCCTGTGAACCTAACATGCCCTAGAAAAAGTCCAACAATTCTACCTAATCTACCCAATTTGTGCCTTTGATGTAAGCCTCAGCATTACATCTTACTCTTTCACTCGTCACTAAATCACTTGGAGCTGAGTGCCATCACACATTAATTACCTAGCATGACAAGCCCTCAGCTCAGCTGGTTTGCCCTGGTTGTGTCTGCCGGGAGGCAGCGGGAGTTATTAGAAAAGTTCGGGCTGGCAGGTTAATATCCTCCCTTCCGGTATCAATGTGTGGTGCCACACTCCGTGCCTGGGCTTTAAGAACTAAAATTAAAAACGGCTCTCTCAAATGCACGACGGGCTGAGAGTCTTATGGGCCCTGAGCCATCCTGACCGGGTGCAATGACTTTATTCTCTGTGGCTCCAAACTCCTAAATCACCCACTCATAGTTGCTGCTCGGCGGCCTGAGAGCTAGGCCACCCCACTCTGGTCATATCCAGTGGAGGTCAGTGACAGGGCAGGCCAGGAGGCAGCCGCCTTCTCTAAGACAGCAGCATCTCCAGGAAGGACAGTGATCAACTCCTGAGTTAAGCAGAGTTCCCAGGAGGTGTGTAGCTCTGAATGCCTGTGTGTGTTTGATCTGGCCCACAAAACATTCCTAACACCACTTGTGTTCAGCTTCAGGTGCACTCCAGCTAAACACAAGGCACCTCCAGTTGAGAAGCAGCATCACTGGTCCTGATGTGGAGCACACACGCCCTCCCCAAGCTTCCCCCACCCCCTTCATTCCCCTGAGGCTGCCAGAAGATGATGCCACACCTCCCTCTTGGGCTCAGTCCTCTGACTCATCTAGATGTTCTCCGTCTCCTTTTTGTCTTTCAGGTCCTCCTTCTTCACAAATGCCTGGAAAATCCTATTCATAAGCAAAGGAACATTTCCTCCAGCCTGGGGATGTCTTCCCAACCTCTTGGCTGGCAGGTCAAGGCAGGGATAATAGTTCTTGGGGTTTTTTTTTTTTCCTTTTTCTCCCCAAAGCCCCCCGCCGTTACATAGTTGTATATTCTTCGTTGTGGGTCCTTCTAGTTGTGGCATGTGGGACGCCGCCTCAGCGTGGCTTGATGAGCAGTGCCATGTCCGCGCCCAGGACTCGAACCAACGAAACACTGGGCCGCCTGCAGCGGAGCGCGTGAACTTAACCACTCAGCCACGGGGCCAGCCCCTAGTTCTTGGGGTTTTGATGACTTCTCATGTTTCTCTGGGTGCTCTGCACCAGCGCCTGCAGAAACTCTTCACACATTCTCCAGGGGTCATGTGCACGGATCTTGCCTCAGGACCAGCCCCAGCTCTCCAAAAGGAGACTCAGTGAGCCGCAGACTGGCAGGTGAAATCAGCCTCGGCTTTTGCTTTTTTCTTTCAGAACAAGGACCTGTTGATGAGTGATTTTGCAATGCAACGCGTCTGATTCCATCTTGTGACCTCTTCTTATGCTGTGCCAACAACCTTCAGGGCACGTTTCTCTGTCCTGAAGATTCTTTGATTTGTTCTCGAGGGGTCGTCTGCTCTTCGGAAGCTTGTGTTCTGGGACACAAGTTCTGCCCAAGAGTTCTGCCCAGAGCCCTTTCCTCAGCTGGGAGCCTCCTTCCTGGCTCCAGGGCAGTCATTTCCCAAACCTCATCCTTGTTCACGCTTGTTATTAAGAGTCTCCATTCAGTACCATGATACGCCAATGAACATTTTCTCAGCAGCTCAAACTCCCTCACGACAAACCCTGTTATAAACATTTAAAAATTCTTCACAATCACACAGCACCCATGGAAACATTGCTGAGCTGTATGATCCCACCCTGCATGGCTTAATGTGGATTGTGGGTTGCATATTAATAGGTCTCATTGGTGCTAACTTTTCTTTTCTTTTTTTTCCCCCTTTTCTCCCCAAAGCCCCCTGGTACACAGTTGCATATTTTTAGTTGTGGGTCCTTCTAGTTGTGCTACGTGGGACGCCGCCTCAGCATGGCCTGATGAGCAGTGCCATGTCTGTGCCCAGGATCCGAACCGGCAAAACCCTGGGCCGCTGAAGCGGAGCACGCGGACTTAACCACTCGGCCACAGGGCCAGCCCCCTAACTTTTCTTTTTTCACAAGACAGAATGAGAGCGAACTGCAGAGGTGTAACTGAGCGGGACCACGGCCTCTCTCTAGGGTGAGATGTTGTTTGAACTGCACGGTGGCTGTGGATGGGAGCGTAGCATCCACCCCGACACCATTCTCCGGTCCTAGTGTGAGGGCGAGAGATGGACAGGTCACTCCACCTTCCTGTCAACAGCATCAGAGAAGGCAGGAATCAACTCGAGTTCAGGGACGGTGGGGTCAGGTCCTGCTGGCAGCCGCCCCACAAGCCCCCTCTGGAGACTTCTGGGTCTGATCCCGTATTCTGGGGTCTCCTTGGGAGGGAGCGTTAGATAAGACCCACTTAGGGAGGAAGAGTCACTGGTCCAAACATAATAAGAACAGTGGCGCTCGTGTGGCATTTACCGTATGTCAGGAACTGTTCTGAAGACTTGCCTATATTAACTCATTTGATCCTCACAATAGCCCAGGAGACAGGAGCACACTGGGGCCTGGAGAGGTGAAGGAACTCTTCCCAAGGTCACCCGGACTCAGACCAGGAGAAATAACCCGGCCAAGGTCGCACATCTAATGAATGTCCCAGCCAGGATTAAAAGGCACATCCAACCTACATTTCAGCCTGAAATCCGTGCATTTGCAGGGAGGCCTCTTCGGCCAGGGTGGCCCCAGGGAGGAGGCCAGGCCCAGGCTGTCGCCTCTTGCAGCCCATGTGCCCGACTCTTGAAGCTGTGCACTGCATCCCCCTTGTACCTGCCCCTCTAGCTTCAGGCTCCCATCACCTTCCTCAGAGGCCCTTGCAGTTGTCACCAAAGAAAACACAGTCCCAGAGATGCGCTGATGTCCCTTCGAGAGCTAATACACTGCCTGCAACTTCATTTTCTTTACTCAGATAATGAAACTTCAGCAAGTCTTCATGTTTCCATCTTCGCTTTAGCTGCCAGAGAGCTCGGCACGAAGTTTAACATTGAGCCATAGTAATTTTATCAGCTTCTCTGCTTCCTCCTCCTTCTGCATGAGTTTCCAAGTTTCTATTCCCATTTTAGCAACCTTAATGTGCACATGTCTTTTACTGGAAGCTGCCTCCAATCCTTTTTAGAAGCTGACGGCGTATAAATTATAAATAAAAATAAATACCGTTGAAATCTTCCCACTGTGGCTTTCTTATTTCTGGAGTTATCTGAAGTCCTGACTTGGCGTTTGTGATAAAGTCAACACAAAACATTTCGTGCACCGACACGTTTTTAAATTTCTGTTTCTGTAAAAGATCCTGGGCCGGTGTAATGCTGGAACTCACAACAGAAAACTTTTCAAGGAAAAGCAATTTGTAAACAGTGTTCCTTCCTGCAGTGGCTGTTTGCAATGCCTCACTTAAGCCTTAACAAGCATTGTTTAAAACCTGGGGGTTATTCTTAGCTAGCTGGGCACAGCCGAAGTGGGAGGCAGTCCTGCTCGGTGAAGAACAGCCTCGGGGAATTTACGCTTTAGCACACAGATTCCTGTGTCATTCCTTTTCTTTCCGCCGCAAGAGGGACCAGAGGAAGACAGGACGTCCTGGCTGATATGATAGAGAGTGCAGAGAGGTAAACTGAGGCTACTACCTCTGTAATTAGTTTAACTCTAAAGGGAGTTCTGGTTCTAACTGAGCAGAGACCCCTGAGCTACCCAGGGTCGGGACAAAGGCACCCTCTGACCTAAGGCTGGGGAGGGTGAGGAAGGGATGATGGGCATCTTTGTTACATGCCTTTATTTTTTGAAATTTTAGGCTATGGGATTAGATAGTTTACTACCTAATGCTGTCAGTATTTAGCCGTTGTAATAGAAAGAAATATGGGATGAAATGGAATAGAAGAGAAGTGAAGAAAAGAGAAATGTTGTTCAAAAGAAGCAGGGAACACACACACACACACACACACACACACACAAACTCCCCCATCCCGCCTGGCTCCTTTCAGCCCCCTGGCTGCCCCTGTAACATGTCCCGACCACCACCTAACACCTGGAAAGGGACCTCAGAGCTTACGAGTCACGCACGAGCTTTGCTCTGACCCTCTCGCCTCTATCCGTTGTCCACATGCAACTCGGCCCTGCCTCTGACCCTCTAGACCTGGGGTCGCTTTTCCCATCCCCGTCCTTTCTGGACACTTTGTGCTCAGAATACCCCCGTCTCCTTCAGCCACAGGCTTGTTCTGCTGGCAACACTCCTGGTCATTCACCCTGGTTGTGTCTCCTGCTTCTCCCTGGGGTCTCCTGGTCGTGGGTCATCCTTCCACCAAGCTCCCCAGGGCTCCTCTATGGAGACAGGACTTCCCTCGTCTTCTGGGCCACATGTGCACAGCACGTGCCGTTTGCAGAGGCAACAGGTCCTAAAGGCAGGTCAAATTCAGAGGGATAACCAGCTCTCTTAAAAGAAATCTACAAAACTGAATTTATAACGCGCTAGCAAAGTCAGAGCTCCAGAAAGGTTGGCTATGAGGCATTATTCTCACTGTGAACAGTGTCATCGAATCATTTATGTATATACATATACATACACATCTATTTCCACGCAGCTGTCACTGGGTGCTGAGGTTTGGGTGATTTTTAAAATCTTCTTTTTATTCTTCTGTCTGATTTTTTTTCCAATGAGCATGGATTACTCTTCCAACCAGAAAAAGAGATGGAGTTATTTTTTTTTTAATTCTGAGAATAAAAACCATTGCCTACAGTATATTGGGTGATCTAAGACCCCTCCTGGAGAAGCAGAAATGCCCCCACTGCCTGTCTCCAGAATCACAGCCCGCACCACCCTAGTGGATTTCTCCAGCCAGGGATCCCGCCTGCTGGGGTCTCTTAGACTAGACTACATCATCAAGATCTCTCCAGCTCTCTCTGCGTCTGGAATGAAGTCCAAAGGTCCCTGTGAACTTTCCTGCCCACCCCAACATGCCGGGTTGGGTGGAATCCTGTGCCCCGAAAAGATGAAGTCCTAACCCAATAACCTGTGACTGTGACTTTATTTGGAAATAGGGACTTTGCGGATGTGATCAGATATGACCGGTGGCCTTTTAAGAAGAGGAGACACAGGCACATAGGGGAACGACAGCCGTGTGACCACGGAGGCAGAGATTGGGGGGCACGTGTCTGCAAGCCGTGTCACCAAGGGTTTCAGGAACATCACAAACTGAGAGAAAGACACGAGACAGATTCTCTCCTGGGGTCTTCTGAGGGAGCATGGCCCTGCTGACACCTTGATTTTGGACTTCCGGCTTCCAGAATCAATTCCTCTGAGAAATAATAAATTTCTGTTGTTTGAAGCCGCCCCAGGAAACTGGTACAACGCTCTTGTTTGCCCACACCCACCTGCTGACCCAGAGTCTGCTCTTCCATTGTCACCTTTCTCGTGAAGCCCCCTGTGCTTCTGGCCCCCCTCCCACTGAGCGGCGGTGGCATCACTCGTTTGCCCCGCTGTCCCTCTCATAACGCACCAGCTCCTGGAGGCGTTGGGTTCATCACGTGTTGCTCCTCTGCCTCCTGTGCCCCCTATGCACTCAGCACCCTGCACGGGGTAGATGCCAGGCCAACGTCCCCATCTCGGGGACCCAATGGGACGCGGAGGTCACCCTCTCCCGCGCTCTGCTGCACCACGTGGCCCGTTCCTTCTAAGATCAGTCGACACTCCCACCATTTCCCCCTTTCACAATTTCCCACGTTTCTGTGGTAGATTTCTGGCGCGTCGCGGGGGGTGGGGGCGACGGGACGGGACGGACTCGGACACGGAGGGACCGACAGGAGGCTGCAATTCACGCTTCGCCCAGCAGAGGGCGGCCGAGCCCGCGTCCCTGGGCCGCCGCGCGTGGCCGTCTGTGCGAGGACGGGCGCGGGAGCATCGGGGCGCCGGCGTGGGGGCCAGGGCGAGGGGCGGCGCCACCACGGTCCGCATCGTCGCAGACGGGACGGGGCGCCCGGCTCCCCAGCCGCGCTTGCTGGTCCACGAAATGGGCGGAAATGAAGTCTCCCCACCGGGGTGCGCCCGGGGGCGTTGCTTTCTTTCCTTCTTCCGCCTCCTTCCCTAGACCCCCGGCCATCCCCGGCTCCTGGGGGACCCCACGGCACCTCTCACAGACCCCGCGGCCTAGAGGCGTGGCCACACCACGTGGGCAGACTGTCACTCACACACACACACACACACCCCCAGCGCCCCAGGGACGTGTCCGCCTCCTGGACCCCCAACGCGTCCCCCCAGGCCCCGGGGACTGACAGCGCCCCACGGAGGCCCTCGAAGGCTGAGGCTCTGTGTCCCCCTAGACGAGGCCGCGGTCCAGCCCGCCGCTCCTGAGCTCGTCCCTTACCGGCTCTTCCTCTCGACCCCTCCCGGCCGTGCCCGACGGAGGGGCCCACCTCTCACTGCCTCTTTGTGATCCAAGCGGCGTTTCTGGCCATTTGGGTTTGATGCGTCTTTTCCCAAGTTTTCTTAACTTTTTTGAATGACCTTTCCATCAGGACTCAAGTCTGAGACAAAGGAACAAGCTACATAAAACTTCAGGCCGTCTCTTCTTCCCTGGAGTTGGCCATATCGCCTGCGTTTCTGTCCTTCAGTGAGAAGGGCTCTGTGAGCCACACAGAGCAGTTGAGCGTGTCTCATCTCATGCAATCCTCACAACCACCCCGCCAGGCGCGCGCGAGGCTGGCAGTTCGTGGGTGAGGCTGCCGGACTCTCAGAGGGGCCCAGCCAGGGCTGGTTGGAACAAGCTCTGGCTTGTGACCCGAGTCCTCGCCTCCCACCGCCTCAGCTGCCCCCCTCGGCTGCTGGCCTCTTCCCTGGGGGCATTTGCTGTGTCTGAAAGCAGGTGTGGGCAGCATCAACGTTGTGTAAGGCTGCTAACCCGGCCTACAAGCCCCATGCTGGCTTTCTGCCCTTGAGCTCTTCATCCCTCAGCCCCTTTCCTTGGGCAGAAATCGCTCCGTGTCCGGTGGATCAGCTCATTCACGATTTGGCCTCCATGTTCCCTCTGTTCTGGAATTGCTCCGGCCCCACCTAGGGTAGGTTATGTTTCTTTTACCTCGAAACTTCCTATTTTCTATGTAAGTTCTCCAAATTCACATCCCTAGGCTCCCATTGTATTACCCCACTACTTTTCCCAGCTGGTTAAACGATTTTAATATGTTTTTCTCTCTCTGTTTTATTTTATTTCTTCACTTTCTTGAAGCTCTGCTTTGACAAGGATTTTTACATAAAAAATGGTCAATCCATTGTGCAAATGTTTCTGTATGTGTTTGTGGGGTGTGTGTGCGTATGTGTGAGCCATTTGAGTGTGGGTGTGTGTTAACCTACTGTACCGATTCTCAGGTGTGATTCCAGAACCAGCAGCAGCGCCAGCGCGGGGGGAACCTGTTGGAAATGCAAATTACCGTGCCCACCCCACTGCTGAGTGGGACTCTCTGGCGGGCGGGGCTCAGCAATCTCTGCTTCAACATGCCTTCCAGGTGATTCTCTTGCACCATAAAGTTTGAGAACCACTCTTCTTCAGTATAAACCAGTTTTTATGACCTGCTCCCTAAGACAGAAACTTACGATCTGCTGTTAAGATTGAAACATGTAAACAATAAGAGCTCTGGGGCAGGCCCAGTGGCACAGCAGTGAAGTTCGCAGGTTCTGCTTTGGCGACCGTGGGTTGGCCAGTCTGATCCTGGGTGCAGACCTACGCACTGCTTGTCAAGCCATGCTGTGGTGGCATCCCACATAGAAAGTAGAGGAAGATGGGCACGGATGTTAGTTATCTCAGGGCCAGTCTTCCTCAGCAAAAAGAGGAGGATTGGTGGCAGATGTTAGCTCAGGGCTAATCTTCTTCAAAAAAAAATTTAAAAAATAAATTAAATAAATAATAAGAACTGTGACATTGTTGCAGAGGGCTCAGCAGCCTTCTTTTTTCACATTTCTTTGTTCATTATTTAACTGATAAGACATGCATGTGGGTGCATGCACACCCACACACACTCACTCACTCATCTTCCGACCATCCTCCTATTTTGAGAGGCCTCCTCTCAGCATCTGGCTGTCACTGCTAGGGACATTTATTCATTGAGAAAAGCAGGTCTGAGTGTCAATACGTCACACTGAGGTAGTGGTTTCAAAGAGAATGGCTGAAGAAAGCAATGATTAAGCCAAAGGAATAAAGCTGCAATGGTGGGATTTTAGATTCCTGGCTGACTGGTGGTGGTGGTGGTGGTGGTGGCGGTGGTGGCGGTGGTGGAGGTGATGATGAAGGTAGAAGTGGTGGTAGTGAAAGTGGCGATAGTGGAGGTGATGGTGATGGAGGTGGAGGTGGTGACAGTGAGGGATGTGTTGGTGTCGCTGGTGTCGGAGGTGTGGGTGGTGATGGACATGGTCTGCTTGCATACCAGTCCCTCAGATCACATTACCCTCCTCCCCCACTCCCACCCTGCGTGCACGATGGTTTGTGCGATGGTGCACCTTTGCTTGGACGTGTGTCAGCGTGCATCTGGCCACTTTGGCTGTAGTACCGCCAAAGTTTACAAAACCCCTGAAGCTTTTAAAAGAAAGACGGGGGTTAAACCATTTGGATCCTCCAAATTAGAAAGAATAAATGAACCACCCAGCTGTAGTTATAGGCAATTAATGTGATGCTGGGAGGGCTTTGCTGCAAGATAATGGAAAAGCTGATTATACAGGAGCCAGGAGAAACGAGGGAGGTCAGAGCAGTCCCTCAGCTCTGAAGGAGAGACCAGCGCTCCGCTCCAGCCCTCGGTGGCTGCTTCAAGGCACAGGCCTCCTTCCACACTGGCTTCCAGACCTGACTGCCCGCCCAGGCCCAGCCAGGAAGGCAGGCTGGGCAGCACAGGGTGCCGCTGAGACCAGCCTGTTTACCCAAAGCCGGGAGGAGGCTGCAAGGCTGGAAGCTGGCCTCTTTTGTGCAGCCCCTGCAGCTTCAGAAAGAGAAGGCAGCTGAAAATAAACCCAGGGAAGGGCAAGGAAAATGAGGACAGGACGGGAGAGAGCAGGAGGGGGTTCCCCAGGAGAAGAGACTAAAAGCAGGACTTCTGACCTGGAAAGACACTGGCAGGAGCAGGGAGACTGGAAAACGTGTGTGGCTCAGGTAGCTGACTGGATGTCTCTTTTCACTGTGCAGAGAGGAATCTCAAAAGCGAATCGGCAGCTCCACTCGGTCCCTCTGGCAGGCCCCCCCGGCTCACCTAGCTGCACCCTAACTTTATCTTTGTCTTGATATTTTCTTAACCACTCTCCTGGGGCTTTTGGATATATTTTAAAAATTTTATGTTTTGCTTTCTTAGAACCTACTGCAAATTCTTTTCTAAAATCAAATCAGCGTCTGAATGAAGAGACAACACACAAGCCTGGAGTAGTTGACATGCCTTGTCCTTCGGGGACAACCATTTTCCCTATAAACCTAGTCTTGTCATTAGTCATTGGACCTTGTGAATAATTCGTGTGACCCCTGTGGCCTTTATCTGATGGTAGATGCGGCTAGGTTGGGAGCGAGACTGAGAATTCATGTCCACAGCTTGTAAAGCAACAGCACCATGTAGTGGCTAAGGACCCGGGTTCAAATCCAGGCTCCTCGTACTAGCTGCGTGATTTACTTCGCCTCTCTGTGCATCAGTGTCCTCACCTGTCAAGTGGGGAGAGCAATCAACCTCCCTCGCAGGGGTCCCGTGAGTATTTAGAGATAAAAGATTTAAAGTGTGTGGTTCAGGGCTGAGCACAATGCAAATTCTGACGATGATCATTTTTATTATTATTTCTCTCCGGCGGCAGTCTGGCACCACTGGAGAAACTGCACTATTAGGACTTTTACTGGGTTCAAAGCCGGAGCCACTAGGAGCCACAAAAGCATGGTGACTGGGACATTTGGCCCATACAACCCACCCCCAGACCTCACTGGTTGGCGGAGGCTGTCCACCTCTGGCTGTGCCTGGTCACCCAGTCCTGCCCCACTCTGCCCATGGGACACCATGTTACCACCTCCACCAAGACGGATGCCAAATGGCGTTGGATGGAAAAACCAAGTTCTTGGCTTAGGTGAAGAATAGTTTTTCTTTTTAAGATTTTATTTTTTCCTTTTTCTCCCCAAAACCCCCAGTACATAGTTGTGTATTCTTCGTTGTGAGTCCTTCTAGTTGTGGCATGTGGGACGCCGCCTCAGCGTGGTTTGATGGGCAGTGCCATGTCCGCGCCCAGGATTCGAACCAATGAAACACTGGGCCGCCTGCCGCAGAGCGCACGAACTTAACCACTCGGCCACGGGGCCAGCCCGAGTTGAAGAATAGTTTTTGAAGATTCTTTTTATTTGTTTGTTTGTTTTGGTGCCTGTGCCCCCTGTAGTGTACATTTGGCCCATTTGTAGCTGCCCCCGTCTTCTGAATAACCTGTCTGTGTCTGAGGAAGTCCCGTGCTGTGAGGCTTGACTTCTCAAAGTCAGAATCCCAGTTTCCAGCCTCCCTTGCCGCTGGGATGCAGACAGACTCCATCCATCAGACGCGAGCGCACGGACCTCAGTTAGAGGGGAGCGGTGTGTGGGAACAGGCTCGGTTGGGGGCTTCCATAATGCTGGCACCGGTGAGGCAAATGCACCTGGTTCTGGGTGATGACAGCAGCTGAGGCTGCAGAGGCCCCACGACGCCAGGTCTGGTTCCGGGGGCAGAAGGGCATCAGCCTGGGGCCATCGGGACCGCAGTGGAGTTGAGTTCCCGACGTCTGGGCTATGGGATGATTTTAGGCTCCAATCCTGGAAGATCGGCCTTGATCTGCTCCTCCAGCCTCTCTTTGAGGGGTAAGGCTGTCTCTCTGAGGCTCCTGTTCAGGGGAGACGGGAATTTTACGTCTTCAAACCTAAACTCCGATGTAGATCTTCTCTAGAAGAGCCTGGAGCACTGAGATGGGCCTTGGAGCTCCCCCAGATCTCAAAGGAGCCTCTTGGGCCACCTGGGGCAAGCTGGAAAGCCCTGGGCCATCGGGATCCCAGCCTCCTTCTCAGCCAGGAGCTGGTTGATCTGAGGGTGAGGAGGCCGGGCCTGGGGCTTCTGGGGAGGAAAGGGGACCTCCACCAGGCCTGCCCACCACTGCCCTCAGAGCCAGTCATACCTCTGAATCTGGGGCTGAGGCCACCTCCCAGCTGCCTGCAGAGAACTCACAGCTGCTCAGAAGAGAAGGACACTACCTTAGACTCTGTGTGTGTGTGTGCATGTATGTGTGTACATGTATTTGCACGTGTGCACATATGTGTGCCTATGTGTATACATGTATGCATGCATGTGACTGTGTATGGGTATGTGTGCATGCATGTGTGCACATATGTGTGTCTATGTGTATACATGTATGCACGTGTGTGACTATGTATGGCTGTGTGTGCATGCATGTGTGCATGGGTTTCTGCATGTGTGCACGTCTGTGTATACATGTATGTATGTGTGCATGTGTGGTATGCACATGTATGTGTGTGCATATATTTGTGTGTGTCTATGTGTATACATGTGTGTGACTGTGTATGGGTATGTGTGCATGCATGTGTGCATGTGTATCTGCATGTGTGCACATATGTGTCTATGTGTATACATGTATGCATGTGTGTACACGTTTGTGTGTGTGTGTGTGTAAGGTGCTCTTCTTCTGGGCATTGTCCTTTACCTCAGTTCCTCATCTTATTAAAGCCTCAGAGCTCTTCACTGAATCCTCAGAATATTCAATTAGTCGCCTCTTTGCAGAAGCCAGTGCCGGCACCACCAAAGGGACAGTTGTACTCATTTTCTCTCCTTCAGATGATCCCTGTCCCCAATCAAACTCTCAGAGCAGTTAACTCTTTCTGTGGACAACACTTTTTATCTCCCCTCGTTACTTCCTCCAAGCCACAAACAGCATCTGAGTTCTGGAATGGGATGGTTGCTTTATGCTCTTCGCTTATCACAAACATATGCAATGAACACAATAGCACACACATATCAGGCACTCGCTCTGCGCCAGGCACTGTCGGAAGCGTGGGGGCCCTGGTGTAAAAGGGACAGGGGAGCCTGGAGGGTGGTGGGAGGACCCTCACGCCTCCGGTGAAGAAGGCAGTTTAAAGGGAAGGAGGGGGTGATGGTGGCAGTGGAGGGGAGTGAGGGCGGGAGTCCTCTCTGAGGCCCCCTTGCTGAGAAGGCGGCATCCTGCAAAGAGCCGGGAAAACAGCCACCCCTGAGAAGAAAGAAGCTTGGGTGTTCCAGAGACAAGAGGGCTGGAGTGTGGCAAACAGCACAGAGGAGGGGAGGTCAGGACAGAACGTGTGGGGCCCAGTGCAAAATGAGAAGTCAGGCCCTTGTTCAAAAGTCATTAAGAATTTCCAGACGGTGAGAGCTGAGTAAGAAGCAATCATGGGACCCTGTGTGACTGTAGACGTGGCCTGCCCGCGAAGCCAGCCCTGTGCGAGGACGGGGTTGAGAGGTAGGCAGGGTCACATGGGGAGGCCTTGGGCTGAGGGAACAGTCTGGATTTTATTCCACTTGCAATGGAAGCCAGAGCAAGGGCCCAGGGAGTGGCAAGATCTGACCTGGTGTCCGTCTTTGAACCATCCCCTCCACTGCAGGAGCTGGGCTGGAGGGGAGAGTGGGCTCAGGGGCAACAGACGGGGCGGCCGGAGGAGAGCCAGGACCACGGTGGGGCCTGCGGCTGTACCAGAGGAGCGGTGGGAAGAGGATGGGTTTGGGAACTGTTTCAGAGGGAGCTGATGGGTTGGCTGTGGGTGCCGAGAACACGGGAAGTTCTGCTTGATATCTGCAGTTTGAGACGCCCATTAGCCAAGCCCACGGGATGTGGCCGGGCCCCTCTCCTGGGGTGGCCGCGCCGTCCTCAGCAGACGCCCTTTCTCCTAGAGAAGTCGGATCCCAGCTCACGGCCAGCGATGATGCTTGCTAGACACTCTTCCCAGTCAGAGGCCGTGCTGCCAGATGCTGAATCTCCCCCAGAAGAAATCTGAAGACAAAATGTGCAGCAGCCACTGTCCAAAACCAATATGTACAAAATAGCACAAGCCCATTACAGCAGCGGTGTCACAGCGGTAAACATGCGAGCCCAACATGTTGACTTTGGCAACGCTCATGCAGGTCTCGTCGTGGAAATAGAGTTTTTTGAAAGTGAAAACTGGGAATAGACAGCTCAGCAAGGCTATCCTCTCGAACTGGCATCCAGAGTAACAATAGGAAGGGCACGCATTACCATTTCACAGTCAAATGTCCTGGGGACTCCATGCATGATCTGACTTAGTCCTCCCCACAGCCCTGTGAAGTCAGCATGATTATCCCCATTGCTCAGATGCTGAAAATGGGGCTCAGAGAAGCTGAGTGGTTTGTTCAGGATCACACAGACAATTAAATGAAACTCAAATCAAAAACTAGGGTGGCAGATCCTGTGAGGTGCCAGCCCCCTTTTCCTTGCTAACGGCTCCTAGTTTTTTATGGCAATCTGGCCAGCCCCAGGGGATGCACTATGATTGACCTTAGCTGGTCACAAGAACCCTGTCCCCTTTTCCCCGTGGTTGGTATAGGAGTGAGCATGGGACCCATTCTGACCAATGAGATAGGAGAGAAAGCTGTGGGAGCATGGGCTTCTGGGAAAGATTTTCTTCCCAATAAAAAGGAGAGAACAGCTCAAGGACAAATTCTCTTTGAGTCCTCCATCTCTCCTTCTCGCCCGTGGACATGGTTTAGGGGGTGAGATGTGTGGCCTATGGCAGCCTTTTTAGATCCATGAGGTAACAAGGATAAAGCCAAACAGCTGAAGATGCAAAATGGAAGCTTGGAATGTGCCCAGGTCGAGGATGACATCACTGGGCCATCAAACCAATCGTAGGACCTCCTGTCTCCACACTTCTTGTTGAGTAAGCAGTAAATATCCTTCCAGTTGAAGCCACTGTTCATTGGGTATTTATGAGTTATTTTCAGTTGAACACCCCCTAACATAAACCCTGGATTGGTCTAACTTCAAAGCCCGTGACCTTTTTCCTGTTACCCTCTGATGTTCACATGGGGGTCCAGCTGTCACCCAATGTCCATTGTCACCCTAATGCCCAACCGTTACAGAAGTGATCAGATTTAGAAGCTGCAAGAACTGTCAGTTTAAAGAAGGAGACGGGGTCAGTTCAGCAGGATCAGAAATCTGGCTTCTGGCGTTAATTGTTCTTGGCAGGAATCCTAGGATCACAGAACTTCAAAGGTGGAATAGACCAAACACTCCTCTGGTCCAGCCCCATGTTATGGGTGATGAAACTGAGGCTTCGAGAGGCCGGACGACTTGCGCCGAGGCCCACAGGGAGCAAAGGCCTGAGAGCAACTCAGCTTTCCTGGCTGGCTGTCAGTCCTGCCCTCCACTCTAACTGCTTATCAACTTTCTCCCAAGTCTGATGGGCTAATTGCCTCAAATCAAAAAGAGATTCTCAATTTAATCATATTCTTGCGACAGGATAAACTTTGGTGTCATCATCTGAGGTTTCTTTCACAGATTCCCTTGTCTGGTCAAGTCACCACCCTCTTCCAATGAATTCAGCAGCGCACCCTGCCCAGAAAATGGAAACAACCCGGAGACTTGGAGGAGTGTCAAGTTCTTGGCTTTTCAGATTAGAATTGATTCTTGAACCTCATCACAGAGACGACTGTCTTGAAAGCGAGTTCTGGGTGTTTGGAAATCGAGAGATTAAGCTCTGAGGGGATCCAGTCAGAAGTGGGTGCCACAACAATCAATGGGGAAGAGAGGAGATGGAGAGTCAGCCCGCCACAGCCCCAGTGAAGACTGCCCCGGCTGGAGAAGAAGGGAGCTCAGGTGCTGGGGACGCTCTTAGAAGGGGACTGATGTCCCCTGAGAAGGGACAATAAGGACACAAGACAAGTTTGGGGACGAGACTCAGAACTACTCTCAAGGGGAGTGGGGGAGTTGACAACAGAGCACTAGGATGGGTCTTTGGAATCAGAGCAGAGGGTTCCAGCTGCTTCCTGGCTGGAGCTCTGGGAGGGCAGCACAACGTACAGACAGAATCCATACCACTGCAGACTGGGGAAATAGAGTCGAGATGTTTCCTGGGGGCAGGGGAAGAAAGGGCTGGTGACATTCCTGAGTCTCTCACAGCCCAGGGAGGTTCTAGAGGGTGGCAACCTTCCTGGTGCCCTGAGAAGGCGTGGGCATTGGCTGAAGGAGAGAGCCATAGCTCAAAGGGCATCCTGATGCAGGCATAGCCACAGATGTCACAGTGAACCATACAAGCCTGAGGCCATATGGCACTGTGGCCACCTGTGAACACCAATAAGGGACAGTTCTGGCCAGTGGATCTCATTAGGAATGGATGTCAACAAGGACATATATGAGAGGAAGACTTTCTATTTCCGCAAACCCTAGCACAAGAGGGGCAGATGCTTCTAGATATCACAACCTCACATGTATCACTTATTTCCTGCCCCTAAAATGTTGCATAACAAACAACCACAAGTCTCGATGGTGTACAGGTCATGAGTCCATGGTGTTCAGCTCACCTGGAACGGGCTCTCTCATGTACCCAAAGAAGCTGATCTGCTGATCTTGGCGGGGGTCTCTCATGTTCCTGGGACTGCTGGCTGCTACCTGATCTAGGAGGGTTTGGATCACACCTGGGGTGAGCGGCTCTGCTCCACATGTCTCTCATCCTTCTCCCGGGTCCTTAGGCTAGTGTGGGCATTTCCTTCTCTTAGCAAAGGCAGAGGGAAAGATGAGGTAAGTCTAATCATGCAAGTGCCTTTCCAGCCTCTAATTGCTTCTCATTTGCTAATATCCCATTGGTCAAAGCGAGTCACATGGTCAAGGCCAGAGTCACGGGGGCAGGCACTAGGGAGTTAGGTGGCAAAGTTAACAGATACACGGAGGACGAAGAATTGGGCCACACTTGGAATCTGCCGCACCATGCAAACCACCTCCTGCCCAAGAGCCCTAGAAATGAGACACC
Source organism: Equus caballus (assembly GCF_041296265.1). Lineage (NCBI taxonomy): Eukaryota > Metazoa > Chordata > Mammalia > Perissodactyla > Equidae > Equus > Equus caballus. The sequence goes on from NC_091714.1 coordinate 10,732,006, forward strand.
ATCAAGGGAAAGGGGAGACAATCCCAATTTTAACTGATCTTAAGCACAAAATGGCTGCTAGATCATGAAATTGTCCGAGTTCACCTGCAATTTACTAGATTACGTTTGCTGCCATTAAACAGAAATGGAGACCAGGGTAAAAATTAAGTTTAATTGTAGAAAGATAAAGTTACAATTTTTGCTCATGTGATTTGTGACTGTAATTTGTTTCCACTACCTCCATTAAGCCAAAGATTCAAAATTGCCCAAACCATTGATAAGTCATGCTTAAAGACTATAGAAGCCACTTTTCTGAAGACTTCCAACCAAACCAGGCAGTGACATCCCAAGATAACACAGTTTTACTTCAAAAAAGCAAATAGAGAGGTGAGGAGACATTAAAAATTACAATTTGGGAGCCAGCCCGGTGGCATAGTGGTTAAGTTTGTGCATTCCACTTCAGTAGCCTGGGGTTTGTAGGTTTGGATCCTGGGCACGGACCTAGCACCACTTGTCAAGCCAGGCTGTGGTGGCGTCCCACATAAAATAGAGAAAGATTGGCACAGATGTTAGCTCAGGGCCAATCTTCCTCACCAAAAAATAAATAAATAAATAATCTGATGTGGCCTACAACTGTGGATTCTGGAATAAAGTGTCCAGGGGCCTCTGACACTCTTTCTAGAATACCATCTTTCTAACGACAGCTATCTCTGTACATACAACAATAATTGTCTCAAATGTAAAATACCACTTATCTGGCTAGATCTGTCTGGGTCAAGGCAAAAAATAACATTCAATTGCTTGTTGTCAAATGAATAATGTTATTGTCATTAAACCAGTTCTAGGGTATAATCTGGTGGGTGACAGGTGGCTCTATTTAGGACCGGCTGGGACACCAAGCTCTAAAGACAAACGTTCCATGTTGCTTCTCCTGCCAGAGGTTCTTCCTCAGGTTTGTTGGGAGATGCCCAAAGTAGGGAGGGGCCAGGGCCGAGGGCGCCAGGAGCAAGACCAGGAGGGACTCAGCTACCACAGGATGGAGGAAGGGATCCCATAGGTCTGAGCAGTTTATCTCAGAACCAGTATATCACAAGGTTCTCTCTGAGAGAGAAAGAGAGAGAGGGGGGAAGGGAGATTTTCCTCCCCATTTTCACAGTAACATAAGTGTGCTCATTTGTCAGGTGTCTCTGTCATATCCTGTCATCTTCCGTGTGTATGTGTGTGTGATGTTCCATTCCAAAACAGAAAAGTCTTCAGAGAACGAAATGTTTGTGCCCTTTTTATAAGCCAGGGGTGCCAGCAGAGGGAGGGGCGCTGACTGGCTCAATTCCTTTTGTCCTGATATTTCCTTGTGACTTAAGGTCACAGGGATGCTGTGGGTCAGGAGCTTCACCACAAAGTGGGATTCTTTGAAGGGCAAGGACTGCCCACAGAAGGATGCCCACCATCCCAATAGACGAAAGGAAGTCAAAAGACGCCTGAAATGAATCATCACTTACCATGGGCGAATTGTATGGTATGTGCATTATATCTCAATCAAAAAAAAAAAGAGAGAGAGAGAGACAGTCTGAAGTTTCCAGGTCTCCAGGACCCTTGGAGACTCTTTCATGGCATCCTGAAAACCCCAGCCTGAGCATCAGAGCCATTTCCCTCTATTTACAAAAGCACCAGTGGTCACCTTCTTCAAGGGCCGCTGGAAATGGTGTGGAGAGTCTGGAGCAAACTGCTAAAAACCGTGCAGTCAAAATTCACCTGCGGAGCAGACCTGCTGACTCTGGCACTTCTGGGGGATTGCATATCCTACAGATGTCCCTGGTAGGTGGCCACGTGGAGGCCACACTGGAGCTGCCATAACCCGTCTACAGATGAACACATAGACCTGGGATTTGGGCACCAGCTGGAACGCTGGAGCTGCCAGGTGGAAGGTCTCATTTCTGGTCCCATTTCTCAGGTGCCAACGCTGATGACCAAACTCTCCATCACCAACCTCTGCCCCCACCGGGGAATAAACGCCCACTGGAGACAGAGGGCGCAGCTCTGGGGTCAGGATATTGGGGCCCACGGTCTCGCCCACGATTTTGTCTTCACATCCTGAAAACCCTCTCTCAGGGAGCTGGGAAAATCCAATCGCCCCCACAGCTCAGGGGGCTCTGACTGGAACCAGCAGTAGCACCACCAGACCACCAGACCCATGGCCCCGCAGCTTGGGGTCATCTGCATCCGGTGCTGGGCTCCTCATGGCTCCAGTTAAAGGAAGGCATTAGTGTGCCTTAATCCATTTGAATGACTTCAAATCCAGCTGGCCGCTGCCTTGGCACTGCAGCCCAGCTTTCCGCCCCACCACCACCTCCTTTGCGGTCAGCCCGCGGGACTCACAGCATCGCGGTTGCCCAGACAACACCTCAACCCACGGCCAGAGCTGCATCGTGATTGGTCCAAGCTCAAGAGCTTGCTAATCTCCCTAGCAGCGATTGATTAGAAGTGGACACGTGACACAGCCTGGATCGGTTTCCCGCCTCCTAGTGGAGAGACGGCCTTCCTCCGGAGACTGTCTGGATGTGACAGCCCGAGGGATGCCCAGAGCCCCAGTGGGCCAACCCTGGTACCACCCTCCCTTCAAACGACTGGTGTGAAATAACATATAGCCCCATCGCCTTCGCCAGTTTCTGTCGGGCGTTTCTGTTCCCTCTGCTGGAAGCATCCGCGCTGCTCTTGATTCCACGAATGCTGAGAACACCTCCTGGACCTGTGCGGAGCCAAGTCCTGCTTTGGTTGTGCCTCCTCTCACATGGGGCGTTTCCCTTCCTTCCTCACGTGCGTGATCTTCGCTTGACCTTCTCTAGCAACCGGACCGGCTCTTTAGTGAGAATTACGTCTGTTTACTCTCCCACCCAAGTCCCCCCACCACCTGCGGAGAGCCAGAGCAGTGGAGTCACTGCCCTTCCCTGAGATCCTGCCCTGTGTCAGACTGTGGGCCGGGGCTTACACATGCTAAGTCTTATCCTCCCCTCTGGGGTGTTATTGTTTGGATTTACATATATGGGGACTGAAGCTCAGAGAGGTTAAGTGGCTAGTCCACAGTCACAAAGCTGGAAGTTGACAGAAACAGAAGTTGAGCCCTTCATAGACAGTCCTGTTGCACAGGAAGTGTTCCACCGGCTACCTTAGGCCTCTGCTGTCACCCCTTCTCTCTCCTCTCCCTCCTGGCCCCTGCTCTTCATCACACCCCCACCCTGACCTCGCTACATGGCAGAGGAGTGGGAGCACAAGTGGCCTCCACCTCGTGGAAGGGGAAAGGAGGGAGTATCAGTTGTCATTGCCACACTGTCTGTGTCACACACCACCGAGACCCTCAGTGACATGTGATGATGAGCTATGTGTCCCTGCTCTGCTGGCTTTGGGCTTACCAACATGACTTGTTTCAGCCAGTAGGCACCTGGGGAGAGTGACGCCACGATGGTTCTGAGGAGAACTTGTCTGTTCCCACTTGATTTGTTGCACTTTCACCATCACTATGAGAAAAAGCTTCTCTGGAGCAGCTGCTGCCCCTTGAGCCTGGGCCAGACATGCACACACCTCTCCAGGTGAGTCGTCCCAGCTGATCCCGAGCTCTGGAGGGAAAAGCTAAGGCTCCCAGCCAAGTGCAGACACCGAGCGAGGCCAACTGAAGTGAGCAGAGCAGCCCCAGCCACCTCCGTAAATGCGTAACACGTATCACTGAGGTTCTTGGTTGTTGGCTACATGCGTAGCGGGGAGGGTCATATTGTGTTCTGTTTGCACCGATATTTTCATAACTCGTGCTGGTTTGCCACCTCGTTGACAAAAGAACTGTTTTGGCTTCACAGTGCTATTTCTAGAAGGTGTTGAGGGTAAAACACTTAGTAGAGGACTTGGTATAAAGTGGACACTTCCTAAATGCAGTGGTGATGATGATGATGATGATGAAGATGAAGATAACGATGGTGGGGGTGACAATGATGATGACAGTGCTGGAGGTGATGATGATGACAATGGTGGAGGTGATGATGACAGTGGTGGGGGTGATGATGATGACAATGGTGGGGATGATGATGATGACGATGGTGGGGGTGATAATGATGATGACAATAGTGGAGGTGATGATGATGACAGTGGTGGTGATGATGATGACAATGGTGGGGATGATGATGATGATGATGGTGGGGGTGATAATGATGATGACAATGGTGCAGGTGATGATGATGACAGTGGTGGTGATGATGATGATGACAATGGTGGGGATGATGATGATGACGATGGTGGGGGTGATAATGATGATGACAATGATGGAGGTGATGATGATGACAGTGGTGGTGATGATGATGACAATGGTGGGGATGATGATGATGATGACAATGGTGGAGGTGATGATGATGATGACAATGGTGGTGATGATGATGACAATGGTGATGATGATGATGACAATGGTGGGGATGATAACGATGATGACAATGGTGGAGGTGATGATGATGATGACAGTGGTGGTGATGATGACAGTGGTGGTGATGATGATGATGGTGACAATGGTGGGGGTGATAATGATGATGACAATGGTGGAGGTGACGATGATGGTGGTGGTGGTGATGATGACAATGGTGGGGGTGATGATGACAGTGGTGGTGATGATGATGACAATGGTGGGGGTGATGATGATGACAATGGTGGAGGTGACGATGATGGTGGTGGTGGTGATGACAAGGGAGGTGGTAGTGATGATGATGATAGTGGTGGTGGTGATGCTAATTCTGTGAGGCACTAAGTAGAACCCTGGCTGCTCAGGGACACCCTTGAGCTCCCCACTCCTCTCCACGGAAGGAGAACCTTTTTTCTAGAAAGCGCTTGGTGCTACAGAGAGCCTCAGGCTGGCAACCCAAGTAGCACCTCCTTAATTTCAATCCAATTATGCAGCAGATGGCCCAGGCCTGAGTGGCTTTCTCTAATGGTATTTACCTGCTCCTGGCATTTTAGCTGATAAACACAGAAGATAACTCTTCAAAAAAAAATTAACGAGATTATTATGGAAAATAAACAACCATCAATTAAGGCATCACAGAAAAATGGGGATTAAAAGGAGCCGATGTGATGGACTTTTTCATCTTGTTATTTTTGGCAGGAGGCCAAGACCTGACAGACTGAGGTGATAACAAGGAAAAAGAAAAGCTGTCGAACCACACCACTCATCTGTCAGTAGCCAGGCTGTGGCAGCGGTCATCCTTCTGGGACCTCCTAGGCTCTCTGGGGGCAGGTTAGGACCTCTCCTCTCTGTCCTCCATGGGTTTCCTAGGGAGCCTTGGGCAGTGAGGGCTGCAGTCACCGGCAGGAGGCGGGTTGAGGCGCTCTGCTGTCACTAGAACGGGAGTGGGGCACCAGAAGGCGCAGGTGAAAACTGATTCCCTCACTCCACAAACGTGCCAGTCCCCCGAGGGAGAGGATGCCCTGTCCTCACGGAGGTTACATTCAAGAGGGAAAGACACACCCAACAAGTAAACGAAGTGATTGAAAGTATTAACAATGCTTGAAAGAGTAGGAAAGCAAACACACAGAGTAAAATTGGTTGAATCTCCAGGCTCTTTAGCAGGGTTTGCTGTTATTTGCAACTCAGTTACTGAAACTCATCCTTGGCCTGTACAAAACTCAGCCACTCGCCACCCATCCCTGGGGTAGCTTCCTTGTCCCTCCCTGCCAGGCTCCGGGCCTGGTGGAGGCCAGGGAGGAATAAGTTGAAGGGATGGTAAGCTTCAAGAAGAGTTGTACCAGGAACATTCTGGCTCTGGAACCACTTTCAATCCGACTCCAGGCCTTTGCTTGCTGAAGGCTGTCCTTACCTCGCATAGGAATCAGCATGAGCTGTGTGTGCCCGCAGGCTCAAGACACACCTGCCATCCTGCCACAGGTGGCTTCTGCTGCCCCTAGCAGGGATTCGTGTTCTTAATTTCCTCTTCCATCTCTCCCCAGGACTCTGGCTGTATGGTGATAGAAGATCGCTATGATGAAGGTCAACCTTGTGGATGATACTTTTTTGCTGGGCCAATTACTTTGCATAAAGCCGGAAAATGATTCATCTGTGTAGTCCAGCTTAGCAGGTCCTCAGCAGAGAACACCTTTAGAAAGCGACGGAGAGGGTGAAATCGATTTTCCTATGAGGGTATACATTTCTGCGTCCTCACCATATGCAGTTGGATGAGTTATAAGCACACATGCCCATTACTTCTATTCAGTTTGACACACTTAGAATAAATGGCCAGGCTTTAGAGCTGCTTCTGTTTTATCTTTGTAGTTCTGGGCCCAAGAAGGCAAACTCTTTCAGTTTTAGTTCCTGTGTCTTCAAGGCTGTACCCTTGAGTTTTGGCAGAAAGTCCTTAAGGATTCCGGGCTGCTGTGCCCCTGGGGCTTCGAACTTCCAGAACTTTCTCCCATTCCATTCTCTTTTTTTCTGGGCTCACGGATCCTCATCTCCTTTGAAATCCCTGTGGATAAGATGGTGAAACACAGGCTGGAAGCCACTGAGATCTGAGAGCTGAGCAACTAGTTGAACAACTGTGCCTAAAGGTGTCCCAGAAGCAGATGGGTGTTAACTGAATGGGGTCTGCAAGGGAGGCCCTGGCTGCCCTTGGCACTTCCTTGTTCTATATTTGTGTCTGCAACAGCTGAATTCGGACATGACCTGGGTATAGAAAACATATTAGCCTAATAGTTAAGAATATGGGCTGGCACCAAACCGCTGGGTTGAAGTCCGGCACTGCCACACACTAGCTAGTTGTCCTGGAGCAAGTTATTTAACTTCCCTATGCCTCAGTTTACTCATCTATATAATGGGAATCCTAATAGTTTCCACTTTAGAATTGTTGCGAGGATTGAGAGTTAAGCACCTAGAATTTACTGTTCCTGTGTTGGTCGTTGTTACAACAGTTGTTGGGTGTAGTTGTAATAACAGGGAGTTGCAACACTAGCAGGTGGGAGGGGGAGTAAATGCACCAGCTGACAAAATGGGATCCAGAATATCTCACTAAGTCACGGTGATGGGCAAATTTAACAATAAAGCTGACTGCTGTGCCCCCAACAGCACAGGATGAGAAAAACATGGTTTTGCAGTAGTACAGGAGAAAATGATGTGAGGGATCGTTCCATAGTAAATTTAATAGGAATCAACTCAAGTGGTGGGTTACCATACAAAAAAATCTTACATAATCTCCCCCCGTGTCCCTTAGATGTGGGTGATTGGAAGGGGGAGGGCACCGGCCTTAGCCTGGACAGGCAGACCACACCTGGACAAATTTGGGGTGCCCACTGTGAAGGGAGTCTAGACAGGCAGGAATGCGTGCAGAGGAGAGTGAGCTGATCCTGCAGGGGCTGGAAGGCATGTGACTCAGTAAGCGATGCCACCTGTGGTAACAAACAAGTCCCTAACCACAGAGACGGAACACAGTCGTTAATTACTTGCTCACCTAACCGATGTTCTGACGTAGGGGTGAGCCATCCTCCAGCAGTGGGCCAGGGCACCTCCCTTTGTGCTGAAAGAGTGTGGAGACTATAAGTGGAAGGCGTGTATGGGTCAGGTCTGGAAATGGCCACACGCATTCACTCACATTCTAGAGCCCCTGTGGTCACACCTGCAGGAGATGCTAGGTAGTGCAGTCTGGCCATGAGGCCAGCAGAAGAGACGCACTTGGCGATCAGCCACTGGCATCTGCCACTCTACGAATTGTGAAGAAGGTCCAAGAAGCAGGACGCTGAGCCCGAGAAGAGTGGGAGGGCTTAAGATGTGTCTCCAAACATTGGAAAGGTCTCTTTGTAAAAGAGAGGATCATCTTTGTTGGTGTTACTTCAGAGGGCAGAAGCAGAACCTGTGGATGGAGAGATCTAGGGAGGCTGGTGGGGTGAACGACCATCCTAGTTTGCCTGGACTGTCTGGTTTTAGCAATGAAAGCCTACCTCCTGGGAAACCCGTCCGATGACATCAGATGACGTTGGTCATCCCAGCGTGGCCAACTTTGGGTTGACACAGGTGTGTCTATCCTAGGAGCTATCCCGGGCAACACTCCTTCCCCCGTCCCCCCACTCATTTAGATATGAGTGACAGTGTTGTTGGCCGTCAGTTCAATGTTAATGAGCCAACAATAGATGTTAAATAAGGTGTCTTTAAAGAGAAGTACATTGATTGACTGATGAAAATGTTGCAGCCAGAGGTTTGCAGGAACCTAACCCAGTGTTTCCCCTAGGAGCGATGGTGCAGTATTCGCTAATTCCATTTCATGGTGACTTTATAGAACATAGCTACTGAAGATAACAAGAATTGACTTTATATCCATACAATGGAATATTTTCGGCCATAAAAAGAAAAGAAGTCCTGATGCATGCCACAACATGGATGAACCTTGGAAACATTTTGCTGAGTGAAGTCAGTCACAAAAGACCATGTTTTGTGATTCAATTTTATGAAATGTTCACAATAGGGAAATCTCTAGAGACAGAAAGATTAGTGGTTGCTTGGGGCTGGCCGATGGAGGGGAGAGGGAGAGTTAGAGGGGAACAATAGCCCCGGGGTACAGGGTTTCTTTTTGGGTGATAAAAATTGTCTGAAATTGACTTTGTGATGGTTGCACATATCTATGGCTATACAAAAACACTGAATTGTATACTTTAAATGGGTGAATTGTATGGTATGTGAATTATATCTCAATAAAGCTGTTTAAAAAAATAACCCTCATGTGTGACTCACAGGAGGGACAGGACGGGGACACACCTGGCTAGCTTCACCCTCAGCACCTCCTGCATCCTTGCTCTGACATCCTCTGCCCTTCAGAGGTGGGTTCAGCCCCCACTCCCGGCTTCTTTGGGGGGAGCAGCCCCCACGCCGATCTGCCCTCTCCAGCGTGCCCCCCTCCGAAAGCTGGCAAATTGAATTCTCCCATCACATATGGAAGACTTTCCAGCAGAGGTGCCCAAATACAGCGCGGGCGCTCCAGGAGGAAGCGATTCCTCCTTCTCTAATGGTTTGAGCACCATTTGGAAGATGACCTCGTGGATTCCTCTGGGATCCAAGCAGCCCATTGCAGGGGTTCTAGGTGACACAGCTGTAAGATCTCTTCCAACCCAGAGAGCCTTGCATTAGTCAGGAATGACATTGATCACAATTAACAAAATGCCTGACAAACAGTAGACAGCAATGAACAGAGGCAATTATCTCACATGGCCAGAAGTCGGGAGGTGGGCAGGTCCAGGATGGGTGCGGGTGCCCCAGTCTGCCATCCTCAGCATGTGGCTGTCCATCCTAGGCCTGCCACCTCAGGGTCACAGGACGCTGCCAAGCCACGAGCACCACGTCAGCACACAAAAGCGTTCTTCAAGGCAGGAAGAGGGCAAAGCTGCAGAAAAGCTTCTTTCTTAACTTTGTCTTTTTAGCCAAAAAACAAAGTCTTTCCAGAAGCCCCATCAGCTGACTTGCCCTGTGTCCCATTGGCCACAGCTGGGTCTCACGCCCGATCCTGGGGCAATTGTGGAATTGCCACAATTCGCTTAGATCGGCCACAGTGTACCTTGTAAGATTGGCATCCTGGGACCCCTGTCTCTCGACCTCAACCTAATCCAGCTGCTACTGGCAGGAGAAATGGGAAAAAAGGGAATGGCTGTTGAGTGGGCCGTGAACAGTATGGGGTGAGCGTAATGGAAGGTGGAAGAGAGACTGACAGCCTTCTCTTACAGGAATATTGTTTCGACATTTTAAGAACCACCAGAAAAAAAGACTTCGATGCTTGCAATCACAAGCTCTAAATCTAACCAAGTTTCACCAGTGGGCCAGCAACGATAGCCCTAAACGTCCCCAGGGCTTAAGACATCAAAGCCCTCACTTGGATGGTGGCTGGAAGGACACAGCTGCCTGAAGAACGCCAGGGCGGGCACCGCTGCCTCTCCATGGAGCATTTCCTCGGTCCGCGAACATGAAACTTCATTGTGTTACTGGATGCACAGCCCCGGTGCTCTTCTTGCCTCTGCGTGCCATTAGCAGTTCCGATTCTTAGGATGTGGAATGTTCTCTGAAAGAGATCTGCTTGCATTGACATGGCTGAGTGATGGCTCATATCTGGAGATCTGACATGTCTGTGATGAGCAGTCGGATGCCTTCCACATGTGTGTGCATTTGCAGACACACGCCCTAAATGTGCCCGCCACGTCTTGTGAATACAGCAAAACAGCTGCAACCTTCTAAAAATTAATTGGTTTCTGGATCATTTGCATTTTTTATAGTTTGCCAACAAAAGATAGGGAGAGGGGAGGGAATTTATTAATGTTCGAAGGAATTCTCCAAAAGGGGACGAAGGGAGCATTTTCAGCGAGACCCGGAGATGCACATCTAAATATGACACCACGCTGCTTTCCTAGCCGCCCTCCCGGGCAAGCCCCTCCAAGGGGAGAATTGATATGCAGCTCTAAAAGTAGACAGCTGCTGCGGCCGCCCAGAAACCGCCTGGGGCTGACATTATTTTATTCGGGGTCTGCATTATGGTTTGGTAACGGCCATTTTCAGAAAACAACCAAGGCAATTTCAGGATTTGCTGTCACAATAGGCACACTAAAAATAAAGTCAGCATAAATAGATTAAGAAATTGACAGAATAACAAGGCATGAAGAATTAGAATGAGTGCACAGGCTCCAGATGACAACACAGCGCGTCGTGCAGGGAGAGGGGAGCGAGGGAGGGTGGAGTCTGAGCTGCTGACTCGGTGGTTTCCATGTTCCCTGACTGTGGGGAGAGCTCATTTCACAGGGACACTCGGCACTTAATCTAATTCCGCATTGGTGCCAGCGGAGGTTCTGAACTAAGGGGGAAAGCCATTTTCCTTGTGGCGATTCCATTTTTTCGTGGCTGACCTCTTAAAAGACGGATTGGAAGTTTTCTGTAGCTGACCCCTGCTCCCAAACCTGAGTTTGGAGAAGGAGAGAGATGCGATGCAGAAGGAAGCGAGTTGGAAAAAGTGTTTTCAATTCAGTCACGATATTTGGAGAAAATGAATGTCTGGAAAACTAGCAGGAGAAGAAAGGAAAATAAACTGTGCTAGAAGTTTACCGTGTCACCATAGGTCAATATATGCTGACTCTGGGGAGAGGGACTCTTCTGATCTAGCAGGTTCCGAGTAGTCTTAGTCAGCTAGTTAACTGCAAAGCCCTGGTTGGGGTTTCTATCCCCACCTCCCCAGTGTGGCTGGAAGATGTGTCTGTTTTCTGCCACATCCCAAGCTGGGAACGCCAGGGAGAGGCAGGCGGGAAAACCCTGAATTCCTCATTGCCTCGCCCTTCACTGACTCCCGGATGTTCTTTGAATAGACTAGAGCAACAAACCCTGCTTTCATCGGAACATCTTATGGAATTTTTGGAACATCATTTCCCAACCCGGTTCCATGGTGTTGATAGGCGTTAAGTGAAAAAAGTGTTCTTTGCATAAGTTTGGGAAATTTTTTGCAGGTGAATTTGCATCCAGACTTCTCAAACTCTTTAAAAGGATAAGATGCTTTGTGGATCTTACAGAAGGGATAAAGTAGACCGGTTTCTCAAATGAATTTTACCATTCAAACTCCCCTTTTAAAAATATGTTTTTGTGGAACAGCTTGGAAGAAGTCTCTGGAAATAGGTTTTGTCCTGGATACAAACCACATGATTGACAGTCAATTGAATGTCCCACCTCATCTGTAAGAGAGAGGTGGGAATATTGAGGAACATAGCCGTCTACATTTCTGCCTGGCCGAGACTGGTTTTCTTTGAAAAAGGAAACATTTTTACTATTATTTGTCCAGTTCAGTACTCATTCAATTATCTACAAGGGACGTGGCTTAAAGAACAGGGATGGTGGCACTGAGTTCTCCAGTGTAGGGAAGAGGGAGGGGACCACAAGGTCAGTCTACACCCTGCCCGGTGGCAGACACCTCGTTCGTGCCTTTCCATCCTGTGCTAGTATTTTGGCAGACATTCAATAGAGGTCAATAAAAGTTAAATAAATGAAATGGGGCTCCACTGCAGAGACATTTAATCATTTCATTAAGCATACTATTGTGTCCAGGTGCTTTGCCAAGTGTAGAGCTGGTTATGGCTTCATCTAATTCCTAACTCCTGGGAAAATAAGCAAGAGATTCTTCTGGTGTTCCTCTCTCTCTGTGCAGCCCTCCCAGACAGCTGCAGGAGACAGGCGGCCAAGAAGGGCTGCCAGGGGAGTTAACCCTCCATGTTTCCCAAAGGTAGACAGGATCTTCTAAGCGATCTTCCTCTTGAAGGTTCTCCAGCCTGATTGGAATTAAGGAAAGGTGAGGATGGGAAGAGGGGTACAGGGGGAGGTGGCGGGAAGCGGAGGAGCCCTGGGTCTTCCGGCTTGGCCAGGGTTTCAGAGCCTCTTGGGCATCCAGAGCTGTGGTCCAGAGTGGGGAGTACAGTTTTGCATCATAAGCCTCCTGGAAAATGTGGTGTGGGGGACCCCCTCACCTCTGGGAGAGCTGAGTATCCATCCACATCCAAGCCCACTAGGGCAAGGCTCAAGGAGTTTCAGGGCTGTGAAGGTCAGTCAGTGCTCGCTGTGGTGGGGACCAATGGTGAGCAATGCCCATGGGGAGAGAGGAGCCCCCCCGTCTGGGTATCAGGGGAGCAGAGAATTTCAATGCAGGATTATACAATGAAACCTGAGACACCTTGCAGAACAGACTGACACATAGGGGGTCAATTGATTTTCAACAAAGGCAATTCAATGGGCAAAGGACAATCTTTTCAATCAATGATGCTGGAACAACTGGACATCCACATGCAGAAAAGGAACTTCCCTCCAAAGCACACAACATATGCAAAAATTAACCCAAAATGGATCACGGACCTCAAGGTAAAGCCAAAAGCTATAAAACTTGTAGAAAAAAAATATAGGAGAAAATTTTGTGATCTTGGTTTAGGCAAAAATTTCTTAGCTTCGACACCGAATGTATGAATCACAAGACAGAAAAAACATAATAAATTGGACCTCATCAACATTAAAAATTTCTGCTCTTTGAAAGACGATGTTAGGAGAACGAAAACATGTGCCATAGACTTGGAGAAAATATTTCCAAAATATCTATCAACAAAGGACTTGTACCCAGAATATATTTTTTAAAACTCTCAAAACCCAGCAAAAAAAAAAAAATAAACAACACAACTAAAAACTAGACAGAAGATTTGAACAATTTGCCAAATTGTCAGATAATGCCAAAGAAGATATATGGATGGCAAATAATCACATGAAAGATGCTCAAAAAAAATCATCACTAAGTAAATGCAAATTAAAACCACAATGAGGTACCACCACACACCTATCAGAATGGCTAAATTAAGAAAACCGCGCCAAGTTCTGGCTAGGATGCAGAGCAGTGCGATCTCAAATGATGTCAGAAATAATTTGCTTATTTTCTAGAAAAAGTTATTTTGAGAGAGTGCAATATTACAAAATAATGGCTAATCTGTTGGCAGGAACCTAAAACTCAGTGTCAACAATCCCAGGAAGAACGTATTCTTATTACCCCCATTGAACAGACAAGCAAACAGAGACCAGGAGAACGTGTAACACAAAATAACTTCATGTTAGAGATTCAGGGCACGTGGGCCAGTTCCTCAGCCCCGTGCTTAACCACTGCACCACACCACCTCACACTCACTTAGCTATAACACCGTCAAGACCTCACCAAAGGAAATACCACAGCAGCACGGATGGAAAGGAACATGACTTCCCCTACAACTCCCCCACCAAGATACACAGCTGGCACCTCTGTATCAGCAGAGATGCTGTACAGAAATTTGGGTTAAAAAGGAAAGCTTGAACAGTTTGGAAAAATAAAGAATATCTCTAGGAAGAAAAGTGGAGTTTGGCCATGAATATTTTTCTGTGTATCATTTCTCTTTCTTTGCTACACTCAACCAGAAAAGAAAAAGTTATATATAGACTCTTGAGATACTTCCAGACTTATGCAAATAGACATTAGGAAGATTGTCGAAAGTTGCAGAAAGCTGTGAAGTATAATTAAAATTTGGTTCATCCTCCACCTAGTATTTGCCAGATACTCTTAGAGAGGTTTTTAAAGTGATAATGCCATTTCAATCTCTGAAGGAAGGCATTATTAGCCAGCTTTTAGAGATGATTCAACTGGCATTCAGAGAGGTTAAATAACTTGCCTAAGGTCACACAGCTGAAAAGTGGCAGAGCCAGGATTGAAACCCAGGTTTGTCTGATATCAGTGCCTGCCTTTTCCACTCCCTTCACCGCCTCCACCCAAGGGGCTGGTTTCTTGAACATGCATATACTCAGTCCTCCTTGGGCAGGAATGGATCCGGTCTCCGTTCTATCCTCTTTCATCCTTTATGTTTATGTGATGATAATAGATATGTTTATGGTTTGCTCTGTAATTTCAAACGGCTACCTTGTCTTTCCCCCACCCCACTGGCAGTTTATAAATGCGTCCCAGGCAGAAATTCCAAGCACAGAATCACCCTCTCTCCTCTCTCCCTCTTCTGCAGCAGCTTGACCAGTCACTAACCCTAAATAGAAACCCAAAACATGACAGCTCCAGCCCCAGACGAGGAGAGCCGCATTCGCCTCACCCGCCTCGAGGCTAAGTGTGGATTAACATCACCTCGGGGAAACCTCTAGACCTTCTGGTATTGGGGGGCGCTTCCTAACTTCTCCAATCGGCTGTGAAAACGAGGTCATGTTGAACAAACAGCATTGTTCTCTGCCAGCGGCAGTCAACACAATTGGCAAGCACAGAGACTTGGAACACGCCAGCGATCGTTTTTAATTGGATGGGCCTCGTGGCTGTAACAAAAATCAATGTATTTCGGACGCGGCTGCAGATGCGCTGATCCGCCTCGCCCCTGCTGCTCCATCCAGGGCGGCCACGCGATGCCAGCGCCCGCGGAGAGGAGCCCCGGGACCTTGGGGCCTGGGGAGCAGATACTCTGGGGCTCCCCCAACCACTCAGACGGCTCCAACGATAGGCGAGGGGCAGGGGGTTTGGGCTGGAGGGGCGCGGGAGGACGCAGAGGGTTCAGGTGGGCGCGGGGCGCACGGGGTGGAGGGGGCTGCACAGGGGGACCGCTTGGCGCCCCCCCAGCCCTGGGTGGGAGGGTCTAGCATTTCATGGAAAGTGCAGACCCCTGCTAAGAATCTGCCACTTTAAGGGGGGGGGTTCCAAACCCCATTTGGGGAGCAGCAAAGATCCCACGCACAGGACAGGGCCGATGAGGGGGTGCTGAGACCGGGAGCCTGTTACTCGCTCTCGTTTCTGGTCAGAATCCCCATCGTGAGAGAGCAACGCTGAAACTACAGAGGGTCGCCTCCCGGATATCCATGAAAAGCGCATCTCTTCTCCCAGAGGGCAGCTGCCCAAGGTCTCTGGGGAGATGGGGTTCTTGGTCGTTTTATGTTTATTTTGGAGTTTTGTTTCCATTGTGGGAGAGGGAGATTGTCTAGGAGCAACGTGGATGAGACAAGGATTCAAGGAGCCTTTAAATTCCTTTTTTTGTCTTTTTCAAAATGATGCATGGAGGAAAGAAAAGTAATTGGGTGGTGACGTTCTTCGAGAACCTTTGAACCTGGTTTAAAGGTTTTTCTCAAGAGACACAATGCCATGCAGTCTCTTGGTCTGCGTTAGTTTGTTGATAAAGTGACTCCTCTTGTCGCTGATTCTGGAGGCGGCAGGGGCCTGGAGCCTCACCAGGCGCCCTCAGCGTGGCCCCGGAGCTGTAACGCAGCAGCAGGCGGCTCCCGGCCAGGACCCCAGACGGCAGGTGCTAGATCTCGGTGTTCGCAGCTGTGGCTGGGAAGCACTCTGCTCGGGGCAGCCCAGGGAGGGAGCAGCCGCCGCTGCAAGGGATGTGTCTCTGAGGATTTCTGGAAGCTGCATCTAGGCCACAGTGCGGCCTTAGCAGAAAGAAAAGAGGAAATTCCCTGTAGCGTCTGGGGGTTTGCTGCAATTCCTGTGAACTGTGCCAAGCTTCCACTGCACTTTTCCTAACCGAAAAAGTCCCCATTTCATGCTTCATAACATCAAAAACAAAATTTATAGTGGGCTCAGGCACAGTTTCTAATCTTTGTCCTGGGTGGGTGTTTAACACACAATCCCATACACACACACACACACACACACACCCCTGAAAAAGAAATCTCAGAATTTGGACACCGTTAACCCACCTGAGTCTGGTTCTCTGGAAAATCCTCTTGACATCTACGTTCTGAGCCCATGGAAGCTTTACCTGGAGACTGCATTGCATTTCCTACAAAGCCTCTGATTTTCACAGCCACACAAGCTATTTCTCTCTCAAGGCATTGCTTTTGTGTAGAAATTTATCATGTTTTTCCCCTCCATCCAGAAGTGAATTATTATTTTTTTTAAATTGGAGAAAATCCTTTAAGCTGTCTTGGACTTATTCAAGCATGTAAAAAGGGTATTTTCCACTCATAGTTCAGATGCATAGTATTTTCTCAGATAGCCCAAATAATTTGAATTTAAAACTTTGAATGGGGCCTCTTTATGTAGTATCTTTAAAAGGTGCCACTTCTGAAGAAAAATATGGTCATGAAGTAAAAGGATACGGAGGAAGTGATCCTGCTGGTTACAGTAATAGATTGAGACTCATAAATCTTGGTTTCTATTCCTGGCTCCGGAAAGAATTTATGTGTTCACCGCATTTGGCGCACGGAGGAAACAGGGAGGCAGACTCGAGAACCTGGATGTGAAGCAGATAGGATCCTCCTGTAAGAGTTCAATTATAAAAGCCGCACGTAAGAGACCAGAGCGAACATGTGCAAAGCCACCTTAAAGAAACACAATAGTTTGCAAGTCAGATGGGCGTCAGCCAGGATTGCAGGGGAGAGTCATAGAGGCAGCTGCTGGCAGCTCACATCCAAGCTTGGGGGAAGGGAGAGTGGAGGGCGGGGCAGAGGGGAACGGGAGGGTGCAGGATACCTCTGGGCAAGCGCTGGAGCCTTCTGCTTTGTGGGAAGCCGTAGAGTATTCCTGGCTGACTGGGGTTTCAAACCCTTGCTCTGCCATTTACTAGTTCTGTGATCTTGAGACAGTTACTTAACCTCTCTGAGCCATAATAGCCTTATTTGGCTTATTTGGGAAAATGGAGATAACTGTACATACCCTACAGAGTTGAAGAAGGATAAAATGATAAAATGTATATCAATCACCTAGCAAGGTGGTGGTAGTGAGGCTTGTGGTGGTGGTGACTGGTGGTAACGGTGGCAGTAAGAATGGTGGTGATAGCCATAGTAATAGTGGAAGTGATTATAGTGGTGGTGGTGGTCATAGTAATAGTGGAAGTGGTTATGGTGGTTGGTGATGGTGGTCATAGTAATGGTTGAAGTGATTATGGTGTTGGTGGTGATCAAAGTAATGGTAGAAGTGACGATGGTGGTCATAGTGATGGTGATCATAGTAATGGTGGAAGTGACCAGGGTGATGGTGGTAGTGGTCATAGTAATGGTGGAAGTGATTATGGTGGTTGTTGGTGGTGATCTTAGTAATGGTAGAAGTGACTATGTTGGTGGTAGTGGTGGTGGTGATAGTAATGGTGGAAGTGATTATGGTGGTTGTTGGTGGTGATCTTAGTAATGGTAGAAGTGACTATGTTGGTGGTAGTGGTGGTGGTCATAGTAATGGTGGAAGTGATTATGGTGGTTGGTGATGGTGGTCATAGTAATGGTGGAAGTGATTATGGTGGTGGTGGTCATAGTAATGACGGAAGTGATGATGGTGGTTGTTGGTGGTGATCTTAGTAATGGTGTAAGTGATTATAGTGGTTGGTGATGGTGACCATAGTAATAGTGGAAGTGATTATGGTGGTGGTGGTGGTGATGGTAGCAGTGGTAGGCCTATCCTCAATATAGAGATAGCCAGGTTGGGCTGGCGGAGCCTGATGCCCTTAGCAATGCCCACTAGCCAAAGACACCAGGAACACACAGGTATTTGAACAAAGTTGGGTTTGGGGGAACTTGTTGCCACAAGGGAGACTGCACCCCATGGGGAACCTTGGAGCATCTCAGTAAGTGGGTGATGGGGAAACTCGTTATAGGATTTGGGCTTGTGTTAGATGCTTTTGGGGCCTGTTGTTCTGGACAGGGTATCAGACACTGAAGCTGCGTATGATTGTGCATCACTGATGTTACGTGGGAGGTGGAACCATGGCACGAGACCAAGGCTGTAATTGGTGAAGAAGTGGCCATCATTTATACTAGGTGGGAGGGAGGGACGTGAGGTCACTTTGTGGTTTAAACAGTGTGCCTATTTTTTTGTCTGTGTTCAAACATGACTACAAAGTGGACTTGTTTTTGTCTCTCTCCATCCTGGTCACAGAGTGACCTTGTTCGATGTTGGTGTTCGGTGAAATTGTGTTTGTTCAACAAAAGAACAGCATGGCTTAGCTGTGAGTGCCAGGCTGGCTCCCAGCTGCCAGCTGCCAGGGCTGCTTTTTCGTCTCTCACAATCTAGCCCCAGAATCTTTGCTTCGGTTCATCACTCACCAAGTACCTCTTTGATTATAATTGGGCTTCCCACATATGGGGCCTGCAGGGGACAATTGTGGTCATATGGATCTGAGTATTTCAGCTCCCTGCGGTGGTATTAATGTTGGACCATATGAAATTGCCACTCTTGTAGGTTGAAAGCATTCGAATATTGGCAATTTCACACAATTGAGTCTAAATATTTCTCACTGTAGGTTAATAAATTGTCACTCTGGAGCCCATAACTGTTTCCCGTGAGCCCACTGTGAGAAGAAGGACTCTGTCTCTGGGTGTGAACGAGTTGGGATTTCTGATGCTTTAAGGCAGAGAATTTAACCTTAAACCACACTCAAAATTATCAAGGTCATTTGAGATGTCGAGAGAACCCCAGGTTTCCCCCCCGCCCCCCATGGCACCTTCTTTAATTTATCAGAGGGAATCTGTCTCCACGGAAACTTCCGCCATGTTGGTAAGTCAATGAACTCACCAACTAGCAAGGCTGAATTATGACTTTGTGCAGGCTTAAAGGTTCTGCCCACTCTTCTCAGATGGCAGGAATTGGGTCCATGGTGGTGGGCACATGAAAAGTCAAGACACAGCTACCCAGGGCAGGAGGTTGAGAATAAACATTTAATTTGAAAGTGACTGGGGCCCAGCCAAGGCAACATAAGCTGCCTGGATGCCAACCACACACCCAGCATCACAGGTTACATGGTCCCAAGCCCGATGGTGACCTCAGTACAATTCCAGTGGTGACTACTGCTTTATCTGATACTTTTACCTGGCAGGACTCATGGAGCCCCTGAGCGGCTTAACAAATTCAGGTGGACAAAGCCACCTGCACTTAAGTGGCGCTATTCTAAGGGCACCTGCTCTGGCCGAGAGAAGGAAAGCAAGACTGAGTTTTTCCAGCATTCTGCCAGGTTGGACTGTCCCCACCGGTTTGGGCACATCTGGCCAAAACCAGTAATCCCCAAGAAGGTAGGAGCAGCTGCTGGAAGACGCCGGAGCCCAAGTTTGGGCAAGAAGAGTGTATTAGTCTCTGTGGCTGCTGTCACTATTTACCACAGCCGTGGTGGCTTCAAACAACAGAAATATATGCTCTCATGGCTTGGAGGCCAGAGTCCAGAATCAAGGGTGATGGCAGGGGCGGGAGGCAGGAATCCTTTCCATGCCTCTCTCCTAGCTTCTGGTGGCTGCTCGCAATCCTTGGTGTTCCTTGGCTTTTAGCCACATTGCTCCATCTCTGCCTCTGTTGTCACATAGCCTCCTCCTCTCTCCTGTGTCTTCCCCTCTTCTGTCTGTCCCAAATCTCCCTCTGCCTCTATCTTATAAGGACACTTGTCATTGGATTCAGGGCCCACCCAGATAATTCAGGAGGATCTCATCTCGGGATCCTTAATTTTATCTGCAAAGACCCTTTTACCAAATCAGATCATATTCCCAGGTTCTGGAGGTTAGGATGTGGACATAGCTTTTGGGGGCCACCAGTCCATTCACTACAGGGAGCCTGGGGGAGCAGCCTGGCTGAGTTTGCAAGAGTCTCTCTGCCCTGGCCCTTCATTAATGGCCAGTCTCTCTACTGGGCTGGTACCTTCTCCAATGGCAGGTGCCTTTATCCCCATCCCGCCCTGGAAGCGGGGCCTCCCAGAAGTGGCTGGGCAGTTGTGGAATTGTCTCCCCTGCAGCTTGTACCTCCATAAACATTCCCTGTGATCACCTTTAAACTCAGTTACCCCACTTCCTTCCCTCCTGCCCACTTCTTCCAGCATTTACCCGGTATGGGCTCCAGCAAGGTGCTGGGGATCCGGAGGAGAGGGACCCAGACCGGCCTTTGGGGATCCACACTCTAGAGAGGCAGACAGACACACCCTGCCTCCTCTCCTTGCCCCAGGGCTGGGTCACGGCTCCCCTTCCTTGCCTCCCTGGGGTAGCACAGCTCCTGGCTGAGGATGCCCCACAGCATCCCAGGTACTCTGGCCCATCATCCTGACACCGATACATACGAGGATGCTCCATTCTCTGGAATGGCTCCTAATTCCCTCGGCAGTGACTAAGCACCTTTCAGTCACGGCTCCAGCCATTAATTTAAGCGCCGGCGCGGCCTCAGTGTCTGTTCTCCTGTAGCACCGAGGCTGTCCACACAGCCATTGATTTAAGAGACAATATCACTTGCTTCCAAGTTTATGAGGCAATAAACAGCCCCCGCATATTGATGAACGCCGAGGTGTTTGCTCAGCACATTTGCTGTGCGCATTTATTACAAGGGCTGTGCTTTAAAGCAAATGAAACTGCAACTGTTTTCATTTCCTTTGGTAGGGCCATACCCTTCCCCCAAAAGCTGTCTTATCTCTTTGATCCCTTGTCCCTCACCCCGTGGCGCAAGGATGCTATAATGTGACCAGCTGCGACACAAGCCTGGTTGCTGAAAACTCGCCACCCCCATTCCCTTGGGTCTTACGGATCCTCAAGGGACCCCAACACACTGCTGGGAGGGCCTGGGCATAAGAGAGCAAATGAAGAGGGTCATTTTTCTGAGGGCCCCACCCTTGAGGCCTCCTCTCTGGCCTTGTCTCTTCTCCTTGGAGAAGAGCACACACAATAACAAGAGAACCCAGCAACCCGCCAGCATCCACTCCCCGCGTAGCACAACACACCAAATAAAATTCCTTTTCATCTTGAGAAGCTGGGACGCTACAAGGCTGGGCTGCTAGTCCATCAAGATGAATCTTCAGAGCATTTACTAGCTGGATTGCCCCGTGAATCCAAACTGGTTTATGTATAAAATATTAGGAAGTTTCGGAGGAGGTGGCGAGGCCGGGCGGGGAGCAGGCGGGAGAGATTGATTGCAAAGTTTGTGCCAACTGAGCAGTTCCGTGCGTGGCAAACGGTGAGAACAACACTTGAAAAATGTATTAGATTATCCAGAACACAACACTGATTTATAGGCGCAGAAATTCCCATCTTGTCATCCATTCCCGTAATAGAGAGAGATTAGGGCAATGGTGGCGCTTTGTTGCGACTCTCCAGCTCAGTCCCCAAACCCACGTGCGGCCCCCAGCAGCCCTCAAACCCACATGAATCACGCAGTGAAATCAAGAGTCAGCACTTTCCACCGGCCGCTTT
Source organism: Equus caballus (assembly GCF_041296265.1). Lineage (NCBI taxonomy): Eukaryota > Metazoa > Chordata > Mammalia > Perissodactyla > Equidae > Equus > Equus caballus. The sequence goes on from NC_091714.1 coordinate 10,753,640, forward strand.
GATGTGGAGGGTTTTGAGATTCAAAGCGTTTCTGAGTTTGGAATGAAAACTGACGAGGTGAGGAATTTGTTTTTAAAAATCTAATAAAATCGATTACTTAAAGTCACAAAGAGTTTTCTAGTGAGTGAGACGAGGCGAGTTCTCTAGAAGCTCTTGGGCCGGGTTTAAAACATAAGGTGCATGTTTGGAACGGCTGGGTGGTTCACCTCCGGAGGCACCCCACGTGGTAGCTGCCAGTTGTCCCACCTGGACTTAACTATGGGCCCGAGCACATGGCATGTGGGGCCACCTGAATCGGGAAGGACAAGGAGAGAGCCTGCCTTGAGAAGATGACATAAACCCTCAGCTCTGCCACTGCCCATTTGTCTCTGCAGTAGACATTAGCCAGTGCACGCGGGAGGCACCGACTATGGGGGCTCCCCTTGGCTGTCTGCTAAGGCCTCTGCGAGCCATCTGAGGAAGCAACGCAGGGCCCAGCCGCCAGAGCCTTACAGTCCAGCTGGAACGGGGGCCCGGGAACCAGACAAATGAATGAAAATGGAGCAAGTACATAAACCAAATAAATCAGAACCGGCATCTTGTCAAGTCAGGGGTAAGCGAGAGGGAGCGAGAACTCCTGGGGAGGCGGGAAGTGTGCTCCGGGGGATGTTTCTCTGTGTGCAGGGGCTCCAGGGAAGTGCCGGGGAGGGGAAGTTGTGTGGGTGAACGTGGCTCATCCACAGGGCCTGCTCACCAACATTTTCTGCCTCTCTGGAAGAACAATGACCCCTAAAAACTGTTTCCCAAAACCCTCTTTTCTAAGAAATCTCATTCCCAAGTTTATTGCTCTAGGAAATAGTTTAGAGAACTCTCATCTTTTCTTCCATGGCTTGCACATGCCCAAGGCCAAGACTGTTCAAGGACTCCTTGGTGGCTCTAGAAGCTCTCCAGCAGAGTCCCCTGTGCCCAAGCAGGGTAGGAGTCTGCCCCTCTGCACGTCCACTTCATCAACACATGAACCTCTCAGGCCTGGGGGGGCGGGGATTCCACCATCCTGCAAGACTACCAGCTGCTGTGGCTGTGTGTCTAAGGGTTGTTTCCGCCCACAGAGCTGCCCACAGGAGAGGGACAGGATGCCTGCCCTTGTGAGTGACCAACTGTATAGGACAATGAGATGAGATGTGCTATGCCCCAAAGCTCATGGCACGTCCAGTAGGCACAGTCACCAGAAGAGTTGAGTGATGACACTGTGACCCAATTGCTGAAAGAGAGCTTGAGGGGTGACCAGCATCCCCACCATCAGTACCATCATCACCACCATCATCCCCAATATATTACCATCACTACCATCAGTGGCAGCACCATCACCACTATCACCATCATCACCACCATCACCATCAGCACCATTGCTACCACCAGTACTATCAACGCCATCATCACCACCATCATCCCCAATATATTACCATCACTATCATCAGTGGCAGCACCATCACCACCATCAGCACCATCACCATCAGCACCATCACCACCACCAACATCACCACCACCATCAGCACCATCATTACCACCATCATCCCCAATATATTACCATTACTACCATCATTAGCAGCACCATCACCACTATCACCATCATCACCACCATTGCTATTTATTCTTCTTAAAGATTGGCACCTGGGCTAACAACTGTTGCCAATCTTCCTTTTTTTTTTTTTTTTTTTTTAAGGATTGGCACCTAAGCTAACAACTATTGCCAATCTTTTTTTTTTTCTGCTTTATTTCCCCCAACCGCCCCCCGTACACAGTTATGTATCTTAGTTGCAGGTCCTTCTAGTTGTGGGATGTGGGATGCCGCCTCAACGTGGCCTGACGAGCAATGCCATGTCCGAGCCCAGGATCCGAACCCTGGGCCGCCGCAGCTGAGTGCGCAAACTTAACCACTCGGCCACGGAGCCGGCCCCGCTATTTATTCTTGAAGGTGCCTGTGTGCTGGGCCTTTGCTAAGGGCTTTATATGCATTTAGATTAATCCTCACAACACCAGCGACTGAGGGACCACTATGGTCCCATTTCATAGATGAGGGCACTAAAGATTAAAGAGGTCACCCAGATAATATGGCAGAGCAGGAATTCAAGCCTCTGTAGCCTGACCTCAAAGCCTGAGGTCACCATATACCAAGCTGCCTCCCCTCCTGGGTTAGGGCCTCTGGTTGACACTGGTTTCTTGAAAGTTCGACCTGGGGAGACTGAAAAGATCAATCACTCTAGGTCATGGGCAGACTGCAAGTGTAGACAAGAGTGGAGATGTGGTCGCTACATCCATTTGTTCTTTGTATCATTCATTCATTCATTCATTCACCACTGTTCTGGATAGAGAAGATCCATGAAGAGGATGAGGTGGTCTCTTCCTGGAGCAGCTCACCCATGGCCCTTCAGGAGCCAAATATGGCCAAGTCACTGCCCTCGCCTGGAAGGGACATGAAGGGTCTGGTGCATGTGTCACTTCTCTGCTCTGAGAGCCACCACGGGGCCAGGTGGCCGGAAGTCTGGGCATCATTCACCTAATGTCTCCTTTCCCTTCTCTTCCCACCATCAACCTGATTGCGTTGCACACACTTTTTTTTAAAAACTGCCCACACAAGACAAAACCCCAATCCATCTTGCCAAAGACATCGTCCCTTAGAATTAAAACCCTGTGTAATTTAAGAGATATGGAATTCACGTGTCTGCATTTAAACCATCAAAGTGCTTTTAAAAAAGCTATTTGAAATCTTTGGAGCTTTATGAACCTTTAAAGTTCCTTCTTTGAAACATGGGAATCACAGACTGCCAAAGACAACGATAGTCAAATACCAAAGGGCTAGGGGTGGGTTTGAGACTCTAAATCCCTGACATTTCACTTGACAAAACTCTATTTCTCATCTTTAACATCCTCTTCCAATGGGGACCGCTGGCCGACGTGGAATTCTCACCCCTTTGGGTGCCCCTCCAGGGCCAGCTAGGGAAGCACTCCCCCACCCCGAAACTCTGTTGTAATTGCCAGCCTGCACCCAGCAGAGGACCCACCACCGGCGATTCCTGCACAGGCGCCGGCGCCAACCACCAGGTCTACTGCTCACCAAAGCGCCTGGAGGGTTCGAGTCCGCGGAACAAGCGCCACCAAATTTCCGCCAGAGTGGCTGAATGATTGGCCCCGGGATGCCCCGAATCTGCGGGTGACCAGAAGCACCTCACTCCCCCCAAAAGACAGGTACACAGGTATAGGGACATAGGGGTGCCTGGGCTCACTCAGGCGTGGGGGCCCCGACCAGAGATGGCTCGGGTCCTCCCGGCTCCTCGCCCACCACCCCTGCTGCCCTGGCACCGGTCCCCACGGAGCTGACCGCGCACCCGGGAAGCCCATCGTTGACCTTGCGGGGAGGCGCCGCGGTCGCCCCGCAGGGCGGTGGCTCCGGGGTCGCTGTGCCCGACCCGCGTTCGGAGGTCTGCAGGAAGCGAGATCCCTTTACCGGTGGGTCTGGGTCTGCGTGATTTGGGGCCGAGGAGCCTGCCCACATTTCAGTTTCGGGCCAGCTGAATCCTGCGTGCGCCCCGCAGGAGGGGACGTCGCGGGGACTAACCCGTGTGCCCGCGGCGGATTTCTCCCGCCCCGCGGACCCGGGGCGGGGCGGGGCGGGGCGGGGGGGCGGAATCTTTGACCGCGGGCCCCCAGGCCTGCAAGAGAGAACCTGGATTGGGCCGCCACCTGCCTCTGTTGTCCGAACCCCAGGACCGAAGCAGCACCGCGAGCTGCGCTCCGAGGACGCGCCCCGGCCCCGCCCGGCCCCTCGTCCAGACCCGCCTGGACCCTGGACGCCGCCCGAGCGCATCCCACGCGGCCACCGTTCCTGTTCTCCGCCCTCCATCCCCGCCTCCCTTCTCCTCTCTGGTTCTGGGCAGCCCCCACCCCTGCCCGCTTTTGTTTCCTGGGAAAGGGGCGTTTCCTCCTCTTTCCCACCTTCTGCCCTGCTCAGGACCGGTCTGTAACCCCGCCAAAGCGGCCACGGCTCCAGGGTTAATGGGGATGTGAGGAACGCGGTGTGGCCTGCAGTGTGGACCGTGGCCTAAGGCGGAGGAGGGCGGCAGCTGGGGGACAGTAACTGTCTTTCTCTCTAGTTCTGGGCAGAATCCTGTTTTCTCGTGGTAACTGAACGCCTGGGCGGCGGTTAGCGTCCTCCCCACAGCTGCCTGGGTGGCGCGGTTCTGTGCATCCCAGCTCCGCTCCTGGGCTCTGCCCAAAGCCGTCAGCTAGCAAGTTGCAAGCGCTAAGGATTTTTTTTGCGGGGGGAGAGGCGAAGATTAGCCCTGAACTAACGTCTGCTGCCAATCCTCCTCTTTTTGCTGCGGAAGACTGGCCCTGAGCTAACATCTTTGCCCATTTTCCTCTACTTTAGATGTGAGACACCTACCACAGCATGCCTTGTCAAGCAGTACCATGTCTGTACCCCGGATCCAAACCGGGGAACCCCAGGCCACCAAAGCCGAATGTGAGAACTTAACCACTGTGCCACCAGGCTGGCCCCAGGAATTTTTTTAAATTGTTATATTTGAACAGTGGTGTAAGATTTTAAATCCTGGGACTTTGGGTTCCCTTCCAGAGCGGTAAAGAAAGCCACAATTGATGTGATGAGGTTATAGTTGCCAGAGGAGAGGGTGTCTGGTCTGTGTCCACTTTCTGCTGGCCTTCCTCCCCCCACTGACTTCCCCACCCTGTCTGAGTGTTTCCCCCTCAGGCCCAGTTCTGGCCACCAGCAATGTGAGTGCCTTCCAGGTCACCGTCCTCAGGCCTGAGTCTTCATGGTGTCTTCTCCCGGCAGCTTCAGCCGTCTTCCATGACTGTGTCACTGACTGAGGAAATTCACTCTGTGGAAAAGGAAGGAGAGTATCTCCCCCTTCACAGACCTGCCCCCTTTCCAGCTTCCCCACTCCATGCAATCTACAACCCCCACGTGCTCCAGCATCAAACACATTTGACCTGTGTTGCTGTCTTTCTTTCGCTTGCTCCTCTCAGCACTAAATCCGATCTGATCCAAATCCTGCTAGTCCTCTCCTTGAAATGTCACCCAAATCCACATAATGTTCAATGAGGGTTGAGTCTTGAAGCCCAAGAGTGAGAGAAAGGGCGTTCCAGGTAAGGGAACAGCATATGCAAAGGCAAGAAGCAGTAAGAGCACCCCGGGTTGGGAACCAGCCAGTGGTTTGGAGGCCCCTACCGGAGGGCTCATGGGGCTGCCTGGCCTTTGCCTCAGTGCTTTAGGAGCCAACACACCCCTTCTAGTCCTCTGCCTTTCAAAACCCTCCTCTCCCATCGATGCTTAAACCTATCCAGGAGCACTTGGTGTCCAGTTAAACCTTCTGTCTCCATCACTTCCTGGGGAGCAATGAGCTTCTGAAGTTCCTTACCCAGGTGTGAGCAACACTTCCTGTGCAGACACCTGAGCAAACTCTAGTTCCCCTCGTGCGACACAAGGCTGTGTCCCTCTTAGCCTTTGAAGGCTGGGATCAGGCCACCGCCTTTCAGGACAAAAGAGGCCCAACCAACCGTTACCACCTCGGCCGCTCCTCAAATAGGAGGGTCTCCACCTCCTCCCCCCACCCCCATCTGAACCCATCTCTGGACCTTGACTCTTTGGAGATTGTGCTCGTGGAGTAACAGGGTGTTGCTGAGCTGGAAGGCGCGACAATTGACAGGCAGGAAAGGAATGCCCTCCTGGCCTGTTCATGGAGAACATTTATGTTAGTTGAATAAAACAATAGCAATCCCAGTAAATATATGAACACTGCCGACCACACACAGCAAGTCCTCTTCTTGGAGCCTGGCAAAAAGGCCTGGCTGGGCGGTATGTTGTTAGCTAGGTTCGTGTTCCTGCGAAATGACACAGCATCTCCAAACCCAGAAGGCCACAGATGACAACTGGAGCTCTCTGAATCCCCAGGAGCCCAGAACTCTTTACTATGTGCCTGTGAATGTGTTCCCAATTAAATGCAGAGGGTTTGGTAGCAGCCAGCCTTCTAACAAATCACCCAGAAATGGAGAGATTTGACCGGGGACCTTGCAAACTCCTCCCATCACCATGGAAACGGGTGTTGTAACCATGGGGAAGTGAAGCCAGTTGTGGATCAGATCGAGGTGTTTGGAGAAGACAGTCTGGTCAGGCTTCCCCCTGTCATCTGCATCTGCCACACTGGGCTTAGCTTCTTCTCCTCCAGCCTATGAGGTGAAGGCTGGGAAGTTCTGTAAGTTCCATAGAGCTTTCTCTGGGGTTTCCCAAGGGAGCTCCTCCCCCTCCCCAGGGTGGAGGGACAAGGGTTTCAAAGGTGGATTCTCAGATTGGAACTTGCATTCCCCCCTTAGTGGCTATGTGATGCTGGGCATGTCCCTACCCTCTGACCAGATTCCTCTGTGAGGGGAGCCCCTGGCCCACATTATCCCATGTTTAAAGGAGACAAGGTACACGAAAGGAATGTGTAAATTATAAAGTGCTGTGCAAATATGAATTATTATTATGGTACTTGACTTCCCCAGGGACTGGAATATGAGCCAGTAACTTACAGGGTAATAGGAATAGTGACGAATGATTATGAAGGCCTTACTGTTCTGAGGAACAATACCTCACAGGAAGTATTTAATTCAATCCTCACATGAGTCTTTTAAGGATAGATACCACTGGCGTCTCCATTTATAGGTAAAGAACAGAAGGGTTAAACAACTTGCCCGTCATAGTGTAGATCGCCAGTCAGCCAGCACAAACATGAGCACTGTTTGGAGAGTCCATCTTTCTGTAGCTGCGCCCTCAGACTCACAGCATGTGTGTGTTGACATGCACACTTCTGTTCTCCACTGGGGCTCCCCTGCCCCTTGGGCCCTCACTGGGCTGGGATGGATTTCCTGCCAAATGCACAGGCCCATCCACGTCCCAGGGGTCGAGTTAAGAAGTCCTGCTCCACAGCCTAGAAACCAGGACCTGCTCCAGATGGCTGAGGGGACACGTGCAAGGACAAGGAGGTCTCTCTGGTCGGTGGACTGGCCTCTGGGGTATATCTACTGCCATCAACCAGGGAGCCACTCCCTCCACCAAGCCTTTTGAGTGCAGACTCCTGGAGTCCCTCTTGGGCCAGGGGCCCCTCCGCTGGGTTTTCCGTGCACCCATTAGTTTACTGCTACCAAAGGGTTGGGGATGAGTGTCGCGTCAAATGCCACAGTAACTCCCTGCCCTTGGTTCAGCAGGGGAACTAGGCTGCTTTTCCACACCGGCCCCTCTCCTCCATCCCCGCCTCCTGCCATCTCACCACCATCCTCCAGTTCCATTTAAAGAGAGCCCTGAGGATGCCCTCCTGAGTCGGAGGCCAAACCACCCTTTGTGCAGACAGAAGCTGGGCCAAGGAAGCTCTCCTCAGTCAGAGGAGATCCCAGCTCTGACACCTTCCGGGTGCGTGGAAAATTCTCTGACCAAAAGGCAGCACAGTCAAAGCACCCGTGAGGCACACCTTGTATAGAGGGCGGTATTTGAAAGGAAAACCCACCTGCCACCTCCTGCAGACCCTAAACCAGATGCACATTATTAGAGATATCTCAGGGACGAGTATTGGCCACTTTAATAGGAACAATGCACTCACGCTGCCCTTTCCCATCCGAATTAATTTTTGGAGCTAATTCTGGTGGCTGAATGTCTTCATTTAAAATATACATATACATGTATTTTGTTCAGTATTTTAATTAGGCCCAGAGGAATATACTTTCAAATTTTGGTACACTTCATTTGTTATATTAATGAAAAGCCACTCTAAATCAAGTTTCACGTTGATATTTCATTATGTATGCTGTTCCCACACATCTCTAAAAGAGATTTACGCGGCAGGTAGTAACCACAAATACTGGCAGTGGACATGCTGTTAATTTAAAATGTAAAGTTTTCTTTGAGGGGCAGCAAAAATAGGTTACATTCTTCTCCGGTGCAGCTAACTTCCCTGTCAAGCGGCTGCACCTCGAGTTCCATGTGGAAACCCCCCACCCCGCCACGACCCCCAGCCCTCAGCCCCTGCCCGAGGCCCAGCCTCCAGCCTGTGTGGCTCTGTCAGTCACTGAGGACAGAATTACGATATGGGGTCAGAGCCCAAACTGAGGGGATGAGCAGTGACATTGCCTATTAGGCATTACCAATGGGGAAGGAAAGACTTTGGTGCCATGGGGACCTTTGGGCCCTGGAACTGCTGTGGTGTGGCTTAGGTACATGGGCTTGATTGTGGCTCACACCGTCTGCACACATGCAGACACTCAGCGATGGTGGGATCATGCACGGCCCTCCTCCCCCAATAGTGTGGACGGCCTCAAAGGTGGTGTTGGCCTTGCCCTTGGCGACCGCTGGATGGTTCAATGTTCCAGGCACTGTGCCAAGTATGTCAGCCATATGCCATCTCATGGAACCCACACCACAGTGCTGTGATGGAGATGGCACTGTCCCCATCCCCGGGTGGCAGTGGAAAAAACCGAGACTCACATGGCTATTGGGTTGTGGAGTTAAGATTTGAGGCCAGGCCCGGGGCCCCTGACCACCATGTCCCACTGAGAGCAGGCACTGCAGGAGGCGGACCTCCCAGTCTCTATTGATGTGGGGATGTCGTGACACGAACTGGGCTTAGCAGCTAAAAAAGTGGGAGGCCGACATTCTCCAGTCATGGTCCCACGTGAGGAGAGTGAGTCACAGACCTTTCAGCGCTGTCCACCGACACTGAGCCTTCCAAAGCTGAGCTCTGTTTTAGACACGTCCCTGCACTAAATCTTGCTTCAATGCCTACCAGCAGTTTGTCTTCTCTCCTCGCCTCAGTGGACTGAAGGCAACCTGCATGGGAAAATGAAGCAGAAGATGATTTTTCTGGGCTGCCCCTTCACCTGAAAAAAAAGGAAAGGGCACTAGAGTGAAATCACATGCCCAAGGATTCTGAGCAGCCCAGAAAAACATAATAATAACACACAATAGCTACAATTTGTTGAGCACCTACTCATTGTGGCCAGGTCGGTCATGTCATCAATTCAAGTTGTACATACCTGCCTGCCAGCTCCTCTAAACGGTCACATTGGCCTGTTTGACTGAGGACCACATCAAGCTCTTTCCCACTTCAGGGCCTTTGCATGTGCTTTTCTGTCTGCCAGGAATGCTCACCCCTGGGCTTTGCATATGGAGGCTTCTTCCCATACTTTTGGACTCTGCGATCCCATCCCTAGCCATCCAGCTGGCCCTGTGGGATGTTTTTGCAAAGCACTGGCTTTTTCTTCCCAGCACCCACCATAATCCAAGAATTACGTTATTTCCATATTTACTTATTTGTTTTCTTTCTCTCCCGCTTAGGGTTTTCAGATAAAATATAGGATGCCAAGTTAAATTTGAATTTCAGATAAACAACAAACATTGATATTTACACTAAAATAAATTCGTTGTTTATCTGAAATCCAAATTTAACTGTACATCTTGTATATTTTTTTGCTAAACGCGGCGGCCCTATTCCCACCAGCCTAAAGGCTACATGGAGAAAGAGATATATGACCCAACAATGTCGTCCCAGGGCCTGGCTCACAGTGTGTGCTCAGGAATTGTTTACTGACCACACCTAACAAGTGGCTTCATGGAGAGTCCACCCAGAGCCAACACCGCAGCCCATGCCCTTCCAGAGAGTGCACAGAACAGCATGGTCCCCGGTCAGGCCATCACATCTGCATCCCCGCGCATTTCAACACCCCCGGCCAACCCCAATCCCCATTGTCAAGAGACTAGGGTCCAAAAGAGGACAGACTAGTGGTTACCAGAGGGGAAGGGCGATGGGAGGTGGGCATAAGGGGTAAAGGGGCACATATGTATGGTGATTGATAAATAATAATGTACAACTGGAATTTCACAATGTTATAAACTATTATGAACTCAATAAAAAAAATTTTTTTTTTTTCAGGAAGATTAGCCCTGAGCTAACATCTGTTGCCAATCCTCCTCTTTTTGCTGAGGAAGCCTGGCCCTGAGCTAACATCCGTGCCCATCTCCCTCCACTTTATGTGTGGGACGCCTACCACAGCATGGCTTGCCAAGCAGTGCCATGTCCGCACCCGGGATCCGAACCCACGAACACCGGGCTGCTGAAGCAGAACGTGTGAACTTAACCGCTGTGCCACCAGGCCGGCCCCTAAAAAAAATTCTTAAAAAATAAAAAAAATAAAGAGACTAGAGTCCAGACTGGATCAGCAAAGGTTTGAGTAAACCATCTTTGAGATAGTTAAAGCTGGGTAGAAATCAAGAGAATCGGGGGGGAAATGAACCTTAGGAGATGAAGCTACGTAGACCATCCATGTGCATTGGTGACTGGCGGGTAGAGGAAGCTGTGTGTGAGACGGGGGTCTGTGCAGGCAGGGAGGTGACAAGAGGCAGCGGGCATGACCTCGTAGGAACACCACATCCATTAGGGGTGCCCGTTGCCATGGAGACCAGACGACCCCGTGAGCCGGTCCAGGGAGGCAGGAATAAAGGGCTGTGGGGACGGATGTCCAAGGAGAGCCGGGGAGTTAAATACACAGAACGTTGCCGAATGGAGACTCAGGGGTTGCAGACAACTGCCCAGACACCCGGAGGAGCTGTGCATGAGGGACGGAGAGGATTCCTCACCAGGAGGCCAGCGGCTGCGACGCAGAAGGATAGGAGTTAAGAAAAGGTCGAGATCCACGTCAGGTGGCATCTGTGGCAGGTCCTCAGGAGGCAGCCTCTCTCCATACACAGGACAACTCTAGGGCCAGCCCCCACTCCCTGGTGTTTGGGTACACACTCAGAGAGCTGGCCGTTAATGCCCGGAGTGGGAACAGCCCCCCACACCACAGCCCTGTCAGTGCCTCCCATTTCCAGTCCCCCGCTCGGGGAGCCTCATGACAGCAGTCTTGTTAGAAACACCGCCAAACCTCGGAGCATCCCACACTGGGTCTCACTGACCTTCAAATCCCCGGGAGGCGGGGAAACAGGAGGGAGCATTAGTCACTTTGTGTAGCTGAAGGAGCGAGAGGCAGAACAGGGAGGGGACTGCCCACAGCCTTCGCCCCGGTCTTGATTCTCTGTCCCCCGAGGTGGCAGTCCCCTGGGGGCCAACCTCAGGGCCAACCTCCTCCTCCTTTCCAGGCTGGTTGAGCCCAACTCAATCGCAGAGGCTGAAAGTGCCAGACACCCGTTTTCCCAGCAGCCAGAGGAGAGCACGTGACGTGGGTTAGCCAATGATGCGTGACAGAAGGCTGCTGTGAGGTTCTGGGAAAGAAGGTCCTCCTGGATAAGAACAGAGATGTGGCAGGCAATCCTCTCCCTCAGCTTCTCCTTCTTACTTTGGGTGGATTGCTGCCTCGGCTGTGGCACCCATTTGCAGGCTGAGGAAAAAGCCCACCTGCTGAGAAGGGGTGGTGTGGAAGGATGGAGGGGCCTGGGTTGGAGAACTACCCTGGGACCACTTCTCCAGAGCCTCCTGTCCCATGAGGAGAACAAGAAGAGCCCAGGTGTTCGAGGGGCCGTTGTCGGTTACCTGGGCTCAGTGCCCCCAGCCGGTGTGGTACCCCTGGGCCCATGGGGACATCTTCACTCGATGTCTGTTAGCTCCTCAACTCATCCCGTCCATACTGGACCTCAGACTCTCTCCCCTCCTGGCCTCTCTGTCTGTGAATGATGTTACCTTTCTCCCACCATGCTGACTTCTTGAAAATTCACTCCCCAAATCTAACTGGTTCCAAACCCAAGAGTCTCCCACTTCATCACCTCTGGCCTGGGTCATGGCTCCCTGTCTCTGCCTGACCCCTGTCACTGTTGCCCCTTCTCAGGTGACTAGCTAGGAAAATGGGACCCTCACCCCTGGAGTACTTCAAACAGAGGGAATTTAGCATCAGCATTGGAGGGCTGAGGGAACATAAAGGAGCTGCCCAGAACTCAGGAGCTCAGACCCCTGGGGGTGGGGGTGGGGGCCCTGCTGGGAGTTCAGGAGAAGCCAGTGAACAGGCTCCTAGGACAAGGCCCTGAGGAGGGCCAGACCCAGGAAGAAAGCCCTGCCTCCCTTCCTCCCATCGCCAACCCCCATCCCAGTGCCTCCCCTCCCCCACCCCCCCACCCCCCCCCCCCCACCCCCCCCCCCCCTCGCCCCATCAGCCAGCTCAGGGCCTCAGAATGTCTGCAGAATCTCTGAGCAAGGTGGATTTGAGCTGAAAGGGGCTGGGAGATAACTAGGTGGGCTTCCAGGCCCTGGGGGCACACTGCCTGGGATCAAATGCTTGCCCCATGCCTGGGATGTACCACTGGACCCTCCAGGTCCAGTGGGGACAGTGACACTGATACCAAACCTGTTAATCTCAAGTTCATGTGCCTGATGAACAGTAAGCTAAACACTGAGACCTTGGTGCATGGAGACGGAGAAAGATTTATTCGAATCAGCCAAAACAAGAAGGTGGAGGACAGGTTCTCTCAAATCCACCTTCACAAGAGAAGAGAGCAGGGGGTTTTATAGAGCTTAGGGCTTGCCAGGAGGAGTTTCAGAGAAACAAAGGGGTAATCCACGTTTCTCTCACTCCAGATAAGCCCTTGGGCCATCTGACTTCCGGGTGTCAACAGCAGCTGGGGGCTGGTTATCTGATTACATAACTTGCTCGAAGGCATTCTTCTGTAAAATAAGCTCACACAGCCTCGTGACCCTTGAGTCACCCCTCAGGTGAAACAGGAGGAGAGCAAATTGACAAGACTAACTTCTTCTCATAATAAGGTTGAAAGGTAACCTCACTGAATATTTACAGTAACCCTCAGGAACCCAGCTTCAACACCACCTGCCTCGTTTTGTTGTGGGGCAGATGCTGTATCTGTGTAAAGTGCCTGTCCACTGCCTCTTACAGTGACCCCGGATAAACGAGCAGCTCAAAATTTAAAAAACGTCCAATAAGTAAACATTTCCTGATGCAGACCTCTGACCCCTTTGCCCTAAGACCTTTCTTTGGACCCCCCATGGCTCACCAAGGTAGGTGCAGGCTCCTTCGGGGGTGCTGCCCTGGTCCGTGTGTTGTGCACGGCCTCTAGCCTCTTCCTGGCCCCTCGCCAGCTCTCACCCTGTGGTCCCACCTGCCTGGGCTCCTCACACTCACACCTCTGGGCCACCTCTGCCTCCTCCCGGGGAACTCCTCCCTCGTCCTTGGACGCCTTCCCCAATGCTGCATCCTCGAAGAGCTCTCTTGGTCGAATCAAGCATGAGCAGACTCCTTACTGACCGGCCCTGCCCTCCTCCTCGTCTTACTTCACCTTCTCCTCACCCTGCCCTCTCCACGGGGCTCCTGCCGTCCCTCCAAAGCCACAGTCTTCCCCTCCGCCAGGACTCCCTCTGCCTCCCTGCACCCCCAACTTTTCCCACGGTGGTGCCCTCTGGGTTTGCCTTATGTCACCTCCTCAGAGAAGCCCTCCCTGATACACTGACATGGGAACCTCCTGTCATCCTCTGTTGTGTCACCTCAGTTTTTTCCTTTATAATATGTATTCCCATTTGTAATTGTTTTTCCATCTGTCTTCTTGTTCATTGTCTGTCTCCTCTACTTCACCGAGGTGACCTGAGGACAGCATCCAAGTTGGTTTGTTCACATTGTATACACAGCTCCTGGTTCACAGTAGACATCTACCACCCATCCGTCTATCTATCTACCTATCTGTCTGTCTATCATCCATCTATCATCTACCTACCTGTCTATCTATCTAACATCTATCTATCAACTATCTCTCTATCATCTATCTATCCATCCTTCATCCATCTATCATTTATCGTCCATCTATCATCTATCTATCTATCTACCATATTCTAGGCATATGTATATAATATATAATCTATATTATATATCCATTAAAATATATAAACAATAAATGATTGACTCTCTCCTTCCTTGGACTCCCAGATGACCTTGCCTGTTAGTCTCTAATCGTATTTTGTCATGATTATAATTATTTGACTGATTGCCCTATTTCTTACTGAACACACTCCTGCCAGGCCAGGAGCTGAGTTTCTGCTGTGTCCCCCGCCTAGCTGGCTGTGGCAGGTGCTTAGTCACCCCCTGTCGGCCTGACCTCGACACTGAGACCCTTGTGTTTCCCCTGGTTCGGATTCACAGGCAAGGGGAGAAGGAGAGAGTGACTATTCACTGAGCTCCTTACAGGCACCAAGGAAAGAACCCCACGAACACGGCCTCGTTTCATCTGAGACCCATGTCAGAGTCCCCATTCACAAACGAGAACACTGGAGGCGAAAGTTAATTTCCTTGAGGTCTTTCTGACTCCAGAGCTCCGCTCCCCATTTATCCACATGTAAAACTGGAAAACAGGGTTTTCTTAAATTTAAAGAATTATTAAAAAGAGCTCTCTCTGAGCCAGCACAAGAATCCCAGGTGTTGACAATTCTGAACCTTGATAATAACGTGTTTGCAAAATTACCTGTCACCCTAGAAGAACTCTACCCCCCGCACTCCCTTCCCTGGAGCCCCTGCTCCCCCAGCCCGAGCCTGCAGCTCTCTCAGAAGGATCCACTTCTTCCCACGCTCTGAAATTTGGCGAGCTGCCTCTTGGCATCTCGCAGGGGCGTTTTGTCTGCTATAACCCTGAGCCGGACCTGAGGCATCTGACTTCGGGTCCTGCGTTAAGGGAGCTTGTCTGGGGACCAAGGGAGCCTGTCTGGGGACCGAGGAAGCCGGGACTGGGCTGCAGTGGAACCTGGGCCCGGGGAGTCGCCTCCAGCCGGTGGTGGCCTGGCTGGTCCTCAGCAGGCCCCCACTTGTGAGCCCTGATGCGTATAACTACCCAGGTGCTCAACGCCCACAGCTTCCTTTGGAACAACCTAAAGCTAATGGTTCTAGCCGGGTCCCTTCTGCAGTTCTGGGTGTAAAGGACAAAGGACAGCCTTGCAGGAGAGGCCAGGTTTTTCTCTTTCACTAGCATCTCCCCCCCCAACCTGGCTGCAGCCTTGACTTCACCTGTCACAACAAAACAGCTGTTCTCAGTCCTTCGATCCCCAGGCCTGAGAGCTGTTGCCTGAGTCAGCGACTAGAGAGACGCACAGATGTGCATATGTGTGTGCGTGGGGGTGGAGGGAGTGTGTCAGGAAAGCTAAAGTGTCGAATTCCTAGACCGTGTTTTCCTGTTGGCCCTGGTGTGTCGTCTGAAAAAGCAGTGTACTCAATTCTGCTCCCATGCCCTTGAGAACCCCTATTTTAGGAAGTTGTGACCCCAGGCCCAGAGATCCACAAAATGGCCAATGGGACAAAAGTCTTCTTGAGGAAGCCCCATCCCATGCCTGGGAGCCTGGTTTCTACGGGCCAGCTCTCCAGTGCTGACAAGGCCTGACAATCTGGCAGACAGTGTAGTGAGGTTCCACCAGAGTCGGCTGGAGCTAATGACATACGTGACTTCAGTGGGCAAGCGCCTCAGAGCAGGCCATTTGGAGGCAACATTTGAAAGAGGAGGGGAAGGGGAGAGGGGAGAGGAGGGGGGAGGGAGGGGAGGGAGGGAGAGGAGGAGGAAGAGAGAATAAGGGAGTGGAGGGGAAGGAGAGGAGAGGAAGGAGGGAAGGGGATGGAGGGGAGAGGGAGAGAAGGGAGGGGGGGTTAAAGCAGGGGTGAGAGGGGAGGGCGAAGAGAAGGGGAGGCAGGGGGAGGAAACAGGAGGGGGAGGGAGGGAGGGAGGAGTGGTGTTGCTTATCAAACGATAATCCACATTTGTTGTAGAAAAATACAAATTAAAAGAACCAAACAAAAGCTGGTAACTCTACCTCCCTGTGATGGAAATGGTTACTATTTTGAAGACTAGCATTCCCTGTGTGGGTGTGTATGCACACGTGCACGGATGAAAGGGCTTTCGTTGTCCTGGAATCGACTTTTCTCATTGAAGAATAAGTTCTTCCATGCCACATCATCTACGTCTACCTCTAAACCCATCGCCACGCCATATCGTTATTTCCTCATCCAATGAGTGGGGGGCTGGCCCCGCACCCCTCCCCTCTCCTCACTTTCCTGGGAAGGGACTGGCCCCTCTCACACCCCAGGCCACATTTGAAATTCAGGTCTTCCCGGAGCTGTGCTAATGGGCTTGGAGGCCTGAACAGGCTGCTGAGGAGGGGAGGGTGGCAGGAGAGAGGAAGATTCGAGCTCTTTGAAATCACCTCCGCTCAAGACGTCATTTGGTCCAGTCGATACATTTTGCAGATAAAGAGACTGAGGTCAGAAACACAAAACTAAGGGAGAAAAAAAGAGGAAAAAAGTGACAGAAGGATTTTTTTTTAATGAATATAACTCATACAAATCCAATTTTTATAAAAGATTAATAATCTGGGGCCAGCCCAGTGGCGCAGAGGTTAAGTTTGCACGTTCAGCCTTGTCAGCCTGGGGTTTGCCGGTTCGGATCCCGGGTACGGACATGGCACCGCTTGGCAAGCCATGCTGTGGCAGGCGTCCCACATACAAAGTAGAGTAAGATGGGCATGGATGTTAGCTCAGGGCTAGTTGTCCTCAGCAAAAAGAGGAGGATTGGCGGCAGATGTGAGCTCAGGGCTAATCTTCCTCAAAAAAAAAAAAAAAAAGAATATTCTGGTGGAAAAATCAACAAAGGACACAAATAGAAATTTTCCAAAAGACAAAATATAAGTGAGTTAAGAACATATTTGAAAATGGTTCAATCTTGCTGACAAACAAAGAAAAACGAAACAATAAAATGTCTTTCTTATCTATCAAGTTTGGGGGGAAAAAAGATACTCAGCACTGGCTGGGTTCGAGGAGCTGGACGCTTCTGTACGCTCCCACTGGGCTTTTCAATGACAGGATTTCCCTGAGTGCACCTTGGTGACAGGTGCAAATAGCTTTAAATATGGTCATCCCATTTCATACATTGTTTTTACAGGAATCCATCCTAGGAATTTATCTTAATGAATTAATTAGAGACAGACACAAAGATTTATCTTCTAGGATGTTCGCTGCAGCATTTTTTATGATGGTGAAAATTTGGAAAGGACATAAATGTCCAACAACAGGGGATTGGTGAAATAAATGGAACCCTAGGCAGCCACTAAGATTCAAATTTTAGAAAAATTAATGACATGAAAAGGCTCATGATATAATAAATTTAGAAATTTGCTTATAAAATTGAACCCTTTATTAAAATGGATATTTCTGGGGGCCAGAATTATAGGTAATTTTTATTTTTAATTTTTATCTCTATGCTCCCATACTCGTCAAAATTTCTACCATGGACACCTTTTTAACCTCTTGCTTTAAGAAAAGGACACAGAAGAGAGGTTGGATGATGGAAGGGAGGGCTCTGTGAGTGAGGAAAGGAATATTTGTGACACTGTTTGCTAACTGTGCTCCCCATTGGCCTGTAGCCACAGGGTCAGGGGCTTGGTGTACTTCTCGGTCCCCTGGGCCCCGCGGGGCACCCACATGGTGGCCCCAGGCCCTGGCCCCAGGAGTTCAGCCTCTCGGGGACCCTGCAGGACAAGACAGTGGGGTTGCAGGCCAAGCGCAGCCTGCAGGTCGCAGTTTGCACCTGGCTCGAGTAATAAGTAGACAACTAAATGGATTCCAGTACTTTCCAGGGGTTTCTGGCACCCAGTGCCTCTGCCACATTTCCGCACTTTCTCATTCCTGGGACTATCTGGAGTTTTATTTCTCCAAGGTCCCAATTCCGTGTCCCCCATTCTCACCAGGGAGAAGGGAGTGGGAAGTCCTTCCCACTTCCGTTTCCTCCTCCTGGAGCTGAGTAAGACTCGCCCTCCCTTCCTGACACCGAACCGCCAGCCTTCACCTTGGGGGCCTTCCCACCAGTCTGCTCGCCAGAATGAGCAGGAGGCTGAGCCAGGAGCAAGGGCAGGGGGCAAGGTCACGGGGCACTAGATGGGGAGGAGATGGGGACAAGGTGGCAGCAAGGACACGGAAGAGAGGACCAGGGAGCCCGGCGATGGCATCTAAAACCTTGATACGCACCAAGCCCACAGACATGTCAGTCCCGGCGATGGGGGAGCCGGCCACCCCTCTCCAGGTGGGTGGTGGTGACCTCCAGGAAGTCTGCACTCAGGTCGGTGACACAGGTCAGCGGGAACAGGCTGCAGAAGGAGCACATTGAGGTCAAGTGCAGACAGGCAGCCTGAGCCTTGGCAGAAACTGGCATTTCGTTGACTCCACTGGATGCCATTTGGAGGAGGTAGATGAAGGCCACACGGGAAAGAATTGGAGAAGGAAATTCAGGGACTAAATTCTCCCTAAGTCCAAATCATGTTAAAAACAGGAGGAAATCCACACATCTGCCCTATTGGAAGGATGTTCCTCAAAGGACATCCTCCGGGATGAGTTCAGCTGGGACAAAACTCATGCATTCGGCCACATTAACCAAACGTGCTCTGCGCCCGGCACCCTTCCAGGCTCTGAAGATCCGGCCGTGAGCAAAACAGACCCAGGGCTTGCCCTCCTGGAGCTCCCAGGACGTCCACTGATGTAAGTGCAGGATTGGACACTGTGAGCAATGCTGGAGGGAAGGTTGTCAAAGAGGGGGGACGCCTGGAAAGGGGGAAGAAAGCCACCTTGGGGAGACGGTGACAGCATCTCCCAGGCTCAGGGACGTGGCCTGCTGAGGGCCCGAGCGTTCCCAGGCCACAGGCGGAGGATGCAGCTTTGCCTGTCCCCGGGAGGGGAGCCACCGCTTAACTAGCTTTTTCCCATTTCTAGTGATGTCCATTTGAAGCCATCTAACGGCTCAGTTCCTAAGAAAGTTCCAGCAGAGGGCCCTCGATTGCCCTCTGGAAGGCTAATTAGTCCCAGAAACAGAGCGTCTGTGGGGCCTGCGGGACAGGGGAGTCATCAGCCGGCACAAATGGCGCAGACGGCATGGGGCGGCCTTCTAATGGCTTTTTGAAGGTTGCTCTGTGTTTGATTGACAAATGCCATATGTCCCCAGTGCTCAGGGCTCTGGCCTCCCCTCGGAGCCCTTTCTAAAACAGGTTTCTCCGCTTTGATTTCAACATGTGCACAATTTTATCAGTCCCTGTTCTGTAAAGGGAGCAATGATCACCCCACGCAAGGGCTGAACGTGGTCGCCAACTCCTCCCTCGTGGCCCTAATGATGGTGGCCAAGTTCCCCGGCCTGCGCCCCTCCAGAGGGCCGCCAGGCAGGACCCGTTGGCCCCCAAAGGCACTGTTCCTTCCTGGGGTGCTCTGAGCCACAGGCATGAAAGGCCTCCAGCAACTCTGCTCAGGGCCCCAAAAGCCCCAAGGGACCCCCGGACTCTGGTAGCTGAAGGCTCCTTAAATGGCCATGCCCCAAGGAGCGTGTTAGGCTCCAGGCCCAGGACACCACCAGGGCCACCTGTCCCTGGGGCTGCAGCCCCACCTGCTCCTGAGCACCGGCCCCACCCCCCAAGAAGCCCAGCGAGCACTGGCCCCGCCCCCCAGGAAGCCCAGCGAGAAAGGCTTTTTCATCCTCGTGGTTGGAATTGCTGCCCTTTCTTCCTCATCCCACCACAGCCCATAACAGCCACTGCGACCCCCAGCATCCCCTCCTCCGTCCTCATGCTCGGCCCGCTGACCTCTTCTCCAGGCCATTCCGGAAACTTCTAATTGCTTTTCTCAGTCTTCTCTCGGAGAGGCATATTGAAAATCGTAGGGCTCATTTCCTCACTTAGTTCTGCCGGCTGGGAAGGCTCAGCCGGAGGACAGGCTTGCTCTGAAGGGTGACTGTGGGGGCAGGGAAATTAGGAGATGGCAAAGCTGTCAGGGAACGCAAGTGACAGGCCTGTCACTGTGCTCTGATGACTGCCTGGATGTTTGCTTCGCTGTGTCAAAAACAACACCCGCGCCCCTGTACAACACCCCAACAGTTGTCTGTCCTGTGCGTCCTTCAGGTGACGTCTTCACTCACTGTCAGAGTTCTCTTATTCTTTAGAACCCCCCACATCTTCTCCAAGCAACTCGCTTTCTCCTCCTTATTAGGGAACCCCGTTTTTTTCTGTCATCCATGCACTCTGCACCCACCTCAAGTCCTGAACCCCCCACTGCCACCCACTCCGCCCTCCCAATGAAGCACCAGCCCTCAGAAGCCTTCTTAACCCGAGGAGCTGTCTGAAACATCAGCAGAGAAACAATTCCTTCCGGCCCATTATGCTTGTAGCACGACGTGTCCCCTCACCATCCACCATCTGCTGAACTACATGAGCCACGTGGACAGTGAAAGCCACAGCATTTCCGAGGACGGTGACACAGAGAAGCACACGGCATTCACAGTCCACTCTGACAGGCTGGCCAGTGTCCCTCGATGGCAGAGGCCTCGGTGAGATGACCACAGGAAGGTCTGGGTGGGGGCTGGTCCCGGGGCATGGCAGGTGTGTCTCAGCTGCCACCCTCCTGGGTCCCTGCCCATTTCCTGAGCCTGGTGTTCTGTCTTTCTGTCGATTCCGTGAGCCACTTGATATCCTTCTAATGACCCCCTTTCTGCTTGAATAACCTACGTTGGTTCCTGTTGTTGGTAACCAAGGGCTGGACCACAGCTCCTCCTGGGGCTGCTGGAAGCACTGATGGCCTGTTGGCGGGAGCACGTGGTACGCTAGGAAGAATACCCAAGAGTTCGTGGTCCCACGGCTGCCCTCACCTCCTGTTCCCTCCAGTACTAGGGCAGACTTCCTAGTTCCGGGTCCACTGTCGAGGCATTCCTGCTATTAGGGTATTGTGAACATTTCCAGTTTGTTTGGGTCACTGGAGGCTCAGAGTCACAGATGCCGATGAGATTCTCTTTATTTGCTCACAGAGGTTGCACTTGTCACTTCCCTCCACTTATCAGCGAGTGTTATTCACAGGGGCCTTCTCGGGTCTGAGCAGGAGCTGTTCATTCGTTACCTGTGGGGTCACTCCAGACCATCCCTCACAAAAGCAACCCCAGACCATCCTCACTGCATCATCGTCACCCTCCACGGAGTCCTCCCTGGTGACCCGTCTGTATCTCCCCCTCCTCTGAGCAGGGCCTGGCCATCGGGCCACCACATCCGCAGTCTGGGCCCAGAGAACAGTCCTCCCCAGACAGACAGATCCTGCTCGCTTCCCGGGCTGCAAGGAGGACGCAGGGCAACCACAGGTCACAGGTGGCCACGCAGTGCCGTCGAGGAAAGAGGAAAGATTGCTTTTTCCTCTGTAACAGTGAAATCAATAAATGAACAATAAGCTAATCAGAAAACATAGTTAAAACCACAAATTAGTCTCTTAACTATACTCTTTGGTAAGATCTGGAGGACCAGATCTCATGTTTTCACAGAGACGTGCCTTTCACGCCCAGGGTCCCAGCAAATGCTCCTGCCAGCCCCGTGCGGACAACTCCTGGCTCCCGCCCTGGGACTCAAGTCCGGAAACAGGGCACCAGGGTGCTGCCACACAGCCATGGGAACACTCAGAATGCGGTGCCCACCTCTCCTTCTCTACGAGGAAAGAACAAAGTGAGAGGCCCCGCGGCGGCAGGAGAGGTCTGAGTGGGCATGGAGGGAAACTCAGGGCAGTGTGGTCGTTGATGCAGTATTGCCCTGAGAAAGCGAGATGGTCCAGGCCTCACAGACACCCCACTCCACTTCTGCGAGGGTAACACCGGGACCAAGTCCGAAAAACTGTCCATGTAAGCAACTGTCTAAATGAGGATTTGAGCCACAGGCAGGAGAATAAATCGTGTCATGCAAGAGATGTTGCAACAGACCCTGAGATTGAATTTCAGACATGGAGACATGTGTCCTACACCCCAAAAAGCATTGTTAGCATGCAAAAATACATATAATTATGATAAAATCAATGGAAAAAAAGAGAAGGATGCCATCAATGAGCTGGGAACCATTTCCGGAGCTGTGATGCACACAGGATCGGCGAGGCAGCCTGCGACTCTACATGGGCTGCGAGGAACCCTGCCTGAGGGTCCCCCACAGGGTCTCAGGAACCCCAGCTGGGAGCAGGGCTGGGCGCCAGGTATAAGGATTCCCCGTGTTTAATTAAGGATTTAATTTCTTTAAGAGCGAGCAGCTACCATTTAAAGTTGCTAGTAGATTCTTCTTGCTGAGTGGAGGTACCCATCTCTGGGAGTAGGGCCCTTTGTCTCCAGGGCAGTCATGCGGAAATAAGGCAAGTGGGGGCCCTTGGTTCTGGGGCAGGGTGACCAACCGTCCCAGTTTGCCTGGGAAGCGGGATTTTCAGTGCTAACAAGGATGTCTGGTCAAGCGGGACTAATCGGCCTTCCTCTCTGGACAGCCGAGTCTCCAGGGGTTCATTCCTCCCCCTAGTCTGAACGAGCTGCTTTTTTCCCCCCGAGCCAGTGCCCTGAGCTTGAGGGCTGCAGGGAGAGCAGGCCACCAGGCCCCCTGAGAAGAGACCAGCGCCCAGGACGGGGCCTGTGTAGGTTTCCTGTTACTGAAACCGCTCTGACGGACCCAGGTCACCTGTGAGGAAGGGTGTTGGGGGCTTCCTGAAACTGGCCACCTGGGAGGGCGGGAGGAGTGAGGGTTGCTGTCCTGAGCTGGCCTGGGGGCTCCAGTCACCAAGCCTGGCCCTGCATGAGTGTATGTCACCAGTGGAAGGCAGGTCAAGGCCTCAGCATCAATGCTCATCACCTAGGAATACAGGAGGCGTCCTCCAGCCGCAGGGGAGGATGGAGCCCCGAGGGCCCTGCAGACTGACCAAGGCAGAGGCAGCTGGGGGACAAACAGACACATTCATTTCCTTTGAGTATTTAAAAGTATGGCCTATACACACACATGGACCAACGTCAGGTTCCTGGTTTTGATACTGCATATGGTTATCTGAGAGGTGACCATTGGGGAAACTGGTGAAGGGTACACAGGCCCTCTCTGTACTATTTGTGCAGCTTCCTGTGAATCTATAATTACTTAAAAATAAAGTCATTAAAAAAGATACAGGATAGGGGCCGGCCCCGTGGCTGAGCGGTTAAGTTCTCGCGCTCCGCTTCAGTGGTCCAGGGTTTTGCCAGTTCGGATCCTGGGCACAGACATGGCACTGCTCATCAGGCCATGTCGAGGCAGCGTCCCACATGCCACAACTAGAAGGACCCCAACTAAAAGTATACAACCATCTACTGGGTGGATTTGGGGAGTAAAAGCAAAAAATATATATATATATATTGGCAAGTTGTTATCTCAGGTGCCAATCTTAGAAAAAAAAAAAAGATACAGGATAGAATTTTTCATAATGGAAACCCAGCCATGTCCTAGGTCACAGGAGAAAAAAAGAGCTGGGGCGTCATTTTCTAACCCAGGCTGCTGGAGTGGAACCACCGGTCACTCAGGAACTGGCAGGAAGGGGTCTAGGAAATGTGCACCTACCCGCTGGTGGCTGGTGGAGGGCCCCGCACTGGCATTCGTCCCCAGGCCTGATTTGAAAAGGGTACTATGATTAGTAAAGTGGGGACATCTCAACAAGGGCCCCAGTGGAGGTGGCGGTAGAAGTGAGAGAAGAGTTACAGTGCTCTAGCCAACACACACACACACAGACACACACAGAGACACACAGTCACACAGACACACACACAGCATGCTGCTTGGCTGCCTCCAGGAAGCTCCCTCCTTATTTCTTGTGGAAACCACGCTTCCCTCCAGTGCAGGGTGGCAGGGCAGGCCCTGAAGTTACTGGCAAAAGCCAATCTCCACAAATGGTCTCAAGAATCACACCCACAGTGCCACACCTGGAGCAGAGCAGCCTTCTGTTGCTTCGTTGTTTCTGCAGCAACTCCAACCTTCTACTTTATGGCTCAGCGACCCTCCAGGGACACAAAATTAAAACAGAAAACGTAAAGTTTCCTCTCTACTCCTTTGCGTGAGACTGAAATCTTTTAATATAATCTCCAACAAAATCTGTCTCAAATCCAAAAGATTATGGAGAAAAATAATTGGACATATAAAAGATTCAGAAACTAAAAGAAGGGGGTTTTGGTGAACAAGTGTTTTCCTGTGAAATTGCTTTTCTCCAGGAAACAGAATAAAACTTTATATTCTCAAAGAGCCTAGGGAAGAAATTGCATCTGTGAAAAGAGAAACATATGAAAATTTAAAAATATTGTTTTCAGAAGTAAAACATTCATTTCTCATTGTTTCTGAGCTGCACGGAGGCAGAGAACAACATACGGGATATTACAGAAAGTCAAATGAATTCCTCAAGAAATTCTCTGAGCACTCAGGGGAAAGTGTAAAGAGATGAAAATTATGACTAACAAGGAAGGTAAGAAAAAGGCAAGGACACAGAGAATCTGTTGAGGAGATAGAGCTGTATGACACGGATTCCAGAAGGAAAGAGTGGAGCACAGAAGAAATAATAGAAGAAAAGTGATCTAGCATAGAAGTTATAGAAGCCATATTCCATGACAATAATGCAATAAAACAAAGGACTAATAGCAAAGAGGAGAACAGGGGGGTAAAAATGAAACAGTTTGAAACCAAAGGAGAGGTCCGATCTTCCCTGGGTAAGAGGAAAGAATGCCACCACCGAGGCAGTGTCTTTATGAAACGTCAACCGGGACAACACGGCCCTCAGAGCTGAAGGAATGTTCTGACCAGAAAATGGATAACCTGAATGTGTTTGACAAAATGAAACAGATATGAAAATAAATATTCCAACTAAGAAGTAGGAAAATAAAGAGCAAAATTACCTGGAGGGATGGGGGAGGAAGGCTAAACTAAGGCAGAAATTCATAACTGAGCAAGGAGCAGAGTAAGTGATGCTGGAAGTTGGTTCTGAGACAAAGCTGTGGGCCAGGTGGGTGGATCAAAGAGGTGAGCCCACCGCGCGGCCAACACAGGTGACAGGAAGGGGAGGAGCCATAGGCAAGGGGGCCAGAAGGAGCAAGAAGGCAGTGAGAGCTGAGGTGAGTAGATCTGGGAGAGACCAGACAGGTGTGGCCCACGGGCAGAACAGGCTCTGGTTTAACGGGACCACACATCAGCCCTGTCTTTTGGTATCGGGAGCAGCTTCAGAAGAGGAAGTCAGTTTTGTCCATCTTCATATGAACTCTCGGTGAGACAAACCCTAGACGGCTAGGCCCCGCGCAAGTGGCCGTGGTGGACAATGGCCATGGTGTTCTTTCTGGGCCAGTGTGGACAGACTCGCAGGGGCCACCAGGCCAGCACCCCTGCCTGGGCCCGTTTGTGGGTTGTCTGCAGGCCATTCTCGAGCCCCTCCCTAGTGTGGCTGTGTTGTATATGGAGGAAGGGAGGGGCACTGCAAACCTCAGGTGCTCACCTTGGAATGTTCCAGCAGCTTGGAAAGGCTGGTGGCCAGGAGAAGAGACGTGGAGAGAAGTATAGGGCCAACGGAAGAGGAGGCTGGCAGTCCAATGGGGATGCACAGCGTGGCACTGTTCCTGCTCCCCTTGGGATTCGGGCCTTAGGTAGGAGCCTGGCCACGTGAAGAACCGGCCACCTGCCACTGCAGCGCCTGAGATGACATCTGTACCCCAGAATCCTGGGGCCTGAGGTGCTGGGCAACACAGAGCACAGGCCACTGTGGGTCTGTCTAAAGGGAGTTCTAGGTTGATCCCACTGACTGGAGACCAACGTGTCTTAAGCCCTGGGGTTTAAGCCCTGGTTTCCATCTCCAGGTTGGACACCTGGCAGAGTACAGAGTGGGGCCCAGGCTCCCCATTCTTCTTCCAACAGCCAGGGCACCTTGGAGACCCTCGTGCAACCCTCGCTGTCCCCCCCAAAGCTCCAGCCAGCTCCCCACGCTTCTGGATTCTTGGCCAATAATGTCATTGCCCAGGATGTGGACACAAACATGGCGCCAGACAACACCACCAATAGTGAAAACACTGTGAATATAGGCGAATATTGTCTCCCTGATCCAATGATTTCTGAAGAGCAAAGTAGAATTATTTATTTGTTTACTTTTGAGGAAGGTTGGCTCTGAGCTAACGTCTGAGCCCTTTTTGCTGAGGAAGATCGTCCCTGAGCTAACATCTGTGCCAGTCTTCCTCCATTTTATGTGAGATGCCATGTATGGGTGGATGAGTAGTGTGTAGGTCCGTGCCCCTGGGATCTGAACCTGTGAACCCCAGGCCACCAAAGTGCAGTGCACAAACTTACCCACTACACCACCGGGCCGGCCCCCAAAGTGGAATTTTTTTTCCTGCTGGACATACGGGACTTCCCTGGACCATTCGTAAGCTATGGGCTTTGGGAATCCCCAAGCTGGAAATTTGGCCCTAACATTTTTTCTGAGGAGCATCTTAAAGGGAGGGCTCTGGGCACAGCCTGGGGGGTTTTTCATGGTAGGTCTGAAGGTGGGAAGGACACCCCCCTCCCCCACACAGTGAAAGTGCCCTCTCCACGCCCTTGACCTCCTCCTCCCCAAGGTGCTGAACACAGTGCTGTCACCTATCGACAGGCCCGGCCCACAGCTGTGCATGTGGTGACTTCCGTGTCCTTGAAGTCCTCTCTGACCTTGGCTCTCCCCACACGTCCCTCCCGGGTGTCCCTCCACCTCTGGATTCTGCTTCTCCCAGGGTCCTCTCCAGCCCTTCCCTTCAATGCTCTTGTTCTGAATTCTGAGCCCAGGCCTCCGGTCTTCTCAGGCAGCACACTCTCCCCTCAGAAGACCCAGGCAAACCTTCTCTGCAGGTGACACCCCATCTTCATTCCAGCCTATACTTAGGATTCCAGACCCCTGTGTTCAACTGCCCACTAACTAGCCCCTCCTTGGATGATCCATAAGCACCACAACCTCAAAAAGCCCCTGCATTAGTTTCCTGTAGCTGCTGTAACAAATCGTCACCAACTCGGTGGCTTAAAACAACACGAACGTACTATCTTGCAGCTCTGTGGGCTGGAGGTCCCACACAGGTCTTCCGGGGCTGAAACCCAGGTGTGGGCAGGGCTGGGTCCCTTCTGGAGGCTCCAGGGGAGAGTTTCTCCTGGCCTTTCCAGCTTCTAGAGGTGCCCACATCCTTGGCTTGAGGCCCCTTCCTCCGTCTTCAAGTCGTGTCGTAGCATCTCTCCAACCATCCCTGTGTCTCATCTCCCCCAGATCCCTTTAGCCACCCTCTTCTGCTTTTAAGGACCCTTGTGCTTACATAGGGCCCACCTGGAAGATTCAGGACAATCTCCTTATCCTAAGGTCAGATGGTAGCAACCTTAATTTCCCTTTGCCCAATATACGTAGAGGTTCTGGTCACCTTTGCGGGCCATTGTTCTGCCGACCAGCCGGCCACCCGAGGCTCACAGCTGGCTCCCCAGACCTGCCTTCTCAGCGACTGGCAACACCATTCTGAGTGAGCCACGCCAGGATCGGACTTCGCCTTTCATCTCCTACATCCACCCAACCACTAATTCCACCTCCCTATGACCCCTGGCCTCTGACCCATCTTTTAAAGGCTGCTAATCCTTCCTGAGCCAACGGTCACAGCTCTCACCCAGCCCTCAGCACTCCTTGCTTGAATACTGCAAACCTTTGGTGATCTTCAACCTCCGGTATCACGCCTCAGATGCCCAAACCTTTCTAAGCTGAGGTCTAACTACGCCGTGCCGGTGTTTCGGTCTTCCAGCAGCCCATCAAGGCCAACTTTCTAGGAGCGATGCAGATCTTGTCCTTGCTTACCTCCCCAGTCTCGTCTTTGGCACCCCATCCCTCCCTCAGACCACTTCAAAACCTGCAATTGGGAAATTGTGCATTTCTTTTGGATCCCAGAATGCCCAGAAGTCTTTCATAACTCTGTCCCATCTGATGAGCCCTCTGCTTGGGAAAGAACGCTTTCTCCTTTTCTTTGTCCCACTCTAGCCCAGGCAGTCTCCTACAGGAAGCCTTCCCAGGTTGCCCCCTCCAAGCTGGGCTGGGTCCCTCTCCTGTATCCTCTGCCCACGTCTCTACCACACAAATCCCACTGAATGGTTCTTACCTGGTGATGTATGTGGTCCCCATCAGGCACATGATGGTGTTTAGTATTTGTTTTTGGAATGAGAAAGTGCTACGGTTTACTAAATGCCTAGAGAGCATGCTCAGGGTTGGCCCACTATGTTACGCTGATGGGAATGACACAGAGAGAGGCGTGGAGGTGAGCAAATTCAGACTCGGGGTCGTTGGAGTGGGAGAATACAAACCTTGCTCACCTGGAAGACCAAGCAGGTCTGAGGCAGCACCCTGCCAGCTCATGCTCCCCGTGGCAGGTACAAAGGATGGGTGATGCCCACCTCCTCCGTGCTCTTGAGCGATGGGAGGGTCAGAAGCTTTCCATCCTGGAGGTGAGGAGGGCCGGTGAGTGGACCTGGGAAGCCCGTCTGCTGCCGAGGTGGGAAGGCAGGCTCTCCTGAGAACAACGGGAGCCCTGTGAAATCCCCCAGCAGTGCTCCACCGAAGCTGGGTTTCCTACACGCTTTTGAGAAAACAGAAGAAAGCAGACTTCTCCCCTCCACTTCCATAAAAAAAGCCAAGCAGGGGACTTTGAGGAGCGTGTTCTCCAAAAAATGTATTCAATTCCCCGGACAAGCATGAGATGGCGAACAATTCTCAGGCACTTATGAATCTCACCATTCAACAATGGCCCTTACAGACAGACTCTGGCTGTGTGGGCAGAGATGCCTGTTCACATCAAGATTTGATTGCTCAGTACTCTGCGCCCCCAAACTAATATCGAATTTAATTTTTGAAAACAAGGCCCACGAAGACGAAATTCCACTAATTAACAAACCCTGATTTGTTTTTTTTCCAAATGCACCCTGATCTCCCATTACCCACCCCAGCAGACATCAAAGGTTAAACGTGGGGAGAGGGGATTGCACATAAAAAGTTGGCTGAGAGAGGCCTTCACTCGACGCTCCCCTTTGGAATTGAAACTCATCTTGATAAATCACGATGGCTCTTCACCATCAGGAGCCTTCTCCCTTCAGATCTCACGGCCAAGAGAAGGACTGGCCATATGTTCACACCATTTGGTGAAAAATACACGGAATCAACAAAACAAGCATTCCACTTATGGGTACATTTTTTTATCATGCTCAAAGGGTATTCATCTTAAATGTGTAGAAGATATCAGTCATTTTGCCTCCCCACGGGAACAAACAGCCTTTTATATTAGACGAGCATTTTTACAGCCATGATCCAAACATAAGCAACTGGTGTCCTCCCCATATGTCCCTTGTCACTTCTCATTCCTCAGGTGTCTTCTTTTGAGTCACACTGGGTGAGTGAAAAGTGAAACAGTTAAGAAAAGAAAATATTATGAATCAAAACCCTAAATGCTATCTGGCAGAGGCGCCAAAGATGTTACTTAGTGGGTAGAATGTTCTAATAGCCCCCAAGCCAGAGGAGCTTCCAAGAGAACCTAAGAAAACAGAGGGCTGAAGGTCACGTCATTTCCCCTGGAGAGACCCATTCCCGGGATGACTAAGAATTTCAATTTTAAAATCGAGCAGGGGGTTAGCTAATTCGAATTTCTTATCAAGGATCATCTAGGAAAGCCCATGGGCCCAACAGTACTTTTTCAAGAATTTAAATTCCAATAGGAGCTTTGTGGTCTAATTCATGGTCCCGGAGGGCAGGACGCCTGTCTGATGTGTCCTGGGAATCCGTCCTTGGTAGAGTGTCTTGTGTCCAGTAGGGACACAATCATGAGTTGCTCATAGTTCACACGACCGTTGGGCCTGAGAATAAGGGAGCCCCAGGCAAGGCCTGGAGGACGGACACCTCTAACACGGGCTGCTTTACATCAGGGAGTGGCTGAAATTATATCTGTATCTCAACACAAAACATATAGAGGGAGCTCTTGAGGACAATGAAGAGGATAGCAGTAAGGAGGGACTCTGGGAAGAACCCGTCACACAAGGACAGAGTGCTGCCCACTTTCCTGATTTTGGTTTAAGTTGGGACTACGTTCCTCTTAATAGAGGCACAGACACAAAGTGAGCATCTGACATTCCATCTCAAGGATGAGAATTTACAAAAGACCGCCCCCCCGCCCCGGCTGTAACCTGTGGCCAGTGTACATCAGGGCTTCTGTTTCAGGAGTCCGTCTCCTCTGGATTTTGCGTAAAGCTGAAACATTTCTTAGGCCGATACACATTCTTGGAAAGAGGAGGTCTCGGTTTGGTTCCAACTACTTTGCATGTCAGCGCATGCTTCCCCTTTTGGAGAATGGATGTCATAATGTTCTATACCCAGGCTTCTATGAAGAACGACTAACAGCTATGAAATTCTTTCAACTACAAAAAACATCCGAATGTGCAGTAACCGCCACTTACCGGGAAGCAGCGTGATAAACGCTGCGGTTCTTGCCGGAAGGAACTGCTTCCGTTTGGACAGGGATGTCTTGAAGGAGCTGAATCCAAGTTGAGTTTCCTGAAGTCTTTGGGAAAATCTGCAGTTTGTGGAGCATAAGGTCCTGGGCCAGTTAAATAGCCAGTTTATGCAGAAGATCAAAGCTCACGCTTCATTTATTTACCTGCCCTTAAGCTTACACAGAAACGAAGAGGATCCTGAATTCCACTTCTGGAGCCCACAGAAATATGGACCACCTCCAGCTAAGTGTGAAGATGCAGCCCCTTTTCTCCAGGGAAGCTCTATGCTGCATGCATCAGACAAGGAATAGCAAATAAAATACTGTGATTGGCCACCTGCCGTATTCGACTCCTGAAAGATATTACTAGCTTTATTTTTCAGAAGGGCAGGACAGGGCGAGCTGATTGCATTGTCTATGTATTGCATGACAGAGAGGTGCTTCCCCCAGGCCTGCAAAATTCAAGCTGAGGTCTTCCACCCGCTCTGATGTCCAGCATCCCAAACTGACCTTCAACAGAGAAACTCTGCAGAATCACCTTCGGCGCCAAACGCAGGCAATCACTAGACTAAGCCTTTATGGCTTTCACCGGGAAACCAAAACCAAAAAAGTCACACCAACTGTGTGATGGGTTATGAAAATGGGAACATATTCTCTTAGACCAGATTTTTAAATTATGTGAAATACAGTTTAGGGCATTCACCAAATGAAAAATGTGTATGTAAATGTGTTTTAAGATTAATGCACACTGATCGCTTAGGTTACAAGGCCTGTATATACATTATCCAATTTAATCACCCCCCAAACCAGAGGTAGGTGTTACCCTCACGTGACAGGTGAGGAAACAGGTTTAAAGAACTGTGGCACCTTGCTCAAGGTCAGGAGATAGCAAGAGAAGATTCCACGATCTCCTTCAATGAGGACATTTCAATCTCAGTTTACAGAGTAAGAATACACGGTGCATAGGCAAGAATCGTAGATGTTTAGAAGTCAGGCATGATCTCCGGCTGATGCAGGGATTTCCCTAAGCTCTGCAGCACGTTTATAGGAATTATTAAAAAAAAAAAAAAAAAAGCTTCCGAGGTTAATTAAGTCAGAAAATGCTTGAGATAAACAGGCTTCTTTTCTGCAGGATTTCTGAGTCTTTAATATGATAATATGGATTAAAGATGGCCAAGAGAATATGTAAGGCTTTTTTCTTTTTCTTTTTAAAGATCTCTTCTGTTTCTTAGAACACACTTTGGAAAAAACTGGGTAAAACTTCAAGTCCCTGAAATCAGATTCAGGAAGAAGAAAAATGAGTCCCATACTTCTGGGACACATTGGATGGTCTTTCCCCAATCTCCCCTCAGGGTTTCAGATATTTAAATCCCAAAGTGAACTGATCTGGTAGTTTGCCTTTGGCATCTGAAGGGACTGCACGACTTGGATCGTCATTAAACAAGCGCGGGCCTGGACATCAGGGACGGAAGCATGAAACACAGTGACTGGAGATGGGCATGGGTACATGTGACAGTGTGTGGGACTTCGAAACAAAAAAAGGCCTTGAAGAAAGTCTGCTGGTACAGTGTCAGTCAACTCCTGGGTTTCCAAGGGTTTATCATGTGACCTGGATCACCGGGACCAGGCCACCATCTTTGTCTTTTCCCCTCCACTTTGGACCCACAAGCACCCTCACGTGCACATGAGCAGGACAGGAAGTAGATGCTTTAGAATTCCACTGCAGAGCTGGGAAGGACCTCAGGGTGGCTCACCCCAGTAGGTTTGCAGGGCACACAGACCGGCTCGGTCAGGCCCAGCCGAGACTCGACTACCTTTTGAGTTTTGGTCCAGAGCTCTTCCCACCACATCCCAATTCGCACAGCTGGAGCCTTACTTGATTTCTTAGTCAAAAAATGCACTGAGTGTTCTCAACGCATCAACGCTGTACTTGGAAGCCTAGTTCATTTCCATAATCGTCTCACACGAAAGACTAGAATGTACTTGAAACAAGGTCTTGTTCATTAACGACTCCTCAGCGCCTAGAACGGAGCCTGGCACACGGTGTGTGCTGAACAGCTCTCTGCTGGGTTAATGAATAATGTGACGTCTTAGCAGGCTATATACTACCACCCAAAATATTTATTGGGGTTTTGAAAGCTCGTCTGACTATGAGGTTCTCCGAGGGCAGGAACTGTCATGCCACTGGGCTTCAGCTCTCCAAATAAAGAAGTGACACAAAACTCAGCAAGAAGAAAATGGGCTGACTGAATTGTCATTTTTGGCTCATTTGTAATACTTTCTCTGCTTCCCCTCAGGTGGACAGCTACGGGAATTGGTACATGGGGTTTGATAGAAAAATCAAAGATTTCCAACTGTTTTTAAGTGGCTTTCAGGGCACAAGCCATCTTCTTTTCATAAAAGAGGTAGTTAATAGCTTACATTGTATTGTCAAACTGCCCATACCCCTTTAAAAAAGTCATTCTCTATTATAACTTTAAAAAAACAGCTTAACTAGTTGTTGAATAGGCCACATTCACCAGTAAAAAGTGAGTCTGTATCATTCTCAACCTCAAACAAAACATTTGAATAGTTATTTCTGAAGAGATGCCACCCAATAATCTCTCGTATGTGACATTAAAAAAATTCACTCAAATATCAACAGATTCAACTTTATAGCACCATTCCAAAATACTAAACTTTCTTTGCACCTTTATTTTTATCTTTTTTGGGTACACATTTAAAGTATGGGCATCCTGTAAATTTCTGAAAACCCTTATAAGGGGAAAAAAACCCAACTAATTTTTAGGACAAAGTAATAACTCAGTTTGTAGGCAAGATGATCTCAGGCCGGCTGTAAGTTCTTCATGGGCTTCCGTGGTCTTGATTCTGGGGTGAGGATATAGAAAGAAAGGGTGCTAGTCTTCCTGGATTGTTCTAGAGACCGCATTGCACACCAGTGTGTAAAAACTTGTTGGTCAATGGTCAGACTCTAGCTATCATTTACAACTCAAACCAGGACAACAGTCTTTTGTAATGATTTTACTCTTTTGATTGACAAAAGAATTGGGATCTTAGATAATTTCAAAGTTTGTACACATCTTTTATTCATCCTCTGTAAGAGAGAAATTAGAATAATATTGAATTCCCTCTTACAAATCTCCATATTTGAAGCTTGGAGCATTCAAATCTGTTCTTAGCAAGCAGATTTATTTAAAGAATTATAAATGGGTTTTTAATTCAACATGTATTTGGCTGCATTGTTCTGTAAGAAGACTGTCTAAGTAATGTGGGAGCTGATAAGTGATGAGGCTGCTTGCAGAAAACCATATTTTTCCCTCATAACACTAGAGAGTCACGTTTTACACTCTGATTGTTAAGTGCATGCTCTCATCTAACTCTTCCACGTGTGACCGTGAGCAATGTGCACGCGGATGACAGATCTGGCGGCATTTGTGAGTGTGCTGTGAATGGCACGGTGAGGTGAGGAGAGTTGGAAGAGGAGCCACTAACAGCTGCATTCTGCAGCAGTTTCCAAGAAATTGATTGTTACACAATAACAGTCGAAGACCCAGGAAGAAGTTGAAATCAGAAGTGACTCGTATTAAAAAGCTACTGTGCACCAGGTAGGAAGGAATATGAGAATATTCATATGCCCTGAAATAGAAATAACCACTTTGCACTATGTACACCACATACAATATAACATATTCTTTTTAACATCGCACAATATAAATATTATACACGGTGGAGTCAACTAAATGCAAAATCACTTGGAGGCACGAAGGAGAGACATGGAATAGACTGAACTCTGATGAAAATTAAGCTGGGGTTATAAAAGGCAGAGTGAGACACCTTTGAGATCTCACCTCGTGGGTGGGCAGCCACCTCCCATATACACTGAAAATTCTCATACATCAGTGTCGCTAGAGTTGATTGCTTCAGACGAAGACTCCTTAGCCAAATAATTTGAGAAAATCAAACTGTTGCTCCCCTCTCTAAAGTAGGTAACCCCTTGAAAGTCGCTCCCGACCTCAGGGCTTTGTAACAAGGGACTACGTGGGGACACGGCTGTGTTCCCCTCTATGTTGTAAATAACTTGGTTACTAGGAAACCACTTTAAGGGAACTAGAACAGTATGCAAGAACACCCATCACAGTGCTTAACAAGATTTAATGTACATTTATTCTTAACATGTGGAACATATAAAGATTTTATACTGAATAAATGATATTCATTAAGCCAGAGGAAAAGGAGGAATTTACATCAAGTTTTTTTCTTTTTTTTTTTTAAACTACATTATCTTGAAATACAAATGTGGATTCTTGTCACTGAAAAATCTTTGAAGTTGTGTTTCTTCCTTTGAGTTGGATTTTTTTCTTTTTTGTCTGTACTGGTAACCATTTTCTAAATCAATCCATACGCAACCATTTCCACACCTTGATTCATGAAGCGAATTGTGATCAGCTGCTCTCCCGAAATAGAGCATGACTTTATACATACAGAAACTTGTACATTACCCTCTTTTTTTTGTTTTTTTTGTTTGTTTTTGTTTTTTGTATTTTTTCTTTTTTTTTTGAGATATGGCCCTAATGAAAAAATATATAAAATAAAAATAAAAAATTATTTAAATCTACCATCACTTTGTAGTTACCACATCATGAAAAAGAAACTAAAAACTTTGTACTAAAAAAAAAAAAAAGAAAAAGAAAAAAGAAAAGAAAAAAATGAGGGTATGCTTAATGTACAACTTCTATATACATCACAGCCCATAGGCAGTAAAAAAAATATTTAAAAAATGATTAAAGGAATTGTGAAGAACTGTCATGTGAAGATCAAATGACAGACAGCAGACAGGACAGTAGTGGTGAGGAAGCAATTTCCGTTGATCGTTGTCAGGTACGTATTTTCAATCTTAACTTAAAAAAAAATTGTTTTTGCTCCTAGCCTAATGTAACCATTTTCCTGTGGAGAAACCAGTATAATTTCATAGTTTGACTACTGACTGACACATCTCCTTGAGCCCCTATACCTACATTTCTAGAAGTTTCTATTGCACAGAGCTTTGGGCGATGGGATACAAGTTTTTATTTTTTCATTGTCTGAAAATAACACGCCTAGGAAACTGATAATTTTTCACCTTTTTTGCCTCAGTGTGGTGAAATTTTCCCATCTTAGCATCTTTTGCCACAACTTTTTCCTTTAAAGTCAATTTGCTTCCCAAAAAAATGCAATACGACATGGAAAAGAACATTAAAAAGAAAATCTGTGAAAAACAAAAAGTGACCTTTGAATGCACTAGACAGCAACTTTGGTTAAAAAAACAAAACAAAATAGGAAAAAAAAAAACCCAAAAGGATGTACTTATACACACAGACAGCAAATATTAATTTCATAACTGTTCGAATTAATTATTTCTTTAATTCCCAATTGGTAAATAGTGAATGGGGCAGAGGAGCAAAGATTTTCTTTTCCTTCTTCCTACGCTGGATGGACAAGAACAGAAATGGCTAGTTACACGGGAGCCTCCAGTCTTCACTCACACAGTGCTGCCTTCTCACGGATGTCATAACTGCCCAATCTGAAACAGTACGTCACAGATGACAGACGCAACCAGAGAGTTCAGCACGGCCGAGATGGAGATATCCAGCAACCGGCCCTCGTGCAGAAGGAATTCCGACCGGTTCTCGTCCACTCTGGCCATAGCCAAGAGGGCCTTGGCCGCCCTGCACATCATGTCCACGCTAGGTGGTTCTAGAGGCGGGGGCTGCATGTGCATGAGGTTATGCTGGCTCTGCTGATACTGGGCCATGGTGACCCCATCCTCTAGGAAGCTTATCAAGTTTCCAATGCTCCCCTTCTGCACAGCTATTGCCCTTGCTGCCAGCGCGTCCCCTTGGGCAAGGTTCGATAAAAGCGCCATGGACATTTCTCGACAGACCGGGTTTTTGCGATCCCCAACGTACCTAACTAACGTAGCATAGAATTTCTCCTGACGACTAAACGGGGGCGTGGCCAAGATCAGGTCCACATTATTGTCCTGGATACTGAGTTTACAGAGGGTCTCCAGCACAAGTCTCTGAGGCGACAGGACAGAGTTGGGTCCCACCGTCGGAAAGGGGTCTTGAGCCTCTGCAGACGGGCACACCATCCAGTGCAGCAAGCCATCCAAAATTGGCAAGCAGATGCTTTCCGTGTAAGCAGACAAGTCTAGCTGCCCAGAAATGTTGGCTAATGTGACCAACGTGTTATCCCGTAAGACCTCGAGGCAGTCCCACCACCACTCATCTTTGCTGCAGGCCACCCCTTTGTCCTCATCTTCCTCTTTCTCGTAGGTCTGTGGTGCTCGTTTTCTCTCTGGATGCTCGTGGTGAAGAAGGATCAGCTTCCCCAGGATCAGCACCAAGCCTGGATGTTTGGACATTTCGGCGTCGTTCCCAGGCACAAAAGACAAGCTACGGACAATATTTGACACACAGATACAGCGCTTAGCCAGAGAGTCCTGCCAGTGCGCAATGGTGCAGAGAGGAGTCTCGTCTCGGCTCCTCGGCTCGTCCTCCAGCAGCTTGATGTTCCGGTGACTTTTGGCTTGATGGATACCAAAGGGAAACTTACTGCTCTCCATCTGGGCACCAGGGTTTGCATCTTCGGGCAGCGCCCCTGGTCGAGCGGACAGGACATCATCGATGGTCGCGATGATGCTTTTCTCCTGCTGCTCTTCGCAATCTCCTCTTCCTTCCTGCTCTTTCTTTCTACCTGCGGAGCTTAGAGGGGGAGGGGGACGCCTACGAGGAGGGATTTCCATCTTGCTCTCAAAGTGAGTCTGGATGTGCTCGGTGGTGTCCCCACCACCCAGCTGCCAGTGCAGAAGTCCGCTGTTGAACTCTTGCACACGCCCCAGCTTGTCAGATCGGTCGACCACAAACAGGTTGTTCTTTTTGACTATCTTGATGGGCAGCCTGTCGAACTTACTGGCTTGCCTGGGCTTCTCCTTTGGGTCTGCAGTGGCGTCGGGAGAGGTCACAGGCATGCTGCTCTTATCCTCGGCCTCTGCCTTTCCACCGTCTTCCTCCTCATCCTCCTCCTCGTCCTCCTCGTCATCAATACATTCAGCATCTTCGTCCTCTTTCCC
Organism: Equus caballus; assembly: GCF_041296265.1. Classification (NCBI taxonomy): domain Eukaryota; kingdom Metazoa; phylum Chordata; class Mammalia; order Perissodactyla; family Equidae; genus Equus; species Equus caballus. The sequence goes on from NC_091714.1 coordinate 10,791,061, forward strand.
GGAATCGTCCGCCAAGGACTGGCTATCATCTTTCTTTGCTGTATGGTGATCAAGTGCTTTTTGGCTGGGGTCTCCCACTTCATATTCCATAAGGATTCCAAAAATGTCAATCAGGCATTTTCTAAAGTACTCTACTAAAAGCTCGAGAAATCCGGACAACTAGAGAGGAGGAGAACAGAACAAGAAGAGAACAGGTAAAACGTCATAACATCAGATTAGACTGGGAAGAGCGAACATCCTGATAGCTCTCGATACATTTTTACGATTATTTTCACATGTTTTCATTCCTTTTTGTCTGAGCCGAGAAAGAGAAACTACATTATCAGTTAGAACTGCCTTCCTGAATTCTACGTTATTAACCAAACCGACATTTATCATGTTTCTCACTTGCTGCTTACTTTCCTGTATGATCGACATGAAAACCGACTTGTTATTTTCATATTTCTAATGTTATTGATGAGGGGGTGCTTTGTTGTCCTGTCTCCCTTTTTCTGGTTTAGATACAATGCACTCCTTACCGGCAGAGTGGGGAGATGCATTTTATGGACGCATTCACCCAAAGTGAGTCTGCTCTCTTCTATTATTTATCTGAGACTTGCTAGCCTGGATTTTTATGGCTGTTATTCTTAGGATTTTATGGTTATTTTTGTCTCAGGTGCCATAGGTTACTCTAATTTACGTTCTCCATATATCGTTGGGAGAAGATAATTTCAGCAATGTAGTAGCTCATAAACACAGAAAATTAAAAACAAATCAATTTAGTCCCTGACAAATGAATTAGAATGTTTCACAGAATGCAATTTTACATTTCACTTATCACGACTCTAGCTGAAAGACGAAAGCCACGACGAGAACGCGTTTTGTTTCCTTTAAGCAAATGTTTGTGTCCAGAAAATCAATATATTCCATGATTAGCAATCGCCCAGCTCCCGTCCCTCAACAGCCACACCACCACATTCAGGGAGGATAAACGGTAAGTGAGTAATAGAAAGGTTTCGTTAACGATGGTGTTACAGAAATCAACCATACTTTCATATCCTGCTGTCAATTCCTGAAAGTGGGTTTGAAACAATAAATAAGAAGTGAGCGGAAATCCACGTACCAGCCATAAAGTACTTGCTTTTAGGATATGATGGCATAATTTTTCAAGTGGAGGTTTGTGTTCCACGCCCCTCCCACCCCCAAGTTTACTTTTTCCCAGGGTGGGGGCAAGGGAAGGTGCTGGAGCAATGCTGGTTCTGAAGACATGTGATCAACAACAGTTCACCTGCCTAAGGATGAAGCTCATTACTCTAGCAAAGGCAGTCTAAGTTTTTTAAATACTTCTGTTAAAATGGACTTCATGCAGGGCTTACGGCCTTATTAATAACTTCCTATCTCCTGAAACCTTGCCTTTCAGGGCTGTGATGACAACTTCAGTGAGAGAAGAAAGAGGAGGGAGAAGCTTCTGGTCCTACTCAATAGAAGCAAGGGAATGAGGAGTTTTGGCTTTTTTCAGCAAAAGCAGAGAGCTGTTCACACACAGCAGGGAAAATAACCTTTTCTCATTTTTGTTTCTAAATATTTCTTTAAAAGTTTTTAGCTCAGTTGACTCTTGGGCGTTTTTCCGAACCCTCAGCTCCCCTTCTCTCTTCTAAAGGGATTATGCTGGAATCGACCTTCAGCCGAGCACTGCATAAAGGGGAGCTTAAAGCTCATTAAAAGTGGCAGGCTCTCAAATGACGGCTTCAAAACAACCTGGAGAGAGGCAGAAACGAGGGGAAGGACCAAGAAACGAGTCTGGCCTTGAGTTCATAACTGTTTCGGCTGAATGATGGGTACACGGGATTCATTAAACTGTTCTCTCTACTTCTACATATATTACACATTTTCTGCAATTTTTGTTTAATTAAAAGAATGACATTAGGTTCCCCTGGAAAGTAGAGTGATGTCCCATTGCAAGCTACATATCCAGCACTGACTACAGTCAATAATTTTATGTTACAGGTGGATTAATCCCCATTGGCCTGCTAACACTCATTCTAAACAACAATTTAATTTTACTACCATCATCTATTACACACACACAAGATCACTGTTTTCTTATGAGAAACATAGGTATGTGTGTACCGACACTAAAGTTTGAAATGAATTATGATTCCAGACTAAACCTTCAGACACCTCTACGTTGGTTGGCGTTGGTTTAACACAACTACAAAGATAAACAAGGTTAGGCGGTGGGTGCTCATCACGGTGGGCATCCGTTAAAGCGTTACACACGACTTAATTTTCTTACTCTAATCTGGTCCCAGTTGGACTGGGGCTGCTTACCTGGGAGAGATTGAAAGTAGCGACAGTGCTGTCATCATAGAGAAGAATATTAATAGTGTCCAAAGCCCACGTACTTTCAGCCAAAAGACCTGACTTAAGGGACATCATCACACGCCAGGCCTCAGGAGTAACTACAAAACAGGGCAGAGAACGAGGATATGGTTAATATTAACTCAATGCACAAAAGAAGAAAAAGTAACAAAAGGATAAGAAAAAAGAAGTGGAATGTTCAGTTAAATACTGATTTTAAGCAAATGTTCTGAGGAATAAACACGATCGTTTCCAGATTTTAAAGGGAAGGTGATGGCTTTACTAAAACACTTTTGTTGTTTAAGATGTTTTTTAAAAATTTATTTTATTTTTTTTTTTGAGGAAGACTAGCCCTGAGCTAATATCTGCTGCCAATCCTTCTCTTTCTGCTGAGGAAGAATGGCCCTGAGCTAACATCCGTGCCCATCATCCTCTACTTTACGTGTGGGACGCCTGCCACAGCATGGCTTGCCAAGCGGTGCCATGTCCGCACCTGCGATCCCGACCGGCGAACCCCGGGCTGCTGAAGCGGAACATGCGCACTTAACCGCTGCACCACCGGGCCTGCCCTTGTTTAAGATCTTTTTGCTTTGTGGGTTAAACACGAGCCCAAGTGCTTCCAGAGGTGGCAGTGGTTAAGCTCAAATGGTCCTTTCTCATCGCCCGCTTCTGTCTTTTAGCCTCTGACAGAATTTGTAATGACGCATCAGAGCTTTAATAATTGAGTCAACCCAAAAAATGGTATTTGTCTTCTCCGGCCTGCTCCATTCACAAATGTCTCAAGGTGGCATCTTCAGACGGCTGGCAAATATGCAGAATGGAAGCAAAATGTAATTCCCAAACAGCACATTCTCTGATAGAAACTCGGGATTTTCCCATGCTGTCCTCTTCTATTTCTGAGCTCCTGACCTCAGAACGCGCTGTCGACGAATAACAGCACTTCGAACGTTCAGAGTTTCGAAGAGGCAGGCCTGAGCCAGAGAAGGGGAAACAGAGGGTTGTACTTCTGTTTTCCCCGTTCCTGTTACTGAAGAAGACAGAGTGATGAGATAAAACATTTGCAAGATTGCCGTAAGATGGGGCGAGAGGAGGAGCCCTATTGTGTGTCTGAAATTTCAGCGGAAGCCGGCCCAGGAAAGCAGCAGGCCCCAGGTGCCAGCAGACCCGTGCAACCAGAACTCACCACAGGCACAGCCAACACCAGGCGCCAGGAGGAAGCACGTGTGTGGAGGGGAGGGGACCATGGGTTTCCACCTGTATTTTAATTTCACCTACTTTTCCAATTTTCTGAGATAGGTACACAATACTTTTATAATAGAAAAAGCAAATATTTTTTAAAAAGGAACACAAATTTCCATAGGCTGAAGACAAATACTGGTATAACGTGCGCTAAGAAATTTTATAAAAATTTAAATATATGTTTATGTAAACATATATACACACAAATATATGTGCATATTTTTACATATATATTTCCATATATAAGATGGTCCCGTGTCTGTATCTTTTTCTCGCCTCCAGCAGCCCTCTCTCTATAAAACTCTTGACTTTTCTCCCCTTATCTCTCTCTATATCTCTTTAATGTCCAATGATTGAAAACATCTTTAATTTAGTATCTTTAATTTTTCTAATCACTGCAAATGATTTCAAGGCAAGTGATTTTGGAAAATTTTTTTTACATAACTGAGATCTATAATGTCCTTTGCTGTATTAAAAGTACTTTAAACATAATGCAGAAAAACTATGTGCATTCCCAGATAGTCCAGAGCTCTAATTAGTCCTCAGAACATCCGAAATAGGACGAACGGCACCATTGCATTCTACTGAGAGAGTGCCTTGCCTCCTATCTACCAGTGCTGTGCGGGTTACATCGATTCTGTGCATCATATCAAATTCCATGTATCACACCATATATCTACCTATGTAGCATATTCAGGCTTCTACTTTCTCCCAGGGAAACTCACTGTCTGTATGTTGTCACCAAAACCACAGAGTGGCTGGCCTTCAAATTTTCCCAGGCCACCTTAGCGCACACACTGCATTGGTTAAGGTCAAATCTTTAAGCCCAGACGTACTACGTAGTTACTGAGGATTCCATGGTCTCTCCCCTGGAGCTCTGCTCTCTCACAATAATGCTCCAATGTAAAAACACTATTTTAATTCACACTCTTCTCTGGCACTCTTGCTTGACTCAGATTAGTGGCTTCCAACTACTGCTCCCACACAAAAACACGTCTTGCTGGGTTGGAGTCCTAAGAATGTCACCCCTCTGGGATTAACAGGAACTACGTCTAACTAAAGTAAACTTCTAGATCACAGCGGGAACTCCTTGCAGGCACAGAGCCTGGGGAAAGCTCACCGATGTCTTTTGAGGTAATCTTTCGCCTTTGTTTCAGGACAGGCTGCGATGCTTCTACAGAGCCAGGCGGAAAGGTAATCTCCCGTCTGATCGGGGGTGGCTGGGGGGGCGGCCCCGTGACCTGGGACGTGGGCACAGTGGGCATGACCTTCTGCATCTTCATAGAGGGCAGAAAGGGAGGCTTGCTGGGAGACATGCGGCTCTCCAGGGAGCGCTGGAAGGAGGCGGGGCTGGGCGCCCTGGAGATGTGGTTCGGCAGTGATGGTGGCGTCTGGTAGGATGGCTGAGGCGGGCGTGTGATGGGCTGCATGGAGGCTGAAGAGGACATATAAGGCTGACGTTGGCTGACGTGAGAAGGCCACTGGCTCTCGTGATTTATCCTTTGATCAGGTACCATCATATCATCCGTGCGGTTCATGCCCGGATAAGGAGGTGCCTGTGCAGGGCCACCCGGGCCTTGCCTGTTCTGGTAGGGATAAGGCATATCGTTGCGTGTCGCCCACAGACTCTGCTGAGGCCCTTCACTGGAGGACGACTGCATTGGGCCGCCCATCATCTGCGGCGGGATCCCGTGCGGCTGCATCTGCCCTGGGCCCTGCATCCTCTCTCTGTTGTAGGGGTACGGATATTGCCCCTGGATGGGCCTCCTGTCTGGGCCGGAGTAGGAGGCCCCGTACTGGTTGTACATCTCCTGCTGCTGGTTGCCGTACTGCATGTTGTACACGTCCCCCTCGTGGCGTTTGGCTGGAGGCCCGTACATGCCGTCCATATGGCGCTTGTAATTCTGAAATTCACATAAAGACGAGTCACACTGATGTGCTTTTCCAGGTACAATCGCACACTTGAATTATGCAAAATCATTATTACCTGGTGGAATGTTCATTTCACAACGAATAAGGGAAGCTCTGATAACAGCTAAGGACTAACAATTTACGTCCTATATTTCAGTATCATATAACGCCATGTCACGTACTCCAAGAGGGCTTCCAAAGATTGTTTCCAGGTGTCTAAAATGTTCTGTGGGTGAAAAAAAAAAAGGCTTCTCTCCTGTACCTCCAGGGCTGGAATACTGGGGGAGTGTGGTGTCGGGACACCGCGTGGGCAGTGCTGGACAGGGGTGTGGAGCTCCACGAAGACAGCCTCAGTGGGCAGAAGGATAACTCTCACCAGAACGGATAGAGCATTCTGAGGGCCAGCCTGAAAGGCTCCCGGATTACACAGATTTCTGAGGCCTAATTTACAGAAAAGCACTGTGCACGGACGGGATCTGGCTCCTCAGACTGGACACATGCTACCCTGCCCCCCGACACTCTACAGCCCCTGCCCCGACTTCCAGCTTGTCCACAACTCTCCCATGAAAGCCGCTGGCCCCGGCCTCTGAGGACGGGGAAGGGCGCAGCCTGTTACTAAGCTCTCCTCTTGGGGACACCAGGGGGACCAGCGCTTGATCAGGGTGGGAGGCCCCTGATGTGAGTAAGATGCTGATGTATTAATTAGTGTTCTTTCACTTTAGTTGATTTAATAATATAATCCACTGTGCCTACACGCTCCAGTAAAACTAAATAAATGTTTAAAACCTCCCCTATTTTATAAGAGGTCTCAGATCTAAAATGCTGCTTAGAAATAGCAGATTCCTGGGTCTGAAAAGCCACAGCGTGATGTGCAATTCTCTGCATCATAGTGGTAGCTGTAAGGTGAAGATTTTGCACAAACCGTCGCCTCTGAGCTGCAATGGCTGCATGAACCAGCACAAACCTATCCTATGCGGTCAAAATAGGTGGGGGTAATATCTTAATTTTAAAAAGCCAATTAACTTTCAGTATTAGTAGATAATATTTTAAGTTGTTTTTTTCTACATATCCTCTTTAAAACATATTGACAAATTTCTGTTCTAAAATGGCGTTTGATACGATAGTACATACAACAGACACATGTTTCAAATATACTTGAGTTTCTTATTATTTACAAGGATGAGTGCCCTTAACTTCTTACAACATGTTATATTTGTTTCAGGATACCATCTATCAAGAGCTATTTTTAATTTGCTGACATCAAAATCCTAAGAATATCTTCTGGCATCAACAAATATATCGTGATTGTTCAATAAACCGAATCATCTTGTTACGCTTTCTAAAACACTTCTGAAGCAACCCGAGTTTGAGTTTTAAACAGAAAGCACAGAGCTGTACACCGCTCGCCAACTCACCGGCTGCTGTGGATACAGGCCCGGCTGGTGTCCTCCATATGCCGGCTGTCCTGAGGGAGGGCCCTGGCCCGGGTACTGCTGCCCGTAAGGTTCATGCCTGGAACGAGGCATCCGAAGAAAGCTTCATTTACAAAGGACCTCAGGCCAAGAGGGAAATGAACAGCCCATTTCTGGAAACTCTTCCCTAAACAGCCGTCCTTCCTTCACCACACACATCTCCCAACAGGCACTCTGGGCAGCAGCACTTGAACTTTCAGCAAGAAGGATGGGAACACCCATTTTGGGAACGCTGCCAATCCCTGGCGAATAGGTGTGACAGGACTCCTGCAGGACAGGCCAGCCTCGCTCTAAGGGGAGGCCCTGCCCACCCGCCCAAGTTCCCGGGACGTCCGGCAGCACCAGGATGTGAAGTCTTAGTGAGAGCAAGAAACAAGAGAAAGAATCCGAGAAGCAAGCAGCATTTCCAGGAGTACCAGAACGTGGACACAGAATCGGGGAAAATGTTGCTACTTCTCACTTTCTTATTGTGAGTATCAAATGTCCAAATTTCTAAAGAGACACTTCAAAATTACTCCCAACGATACTGAGTTGGCTAATAATTGTATAGATATAAGTATTCAAATTTTCAAAGTCCTATGACCGTAAAAGGCTACAGAAAAGAATAACAGGGACGATTTGCATGTATAAATGGGAATGAGCAATACATTTATTTTTCAATTTCTACTATATTGAGAAGTTAGAAATACCATAAAAAGTAGCCTGGCTTAGTTAGTATACTGAATCTTGTAAGAAGGAATACTTGGAGTGACTATATTCTTAAACTGATCAAGGATTGAGTATAAGAAAGAAAATAAACGAATTTTGAGAATATCACATGTAAAACAGACACAAGGGAAGTTCTTGCCAAGGACACTGACATCTAGAAGGAAGCTTAGAGCTAAGAGGAAAGAAATATAATGGACATAAATCAAATTTACGCTGAACAAGTCTACTTTGCGAAGAGAAAACTGAGCAATGCGGTAACGCCCTCTCTCCAATGTGGGAGAGCCAAAGTGACTTTTAAACCAAGGCGGTGCAATGTTCTAGAACGCATTCTAGAAGAAACAGAAAAGTACATTTGCTTGGGTTCCTTTAAGAATATATGTCCCAGGACAACTATTCTTCTAATCTCATCAACCAAAAAAAAAAAATCAATAGCTTTTCCTGGACCCTCAAAAACCAAATTTAAGTAAAATCCTTGATTCGGGACACTCAGCATTACACAGCGGTGAACTGATTCCTGCAGACACCACAGACGAACATTCACCACACTTATAGCCAGGGTAAGAATTAGAAGCCTAGATTTTTAAATGACTATCAGAAAGTTTTATATCACTTTGAGCACGTGATGGCCTTGTAATCTCAAGAACCAGGCTCAGAGAAAATGCCAGAAAGAAACCCTATTTGGTAAAATATTGATTTTCAAACGTTTTTTCCCTTTGTATCAAACCAGGAAAGCCTTTTCACGATGTAACCGCTCCCTATGACCCCAGCATGTGGACTGATGAAAGGCGGCGGCTCTGGCCGGGGTGGTCTCTGAGGAGCAGCATGCACCCGATTCTGAAGGAAACGGTCGAAAGCCGTCCCTGTCCTGAGGGAAGCCAACGTGGCTACGGCTAGGAAAACAGACTTCTATTATGCCTCCGTGTTTTTCCTTTAAAGATCACCAATATTCTACTAAAGGCTTCGTTTCGGAGCACCTCTCTATGAGGGAGGTAGAGGACACACGAACCCAGGGAAGGGAGCTTCTGTTGCAAGTATTAAAGTCCGGGGCCGTCTTCACACAGAGGAGTGGCCCTAAGCCACTGTTTTAGGAAGCAGTCTTCTGTTACTTCTCAGGGACATGTCAGTGACTTTCCTTCTAGTATATTAAAAATAAATCTGGAGGCCAGCCTGGTGGCGCCATGGTTAAGTTTGCACACTCTGCTTCAGGAAGCCAGGGTTTGTGGGTTCGGATCCTGGGCGTGGACCAACACAGTGCTCATCAAGCCATGCTGTGGCGGCATCCCACATACAAAATAGAAGAAGATTGGCATAGATGTCAGCTCAGGGCCAATCTTCCTCACCAAAAAAAAAAATTGAAGAAAAAAAAAAAATCTGATCAGTACTGCAACCTAACTTGCCATAATAATGTCAAGATGCCACCCTGAAAAGCAGCTCCAGTGAAGCCTGTGCAGTGGCTCTTCCCAAAGATGTTCATTAGGGAGCAAAGCATTCTCTCTGTTTAAAACATTCATAGGGAAGAATGCAAACACCATAAAAAACAACACCTGGAAGATCTTTCCAAGAACCCATTACAGCCCCGAGTCTGCGGAAAGCCCGGTGCGGCTACCACTGCACAGACGTTCCCCAGGGAAGAAACGCTGGTGGGAGGGAGGAGGGGAGGGGCTGGAAAACCCACCAGCTCTTGGGAGTTCCCGAGACGAGCCACACTTGGAAGCTGGGGTGTGAGTCTCAGTGTGGTGACAGCGGCTGCCTCCAGGGGGCATCTGGGTGCTGAGAGGATGGCCATTACTTGGGACGGCCCTGGCGCTGGAGTTCTCAGGGAGAAGATTCCTGCCATGGCCAGCCCGGCCCCAGCAAATTTCTAATTTATGCTTTTGGGCATTTGCTTATAAAAACACAGCTGCACTTGGCTGCCTGGGGACAAAGTCCTGGTACAGCTGTCGACAGAAGGCAGCTATCTGACACCACCCTCCTTATTAACTTCAGCAGGAGAGGCGACACTGTAAGTTACTATGGGTTACTAGGGCTCGGAAGTGTGCGCGTGTGAGGAAAGCAGAGTTTCTAGGAAAGCATCTCGTCACATCTCAGAAGACACTCACCTTCGGTCGTAACTGGCTCCATAGGGAAACTGCTGCCGCTGCCCCAGGCCCAGACTGGACATGGCTCCAGAGGGACTTTGGTTATACATGTCCTGCATGCTGCTAGTGGGCATCTGTCCTTGCGTCATGAAGGGCTCACTACTTCCAGGCACTGCAATATTTTCAATAACAGACAGAAAATTAAGCATTTTCAGAAGTTAAAGGCCCCAAACATTGCTTTCCAGTCATTTCTGTTCTCCTTACTATGACAGACATATACCTTATCCCTAATGTGGCTGACGACAATACAGAAGGAAGAGCCTAAGGTTTGGGGTCAGGAGAGGCCCCAAGGTGCCCTCACGCCAAGGACAGGCCTCGTATGAGCCCCTCCCTTTGAGTGTGGGAAGAACCTATGAATGCGACAGGATATTGCTCTCATGATTACATTACATCACGGGGTAAAAGGGATTTCACAGATGTAACTACGGTCACTAATCAGCTGACTGTGAGTTAACCAAAAGGGACATCGTCCAGGTGTGCCCTTCACATCCCTGTGTAGACATCAGAGATACTCTCCCGCTGGCCTTGAAGAAGCAGCTGCCACGGCCCCCAGAGGACAGTCGACGAGACAATGGAACCTCAGTCTGACAACTGCAAGGAACCGAATCCTGCCAGCAACCGGAATGAGGTTAGAAGAGAACTCTGAGCCTCGGATGAGATGGAGCCTGGCTGACACCCTGACGTCTGCTGTGTGAGACCCTGAGCTGAGACCCCACAGGAACACAAGATCATCAGTTTATGTTGTTTTCAGCTGCTAAGTTTGTGGCAATTTGTTACTTGGTAATACAGAGAACCAACACAGGCGCGGGTCCACTGTTACTTGGCTAAGTCACTAAACTTCTGAGTTGAATTCCTCGTACCATCTCATGGGGTGGTTGTGAGGAAGAGACGAACCACACCTATAAATACAGCTCCTTTCCCTTGTAGGGAGAGAAAAATGAAAACCTCAACGTAAACACCCACCACTGACTCGCTCCAAAATCAGGATAATGCAAATCACTAGGGAGTTCAGAACAGCTCGAGAACGGATGAGATACAACTATTTCTATCGGGGGTAGAGTGGCAATTAGGTCGAATATGCAAATTAGCATCAGCTCAGAGCCTGAAGGAAATTGGGTCAAGTCTAGAAACTTGCCGGTGGGCAAATTAAACATTTTAATGCAAATCTTAATTGATACACGGCACTACTATCTTTCTTCATCCTGTGAAGGTTACTTTTATGTTACGTGAGGCAAAAGCTGACTAAACTTTTGTGAGCTGCTAACACTGGTTAGGCTGGTAGAGGGGAGCCCACGAGGAAGCCCAGTACTGGGGGAATGTCTTCTGCTGTGCCACGTGCTTTCACAAACTTTATCTCACTGGATCTCACGTCAACCTGTAGTAGAACCAGTTTTGATGTGACTTTCCATTTTATAGATGTAAAAACAGAGAGAGACAGAAATTAATGGGGGTAATTAAAGTTAAATAGCTTAACTCTCTAATACATAAAGAGTTCTTAAAAATCAGTAAGAAAAAAGACAATCCAATTTAAAAAATTTGCAAACACAAAAATGGACATTCACAGGAAAAGAAGAATCAATGGCCAATCAATGTATGAAAAGACAGGTGACCTCACCAATGATTAAAGAAATTCAAGTTAAAACAATTATGAAGCTTTATTTCCCCCCAATCTGATCGGCAAACATTAAAATGACTGATAATAATCATTCTCAGTATGAGAGTGAGGACTCGCATACTCTTACATACTCATGTTAAGAGTATCACATTGGCCTAACTTTGGCCAATACCTGCTATGACAGGCTTTGCTTTGAGAGAAGCTTTGAGAGAAGCTTCCCCAGAGAAGCACCTCTCCAGGTATTCCCTCTGAGGTCCCCCCACAGTGAGTCTGGGCTTGGTCATGTGACCTGCCTTGACCAATGGGGCACTGGCAAGTGTGATGCGGCAGAGGCCTGTGGGTGCTGGCGACTGGGGCTTGTCCTCTTAGATTGCTCCTTCTTGGGACCTGTCCACCGTGTCCTGAAGCACCCCAGAAGCTCCATAGCAAGACCCCATGGAGGAGGCCCAGGGGCCAACAGCTCCAGTTGAGTTCCCAGTAGAGCCTCAAGATGGCACCAGCCACGCACTCAAGTGACATCCCAGCTCCAGCAGACCTGTCAACAGGCTTCCAGATGAGGACAGCTGCCTCAGTGCCCCGACGGACAACACACGGAGCAGAGAGCCACCCGCCACCACAGGACTGAGAGATACAGCGAAGCGCTGTCGTTTAGAGCCACTAAGCTCTGCGGTGGTTTCTCACATAGTAAAAGATACTTAGTAAACTGAAAAACAGTTCATATCCTTTGATTCAGTTATTCTACTTCTAGGAATCTATTTCATAAAACACTCTTGCAATTGTGAAAAAATAGCTGTACTTCGATAATCACTGCGTCATTGTTTATACCAGCAAAATATTATGAAACAACCCATCCATTACTAGAGCACTGAAACTAGAAAGCAGGATCAGGCGTACAGATATTAATAGACATTCAAAATATACTGTTAAGTTAAACAATACATAAATATTCACTTATTGTTGATTTATAATTAATCCGTCAATCCCTCAATTAGCGATGAGTTAAGTGAACAGGCGGGCAAAGGAGGCAGGCGGACAGGTGAGGCCAAAGCAGCTTGGGGACAGGAGTCTTAGACGAGGCCCTTTTATCCACTCCTCCACCACCCTACAGCTCAACGGCAGGAGCAGCAACGAGAACTAGGAGCATGCTTTCCACTGATGTTTGTCGTTGAATAAAAAGTCAGAGTACCACCACGTTCACTGACAGAATAAGGTGAGCTGAGGAAGGCAGAACTTCAGGATAACAGGGATAAGGCTGTAAGAAAATCTGTTTCCTGTGAGTTTTCTGTTTATCTGTTCTAATTTGGTACCAAATATACCAGCCCTGGAAGGTAGCAGGTGAGCTGAACTATACCAGGGAAATGTGAGCCGGAGCATCCTTCTGAGCCACTGTATCACTTACACGGTTGATGAAAACACATTACACAGCCGCATAGCGCCGAGCCAGGTAATCCAGTCACCCCCCACCCTCCCAACTTTATTTTTGTAGTAAGAAATATTGTGGGCATAGGGAAAGAAAAGAAACACAACTCTCGCTGTCTCATACAGCATATAGGTAGGATACCGGAATGGTTCACAATAACTCTTAAAGGCAGATTCCAAACACTACTAATTATTTTTGCCATGTTACGGTCATATTTTCAGAATCTAAAAATGTGATACAACCACAAAGAGCACTACCAAAATGTTCTTTCTAGCATCTCATACCGCTAGAAAAATAGCCACCTCCAACATTCACAAAGATTTTTTTGCATTTCTGAGCTTACGGATTTATTGCATGTTCCGCAAAATCTTTGCCTGGAATAAGCAGCTCGGAAACTTCTTAAAGGAAAAGTTATCGATTATCTTGCGTTATGTAACAGATTCCTGAAATACTGTATATGAAATATAATCTCATTTGTTAATTAAATGGTATATGTTCAATATTCGAAATTTTGCGATGGTTCTTTATTTTTCATGGCTCCATCATACCTGTGAAAACCATGGCTTCGGGCTTTCTGCTTCTTTCTAGTTAAGACAATGTATCAAGAAATTCATGTGCCCCAAACATCTAAATACAACGGAAGTACGATTATTTAATGGATCCCAGAATAAGTACTTCCATAAAAATATTACTATTTTTCTGAATTTTTTTCAATAATATTCACATCAGCCTCAATTTCACCAATTTGGAAGAGCGTCAAAAAGCCCTTGGCGCCTGTGTGCCATGGGAGGAGCTCAGGGCAGAGGTTTAGACGGCCACAATCTCAGCGCTGAGTCAAAGCTGGGGGCAGATAAGCACAAAGGAAAATCCACCCTGGTGTTCGCTCCCGTCAATCAGAACTCTCCCACACTCTCCTGGTGCTCTCAGCATCCCACAGTTGTCGGCACCGTTTCTCTGCTTAGTTCTCCAAAATTATTCCTAATTCCAATGCTCCGCCCAGCTCGACATACACCCTACCACCTACCACTCAACACACCAAAAGTCAGCTCTGGATTTCCTCCTGTATCCCGCTCATTCCCAGCGGTCCGCATCCCAGGGGGTAACATGAACCTCTATCTCCCTCTCTACCCTGGCCCCTTCCCCAAGGCCATGTCCCAGGCAGTAACGCCCTCACCTCCCAGTTACCATCTCTCGGTTCTTCCCTTTAACCCCCACATTCGATCCATCAGCATGGCCCTTGCTTCTACCTCGGAAACACGTAATGAGCGTGTCCACCTCTCTCTCCATGGTTGGTATCTGACTCCCCCCCTCTTCTCTCCCCTGGACCATCGCAGTGGTGTCCCCAGCTACTCTAACTTCTCTCCAATACACTCTCCACCCATAGCCAGTTGTTTATTTATTTATTTTTAACAAAAAACCTAGGTCACTTCCTGCATAACATCTCTCAGGGGGCGAGGGTAAAACCCAGAGTCACCCTGTGCCTCTGAAGGCGGACAGGCTCTGGCCCCGAGAGCCCCGATGGCCTCAGCCTGCCCGCCACGCCCCCCCCCGCCCCCCGTTATGCTCCTGAAGTCTCCCACCTCCTCCAACACGCCAGGCTCGCTCGGGCCTCCCCCACTCCCTGCTCTTCTCTGACCGCCCCCTCGTTCTTGGGTCTCAGCAGAGAACTGGCATCTCCTCAGAGCCCTCCCCTCTGGACCACCCTCGCTAAGGAGACCCCTTCCCCCTACTGTCCCCGGCCCTCAACATCATTGCTCTTCGTGTCCTTTCGTCCTTTTCGTTTTCTTTCTGCGGGTTTCTTTATTCCATTAACCACCATCTTTAACTATCTATTTGTGGCTTAGCTTAGTTTCTTTCTGTCACTCCATGAGGAACTATGTCTGATTTGCCAATACTACCAGCCAGCACTAGCCCCGTGCCTGGCCCGTGCTGTATATCCATCCCCACACTGACACCACGCACCTTACTATAGGGCTCTATGTGCATTAACTCAGTTACTCCTCACAACACCCATTAGGCACGTTATATTATTATCCCAATTTCTAGATGAGGAAAGTGAGGCACAGAGACGCTAACTCCTTTGCCCAAGGCCGGACATTTAGCAGGTTGGGGAGCTGGGACTCAAATGTGTCTCGAATGGGTAAGGGAATCGGCTGGGGATGGTGGAGAGAAGAATGCCCTCTGGACTAAGCCAGCAGAGTTCTTCTGTATCTACCTTTTCTCATTCCACCAAAGGGGTCCTTGTTGGGTTCATAGGGCATCCTGCCCATCACATCTGGCATGCTCATGCCCTGCTGGTATGGGGCGCTCGGAGTCATGGAGTTCCGTTTGGGGAACGATGCATCGCTGGCGTCGGAGAATGGGTCGTGCACACTGACTGTACTGCTTCTAAAGAGATGAGAAAAAGGAAAGCTTCATCATAGAGCAGGAGTTCCTTCCAAACACGTCCTCAGAAAATAAGCCTATCTTGTCTGGAAACACAAAAACCATCCAAAATAGATTACATCAATAAAAGTGGTAGTAATCAACACTTTAAAAACTCACCAGGGAGTACTAATTCTTTTCCTTATAAAGTTTGCTCCAGAAAATGAAAAGACAGACAAATCTGATGTTTACATATGGCTCACACAGTTCTTTCAACATACCTTCCACCTTGCATTGGGGTCATCTGTCCGTGAGGGGTAGAGGCTGGCGTAGGTGGCTTCAGGTCACCTGGAACCTCTGCCATCGAATTACTGCCAGTTGACTGGGGGGTCTGTGGACCTTGCAAGGATCCTGAGTTAGCTGATGGCAGTAAGTACCAAGAGAAAATGGGGAAGAAAAAGAAAAACAGAGATTATCAAAGTAATCATCTTTGTTAGTTCTTAAGGAAAGAAAACAAGATACCACCTTATTAGAAATAGTAACCATATCCATTGCTGTTAAAGATGTAAAATTAGTTGCTCTTATCTTTTTTTTTTTAAAGATTGGCACCTGAGCTAACATCTGTTGCCAATCTTCTCTTTTCTTTTTTTTTCCCTTTCTGCTTTTTCTCCCTAAATCCCCCCAGTACATAGTTGTATATTTTAGTTGTGGGTCCTTCTACTTGTGGCATGTGGGACGCTGCCTCAACACGGCCTGATGAGTGGCGCCAAGTCCGCGCCCAGGATCCGAACCAGCGGAAACCCTGGGCTGCCGGAGCGGAGCGCGAGCTTAACCACTCGGCCACGGGCCCGGCCCCTCTTTTTTTGAAACTGAGGTATAATTGACATGTAACATTACATTAGTTTCAGTAGTACAATAATTCGATATTTGTTTATACTGCAAAATGATCACCACAATAAGTCTCGTTAACGTCCGTCGCTATACAGCTACAATTTTTCTTTCTTGTCATGTGAAGTACTCTTACATCATTTATAGCGAAAATTAGTAAAAGCTTTTTCTAGTTAACTCTTTGACAACAAAGAGTTAGGGTTCATTTGTGAACCCTAGAACATACTTATCCCCTTTGACTTGGTATTTGCTTTCCTATTTATTCCAAGAAAATAAACTACTATAAAAACGGTTTTAGGCAGAAAAATGTTTATTTCAGTGTTGTTTATAATGCAGATAATCTAAATATCTGAGAATAAGGAAAAAAGGGATGAAAATTTTGGTCATATAAATTTGATGGACTATTGTGCTGTTTTAGAAAAAAATTAGAAAAATTAGTTCTGAGTCTTAGGCAATCAGAAATGTTTAAGTTGAAAAGCAATGATACAAGTCAATAATGAGCCTTGTAGCATTTCAATACCTTCTTAACGTCTGCATGTGTCTATGCTCTGTCACTAATAGTCATTTTTGGAGCTATGAAATCAGATTTATTATTACAAAACATAAGTCATACTGGTTTGGGGTTCTTTAATTTCATTATCAGAGTTCTAAGATTTAGCTTTAACTGTAATTACATTATAGTAACAGAGCTCAGAACTGAGCAGATCTTTTCAAAACAAGTGGGATTCTTAAAAAAATTAACTTCCCCTTATAGGAAAAACAGAAAAATTTTAAGGGCTCCTTCTTCGTCATTGACTACAGTCCTTCGCACGCTGGGTGTTCAACAGATAATGGTTTCATTTATTAATTAAGTACTTATTGAATAAAATAATGTGTTTACTACAGAGCAGGCTCTTTTCTAAGCTTGGCTGGCCCAGTGTGCCAAACCGAGAAAAAAGACAAAATTCCCTGCCCTCATGCAGTTTACAATAACTACTTTTGGAACCACACAAATGACAGAATTACTAGCTGCTTTGTAAATAACAGTATCTGTTATTATCTATGCAGTTCCTTTCCTATGATGTTCTCAAGGCTCACTACAACGATCACCACCCACATTTTACTGTAGAGGAAACAGTTAAATCATTAGAGATTAGAGAGTGTGCTATGAAGGAGTCAGAAATGGTAAAGAGTCTATCAGTTCTTCTCAGAAAACCTCAGCTGAACACAGACATCTCTAGCGAGATCAGGTCGGCCAGGTCCCGGCCTGGTCCGGAATGAACACTCATGACTGGTCAACAGGGCTGTGCATTCTGCATATCTCCTCTGGGTGCCCAGGACTAGAGTGACTCAGGGAAGTGCTCAGAGATGACAGGAAGATTTTTTTTTTTGGTGAGGAAGATTGGCGCTGAGCTAACATCTGTTGCCCATCTCCCTCTGTTTTGTATGTGGGATGCCACCAAAGCATGGCTCAATGAGCAGTGTGCAGGTCTGTGCCCAGGATCCAAATCTGTGAACCCCAGGCCGCCAAAGTGGAACGCACGATCTTAACCACTACACCACTGGGCCGGCCGCAGGAAGATTTACTATTAATGGAGAGATCTTTTTAGGTGTAGATATCTTAAAAGGAAAACTTACTAACTCCTGCTTATACAGCAAATTTTGGTGAATCCTTAGAAACACATATTACAAAGGTAAATGCAATAAAAGAAAAAAGTAGTCTTTCATAAACATATACGGTTAATCCTACAGATGTGACTGCCCCACACAGCTGGCAGGAGAAACACTGGCTTCTGAAATCGAGGACCAGACCACAGAGCAACATGTACGGCTTCCCTGAAAACACAGCTCGCAAGGCCGTGATTTCAGAATGACCCTTATTTACAAGTATTCACATTTACAGCTAATAAAAAAAAAAAAGGAAAAATTCTTCCCTCTTGCCAGTGTTTTTTCCTTTCCTTTCAGGAAAAAAAATGAATGCAACCTCTTGAAGCTCCATTAACAGAGGAGGCTGGCACGCTCTCTAGGAGATCCCTACCTTTTGCCAGAAGCTACAAACGTATACTCGAAAGTAAACAATGGAAAGGTTACTGAAGGTTAAGTACATTCACACACTTCAGACTGTACAGCCAGACTCCTAGCTGGGAAGATAATTTACGCAGCACGAACCTGGTGCCCTAGTTCCGGCTGGGGTGGCGGGAAGGAGAGTGGGGAGGAGGAATGGCTGATAGGCCCCAGGTCTACAGCGACTAGAGGTCACCCAGAGGGCACCTTTGTTTATAACCCGAGCCCCTTTCTCATTTATCTTCCACTGAGGATTCCCTAGTTGGATCCATGACAGGTTTTGTGACATCACCTGTCAGCTAATAATAGAAATGCAGTCAGCCACCTGCCAGCAAAGACGGATGGGTTTTTGGTTACACGCTTACTAATTGAATGTGGAGCTTCCTTGCCCCTCCCCTGCCCCACTCCTCCCAGCAGGGACCCTTCCTCTCCCCTCCCCCACTCCAGTTTCCAGGCTGCCCAGGCCACCCGGGGAGGCGATTCCTGTGGCTGTTCATGAGAACCCCACAAACTTTTATAGCTTTATCATAACAAGATCCCCACTGGCACCTTCGAATGCAGCCGCCCTGGGCCCTGCCCAGGTTTCATGCGGGAGCCTTCTTTTGCTGACTTGTTCGAGTCACTGAAGACTGACCTGGGTCACTGCGTGAGAATCACACAGCCACCCAGCAGTGAAGATGGGCATGCGCCCCCAAGGGCTAAGGGGATACACCTCCCGGGTTGACAGAACTGAATTTCAGATCCCTATCAGCCACATCTAATCAAACCTGGAGTCCGGACGGCTGACCCAGCATGCTCTCAGAATACAGCCAAATCATCTAGGGTTAGGTTGGTTCCGAGTGACCACGTAAAAAAATGATCTTCAACGTTCCCTAGGAATTTTTAAATGTAGTTTGCCTGGATGCGCTGGTAAGAAATAAACTACAATTATGTTCCTACGAGAAAAACTGACTTCAAAGAACACAAATTTTGGCTGAAAATTAGTTTTGAAACATTTTGTAGTAGATGAGACCTTGACATGGCAGATTGTCGGGAAGAACTTCTTTCCCTTTCTTTGACAATAAAAATGTTTTAGAGACACTTTCGTTAATCAGAGAGGCCACTGGTTTATGGATTGGGGGGATGGGACGACTGGCTTTTCTTATGGGCCGAGGTTACGGCCCCACTGACTGTCCTGCGTGTCTGTCTGTCTGTCTGAGCAGCGTGTCTGAGCAGCTCACAGAACACGGAAGATGAATGGATTGGCCCTTGTGCCGTCCGTGGTCCTTCTGGGCCCTGCCCCGACCGAGGGGCTGAGTGCAGGAAGCTCTCCTTCCACGGCTTCCTGTCTCACATGACTTTGGCTCCATCTGGACCACTGAGAAGAACGTTTTATCAGAAGTGCACCTGCAATCCAAGCTCTTTTGTGCAGTTAAAACGATAATGTTGCCATAAAAACGGCAGTTTCAGAAAAAGAGAGAAAAAGGAAAGAGCCTCCTGTGAAGAGAACAGGCCCCACTCTTTCAGGATCTATACCTCAGCAGGATTTCTTGTTCTGAAGCCGATGCACCCTGGCAGAGCCATTCTCCATACAGAAGTGCAGACCATTCAGGGACACAAGTTGTTTGCCGGCAAATAAAATACACCTTTAGATCTTTGCAGACATCGCCACTCTGGTCCCTGCACCCTGCTGGGTTTTTATTTTGGAAAAATAGTTTCAGAGCTGTTCACAGGCAGCTTGTTTCACTCTGTGAACTGAATGTAATGTTGTGAGATTTTTAAAATTAGATTTCACAGTTTTGAAGGTGCGTCGTACCTGGCAAAGGCTGCGAGTCCTGGAGGGTGGGGTGAGAGAGAAGGATTTTCGCTGGTACTGGGAACCAGCACATCTAAACCTAGGCATGTTCACTCAAGGGTACGTTGCACCTAATAGTATTTATGTGAGATCCTTTGATGAGCGACCTTAGGTATTAGCATTGCCACCCAGATGGCAGCCAGAGGAAATAATTAAAAGGGAAACAACTGCTTTCTTTGGCTCATAGATACCACCTTCTAAGTGTAAACCTTTTACCTATTACAAAGGCATGTCAGATGCAGGCGAGGAGTACGGTGGGCACAGGTGTAACCTGACAGCCAGATGCCCCCTAAGAGCCCAGCTCCTCCACACACTATCGATGTGACTTTGGGCCAGTTATTTAGATTTTAGGTGTGTTAGTTTTGCCATGGATTTTAAACAGCATCTGTATCACAGGGCTGTTGTGCAGATTCAGTGATAACCCACTTAGAAATGCGCCTGGCTCACTGCAAGTGCTCAGGAAATATGGGCAATTAGCTACGATCATCTGATCCCAGAGGAAGCCTGTGCGATGGGAGGCGGCAGGCGCAACCAGCCCCCCCTCGTACGGGCGAGGGCCAACCATCACAAGGCTTGGAGGTGGTCAGAAACAGACAGCAGAAAGGTCGGATTCAACCTGAGTGAGGTCGCCACCCAGAACTAAGGCTGACGCAAGTTTCCTTCCATCTCTAATATTGTATTCATCGGAATACAATGATTTAGTCGTTTCAAATGTGAAATGCTCCAGGTAGAACAAAGGTCGGCGGGAGAGCCGAAAGAATGGCAGTGTCTCCACAGCTGGGTGGAGACAGGAGAGAAGGCAGGTATCATTAATTTGGTTGCGCTTATGAGAATTTAGGTAATCCGCCACGATCCCTAAGCAGTATTTCTAAGACTCCTGATCTCTAGGTCAAAGCCAGCTGGATCACCCAGTCTCAGAAAGAAGGCCGTGTGGACCTCTGCCATGACAGTTTGCCGGATTCCCCGAAAGTGAGAACTTGCTGGGCAAGTTAGAAAAAAGGAAGTGCAAATTCCATTTTGCTACCGTACAAATCTGAGTGTCCTTGAATAGGCAGAGTGGGTGGAAGCTCGCCGTTAAACCAGCAGGGTGGCATGTTCCAGTAGCACAAAAGTGTCAGGACAGGTTCATGGGGATCCTTATGTTGACAGATGGAATATTACAAAATACCTGTATAACGAATAAAGGTACATGGCTCAGAATTCCAAAGTCTATTTTTTTTTTTTTTGCTGAGAAAGATTTGCCCTGAGCTAACAGTCGTGCCAATCTTCCTCTATTTTATATGTGGGTTGCTGCCACAGCATGGCTGTGGATGAGGGATGTGGGTCCAACCTAGGAACCGAACCCGGGCTGCAAAGTGGAGCATGCGGAACCTAACCACTAGGCCACAGGGCTGGCCTCCCAAAGTGTCTTTTGACTAAATAAGGTAAAGCCAAAGAATGGTGTCTTCAAAGTGCTGATCAGAAATGGCAACATCCCAGATTTTATTCTCTCTTCCCTTAAGCGTGGCCAACGGAGGTCCCACGAAGTAGACAGAACACAACTAAACGCCCCTCCTCTTTCCAAGATCCCAGCGCTCCGAATGCTCTCTGCCCCGGCCGGCAGGCCTCTGCAGGCCTCCAGCAGCTGCACTTCCCCTACTCACCAGGAGAGGGCGGCTGGAGCTTGGGCTGCTTCTTGGTCTCACCGCTGCTGAAGACTTCCGGCGGTGGCTCCTCCCCGCGCTCGATCTTGCACTCGAAGGCGAACAGGTACTGGATGTACTGCTTTTTCAGGGAGCTCGCCGCGCTGCTGGAAGTGCCCACATTGAGGTTGGTGGCCAGCTCACGCCACTTCTTGTTTTTATTAACCTAGCAAAAAAAAAAAAAAAAAAAGGCAGGATCATTGGCTTGCAGCAAAGTGGCTTGTTTAAAGCCAGGAGGCAAAAAAAAAGCACTTAATGTCCTGGTTGACTTTTTTTTTTTTTCATTCGCCTCTTTACCCCCACTCAGTAGTGCACAGACAGCATTTACAGTTATAAAACCATTCAGGAAGCTGCTGATTGCTACAGAAAAAGCCTTGCTCGTCGAGATTCTTGTGCCTGGTGCATCGCCTAATGCCTCGCACGCTTCCAGGGCGCTGGTGCCTCAGAGCCGGCGATTTCTCTCCCAGCAGATGGGGAACTCTCGCTCACATCATCCCCGTCCCACCTTTAATTTAAAAAAAAGCGCGTCTAAAAACTAATTTAAAAAGCAATAACAGAACTATTTTGCAATTTAAGTGTTTGAGGCTTGATATGAAAAAGTGTTTCTTTCCAACGGCCACAAGCTCCCAGAAAGATGAGCTGTAATTCCGGGCCGCGTCCATCCTCTCACATGCGGCTTTCTTGTGGTGCTGGGCAAAGGCGACACTTGTTGCCAATGCGAATGAGGTCCACTGACCAAATGAGCCCGACGTAACAGCCCGGCACGAGCCATCGGCCCTGGCTGAGCTCTGTTAAGCTACCAGAAAGCTGATGCGGCAGGCACCTCTCGGCTCGCGAAGCGGCACGGGCACAAGGGACTGTCCGGTATTCCCACTTAGATTTAGGCTGGAGAGAATACAAGTGCCAAAAGGGAAGAAGAAAAAGGAAAGAAATCCTGAAATGTTACATAAGGATTTTAGGCATTAATTTAACTTTTTGATTCCCACTTGGGAACAGAGTTCTGCAGGGGTGAAGACACGAAGGAAACACGAAAACCTGCAAATGCGTGGGGAACACGTCCCTGTGTTAAGTAGTACAAGAATGAACGGGACATTGGTTTTTAATGAAATGTTCAGTTTTTGGATTCAAACTTTCTCACAAAGCTCTTTATGCCCATTTGCTCAGCACTTAAGGGGGCACAACAGACAAACCACAGAATGCTCACGGAAATGCCTAATGCCACTTTTGGCACGTAAGGCCAGGCTGCAACAAGCAGGCCTGCGAACTGCTTCAGAAAAGGTAAGCAGTGCGCTGCCCACGGTACCCTGAAAAGCAAGGCTCCGGGCTGCCCTGTGCACGGTTGCAGCACCTGCTCCAGTGCACGTGATGGCCTCCAGGTAGCGATCAAGACGGGGTATGAGCGACAATGCCACGAGGCGTTCACCACTGAGAGTCACAGCTCCGTTCAAGCGACCCCCATCATCTAAGCCAGCCAAGAGGCTTGCTGGCAGACCCAGCTTGGTAATAACCACTGCTGAGAGTCAAAGGACGGAGTGCAATCTCTCCACCTCTGTGATGGGCGAGCCCCAATCATTCCAGCCTCCCAGGGATTCTAATAAATCTATGTCATGGGGTCTAGGTGCAGAGGGGAAAGGTCAGGGGGCCTAGGTATACAGGGGAGAGGTGTGCATCTCGGTCTCTCCCTCCGCTGACCACCACTCACACTGGTCTGTGTTGTATGATTTACCATCTGGTTACACAAAGCCTTGAACTGATTGTCTTAGTTGTAGGTCTCAGGGCCCTGGTGGGAAGGGGGACCTCAGGGAGGCCGCCCCTTTATCCCCAAAAGCACAGAGACCCCAGACCAGGGCGGGCCCTCCGTGATCCTTGTGGATCAGAGGACTCGCCCTTGCATGGTTAGCAACCCACGAGTACAGGGTGCCACACTGCGTAGGAGACCACCCGGGTCCCAGAGCCTCTCCTTGCACTGATCGGGGTAGGAGTCCAGGCACTGCTTGGTTTTAAAAGCTCCCCAGGTGATTCTGATGGATAGCCAGGCCTGAGAACAAGGGTGGATGGGAGGAGCACATGTCCTGGAATCAGACAGACCTGGGCCCGCCAGCCACCCTGAGAGTCCCTGGGCCACAACATGGTTGTACTTCATTTCGTTACAGCTTCCTCATCTCTTCTTTGGGGCTGACGACCCCTGCATTTTATGGGTATTTAGAAAAACGACGGCAACAATAAACGTCAAGCCCAACACCCAGTGAGCACTCACAAGTGAGTACCTTCTCCCCATTTCTACTGCGGGACCTGTGCACACAAACGAGACTCCATGTGAAAATGGCGGGGCGAGGCTGAGCAAAGTGTGGCCCCCAGCGAACAAAACTCAAGGGGGTACTCGCTCTGCCAGTCAAGTCAAGGGACCTGCAGGACCCTGAAAATGAGCGCCTCCTGAAATTCTGCACCCCGGCGCCACTCCTGCCCCACTCAGTCCCAGCCATGCAGAAAACGACATCACTGACCCTCTTAACAGGTATCGAGAACACGGTGCTAAATGTGCGACTATGTTTTCTTGAAAAATTGCACTGGACAGAGGGAAACAGGGAATTTGATTTATTGCTGACCCAGATGATTAATTTAGTCGTTTGCAAAACATTTCCGGAGTATTTACTATGAAATCTTGGCAGATTCCATACAATTCTAGAGCTGTCAGGAAACCTAAGGAAAAAGTGAGCCCAAATGGCTCATTTTACAGATGAGGAAATTGAGGTCCTATAAATGACCTGCCAAGGTCATGTGGCGAGCCAACAGTAGAGGCGGGGTTGCCAGCCCCAGTGTTCTCCCCTGCACCCACAACATGGATCCCAGCAAAGGTGACTCTCCCACAGGCTTAGCTTTTCCTCTGAGAGAAAGAAAATTGAGTCTGCATAGTCAAAACAAGCTGCAGTAAGAGCTTCTCTTCAGGGTCTCCTCACCCACTCACTCATTCATCCTTACCTGGGCCAAACCTCCAATCTCTTTGACGCAGACGTAGAGTCGGAACAGGTCCAGGGGCTTCTTGCCCACTGCAGGCAGACTCGAGACAGGCGAGCCTCGCTCTTCCATGAAGGTAAGGTAGCGGTCGACCCACAGCTTTCTCTCTGGCTCATTCCCCAGCTCATACACCTTTGTGATCTTCTCCCCAGTGGTGGTGGAGGAGCTGGACTTCTAGTGCCCAGAAGGAGCATTTGGAGATGGGGCATGGGTGGGCAGAGGGAAAGGGAAGAAGGTGAGAAAAAAGTAATGAGCTAGCAAATACGAGAAGAGAAGAAATTTAAAAACTACCGCTATCACACAACAATTAGGAATGAAGGCTACTAGTTCAGGCACAAACTATACATTTTCTTAATTAAGAATTTACTTTGACTTTAAATAAAGGGCCCAAACTCCCCCTTTTATATACTTAAAAAACAAAAACAAAACACCTTTTTTACTTTATTGATCTAAGCGTTGAATCCCAGAAGGCAAGATTCTAATGATTCTAAAAGGGTGCCCTTAGAATGATCACAGTGCATTTACAATTTCACATGTAATAAAAGAGAGCCCAAAAAACTACATGGACCCCTACTTTTCCTTGTCAAAATAAGAATGGCTAATGTGTGTCCTCGTTAAAACTCTAAATCATATGGAGGAAGAGCAAACACATGGTACTTGCTAAAAAATGGAAGGTAGGTCACTGACCACAGGCACCCGTGGTGTGGACTCTGCTCGTCTGAGGGCTTCATAAACGAATGGCCAGCTCAAGCTCTGGCCTTTACTCCTGAGGACCAGTTTTCCCTACTTCAGATTTCTTGAACTTCTCTGCCAAGGGAAGAGGCTGTTAGATAATGATTTTAATAGATTTCTTAGGCAGCTTATGCTTTAATCAGGAAAACGTGCTATTTCGTACTCCCAGCATATGAAGGCATATGTAGGCGTAAATATCTACATTTCCTTTTACGCACATGTGTTAACGTCTTAGGTGGTCTACACTGAGGCTTCAATTCTTGATCTTTTCTTTTTCTCACTACACTTGATACTAAAATGGCAAAAGTTGCAGTTTCTCACACCTGAAGCCCACCCTCTGGGTTATGTGACCTGGGAAGGGAATACTCTTAGTCCTAAACAGCCCACCTATATTTTTTTCCTAAAAAAAAAAAAATCTCTGTGGCTGTAACAATATTTGTGTACTTGTAAATATTTGTAACTTCAGGGATATTGTGCAAAATCACTTGTAAATTCTCAACAGAGATTTCCTCGGAACAATAATTTACTTTATTTACTAGGTTATCATTTGGAATGTAGAGGCATTATTTTAGATGGAGTTTTTCTTAACTCTCTTCCGTTATATTTAGTGTAACATAATTTTAAACATGTTGCTGGAATTTTGGGGATTAGATGACATGATTGCCATTGAGGTTTGATGCTCCTTTTATATTCTGCCTGAGGATGAAACGAACAAAGCTGGTGAGTGACAGCTTTCCCTCCAATTAACATGTAATTCTCCTGAGCTATTTTCACTGAAATTTTAAGCCATCGGTTTTAGAATTATCGAGGCATAAAATCTTTACATCAAATGTGTAAAATGGGCGATACAGCTGATGTAAATAAAAATGGAAAGTGGTAGGATAAAAAGTGGCTTTGATATTTGAGAATTTACATTGATCCTGGGGCTAAACTGAGGCTAAAGTCACTTAAAAACTACTTTAGATCAGAGCTTAAAAGACACACGTATTCCTCTATGTCTATACACCCACACACATACCAGAATATGGAACACACTGTGCATCCAAATAAGTTTTTAAAATTTATTTTCCATATTCTTATACCCAAGGAATATTTGACTAGGAAAAGAAACTGTTCTAACCCATTTTACACCACTTTCCAATCCTGATAACATTTCAGAAGCTTTGTCATCACTAATGGGGTAGTTATTATCAGGAGGGTTCTAAATCCTAATACTGCAACTATTTTTTCTTTTGGGGAAGTACACTAAAAAAATGGGCCCAATGTTTTCTAAAAAATGAAAATTTAAAAAAATAACATGAGGATAAAAGCATTATCACTTAATATCATTTAAAAAAATAAAAACCAGGCCAACCTCCTTCTTGCATTTCATTTGTAAAAAACTGAGAGGTAAGCGTTTGAGATTCAATTTAAGGATAAGAGAAATAAAAGCAACCATTTCCATTTAAAATTGCTCTGAGTGGCTCTACCAACATCCTCACTATAAGATCCAACTGCCATTTCCCGCCTAGTCCTCTCTAAACCCAAACTGGGGAGGATTCTGGAAGGACAGTTAATGACCTGAGCAAGCAGGTTCCAGAAGTGTTTGTTCTTCCTTAGGAAAGGAGGGGACTCTTGTGACCCGAAATAGGCCTAAAATAATGACTTACTTAGTTTGACTACATATATTTTAACTTTTCTTATCTTTCTTTGTTAAATGGACTTAAGTTTAATTAACTCCTGCACATCTCAATTTGTTCTCATAAAATTAGAAAAACTTAATAAAGAAGAGGTTTTAATAGAATCGTTTGTTTTTTTTAGTTTTTTAGATTTTAGAAAAGCATTTTTGTGGCATCATAATGTGGCAAAATGCATCTGTATGAAACAAAAGCGGTCAGGCCTCAGTTCTGTGTTGAGTCCTGGGAGAGGCCTCGCTGATGCCCGCGCCCTCGTCTCAATCACGGCTGCGGGCTCTAATCGTCCTGGTGGCACCCGGTTACACAGGGTGTAAAGGTGTATGTTTTGCGCGGGAGTATCTCCGCCTTACACTCTCCCGGCTGGACCTTCAGCTCCGCGCGGCAGGATTCATGCCGATTGTGAATCACCAACAGTGACCGCACAGTGAAGGTCGCTATCTGTTCTATGGACAAATACTCAAATGGACGAAAAAGGTCTGAAAAGTCTGGCACCAACCAAGTAAGAACTGACAGCTGCTTAGAATATCCTATAATCAGGACTTGCGTGAGCAAGGTGCTAAGTGAATGTGGACACAGTCTAATGAGGCTGAAAGCCGAGGAGGGCCTGCGCCCACCGCCGGCACCTCACATCTCCACTCCCGGCCTCAAGGTCTGCCTACTCGCCAGTTACCAAAGTCAGTATTCGGGTGTCTGAACAGAGAAAAACGACAGTAAGAGAAGCAAAAGCCTCAGGAAACAGAGTTCGTACTTCATCCCTGATCAGGCTCAATACATACTCCTTGTACACAGACACTGACTAGGATGTCACTTTGGATAAATGCCATTATACACTCTACCCACTGACAATGGGCAGACAAACTAGTCCTGCAGAAGGATGGGTTAACTTTACCAGGTCACTAGAACCACCTCATGTCGCTTCAGTGCTGTAAAAACTGTATCCTACTGCACGAAGCTGTTGTGGAGGCAGAAAAAAGGGATGGCGATGGCTGAGAGCTATAGTGAGACGCTATGATGGTGCCACAAATGCTTTCCTTGCATATAAGTTAATTAAGTCTATAGGAACACTTTCCCTCAAGTCTCTCAGGCGGATTTACATTGCGGCAGTGTTGACCATATGCCTGGTAATATGCGTCTGTGCAAATGTTTATTTTTATTTTAGAATGTTTTGCAACAAAACAGTGTTGGTCTATAGCACACTGTCAAAGCATGGAACATCTTTATTATTTAGTCCATGCCAGGCCTGCTGTTACTAGGCTTTACTGGGGACACCTGTTAAGAGCAATTTTAAGTACCAATTGAAGTTATAGTTCAGGAAGAGCAGTTAAATATTCCTAAAATGTATGTATCTGCAGTGATTTTCTAGCAGCGATAACCTGAGTTCCTTCACTACAATCTCCTTTGATCTCCTTCTTGAATTAGCATCTACCACTGGTGCCAAATTCTTAAACATAAAATGGTCATAGTACAGGAAGAGATAATGGATGTGGAAATACTTAGAAAAAGGAGAAAAGTAAGATGCAATTTTGTATAATTGTATTATAATCAGAAAATGAAGTCAACAATTCAGTTGCTTTTTTTCTTATATTTAAGTAGAAAGTGAGGTTTTTATAACAGTTTCCTACAGGATTCATTAGATGGAGATAAAGTGACTAGTAAGTTACAATATCATAAATATCTCAATCATTCTTTATAACTCAGTAATCAGCAAGGTGGAATTTTTAAACATACAATATGGTCTATTAGTCTTTGTTTTCAATAAATTATTATTCTTAATTATTATCTTAGGGTTTTAAAGATTTATTATTTTCAACCTCTGAAATTTTTCCCTCTGAGCCAAACTACAAACCTTTTTGAAAAGTTCTAATTTGAGTTCTACCTGTTCACTTGAGAGTATTACTGATTCAAAAATGCTCGTTTTATGATTAAAACAAAACAGCAGGGTAGATTATGGGGAACCCCCCCCCCCCCACACCCACAATGTTGGCTGCCTTCTGAGACTCAAAGCAAATAACACAAAGACATCAAAATTAAGGAGTTGCACTCTCCCTTCTGTTAGTTCTGCTTAACCCATCCTAGGAGCATTTTTCATTTCATCTCGGTTGTTGAAAAAGCAAAACATATGTCTACAGAGAAGGTTAACAGCGAATATCTCCCTTTCTTCCTCTGAAAAGGAAAATGCTGGTTATCTTAGAGCTCTACATGACTCTTACAAACATTTACTGGAACCACCAACTCTTCAAACCTTCAGCTCTATCTGTTTAAATCAGCGAATGGATAATTAATAGCAGCCTCCTTTTGGGGTTTTGACTAGACTGCCAGATTCTGCAGTAAGAATCTTCTTTCCTCCAACATGTTTTTCCTGAGCTGTGCTCTTCAATACATCGTCTTACAAAAATTAGCGTGTTAATTAAGCCTTCTTGGCAAGTAATTGCATGGTAAGGTTTTTTTTCTTAAAGATCTTTTGATTCCCTATATGAAAGTAAAATAAAGGTTACTACAGTGCCATTCTTCTTTTTTTTTAATGGCACAGAATTAATTTCTTTAGTAGGAAAATAAAGGCCTAGCTCTATGGACAGAAGAACATCAAGGCTAAAAAAAATTCCCTTATATACACATTACCATATTTGTTCTTTATATGTCATATGGAAATCAACACAATTTCAAGATTGTCAGCAGTCTTGTACATACAATTTTTCTATCTCAACTGATTCTAATGAAGGCACATATTATTAATCTAAAAGTAGCATTCCAAATATTCACAGGCACTAACATTTCTACAAGTTTTCTGTTAATTTCTGACACGTGGATGGAAACAAAGCAGGCTGATATTACGCTAAACCATGCCCAGAGTATAATATTTATATTTTCAGGTAGGCAGTTTTGAAATAAGATGTTTCAGATACAACAGCTCATGAGAGATTTAGGCCAAAGGCCAAACCTGTCATTTAGTCCGTGGCTGCTATTAGTTCCCACGTGAATGGAGAAGTATCTCGTTTGAAAGACCTTCTATAAGTGCACAACGAATTGGACATTTAAACAAAGCCACTGTGAGAAGGAGTTTGGACCCAGTACCATGATCACATGCTTCGTATAGAGATGCTTCTCATAATAGCAGTTTCGTTACCAGAAATCAACTTCTATGATGCACACACACTTTATTCATTTTGTTACTAATATAATTATAAAGAAAACCCTTTTATGGATCAATTATGAAGAAGAAGTCTTATAAAACAAGTAAGTAAGCAAGCATTCAAGTAGAATTAATTATTTATCAAAAAACCCCAAAAAACCAAAAAAACAAAAAACCAGAGCCACTTACAGGGCTTGATGGAGTCTTTGGCCAGCCTGGGCTGCTAATGCTATCACTCTCATCTCCATGAAATGAGGAGATGCTAGCAGAGCTGGGGGACATTGGGGAAGGGACTGGCAGGTTGCCGGGGGTTGGGGGCTGAGAAATACCCTGAGAGCTGTAGCTATCCTGTGGTAGAGGAATAAAAAAAAAAAAAAAATGACAAAGGTAGGGCAAACTTTATTTAAAATAACGAAAAGTACATCCAGTTTAACAGACTACTTTTTATATATAATATATATAAAGACATGTACAAACAAACACACAAAAACACACACATATAAAAGTATTAAAACAACATTCTTAATTAGTATAATTTGGTAAGTTTGCTGGATGCCAGAGAAGGCCACTAAGCCACCATGCTTACGTCAAGCTTACATGGAATGCTAAGCATGGGTTACCCCTTATGAGAGAAAGAAAGGAAAAAAAAAAAAAAAAAAAGCTGTTCACCTTATTTATCAAATAAGGCAGGAAAGCAAAATATTAAGTATGTTGTTGTTGCTGAGGCGGCCAAAACAGGAAGCTATAAACTGAAGGCAGAGAAAATGGCTGCAAGGATCAAAACCAGGCAAGATCCCTTACTTCTCCCCACCCCCAAAGCATTTCTTGGCGGTGGGTCTTGCCCCTCCACCCCTCTCCCACGACCATGAGTTAAATGCCGTAAGAACTAGTAACTTTCAGATCCACACCATGAAGGGGGTGGGGAAAGAAAAGAAGACTACGAACATGGTGCACAAAATGAAGGCATGCAGAAGAGAAACCAAAGGAAAAAAAAAAGTGTAGGCCAACACCAGTGAAGAGAGAACAACATGGCAGCTTCAGCGAGGCAGACCCCACACCGCGTGCAGAGGAGAAAGGAAATACCTTCGACTTGCTCTCAGGCTGTGCAGTGCCTTCCTCTTTACCGTCTGCTTTGAGAGGCACGGGCAACTTGGAGTCACCAGGAGACATCATATCTGCAAGACCCATAGATGCTAATCGAAAACAGGAGAAAGAGTTTAGGATTATACACGTGATTCTTGGGCTGTGCTCCTGCTAAAACAAGTTACTGAGTGATGCATGGGGCAGAGGACTTTCCCTTGAAGGAAGAAACGAAAAAGGGAAAAAGAAATCCTAACTCAGAGCATACTAATTTCTGAAATCTAAATAGCACGACATTCTGGCAATCCTTTTTTATCTTAAAAAAAAAAAAAGAAAGAAGCAATCATTTACTCAAGACCCAAACCAGTGAAAGTCAACTTATATCAATATTATTTTTTCAACATTATTACAGCTTTAATAGAGGAGGTGACAAGTGGAAATAAGCCCGAGGTTTACACTGCTCACCAGGTGGTGAAAGCGAAGCCTGCACGTGTATATTTTCTACCTGGTGACTAGAGGATTTAGTGCTTTCTTAATTTCCAAAATTCACATAATCTATAGTTAGCAAAATCATTTGACATTTTGCATTGTTTCATTTGAAGATCTTATCTATTGCACGTGGCCTAGCCTACAACAACAAAAGGCAATCACATCAGATGATTTCAAAAATAATAATTTTGGAAGGAAAGGATTTCTAATTCTTTTGCAGTGGGGCTGGTTTCCTTTCAGTCTGGGGCAGTGTGTCCATTTATCAACCCTCGGCAGCGGCTCAAATGCCCAGGCCAGACACCCACACCAGCCCAAGGGTCAATCCTAAGATCCCAGGCAAAACTCATTTTCTGTCTCTAGGCTCAGAAATTCAATCCAGATCATCTAGGCTTTAGAATGAAAGAATGAGGAATGTTCTTCACTAAAGAACAACGGATTTGAACACATTTATTGCAAATACGAACAGACATTTTCAAGCTAAAAATACGGATTTAGGTTTTTTTTTTTTAAAGGAAGAACAAGGCTTTAGTAGGGAATCCGTGTAGATATCCAGGGAATAACAGCTGAATTTCGACAGAACCCCACTGTGAAAACCACCTGCACAACACTGGGCTGTGAGCGCGACACCACACAGATGTGTGAGGACCCAGAATGAGGAGAGATGGAAGAGAAAAAGGAAAAGGGAGACAAGAAAAGAGAGGGCCTTACAAATGAGTGAAAACCAGAAAACATTCCTATTTCAAAATCAAAGAAACCTGAGGTTTTAGGAACCCATCTTAGATTCTGCAAAAGAAAGTGCTGGCTCGACTGAGGCAGCGCGCACGTGCCCACCCCCCTCCCACCCCTTCCAAAAAGAAGCAGCAGCTTTAAAAAAGGCTCCACAGATTGCCCACTACAAAATGATTATTGCACATATTCATGTATTACTATGTTTTAGAAAATAATTAGTTTTAATTACAGCAGTGAGAGAGTGAGCAGGGCTCTGGCGAATTAGCTGGCAAGCTTTGTGGTGCTAATTTGCTAATATCGTTAGCATCACTGCAGGTTGAGACCAGAGGTCCTGCCAAAAAAAGCCTACGGTGCCACGTGCCCCTGCGTTTACACCAGCGCACTCAACGAGGCACTCTGAAATGCCTGTGTTTTCCACGGGCACATGGGCTTGTTTTTCAAAGCCCATTTGCAGCCTAGTCAGCCCTTGGAGTCATCACCACACGCGCAAATCATAATTGGGATGTTTTTCTTTTTTTTTTTTTCAAATTACTTTCAATACTTAGACTTTAAGAACTGGAACAAAAAGCTTTTTCAAGTGATGCAGCTGCAGAGAAAAATCTATTGGGATCAGCTAAAAATGCTGTTATTTTTGTGAATGTGTGAAACCTCAAAAAAGCAGCTGAGACAGATTACACCAAGAAGACCGCCTGGTTCAAAGTAGCGGATTGCTTTCACGCAGCTTTATCTCTGGGGTCTAGCAAGACAGGAATTAGTAAATCTGAACATTAAGAAACACCCTTTTTAGGAGAATAGAAGGCAAAAAAAAGCAGAACGAGTGTGGAAAGAGGGGCTTGTCTATGAAAGTCCTTATGCCCTTGCTAGTTATTCACAGAGTCGGTTCAAAGGAATGACAGCCACACGATGCCAGAGAAAGGGGCAAAGTCACGGACACGGGGCTTCTGTCAGGTCTTGCTTCTCCAAAGGTGATAAGGAATATTTCTGTCAATCTTTATAATAAATTATGCCTAAATACTATTTTTGAAAATAGGAAGTAATAATATCTTTCTTCATGCATCAAATGTGTTAATGTACATGAAAGCAATTTTTAAGCGTAAAGAACTAGGCTGATATGCATGGTGATAATTAATGGCAACAATTTACACTGATTTAGAAACCAGACTTAGACAAATATAAACGTATATGTTGGTTTGAAATTCGCCAAACTTCTTCATTCTCTATCATGTATTTTAAAATGGGCATCTGGGGTAGGCAAATACAAAAATTGCCAAAAGTTGTGAGGCTTTATTATTTTGAGAGATAAGTAAGGATACTTTAGAGTGATAGTTTTATTTAGTACTCTTGCCTTACCATGTAAATTTCATTTTACTTAATGAATCATAAGGTCTTTCCTTACTGTTGCTTTTGTTGAAATGCTTATTTTTGACTTCTTACCAGAATTCTCAATGAATCACTGTAAAGAGCCACATGCCTCCCAGGGCAATGGTACTCCAGGGGCACTATTTTCTTCTCCTTTCCCAGAAGAGAAAGACCACCACTATTATAAGGACGTGTTAAATCAAGCACAGTTCTTTCTCCTACTGACGTCCGTAATCCAGTATGTAAAGTTCAGACATAAAAAGGGGCAGTGAAGGATCTGAGACTGCAGAAGGCGCAGCGTGAGGGCTGTAAATACGTTTCAAGCACTAGCCTCTGGCTTCACCGTTGAAATTTAAGAGCTAGGATGATTTCTTAAAGTGAGTGTGGGTCAAGGTCCTAAGGCAGCTATTCCACCCTGCATTTAATATATTCCGAAAGAACATAAAGAACATATGGGGTGAGGGAAACTGAATGCAATCATTCATTCCCACTCCCCCAGCTCCCTTCCCTTAGTCTCCCGGCAAGGTTGCCAAATTGTTCCCAGAAGATGCTAAGATGGGAGCAGAAACACACAAACAGTTCTTTTCTTTTCATGGTAAATAATACACCATACTCTGCAAAATATTTTATTCCCTGCTTTTGAAAACACAAAAGGGCCTCTCCATGTTTAGACATCTGCAGATATTCATGACTATTTTTATATGTGGCGAATATATAAAGAACCCTGTTAACATAACTCAGACACAGTTTATGAGAAAAGCTCAGGAGAAGCACTTCTCTCGGACTGGATCAGCAAGGCCTTGAAAGAATTCCCCGTAACTCCCCCCCCTGCAGCCGATGGACCTCCACGGGGGCAGTGCGACTGAGATGCACGATCCTGCCATTTCCATCCCAAGGAAACATGGCACCCCAGCAAACTCAGAATGCTTGCTGGGCCTCGCTGCTTCAGGGAATGCAGCCAATGTCTCCTGCTGGCCGGACTGAATGGACCGAAGCTTCCAGGAGAGCCCCAGCCACACACCAGGTCTGGAGCTACCTATACACTTGGCGTAATCTCTGTACATTTTTCCCAGTTTACAAGAGATGGTTTTCCTAGTTTGTCAAGTCTTTTGTATTTTGGGGTGTCGGGGGGAGAAGGGCAGCAATTAACCTAAAATCATCAACTTAAAGCAGCTAGCCAACAAAAACCCAACGATCTTTACAAACTACTTAGACAACCACTAGCAATGCTGCTGAAGACCCAGAACTTCCTTTGGGAAGGAACCGAAAGTCTCAAGACAGAGAACAGCTATCCGTCTGGTAGATTTTTATTCTAGGCACAGTCCCGTAAATCTTTTTTTTTTTTTTTTAAATAAATTTCAAAACAGCAAATTATCTGGTAAACAGCGAATGCCACACCAAGTTGGCAGCGGTCTTGCCAGGAGACTGTTGAGCAAAATACCTCTAAATCGGTGGTTCTCAGGCGTTAGCACGCACATATGAAAAGTACCTCAGGAGTGTGTTAGGAATGCAGATTCCTGGGCCCCCCTTAGAATTTCTGAACGGGACCCAGGAAGCTGTAGTTTTAACAGGCATTCCAGGCGACTCTGATAGGGTGTTCTTGAGTTTTGAGAACCCAGAAGGAAGCTGTGGATACTGTGGTCATGTGACTGCCTTTTTTCCTTTGTAAGGGCTATCGGAGCTGGTCTGCCCCCTACTGGTCAGACATCAATAGGACACTGCCTTTGGACTGAGCTGTGCTGGGGCGGGAGAAAGATCGGCACCGCTGGAATTTGTATGGGAGGGAAGCCTGGCTACAGCACAGTATGGCTGCTCATTTACTATCTAGGTTATACTGATGGAAGTGCCCTACACTTTGTAGAGTGACTTAGAACCAGACAGTAGATATATTTTCTGGAATTTAGAAGTCTTTGTTAAGATGATGGTTTATACCCACACAAGTATATGGCTAATGAATATTATAAAACAAACACAAAGAAGTACAATGTAACTAACAACACAAGTATTATACAGGGCTCTATTTAACAAGGTTATACATGACTTATAATTTTGCCCTAGGAATACATAATTCTAATCTTTTCATCCAAGTAATTTTTAAAAAGCTCCTTTAAAGAGGAAAAAAATCCCCACTGCTTCCCATCCCACTCCCCCTGCATTTTAAGTGAAGAAATAGTTGTCACATTCAGACTCACACTGACTCCATTTAAATAATTACTTGCTCACTGAAGCCTGTAACAATTTGTCACTACACGGGAGGACTTTTTTTGGCCCTGTACGCCATCGACAGCACAATTGTCTGAACTCAGCAAAGAGGATGCTGGAATGCCAGTTGCATAAGCTGCTAACTGAGGTTCAGAAAACCCCACTGCCAGCCCTGGCTGTCATTTGTATTACCTTCACTTTCTCCAAAGTGTCCTCTGATGGAGAAAATGCTTTGCTGTTATCACTGGTAATTTATCTCCCGGGGCCCAAACCAAGTAGACTGACGAGATGATGACCCAAGCCATTTCCGACCCATCTTTAGAAAAGTCAAGTGTAAACTTTCAGACCAAAACTCTCATCAGGAGCTACACTGGAACGTTCTGGCGTCCTCTGTCATTCCTGTTTCCTTCAGAGATTCTAAGACAGACAGAGCAGATTCCTATGTACCTATCAACAGATACGCAGTAAATACGCCATCGTCAATATTTCTCAGATGTGCTGGATGATTACTTTCTATCAGGCAGCATTTCACTTAATAAAACAGGAATAAAATCTTATAAATGTGTAGAGGAAAATCCGATAAATGACTAAATTATTAAAAATTCACTATTTCAAAAGGTACAATGCAATAAGAAAAAATACACTACTAGCTCATACAAAAAAGACTGTGAGGATAAATGGCCTTTCCTTGAACAGATTTCCTCTGTATGAAATAACGAATAGCTGAATTATCTGAATAATAGTAATAAAAAGAAACCCTCTCTGTGAATCTCCATTAAATTGGTTATTCCTTAGGAATACATAAATCTCCTTAGGCAGGGCACAGTGCCATCTATTTGTTGTTGGTTATTTTTGTGGCTCTGGGGTCCAAAGGAAAAAGGGGAAAATGAGTATTGCTAATAGTAGGTGAAAATTTATTGTGTCATTTCAATGCTCTGAAGTAATTTTATTTCAGCAAGCCAGACAAAACACATAATGTCATAACCCAAATGAACCATTACCTGGGACAGTGCTGGGAAGGGGAGGGGAAAGTTCCAGCTACGAGACTGTCCGAGAGCTTTTCACTTTTCATCTCAAATGTAAAAACATCCACCTCACCGGGATGAATGACAACCTGCTTAACATCAGGAAGAGCTATTTTATTTATTTGCACCAGTCGGCTCTGTTTTTTCCTCTTCCACAAATCTTTAAAGGGAAGTAACCAGGGAATGGCACGACTCAATCAGGCCCTAGAAACCAACAACTCGGAAGCTCAGAGAGGATGCAAGCCCAGCCTCTCGCTGTCTGTTCTGCCCGACAAAGAGACACAGCTCGGGGGGGCAGCCTTTCAAAGATGGCGAGGTCAGGAAGGCAGAGGACATAAAAAGAGGGAGAAGAGAGAGCCGAGCCCCTAATTCCATGATGTTTTCCTGACACATCATAAAGCGCTGGAGGACACACAACTGGCTACACCAAACTCTGAATCAACTAAACGAGAGAATCCCATCCCAAGTGGTGTCTCCCACTCTAACAGGCACTAGAGTAACACAGAGCGTTTCTTCATATAAAGGGTCCCGCTCATCATCGCTAGGTCATGTGGGGGCTTGAGGAGGTGGTCCTGGGCCTACAGAGTCTGAGAATATGGAAGATGTGCACAGTTTAGACATTCTTGATACGTCCACAAACTGACAGAACACTCTTACTGCGCTAATCAGAGGGGAACTGGTAAGAATGCAACTGCTGAGATCGTAAAGTGGGTTGAAAAAATGAAACACAATGAAAAATTGAAAACAGTTCTTTAAAAAGACAATAAGTAATTTCTCAATAGAGATGATGTGGGAACGGCACTTATGGAACAACTATTTCCAGATAGACACTTAAAGGGGAGTTTCCCTAAATGAAAAAAGTCCTTCAACCCCCGCCTTGTTCTGCCCTTCAGTCACTTCCTCAGAAACACGAAGTTTAAATGTTCATCTCCACCACTATCTCGTGGAAAGTACAGATTTTGTCGTGGGCTCTTCCGATACTCCTAATAATGCCCAAAGATAAAAAGAACTCGGTGCGTACATTAAGCGAGCAAGCTCCAATGACACTTGAAATGCGTCCGCAGATTATACAAACACAGAAGGAATAAAAATACTTTACATAAAATGTAATGTAATCCTCAAGTCTTAAAATAGGTAAATCGATTGAGCAAGCATCCAAGCAGCAGAAAAGTAGCATTTTCCCCCTTTTCACCAAATGGTCCGATTGCTGAGCTGTTTCTGGACTTTCAGTGGTGTAGGCCTACGAAGAGAGGAAGGACAGGGCAGGCAGCCCTCGGGAGCAGGGAGCTGCCACCGTTACCTGTTGAGCTGTTCACCATATTGGGCGTCATGCTGTAGGGGGGCGCCTGGGCGTTCATGAGCCCAGAGCTGTTGTTCATGGGCTGGCTGTAGGGAGAGCTGGAAGCCATAAGTCCACTCTGATTCATGCCAGGAAAACTTCCTTGCCTATATGAAGAGAAAGCACATGCATACATATACCGACCATGCATCTCAGCAGCCGTTCACCCTTGAAGTCATGTCTAATAATGCATCGATGCAAGGGGCGGGGCTATTATTTTTCATGTTGGCTTAAAATGATTTATTTCCTGGAGAGAGAGGCTGAACTCTATTGCTAGGTGATTAGGTCATATACTACGTAAAAATTCCAAATATTATAAATTCCACAAAGAAATTACCTGTTTCTAATCATGTCAAGTGTTCCAGGTTATCATTTATACAGGGAAATATAGCAAGAAAGGGGGAACTTGAATAAGAACAGGAATTACAAAAGCAAGCAAAATTAATTTCTGACATTTAAAAAGATCTGATTCTTAATTAACATTACCTAGTATCCTTGTATCAAAAAACAGAAGTCAAGAAATGGAAAACAAATGGGCAGTGCGGGAATGTTATTTAAAAAAGAAATTTTTCTCTGGCCTAAATTTTCTGATAGAATGCATATGAGAGAAAGCATTTTCCAAACTCTCTTTGACCTTGCATTTTAACATTCTCAAAATAGGTACTATTAAAAACACACCAATTCCCCTATATTAAAATAACACAGTAAACAACAGACTTGCATTTCTTCGTATAGGATTTTCTGTGACAGGAGGGAGCCTAGACTGACTGGCTCTGAGTGTCCCTAATAGGCCTGGGTCACCCCTCCTCCACTGCCATGCAGACTCATGAGCTCATCTTTTTGGTGGCTTAGTTTTGTGTCTCCGCCCTGTCCAAGACAAACTTCTCTTGACTCTTGAAAGAGGTAAAAGGCATCCTTTGATCTGAAGGAGACAAGCGTCACACAATGTCATTTCTCTAACTGCTGGTAACAAGACCGGGGGTGGGGGGGGACTAAACAGCCCCGTGGTTTAATCCTCCCAGGAAAGTTAACACAAAAAGAAAGATGATGGCAATGCGGCAAAAGCTTTAAAGGCCTCCACGGTGGGAGTCAAGCTTTTCTTATGTAAATACTATACCTCTAAGAAACTTCTTGAAGTTTTGGCCATTAATGTTTATGTTTAGGAGGAAAGCTAATGGGGGGGGGTGTAAAAATCCACAGACACTTGGCTTCTCTGTTCCAAATTAATTATGATTATAACCCCCTCCACTTCCATTAAACTGTCATTTGGTGGCTCTTAAAGTACAATAGTAAAAAGTTTTTTAAAGACTTTAAAAGATTAACATAAGTCATTAAAAATGTATACTATTCTTTTTGGGCAGCTATTTCCATTGGATTCACTTTCTGACTAGCAGAAAAAGTTCAAACATGGTCCATTTGAAAATTCAAAGTAGCAAACGTTTGAGTGGTTTTTTTTTTCTTTTAAATATATACAAACCATTCAGGGAAATTCTGTGCAAACTAACACTTGATGATGGCTTGGAAAGAACATTCTAGAAGGCTGAAAGAGTACTGCTGTGAGTGTGGCTCTGGGAGAGAGGAGCATTACTTAGCCTTGAACTCAAAGACTGCTGAATCAGTATTAGAATACCCGGCTGCAGATCATTAAGAATGAATCTGAGATCATCCAATGGCTTCTGATTAACCTCCAGGTCGTCAAATACTTATAAACACACTGCCCAGCAGCTATAAACATTTTCCTATATGGTTAGGGTCTTCACAGCAGCATGTAGGTTGTTGGCATTAACTCAAATATATTAGGGTCCCTGCTGAGGTGTTTTCATTCAAACAAAAGACAATTTATCATTGACGTAACTGTTCCAAAAGAAAACGATGCCACGTGCTGGGGC
Organism: Equus caballus; assembly: GCF_041296265.1. NCBI lineage: Eukaryota > Metazoa > Chordata > Mammalia > Perissodactyla > Equidae > Equus > Equus caballus. Next base: position 10,831,380 of record NC_091714.1, read on the forward strand.
GGCCCTCCCCATTTCCCAGCAGACAAATCACAGGAAGAGCATCTAACTTATGAACAGGCTGTGTTTTCTGCAGACTAATTCCGAGGCAGTGATCGCTTCCAACTCTGACCTGTCCTTCAAGACCGGCTTCAGGGGCTACCTCCTCTGTGAAGGCCATCCTTATCACCCCACTTGCAAGCTCTGCACTTTGTTTTGTATGTTAAAACAATTTATGTGCATGTCTTGGCTCTTCTAGGCGTGTATGCCGCCTGAGAGGAGCAACTGAGTGCATGTCAGCTACTAAAAAATATTTGTTAAATGAATGAATCAATGGAGAACATTCTTATTATTGTAAACAGGCATTATGAAAGATCGCCACCTTTTCAAGCTTCCACCAAATTCAGTTTCCCGTGCCACCAAATTCAGTTTCCTGTGCCGCGTAACTAACATGTACGAAACTAACAGACCCTCAAGCACACTTGTTTATGACTAAGGTGGAAAAGAGAACCAGAATACAAAATCCACCAGGCAGATGGTTAAATGAAGGGACCGCTGAGGTCTCATCAAACTCTAATCTATGATTTCTCCCCCAGGTCTGCATTGTCCATCTTCAATCGCCATAACATGATGAAGGTGCACATTACAGAGGTCTTAAAAAATACCCTTAACATAACAAAAAATTAAAGATTTAAAGGTCTGTGTGTTGGATGTCAGTTGCTGGTCACAATGGTCCCCAATTAAATCACGTCTATTGCTTTAAAAGTCTGGTTAAAAAGCCAGAGGTCTTCACTGTCGCTAGCCACATTTTCCACTGCCACTGGGATCTGGGAGCAGACCACTGAGGCTCTCTGGGCCTCAGTTTTTCCATATGGACATGGAGGGACTGACAACGATCATAACAATAATTTATCAAGCACTCAGAAATATGCCTGGCATGATTTCTAGCACTTTACACACTTAATTTTTTAAATTTCTAGAGGAAGGTTGGTGGAATTATGCTCACATACAGAGAGAGAAAATAAGGATCAGAGAACTTACATAGCTTGTCTAAAGACACACAGCCAGTAAGTGCGTAAACAGAACTGCCCAAGCCTGCTTCAGTCCAGCATACTATACTTCTCTCTCCAAGGGCCCTCTGGCACGGCTAACACATGGTGGGACAAAGTAGAACGGCCTATGATCATCCTTTTCCATTTGTCTGCCACACTCGTCTTTAGTTGTAGAAAGCTGACAAATCAGAATGATGCTGTTCCCTGAGCTTTCTGGAGGGCACCCTTCAGCGAGGCGGACAGAGGGAGAGGGAGAGGCGGTGGAAGCAAACAGAACAGCGCCCTGGACACCTGCCTCCAGGAAGGGGTTTATCCTGCATGCTTCTGGGTATCCAAGGAGGCAAGCAGCTGAGAGGGAACTGCGTCTTCCCAGGGATGCAGGGTGCGTGGGCATGAGCAATGCACCTGGCCAAACAGGGGACAGAGCCAGGTTTTCATCGTCACAGAAGAAATCCTATTTATTAGTGTTTGGAAACTACTGCCAAGACTATTGGTAATTTTGAAGAAGCGAGATGGGCTTAATACTCAAAAAGTGCGTTCAGTGTACTCTGTTGAATTTTGGAAATTGAGACAATTCCTTTTGTGGACAGAAACATAAGACGGCCACCTCCCTGACAGAGCTGAGTGCTCGACTTCTCACGGTGATGCTAATGGAGCAGGATGTCTGTGGCTCTGCACAAAAAGCTTGTGGGGTCGGGCAGGCTACCATTCCCAGGACCACGGTCACCTCAGAAGAGGTTGGTCCCTTTCTAGAGGCGGCGCTTGCCGCCTGCTTGGCCCTTCTGTCCACAGCAACATTGGGAATGCTCCAGATTTCCGAATGAGGGGAGGGCAGAAGAAAATCACCACGCTTTCTTTTTTCAAAAGGAAACAGGAGCAACGAAACAAAAACAGGCAAAAATACAAACTGGAACGAAGGGAACGTTTTCAAGGTCAAACCTACCAAAATGGAAGCTGTACCTGGAAGAGCCAAGTGCCAGGTCACGACCTTCACCTTTGGGTTTGTGAATTACTGGGCTATTTGCTAGTGGGGCTACAGGCTCAAGTCGTTTTTGTTACAAATGATGGCTGTCCCAATGCCATGGATTCCTAACCTGCAACAGGAGTGGCAATGAACGCCCAATAACATCTTGGGGGGAATTTAATAAATACTAAACATAACATTCGTTGCTGTTTTGCTGCTGAGGAAGCCCTGGACCGCGCCCTGTGACAGCGACTGTGGCACAGAGCTCACGGTTCACAGAGCGCTGAGCATCCGGCCCTGGGCCAGGCCTGTGGCCCACACTATCCCCTCTACCTTTTCATGTCCAAGTACGACATGGGGACTGTTATTTAAACACGCGGACCTGCAGAACAACCAGCAGAACTTTATTTAAATCGGCCTTCGGTTGGGACTAGATGTAAGTGTTTGAGATCTGTCATTCTATGACAAAGCCCAGGCTCTGATGATGAGAATAATTTAGGAGCGGAGGCTGCAAATGCATGTGCCTCAAGCCTGCCTCGTTCCTGCTTCTCAGTCTACACACACACACGTCACTTTTTATAGATTTTCTTATTATTCACTTTGGAGCTTTCTCAAACATTATACATTCATCTGCCAACAAAGAGCTGACTTTGGGGGAAAAAAAACCAAAAGCAAATACCAATTTTAAAGTGACCATTTCCAATGGTTCACTGTGAAGGCAGAAAGGGGAATACAGCTTCCCACTACAGTCTGAATTTAGCAGTTACAAGTATTAGTATGGAATCCTACAAAGAGCACCACACATGTCTAAGTATCTTGTTTTTAAGTCAACTACAATAAAATTTAAAATAAAGTAAGATCTGCATATGATTTTGCTGCTCTGAAAGAATATGTAGGCCATATCGTTTTAGCAACCACCACTATTTTTTCTCAACAGTGACAGACAGGGAAGTGTGAAATATACATCCTGAAAATGAATGGATTTCTGATACCACTCCTTGGAGAAAGGGAGGGACAGACAGAAGAAATGCTCTGGAAACAGACACCGCGAGAGTGAAGCCACTTTATACAAAGTCCCAGTGGCAGAGACACATGGAGAGCAGCTCCACTCTGAAGAGTTGAGCACATCCTCTGATACATTCTTGAGTTATGTTCAAAATGAGTATGAAGCAAAGCCCGCTGTACTGGAAAATGTGTATGAGCGCCAAACACACACATAGTTTCCTCTATATGGACTGTCACTATAGATGTAGTTTGAGTCGTGGTGCCAGAAAAGATGGCTTACTGACAAAATAAATTTGGCTAACACTAAAATTTGGGGCATTCTTTCACTTAAATCCAATACTTATCAGAACTAAGAACTTGAAACTTTGAAAAGCCCGATTCCGGCAGAGTTTACTCTTGGAGAGCTCCAACTGTACATAGAACATTACACAGGATGCTCTATTTTAAATGTTTCATAAACACAAACTATTTTCACAGATGTGTCCAGCATCACTGCTAAGACAGACTTTCAACCTCAGTTACACAGTGACTCTTTCAAAACAGTACCAAGAAGGACAAATTCCATGAAGATTATTTTACATCTAATATCTGAAGAGGAAAATCACTACCGATGTCCCCCAGACAACACAACCAAGACAGAAAAGAAAGCTGTTGAAGGCCAAGCCCATGTCTGGTGTGGTGAATCCATCCGTGCGGCTGCAATGACAAGGCATCAGCAATCCTGGTCGCCAAAGAGGGCTGTAATTTCAATAAGCCAGTTGCTCTGGTAGAATCAATCCCATGAAGGTAAAGTGGCCTTTATGTCATTAAACCAAAGACAAAGAACAAAGAGAAGTGCCAAGCATTTAAAAACTGCGGATTCCTGTAAAAATACACAGCCGCATGCTATTTTTTGAAAAAACACTGCACCCCTTTCACTCAGGGAGACATGCTAGAAATAACTAAAATGGATGGGAAATGCCTTCCATTTAGTTGACAGTCACAATCATTTGCTCCCGATGACTGTTTTAAGGCAGGTGGGAGTGGGGTGGGGGAAGGGGCACAATGGTGAGCCAAAACAAGAACACGCACAAGTCCAATACCCAGAGGAGTGGGTGTCAAACTGCACCACGTCACGTGGAAGGAGGAGAGGATGTGCACGAGGGGAGCCTATAAACAGGCAGGGCAGGGAAAGTGCCCTGAGGAAGGCATGCTGGCCCCCCTTCCCCTTGCCTCAGATGAGATCTGAAGAATCAAGTGGGAACCAATCAGGAGAGGGGGAGAGGGGAGGGCATCCAGGAGCAGGGGAGGGAGGTGGAGAGAGCGAGGCGGACTAGCAAGAAGCGAGAGTGGAGCGGGAGGAATCACACCAGGTCTGTATCCTAAGAGAAATAGGAAGAGATTAGGGGTTTTTAAGCAGGAAAAATGGCACAAAAAGATGTGTATATCAAAGGCATTGTTCTCTGACTGGGGAAGGAGGCAGGAAGAATGACTCTAGGGCCAAGAGGTGTGTGGCTATTACAATAGTCCAGGTAAGAGATGACGGGTCTTGTAACTGGGGGATGGGGAACAATAAAGAGCTGAGTGGTATCTTGGAGGTAAACCTGACAAGACTTGGTGATGAATTAGGCACTGTGGGCAAAGAAAAGCTGTGCCATGAAGTCTCCCGGGTGTCTGGCTTGCACAAAAGGATGGATAATGGGGCAGTCGCTGAGAGAGCAAACACTAGAGAGACCATGAGCTCGGCTGTGGACATGTTGCTCCTAACATCTTCTCAGCTCCCAAAAGGCTACGCCAAGAGGCAGCTGGAGACTCAAGTCTGGAAAGCAGAGCTTGAGTCCTTCCATTCACCTTTCCTCCCTATGTAGGAACGCCCTTTACGATACTTTTCTAGGATCTTCCCTCGCTGTGAACGTGATCTCTTTTCAAGGCAGCCTGTTCCCTTAAAGAAGGCCGAAATGTGTATAATGCCAGCAACCGAGCTAGAGCAACAATTATCGGTCATTTTCCAGCTATAAACTAGTAACTCCCTACACGCTTTGGTAACTGATACATTTAAGTTTTATTTTTTCCTTTAAGAATGGGCAGGGGCCGGCCCTGTGGCCAAGTGGTCAAAGTTTGGTGCCCTCCCTGCTTTGGCGGCCCAGGTTCACTTCCCAGGCGTGGAACCATGCCCCCCATCTGTCAGCTGCCATGGTGTGGCGGTGGCTCACACAGAAAAACTAAAAGGACCTACACCTAGGATACACAACCCTGCACTGGGGCTTTAGAGAGAGAGAGAAAAAGAAGAGGCGAAGAGGTATGTCATTTTTCAACAGCTCTATGAAAAAGACCCTGTCGATGGGGGGCAGTGGTAACTGTGCTAGCATATTCTCGAGAACGGTCCTCTGTGTGGATAACTCTTCAGAGCAGACCTTTCCCCTGCCACGTCCTTGCCATGGGCCTGGGGAAGGTGGCCTTGCCCAGAGGGGCTCTCTGCGTCTACAGAATTTCTCTGTCGTCTCCACCTTTCTGCACAGAGCTGTATTCTCACCCACGCATCTTGGTGAAGCTGCTTCCGCCAAGCACTGAGGAACAGTGCACTTCCCTCCTGGATTTCCTAAAAGCCTATAACACAGAAGCATTTCCCCCATGTTGTTAACTACTTCACGCAGACTTCTCAGGGGGTTCCCGCCTGTTGTCAGTCCTGCTCCTGGCTCACTGCTGAAATGGCTCCTGATGTGCAATTTCGAGATTCAGTACTTCCCCTTTGCCTCGACGCAGGGTCGAGCTGTTCCTAAAGCAGCCGACTGAGCCCCAGCTCCTCTCAAAGCAGCCAGGAGAGCAGGCAGGGCGCGAGGGCTCTGAAGCGAGAGACTTCCCTGTCGGGGTGTGAAGTAAACGCAAACACAGTGTCTGGCTGCTCGAACTTTGGTAATTGATAACTGAGAATCTTCTCTTCAGCTCCACGTTGATTTTGGCTTGTGAAGCCCATTATGAACAGTTTATTGGCAATCATACAAAAATGAACTGAAAGTCTCCACTCTGGAGACGCCTCATTCAGAGATTTGGATGTTAGCACTTCCCATGATTCCCAGCACCCCGGCCGCCTCCAGCGCAGGGCGGGAAGAAAGCCACAGGGGGCAGCACTGGGTTCCAAAACTGCCCACTCCCTGTAAGAGGTGACCCCAGAACTCTGTGGGGTCTGGGACACGTAGCTCCCACTGGCCTCTGACGAGACACAGAGGGCACGGTTTCCAAGTTGGGTAGAAATGAGATCCGTTGTAACTTGTGAAAGAAAAACCAGTTGCCACTGATGTCCCCGCAGAAAGAAACAAGTGCCCCTCTCTAACTGCATTACATGAAAGATCTTTACTTAAAAAAAGTTTATCTGGAGATCATAATACCATTAGGAAAAGATCCAGATTAAATGACAAGGGGGGCGATTCCTTTCCAGTGGCAGGAGTACCCACCCGTTATGCCAGGACACCCCCTTCCTGGGTACGAGGTCTAACGGACTGAACTGACCAGGGGATGAATGTAAAGATGGGTCTCCTGAGAGGGGTGGGCACCTCGCACACAGGGAGCACATCAGCTTGACAAACACTGGGAAGCTGAGTAGCAACAGCAACAAACTCATCTGAGTAATGTTTTAGGGTGAGATAATTAAAAACGCATAGATCGCACGTGTTCACAGACCTCTTGTACCATAATGGACCAGTCTGTTGGCTGAAAAAAAAAGAATTGGGGTCCCAAGATCTCCATCCCATATACTTTGCCACAGAAATATATCAATATAGTTATTTATAATTAAAAAAAAAGCCCTCCTAAAATTCTTATAGATTTCCTGAGCTAAAGGTGGCCTGGGTCATAAAGTTACTTAACTTGTTTAAGCAAAAACACTGTTCAGAATTAGGGTGAAAACTGTTGCAGGAAAGGCCTAAAGCTGAGCAAAACTACAGTTCCCTATGTCCTCGCCCATCGCTCTGGCCTGAGGAGTAGGAGAAGGCAGGATCCGGCAAGTTCTTTCTTGATGGGAATTTAACAACCAGAGGCAATCCAGTAAGAGTTAGTTTTGAAAGCAAGGGGCAAAACCTCATGGTTTTGTAGTTGTGGGTTTTTGTTTGGTTGGGTTTTTTCAGCTATGTAACGGAAGTGGAGTTCAAAATAAAAATGAAGGTCAAGATTAAGAGGAGCCTCAGGGAGTGGCTCCCACGGTCTTTGACAGACCAGCTGAGAGGCCCTGGGGGCAGCCCGAGGGTCCAGCCCCTCACCTGTGATCTTCACACGGTCACCCACGACACTTCCCAAATCCCAGACTGGGAGAGACTAAGACGCACATCATATCTTCCTCGGCACCGACAAACTGTTCCTGTTGCCTTCAGTCCAGAACACTGCTGAGGTGATCAGATTTCAGGCTGAGAACAACTCAACACTTCCTGGTATCAGCCCCACAGCCTTGCAGGTTGGCGATGAGGCGCCAATGCGACTATGTGAGATGTACGTGATTTCAACAATCCTATCCTTTGATAACTTTATGGCTGGGATTGGCCGGACTGTGTTGCTGACTTTTCCCCGGTGACAGGTGGCCTCCAATGCTGATTCTAGGTCCGATCATTCTAGTTTGTTTGGTGTGGATGTGTGGGTATGTGGGGCAGAGATGTTGGGAGGGTCAAGAGGCAAGATGTGAAGACAAGTGGCCTAGACAAGTTAACAGGGCCCACACTCCACTGATGGGAGACTCAGCCAGTTAATAAGGGCCTGGACCCAATACATACATCATGCTGAGTTATCTTACACCACGAGGACAGCACCCAGCTGTGAGGTTCAGACTGGGACGTGGCTAGAAGACATTCTGAATTAAGAAGCCTGGGTTAGGTGTGCCGGGGAGCTTGGAATATTTCAGAGTAGGAGGAGGACACTGATGTCTGAGAGGATGCGAAAAGGCAGAAAGAGAGGGATTTAGGGACAGACTTTGCCAGGAGTCAAGAGATGACCAAAGCCTGGGTTACGGTATTGGGTCGATGCCAACATTCATTCCTCCTCATTCCACCCAGCATCCCCAGCCCTGCCCAGTATTCTCCTCCTTCAGCGTCCACCAGGGAGAAGGTGTAAAAACTGGGAATCCGAGTGCCCACTTTCCTGCCTCCTGTCCCCGTGTTTTTCATTACTGTTCTTCAGGAGCGGGAAACCCCAAATGCCGATCCTCAGACACGCGCCGGCTCTCTACACCAGAATCACCCAGGGGATTTATGAAAAATACAGGTTCACGAGCCTCAGCCCTCCCATGGCTGTAGGGAGGGTGTGTGTACGTTTAAAAATCTCTCTAGGTAATAGTCAGTCATTTAGGGAACTTCACAGACTCTAGTCTATTACAGGTTTGCTGTACGTTTCATACACTGATTCCTTGGATCTCATTAAACTTAAAAAAAAAAAGTCTCTCTTGGTCTTTTAAAAATTAGTGTTTTACTACTTTTCGATTTGAAGACTAATAAATGTACTTTATGGCTACCATAATAGTTCTGTAACTCTGAAAGATTGATTGAAATCATAATCTTAAAATACCAACATAATAATATTCATTCAAATTCTAAATTTTGAAGGGAAAAAGAGGCGAAAAAATCAAAGTACCATGTTTAGATGATAACACAATGGCTCACATTTAATTGCGGAAATAAAAACTCTATTTAAGTCTTTGAAATCTTTTCTCTGTCTTTCAATAATGTGACTTTTCAAATCATAGCTATTATTTTAAAACCTAATTGTCCAAAGTCCAAGGGGCTAAATTCTTAGTTAATACACATCACTCACAGCCCTTCGGGCCAATGGAGCCCACTATAGCTGGGGCTTGACACATTTAGAAGTTTCTGCCCCCTCTCTCTGACATTTTAATGCACTATCTCCATTAATGAATTTCCACATCAGTGGCTCCTTCCCCATCGGCAGAATCACGTCATACTGGCTTCAGAGGAAAATAATAGGAAAAAAGTGCTTTGCCGGCAAATAGCAACAGAGGAAATGAATTATAAATACACTTCACTAAGGAATAGTTGCTGGAAGGTGTGTGTGTATGTGGGGTACACATGAGACACAGATGTAAGTGCTATGCATGCCCAAGAGGACAGATCGATCCATCAGTGTTGTAAGTGGAGCCAGCTGTTCCATTGCTCAAACTCACAAAACATTCAGCCACTTCAACATCCATATGGTCAGGCTGCTACTGAGCAATCTACTTTATGGCTAAGACGTCATGGAATGTACTGACCCTGTTGAAGAGAGGCTAAGATTCAAAAATAATGTTAATTAAAATTCCCAACCTCCTGTTTTTACTAAAAACAAAAACATTTTGAAAGTAGTTTCAGATTCTAGCTTTTGGTATGACGTAAGGATTGAAATGTAGGTCTCCAGACTCATGGTTGTGATGTTCGGTGTAAAAATTCCCTTCCAGGCAAGAGTAATAAGACTCTCATATTGACTCACTTTTTTCAAAACTAAGAAGTTTGAGCACTTCCCTCCTTCTGGTCCACTGGGGAGCCTTCGAGGACAGCAAGAGGACAGACATCGCTTGTGTCATCGTCATGGAGGTGTATGCACTTATCCAGGTAAAAACGCCGACTTCTATTTATATTCTTGCACGATTCAGAATTCTTACTTTCACAGCTACACTCCAGTCCAAGAATGGGAAATGCTAAAGTGTTATTGGTGGGCAACTGAAGGATGAGAAGGACAGAAATTCAACCCCATCTGTGTGCCTTCAAGTAAACTGTCACTCCATCTTACAAGGCATGTGGTTCCAGAAACAAACTACTTGTGCTGCACGTGGAACCTGAGTGGGAGTGTGCAAAGCTGTTACTCCCTTCCAGGGGCAGCAAAGGCTGAGCTGAGGAAAAAAATCCAGACCTCGATGTAATAAGCAGGATCTGCACAATGACCCTGCTGAGTACTTGGGTTCTAATAGAATTGCCTTTAGACACGAGGGAGAACTAAAATTAAGAGATTTTTTTCTTTTAAGGGACAATCTATAGGGACAGCACTAGTAGAAGGAAGAGCCATAGAATAAGACAGGGCCCTGGGGTCTGCTCTGCCCTCCCTGTGACTGACTAAGTGACCTGAGCAGGTAACACTGCAGGTCTTCGTTTCCTCCACCACAACATCGAGGGGTAGGAATGGATGACATCTAACATCCTTCTAGCTCTAAAATTCTATTATTCTACAACTGAAACTCTACATCCTCTTGGACCCTATTCTTATGAAGCTATTCTTATCTTAAAGATCTGGGCCAGAACTTTGATACAAACCATCTCAAGTCACCAAAGACTTGATTAAAGTTGATGTATACAGGAGGTGCTGTGGGGGGCGGAATTCAAGGAATGAAAATCTATCCTGGCCTAAAGAGGGAGGGCTTGTCAGGCCTTCTGTGAGTTCGCTGAGGTCACGCATCATCCTTGGAGCTTACTCCCAAGAAAAAAAACTGGATAAGTCTGAAATATCCAAATCTACAAATCAGCTGTATTTGGCAGAGATGCCAACTGCTGGACACTGACAGATGCACCTAGAATGAATGAATGGATGCAAAACACACTAAATGACTGAGGGAAATTTATTTTACGAGGGTGTGTGTGCTTTAAGTACAAAGGACACTGATAGTGGACTCAGTCATTCAAAAAACACTGAAGACTACATTGTAGCCGGAATTCATGGCAACGCTTCTTTAGGAAGCTGGTGGCCAGTCTTTCCTAAACTTCTGGCCGACTTTGGCTCTCCTCCGCTCAGACCATGTCTCAGAATCCTTCCAACATGATGCTCCAGACAGCCATCAGAACGGACTGAAAGTCATCTGCCATCCCTGAACCAGGGTTTTAGTAAGATCGAATAATATTTCCAACTCTCTGTTTCTCATTACTTCAAAAGAATCCTATATGAACTAGAAATGCTATACCACTGAACATGGAAATGTGTTTTCTGAGTAAAAAGTCTACCAGAGTGTATGGGGGGTCCTGGATGGATATTATGTATAAATTGTTAATTTCAAACGACCCCCGTGGCTGAGTGGTTAAGTTCGCGCGCTCTGCTTCGGTGGCCCAGCGTTTCGCTGTTTCGGATCCTGGGTGCAGACCTAGCACCACTCATCAAGCCATGCTGAGGTGGCGTCCCACATAGCACAACCAGAGGACCTACAACTAAAATATATAACTATGTACTGGGGGGCTTTGGGGAGAAGAAGAAGAAAAAAAGAAGATTGAAAACAGATGCCAATCTGTTTGACTCAATCAAGATTGGCTCAGGTGCCAATCTTAAAAAAAAAAAAAGACTGGATATTATAACTCAGTTAATCTAGTACTTGAACACTAAGATTCACCACATTCTGTTGTAAACTCTGATACAAAATGAGGGATTCCCTTACTCAAAAGGTGAAAAAGAAAAGCAACTCATCTCTATGTTCCCTTAACTTATTCAATGGAGCAGGTGGGTTTTTCTGAAAAAAGGAATTAGTCAAACGGCTTCCAGCCAGTTAAAGCTGTGTGTTTTTTTCTCTATACCGTCTTATATTCAACTAGCTGAGGAAGCCTGAAGCATAATGGCCATAATCCTTCATTTTCACAGTGAGCCTTCTGCTTCTGTCTATGCACACACATGTATGTGCGTGCACACACACATGCACACACTCACTCACTACCTTCATCATTAATTTGTCTCTTTCAGATTCTTTTCATAGACTCTACGCCCTTTGGGGTTCTGACTTGAGAAAAAAGTCATTACATCAAACTCTGGGAATCCTGTGTTTCTGAAAGCCTTGAGCCACTTCTCCAAAAGAGACACTGACGTTTAGTGAACTGGCTTTTCAACGAGGGAAGAAAACAAAAACAAAAGCCAAAACACGAGTTTGCTGCAATGAGCTGTTAAGTAAAGCAAAAGCAAGTTGAAAATCAAATTTCTTAACCCAAAGCACTAAAACATGTAGTATACATGTTTTTTCACATTCAAGCTTCTGCTTAAAAAAAAAAAAAAGGCACAACAGGTTATGTGCATTGCAAAGGGCAAAGGAAGGAAGATTTAAAATAGAAATAAAACTCTATTTTCTTTCTTTTTTAGAAAGAACACTGTAGGCATGAAAGGCAAAATCCAGAACAAGGAGAGGGCTGCAAAGAGGAGCCTTTGGCAGGAGTGCACTGTCAGATTTACATAGAATAACTCCACCATCTTTCTTTTTCTTATTTTTAATTAAGGAGGAGGTGTCGTATTCTGAGGAAGCTATCTGGATGCTGCTGGCTGAAAGGCAGATTTGATCTTCCTGTGCTGGTTAGCTAACATTGATTTTCTGCCCCAGTGGAAGAGATTGTATGCTGATGCATGCCATTTAAATTCATTTTACACAGCTGCTTAATGTGGCTTGGCAAGGCACAGCCACACTAGCTTGTGGGTCTAAATAGGACTCCTGAGTTGGTAAAGGACAGATCCTATGGATTAGCAGCTGATGATAAATGCTTTTCTTCCCCCGCTGCCATCTTCCTACTGACTCATGAAGTGACCTTGACGGTACCACAAGAAAGGAAAAAGGAGGAAAAGATAATTTCCCCCAAATAAGTATTTACCTAATTCTCTAGTCGCTATTTCACTCTTAGGATTCTGTTTACAGAATTCTATATTTGTTAGTCCACATTTAGGACCATGTTTACAGGATTTAGAACTCTCAATTGCAAAATTATCATTTGCTCTTGCTGTCTAAATAAATGTATGCTGAATATAAAACTATTGAAAAGCTCTCTGTGTCATGTATTCATAACAAGTAGCGAAAGCAGAGTTCTCTAGGTTTCGTCTTTAAACAAAGCTAGTTGACTGCTTCATTTTATTTTTAACCAAAAATGTGGTATATTTCTACTGAAACTAACTACTGAATGTGATTCCACCTGTGTAGGATAATCTCACCATTACTACATGCAAAATCATACCAGTAATACTTTTGCTTAGTAAATCACTCAATAATAATGTACTTTAAGAGCATTTACTAACCTAAAAATGGTGACAGGCTGATATTATACAGTTTTGTAGTAGAAAAGACGAGAGACACTTTTTGTTGCTGTATGTAATTCCTGTGTTGTAATTAATAATATGGCAACACTGTTTAGAGAGAAAATTCTGTGTTGGATTATTTGGTTGTATTTTCCTGGTGACTTCAATATTCTAAAATTCCTTGGGAGAAGGAAATAGAAATCTTTGGTATGGATGTTTGCGCGGTGACGATATAAAGAAACCCCTCAGAAGTCCTGTAATAACATTAAGTCATGTCTCATGCAGGGAGACCCTCTTCCAATATGGTTCCTATGCTCTGAATTCAGGGGTGCGTGTGGGAGCAGGTCATTGTGGTGGCAGGAATGACAATAACACAGTCATCATAACAGTGCTACACGACACAAGTTCCTAGACAACACAACGACGACAATGGGGGAAATGACGCCAGAGGAGGTGATTTCCTTACTTTCACGTAGATAAAAGCTTGTCTTTCCCGCTCAGGCATGAGGGAGAGAAGCCATGCGGAAGCCGTGCAAAGACAGGGTCTGGGGGACGCATGCGGGTCCCCCACCAAACTACCACAGTTCCGCTAATAAGAGTGAGAAACAAAACAGAACGCAACAAACAAAAACCCCGAAACGAACAGAAATGAACGGAAAGACAACCCCCTCTGAGATGGCGTTCCTTCTAGGTCTTTCCCTTTCTCGTTTTGGGTGTCCCTTTTCGCAGCCAGATGGCACGGTCATTAACAGTTTAAAAAAAGGCCCAGTCCCGCAGCAAGTCAGGGGGTGTCGCTACCTACCCGTACTGGTCAGGCTGGTGCAGGACGGGAGCCTGAGAGGTGCCATAGTTGGGGTGCTGGGAAGAAAACAGGGGGCGTCCGCCAGCCCCAGACTGGCTGGGATAAGCAGGCGACCTAATGTATGGTGGCCTAAAGCAGAACAGAAGAACAACTTTGGATTTGCTCTGTAGACAAGTATGAATCCCCCTTCCATTGTTATGCCCACACAGGGGTGTGGAGGGTTACAGAATGGGGCAGAGACTCTGTACCATGCAGCTGCCCGGGAGGGACTGGATAACATTCCTTAAAAAAAAAAAAAAAAAAAAAAAGGGTGGGGGACAGGGCAAAGGAGACAGAAAAGTAAGATTGTCAGATCTCAGTTGACAGCTGTGACTTTGGTAAAGGCCGAAATATACGCTCCCCATTTAAACTCCTGGAAAGCTCAAACGGGCAGGATGTGAAGGAAGGCTCTGAAATGCTCCACTGATTAGAAATAGAAAACGAAAATGCATGGATGTGTATTTATATATTAATTTATATAAAATGAGATATAAGCTGATTCAGAAAGGAAGCACAGCAGGACTTTCTCAGCAAACAATTATGCCTTAATCTCGATGGGTATCTTCTTCCCAGATCACTATCCAAAGCTTCATCTCAAAGGCAATCAAGTACTTTCTACTTAAAAAGAAAATAACTTGTGCTTTATGAGTTGCAACCATGGACAACTCATTTAAACCTAAACGAGACCTTCCATTGGACGAGCCAAACCTGTCTTCATAGACAGGCTTATTAAAACATCCCCTAAAGCGTGTGTAGACTCGATTCAGAGGTATGCTGTTGGGGTTCAGAAGATTTTAAATAACTGTAATGTGGATGAGAGAGAATGACTGATTTTCCTTTTGATTCCTTATTATTTGGAAATGTATTATCATTTGGAGCCAATGGTGAGGCTGGAGGGACCCCTAACATGACCCAAATAGCTTTAGAGGAAAAGTAACAAAGGGACACATTTAAAAACACAGACGTACACGTACACACACACGTACACACACACAGTAGCTTTTATTTCCCTTTGACAAAAATCAGAATCTTCTCTCTTTTCTTCAGAAGATACCGTATCTTCACACATATGTTTCAATGTGCTTTGTTTTAAAACATATTTTAACATATGTTAAACATAATTTGAAACATATTTACATGTGCTTCTTTTAGAATATATTCACTTTTGCCTCATAAACTGTTAATTAAGGATAAACTTTTATACAGGCCAAGTATTTACTTCAAGAGTTAATTTTAAAAATCGGGATTAAAAACAAGTAAGTAATTGAAGCTTAAATTTTGCTCTATCAACTTAAACTTGCTGAAATATTATCTTTGCTTTATTAACTATATTTTGGTTTGGACAGATAGAGAGGTATGCCCAGAAAAATAAAATACAACATAAGAATATGCAGTGTATAAACCTCACACATATACATTTAGACAAACACACACGATACACATAGGTGCATATCCAAAGTTTCTATTTTATAAAGATTTTTGTGGTGGGGGTAAAAATGAGGGAGGTTCTTTTTCGTATTTTAGATTTTAACTAGTTTTTAGGCTTCAGAATTTGCTGTCTAAACCTCGCTGTTTTAAATGGAACCACACAGACACTCCTGATGTCACTGCCTCTGGGCTACTGGCTGCAATGACCGTTCACAGCCATTTCAAAGAAGCTTCCACAACTGACTTGCCCACCACTCAGATTCCTTCCTCAATGTTTCATAGATCACGGTCATTTCTTTCTCTGATCTTTGTGGTACAGAATATATTTAACACAAAAGGAACAGCCAAGCGAAATTACACCCTGCTGCTCTCCACCCCTGTGGGACCCAAGAGACGACGCAGCTCTGTGCCCAGCACGAGCTCACACGTCCACACACAGACCGCCCGCCCCGACGGCATACCTGCTCTGCGCCGAGTTTGCAGCGGCCTGCATCACTGCAGCAGCTGCCTCCTGAGCCTTACGGTTCACGGTTGGCATTGGTGGCCCCATTCCTGGCCCCCCCTGCTGAGACATGCCAGGAGAACTGGGGGTCATGCTGCTCATATTTCCAGGAAATGGTCTGTTCTGCATCCCCGCCGATGGCATTCGTCCCAGGGGCATAGCACCACAGGGCTGGCTTGGCCCTTGTCCATGGATCTGGTTGTTGGCATTGATGCCCATGCCGGGCCCTGGGCCACTGTAGCTTGCACTGGGCACCCCACTATACGTTGGGGGTCTGGAGTAGTTACCTAAACAAAAAGCAAACACAAATGAAAGCCTTTTACTTAATATCTGGACTTGTGAAAGCATTCACTGGAAATACTTTAGGTCCAACAATGTGATCAACACAGAATATCAGTCATTATCCTTATTAATGCTTCCCCTGTTGGCGCTGATGAGGTTGGCAGTCTCAAAATATGCTTTCTCTGCACATTCCAAAGGCAAAGAGCCACCCAGGACCACTGTAACGTGGAGGGGAATCCAGGCTAGTCATTACAACATTAAATCTACGAACAGGAATAGAACAGCGATGCCAGCATGGAGCGTAGCTTCAACACATCCAACACCTCACCTTCTTACATTTTAACCAAAATAATCATTTCCATCCCCAGTCCTTAGGTGAGCACCACTCTGAGACTGTACCAATCATCACTAGACATTCGACAGTTATGATAAAGGGTCCAGAAAGACAGTGTGTTAAAACAAAACGCACCGACGGTGAAAATTATCCTCCCAAATCCCACGGGTGGTGTCACATGGAACCTGGACATTAGTCTGGCAGTCAGTTTTACTCTGGTGTTGGGAACACTGGTGTTTTTTGCTTGAGTGCCAGATAAAGTGGCTGGCTTGTGCTTGGTGCCATGTCTTATGAGACGGTTTCAAGCACTAGTGTGATACTCCACATGGTGAGATGGTGGCACCAGGGGAGCAGGCAGGGCCTGAGACTGGGGTGAGGAACCCCAATCACACCTCCCACCCCTGCTCACACTGGGGCACACGCTCACGGAGTAGGATGGCAGCTGTAATGGCGCAAACTATTTCAATAGTTTCATTTTCTCTCCTTCCACACCTTTTACATTGATTGAGTGTACACAAATTAAATTCGAGTAAATTGAAGGCACACATAATGCCACTCCAATGACAATAATTGCAGATGATAATTGCTGAGCCATACTACGAATGAGACACGGGGTCAAGTGGTTTGCGTCAATGATTTCATTCATTTCTCCAATAACCATATGAAATATAGATACGCCCATGATGCTATTCACAAATGAAGAAAATTAACACAAGTAGGTCGGGATTCAAGCTCAAGCAAACTGATCTGAAACTCACATAATTAACCAAGAAAATCTGCTGCCTTCCAAGAAATGACTGCAGAAATAAAATAGATGTAAACAGACAAGTGTTTGTAGAATATGGATCTACGTTTCTGCATCAGTCCTTACGATTTTCTGGAAGAATCTCCTCATTCAGAGAACATCACCGTTCTAGGCACAGGGGATATAAAGTTAAATACAATCCAATTATCCAACTCCTGCACTCAAGCAGCTAACAGTCTGAGTGTGTGTTTGTCTGTGGTGTGTGTGTGTTAGAGGTGGAGGAGCGGGGGTAAGATGAGAAAAAATACAGAAGCAAAAACAAAATGATAACGCACTGTGAAAAGTGCAAGGGAATTAAGCGCAAGTCTGCGTGGGGTGGGGGATGCAGGGGGTCACCGTGGCAGGGGGGTTCAGTGGAAATTTCTTAGGTAGAGCCGCTGTTGGGCTGCAAGCTCAGGAGTCCATGTGGGCAGGCTCGGGGAGCTGGAGTGGAGCGAAGGCTCGGCATTTACCGCCTACGTGACCCCAGGTAAGTCGTTCTCATCTCTGTTTCATTCTCTTCTCTGTAAGACAGGACTAACTCTAACACTGTCTCCGTGAAGAGCTGCCAGTAGGGTTAAATGATATACTATACGTAAAGTACCCCAAACATGGGTGTACAAACGGACAAGTGTCATTGTTGGATGTGAAAAAGGCAGAAGGGTGGGGAGAGAGCACGTGAGGGAGAGGCACAGACGATGGCACAGACAGACAGACTGACATACTCAAGACAAAGTCACTGATGAGCTCCGTGGGGCTGTGAGGTGGGCACAGAGAGAAGAGGCCAGATTCAGCAGGGCCGGGGTATCAGGCTTCCAAGCTTCAGGTTTATTTTGAAGATAAGGAGGCGCTTCTCCTGGTTTTCCAGCAGAAACTGGATTTGATTAGTAACTACAGTCAATATCCAGTGTTTGCTTTTACAATGTGCTAAGCTCAGTTCCAAGTTCTCCGTACTAACTCACTTAATCCTCACATCAAGCCTAGTAAGTGGTCCCTACTATTCTAATCCTCATGTTAGAGATGAGCAACCCAAGGCACAGGATGCTGGGTAGCTTCTCCCAAGGTCACGTGGCTAACAAGTGGAGGAGCCAAGGTCTGCACCCGAGCCGTCTGAGCGCCATGCAGAGCCTGCACACCAGCACCACTGCGGCCTCGCCAATGCTCACGGAAAACCCACTGATGTAACAACACGATCATCATCGTAAAGCCAGGCTTTCTTAAGTCCACACATCCAAGGCTGCATCACCCACAAATCTGCAAGAAATCCAGACTTTTCAACCCTGACTGGGTGCTTGCTCTTTGCTAGGTGCATCCTGTGAGCTTTCTGATTTGTTGCCCTTTAAGTGTACTATTCACGGCAGGTGGTGCAGAGGTCACTGTTCACACAGACCATGGGTGGGCACACTTTCCGTAAAGGGCTGCAGAGTAAATATTTTAGGCTTTGTGGGCCAGATTGGTCACTGTCACAACTAAACTGCCACTGTAGCGCTGATGTGGCCAGAGGTGGTACAGACACAAATGGGAGTATCTGTGTGTTCCAATAAAACTTTATTTACAAACACAGGTGGCGGGCCAAAGTGGGCCATAACCTGCTGACCCTGCTATAGACCAATCTTGGGACACGCTAATAAAGTGCTCCGCCTGCACAGAAAGTGACTTGTTAAAGCCAGCAGCTTCTTTGACCGTAAATATCCACCAGAAGGCTAAAGAAAGGATGAAGAGGAATAACAGAGCGAGGCACTGGCAACCTAAGGACTGGAAAATGGAGAGGGAACAGAAGGAAGGATTTGCCGTAAATTACCTCCGGTGCCACCAAGCTGCATACGAGTCAGTCTTTGACGGCCAGCCCCTCAAATGGAACTGCTTTTTCGTGATACTCTGCCTTTGCAGAAATAATCAAACTTATACAGTTTTCAAGTACAGGGTCAAACATTCACTGTTTATCACAATTATTCACAGAGTTTCAAAGTTCTGCATAAAAAGTTCTTAAGTTGCTTCTGAATCTCCATCCCACGGGACCACACATACGGTCCCCAGTCTGTTTCCCCACCACACCATCTTGGCGTAAAGGGCACCTTATGCTGACGCCGGTTGGGAGGGACAAGAGCAGTGGGCAGGCTGCTGTGTCCGGGCTCTTCCCACACTTTCTCGAAGCACCAGTCCTCAGAACTCTTCTGTGAGCAGAATTAAGACTCCTCCCTGCCCCCTACTGACCTCACATGCCCTCATTTCCAGATTATCTGATAACATCAGTGAAATACAATGCTCCTTTTTGGCTCCTGCTTTTATTAAAAATAAATAAACTCATTCACAGTTTGAATGCAAATGAAATTAATTCACATAGTCATGCTATTACTCCCTAGCTAGTTTCCACCCTTCCCCAACACTTGGTAAGTGACTCATTTGGTGGGAAACTTTATTCAGTGAAAACATATGTACCCTTTGCTTTCGAAGGAAATGAAACAACACTTTAATCTTGTTTTAGAAAACAAGATTTAGACATGGCTATTGCAGACTATGCCCACAACACAGTTTTACTGGAGAAGGGTCCTGATTTTGGTGAACGGTGCTACTAGTTGGAACAGAGGGATGCTGTCATGCTGGGTTCTTGCGCTTTGGGTTTAACGGGCAGTCAGGGGCTCTATCTTAATGAACACCAGGAAAGACATGACTGAGATGGTCAGTTACCCGGTACCCTATGTCCATCCTTCTCATTCACGGGATGTACTGAAAAGAGACGAAGTGCGTTTCAATAGCTTTGCTCAATTCAGCAGCTGGCCTTCGTCTTACAGCAGGAAGCATTCTGCAGTGGGGTGGAGGATGCATTGGAGCTCAACAACCGTGCACACCCATGCACGCATGCACGCACTTGTACTTAGAAAGGCCCATTGAGAACCGGGCTCCCAGTCTCTTTTTCCTCAATCAGTTGGGTTGATTCCATGAATTGGCACTCAAAAGCACATGTCAAGGGAATATGCTCTAATTATAGAGGTCTCTATTTGGTAGAAGAAATACAAAGTCCCCTTTTCTTCTCCTTGAAACTTTAACGACTTTCCTCATTAAACTCACATGCCTGGATAAAAATGGTTTCTAAAGGCTGTAAGTGGCTTAAGAGGCAGCACCGGGTAAAGCACGGGCTCTAGAATCTGGGTGTGAATACTGGTCCTGACACTTCCCAGCGACATGACTTTGAGCAAGTTTATTTAATCTCTCTGAACAACAGTTTTGCCATTTGTAATGATAATAACGGGGGGTGGGGGGGAGGCAGAAAGTGACTAGTACAGTGCCAATCATAGTCACCTAAGAAATGACAGCTGCTATCACCATCATCATCAAAAACAGTCACAAAATTATCAGTAACCACTGATATGATCTTTCTCCATAATCTTTTAAAAATGTGTGGAAGGAGTGAAAAATGATTCATGCCCCCTCCAACTCTTTGTCTATGTGATAACATATCTTTCTCCCCAAAATAAATAAAAACCAAATACGTAAGCCAAGCAAAATATAAGAGGAAAAGCCAGGAATGAGAAGTGCAATCTTATTTCCATGTTTCTCTAATAGATTAGTAATTTGTTGGCACTAGCTTTGACAGAAAACAGATGGATCCAGCATTAAGCACAACGAAGGCAGCAGACGCTGGGCCAGCCCACCTCAGCTGGACGGGTCTTGCAGCCAAGTCCAAGAGCCACAGTTTTCAAGTGGGTTCATCTTGGCACACCCGCTTTGGAAAATTGGTCACCGAATGAATTTCGATTTCAACCCACCGGGAGTTATATTCAAGCACCAGATAGAGGAAGCAGGAGCTAGACTCAATTCATGTCACCATTATCATTTTAGGAAGATCACAAACAATTCTTACCTGATTCTAGAATACTTAAATCTGCTAGTTATATCAATATTTCAAGCTTACTGCTTTTATTAAATTATTAAATGTTTCCACTCACATATGAAATTTGCTTCTCAGTTTTGATCATTCAACAATTACTTTTGAACAACTATTACATGCAAGGTTCCTTATTATTCCTCTATGCTGTGGAGGGTAAAATGGTGCACAAATCATAGAAAATTTATTTTTTCCTGGGTAGGAAAAAATAAATGGATAATTAGCTATATATTATGATAAACATATTCGTTAATTAGGGCTAAATATGCATTTATCTTGTTTAGCCAATGATGTGCACCACTTTTTATAGTCATCTACTACATATTATTATTTAACGTCATGTTTATTGAGATAGAATTTACATACAATAACAACCCCATACAGACCTGTAACCACCAGCACGGTCAAGACATGGGATATTTCTCTCATGGCAACAAGCTGCCATTTTGTGGTGGATGTCGTCCCCACGCCTGGCAACCATGGACCTGATTATCTTCCTACAGCTCTGCCTTCTCCACAACGTCACATAAATAGTCACATAGCAGGCAGCCTCCTGTGTCTGGCTCCCTTCACTTAGCATCACGCCTTTGAAATTCATCCACATGGCTGCCCATATCAGTGGTGTGTCCTGTTTTGTTGCTGAGTAATATTCCATTCTGTGGACATTTAGGGGGTTTCCAATTTTTGGCAATTAGGAATAAAGCTGCTAACATTTGCACACAGGTCTTTGTGTGGACGTATGTCTCATTTCTCTGGGTAAACCCCTAGGAATGAGAATGCTGGGTT
Source organism: Equus caballus (assembly GCF_041296265.1). Taxonomy (NCBI): domain Eukaryota; kingdom Metazoa; phylum Chordata; class Mammalia; order Perissodactyla; family Equidae; genus Equus; species Equus caballus. The sequence continues at coordinate 10,853,189 of NC_091714.1, forward strand.
GTATGGCAAGTGCATGTTTAACTTTCTAAGAAACTCTACCCCAAAGTGTATGAGAGTTCTAATTGCACTACGTCCTCGATACTGCCAAGTTTAAAAAAATACTAGCCATTCCAGTAGGTGTGTAGTGGATATCATTGTGGCTTTCCCTAATCATTTTCGTTTCCCTAATGACAAATGATTTTGAGCATTTTTCAAGTGCTTATTTGCTGGTTACCATGTTTAAGTAAGATCCTTTCTGTGTTGAAAAAAAAAAGTTATATTTCAAAAACCTTCTTCCAACTCTACCTTTCTGCTCAGGCCCATCACACAGCACTGGTCTCTTAGAGGCACTGCTTTAGGAGGGTAACTGGTTGAGTCAGTAAGACCGCAAACACAGGGTCAAAATAAAGCTGACTTACCCCAAGGTGCAGTGACCCTACTATCTGTGGGACTAGAGATAATTTGTTTCATGAACTGATATATAAGGCGCCATATCTTTCCTAGGTTAACATGCATTTTAAAAAGTCTTAAAATGTGAAAGTAATAATAATATTACATAAAGCTTATAGAAGAAGAGGAAAGACCTATTACCTTACAGTATGACTTCAGCATTTCACTTTTGGTAGTTTTTTTCCACGTTACAAAAATTAACTCCTTAAAAAATTTAACTATACGGTAATGCCAGCTCAGTGCAGAACATTCTGAAGCACAGAGAGAAACAGACACAAATGAGCCTTAGCTTCACCTCCCAAAGAGAATTGTTAAGCCTTGAGTAGTCAACCCAATGGCCATCAAGCTTCAAGGCAGGGTCAAGAAGGTGCACCAGTGTCTCTGTGTCTTCATTCACTTAACTAGTTCTTAAGGGCCTCTTAAAGGCCAGCTCTGTGCTAACAGCTGGGGATTCGGCCGTGAATAAAGGCAGAGAGCTTACATTCAGGTGGCAGGATATATGCAAAGAAATAGATCTAGATGCTGTCACGTGGTGCTAAGGACCATGAAGGGAAACAAAGCAAGGAGAACTTAGAGAGCGTGGTGAGGGAGGGCGTCCCTGAGGACAGCTGCTCTGGGGAAGGGAGCCTTGTCCACATCGGCTGCCTCTCTGGGTGGCAGAAGCGCATCTCCAGAGGAACCACCATGACGGAGGCTGACACTATACACAGGCCCAGGGGCACACGGGCACACTCCAATGCCTGGATCTGACTTCAGGGCAGCGAGCGAAGGGAGCACAGGCCCTCATAGAGCAGGGGTACAACCGTCTGCTGCGTGTGACCTTCAGAAGCTACCTGTCACTCCAAAGTTCAGTTTCTTCATCTGTAAACAGGGCATCACACAAGATTATCTATCTCATATGGTTGCTGTGGGGGAAAAGTGATGATTAACAGTAACTATTGTTGGACACTGAAATGATCAGATAGAATCTGTCAAGGAACAGATGGAAATGGTTTCAATATTAAGGTAACTTTTTAATCAATGAAATTATCTTTTTAGCATATATTGTGTCACATGCCTAATTTTACTTTCATGATGCACAGATATTCAAATTTATTTCTCAAACACAGTAAAGTATAAGAAAAACTAAGTGTCGACCAAAAGAATGTAAAAAGGCATGTATTCGCTAGGCAAATTTAGTACAAAACGGTAAAATCTCTACAGTAAGAAAGGAGTCTCAGAGTCACCGATGTCACATGTCGCATGAACACCCATGTCCTCCCCGGGCTCAGAGATGCTGTGCTCCGCACATGCCCCCACACAGACGGCATGGGAACAGCGCCTCCTGGAGGGGGAGCTCTGATCTGCTTCACCTGATGGCCAAGGGACCAGCTACACTTGGAGGAACTCCTCTGAAAGGATGCTCGGTGCCACTCTTACAGGTCCCTAAGCTGTGATTCAATAGGTCATTTCTTTCCAAACAAACATTTGTAAAAGCGGCAGAGCAATGAGGCCAGGAAAAGGCACCTTGCTAAGATGTAAAGTACAGCCGTGCGCCTCATCCTGTGCTTACACACTGCTGTCCACGATTGTCACAATCAAGCCGGCATGAGAGTGAACGACAAAGTTGCAACGATGTGCGTAGTCATCAGCGAGGGGAGTGAATGTCGGCATTCTCGAGTGTGGCTGATTTTAATTAGCAACATAAAATAATTAGCTTCACACTCGTCAAAATTAAAGTTGCTTTATGTATTTTTCTTTTATTAATTTTAAGTTGATTTGTACTTTAAATTTTCCTTACTTCTTTCTTACATCCAAGTTTTGATAAAATCATGATGATTTTCAGTCTGTCCAGAAAAATGTATGCTTAAATCTTGTAACTTGAAGGCTAAATGTGAGTATCAAAAGAAGCTGCATTAACTACCTTTTGCTATAAAATGATCTACTTCAATTTCTGTTTTTTCTGTTAGCAAGATAGAGATTTAGAATATTTCTTTAACAACAAAGCAGCATAGAATACGGAATTAACACTTTTGCCTAGCACTGTCCATTTAACCATAAAATAGGGTTAACAGGAAGCTGTAAATGCACCCAGAGTATTACAACCCATTTTAAGAAGAAAATGAAATGAGTAAACTGAAGAGGGAGTGACCTGCACAGAAACCAGCCTTTGGAAGCCCAAGAACAAGATCTTGTCAATCTGCGGCCACGTCCGGGGGAAAAAAAGATGAATCCATGTGCCAGGCACACCCCGCCTCTGCAGAAGATGGCTGACTTTAGCTTAATTCGATAATAAGACTGAGGTTCTGGACTTAGAAGAGCAGAGACTGAAATCCTGGGTCACAGTGACACCAGGGTTGTCATGGGCCTATAAGGTACTCTCGAGGAGCTGGCAGGGCGCCAGTGAGTGACATTTAAATGTTATCCCTCTTGCACTGAAATAGTGGTAAGATTATCAACGTGTAATTCACTATTTTGGAACAGCATGCATTTCAATGAGATATCATTTAAAGTTCGCCTTTGCTGAATTTTTGAGAAACATATTTTAATGAATGAAGAAAGAAAGGAGACTTCAGATGGCATCTAATATACTTGAGAAAAAAACCTTAAACCCGTCTCAAAAACACCTTTTACCAAGTAATTTAGAAATAAAAGCCTCATCAGACTCACCTAGTTATAAGTCCCCTGCTTACCAAGACACACACCATACAAATTCAGGCAGAAAACCAGGGCTGCGTCAGTGCACAACCTGTGCAGCTGTATGTGGTGGCCCAGACACCACCATTCAAGTGAGTGATAACTGAGGGCTATCTAGACTCAGAATGATTGCTAGCTGCCCAAGGTAATCCTGTTTATTCAGAGCAATACTAAGGCTAGACCCTCACTTTTTGCAATTAGTGACAAATACGCAAAAAAATATTTGTGGACAGACAGAGTGACAGATGCTGTTCTAGAGAACACGAAAGCAAGTAAGATAGTCTTTGCCCTTAAGAAATATAAAGGCTATGAAGATAAAATTGATTTCAGCTCTCTTTTTTCCATACAAATTCCTTTATTGATAATTAACACATCACTTACATAATTCCTTTCGTTTTATTAAACCAAGTCCCCACGGCCCTCTCTACTTGCAAACACTTTGTAAGGGGAGTTATTATATGTGCTTGCTTGAAGGTAGTAAAGTACTATTTCAGAAAATACACTGCAATTAAACATTTTTATACATTTAGATTGGCTTCATCTCATTTGTATATTTAATAATTCAGATTTTACAGTATTAATATACATTTCTAAGATATACCCCTTCTTAACTTGGCAGGATATTTTTTTTTTAATCTCTTTAGCATTTCTGAGCCTCTATTCCTAAAACGTTCCTGCTCCTTGAAGGCAAGTAGCTTGTCTCTTGTTCCCCTGGTGGCTCACTGAAGGAATCAGCCGGCGAGGAGGGGGCACGTGGAAGGCGTGGGAAATGCCGTTAGTGACTATGTCAGTGGCCTCTAAGGTCTCCCATGGTTTGAACCCTGGCTCTGACACTTACTAGCTGTGGGATCGTGGGCAAACGACTTAACCTGCTCATTTGCAAAATGGGGATAATGTCACAGGCTTCCCGTTAAGAAAATGGGCCACGCTGTCTGAATTTGAACCCTGCCTTGACCACTGCGTATCCTGGTGAAGTTGTTACCTGCTGTTGGCCTCAGTTTCTTCCTCTGTCAAGTGGAATAATAACAGTACCTATCACACAGCACGTTGTGAGGATTAAGTGAGTTTCTTATGAGACCACTTAGAACAGGACCCGGGACACAGTAACATTTAATAAATGTTGGTTGTTATTACTAATAACAATTTTGGAGAAGCTGCTCCTGACAATAAAATGGTTGGCAAAAAGAGATAAAATATTTTCTCCTGAGAGCTCTTAAAAGCAAAATAAACCCAGAACAAAGTCATCTAGTTAGCAAGAGAAACAGCAGCCGAGACGGATGGCGTCTGTGGGTCACTGCACAAGCCAGTCTTTCCAGAGACATCAAAGCGTGTAAGACAAAGACGCAAGCTGAATATTTTACCAATAACTCTAGTAGTTAATTAAGAGAAAGAAGAGAAAGAAATACTTCATTTGGGTCCCTGTTTAAAAGGATCAGTAAGAGAAATGTGCAGGCAAGAACATTTCTGAAACTGAGCGACCCATGTTGGCAGCGTGATTTGCCGTCATGTAGTGTTTGCTGAGGAGAGGAGGACGCCAGAGGAAAGGCGACAACTCTGATCTGAACAGAGCAGCAGGGCACACACAGCATTGGGAGCAGTCAAGGAACGCAGGCGGGCACACACCTCAGTGGAATGTGCTGGAGAAGCCTCGTGGGAGAAGGAGAAAATGGCAGAGAACATGAATATGCAGGCGCCTTTTTTTCCCTAAGTTAGAAAGTGCTCAGTATGGATATTACCCTCCTTATTGTAAATGGTTTCTAATACCAGCCTAAACTCAGTATTATGCCTTAGAAAACCCCCAAACGCAAAATCTTCCTGACGATACAACCAAAACGTCACCCAGTGGATCCACGGGCAGCATTAATATCAGAGGCCCCGGAGCCGAAGTGAAATTTAGACTCATAGAACATTAGAATGAGAAGCAACTTCCAAGGTAATAGAATCTAATTTTTTCATTTTCTAGAGAAAGAGTAATTCCCAGAGAGTAAGCAGTTCTCCAAGGACACACAGCCGTTTGGAGGAGAACGCTCACAGGTTCAGTGCTTTTCCATCATGACAATGTTCAACAATTCTGGAAAACTGAGGGTTCTATTCAGAAAAGAAATCCATTCTGCAGAAATTACTTTCCTTGCCATTAACTCCTATAGTGTAAGCGTTTTCTTAGTCATTCTCAAAAGACTCATCAGATGGTCCCGGCTCCATCTTCCCTTATTACGAGAGCAGCAGAGGATGAGGTTGCAAAGTGAATGATTTAAGAGTAGAGACCCATTTCGAAAATTACACAAAGCCCTATGAGTTTTAATGGTGAAGTCCCAGACCTTCGGCCAACCCCGATTCTGGGAACAAGGCTCTGACCTTGTCTCCAATTACATTCTGAGCAAAAGTCCACATTTTCTCTGCCTATCGCAACTTATAAATTGCTTTTCCAACTTTCACTGACGTTTTCTTCTTTTCACAACAGTCAAAGAAACCCAGTTCTGAAGACACCCACCGTGCCGAGTGGGGGCCGGGGCCAGGGGCTCTCTCCCAGCTGAGACTCGCCGTCCTGCCTCTGCTCAGCCACAAGTGGCTACAGGTCACAACTCCCTGGGGCTGACAGGGGACAGGGCAGACGGTGACTGTCAGTTGGGACTTACATTCCTAGGGCTTACTGGAATTAATAACATGGAAAGCATTCATGACACGGCATAAGGGAATCAAGCAAAACACAAAGTGTACAGCCACTCTGACAACACACCTGTGGACAAAGGCAGAAAGGGCTGTGGAAAAAGCTCTTTGTTCTGGGTGTTCTAACAACTTTTCTAGTATCAGAAATAGCTGGAATGCAAACTAATGACACCATGTAAGGCAAGGAAATGATGCTACATTGGTAGTATTGCAAGCGCTTAACAGCTTTCAGGAAGCGATCTTCAAAAAACAAGATAATAGGTTCATAACTCAATTTTCAACCTGTGAAGTCCTAAACAGAAAGGAAAGCTTTTCTGAGAATCACCGGGTAAAAAGCTGAGAAGGGCTTGGGCCTCCTCACAGAACCGTCTGGTCTCGTAGGCACTCAGTGGCAGGAGAGGATCAACATGGCATGGTTCACTAAACAGACGCAAACGCCACTAAAAATAATAAGCCCTCATTTAACATAAGGAGACATGACTTTGTGGTGGAGGTGGTAAACATTTTCCTACAATTTCCTAGTGGGCATCCTCTTCACTCAGAACATTCCTGGTACTTTCAGAAGTGAGGAAACTCTGGGAATTGTGCCAGATTATCTCATCCTCTCTAAATTATCCATTAATGTCTAATTTAAATAAACAAAATATAAAGAATGTGCTAAATTCAAATGTCTTATTGCCAAAAGTGACTTAGAAAAAAATGTATATACATCGGGTTAAAAATCTTGATGTTAGGCTTCCACATGAATAAGACAAAACAGACACCAACTTCTAGGAAGGCAGAACGTAAACAGTGCATTTTGGGCAAGGTTCCACTCATTTTTCTATTCTTTCCTGATCTTCCTGTTTGAAAGACGTGTCTATTTCAGGCTTTGTCCCGTTTCTAAGAATAAGACTGGTGATGACTGGGAAAAATTTATCAGATAGAGCACTTTGAAGAGAAACCGGGAGAAGATGTAACAGGACGACATCCTTCTGAGTAGCGAGCACATTGTTATAAAGATAATTACGGAGAGAGAGACGGCAAAATCTGAATTCAGCATAACGAAACCCAAGTTTTAAAACAGAAACTTTTCGAGGAGAAGGCTTGTGTCTTTTTCTCAACAAGCATTTAGAACTACATCACAGAAACAAGGATTCACTCCTTTACTAATAACACGTGTATGAAGAGAACTTACCGCGGCGTCTGATGCCCGAATGCTTAACGAACAGCTGCCACAATTATTCTTCGCCTCACTGTGGGCAACTGAAGGACTGTGCGTTTGCATCAACCTCACAAATCTGTCAGCTTACAAATAACGGGGGTCTTAAAAGATTTTTATAAAATGAAGATCTTGAAGGACTAATTTATCAACAAAATTTCTGCAACCTACTGCGATGCATTTTGGAGAAACTTTTTTTCTTTTTTTTTACCTTGTGGTCCATACTGGCTCATCTGTGGACCGTAAGTTCCACTTGAGTTACTCTGCTGAAAGCTACTGATTCCAGGATGCATCTGGCCTCCAGGAGAAGGATGAGGTGACATGGATGGTGCTGTCTGTTGAGGTCCATATTGAGACATCTGAGGGTTTCTTTGTGTGCCTGCCATAAAACCTAAGTGGGAAATAAACGGAAATATATAAATGCAGGTGACAAAAATGGACACGGAATTGTGTGGAAGGTGAGTGGGGAGAAGGTTGGTGCTGTGGGATTCCCCGAAAGAAACATCTGAAGACACCTCAAGCCCAGTGGGGAGGGTTTGCAAGGGCCCCCCAGGGCTACCCTCGTCCTATCTCTGGAGTCTCATTAGAGATCCTGGGAGCCCAGTGGATCGTGGACTTGAACTATGGAAAGAAGAGGAAGAAAAGGCAAGCAACTTGGACCTCTCTTATGGATGAGGTCCCTATGAAAAGCAACAGTAAGAGCTGGGACCCCTGAACCGCAAGCCCTCCATTCTTGCCAGGATGGACACGATGTGCACGCCCCCTCAGAGCCTTGGCTCACTCTCTGACCTCTGGGATGCATGTCTCCGGCCACTTAAACATCCCACTCCTCTCAGGCCCAGGCCGACGCCCAGCTCTCTCCTGCACATCACTGGTTTTCTCCCCTCGAATCTCCTAGAGCAACAGTTGTTCACCTCAACTCCTAACGGCACTGCAGACCAGACCTACGAATCCCTGACTCATCCCATCCCTTACGGGTACAGTGTAAACACTGGAGGGTCTGAAGTGCACTCTGCTATTGACTTCCGCCCGCAAACTGTCCTCTGGCGCTTTCCCCAGCCCTGCCAAGGCACCACCTTCACGTCAGAAACCCCTCATGCCCGCGAGTCCTTTCTCCCTCCCTTCTTTCCTGTAGCAGCGATGGATCCATCAGCACACCCCGTGGCCTCTGCTTCTGAAGTGCCTCTCGAGCCGCTCCTCTTTGCCATCTCCACATCTACAGAAGCCTCGCCCGGCCACCCCCCTGTCCCTGCACACTGCCAGGGTCCACCTCATCTCCCTCTCAGCCTCACCTCCCCTTTTGCTCCTTTTGGTTCGCTTTTCACAAAGCTGCCAGAATTACCTTTCAGGAATAAAAAAAGGAATTAGTGCCTATCCTTCCTGCATAAAACCCTTCAAGGCTTCACACTGAAGCTGTGAAGACATGCCAACGTCTGCCTCTGGCCGGTGAAATCTTCTGTGGTCTGGTGTTGCCTTTCTTGCTTTAGCCACTTCCTACAGTTTTCGCTCCTTCTCACCACCCTCTGTGTCCACTGGCTCCTGAAAGTTCCTGGAAGGTACCAGCAAGCTCCTTCCCTCAATACAGCCTCTCTCTCCTGCTCCCTCTTCCTTCTGCCTGCTGGTCCCTTCTCGTCCTCTAGGTCCACCTCTCTGATCGCCCAACCTGAACGGGCACACTCCCTTGGTGTTTCTCACCCACTTTTCTTCACAGTTCTTTTCATAACCTGCAATTATCTTTTAAAAAAATTTTTGCCTCACTTATTATCTCTCTTCCCCACTACACATAAGCTCCAGGGGGACAAGGGTCATGTCTGTGCTCAGCGTTGCTTCTCAAACACCCAGCAGAGTGTCTGGCACATGGCAGGTATCAAAAACTCGTTTTTGAATGAATGGAGATTAAATTCCTCATGCACTCAACAGAGTGCTGAGCACAGCGTAGTAGGTGCTTGGCGGCTAGTTATTCCAAACAGATAAAGAGAATGCATCCTTAAGTTACGCACAACTATAATGTCAAGGTACATCCACGTATCAGTCGTTCAGGCAAATATAAGTGAGTACAGAGGATGAGCTGTGGAATGCTCATTTGGACAAAGAGCACCCCAAATCAAGACAGATACCTAAGAAGAAGCTAATATCATCAAACCAGCATACTAACGAAGAGCAGCGTTGAAAACCAACTCTCAGAACCCAGGAGTTGGGTTGGCGAGAGCTCACAGGCGACAGGTGAGGGCCCTAGCATGCTGAAGAGTGCAGACAGGGCAGGGGGCTGCCCACCCCAGAGGAGCTCCTTGAGCGGTAGCTTCCAGAGAGTCTCCTGAGGTGGCCAAGGCTAAGACGATGCTCGGGTCAAGGTCAGTGTAAACTTACGGAGTTAAATGGTGCAGGGCATTTACAAAGTCACGGTTTACGTTTCAGTAAGAAAAAAAAAAGGATCTTTTAACCCTGCTTGTGTCTAGAGAGACAGACATGAAATAACAGTAAGTAGAGCTGTTCCCTATTATCCTATTTCATTTATTTATAAAGATAAGCCTTATGAAATTGGGCTCAATTGGCAGCTCCCAGATATAAATCATCCTAGAAAATGTTTGCTTTTTCAAATCTGAAAACAAACAGAAATCAGAGCACTAAAATTACTATAAATGATTGCATCTTAAGATGTTACATGAAATATTTATCTAAGCCTTACTACAAAATTCTCAAGAGTTTCGTAGAGTCCTGTTTAATAAAAATGTGTTTCAATTCCGTACAGATTGTGCGGGATTTTCTTTCTCTCGGAGAATGACTGTTTTCTTCTTCTTTCATTAAGGAAGATAACACAGGTCCTTTAATGAGCATTAAATGTCACTTCAACCACGGAAGTGTCCGTGATCAGAACCTCTGATAACAGGTAGAGTACATCCTTAAGTTATTCTTGCCTCTGGGACACTTACTACAAGCTTAAGGTTTGTTCCATGAGCTCCAAGATTTACCTGGGCAAGTTATTTCTTTTTTTCCTTTTTGGCAAGGAAGATTGCCCCTGTGCTAACATCTGTGCCAATATTCCTCTATTTTATGTGGGGCACTGCCACAGCATGGATTGATGAGCAGTCCGCAGGTCCATGCCCAGGATCCGAACCTGCAAACCCTGGGCCACCAAAGTGGAGCACACAAACTTAACCACTCTGCCACCGGGCCAGCCCCATTTCTTTATTTCTATTTACTTGGTCCTTAAAAACACATACGCCGTGTTCCACTTGAACTGTCTCACTCATCACTGGCATTTTGCAGAAAATCAAGTTTGTGAAAAGGCTCTAAAAGAGGTAGAATGTTAAGGCTCATTCAAATGGAATGTGTCACAGCATCAAATTCCACAACTTAGGGACAAGGTTCTATGGGGTATGGAATCCACGTCCTTCTATGGAAATTAAAACTGGAAAGCCACCTTTTTCTCAGTGTGTGTTTGCAGTGGCACCACCTTACCAGGGCTTCTGGAAATCTTGTTTTATACGTTAGGTGAGACTCGCCCCTTCCCTGGTACCCCCAAGAGGATAACAGGAGAAGGCCCACATCACAGTCTCGTTTGTGTCACTAGCTCAGACTCTAGGAGGGGAGACAGAAATGTACACAAACAGATTGCAGAGTCTACCGAATTGATCCAACTGGCTGTGTGCCCTCGGGCCAATCATAATGTATCTGAGCCTCAGTTTCCTCATCTTAACACGAAGATGAGGATGCTGTAAGATCAGCTGAGACAACATGCGAAAGTGTTCCGTAATCTGTAATGTGACGTACAAAAGATGATAAGGATAATTTCCTGGTTTATAAACTGCCACAAGCATCTTTTAACTCCTGAATGCCCCACACATTCAGACGCAGTTTCCAGCTAGAATGACCGAGCTAGTTTTTATTTCTACATTTGTTTTTTATTTAAATATATGGAATCCACATTACTCCGGTACTTGCGTAACTGTGTTCAAATTCCAAAAGGTTAAAAAGGGTACACATATCCTCATCTCCTACCACAGAATTCCCTTTGCCAGAGGCAATTGTTTTTAATGATATTTCCAGAGATATTTTACAATTTGATTCTGTATTTCTCTTATCACGAGTAAAGTTCAACAGCTCTTTTTATTTCCTTTTCTAGAACTGTTGCCCATTTTTCTACTGGTCACTCTCTGCCTTGACTATGAAGCATTTCCTCTTGCAGACACAGCTCCTGTTAGCAAATAGTTGTATGGCTCCCTGAAGCTCTTGTGTCCGCAATCCTGTGGAAAGTGGTCTTTCGGGCTGATGAACACTGGCAGACACCAGAGACTGGCTTAGCAGGAAAGCGATATGCTGTGACTCGCATTTCTGAAAGCTAATTCTACCGTAATGTGCAGCATGAAGAAAGGACCGAAGGAGAGTCAGGCTAAAAGTTAGAAGACCAGTTAGAAGGCAGGTAAAGTGGCACATGATACATAGTCACAATTAAATGCCAGCAGTAACCCTACTCGAAAAGGCTTCCATTATGGATATAATCATATTTTTCAAAGGTTATTGGATATTGTCATAATCTAAACAAATGGATGCAAAGTCAGAAGACAGAAGTTAGCTAAAAAAGAAGTGTTTCTACTTTTCATCCTAAAGATAGAAACTCTGCATGTCTATTATTTGTTTCCTTATCTGTAAAATGGGGACAATTGATATCTACATCACTGGACTGTTGTGGGGATTAAATGAGATAATACATGCTAAACAGTTAGAGCAGTGCCTGGCACACAATAAGCTTTCAAAATCACTAGCTATTACTATTGTTACCTAGTCAAGAAGGGGAAGTGAGGGGCTGGCCCAGTGGCGCACTGGTTAAGTTTGCACGTTCCGCTCCGGTGGCCCAGGGTTCGCTGGTTCGGATCCCAGGTGCGGACATGGCACCGCTTGGCAAGCCATGCTGTGGTAGGTGTCCCACATATAAAGTAGAGGAAGGTGGGCACGGATGTTAGCTCAGGGCCAGTCTTCCTCAGCAAAAAGAGGAGGATTGGCAGCAGTTAGCTCAGGGCTAATCTTCCTCAAAAAAAGAAAAAAAAAAAGGGGAAGCAAGAGGGATAGCGTGGTATAACAGCAAGGGCTAGGAGGTTAGCCCTGGCCTTCCATCTCTGTCATGCAGAATACAGCAATTAGCCTAAACTTTCTGATCTCAGTGGGGAGGACACGCAATACTGATGGGGCACGTCTAGCCCGAGTTCTCTAGGATTCTGGCTTAAACATTCTTTTTTTTCTAGAAAAAATTTAATTCAGGTCTGTAATTCCCATGGATCTTTATTTGCGGTATTCTTTATTTTGTTATGATTTGTTTTAACCTTTGTTTTGAATCAAATAAATGCTGAAATGTTTGCAAAGACCAAATTTCAACCAAGAATTTTCTACCTATTTATGGTGACATATTTATTTGACTATATTTTGCTTCTTTTAGGAAGTTATTATAAAATGGCAGCTTGTAACATAGTTTGTGAATAGGAAAACTGACAGCTGACAGAATGAAGCTGCTTTTTTAGAAAGGTGTGAAATTCTTCTAGTTACAAGCCATTTGAGTTTCGAAAACCAAACTTTCTAGTAAGAGAAATTTACAAAGTATGAAACGAATTTCCTGTGTATTACAAAAGCATATTGAATTACTAGATGTATTATGATATTATATGCCCCAAACAAATATCTAACGAGGGAAAATTCAAACTGTGGAAAAAGTACTAAACTATATAATTATTATGTGCCTTATATAAAAGGACTTACCAAAAAATCATAGAAACTCCAGATGAAAATATTATTGGTACATTTCATCCGTGAAATAAATCCATCGAAGGTTTACATAAATTAATCTACTATTTTTGAGTCCTTCATTTCACGTGTATACACTCATAAACACTCGTGCTACCACATTCCAAAGGAAGAGAGGCACATTTCTGATATGAGAAATCAGAGCTGTCCTTTAGGAAAAAAAATAAAGAGCAAAAGCTCTGTTCTCAGAGAAACGGTAATCTAATGTAAGAGGTAACACACACACACGGTGCATCTGTCTGCAGCCAGATGTGGGTTAGAGGCTGCTTCTCCCATCCACCGTGGGGCCAACGGGCTCTCTTGTATGAAACCGTGAATGCACTTCTTGCCCTGCCTTACACGATTGTTCTGAGAGTAACAAGAAAACACGCAAAAGTGCTTTTCCAAACTGAAAAAACACCATGAAAATGCCATACGAAGGCATTATTACTATCGCCTTTCTATTGTTTTTTTGCTGAGGAAGATTTTGCCCTGAGCTAACATCCGGTGCCAATCTTCCTCTTTTTTTTTGTTTTAAAGATTGACACCTGAGCTAACGTCTGTTGCCAATCTTCTTCTTTTATGTACTTTTCTTCTTCTTCTCCCCAAAGTGCCCCCCGCACATAGTTGTATATTCTAGTTGTAGGTCCTTCTGGTTGTGTAATCTTCCTCTTGTTTTGATGGAGGAAGACTAGCCCTGAGTTCACATCTGTGCCAATCTTCCTCTATTTTGTATGCGGGATGCCACCACAGCATGGCTGACAGGTAGTGTAGGTCCATGCCTGGGATCCAAACCTGCGAACCCAGGCTCACCGAAGCGGAGCGTGTGGAACTTGATCCACTTGGCCATGGTGCCGGCCCCCTACTATCACCTTTTTAGAGATGCTTCAAGCTCTCCTTCACCGTCTGAGTTCCAGTCTAAGCTATCACACTGGCAACTCAATCTACATACTGTAATGTCACACAAACCTTCTACTGGCATGCCCCAATTTTACTCTGGCATTCATGGAATGTGGTAAGAATAACAGGGCATTAAAAAAAGTAAAAGAGGCGCTGGCCTGGTGGCATAGTGGTTAAGTTTGCATGCTCCACTTTGGTGGCCAGGGGTTTGCAGGTTCAGATCCTGGGTGTGAACCTACACACTGCTCGTCAAGCCATGCTATGGCGGCATCCCACATACAAAAGGTAGAGGAAGATGGGCACAGATGTTAGCTCAGGGCCAGTCTTCCTCAGCAAAAAGAGGAAGATTGGTAACAGATGTTAGCTCAGGGCCAATCTTCCTCACACACACACACACAAAAAGTAAAAAGATGTGGTCCTTGTCCTTGAGGAACTTAAAATTTAGTTGAGAAGAACATAAAACCTACCAAGAGGGAACAAGGACAAACTGAAATTACAAAGCAAGTGAACCAGGTACTGGGATATAAACAACGAGCGAAACAGACAGGGCGTCTGCCCTCAGGAGCTTACAGTCCAGCAGCAGAGACAGACACCTGACGAGTAACTAAACGTGGGAATATGATGAGAGTAAGAAAACGAAAGCTCAGGGGCCATGAGGGCACACGAGGAGGCCAAGCTCAGACTGGGGACGAGAAAGGTTTCCCTGAAGAAGCCCTGTTGAAGCCGAGACCTCTCTGACGTGAAGGAACAACCCAGGCCAATCTAACGAGGCCAAGACCACTTCTGAGACCCAAGGAAGACAAAAAAATGTCCGACTAGCAAAAGTGAATGCCACATGCTCCCTCCCGAAAGCTAAAGGTCCTGCCTTCAGCCAAACCCTGGTGGTCACTGTCGACTCTTTCATTTGGTCAGTTCTTTTCAATGGTTCATTTACCATTTTCCCCCTTTCTCGAAGCCCTCCTCTAGCCCAGCTCCTGTCAACAAACGACCACTCGCACCAGAGGAAAGGCAGCCTCACCTCTTCCAACGTCCTGCCTGTTACCTACGAACATCCACATCCATGCCCCATCCATCTCAGGACATCTGCTCATGTGCAAGGCTGGTACCTTCACTGATGCTCTGAATCCCATCCTTTCTCATCTCTCCACAGTCTGTCATCAGTGTGTGTTCGAAAACCAGTCACTGACTCTTGACTGCTTCACAGAATGAAGTTGAAACTTACTAGCCCCATATACAAATCTTTTCAAAGTGTGGACTGACCTATTTCTCTAGCCCCATCATGGCTACATGGCCATCATGGTGCACCCATTCCGTTTCAGTCACTCAGACACGGTCACCTCCCTGCAGGCAGCAGGTGGCTTTAAACCTGCAAGTCTTTGCCCATTCGTTCACTGAACACATTTATTGACCACCTCTCATGTTCTAGGCAACGTGCTCCTCTCTTCACTGGTCTAATAACAGCTGGCATTTATAAGCAGATACTATGTGCTCATTTAAAACTTCAAACACCTACGAAGACACTGAGGTTCACAGAGGTTAATTTGCTGAGGCCACTTTCAAACTTTTTTTTTTTTTACCACAATCCATAGCTAAGAATTATATTTTATATCATGATTCAATGTGTTTATGTGAGTATACGCGTGTTTACCTAGCCACATGTAGTATTCACACATGCACTGTATGTTTCACAAAGCAATTTCTATCCTTATTATGTGCAATACACTCTGAAATTTTACATTTTTTTCAATTAAAAAAGCCCACTAACAGGAGGCACAGTTTGAAAACAAAACACTAGATTGTGTCCTTTACGGAACACAAGGCCGCCCCCTTCCACGTGACTGATGTGCTCCTGTCCCACCTGGCCCCCTCCGGCTGCCTTCCATGGCATCCCCTGGCCGTGCAGACAAGCTCTTTGCTTCCATGCTTGGAAAGCACCACGTCTGTCAGCAGAGGTGGAGTAGTTATCACCCTGCTGTCGTGTTTTGCTGGTGTCGCTGTCTCTCCCCCGACTGTGAGCTCTGGGACTTTAAAAGCACACTCTCTCCACGTCTGTGTGCTCAGGACCCAGCGAGGTGTCCGGCACCGAAGTGGAACCAGATATATGTTTTTAACGAACAGGAAAACATCTGCATTCAGAACTCATTGACTTTTACTTTACGAAAACAGTTTAATAAACGTGACGGTCTGGCGCCTTATTTCACGGTATATTTGAGGAACCCTTTCCAGAGAAAGGGAGACAGCTATTCGAGGAAGGAACAACTGACAGCCGACAGCCGAAGGCATCCGCTTTGTCCGTCTCCACCACTGCAGATTCACGTTTTGGCTTCCCCACTTATAGTTTGGTGACTTCAGGCTGTTTAGTCAGTTTAGTTGGTGAACAGTCAAGCTTCAGGGTCCTTTCCTGAAAACTGTGGATGAGCCCTGAGCCCACCTTGTACGATTAAAGGAGAAGATGGACGGAAAGCATGTCTGCTCAGATTAGAGGCTCCGTCACTGAGAGCTATTATTATTCATACTATTTTTAATACAACCCACCATTTGCTTCCTGTCTGAATGACCTCAAGTTTCCAAGCTAGCCTCCCGTTGCCGCTCCCCTGCAAACCAGCCCCCACAGGGAAGCTGCAAAGTGCTGCAAATCCCCGGAGCGTGTTTAATTCACTGAGGTGACGAATGCCACCCCCTGTGAGCTCCTGGCAAACGGCCCGATGGCCCCGCCCAGGCAGCATGCAGCTCAGTGTCGCCATGCGTGCCTGCCACTGTACCCCCCTCCACCAGAGCCCATCACAGCAAATGGGGGGGCTCTTCTCACTCTGGTGACTCTCCAGAAACCAGTGCCCTTTCCCAGATAGCTAGTTCCAGAAAGAATCGGCCGGCCGTGTTGTTTGGCTCTGAAAAGCCAAGCTCGTCAGTTTCAGGCCGTTTAGCCAACAACGCCAGCGCTGATTAGCTGCGAGGGGCACGAGACCCACTGTGCATCCTTCCTGACCTGGCACAGGCCCCAGCGTTGCCTATTGAGAGCGAGCGAGCGAGAAATCAGGATTCCTGTCAAGGGTCTGAACGGATCCTCATGGTAAAGAGCAAGGATCTAGACTCTCCCGGGTCACAGCACCCATGACAATGACTAGCTGCGTAAACATTGATGCAACGCATGAAGCAATCCACTAGGTCTTTTTGTGGGGTTTAAAGGGAGATCAGAGGCTGAAATAAAACTATTCTCTTTTTAGCTGTAAAGAAAAACACCCAAGACCTTGGGTCAGGATCCAGGAGGATTGTCCTTCTGCTGCCAGCTTGTCACTGTGCTCTGGAGCCCATGTGACAAAAGCCCCATCTCGGCCAGGCTTGTTTTCACCATCTAGTAAGATGCGGACAGTTGCCCTAAAATTTATTACACAGGCATACAGCATGAATTTAGACATTTAATTACCATCTGATAATTTTTTTTTTTGAGGAAGATTAGCCCTGAGCTAACATCTGCCACCAATCCTCCTCTTTTTGCTGAGGAAGACTGGCCCTGAGCTAACATCCATGCCCATCTTCCTCTACTTTATACGTGGGAAGCCTACCACAGCATGGCTTGCCAAGTGGTGCACCCCTGGGATCCGAACCAGTGAACCCCAGGCTGCCGAAGCAGGGCATGCAAACTTAACCGCCATGCCACTGGGCCTGCCTGACAATTTGACAATTTTTTGAATGCCATATTCTAGGTATCCAATAGCTAAAGGTAGGACTGGCAGTGGGGTTGCCAGGACCCTGCCTGGAGTCACTCAGTCTGCACATTAAGGATTGTTTTCTTTAGGGTCAGTCTCCTACGGATATTCATATTAGTATCAATGGAAAATTCCTGGACAATCTGTTCTTACTGCATGGAAAAATAAGTCAAGTCTAGAGAAAACACTACTTCAGTTTCTACTATTGAGACCAGTATTAAAGACTAAGCCAGAGAGACATTTTTCTTAATTTTTAAAAAAATCATTTCATTGCTGTCTTGGAAAATTAGCCTACCAGAGAATTAGCATTTCTAAAATGTTTACCTACATTATTATTAGACAAGTGAGTTTTCAGGACCTTTCAAATATTTCCTTCAGCACTGTACTACTTGTGGCTTATTAAGTGGACATTTTTCCTGGTTTTAAAAAAATGCTGTATGAGTCTCTTATTTGTAAAAAAGAAACTTCTAATAGAAAAGAAAGATACAGTGTTACCATTTAAACCTTAGCAGATCAAAAAAATTTAAAGGTAACTCATTTACGTAATCGTTATAAACAAATCACATTTTCCATATAAGAGATGAAATGAAGACAGAATATTTTTATGCAGCAGGAATGAGGAAAAAGTTGGTACTGGACAAGACAGAGATATAGTTTATCTTTAGAAGTACTTCAAAAATTCTCAAAAATAGAATGAAATTGTATTTGATTGAAAAAGCAAACTTAGGCCTTAGGGCGTATTTGGGGGGACACGATATATGGGAAAACTGAGAAGAAAGCTCCACGAAGCCAAAGCGGCAATGACAGGTTGTCACAACTCCAGAACAGTCACTGATGGGTAAAGGACCATCTGATGAACCTGCATCCCCCTAAGCTGATGGGTGTTACAAAGCTGATTTAGAACGAAAGTCAAATAAATAATGAAGCAAAAATGGGAAATTTCAGAAAATTAAACTGCAAGGCTATTTTAACATGGATCTTAGCCTCCAACTGCATATCCTTTTCCTCTTCACACCAGACCACAAACTCTGTGACAGAAGCATCAGAGACTTTAACTCCTGTTGAGAAATAAAAGAGGTAAGCACAAAGCTCAGGTCATGGTTCATCCTACCCATGAAACAGAAAACAGGCGAGAAGGAGCGAGAGTGCTCAGGCTGACGCAAGAGAGCAAGAGCGCGCAGCATCCACAACACACAAGTGTGGTTTCTCCATCAGAGGTGCCTCTTCAGCAGGCAGAGCTCCAGCACCGTGAGGACACCAACAAAATACCCAAGGTTCCCCAAGCCACAAAAAAGCAAAGCACGTTCTTCCTCTGGCACATGGACAATTTATTTTCATGTTGGCATCTGTTAAAAATTCACAGAACTGCCTTGTTTCTTCAAGCCTGTTCCCCCCATGTGTGAAATAATGGTCACACGCTGTACCACCTCAACAGAGAGCCTTTGACGGTAGAGACAGGCAGAGTGATTTCTCATCGCAAATAGGTGTCAGATTCCCATTTGGAGAGAAAAATAGATTTTTAAGAATATTCTTGTTACATTCTACTGTCTTCAGTGTTTATTTGCTGCCTGCTTCTCTTCACAACAGGAAGTGCTGTTGGGAAGACAGAAGCTAATGACCCATTCAGGGCTGTCACCCAGGCCCCCCAGTGCTCTCCCAGCTGTGCTACCAGGTTAACTGGCACGAGTGCTCCCTCTTGCTTCCCGGAATGCCACTACCGTGCCCTGTATTCAGAGGCACAGATGAGAGCATCTCAGTTCTCCCCATGCACCCCTACAAAACCCTCTCAGCCAGTGACATCATCTACAACTGGGAAAATCAGAGTCAGGGGAGAGAGCAGACTGATGACCCGGATGGCAGGTGGGGGCAAGCTCTCCATCCTTTCCTTACACAGATCTTTTGAGCTTGAGCTGCAAAAGTCCGCTTCAGTGCTGAGGGCAAAGACAAGTGCATGTATGTTACCATGCACTCAGAAGCAGAAAAACTCCACGTGAAGGCTTTCGCCCTGGGTCTCACTGAGCCATCTGTGCCCGATGCTGACGCTTATTGCTGATATTTGCACAGTGCTTTGCGATGTATACAAAGTTGCATGTGATCTGGGCAACAAATCCTGGGACACTCTGATTCTCATTTTACATACGAGGAAGCGGGATTTAATTAATTGTCCAAGGTCACAAAACTAATTAGTGGCAAAGCCTGCACTGAAACCTAGATTTTTTGGTTCCAAACTCCCTGAAGATTAAAACAAGAAAAAAGCACGTACTATAGGTGGCACTGGAGTTCTGAAACTGAACAAGGCCGCAGGGGCCCTGCCCTCCCAGAGCTCTAGCTGGGGAGAGAGGTCGGCTGTGACTCCCAGCAATGGGGCCCGAGGACGGCCAGACTGCAGCGGGAGGGTGCCGGGCCTGTGGGGGCAGCACCGGGCCCAGGAATGCTTCATTCATGTGGTCACTCAGCAAACAGGGACTCAGGGACCTACTAGCTGCCAGGCTATGGAGGACACGAAGGATTAGTAAAGACAGGCAAGGGAACCCCAAGCCAGGGTGATGGTGGGGTTGAGGTGTGGGTGGCAAAAGTGTTGGCGAGAAGAGTTTATAGAAACATCCCCAAAGAGGTTCAGTGTGGCGGGAGACTGTGTGAGCCAGTGGTGTGACGAGGGGTGAGACCGGAAAAGGAGGCCAGGGAGAGATAAGAAAGGGCCTCCAACCCGAGCAAGTCATGCAGTCTTTCCCCAAAGGCAATGGGACACTCTTGAAGGCTTCTACGAAGGGAACTACATGACCTAAGCAGACCACTCTGGATGCAGCATGGATGGTGGACTGGAAGGGAGCAAAGCGGAGACAGGAAGAATAGCTGGGAGGCTGAGCAGGTACCTAGGTGGCCTGGACGAGGGGAGTGACAGTGGACACCAAGAAAGGGGGATGTGTGGAAGACATCACAGAGGTAGAGTTGGCAGAACGTGATGCCTAGTAGGAGGCAGATGGGCGAGAAAAAGGCAACAAGGATGCCTTCTGGCTTTCTGGCTTCGGGAACTAGGCAGACAATGGTCTTTCACTGAGGTATGGATTCCACAGGGCACAGGAGGAAATATGCTGTTATAGCTAAGTGCGTGCAATACACAATGTTGAATTTACCCAAGATCCAGATGTTCTCAAATACTTTCACTGAAGAATAATGAGCCAATTATAAATGAGTGTTAACTATTAAAAGCAAGCTTTAATTGGCAATTCAAAAGAAATTACTGCATGTAACAAAAGTAACAAAACTATGCTTCTTTGAAAATATTCTAAAATTCAGACTGACGGGTCTTCAATGAATATAAATTGACTTTTATTGTATGTGATACTTGTTTTCCCAGTTTCTGGTGAACAGGTCTCTGGATAGTAAACTTAATAGGAATTTAATGATAACCCTAATACATACAAGACCTGTACTGCTATTTCCTTCATTACTCACTAGCTTTGGCTTGGTCCACAACCCAGCCCAGAGGCAGAGTTTTGAGGCTAAAGAAATTAGAAACAGCTTTCTAGATATTCTCTCTTGTACATAACCTCCCATTTGAGTTTATTTTCATCTACCATGGATTATAAAAAAGGGATCCTCAATTAAGAGCAGAGGCTAAATTAATTGCATCTGGGGGTGGGGGTAGACCACCGTTAATGCCTTAACACGTTGATCCCCTATACTTACACAGCAATACAGGAAGAAAGCGATGTATTTTCTCTTTTTGACAATATCCTCATGCTGAAAGGCAGCATCATTTTATATTTAATAGGCTCACAATATAAATATGTATGTTTATATGCAAGGGTAATTAGAAAGGTAGATTAAGAGAACATTTTCTGACAACCAGGGAACCCCATGAAACATTTCAGCATCTGCAGATTTACTATCATACTTAAAACTAAGAATCCAGTAGAAAGAGGAACAAGAGAGTTTCTGTAGTTCGCAAAAACAGAAAAACAAACTTAAATCCTACTTCCAACTCCTTAATGATTATCTTGGTGGTCTCCTTCATTTCTGTATGAACTCACTAATCTGTTCTTGACAACTGAGGAGTTAGCTCAATTCAGATATTCAAAAATAACTTTTAAAATTTGAAAACTAATTTTTGGTGTAAATATCACTATGAAACCAGCTGGTAGCATTAAACACACTTCAAAATTTTTACTTATTTCCATCTAAATATTTCTGGGTTATAAGGTGTACGCTCTAGGTGGGGTTGGGGGAGGCAGCCTCTGGACAATTCCTTTATAAAGTGCCAGGCTCCAGGTGTGAGGACACCAGCTCCGTGTCCATACACACATGGTGTCCATATGGTTGTAGAAATGTGTCTGGGAAAAATGGAGGGCAGAAGAAGTAGCTTTACTTTGGTGCAAGATCAAAACACCTACAGTGTTTCAAGAGAGAGAAATACTCTACGCTACAGCAAATGACCTATAATGGTAAAACTGAAAACTGACTCATTAATATGGTAAGCTTTCTTAATTTCAGAACAGGAAATACTTCATTCTTTGGTTGTTCTGTGCTCTGAAAAGATTTGAAACTTCTGACTAGCAGTGAAGGCTGCATTATTTTCCGTTGTCCAGCTCAATCCTTGTTGAACATCTATTAGATGGGAGGCTCTGTTGCAGACATGGGGATGCAGAGCTTCAATAAGATTTAGTTCTGGCCTCAAGAGTCCAGTCTAATTTATAGTAACACACTGGATTTATGTTAAGAGATCTCTTTTCTTGCTGTTGACATTAAAAAGTAAGAGAAAGACTCACCCTAAGCAAATAGGATGTGCCTAGAAATTTGGTGAGGAATTCTATTCAGATTTTGCAAAGAAACTAAAATACACCATCACAGTGGGAATAAAATTATACCAAGGCAGTTAACATTTGGGATTAATAACAGAAGGAAAAAAATAAGAATAATGAAGACATATTCTATTCAATCACCTACATAAAATATGTAAGTTTGAAACCTCATACTTTTTTTTGGTGAGGAAGATTGGCCCTAACATCTGTTGCCAGTCTTCCTCTTTTTGCTTGAGGAAGATTGTCACTGAGCTGACATCTATACCAGTCTTCCTCCATTTTGTATGTGGGATGCTGCCACAGCATGCCTTGATGAGTGGTGTGTAGGTCCGTACCTGGGATCTGAACCAATGAACCCTGGGCCACCGAAGCAGAGGGTACAAACTCAACCACTTCGGCCACTAGGCTGGCCCCATGAAACCTCACACTTTCGAAATGTAGAAATTCTGACTCACCTTTTCATGGCAGCACACAAAGAGAACATCTACGTGCCTGACTGTGCCCCATCTGCTGCACACTTTTTCTGGATAATGGTACTATTTATATTTATAAATATAACGGAGCTACTGATAAGTACCACCGTGAAGATCAGATTCCAAAGAGGAGAATTTTGTGATTCTTTTTGACGTATAGCTGTTGAAGAATCCTAAGTTTGGCTGGATTAAATACTCGAGCTGTATAAAGCTGCAAAATTTTGTTATTTTCTCCTTGTCCTGCAACTACAGGGTAAATACATGGCTCGTCTGGTTTGCCTAATTTGGGTACCACTGACACAGGAAAAGCCATTCTCAGCCAGGTTACGGTGAGCCTGTACACTTTGACCACAGCTTGGTTTAAACAGTAGAAAGAAAGAAAAAAAGGTCATCATGTCAGTGGACAAAAATGAAGGCTGGGGAGGGGGCTGACGCTATTCAATAATTCTGGAAGATTCCACCCAGGATACCTTCTGTACAGATCTGACGGTCACAGAATGGTGCCAAAGAAGTGCCTCCAGCAACAGAATACATTTTCTAGCACATCACAGTCCTGCAGCAGCATCGTTCTGCTCACAGCCCGTGTCCAAAAGGGAAAGTTCTCAGTGGTTCTGCTTTCGGCATATCTCAAGGACTAATTAAATCCTCATTACTACCTTCTAATTATTCAGATACTATGGGATTACACTAAGGAAGTCCCTGCTGGCCCGCCAGATGAAAAGGGTTAAATAAGCTATGTTGATTTTCAGAATCCAGATCGAGTTCAGACCTTCAGAAAACCACCGGCATTAACATGAATATTTAACTAGACACCACTGTGAAAATTAAAAGGGAATTCAATTAAAAGGTTTTCAAAAAATTAATTCTGACCTCTCTACATCTGTCCAAATAAATAAGCCTTCTTGAAACGTTTTCACCTAATTGCTAATCCAATAAACTAGAAGGGCATTTGCTAGTTTCATTAAGCTTAACATTTTACAGGGGTTAAAAATGCGATCATTTTGATGTTAATAATAATTATACTTATTTATCTACTCAAATGACTATCCCGTATTCCCTCCAAGCCCTCTTGGAAAACAGGACAACACGTTAATAAGCTGTTTCCTATTGCTCTTTTCAAATTTAAAATATATATGTTAAAGATTAAAAAATAAGGATGAAACTAACCTAAACTTGTTAGCTACAATTTTCTTGCAAAATATATTTCAGTATTTTAGTCTTATTTTAACTGCTCCTCCAGTGCCTTAGGTAGCATAATTTATACTACTTGACTTTTTTGGTGAAACGCTTTAACAGCAATTCTGCATGTCATTATCTGAGCTCTAGATAGAGAAGATTTGGTTCAAAATATAAACCAATGACAAATATATTACAGAACATGAAACTGAAGTTTCAGCCTTTTTTCTTTTAAACTTATATCAGTAATGAAGAAGTTAAGACCAAAGAATTTGAACTAATTTTCTTTATTCAGTTAGTATGATGTTTCAGCACAACAAAATATGTAAACAGGAGAGTCCCAAATCAAGCTTTATATTGAAAGGTAGGTGGAAATGTAGAGGACACCACTACACCAGAATAAAGAGGCCAATAAATACCTAAAGTGGTTCCCTTCTTTTTGTAACCTATGACGGTCACGTCCACGTTTATTTGCACATACACCTTTCATATATGGAAAATATAAAATTATAGAAACTCAGTTATTTTCGCCTACATACGATGTGGGGAAATGGATTTGTGACTGACGTCCTTTGACAAACTTGACACCAGAACCACCGGACAAAGAGGGTCTTGAACTGGAGATGGGGGGTGGGGCTCTGCAGGGCGGGAGAGCCACTGTTCCTGATGTCCTGGCAGAGCGCTGACTCTGCACTCAGTGTGGGAAGAGGAGGTGTCCTTGTGATTGCCAGTGTGGCTCAGGTCCCGGGACAGCCTCAGCTTTGCAAAATTCTCTTAAATAGATTATATAGTTCATTAATAAACGTTCTTCCTGAGTGGGGATACAAGGACCAAGAAGGCAGGAAGGAAGGCCATGCTCAAGAGTTCAGCTTCTCGAGCCTGGAGGGACCTAGGCTCCAGAGTAGTAAGCTACCACCAGTGTCCCCCATTAGGACTTTGGGGAGGACCCAGAAAACCGCACCTCTGAACAGGAGCAGGCTGCCCCTCTTGCTTTGTGCAGTTGTCTCTGAGCAGCTGTGTGTTCTTTGCCTTAAAGAAAGCCTATCTCCTATGGATACTCTAAAGAAAACGGGTACAATTGTGGAATCTTACTCTCATATTTTAATTATTAAAACAAAGGAAGCGTAAAAAGAACTGTTCAGCTTGGTTGTTTTAGCACTCAGCAATAGAGAAGCTATTTTCTTATCTTGTCCACCAACGTCCATAGCTTCTGAGAAACAATAAATTTTTTTAGTAAGATGCTATTTCACCAATATGTATTTTCTCCTCTCTGCTTCTCTGATCACATCCCTAAATAAGGGGGGAAATACATCAATTATAAAGGTATACATAGAGTTAAGTTACTCTTCAATACACGCTAGTCAAATTGGAGAATTTTCTAGCAAGTGTTTTCTTGGATCTACCTTGCACTGTATACACTGTTGGCACATGCCAAATGATGGTAAAACAAACAAGAAAAGTGTTTTTATTAGTTTCAAAGCATTAAAATGACTGTGTTGTTTGTCCTTAAAACACTTGATCAAATGTCATTAGGAACTAACATCTCTTCCTAGATTTTAACAAAAAACAAAGCCATTGTTTTAAAGTCCTTGCTACCCAATTTTAGAGGAAATTTAACTCATGCATGACAAAGCATCATCTAACAGACATTCTGAAATATGAACTTTTCCTTTTCAGGAGGTTGTCCAACCAACAGAAGCCACCAAAGGATGCACAGAATGTCTCCAGCACAGTCTTTCAGAGGAAGTCGGGGAACATGTTTATAAAACTCAATTCACATTTAGCAAATTATAGAATTTATATTTGCTATTTGAAGGAAACGGTTATTATAACTACCCAGATTGTTATGTATCCATTATCAGTTACCAAAATCTCACTACGTGTAACAAAGATAATCAGAGGGAAAAAAATAACAAACAAATCTACACAGCAGTTTCCATGCAGTGACACTTGAGGAAAACTCTAGATTTTGCCTTGTAAATGTATTTGTATTAAGTTAAAAGTTTAATTTAACTGCGTTTCCTCATTGTCATCTCATCCTTCACATTTGGTTTTCTACATTTTCAAATGTCTTAAACACTCATCAGCTGGAAGGAGTTAGCTGAGATGTTGTTGGAGGATCTGGGGGAAATTTCTATTGTTTAGTTGTTCGTAATGAAGGTTAGAACTGTAAGACTTCCAAATAAGGTAGCTCTTATCTTTTAATGCTGGCGAAAGAAGCAGACTTCTTTCAGTGAGAATAATGTTATAGGGTTTTGGTGAGGATTAAAGGAAATAACAAACATCTTCATCTTAGCTCTGGGTCTGGCCTGAGTAGGCTTTCCATGTAGGAGAATCTCTTTTATCTTTTTTTCTCTACTTCCCTGACACAGCAACACAATGCAGGTACAACCCATGGGCAAGAAAAGGAATTTGGGGAGAATTCCCCCTTGCTTGGTCTTACTGCACCCTCCATGAACTCTGCAATGTCTTCCAGGCGACCTGAGCCATACAAGCAGTTAACAGAACAAGCAATTGACAGAGAGGATGCGAGACACAAGATCGGTTTATAGGAGGTCACAGTGGAAAGTTTAGAGAAACAAATGCACAAGCACACAATTCTTAAAATACATTATAGTATCCTTATAAGGCAGTAGTTCTCAAAGTATGGTCCTCAGATTGGCCGCACCAGCAATACCTGGAAACTGGTCAGAAATGTAGATTTTAAGTGCCCCACTTCAGACCCACTGAATCAGAAATCTTGGGGTGGCCCAGCAATCTGTTTTATCAAGTTCTCTGGGTGATTTTCATGCACCCTAAAGCTGGAAAACTATTAACTATTCCATTATTAAAACATACTGTAGTATCTATGAGAGAATGAAAGTGTTAACTACACATTAAGTTATAATAAAAAGTTAAATATAAAAAGGTATTAGAAAATGAAAATTTCGTTTTATTCCACTAAACATTCATTTCAACACGATGTGTAGAGAAGGCAAATGCACCCTTTCACTGGCGGTACTTTCTCAATGACGTGCTGCTGAGTTCTTACGACGTAGAACAACGGAAACCTTGTAATTCTAACTAGAAGCAAATCATCATCTGCACAATCACATAGAAACCATTATAAACATTAGGGGCCAGGAACTTTCAAATATCAGCTACCAAGCTAGCAGCTTCTGGCTTCTGGGCGAGTGTGAGAGAGGAAGGTCAGGGAAGGAAAGTGGCATGTTCCATGGGGTGGGATGGGCAGGCCTTGACCCACAGACAGTGGGAAGTGACGTGGCAGAGCCGTAGAAGGTGCTTGTAAACCCCAGCCTACACTAATCTGGATTAAAATCATCACCACCACCACTGACAACAAAAGTAGCTTTACTACTGAAGAAGAGAAAGAAGACACAGGTAAACAAATGAAGGCCAAAGGCCTCAACTAAGGCAATAACAATATACGGGGGTCACCATGCAGAACTAGCTAAAAGTCAAAGAGTTTGCAGATGTGGGAGGACCTGAACATTCAAGGGCTTCAGGAAAAGCCCATGTTCTCTTTTGTGGCCTTGGCACTAACTAGCCTCTGAGAATGAGGAAGTCACATAGAACCTACATGGTCCCGTTTCGTTAAAGTTGAGGTGACTGGATGTACAATCTTTCAGGTGACTCCAGTTCTAAGATCCTGCAATTTTATAATACAAGATCTTATGATGTGTTTAAATCTTTACTATTAAACATCATGGGACAAGTAATTGATGAAAACAGCAAAACATGCACACACACTCTTAACACTTTCCTTCATTAGGGCCAATATACAAATCAAATCATTAATAGCCATTTTTGCCCAGCTAGATCAAATATCATACTGTAGCCATGTATAAATTATGCCTCACGGTGCTATGTGGACATATCTATTCTTTGGGTCTTGAACTGTGCTTTGGAAAAACTTCACCCAATCTGCAAGAAAGCATCCTTCTTTTCCGTATTTGTTGTTACATGTAGGTTCCTGTTTATTTTGTTCATCTGATGAGGAAACATAATATCCTTTAAAAAAATTATTTATAAGGAGACGCATAGGTAAGCAAATTCATATAAGCCTTATACACTCAAAACACAAAGGTATGTAAGACATGAACTGAAGACTGACCTCTTTCCTGTGGCATTGGTGACTGGCTCAAGGCGGGATGGGAGCTGGATTCTGACTGGCTCCCGGGTGGCTGGGGAGGCATCTGACTGCCTGTAAAACACAGGAGGAAAGGTGGGGATGGGGAACCCTTTGCATTAATACTGCAATTATACAAGGCCAAAACACGGTTACATTCACTTAACCTTTATGATCACAAAAGGTGCAGCCGCACACAGAAGACATAGCTTGAAAGTGTGATATTTGACCCTTTTTTGGTAAAACGAAGAGGAAACATGCATAAACACATTTAGCAGACGAGCTCCTGAAAAGCTCAATTTCTTACTGAATGAATTCCCAAACTCACAGACAAATCGGTTAGTAGCTGAAATCTCCTGCCACACACTTCTTCAGTGCATTTAACAAAATCCACGGCTGATGAACTGAACTTGTCCTCTGAGTTTAAACGAGGCTTCAAGTGGGCAGGCAGAGTGGCCAACAACTTTCCATTGCTAATATTTATTCAATGTAGTAATAGCGATTGATTTCTAAAACATCTTTATAATTAGTTAGAGATTTAACATAAACCTAGGAGAAGACCTTCATTAAAAAGCATAAGACATTCTACTATAAACTGGAGTGTATATTACCACTAAAGAAGGAAATTCATTTTGCATCTCTTTTGATTGTTACTGCTAATAAAGCAACAGCATCTACTTAGCATCCACCTGATTTCCATTGATTTAAGGCAGCTCAGTTTGTCTTTTCAAACTATAACGTAAGCTCCTTGAGACAGGAATCATGTCTTACTCTAATCCCTCCACTGGCATAACAAATATTTAATAAATCTTTATTTAATGGTCCTTAATCTGAAAACATGAATTAAAGGGAAAAAACTCTTCTTATTTTATTAATTAAAGAGAGACAATGAATTCTGTGAAGGCAGGAGATAGGCTTTTGAAATTTAAGAACCATCAGAGGTACGTGATGATCTCAACTCACTTTCTGGCTCAGAGGTTGAAATGCATTTCTAAGACTAAAAATATTATAGAATTAAAATGGCAGTTGAACTTAGCAGAATCCTCAAGGCATTAGCTCTCCTGGCATGAGGACCATGCTATTTTATCTCCTAACCTCCCCCTTTGCTAAAATAAATTACAAAGACAGAAACGTACACACACGCAAGCATATACGTCTCTCCCCGCACAGTCCTCTGGCGTGGCAGTCTGCGATCGTGCCAGACAGGTCAAACTAACTGCTTTGACCCCATAGGCCCTACTCTTCTATAGTTGGGAATATGGCTAAAAAGAAGCACAAGTGAATAGAGAAGGACATTAATGCACAGAAGATTACTACCAATTCCCCAGGTGCAGGTCATCATGCACAGCCTGGCGTTTTACCCGGAACAGCAGTCCTCTGGTGTTTCTAGCCAACAGCATCTCTGTTAGGCCAGGCAGCCTGAGAGCAGAGCAGGAAGAGCACTGTCCCCGGGCTCTCTCAGGACTGTCACTCCTTACTAACTCTAACAACGGTTGTCTGTGACAGCCGTGGAGGCACAAAGGTGATTTTACATCCATTTGGATAACAGGTGTAAAAAGTGGTTAAAATATAACATAAAACACTCTCGAATTGTTTTGGGGAGTTTAGGCTTCTTACTTTTAGAAAAACTTATGAATGTATTTCTGAGTGCTCCTGGGTTCAATGGCCATTCTTATTTCAGATAAAAACCTGAATTTATAGACACTGAGAAAGGTTGTGCTGTGAAAGCACTAGGAGTTGCTCTTAAGTTAGAGCAACACCCAGGAGAATAAAAAACAAACAGTACAGACTTTGGTTAACCATTCATTTACTCTTCGACATGTGTAATAAATTAGGATTAGTACCAAATAATTAAATGTAAAGTAAAAGACACAACATTCTGGATGAAAACAATTTCAAGGGTAAACACTGGTCATCCACTTGGCTACAGATACACAAAGTTGCTGTGTGTCCACTCAGGGTCACATGCTTCCTGTGAAATGCCCCAAGGCCCCCGATCTGCAGTCCATTTAGAAATTTACAGCACTCTGCAGCCAAATCCTGACTTTGTAAAATGTCACTGGGGAACTGGCTGCGCTAAGACGGTAAGTGCTTACATTATAATGATTGTTTCTGCATGACAGGCTGGATTCACAGACTCGTCACAGCCCAAACGAACAGCAATGCTCCGTTAACACAGGACGCCACTGCTTACACTAGGCACGCCCAAGGCACTGCTCTCAGACGCTTTATTTCAAGTAAAAATAAAAAAGGCTGTAAGAAACCCATCTCGTGAATTCACAATACTGGCTGTCTGGCACAATTCTAAAACAGGCATCTCTCTAAAGCAACGAGAAAATTCACTTATTAAATCCATCCTTTAAAGAAACAAACAAGAGCCTTTTCATGGTAAAGACAGATTTGCCCAACCTGTTTTAAATTCTCCATTTGCTTTTATTCCCATCTTTCCATTGACAGTTTCTTTCTTTTTTTTTTTTTTTTTGAGGAAGATTAGCCCTGAGCTAAATACTGTCCTCCTCTTTTTGCTGAGGAAGCCAGGCCCTGAGCTAACATCCGTGCCCATCTTCCTCTACTTTATATGTGGGATGCCTACCACAGTATGGCCTGCTAAGTGGTGCCATGTCCGCACCCAGGATCCGAATCGGTGAACCCCGGGCCGCCAAGAAGCGGAACGTGCGAACTTAACCGCTGTGCCACTGGGCTGGCCCTGACAGTTTCATAGTTACTAAGAAATAACTTCACCTCCATAAGCACAATATGGGCACAGTCACAGCAGATGATGAATCAGAAAATACGCTTGAGAAATATAATACAGAAGACTCATTTGTGTCCACGGTCTGTATAAAGATGTCGATTCAGAATTAAGTAAACACCTTCAAGCCCATGGATTTTTATACGACGTATGTCTATCATAGGTAAAACCTTTTAAACACAGTTTGGTAATTATTTTAAGAGAATGTTGCCATGCATAGTGAACAAACCAATTTTATGAGCAGGCTTTAACACTAAAACTGAGTTTTTAAAGAAAGCCCCAGGTTCCCCCTCGTCTACGTCTAGAATGATGCAAGTGCACTGGAAAAAAAATGACAACAGGAAAAAAATACGCTGTGAGCTAAATTCCACCACTTTCCACCTATGCAT
Organism: Equus caballus; assembly: GCF_041296265.1. Taxonomy (NCBI): domain Eukaryota; kingdom Metazoa; phylum Chordata; class Mammalia; order Perissodactyla; family Equidae; genus Equus; species Equus caballus. The sequence continues at coordinate 10,884,262 of NC_091714.1, forward strand.
TTATTCTCCAATGACCATGCACACAATATTGTGCAAGATTTTGGTGCAACAAACCAAAAACGAAGCATTAGAAAGTCATGTGAATTTCTACTTTTGCTGACTTAAAACTCTCAGCACAAGTCTATACCATGATTTTTTATGAAAAACTTTTATTTTTCATTAACTTTAGACGTAGACGCAAGTAATAAAACCAGTACAAGGAGCTCCCTTCTATCCCTTAGCGCACTTCCCTAATGTGCATGGAACCATAACATAATTATCAAGAGGAACTTCACATGGTACATTATTAACTTAAGATCTTATTTGCCTTTCACCATTATTCCACCTAATGTCTTTTTCTGGTCTAGGATCTCACGTTGCATTTAGTTCTTATTTCTCCTTAGTTTCCTCTAGCCTATAAAAAATCCTCCGTCCTTCCTTATATTTTATGCCTTGACACTTGTGAAGAGTGCTATCCATTACATTGCAGAACATTGCCCAACTTGGTTTAGTCTGCTATTTTTTCATGATTGAAATGAGGTTAGGCATTCTGGGGAAGTGCACCACAAAAACGTCACGCCCTTCTCAGTTCATTCTATTAAGGGTCCATGACATGGACGTTTCGTTTCCGGTGACGGTTCCCAGATGACTTGGGAAAGCTGGTGCCTACTGAGGTCCTCCAACAGAGTTACTCTTTTGCCCTTTTTAGTTGATAAATATCTTAGGGGAAATATTTGACACTATGCAAATCCTGTGTCTCCTTAAACTTGTACCCACTAATTTTAGCATCCATTAGAGAATCTTGTCTGCAACATTTACTACAGTGGTGTTTGCTAATGGTCACTCTTTATTTCCGTTTCCTTCCACATTTACTAACGGGAATCTATTGTGAGGAAGAACTCTCTCTTCTTCCCCATTTGCTTATGTATTTATTAGACGATTTCCATCCATATGGACTCACTGTGGCAGACTTTCTGTAGGCTGACCACCAATGAGTTACATTCTTGTGTAATTCCCACCTCTTGACTGAGGGCAGAACCTATGACTTGACCTCTAACAAAAGGATGGAATATCACTCCTAAAATTATGTTACATGGCAAAGTTAAAGGAATTTTGCAGATGTAATTAAAGTCCTTAATCTACTGACTTTGAAGTCATCAAAAAGGAGATGATCCTGTGTAGGCCTGACTTTAAAAGAGGAGCTAGGACTTCTCAGAGCTGACAGATGCTCCTGATGGCCTTGAAGAAGTAAGCTTCCACAATGAGGTTCAGGCAGCCCCAGGACCTGGCAGCTCACTTCTTCCAACAACCTGAATGAGACTGGAAGCAGATTCTGCCCCGGTTTAACCTCCAGATGAGAACACAGACCATCCAACACTTCAACTGCAGCTTTGTGAGACCTTGAGCAGAGGACCTGGCCAAGCTGTGCCTGGACTCCTGGGCAGGAAAACTGTGAGATGATAAATGTGTGTTGTTTAAAGCTGCTAAGTTTGCAGTAATTTGTTACAAGAACAGAAAATGAATACACTTGGGTATTTGTTTTATTCTACGGGTTAAAATCCAGCACTAACGTTATTTTGTTGCTCAAACTGCTCCAGCTTTGGCCATTAGAAGCACCTTCAAATCCTTCTTTTTTGGAACCACAAGATACTCCAGGATCATCTCGTATTTGTCCTGTCATCAACCACTTCTAGGAGCCCTGGTTCTTTTATTAGAAAATGGTCCTCAGACTAAGATTGAGGCGCTAGGTCTGCTCATTATTCCTGGGGTGTTCTCGCTTCTAAGCCCCCTCAGTGCACAGAGGGAGGAGATATACAGATGTGCACTAACCCATCCGTATACACACATCTCTATTTCGATACTTGTGTGCGTGCGTGAGTTTATGCAACTACCTCTCATTCCAACCCAAAACTAGAGGGTACATTTCCGCCCTCGTCTTCCTTATTTACAACTTCTTTCCCCAACAGTACAACACCCAATTCTCATTAAATCAATTTACTTATTTGCTCAATTCTATTATATATACAAAGTAACTTCAGAATTACTGAGCTACATCCTTGTGAAAAACAGACCCACATCAGGGTTTGTATTCCATTTGAGTTCCCCCCACATCCCGACTGGCCTTCACTGTTTTGATATTTTTGGCGTATGTGAAATCCTTCTATGGATCAAAAAGTGAGAGTTATACAAAAAGACATATGCAGGAGACTCCCTCCCTCCTCATCCCAGCTACCCTATTCCCAATCTCTTTCTTTCCACCCCATTCCCAACTGCTCTCTATAAATAACCAATCTCTTTAGTTTTTGGTTTATCTTTCCTACAAACTTTTTTCCCCCCATAAATGAAAGATACCTGTATATCCTCTTATACTATCCTCTTCCTTACATGAAAAGCAGGATGTCCTAGATTATCTTTCAGGTTTTGATTTTTTCACTTAACAGTATGTCCTGGAAAGTACTTCCTATGAGTTTCTAAGATTTTCCTCATTTTTAAAATAGGTATATAGTACTCATTCATGTGAGTGCCCCACAGTTTATGCCACCACTCTCCTATGTACGAGCACTGGGGTTGTTCCCAGTCTTTTGTGTATGTATTTTTGTAATGTTTGAGGTCTATCTGTAGGATAAATGCCTTGAAATGGGATTGTTGGGTCAAAAGGTTATGCATTTCCAAATTTCCCCTCAGGAAGCTCTGAACCAATTTACATTCTCACCAGCAACGTTTGGAAGGGCCTGGCTCTACATAATCTCACTAACAGAATATGCTGTCATTCAGAAACACTTGCCAGTCTCATATATATATATATGAGAGATGGCACCTGAGATTTTTGAACTAGCTTTTCTCTAATTTTGAGCAAGTCTGACCACTTTTATCATGTTTGGGCTATTTTTATCTCACTGCTAGTGAATGTTTGTTCATGTCTTTCCCCCATTTTTTTCTATCTGGGTTTTCAGTCTTTTGTCCTGAAATTTTTAAGCATTCTTTATATATTAGGGATGTTAGCCCTTTGTGGTATAAGTTGTGAATATTTTCTCCTAGTTTGTCAGTTGTCTTTAGATTTTGTTTATGGTATCTTTTATAATGGAATTTTCTAAAAAATTGCCAAATTTGTCAATTTTCATTGTCTCTGGATTTTGAGTTAAAGAGGAATTCCCCCCGGTCTTCTTCAAGTACATGCATGGGTCCATCTTAATCTACGGGGAGTTTATTTTTCTGTGTGATAGGAGATAAGGATCTAATTTTATCCTTTGTGACGAGAACTTTCAAGATGTAGTCTTTCAGCATGTTTTAATGCCTAGCATGTTTAATGCTAGCCCTCAACCCCACCCCCATTTTTCTTTTTCAGTGTTTTCTAGTACGTTTGTTTTTTCTATATGAACTTTAATATCAACCTAACTATATAAAATGGGTTTCTGATATTTTTACTGGGATTTCATTGATATTATCAACTAACTTAAGGAGAACTGATGACTGCTGAGTTCATCTCATTCAAGAATAGGAGATAGCTTCCATTTGTTCCAGTCTTCTTTAGTTTCTTTCAGGTACACAGCAGTTTTGCATGTTTTATGTTAGATTTATTCCTAAGCATTTAATCTTCTTTGTTGCTATTACACATGGGATTTTCTCTACCAGTATGTCTTTTAACTGTTTATTCTTTGCGTAGAGGAAGGATATTATTTTTGTATGTTAATTTTATATCCTGCTACTGAACTGAATTCTTTTACAGACTGAGTTAACTTATCATTGATTCTCTGGGGTTTTCCAGGTTTACTATTACGTCATCATAAATGGAGAGTTTTATTTCTTCTATGCCCATACTTACGCTTTTGAGTTGTCTTGTTTAACTGCACTGGCCAACACCTCCAGAACACTGCTGCATAGTAGTGGAGATAGTGGTCATCTTTGCCTTGTTTCTATCTTAGTAGAAATGTTTCTACTGCTTCCCCACTACATAAGATACTGGCTTTAAAGCTAAGGCATAAAAATTTTACCATATTGAGGAAGTATCTCTCAATTGCTATTTCCTTGAGTGTTTTTATCATGACTGGGTATTGAACTTTATTAAAGGACATGATATTTTTCCTTAAATTTATTTATATGGTCTATAATATTAATGGAATTGTTAATATTGAACGAACCTTGCATTCCTGGAATAAATCTCGCTTGGTCATGGTGCATTATTTTCTTAATGTACTGCTGGATTTCGTTTGCTATTATTTTCTTTAGACTTTTTACACTAGCATAGGATTTGAGGGAAATTTTTCTAATTAAAAATAGCTTTTAAGAACTGGATCAAGGGACAGCCCTTGTGGCCTAGTGGTTAAGTTTGGCGTGCTCTCCTTTGGCGGCCCGAGTTTGGTTCCCGGGCACAGACCTACACCACTGGTCTGTCAGTGGCCATGCTGTGATGGTGGCTCACATACAAAAAGAGGAAGATTGGCAACAGATGGTTAGGTCAGGGCGAATCTTTATCAGCAAAAAAATCCCAAACAAACAAAAAAGAACTGGATCAAGGTAATCATCAAATTAAACATTTTTAGTAACAAAACATTGAAATTTTAGTGTATAACAGAATTGGAAGAAAACAGGCTAACCTAAGTATTTTTGGCAAATTAGCACACATCCAGGAATGTATAACTTACAACGGGTGGACTGAGACATGATTAGAGCTTAACATACTTCACGGAGCAAGATGGTGGGGCAGTGAGTACTAACAAGCGCTGAGTTCCATGTTTCTTACAGGCGACACAGTCTTAACACTCCTCATAGTTTTTATTTTACTTCTCTGTTTATTGCTTATCTCTTCTCACGAGAATGTAAGTTCCAGGAGTACAGAGAATTCTGTCTGTTTTGTTCCCTGCTAGATCCCCCAAGCCAGATATACAGCAAGCATTCAATAAATATTTGTTGAATAAATAAACATGTGGCTGATTACTCCAGAAACCAAGCCCAGACTAATAGTTAATTAAACCTTTGTTAGTTGTTCGTAATCCTATAGTTTTATTATTCTAGATCAGGAATGGTCAAACTTTTCTGTAAATTGCCAGTTAGCAAATCTTTTGGGCTTTGCAGGCCACACATTCTCTGTTGCAACGGTTCAACTCAGCTGTTGTGAAAAAGCAGCCAGAGACGATACATCAACAAAACAGCATAAACACAACTTTATTTACAGAGACAGGTGGTGAGCTGGATTTGGCTCAGAGGTGGCAGAGTCTGCGGACCTCTATTCTAAATGATAAGATCAGTAAAGAAACATTCAGGGACACTTGCTCGAAAAGTCAATAAACATCCAATGGTATTTATTAACGACAGCAATGACATATGAACCTGAAACGCTCCCCAATATTTAATAAAGAGGCCTACATAAATAAACGTCAGTAATGGAATTTGGTTTATGTCCTCTTCAAATCAGATCTCGTGTAGGATGTACTTAATGCAAGCGCAGTGCTAAGACCTAAATGGCAAGTGCATTTAGCAGGTAAATTCTCAGATAAGTGATTACTTGCAGGTTTATTTTCCAACTTTTTTTGGCGAGATCAAAACAAATAAACAAATCAAAACTATTGATCAGACACAATCATGTAAGTTATGCTCTCCCACTGCTGTGTTGTGTAGCAAATAATAAACAGGGGATGAACAGAATTGCCACATTAATCCTTTACTGAGGCTAAAACTTCCCTGGGTTAATTCCTTTCTAAATTACTACAGCATACAACTACAGGAACTCAATAAGAACAAAAACACTGACTCTGAACTACAATAGCCTCTGGCAAACAAATCATTCATCCTTTTTAAGTAATACTGTGCTATCTCTATATAATACTAATAGGCAAAGAAATACCCAGAAATTCCATTTTTTAAAAGTTGTAGCGGTCAGTGAAAAAGCATTTCTTCCCTTTACAATGCTGCAGCTAAAAAATCAACTAACCTAGGATGGATTTAGTTATCCAAGATGGAACAGTGATATAATTAATCGACATGGCAATCTGGAGTTTGAATGACAGACACTAGTACTTGACGTCAATTTTACTGCCAAGAACCCACTCTAACTCTTCAATTTTACTACATTAGATGACTTTGGGCAAAAGTGGATAAAGAAAAAGCAACAGCTGGAAAGCAGATTTTTTTGCCTTACAAGTTTTCACATAAATTGGAGATGGTTTTATGTGATTGTAAAAAATGAAGTAAAAAATCACTGAGTACTTACTATGTATAAAGCAACGTCCTGGATGACGTTCTTCCATTAGTAATTCAAGACGATTGGCTTCTTAAAAGTAACATGAAATGACACGTTAAACCATAGAAACCTGGACAATTTCGTTGGCTAATCTTCCTCAATAAGGACCCTTGGGGTACAATGGGCATCATGAGGTATTAAGCGATAAAGACTTGGGTCCCAGTCATAAATTCCTTGAAATTAACAAGGGGAAAATAGGCTTATTGTTAGAAAAAGTAGGGTCTGTGAATTCATGTGAATTATATTGCTAGTTGTGGTTGTTGTCGAAATTTGAGAAAAAACGAAGAATACTTCCAGTCACTTTGCTACAAACTCTACTGGCATCAAGTTCTTTCCCTTCACCGTGGCTACAAAATCAATATATATTTCACAGTTTTTAGCAATTAGCAATTGAATTATTCTTCTGCTCTTCAAGAATTCTTGGTGGCGTCATTAAATTTAGTGAGTTAAAAAAAAAAACCACATTGTAGAAACTACTGCTACCAATTACCAATACATCACGACCAAGATCAACTTTCTTCTTGCACTTCCCTCTGACTATTATTCAATTCTGCCCCAACTGAAACAGAGACGTTGGGTTGCTTTATTCCAATATATCCTCACACTTTCTTCAGGTTATGGAAATCAGCTCTCTCTTAAATCTTTAGAGCAGAATATGGGTTTTAGCTGCCACAGTCTGACTTGACAGATCTTCTGGAGGATATATTTCTTATATTCTGCCAATCCCACCGGTAAGAGCGCTGTAACTTCTGACTATGGGCTGTTTTCATAGTAGACGCTATTCCTTTAATTTCTGAAACATGAAGTACTGGTTAGGATCTTTCCTTCCACTATGATAAAGGACAAATATGATTTTCTTAAGAGATGGCAATTGGTGGTTTGCATGACGGACTCCTTATCTGGGGAAATCTTTCAATATCTTATCTTAATACCCAAACCAGAGTGTGGTAGGATAGTGCAGTCCCATACCCCAGGCAGCAAGGATTTCACTGGGCATTTTCTTTAGTGAACTTGAAATATCCACATAGGCCTAATGGCAGTGGTGTGGGCGAAAAACGAGTTTTCAAAAATCCATAAATTCATTGAATATTCTAGTCTTAGACATTTATTTAGACGAGTTAGAAAATTTATTTAGATGAGTTAAAAAACTCACAAATTTATTTTGAGGATAGCATCTTCCTGTCAACGTCTTCTATTTCATCTGCTTCGAGAAAGGAAACTTTAATATGCTCCAAAGCAGACATTTAAAATACAGAATCTGCTCGGGTTCCAGATTAGCGGTTAAGAGTTAACAGTTTATCCAAAGCGCCTGAATGTGGACTCACAGTACTCACTATTATTGGGTGCGTTTCAAACAGGATTTCACTCTTATAAGGTGCTGTATCGGGGTACGGAGGGTGGGAGAGGAAGCTGTGAACAGGCTGTCAACACAATTCTTTACTGTGAGCTACCCCACCTCAAACCAGAACAGTATGAAGCAGAAAGTAACACTCTCTCCCACCTGTACCCTCCAGTGGGAACACAACCATGGCAACCTGGGCCCACAACCTCGGAAGACGAGCTCTTCCACGTCCTATGGCTCAAACATCCATTCAAGACAGGGCTGGATTTTCCTAAATCCTTCTCTAAGATAAAGCAAACTGTTGCTGTGTCATTGGGTCCTAAAAATATAGATAAATCAGGGGCTGGCCCCGTGGCCGAGTGGTTAAGTTCGCGCGCTCTGCTGCAGGCAGCCCAGTGTTTCGTTGGTTCGAGTCCTGGGCGTGGACATGGCACTGCTCATTGAACCACACTGGGGCAGCATCCTACATGCCACAGCTAGAAGGACCCACCACGAAGAATACACAACTATGTACCGCGGGGCTTTGGGGAGAAAAAGAAAAAAAATAAAATCTTAAAAAAGAAACTATATATATATATATATATATATATATATATATATATATATAGATAAATCAGTACTACAGAGGCAGGTCTGACTTGTGTACCTCTGGGCCATACAGGGAATGAGGAAACTTCCAAGAAGCCCTGAATGTGACAGAACCCTTACAGGAGCCACATACCTCCATTCCAGACAGCCAATCACCTGCTGCATTAGGCATTTCAACTATTCCCCTCCCTAGAGTCTGGGGGTTTTAAGTCTCTTTATTAACCTCACTGCTAGAGTCCCGGATGGAGGACCTGCAAAGACTGACAAGTTGACCAGTAAAAAACAAAAGCTAATAAGGCACATTCTACATAGAATTATGCCTTCATTGGGGTTGGACTACAAATGCTTTGGGGTTTTGTTTGTTTGTTTTTATTAGAAGGATCAACTTGTAATAATACACCATTATTTCATCTAACCCACTGGATTCAAACTGGAACTTTCCAATTACCCTTCCTTGTCATTAAATATATTAAAATAGTTACCTAATGTCTTTCGCGTGGAAGTCAGTCTAATAGTCTGATTACCTAAAACTCATTCAAGGTCTTTTGGGTAGACACTTTTTTACAGAGAACTTGAGGCAAGAAACTAAAAAGGCTCCTGCAAAGTGTGCGACAAGTCAAGTCAGGGGATACAAGGCAGAAGAGATTTCTAGACTTTGCCATTCAGGTCACTACAAGCTTGGATAAAAGATAAACTAGTGTCCTAAAACACTGACATACAGGAGACTCTCAGCTTCAAAATATGTTGCCAGCCTGACCATTCCCAAGTGACCTGGAGGGTGTGGGAAAGGTGTAGGTTTTTTTTTGTTTTTTTTTTTTGGTGAGGAAGATTGGCCCTGAGCTAACATCTGTTGTCTATCTTCCTTTTTTTTTGCCTCCCCAAAGCGCCAGTACATAGTTGTATATCCCAGTTGTAAGTCCTTCTAGTTCTCTCTGTGGGAGGCCACCACAGCATGGCTTGATAAGCAGTGCATAGGGCCACGTCCAGGATCCGAACTCACGAACTTGCGTCTAGGCCACCAAAGGGGAGCGTGCAAACTTAACCACTGTGCCATGGGCCCGGCCCCTGGTGTACTTTCTTTCAGTCCTGCCCTACAGCTGCTGACGGGCCTGAGCAACACAGCATGCCCTGGCTGACCACTCTCTCTCTGGCTCCACTCAGTTTAGCTGTTCCTTACTCCTCCAATAACTGTGACGAAGTGAATAAAAACTGTGTCTCTTTGTGAAAAAAACAGCCACTGAATAAAAGAAAAAACTTTAAGGAAAGCTTATCAACTTGTAGTTAACTTGAGGTGTGAGGATACAAACAGGACACAGGGAATAGGAGCAAATGTGACTTGACTGAAAGCAAGAGCCAGTTCCGTCTTTGGGAACGTTCAGGGTCTCAGGAGGCCTCCCCTATGAACATCTGAGATGCACTGAAATATATCAGCCACCATACTGAAAATCTGCTGTCTATACTCAGCATTCTCATAAATATACACCCTTTTCAATAGCTTTAAAGTATAGGTACAGGGGCCAGCCCACTGGTGCAGCAGTTAAGTGTGCATGTTCTGCTTTGGCAGCCTGGGGTTCGCCGGTTCGGATCCCGGGTGCGGACATGGCGCTGCTTGATAAGCCATGCTGTGGCAGGCGTCCCACATATAAAGTAGAGGAGGACGGGCACAATATTAGCTCAGGGCCAGTCTTCCTCAGCAAAAAGAAGAGGATTGGCGGCAGATGTTAGCTCAGGGCTAATCTTCTTTTTCAAAATAAAAAATAAAAAAAATAAAGCGCAAGTATAAAATCCAAAGGTCTTTGGGTACAAAGAGATCCCCTTGGTGGTGGGGGGGGAGTAGGGGTGTGCTTGGATGTGACATAGCTCACCTGTCCTACACCAGGAAGTCGAGGTCCACAGCCCTGCGTCATCTCTAAGAAAGTGGTCAGTTCTGATCCTGACTCACGCAGAACACCAGACACAAGATGCAGAACAGCCACCAGCTAAATCTGTTCTAATCCTTGCTTTGATGTAACGTAAGAGGTTGTGGGGGGGGAGGGGTGGCCCCAATGGAGCAGGCAGTTTATGTTTCTCTCACTAGGACAAATTAATAAAAACAAAACCTAATTTCCCCCGACTCTTACCCATTCTTATTCCTCCTCAATATTTTTCCTCTTTCTAAGATGCCTTTTTTGTTCGAGAAGCTTAATATTTGGCTGCCTTCTGAAGAAATGGGTATAGTGACAGATGAAAGACTTGTATTCATCGTATAATTCAGAATGAGGGGAAAAAATCGACTGCTGTGCATTTAAGATTCTAACAACCTTGCAATTTTGTAGAGTCGTTTCCCCCACCCGTTCTTTTGAAGAAATCTGCTTTTATTCTGTTAATAACTAACCACAGTTGCAGCAGCATGGATCCGATTAGCAGTTCTTAGGGTACAAAGGGGAGAGGGAAAAAAGCTGTGAACGGGGTTGCCAATTTGTCCACCTGGGCCCCCAGGAGACAGATTAGATGAGGCGCCTGCTCCCCTTCTCCACTTGGTCGCTGCTCCACGCCGCCTGAGAGCGACAGGCCTTTTTAAGGCACTTTCTTCAAGAAAAAAGTTTCACTTGCCTCCATCTTCTTGCTCTCATCACAAATTTCTCATTCTGGGTCCCAACGTGTCATGACAACTCTCAACTGGAAACGTGGGTAGCTCTGATAAGCACCACACCCGGATGCACACTGTCGTGGGGTCGTTTTGCATCTACAATAGGAACACAGCGGGCAGCGCCTGTGTGCCCTGCAGGGGTGAGGGACCACACCTTCCAGGCCGAAAGGCAGTGCATATGGTAGCCCCCGGCCTTTCTGTGCTGCTTCTGGATGCAAGATAAGGTAGGAAAACAGATCTAGTTTGGGAATTAAATATCGGAATTTGAGGAAAATAGCACAATATATATAAATTTGGGACCAACAGATAAAATACTGGCATTATACGCAAGATGGTTTCTACATATTTTCTACTTAGGTATGGAATTGTCAATTTACGTACTAAAATAATATACTATTTTCTCGAAGGCTTTAAAAAACTCACTGCATTTGTAATTACACTAAATAATGAGAGCTTATTTTTGTGATAAAACTTAAGACTTCTAAATCCCTGGTATAAAACTACTTTTAAAAAGTAACAAGGGGCCGGCAGGGTGGCGCAGTGGTTAAGTGCACACGTTCCGCTTCAGCGGCCCGGAGTTCGCCGGTTCAGATCCCAGGTGCGGACATGGCACCGTTTGGCAAGCCATGCTGTGGCAAGCGTCCAGCATATAAAGTAGAAGAAGATGGCCATGGATGTTAGCTCAGGGCCAGTCTTCCTCAGCAAAAAGAGGAAGATTGGCGGCAGATGTTAGCGCAGGGCTAATCTTCCTCAAAAAAAAAAAAAAGTAAGAAGACAGAAAGCTAACGCATTGTATGATGCTGAAAGACTTAAAGAAACTCAGGCTTCTGAGGGAACTCTATGTTCTAAGAGGATCGCACACACTTGGCATCACTTTACTATTTTTATTTAAGGTACTAGGGGCGGGTACTAAGTACATGGCAGGGGAGGCAGCAGCAATGCTCTCAGGGCTGTGCCTCTGAGGTGCAAAGTACCGCCAGCCCAGCGCCAGGGCCTGGCTGTGGGCAAGGCAACACTCTGGGAGCCAATCGCAGACGGGCCTGTGGGCTGAGCCCAGGTCGCACGGAGCCCCTGATATGGGATCACTGTGAGCGGCAGAGTGCAGACCACAGCAACGCGGGGACGAAGGAAGGAATCTGGACCACAGACTCGTGCCTTTTTTATCAGTTCTTTTATTTCATATTTTAAGTAAACATTCAGCAAGTATGCTTTTGAAATGTATCTTTTCCACGAAGAGACATTTTTATCTTCTTCTACTTGTCACTTTCAAATATCTGGAGTATATTATTCACGTGTTGCCGAAGCGCAAATTCCAGTCACTAGCTAATATTTCACCACTCCACGTTTATCCAGCCAGTGCTGACACTGGCTACTTGGAAAATGGGAATATATCTGGGTAATGACAAAACTCTCTCCACAGCCAATCTGTTCTTAATTGGACATTTTCTTTTAATATAGGGTTAGTTATTAATAATAGATATTTATTAAAAATAATGAGATAAAAATGGGATATTAGACAATTCCAGAATTTTGCTACAATACATACGTGGCAGAATTTCTGTGTATGATGGATTGGAACCAGGGAGGGTCAACGTAGGTAGACGTCTGGTTCAGATCAACAAACCCTAGGGCCACTATTTCAGGTTCTGTTTTTAAGGGGAAAGAAAGTAAAATAATCTATCATAGTGGAATCTCTTTCAGGAGAAAGGGGAATAGAAAGATCCCATAAATTGTGAAACACAAAGGCAGAAAGATGGCTCCCAGCCCGGGGGAGGAAAGGTTCTACAAGGAGTCAATTTTAGAACTTTCTTTACCTGACTTCCTGTTTGTTCTAAGAGCTCTTTAATTTGGCCAGCATTCACTGAGTGCCTCTTACTTGCCAGGGATTGTTCTTGGCACTGGGGATAAAAAGGAAGCAATGCTCACTGCCTTCAAGAGGCTCCTGGGTGAGGTGGAGGACCCATGGAGGGACAGATGGACTCTCTTTGGCATGGAGAGGTCAGCATGACTTTGCAAAGAGAAAGACACTAGAGCCAGGTCTTGAGGGTTAAGTAGGAGTTTGCCAGGCTGGTCAGGGGCCAGATGGAATTTCCAGGCAAAAGGAATTCATCACAAAGTCATGACCAGTAGCACTGAAACAGGGACTACAGAACTAGTTTTCCTCTGTCCACTTCTAACAAAAAGCAATGATACAATAAAAAAATGACACAATGAGGTTCAGCTCTCTGAAAGCATGTTTGTGCCGTTTTTCAAGCAGAATTTAAAGGACACGATTCTTAGATTTTGTGTGAGATGGACTTAAAGGAATAATTGGAAAATCAGAAAAAATGGCAACATGCTGCCTTATAAAAATGGGCATTCTCCCCTAAACTTTTCTATGTCCTCTACATACACAGTCCTAACTGGGAACGTTAGCTTCCTTTTCAAACACGCCCTCCACTTCGAGGGAGGCATTCAGCTGTACTGGACGCAGCTGGTCTCTTGCATATTCTAGAAACGCTTTCTTTGCACGGCTTCTACAACATCACACTCTCCCTGATTTTCCACTTACGCCACCGGCTGCTCCTTTCCCTGTGCACGGTCTCTACGTTACTGAGCGTCCTAGGGTTCAGTCCCAGAACTCTTCTCTCGGTATTCCTCAACGCTGGCTACCAGAACAACCACAGGAGAGCTTTAAAGACATACTGGTGGAGTATTCCAGTCAGACCGACTGAGTCAGCATCTCTGGGGGCCGGGCTAGCACGGGTCCTTTCCAGGATGTTTTGTGCAGCCGGTGTCAAGAACCACTGACCTTCACTCATTCCCTATGTCAGTAGTTCCTAGATTAGCAGCTTCAGCATCAACTAGGAACTTGCTGGAAATGCGAACTCTCCAGCTCCACCTCTAACCTACTCCAGAAACTGGGTGTGGGGCCCAGCCATCTATGCTTTCACAAGCCCTGCAGGTGATTACGACGCAGGCTACATACCCAGATAGAACCTTAAGGACTCACAAACTTATTTCCCCAGCCTGGATCTCTACTCTGAATCCAGATTCTTCTTATAATGAGCTGCCTCTTCAAAATGTCCCTTTGGATGCTTAATAGGTATCTCAAATGTAACACGTTCAAGACCGAATTCTTGATTCTCCCTTCAAAAACTTGCTCCTTCCTTTGTCTTCCACTGTACAGAACCACCATGTACCAATTTCTTGGGCCAAAAATCTGCCCCCACCACTGTTACCACACGTCCAGCCACGGCCTACTCCCCAGCTGCTGCAGTGGCCTCCCACCCAGGCCCCCCGCTTCCACCCGGGCCCTATAGCACTCTCTCCACTCAGCAGCCAGGATGGTCCTTCTAAAGCCTATATCGGACCCTGCCATCTCCACCTTCCAGTGGCTTCCCATCACACCTAAAAATAAACTCCTAAATCCTAATCAGAACCTACAGAGCCCTGTATAAGCTGGCCCGTGGTCACTCCCCAATCTAACAGCCTACCCATTCTGTCGCCACTCCCCATGACTTCTTTATCTGTCCCCTGCTCAGCACACCAAGCACATGACTGATTCAGGGCCTCTGTCCTCGCTCTTTGCTCTGCCTGGATCCCTCTCTCCCAGACATTCCGTGCTTTTGCCCCTCCATCCCCGAGTCTCTGGTTTGCATAATAATTTCTAAGAGACACCTTCCCTATGCACTGCCATGGAAAGAAGCAACCTAATTTTTTCCCTAACAATACCTGACAATAAGTTATATACTTATTTGCTCATTTCCTGTCTTTCCCACTAGAATTTAAGTTTCATGGGGACAGGGCCCTCTGTCGCTTATGTTCAGTACTTTCCCCTAGTTCCTAGAAACATGCCGGCAGCATAATACACATTCAGTACTTTGCTGAATGAATGAATCAAAGAAGAGAATGCTAAATTAAGAAAGGAAGGAAAATGAGCAATTGGGCTGGTTGGCCTTCCTTGGGAAATCATCTGATTTATCCAATAGCAAGAGTGCAAAATGCTCCTTAAAAAAAAAAAATCCAATGAATTAATACATTTGGCATCCTCCGCAAGGTCACATTCTTGGCATTCAGCTCTACGCATTTAACGTTGTTTGCAAGTACAAACTCCTATGTCACTTTCAGTTTGGAAGGGAGAATATCAACATTAACAGTCCCCAGTTATAGCATTTATAAACATGCAGATGCGGATTATTAAAGATTAATGCATTTTAGGATTGGTGTCGGCATTCCGTTTGTCTCATGCCGAAACCAATTCTGTTCTTCATTAGTCAATGACAACACACATCACCCTGTTATGGAAGAGAAATCAAAGGTGCAAGTGTGTGAATTGAGCATAAGTGATGGAACTGATTAGGACGAGCCTTAACGGAGCCTTAACGGGTATAATCAATCAACACATCATCATCATCCTGGCTCCCGGGTTATCAGAAGATAGGGAAATAAACATAACACTCTCCGTAAAATGGTTTTGTTCGTTTCACAACTGCAACTTATTCTCTTTAGAAAATACAGTAACTCACATCAGAAGTCTGTGAAATCAACTTGAGGAACATCTTGTCTATAAGGACTACTCATTTTACCATCGTTTTCCAAATGGAGTGGACTGATTTTTGAAACTTTTACTTCTAGGCTAAAATTAGTTCATAAACACTTTCGTACTCCTCCATTCCAATTTCCCATTCCCAGGGACGACAAAATACAGCAGGTCAATGCCAATGGCATTTCGACGGTGGCAGCAGCTTGCTGATTCGAGAAGCAACAATCTTCAATCAAGCACAAGTTGAGAGCGGTGACAGTCTACTCAGCTCGAGAAATGGAAACAAACAGTAAAGATGGTATTTGAAGTGCTTCTTCAGTGAACAATGCAAAAAAATCCTGGAGAAGTAGAAGAGGATTGCTGGAGCCACCATGTAAACATATTAGTCACTGAGAATCCTAGAGCAAGAGCAAGCACAAGTCCTGCCTTGGTGACACAGGCTTTCCTATATTTTCATATGCAGAAGAGCAAAGAAAGGGAATGCAAAATGAGAGACAAGTTGAATCTGAACTGCCTAACTTAATTTTAACTAGGAGGGGGAGCAAAACCAACTGGGAATGTGTATTTTGGGAAAATCCTAATGTTCTCCTAATTTTGAAAGTGGGAGGAGAAGTGGAAAAGGCTTAATTTGAAATTTGTTGGAATGGAAGAACTGAAAAGATTTCTGCTTCTGAAAAAAAGAAATACTCATCCCCCAATTATCAGAATACCTGGCTTGGGTCAGGAGGGACCTTTAAGGGAAGAGTGGCTCAGAACCCTGGGGCAGCGGTGAACCTGCCTTCTAGAAACAGCACAACACCCATGACCAAAGGACTGGATTTCTATAACCAGGTTCCTGGCTGAATTTTAAATTAGTATCTTAAAGGGGAGGGCTCTAATAACTAACAACCAAGCCATACAGAGCTGTGATGGCATCTCGCTAAAAGACAAAATGTATTGTTGCTTTCTTAAGTGTTGCTAAGCATCATTTGGAAAGGATCTGAAATTACTGTTTTGTATAACATACAAATATTTTACTTTGTAAGGGGAAAAAAAATACTGGCTGAAGTTCTCTTTGGTTTGCAGAACTGGTAAATTGATGTTTTCTGGGCTGCCACAGATTAAAAACACGGATATATCAATGGCATTTTGTGTTTAAGAATTTTCTTTCCGGCTCAGCTTGCCAATAAGCAGCATGCATCTTCCTTGCAACAAGCTGTTGCAGGATTTCTGCTTTGAGCAAAGCCAGAAAAGAACACTTGATAGATGTTTTAAAATAAATTACCAGGTAGGGGGACTGTGCAGACTTTTGAATAAAAAATTTGTCATTACAGGCAATGCCATTTTAGAGATTCCTCCAATGTTATCACGAAGGAAAATGGTTTTGAACCCCTTATATGTGGAAATAAACTCATGATTTTACCCTGAGTTTTATTAACCAAGGGTAAGTTAAAGAGTGGAAAATTTACTTATTTAGAATAAGTTAGGCTTGAGTTCTAAAAATCCAAGGGAATGGATTAAAAAAGAGAGAGAGACACTGGTTTGCACCCTCCTGTGTTCATTTTATAGGTACTAATCTTGACAAATTAGACCAGGAACTGTCATTTCCTCTCACTAAAGTCTTTCCTGTTCACTCCAGCCTATGACTATCTCCTCAGTGCAGTTCATTTTTCTCTTTCCCATTATAGCATCCTTCTAGAATCTGCTTGTCTGATGTCAAATTAAGCAAGAAAATTAGTTTTTTGACCAGAATATCTTCTTGTTTGTATCTGCAGCCATATTAGCTCCTACAGGAGCCTACTTAGCTCTCACTTGCTAAGTAAGAGGGCAAAACTGGGTGAACACTTACACAGAAGAGCTCCAAATATACCAAAATGCTGCCCAAGACTTATTTTCCACATCTAATCTGATGTGTGCCACCCTTTTTGGAATGCATTCTTTCAGTGTCTAAGATTTTCCTGAGGAGTACAAACTCATTACGGCTAGTTGGTATGCTGGATGCATCGCTCGCCATCCAGGAACTGAAGTGATAAAGCTTCAGAGAATCAGGCTTAACTATAAAGTAACCGGTGCTTTATGAGAGTGGAAGGGCTATCTTTGGCAAAGCCATTTCTACGGGCTGTTAAAACCTGTGATCCTTGTCAAAGGACAGCGACTTAAGTTATATGCCAGGTATGAGTCTGTGTAAGTAAAGGGGCGCGGCGCACAGGATGCTGCGGTCTGTGGGGAGGACCCTGGAAGCAGCTCAGCCCTGGAGGACCGTGTGCAGAGGTGCTCACGGGGGCAGACGCTCCCGCGGGCTGGGGAGGGAGGAAAGGAGAGCTCCTGGAGGAGGGAGGCATGAATAGAGAAAGACGGGAGCAATGAAGGCAGCTCTTGAAAGATTAATGAAAGACTTCTCTCCACCTCGCCCTCCTTCCTCCTCCACACCCTCCCAGCTCTCAAACCACCGACCCCCTGGCCTCTCCCTCTCCTTGGGCCAGCAGCCAATCTGGGGAGGGGTGAGGTGGGAGCTGAGCCACCTCCAACAGCAAAGCACATCGACCTTAAAAAGAGGGAGCTTGATTTTCATATTTGATGAAACTTTATTTGATTTCTGTCTGTGATGGCTAGGAAGATGTTTAATAAACACCTAGCACTGTGCAAGAATAAGAATAGCCACGAAACAGGTGTCTATTCGTGGTGACACTAATGTCAACCTATCATTCGGTATCTTTGGTCCTAATCTGCTATAGTCAATAGCCCTTCTGCAGTCAGATGAAAGTAACTTTACTCCACCTAAAACTGAACTTGGTACAAATGCCAAATGCTCTAAAAAAGAATGGGGGGAAAAGTCTGTTCAGGAAATTTAGTTACTATCCTTAGATCTATGCTAGAAAAACCAATGAACTACCCTCAGCAGTCTGAACATTTCAAGTTTTCATAAACAAAAGCGTTTATCAGGCTTCGAACAGTTAATATCTGCCTGCCCATCACCATCCCCCACTGTATGTTCACCCTTCTTAATATTTAAACACTGTTGCTGCTTACAGCACATGGAGGAAAAAGCTGACAAAAGCCTTTGGCCAATAAAATAAAAATAAAAATAAATGTTCGGCTTATTTACATTTTTGCTTTGTTAGTAAACTAGAATGGTTGGCTCTGGAGGCAAGACAAGGGAAATTAACATCCACTAAATCTTCTGGCAACAGCAATGCATTCTGATGTTCTGCTGTGTCAGCTTCCACTGTGTGTTAGGACGAATTAGGCCCAGTGTAGACCTACACAATACATTTGAGACCCAGTGGTTTATTCTCCCTAAACCAAGGGAAATAATTCTAGGATGTAACCCAGGAAGCAGCAAAAGCACAATGTGATGGAATCATTTATTAGAAGGGAAACAAAATGTTTAATATCGTACATTTCAGAATCAACTGCACCTGACATTGTGGATTTACATGCACATTACCACTAAGAAAGATGGAGATATTTCATTTGCCTCTAAATATAAATACATCAATATGAAGAGGAGAGAAAAATGAAAACAGTAAGTACAAAACAAGAAAATTTATAATGGCACTGGGGGAAGGTATAACGTATACATTTCTGTTCTCAAATGCTTGTTAAGATTCAACAACCAGGGCTGAAGTCTTTCCCTCCTCACCATAGAGAGCTGCCACGCTGGAGCCCAGCAAGGCGCAGACAAAGGGACAGGATCCATGTGGCTACTTACCACAGAAAATCTCCATCCTGCTTTCCAAAGAAGGCAGGAAGGAAAAGCCCCACTGAGTAGGGATGTGCCAGGGCCGATGCTGTGCCAGTGTATCACAGGGGTTGTTCCCATGACACTTGCAGTGTTTGCGAGGCGGCATGACAGGAGGGCACATTTGCAGCGGGTGGAGAAACGGTTTAACAGGCAAAAAAACAGACTCAGCCATTCGGGATGCTTTCCTGGGTTTTGTTTCTCTGCCTCTGAGACACTTCTCATTTGCTGTCAATTTCATGTACCACAGCCGAAATGGAGAAAAAGGACTGATCTTTCCAACAAACCCTGGGAAAGCAGCACCAGGATGAGTCTCCCACCACGTTTTGGCTTCCCCTCATCCCAGCTATCAGCTACACAACAGCTGTGCGTTTTAACAATGACTTGCTGGGGAGACAGTGATTGAAAGGGCCAATCTGTGACACGTGGAGAGGCGGGAGCAAGATAGAGCGGGAAGTAATGGGAGGGAAGCGAGGTCACAAAAAACAAGTCGGTGCTGGGAGTGAGAGGAAGGAAGGGGAGAAAAGAAAGCAAAAGGCTACATACAGAAAATAAGGGGAAATGCCAACGGATGTTCCCACAGCAGCAGTTTGAGAATCAGGCCTTGGGTGGGAAACCATGCACACACTTTTTTTTTTTTGGAGGAAGATTAGCCCTGGGCTAACATGTGCCACCAATCCTCCTCTTTGTGCTGAGGGGAAGATTGGCCCTGAGCTAACATCCATGCCCATCTTCCTCTACTTTATATGTGGGATGCCTGCCACAGCATGGCTTGCCAAGTGGCACGTAGGTCCACACCCGGGATCCAAACCAGCGAACCCGGGCCGCCGAAGCAGAACGTGCGAACTCAACAGCTGTGCCCCTGGGCTGGCCCCCTCTACCTGATATTTTTATTTCATTGGCATGGATTTGGAAACAAAGGAAGATAAACTGTAAATTATCTTAGGATCTAATGCACAAATTAACAGAATTGAAACATAAAAACTAGCGATGGGAAAAGGAGGAGGTGAGATTACTAAATGGGTATAATTATTCCTCTAAGGGAAGAAGGTGTCTTTGCATTTAGTTAAACAAAAAACCAAAACAACTTTATGATCATCTCTAAAGTGTGGTTTTGAACAAATCCCCTTAAAATAACACCACATAAAATTTTGGATGAGTATCTCTCAAAAACGTATGTCTGAATGTCCCCGGGCCTAGCTGTGGGAACAGAGTGGAGAAACAGGTAGTGTCTGGACTCAAGCCATGGACGGTGACCATCAGGAGGTCCAGGACAAGCGTGCTCACAGCCCTGTGGCTCCTCTGTATGGATGTAAAAAGGGGGCCCCGTCCCCTAGGCGAGCAGCCTGAACTTCACTCGTGTGCACCTCTCGGGCCCATGTCCCTGTGCAATGAGCAACCTGCTCGACTGCACGTGGCAGCCCTGGCTAGGGTGGTGTTGACATTAGTTAGGTGATGTTGTCCTGATACACCCAAAAAAGTGAGAGAAATAACCCAGGATCTTGAATGGCACCTATGGTTCAATTTTATGCTAGACCAGTCTGCCCGTCACATCACACAGAGGTCAGTCTGCCTCTGATCTGAGGGGAGTTTAGAGTCTAGTTTTCACCTTATTCTTCCGGGCTCCTCTTAACCTTCTCAGACCCGAGCCCCATGAAGAGCAACCGCTCATCTATCTTTTTTTTCAAGTTAGAAGAAAAATGGGTTCACCTTTGCGAAAATATATTACACTTTTAGATGTAGCGGTCCTCCTGAACGACCTCAGTAAACACAGCGACTCATCAGTGGGAACTTTACATACATGTCTTCTGAACTGCACAAGAACCCCACCGGATCAGGGATCAGGAGACCTGGTGCCAAAACCAACTGTGCTGTTCTGGACAGTGATGACCATGGATGGGTCTCTCGCTCTCAGCTTCAACAATAACAATAACCGTCATCACAGCCATGCTAACACGCACCAAATGTCACCATGGGCCTGCTGTAGTGTAGTCACACGCCTGACCTTTACGGGAACCCTGTGAGATGTGGTTATCATCTTTACGGACGCAGAAACTGAGGCAGAGAAGCCGAGAGGCTGGTCCAAGGTCACACAGCTCGTAAAGGAGCTCTAAAGTGAGGAGGTGGGATCAGACGAGGATGGAAGTCCATCCAGGTCAGGTGTTGTGTGTAATTCCACTGGGGAGGGAGGTAAACAAACGCCAACACTGCTCATCAGATCTTCTAAGAGATTATTCCTCTCGGAATAACACTGACATTAGGAAATGCCCTGTTTGCCAGGTTTTATGCAATTCTATTACTACATGTCTTCACACTCAGCAAGGAGAGCTACGGATTTACTTGAACAGCACGCCCCCTCACAGGTGGAATGTTTTCTGCGTCATTTCTTCTCCTGTACAGATCGCTGAAGAGCTGCTTCAGGCACCTGGCAGATGCAGGCTGCAAGGAGCCGACTGGGGACGGGATGGTGAAACGAGAATGTCGGCCCAGGCAGTTAGCATTTCTGACACAAGTTTAGAAAACAAACTATACGCTTTAAACACCATCTCCAAGAAAGGTGAAAGCTTTCTATCAAAAAACTCACTTTTACAAGAAGTTGAAAGAGAGAGATCACACTTGGGTCCTCCCTTTGGTCACTGTGAAGCGGGGGTCTCACTGCACGGTGCTCATAGGACACTGGAAGAGTAACCCACTGACCAATTTTCATTCTGTGCAAAGCACAGCTCACGGGACCTGAGACCAGTTCCACCTGCCGAGCTACCCGCTCCACAGTAGGCAATGTCACGTGTCTACAGTGAGCCCTTCTGTGGGGTTATGTGTTCTATCCCGCACCAAAATCCACGCAGTGCAATAGAGTCTCAAAATCCCCATCTGGAATGATAAACGTGTGTGTGAAAATCCCCAGAGGGTGAATGACCCACGCCAGGGATTTTAAATGAACAACTACAATATCTTTATACCTCAGAGAAGGTTATTAAGTCTTTTTGACCCAATTCGGAAAGCGGAGCAAGTTCTTGAACACATACAATATTTTACACAGAACTTTCCAATGTATATGTAGGTGATGCCTCAAAAACCATCTCAATACCAAAAATCGCCTGACGAATTCTGGAATATGGAGTACTCATAGCTTTAAAAATATTAAAAGCAGATAAATCCAGGTTTTATTACAATCATTATGAGGACAAATATTTCTGAAAGAAAAGTAACATCAAAAACACCTTAATCAAAATGAATTCAAATTATAGCTATATCCAAAATATGGATGAATCTTAGAAACATATCATTTAGTCAATAAAGCAAATCTTAGAAGACCACATACAGTATGATTGGGGTGACCTTATTTCCTGATTGGCCCAGAATGTTCCCGCGTTATGCCTGATGTCCTACTGTAATTATTAATAGCAACTTTTACATGCTCACAAGTATCTCACCTTGGATGACAAATTATATAGTTATTCTAAATATGATACATTTCTATAAAGCTCAAAACTAAGTAAGACTAACGATATACACTTTATGAATGTTTGAAATAAAATTCTTTAAAAAAAAGAAACCCAAAGCCAAAAAGAATGATTAAAAACATATTCTGAGATATCTGAGGCACGGGGAGAGGTATAGAGCTGAAAATAAGGAAGGCACACACAGGTAGATACAGTAACACTAGTAACATTCCAGCTCCCAACTGGGGGTCCATGAGTAGTCATTTGATGTGCTATGTATGTTTATATATATATTCACATATATATGACATCCCATAATAAACTTTTTTTAAATATAAAAGGAGTAAAGTGGTAAAACTACCATCCATGCTTTCAAGATAACAGAATAAACTATCAGAAAATTTATTAGCAATTCAATATCAATTCTGATAGGTTAGTAAAAAGCACTTTCTGGCAGCCACCTATATCATGTTAGCACAAGTGACATAGAAAAACTTTACATCTAGTTTGCAGATAAAGGAAAGCTAGTTGCTAGGTGGGTTTGAATGGATGAAGTCTGAGATAAGCAAGCTGGATGAGGATGAGGCAGCTGACAAATAAATAAATAAGTAACCTCAAGTACACAACAAAGGAAGCAGAAGATACAGCAGTATGACTACTGACATGGCTGAAGGCAAGAGTTAACTGGAACATGAACTCCTTATAAGAAAATTAGAAAGTAACAGTTTGTACCAGTAACAAGGCCTTGAACATGTGCTGGCAAATTAAGACACTGATAAGTATAAATACTAAAAATATTTTAGAAAATAACAGCCATGGTACAAACTAAATAGAACCATAAATACCAAGACCACTACTAGTCACCAATCTCACCTTCGTGGCACTTACCAGAGGATCTTAGTTAACAGAATCATTACAAAACATATGTTAAGAGAATAAATAATTTTATGGCATAATTTAAGGTAAACGTGCAAACCGAAAATGTCAAAGCAATTGGTGATTTTATTAATCGGGTGTTTATATTCATTAGCTGAGTGTCTTTAGGAATTGAGACTCTTGCATGTTTTGGTGATAATTCACAAAGTTATGCTCCTAATATGTGGTGCCATCACTAGGTTTTCAAATGGTGAAAAAAGTAATGAAATGGACGTCGCTATTAATGAACGCTAGGTCTGTCTTTACTATAGAGTAAAATAATATTATTAAGAAATGAATACCTGGAATACTTGCAGGAGAAATTGGGCCAGATCGTGACTGGTTGCTGCCAACAGGAGAGCCGACAGGAGAAGGCGAGGGGCCCCCAGGGATGCTGGAGAGATGGGGGGATGCGTGTGGAGAGAAAGGCGACTGAGCTGGGTTGCTCTGATCCCCTTGGCTGCTCGTGGACCCGGATGCACTGACCGCTGAGCTCAAAGTGGCTTCCGTTCCCGTGGGGAGGTCATCGATGGAGCCAGACAGGTCCTAAGAAAGAAAGAAACAGCCTGTATTTATAGAGTAATATGTATTTGGACCAATATCTCATCAAGAGACTATCTGAAAATCACAACAAGGCCCCCTTCAGAGACAAAGGTTTTCTGGATAACAGCCAGAATCCAGAGCATGGCCAGTTACTTCTGGAAGACTTTAATGAGGTCTCTCATAAGTTGAACCCATAAGATCTGGTCTATCCCTAAAAAGTGAGGGAAGTTGTGCCTCTCTTTCATAAACCCATCCTACAGCTTTCCTTGAAGCAGTGAGCACCTGGTCCAAGGCAACCTGTTCAAGAGTCACAGGAAACAGCACTTTAGGCGGCCACTTACCATCTGAATGGCATGTCTGATTCTTAAGTGATCACTTCAGTAAACTGAAAACTACGGCTTTGGATCATTCTATTTAGAAGTCAATGTTGGAGCACTGTCTGAATTTCAAACTAGGACATTCTGATGTAATGGCAGTCAAAATTTTAACCAAACCTTGTGGTGAGAAATTCTTACGTTTTAAGGAATTGCAAAAGTGCCATTAAAATAAAGTAGTGACATGTACTTTGATACGATATTGTGCAAATAAGTCCCTTAGACAGTTCCTGTGGCAGAAGGAGTCCTATGTTATACCTTACTTTTTATAACAATCGTAAGCAAACAATTTTAATGCTATCTAATTCGATTATGCCTCTAAGGCAGTTATTAAAATCCCCATTTGACAGATATAGAAACGGAAGCTCAGAGAATCAAAGTTATTGTTGAATGCATCTGCTGCTGATGATGAAGGGGGCATTAGAGAAGAGAAGGGAGGACACTGTCTTTCGCACCCTCATCAGAATGCGAGGGGGCCAGAGAATTTATTCTGGCCTTCCTCACAGCTGTGGCACCGGGGCCTACAACGGGGCCACCAGCAGATGCTCGGTAAGTCAGTGCAGCCCTGCCACGAGGACTGGATTCTCATCACTAGGTCTGCAAATCCAGAGGCGGCGGACAGCTCGGTGCTGAGTGAGTTCTAAAGGGTGAGTAGCCGGAGAAGATACTTGTCTTGATAATCTAGAACCTAATACTGCACACTGCGATCAGAAACACCTGTTACGCTACTGTCCACAAAGCACAGCCAATCCTACCTGATACCTTCCACTCATTCAATTCTATTAATGTTTCCTCTTACATCACTGCTTACTCCTGGGACTTCTAAAACTAGGGCTTTGAAAACCGTTGGAGGAAGATGCTCTGGATTTGGAGAATGGATCTGGACCAGGAGTACAAATGGGGCCAGGTAAAGCAGAGCTGGGTACAGTTCTTCAGGGTACCCCAAAACGGCATCAAGCAAACTCAGGATCAGGAGCCTAGTCTCCTGGAAAGCTTAGCTGTTAATCCTCTCTCACATCATATAATATACTTAATTTCTTTCTAAAAATAATTCATATAATTATTTTTTTAACAGCAAATTGCCAATGATTAAAAAATACATTCTAAAGAATAGCTGATGAAAACCCCACAAAAAGATGAATGTTATAGAAAAACAAAGATTTCTGGTGCTAAGAAGAATAACATCTTTCTAAGTAAAACAGAGAGCAATCTTCAACGTCACATAAATCTGCTTATGAATAACAAATCTAACAGTAACAGGGTAGGTTGAAAATACCACCCTAGAAAAAACTGCCATCAAATCTCCAAAATAAAATGGAACAAACTGAATCACGTTTGCAGAATTGAGAGAAAAAAAACATATAAACATTTCTACTCAGGGCACATGAGATGCATGATTTTGCACATATTCAGCTGGTAAAATGTATTTAACTTGATTACTGGAAACACTGCGTCAGACTTTTGGAACTGAACACAACTTTTTTTGAAACAGGTAGAAACAGAGGAAGATCATTAAGTAAGTAACAGGCTACATACATGGTAGAGGCATTTACACTTCAGCAATCAAGGCAATTATCCGAGTTCCTCGACACAAAACTTAAGCTCATAGATGTGTACACACACACGCACTGATGCGCTGAAACAGAACACAGGACGGAGTCTCTCCTCTCCTCCCCGTCCCAGGCTGAGTGCTGGCTCCTCACTGTGCGCAGCCTCGGAGCTGGGGTGGCTGTAGGGGTGTGGAGGACTGACAGGGGACCCGGAGGATTCTTTAAGTCCCTACCCCCAAAGCATTCCCTTCCTAACCCCACATAACCAATTCATGAAGCGCAAAGGGACACACCTGCAGGGCCTCTTCAAAGCAGGGCACTGCAACCTATGGTGTGTGGGCTAAAATCGGACCCTATCTGTTTCTGTTCCACCCAGAAGCCAAAATTTTTCTTTTTTTGCTGAGGAAGATCTGCCCTGAGCAAACAACTGTGGCCAATCTTCCTCTATTATGTATGTAAGGCACCGCCACAGCATGGCCACTGACAGACGAGTGGTGGAGGTCCATGCCTGGGAACTGAACCTGGGCCGCCAAAGAGGAGCATGCTGAACTTAACCACTAGGCTACCGGGCCTGGCCCCCCAAACATTTTTAAAGATTGAAAAGAAAACCAAAACAGTAATATTTGGTGATATATGAAAAATATCTGAAATTCAAATTTCAGGGTCCATAACGTTTTACTGGAGCACAGCCACAGCCATTCCTCTCAGTTGTCTATGGCTGCTTTCTGGCTACAACGGAGAGCGGCTGTGACAGAGACCCCATGGCCCACGAAGCCTAAAATAGTTACTATTTGGCCCTTACTAGGCAACTCGTGCTGACCTCTGATCAGAGAGCCGCGGCATTCCAGGCCTTCACCGCCTGGGGACATGAGTGAGACAGGCCTCAGCTGAACTGCATGGTGACCCACTGCACGTCAGGAGTTGCACAGGCGCCACCAAAAACGGGCCTGACTCCACTCCTGCATCCACCTGGAAAACGCCGAGTGGGAGCCAGACAGAACGGTACTCTCTCTGAAGGAGCCCCCATAAGGATGGGCAGTGGGCTCCACGCATGGACGCACTCTCTAACACCAACAGATGTCTGTCACTGACAAACAAAGGGTCAGTCGGATCAGAATCAGCTGGGAGGCAATATGCTTTTCATGCATCTTTAGAGGAAAAAAAAACTGGTAGATAACCAGACATAAAACCACTATCTTCTATTATACTACTTAGGGAATTAAACATAGAAAAGACTTAATGCAGATTCAATTTTTAAAAAATCATTCTTTGAAGTTAAGTAATTTTGTGCAAACCTTTCTTCATAGAAAAACAAAGCGTTCCTGGGAAATTTTTTAAATTCTCTGCACTACCTATAAATTCCTTCCCCGTCCTCCCTTAAAATTCCACGTTAGGATTGAAAAAGTGACACGGGTGAGTGTTAAGAGAGCTCCGTTCAAGCTGAAAAGTCATGAAAAACATTTTTATTATTCAACCAGCTGATCAAGGAAATATCAAGAGAAAAATATAAAAACGGTGGCTTTCTTACTGTTCACATGTCATCAGAATTTCAGCGCTGACTAGACCTCAGTGTAACAGAAGAGTAATAAAAAGATATCATTTCTATATTACTGTTAGACACACACGTAACTTTTATATGTAAATTACAGAGAAATATTCCCGCCCTGCAGATACTTAGGGTATCGGTATGTATAGCGATCTTAAAACACGTGAATAAAAGAAGTTCAACAGTAGTTTAAACATTCAGCCTCGTTAACAAAGAAGCTGTGTAACTAATACTCCTCCAGAGGACAATTTAGTCAGCAGGGCACCAACACTATTCTTCTTTTATAAGTACTATCAGATCTATGATGCCTGGAAAGAACACAGAGACCTTACCGCATCTCATTCTAACCAAGGCACCTTCAAGCTACAGTGCTTCCATTTATCTTGCTGGAAAGCTGGCAGGTAAGGTAATTGCAAGGAGGACTCTTAAGGGGCTGGAGTACCCCTGCCCCACAGCATTCCTTACATCCTTCCTCTTTATTGATGGAGTGATGCGTAAAGCAACGACTTCACGGGCTCACGCATGTTAAATTCGGTATTTTGCCAGGACAATTTGCTCTGGCAAAATCTGGCTAGCAAGTTGGGCTTGCACTATTGGACACCACTCTGAATACTGACTACTTTCCAGCACGCTAAAAATAATCTAACTCCCACGATCAATGGCTCATTTATTTTTAGAAAATCAATACCTTAAAAAAAAAAGCTTGTTTTACTTTAAAACTTAATTTAAATGAAAGTTCCCTGCAAAGAGGCTCCCTTCTGTAACCATCATCCCTCCACTCTCAGCCCATGTGAAATTTTCATTGTAACCCAAGTGACAAGTACAAGGGATTTCACTGTACTTAGAGCAAAATGCCGCCAGGGAGCAATAACAATACTACCAGAATCTGACGAGAGGAACACTTACGAATTCGCAGAGAGCAGAGGTATGTTCCTGATTCAATATGATGGGATAAAGTGAGGGAAGGCAGCGACAGAGGAATGTATACGGGGACATGCCATGAAGGAGGAGCAGAGGAAGACTTTTTTTTTTAAAGATTGGCACCCGAGCTAACAACGGTTGCCCATTTTTTTTTCCTGCTTTATCTCCCCAAGTTCCCCCTGGTACATAGTTGTATATCTTAGTTGCAGGTCCTTCTAGTTGTGGCATGTGGGACACCGCCTGAACATGGCCCGACGAGTGGTGCCATGTCGGCACCCAGGACCAAACCTTGGGCCACTGCAGCGGAGCCACAGGGCCGGCCCCAGAGGAAGACTTTTTAGAGATCTGCATATATATAACAGACATACAACATTAAGTATAAACATTCTCTCAAGTCTACATAGTGTATATGATCCTCTCTAAAAATATATATATATACATTTTTGAGGAAGATTAGCCCTGAGCTAACTGCTGCCAAACCTCCTCTTTTTTTTGCTGAGGAAGGCTGGCCCTGAGCTAACATCCATGCCCATCCTCCTCTAATTTATACGTGGGATGCCTACCACAGCATGGCTTTTGCCACGTGGTGCCATGTCCACACCCAGGGTCTGAACCGGTGAACCCCGGCCCGCCGAGAAGCGGAACATGCACACTTAACCGCTGCGCCACCAGGCCGGCCCCTCTAAAAATATTTTACATTAATATACTATGTCTTACTACATCAAAAGACATCTTTGGTTTTGATGGTATTCAATTTAGCTTACTAATGGATAAATTCAGTCAATGCTGGTGATATCTTACTGTCTGAAAGAACTGGGAATAAGGCAGAAAATTTTACTCCCTTGCTCAATTAAATAAGTGGGTTTTTCAAAAAAGCAAATCAATTTCAAAATACTCTAAGCTATGGTTCTCCATACAATTAGTGGATGGTATTAGATCAGCCACCGATAGAGAAATGCAATGCATCGTACACATTCCGGCATCTCTTGCTCAGAAGTGCCCCAAGAGAGCACAAGGATAAACACTGAATTAGAAACAGAGAAGATATTTCAATCAATGAGACTAGTTCAGGTCTCTTGTTTAAGGATTTTAATAGGATACAGTTAATGATTTCTCACTGTGATTCCCAGGGGTTTGAAGCACAGGTTAAAATGCCAGTTCAGTGGTCTTTAAAGAAGTCTCTTAGTCATCTTCAAAAGCAGAAATAGTGTCTGTGTTTTAGAACATTAACTATGAAATTCAGGTGTGTAGTTCTCTCTTTCTCTCTCCAACTAGACCCTAACTTTCTTAAGGGCAGCGACTCCTTGGGCCAGGTATGGTGTCAAAGAGAAGAGAGACTGGACTGGCCACTGGTGAATATCACCGAATTTATAAGCCCCACAGTAAAATACAGCTGCAAACACTACACAACATGAGCCAGCACATGCAAATATTTCTAAATATTTACCATAAACACTCTAGTGAAAACTATTGACTTTGCTATTGAAATTTAGCAATGCATTCTCAGACCTCTGTTTCCAATTAACATCATGAAGGCCAAGCACCCAGCTTCATTAGATGCTTAGCTCTGGAAACACACTGTAAAATAACTTCATACCTTCCAATCTTATTTCAGAACTATTGCTTTGGACATGTGACACAAATACACGTTGAAACTGATATTAGAAGTGAGCCAATAATTTGACTGACGTATACACAAAAGGAAAACCTCACAGTGACTCTAATTTCTGTGATGTTTGTAGTCTTCTTTTCAGAACGAACCTGTGTGTAATAGCGTATTTTATGACACCCACCAAAGTCTCCGCTTTCATTGTCTAGAGAGCAAATGAGTAAAAGCTTAGACTTCCCGTCTAAATGAATTAAAAAATACAAAGGAACAGAAAGACAGAATCCATGAAGAAAATTCTCCAAAGCAATAATTTTTAGGCATTAAAAACATCTTCTTTCCAAGTCTTACATATACATATATATATATATTTTTTTTTTACTTTGTATTTAAACATGTCCAAATAACAAATGTTTCTCTCTTCATTATATGTGACAATACATACAACGCATAGCCTTAAGATGTATGAGGTCAACTGGACAAAAAAAATATTTGATGCTAATTTTTAAAAAGTCACAAGCTCCCCAAATGACAAACCCATATCCAAAGCCAGGGACAACACAAGGAAAACTAATGAGTCAAAATTCATTTTAAGAGAGGTAGCCAAGAATCACTTTTTGGGGAAATGACTTTCACCCGATTCATTTGCAGTCTTTCTCCAGCAAATATTCCATTATGGGTAACTCTCATTTTAAAGGGACATTTACAGGATAATCAGCTAAACTGATACTTTACAAAAGCCAGATTCGGAGTTAAGCATACTATCATAAGCAAAAATCATTACAATGGTTATATTTTCTTTGAGTTTTAAAGATCAGCACCTAAAATAAAAGCTGGCCGCAAAGGTCCATGGGTTAAACGTCCCGACATGAAACGTGCCGCCATTCTAAATTTAGAAATGGTAAACAACATAAGTATGAAATATGCATCACGTAAGGGAAATTTTTTTCCATTGCACAGGCCTCAAGGGGATCCTAAATTATTCTCAGTTTTTGAACTCTGCCCAGGGAGAGTCCCTGCCCTTCAACTATTAAGAGTCTGGAGACGTAATGCAGGCTAGGAAGAACAAACGGACTCTCTAACACGGTATGGGCGGTCTTGAACTTAAAATGTGGTAAGAAAATTTATTTGTAGCTATCTTAGGTTGGATGGCATCTGAGACTAACTTTCACCTGGAAATAACATTATCCTTCTTGGTTACAATCCTAGGACGACCCTCACAAAGGACGATGACAACGACCACAGTCACGAAGATGCTGGGCAACGACAGCACGACTCGCATTGGCTTAGCGCCTTCTAACGACCAGAGACACTATGTACACTGCATTACAGGAGGAAACTAGAGGATCTTGTTAGCTCCAGTCCATTGTTCCTACCAGTCAAAATGTTTTTTAACTGATCTCATTGTCCAACATAGCCAAAACCCTTCCTGACCTCAAGACAAGGCCTATCACGAAAAAGACTCATGGCAAGTAACTGCTGGCCCTTTCTTATTCGAAGAGCAGTGGCATTTTAAAGGATAGCCTTATTAATACAAACGACAGACTACCTGTACAGGGAGATATTGAAATAAAGGGAGAACACTGAATAATCTGGGAGAGGCATTTGTACTGAGTGTCCTCCTTTGGCAGGCACGCCCTATCTAAGGTTTGCAGATGGAGCTGTGGGGATCGGGGGTGGGAGGAGGTGGAAAAAGAGGTGGAAGGCAGTTTTTACATGTGGGTGACATTTATATTTAAGCTGGCCTCTAGTAAGTGATCTTGTACACTCAAATGTCCTTCTTTCATGGAGACGCAATGAAGAGAGACAAACAGCTAAACAGATAAATTCTAATAAAAAGCAGAAATTCCATGGTGGAGGGGTGAATTAGTAAGTGTGGTGGAACACAGAATGGTATGTCTTCAGCCGGTGCATGTTTGCCCAGGGGCTGCTGCCTGAGATAGGTCCAGACAACGAGGGAAGGCGTGCCCTTTGCACAAGTGGTGGGCAGGAGACCGGAGCAGAGAGAACAATGAGCAAAGGCAAGAAGGACAGTGGGAGGGCAGCCACCTAGAGAAAGAACAGTGAGGAGATGAGGAAAGCTAGAAAAGAGGCTGAGTGAGAAAGGAGCAGGTGAAGAGGCCACCTGAAGGCAGCTGTGAATGCCCTCAGATGCCCACGCCAAGGACCACGGGCTTACATTTTTAGGAACTAGGGAGCCAACAGAGGTCTAAAAGGGGAGTTTTTTGTCTATTTTGTGAGGAAGATTGTCACCGAGCTAAGATCTGTGCCAATCTTCCTTTGTTTTATGTGGGATGCTACCACAGCATGGCCTGATGAATGGGCTAGGTCTGCACCCAGGATCTGAATCCGTGAACCCCAGGCCGCTGAAGTGGAGTACGCAAACTTAACCACTATGCCACTGGGCTGGGCCCTAAAAGGCAAGTTTTAATATTATCAGAGAAGGAAAAAAAATGCAGTGGGATGCCAAATAAGAAATGTTAAGCATTTTAAAGAAAACAAATCATGTTTTCACAAGTGTTTATAAAAGAATGCTTTAAACATGATTAAAATTACAGGGTCAAACTTAAGAATAAATTTGTAAAGTGTTTTTAAAAGTCTACATATTTTTAGCATTCTACAAAATTTAATAAATAAATGAACAACAACAAACAGTGCCTGAACAGCTACAGTCCAGGAAGAACAGCAGTGTGCTCTTTCGATTGCAATAATTCCACGAGTCTACAAAGTCCTCCTACTCATTTCAGTTACATGTAAGAATCAACAGATAAAACGAGCGGAAGGATAAACACCTTACCCCTAAAATAGCACAACAGTGTCTAAAAACGAATTATGAGTAACATTTGCCTTTAACAGGTTATATTCTTTATACCTGCTACTCCAAAACTGTTGGTGACAACATTTAGTGATAAAGAGGGAAAATCAACTAATGATGTCAGGAGGAGGGATGTGGTTTTATAGACGTCAAGACCAGGTATGAAACTATAAGTAAGAATGACCCATGTGCTATGAAAGCAAACTGATAAACTAACAAGATCTGTAAATATGTAAGATTTAGTTTGTCCGCTGATACCAGCTTTTATTACTGCAAGCACACCATAAATCTTTATAACAGAAAAGCAATCAACATCACCGTTTGCATCTCTCGTGGTAAAAAAAATGACTGTTTACATTAGAAGTACAGTGCTCAGCACGTAGAAATTCGGAAAATAAAACTTAAAAATGAAAAGGCACGAACCCTCAGGAGACATTTATTTCTTCAGTATACAGCAACAAAATGCTTTAAAAACTAAGACCTATAGGAACCGCAAATAAATTAGCAACTTAAAAAAACAGAGAAACACACAACTCACAAATTGTACTGAGTCCACGTGGAATAAAGGGAAGTTTTATATGTAGACTACTACTAAAATTTAGTTAGTTTGACATTTTCCCCATTCACATGAATCATATGAACAGACATATTTGCTCTACATCCTCCACCGGATTTTTATAAACTTTTTATTTTGAAATGACTCTAGACTTACACAAAAGTGGCAAAGATAGTCCTGAGTGTTCCCATGTACTTTTCACCCAGTTGCCTTTACGTTAACATTTTACATAACTATGGCACATTTATCAAAACTACGAAATTGACATTGGTACAATACTATTGATGAAAATACAGACAATTAACATTTTACCAGCTTTTCCAGAATGTTCTTTTTCTCTTCCAGGATCCAATCCAGGAGTTCCCCTTACATTTATTCCCCATGTCTCCTTAATCTCTTCCAATCTGTGACAATTTCTCAAATCTTTCCTTGTTTTTTCACAACTGTGACACATTAGGTCAGGTGTGTGTCACACTGGACACGCTCATCAGGTACTTTGTAGAATGTCCTTCAATGTGCATTGGTGTCACTCACGATTAGACTGGGGTCACAGGTTTTGGGGAAGAATACCGTAGAAGTGAAGTGTCCTTTACACAGCATCCTATGGGGGTATGACATCAACATGAATCTTTACAGCGGATGTTGACTTTGATCGCGTGGCTAAGATGGCATTGGCCAGGCTTCTCCACTGTCAACTTCCTCTTTTCCCCTCTCCACTCTATTCAGGCGAAGGGAGTCACTAAGTCCAGCCCACACCGAGGGAGGGGAATAAAGATTTGTCTCCTGGAGGTGGAGTATCAAAGAATTTGAGGATCTATGTTAAAACCGTACAGTCAGTGGTAAACATTGGGGGGATATATTTAAAGCTATGCAAGTAGCCTGTTTCGCCTTAAATTCTGCCTGCATATTTTAGTATTTATCAGTGGATCTTGCCCACGGCATTACACTGGTATTCTCATGTTGACTTTCTATTTCCTTCATTCCTTCCACATTTATTATTTGGAATTCTGTAAGGAAGAGCTGTCCTGTCTCTGTTCATATTTACCGATAGTCAAGATAATTATTTCTCCTCCGTATGTTTTCTGGTGTAACTTAAGTCCCTTTACAAGGAGATGAGCTCAGACTCTCATCAAGAGTAAATGATAGTAGTATGTCCAACTGAGATTTAGTGATTATAAAACTTTGGAGAAAAAGATGCACTTTATGCTTTTCCAGACACAGCTAGTGGGAATACAAATTAATACAACCACTTTGGACAATGACTTGTAGGCATATTGTAAAGGTAAAGATGCATTTATCTTATGACCCAGGAAGTCCACGGCCAGGTTTATATTCTGGCACACGTACATGAGGAGACACAGAGAAGCACAGAAGCCTTGTATCCTAATAGCAAAAAATTGGAGACAATACAATTTTCCAGCAATATCAAATAGAGATGTAGCCAGAAAATGGGATACCATACAGCAGTGAAATCGAATGAACTGGAACTAAAAATACGACTATGAGCCTCACAAACGATGTTGATAGAAAAAAGAAAAAACCGAAGCAGCAAGATGTCACTAACACAGGTGAGAAGGCAAAACCCAGGAGTGGACCAGAGACAGCAGGTAAATTCAGAGTCTAGATCAGAGCAGGGGACAAAGACCAGAAGAGACAGTGAGCGTGGGGAGCAGCGCTGCGGATGAGAAGGCGGACGGCAGAGGAAGGAGGAGAGGTGGGACAACTTCATGGTCCCCGCCACCTTCACCACGGCCAACATCTACCTTGGCGAGCTGGTCTGACCCGCAGTGAACCTCGGCACCGGTCACTCGACGAAGCCCTCCTTCCCTCCGAGAGCCATCCCAGACCGTCCTGGGGTAAGGCCTTCCCTGACAGCTGCACTCCCCCAGAATGAGCTGCAGAAGC
The DNA here is from genome assembly GCF_041296265.1 of Equus caballus. Classification (NCBI taxonomy): domain Eukaryota; kingdom Metazoa; phylum Chordata; class Mammalia; order Perissodactyla; family Equidae; genus Equus; species Equus caballus. Next base: position 10,919,458 of record NC_091714.1, read on the forward strand.
TCCTTCCTCTACGATCCACGTCATATTCATCCACTACAGACTTTTCTGGCGAGTATTAATGAGCTGTTAGCACCTGCCACCGTCCAAACTCTGGAGTAAGACGACTCGAATTCAAACGTGAGCTTCGCCACTTACTAACTGACCGTGGGCAACACACCTGACCTTTCTGTGCTTCACTTTCCTCATCTATAAAATGGGGAAAGGTCAGTATTGGCCAAAAACTGTTGTTGTGAGAATTAGGGGAGAAATTATAAGGGAAAGGATTCGTGCAGCAAGAGCTCAGCGAGTGTGAGCTATGATCAGTATTAACCATGAGGGAGAGGCTGTGAGGCAGAGAGCCCGGATGGTGTGTAACTGGGGATACAATGCTATCAACAGAGAGTGGCTCACAGAGTGAAGAGAAGGGGACACCTGTCCTCCCCCTTGTTTTCCTAATCTCAGCGGACGCTGACAAGGCCTCTGCAGGCACCACTGGAACCAAATCCAGCAGGAGGTAGGAATCAGGTTTAAAACGGAACCCCAGACAGCAGCAACCAAAAGGGGAGAGAAATTCTACGTCAAAGAGGCATCTCTTCTCATTTTTCAGGTGAGCTCACTGGATTAATCATTCAAAAGCCCCTTAAGGAGTGAGGCAAGGACTGCCTGCACTCTGTTTATGAACACAGGTTTTCAACAATATTTCTATTAGTGAAGTTGTAACAAATATTCTAGTACTGGCTAATAGTTGAATGATAAGAAAAACACCCATACTGACTCCCTATTTAAGAATCACAAATAATAAAATGTTACCACAGAGAGATGATTATGCTGCGGTAGAAAGAGCACTGGATGTTAGAGGGTTTGAAGTTGGTGCCATCATTGACTAGCCATGGGCAAGAAAATCTAATCTTCTATTTGGTTGTAAAATGGGGATTATAATGCTTACTTTGTCAATGGGTCAATATAAAGAACAAAGCAAATGATACGCAAATTGTGAAGGACATCACTTCAAAATATAAGATGCTATTATTTTCCTGATGCTAAGTTATATATTAGACATAGGATTCGAATCAGTCCTGTCTTAAAGAAAAGGTTAGAAATAGAATAACAATGAAATAAATACTAAGGCCACATCAGTTTGAATCCCAATTTCCTTCTTTAAATGTCTACCTCGCTTTATAAAAATAAAGCCAAAAAAAATCTACAAACAAGAGCTATTTCATTTCTTCAGTATTTAAAGATTTGAAGATCGTTTTCAATTATCTCATTAAAAATAGAAATAGTCTAATGACTTCATTATAACAGAAAGCTGAAATTTTAATGTTTTCACAGAAATGATTTTTAAGACTTCTGAGTCCTTTAGAAAGAAGTAGAGAATCCAGAATTTTCTTCCCATGATTAGCCTGCATTACATTAGACTCCATTACAACTGGAAACATTTTGTGAAGACTATTTTTATATTTTAAAATGAAATTCAATACATACAATACTCCCCAAAAAGTCAAACTCAAAAACATGCATTCCTTATTTTCAGTTATGATTCACAGACTCACTTAGGTAAGAGGCTTCCAAAATGAGTCACTTTTCGTCTCTGTACAGGGACAGCCAGTCACTTCACACCTCAAGTGCTAGCACTCAAGAGCAATTTTACATAGTAGCTTTTCCTAGGAGCATTTTATAACATATTATTTCAAAATCTACTTCTCAAAAGGAGGTGGTCATAAACCTATTCAGGATTTCAGATAGAAACTTTCGATACAGATAATAATAATAACGATAATGATATGATATGATATGATAATGATATGATAATGATAATAATAATAACAATGATGATGATAATAATATCAATAAGGGCCTGAGTGAGGTCTGGACATCTGGGTGGTTCATTCCTCTCACCAGAGCCAGCTGTGTTCCACGCAAGGGTATTCCTGTGCCTCACACCTACTAGTAATTATCCTGTCGCTTGGAACACGGTCCCAACCCCACGAGTAGAATAAAGGGTTTTCCCCGATGATCACTTGGTCCACTACAAACCCTCTCAAAGACAGCAGAAACAAATGGAGAGAGGATTCCGACAGGCACAAGGGTAAAATTCACATTTCTTTTGCCTTCTAGAACCTTTCAACAGGGAAAAAACCCTAAGTCACCTGACTTTCCAGCCCACCATATTTCCTAATCTCTCTTCATCCCAGTAAATCATAAGTTTTGAAATACAATCGGACTTAAACTCTGGTCACCAGTCTATAAATCCCTGGAAAGTGCTGTGGAGCCTCTTTCCGAATCTCTGCATCTTATTGCCCCCTCTCGTGAAACCCGCTCCTACACAGCTCTCTTAGATGTTAGTGATCTTTCTGACATTTGTAATGTATCATAACAGTGTTCTCGCTGTATGGGGGACAGTGCTGACAAAGAATCTGGGCTCCAGAACCACACAGCTGACCCTAAGCCCAGCTCCTCCTTCACTAACTCGGGCAGTGGCGGAGCCCCACAAGCCCCCAGCTCTCATCTGAACGTAGGACGGGGACAACAAAAGTCGTGACCTCACAGTGTCGTTGAGGGAGTTAAATGAGCCGCTGTACATAAAGCCCCAGAGAGGAGCTCACTGAATATTTACAGTACTGTAGGTTTGTAGTAATAATAGCAGTTAAAAGCGTGAATTCTGGCGTGAGAGCAGTCTGAAACTGAGTCCTGGCTGCACCATTTCTTCACCCAATCTTGGGCACATTAATTTACCTCAGTGAGCCTCAGATTCACCAGCCAAAAACTGCAGAAAATATTACTTATGCCACGGTGAGGATTAAATGTAATTAAGAATAAGAAGTGTTAAACATCCAGTCAATAAACAGTTGCTATGCATAGAAATGCATACATACGCATATAAACATATACACATTTCAGACACAGTTTGGCTTTTTAACACAGCTTGTACCATAAAATATATTTTGAGTACAGGATAAAGAATTTGCAAATGACTTTTAGAAAATCATCTCACTTACAAGATTGGGTGAGTAAATAGTAGGGACATGAATGCATCCTTCTACTCTTTAACAAATATTTACCGGGTAATTAGTGTTAGGCAAATAGTTATGTTAACAATCAATATGACACTAAGTAAATAGCCTTTGGCACTTCTTTACAATGTAGTGTTACCAATGACAAACACTGCATGCCAAAGAGGGCACTGATTGCAAAAGGTAATGTGCCCAGGTTGGGAAGTCTTGGTTCAAATCTTCCCTTCATCACTTCCTAGCGGTGTGAATTAGGCGAATAAATTAATATCCCCAAGCCTCAGCTTCTTCACCTATAAAACGGGTCTCTGTCTCGAAGATGCTGAGAGAACTAAATTAGTTTAGTAAAGAATCCATTTAATAAATATTAGCCATCATGATTTTGATTTTTATTATATCACATAGTATGGAGGTAAATTTAAAACACGAAGTAACAAGAAAACCAGATGTTTAAAACGGCAAAAAAGTTAGAAACCACCTAAATGTCAATTTAGTAGTGGGCTATTAAAAATATATAATTAAAAATGGATATTAAAAATGATGTAATTTTAATTAAAAAGATTGCTGAGTGAAAATCAGATAACGGCAGAAAACAAACATGATCTGATGTAAAATAGTATAGAATATTATATGAATACATATATTTACATGTACATACAAAATATATGTGAGTGTGTACATTTTTTAACGCCTAAGAGATAGCAACTGATGCTCAATAAAATGTTAACAGTTATTTTAGGTGATTGTATCAAGGAGGATTTCCTCTTTCTTCTTTGTACTTGAGCAATTATCATTTTAATAAATGCTAAAGCTTTTTGGTAGCAGAAATAAAACAAAAGAGGGCCTTGGAGATTTTAACAGTCTTTAACACGCAGCCACGGTACAACTTAATGAACAGAGTATTAATTTATGCCCACTGTGAGGCAAACAACAAACGAACTTTAAAAAGAAGCCCATTCAAAAGATGGGAAACAGTTGAATAGCAATAGCTTGAAATCATATTAGTATTTTCAGAATAGATGTTAAAACAGTGCAAAAGTATATGGTAATAAAATGACAAGACAAAGTCGGACAGATTAACAATTATGCTCCCATGCACAGTTTTCACATTTTATCAGGCTTAGATTTTTTAATAAAGTTTTCCTCGTGGTCTCCATTAGCGAGTCTGTTTATACATATCTGAGTTAAGATGGCTGAGGAAAACTTAAAAATAGGGTATTAAGTAAGTAGAACAAAGCAAAAAGATAAATATTGATTTTAATAGTACGGCCTTTGGATATAGCAGGCCCCAGCCTCAGAACGCAGCTGCCCACAGAGATGAACACAGAGCAAATACAGACACAGGTACTTCCAGCTAGATGGGTCCTGCAGAGCTTGTCCCCCCAACACGGCCAGCTTGACCCTGAAGATCCCCAGAATTAATAAAAGTCACGTGCCTATCAAAACTTTAAATAGAATCCAATACAGATTGTTATTTTGTCATTGTTGGCAACATGGAAGAAACAAGACCAATCCTCAGGAAATACTGAAGGCCACTGCTTCAGGCTCGTGCGCCTCCCGCCTAGAACTCCATACGGAACACTCCTGCCAAGGGTCATGTTTGAAGAGTTCCATGTTCAACATTATTGGCTTTCTTTTACTTTCAAAGAAAATGACAATTTTTAACACAATTCTCTTTGTGAATTGATGCTTTTAAATTTCCTGTTTCATTTGGAAATCGTAGAAGAAAGCAAACAAGCTAGAATAAAACAGGGTCTTCAAGTCTCGAAATGGAGTTGAAATAATCAGCGTACTATAAATCATAATCTGAGTTAAATCTGTTCTCCTCAGCTCATGGTAACCCTCAGAACGAGGAACCACGTGAGACTGCTTGGTTGTGCCATATGGGTCCATCGGCCGGTGGAATGTGACACGCCTTTCCATGATCTGTCCTCGTATCGAATACACTGTCTCTTCTTGCCTTTCTGTACCCCATCCTCTTCCGAATTTTCCTCAACGCTGCTAAGTAGATAAGACATTGTTAAGGAAAAAAATGGGTTTTGGCTCTGAGAATAAAAGCAATATATATTTTTTAAGTGTGTATATAAAGATTGGTGAAAACTACTCATGAATTAAATAAAAGAGGAGCGAAGGAGAAATGTAAAACTACTACAAGCAGAGCAATCTGTTACGAGCTGAATGAGTGCCAGTTTGTGGGCCTCGGGGCTCCGTAGGATTTCTCTGTACAGTGCCAAACTCCAACAATATTGTTATGGTTAGAAAGGAATTTCTCACAAGCGCTAACAAAGGCAGAAGGTCATAAATAAACCCAGCAGGATCGCCTTGTCAGTTCTCTTTATTAGCGCTGCAGGCACTTGCTCTTCTATGGGCTTCTTACAGGTTCATTTAAGTGTAAGAGTTCCTCCTCGAAAATTCACATACTCGTAAATAAAATGGTCCTTAATCTGGCAAAGAAAAACACTTGAAAAGTAAGTAAGAAAATCCGTCAGCAAGCCAAAACGCAAAAAGGACAGAAACATGGCAAAGGACGGCGCTGAGCCTGGCATTGCTGAGAAGTGGAATACCGTACCTCCCGGCCTTAGCACCCCAGCAGCGGCCAAGACAGGATGCCCTGCTTTCTCACCCCAGTGACAGTCTGCAGAATCCTATCTGGGCAGGAAATGAAGCTGAGCTCCTAAACTGATGCTGACATGTGTTATAAACTGAGGAAAGCACAGCTGTGTGATCATTACTGCAATTATAAAGTGACATTTAGTGTTAACTTTATTTTACTGAAGATTTGTAACTAGTAACCAAAAAAAGGAGATGCAAGTCTATTAATGATGGGAAGCGATGTTGATTTTTAGCAATTAAAAAAATAGAAATATGTTACTGGGTCTTTAAAGATGAGCATTACCTTTTGCATAAGATAAATCGACATCTTTGAGCTGTTACCAATGCCTCTTAATAGAAGAGAAGATTTAGTTTTGTAATATTTAAAAAATTAGACGCAAATCTCAATTCTTTCTCCATTTTATGTCCTTGTATTCTAAGAAGAGCGGAGAATATCAAACTTCCAAATATCCCAATACAGATATTAATTCAAAGGAGAAAAGATCTGAAAAACTTGATTTCATTTACTAATAACTCAAAACAAAAATATACTCTTCTTCAGCAACAAGTATATTTAATAGTGTCATTTACTTTCTTCAAACAGAAAAAAACCAAAAGGAATATTTTCAAGTAATATAGCTCATTATTCTGAAAAAAAAAATGAGAATCCCATCAGAAAACAAAGAAGAAAAACCCTCAGTAGTACCACTATACAGAGCCAACCAAATTTGAACATTTTGCCCCATTTCCTTCTAGTCTTTTTTCTTAGGTGTAGCAAAACAGCATATCTTTAAGCTTAACATGTGTGCAAAAATAAATAAGGTACCACCTGACCTACTTGCCAGCTTCTATCAAGAAAAGGAACATTTTGTTTCCCAGCTGATTTTCAGTTTTATAATGTGTGTCTTTTTTTTTATGTAATTGTAAATTTAGAAAATTGCAATAAGTGTTCCACATCACCCCTTTTAAGAGAACAGTTAAAGTTCCCAAGAGAACAATGTTGTTCTCCGAGGCCAGGATGCTGGGATGCTGTTTGCGTAGTTACTGAGTCAGTCACAGAAACTGGGCTGTTAACTGCAGGGGTGTTACAAAGAAAGGTATGTTTGCAGAATTATTTTTCACTGGCTTGCAGCCTCTCATTACCTACCACTCATGATTATTAGTGTCAAGCTGATGTGGAATTCTTCACAGAGAAAATTCTCCATGTTTGCTGTAGATACTGGCAATTGGTCTCTGTGCTCAGCATTCAAACGGGAATGCCCTTGAACAACATAATATTACCGGTACAGGAATCCGAATAAATGCTGAAAAGAGGGGAGTTTAAGTGTTCAAGAGGGTAAGACACCGAGACAGGCTTCACTTTACATTGGTGGGGAAACTTTTCTGGAGAACATTTCTGAAGCCGCTAAGTAATTGCATTAACCATAGCCTAAACAAGAAATCTGTGGTGTTAAATTTGCGATAGGCTGCAGACATCGTATACATTTTTCAGTTAGTACCTTTATAACCAGGTGGCCCACAGTTGACAATGTTAGGCCATAAAGAGCCTTCAGGAACTTACTACCGAATATTCTGTCAAGAGTAACAACTAATAAAAACGAGGCTCCCAAATCTGACACGCTCAGGACATGAACAGTACATAAAATGAGCTACTTTTAGACTTCGACAGCTAACCCACTCTAGTATTAACCAAACTAGACTTCACCAATTCTTAGAGCTGTTGTAGCAGATGTGAAGAGGGCTTAGATCCAGCGTTTCCGGTAGAAACGTGCTAGAAGATAAATACTACAACGTGGGGGGAGTGAGGTCTGCTCCCTGGGAAGAGAAACACTTAGGAGGGACTGTTAGGAACCGGACAGAATTTTCAGAACGAAAACAAAGCCACAGTAAACATATGCTCCTATGCTGTGTTTGTAAAATGTGAAACTGAGGTCCCGAGAGGCTGAATTATTTATATCAAAAGCATGCACAGGTTTTGTGGACCCAGACTACATTAGAAGGCCGTTTTCTGGGTATACTCATTAACAACATTACCACTGACATTGATGGCCCCATTCGAGAGTTCAAAGGACACGGTGTGTGTGTGTATGTGTGCGCCCGCACATGTGCGCGCTACTCAAGAGAGCATACATATTTCTACTTAAGCATGTTATCTAATAGTTATTATTATTTCACACTTCATATCCAGGTACATGACCCTCTATCTCGAAATCCCTCGTTTCATTTAGTAAGTCGGGATATGACTGTAAGAGATCAAAGGACACGCAAAACCACGTGCAGAGAAGTCCCAGTATGTACAGTAGCAAGATAGATTTAATAGAGCCTTCGGTGATTCCAAACAGATCTTTTATTTTCTAATTTCTACCCTTAGGTGTGTCTCACACAATGTTTTCTCCAGTTCTGTGATTTCTTGGACTTGCAAACGTGTTCACTCCATCTTCTTGTGGGTGAGTCATAACAGCTGCCGTGAGCAGGCTGTAAACCAAGGGACCACAACGTGGCACAGCAGAGGACAGCTGACTCCCACAGCCACGGACAGAAGACTCACGTCCTCCCACCTTGTGACCTGCTCTGCGCAGGACGCCCACCTCCAACACAGCAAGGGAATTCGTGTTGAAACTCAGCGGGACTCCAAACAGCAATAAGGTCAATGCATTTTCTCTCTCAAACTGAGGAAGCATCTGATTTTTTGCATTCTGTCTGCCGACTACCCACAGGATTCACAAGAGGGAAGGAGAAGAGAAACAAATCGTGAAGACAGACTGTTTCATGGAATCACAATCCACGAAGCAGACCATCTGTGATCTAGCACAGTTCTCAGCCTACAGAGGATCCCTAGCACAATGTGATAGGATAAGTCGTTTATTTTATAGAGTTCTGAGTTCCGAAGTATCTATAATTGATTTAGGTCTTACATGTACGGGGAACAGCACAAACCGAATTTAAACTCCTGAGAACAGTGTAATTAACTGTACCTATGGAAAAGCTGGCTTTGAGTAACATACAATTACATACACAGTCTTGCGCTGCATAAGGACATTTCAGTCAACAGACCCCACAAATGACAAAAGGTCCCATAAGATCAGTACCATAGAGCCTCGGGGTGTAGCAGGCTGTACCATCTAGGTTTGTGTAACTACACTCTATGATGTGCACACAATGACAGAATCATCGAAAGACACATTTCTCAGAACGCATCCCCATAGCTAAGTGACACATGACTGTAGCGGGACAGACAGACAGTGAGATAAAAGGGAATTAGGAGAGACAAAGAAAATGGGAGAAAGGGACAAATACAGGAGAGTACAAGCATGGTGTCATATGCATAGTGAGTGTTTAGGAATTTCTGGATGAATGAACGAACAGATCAATGACTACAGTGGGAAATAAAGCAAGAAGAGTAGACAAAACTTTGGGCAGATCTGGCAAATAATAAACAGTACTTAAGACTTTAACCCATCCCTGCTAAGCTAACCAGTGGGGAAACCTCTACATATACACCTGGGCAGGGGGCACCTTTGTGAGAAGCAGGAAAAGTGGCCTCTGGACAGACGCAGCCCCACGGCAACACGTCCCTCTGTGGAAGACTCCTGTACCCCCTCTCAGGAACGGGGGAGAGGGCACTTAGCCTCAGCAGAGGGCACAAGGCTGGTTTCAACCCCATCTGTTCCCTCCAGAGGTGCGCACCAGCTGTGCTGTCACGTGACCCTCCTGGCACCACACATGGCCGCTCCTTATCTGGAGAATGAGGAGCTGGGGAGAACCAGCGGTCAGGAACGTGGGCTTTGTGGTCTGACCTTGGTTCACTTTTTATTTCTGCTAATTACTAGCCATTCAGCCTTATACACATTAGACTCTCTGAGCCCTCAATTTCTTCATTGATAAAAAGTGTTGTTAAATTTATGTTTATAACGATGTAAAAGAAAGTACTTGCAATAGTACTTGGCAAATAGTGAGAGTACAATAAACGATAGCCCTATTATTCTATCTTTTTATCCAAACCATTTTGGCATTTAATCCTGACAGCAGTAAAATTAGGTACAGATGACCACCGGCTTTTCATACATAAGGAAAGAGGCTCAGAGGATGAGGTGGCTGGGCCATGATTCCAATCTAGCTCTCTGACTTCAAATGCTGTGTCCACATCTCTAATTTTTTCCTTCTTGTTACTGTTCCTACTCCCATGCCAAACAAAGGAAAAGAAAAAAGCCACAGTAAAAGAAAAAATGGTACTCTATCGGTGTTTCCAGAAGGTTGATTGCTTTTCTAGAAAGAAAATCACTTAATCCAAGTGCATCATGTTCTTCCTCTCCTAGCAAAGAATTCTTTTTTTGCTTTGATGGAAAGTGAAAATCTTCCCCACTCCAATTAGTTCCCAGATCCTCTACTGGAACAGAAAGTGGCAAAACACTACCACCAGTGTTCTAACAAGAAGATTAAACGTGATTCATTCTTTGGAGTTAAAGATAACCCTGAATCCAGATACAAGCTACGTGTTTGACACCATAATAACATTATGCAAGTGGGATGGTGTTCTGGCCTAAAAAATGTCATTAGAATTACAATTTCCTTCATTTCGATATTTAATGGAAGATATTTTAAAACTAATATGTGTTATTTAATTATCAGGAGACAATTTAAAATTTTGAGAATATATACAGTCCTCAGAAAACAGTAATTCTATAAGGAAGACTAGTAAAAACAAAATTGAAAAGAATCGAACTATAATTTCCCTTTTTTTCTGTAATCCTTAAAGGGTAACTCTTGAGTAATTGATTTTCAACGCAAAGGAAAGAATACTTTCTTCTGTGACATCCATCATTTCTAAAATTTCTTTTAATACTATATGAAAGAGTAAAAACTGATGTTGATATAAACTCCCTGAATAAGACTTGCGTCTTCTTCGCAGAAAACTTTTAACATTTTAAACTGGAGAAATAGGATTGTTTTCTGTAGCAGGACTAAATAAAGAATGGCTTTCCATCAGTGCCCATCGACTCTGAATTATCACTGACTTTTATTCAGAACAGTGGTTACCCTTGGTGGGGGTGGAGGGGTGGATGGAATAATGATGCAAAAGGGGCACAAGAGAGTCCAGGGTTCTGGTGGTGTTATTTTGAACCGGGTGCTGAGTATACGACTGCGTTCACTTGAGGAAACATATCAAGGTGGACACTTACAATCTGTGCACTTCCCTGTATTTATGTTATGCTTCCACAACATTTGCACTGCAAAAACTGACTTCTAGACACTGAGCGCATAGCCATTTGTTACGACATAGGAGGAAAAAGCAAACAAAAGAACACAAACCAGCCCTGTCTGGAATCCTTACAGCCCCATCATGTCCTGTTGGGTTAGCACTAACGTGTGCTCCAGTCTTCCTCAGTGCTCCCCCTGAGTATATGACCTGCTTTCAGAAAAGCAAGAGTCCAATTTGAACGGAAGTTCCTAGGGGTGGGGAATGGTTTGACCCCTGATCCCACTACCACAATTGTTCCAATCCTCTAGTGATTTCCCTGCAGGGTTCAGTTACCAGTTCTGGGTCAAAGACCGACATGCCCACGAAGTCAAGGGTCGACACAGGCAGTGTTTGACGTGTTTGAAAATAACTGTACCATAAAGGCACATTTCATCAATTAGAGATGGTTTCTGAATGTAAAGTAAAAGTATAGACCACTGTCCTGTCATCATGTACACTAACAAAATCACAGGCACACACGTACGGAAAGATACGTTATCCCGATTAAGGTACAGAACCAATAACATCCAAAGCCAAAGCAGTTGTAGCTTAAAAAAAAAATTTCCTTTATTACCTTCAGTAGTGTTGTATTTGAGAGCACTTTCCATCTGTCTCAGATTTTTCTTCACGTTTTCATTAATTTGAACTTCTTTTAACTGACATTCCTCATGACTTTAAACAGCCTGGTTACAGTGGGGTGGACAGGGACTTAGAGAGGTAAATTTCCCCAAATATGATAAACGCTGCTTTAGTAATCTTTCTGCTTAAACACTACTTTATTCCTTTCACATACATAAATAGAACTACCTGCAAATGATAATTGCTTTGTTGAACAAACTACCTCAGTAGGGTAAATGCTGAAGTTGATGCAAAAGCTGTACTTGAATTTGAAGGTGGAATAACTTTTTAAAACCGAATTCAGTTCTTTGGGCTGGCTCGGTGGTGCAGCGGTTAAGTTCGCATGTTCTGCTTTGGTGGCCTGAGGTTTGCCAGTTCAGATCCTGGGTGCAGACATGGCACAGCTTGGCAAGCCATGCTGTGGCAAGCGTCCAGCATATAAAGTAGAGGAAGATGGGCATGGATGTCAGCTCAGGGCCAGTCTTCCTCAGCAAAAAACAGGAGGATTGGTGGCAGATGTTAGCTCAGGGCTAATCTTCCTCAAAAAAAATAAAAAAACTGAACTCAGTTCTTAATAAAAAAAACAAAAGTCATGCAATTCCCTCTAGTGTTTATTTGTACAGAAGAGGAAGACAAGGGAGAAGATACCAAAAAGAAAAAAAAGAAGAGAGGGAAGGAGAGTGAGAACTGAAGATGAGAGAGGAGGAGAAGAGGGAGAGGAGAAAGCCAAGGTCACAGTGAAAGGCGGCAGAGACTGTGTTACATCACAGTCCTTGCTCTCAAGGGCACGTCATTCCCATTCGTTAGGTGAGGACGTGGGGACGTGGACCATGGCGCTCTGGAGGCTAATAGTAGCTAAGGAAGCTCTGGAACTTTTAGCCATGAATCAGCCAGCAGTGTACATTTTCCACTTGACTGACTTTGGATTGGGTTACAAATACTCATGAATGAGAAGGTTTGGAAGAGTAAAAATTAAAATGAAAGTCTTCACTGTGAGCAACAATATATTCAAAACACAGAAGAAATGCTACAAAGAACGTGCCTATATCAACATCATTAGAAAATAACCTCTCAGAGTTTTATTTTGGTCTTTAGTATTACAAATGGACACAGCTAAATAAGTATTGTTGTTTGAGAAATGGGCTGTAGATTGTCAATGTTTATAAATACACACAAAACAATTACTACTGCTCTGAAGATTTATATAAAGTTACCTTAAAGAGCAAGGTCAACACCTGGGCCAGCAATACCTTCCTGTAACCACACCAGTTGTATGATCTATCTCAAGAAAAAAACTTTATCAATCAAATGAGGGGTTGATCAGCATTAGAAGCATAGAAAAAGGAGAGTCACAGACACTCTACAAAGCTAAGCTGACGATGGGAGAAGGAAGCGAGGCCAACAGATATCAAAGATTACTGCATAATAATGAAGCATGGGATGCCTATTGTGGAAATGGAGGTGTCTGGCTCTCCCAGTCTGATACTACAAAACATTCAAATTATTTAACCAGGCTACATGCTGATGCCATACTCACAAAGCAACCTCTTCCCGTGTAGGTCTGCCACCAGGAAGACCATTGCCTTGCCAACCAGGGCGGTCAGCGAGTCTTCTCCAGAGAGATGGTTCATCCATCTCTTGGCAATCCTCCTAGTGAAACAGCTCTCTGAGCCTTCGGAATAGAGAATCAGACCTTGGAGTTAAACACGTTTGGTAAAGTAATGTCACCCGTGATGAATCACGAAGAACTGAAATTCTCCCCCGTAACATCCTGGCCATTTGGAAGTTGTATGAGGAACAAACTGTTAGGTCTACCCACTGGCATTCATCCCACACACAAACAACCACTACAAATAAAATTAGTAAGTTTGACTTATTAGAAGTACATCTAATAGGAGTTTTACTCTGCACACACATTTTACTTTAAGTCACAAACACCTGGTGAGTGTTTTGATAAGATATTGTTCCTCCAGAGACTCAATTCTCACAGTAAAACATAATTAAATTCACTGTGTATGGACCAATTACTAATAGTACAACCACCTAAAAAAATCGCCAACAGAGAATAAAATGACCCTAAGATGGCATCTTGGAGGCGTGGAAAAAGCACTGGTTCTTTCTTACCAGCCACACGTCCTCTAGTATCAGCTACCTGACCTCTGAGCCCGTGTCTTCACTTGTATAGGTGGGGTTACACCACCTGCCTCTTAAGGTGGCGTGTCCAGAGAAAAAGCACACGTGAAGTACTTCGCAAAGTATCTGGTATTTACTGGTTGCTCAATAAATGTTAGTTCTCTCCTCCTTTCCACCCGTACCCAATATTTCACGCAGACATGAAAAAAAAGACTGATAGCTCATTCACCTGCACCAGTAGATGTTCTGTCTTGGGGCACTTGAGTGTAATCTGCTAAGATTTGAAAATATAAAAAAAAAGGAAGTGCCACCATATGAAATATTCTCTATATTCTTCAAACCCTAGAGTGAGGATGGTCTGGTTGGACCCATCCATCCTCATTCTAAAATGAAACATTCTTTAAAATCTATTTTAAAACATTATCAGATTAACAGATGCTTTGTACCAAACAACAAACATCACAGAAGGAGCCAGATGAGAGGGTCCTGATCAGACGACTGTGTCCTGGCGCCCATTCACACACTTTCTACGAATATACCAGGGAAAGCTTTACAGCCACACTCATGTCCACAGCAACTGCAGCGATGAGCAGAAGGAGGAACAGAAATGGAGGGAAGCACCAAAGCGGCAGTGAAGGACTTGGCAAGGAGATGCCACTTGTCACGACCGCTTTGTCAAACGTTTGGATACCTCAAAAAGTGACGGGATGCATGGGCTAGCTTTAGCTCCTTTCATATTTACTGTCTCCCTTTTCCCACTGCAAACTCAGTGTTTATTAGCTGCTGGAAAAATTTACTACGGTGTCTCTCTCGTAAATACAGTTTTCCACCTACAACATTGTCGCTTGTTTGGGAAGACAATAGTGTAGACACTTCAGTTTAACCGTCCTTAATTGGATTGTCTGAAAAATAAAAGCAGATTTTAGACATTCTGAAAAAGTGCAGAAACGGTTTAAGCAGCTTTGTCATTTTTGGACTATCATTTAAGGCCTGGCACAGAGGACACTGTACGGATCAATCAGGGTTACCAGATAAAATACAGGAACCCAGTTAAACCGGCACTTCAGACAAGCAACTGATAATTTGTTAGTATTGAATATGTGCCACGCAATATTTGGGACATACTTCTACTAAAATTTTATTGTTCCTTTGAAATTCAAATTTAAGTGGGTGATCTGAACATTTTTTTTTCCTGAACCTGGAAACCCTTCGGTAGATGGATGGAAAAAATCATAACAGCTAGGAGTTAAAAAACCTGAGGGCAGTGCCCAGCTCCACCACCAGCTGTGTGATGCTACGCAGGTGACTAACCCCTCGGTGCTTCCGTGTTCTCTGAAACACCTGCCACAGCACCTCGCAGGGTTGATACAAGGCTCCATACCAGTAACACGGCAGCACAGCAAGCAACAGCACTTAGAGATGCTAGGTACCATCCCCAAGCACTTTACGTGACTGACTCACCCAACCTTCACAACTTTTAGAGGTATTTACTATTATTATTCGCATTTAAAATCTTACTATTATATGTTCTCATTATTCAAACAGCTAACAAGGTAAATTCAAATGCAGCCATACTCCAGGGTCTATGCGCTTAATTTACTGCTATAAAAAATAAAAATATGATAGAACGTATGCAAAAAGATACACGAATAGGAGACATTCTTACTACTATTAAAGAATTAGAAGGAATTCGACTCGGTAAAAATAAATAAGACGATCTCGGTTGGGGGACAGCCCAAGTACACAGTCACAGGATGGGAGGAGACGCAGGCCCCGCTCTGCTGTCCAGAAGCTTCCGCAGCCCTGGGGGAATGCGGCTCCACTCTGTGACATTTGTAAGAAGGGGAGAAATGAACACCACCAGCAGCTCCATGGGGAAGAAGCTGTAAAAGATCATTTATGAGTTAACCAACCATAGATGGACAAAATTAACCTTGCTGTGGACAAGGGATTTGTGGAGATGGAAAGGAAGGGCAGAGCTCAGAGAAGCCGAGAAGAACAAATCAGCGGGGGGTTAAGGACTGAACCAAAATGTGCACAATAAGCCATAAGCAGATATTTACCACCATCTCAGGACTGTGCATCTGGGCCAAGGCAGCTGGGGGCAGAGAGGGGTGGGTTGTGTCATCGAATGTGATGAGAAAACAAGAGAAACGGAAAAAGAAATATTTCAGATTTTACCTTAAAGATATTAAAATGCTGTTAAACTAAGTTTAAATCTGTATTTGTAACCAGGTAGAAAGTTTTTTGTTGTGTGCGAATTTGTTTTTCATGAGAAGTATTGTTTGAGAAGAATTATAATTGGAGCAATAGAATATTGGAAAATGATGTTTTTCTTCCAATGACCACAGATCTTGGGATTTTCCATGTATTAATCCAAGTATGTAAGGCATGTGTTCATATAGAAACACAGCATCTGGTAAATAATTCTTTTTACTCCCGATAATTACCCAATCTTAAAAGATACACGCATGTATACTATATACTATTGTGAAATAAAAACGGGATATTCCCTGCCTTAACATCACATTTGTTTCTGAATCCAAAGCTGAGAATTACTATACACAATTGACTTTACGAACTGTTTTTAACAACCGATGGGTTGTCTCTACGGATGTGAACTTATCAGTGTTCTGTTTAGTGTTAGTATCTAGACAAGTAGCTGGCGGCAAAGTTCCTGTTTCACTAATTACATTCTTTTCCAAAAGTTCACCCTGCCTGGGTGTCCAGGTAATTGCAATTAAGTCAGGAATCTGGTAATTAGAAATTCAAGTGGCCTGCCAGGAACAATCCACATCCTCTTGACGTGCTGCCCACAAGACCTAATTCACTCGGAAGGGACAGACGCTGATGGGAAGTGGCAGTGCGCTTGTTGACTAAGCAACCAGCATTGAAATACATTTCTCCCCTCACTGTTCTCCCTCAAACCAAATGCATTATATCTCATTTAAACGCCTATGAAGCATTCTGTGAATCCAGAAACACATGGGCAGAAGCAGAATCCCTCAAACGCTCAAAAAAGCTCGCTTGCTCGCTCGCTCTCACAAAATCTGTCCAGGACAGGAGGCGACTGGCAGGCCACCAGGTCCAGCCAGGCAGCAGAGGCCGGTGGGACAGAAATGAAGGGTCACTTGTATCTCGCTCATCATTGTATCCCCAGGCCATCCACAAGGTCCGGCCTACCGAAAGCAATTCATCAACGTTTAGTCACTGAGTTTCAGCACCTGTCAACACTAACCCCGAAAACCTTTTAGAAAATACGAGAATAAACATTTCTTTCACTTCCCAATTGACTAATTTCCGTTAGATGCATCAGACTCTAACTCCAACCAATCTCATGTTTTACAGTATACTACTGAATATTTACAAACAGATTCACTCACAATGAAGGTTTCAGGTGGTAAAGCGAAAAACAAATGTGTAACTTTTAAACTATCTCTTTAAAAAGCAATGACTTCGCTTAGCTGACTCGTTATTTTAGCTAACCCATCTTCTAGCTCATGGAGTAACTGCACCAGTTTCTTTTATTCCCAACACCATGTAAATCCATTCTACAACAAGCTGCTATGAATGATAATGTAAAACCATTTATACCACAATTTACTATTTTCCAAACACTTTCACATTTTCTCATTTGATTCTAAAAAGCTAAAGATAGACAACTAATCAATATATCTTCCCCAAATCCAGTCTCCCTTATGCCAAGTGATACTATTGACAAATGAATCTTTCTTTTTTAAACAAAAATCCATTTCCAGTTGTGGCGCCTTGGTTATGTCTCATCAAGTTGTAACACCTAGACAAGGGGTTAGAACTCCCAACCTCTTTCCTACAAAGGTCATTAGCCCCTGCTGAGTCTGTCCATTCATTCCAGCCTGGCTTGGATGCCACTCTGCACTGGCACCTAGTCCAATGCCCTTCGAAGCCTTATCACTCCATATCACACTGTACTTTCCCCTTATGGAGCCCTGTCGTGTCACCGTAACCAGTTAGTGTTTGTCACGTGCTACATGGTCCCATTTCTCCAACTACACCAGTAAACTCAGCAAGAGCCAGAACCCTGCCTCACTCAGCCTGGGGTCCTCAGAAGCAGCACACGGTGAATGAGACAAGAATCTCTGTGCAACAGCTGTCTGCTCTCTGATGACTGCAAGGCCTGCTCCTATCAAACACTGCGCCACCAAAGAGGGGGCCTCCAGGGTGGGGGGAAGTAAACAGCCTAGCATGGGATCAGGATAAAGTAGTTAAAGAAACAGTTGCTGGTAACACTTGAGAAAAGCCTGGTGTCGTTCAGGCAGGCATCTGAGAGTATCTTGACTTCCGAACCCTCTGCAGGTGAGGTGAGGCGGCTGGTGTAGACGAAGCCACAGGATCAGATGGAACAAGGACTTCGCCACTTAAGCCTGCACATAGGTAGGTAGGTGTTTGTCACGCCATACTATCCACTGCTTTTCTTAAATGTTGCATACAGTTCACTTTCTAGTCACACAGATCCCCAAAAATGTATGAATCCATAAAATCATTAAAATTTACAAAGTTCTGCCAGAGACAAAATTAATTAGTAACTCTCGTGCTAACATTAGCAATTCCTCTAAAATATCAGAAAACCATCCCATTCTAAGTTACAAAGTATGTTGCTGGTAACATCAACTCTATCTAAAATCAAAGCTTCCAAATTTACTTATTTGATTCTAGAATCAAGTGTAGCAAATAATTATTAATTTTTTTAACTAAAGTATTTGGCGCATTTTCAAAACCTGGGTAACTTTAAATTATCATTAGATTTGCTTAACATCTGCCTGCTTTTTGGCTCTGTGGAATTTCTCCACCAAAAGGACTCAAGCCAAGTACAGAGAAATTCTATTTAAAATATATTACTTTTCTCTAAAATAATTCTGAAAGCAAACAGGTATTGGCAAAGATAAATTCAAAACATCTTTACGTGGATACATAATTTTAAGAGGGTAAGTAAGATTGATTCTAAAAAAAGACAAAAGTTTGGATTTTTAAATACATATTATATCTAGGACTGATCTAAAGAATTTGTAGAAAAAATAAATAATTCTTTAAAAGTAAAAAAAAAAAAACCCTGAATTTCATAAGCCATTTCATCTTATATGCTCCAAAAATGATTAGTCAAATCTGAATGTCAAAATGATGATTTTTTAAAACATTGTTAAGAGAAACTTTTCCTCTTAGCATTTCAAGTCTATAAAACCAGCCAGAATTCCCAGAGACTGCACGTTCTATAATTGGCACGCCTTTGAAGATTCCAGAGATCATAACCAAACTTATCTACTGGAAGACGAAATTGAGATCATCAAAACCTTTCCACAGAAGCACTGGGAACAGAGCCGCACAGCACCCTCCACCTGCCTGTAAGCATATCAACACGGTCAGAAAGTACTTCTCCTGCTCGCGAGCAAGGCCTCAGGAGCTAACAATACGAGAAATAAAACTGCTGCTATGATGGATAGCTCTGTTAAAGGTGCTTATCATTTATTTTCAATGTTGTCAGTCAAATACGATCCATTATACCCCGCTTTCATTTTTCCAAAACTCTATTTTTTAAAAATTCAAGTTAAGGACACTGAGTACATGTAGAAAAAAACCTCCTCATCCCTAAGATCTGACGGCAGGTGTGAATCAGTACCTGTGGCAGGCAGAATTCTAAGACTGCCCCCAGGATTCCCAGCCCCTGCTGGACATACTCTGCATCATTCCTTCCCCTTGGGTGTGAGACTCTGAATACGACAAATAATCCTCCTGCAATTATGTTACAGGGCAGAAGGGATTTTGCAGATGTAATTAAGGTCCCTAAGCAGTTGACTTTGAATTATAAGGAGATTATTCTGGGTGGGCCTGACCTAATCTGGTGACCTGACCTGGTGGGCCTGACCTTAATCTCTTCCTTAAAAGAGGTGGGAGAGGTTTGAAGCCAATCTCCTGCCAGTGCAATGTTGTGGAGAGGGCCACATGGTGGGAATGGTCCATGGTTGACATCCAGCAAGGAAGTGGGGACTTTAGAGCTATAAGGAAGGGAATTCTCCCACAACCAGTGAGCCGGGAAGAGGACCCAAACCTCAGAAGAGACCACAGCCCCGAGAATACTTCAATCTCAACCTCGTGAAACCCTAGAGCAGGGGACCCAGTTACTGGACTGCTGACCCATGGAAACAGAGAGAATAATGGATGTCTATGATATTAAGCTGCTAAAGTTGTGGTGTTGCTACTCAACAGTAGAAAACGAATACATTAGCAACTTCTCTTTCCTTGCCAATCTAACCAGAGGGCACCTGCAAGATGTTTTCATTTTCCTTCTTTTCAAAGTTAGTTTTCTATCTTTATCAAGAGTATTATAATTAAATTTAAGGAAGACAAAAGACTACAAGTGGATATTACACTGAGTGCTAAAAGCTTGAAGTTTAAGGCAATTATTTGCATTTATGTTTTCTTTTTAAAGGCAAAATTCGGAGCAGCTATTCCCAAGGGTACTTTGTGCAAATTCTACAGGTTAATCCACATGACAAAGATTAACGAAAAACAGTACCTTACAGGCAAGAAGAAAATCAGAACCATAAAATAAGATAGGTACACTAATGGTTATTCTCTAGTAAACTGATTAATGACCTGTCCCTTTGCTAGTGGCACATTACTGAAGACCTGGCTTTATGCAGAAGGAAGGTAATTCCCCATCACTTCTTAAGGAAATGAACTAGCTGGAAAGAAGACAGTGAAAAGAAGGCAGTGAAGGGGGCTCCATGCCCACACGGCAGGAACTCTCCGAATTCCACCTGACGTGCCCCCTGCAGGTACTAATGATGCCAGCCCTCCATCACCTCCCAGCTCCCCTCAGGGCCGAGTGGAGGCCACTCTCTAGAAAACTTTCCTCCTTCTCTACTGGTGCCGTTGGAGGTGCACGCTTCCCGGGGGTTAGTGTGTTTCCTCCTAGCACGTTTTTGCTACACGTTCCTCCAGTTACAAAATAATAAAAATATAAAATATAATACATATTTATATAATTATATATTTATATAAGACATATTTATATATAAAATATAAATATATTTTAAAAAATAATAAAATACGGATCAGGCAAGGTACGAATGTGAAAAGAAGGGTGATGGAAAAACTCCACTAGAGATGAACGAACTGATAAAAAAATTGTGTAGGATTAGGTATGGCTGAGCCAACTGTGAGAGATGGACAGAGAGAGAGGTACACAGAAACGTACATGAATATGCTTTGTGTTAAAATACAATGTATAACATAGGTATCATTTTTTAATGATTTCTGTTTTAACCAACTTGACCACCCACACCTGTACTAGTGACATCCAGTAAGTAGGCATATGGTATGGTCCTCTTCCCTTGCACAGCTCAATGAGTACACTGTTTTCCAGACACCTCGCTCATGAGGCAAGAACCACCTCTACAGGTACAGGAGAAAAAGCCCCAGATTGAGAGCAAGGAGATGCAAGGACGAGCGGGTTAGCTGCCCTCTTCTGAGCCTCACTTCCTACCTTTATAACACGAGGGAAACGGGCTACATAACTCCTCACGTCCCCTGTGGCAATAACTCTATAATCATATTTAAAATTTTATTATAAAATAATAAAACCACATTATCAAAAAAACACTATAACTCATCGCCATTCAGAAAATCCCTTCAATTGGGCAGTCGGGCTAGTAAAAGACGCTAAGGGAATTTAAGAAAGTTAGTTTGATGTGGCCTCGTGTTACACACCTGTTTTAAGATACAGCATTTCCAACGGGAAGAACTTAATCTAAGGGAACAAATGGTGACATCACACCTTCCCCGGCCAGCCTATGTGCAAAAGAACAATTTTGTGCCATCAGAAACCAAATTCACAGCGGGACATATTACATCAAGTAAACAACAAAAAGCCACAAATGTGATTTTTTTCCCTGACTATATTAAACAAAGTGAAACCTTTCAAACCAAAGCCCTTAAAGAAAGAATCATTTCCCATTCAAATGATGACAATTTTAGCCAAAATTCAGGCACAAAGCCTCAAGATTGAATAATTAATTGCGTAGTAGGAAGGAAAAATAACAAACTGGTAGCACTAAAAAAAATGTACAAAATTAAATAGGTTTGTATACTACTTTTTTTTGCTATTGATAAGAAAAACTATCAAGACACCACATCCCCAAACGCAGCTGCCATCTCTCATCATGGCGTCAGCTTACATTCTACAACGCAATACTTTACACTGGAGTCAACGAACGCTTCAAAGGCTCTTCTTAGGCACTGTTGTGAGTTTATAAGTTGCCATGCTTGTCCTACCTTTGTCCTGCCTGCATTTAATTTTAAGTTCGTTGAAGCTACCTGCATCCTTTCCTTTGTAACTTCTACTCTGCCTTACAACATGTTCTATACAAGCAGCCCTTCCTGTTACATGTGTCTCAGAGTCAGGGAGCCACAAGAGTCTACTTTGGAATTCCAAGAAGATATGGATTAAAAACATCATCCATAAGAAAACTTTATTTTGTTTCAGAAGGAACGTGCAGAAGAGGTGCCAGCGATACTGGGGGAAGCGATCAGCTCCCACACAACTGATGTGAGCAGCAGAGTGCAGCAACCGTCTCCAGCTGACATCCATTCCAGTAGCCATGCTTCGTTCTAGACAGATCCATTACCATTCAATAACCTGGTTGAAAGCTACTCCCTGGTAAATTCTGCTAGACTACACGAGTCACACGGGTTCTGAGAAGCTGGACTGCCTGGAGATAATTAAACAGTATACAGGGTCATTTTATTCATTTCACAAAAAATACAGCTTCTGCTATTCAACCTGAATTCCCACGGCTTCGTCTACAAGACAAAACAGCACAGTTGGGGACAACACTTTCCTACATCATTATCTGGTGAAGTATGATATCCTCGAAAGCCGACACCGTGGGCAAGGCCTCCACCTTTGGTTTCTAACAGTCTGTTTCTGCAAACTGCTGTTTCAAAATAATTACCTATTAGATGCACAAAACTAAGATAAAGCAAAACACTAACAGCAAATCATATAAATACCCATGCAAATTACAATGGAGTATTTTTAAAAACTTCTGTGAAATACAGATACAAGATTATATATGGGTATGACAAAAGGAAACAATAAGAAAAGGAAAATACCACTCTTTCCTTAATTTTTCCAAAAAAACACCAATACCTAAGTGTGTGGCATATGAGGACTAGACTAGACTGCCTTAGATCCGATCCTGTCACTCAAGAATTATCTGTACATTCTCTAATTATATTATTACGTTCTCCTAGTATTATAAATATTCATTTTTTTCTTGCCTTCCTCTGCCTGCATTTATTGAAAGATACACAGGCATTAGAAATGTAGGTACCTAAAAGCTAACGTTCAAAAGATACAAAGTACAAAATTCAGAATTGTTGCATACAACATTTCAATATAACCTAAAATACAGAATGAATTTAAGAGGCGACAAATCACAAATATTGTCATCTCAAATAAAAACAACTCTTTCAACAATTTTTTTTGTGCTTAATATGAGAATCTATCGTATATTCTCCTTCCGATTATTATTTACTGAACTCGAAGCTGCATTTTTCGTTAATATTTAAATTGATCAAGCAAGCTGCCTGGATCTAGTTGCGTCGTGCTCATTTCTCTCTGCCGCTTCAGTTTAAGGCACATTTTCCTTTATTTCACTTTTCCACAAGCCATAAAAAAACTCATTTCTAATTCATCCGTTCGTTCAGCTTAACCTCTCTTCTCAGCAATTAAAGCTCTGTGCGCATCCCTCATCTATCACACAGCCAGCTAAATAATGCATCGCGTCCCCCGCTCATCTTTTATCATCCCAAATGACAGGTATTAGCATATCTCCCCAGTCAATTACAGTGCAGCAGAATAATCACAGCATAATTGGGCGAAAGCCACTCTAATCACCAACCCTGCAAACTCGCAGAATAAAAACTGAGTGGCAGTTCAGACAGGCCTTGCTCTTGTCCATGACTCTAGCCAACAAGCCTGGCAGAGCTCCATTTCCTTCCCTTTCAAACTTATCCTTTAGGGAGGTCAACTTCTCCATACGTCTGACGCCAAAGAAAAGAACGTAGACATACGTGCGCACAAGTGGCAACTACTTGCAACACGCACATATGTGTGTTTGTTAGTATGTATGCTTCTAAAGGTTCGCACACACTATTAAATAGCAGACAAGGGAAAAATTCCACAGTCGTTCAGAAAACAGAAAAAAGTCACTTTGTCAGTATGATATCATTAGAGGTTCTATTTCATAGCTCATTTAAGGTAAATCAAAATATTAAACTTTTTATTAAGGTTACTCATTTACTATCAAAATTGAGGCCCTTCAAATGTCTACATGATAAAGATACTTCCGTATCTTAAAAATCAGGATTTCCTAGCTTCTTTCCAAACTACTCATTTATCACAGGAAACATTTTTTAATTGAATATCTGTTGTGATTCTTATACTGCAGTAGCATACAATATTTTTTTAATTATGATATTATTAAGTACAGGTTAACATATTAAGATGATTAAAGAAAATATATTTATACATTTATAAGGGCATTAAAAGATTAAATGAGACAAAAATAAGAATATAATGTGAGAAACTTAGAAGATAGTCACAAACTTAAGATACAAATAATTTTTTAAAAAATCCTGAGAAATATTCAGGAAATTTGTTTGAAATTACTTTTGGAATACTTTTTATGCGTTAATTGATTTTGCCACGATATTTAATGCATAATATCCAATCTAGGCCTATATCCAATTCTCATTTTAAATAATTTGCTACTCCATTCTTCACCTCCTCTCCCCCTCAAAGAAATATAAAGAAGTCATTCTGAAATGAAAATTTAATCTGGGGAAGAATGGAGGGAGGTTAAGAGGAGTTTCTTATAAAAACGTACATGGCTTCTTAGGAAGCAGCCAATTAAAGTGCCATGTGTAGCTAGAAGAAAATGAAATTTTCTGTAGGATTTAATTGACTCTCTCTCCATCACACAGAGCAGGAGTCCTTTTGTTCCCTGTACTTCTTTCCCCTTCCTCGCATCCATCAGTCCTTGTCACATATCCATCTAAGACCAAAGGAAATCCACACCTCAGGTGAGCTCCGACCTGGGGAAAGACTTCCCCGAATCAGCCAGAGGCCAGTGCCACACAGGAGAGTGGCCTCGCTGGGCAACGTGGGCAGCGAATCACAGCAGCAAGTCTGGGTGACCCGGGACACTGGGACACACCCTCAATGCACGTGGCACGGACGCGCTGGCTGTGCTCGAATGAGTAAGTTACACACGGCCACGCCTTCACCTTAGTGACTCAACAGTAACCACGACAACAATAGGATCCAGCAAAGTATGAAAACAGGCCGTTATTGCAACAGAGCAAACAAGCTATGATATTTATTACTTTTATTATTTAGGATTTGTGAGGCTTTTCAACCACAACTCTGTCAGACAAGTTGGTCCTCCGATACACACAAAGACACTAAAGCAATTATATGATATCAAAAAGCCCATTGTCACAAGACCAGAGTACAAGCAGAATTTAGACACAACAAATAGTCTCCCAGACTTTTTCTTGCTTCCCAAGCCTGTTATTTTAAAATTATAATATGAAATGTTTTATTTGCATTATTACTTCAAGAACTCTGCATGTATTTTTGTTGGCATATCTTTGCAAATGTACCCACAGGATACATTACTTCGTTGTAAAATGGTAATTTTATTGCTTATTGGGGAGTATCTGTTACAAGTATTTATCAGTGATACATCTGGTATGCAAGTATTAATTCAACAGGTTTTTTTTTTTTCAAATCTGATTTTTAAAAATCATCTCCTAATATATTCTTTAATTCATACAAATGTTCACTTGGCTTTAAGCATCTTCCAACATATTGGCTCTTTCAACACCAGTCACTTTGACATTCTCAACTGACTTGCAAAAATTGACATGGCTTGGGTGAAAGCCAGATTTAAGGCAGGAGGAGGGGAGGAGGAGGGGGCTGAAGAAACAAAACTGGCTCTAAAATTTGGCATCAGTGAGAACCTAAAACACACACCATCAAAATCATCCCTCACCTCCCCTGGAACATTGCTTTCTTCTTCCCAAGAAAATCTTAAGCAGTTTGATGATTATTAATATGGCCACAGTAACTATGCTCAGGAATTTTATAGGAGAGCCCAGAAACACGCCTCTAATTATCTGTGCACATCCCAAATGCACAGGTGTTTGAGGATGGGGCTAAGAAGGATATATGCATTTTTGTTATTACTAGAAAATTAAGTTCTCAAAAAACAGTGCCAAAATTATGTCCCCAGAGAAAAATGGAGTCAATCAAACTCCAGAAAGACAAGTAAATAAGCTTGCTTTCAGCATAACTCCTCCCTCCCTTAAAAAAAGATCACTTGAGATCCACGGCATGTGGGGCCATGTTTAACTCTTGGCATCTTTTTAAAAAACCCAACGTAAGTCTGACAAAAGCAGGCATGAACTGCACTGCATTATGCTCGTCTCCACTCGCTTTCCTATATTCACCACCATTAGGCTAACATTTCTGCACAAATGAGCTGACTAGATCTAGCAACCCAAGCCATGAAGTCAGGAATCCATCTACAGTCTGCTCTCTCCATCACCTGACAGAGCATCTGGTCTAGAAGAGATAGAGCTCCTGTCACACTAAGAAGCCACTTGGTCATGATAAAAGATATCTGATTTTTCACATAATGTCACAGCATATTCTGGAAACAGCACACATTCTTTATTGGGCTATGTGGCTTAGTGGGTACTTTCAAGCCAGTTAAACTCCATAAACATCTTGGGGTCACCTGAAACTTCCGACAGTGCGCACATACACATCCCAACTGGGATAAACAGCTTTTAAACAAAAATAGTCTTTTCACTATTGAATGTAGATCTAAAATGATATAGGAGAACCCTAATATACTGAATTGAACCATATGAAATTGCCAACATTAGACCATTTTTGAGCTGTAAAAATGACAATTCTGTAAGATTCAATCTGATATGGAGTTCCAGTACTGGGACGACTAATAGCGAGCCTTGCTGTAATTTTATTTAAAGGGCACTGGCCTGGGAGGCAGACACTTGTATTTTTGTTCTACTTTGCCACTAAATAGGGCCTAAAATAAGTTATTTCACCTCCCTCAGCCTTACTCATTGTGGAAAAAAAAACTGAGATTGATATTTGGGGTTACTTTGCCTCCTTCAGAAAATGATGAACAAATAAAGGACCTGTGAATCACAGGCTGTGGAATTAGTCAAGGCAGCTCTAAAAGAAATTAGGAAAGGAGATTAAAAGTCGCGGAAAATAAAATGGCTGTACTTTCTCTGTCTTTAAAAAAAATTTCACCTGGCTTTATTTCATGGGAGAATTTGTTGGTGGACATAAAATATTTCTATTTTCCCCAAGACAATGAAGAGTAGCTTAGACTAAGAAACACCAGCAGGAAGAAATCAGAAGAATAAATGAAGATAGAGTTGCAGGTCTGACCTAATGAATACAGGAGGACCGGGAGCATTTTGGGGCTGAAAAGAACCTTAGTGATATCAAGAAATCAGTTTCCTAAAGTTCTACTTGGACTTCAAGTAAGACACAGGTCTGCTCATTCCCAGCCAAACAGTCATAAGTACAAAAGAGCAGGACAGAATTGCTGCTCCATATTTAACCCAAATTCAGAAATTAGGGAAGAGCCCAACAATCCTCAAGCAACTCCTCCTCATCGCACTCAAACCCTTCATCAATAAGTCTGGGCCTCTTTATCTCTTAACGGCATCTTCTTTAGCCTTGATGGCCTTCTCTTTTTTCCAAATTTT
Source organism: Equus caballus (assembly GCF_041296265.1). Taxonomy (NCBI): domain Eukaryota; kingdom Metazoa; phylum Chordata; class Mammalia; order Perissodactyla; family Equidae; genus Equus; species Equus caballus. The sequence continues at coordinate 10,946,884 of NC_091714.1, forward strand.
ATATTCATGTATCCCTCTAAGGACAAAGTTGAAAAAGAAGCTAAAAGAGCCATTAAACAGATAATTAAACATGACAAGCAAAAGTGCATCAAAATATTACAGGTGAATATAAACAGAACATTTCCCCCAAATCTTTCCCAAATAAGAATAAAGCAGATTTGTTGTAAAATAAAACATGTAAGTGTTTGAACCACCACCAGATGGCAGAAGGAGAGGCTGGGAAACTCTCTAACAAAAGAAGGGAACAACTCAACATGGATTCCCAAATCATGACTTGAGAACTGCTATAGGTTTTTTTTTCCTCTTCGAGTCTTTCTTTTACGGAGAAAGAAAATTCTTTTGCTGTACCAATATATATGCTATCATTTTAATTTAGATTCAACAACTAAACAGTAAAGAATGAACTTGGTCCTCTATTTCTCTAAGGATTTCTAGTAGATTTTCACTAAATAAAAAGTTAAAAATGCAAAAATCAATCCTTTATATTATGAAAAGTAACATGAGTTGCTAAGAGTATGAACTTCAAAAAGAAAATGTTTGCTGGTTTCCTTTCAATGACATTGTAACCTTAAATATACTCTCACCTCAATTATATTCACACCCACTTAGAAAGTTAGCCAAGTGAATTCACTAGAAAATACACCCTGGTAAGTAGATGGAAAGAGCTGAGAAGAACCAGTTAACGTAGTTTTACAAGGAAAAAAATATGTGTTTTTAAACAGAAGATGAATGTATGCTTTCCTGTGGTTACATTAATAAAAAGGAAAGCTATTTTAACACGTAGAATCACTTATTATGTGAAGCCAAACACTGTAAATCTGAAATATGACATGCACAGTCCCCCAGCATAACCCCAAGTAAATCAATGAATGAATGACCCATTCATTACAAGTCACCACCAGAAGAATACCTAATTTTATGACTCTGTTTAAAACCTTTCTACTCTCAAAATCCAATGGGACATGCCAACTTGACTATATTTTATATATTTTTTTACCAAACAGAACATCCCCTCTGCTTTACGTTACTTTACAAGATGGCAAATTCCTTCTGTTCTCTACTTATCTGCTCTAATCCTCAGGGTTTTTGAAAAAACCAATTAAAAAATTAGCTGTTCTAGTTGTGAACAGTGTTACGTTAAACTGTCTTGTGTCATATAATACTTGGAACATTTATTTTCTAGACCAGCTCCAGCCAACAGAACTTTCCTCAAAGACGGAAATGGTTCTACACGTGCACTGTGCCAATATGGCACCACTAGCAACATGCGGCCACTGAAATGTGGCTAGTGTGACTGAAGAAATGAATTTTTAATTTAAATTAATTTAAATTTAGCTACAAATGACTAGTAACTACCATATTGGACAGTACCGTTCTAGAGGACCAAAATATTCAGCGAGAACTGACCAACCTGGAGTCCTGTGAGGTGGCTCGGTCAGAAAAAAAAAAAAAACAGTAAGCGAACCTCCTCCCAACTTTTCTCCAAGGCCACTTCTTTGGTTACGTAGCCAAGGAAGCCCATTCAGAGATGGGCTAGCAACGCTTTGTTGCTGATTTCCTCCTTAGCCATTGTGACAAGCAGTTATAACAAATAGTTATAGATCACATGATAATATCATACTTTTATATGGAGGAGGGAAGGAGGGAAACACATAATTTTCATAATGGTCAGATGTCAAAATATGGGAATAAGCCCCCATGTGACTTAAATCACTATCAAATATAATCCCCAGTGATACGATGTTCCATAATTAAGAGTACCTTATTTTTAAAAGGACAAAATAAATTTCACTTTTATCTTATTTGAAATCATGTCTACAGATGAATAACCCCTCTCTCCTCTTCCGTTTTGTAGAATACAACAGATAGATTCAATTAAAAGCAATTACACCAGAGTAGCCCACAATTATGTTCAAAAGGAGAACACAAACTTGTATCTCTTTTAGAACTTCTTCCTGGCATAAGATCATTGCAGAATTTGTGTCAAGAACGTTAAGGTCCACGGAAGCAGGGGTTTATCATTATTACCAGTGCACTCCCAGCATACAGCATGTATATTCCAGGGATTATTGTTTAAATGGGATGCAGCGGAATGAAAGAGAATGAAATCAATGAAAGTAACTGCAGAACGTGGATTAACAAAGATATTTAAGTTAGTAGCAGGATAAATTGGAACCAGCTGGTTTTCAGCGTCAACCAGAACCACTCAACAGCTTCAACCACCACTAACAACGAATGCGTCTTCCTCAGGCCGGCTCTACAGAGCTCCGATATAAAATGCGAAGCAAACATGTTAACCCAGATAATGGGAGGACCAGTGAGAAAACCCCAGAATAGAAAAAAGTAGTAGTAATACGTTAATATCACAGGGTTTCTGCTCTGCGCAATCACAATTGTTGCACCACCAAAAGAGCAACACTTATTTACTGCGAACCGAGTGCAAGTCAATATGGACATAAAAAGATGAGCAAAATGGAGCCTCTAAGCTTACGATCTTGCTGGGAAAAGATGCCACACGATGGAGCCGGGCCAGGCCATACCATGCTGTCTCCCATACACAAAAGAAAACAGAAACATGTTGGCAGAATTGGGACTGCAAAGAACTAGCGAAGGCAGTGAGCGCTGTCTCAGCTCAGAGGATGAGAGCTCAGGGTCTGCAGCACTGGGGAGGATGCCGAAAAGGGAGGGTGCGTCTGAAACGCAGCAAGAGGGGAAGGCCCAGACGGAGGTCAAGGGCTCCCTGGGGATGGCCTTGAGGCTATGTTAGCTGGGGTTTAGAAGACCAGTTTGAATTTTGATGTTATTTTTCTCTTAGATATTGAATCAACCTAGACATGGATAAAAAGTAATATCTAAGAGTAAACAAATTTAGTATTTACTTTAAAATGGTTTTTTTTTTAAGATATTTTAAGCTTATACTTTTCTCTAAAATAACAATACATTTTGGGTCCTAAAACAAATACTAAAAATTACTCAAAAGAGGATAAAAAGGTGAGTAATATTAAATATTATGAGGAAATATTAGACATTTTTATTTAAATATTAAGAGGAAAAAGAATGAGACAACTAACGTTCTTAATTCTAGTCCCACCTCTGCTAGTAACGAGCTCTGACCTCGGGAAGGAGGAACCCCTTGGCCTCCAGCTCCCTCACCTCTAACGTGGAGGAAGGCCAGAGCAGAGGATCTGGGAAATCTCTGGCAGGGATAAAATTTTTAGACTCCAGAGAAGTGTAGTTACAGGAAAAGACTAAAAAACAGAAAGAGGGAAACTACAGGAAGGAAGAGACAAAATGGAGAGTGGGTCCTGCAATAGGATATTGGAGAAAAGGCCTTACTAAGTTTAATACGCTCTCCTAGGGTTTGGTTTACAAGGTGAGGATGGAGGAGACAGGCTGGCACTCTCCTCCCCACCAGGGGCTGAGACCTCTAGGAAGAGCAGCAGCTTGAAGGTGCCCAGGAGTGGGGCATTCTGTCACCTGTGGGCCACTTGGATGACTTGTAGGTTATCATTTTTCTCTTCCCATTCTTTTTTAGAACAACACATACGCTTATCCTTGATTTTCCTCATCATTCTTTTTGGGTTTTTTTTGTTGTTTTTTTTTTTTGGAGGAAGATTAGCCCTCAGCTAACTACTGCCAGTCCTCCTCTTTTTTTGCTGAGGAAGCCTGGCTCTGAGCTAACATCTGTGCCCATCTTCCTCTAGTTTATACGTGGGACGCCTACCACAGCATGGCTGCCAAGCAGTGCCATGTCCGCACCCGGGATCCGAACCAGCGAACCCCGGGCCGCCGAGAAGCGGAACGTGCGAACTTAACCGCTGCGCCACCAGGCCGGCCCCTCATCATTCTTTTTCTTGCTGAGGAAGATTCATCCTGAGCTAACATCTGTGCCAATCTTCCTGTATTTTCTATATGGGTTGCTGCCACAGCATGGCTGCCAATGAGTGGTGTAGGTCAGAGCCAGGGAACCGAACTTGGGCCGCCGAATTGCAGTGCACCGAACTTAACCACTAGGCCATGTGGCCAGCCCCCAGCATTCCTTTTAAAATGACCTCTCCACATACATTTTTTTTGGTAATAGTTTCTATAAAAATTATAAAAAAGGGCACAAAATTCAGGATTTTGTTCTTCCAAAGAACATGCCAACCAAAACAGTGTATCAAAATATTTTTGGATTTGTGGAATTCTAATGCCCATTTAGAATCGGAGAACGAATGAACTGGTAATTAGAACATACATCTCTGTCCACCTACCTTTCAAAAGGAAAAGTCTTTAAAAATTATTTTGGTAAACAAACTATACTACTGTCAAGTATGCACTAAGAATTTGCCCCCGGAATATATTATATTGAACAAGATACATATTTTTCAATCTTTGCCTTGGCTTTATGAATATTCATTCATTCAGCGAGATATCTGAGAGTAAGCCCTGGAGTAGGAGGGTGAGGTGTCACCGGCACACGAGAGGAGAATGGAGGGAGCTTGGGGAAATGCCACACTGCATGCCGTGGAGAGGAAGAGGAGTCTGAGACACCAAGGCCACACACACAGGAGGAAGACCAGCAGAGTGCTGGTGGGGAAGCCAACGGTGGAGGCGAAAGAAGAGGCTGGGTAAAGCAGATGATGCAAAGAGGCGAGTAAAATGCAAGGACTGCATCTTTCTGCTGGAGTGAGGATCAGGGAAGCCATTAGGGACCTCAGCAAGAGGGGCAGAGTAGGGAGAGAGTAAGGCAGCTATGGTGATGGGGAGCGATGAAAGACAGGCAGGTGGCAGAGCAGAACTCTGGGCTCTGAGGACACTCGGAAAAGAGGACAGGCTTCGGGTGACCTTCCTGGTTCCCACCCCACTTCTGTTACTGACTGCTGTGGAACTCCTAGTTCCCACCCAAGACTGGGAATAACAACACTGCCTAACTCACAGGGAGTGGATTCCTTAAAAATCGTGCTTCTTTATAATTCCTGACCTCGTTATCCACAAGGAATGAGAAGGCAAAAGACATTCGTGGTCATGAAATTTCTAAATTTTTTAGATTTTGATAAGATCTCAAGAAATTTACAGAAAAGTTATATGTATATAGTCTTTCTTTTTTAATGACCCAGGGATATTTTATTCACTCCTCTTTACTACTTCCCTATATAATTTTTTTTGTAGAACTTATAAGTGACGAAGTCAAATTTTTGGCCTTTTTCTATGTTTAACAGTATAAATGTATATATTATTTGCTCAGCTGATTTTATCATCCCCTTATCATTAGTAGCTTTACCTAGTACATTAATGACATAGGCTGCCCCGGGACTCCTGATTTATTACCTTATAAAATTATCTTTTTTTCTTTTTTGTTTTTTGCTGAGGAAGATTGTCCCTTGAGCTAACATCTGTGCCAATCTTCCTTCACTTTATATGTGGGTTGCCACCACACAATGGCTGACAAGTGGTGTAGGTCTGTGCCCAGGATCCGAACCTGGGCTGCCAAAGCAGAGCATGCCGAACTCAACCACTGCACCACAGGGCTGGCCCAAGAATTATCAACTTTTTAATATGTTGAAGTCTTGGTCAGAACTGAAGTCAAGAGCAGAGCTCTACACTTTGTAGAACTTTCCTTTCCTAATACATTTGTTCATTCTTTTATTCTGAAGCACCCATTTATTCACTGCAATTCCTGTTTCTATAAGTACAGTAACTTTAAATTAATTAAGCATCCTACTAGGGCCAAAGAAAAACAAACTCAAGAAAATCAGGTACCTACGGAGGGAAAAACTAGAACCACTGGAAAACAGTTTAATATAACAGTGTTTAATATACCGTGAAAGAGTTACCAGCATTTCGAATTCTAAGTTACCTTTGACTAACATAAGCCTAATAAAAACAATGAATCAGCATTTGAGTGAAATTAAGATTTGTCAAGTAGAAGAAAGAGCCCACATATTTCCCATTTGATTAGCTTTAAAACATTAATCTCAAACAGCCGTTAACAGTTGTGCTAGTTGTGAATGACAGCAAACTTGTTTTCCCAGGTTATCGTTTCACCACACTCATACACAAAACTAGGTTGTTTGTACCTCTGGGTCCCAACACGTTTAAGTCATTTTCCAGTGAGACTGACGAATTCACGCTTCAGTCCTAAGTAAATATTGAGCTTGTAGGTTTTAGTTTGACTTAGGAGACGGAGAAGCATACAAGGGGTGAATAATTAAGATAGAGCCCCCAAAAAAGGGTAAAGAAAGATCAAAGGCACATTAAAGACCATCACTCAAGGATCAGGGACATCCGTGGGACAGACACACGCTCCAGCATCCTACTCATCCACCAAGATGACGTCACTAACGTCTCACCAGTGAGTCAGATATCTGAGTGATGTGTCCCAAGGCATAAAAACAGGAAAAAAGGTCAACTGCGAATAAGTGTTCAAAAACCCGGCCAGTACTCAATACCCAGACCTTTTAGGAAACAAGCTGAAAATATATTTGCTGACTTGCAGATAAAACGAAGCAGGAAAAACTTGCAAATTTCTCCTTTTTAGTTCTACGTGCCAATACTCTGGTAGAGATCTGAGAAAATGAAAAGCATCTAATTGTTTGAAAATCACTGAATTATTGGGGAAAAAAATTCAAACAGTTGTATCTACAAATTGAATTTAGGGCTACAAAAGCAATCGCTGGTTTAGCCATGAGACAATGCAGAGCTTTCACACGGCGGGGCAGACCACGAGAGCTGGTGGGACAACATCTTCCACAATCCTGCAGCGTCCTCAGGAGGAAGGATTATGCACGTGAGTTCACAAGACCTGCCCCTACAGGTTTATAACCATGCAATGAATATTCCACATGCACACTGGGCACGAAATAGAAAATGAAAAATTCAGAAGATGACCATATGTCAAATACTGCAAATAATCCTGAATTAGCTCTATTTATATATTAAAATTTTTGGCAGATACAGAAACACAAAACATACTAAGTAAGGGTATAAACATGAGTCAGTTTACCAACTATTTAATTATTTATAAAGTGTTAATTGATCCTTTTGCTTTTAGTTTGCACTTATTAGGACGTAAACCTCGCTAAGCTTATAACCTCAGAACAGGTTTGATTTTGGTAGTGTTACAATGTCAGCCACTTGTACCGCAGCACAACTGTTAGACTGTCCTAAAAAATGCCAAGCATTCAGAACGGAAAGCAGCCCCCAAAATGGAAAAAATATAAATAACTAATTTTTAGTTTTAAGCCAAAGATGTAGCACATACGGGAGTCAGCCATAACCCACACCTTGTGCTCTAAAGTTTCCAGACTTCTGACTGTGAAAGCACCTGATGGCACCTACACTATTCTTCTCTACCTCTATATGAAAATAAAGTCAGACTCCCCTAATAAACCGCTCTTACCACTTTACTTACATGGCTTAAGAATTACTAGCAAATATGTACAAAAGGGGAGTAAATCTGATAAAAACTACAGGTCTGGAAGATTGTAATTCTGAAAAATCTCCTCACTGTGGTCTCCATCTGAGCGTGACACAGCATCTATTCCGTGGTCTCATCCTCACCCTAATATCCTGGGGATCAGGGATCACCAGGTCCTGCAGACTCCCTCCGCAAGGATTGCTTCCTTCTGCCACTGTGCTAGCTCACGCCCACATCACCCCTCCCCCGATCTACTCAAATGCCCTTCACTGGGGTCTGGCAAATCCATCCCTCAAGAGTGGTCAAAATTATCTATCCAAAGGTGCAAATCTAACCACTACTTTGCTTAAAATCTTTTAATAGCTTAGCATTTTTTATGGGATAAAATTCAGATCTTTAACCTCTTCAACCTCAGATCTTGCCACACAGGCAGAATTTGACTACTTTGAGCTTCCTTTCTTTTTTTTCATGGTCGCCCTCCCACCTGAAAATAGCTCTCATTTCTCCCGTCCTCCTCTTGCATCTAAATATAATCCACGCCGGCAAGCTCCGCCCAGCGATCTGGCGCACGGAATGCCCTCGGCTCCACCCAGCCCACTCCCACAGTCCTCTGCGCGTTTCCAGCCTGGAGACCACCACGCTGCAGGGCAACCGACCGGTCTCAATCTACACCTACCAACGGACTGTGAGCAACTTAAGCGCAGGAGCTGCGACTGGAATATAGGGGTTCAGTAACTATGTGAAGCAGGGATAACGAGTAAATGAAGCTAGTTATGAACCAAAAGCAACGGTCGGATAACATTCAGTTGTATTTGAGTACCCCCAAACTGGGGCGACATTTCAGTAAATCCTACTTCATGGCTAACTCAAAAGTCAATTACTACTCGATGAAACTCTTGTTTTTCTGTACAGTTTCTCACATTCTCTACAACAAAGAACAAAGGTAAAGAAAACACTAGCATAGTCTACTCGTGATCACAATAGAAGGGAAATGTTAAACTCCTGCAGATTTTTAGAACCTCTACATTTGGTAAGAAAAACCAGAGCTCTCTGTTGAGCCATCCAGCCCCCTAGGGGAGTGGAGGAAACCTGCACAGCAAGCTACATCAGACTACACACCTTGAGTCCAAAGGCTGTATCCTCCGAGGTCAAGACTTCAACCTGCAATCATAAGGAAAAAAATAATTTAGGCACTATCAAAACCCTTCTTTGAGTCTAGCCACAGGCACCAGACCACGGGCATGGCCTGGAACTCAAGAGTTCTGAGAAAACTGGCATTCGATTTCTGTCAGGTGTCAAGAAAGAGAGATCTGTGAGTCCCTTCAAGAGTTGCATGAAAATCCAGGTCACTGGCCCGGGTTCCAGTTTTACAACAGGGCAAGCTCCTACCAAATGAATCTATTTGCCATCAGGTTGAAGAGGTGCTGTAAGTTCCCCAGAATGATCTAGAAGTTAGGAGAATCACCCTTCTCACTTAAATCACAAGATGTTGCATAGACTCATCTCTTACTGACACATGGTGAGGGGAAAGTTATGCTTCGTAAAGCAATTTCATTGTGCTTGAGAAGCTGCTAGTAATTTCTTGTCCTGCTCTCATCAGAGTGGGTAGTCCTGAATCTCTGGAATGTGGCAGAGCAAGAGTTCCTGAAAGCAACACTCAGGAAAAGGCAGGCAGAGTCTAAGCAACAAGTTGTGAAATGATGGCAAAACTTCAAAATTGCCTGTCAGTCTTATGCATTAGAAGACAGAGCTCATTAACATGAATTTAAAAAGCTGCGTGGAACAAGACGTGTATTGATAATTACTGTTTTTTAAACATAATTATTCAGTCTGGTGTATAAAGCTTTTAACTTTGATTACTACCAAGTACCAAAATATGATGAAAAAGAGCAAGGAAGGCAGGCAACAGAACAAATATGGGCATTTTTGAAGTGTCTGGGGAAGAGAGTGGGGGTGGGGCAATAGGCTCAGACTAGTTGGCTTCTCTGTTAGTTTGAAACCTTTTAAAATGAGGCGTTTGTGGTAGGTGTTTAAGCAGAAGGCACATGGGCCTATCCAACGTTATCTTGCTATAAAACAAAATTGGGTTCTTCCCTTGGGGGAAGAGAATGCAGAAAGGAAGATCATTTCAATAAGACTGTCATCCAGTACGAAAGTAAGGGGGTCAAACAAGAAATGAAGAAACAAATCTACTCCCCAACGGCTCTGCTGGAAGTGTGGCTCACCCAGCACCTGGTACCTGCCAAGACCAGCGCACAAAGCAAAAGAAACACACGATTAGGTCTGGGGAAGACGCGCAGCCTCGTTCTGATGAAAACCATATGTTGCAGATATCAAATGCGATTTTGGGCTAAAGACTGAAATGTTGGATCAACTACAGCACAAAATCATTATAAGATTCACTGACAGCATCTCTCTTTACACTTCGATTTCCAAAGCTAATTGTTAGATTCAGAAACAAGATCTTATTATAGAGTTTTAGTTTAAGAGAAAAAAACTCGACAGTTATTTGCAATTTACATATGTTTGAATTTCCTCCGCCCTGCCTTTCACAACACTAAGTTATTAACCTCAACTGTTTTTACATTGAAATCTCTGATCAACATTGAAGACTTTAGTTCAAGAGAAAGCACAAACAACAAATTCGCTGAATCTTAACCACTTGTAAACACTGTGTGACGTGTGCTCTTGAATTAGACTCACAGATGCCATGTGCACACCTAGGTGGTAGGGACAGTCGCCCTTGGTGTGGTATTTTAATATACAATTATTTTTAAAGTACACTGTAGGTTTAGATCTGCAAAAATCGTCTCCAGAGTGAATTCTGCATCTGTTTAACATATTATAAAAAAGTCAAGGCAGCAAGAAAATTCAACAGCAAACAGAAATCTACTTAAGGATATATTATATATTTAATATATTTGAGAAGTTGAGATGATAGCAAACCAAAGCTTTCAAGTGGCGTTTAGGAACTCTCCACGTGACTTCGCCAGCAGTGGACATAAGACAGAACTTGTCGGGTGGAGGAAGGAGCTGGGTCTCAGAGGGTCAGCCTCATGCCCTTCCCACTCAGCTTCTATCTCCAGGAGGGCTCAAACGGGTGTTTTGAATTCTTAGGTATTAACCAATTTAATTAAAGCAACTTAAAGAAATATTTATGTTTTGTACAAAAGCATTATGGTTTAAATACATGTGCATTCTAGTTCAATATTCTTTATTATTTTCTGTTTATGTAAGATTTTAATTTCAATACCTACAGAAAAACAGATTCTAAAAACCTGAGATGAACCTCAATTTAATAAAAAAGAAACCTCAATGTCATCCAAAAGGTTTTACGTTGTATCTAAAAGCATTTTTACCTAAGTTGGAAGGAATCCCCCTCTAGTGGGAGTAAGAGAGTATTTCAGCCTTCACGAACAATTTTCAGGTACTAGTCATTAAACCTAACTATCAAGAGAAATCAGCTAAGCTTTTCTGTTCCTTTGGTCATAAATTTGAATCTTTTAAAGAAAGAAAATAATGTAAATATTTTATATTTCACAAGCCAAGAACACCTCTAATTCCTAAATATAAACTAGAAGTAGATTTGCATTTATCTGATGGGTCTTTAGTTATTAGCCAACAATCATCATCCAATTTAAATTGGCTATAAAGTACTCACAATTTTAAATTAAAACAAGAATGTACAACTGGAAAAAATTAGCACATTCTCAATGGAAAGATGTAATAATGCAGTCGGAGGACAAGACACAGAGTCTGCGTTTGCCCGACTCATTAACAAAGACCTTCAAAACATGCAAGGCATTAAGCTGAGTGCGGTAAGGGAGAAAAAGTGTTGAGTTTCACTGAGGTATTAACACCTGTGTGAAATGTATTTAAACATCCATTTAAAAAAGACAAAAATTCAAATTCAGAAATGACCGGGTGAGATGATTCCCGGTGTCCAAACTTAAGTTTGGGGAGATTTAAAACTGGCAGTATTACCAAATCATCAAGAAAAAAGGGCACAGGTTTTATCAAATGTAAAATCAGGACAAATACGCAATGTTCTCCTTCACACAGATGCTGTCACAAATGCAAAGGTAACTCTGAACACCCTGATGAGAGGCAGACCCGCCGCCACTGGGAGAGAGCACTTGCCAAGGGGTCCTGAGGTACAAGGTGTATAGGGACAAGGGCAAGCGAAAAAGCAGAGACTTCCTAAGTCCAAGATAAGGCCCCTTCCATTAAACCACGTTTATTTCAAATGATGCTGCAATTAACACTTGATAACTCGCGATAAAAGGACTCCATTTGTAGAGAACTTCTAAAATCGCTGTGCAAGTTCAGCTCGCAAGGTTCCGGAGCAGCGAAGCCATTTACAATTCTTACACTCTATTCCAGTACGAAAACCTTCAATTGGCCTCTCTCTCCCCCAATTAACCTAATAAGCCCTACCTCTGCCAAAATTAAAACAAACCACTTTAGTTTCCGATCACTCCATTATGAAAATCGGGAAAACGTGAATTCATGAATTTGGAAGTAGAAGTGGTTGAACTTTCCTCTTTCTTGAATCACTTTCAAAGTCCTTTTTACTTTCACCTCTAAAGCAGAGAATACTAACGTCCAGCAGCATTTTCATTACAATAAAACAATGCCAAGGCTATGTCCCATTTTAATTTTTTAAAACAATCTCTAAAATCAGGATCTTGCTGTCACAAAAAGAAATAGTGGCCACTAATGATTTATAATCATATACAAAGAATCTTACTCATAATTAAAGGAATGCCAATCAAAACTCCCTACAGTATTCTATTTTTCTCACGACAGATTACCAAAGATTAAAAATTTTGATAATAACTATATTGACAAAGGTGTGGGAAATCACTCTAATCACAGCCCTGAATTGAGGATGAGAACATATATTGGAATGAAGTACAATTTGGCAGTATGTATCAAAATGTATATGCACATGATTAAGTGTTAATTCAACAATTCCACTGATACTTAAGTGGAAAAATAAAGATTTACAAAGTTGTTAACCAGAGTTGTTCATAACAGTAAAAAGCTGAAAAGAACCATCAACCAAATCTCCATCAACAAGGGAGTGTTTAATAAATTATCATACAACCAAGCAATAGAATACTATGCTGCTGTTAAAAAGGAGGGGAATCTATGTGTGCAGAGAAGGAAAGATTTCTGTTATTATGTTAAGTGAACAGAACCAGAACAGTGTAGATAGTAAGCTACTATCTGTGTTTAAAAAAAAAGTTGGGGATGTCATTTGCTTGATATACTTAGACCATTTCTGGAAAGATACCCAAGATACATCAGCAATTGCCTCAAGGGAGAGAAACTTACTTTTCTTTGTGTTTTGTCTTACAGTAGAAGAATTTTTTTTTTTTTACCAAGTACATGTGTTTCGTTTTCAACTGAAAGTAATTAGTTAAAAAAATAAGTCAATAACATAAAAACTTGTTCAATGTTCATAATAATCATAGAAATGTCTTATCTTTCAAGTTGGGAAAGGTTACAAATATACAGTAGTCAACGCTTGTGTATATAACCAGATCGCCCAGAACTTCTGATGGCTATGTCAGTAAGAACAGCCCTCCAAAAAACAGTTTTCCATTATACATATTCAAGCCTATTTACCCAGCAATCTATTTGCTAGACAAATCTACCTTTGTGATCTATTTTGTGATCAACTGTTTATATATTAAGTATGTGTACTACACCATTATTTGAAATAACGACAAAGTAGAAGAAAATGTGCAAAAAACAGGATGGTTATATAAATATGGTATATTCATAGGAAAGACCAGTACATAATCATGAAAAATTCAGCTTTCAAAAAATATTTTATAACATAGGAAAATGCTTACAACATGTTAAATTTTCAAAGTAGGATTAAAAACAGAAATTTGACATTATAAATATTCAAATCTATGCATTTGTTTCCTCCATGCCTTCTAGAACATGTGCCATGCTGGAAAATGTCTTCACCACTCCAGGATTTTTTAAATATTCATTCATGTTTTCTTTGAATACATTTGACTTTATTTTTTTTACATTTAAATATTTGATCCATCTGTAATTTATTTTGAAGTAAGGAGAAGAGGTGACCCTGTTTTAATTTTCCATTTAAATAACTGTGATGCAGAATAACCTATTATTTTCTCCAGTGATCAGAGATACCATATCTTTACCATAATTAAACATTAGAATGATATAAATTTTGCCTCCAATTCCAGGTAGGAATGGGAAAAGCAAAATGACCCACGAGATATTCAACCCAAAGGCAGATGGGAGTGAGAGGAGGAGATTGATAATAATCAACAACGACCTGCCCGAATTTGCAGTTACAATATTTGTCCACAAGTAGATGGTGAAGGATTCAGATGCTCCTGGAAAGAATAATTTTCACTTAGATTGGTGTTTGAGGGATAAAAAGACTATTCTACTTGCAAAGATTGCTGTGTCTGCTTTGGTTGGTCGAAAGGCCCAATATACCAACTAGAACCTATTTCATTAAGCAAACTTCTACCTACCTTAAAGAGAAGCAGACATTAATACGTATATTGCTCTCCGAAACCACGTCCCAGGATTTATGACAATTTAAACTGCAGGACAAGCCCTCCTACCCCCTCACACTCACCCACACAGACAGCTCACACTGGGTTGCAAAGTTTCAATTTTAGCAAGCAAGGAAGCTGTTTTATCTTTTTCTTTCTTATTATGGTTTATTATTATTTCTACTCTTATTATTATTAACTTACTTTTTGCAATCCATTAACAAAATGAACGCTTAAAAAAACCATGTGAAACCTTGCCAGCATTCTTCTCTTACTTATTAATTCTCCTCATTCTCCTTATTAGCATGTGCAGGCCACATGACAGCTCAAGGACACAGTTTGCTGAAACTGCTCAGGGTTTGATGAGCTGGTAATAGAACACACAGTGATGCCTTCTACAATAAATGCTGCTCACTAGAACCACCATTCTCTAAATGTATTTAAAATTAACTAAGAACTTGTCCCTATATAGGGAACCAATAAATAACAATGATAAATTTCATCTACGCAAACAGAAAGCACTTCTGCTATGCTTAATACAATGTAATATGATTTCGAGATGAATGATGGATACGTTCTAACCATGCTTTCACTGCAAGTGTTAGGCTCACTCATTATCTGCGATACTAGGATGCCGGCTGTGTCTTCACATGGTAGGCTGTTAAATCGAAAACAAAGGTTGTCGGCATTGTGGTCACACTCCTCTTTCTAATTATGTTCTCTAACTGAGTCAGGATACTGTCACTTAAGGTTCACAGAGCAGTCACGAACTCATGACACAGCTCAGAGAAAAGAGAATTTGAGAATGGAACAGAATGTGCACAAACAGCCACCACTATGCAATGTGACTTCACAGCCCCTTCCATCAGAAGGTGGAGTCTATTTCTCCACGTCTTTCGTCTGGGCTGGACACCTGATTTGCTGGGATCAACAGAATGCAGCAACAGAAATCATTCTGCACCACTTCCAAGTCTAAGACTCGAGGCAACGCACACTCGAAAGTCAACCAGCCACCATGTGAACAAGCCCAGACTGGTTCGTTGGAGGATAAGAGACATAGGGTTCCGTTACCACATCACCCTAGCCAAGAGCCAGTCACCTCCAAGATGCACAGCCACTGAGCTGATCAGGAGCTGACTGAAGCAGAGAGAATGAGCCCAGAAACCAGAACTACCCAGGCCCAGGGCAGATTTTCACCTTGTGGGATCAGGAGCTAAATAAATGGCAGGTGTTCTGAACACTAAGTTATGGGTTAGTCTGTTGCTTAGTAAAAGCTAACTAATGCATTGTACCACTCTAAATAAAAGAATGCAGGTGTCATACATCTATCAGCAGAGTTCCAGGCAAGAACACCATGATTCTGAAGGCCATTCTGAAAGCACTTACAGTATCTACATAGCCAAGTCCCTTCTCCATCTCCACTGCCTATTTGAAACTTTCCAAGACCATAAAATTCTACTGCAATTCTTTACTGAGGTCCACAAGAAGCTCAACAGTGCGGCTCCTCTTGCCTCACTGATCCCCAGTCCTACCACTCTCCCTCCATGAGCAATGTTTCAGCTACACTGGCTTCCTTTCTCACCTCAGGGCCTTTGCACTTGCTGTTACCTCTGCCTGGAACACCTGCCACCAGATTTTCCCTTCCTGTCACTCAGATCTGAGTTTAAAGCTCACCTCCTCAGAGAGCCCTCTCCCTCTCCTGTATCACCACCTGAAATCTGCTTGTTTACCCTTTTACTTAAATGTAAATTTCACAGGCCAAGGGCCCTTGCCTGTCTCATTCACTGTTGTACGTTTCTTACCTAGAAGGGTACCTGACACAGAGCAGGAACTCAATGAACGACTGTTGAAGGAGTAAATCAGTGAGTGCAAATGAATGCACTGACGACTATAACACAAACAATAAAAACACAAATACATGTTTATGAACCCAAATTTGACACAGCTCATTATGCCACAGGTGTAGATATAAGATTTGAAACATGCTCCACCTAATATAAGTTAAAGTCTTATGTGCCATTTTAGCTGGTGACACATGCACTTGCATTACATACTAGTGTTATTAAAAAACAAACCCCAAACCAAATCAAACCAAAAACTGGTTTTTCTGTGTTTCATGATATATATACATTTGATGCACTGGTCTCTCCAGCCAAGAATAAATTTTACATGCATTTAAAAGGATTAGGTTTTTTAAATTACTGGCAATGAAGGAAGTATGCTGCTCAAAGATAGATCTTTTCTCCTTATTCCTGAATTGCAGTGTAATGATTCTTCTAGAATTGTATTATACCAAGAAATGACTACAGTAAATATTTTATAAAGAACCCATACAGCCCACACTCCTTCCAAACTTAATTTTTTAAAGTAAATTTCAGGAAAATTTGAGCTTTGCGTTTAGGCTCGTGGACCAGAACACAGCAGATGGTAGGAGAGCCCAGGCTGCAGGCCGTCAGTGTGAAGGACAGTGACAGGCCCAAATGCTACAGAAGAATGCTGCCACTCAGAAGGCTCATGTGGTGACAGTACCACACCCACTCCATAGATGGTCTCTGCCTGAGGCAAAACGCAACAAGAGCCCAAGTGTAACGCCATCAGTTACGTAACCAACATGTTCACAGATGTGGGGCATGAGACACTATACCTAAAGAAATCATGTGTGTATAAGTTAATCATGTCGATACGTCCAGCATTACCAAGAAATTTGGCTAAGGAATCATGCAAAGTATAGACCAAAATATATGTATCTATTCATGATTTCATTTGGCTTTTCTGATGCAACACACGTGTATACAAATAACGTAAACTTGTAAACAAGACTTTTGAAAACAGGTCGTACTTTCAATAAAAGAAAGTAATGCTTTCATATTTACTTTCAGATCTTTCTCTAAATCATATATTATTAAAGTAGAAAACATATGTACAGGAAAACAGTAATATTTATTCATCATATTATCCTTTCTATGTGATTGCTTTTTCTGTATACTTCAAGTTACCATCTATTTCTCATTAAGATTTTCTATACTTATTCGTAAGTTCTAGGAGGTGTGACAAAGGAAAATACAAAAGCTACATAGGTCCAGGCAGGAGCGACTATTAAAAACTCCTGAATACCAAGTAGGTGGTAAACTCTACAAAAATTGAGATAATACTAAATATTATCTCATCTTCCATTGTGAATTGTCATAATTCAGTGCTATTTTAAGCAGTATTTCCCTGTTTACCCAAATATCTACTCATTCATATTCAAATTGATATAAAAAGCTTATCAAACTTACTAAACTATATTTACAAATTTACCATACTACCGCTTGATAAAGGCAAAAGCTCTAAAAACGTAAGCCAATAATAGAAACTTTTTCTAATTTTAATTATATTTCATAAAGAGGAAATTTTGCAATTTAAAAATAACTGGCTAAATCTCTGAAGGTACTAAAAGTTGAAAATTTAGCTATAGTACTATTTGACGGTACTTAACTCCCTCTGCCAGTCCCACTCACCATGAAGGTCAGCTCAGAAAAGCCAGTTGAAAGTTGTCATCAAATCATTACACAGAAGAGGTACCGCAGACAGATAGGGTGTGGAGACCCACAGATAAGGCTGTGTAAAAGTTAATCACTGAGCCCAAGGGTAGGAGGTGCCACAAAGATGATTTTAGCCGACTAGCTAAGAATAAAAACGTGTTTTAAAAACAAAAACATTTTTAATGTTTTTAATTCAACAAATTAAACTACCAGGACTGCTGAAAAATGGCCTTTGTACATTATTAACCTGATGACGTGTCATTGGTCTCTTTTTCTGCTGCCCTTTCTCCTGTCCACATGTCCCTGTCCCCAACACTGTCATCAGGGTATGCATGTAAGAAAAATGACAGAGGAAAAGAATTTCTTTTTTACCCTAAAATACTTCTACCAAAATAGATTGGTTTTAAAAATGCTAGCATAGCGGTTACAATCAGACTTTTATCACAGTGTATCTTTAGGACCTTTCAAAGTTTAAATTAAATTGTTTAGGACTATCTTGATTATCAAATTGGAATGGAAAGACAATTCAATAAAAGAGAGAAAAAGAATGTAAAGTCAGTTACACTTAAATTTAACCACAAACTTTTACCTTTTTTTTTTCCTGCTTTTTCTCCCCAAATCCCCCCAGTATCTAGTTGTATATATTTTTTTCAATTGTGGGTCCTTCTAGTTGTGGCATGTGGGATGCTGCCTCAGCATGGCCTGATGACCGGTGCCATGTCCCCCACCCAGGATCCGAACTGGCGAAACCCTGGGCCACCGAAGCGGAGTGCACGAACCTAACCACTTGGCCATGGGGCCAGCCCCTACCTGTTATCTTAAAACTGATTCTTGTTTTAGATGGGACTTATTTTGAAGAATCTATTTAATTCAATAAACTAATAACAGCAAAGCAAAAAAGTCTCTAGGGAAGACAACTACTTTTTAATTCTTTTCGGAGCTCCCTAAAGTGCTCCTGGGTCCAGAGAACTAAACCAAGCTGGCTCCTCCCCAGTCATGTCACCCCCTCTGTTCTCTCACAGAAACCGCTAAGACAGCCTTATCTGCTAAGGGCAACAATAAGAAAATGGAAAACCAAGAGTGTGAGGATGTGAAGAAACTGAGGCTAGTACAGGAAGTTCTGGAAGAGGCAAATTCAGAAAAAAGAGTTGACGTTTTCAAGGCAACTAACTGCCAGCATACC
Source organism: Equus caballus (assembly GCF_041296265.1). Taxonomy (NCBI): domain Eukaryota; kingdom Metazoa; phylum Chordata; class Mammalia; order Perissodactyla; family Equidae; genus Equus; species Equus caballus. The sequence goes on from NC_091714.1 coordinate 10,965,544, forward strand.
ACTGTTTCACTCTGCCCCTCTTCCTCTCTCCAAAATAAGCATATCTTCTAAAAAAAATCGTGCAAGAAAAAGAGGAAGCCTTCAAAAATAGGTATTAGTTGTGTGAAAAGGCTTTGCTACTGAGTTTATTTTAATGCCACTTTGAGTTCCAAACTGTTCAATATTTATCTTTTAGAAAAAAGGGCCATAAAGGCCTCGTCTCTAAAGAATTTCTAGTCTTGAACAACCGAAAAAGAACGATAATTCAAGAGATGGGCATTTTAGTACCGAAAAATGTCAGAGGGATAATTGCAAACACTTAGGGTGCTCACTTAAGAACTGGGTGTCCAAGGACACGTGGAAGCAACGAACAGAAACCCGACAGGGCACAGCGACGAGCAAAGACTGACCCAGAGGAGAAGGGAGCCCAGCTTGTTAGTGACGCTCGTTTGTAAGTGCTTCAGTAAGAGAAACTACATCACATCAAGGGGCACATCTTGACATGAAATAACAAAGTCACTTTCTGAAGTCCTAGCGACATACGATTGCCGGGCTCCCCTGAAGAATCAATTAGCGAGGAGGAATCCTCTGGCTCCACCATAGACAGCAGTATTATGTGACAAAACAAAACGTGAGGAATTTGTTTAAAAACATGGGAGTCAAATATGAGACCTGATTTTTTAAAACAATCTATTGCAGCAAAACAACACAACCACTTGGGAAAGGAGTTTGGCAGGTTCTGACATGGTGAAAGTTGTCTCACCACATGATCCAGAAACCCCACTTCTAGGTATTTACCCAAGAGAAATGAAACCTGTTCACATGAAAGCCTGTATGTATGAGAATGTCTATAGAGGTTTTATTCATAATTGTCAAAAACTGCAAACAATCCAAATGTTTATTAGTTGGTGAATGGATAAACAAAACTATGGACCACACGCATACAACACAAGACTACTCACCAATAAGAAAGGAATTAACTACTGATATTACAGGTAACCACGTGGATGAATCTCAAGTGTATTATGGTAAGTGAAAGAAGCTAGACTCAAATAGCTACCTACTGTAGGGTTCCATTCTATGACAACCTGGCAAAGGCAATGCTACAGGGAAAGAAAACAGGTCAGTGGTTGCCAGGAGCTGGGTGTGGAGGGAGGGGCTGACTATAGAGGGAAGGAGAAACTTTTCTTCTATTGGAAATGCTCTAAGGTTCCATTAGAATACTATTCTTTACATATTACCGTGTTTTGCATTTCACAACATAGTAACCCACAGTACTCAGAAAATGTTACCTTTTCCAAAAATATAGATGAGAATTAAAAAAGCTCTATAGTTTCTCATCCTCAAAATGTCTCTGATTTTCATTGTATAGTACGCTGGTTTTTTTTAAATTTCGATCAAGTGACCTTGATTATAGAGTTGAAATTTTCAGTTGGTAATTTCTAGAGATTTCTGCATGATTTGGGAAGTGCTAGATTTCTCCTCTAGGAGGGGTTTGAGGTTTTTGAAATTTTTGGGTCAGGAAGAAACGACGATAGGCTATTCTTTGAAGCTAGAAAGAGATCATGGGTCTAATTAAAATCATTGTTATTTAACACAATTGCATATGAGTTTGAACTTCAACATGAAAACCAGCAAATCAACTTAAAACCAGAACTACAGCCAACACTGAAGTTATAGTATGTACAAGTTCAGACAAGAAAGTGTTACACAACCGTCAGATCTGAAGCATGACACTTACCTCTTCATAACAGTACCTACACTTACAGCTCAGAAATTTTAAAGTTCAAACCTTAAAAAAAAAAAACTCTTAAAGGCCCACATATTTACGTTTGTTTGGTAACTCAGCCCCGAGAAGTCTAGGAGACGCAGAAGAAAACCCAGAGTTACTGAGCTTATGCCATGAAACTGCTTTCTAAACACGAAGTAGCAAAAAGTTTAAAATACAGTCCCGAGGTTGAAAAGCTTGCTTTTTAATGTCTGAAACACCTACTCTCAGTAGGCCCTTTCAACATTTTTATATTAAGTAGACTCACTTTCATACAAATTCTTTACAGGTATTTAAACGAAAATGAGATTTCTGAAATAAACAATGTACAACCAAACTTAAAAAGAAACTAGCTACTTAGCAGTAACATTCATTTATGTCATGTCTTACCAAGAGTTTATAAACAACTTTGGCCAAGGATTTCCAATGGATTTAATTTTTGTCTAGACCAGAGGCTCTCAACCAGGAACACTTTTGCACCCCGCCCTCCTAATGCAGGGGACACGTGGCAATGTCTAGAAACATTTTTGGTCATCACAACTGGGGGCTGGGTTGGGGGGGTTTGCTCTTGGTATCTAGTGGGTAAGTACTACAATACACAGGACAGCCTCCTTACAACAACAAATTCCAGGGCCAATGTCAATGGTACCAATGGTTGAGAAACCTCAATGGTGCCAATGGTACTGATGGTTGAGAAATCCTGGTCCAGCCATGGGAAATCCCAGCAACTAACATTCAAAAGCTTAAGCACAGGAAGATCTTGCTTCAAATCATTTTATTAACAGGAATACAAACAATGTTTGGGATGAAAGCCACCCCAGCTGCTGAAACAGTTAAAACTGCAGATCATTGTGTTCATGGTGAACGGAACTGTAAGGTTCCACAGAGCAGTACTTTAGAATTGAAGTTAAATGTTGTAAAACAGATTTTTCCTCCAGAAAGGAGCTCTCGAGTTCAGTGCCCAGGCAGATAAATCTACTCATAGGAAAGACAAGCTCAATGACAGATTATATTAAAAAATGGGAGCACTGTGGGGCTGGCCTGGTGGCACAGTGGTTAAGTTCCCATTCTCTGCTTTGGCAGCCCAGGGTTCACCGGGTCGGATCCCGGGTGTGGACCTACACACTGCTTATGAAGCCATGCTGTGGTAAGCATCCCACATACAAAGTAGAGGAAGATGGGCAGGGATGTTAGCTCAGGGCCAGTCTTCCTCAGCAAAAAGAGGAGGATTGGCAGCAGATGTTAGCCCAGGACTAGTCTTCCTCAAAAAAAGGGAGCATTGTCACCAATAAGTAATACAAATTCTCTATTTAAAAAAATGGGGAAATGGGTAAAAGTTGAAAGTAAAACTAACCTCTGAGATCACAAACGCCTGTTCACGTGTGTGTAGATGGATGCATGTGTGTGCATGTGTGTATCTTAGCCCTACCTACAATCTAAATGCAAAATTAGACAAATTAGACATTTGCCTAAGATCTACCTGACTTAAATCTATTATTTACTTCAAGCTTCTCTTTGAAAAACTTGGGAGAATGTAGGAATCTTATACTCACTAAGATATTAGGTAGGCAAAGCATAACTTCAGAATTTGTTGTAAACTCGGCAAATGGCAAATGTCTAGAGCAAACAGAAACTGCTCTTGGGGGGCATAAATGACTAGCTAAATAGGTTATGTCTTTTGTGCTAACACTTATTTGGGTTAGGATTTTAACTCCAAGACTTTCCAGATAACATTCGAATGGTGACTCCTAAGCAAAGCTTGATCTACCTATAATGTCAGATGCATTTTCCCCAGTGAGGTTGGGGGGTGTCTATGTAACTGTAGACGACGCTGGGAGGATGAGAGGTGAAAGTGTTTTTTATTCAATTCATGTTATACTGTTGTCATGTTCCATGAGCTCATGTGAAAGAGTTTGTACTGTTTTCTTTCCCAATTACACATATCATTTCTGAGATACACAGAAAATTAGGCCTTTCCATTAATTCAATATTCACAAAGCTAGGCAGTTAAAAGTTTGTCAACCCCAAACGCACTGACCTGAATCAGCTGAACCTCTCTCGTACAAGATCGTAGCTCAAAACCTAAAAAGAGCTACTAATCTTGGCCCACTGATGGTCACCAACGAGGGTTTACACTAACACTGCATTTGCTCCTCATTCTCACTATAACGCACAGGGGGAGGGGAGGACAATAATCTATCCTGGTATAGACTCACCCCTTTTAACAAAACACTGAAATAATTTTGGATATAACAATTTGAAATGGAACTGGCAAGTGTCATAAGCAAGCAACAATGATCACGGTTAGAAGCGTCCTTGCTATAATCTATTATTTTGATAAAATCTCGTTTGTATACATGTCCTAAGTGAAAATACTATGCATATTCATCTCCACAGCAGCCACTATAACATTACAATGAATAAAAGCAAACAGAGGAACGTTAATATTGAGAGCTCCCGCTCAAGGCCGTTTCTCTTTAATCTTCAACACTCATTTCTTAGATTCTGCCTCTACATCGATATTGATAAGCTAACTCAAAACTATATTCCCATAACAGATCATCAGTTACATTTCCAGAATTCCAAAATTAAGTTGATTTGAGGGTGAGAGGGAAGGAAGAGAACTCCCGCGTACCAAGCAGTAAGCTATTTACTGTAAGCAGTATCAACGACAGAATAAACAGACTTTAGAAATTACATAGTCCAAAGAGTGGAATAAAACAAGTTTTAAAACCAAGGAGCCATAGTTGATTACTACTAGTTGGATTAAATGCATGTTTTAATTAACCTACTAGAGTTTTATGTGTCGTTCAGTTTACTTGAAAACGTCAGGTGTCTGGATTGCACCATTCTACCTAAAACAACTACAGAAGGTAACCAAGGAGAAGGCCCAAGGATCCCTGAGTCTCCACGACAGAGAAAAGCTGAAAAGCAGAAAGGCAATATTCCGAAAGGCTCCTTGGCATTTAATTAAGAAGAGGAAAGCACAAGGAAGACATGAAGTTTTACAAAGTTAGACTTTTCTCGGCTCTCTGAAAAATGCTGTGAGTTGGTTTTCCCGTCAAGGAAGGTTGAGGAGCATGGACCCGGTTACAAAACGGAGTTATTACACAAATGGAAACCAAGTGCCTGTCTAACAGCCCCAGCCCGGGCTGGGCTGGCTCACGGCCGCCCTCCCAGGAAGGATGCCATGTGGTGGCCGCCCCGCCCCTCACCAGCCAGCCGCTCTGAGCTCCTGCAGGCTGGGCTCCAGGCCTCGGGCAGAGCAGACACGGCGCTGAGCTCCGACACCGCCCCGGCCCTGAGACCCCGCCTCTTGCCCCGCCCTATTACGGCAAGGGAGATAAGCTCTGAGCTCCGCCCCCGCGTGCCGGCCCCGCCCCGCTGACAGCAGCCTGGCTCGGAGCTCCGCCCCCTTCCTCGCCCCGCTGTCCGCAGCATGCCTCAGAGCTCTGGCTGCTCCCAGCGCTGAGGCCCGCCCATTTTTGTGAACTAGGTTCTGAGCTCCGCCCCCGCCCGCCGGCCCCGCCCTGCCTCGCCTTCAGCCACCCGGTTCGGAGCCCCGTCCCGCCCCCCGCCGCCAGGCTCGGAGCCCCGCCCCGCCCTGCTCGCCGGCCCCGCCCCTCCCCGGCTCGGAGCCCCGCCCCGCCCCCCGCCCGCCGGCCCCGCCCCTCCCCCGGCATCCCGGCTCAGAGCCCCTCCCTGCCCTGCCCGCCGGCCCCGCCCCTCCCTCGGCCTCCCGGCTCGGAGCCCCGCCCCGCCCGCCGGCCCCGCCCCTCCTTCGGCCTCCCGGCTCGGAGACCCGCCCTGCTCGCCGGCCCGCCCCTCCCCCGGCATCCCGGCTCAGAGCCCCTCCCTGCCCTGCTCGCCGGCCCCGCCCCTCCCTCGGCCTCCCGGCTCAGAGCCCCGCCCCCGACCGCCAGCCCCGCCCCTCCCTCGGCCTCCCGGCTCGGAGCCCCGCCCCGCCCTGCTCGCCGGCCTCGCCCTGCCGCGGCCCCGCCCGTGTTTGGAGGCCTGGGCTGGGCTCCCACCCCGAGTCCTTCCTCCGCAGCTCTTTCTGTGCTTTTCCACCGTCAGGCACTCGTTTTAATTACGCAGAAACGAGCTGCAACTCATCCAGCCCTGGAAGTTGGGGGGTTGGTTTCTTTGGGGGCGGGGGAGGCGAAGGAGTGAAGAGACACGCACCAAAGGAAGTAGGAAAAAACAAAACGCGGATTTTGGCAGGGCACACGGAGGGAGTTAGGGGGCAGATGGAGCAACGTGGGGTCAGCTGCGGCTAGAAGTGGCACAGGAGAAAGGCTCTCTGCCTTCGCCAGCCCAGCTGGGGTGCCGCACGCAGACGCTACGCCGCATCAGCAGAAACTTGACAAAACCCGGTCTGACAGGGCGCTTGGCACCTCCTGCCTCGGAGCCCATTTTCAGGCTTGCAGAAAGCTCCAGGGAGGCGGCGGCCAGAGAAAAACGGCCCGGGGGCTGCCCCCTCCCGGGGAAAATGGCCACGGAGGGCCGGGCACGAGATGCTAGTCAGGCTGGCGGACTCCCCCCGCCTCCGCACACGTAGGCGACGGGAGGGGGAGGGGCGGGGCGGGGAGGAAGGGGCGGGGCCAAGGCTGCCTGCCGGGAACCCCGGGGCGGGGGGCGGGGCTCGGCGGCGGCGCGCGGCCTGCTGGGAGCTCGCCTCCCGGAGCTTTGTTGCACAACCTCGGCCGCGCGCCCGCGCGCTCCCCGCGGGGGCTCCCAGTGCAGGTCCTTCACCGTTCCTGGGTTCGAGGCACCGAGGGAATTTCTGAACTTGCTTAATTCATACCCCCCTTCAAGTTTCTTTTTTATACTTTCTTCCTAAACATTTGTCTGTTTCTTCCTAATTGAGTGCCAGATCAGGTCACTGGATATGTAAATTGTTACACACCTTAGTGATGAAAACGAAAGAAACAAATGCAGAGTTGTTTTTACTGTACAAAAAAATGAGAACAGTAATGTTAGGGCTGATGGCTGGATAGGGGTCATCTGGCCTTCAAACGTTCAGTACTCTCCCAAAGCCAATCTCTAGCAAGGAATGAAAATAGACAAACTGTTAGGATGATGAATGATTAACCCAGAAGCTGACAGGCAGGCCGACCAGCTAGGAAAGAGGAGCAGACAGCAGAGCAAGCTAGACCACAGCCAGGGAGAGACACGGAGATGGTCCCCCAAGGAAGGGGCTCGCCTCAGTCGGCTGCCTCTGAAAGCTCATCCTTAGCATGTCTCTGAGGGCCAATGTTTAAAGTTCTAGTTTTCCAAAGTATGTATCTAATTATCAGATTCTACACATAAGCAACATTCTGTCACCCATTAAGGTTCTATATAATTTATAGCCACAAATGCCAGGCTATTTCTTTTTGGAAGAAAATTAAGGAATCAAGTAGATGAGCAAAAGAAACTGCAGCATAAACTCACATACCGCTAATTTAAAAAAGTAGTTTCTTGAGTTATAAACAAGACTTACGGGGAGCGAGGTAACAATGGAAAAAGAAAAAATTAGAGAAACAAAAATAATTTTGAGGAAATTGTTGAGTTTTACATCAGCACTGTGTAATATTATGAATCTCAATTTGAGTAAGAGAAATGGCTAAAATTAGGCTCCAGTGTTTATATGATACCATTTCTCATTCAACTCTACCTACTATTTAGAGTACCAACAATATCAATAACAGAAAAACATGCCTAATGGCATATACACTAAGAATTCAAATATTTACAAACCCTTAGTCAAATTTTAAAGTTTGGGTTAATTAAAAAAGATGATGCTTACTAGATTTTAGATTAAATATCTATTTAGGTCCCAATTTATAAGTACATGGTCACACAACATTTTCCCAATAAAAAGATTTCCCCATGTACCTGTTATTTTTTAACTTTAAATTATATCCCTTAGGAAGTGCTGAAGTTGTAGCAGGGTATCATCAACATATATAAAATGACGCTATTTGCAAAAGGTTAAATACTAAGAATAAAGCGAACTATTCAAATCCGTTTTAGGTTAATACTTCTTCAGTGAGGAGAAGTTAAAAATTTATATTCAACCCATTTATTTTCTGAATATTACTAATTTTCCTAAAAACATACTTTGCTAAATGGTCTTTAAGTTTATTTAAAAGTTTTTTTAAATCACAAATAGTTGACATTTCCTTAAGAGCAAATTTATTATATATCACGATTTCCTCCCTCATAAAATGCTCTACTCTTTCCCCTCCTGTCCCTCTTATAGCTACCTTTTGGTCTTATGCTGCTTTTTAGTCCTTCAAATATTGCCAATTGGTTGGTAGGTAGGTATTTATGTTTGTACAGTAGTCCCCCCTTATCCACGGTTCAAGAATATTAAATGGAAAATTCCAGAAATAAACAATTCATAAGTTTTAAATTGGGAGCTGTTCTGAGTAGCATGCTGAAATCTCACACCTTCCCCGTCTGCCCTCCCCCAATATGAGTCGTCCCTTTGTCCAGCAGATCCACACTGTGTACACTATCCACCTGTGAGTCGCCTGTTAGTCACTTAGTAGCTGACTTCGTTATCAGATCGACTGTCACTGTATCACAGGGCTTATGTTCAAGTAACCCTTATTTTTCTTAATAATGGCATGCTGAAGTTGCTAAGATCTCCAGTAACTTTTATTGTTCGATTACTAGTTATTGTTGTTAATCTCTTATTGTCCCCAATTTATAAGTTAAACATTATCATAGGGATGTATATATAGGAAAAAAATGCAGTATATATAGGGTTCGGTACTATTCGTGGTTTCAGGCATCCCCTGGGGGTCCTGAAATGAACCCCCTGTGGATAAGGGGGGACTACTGTATGTATTGCTTCATGCATGCATGTCAGAAGAAAAATGCAGGGGTAAAAAAAACCACTTAAGGGACCTAATGAGATTTTCAGATGGTTCTAGTTCTAATAATAATGGCTGTATGTGAGAGTAGTCAAGATGACACCCTAGTTTTCAACTTGGTGGGCTGAATAACAGCATGGTTATGTCATGAACCAGCAACTAATGAGTTTTGTTTGGGGCTGTTTACTTTGATATGCTTGTGGTACACCCAAAGAGGAGATAGCCAGCTGGCATTTGGAAGTTCAGCCTAGGGTACCTACACTAAAGACTAAAGAATGTGGAGTCACAGGTGATTGGATGAGAGTTGAGTTCATGGGAGTGGATGACAGCTTATTATAGAAAAGCATGCAGAAGGAGATGAGAGTAGAGCCTAAAACAGAACCTTCGGGTGCACCAACATATAAAGAACAAGTTCCTCCATCCTTTGATGGAAGCAACTCACAGGCTAGAAATGTTAGGACTTCAGAATTGCTTTTTCCTCCATATCTGGAGAAAAACAGAAACTAAGAGCCTGGACTCAGGCAAGACTACCAGGACTGAACTTAACTCCAGGAAGCACTGGCTTTGTATCCTGAGGCAAATTTCTTAGCATCTCTGTGTCTCAGCTTCCTCATGTATAAAGTGAGTATAATAATGAGAGCAGATGGATGTTATGAGAATTAAAAGTTCATTTTGACCATCACCCAATCACTCCCCAAATGCAGTTTTTCAAACCCCTCCTGGCTTCTGTGCCTGTTACACTGCCCTTGTCGAGGGCCTTATCCCTCCTTTTAAAACCTAGAAGACTGTGCAACTGATTTCCTTGACGCCAGTCTCTTTCCCACCCATTATCTTTCACAGTGCCCCCTGCCCAGTGTTCTTCAGGAAACACAGATTTGAATATGTGACTTTGCTCAAAATCCTTCAGAATATGAAGAGAACTGGGTGCAGCCTCCGTACTTTGGGACAAAGGGCCCTGGGGAATCTGTTTCTAACCCGCCATACTGGTTCATCTTCCTGCACTCATGCCTTTAATCACGCTCTTTGGTGACTTGTGGGCTGAAACCTACCATATTTTCTTTTTCAGGCCTTTAGTCATCCTGAGCCCTTCACTTTCTCTATAATTTTGCCCTTTTGAAATCCCCATGCTTCCTTCCAAGAAGACTTTCTTGATCTGTTTCATTAGAATGTACCGTACTATGTACACTACAGGAATGGACTGATAGAATTTTATGATTTTCTATGTAACCATATACATGTCTATTTTCCTCTTAGATCTCTGAAGGCAAGGTCCATTCATTGTGTATTTATATATATTCTCCCACTCAGAAAACCCCTAGAAAGTATGCTACACATAGTAGGTAATAAATTAAGCAGAAATTTTTTAAAAGACAGAAATGCTAAGAATCAGACATTCTCATCCTCCAGCAGTACAAATCCTGATATTCGGCAAGAGGAGTAGGGTTAAGACCTGAGGGGTCTCGTTCTCGTTTGTAGATGGGCAATCGTTAAATAGCTGTATTTGGTTAAGTATTTCCAGGAAGTTGAGAATTTTCTTCATCATCCTAAAAAGGAAGCAGTTATTTTTAAAATTTACAACTTAATTTTGAACATTTTTTCACTACTAAAAAGGTCAGTTTCCGTTTTGCTTAGGCTCTAGGTATTTACACCACAAAGATGGAGCTGGGATTCTGTGTACTTACAACTTCAAAGCATACTCTGAGGAGGTGAGGCCTTCTAGATGTAAGGTCCTCTTTACTTACGGATTGTCCTCTGTCAGACCCATAGAGCTCTATTTCCAGACGAATGAGGTCTGGTCTCAGGAGAGAGACAAAAAAAAAGGATAAGAAGCAATCATCTAGAGGAAACTGAATTTTTATTTTACTGGAATTTTGACTAGCACCACTCATTTCCTAAAATAACAGATACCATCTTTCTACTGATGGATTCCTAAAAAAGAGCTAACCAATTACTTACATTATAAAATTGGCTACTTTCAATCTCTTTTGGAACATGGTAGAAAGGAAAAACATATTTCATAAAACCCAATAGTCATTTTCATGGAAATTACAGCCAAAACAAAGAACAGCTTCCTGTGGTCTCCAATAGATGTTTTTACTGGTTGCAAGTATTACTTTTGAGTAGCTCAATAAATGTGAATTATTTCCCCAATCTGCCCTTTGCAGAATTCTCTGTAATCAACAAAGGTGGTTTTAAAAACCATCAGAATTGTTGCTGTATTACCATGGGCTTCCACACTGGGCAGTGACATTAGAAACAAGAGTAATCAATCACCAACTAATTCACAAGCAGGGGCAACTCACTGGGGTATGTGGGGGCAGGGGTTGTATTTGGTGTAGATTAGTCTAGAGCAATGCTGTCCAAAAGAAATACAATGCAACCACATATGTAATTTAAAATTTTCTAGGAGCTACATTAAGTAAAAGAAAAAAAGGTGAAATTAATCATATATTTTATCTGACCCAGTACAGCCAAAATATTATTTCAACATGTATTCAATATAAAAATGAATATTTTACTTTGTTTAATGCTAAGTCTTCAAAATCCGACGCGTATTTTATAGTTGCAGCACAGCTCAGTTTGGACTAGCCACAGTTCAAGTGCCCAACAGCCACGCTGGATTGATCTAGATGTGGGGAGGCAAGGGAGACATGGACAGAAAGAAAATGAACTATTTGGGATTGGGTGATAAAGTTCAAAGCCAGCCTGGTGGACACTGGTTAGATTCAGCACTTTCACCGCCGGGCTTGCATTCATTTCTCACTCAGGGAACCAGACCATTGTCTGTTAGTTGTCATACTGTGGCGGCTGCGTGTTGCTGTGATGCTGAAAGCTATGCCACCAGGATTTCAAATACCAGCAGGGTCACCCATGGTGGACAGGTTTCCGCGGAGCTTCCAGACTAAGACAGATTAGGAAGCAGGACCTGGCCACCCATTCCTGAAAACTTGGCCATGAAAACCCTATGAACAGCAGCAGAACACTGTCTGATGTAGCCCCAGAAGGGGAGAGGATGGTGCAGAGAGACCGGATGGCACAGAAAGACCAGGCAGGATTCCACTCTGCTGGACCCAGGGTCACTAGGAATCGAGATGGACTTGATGGCACTCACAAAAAAAGATGTTCTAATAATGCAAAAATGGTAGCCAACTGCTCAAGCACATAAATTAGTCAAATGTCTTTGGAGAGAGAGAAGTGAAAGAACCATTTCTATCTACCCTTCCCTGGACTGAACTGGAAAATGTTTCCATTCGTGAGAAGATGTAACCAGGGACAGTCTCCTCCCGCTGTCTCAAGAGGCTCCGATCAGTCTGAGGTCATTTCTGTGAAGATGCAGGAACCCCGTGCTAACTTTGCCTTTCTTTCTGAGGAAGGGATGTAGCAGTGGTAGGGCTGGCACAATAAGGAAGTAGCGCATGCCCTCAACTTGGCTATCATGCCCAGGATGAAAGCAGAGAAGGGAAGGCAGAATCACAAATTCGGCGGTAGACCGTCAGCACTCGCTCAAATCTAAATCAGGACAGCCAACGGCTTCCAGCAAAACCAGGCTGTGGAGGTGCTTGGTTCTATCGAGGGTGGGTCTCCTTTAGAAAAACTCTCATCAGCTCCAAAACTGTCAATTTGAAAATATCATCTTCTTCCTGGATCTATCACAGACATCCTTTATCACCGTTCTTGAGCAATCTCACTCACTCCCATGGCTTCAGATATCAAACATTTTGATGAATCCTAAATCTTTATCTTTATTTCCTCCACTTAAGCTCCAGGACGGGCCAGACCTCTCCAACTGCATAATGAACCGTCTCATGATGAGGACGTCCCTCAAAAACCTTGAAATTAGCAAGTCAAAAGCTACACTGATTTTTCTCTTATCATTCCAAAGATCGCAAACTAACTCTGTATTCTCCTTGTTCAGTTAGTGACAAAGTACCAGTCTGCGGGAGCTGGAAACTAGGGAATTTATCCATGTCTCCTGATGTTGTTCCAACCAGAACTCTAACGCTGTCTTTCTCTGTGTCTCCATCATTTCTGTTAATTCAGGCTCTTATCGACTTTTCAAGGCACAGTTAAAACTTAATTCCACAAACATTTTCTGCCTCCCTACTATGCACCAAGCATTGTGTGAAATATGCTGGATATAAAAGATTCATATAGTATCAAATGTCACCTCTTCTTTCCCCCTCTGACATCACAGTGAGGTTAGCCAATTCCTCCTCAAAATACTGAATTATAATGATCTGATTATTTGTTTTCTACTTTAGCCTGCAAGTTCCTAGAAGACACAGAATGACATATTTTGCTCTTTATCTTTTCATTCCTGGCATAATACAGAGACAGCACAGTATTTAGTATACAGAAGATAATCGATAAATTCTGTTGAATAAATAAAATGTGCGTTTGGCTTATCTCTTTTAGTTTACAAAGTAGACTTAACTGTTCCACTTGTGATACCATCTAAAGGTTCATATTTACCTAAAAACTAATCTTTTCCTTGAATTTGGAATTCAGATGATCACCCTTCTATCAAAAAGCTATGTAATTCAATGGAGTTGATAACATCATCCCACACTGTATTGTACAAGGTAACTGTCAGAAATTTACAAACTCTCGTGTGAAGTTTTATATCTATAAAGCCTAGAAGCTGTACTGGATAAGATGAAAAAAAAAATGCTATATTCCACAGCAGTGTAATTACCAATAAGTTTTAACCCATGTAAGTATAGAAAGACCATCTCTTATCACTTAATGTAGCAGGACCCAAGTTACCAATGGTTCATAGCATATTTCCCCTTAGTTTACAACTCATATGGGAACTAATTTACTAAGTATACCAATCAGAGTTCTTAGAACTGAAACTGAGTTTAGCTAACTTATCCTGGGAGGGAATTTCACAAAAGAATACTGCGTTAGTTCACAGAATTGATTGTGGAGGACCAGGACTGGAAAAAAGGTAAGAAACAACAGCTAAAAGTCAACAGAAATAATTGCTCAGAATGTCATCACCAGCATTTCCAATAATGGACACACAAGGCTTCCAATATTGCTAGACTCTGACTTCTGTGTGGTTTAATCAAGCAAGAGCTTATGACTGGCCAAGCCTTAGTCACATCCTCCCTCAACAGCTTCTAAGATCTGGTCTCCTTTGGATCCAGCAGTGGAAAATATAATGCTGTTTTCCATCAAGTCTCATCCTTGGGGGACTGCCCCCAAAAGAAAGCAGGTTTATATGCTGAGCCATCAAAAACGAACAAAGAAATCTAGAAAATACTCAAATATTCAATACTATCATCAAAAATATCATGATGCTCAAAGGTTTTTGTGTGTGCATTATCAATGCGCAAAGTCAAAGCATTGATCTGAAGCAAGGCAGCGAGTATAAGATTCCTATAGTGCCGGCCTGTGTTACTGAATACACCCATGTGGCTGGCTCCTTTCATTGATTTTTGCTTGTCACTTCTATTCTGTTCAGGTATGCCAGTGAATTCCCTTTGTGCTGACATCTAATTTGGCTACGCTGCAATCAGTTTTTAGTCAGTACAGAAAAAAATAAGTTCATGAGACTGTGTGTAAGCACTCCGCAACCTTGAATGCGCACTCAACCAAACCTTCATGTGGTATTTAATGTGAGTGTTGGCTAGCAGGCTCACTTTGAGCAAAAAACACACGAAATTCTTGGCTCATGACTGACCTCGTCTTCAGTGAGTTACATAATCTGGCAAATGCCTTTTGATCAACCAAATGAAGTAGATATAAAGGAGTAACAATGCTCCCAGAATTTATTTTTTATCATTAGGCTCAACTGTGACCTCAATCCAAGGTGCAACAGTTCTGCTATTGAATTTTTTCCTGCCATCACTCCATATGAAATGAATAATGCTGAGTCAATATACTTCAGCAAGTATTGGATCTAAATATTAGGGAACAGAGTTGCTGGCTCCGGGGCTCATCTCAGAAGACACGTAACTTAAGCTGAGACCAAGCTCTGGAGGCACTGACTAACTAGCTCTACAAAGTACAGTGTGCCTTAGGCAATGTTGGAACGATAAGATGACTAGCTCAAAAACTTTGCACCCTATTTCAAAACACAATCTTTTAAGATTTTCTCCCATACATATTACTTGGGCACGTTTGTTGCTTTCATTGGTATTTTGCAGAGATATTCACAGACCTGAAAGGAATACTGGATGTTAAGAGAGTGCTTCATATTTCAAAGATGTAGAAAAATGGAAGCCCATTAGGTTAAGTGACTTGCTGAAGGCCACAGACCTGGTTATTTGAGAAAATCAGACTAAAACTCAGCCTCCCATCTGTAGGTCAGTGCTCTCTGTCCTACACTATACCTCTACATTTGGCGAGACCTAGTGACACATGGAAGAACCTTTAGGATAGAGGCAACCAATGACCACCAAGGCCAGTTGTGTGTCAGCAGCCTGTCCATAAAGGGTGCCCTTAGTTAACCTCCAATATACCCTTCTATCCCCCAAAATGTAGCCTGCATCCCTATCAGGTATTCTCAATCTAAGTGACTTGGTTCCTGGTTTCTACTCCACTTGTCTGCTGAGAATGGAGCCCTCATAATCTGCTTTACCCCGCCCTCCAGTATTCCCACCACTGCCTATGTGCAGTTCTCCAGTCTGGACCAGCTCCCTCTGGGAGTCAAGATATGACCACCAGCTGATGACAAGGAAAACACTGCCTGGATGGTGCTGGTACACAGCTCCACCCGACATGGAATCCCCCATATTCTCGATAACCTTTCCTTCTTGAAAATTTTACTTCTGGAAATATTTCTTAGAGGCCACCTTTAAACTAACCAGCCTCTTTCTGGCTCAGCCTATCACCCTTTCCCCTGGAACCTACTTTGTGCAGAATAATTTGAAACCCTATCCTTCACATCTTTCTCAGCTTTCACTTTTTAGAATTAAATACTTCATCTCTTTCAAATATATTAATTCTTACTCTATAGAATGCACCAACAAGAAGAAATGAGGATAAATTGCAACATGAGGAAAATAGGTTAAATATGACAAGAACAGCAAGGGTTGTTCAATTAATGAATTTAACTAAAAAAGCTAAAAATGGGGGGGGGGGGGAGTCATGGATTTATAGGAACCTGAACAAGTCACATGATGTACTTTACTGATGTCTGGGTCTCATTTCTAGAGATTCTGCTGTAACTGACCTGCAGTGTGACCTGGGTATAAGGAGTTTTTAAAGCTCCCGGGTCATGCTAATTTTCAACTAAGGTTGAGAATCACTGCCAAACGTAAAGAACTTTGGTTGGAAAATATTCTAGACTTGCACTTCCAAGACACGTGTAAGCCACAAATATGATCCACATAGATAATTATAGATTTTCTAGTAGCCATATTAAGAAGCATTAAAAAAAGAGGTTCAATTAACTTTAATGATATATTTTGCTTAACTCAATATACAATATCTTTTCAACGTGTAAACAATATATTAATGAGATATTTTACATTGGTTTTTTCATACCAGTGTGGTATCACCAGACATCTGATTACTGGGAGCTTTTACAAAATTAAACCTTTGCACTTGTGTGCAAGGCAGTGAGGAGAAACATTTAGGCACAGAAAGTAATTCGTTCTGAGTGAGGGACTGACAGGCTCCAAGGGGCAACCAAGAGTGTCCTGTGGCTGTTGGGATTTTACACTGCACCGTCCTCAGAATTAGCAGATGTGGAATAAAGGAATTCTGATGTTCCAGATGCCACCACTTCCCCTCCAACCCCAAATTCCAGCTCTTTGAGAACCAGTACCGTGATGAACAATATCCTTCACATAAAGCAACGCAGCAGCGATCCATAACCAATGCTTTGTCTCCCAGATGGGGAACCAGTCGGTGGCATCCCACACGGGCATTGACAGTACGGCTTAAAGGCTCTTTTCTGTCTATATACAGAAGTGAAAGTGCATCTCACAAGTGTTTCAGGTCTGCACACAAGTGATGGTGACTGAAAGATACCTAGGTCACATTTCTCTGGGCAGGGGAGTGTAACTGCTCCCAGTTCTGCAGCCAGGGCTTCAAAACTCAGGAGCAGAGCCCACGGACTCGCTGGCTGTTCTTCCATAAATACAAGATGCAAGAATCTGGCTTTACCATAAGCACAGGAGGCGACTCTAACCATCTCTCCACATGGTCTTCCCTATTGCTCTTTTTAACCAAGGAACTGCCCCTCAGAAAGACAGCCCACAGATGAACAGAAACAACACAAAGCAAGTATGACTGGTATCATATTTTAAAGACTACTTGAAGAGCTGAGAGGGAACCTGTTGTAGCAAGTCTGGAACTTTAGAGGGAATCAAACAGGGGTTTGGGTTCCGCCTCTGCCAGGGGCCAGCTGTGGAGCTCTGGACGGCATAACCTCTTGCAACATTTTTCTTTCTTTCTTTCTTTTTTCCTTTCTTTCTTTTTTGCTGGGAAAGATTCGACCTGAGCTAACACCTGTTGCCAATTTTCCTCTCTCTTTTTTTCCTCCCCAACGCCCCAGTACATAGTTGTATATTCTAAGTCCTTCTAGTTCTTTGTGAGCTGCCGCCACAGCATGGCTACTGACAGACAAGTGGTGTGGGTCCGCGCCCAGGAACCAAACTCGGGGCCTCCGAAGCAGAGCACGCTGAACTTTAACCCCTTGGCCACCAGGGCTGGCTCAACATCTAGTTTCTAATGTGTGAAATGGGCAGAATAATACCTTTGTTTGCAGAGCTGTTGTGAGAACTATAAATAATAAATAAGTAAAACAGCTAGCAAAATGCCCAGACCGAAGGATTGCTCAATAAACGAGAGTGATTAATGAATTTTCAAAGTAGGGGACAGAAGGGGATTAAACAAACAAACATAAGTGGCATCCACAGTGATAATCATTCCTGAACACGACCATAATTTATAAGCTACCTGCATTCCTATTTTCATCTAAAATATCCATTTCATAAGATAAGCACCTAGCAATGCTGTGAATATCAGTAATCCCATTAGGACTTATAAATCTCATATAGAATAGTAAAGCTCCATCCACTAACTTTAGTCTCCATTACTTTGGAATAAGCTTGGGTATAAAGGTTTCTTAAGTTGATCAAGACTGTAAACAAACTGAGAGAATTTAAGCTACTTAAGATTAAAAACTTGACTGCATTGTTTATAGATTTTCATAATCAGGAATAGGTCTAAGGATGTTTTTTTAAAAAGCCCTGAGATACTCTAGTTGACAAGAGTTTGTTTTGTTTTTGTAAGATTAATATCAGACCAGTAGGATCCCTTGTTTACTGCTTTGTAACTTGTTCACTCTTTTTATTCTTTCAGTGGTTTCCCTTGAAATTTTACCATATATATTTAACTAAACAAAATCTCCCTTTCTGGACAGTAAAAGGACTTTAATTGCAAGCTCCCTCTTTCCAGTTTACATTCTCTTGCTGAATACATTTCAGTTCTCTTACTTTTAATTCCACAAGGTAGACACAATTATTACCTTACATCACGCTCGTTTGACGTTACCTCTATTTGCGCCTTCTGTTTACTATTCCATCTTACATCTGAGGCATTCCTTCTGGGATAACTTTTCTTTCTCTTGAATTACATCCCGCAGGAGTCCCTTTGGAGGAACTGTAGAGGTCTCTCAGTGATAAACTCCCGCAGTTGTTGTTTATCTCTGTTTTCATTTGATCATAATTCTGGAACAGTACTTAATTTTGGTAAATTCACACTTTACAGACATTTTTCCTGCTGCTTGCGGGTTTCACAGCACTACAGAAATTTGCTATCATCCGAAGGATTTCTTTGTAGGTGACCCGCGGTTTTCTCTGGCTGCTTTTAAGACTTTCTCTTTGTCTTTGATGTCCTATAGTTAAGTCTAGGCATCTACTTCTTAATGTAAACTTGGAATGCGCTGTGCTTCCTGGATCTGTGGGTTCCTTATTTTCATAAATTCTGAGAAATAACTCTACCTTTTGAAATATGCGACGCAGGTATCAACCAAGACAGGGGAGTGGAGAAAGACGGAGGCAATAAATTTTATGGTACTTACGCATTTAAAATCATTTGTAATAAAAGACAAATACCCTGATAACATCCATATTAACACCTCACAAAAATAAAACACACCTACAGTTAAACTATGGACCACTATGCCTACTGTGATATGGCTGTTCATGGACCATAGTTCCTAAAACACAACTTTCTGCTGACAGAGGATTCTTTCCTCAAAGACTTCAAAATGAATTGATATTACATTTCCATTCTATACATCATCGTAAAAGTCCCCACAGCATAAAATACAAGACTTCACATCTATTAAGCTTTCTTTTCAATTTTTCCACTTAGTTCACCTTAACTAATCAAATCACAGCCACCACATAATTTGTTCCTGGCTTTACTGATTGAAGGTGTAGAATTCACATGGAAGGGAATTTATAAGAGATCTACAATACTTTTCCCACAATTAGTTAGAGCACAAAGGAATTAACAATGCTCCAATATCAATCTCATTATAATTATGTTAATTTTTTCCCAATTATTTTTTTTTTAAGATTTTTTTTTTCTTTTTCTCTCCAAAGCCCCCCGATACATAGTTGTGTATTTGTAGGTCCTTCTAGTGTGGCATGTGGGACGCCGCCTCAGCGTGGCTTGATGAGCGGTGCCATGTCTGCGCCCAGGATTCAAACTGGCAAAACCCTGGGCTGCCGAAGCGGAATGTGCGAACTTAACCACTCGGCCACGGGGCCGGCCCCTCCCAATTCTTTAAATATCAATAATATATACAAGCTCAATGATAAGCATACAAAAATCACTGACCAGGCTAAGGCACCTGCACGAAAAACAAAAGGAAACGAGAAAGTAGAACAAATGAAGCGGAGAATGGTTTCCCTGTTCACTTTTGCCCATTCCACACTCTCCTCCCAACGCTAAATTTAAAAAAACCCAAAAATACGCATCATGAAAAAACCACGGAAACTCTGAGAGGCACTCTGGCCTTTGGGTCCTCTGCAGGCTGTTGCTAAACACGTGCGATAAAACACTGGCTCTTCCCTCCTTTGTTAAAAAAACAAAAGCACTAAATTCTCTAGGAGGATGGTATTACTGATCACGATCTACAAATTTCCTGCAGAACCAAAAGGAGTGAAGAGCAATTTCACAGCTAAAAACTAAAGAGGTCACACCTACTTTCTTACGGGGAAGGGTTAACCATCCTGAGGAAAGATGTTTCACTCTCACACGTGCACAGTCTCGACTGAGATAACCACACAAGTTCCTCCGCCTAAACCGATAGGAAGCCTTGATGCGTTCGAATACAGTTATTCCTACAGGCAATGAGGCTGACACACATCAATGCTCACCAAATCAGCAGTTGAGAATCTCCACTGATTAGCAGTAAGGAACAGCTCTGCCCTGTTCAAAGGTACCCAGAGATGGGGGTGGGAGGGCGCGGGATTGAAAATCTCTGAGTTAAAACCAGTGAATTAGCGACGCGGGTGTGATCGCTTCACTCCGAACAGTTCAGGAGACCTCATCTGAGAAATTCCCTCATTCTAGGATTCCTAACACCCTTCGTAGGAGAAGGGATAAGCATTTCTAAAAGACTCCTTCATCAATTATGAAAGAACAGCCCCTCACAATCTTTGACAGAATGATGGTAAACAGGTTGGCTACCTTACGTCACATCCTTTGCTCAAGATGCGGATCAAAACACAGCCGATGCAGGCTGATGGGCTGTTTTCAAGTCCTGGCACCACAAGGACTGAGCTATTCATTAACCTTTCTTTGCTTCATTTTCCACCTCTGCAAACAGGTGTCATAGGAAGCAGTGACTCCATCATAGGGCTGTTGCGAGGACCGAAACAATACATGTGAAGCACTCAGAAAAGCATGTTAACTAACATTAGTATCATTAGCAAATAAACATTAATTAAAAGTCTGAAATGAGGAGCATTTTACTTCATTATTAACAACAGTGCAGCTTTTGAGATCTTTTGGTGCTGACTCAGAAAAGCTTCATGTCTAAGGTCGTGACATACGATAAATACTTGTTGAATGAAACTATAGAGACAGGACCCACACTTCGGGCACGCCAGGTCTCCAATTTGCCCTTTCCCCTCAGAGAAACCACTTTCCATATTCCGGGCTGTCACCTGGTTTAGGGCCAGTTTTTCAACCACGGCATCTGCTTCCTCACTGGCCCCCTGCCTCTAGTCACCTCGTTCCCAGCCATCTCACTGGCTGTTGTAAGAGCTCCTAACAGGCCCGTGCACGTCACCCTTCTACCTCCTTGATCCGTTCCTTTACCTGTGTCTTACTCCCCTTGAGGGAGCCTCCACTTTAGTCAAAACAGAACTACTGGGTTTTCCCACGAAATCTTGCACAGTTTCCTATCAACAACCAACACCTCTGAACACCACCTCCTCTGCACTTGACAGCCTCTTCGGTTCAGTGACAGGCAGGTCTTCCTCTCCCAGGTGCTGTACGAAGACTGCGTTTCAGGCAAAGTCAAGAGGAGTGACTGGTATACACAAACAAGCCTAAAAGCTAAATAAACCTTACTTCACTGTTATGCTATTCAGTGAATTACTGACCTTCTTCGAATCAGTCTATAACTAAACTATATTCTTTTCTTTGCCGAGGAAGATTTGCCCTGAGCTAACATCTGTGCCAATCTTCCTCTATTTTGTATGGGGGCTGTCACGACAGCATGGCTTGATGAGCAGTGTAGGTCTGTACCCAGGATCTGAACCTGCGAACCCAGGCCGCCAAAGCGGAGTGTGCTGAACTTGACCACTTTGCCACAGGGCCAGCCCCTAAACTATATTCTTAAACACAGTAAAGGAGGCCCAAACATCTTAATGGGGAGGCAGTGTTAAGAGTAGTTAGGAGGAACAGGGGTGACAGAATCAAATGCAAATCTGTCAGCTACTAGCACCTACCCTGTTGACAAACTGTGAGACCTTAGGCAAGTCACTGAAAGAATGACCAGTGAAGGACACAAGCTTTCACCCTGGAGAGGCCCTTGGGACACAGAGAAATGTGCATCAGCGCTGGCGAGCAATGCTAGGTAAGGCCTCTTGAGTCTCCCACCCGCTCACGGCTTTGCCTAGAATCCCAGCTAACAGGAGGGACTGCGGCGATGGAAAATCACCATGACGGCCATCAGTGTCCTCGTCGGGAAGTTTCCTGAGTTAAGCTGAACAGAGCAGGGTACAAATCCAGGTTTGCTCACAGGTTTTCTTACCCTTGTAAATGGACCACAGACCAGAGGATTCTCCTAAATTCCTGGGCATTCACTATATTCCCCAACCACTCAACTGTATCAGAGGCCAGGGCAAGGGATTTATTACAAAGAGGAGGGATGGGAGGGAGGCAGCCCAACCCATCACTGCTACCGAAAAACAAAATACAACAAAGGCAAGCAAGCAAATCTCCACCACGTGACTCAGTAAAGTGGGATCCCCAGGAAAGACAACGGAGGCTGCAGCAGCTTCCCTAAGGCCTACAAACGCCAGCAGGCATCAGAAGGGACGTCACTTTCCCACGGTAGCCCTCTCCACGGCAGTCTCTCTTCTTCCTCAAGGAGCGCACTTCTTTTTCTTTGCCTTTTGAAACACCACTTATCATGACTTATTGTAGTTACCCGGGTAGGGCTGGACTTTATTCTAACCAGACTATAAATTGAGACAGGTGTCTGCCTTTCGTATGGTGTGCCATACCAGGGCCTCTGCACACGGTTCAAAGGACAGGTGAACGTGATGCCACAGAACTGTACACTTTAAAATGGTTAAAATTGTAAATCTTATGTATATTTTACCACCATAAAAAAAAAGAAGGGAAGGGAAGGGAGGAAGTGAAGGAGGAGGGCGGGAAGGAGGAAGAGAAGGAAAAAGAAATGGAACAAATGTAGCTCTTGTTAGTAACATTTATTTCCCAGATTAAAATGTTTTCATGAGGTCTTTGCATAATTTAACCTTTTTAAAAAAAATTCTCAACTAAGGTCCTCCTTAACTATTACTGCAAAAGCTCTCTTGGAACTTCTGATATATTGATGTTCCAGAAATTCTTCTTTGCAATTCTCTTCTTAAAATAACGTTACTACTCATTTGTCATAATTCTCTACTTTCTTTTTATTTTATACTCCAAATTCTAGAGCTCCTCTCTAGAATTAGATATATTTAATTCTCAAACAAATCTATAACAGAGGCTAAATGTTCATTCCAAATTAAACAAACTTCCAGAATGTATTGAAACCATTAATTTGTTTAAAGAAAACTCAAGTTTTAGGGTCCCTTAAATTACTGACTCTCCTCTGGCAGCAATCTTTAATATTTATTTAAAAAATTTAAGAGCAGAAAAAACACATTTTAGGATTCTTTTTTCTATAGTATGAAAGTAATATAAGTATAAATACAAAAAATTTAGAAAACTGGTAAAAATTACTATAAACTTAATCTTAACATTAAACACTTTCCAACTTCCTAAAAGTTTTAATGACCATTATCTTTAGTCATTTAAAATTTCCATTTGAGGGGATGTGTGAAAATTCATTATACTAAGCCCTTTCTATGGGTCCTTTAGGTTGGTTCCAATTTTTTACTAGTCTAAATAAGACAGCAAGAAACTTGTCTTTATGCAGACAGCTCTCCCTGCCTGATAAACTTCGGTCTTCTGTGTGTGTGCACATTTGCACTTACATGTGCTCCTAGGATACACAGTGTTTTTCTTTGGATAACTGATAACATTTCCTTTTATACAATAATAATTTAGGATTATGTAAACGTGAAAAAAGACAAAAAATTTCTGGCCACTGGACTTCCCTGTGAGTCAAGTCTTCTTTTCCCATTCTGAAATAAGAACGTTCAGTCTAGAAATTGCAGCTGTCTGCTCAAAAGCCCCTCACGGGAGAGAGAACAGCACAGACTCTTCCTCATTAGAAATATTATATGCTGTTCTGAGGATTCTGAACAAAGTAAAATACCTTTCATTCTGATTACACGTCTTGCTGATATCTTTCGAGAAGTTTCCTAAAGGTTAACAACTGAAATAAATAAAAACTTTGTCTTTATTGGTAACTAGTTTCATCACTAAGAATGTTCTCCTAGGCACGTCGAAAGGATGACTGTCCACTCAGAACTGAAATTGGTACCTATTTCCAGGAACACTCATTTCTCTCCTGAGCGTGTCTTATTAGAAACAGGTGTTTGACAAGAGGGACAGAGTGCAAATCCATTGTAATTACTGGAGAAACCAGCCCCCCAAAATATGCTTTACTAGGGTGAGAAAACTTGAGACCATCAGTCCACATCTACATAGAGAGCTAAATATCAAGCAAATAATTATACGCAAAAGCAAAATTAGGACAAAAAATCTAAAGTTATTTTATTACCCTAAAATACAACATTGCACAGTATTTATTTTCAAAGTGTCTTTGGTTCATAGCATGCAGGACATTTTTCATACACTTTACTGTCCTCATATCCCCATCACAAACAGACACGACATATATCTCCAATTGGTAACTAAGAAAAGTTTAGTTTTCTAAACAAAGCTTTTCAGAGGCAGAACAGCCCCACCTTTCCATGGGGTTCACAGTGATTTTTCCGGAGTCCTATTCAGAACGTCAGAGAAACTCTCAATCTGCGACTCATTCTATAAGAACTAGTTAAAGAACAGGAGCCCAGCCCTGCCTCTCTCTCCAGCCCCTCAGGACCCATCTCCAGTTATGTCCCACCCATTCCAGTGTCAGGGCCTCTTCCTTAGCTCGTCCCGCTTCCTGGAATGCTGTCACCTTGGATCTTTGCATAGCTGGCTCCTTGTCCTTTGGATTTTTAGCTTGAAGGTTTATTTCCTCTGAGAGGTCTTCCCTGACCGTGCGGCATAAATTACCCACCTGCTCACTCGCTTCCACGTGGTCATATCTAATTCTACACACAGCAGTCATCACTTTCTGACATCTTCTTGTCTATCCATTTGGGTACCAACTGCCTCCTCCAACCAGAACACAAGCCCCGAGAGCAGCAACGACCCTTGTCGTTTCCCGACTGTGTTCCCAGTACTGCACTTAAAGGCAGGTCCTAAACACTTGCTGAGAAGACAGCCTCCTGATGCAGCTCAGAGGCACTTGTGTGCTCACAAACCCAGACAACACAAGCACACCAACAGACAAACATCACAACCAGAGATCCTGGTGCCTGCGTGTGCCTTGGGCTTTTGCTTCCAGCATCAGTGTGGGAAACCAATGGCAGAAAGAAGAGACAGAATGACAGTGTCTTGAACCCCTACTCGAGAGCAACCATCTTTAGCATTTGTTGACTGAGACAATAGTAAAAGTGATGATGATGACTTTAGTGTGTTCTCATGCGCCTGGCTCAGACACGGGCTCCTCCGACCTTCACAAAAGCACTATTAGGCAGGTACGGTTACCTGATTTTACAGATGAGGAAATTATAACTCAGAGAAATCAAGAATCCTCTCCAATGTCACATAACTAGCTGGTTGCCTGGTTGGGCTTCACCTGACCACAAATGACACGCTCTTAACCACCACATCCCAAGGACAAATGGCTGATATGAAGCTTCTGGATGCGTCCTGATCGTTACAGCAGCTGCCCACATCTGAACAGCACACGGGGCAGGTAAGCACAGCGTTCATTGTGCATCCCATCTCCGCACGGTGCAGACTTCTGCACCCTCTGCACAAGCTCCTGGGCCTCCTGGGTTGGAAGTCACTAGCCCAGGAACTTGGCAGACATGCCAAAGGAGGCTGACAGCATCTCTGAAGAGAGGACATAGAACAAGGTTTCCTTCTCCCACCTCAAACTTCCTCCAGCAGCTCTGCTGAAGGACCTGGAACCCCTTCCACTCAAGCCTGCTGAGACAGCACGTGATCTTTTGTCAAGAGCCGTATTCCGCCACAGATGGAGGTAAAGCACACTTTGTTCCTCTTTCTCAGGCAGAAAAATACAGCCTGGTGTTACTATTTTATCACAGATTACAAGACCCGAGAAAATGCAGAGGTTGACTTTCCACCCAACTGCTGTTAAACAGACCAAAGTTCCAGGGCAGTGTGGTTCCATGGTGTTTCCTGACTCAACAACTGAGAAGGACAAAGACGTAAGGAAGAGGTAAGACAGCTGTCAGTCCTGACCGGCTGTCAGTGGGCTGGGTGGCTTTGTGCTCCTATCATTCCTTATCCCTCAGCCTCTGAGCTCTCCTCAACTTCCACCAAAAGGGAAAGAGACTAGGAGAGGGGGTCCACATAGAAAAGCTGAGTCCAGGTAAACCACATGTTCACGTCACGAGCAGATTCAGAGCTGCTCTCTCTCCATACTCAGAAGCAGGTTGTAAGAATTACCACGCTGCACTGGACCGATAAACCATACTCTCTAGCATTCTTTGACCAACAGGATTACAAGAGGGACAATCTCCAAGATGGCATGGTTGCTTTAAACATTAAAAAAAGTAGGAATATTCCCCTAGTTTTCCCATACTAATTTATTCACACTCACTGCACTAACATTTATGAAGACTTCACTATTATTCACATTTTCAGATAAGTGATTTCCTGGGATAATGATATCTTTATGCTTATCAGTTTATTTCGAATGATTTCAATCTTCTAAATCTTTCAGAAATAGTATATTTAGAGTCAAAGAACTTAATATCAATTTTCAATAAGAGAATTTTTAGATATTAAAATGCATTCCTTTATGTTAATGCAAACTTCAATGTAGGAAAAGTTATGGAAAAAAGTTATGGAAATGATGGCGGGGGCTCCTGTGAGGAACAGCGTGGGGCAGTGGAAAACAGTGAAAAAGAAATTAAAATACGTGCGTTTAAATCTCAGTTCTACTATTTGCCATCTGAACTTTGTAAATAAGGATTTTTCTACACCTGTTATCTCTTAATAGATTAAGGATAAAAATGCCTGCCATGTTTACTGCTTGGTAATTGTAAATATTAAGACAATAAGGCAAAACATTCTGAAAGCTAGAAAAATGCCATACAAAGGTAAGAATTAGTGATGATGGCGATGATAAATACTTGTATCTTGATACTGAAGAAAAATGTGATTACAATCCACATTTACAGAATAGGAAATAAAGTGCTGTAACACAGATTGTAGATTGTTCTTACTCAGAACACTAGGAATGTGTAATAAACTCCCATGGTTTTGAGGGACACCTTGTATTCAACCCCTAAATTTTGTCAAAGAGGGAAAAAATCATGTTTATACAAATGACCAGAGTAATATGCATAGTAAATCACAATTTTTAAGCTCATCAATTTTACACCTAATTTGGTGTTTCTATAGACTACATCAGTCCACTCGTGCTTGTGAAAACAACAGATTCAAAAATAATTCCCTGGAGACTGAGATTATTGAAAATTTCTCTGTCTTAAGCAACGCTAATAGTCAACTCTACTGGGCCAACATAACCCTATTTAACATGTCTTTTCTTCCCCTCCCCACATCACATATCATATTTTCACTGTGATTTTTAAGTCACTGTAATAAATTATCAGGGTTGTCTACTAACATGGCCACTTCAGGCAAAAGCGTGGATTAAAAAAACAAACAACAATCAATCAGGAGCTGACTTGATTTGGACAATAATACCATCGTGAGACTACAATTCTCATTCACAAAATGTATTACCAAGTATGCAGCAAAAGTCTAATTCAAAGGAGGTACTGAGGAGGCTTAAGATTCAGTTGCGAAAAAACAAAAGCCCTTGATAAAACTTCCCAAAGAACAAAATGCAGCATAAAAGTAATATTCATAGCCTTAATACCCTCTAAAATACACTACAATTTACAAAACACTTTTAATACTTTATTTGGATTTGACTATTTCTTTTGGTTCCCAAAACAATCCTTTGGGGGCAGAAGTTATCCCCATTTATAGAGAACGAACTGGGGCCCAGAGAAGGCAAAAATAATGTCCAGCCCTTCCAGTTTATCATCTGTCTCCAAGCAGGTACCAGGAAGGGGCTGGGGTGTTTGGTCTGTAAGATGCCCTTTCTGGGGCTTTGGGGAAATCTGAGAATGCTCAGCCCCTTCTCATCTCACTCAGCCCTGGAGTGTCATCAAGACACCGCCCCCACCTCCTGCAGGAAAAGAAATTGGCCCCCGAGAGCTCAGCCCCGCAGACACTCCTTACGGGCTTTGCACACTTGGAGAGAACACCACCGGTATCCAGGCTGAGGTTTAGATTTCTCATCATCTAGGCTTCTGGACAAAATTCAGGAAAATTAAGATTTTTGTGGCCAGAAGATCCTCCTAATATTCACATAGTGCTTGTGTTTGCTGCAGGGTTAAAGGATTCAGTCCTGATTTTTGAAGAGGTTAACGATTCAGAGAAGCTAAAAATTAAGAGTTCGCACTAACGTGGGGTCCTGAAGTTTTCAGCAGCTTATTTCTTGGGCGGGAGGCGTCTTCTCATTGCCAAAATGAATTCTTCCTCCAGGTGGAGTGTCCTGGGCTTAGCACAAAGCAGACACACGACTATATGACCATATATTACTCACCAACAAACACTTCAACCTTGTAACGCAGCCTGCTCTAACAGCTACCAAAGCTCCATTGCTCATTGAGGACAATCTGTGTCCATAAAGTTCCTAAGTCAGCCTACTGTATAGGCCAACTTGTAAAGTAGGGTACAGGCCAGCTATTTACCATCTCTTCCTTTTCCTCGGCCCCTTTTGTACCTTAGAGGCCACCAGAGTTGGTAAGAAAAAGGCAAGGGAGAAAGGAAAATTAATTTTTCAGGGACCTGTTTGTAAATCACCTCCACCCATCCGGGGAGACACTGTGGCTTCCTGCTGCCTCATGAGTCAACAGGTGCACCAGGAACTCCCAAGCCCACGAGAACAGGGCACAGCCACCACCTCTGGGATTTCCTGCGTTCTCTTTGGAGACGTTCCACAACCCGCTCGGCTCACAAGCCTGCACAGCAGAGGGGCGCGCCCCCAGGGGGCTCCCTGCAAGGCCCCCTGCCCTGACTTCCCTGCCCCTTGGTTCACCCAGGCAAGGCTGGGCTGGGCGGAGGCTCAGGGCCCAGGGTAAGAGGACCTCTCCAGGCACTCCAGAGAGAGACAACCAGGGCATCAAGACAAGAGGATGATGTCTTGTAACAAGAGGAAATGATGGAGGCCCGATGGCAGGCAGTCCTGCCCTGGGGGCTGAGGCACTGGTCTGAGGAGTGGAGAGAGAGCACACACGGTGACCCCAAACAGGCACCACTGAGAGCAATGGTTAGAGGTAAGAGGCATGGAGCCACCCTACTCAGTCACACAATTAAAACACAAACAAAAGCTGCTGTTCATCCAAGTCTGAGGACTGGGTTTTTACCTGGGAAAAGGATTCTGTGAACGCATTTTGTTTGTATGTTTGTTTGAACACCATTTCCTCCTTTGGAGGGAGTAAATCAATAACGGGAGCTCAGAAACTCCTCGGTGCAGATCCATAAACAATCACGCGGCATTCTTAGGAGCCCAAAGCGCTGATATCGTATGTTTTAAGGTTTCAAACCCATTGGAGCATTCTGCATTAAGAACAGCCGGATCTGTCGTTAAAAGAGAACGTGGACCAACATACATGATGAGCCGGGTCCAGCAGTGACGTTACTATAAACAAATGAGTCGTTCGATTCCTTCAAGTCAACTGACTCATGAAGGAAAAAAAACATTTAAGTAAGTCACAAACAATACTTTTAGAAAAAGCAAACACAGAAATCCATGCATAAAAAATCCCCGAAAGTGACAATGTGCATCTCAGTTTCTACACACCGAACAAACTTCCTGTTCCTGCATAATCCTTGCTGTCATGGTACAATGGCCTTTTGTCAGCCTTGGACATTCAATAAATATTGATTTTATAATTTGAATAAGTGTCGTCAAATAATTATATTAGCTATGCAGTAAATATTTGATACAGTGTATGTCTTACAAAGAGATAACATTTGGAACTTGCATTTGATTTTGCAAATTTTAGAATGTATTGTCCATACATTTATCGATAGAAATTCAAAAGTTCATCATCACAAGTTAATTGACTGTTTCAGAAAAAAAAAAGACTATTTTCTTTCTGGTCTTTATGAAAGAGCAATAGGTCCAACCTACACTTGTCAACAGAATAAGTATTATTTCTACTGTATTCAGAAAACTTTGAAAGTTGGGAATAGTTGTATTGAAGCAGCTTTGGCATTGTCCTTAGTTTCATGACTTCATGATCGCCACTCCGAAGAAATCAGTATTGTAGAGAATTTTTAAAAATATAATATTGGGGCCTTAAAAGTCTCAAGTATTTTATATCTAACCATCATGCCTATCTGCAAACTAATATAAAATGAAGTAACACAACCATATCACAAAATAGGAAACAAATGTTTGTGTGCCAGAATTTCCACACTGAGCATCTAACAGAACGCTTCTGCTAAAAAACCTGAAGATAAGGAAATTTCCCCTATCCTTTGTTACAATAAGAATTCCCACTATTGAGTAGCTCTCATAACACAACCCTATGGCCTCAAATGGTTAAACTTAAAAAGATTCAACCTTCTCTACAGGGAGGCATTTGAATTTTAGACTGATATGTCTTTTAATTCACTGAATACTATTTTCTTAATTATGGTTAACTTTTTTACAATCCGAAACATAAACTTGCCCGCCATAAGAATGACACAGTTGCTGCTCTCCACAATCCTTTCTGTAGCTGGTGGCTCACTAGAGTCCCACACCTGGTTGTTAACCTTGGTGCTACTGCGTCATTTTGGTGCCTGTAAGCCTAAAGGGACTCCTCTGCGGCTAGGCCAACTCTCCAAGGTCCAGTGGTCTCCGAGCAGAAAAAGCCACGTCTGGTCTGGAGAGCCATGACAGCTGCTGCGAGTTTTATCAGCACACAGGCCCAACAGATGGGAACCCATTCTGAAACCTCCTGCTCCAGAAGGCAGGCCCTGGTGCTAGCCTTCTGTCCTTCTGTTCACTGAGCTCCTTTAACCGATAAGGAAAACAAACAGAGAACTCACAGAGAGACACACCAAAATCTAACACACACATGTAGAACATAGCTGGAATCACCGAAAACAAACCATCTTCCATCTTCAAAGGCTGTGAAAATAATGCAAAAGTAATTGGCTTTTCATTTTTTATGATGATTATGAGTTTTTTATGATCATGAACAAGTTGGAAGGGGCACTGAAATCATGATGAGATGTTACTATATAACACTTTCCACTTGTATGGGGTTTTTTTTTCCCCCTCGAACCTGCAAACTTAGAAAGGAGAAACAGGAACTGTCATTGTACCAAATGGCTTTCCCAAAAGAAGAGTTACCCAAATACACACAGGCATGCTTGTGTCTCTATCTACAACTATTTAACTGTTTACAGTGGAAAATCAGAAACCCAGAAGCTAAAATGTAAGCTTAGTGCAATGGGCATTTATATACCATCTTGTATAGTTGTTATTATATGCTATATACATTATTACGTATATAGTATACAGACTACATACTACACATGAAATATTTCTATTGTGGAAAGAAAATCAAACTTAAAATTAGGCTAGATATCTATGTGGAAAGTTATTGTTCACAACAAGAGATCTTTGTAACTTTGTCAACTGTTTTAAAATATTGTTTTCTTTATTATTAGGATTACAACTTTGTTATGTATCTTTGGACAATTTTTATTTTTTCTTTTTAAAGATCAGCACTTGCGCTAACATCTGTTGCCAATATTTTTTTTTTTCCTTCTTCTCCCCAAAGCCCCCCAGTACACAGTTGTATATTCCAGTTGTGAGTGCCTCTGGCTGCGCTACGTGGGACGCCACCTCAACATGACCTGACAAGCGGTGCCATGTCTGCGTCCAGGATCCAAACCGGCAAAACCCTGGGCTGCCGAAGCAGAGCGCGCAAACTTAACCACTCGGCCACAGGGCCGGCCCCTGGACAATTTTTCAATATTAAGAACTTAAAAACCTATTCTTGACTAACGTGCCCTTGAGAAACAAATTAAGGTACGAAGTAAAGAACAGTTTACAAATAGTCATGCACCACATAGTAACGTTTGGTCACAGATGGACCACATATATGATGGTGGTCCCATTAGATTAGTACCATACAACCTAGGTGTAAACAGTAGGCTGTCCCATCTAGGTTTGTGTAAGTGCACTCTATGACGTTCATACAACAACGAAACTGCTTAACTATGCATTTCTCAGAACACATCCCCATTGCTAAGCTGACACATGACGAAAGTGTACCCAATTCCAATAGAACTTTGGAAGTAGCAAGAATGTTTGGGGGGAAAAAATCAGGACATTACAATAATTAACTACTGTTTATGTTTATGAAAACATTAAATTCCAAATATTCCTGATTAAAATAAATTAAAAGTCAGTATCCTGACAATATATTCATGAAAATGTCCATGAAATTTTTGAAATCCAAGATGGAGATAAAAAACATGTAAGATTGAACTTCCCCCTAATACATTTCTCTGATTCTAAATTGGTGCCACACTGTGGACAATCCTAGATTAATATATAGATGGATCCCCGTTTCCTAATGAGTATCATGAGAGACAGGCCAGCATGGTAGTTTCTGTGGGCCATACTGCCAGGCTTCAAAATTCCATCCCTGGCATCAATGTGAGCCATGTGAGCACGGCCAAGTTACCGTTCCTCAGAGCTTGAACATAAAATAGGGCCTGAAACAGTCCTCGTGGGAGCATTGTGAAAATTAAATGAGTTAATACATGTGAAATGCTTGCGAAAGTGCTGGCTCATAAGGAAACCTTCGATCAATGTTAGTTGTTGTTACCATTATAGTTATAATTATTAATCATCTTGGCTGTGAAATATGATTAGCCATGAAAAGCCATTTATGATACCTAATTACGGTTGGTAAGTGCCATAGAGCAAAAACATCAAATAAAAGAAAAAGTTAACCAGTCCACTGACTCTACAGTTCAGTAGACGGTAAGTTCTCGAAGGACCGAGGCCACATCCTGTTCATGTTTGTGCTCCCAGAACAGTAAGCCCAGTGCCTGCAAAACAGCATGTGCTCCTTAAGCGTCTGCTGAATCAGAGTTAAATAAATACTTTTTGTGTAAGAAATTTTACATTACTCACAAAGTTAAAAATCAAATTAATTGGCAGGATTTATAACAAAGGGCCACACTACAATCTTAGCTGTCTCTGATTAAATATTAGATGGCTGTTTCTTACCCCCTCTCACGTGGCCACAATAGAGAGGGTCCCCATCACATGGGAAATAACAAGAACAAATACCTCTGCTCCTACAGCCGTGACCACCGCCTCCCTCCACTGAGTGTGTTCCCGCGAGCGCTCTAACAAGTGAATGGCGAACATTCACTGACTTCCCACAGCAGCCCTGCGACGTGGGTTGTCATCTCCACGTTACAGATGAGGAAACGGAGCTTTACGGACGTTAAGTAAATTGGCCATGGTCACACAGCTATCAAGTGGGCCAACTGGGATGAAAACCGAAATGTGTGTGACCTCAGAGTCCTTACTAAATGACAATGGACTATGAGTAAAACTTCAGGATTTCTTCAATTTACGCTCTGGCTTTGGGTGCTACAGCTATGATGGCTTCCCACAACTTTCAGTCGCTGAAGGTTGACATACATTATCTTGTGACTGTCAAAATACATCATTATCGTTTCTCTTGCTCGGGATCTTTAGAACCATAAAAAGACATACTCTTCACTTCACCTTGACCTCCAGGAGACGGCATGATCCTCTGCAGCAGAAACACCAATGGCCGTAATTGTGAAAAGCTGCTCCCATGTAGGGCCATGTAGGGGCAGAGAAACAGCATGGCTGACCTGACTTGAAGCGTTTTGCAGAGCAAATGGGATAGACAGATAAGGGGTAAAAGGATCCAGAAGAATGATGATGAAATACGATAAACAACAGCCAAGAAGGTAAATCCAGAAGGGAGCTGAACGAACTTGGAGAAATTGCAACAATGCTGAGGTCTCCATGTCATAATAGCAGGGAGAGAGAGAGAGAGAGAAAGAGGGAGAGAGGGAGAACAATAAAAGCCAACAGAGGTACGTCGGATCCCTGTGACAACATGGCCCTTGTGCAGCCAAGGGTCCAATCTACTGGAGCAGACTACACATGAGCAAAAAGGAAGAAATTCTCTCCACATTTACGGCACATTTCTCAGAATGTAAGAATGCACATGTCTAACTGACGTTAATATTGGCTGTTGTTCTCTAATGGAGGTGGTGGTCGGGGGTTATGGCTCTGGGACTGGCCCACCAAGGATAAACCAGCTCCAGATGCACAGCAACAAAGCAGAGAAACACCGATATCCCTCCCTATCAGATGGTTCAGCATGCTGAAGGGTGCTTAAAATGCCTAAAGCACGCTTCAGCATTCTACCGAAACAAAGACAGACCAGTATGTTGGATGCAGTAATTGACAAGCCACTAAGCTTGCAAATGCATTCACGCACACACGAAATGAAACGACCAGAACTGGTATGTGGGAGAGCTCCTCGAGGAGTCCCTGACCACTTCTAATGCAACCATTCACTTGCTTGTGGAGACAAGAGGATGTGCTGCCCCCATCAAAACTAGGGGATAAGTGGCTAAAAGACAGCGAGAAAGGACTCCATGGGTGTTTCTGCCATTCTCCCCTCCCCCTACTGCAGTCGGCCATGGAGCCCGAGGTAAGCAGAGTGTGGAGCACACAGCGTGGACGTCACGAGTGCTGTGCGTGAATGGGTGAGGGCAGTACAAAACGCGGGTCCCTCTCTTGATGCCACCAAGCGCCCCTTGGACATACCGCGCAAATTGGGCACATGCAAATTAAGTCACTGGTCCCAGAATTTACATTACTAACACATTATTGGGTAGTTTTTTGTTCTGTTCCCTTAAGCTCCCTTCTCACTCTGCAGACAAGTCTCCGTCTGTAGCTAGTGAATTGACAACTAAATCCTTGGGCAACACTCCCTCCACCTTCAGCCCCAAACCATGCTCTGCAAATCCGAATTTTCCACGTATCAGAGTTTCTTAGAGTGGGCAGGAAGGAATTAGGTAAAAATATTAGCTGTGATTGTCTTTCTGGAATGGATGAAGGGCAAGTACCCGCCCCCACAACCCCGCTTCCTATTTTCTAGTGTTTCACAAATTACTTGTAATGAGTAGCCATTTTGTACTTTAATCATGTTTAACCACTTTTACTACAGTTATGCTGAGTTGTTTTCCATCAAAAACGGTAGTAGCACTGGCCTTAAAGCTGTCTGTGTGAAAGGATCTGACTAAGGGTCTCTAATAGCAGCGAGACCAACAGCTAGCATTTACTGAGTAGTTACTATGGGCTAAGCCACGCTCTAGCGCATTACATGTGAATCTTGACCTAAGATATAGGTATTATTGTCCCACTTGACAGGCAAGGAAACTGAAGCACAAAGAAATGAGACGATTTGCAGAAGTGACTAAGCGGCGGAGCGAAATTCCAACCCAAGAGCCCAACTGCCAGTCCTGGCTGCTGTCTTTGCTGTTGGTGATGTCAGTCTGCAGGAGGCTTATGCTTCTACCAATGCTTAGAAATAGTCAGTCAA
The DNA here is from genome assembly GCF_041296265.1 of Equus caballus. Taxonomy (NCBI): domain Eukaryota; kingdom Metazoa; phylum Chordata; class Mammalia; order Perissodactyla; family Equidae; genus Equus; species Equus caballus. The sequence continues at coordinate 11,000,754 of NC_091714.1, forward strand.
CCAAACTCTGGAAACGTAATCTTTTTATTCAACAGAAATTAGAACTGAAATAAAATGTTGTATGTCGTAAAAATTAGTCATGAGCCTATCTGAGAGGAAGTGCCCCTCTAATGGTTAGAAATGCAACACTATCCCATACGGGTATTACTGACTTGACTAGTTAAGGGGATGAGAGGAGCGTCAGGGTGGCTAACTAAACCAGCCTTGAAGCCTGGACCCCTGAGGGGAGATGAGTAATTCAAATGAAAATTATGTAACTCCCGGAAAGCAAAGGGAAGAGAGCCTTCTAGATTTCTCCCCACTAGGGTGAATCTTGACACGTCAAAGTCAAAAGCCTTCCTAGGAAAGGAAATTGGACAGAAGCTGATAAAAACTGACAGAAGAATAGCAGGAGGTAAGAATACTTAATACTGAAAGTACCCAGGCGATGGGGCATCTCATCTCAAAATGGAAGGGGTAAAGGCTCTGTTTTGGCTCTGCGTTAGGCAGCGTATCAGCTCCTGCAGGCCGACCCAAGGTGAGCCAGGCAGAGCACAATCACATTTCTAAGGATTTGGACAGCTTCATGACACTTACGGATGAGTTCTCTTGCAGAATTAAGTTTTGCAACAATGTGCAGATGTTTAAGTTTTATTATCAATATGGCTCGTGTTTTCAGGCTATAAAAAGTATATGCAATTAAACCCAATATGTGCGTAAAAGTTTTAATAATAAAAAGAGAGAGGTTCATGACACTGTAGTTGTTCATATCTATAGAAATAAAAACTTTTAATGTATAGAATGCTGAATGCTAAAGTAAATTAACAAAAAATAACCAGCCAATGTAATATAAAAACATGAGTTAACTGAGGTTGTTAATGTCAGTTAAATAGCAAATGATCCATTACAACCAATGTTTAAACATATGTCAATTAAATATGAGCAGACAGCCTTGCAATTGGAGTTTAAACATTTCCTTCTTTCAGGTTCAGAGACTGTCTTTCGAACAGGAACATTTTCTCTGAATTAAAAACCTTCCTTTTCACTCTATACACAAACACTAAATAAGAAGATTTTGCCACTTAAGTTTATCAAAGCAGGGGATATTATTAACTTGATTCTGGAAAAGGACAATCCAAAAAGTATTATCAATTTCAATTTTTACAGAACCACCACACTCTATTCTCAGTACTCTTGCTTCTCTCTTCTTCAAAGACTGCTCTCAACTAAATATATGTTCTGGGATGTTCTTAAGGCCCCCAGCCTGAAAGAATCTCAAAACGTTCAAAATATATGGAAGCTCTCTCTCCATAAGAACTTTAAAAAGAAAATTAAAGCAGCGTTTAATATTTACCTACTATATTTATTTGGAAATGAGAAGTCTTCACTTGCAGAAAAGTCTCTTTCTGAAATACACTCTGTTTCGCCCGAGCTAAGTTTTCTGATTTCTTTCCAGTTCTACACTGAAGCTCCACCCTCAGGACTTCCCCTGGCACCGGCGCCCCCAGCGCCTCACACCTTGCAGCTTCCTCCCCAGCTTTCACAGAGAGCTGCTTTTCCTCACTTTACTTTCGTTTTCCAGTCACCTTGAGTCATTATGATACATCCCTCAAAAATTCCTAAAAAGTCAGTAGACACAGAACTGGTCCAAGGGGATCCAGATCCCAATTTGGCAAATAAATGCTTTGGGGCATTTCTCATTTATCCAGAATGCCCTTTCTTCCACAGTGATGTTCCGGCACCTTAAAAGAACAGAAATAAGAGCACTGTGGGACAAAAGTAAGCATCTCAATATTGTATTTTGAGAGGAGATTTAAGTAGAATTTGAAAAGACCCAAGGGGAAGTTGAAAAGAGAATGAGTTCCAATGATATTAAGCTAATGGGCCCATCTCCCACGGCTTACTCTTATTTCTGGAGCGAGGCCACACTCCTGTTGTAGCACAGCCACGCTCTTTTTCCCTGTGTCGGAGCTCTTGCCCTGATGCATTGGGAAGAGCCGACCAGCCAGTTCCCCAGCTGCTCTCCACCTGCCTCCCAGCTCCAGCCAGAGTCTCGTCAGCAACCACGTGAGAGATGCGCAGCCAAAACCTCGCCCTTCCCAAATTCCTGACCCAAAGAGATGTGAGAGATAATAAAACGATTGCTTTAATAAAATGACATTTTGAGGTGATTTGTTAACTGAAATAACATTATTTACACTATATGCAGATGGAAAGCAAATGAGGGATGAGAACAACTTAGCAAAGAGAAGGAATGCCAATCCCAAATGTCTGAGGGGCACAGGAAAAAGGACAGCGATAAGGAACAAACCAAGACAGCCTATATAACCTGGAAAGCTCAAGAAGTGGGGATCGCCAGACTAAAATCAAGGGAATTAACTGAAAGTCTGTAAAACCAAAGCACCATACCACCACCGTCCCTGTTCCACTAGATAAGGGATTCTCTGCAGACTTGGAACCAGGACTCACATCTCTGTAGACACGCTCAGGACTCACAGGGTGGGATGGCCTGTGAAATGGTGACACGCCATGATGAGAGGAAGCACTGAACTCTGCACCTTAAAACCCCCTTCCCCAGTCCAGCTCCAGAATGTCAGCAGCCAGCCTTAAACATCACCCACCATCTCTCCAAGCAGAAGACTACAGGTACCTTGTTTGGAAAAAATAAACTACTCCAGAGAAAAGATTTTCACTTATCCCCCTGAGGAAGTCGCCAATGAGAAAGCTAGCTGGTAACATGATGGCCCTCAAGAGAGGCCTACAGTCCACACGCCCGGCCCACAGGGAGCTTCCAACCAGCACTTCAGTGCCTCACCCTTAATACGAGCACTTTTGAGCTAAGCCTCTGGCATAAGAAAGACTACAAAAAGTAAAAAGAGGAATTCAGAAGAAACAGACATAATGCAAGGAAGAGAAGAAACAGTAACAAAATACCATTCTGCTTCAGAGAGAAAAAAAGATATTGTACCCATGAAACAAATAAAGAATGCTATAAAAGAGAACAAAATACAAAGGAAACTCTCTGAAATAAAACATATAAAGGAAAATAAAATAATCATCAGGTTGGAAGATAAAGTCAAAGTTCTCTCTTAGAAAACAATGAAGGAAGAAAAGAATTAGTAAGGGGAAAAAAGATCAATCAATCCAGTATGCAAATCCAACCCACAGGGGTTTCAGAATCAGAAGAAAAAACAGGAGAGAAAGAAATGATCCAAGAAGTATCACAAGATAACTGTCCAGAAATGAGGAACAGGGCAAACTTTGTGCCCGCCACGATGAGAACAAAACAAGACCCACAGAAACGGCTGCGTGATTTAGAACACGGGTGAACATCCTCACAGCTCCCGGGTGGACAGGGAGCAGGTCACACATAACCAAAGGGCCGCTCATCAAAACGCCATCGAACTTCTCAACACAACACGAAATGTTTGAAGGCAAGAACATCAGAAGTCAGAGGCTTTATCTTTTTAACCCTTAGAGAAGATTATTTCCATCCTAGATTACTCTATCTAGCCTCACCAAACTATTTAAATGTGAGGGTATAGGAAAGGTTATTTAAAAAGACAATTCTGGGGCCAGCCCCGTGGCAGAGTGGTTAAGTTCACGTGCTCCACTTCAGAGGCCCAGGGTTTCACCAGTTCAGATCCTGGGCACGGACACGGCACCGCTCATCAGGCCACACTGAGCCGGCATCCCACATGCCACAACTAGAAAGACCCACAACTAAAAATATACAACTATGTACCGGGGGCTTTGGGGAGAAAAAGGAAAAAACAAAATCTTTAAAAAGACAATTTTTTAACCTAAAAATTGACCTCCCGAGCACACTTTCTCACGAAGCTACTGAAGGATGCGCACAATCAGACGGCAAGTGAGGGTCCATGCGGAGGAGGTGGGGCAGCCCAGGAGGGAGCTGGATGCACGTCTAAAGGTAACGACCACTGCAAATTGGAGCAGCAGATCCTGGAAATCCAGAAGTATGTCTCTGAAGAAAAAAAATGGAACTGAGAAAAATTACCTGACAGGTACGACAGTATGAAAAACTGTAACTCCAGGCAAAACTAAAAGTTATCCCAGAAAGGCAATGTAATTATAATATAGTACAATACTTACCTTAGTGAACGAAAGTTGAAAAGATATAATGAAAACAGTAATATGCGGGCCGGCCCAGTGGCGCAGCAGTTAAGTGCACATGTTCCACTTCAGCGGCCCAGGGTTCACCAGTTCGGATCCCAGGTGTGGACATGGCACCATGTGGGAAGCCATGCTATAGTAGCCATCCCACGTATAAAGTAGAGGAAGATGGGCATGTACGTTAGCTCAGGGCCAGTCTTCCTCAGCAAAAAGAGAAGGATTGGCAGACATTAGCTCAGGGCTAATCCTCCTCAAGAGAAAAAACAAAAAACCCCCCAAAAAATAGTAATATGTTCCTAACCAAAACCTGAGATATGATTATACTAGAAGGATGGTGAAGAGTGGGAAAGAGAGGATGTATAAAGCAAACTATAATCCTCCCTTACTAGAAGGTCATGAAGTAGTGCCAAATTGAACAATTTAAAAGATAATATATATTAATAATTGTATGAACATGCATGTACATTTAAAAAATATATAGATATAAAAAGACAGCTTCATTTGATTTTTTAGCATCACCTATAAATTAATTACACATTTCTAAATTTGGTCTATTTTTGAAAACTTAGATTATCTGGGTTACAATTTACCCTAGGAGAAAGGGACTTATGTGCATTTAACTCATTTTTCTTTTCTTTTTTTTTTTTTTGCTGAGGAAGATTCACCCTGAGCTAACATCTGCTGCCTATCTTCCTCTTTTTGTATGTGAGCCACTGCCACAGCACGGCCACTGACAGACAGTGGTGTGGGTCCACGCCTGGGAACCAAACTCAGGCCACCAAAGCAGAACGTGCCGAACTTAACCACTGCGCCACTGGGACTGGCCCTCATTTTTGTTTTCTAATGCTTGATTCTATGTACTAGACATGAAGAAAGGCGGAGACTCTTCATTTCCTGATTTTAGTTAAACTAGGCCGTTAATTACCTTCCTTCCCCGCTTTACTACCACCCCTCAAAAAAATGGCCTTCCCCGTCCACCATGGGCAATGTGAATATGTGGACAACCTCAGAGAAAGAGACTAACAGTGCTTCCCAACCGTCGGGACAGCACTGGCCTCACACACAGGAGTGGACAAGGGAGGACGCTCGCTAGGAGTCTTAAGAAATTAGGGGTCTTTCAGGTTTTTGCTTAGTCACGAATTAAAGAAACAAAAACAGTGGTCTCACTCAGCTGCCAGGATGACAGAGACCTATACTGAAATATAAGTATCAAAACAAATACTGAATAGGTTTACCATGAAATTGTTTCTTCCAGTGAATGAAAAAGGTTTAAATTCTGAGCTCCTCCCTATAGTAATAAAAGGGGTTTTCTCTAAAGCCCTGTCCCCAGCCAAGATCTATGTATTCTTCTGTAGGTCGAGGGCTCCTCACTGCTTCAAGCAAAAGTCTCGGCTCCTGGTGCACTGAAAACTGTGGTGTGCAGGCTCCAGGTGGCTGTGCAGGACAGGCCCTCCCCACCGCCCGGAAGGGACCATCCTTCCCTCTGCTGTGCAGCGAACCTCGCTGGGTCTCCTGCAGGGCCTCAGCTCACAGCAGAGTCTACTGCACGGTGCTATGTCGTGGCGTGCTTTTGCCACTAACCACACACCTCCTCAAGGGACAGCATCGCGAACTCCATCTCTGTAGCTGCAATAACTAGCACACTGCCTGGCACACAGAAAGGAATTCAAGAATTCTTATCCAGATATACTAATCAAATGATAACAACACTACCATATGGACCTAAGCATTACAAGAAGTTCTGAGGAACGTTTAGAGAAATCCTCAACTTTTACAGATGCTTTCTTTAAGAGTCTTTTCACTTGGGTGGTAAAAAAGAACGGCCGCCCTGCAATCAACGTTTAAAAGGAAGGACCAACTGACTAAAAATAATCCACGTTTGTATTTCATGCAAATCTCGAATGTTCCTGGACCACTGCCAAGCTCAAACTCAGGTAGAGCGAGTAGTAATTTCCAGTACCCTTAGCAGCACTGTCCTGTCGTCCCAGCATCCCGCACCTGTCCCTGGGGTGGGTAACTTCTCCCGGCGGCAGGACACGCAGTTTACAGCTGAGTCAGTCCGCGTGACAGCATACTCTGTGTAAGGGAAAGGGCATCCACGGGAAGCTGACCCAGAAAGGACGAAAGTTTCGAACGAGGCGTTTCAGCAGTTTTGTTAGACAGGTATTTTATTATGATGTGATACACTATATAATTGTCTCTGCAAAGTTGGGATTCCTGTCCCAAGGCTGAGAATTTTCAAAGATTCTGCAACCAGAGAAATACGGAAATAGTAATGGCAGAACTGCAGAATAGACAAGTACAATTCCTAAATCACAATCAGGTAACATTATCAACACTTCTAACACTATCAGGATTAATGTGTTTTACAAACTGAGACATAAGCACTAAAGACACTGAAATCTTTCATTCATCAAGCAATTCAATAGCATTAAAAATGAGTTTATTACTTTTAACTGGAAAAATGTAAATGTATTATCGTGGACACTTAAGTCGGCTGCCATCTGGATAGAAAATGGAGAGAAACTTGGAACAAACAGAATAACAGTTTGATTTTGCTGTCATAAGAGAGCCTGAAAAAATATGTAGATAGAACAAGTAATATATTACATTTAAATATATCCTACGGGGAGGTAAAAGTTATGATTCTCCAAAGGAAATGGTTCTTTCTACACTAACCAAACCCAAAAATTAAATTCTCTTTTGAATTATATTAATGAAGATACTACTACCATGTAACTAAATAGGATTTTAAGCAAAGATCCACATAAGAAAACAGCACAGTGAAAATAATTTACACAGTGACACAACAGTCTCTAATAATTTGTATTACACAAGAATGTAGTTTTTCATAGTGATGAGATGGGTTCTAGACCATAGACTGGCTCTTCTATATTTCTGTATTTAAAAAACGACACTGAGCCTAGCACCATGTTTACACAGTAAAACTCAGAGGCATTAACAGAACTTATGGAAGAAATCACATCCTCTTAAATACCACTTCTGAAGAAATCAGTACTGCTTCCTATCTTTAAATTCTATCATGCCAATGTTCATTTCTGTCACAGGGATTGCATTTACTTTCCCTCTTAAAAAAAAAACTGGACAAAGTACATAATGCAACAATTTTCATGACATTGAACGTGAGGCGACAAGGACAGTGACCCCTGAGACAGGAAAACACAAGGGGACCCTAGGACCGCCCAGCTCACGGCCTGCAGGGAGTTCCCAGGCCACAGCTCAGGGAGGGGAAAAGCAGGCAGAGTCTGGAGACCTCGCCCCACGCAGAGGAAATGGAGCTGGGAGCCCAAAGAGGCCAAGAGGCCTGGTGTTCTCAGGGAAGGGTAAAGAAAAGGAGAAGCTGCGCAGAGAGAGGGCCCCGGATATTAGCGTCTCCCCTCCAGCACTCGGGAAGGTAACGATCAGCCGATATGTGTAGGAGACAATCTGAGGATGGGGAAAGGACCACCTGAAGGATTGGAAAGAATAATCCTCAGGGCTCACCCAGAAGAGCTCCTGCTCCTTCCAGTCAGAGAGGGAAGCTGCAGAGAACACTTGGAAGGAATTTGCCTCAAAGCGGGGACAAAATTAGTGCTAAACACCCCTCTGGTCCCATTGACCAAAGCTTAAAAGTGAGGCCCAAAAGGATCAGGCTGTTTTCAAGTAACATAACTGGGTCTCACGTCAAAGCTCAAGGATGTTTATACAAATACACACAGACACACACACAGACACACACACACACACACGTCTATCCAGCACTCAACAACGTAAAGTTCACAGTGTCTGGCACTCCATCAAAAATTACCAGGAATGCAAAGAAGCAGGAAACTACGAGCCAAAACAAAGAGAAAAATCAATAAATGGAAATACACCTAAAAATGACAAAGTTGATGGAACTGGTAGGCAAGAATGTTCAAACAGTTATAACCGTATTCCAACTGTTCAAAAGGTAGAGATAGGAAAACTATATGAAATAACCCAAACTGAACTTCTAGAGACAAAAACTACAATGTCTGATATAAAAAATAGCCTGGATGTGTTTAATGGCAGATTTAAACAATCAGGAAGAAAAGTCTAGTACGTCTTGTATCCAGTATATATAAAGAACTCTTAAAATTCAGTAAGATGACAATGAAATAATCCAGTTTAAAAATGAGCAAAAGATCCGAATAGACATTTCACCAAAGAAGGTACAGAAGTGGCCGATGCCTTGAACAGATGCTCAGCATCATTAGTCATTAGGGAAATGAAAATTAAAGTCCCAGCCGCATCCACAAGACTGGCTATAACGAAAGAGACAGAAGATACAATGGTGGTGAGGATGTGGACAGGAATGCTGCTGGTAGAAATGTGGAATGGTACAGCCACTCTGGAAACCAGCTTAGCACTTTCTTAAATTGTTAGACAGAAATTTACCACATGTCCTAGCAAAGTTCCACTCTTGAAAGGAAAACACGATGTCTACAGAAATGACTGCTCCTGGCACAACTATTCATAATAACCCAAAACTGAAACCACCCAAATGCCCATCAAATGGTGGATAAACGCAATGTAGACTGGGTAATGAATCTCTAATGACAAGAGCCAAAAGGGCCAGAGCAGAGAAAGGCAAGGAAACTGCTGGAAGGTTCTTACACAGTATGCGAAGTGGTATAAGGAAAGCTGAAGGCAGGCTGTGATAAGTAAAAATGCATATTTGAAACCCTAAAGCAACAGCTAACACAACACGACAAATGACAGCTAATAAAGTCTTCTGTTCCAGGTGACGCTACCCGCTGAGTTAAAACAAGTCTGCCACTATCTAACCAAAGGTGGGCCAAAAGACGGGAGATTTTTATATGTGCTCTCACTTGGCTTTTTAGTTATCTGAATGTCATCGACATAATAATGTGTCTCGTGTGAAGAAGACAGCAGAGAATAGTATATGGGGTTGTCTTTTGTTCTGTATTGTTACGTTTTTCAAAGGAACAATTTAACCTTTGTCCTCTCCAATCTCAGGCAAAATTGCAACACTTTCCTCTCTACCTCTACACAATTAGCCTTTATGGACATTAACCAAACGAGATTATTTACCATAAAACTACTTGGTGACCACAATTCAGTGTGTCTTCAAATGCAGCGTGCTACAAAAACAAGAGTCGACACTGCTTCCCCTGTGAGACACCGAGAAGTAGGAATAATGATGCTAGGCCCACTCTCATGGCTGTTATTACAAGGTCTATGAAAGCAAACGCTCCCGGAAGAGTTTCCATGTTTTCAAATCCTGAACTGTAGTCGATCTGAACTTGTTTCGATTGTACATCTTTATTCAGATTATTACAAAATAAATGTACACAGACATCATGGAAACATACCCACAGTAAAAACGCACAGTTCAGAACCACGCTACAGCTTTACTTCCCTCCTCCCCATATTCTCTGGTTTCTGTTCTCCTAAAGTCCTAGGCATTGTCAGTCCCTAACTGAATAAAATAATTTTTTCAAGTCAGGGGCCCTTTGGGAAATCACATCTAAATGAGCCTTGCAAAATGTTGCAGAAAAATGTTCCGGGGGCCAGCACCGGTGGCCTAGTGGTTAAGTTTGGCGTGCTCTGATTCAGAATGCCTGGGTTTGGTTCTGGGGCACAGATGTACACCACTCTGTTAGTGGCCATGCTATGCTGGTGGCCCAGATACTAAAAAAATAGAGGAAGATTGGCATGGATGCTAGCTCAGGACAAATCTTCCTCAGCAAAAACAAAACAAAACAAAACAAAAAACAATAGAAAGAGAAAGAAGAAAAGAAAATGTTCCATAAGGAAAAACTTCTCAGATACAGACAGAACCTCTGTTCAAGTCATATAAAAACTAACCAGAATAGTCAAGAAGTTTGGGGGTTGGAAAACAACAGAAAGATACAGACCACAACACACTTTTTCATCATAACCACAAATACATATCTCAATATTTCCTCTGTTTTTCTATTCATAATCAGAGTAAACTACGTCACTAAATGGCTATGAAGGAATCTTTAAATAAATGTGATGTTATAATTATTGAGATAAATTAGTAAATCAAACTGAACGAAGAATAAATGTGTTTGTGGGGGAAGTGGCCTAATTCAAGACAAATAAACCAGTAGAATGGTTTTGGAGAGTTAAAAATATAAACTAAATGGAATATTCCTTATTAATTTCATGTGCCTCTAGCCTCTATTTAATAGTGAGAATTCTGTGATGCTTAAAAAACTATGTTCCTTTCAAACCAACAATAAAAAAGTCAGTTTCACCGCATAAAAGTAAAAATACATACGCAGGAAGATGAGCAACTTAGAAACTCACTAATAAAATAAACCTACATATTTTACTAAAATGCATTTTAAAGTAATTTATAGGAAACAATAAAGCATAGCATTTGAGAACCAGAAGGTACGTTCAAGATACATAGTTGGCTCTTTATTACATGAACTTATAAACTGCACTCACTTACATCAGCAAAAGAACTTACTGTGACAGGAGAAATGTCCCATGTTCTGTGCTGTCCAATATGACAGCCACTAACCACCTGTAGCTATTTAAATTTAAATTCATCAAAATTAAGCGAAATTTAAAATCCAGTTCCTCAGTGGCACTAGCGGCATTTCGAGTGCTCAGAAGCCACATGGCCCCGAGGGCTACCGCACCACACAGCACAGGCTCAGACGAGCACTGTTCACGTGTATAACCTGATGGGAGACTGGGACGACACGCAATGCTAATGGATGCCAATCAAAGAAAGTACCGCTTATTTCTATGATTTTTCTATGTATTTCCTTCAAAAAATCAAAATACAAATTCTTGAAAATTTAAAATGCCTTTGGAGTGGAAATTTTTCTCCAGAATTCCTAGGCTAACCGTCTTGGCAGGTCCTTTGTTAGAAGATGGTTTGTTTTAATGAGAAGCATCTCGGAATTGTACCAATCCCACTTCTCATTTCTCTAGGTTCCTCTGGCCACATCCAGCTGAACATGAGGAGACAGATGGAACTCCAGTGCTCACCTGAGTCCCAAAAGATTACCACGGAGAGAGTAAGGGCGTGACTGAACAGGTGAGAGAGACAGCCTCCTAACAACAAGCAGCGATGGGTTAGAGAGATCTCAGCTTCCGGTACTGATCTCACACCGCGGGACCCAAGTGGATGTCTACACGCTCACCAGGTGTTAAGCTTCCACTAGTAACTAAGGAAAAGTTCATCACGGTTACGTGATCTCATTAAAATAAATATTCCTAATAAAGTAGATTTGCACAACTTTATACTAAGAGAGGCAAAGGTGAGGGCACCGGGTGAAGTGGGCAGCTCACTGGCAGCCCTAGTCACGGGGCTCTGACACTAGCAAAACACTGGATTCTGCTGGGGCTCTGGCTGCCCCACCCCTCGCCCCCCAGCTACAAAATAAAGTTACCAGCCTAGACCACTGACCCCTCAGGTCTGGTTATCAGTCCACCAGGCATTGTAAGTGCTCAGTAAACACTTGAGAATTGCTGTTGTTGACAACATAGACATCGCCTAAAATTCCTTCTAGAATTTCAATCTTATAATGTTCATTTAGGAATTCTGGAGCAAATCTCCTCTTAAGGGAATAAAAAGAATTGTTATAGGCTTTTTATGTACCTCTTAAAATTGTAAAGTTCAGAACAATACGAACTAAGGAACATAAGCCCTTCCTAATCCATTCCCACTCGGTGGTAGACAGAATTCTAAGATGGCCCCCAAGATTCCCGGCTCCTGGGGTACATACCCTGTATAATCCTCTCCCCATGAGCACAGACAGGGCAGGGCCTGTGAATAGGTCAGGATATTACACCCACAATTAAGTTACATTATATGGCAAAGGTCAGGGACTTTGCAGATGAAATTAAGGTCCCTAATTGGTTGACTTTGAGTTCATCAAAAGGGAGGTTATCCTGGGTGGGCCTGACCTAATCAGGGGAGCTCCTTAAATAGGGTCAGAGAGACTCTCTCAGCTGGCCTTGAAGAAGCAAGCTGCCGTGAGCTCTACAGCTGCAGGGAAACGAGCTCTGCCAACAGCCACATGAGCTTGGAAGAGGACCTTGGGCCTCAGATGACACCCCAGTCCCAACTGACTGTTATCGTCCTTAGGAGATGTTGAGCAAAGGACGAAGCTACACCGTGCCAGGCTTCCTGACCCATGGAAACTATGAAATGATAAACGGGTGTTTTTCTAAGCCTCTAAGTTAGTGGTGATTTATTATACAGCAAGAGAAAACTAATACATTCCCAAGCACATCCACTCGTTACCGTTTGATAGCTCTTGCTCAGAAATTTTTTCTCAACACACATACACTTCTCTCAACAACTCTACGTTATTTTATGCTACGTGTTATTATTCCCATTTTAAAGGTAAGTAACTTGAGGCTAGATGACATGGGAATAAGTTGACTAAGTCCTCCTGTCATAAGGCCTTAGTCAGCTCATGTCATCTTCTCTCAATAAGGACAGGGGGCTTATCCTACTGATGACACTGCAATTTCAAAGAGGTCCATTTTTCCAAGATCCTAAAGCAAGTAAAAGCTGAAAGAGGAATGTTTGAATTCAAGTCTATTTGAATCCAAAGCCCAAACATCCCAACAATTTTTCAGTTTTGATTATATCTGATAATTACACTTACTCAGAAATAAATCTGAAAATTTCATCACCAGTGAACTTCAGGATGCATGAAGATCAATGAGGATGCAGCAGTAAACTCTGTCATTATAGGAACGACCAGCATCCCAGCTCCACGGACTGAGGAGATCAGCAGCAGGGAGAAAAACTAGGACCCAGAGAAAGTTAGAGATCTACCTTTCACACAAAATACAAACTGGGGCAAAATTATGGTTTTCCACTGGAGACCCAGGAGTACGTGGGCAGGATGGCCACAGAAGGCTGAGAGAGAACCGGGCCCAGCAAGGATGGGCACTCTCTCAGCTCACAGACATCCACCGCTGTGATTCAGCTTGAGCAAGGCAAACACACTGTACAACACGCAGGGGATGGCAGCAAAATCCACTGAGGCAGCGGAAGCCAAAAGGCACCCAAAATGTTCCATCAAGTCAGTGGTACAGAGAGGGAATACGATGGACGTCCAGCAAAACAGAAGGGATGCTGGACGTTAACTAATGTTCCACCACTAGCTACAAACAGCCGTTCTATAACCTAAAAGGCTAACTCACCCTTTTCAATGTTGTTTACCAATCACAAAAAATTGGCAGGATTCATGAAACAGGATTAAAATAGTTTAGAACAAATTGTTGTTAATATTCCAAAATTTACATCATAGCAGACCTACTGAGCAATCTCAATTAAAATAGTTAAAGCATATTTCAAATGCTATAGAACAAAATGTCAAACTGTTTAAAAATACAAATATCAAAAGAACTGTCCTCAAAATTCAAAGCTTTTATTCCTAGTAATTAAACACAAAATTCTACGGGCTGTCTACATTCTGGAGTTTGCTAATTGACATCAAAAAGGCAGACATTCATTTTCTTTACAAAGTCGGAACTGCTTTAACCTAGACTTGGTTTGTCTGGTACTAACTAATACAAAAAGGCATTACAGAAAAAAATATAAGCAAGACAGGAGGAAACTAAATTGAAATTACTGAGCATTCTAAGTTAGCCGACAATGTATTTCTTTAGAAAATCACGATATAATACTGAAGCATGCTCTTAAACTTCTATTGTTTTTTAAAGATTTTATTTTTTTTCCTTTTTCTTCCCAAAGCCCCCCAGTACATAGTTGTATATTCTTCATTGTGGGTCCTTCTAGTTGTGGCATGTGGGACGCTGCCTCAGCGTGGTCCGATGAGCAATGCCATGTCCGCGCCCAGGATTCGAACCAACCAAACACTGGGCCGCCTTCAGCGGAGCGCGCGAACTTAACCACTCGGCCACGGGGCCAGCCCCTTAAACTTCTATTTTAATAAACGTCCCAGAGTCTAAGTTCCCCGGCCACATAAAGCTCACATATGTTAAGTCACACATCTATAGCTATAGACTAATAGTTATAAAACTAGTGCCACTAGAATAAAGCTGAATAAGTTTTATTAACTTGGCTTTTGGGTAACCACTATATGTAAAGTAAGTGTTGTATTATTATGAGGTTTTCGATTTTTTCCTGACGTCTCTCTTCAATAAATGCAGAAAATTCTGGCTCACCATGCGTACCATGTGAGTTTAGCAGCTTAAACAAAGTTAATTCAGACTACACTCCTTTCTCCAGCTGGTTGTCTTAAAACAGATACATATTCTCAGAGGGAGAACTTACAGCACAACCCAGCACGGTTCAAACCACCATCCACCCTCAGGCTGCGGAGGGACACAATTTTAGCCCAGAACCAACAAACTTCTTCTGAATAGAGAATTGCATTCATAGTCAACATTTTCTGGATAATTTTGTTGACACACACAAACACAAATACAATCAACTGAGATATTAATAGCAAAGTATGTTTTTCCTCGGTGTCCGTTCTTGAAACGATTTACAAATAAGTTACGCTACTCAAGTTCATCTCTAAGTCAGGTTGTTTGGAATCTGGAATGCGTTCTCCAGAAATACACTAAGTTGGAGTTAAATTTCTCGGCCTAAACAGACCCAGTGTTACTAGAAGCTAACTATCCTTCACAACAGTGCTTCCCTCTGGAGCAAAAGCCAGCCAGCCTCACGCTGAGAGCCCACCCCACCTGTGTGGGCTCCACCCACGAGTGAGCAGAGATCTAATCCCAGGGACAATCCTTCCTTCGTTCCAAGCAGCCGGTACAGAACCCTCAAGCCAGAAAAACATTAGCAACAAAAATGAGCCACCATTTACCGAGGTGCTGTACGCGCGTGATCTCAAGAAATCCTGACAATAACCCTGTGAAGAAGGAACTTTTATTCCCATTTTCAGCAAAACAAGTGAAAAGGCAAATAAATCGCTCAGGTCACAGAGTCAGAGGGGTGATGCTGAGCTTCAAACTCACAGCCAAGAAATCCTAGTAGACGCAAATCCTATAACCACTGGAGGGGATAAGAATTTGAGATTATAGGTAGGTCTCCATTCACACAGGATATTTCCCAAAACATGTACAAAAGCAAAGAGCAAAAGCAAAGCCTGTGGGGGTTGGGGGGCACGTTTCTACACCAGAGAGAGTGATGATAACGAGGGTGAGCATGAGAGGGATAAAGGAAAAGGAGAAGAAACGCCTAATTTACATTCTGCCCTCTAAAACATCACCTCCAATGAGGGTTTACTTTCTTGTTAAGGGGAACAAATAATCAATTAAGACAAAAGATTTTCTCCATTCATCTTCTCCAAATGTTTCCTGTTATATTTTTCAGATTTCTCATCACTGATATGACATTCTCAATTTCCTATTTTGCCCTCATGTTTGTAAAATATTCAAATAGTTGCATCAGCTGACAATAGTCAGTACTAAAATGAAATACTGGCTACCAGGCAACATTACCAAATAATAGTTTAAGATCATCATTTGCAGGTGATGGTCAACAGTCCAGATAAGGTGTTCAAGGGTGTCTGGCGAACAGTGTATGAAAGTGCTGGCTCTGTGGTGCTCCGGTCCTCCTGCGCTCCAGCCCAGCAGGCACAGAGGACAGACACAGACTGGGAAAGGTGGCTGGTGACCTAGGGTGAAAAAGAGGACAGCCCTTTCCCAGGATGTGATGAACAGGAAACAAATTCAGTGCCCCAAATCTACACAAATCTGAACTTCGCACACATCGACTACAAAGATTTACTTAACTGAAAGAAAAATAAATTTTGAAACTGAGCTCCCCGTTGGATGAATAAAAGTTCAATGTGAATCTTATTTCCACCACTTTCAAAACAGCTACAAGCCCCAAAAAGGAGGTTCATACAGTTATTTACGTTTCAAATAAAATTATAAGTGAATGTGGTAAGAAAGGAAAATTTTAACTGGCTGATAAATTCAAACAATATTAAATACATTCAGAAAAGTCTAAAACTTAAATTTTCACTATGATAACAATAATGAATATGACATATGCTTTAACCCATAAGAGCAAACTGGAAATTTTTGTTTCAAATGAAATATACAAGGTAAGTTAATATTACTGTATTTTTAAAGCACTGAAACAAATTTTTATGTACCAAATGCACAAACACAGACACATTTTCTCCTTCTTCCCTCTCTCTTTCTTTTTCTCACTTATCATTTAGAGTGCAGTAAAAATCAGTCAAAAGAGGGAAATAGCAGGAGAAAAAAAAAATCTCATTTCCAAATTAATCATTTCCTGATGAGTGAGAGCCGATTTATCTTCATGACTTTTTCATACCTATTTAATGACATTTCCTATGGTGATTCGTGTCTTGATACTGTGCACTATCTTATCTAGATAGCATATGTCTGTGTATGCATGTATGTGTATATGTGTTCATGGACATGTGTATATACAAAACTAATTTGTATTCAGTACCACATATCTTCAAATGTTCAAAAGTAAGCATATTCTGAAAAACAGTAATACTATATGACCCCTTAGGAAAAGACCAGCTTTATATATCTCTAATGATGGTTGTCATAAAATCTCTAATGAATGCAATTAAAAGTAGGACACATTATCAACATTAAGAAAAAGCAAAGACAGAGGAAAAGAAAACTTACTAAGTTAGAAAAAGAGGCCAGTAAAAATCATATGTGTTTGTATCGTAGTAACTTTTTCCCCAAATTGAAACCATTCCTTCTAAGCATTTACACTATCAAAATAAGAAGGTTTTAAAGTATGCCTTCTTAAATCTTGGCATACTCTAGATAGCCTGCTCTAAAGTCTTAATGTAAATTCCAAGTTAAGCAAGAAATGGTTTGGCTGTAGGTCTCTCTTGTTGAACAATGAAGTAACAGCACATACAAAACGGAGGCTCGTCCCTTTTACTGGAAAGAAAATGAGCAGCACATCTTAAATATCTTAGAGATACTATGAGAAGCCATGGTCCCTGTGCTGAGGCCCATCAGAGCTCCTATAGTCCAAGAACAGTAAACAAAGTAAAAGCAAATCATGTAAATATGCAAAGCATACATCCCAGTAATTAAAATTAAAAAAGTACATACTGCCTACATCTTAAAGACAAAACGAAATAAATCTAATCCGAAAATTCTCAGAATTTAGTAAAGATTACTGAATTTTTTGCACGATCTGCAATAAACTCCACATGCATATTTTAAAATGACTTTTGAATAATCAAGCTAACAACAAAAAAATTTTACTGTTCACCAACTCCCCTCAAAGATAATTAGGGTCCAAAATTTCAAAACTGTATTTAAGATAAAAGGGCTGGGAAAAGAGGCTATTAAACGTTATCTATATTTACATCACAATAACTTTTTCGCTAAATGGAAACCACTAAGTTTTTGTTTTAAACTTCATGTAAGTTTATTCTAAGCTTTCTGCAACTATTAATACATATTTGTGAATTGAAGTATAAATGCAGTTGATTCCATTAACCCCTGCTCAGCTGGACAAAACAGCCACAGAATAACTAATAGTAATTCCTCTTAAACGATACTTTCCACGCTGTTAAGATAAAATAGAGGGAGAGCGAGCAAAAAAGATAGCGGCTTCAGAAAAATCAGCCTCACCTAGATTAGCAGCAGTGCCTCTGTGAGGCGGAAGCGCTGGTCTCCCATTACAGGGGCAAGCCTAGATAGCACGCAGTAAATCAGCCGCGCAGCCACATGCGATACAAGAATCCGCAAAGAAACGGCAGGGAGAGTACTGCCAAATTCTGTTATTCCTCTGAACCTTAAAAACATATTTTAAAAATAAAAAGAAAGTCTTGATCACAGTTGCTCTGTGAAAGAAAAAAAAAAGTAGGGGAAATGACTGAATTTCAAACTGCTGATAACCGATGTCGACCACATGGGGAATAGATTATGTATGTAGATGTATATTCAATGAAAAAATAACTGTTATGAAATATTCATTTGAAAAGTAATTAAGTCTTGCGGTTGGAAAGCTAACCTTTCACAACAGAGAAATCATCATGCAGCTTTGAGACTGACACGTTCTTATGTCCTCTGGTGCTTATTACAATTTATTTAGGACCTCATCGACACCGATACTTAGATTGTTTATGTATTCTTCATTTCCTGCAAGCTAAAATAAAAAAGAACCAAGGAATGATTCTCCCCAAATATCCAAAACAAAACCTTCACACACCACATACACAAGATGTAAATACAACTTTAGCAAATCTTTCTAAAATATTTATGAAATATGAACCTTTTCAAGTAAGAGAATCCATATTTCATTTGAAGATAAGCTGTTTTAAAAAGGACATGGTTTAAAAATGTATCCTCTCTTGCAAAATCAATAATCCCAAACTTACAATTTTTACACACACAGAGACATACAAACACACCCACACACGCACAACGTTCTACGGCCTGAGTATGCACATAACGTTACGTTATCATAAAGGAATTTAAAACCACAAATCTCTCAAATAATCCTATCCTAATTTGCCCGACACAAAATATCAAATTAGCCTGTCTGTAGTCTCAGCACATAAGCATAAAGAGATTTTTTTTTGTCAGGGGGAGAAATTAGTAGGATTTTAGGCTTAATGGCCAAAACAGACTATTAGCTTCCATTTGGCTATTAGTCAAATAAGCAGAGTGGTCTCTAAAGTGTCACCAGATGATAGCAATAAATTCTCAAAATGAGACTTAGCGCCTGCTTTTCTCATGTGGAAGGGAATGAAAAAAGCTGATTCAGCGTATGCAGTATATCCATTCAAGTCACATACTACTGATGTCACAGGGAGCCTGACAGCTCAGAGTCTTGATGAGCCAAAGGTCGCGAGATGAGTTAATAAGGCATGCAGCTGAGTCCATGACAAGGCGAGGCCTGGGGAAGGGGGCACCGAGGACAATACTCCCCACAACTCAAGCCAAAATGCAGAATCTTTGTGACTGCTTCCAAGAGAAAGAGAAGAGATTCTGAAATTGAAACAAAAGAGTGGTGTGCAAGAATTTCTTGTTCAAGTGTTAGTAACCAGCTTCTTTCCATCCTTGGCAAGCATGTGTGTATTCTAAAGAAAGAGGGCCAGAAAACCATTTCAGAACCGGCTTACGCCATGCCTAGTTCACGCTACAGACCATGTGATCCTTCTCAGACCTCCACCTCAGAAACACATTAAAAATTCCTATTTCCAAGAGAAACATGATACAATTTCTGTAAACAAGGAGGATCTCAAATAAACATACCAAGAGGAAAAGTTTGTTTTGTTTTGAGGAGTCTTGTTTTCTATAAAACAAACTCTTGCATGGTTTTGATTTAATTTAAAGTAGCATTTGATCGTTCTTAGTAAATACTACTAAGAACTTTTTTTAAACGTCTAAGTATCATTTTGAACACTAAAGACCAATATAACAAAGGAGACAACTCAAAAGCAATGCTTAATTATACAGTATACTTAGATTTAATATTTTCTTAAATGGGCTTATTCCACATGGCTGCTATGCAATCATTAAATGATGGCATACAACTGTACTTGACAAGGAATTATATTAAATTTTCTAATAAGCAGGTTATAAAACAGCACATAGATACGACCTGTTTTTCTAAAAGAGAGAAATTATCTGCAAATATATGCATACAAAAAATCTAAGAAGATACAGAAAATAGTCATCTCAACTTTATAATGAATATATATTACCTGTGTGATTAGAATAACCAGTAAAACTATTCTTTTTTTTTTTCTTAAAGATTTTATTTTTTCCTTTTTCTCCCCAAAGCCCCTTGGTGCATAGCTGTATATTCTTCATTGTGGGTCCTTCTAGTTGTGGCATGTGGGACGCCGCCCCAGCGTGGCCTGATGAGCAGCTCCATGCCCGCGCCCAGGGTTCGAACCAATGAAACACTGGGCCGCCTGCAGCGGAGCGCGCGAACTCAACCACTCGGCCACGGGGCCAGCCCCCAGTAAAACTATTCTTAAAGAGAGAAAACATCACTGAGAAGCAGGTTTCTTATTTCCTGATGTAACTCTACCTTCCTTATTTGATGCAAGAATGCAACGCAGTTAAATAAAGTGTAAGTAAAACAGAGAGTGATTTTAAACCCACTAAAACAAACAGATCAAAATAAGTTATGTCAACTCTACAATATTTCAAAGAAACTGATACGGGCACAGATTTCTGAAAATTTAGCTTTTATTTCTCAGTTTTAGAATGTAGTTTAAGAAACGCTAAGGTGCATTTTACCCTGGTATTTTTTTGAGATTTCAGAAATAACTGTCTAAAGACAATTAAGGCAAAAAAAGGCAAGGTGAATTTACTGCTGAATTGTCATTTACCCTTTCATAGTATTTTTGAGAGAATATAGATATATATAAAAGCATCCTATGACATAACGCACTGCATCCATTCTTGCTAGCCAAAAAAGGGCAGATGGAATAGAGCAGTTGACTTAAGTTTTGTAAGAAGGAAGAATTGGCAGGCTGCTCCCCCACATGATGTCTCTTACTTCATTTCAGAATACACAGAAATAATATGAATTTTCTTTTTAAAATATATTCCTCAGGAAACAAAACCTCAGTCATATAAGATCAGACAGAGCTGTTCCTCAGCCTCATGTGCCCATTTATTTCTAGTTCAAGAAACAACCAGCAAACACCACCAGTGTATGGATTTCACATTCCACAGGAGACAAAAGCTGGGCAGACAGTGACCTCGTCCTTCACTCCTGATTTCAAGTATTCCCAGTAACACTGCTGATCACCAGGCTTCTATCAAGAGGTCACTCAAGTGGTGACCCTGAGATATGGACCAAGAGCAGGTGGAAGGGCCAGGCGCACGTGCTCCTGGAACAGCTCCATGCCTGTGTTAGCGCAGGGGATCCAGAGGAGGGCAAAGGCTCCGAGGTGCGATACTTGCCAACGGGCACCAGCCAGCAAGCAGCTGAAGGGCTGGCCCTGGTGCTGGACAAAGGAAGTCATCGCGGCTCCAAGTGGAAGAGCCAGAGGCAGAACTGAAGTCAGCTTTTCACCACCTCCCAAACGTCCTTACTGATGATTTCTTTCATTTCACTTTCCAAAACACACACCTTAGGTTGTGTGGAATAGCATCTCATTTTACAAATGGAGTCTGGCTTGGAACCTGACAGTGAAAGGAACTTGATTAAACATAAAGACGACTTTAGTACTTGTTTTCTATGAAGGAGCCCCAACCAGCACACATTCAGGCCTAGAGCAAGCCCCTCCTGCGTGTTTAATTCACTGGGCTCTGGCCTCCTGTGCAGTGAACAAGTGATGTCTCGGCAAGAGCTGGGGGTTACGGGTTCTTTCTGTCTTTGTTTTCTAGGAGGGTGATTTCTTTCCTTCACTGTGAGAAGACATAAAACTTCAACTTTAAAAACCAGGGTTCTATTTTACAACTATTTGCTCCTCTTTAACAAAGCAAAAACGTGGCCCACTGTGCAATGGTTTTTCACAATGGCACCCTGAAAATAGGAAAATACAGTGAGCTCTGCTCTCCACACTTGCTGGTGCTCTGTTTCATAAAACGTTCAGGGAATAATTGTACTTCTACACTGAACAAAATCACCTCTCTAAATTCAAGCCTTAAAAGTACAGGAAAGTGGGGGCCCAGCCCCGTGGCCGAGTGGTTAAGTTTGTGCCCTCTGCTTTGGCAGTACAGGGCTTCGCCGGTTTGGATCCTGGGCCCGGACATGGCACCGCTCATCAGGCCACGCTGAGGTGGCGTCCTGCACAGCAGAGCCAGAAGGACCCACAGCTAGAATATAGAACTAAGTACTGGGGGGCTTTGGG
The DNA here is from genome assembly GCF_041296265.1 of Equus caballus. NCBI lineage: Eukaryota > Metazoa > Chordata > Mammalia > Perissodactyla > Equidae > Equus > Equus caballus. Next base: position 11,022,674 of record NC_091714.1, read on the forward strand.
GAGAAGAAGAAAAGATAAGATTGGCAGCAGATGTTAGCTCAGGTGCCAATCTTTAAAAAAACAAACAAAAAGTACCAGAAAGTGTTGTGTGCCTATAATTCTAGAACCCTAAATTCTAAATCCAAATCCTATTCTAGTTTCCCTCTTTTCATGTTTTCAGAGAATAATTTAGGGTTCTCTCCCATTTGACAACTGCCCTTTAAGTATAGAAAAAATAAATGCAAAAACTAGCAGTGAAATTCTTGCTTTACTTTCTGAGGCTTTAGCAAACAGCTGCACTATGGAAACTAACTCAAAAAAATACAAACCCAAACCAATACAAACTAAACATATTCACTCATAAACAAAAACCGTTCTTTTAAGGGCAATACGTTGTCAATGAAACAAAGTTTATGCACATTATTTCTTGCTGGGTGAACTAATTACTAAATGAAAATATAATTTTAGTTTGCTATAAGTTAGGATAAATTGTTTTAAGAACAATAATCCTATTATATCAATACACAGGGGAACTTACTATGAGTCAATAAAGGACCTCGGTCATACAAACAGATGCCACATCACACATGTACAAAGCCCAATTGCCCATTCGAAAACAGAAATTTCTATTTTATTTTTAAGCAAAGAAATTTAGGAATTGTAAAGGAAAACGAAATCTTGCTTTGAAAAAATTGCAGCGGTAGTTTAGGATGAATATCATGTTCTCGGTTGAAGCAAGAAGTGGATGATCGTCAAAGAAAATTCTGAATGAAAATTTAACCAGAAAACACGGGCAGCCACAGAGCAAACCACACAAAGATGCGTGGTGTGCAGACTCCTCACTGGCCAGGGATGGATTAACAAAGGGCATGGGGTGGGAGGCAAGAAAGTCCTTTCAACTCAGCTCATTCAAAAAGTAGACTGTTTCCAACATGATTCGAGAAAACAAAACGCTCTTCGTAACAACTCAATGCCACCTAACTCTCTTTAAACGCCACTTTAGATCAACAAAGAGCTATCCCAAGCAGAAAGCATCACTTACTCTCCCCCACCCCACCACACCGCCACCTCCATTCTAAGCTCATACCTCACTGCTTTCTCAGCAGAAACAAAAAACCTTCATGGCCAAATGCCTCAGATATGTCTGTGAAATCACTCGCCACTTTGAACAGGTTTCACCCAACTAAACTATATACAAAGAAAGCAACAGCAGGAGAAATCTAAAGCTTTCAATAGTATTTATTTATTTACTGGGGGCAGGTGAGGAAGGACCTGTATTTTTAAAGCTGATGGCATAGTTAAAAAGGACTGACTCAGACAACGCAGTCAGCAACTCAACTCTACACCTCTTACACTTTCCTTCTAAAGACTTCTCAGAAAATTTTAGTAAACTGCTAAAATTTTACTGAAAATATCTAGATAATAAGATATTACATCCATCCTTTTAAGAGGCTTTAAGAACAAAACACTGTAATAACAAACAACTCAAATTCGGCAAGACCTTTCCAACAGAGTGGAGTGATGTCATTTTCTTGCTTTCACCCTTCAAAGACCAGAGGAAAAAGCAGAATGTTATACCCAACCATTATAAAAGAACACAAGCCAAGCATTCTTACTAATAGAGGAAAGAATTCCATTCTGCAGAGCATCTCTCCTATGTAAGTCCCACAGACTTATTTAATAACCTTCCCAAAATCTTATTAACAAAACTATGATAATTAAACCGTCTTGGGGATTTTGTGTTTAGTTTGAAGCGCATATAAGTAGTTAATGATTTTACTTAACCGAAAATTCCAGATAACAATCAGGTAGGAAGAAAGAGAAGGGAACTTTATTCTTCCTTACCTTTAAAAGTCCTCTGCTCCAACAGTGAACTAACCCTCGCTCCCGTCCTCATCATCTTTTGTGCTGCGCTTCATTAACTGGACTACAATCATTCCTTGGTTTTAATAGAGCTTTTTTAATAGAAATTACCCAGATTACTGACTTTTCCAGAAAGGGGGGCAAGGAGGACAAACTATTATTTCTCAGAAGAGGAAAGGCAATTCTGGACTGTAACTAAAAATAATGATTATTCAAAAGAAAGACTGAAGACATTCAGGGAACGTTTAAATAGCCCACAACAGGATGGGTAAACGCACAGGGCAGCAAAACACATTTGCTGAAAAGTGCTTCATAATCTCAGGGACTTTATTTCTTCCTCTTCCTCCAAACTTGGAGTGTCTCCATCGAAAGAGCACAATACAAAGACTCAAGAATTGCTTGGGAAAATGAATTCATAAATTCTTCTTCTCCCATCATAAATAAAACAAATTAGGTTTATAGACTGAATGAATAAAAACAAGTAGCAATAAGAACCCATCCGTCTACTTTTGATGTGACGTGTACAGTACGCCACAGAATCAAACAAATATTGAGAAGTTCTTAGGACTCATTCCTACTGTTTTTTCCTCCTCTTCAAAGGAAGGGGGAGTAGACAGTTTAAAAATAAAAAGATGTTCCCAGGTGTGAGAAAACGACTATGAAAAAAATGAGTCAGTATTTAACCTTTTGATATTAGGAAACAGACATAACACACTGACTGGACCGTGACTGCTGAAATCTGATGTTTAGTAAAATAAATGCAGACAACAAGCAAAGGCTGAGCTCTGAGGGTGCCGACGAATGAATCGGAAACGGTGGAATATATTATTCAAACTACCCAACTGCATTATTTTCAACATAAAATAGTTCTTACCAAAATTCTAAACACTCAGAGCACTAAAAAGTGAACAAAGTGGCTTCTCTTAAATCTAAGGAGAAGGTAGTGCCACATGCAAATTCCCTAACAGAACACAGAAACTCAGCTGTAGGGGACTGAGGAGGAGCAGCAATATGGATTCAATGCCAGGGTCTCGTTGGCATCATTATCTCCATCATCACCTGGCAAATGAGGAAATCAGCCTTAAAAGTCAGAAGTCTGGGGTCGGCCTGGTGGCGTAGCAGTTAAGTTCACATTCTGAGCTTTGGCACCTGGAGTTCGCAGGTTTGGATCCCAGGCGCAGACCTATGTACCACTTATGAAGCCACACTGTGGCGGCAACCCACATACAAAAGAGAGGAAGACTGGCACAGATGTTAGCTCAGCAACAATCTTCCTCAAGCAAAAAGAAGAAGATTGGCAACAGATGTTAGCTCAGAGCCAATCTTCCTCACTAAAAAAAAAAAAAAGAAAAAGAAAAAAATGTCAGAAGTCTGAGAATTCCTATACTGCCCTGAAACTGCCACCTATCCTCAGGCTCTAAAGATAAAATTACCTGAGACTCATGAAAGAAAACATCTCTTGATGCCCTTTACAATTAAACAGAAGAAAAATATCCTAAATATTGTAGACACTATCTGTACACATTCAAGGGAAATATTTACACGATAGGTTCCAACCCTAAGCTATTTCTCAGACATGACGACTAAGTTATGAGAAAGATGCCCAGTGACGGGCCTGAAGACACGTCACAGTCCACATCCTAACGCTCCAGCTTAAGCCTGCACAGTGGCGCGGGCAACCAGAATCCTGGGCCTCCACTGACACGCTCTGCTCACCGTGGGTCACACCACTGCTTAACCTGGAGTCAGCGCCCAGGGTCTGGACTCCCCACAGCTGAGGCTGACCTTGATGCTGGTGCGTACGTGGGAGGGAGGTGAGGGCACCTCTCAAATAACCATTTCCAGTAAATATAGATGATTGAAAGCTCAGATAAATACAAAAGTAAAAACACATGTAAGCCCTTCAGCTTTCTAACTTCTAGAACAGTGCGGGAGTGCACAGCTTTCGTTCACTGAATGTACTCCTGAAATCTTGCTTCTCAACCTATACCCAAAACCCGCAACAGATAAACTCTACATCTAAAATACACTTGTGCCTGCAATCTCCAGTACACAGATATGAATGGGTTAAGTTCAAATGCGAGCTCAGAATGTATTACAAATCAATCATTTACATGCCAACAACCTGAAAGCCTGAATGTAAGCACATTGTTGTTTTCACCAAAATCCACTTTGGAGTAAAAATCTGACTACATAGGATCCATAATCTAGAACTGCGTTGTCCAATACGGTAACTATTAGCCACGTGTGGCTACTTAAATTTAATTAAAACTTAAAATTCAGCTGCTCACAGCAGCCATATTTTAAGTGCTATATAGCAACATATGGCAAGTGGCTAACGTATTGAAAAACACAGAAATGGAATATTTTCATCATGGCAGAAAGTTCTATTGGACAGTGCTGATCTGGAAGATCCCAAAGTCCCTGTAACATACTTTCTGCTACAAATGCTGGAAACAGGGCAACATTCAGCAACCAAAATTCACTCAACGAAAAATCTCAGGAGGAGTTTCCGTGGAGTGAGAACCTGCCCACCCTCACCGCAAATTCAGGCCCAAACTGCGGGTCAAGGGAAGCTTGAACAGTGGCCAGCCACACAGGGCCTCCTGAGTGACGAAGGAAGGGGAGACTGTCCCCAGAGACCGTCTCTGGAGGAGGATTCCCCGCCTGCCTCTCCATGAACCAGTATTGCTCTGAAGCAATAGTTTTTTTTCCAATCTATAAAACGTACTGTCAAATTTTTAATTTCTAAGGGCTCTGCCTCCCAGGTTCCTAGCTCCAGAATTCGAGCCCTGGCTTCTGCAGAGAGAGAGTGTGTGGGTGTGGGGAGGGGCAGATGGTTTATTAAAATCCAACCAGACATTGTGTGGCTACCCTCCATGAATACATGAAAGGACCTGGGACTCATTCAAAAAAGCACGTCTTTTTTCTGAGTGACCCGCTAGGCTCGCCCTTTCCTCCCGTCCCACTGGTAGTGGTGGGCAAGGAGGCAAAGTCCCCTTGTAGTGCAGAAGCAGGCACCCTATTCTCCCCTCCAACACCAGGCCGCCAGTGCATGACTTCCCCAAGGTTTGGATCCTCAGAAGAGACTACGCCAGTTTTAACTTTCCTAGTACCCAGCAGCCCTCAGCCCTGGACGACGGGTGATAGAAACCAAAGCGCCGGGCATCAGATACACAGATGAACACAGAGACGTACGGAAGCAGCACAGGAGGCCCTGCATCCACTACCTGCTGGCTCCAGTCACCATCCTGATGGGGCAGGCCATGGGCTTCTGGACCAACAGTCTCATTCCCTGAAATCTTAGGCCCCTCAATGGACCGCTTCATTTCTAAGATGCCAACACCAGGGGGATTATCTCCATGACATCCAGGCTCTATCTCCAGGGCCCTTCTGGGCACAGGCACAGGTTCTTCTACCTTTTCTCGATGTTCACCCTGGCTGTTCCTCCTGGACACAGGGAAGAAGGCCGTGCACATCACTGGTGCAGCAACACGCAGGGCTTACAAGGCAGCTTTCCTTCTCTCACACGGAAAACTTAGGTTTGATGAAGATAAAATTATCACAGTAACAAACTACGTATAACTTTCGATATTAAAGAGCCTTTATATAGATTATTTCATGTGAAAAGTCATGTATAATCCATGATGAACAATTTTAAAAAGCAGCACGATAACATATATAACAGGACTGTAGTCCTAATTGTTCTGGATACCCACCTAGCCTCTGACCGAGTCTCTCAGGATGGTGTTGTGGGTAATACATAAAGTACGGCCTGGAACAGAGAACAGCTCTAGGTTGATTATACCTAGATGAATGGCAAAACCCAGAATGTCAAAAAGCTCTGCATTTAGTCTATTTAATTTTTTATATTAAGAGCTATTATAAGACATAAAATTTACAGATGACACAAAGGTAGGACTTAGACTAAATACAATGAATGCGAGATTCAGGATCCAAATGCATGTTAGCAGACTTGAACAACCGCCTGAAACAAACTAGACTGCATTCAGGAATGGCAAATGTGGAAACTGCCTGGGGCTCAGGTACAGGACAACGAGACCTATGCCCTAGGGGCAGGTGCCACCATGGTGCTGGAGTGCCACACAGCTGCCATAAAACCTACCCCCTAGCATCATGACAGTCCAGAACAAAGCGGGTGGCAGGCTGGCTCTACACCAGCCATGCCTTTGGGGTATTCGGTCTAGCTGTGGATTCATATTTGCAGGCGCTTACACAAAACTGAAGTTTATCAAAGAATTAAGAATAGGGTGGTAGAGGGACTCGAAACCAGGTAATGGGGAAAAGAGTTAAAGGAACCAGTCAGCCTAGAGAAAACCGAGGTGAGATGAAAACTATCTTCCAATATCTGAACTTCCAGGATCTAGAAGAGGGATGTAGATTCATCTCATGAGGTTCAAGAAGGCAGAAGCAGAACAGAATCCGAGAAAGCAGTTCGAGTTAATATGAGGAAGAGTTTCCTAATAATTTAAACTGCCAGAAAGAAAACACTTCACGAAGCGATAAGTTCCATACCACGAGGCATTCAAAACGCTATTTTAGAAGCAATTCATATGTCACATAGGGAAGGACGTGTATATACTATATGAACTTTTAATTCATCATTATTCTTCTAACGACAAAATAATCAAGAATCAACAGATGATATGTATATATAAGTAACTGGTCTCAGACCGAACAGATTTAATAAGTGAGAGAATATTACTTCAAAAGTTACATTAGCTAAAACCTTTTCACAATGTCCCACAGTTCCCCTCAACTGTAAACAGTCTTTCCTTTAACATCCCATGTGAGGGTACACCGTACAGGAGAGGGCTAAACAGAAACTTCAAACAAAAGAAACATTTTAAAATAAAGTTACGGCAGCAACTCACGGAGAAAGACTGATCCGTTATCATTATCATATACACAGTAAAAAAACACACTTCATTTGTAATATTTTAAAAGCTTAGTTCATTAGAACTTTGTCTCCTCTGAAAACGTGCAAGATCAAGCAGATAATGGGTTAAGTCCAAAAAATAAAGGCGCACCAGAGCAAATCTGACTGCCTGTTTGAAAAAGCCTATAAAATGTTACAAGCAAAACAGGAAAGCCTGTGTTAATAATGCATAAACCAAAAGAGAAAAAAAGCTACCCATTTAATGGAATAATGCTTTTATCCTTGCAGTTAAAATGAAATAAACCATGACTATTAATCTAGTAAGACCATGTAAAAATGTAATTTTTAAACATTTACTAAAAGGGGATGGTTCGGTAACCACTCTAAAAATCAAGGCCTTGTGTACAGCAGCGTTTAACGCTAAATACCAATCTCCTGTCTGTGGACGCCATTACCCACCCTGTCGCCATAGCAACGCTAACAGTGTGCCTGACTTCAAAGACAAAGATGTAATTTCAGACTTCCAGCAGCCAGAGGGAGTGGTAAGAATATGCTACCCAGGCGGTGTCAGCTGATGATAAATTATAAAAATATCCAGGAAGGTTATGAGGCGGACTGTGCCACAGCTTCTCATATTCCTGGGGGAAGACTTCCATTAGTCAAACACCCTGGGAGACAGCGAGAGTAAAACAAAAAGTAAACAAGAAGGAATCTCAATGGAATCTGGTTTTTTTCTTCTTCTTCTTCTTTAAAATTATATGGTACAGGGTTCCGCCTTCCTTTCCTCTGGCTCCCAGGAGAAAATAAAAATAGCTGCTACCATCCCCTTTCTCATTCAGATCAGTAGGGACTGAGGCTGTGCTGGGCTCTTCCAGGGACTTGCAAAACCGCCTCTGTGAGTGCTTACTTCCACATTCGTGAAACTCTGGCATTTGTCAAAAATTGTTTTCAGCACCAGCAGCTAAGGGAGCAAAATCGATTTGTGCGCTTGGCTCCAGGGGAGCAGCTACCCCCTGCCGCAGCTTTTTCCCAACCGCCCAATATAACCCCAACAAACTCGAGGTATTTTTTTAAGCCCTCTGAAGGGAAAATACGGAAGAAACAATTTGCCAATTTACAGGTTTTTGTGCCTTAAAAAAAAACCCCAACAACATAAATGAATAAAGCTGACATTGTGCTATTTCATGATTTTGCAGCTGAATGCTTTTTAAAAGCACGAGCCCTAGAGTTGAGAGCGCCACAAAAATCCTGAGCCAATAATTTTTCTAGAGGTAATGAAACACAAAACATTGGCGTTAAACTCTTTTTGAAGCTTCTCCACAAGGAGAAACTACCAAACGACTAGGATTTGCTTTTACTTGAAGGAAGTTATAAATGACCAGACGAGCCAACAAATGAACAGAGGTAGTTTTACTAGAATGTCATTGTTCTCTAAGAACAAATACATGTTAAATTTTCTTTTTGTTGAATTGTGTCATATGGTTTGGGGCTCAAAAAAGTCTAATTTATTTATGATAACAGGAGCAGGATACAGCTGCTCCTTTTCAACAGAGTTGAAGGACTTACTCTGTTCCCCTTTCCCCCAAAAGTTGATGGATGGCCAAAAGGGAAAGACAGTTGTGGATTCAAATCAGGATTGGTGTCAAAATCCTCGCCCCCTCCTGGGTCACTGGCCTGCTGCCCACATTCACTAAGGTATAAGGCACAGCAACCAGAACGTAGCCCGAGTTTAAGTTCCTTCCATGGCCGGTCCTTGCAGGGAGGGCAGAGGTGGGGGAAATCACACCAGCTGTAGAGTGTGTGCCCCCCCACCCCCGCCAAAACTCTGAAGGAGCTGGACGGATTCTGATTTATCCTTTTTCTGCTGAGGAACACATCTCTAAGTTTATAATGTACTCAAGTCAAGAGGACGAGAAAAATAAATCACAACAATTTTGCCACAAGATATAAATTGGAATGGTTATAACTATGAGGTCCTTAGTGGAATGTCTGCAGTGTAAAATTTAGGCCGTCACCAGTCTCACCAATGTGAGCCCAAATCTTACAACCCCAAGATTAGCAATTTCTCCCATAAAAACACACAAAAGAAAAATGCCATACTACAAAATGTCATCTATCCCTCAAAACAGAGAAAAATAAGTTTATGAAAGCTACTCTCTTTAACAATTGAACTATTTCCTTACTAAATGACTTTTCATCCTGCTACATATTAAGCTTACAAAATAATTATTTAAAAAAATTCCTGTGAAATGAAAACAGGCTCAACAAGCTATGCCTTGGGACAGAATTGCTGGATTTCTAATTTTGACAGTTAAGCAAGTTATAGAAAAAAAGAGCCAATTATTCACTCATTTATGTGACAGGGTGCCTAATTTAGGCCCTGCCTAATCATCCCAAATAACATGAAAAAACTTCTTCAACATTATAAAAAACCAGAAAACCCATATTTTGGCATCACTATTCATTATTTCCAATGGAGTATATGTTCCTTTACAGAATATTTCCTTTTACAGAATAATAGAAGAAAAGTGATATTCCTTCCTCGAGAAATGACGGTTTTCACTTTATGTTAATAATTATGTAACCTCAATTTTTCCCCTCCACCTTGGCAGTCAGGAATGCAGCCTTAAATTTCATAGTTATTCACGGCCCTGCGTTACCACGTTTGGTTGCTTCGCCCCTTTTAAGGCACTTTTTAAAGATCTGTATTCCACTTGGAGTTGTCTCCATTTATACAAATACGTTACTGTAGGTCAGCTCAAGTCCTTTTTAGAAGCACACGAGTTATAAATTCTATATAAAAACATCATAGGAAAGGAAAACGCTCTGTCACAGCAGGACTCTTTCAGTTAAAAGTGGCCTCTAGTATATTTAAAAACAAACAAATTTATTTATAATTCACAGGGACACACGTTGAAAGGAGAATACCCCATCCAAGGCCTTTGGTAAACATTTTTATAGATGAAGAAATCTACATTCTTCAATGTTGGTCATTCAGTTACACAGCACCTGGGTCATAATTTCTATTAGGATGCCACAATACAAAAAATTCAGTCAGGGAGGCTAAAAAATGCATTAATTACATTGAACTCTATATATTTTTATCATTTTAATGAAAAACTAGGTTTGTAGGTAAATTCGAAAGGAAAACTGGTGACTGTCAGTATAATACACAAAGGCTGTGACAGGAGAGTCAATAAAAATGTTGGGAAAAGTAAAATGTCTAATCTATTTACAACTGTAAAGTCGTGTTCGTGTCCTCTAGAATTTGTCCAGGTCCCTTGTCGCTAGCTCCCATGGGTGGCTAAATACAGGTGACTTATCGGTAACCGCTTTGGAAGTTCCCTGTTTGGGATGTACAGTTGAAACATCAGTCAGTACAACTCTCTAGAAGAACAACACCGAAAACCAGGACAAGCTGCTCCCCAGGTTCCTCCGCAAAACACCCCCTGACTCACAACACAGTCCCTTAACGTCAGCTAATCAACCGGGATGGAAAAAGGCAGAATTCCAAAAGGTGTATCTCCTACCTAAATGTAACTATCTAGGCATGGCGCCCCCTTGCTCCTGCTCTATATTGTGTGTGTGTGTGCATGGACTTGACTTGAAAGGGTATCTTAGTTATTTTACCTGACTCAACACCCTCAGTCTCCCACTAAGGATGTGGGATCAGTCATGGCTGGTCTTTCCTGGACAAATATGATGGTTCACACAGTTATCTGTGTCAGAAATCTGAAAACCCTTTGTGAAATCTCAGGAGTTTATCCAAAGCAGGCTTTACTGCAAGCAAAGTAGATTTCTATCCGTGCCTTTGCTGATGCCTTCTTTTTCCTTTCTCTGTCTCCTTTTAGGTGATTTTACTACTTACTGATAATACCACAAGTTGGAAAGAGCAAGGGAAAAAGAAACTCGGATCTCTGCCGCCAAGAGTTAACTACACAGCTCTGACGCTTAGTATAAAACGAGTGACCAACATTACATTTTTGAATTATCGATATATCTCAGCTGTCTAAACTACACGTCTGTAATTTTTCTTAACTAGTTACCTATGAGACGAACCCTAGAGGATTTTGCCTCTTCATCTCCACCTCTCTCTCGATAATTTAGCCTGTGGTACTTAAACCAAAAATGGCAGCACAATATTGGGAAAATTGTTTTAAATTACAAGGTACATTAATGTTTTCTCATATTCGTGTTCTTCTGTTATGTGGTAAACAAAAATGAAGGACATACAATCAATGGGGGCCAGCCCCGTGGCCTAGTGGTTAAGTTCAGTGCTCTCCCCTTCGGCAGCCCAGGTTCCGTTCCTGGGTACAGACCTACACAACTTGTTGGTGGCCATGCTGTGGCAGCAATCCACATACAAAAAAGAGAAAGACTGGCAAAGATGGTAGCTCAGGGCCAATCTTCCTCAGCAAAAAAAAAAAAAAAAAGAGAGAGAGAGAGAGAGAGAAGAAAAGAAAAAAAAAAGAATACCCAATCAAAATGACTGCAGAAGAATCCCAGTGGTATTCAAACCAACATATTCAGCCAAAAGAGGTCCACAGTACTGGGTGGAGTTCCACAATGGAGCAACACAAGAGGAGTCAATGAGATAAAGTTTTAGCCAAGAGCCAGCTGCCACAATCACCGTGACTCTAAATATCTCTGCTCCAGTTCCCGTCATCCAAGGAAAGGAAAGCTGGATCCAAGCAAAGCTCGGTGGACGAGCAACCCTAAGAGGCCCTGGCAGCTAAATGCAATTCCAAAAGAGAAGGGCAAACAAAATGTAAGAAACCGACACTTATTGAGCACTTTTGTATGTGGCCAGTGCTACACACGTTCTATCTCATGCAACGCAAAGGGGGAGAAGTGAAGTATCTGGACCACAAAAATAAATTGACAGTGCGTGTGTACGTGCTTTGTTGACCACAACGTGAGTATTTAGATGCACTTTTCAAAATGTGATAGCCAAAAAAACGGCCAGAATTATAGCAAAGATGGTTAAAACTTTAATATCTTGTTTTCATTCATCTCTATAAAAATAGAAAGGACAAATGAAAGCAGGAAAAAGAAGTGAAAACAATAAAATCCCTCTTGAAGACACTCAAGAAAGCCAGCATCATTGTTGCTCTGCTGGGTCAAGCGTTCACAAAAGTGCCGGAAAGCCGTGTTCTCCTTCCCCTAAAACCAGCAGGCTGATGACACACGATTAAATGCCACTTAAATGTCTCGTATAAAAGGCTAACTAATTTTGATATAGCCGTCACTGCTCTCATGCTTTCAAATATTCAAGACTTCCACAAAATGGCAAAACATTTCTGTGAAATTACATATGCTGAAAGTATGAATTCTGCAGATTCTATAGATGGTTCTCTGAAGAAAAAAATGAGAAAATATGTTGAAGTATTTTAAATAACAGGCATCCTGGATATAGGTTTGTTTTTCTTATTGATTTCTTATTGCTGAATGTGGTAGAGGAAAGAATAAACACTAATGAGTTAGTGAAATAATTCAAATTTTTATTTTCTTCCTACATCTAATATAAAATGCTAAACACAGGAGTAATCAATAAATGATTGTTAAATGTAATTGCATTTTTCTGTGTACGGTGAAATCTCAACCCTTAATTGAAGATGTCAACATATAAGCATGCTGGCAAAGGAAAAGCATAAATGCAGTAACTACAAAAAGCAAAAGCACTTGGGGAAATTTGAACATATTCAAACCTATTCAAGGACACTCATGATTTTAATCAAAATTGGCAAAACAGTTTTATTTGAAAGGAGAGCCAGTCTTAGGATCGACAACTAAAGTCTGTGAGCACACTGAGGCGTGTCCAGGAAAGGTGCATGCAGCCACTGCTGTCATTGACTGGGCTGCATACTGATTAACTCCACTACTGTTGAACTTTGAAGCCAGTTACCTGCCTTTTTTTTTTTCTTTTTTTTTCTGAGGAAGATTCATCCTGAGCTAACATCTGTGCCAGTCCTCCTCTATTTTGCATGTGGGTCACCACCACAGCATAGCTGCTGATGAGTGGTGTAGGTCCTCGCCCAGGATCTGAATCTGGGCGACCAAAGCAGAGCGTGCCAAACTTAATCACTAGGCCACAGGGCTGGCCCCCCTTGCCTTTTTTGAGTCTCCATTTTCACATCTTGGAATTAGACTTTCAAAAAAATCAGAATCATATTAAACATGTAAAAATACACACATTTTAAGAACTCATTAATACTAAAGCTTTGCTCTTCATGTAGGAAATGAAATGACAGCGCTTAAAACAATCGAAGGAAAAAGTGGGGAGGGGCTTGATTAAAAAAACAGGAGAGAACATCCCTTTAGAATTCACAGTAATCTCTGAGACCCCACTTCCTCTGCCAGAATTCAAATGTATCACAGAAACTCATTGTGCTCAAAGGGATAAATCATTTCTCCAAAATAAAAGAGAAACCCTTCAAAAATAGCAGGTTGAACCCAGGTTCCCCACCCCCTCCCACAGTCACATACCCCCAAAAAGAAAAAAGCAAACAAGCAAAGACAGTAAATTTGTACACTAGGCCCACAAACACATACATTCAAAATAAGTTTCAGAGAAGGAGGAATTATAATGAGATAAATTGAACTAAGGAATGTTCCTCCAGAATGAATCGGTGCAACGAGAACAAAGTCTCAATCATTCAAAAGTAAACCAAACAAAGCAATATAAAATGGCTTGTCCCTCCCCAAGGAAAGGGACACATCAGGACGTGAACTTACTGCACAGTCCTGAAAGCAAGGACAACGAGACCAGCCCTGAATCCCAACGGATCTATACATGGTTTCATTTATTTCTCGAGACTGCACGCTTGTCTTACTCCAAGTCAGAGTTAGGAAGACTCGGGCACAATCTGCCGAGCCGTTTATACAAACTCTGCTACAGCAGTCTTCACGCCATCTCCCAGAATTTAAATGAAATGTAAAGTTATAGCCAATACTATCATTCTTTCAACATCAATTTCTATTTATGACACTGTTTTACACCACTATAGAAATAATAACGCTTTAGTACCAAAGATGCATTGCTCTCTTTTACGAGTTTTAGAATTCAAGCAAAGTTATTCAGGACTTGCTTTTGAATCTCATAAAATCCCTGGGTATTCTTTTCTCCCTAAACCAGCTCCCACCACCACACCACCACCACCCTACCTGCTGGTCACTCAGCTTAAACACCTTCACGGCATCATCATTCACCCCTCCCTTTGCTCCCATAATTTTCTTCCTCTGCATTCTCACTGCCATCGCTTTTTAATAATCTGACTCAACGTCATTAGTGAGATAACTCAACAGCCTCTGAAGTCATCTCTGCCTCCAGTGCTAACAGAGGCATTTTGAGAATGAAAGCGTGGCATAAACAAAAGGCATGGCACAATTCACTCATCTTGGAAACCCAAAAGTCCCAGACTTTCAAAAGTAGAAGAATGGGCTGGATCTGGCTTTGAGCAGGCAAAACAGATGTCAAGAAGTCCTGTCTTTTAAAGTTCATGCACCTGAAACCTAGAATATTCACTAAAACCCCTACTCTGGGTATATTTATTCCTCTTTTACTAGTAGTTTCCAGTGTTAATTAAGTGAAATTTTCATTAATATAACAAGACTTTTTAAAATGGTTTCCAATAAATTATTATATACAATAAATATATTATTATTTTGAAGCCAAATTTTCTCCAGATACAAATAATTACAAAAGACCAACCACACATTTTTAGGGTCTTCAAAAGGAGTTAACTGGCTCTCTGCACTCAACCACCCACGCTGACGGGAAAAATAAGCACTAATGAAGATCCCTACTTACACCAGAAGATTCTGGAAAAGAAGAAAGAGCATCGCTATCGGGGCATAAGTTTCAGATGGCAGCATGATGCTGCCTGCGGTGCTGTCCCGTCACCCGCTGGCCACCAGGCTCACTCATTCAGGCATCTCCCTGTGATCCAGGGGTGGCTTAGGCCACGGCCACAACGCACACCATCTTGTGTTTTGACAGACAGAGGAGTAGAATAACGAGTAAGACTTGTGGCATACCACTCTACCCAAACCAATCAGTGAGCTCCAAAGCCTTTAAACACACACATACAGTGTAGAAACGCAGGGGACATTATCCATGAAACCGGCTTGGGTTCATTAAAAACAAATGGTGGAGTTCGTGTCCCTGGGTTGCTAATACTTCCACTCGTGGTAAATCTCAGTTTAGAAAACAGTGACTTTACAGTACACAAATGCACACCTGGAGTGTTAGAAGCGAGTGGAGACCTCAAGTGGAGACCATCGGGCCTTCCTTTTATCAGCATGAGGTTAAAATCGACTGCTGCCTGATCATCTTGGTTCAGAAAACTGTCTGCACTGGGATCTGTTGGTCCAATGGAAAAGGCATCGGACTTCGTATTACAAAGGAAAGATTTCGCTGTCCTGCAGCTTCCTTATCTGTTCGTCTGTCTTTTCCACCTCCCACATTACCAGGCGGTCATAGAGACACCTGGCGTTTGTGCTTCTCCACTGCTCACACGCACTTTCCTTCTCTCTAAACTCCCCTATACTCAAACACACCAGCCTCTCAAACAGATCCCATGGGGCGGGGGGAGCTCTGCAATCTCCAAGATGTTCGAGACAGAGACTGAGTCTCGAAGAAGGCCCATGGCTCTTCCACGGTCTGCATTATAAGGCCATGTACTCAGTTAGGCAACCCCAAAACCTAAGAATGTTCAAAAGCAAGCGGCACCCAAGAATGAGAGAGAGACAGCCCACCAAGAGCATCCATGAGCCATTACTGAAGATTTCAGGTGGCTGCATTCTCTCACGGAACTTCCTCCTGAAAGCAAAGAGCTCATTTTTATCAGTGCCTTTTCTTATATACTGACCAAGAAGGCCCTTAGCGCAGAGTTTAGGAGTTGGAACATGCTCTGAGATGGCTATCACTAACATCCACTTTTCAGAGAAGGAGACGAAGGTCCTGAGAGTGCCCTGAATTGCTCGAGACCAGAACCTCAGCCGACACGCAGGCCTCGTCTGCCATTCAGCAGCATCGTCAGAACAGGGCTCCAGGTCACACAGGTTATTTTATCCAAACAGAGTCATCGTTCCTTCCGTACGAGTCATTATAAGCTGTTCATTTTCGATTTTGTGAAGAGGGAAAAAAAGGGCCAGTGATAGAAACTACTTTGAACTACTCATTTTTATAACGATCTGACAGTAAATACTATTACAGTTAAATATTTATATCATTCCCGTCTAATACTCAGGTACTATCTAAATCAAGAGAACTCCAGAAAATCAGCAATCAATAAGTGAATGCTAAGAACTATGTGTTTAATTTTAGAATGAATGTTCTCACATGCATTGAACATGGACAATACACACAAGCACATACACACAGATTCCACCGCAAATGCACGCTACTGTGAACACTTAAAAAAATTCAGATGATATCCCGATAATAAGGGGAAAAGACACACATGTCACCATCTAACACTGGATAAAATTTAGGTCCTGTGGAAAGAGACAACAATAGTTACCTAGAAGCTTTTTTTAAAACATGGAGTGCATTATGAAGAAAAGTGGTTGAGAAAGCTTAGTCACTTTTTTGTGGCTTAAAGCCTTTTTTCCCTCTTTTATTCCAGGCTTAAACAAAGTTCAGTGGGGCATCAAACTGCCTGTTTTAAATGACAGTCTGTATTTGAAAAGAGAATGCATGCACGGCATGGTCCCGAAGCTAGGGGCTGAGAGAGTTATTCACGGAAAATTGAAGGCTTGTTGAGTCAATAATCTTCTTTCACACAGTAACAATTTTCAGCTAAAATTTCTTGACCCAAACAAAGGAAAACAAGACCATTCAGTTATTTTACAACAATTTAGAGGAGGCAAAAGAAAAAGATGAGAAAGAGGGAGACACCTCCCGAATCCCACATTGTGAGGGAAGAATAGTAAATTGTGCTCTCAGGCAAGAACCTTCTCTACGTATATTTTTCCTCTCCTAAACTGACAGTTAATATTCAAAATAGTTACTTCCAGTCCAAAAGAAAAATAAAAGCAATTAACCAGGTCCTAAATGCTACTATGAGCTCCTGCTGGTTATATACCTGTTATGTAGAACAGATGTGTCTTCAGGTACCTACAAAATGGAAATGTGTACATTCAACTCTATTTCCCACCTAACTCGGATAATATAAAGTAAATGCATTCAAGCCTTACACTGGCCGTGGCTGCAGAATCTGGAGGAAGCCCACGGGCCTCTCCAGACTCCAGGGCACAGGAGGAGCACTCTGGAGAAGGCAGGAAGGAGGCTCTCCAGCTCAACTTGCCAAGAACGGCCATTTGTCGCACCAGAAACAGCAGGTGAGAAGGAGAAAAGGTACCTCCGAACACCAGCTGGTTTTTTTTGTTCTGGCATAAAAAATTCAGATGAAGAAGTGAAGGAGTTACACTGCTGACGAACTCTCCTGCCCGAGCCCCGTGCCCACACGCTCTCACACACTGGTTTTTGTGGTTTATACTAAAAGCCCAGGCTCTGCTCTCCCCTGTGTGCGCAGAGACAGCCACTCCGCTCAGAGACGCTTACATCCAGGTGTGCCTCTCCGGCTATCTGCAGACAGACCTGGGAGGGGCGTGCAGCCCAGCCTGTGGGGCCACAGAGAAGGATCCATGGCGGCACACAGGTCATGTGAAGAGCCCACAGCCTGGGTCAAAACCTTCCAGTCCATTTGTTATGGCGAAACGTGTATGCTGACTTTTCTGTTAGCCAGGAATATCTGCATTTATCATGCTTTACTTAATGAGCCTCATTTATCAACTACAGATCATAGTTATCCTTCTGCTATCAAAATCAATATCCTGCAAATCAGTTACGTCTCAGCCTCTCTTCATCTCCAATTTTATCTAGTGTCTATTTTTTATAGCACCCCTTCATTAATTTTTTTGGAATTGACAGTCCCATAAAATGGGTTGAAATTCATTTCCCCCGTATTCTAAATGGAAATCTTCAGAATATGATGTGAAAAAGTTTGCAGAGGATATGCTTAGTTAAAATGTGTTTTTCAAAAGTAAATGAATTTTTAAAAATAACACACTGCCACTAAGCAAACATCTCTGCTACAATAAATTTAGAATTGTCCATTTATTTCAACAGGACTGAATTTAGCAACACTTTGCACGCAAACATTTGAGTTATTTAAAAGCAAACTATAGTTCTTTTTAAATATTAATTTATTCAAACTTCCCATATATTTAGCCTGCTTTTACCTGGAAGAAATCCAAACTGGTGAGGTTTTATTGAATATTCATTTACAGAACAAATATTTAAGTGGAAGATTGTTTTCAAAGAGGGAGAAACAGAACTTCCCACTTCCTACTACTTCTTACCTTGTTCAAGTTCATGTGTTATCCTCTATTTTCAAAATGACTACCAATATCACAAAAACACTCCAGAGGATACAATTAGAGACCATCATATCTTAAAGAAATAATCTGTCTTGGAAAATAGACATTTGTCAGAGTCACTGTGAGTTTTCCTAAATTAGGACTTTCAAGAAAGGTCTTCACAGGTTTCTCTCATCCTTAATCCAGAAACACTGACGTCTCCATACAGAATGGACCAGTGACGAAAATTACATTTGAGAATATGGTAAATCCTAGGTAAGAAATGGAAGTATTGCGTGTTCCTTTAAAACTCGTCAAAGATAGCAAAATGTGTCTATACCTTCAATTTCAAAATTCTGCCAGTGGGTAACTGTATCTGGAGATGCTCTGCCTGACAAGGCGCCATCCTTCAGAGAACTTCCTGCTGTCTCACGGGGTGCTCACTTTTTAGGACTTCCATAACTCCAAACCTCAGCACAGTCTAATAAGATTGAGAGAGCACTGCTAACAAACAGCTGATGTCTTCAGCTGCACACAGCGATGGCCAATGATTGAACACTGAAGTAAGGTGACAACAGATTAGATTTCTCTTTTATTAACTTGTAATTTTTTTAAATGTTCAGAATGATTTGAGAAGGATCAATCAAGGGAAGACAGCTACATTCTTAAGCTTTTAATGACAACTATTGAAATCAAGTTCAAGATACAGATAAACAAGTGAAGGAAGAGTTCACTCAGCAGCCGTACACCTGGTAGATCTTAACTTTTGCAAAAATCTGCCAACTAACAGGTTAAGATCATGTTAACAATTTATATTTCTAGTTGGGTTGAGAACTCGGTAAAGACAAAACAATTAAGAAACGGTTCACCCAGCTTTGTCCAACAGTTTCTAGTCGTTCACAGAACCATATGATCAAATCTACACACTTAAAATGCCCCTATTCACACATTGTCAATATCCATATATGCTTCCAAAGTACATGACCTTTTATCCCTAGCCGATATAAGTATCATTAAAGATTACAAAAACAAAAACACACATACAGAGCATTCTTTTTGAGGAAAGAGAGATCATTGTATGCGCTCTGTTGCTAATAGCTAACCCCCAAAGAATACTCTTGGTAATAGAGTTTTCCAACCATTCTCTTTCAGGCTCCCAATATCCTGTTTAACACCCTCTATTTCAAAGAATCACCAGCATTGACTACCTCCTTCCTTTCACAAAGGGCCAAAAAACATGTTTTATCTAAACCTCAATATTTCCTTCTAACTGCAAACTCAACAAAAGTGCCATAAGCCCTATTCCACATGACATATAGAGTTTTTTTACTAAACTCTGAAGATCAAGCCCTTTTCAGGTCAACCTCTTTAGGTATTTCCTATTTAAGGAAGAAAGGGTCAGAAAGAGGTTTTTAACGACCTGATGGGCCTTCTTAAAGGCTATTAGAATATGACTGATCGTATTCTGTGTCTTAGGTAAACAGAATAATGGACCTGCTATCTGCAATGCCAACTGGTGGCAGGCCTCTCTCAAGAGTAAAAACGGGTCAGTCATTTCTAAACTGAGGAATACGGACAACTCTCCAGATCCCTGGAGAAGAAAGCACTCTTTGCTCAGAACGAGGAAGAAAATAAAACTACATTTTAATGTCCTTTTATACGATTTTATAAATATTTTATTAACAACATATTTTAACAACATATTTGTACTATATTTACTGAAATTATGATTACTGTTTCTGTCAATTTATTTCTTTTTATAAATAAAATATATATTACCAAGAAAGGAATGTCTTCTTGCTACTTTTAGCTTAATTATCCAAGGTGCCCACCTGTTCTCTTGAAGCTGAAGGTTATCAAGGTAAAACTCAAACGCCATTTTATAATAAAAGAAAATGGTTTTAAGAATAAAACCGCCCCACCAACACAGATATTACACCCAGATAAGCCTTTGTATCAGTAGCAGGTGGGGAACACAGGCTCTCCTGAGCTCAGTTCAATACCTTGGAAAAGATCCCTTAAGTAATTAAAAGAAAATTCTGAAACTGAGAGAAAACTGTGTTTAAAAGTTTTTACATAAATTCTATTAGGAAAATACTTACTGAATACAATACAATAAATACTCTGAAAAGATCCTAGTCTATTGGGGGGCCAAGACAACTATAAAAAAGGCTAGCAATAAAAGGATGAATAGTAAATGCCACAAGAGATGGAAATGGAACAAAAGACTCAAAAAAAGTGTACTAAATCCTATCTTGGGAGTTATTTTAGAATATAAATTGAGATATACTCAACGTTTATAAAATAAAGGAGTTAATAAGATACAGTAATTTTTAGACCTTCCACTGTGCATTTTGCTTAAATGCTGGCTTCATTTCATATCAACAGTTGAGGTAGAAAAAACTACAGAATATGCTCAAATTTTAAGTGACAATATTCTAAGCAGATAGAGTTTCTCAAGCTAATTTTTATATCACATGCTATATGCTAAGAGTTGTTAATAATGGTAACACCAAGGGTATGTCAGCTAATGCATCTCAAGAGGGAGAAAGCTGTATGATTAAGAGGTATAGAAATAAGTGGACATGATTAAGGAAGATTTGTTCTGAGCTTAGGGCTGAGTGCATTAAGTGAAGAGTAAACATTACTGGTCATGGCCCCGAGACAACAAGAGGACAAGCATTAATTTATCAGTCATTTGCTTTATGTGGATGATCTGAAGATCTAAGACAGCTGGAAAATATAACTGCATTAGCTACTGAAGAAGATCACCAAGAATTTAATGACATAGAAATACAGACAAATGTCAGTTCAAACAATGGTGAGAGCACAACTTACTGAGGGATCAAATTACTGATCCAGCATAAGGATATTGGAAACGTCTTGATTTCTTGTAATGGAAAGCTAACTGTATAACAAACATATGCTAAAGAAAAAAAGCACAAATGCTGAAAATATTACAAAAAATTAAGAAATAACTACTTGAGATTTCTTCTTATAGTCACATATATAATGGATAAAGACAATAATTACACCTTAGAATCACTATGCCACATTTTTTCAAATATACAGATAAGACCCATAATTTCCTTAGTTCCAAATTAAAAAAGAGATTATAAATATGATGAATGGTCTTTAAGTAAGAAGACAAAATTTATATCATTGACACTTGAAAAGGAAAAAACGTAGGATAAATCTAGAAAAGACCCAACACCAAATTCAGATGTGATAATGAATATAGTTTCAAGGCACCTATAGTATCAACTTAGCCAAGTTAGAGAACTGAAATATTTAATAAAAGTAACACTAAACATATATAATATTAGAGCCATACAGAACACCAACAGATCTTTCCCCCAAAGCGTAATTAACTTATTTGTGTACAACACATCAATGCAGCATTTCCATAAATAAAAACATACTTGTAAACCTCGTATAGAAACTTTCTGCACAAACAAAGCCTGGTGAAAGAGCAACAGTGCACTAAAAGGCATTTAAATAAAGCCAATTTTCATCTTAACAGACCGGGAGCAGGGGGTTGGGGTGTACCAGCTGATCTACGGTTTCTTCTTTATCAGTAACTGCTACTGCCATATACTCACCATAAAACCTGGAAATTTGGCTCTCTAAAAAAAAAAGACTATTGAAATGTTATTGAGTCAGTCAGCATCTTATTTATCTGTGAGTTATGAAAACAGAAAGAAAATACCAATTAGGGCTTTTTTTTTTTAATAGCTTCATAAGAAAATTTTTATTATGAGCAACCTTAAATCCTCTTGGGAAGTAGGCAAGGTACAGATTAAGAAAGAAAGAAAGCCATTATACATGCATACAAATAGAACAACTCAGGAAAATGGAAAGTATTGATGAATATATTGGTTCACTTGCTAAAATACTTTAAGCCCCTTTTCCAGTAATCGACTTAAAAAACACCATCCCAGAGCAGAACTCTTCAGCTGGGTTTCTGGGCCTGCCACACTCCATTCCCTGCCTAATCATGCTGTAGAGTCTGCCGAATGTCCACCATGCACTCCACGCAGAGCCTCGTGAGTGAGGTCAAAGTTCAAGGGGAAATGCAGAAAGCAGTACACTGCCAACTATACTCACAGCTACACAGAAAATCTGCATTAATTTATAACAAATTTTCCAACCAGTATAATAGTACACTTCGCCAGCCAATGCCAAACCTACAAAGTTGGGCTTCTCCAAAAACACTGAAAATCTGGTGGAAAAAGAGTGGAACTCGCCGCCCACCTGCTTCCCATGAGTCAATTTAAATTTCCTAAAACCACAAGCCAATTTCCAAATATTCAGCAAATGTTGCATTTATCAACTGTTGACGTGCAGGCACACACGCGTGCATGCACACACACACACACACACACACATACTGCATGCTCATCAAGCTGTGAATTATCTGAAGAAAAAAGCCTACAGCATAAAACACAGACTCCGTCATCTTTATCATTCCCTCCAAAACCAAATAACTAGACAATAAATACCCTAATGTTTCTAAAAAAATGACCACAGTAAATATCACCTACCTCCCACCCTAGAAATAACAGCTGTAAAAATTTGGGTTTCAAAAACATATGCATCAGATTCAAAGATACTTATATCCTGCAGCCATCACTTACCTTCTTCCTAAGGCCACACGTGACTTAAAAATGGGTATGGTACGCATGCCAAATGTCGTGTATAACATTCATGACAAATGCTCAGATGTTTAAAAGTAATACAACAAATCTTACTTAATGTAAACACATTTGAAATTCAAATTAAAATCATGGCTAGCCTGAGCTCCCATCCTAAATAAAACTTCTTGATAGAGATTAAGCAGTAACAATAATTCTTCAAACCAAAATATTTTAACAGGAAAATAAATAAAAAACTTGTTTGCACAGATGTATTCTTTTAGTTTATAAGGAAAGCCTCATTTAAACTAGGTTGCCTGTAAAAAAGCAAATTAGGCACAGATGAAGTATTTATAGGCAACCATAGGATGGCCTATAATATAGCCACTACTCTGGTGAATATATACCCCAAACACCAGACAGTATTTGCTGGTGGGAATACTCATAAGGTGCTCTTTCCAATTTTAAACTAAAACACTTTTTCTTTTGGGTGAAAAAAGATTGGGTGATTTCTCATTACATCAAGTCCCAGAAGAAATTCAAAGGACTACCAGACGCTTTCTCTCATTATTTACATCTTTTGCTGGGTAGGAATTTCTTTACATTTCTCTCTTACATAGATGCCTCTGTTCTCTGTCACCACCAGAAAGCAACAGGCTAAACAACACACAACTGCACCACGAAACACCTTTTTTGCCCCAAAACCCATCAGCCAAATCAAACCTGCCAAGTGGACTCGGAGAGACCTCCAAACGACACACCTATCCAGGACTACACAGCTCCTAAGACTGAAGCCCTAAAAAAGTTAATAAATCACGAATCTATCTGAATTCTAGAAACTTCTACCCCAAGTCTTAAGAGCAAGTACAACAAGCAAAAACAACAGCTCTTTTTAAAAATCTGTAACTATTATGTTCCCAAATCAGCACGTGAATGTCTTACTGGTAAACTCGACGGTCTTTCTTGTTGTATTAAGTTCAAGTCTTCGTGGTTAGCTTTTCCGGGAGCCAGAGGAGGTTGAGGCCTAGTCCCATAGCCTTCCTGAGACATGTCCTAGACAAACACAAACATGAAGCACCGGGTGAGTATCTCAAGGAGTTACAAGCTTCTTTGGCCACCGAATGAACCAAAGGCTTATCAGAAGCTATCGACCCAGGTTACATTGAAATAGACAGATAGATAGACAGATAGATATGGTATAGCTATTTCTTTAACACTTTATCGAAAGCAACAACAAAAGTCAAAAAAAGCAGTGAATCATCGAGAGCAAAAACATACAGAACGAGCAACGAAATTTATTCGGAGACCATGCACACTAACGATCGTATGTGAGTTCTGCAGGAAGATGTCTAGTCAGTAAGGAGGGCAAGGAGGTCAGCCATAACCAAACTCTCTTTACATCACGGCAAACCCAAGGCACACTTTATTGTTTAATTCTGATTTTGGGTGTATTGTTTAATTCTGATTTGGGTTGAAGTGCCTTTAAGTATTACCTTGAGAATGTTAAAATAATTAATGAAAACTTTATTATCAACTGACTTTTAATATGCCCTCTCAGTAACCCACAAAACAACACGGTCATTAGACTCACAGTATCCTGGGGTTTCTACAAAACCAATAAACACTCATGTATAGAATTCCATATGTTCACGTGGCATCGTTTCCAGAGAACCACAATAAAGAATAAAACAGCAGTGGGAAACAAAACACACCCAAAAAATCTGCTGAGGTATGAGAAACTTATCATTAACATGGCCTTTCTGGCATCCTGTTGAACATTTTCCAGGAGCTGTATTCTACGTGCTTTCAGTATTCTGCTGAAATATTACTATATAAACTAAACAATCACACCACACCAAGCTTACTGTACACCAGATCTCTAGCTATTTAACTCTGTCTGCTTGGCTACTAAACACTCTACCACCATTTACACCCAAAGTCAACCAGCAGGACAGAATGTGAAATACCTATTACAGCAGGTCTTCACTGGCACCGAAAGTGGAAGAACCAGTTTCTGATTGGAGAGAAAAAAAGAATGAAAAATATCCCTCAAAAATAAAATTCTCTCCCTTTTTTCCCTGTCAGTTGAAATATGTGTCAGAACTAAAGGAACAGTATCTACAAGTTCTACTTCTGTCAAATCCTCAAAATATCACTTTAAAAATTAATGTTTATTAGTTGAAACCCTATAAAAAGCTGCTGCCACCCCGCCTCTTTCTCACACAGTATACACTGAAAATTACAGGGCTTCCTGAGCCAAGAAACTTTGGACCAATAAATAGCTGGTACTACAAAGTACACAGCCCCACAAACTAGACGTAACCAGCCAAGGGCTGGAGCAACCTGCCTCGAAACAGGCTCTCAAGTGAAGAGCGTGCCAACAATCCAGCATTTTCCAAGCAACGTTCTGCCCTTTACATAAATCTACACACACGCACCCTGAATCACGATCTCTAACTTCGAAGAGTAAGGCATACTGCCCAGTCAGTACTATCCTTCTGTAAGGGAATTAAATCCCATTGTCCAGGTTGCTATCTGATAGCAGTGAGGGGAGGTCTCGGCGAGCACACGTGGTCCAAGGATACTTAAAAGGTAGCTTCAATCTGGCTGTCGGCAGAGGGTAATAATTAGGCTGTGGGGGGACAGAAGCCATGGCTGAAAGAGTCTTACCACTCCCACCGCCCCCTCCCCCAACACCACGTGTCTTCCGGATCCCAGGCTGCCACTTGTCACACGGACGCCCCATGGGGGGGCCCTGCTGGTTCCTTTAGATTAACAGGGAGGATTTCAAATCAAGCAGGCCACAAGGCCTCCATTCAAGGGCCTTCACCCTGTTACAAAAAAACCCACAAAGGTGCAGGACAGCCTCACAATGGGCCAACAAATGAGCAGGCCCCCGCTTGGTCGTTTAACACACGCGTGTGCATACACACAGTTTACCGGCAGCGCCGGACACTTTTTTTAGTAAACTTCGGTTAAGAAACAGGAACAGGCCCACATGCCCTCCTATGCTTATTGCCTTTTAAATTTCTTTTTATTTTCTCTTTGTAGCTAAATGAACTGATTTCTAAAAGAGTTGAAAAAGATCATTACAACTATAGTGAATACGTATTTTAATTTAGATATTGTTCCCTCTATAATAAGCAACACTGAACTAATAGACTAGAAAAGCTATCAGAAAATTTTACTACGACTTTACACTTCACTTTTTAAGGCTTTAAAAGTTCAAAATAATTAGATTCCCCCAAAGTCTCAAACATTATTCCTAACCGCAAGAGGCTTTCAATTATGAAATACAGTTGGAAATAAAACCAAAACAAAATTTAGTGGGAATCGCTGGATTGAACTCGTTCTGCCTCAATTCTTGTTTGAACATAAGGATTAATTTAACCGAGAGAACATCCAGAAAAGGTACCAAGTTTTAACTGAAAACAATCATCATCTATATATAACTTACACTGGGACTATAACGTCGCCATGTGGCAGCTTTAATAAAGATGTAAAAAGTATACCCCATAACAAGCCTGAGCTTTTCCCCCTTCAGAGCTATATTTATTTTCTGGTAGGTACTTATTTTCATCTCCAGAAGAGTAAGAAGGAATAAGTAATTTAATAGATTTAAGAGGGCAATGTCAGTACCAGAAAAGAAAGCATATGTTCAGCATCACGTTGTATAAACAAACAACTAAGCACAGCCTTACATTTTTAAAACATCATGGCCATCTCCGGTTATTTACAAGTTTAAACTAGTGTACACCAGCTTGTACACTAGTACAAGTTTACACACCCAAATTACTACTGCGCTCATCTGCCACACTGCCAGGACTGTTCAGAAAAACAGCATCCTGTGCTAACACTGCAGTGCGAAAGAACCAGCAAGGGGAACATGGTTGACCCTCTCAGAGTTCTTTATCTGTCTTATGTTTCTGCATCCCACGCGCACACTTCTAACCACCGATGGATTCCAGTTCTGACCCTCCTTCTGCAATGAGTCACAGGTAAAAGGAAGACCGACTCAGAAAACAACAAAAGTGTGAAAACATCCACAGTTGTTGGATGCATTACTACACAATTGCTCGAAGCATTACCAAGTATAAACGTGATTTTAAATCCTTTTTTCTTTAAATAGAGCTGGGGCATCTTTTCTGGTCCTTTAACAATATATTGTAGAGCTCATTCAATATCTGCACCTAAATATCTACTTTATTATTTTTTTAATGCTGCACAGTATTGCGCTCTATGTCACTGCAGTGACACATTTAACCAGTCCCCTACTGATGGGCATACAGGTTGTGCCCAGTCTTTCCCTACCTCACACAGCACTAGAACAAACTCCGCTGTTTATATATCTTCATGTGAAATATGGAATTCCTGCCAAAGGGCTGGTACATTTAAAATTTTGAGAGAGACTGGGAAAGTGTTCTTAACAAAGGAAGCATCAATTTACACTCACAGTCTATCATTCTGCAACAGAACAAAGCTTCACTAAAGATGTTTACCCTAGCATCACAATACACCTAACCACATTAGGAAAAGCAGCAAACCCCGAACGGGGAAGAGGTGGAAGGAATAGCAGTAATAATAAAGGAAGACAAGGATTTAGACAAACACACGGCCGTGGGACTAAGAGGTCAGGGAAGATAAGTCCAGAAGCTTGCAAGAGCTGGTGGTCTTTACAGTCCTGCAAAGAGCTTCAGGTCTGAAACAAAAAGCGACACGAAGCCACTGTGGCTTCCGGATCTAGAACGCGTGATGATTCTCATGTTATTTCAGAAAGGTTTTTCCAATAATTGCATGAAGTACGGATGTGCTAGAAAGAGAAGCAAGGTGGCCACTGATCACTACTGCGATAATCCAGAGTGAGGTGACGAGGATTTGAGGAGCCTCATAACATCCGGCACTATCTACGTCAGCATGATTTCTCGCTCCTTTTCTCTCCCTGCTTTGGAAACTCCTATCGTCAGTTCCAACCGCTAATGGGGAACAGACCAGCACTGGCATGTGAGACGCTGTAGGGGGAGAGGAGGAGGACAGGGCGACCCCCACAGGGAAAACGCCTGATGGTGGCCACGGGACACCATCACTCTGCTCAGGAAACTGGGCGTGCTACTGACCTCTCCACTTTTAGTTTGTAGGTGAAGAAATTTAAAATATCCTTTCCAAAAGGAAAACAATATAAGTCTATAAATGTCCACTTCAAGAATAGCACAACCACCCCCTTGCCACCTCAGGAACGCCCTGGTGGAAATATTATTAACAAGGACAGCTGACATCTGCAGGCAGGGCTCTGGGACAGGTACTGTGCACGGTCCCTGTCTCCCACAACCCCATGAGATGGCCTTATTATCACCTTCTTTTTACCACGAGGAAACAAAACCTTATGGAAATGCCCAGCTAGTGTCTGACAACCGAGCTAGCATCTCAGCGTGATGCACAGATCTTCAGTGCCACCATGACTCTCCTTGAGAAGAGACAATAATAACAACAGGAATAGTAACAGTGTAATGCTCTATACTATTATTTATATGATAAACAAGTTTATATATTATGTCATATATTATTTATATATAAAATAGATATATATTTTAAGTTTATATACAATTTATTATATTATCAATAATAATATACTATTTATAATATAGTATTATAAAATAATAAGGATTTAATGCAATTTTAGCTTTTTTAAGGTATTATTCTAGGCTTCCATATATCCTCCTTAGTTCCCCTTTCAAAATTTATGAATCCTAAGCATTTTCCATGTGGAATACTTTCAAAACATTCAATTATAATATGATGACTAAATAAGAAATACTAACATAAAAAACTCTCACAAATTTGAACACAAGGCTGTTCTCCCCTGACTTGTTATCATCAGATAGTTATTTCAAGTCCTCAGGCTGGTGGACAGCAAGGCAGAGCCCCTGCCTGCCTTCTCGGATCAGGCTGGGTCAGGCTCCTCTGCCAGTGACGCACGCTCTGCCCGCCCGTTGACAATTGGTGTCCCTCAGACCCTCACCCCGAGGCCACCTCACCGATCCTATGTGGTGAGGATTCCCGAGTCTCCACTTCAATTCCCATATGTTTTAACGGCACCAGGAACATCTCTACCTGCAGGCAGAGGCCCCTGCACTCATCACACCCAGAAAACGACCCTCCTAGATGTCCTCCTCAAACCTATTCTCCTCCTTCAGTCCCCACCTGGTCAAAGGCCACACCATCCACCCGGGACTTCCCAGAGCCATGTCACACACCTTCTTCTCTCTCCCACCATACACATCTGATGCATCACCAAACCAGAAATCACTGTCGAGTGCATCCCTTCCTGTCTCCCCTGACTGCCGGCCCCTTCACACCACACCTCTCGCCGGCCGTGCCACCAGGGCACACTGGCTAACATACCAACAGTCATGGTGCTCTCCTCCTCGGCCCCTACAGAGCGAAGCCCACAGTCCTTCGTTTGGCACAGAAGAGCTCGTCAAACGTCCTCCAGCCGCCACTCCAGCTTCGTCTTGGCCTCCCCATGGCCCACTGCAAGTCCTCAGGTGCGCCCGCTTGACTGCTCACGGGCTTCTGCAGGGCCCTGTGCCTGCACGTGCGGCTTTCTTGGTCTCACTCTTGGTCCCGAGTGGATGCCTTTCCTTCCTGTGTCTGAAGAGCATCTGCTGGCCTCAAGATCCTGGTAGAAATTAACTCTACTCTCTCTCAAAACAACTACTTCACACCGACTTCAGCTGTACTCCTCTTAAAGAATTTACAATGCTGTATTTTACTGTTTGCTTGCGTATTTCCTGAACCGGACTCTCACTTCCTCCTGGGGTCCCAGTGCCGAGTCCAGACAGGTACTCAGTAAGAGCTGGTGAATGACTGACTGAATGGCTTCCAAGAGCTCACACTTAGAATTAGACACAGCAATACAAAAATAAATGTACGAGGACAAACACATAAAACTGAACACAACTTGGGCTTGTGTCCAAGAATATTTATCACGCTAACAGCTACACTGCCTGGTAGCAATGTGCTACAGAACACATTTCACTGTTTGTTACTGACAGTCTTAAGGCAAAAAGATGGCTGCAAAAGAATGTAGCAAAAAAATACACTGGAAATTAAGAGTGAGGGCAAAGACTATGGAGAGCATCAGCAGTACTGTCAAAAAAGAAGAACCAAGACACTCTAGACTACTGTTATTTTTCTTTTCTTCTCCCCAAAGCCCCCCGGTACACAGTCATGTATTTTTAGTTGTGGGTCCTTCTAACTGTGGCATGTGGGACGCCACCTCAGCATGGCCTGATGAGCATCTGCGCCCAGGATCCGAACCGGCGAAACCCTGGGCTGCCAAAGTGGAGCGCACGAACTTAACCACTTGGCCATGCGGCTGGCCCCACACTCTACACTTCTTAGTGAATAAACCAGCAATGAAATATTCTTGCCCTCCAAAATTGACAATGAGTTTGATAAAGCCTGTATACCTAACTATCAATTTATAGGAAATAAAAAGGACCAAGGAACACACTAAACCATAACAAATCAATCGGCAAACCCAGAACTGTGGGAGTCTCTCCTCGACAAATGACCCAGTTTCTTCAACAAATAAGCTGCAATGAAAAACAGAAAAGAAGAGCAGAAGAGAGGCAGAAATGCAGACAGAGGAAAACCCCAGAGATGAAAAGGCATCAACCATCTGTAAGACTGGACCGTATTTGGATCTTGACTCAAACTACCCAACAATGTAAATTAAGCAAAAACATTTTTTCCATTTATGAGACTACTGGAAATGTGAGCACTGGATAATTGGTAAGAAAAAATTCTATTTTAAAATGTGAAAACTGTATCACGCTAATGTTCCTTTTTTAAAGCCCTTTATCTTTTAGAGCTATATGCTGAAATATTTACAGATTAACGATACAATGCCTGGGCTTTACTTCAAAATAATATCGAGGTTGTGGGTGAGGGAAGAGAGTGTGGCTGTGGCAAGACTAGCCACGTAATGGCTGAATGATGGGTACACAGGCTCGGTACACTTCCGCCTACTTCTGTTTAAGTCTGAAAATTTCCACTTAAATGAAAATGGAGTTAACAGTATGAAAGATGAATTCAGGAATCCAGAGGCGAGGCTGAGGCTGCCGGGCAGACCCCAGCTTCCACCTGAACAAGAATTTCCTTATGGGTCCCCGTGCCTTCAATTCTCTCTCTCCCAAGAAAACCCATCAAGCGTAGACCATTTCATCTTTCACAGTTTCTTCACCTCCCCCCATTTTATCTTTAACATGTTTGCTGTACTGTTTAATCCTATCACTCAGATGTCTTAAAAAAAATCCCTCCATGATCTTAACCAAATCAACTCTGCCAGTTTGATTTTTCCCAGCTCCCCGAGGCAAAACCTATCCTGGTTGTGGACGCAGAGATCCTTTCTCGGTCTCATCTCTTGATCTGTCTGTCCCGTTCTCAGCTCCAGCTGCCCTCCTGGCCTGAACCTGACACGCGCACCCTCATCTCGGTTTGGCCTCTTCAAGGCCCAGTGTCCTATTGCCCTGATTCCAAGAACCCTTTCCAGACACAGATCTCTCCAAAGACCATAAACCTTTGAGTCAAACAGACCCAAGCTCAAACTCCATCTTCTGGACTGCTCACTATCTGCAGGACCCGGACCAAATTTTTCTGTGTTCAGTTTCCTAGTCTGGAAACCACACCGGACTACGCCACCCCGGGAAGGCGAGGGGAGCAGTGTGGCTCCTTCACTCCCAGTGCTTGTGTGTCACGGGCGCACGGTGCTCCAAGAGCAGGCGCTGAAGGGGTGTTTCACACATATCATGTTTAGTATCTGTTTAGGAGAGTGGTAAATCACTTTCATTCTTCTGAGTCCATATTGATACTTTTCCCCGCATCTTCCTTTACCCTTGCTCCAAAAATCTTTTATATTAGATTTAAAAAACCACATGACTCAAGCTCGGCTGGTTTTTTCTGCTACTGATTCCATGGGAAGACTCTGAGCTTATATTAAAGCCATATTCCCTCTAAGACACTAGATACACTGATGAGTCCAAAGGTTAGATTCAGAGTATTGTTTATTTTCTATCAATTCAAAGGAATAATTATTTCCATATTTTTAAAAACCACTCTAGAAAAAGGACAGGCCTGTACAAGCTACTTATGATATTTTCTTACAGATGAGTCTCATTAATATTGATAGCAGATCCCTCATTACAGTCGTAGCCGGCCACCGACACGAACGTCACTATGGCACAGGACTTTCCAGAAAACCTGGGGCTGCAGCAGCCCTCTCGTCTGCAGTAAAGATGAACCCAGAGAGGCCTGGAGAACAGACAGGACCGCCCAGAGCAGCCAGGCCCTGGCATTCAAGACGTAAAACAAGCTTTTCGTTTTCTTTCAGTTTTCACAAGAACTTCTTCCTAAGCTAACAGGGGGCCCAGAGCGAGAAGGGAAGCCACATGGCTGCCTAAAGTCACATTTCCTAAAATACCAAAGAGAAATACGAAGATGCTCAAGACCTAAGGACGAAAGTAAGGAAGATTTCTAATAGATTAATTTATTTTAATAAACTCACAAAGCTAAATGAGCCACAGTTAATGTTCAGCGATGCTTTTTATAGGGAAAAATAGTGTCTGTAACCATAATAATAATATATACACATAAATATATGTGCACACACACAGCAGAAAAGAATCTCAGCCCTATACCCTATTACCTGAAGAATTACTTCCTCATCCGTAAAATCGAGATACAGGAACTTGCCTCTAAAAGCCGTATTAATGATTACAGGAGATTAAAGGAAAGCTGTATTAATGATTAAACGTATAAATGATTAAAGGAACTACCTTTAAGCAATCAGCACTGTGCCTGGCACATTTAAGCACTCAATAAATGTCAGGTATTGTTATTTATATTCCTTAAAACCATATTTAAGAATGAGAATCAAAATTTTCATTGAACCACTGGGAGTTTAACCTGTGGCCGTGATGCTGATGCTGGTGTGATGACGACAGAAGCAGCTAACAGTTAGACAGCCAGGCACACTTCCAAGTGCTTTACTCACTGAACACACTCTTGGTCTCGACATCAACCCCACGAAAGAAGCATCATTTTACAGATGAAGACACTGAGGCACAGAGGTTGGGAAGCTGCCCAAGGTCACTCAGTGGGCAAGTGGTGGAGGTGGGGTGGGAATCAATACCTTCTTTCTGCAGAGTCTATGCATTTAACTACCCTCCCACTCGCCTCCCACTGGACAAGGACTAGTTTCTGGACTTGATCCCATAGCTGATGAATCTCCACCCAAAGCCAGGGTCCAGGAATCTAAATTTTTAAAGAAATTCTTAGACTTGCTCATAACGTTTGAGAATCATTGACTAAAGATAGTGTAGTATTTTCACGAAAGTTTGCTAATGAAGAGACTGCTACAACATAGGGTTTTAGATATTTTGCCATTCCCTGGTATCTATAGAATGAAATTTTGCTGTATCATTAAACAAGGGCAACTTCACCAGGCCTTCATGGTGGTACAATTGGTAGACATGAGCCTACCCAGCTCTGAGCTAGCCGACTGAGGTCAGGAATGGCCCTATTTGTCTTACTGTGGTTACAGCAACAGCTCAAAAAGGTTATCATCCGCTCTGAAATGATGTGACACTGGCACTGCCATCTCACGTCCTCTGAGGGCTGACTCATTCTGCCCGAAGCCAAAGCCCTTCCTCCCCGGACCAGGGAGATGACCACTCCAGGGGCGCAAGCCAGAGACCTAGAGGAAACTGACTATCATCTCTCTCTACCACTCTGGGACTGTAACTCATATTTAGGGTTGAATTCTTAACCTAGAGTGAAAGAGATTTGAAAACTCCCCTGACATGAAAGCACATTTTGCATGATGCATATATTTTTCTAGGAAGAGGATCCCCAGCTTTCACCAGATTCTCAAGGACCCCCAAAAAGCTAAAGGGTGAGAACAGGGATAATGATATCAAAATTGGGATTCACTAGAACCAAGAACTTTATAACTTCAGAGATTTTAAAACCAGATTAGCTACAAATAACTGCATCCAACATTATAATCTTTATCCAAATAACTACAATAAAATATAAAGAATTTCCAAATACAGTTAGTGTTCAAATTATATATGCAACAAAAACTCAGGTTGCCTAAGTAACTCTAGTCTAAAAAGTTACCTATACAGGACATCTTGCGTTATTATACACACACTTTAATTAAAGGAACAGCATGAGGGATGCAAGTGGCAGGACAACAACCTGCTGAAATAGAATTTGAGAAACCCATATGCTGTATACTCAGGCAGGGAGTTTGTTTTTGCCAAAGAGAGTGAAGTAAGGTACCAGAAAGATCCTCTCTCCAGCCTGTCTTGCCAGCTCACCCCTACAGCTGTACAGGGAACCACTCTTAAAAAGTTATCTGGGGGCAGGCTGGGTGGCACAGCAGTTGAGTTTGCGCGCTCCACTTCAGTAGCCTGGGGTTCGCAGGTTCAGGTCCCAGGCGCAGACCTACACACTGCTCATCAAGCCACGCTGGGGCAGCACCCCATATACAAAACAGATGTTAGCTCAGTGACAATCTTCCTCACAAAAAAGAAAAGTTGTTTGATTTCTCCATGCAATGCCTTTGGAGTGAAAGCTAAAAGAACTGAAGGAAAAAAAGGAAGAAGGATAGGGGAAAAAAAAAAGTAACAGAAAAAATATAATAAAAGAAGACAATAAAAGATGGTCAGCCACAGGGAATTTCGTTGTTGTTTTACACTGTACCAACAATGCCTCCAGGATGCAGAAGCAAAAAGATTCTGTTGAATTTTTTTTTACCATGAGCATATATTCCTTTTATAACTTTTTTAAAAAATGTTAAACAGATCATTTTATCTATGAAATTAATTCTCTCTCTCCCCATTCCAGTTTTCATTTTCAGAGTACAGACTAGGAGAAACAAAGATTCTTAAAGGAAGCTAGCATCCAATTACCATCATCTTTCCCAATCTTCAATTGGAGTACACAGGCTATAGACACTCCTTCTGTACGAAATAACAGAAAATTTGAATTTTCCAGAGGCTCCCTTACAGTTTTTAAAAAAAATATACTCCAGTTAAGTGTTGCTATGACTACAGGAAAATTTTACCTTTAAAGAGTCAATTAAATTTCTATTCGGAAGAAAGAAAAGAAAAAGAAAAAGAAGACTTCAGAAATTTGAGGGTGACTGTCAATTACATGGGGATTAAAGTAAAATTTACTTATTAAAGTAAAACACTTCTTTAGCCATTTTACGTTAAAATAAACACCTCAAATTTTCCAAGGACATTCCGAGGATAATCCTCATTGCTTTCCTGTGGGGAAGTGAAGCTTGAGAACCACTGCTCTAAAGCAGGGATGCGCCGAACACTTGACAACTGGTGAAACAGTGGGGTCCAGGGTCCTGGAGTGCCCCTGCTGCGCAGGACATTAACCGCTTAGCTGTAGAATCCTTGGCTCCCAGAGACAGAGGGAGTGCCCTCAGTATAGGCTGGGCCAGGAGCAAGGCAAACAAGTCCGAATTAGGAGGAGGGTTTACAAAGTGGTTCTCCAAGGGCGTCCCCGGGCCAGCAGCAACAACAGCCTCTAGGAGCTTGTTAGAAATGAAAATTACCAAGCCAAACTACAGACCAGAAACTCCGGGAGTAGGGTTCAACAATCTGGGTTAAAACAAGTCTTTCTTGTGCTTCTAATGCACGCTAAAGTTTGAAAAACACTGGGTTACCAAGTGGAAGGGCCCATACCAGTGGCCTTAGAGCCTGAATATCAGCCTAACTCCAGAGCAAAACACATCGCAGTAATAAGGAAGACAGTAAGTAGTCCCTTTAGATTAAAACAGAGTTGGGGTCGAACTGAAGCCCCGCCACATTGAGGCACGACTCGCTGTATGAGCTCTCAGGGTGATCAACAGTACGTGAGAGAATACCCAGGGGCCAGGCTAGAGCAAGACTGGAAAGCACTGGTTAGCGTTTCCGCACTCCAGCAGCTCTCCAACGTTGGAACAAAACAGACTTGCCCGTAGAATTAAATGCAGATTCCCAGGTTCCCCGAAGGAGAACACTTTTGGAGGAAGAAAGCTTGAGCAAACAGCCCCGGAGATTCCGATGTAGATAACCTCCCTGTTTTTCTTTTTAGGAAAGCACAGCTGTGCACCTGCCCAGGGGCCCCGCCCTATCCCACTTCTCCATCTCTAGCTTTTCGCCTCCCAAGGAGGCATGGAGATGTGAATCCACTCCTCTCCCCAAAAGCCTGGCACTTTGAGGAAAATCGGTCAGTGAACTGGGGCTGGATCTGCGATACTTCTGGAAGAAAAAGGTGGTTGCTGCCATACTAGCGAATTCTAACAGTAACCCTATGTTTCAAACATCTGCAGATAATCTTCTTCTGGAACACAATCTATAGAGAGCTTGGTACTCTAAACGCTTTCAAACTCAAACAAATTGATGAAGAATTTTAATGTTATATATGTTAGGCTTTACTTTATTTTCCATACTTTTAACAAACTGAAATGAGCATTTAGAGACAAATGAAGACAGCTGAGAATGGCAAAATAACAATCCAGGAAAAAAAATTCCCCCAGTCTCTCTTGTGTCAGAATTTAATCATCTAGGAAAGAGGATTGTATGAATAACCATGAGCTTCGATGATACTTTCAACTGCAAAACCTACTCCAGCCTCAATGTCATCCCTCAATACCAGTAGGGGAGGGGTCATCAGAGAGGAGAGGAAGTTGAAGGGAACAAAGAGAACCAGACTCAGGCGGGAGGGCAGTTCCACACACTCTCCCATCTATGAAGGGAGAGGCTCCCTCCTCCGCCAGCTGAGTCCGGGCCACCAGGACGAAGAGCTAGAGAAGAGGTCCCAGGTGCACTAAGTGTCAGGGCATCTGGTTCAATCCCATAGCTCCATCTCTGTTAGAGATGGTGATGAAGAGAGAAGGAAGAAGAAAGGAGGGAGAGAAAAAGAACTTGAGAAGCTCATCTACTATTACAGCTGTGTTAGAAACACAGTCAATAACATAGTCAATAACATTGTAATAACTTTGTGTGGTGACAGATGGTTACTAGACTTAGCGTGGGTGGTGATCATTTCATAATGTATATAAATGTCAAATCACTCTGTTGTACACCTGAAACTAATATAACATTGTATGTCAACTATACTTCAATAAAAAATAAATAATAAATAAATAAAAGCAAGGGCCCAGGCAGATACAGTCGCAACCGACTATAGGATCACCCTGATTTCTATAGCAATTAAAAATAACAAGACACTTAGGTCAAATGACACTACCATTCTCAAAATGTTTTTCTTCATTCTTCAGTAGTTTTTTCTATTTACTGAAGAAGCTTACAGGAATAAGAAGAACCAAAAACCACAAACACACACACAAAACTGACCATCCTATATGAACCGAAACTGTTAAGGCAGCAAGTTATATCTATATTCAGAATTAGTGCTGAGCTTTTCATATACTGCTCTGTCTCCCAAGGGAGGAAAAAGTAGCAGAGGGAGGAAAGTCGCCGCTTTCTCATTCCCATCCGCCTAACCTCTGGCCACCCCAGCCAAGAGCCGCCAGCTGTGCAGGCTGCTGGCACCAGCAGAGCCTAGCACCACCTCTCAGCTCCCAGGAGTGGCTCCAACCTGAGTCTAGAAGCAGTTAAGTGATTACCCAAATCAACAATGAGAAATCAGTCTAGGGTAGGAGTGGGCCCTGCTCAGACCTGAAAGTAACTTAAGAGTTTTCTCCTTAGATACTCACAAGCTCTTTAAACTTAAAAGGAAATTCCCCCTAGCAATGGTTCAAAGCCCCCGGCAAGCGCAAATAGGGTAGGCAAGAAGAAAGGGGGAGGTTCAAAATTCAAACAGAACCAGGGCTTCCCTGGTAACCTCCTTGGAAACAAAGAAGAATTTTTATCAACCTACATTCCAAGAGTTTTTATTATCAAGTTAATTAATAGACTCCTGTGTTAATACCTAAATGCTAAGCAATTAATGGCAACAAACTATAAATGTCCTTGTCTTTGCTCTTATAACAAAATCTTATAAAACAAACGATCTGAGCCCTTCAGGGATTTAACACAGGCCTTGCATGGTTAATTTTCCCCAAAAGCTGCAGAATAAGGAGCGGCTGATAAACATCCTATCACACAAATAATAAGAAACACAGAGTAGAATAAATAATTAAAGGACAACAGCAATAAAGAAATGTTTATGCCACAATGGATCACTGCCAATATGCATAATGCACCTTCTGACCTCCTTCAGTGACTTATTTGATTGGCAAGTCATTAATTCTAAAGTATTTCACCCTCATCTTCCAATGCTATCTCCCTTTTCAAAACGATGCCCATTTGCCAGATAGTTTCAGTTTACCGCATCTCCTTTTGAAAAATGCAGACCACAAAGACGTCTAAACAGAGTGGTATTTTAGAAAACATAGTTTAAATTCTTGTGTCTACTGACTCATATATAAGTAGACTTAGGCTTCCACTTGGTTCAACTATTGAGTTGCCACTGTCACAAGTGATCTACAGAGCTGGTACTATTTTCTGCTTAAAAAAAATTACTGAGGAGCCAGCCCAACGGCATCGTGGTTAAGTTCACGCACTCCGCTTCAGCAGCCCAGGGTTTGCGGATTCAGATTCCAAGTGTGGACCTACACACCACTCATCAGCCATGCTGTGGCGGCATCCCACATACGAAATAGAGGAAGACTGGCACAGATGTTAGCTCAGGGACAATCTTCCTCACCAAAATAATAAATAACTAAATTAATTCATTAAATTAAAAAATACTGAATAAGAACCTTTTATTTCATTTTTAATCATCGAGGAAAAGCAATGTAAGTCACCAGTTCCAAGCATAATTAATGTTTCCTCTAAACGACCTTGACTATTTAACCAATCTTAGAGTCTAGATTGGCTAAATGTAGATTCTAAGTATCTAGATTATCACTCTAGAGCATCATTCAATCTAGAGTATCATTCAGGGTTGGGCATGACCTCTATTCTTGCTAACAAAGAACTGGTCCTACCCCAAGACCATTTCTTCTTCTCTCATCAGCAAACTGTTACTCATTCTTCAAGACCTTCTCTGAGACACTTTTCCCAACATCGAGTCATAGCTCAGAAACACAGCTCTCTCCCACCGTACTGTCATTATCTGCCCATGCCGACCCTTCTATTCGACAGGGAGCACCTGCAGGTCAGGCACAAGGTCTAGTAATCACTGGATTCCCGGCATGTGAAGCATTCACAAGAACAGAGGTTCGACAAACGGTTTATGTTTTGCTTTTCCTAACAGTTCTTTCTTCTACAATTTTTCCAATAAACCTGAAGTTAAAAAAAGTATTAAAAAGGTAAAGTTCTACCCTGAGAAGTATGCATTCATAATACCCAACATTTCTCTCAAGAATCTGAGACAAATCTATCAGCTAGAAGAAAAACTATAACTAAAAAGGCAAAGTTTGAAATT
Organism: Equus caballus; assembly: GCF_041296265.1. Lineage (NCBI taxonomy): Eukaryota > Metazoa > Chordata > Mammalia > Perissodactyla > Equidae > Equus > Equus caballus. The sequence goes on from NC_091714.1 coordinate 11,061,914, forward strand.
CTCTTGCCGATTTACACCAGGGTTTTTAAAAAGATCCACCTTGATACAGCCTCTTTCAGTAAACTGGGACTTACTTGAACGGAGTTTCCTCCTACAAATCTTCTCTAAGGACAGAAAGATTTTTCTGGCTATGAAAACACCGTGTAATTTAAAGCCATGAAAACAGAGAGAGGGCTCTGCAAGGCTGCCAACTGTCACAGTCCTGGAAGTGGAGCTGGACCAGCAGAAGACCACTGCTCAAAGGAAAGGGTAGACAGACAGTCTGGTTTCCCTTCAGGTCACCTGATTCCTGGCACACTGCCCCTGACACCTAACAGCTGCATCCGTTAGGAGGCAGTGGGTGGAAGGTCAGGAAGAAACGTGCCACAAGAGCAAACAGGATCTCTTCCCCAGCATCTCACGAGAGTGGATCTGAAGCGGAACAGGAATTAGAGGTAAAAGGAAAAAGATTATGAGTTTACAGGTGCAAAGAGGAGAGAGGAAGGTAACAAGAGTTTGCTAAGAGGGGGACAGTGAGCCAGGAAACAAACTGCGCCTAATATTTTATGATCCAAAAATGACGAAATGGAAGGCAAGTGGAAACTTTAAAACACAACAACAAAAAAATAAAAACTTATGGCATTAAAGGACATTTACCATACAAAAATATTAAATCTTGAGTAAAGCAGTTGGAGGAAGTAAGCTAGGATGTAAAAACACTTTATAATGGAAGCAACTTCTTCCAATAGCTATTCAGTTTTTTTCCTTGAGGAAGATTGGCCCTGAGCTAACATTTGCTGCCTATCTTCCACTACTTTATATGTAGGATGCTGCCAAAGCATGGCTGATGAGTGTTGTGTAGGTCTGTGCCCAGGAACCAAACCTGGGCCACCGAAGTGGAGCATGTGAACTTAACCACTAGGCCATGGGGCTGGCCCCTATTCATTTTTTTTTAAACTCTAAAAATGAGTACATTTTTAAAGAAGACAATGTGAGCATATTGAGTAGAGACGTTTGGTGAATAGACAGAGTGCTCACGGCTGTGCTGGTTGCTCTGGGTCTACCACAGGAAGGACCCAGGCCTAGCCCACACGGCAGTTCCACTGCTGCCCCCAAATGAGCAGCAGACGAGAGAAATAAATGGTAACAAAAGCAAACAAGAAGAACTTGTCATATTTAAGGAGCTTCTGAGTCAACGGTAAATCACAAAATTATGAATGCCCAACTGTGCACTTCCTCCCGATGAAATCAAATTTCTATTATCTATTCAAACTATGACCACGGTAACACATTAAGCAGATTCCACATCTAATTCAAAGTTCTGTGAGGTCTCTTTAGCACTACTGGGACTCAAAAAGCAACTATGTAGAATCCTTACTGGAAATCAAATAAACTAAGAACCACTGGAAAGCAAATATTACAATATGTGTCAGTGAGGTGGTGGGGGGACCATTGTGAAAACCTTCCGGAGAACAATTTGGTAAAATGCATGAAGTCTTTAAAATGCGCCTGTTCCTTCACCCAGGAATTCCATTTTGGGAGTTGATGGGAGGTGAAGATTTGTGCGTGTGGCCACACGCACACCTGTGCACAGACAGCCCGAGAGTCGGGTACAGAAATGTTCAACAAAGCACATCTGCAGTAACAAAAGAAATTACAGAATCTGAATACCCGGCAGTAAATGTCTACCTTCTTCAACACTGTAAAGTCTGCTGATTATGTACTCGCAAATAAAAAAGACTTTTGAATAATTAAGTCAACAACAATATTCAACATATTTACTGTGTTTCTACCTTGTGCCAGGCACTGACCTAGGACCTGGGGACACAGTGATGACAAAACAAAGTCCTTCCTCTCATAAAGGTTATATTCTAATGGGGGAGCCACAGACAATAAAAAACAAAACAGGAGGGGCCGGCCAGGTGGCGCAGTGGGTAAGTTCGCACGTTCCGCGTTGGTAGCCAGGGATTTGCCGGTTCGGATCCTGGGTACAGACGTGACACTGCTTGGCAAGCCATGCTGTGGTAGGCATCCCAAATACAAAGTAGAGGAAGATGGGCACGGATGTTAGCTCAGGGCTGATCTTCCTCAAAAAAAAAAAAAAAAACCAAACAGGATGTGCTAGGTCCCACAGTGATGGGCTACGGACCAAACGAAAGCACAGTAAAGGGCAAAGTGACACAGGGAGGAGGGGCTGCCACGCTTCACACAGTGGTCGGGGGAGGCTTGCCTGATGAGGCGTCATTTGAGTAAAGACCTCAAGGAAGTCAGTCTTCCTTGGAAGACTTCCAAGGAAAAGGCCTGCCGATATCTGGGAGAAGAGCATTGCAGGCAGGAGAACAGTAAGCACAAGTGCCTTGAGATGAGCACATAATGTCTGAGAAACTTCCAGAAAGCGAGTGTGAAAGAAGAGAGGAGGGAGGGGGCAGCTAGAGCATGCGGCCACTGTAAAGCATCTGGCTGTGGGATGTGTGCGCGAAAGATGGGTACCAGTCAGGAGCTACTGGAACAGGTCAAGCACGAGACCACGATGCCTTGGCCCAAGGTGGTGATAATAGAAGTAGTGAGATGTATCAGATTCTGAATAGATTCTGGAGGTGGAATGGGTTTGAAAGTAAAAAAAGTCAAGGAAGACTTCAAAGTTTCTGACCAAAATCTCAGGAAGATTTCTTGAGATGGAGGAAAATACAGAAGAGAGGTTTGTCGGGGAAGGAGTGAGGGTCTCGAGCTTTGCTCTGGATATGCTGAGTTTCAGAAGCCTGTTAAGATGCTCATTTAGAGATGCTGCAAAGGAGCTGGGTGTACAGAGTTACAGATGGAGGAGAGAGGACCAAGCTGCAGAAATACGGTTGGAAGTCATGAGCCTGCAGATGATATTCACAGCCAGGAGATCGAATGAGATCACACAGGTAAGGTGTAAGGAGTGTAATGCAAAAGAGAAGAGGCTCGAACACCGAGCCCTGACCCCAGACCAATACATAAAGGTCACAGAGACAAACAAAGAAAAAACCAGCAAAGGAGAGCAAGGAGTGGCCAGTAAGGCAGAAAGCAAGGCCAGAGAGAGCGGTGCCCCAGGAAATAAGCAAGAAAGTTGCTGGAGGGGGACAGACCCCATCAGCAGCACCAAGGGCTCCCAACGGGGGAAACATGGAAGGAATGACAACTGCCCGCTGCACCGAGTAACAGGGAGAACATCAGTGGCTCTGAGAACAGCTGTGTCCGTACAGTGGTCAAAATAAAAGCCTACAGGAATAAATTCGAGGGACAACAGTAAATGGAGACTTTGACTAAAGAGAAAAACAGGCTGCTGGTTTTGGTCAAGAAAGTGTTTTTCTGTCTTGTATTTTTAAGTAGGAAAAGTGAAAGCATGTCTAAATTCTAATGGGAATGATAGAAAGGGAAATTGATGATGGAGTTACCAGAGGGACAAAGGAAAGCTATGGACTTGTGGGGAGGCAACACATTATACGGGAACAGGAGATTTCCACAGCGTCTACCAAGAGAAGGCAGGGAACACGCGCAGACACACGTCGGTATGTATAAGTTCTCCTGGTGGCTTGTATTTCTTCAATCGAATAGGAAGCAACATCACCAGCTGAGAGTGGAGAGTGCGGGGTCTGAAGGCAGAGGGGAGTATGAAACAGCCCTAGGGAAAGTGGGATTAACGTGGCAAGGACCACCTGACCTTAGTGGTCACGAACTTAAAGGAAAAACAGGGTCTTCCTCCCTCCTTCCCCAGCCCGCTCCTCTGGAGTCGGTGGGGTGATGGATGTCATCAAGGTTGCTGAGGCTTATCAGACTGGGAGGGGAGGAGGAGGCACAGGCACCTAAGAGTACATGCTACAGAGTACAGCGACGGTTGGGACTTTGAGATGGGTAAGGAGGAAAGGGACGACACGGGGGTGGGAGAAACAGCAAAATCGAGAGAAGATGAGTTGACTGTGTGTTTCACTGAGTCCAAAGAATCCAGCCAGCATTTTAGATTATGTCAATCCACAGAAACAGTCAGAGTCTCTGATCGGCTGGACTGCTGATCCCTTATGTTTTATAATTAATGTGCCATCCTTTACAAAGTATTTTAAAATATTACACACATTACATGTTTACTGTAGATAATTCAGAAAACGCAGATAAGTTTTACAGATAGCATTCTTACTGATTTTTACTGTGTGTGTGTACTTTATTTACAAATTTAGGATATCTCGACATTTTGGGGTAACTTGCCTTTTCTGTTAACTCTGTAAGCGTGTTATGAAAAATGTTCTATATTTTCACTTTATATAATTATCACTTTATGGTCATAAATCCCATGGACTCAAAGCTTGCTCGCGATTTTGAGTTGTTCACATGACATATCTGTATCCCTCTCGTTTGCACCAGTGGAGAGCACGGTTACAGACACAGGTGCAAGCCTCTGACTATTTCACAAGTCCTCTAACGTAGACATGTCTGAGCGTTCACTTAGGAAAAAACACAATACGTTACTATAAACTACTCTCTCCTTTCCATTACACTAAACGGCACTGTACTGGTGTTTGAAATTTTGTATACAGGTAACCCACACTATGTATCAATTTTGTTTCAGAAAAAATAAGGAAGCCTGTAAGTTACGTGCATTGACAAGATTTCAAGGGGCAGTGAGTTGTCACAGGATAAGGAAATGCAATGAGACTCAGCGAGCGTAGGGTAGGAATGCTAGACCGTCATACAGTGTATGAGAATCTGGTCCAACAGGAACTCATAACACGTCTCACTCTACTTTCAAAAGTCCGAACATTCATTTAAATTTAAGAACAAACAACACAAAAAGCTAATTTGTCTACGCCTACAACCCAACTCTATTTTGCATATAAGAACCAAGTATTCTTAAAATAATTTTATTTTATACTGAATTTTCCAGGCATAAAACTACTATGCATATTGAGGGAAGACTATACTTGGTCTTGTTCAGACTTTGTTCAAGAGCTGCTCACCATCTTCAAAGATGACATCACCACTGACGACCCTGCTTAACCCAGGCCTCGTGCATCAGTCTCATCTTCTAGCTCTCAGGTTCACAGTGATCCACACATACGCACGCAAGCATCGATTTCACAGTCTTCTAACGCAGTCATGCCTGAGCATTTAACTCACATATGATATTTATTGTATACTAATTTCCTTTCACTTTCCCACATACAGTCTGCATTACTCTGACGTGCTTGAAATTGTGTGTAGGTAACTTCTATTACCTATGAGTTTTGTGGAGGTAATACATTGTCTACGAATTTCATTTCAAAAGAATAAAGGAGGCATGAGACAAGTCTCATTAGCAAATGGGAATATGTTGTCTGTATGTTCTAAGTGATCTATTATATCACATTTACATAGTTTTAAACTGTGCAAAAGATTTCAAATAAACAACTAGAAAATATAAAAGAGTTCCAGTTCCCGCAGTATGGGAGACTAGATGCTCTAAATGCCCACTGATCGAAATATCTGGATTTTTATTGAAAATACTGCATAAAATGCCTTTTAAGAGAGACCACAGACTTGCCATGAATGTGAGTGAGACCAAGAACACACAGAAAGTAAAGCAAAAACATGGAAAGGGAGAACAATTGGAGCTGACTTTTGCTACAGATTTCAACTTTCCACTTGAGAACGAGACAAGGAACAGGGAAGAAGAGAAGAAGTCTATGGCCTGACAAAAGGGAGTAAGTATGAGACAATACCTCTCCAATAAATAAGGGACTAAGAAGGGCCATACCCATCATTTAAGGGCATGAAAACCCACGAATTAGAGACGAGAAATACCTGTCGTGAACTTGACACTCAGGGGTAGGAGGAATTAAAGAACGGCTCCTTTGAGAATTAGCAACCACAGGCTAACCATCACCAGGGCTTCTGGTCAAAATTAACTGAATGGTGTGGTCTGCAAAACCTCAAAAAGAGAATTCCATTTAAAGTGGTCCCCAAGGCTATCACTACCTGAACCCACTGATCAATCTTAACCTCACTATTGTGGGACAACGAAACAGGATGTTCATCCTGATGTAATACTCTCAGAGCATCACCTGTGAAGTGTTCCCACTATGTCTGTCAGGAATGACGTGTCACAAACCACCCCAAACTTAGTGGCCTCAAGTCACCAGCATGTGTTATGCTCACAGATTCTGTGGATGAGGAATTTGGACCGAGCACAAAGGGGAAGGCTTGTCTTCATCACGATGACTCCGCAGCCTCGGCTGGAAGACAGCCAGCTGATGGTCACCCGACAGCCTGGGCTAAAGCCATTCGGAGGCTTCTTCACTCAAAGGGGGGATCACAGACCCCTCCACTGGACAGGAACAGGGCCCGAAATGTTGGGGACATGATGTACAACAACCACAAACAAAAATGTTTCCCTTCAAGCCTTCGGATGTAGCATGCAATTTACAAGAAATAGAGGGGCTGGATCAACAAGTTAAGCCACATTAAGAGAGAACAATCAGACAAAGCCACTTCACACGACAACTGACTCAGTTCTTTCACCATGCCAAAGAAATGAACCGGAAGAGGGCCAGAGAGAACTGCTCCAGACAAAAAGTCTCAGGAACCAAACTAGTGTATTAACCTTGTCTGAATTTTGCTTGAAACAAACTGACTATAACAGCATTCTGAGGACGCTGGGGACACCTGAATGGGGCCAGGGTAGTAAATGAGATCAATTATGGCGACATGTGAGTGTTCATTATACCATTCTGTTTATCAGCATATTAAGAATTTTTTGGTAATAAAACTTTACAAAATAGAACACAAAAGAGGACTGTGCCCACAGGCAACTGGCAAAAGCACACACCAATCCTGCTGAGGGAACAGAACATAGACCCAGGCCTCGATAAAGCTGTCTCCAAAAACAGAGAATGAAGGTACGAAAGAAAATTCTTAGAACTAAAACAGAACGAAAATAATGCACATCAAAATTTGAGAGATTCAGCCAAAGCTGTACTTAAGAGGAAATGTTTTAGTCTTACATTTGGCTTCCTCAGACAAAAATGTTTCAAATAAGCTAAGCATTCCCTTAATTACTAAATAAACATCAATAAAATAGAAAGCAAGACATAACGTAAACACAGAATTCAAGTAAACTTTTAAAAAAGAACATGTAATAGAGAAGACAACAACCAAAGTTGCCATGGAAAGGCGAATCACTGGCAAGATTAACCAAGAACAAAAGAAAGAAGGAAGAACTTTATGAATTAAAATGCCTTTAAGGGGCTGGCCCAGTGGCGCAGCAGTTAAGTGCACATGTTTGGCTTCGGCAGCCTGGGGTTCACCAGTTTGGATCCCGGGTGAGGACATGGCGCCGCTTGGCAAGCCATGCTGTGGTAGGCATCCCACATGGAAAGTAGAGGAAGATGGGCATGGAGGTTAGCTCAGGGCCAGTCTTCCTCAGCAAAAAGAGGAGGATTGGCAACAAATGTTAGCTCAGGGCTAATCTTCCTCAAAAAACAAAAAAGTCTTTAACTCTGCATGCTATAGAAACTAAAGTAATAAAAACTATTATGAACAACTTTATGTCAATAAACTTGAAAAACTGGATGAAATGGATAAATTCCTAATATAAAGGAATATATATAAGCAAAAAGCTGACTCAAGAAGAAATTGATAACTTGAATAAGCCTATATTCACAAAAGAAATAAGATCAAAAGTAAAAAATCAGGAATGGGACAAAATTTAAAAATCAAGGGCTGGGGCCGGCCCTGTGGCCGAGTGGTTAAGTTCACGCACTCTGTTTCGGTGGCCCATGGTTTCGCTGGTTCGAATCCTGGGCACGGACATGGCACCGCTCATTTAAGCCATGCTGAGGTGGCATCCCACATGCCACAACTAGAAGGACCCACAACTAAAAATACACAACTATGTACTGGGGGGCTTTGTGGAGAAAAAGGAAAAATAAAATCTTTAAAAAAAAAACAAGGGCTACACAATCCTTTATGGCTTTCCAGACACTTCTACCCAACATTCAAGAACGGATCATTCCAAATTTTAACATAAAGTAAAATTAAATTTAAATTTAATTTTAAATTTAAAAAGGGACTGTTCTCTGGTTCATTTTGCAAAACCCCATAATGCAGATACGAAACCTCACAAGGACAATTACACCTCAATCTCATTCACGAACACTGATTCAAGAAACCTAAATAAACGTCCAGCAAACTGAATTCAATGATGTATAAAAACATAATACACCACGAGGCTGGGTTTACCCCAAATGCATGTTTGGTTTAATACTTTAAAAAAAAACAACACAAATAATACACCCCAATAACAGATTAAAAGAGAAAAACAAAGCAATCCTCTCAATAGCTACAAAAAGACACCTAAGATAAAATCCAGCATCCAGTCACGCTGAAATCTCTCAGCAAACTTTAAAAGGAAGGGAACTATCTTGGGGAATAGTGGGCGGCTACAGAAAAAAAAAAAGGAGCAAACATCATATTTAATGATGAAACGATGAAAGCCTTCTTCGAAGTCAGAGATAATATAAAAATGGACAGTCCGTTCAAACAACGCACTGGAGAAGCTCGTCTTCAGAAAGACAAAAAAGGGGAAGGGGTTGATTTTTTAACTTTTTAAATTTTATTTATTTATTTATTTTTGAGGAAGATTAGCCCTGAACTAACATCTGCCGCCAATCCTCCTCTTTTTGCTGAGGAAGACTGGCCCTGAGCTAACATCCGTGCCCATCTTCCTCTACTTTATATGTGGGATGCCTGCCACAGCATGGCTTGATGAGTGGTGCCATGTCCACACCCGGGATCCGAACCGGCGAACCCCAGGCCGCCAAAGCGGAACAGGCGAACTTAATCGCTGCACCACCAGGCTGGTCCCAGGGCATGCTTTTTTTAAAAATCAATTTTTTAAAAAAAATTGAGAAAACCTAAGAGAATCTACAAATGATCAGAGTTAGTAGAATTAACAAGAACTTAAAGGGTTACCGGACATAAAAGTTTAATATATAAAGTTCATTATATTTTGTATATACCAGTACCAATGAGAAAATACAATTTTCTAAAAGGATACAATTTACAACAGCAACAAAAATATAAGGTATACAGGAATAATTCTAAGGAAAACATATGACAGCTTTGTTGAAGTATGTTTTAAAGAAACTAAAAACTACCTAAACCAGTGAAGAAAGAGAGAGAAGTGACCCCAGCAGAGGGGGGACGGTGGAGCAGGAATGTGGACAAAAGGGAAGCCGGCCATGAGGACAAGCTGACGGAAGCATCCCCACCGCACAGAACTGGGCTGACAGCAGATTTGGACCAGGTCACTTTCTGACCACCAAGGGGGTAAACACCCGCGTCTTCTAACTGACACTTTCTCTCGGAGGCTGGTGCTTCCTGGCCAGTGATGACCCGGCCCCACTTCAGTCCTCCTGCCTCATGGATAAAAATGGAGACACCTAGTCACCAAACGCCCCCAGCTTCTTGAGAGTAGCCAACCCAGGAGTGACCCCCACTTCCTGATCCCTCTTAGAACCATCCAGCACACAGCACACCCTGGACACCCCCTCGACCCCCACATCTTTTCACGATGCTCCTGAGGCGACTTGGGTGAATTCTTCCTGACCTGCAGGAGCCCAAGCTGAACAAACCCAACTTGTCTCGGGACAAGTGTGCTCCTGGTCTGGGGTCAGTGGGCTTCAACAAGGCAAAAGTTGTTCACATGAGGCACTTCTTTTTGTTTTACCATTATTCTTTTATAAGTATCATCTGTTTCACTGAAAATTAAATATATATAACAAGGGGCCGGCCCAGTGGCACAGCGGTTAAGTGCACATGTTCCGCTTCGGCAACCTGGGGTTCGCCGGTTCGGACCCCAGCTGCAGACATGGCACCATTTGGCAAACCATGCTATGGTTGGCATCCCATGTATAAAGTAGAGGAAGATGGATACGCATGTTTGCTCAGGGCCAGTCTTCCTCAGCAAAAAAAAACAGGAGGATTGGCAGCAGATGTTAGCTCAGGACTAATCTTCCTCAAACAACAACAAAAAAATACATATATATAACAACAAAAGATCCCATTATAACAACAAAAAAGACAGCATTCTTTTAAAAAAGCATGGTAAGAAATGAAGTTCATTAAAAAAAACAAGCAAACTCCAACAGCTAAGAAAACTCTAAAAAAGAAGAATTAAGATATACCAATCCTACCAAATACGAAAAAATAAAAACACCCTAGTACTGGTGCATTAGTAGAAGGACCAATGGAAAAGAATGAAAAATCCCAGAATAACCTCAAAATACTGTACCTAAGGGAATTCAGAAACAATAAAAGCGACATCTCAAATCAATTGGGGATAGATAACTGTAATGGTTAATTTTATGTGTCAACTTGAAGAGTGTTTTTGGATGAAATTCACATTTAAATCAGTGGCTTTGAATAAAGTAGACTGCTCTCCACAATGTGGGTGGGCCTCATCCAATCAGTTGAAGGCCTGAACAGACCAAGAAGACCAGACGCCCCAAGCAGGAGGGTATTTCCCAGCAGACTGGCTTTGGACTTCATCTTCACCAGTGGCTCTCCTGGGTCTCCAGCTTACCAGCCTTGGGACTAGAACTGACACATCAGCTCCGCCCCTGCTGGCCCAGACTGTGGATTTTGGACTTGCCAGCCTCCATAACTGTGAGAGCCAATTCCTTATAATAAATCTCTTTATCCTGATCCATAGGATGTGTAAATGTACACATATACACATTTTGTTTCCCTAGAGAGCCCTCATATAATAATCTAACAAGAAAAGGTACTCAGGGGGCCGGCCCAGTGGCGCAGCTGTTAAGTTTGCACGTTCCACTTCAGTGGCTGGGGGTTCGCTGGTTCGGATCCTGGGTGTGGACACGGCACTGCTTGGCAAGCCATGCTGTGGTAGGCGTCCCACGTATGAAGTAGAGGAAGATGGGCGTGGATGTTAGCTCAGGGCCAGTCTTCCTCAGCAAAAAGAGAAGGATTTGCAGCAGTTAGCTCAGGGCTAATCTTCCTCAAAATAAATAAATAAATAAATAAATAAATAAAAATAAAGAAAAGGTACTTAACCAAGTAGCCATCTAGAAAAAAAATATTAAGATGCATCTAACCTCTCTCCGTAGGTTGGGATAAGTAAAATGTAAAAGTGAATCTATAAAAATACTACAAATAACACGGGAGAGCTCCTTGGCAACTTTGGAGTATGGAAGGCTCGTACTGCCACCAAAAATAAAATCCAGAGACCATAAAAGAAAAGACTGATAATTTTGACTATATAAAAATTTCTAAAACTTTAAAAAGCCCCTGTGCATGACCCAGAAAGGTGCCATAATTAACGTCAAAAGACAAATGACAAGATGAGGGAGGGTGGTGAGTAACTTACATCACAGACAAAAGCCGAGTCTCCCTAACATACGCAGAGTTTTCATAAATTGATTTTGAAAAGACCATCAACTGAAGAGAAAACTCAGGATAAAAAGATAGGAATTTAAGTTCAGAAAATAGGAAACTCAAACACCTGGAAATAGACAAGAGACTCAACATCACTCCTAAACGCAACTTAAAACTACATTATCGGGGGTTGGCTGGTGGCGCCGTGGTTAAGTGCGCATGTTCCGCTTCCTGGGGGCCCAGGGTTTGCCGATTGGGATCCCGGGTGCGGACATGGCACCACTGGCAAAAGCCATGTTGTAGCAGGCATCCTACATATAAGTAGAGGAAGATGGGCACAGATGTTAGCTCAGGGCCAGTATTCCTCAGCAAAAGAGGAGGATTGGCAGTAGTTAGCTCAGGGCTAATCTTCCTCAAAATCAAAACCAAAAAAAAACGCCAAAAAACTACATTATCAGTTTGGCAAAATCTCAGAAGCTTCGTGAAACCAAGCTATTGGCACATGTGTAGGGAAACACGTACTGTCACACATCGATGGTGGGAGTATAAATTGGTACAACCCCTGAGAGTAACAATCTAGCAATATTCACCAAAATTATAACTGTATATACTCATTGACCCAGCAGCCTCACTTCCAGGAATTTATCCTATACATACACCTGCACATTTATGAAATGACACATGGACAAAGTTTATTATGGCAGTATTGTTTGCACTGCTAACCAAAAATAATTTACATGCTCATCAAAAGAAAACTGGTTAAATATATTATGGTACGTCCATAACATGGGAAGAAGCTATAAAAAGAGAATGAAGCATGGCTTTCTGTACTCCTTTGGAAAGATCTACAGAACAAGTATTCAAATGGGTGGGGGAGGGGGATGACAAAGAACAGAAGAGTCCGTTCAGGGTGTTACAGTATGCCACCATTTGTGTAAAAACAGGGTAAAAATTAAGTGACGGTATTTGGCTTCTTTGTATAAAGAAATCAGAAAGACACACAATAAACTAATAAAGTGGTTATCTGGCAAAGGCTGAGGCGGGTGGTGAACGAGGCAGGAGGAAGTGTGGTTGGTGGAGGACTTTTATCTGGATCCTTTCCTTGTGCTTTTTAATTTTTGAAACATATGAACGGGCTGATTATTCAAAACACTATAAAAAATGTTAAAGACACAAAGTGAGGTATCTAAATGCAACCCTAAAATTAGCTTTTGTATTAATCATATTAACAAAAGATACAAATTATTATTTGGGGATTGATTCCCCAATATAAACATCAATAGACTAGGTGTGCTATGTTTGGAAACAAAAGGAAAGTCTGCAGAAAGGAACGTTTTGTCTCCTATGAAACACTGGCTTGTTACATTAAATGTAGTTGAGTTTCTTCCAATTTAAACGTACGTGAATTCAGTATCACAAATTCTTATTAAAATTCGGCTTGATTTTGAAAATACTCTATCGGTCATTTTTACTTTGTTTTGAGATAGATTTGGGGGGATTATTCTGTTTTTGGAGAAGCCAACTATATCTAAAATGTTAGATCTCATTTCCTAGAGAAATTTTCCAAATCCACTGGGACATCTAACTCCCTACAAACGAGAACTGACCCCGTCAAACCAGACCCTCTGATGGGGCTACGTAAATGTCTCCAACTGCCACCACTTTGTCCCATCATGAGTTTCATGAAACAAAAAACTCTTAGGCATTCTACAGTCAGAGAGTTAGGAAAACAAGAAAAAGTTTCCAACATACTCTGAGGAATGTTTAGTTTTCCTCAGAATACAAAAAAATGACAATAATGGGCCATCCCCGGTGGACTAGTGGTTAAGTTCGGCAGGCTCCACTTTGGCAGCCTGGGTTTAGATCCCGGGCAAAGACCTACACCTCTCATCTATCAGTGGCCATGCTGTGGCAGTGGCTCACATACAAAATAGAGGAAGACTGTCACAGATGTTAGCTCGGGGCGAATCTTCCTCAGCAAAAAAGAGAAAGACTGGCAACGGATGTTAGCTCTGGGTGAATCTTCCTCATCTTCCTCAGCAAAATAAAAGACAATATTTATGTTAGAGTGTCATGGTTATATAGCATTTCCCACCATATAATTTATTGTATTCAAGTCAATAAAATCATGATAGTATCAATCAAAGCATAAAATAGAGTTAAACTGAGCACATTAAAATAGTATTCATTAAAATAAGACGTTACCTGTAGTATGCTTTAAATATTTAAATGGAAAGGATATTAAATAACTAATTGCCACGTGCTACAAGTCATCAGTGACTGTTTCATACAGGAAGTAAATTTTGAGCTTGGTCTTGAAGGAAATGACTGGCACTCAGAATCTTTAATCAAACGGGTTTTACAATCAGAGATTCACCTAAGCACAGCACAGTAAAAGGAGTAATCTCTCTGAGTCCTTAAATTCTGACGACATGACGAAACAGTCTATGTCTACAGAGAAGTTCAGTAAGACCCTGAAAGCCCTTGAAAAAGCCTGTCACTTTATACATCATAAAATCAGACACCAGCCTCTCTCACTTAAAAAGCAATGAGATTGAAAGGTTGTTTAATTTTCCCACATTTTAATAAAAGACTAGACCAAATAACGGTGCAATAATGTACATTCCTACGTCTATAAATCCCTTTATATAATACCAAAATTTTGAAAACATATATGCAAAAATAAGATTCTACAGGATCTCCCATCTCAGCTGCTGCTCTAACATGTTTTGTCTGAAGTCCTAACCCCTCTTTAGAACTCTTCAGTAAAAGCCACGTGGGAGAAGACTCCAATGAACCCAAGAAAATACCTAAGAAATCAGCTGAACTGATTGAAATCAAGCTTCCTATTTTTATATATTTTGCTTAGCATCAACGATCTCTTCAAGACGTGTGAAGCACTTTAAAAACTGAAGGGTCAGTGTCACTGTCTTCCCTGTCTTCACCGCCCCCACCCCACAAAAGAGAAAGGAAGAGAGGACAATATAAAATGGAAAGTTACGTTTTCATGCTTCTGACTGGAAGAGCTATGAAAGTTTTATTCGGATTCAGGGTACCAGTCCCAAGCTCACGACGCCTTTTAATATAACTCAGTAATAGTCTCTAAAACAACATGAAACAATCACTTTACCAAACGCATACGTACATTTTTCTACAGATCATGTAAGCTGAAATATATAGCCCAATAACCTAAAAGAGTATTTAATGAGGCTAATTTAAACTAGAAACTGCTTAATATACATAAAGCACACGATTCCCCTTAGTATTTTAATATATTGTAATTGAAGTGATTATCTGCTTATAAGCTAGTTTAAGAAAAATAACACTGCCAAAGGCAACAGCATTTTGATATAGTAGCACTTACCATTAAAACAGAAACAAAGCCCAAAGAAGCTCAAGATAAAAATACCAAGTTATGTGCCAACTAGCAAGATTAAATGATCGATAAAACCATTTTCCTGAATAAGCCTCAAGAAAGTGACAGAGCGCTTTCTTGAGAGATTCAGAACACAAATGACACTGAACACGAAATGACTGGCATGTTCTGCTGTCACTAACAAGTAACGTAAGAAGCCATGAAACTAGTCATTCTTCCCGCCCTTCAATCTCAAACACCCATCCAGAAACAAACAAACAGTTTAGATCAGGTTATGGTTTTGCATTTTCTCAAACCTACATTTTTTTCCCACTGAGAACAGAATTTTTCAAATGGGACAGGAAGAGGTCTCAGACCCCAGCCTGGCCTTTGCGCACAGGCCACGGGGGCAGAACAGAGGCCCGGGGACCAGGAGCTGTGCTCACCTGCTGCGGCTGGTACCTCTGCTGGGCCTGGGATGGCAGATACTGCGCCTGCGGAGGGAGGTGCGGAGGCTGCGGCTGCTGGTTGTAATAAGGCTGCTGGCCCTGTTGGCAGTAACCACTCACACCTTGCTGTCCATACTGAGGTGGCATCTGTCAAGGAGTCACGCAAAGCAAGTGAGAAAGTCAAAATGTGCAATTCAAGGAAATCAAATATGGTTTCAACTCAGCAACAAGAACGGGAGTCTTTGCTAAGCAATTCAATATTTTTAACATTCTCTCCATTAGATAAATCGGCACACTGCCTTCTATTCACATATTGTCAATGAAGTCAAAGATAATTTGACATTGCTTTGAAAAATAATTGATCAGATATCAAATATTGATAACATCATAAAAACCCGGCAGAGGGAAAAGCTCTCTATACTGACATTTAAAAATAGTCTCTGCTAAGAAAGTCAAAGCATTAAGTTAATCCATTCTCATGCAACACACAAAATGAAAATGAACTCCACCAGTCCAAGTTCACTGACTAGTATTTTGTAGGATGCTTGTAGTTTGGGTCATGTAGAGGCTGCGTGTTTGTTTCAACTGAGGTCAGAACGTCCCGGAACATTTGTAGCAGATACTGTACCAGTTACATTAGCAATTCCATGGGCTATTTTTGCTAAAAAGAAACTACATTGCTTTACAATCAAATAAAACCCTTTAGAAAGTAATACTATGTATATCAAACAATATAATCATCAATGAGTTCTTGAAGGAAAGACATTCATGTCTAATACAAAGGGAGTATTTTCCTAGTTGATAAAACAGGTAATGAGGTAAACCAAAGCACACTGCACTGCAAAGAGCAGAGAGATAGACAAAAATGGCCCCAAATGAGTCTTCTCCACCTCTAATTGACATGAGCCTAAAAATCCTTGAAATCACTGTTCAAAGGAAAGTCCTTCCTCATGCCATAAATACACCACTGATGATATTTTTTAATGTTTTTTCAAATGAGAAATCTATTGACTTTTTTTCTAATTGGGAGAGAGAGTAGGAGAGGAAAAGAAAAACAAGTAATCAGGATGGCAAAAAGCACTCCAGAGACGAGAATGGTGAAGTCACTGTTAATACCACAATACGGGCCATTTGAGAACTCCAAGAACTGGAGCCCCATAAGCCCACACACTTGAGAACTCAGTGATCAGTTCCAGACACACGCTTAAAAAACCAATTTACTAGAGACTATTGAATGAGGAAGAAGACGGAATGGTAAAAGGAGGAAATTAAACACTTTGCCTCTAGAACCAATTAGCACAGTAATTCAGAACACATCCGACGAAGTAAAAGGAAAAAATGGAAAAAGCTAAAGTTCATATTCCTTTTGACCTGATCTAGATTGTTTTCAAGATCTGTCAGCAATGATGACAGAGCACTTGGCCACAATGGCTCACAAATGCCTCTCATCACACAGAGCCTAAGTCAACAGAGCAGGCGAGTTTGTATTGGAAACCGTTTAACAGCACAGTTGAATTCTTTGCTTTCTATTTATTTTACAGCTTGATATTTCATAATGAATGTATGTCCCAGCCATAAGCCAAGCCAAAGAATTTCCATAAAATACAGCTCCACATGCTAGAACACCATATACCACCACAACACATATCCTTCCGCTCAACACCCATATGTTAGATTTGATATCTAATACTGCATTTCACACAAGCATCTTTGCAGTTTGATTTGAAGCAGTTAGGATAACACTTTCGCCAGTGTTGAAATGACTGCAAAGCTCCGTCAACGCAGCCAGCAACTCCCCTATGAATCGCACTTTAATATGTTGACTTTCTGGTTTACAGAAACCCTTACACACAACATGGAAGTGTTGTTTGGGGAGGGGGCTCCGTTTTCTCAGCAAGACAACAACAGGACACATGGCAGGAGTCTACGAACACTGGTGCAAGCATGAACCGGTTAGAATTGTTACTCTCCATTCCAGCTCTGGAAAGTTCAGGGGTAAGTCGGGGTGCAGCTAGGGTGGGAGGGAA
The DNA here is from genome assembly GCF_041296265.1 of Equus caballus. Classification (NCBI taxonomy): domain Eukaryota; kingdom Metazoa; phylum Chordata; class Mammalia; order Perissodactyla; family Equidae; genus Equus; species Equus caballus. Next base: position 11,079,112 of record NC_091714.1, read on the forward strand.
TGCAAGCAAGTCTTCAGCGAAGCCAGAGCAATGACCCCGCAGAACACGGCAAACTTCACAGGGGAAGCCATCAAAAATGTCACAGGGGAAGCCATCAAAAAAATTAAAAATCGATTTGCTCGCCTTTCAGATGCGTGGTCTGCGTCCTCTGGCACTAACCTAACCAGCACCTCACCCTCCGAGTGCCTGGGATGAGGTAACACACAGCACAGTACAAACCGGGCTATTGCTCAGACCTGGGGCCTAGTGCCCAGTGGCTGCCCCTGGTCTACTGTCCTCATGCGGGCGCCACAACAGAGCAGACTCCTCAACTCGAGTTTAGCTAAAGACTCTGGGTTAGAAGTGCACGAAATCTGAATCCAAGTCTTCGTGTCCCTCAGTTGCGTGAAGATGGTCAATCACGAAATGATATTTGTCTCACATCTCCGCCTGTACGATGGGGCTGCCTTCTCTCTCAGTACACAGTATCACAACGAGCAATATAATAATCCTACCTGGAATTCCACACGGATGCTGTTATTACTTATTAAACTACAAGTTGTCGTGCCCTCTCTAAAATATTAATTATTTCCTAAGCGTTACTTTTAAAAACCAATTTCGAAATAGACTACTTCAGTTGTCTGGCCCTAAAGTCTAATTCTTTGAGGATCAATATTGCTTTTGTTTTAATCAATTTAGACGCAGGGCTTTCAAAGATCTATCACGTGCTTTCCTGACATCTTAAACCAAACAGTCATTATCAGGAAGCATAAATCGACGGGCTGAGCTGTAGCACACTGACGGTTGAGGCTGTTGGACAAGCCCCAGGGTGTCACCCTGGTCTGGCTGTGCCGTCTTCTCACACACCATCCAGACACTCAGCCACTGCTGGGCACTCTGACCTCCCTGCTCTACGGGATGCCCCGCGGACTGAGACCCCCCCCCCCCCCACACTGTTAAAGGATGAAGGCCCAGGGGATGGGCCATGAGGGAAGCACTGAGCTTTCCGCTTCAAGTTCTGTGAAATCCATCTTGGCTTCTCAGGGTGTCCTCGTTGACCTCTTAGTTCTCAACCGCATTCAGGGCAAATAAGGTCACCAGGCTGCTGGACGCAAGTGAAATTTAACCAAGCGACTGAGCACCAGGAACCACTGAGAGGTGAGGATACAAAGCACTCAGCTCAGATGCCGCCCCTTCCCTGACCAGCCCACCTGAGCCCAGCGCCAACCGCCATCACTCTCATGCCAGTTCCACAGCGGAGGTGATCTGATTTAGCTAGTTAACGCCTTGATTATGCACTCAGGGGTTTACTGAATATCCTCTTCACTGGACTATAAGCTCCCACACTAACGTCATGCCTCCTTGAAGAGGGCCCACCAGTCAATAAATGTTTGTTGAATGAATGAATGCTGTTTAATGGATTACTAGATCAAGTTATAATTATATAAAATTTTGAACTAATGAAGGAACACGTTATAAAATTGAAGTCACTTGCACCATCCAGGTTTTTGATACATATATGTTTAGCTTCATCTAACAGTCAAAAGCACTGAACCTCATACCAACAGCAACACAGCGTCCTGGGCTGTTAACTGTGAACCCTCTAAGTGATTACGGCCCAGCCAATGCCCCGCACCTTTACAATGGTTTGAATACGAAGAAAATCACTCAACTAAACGAAATGGAAATCTCCAGAAAATGCCTGGGATCCAAGCTTTTCTGTTTGTTATTTAAAAAACAAGACAAACAAGAATTTATTTCACTCACTTCTAAATAAAGAGGATCCTAAAGTGGAGCGTGAGCACGCACAATAACAAAAAATTTATTCCAATTTTCAAAGAAATATGAACGCTTTCAAGCATTATTGCACAGTCTAGCTAACAATGATTCGCTTAAGTATTTACTAAGTAAATACTTTTTTTTATATAGAGAGGACATGAGAACAGTCACATCTCTGTATCATGTTCTATGTGCAGAATTCCAGGCTCCATTTTTCATTTTACCTAACCTTAAATTCCTTGCTCACACTTCAAAATTGAAGAAATGATCAAGGTTTATCTTCTCCCTGTTCTTCTTTCTAAAGAAGTTTTAGAAAGCAGTTTCCCCACTAAGTTGAAAGGCACACTGACACTGTGACCTAGCAATTCTCCTTGTAAATATACACCCATGAAAGAGGACACAATCTAACTCTAACGCAGTAGGTGAATGGAAAAAGTAGAGCTTGCTGTAGTCATACAAGGGAATTCTATATAGTAGTAAAAAAAAAAAAAAAGCAAGTACTAAGACTCACGTATCAAAATGGTTCAAATCTTAAAAATACAATGCTGAATTTAAAAAGAAAGCAGAAAGCAACAAGGACCGGCCTGGTGGTTCAGTGCACTCTGCTTCAGCAGCCCGGGTTCATGGGTTTGGATCCTGGGTGCAGACCTACAGGTGGCTCATCAAGCCATGCTGTGGCAGGCATCCAACATACAAAATAGAGGAAGACTGGCACAGATGTAGCCTAGGGCCAATCTTCCTCAAGCAAAAAAAGAGGAAGATTGGAAACAGATGTTAGCTCAGGGCCAATCTTCCTCAGCAAAACAAAAAATAAAAAGAAAGCAACAAAAGGTTAATGGAATGAGGTACCATTTGTATAAATTTTTAATACACCAAATAGTAGCATATATTATTTATGAATACATATATATAGTAAAAGTACAAAAACATGCATTGAAAAGGAAATATATGACTCTCTCTGGGGTGGGGAGAGAGGAAAAGATGGGGTGGACCTTCAGCCTTGCATTTTTTTCCCTTTAAAAAAAAGAGGGAGATAGAAGCAAATGTGCCAAAATGTTAACACGTATTACCTTGGTGTAACTACACAAGCGTCTATTATATCTGTTTCTGTACTTTTCTGTATGCCTAAGTCATTTCATAATTCAAAATTCTAAAATAAAGATGTTACCTCCACCCTACCCCACATATTCTCTCCTTGCTCTGCCCCCAAAGGAAGAGGCATGGAGGCAACAGCCCCCAGGACAGGGCCTTGAGAGAAAAGAGCCTCGGTGGGCTGCGCTGCTCCAGGGACCCTAATCCATTCCAGGCCTTTCGCCTGGGGCAAGGCAAGGCCAAAGCCTTCGTTATGGTCGTCTAGGTTTCCTGTAAATGGGTAAATCTCTGACATTTATACCAGCATTTTCCCTATGGCTCCTACAAGGGACACTCATCTGGCAAGTTAACTCACAGAAATAAGTTCTATAGTGAAAAAAGTTTGAGAAATAAACATACTATAAAAATAAAACATAATAGTACATTAAAGGATTTGTGAAATCCTTACAAAATTAAGAAACCCATCTACCTTCAAGTCTGGGATTTTATAAATTGATCTGCCCAAGCCACCACGGGGCCTTGGCAGTTCAGTTCATTGCTGTACTCAGAATGCAGGGCCTGGAGTAAGAGCTCAATGAGTAGCTGTTGACTGAACCCTCTGGAAAAAATACATAAATCACCCACCCCTGACATATAAATGGAAGAGCTCTGTGCCTTGAGCTACACAATGGCCCAGCCCAATGTTCCATCTCCACAGCAGCTCATAAAAACACTGCAAGAGATATCACAACCCTCCTTGATGTACGCTTGCAAGTTATGGTACCAAAATATGCCACAGTTTCTATTATGCACCTGGCACCTCTGGATTATCTGAGTCCATTTACATTATCAGTTTGTCCCTCCTTTTGGAGGAAAACAATTTAAGATCAACCGTAATACTTTACATTGTCCTAAGCTTATGACAGATTTTTAACATATTTTTAATCTATGGAAAACCCTCCATTTCTGAATTGCAACATACTCATTTTATGGTATGGAATGGAATGAGCACTTTTCTCCGTATCTTCAGCTTTCCCGATTAAAGACCTGTTGTTCTTTTTCACTGTGCTAAAATACACGTAACATAAAATGTACTGTTTCAACCATTCTTCAGCGCACAGTTTAGGAGCATTAAGTGGATTCACAGTCATGCAAGCATTATTACTACCCACCTCCAGAACCTCACCACCCCGAACTGAAACTCTGTCCCCACTGAACACTGACTCTCCATCTCCACGCCCCATCCCAGCCCCTGGTGACCATTTTTCTGCTCTCTGTCTCGACAAATCTGGTTATTCTAGGTACTTCACACAAGCATAATCATACAATACCTGTCCTTCTGTGTCTGGCTTATTTCACATAACGCCTTCAAGGTTCACCCATGTTATAGCACGTATCAGAATTTCATTCCTTTTTAAGGCTGAAAAATATTCCATTGCAAGTCTATACAGTATTTCCTTCTCCTAGTTATCGATGGTGGACACTCGGGTTGTGTCTACGTTTTCGTTACTGTGAATAATGCTGCCATGAAAACAGGCAGACAGATATCTGTTCAAGCCTTCACTTTCACTTCTTTGGGATATACACCCAGAAGTGGAATTGCTAGATCATACGGTCGTTCTATGTTTAATTTTTTAAGGGACCGTGCCACTGTTTTTCATAGCAGCTACACCATTCTATATTCCCACCAGCAGTGCACAAGGGTTCCAATTTCTCTGCATCCCTGACAACACCTGGTATTTCGTTTGTTTTTCTAACACCCATCCTAACGGGTGTGAAGTGGTATCATCTCATTGTGGGTTTGATTTTCAGCTCCCGAACGATTAGCGATGTTGAGCATCTTTTCACATGCTTGTCTGCCATTTGTTTATCTTACTTGGAAAAATGTGCTCAAGTCCTTTGTCCATTTTTTAAATGGCTTCTTTGTTATTGAGTTGTGTGTATATATATGTGTGTGTGTACAATACAACTTTATATATTCTGGATATTAACCCTTTATGTGATATAACACTTACAAATATTTTCTCCTGTTCTGTGGGTTGCCTTTTCATTCTCCTGACAGTGTCCTTGGATGCACAAGTTTTTAATTTTGATGTTGTCCAATTTACCTATCTTTTCTTTCATTTCTTTTCTTACATTCAACACACTGTATGATCTGTTTATATGAAGTTCAAAAACGCGTGAAACTAATTTAGAATGACAGAAATCACAGCATTGGTTGTGGGATATGGAGACTGGCTAGAAAGAGGCATGAGGGAATCTTCCAGGAGTGACAAAAATATTCTGTATATTAATTAGGGTGATGGTTTTATGGACGGACATATTTGTTAAAACTCATCAAACCGTATACTTAAGATCTGAGCATTTTATTGTATGTAAGCTATACCTTAAAAAATATGTATATACATTTAATAGTGAAGGAAGTACCTAAACTTTTGACCTCACACATTTTTATAACATTTATGTTAAACCATTCCTGCTTTATTTATGCCTTGATGTAAGTTTCCTATGTGACAATTAAATAATGACTGTTCCTAGGTGCTCCACAGGGAGCTTTCCTACTTTCCCTTTACATAATCCAAAATATTACACAGCAATTGGGCATCCTGAAATAACTATGGTGGGTGTGTAAATTGAAATATCTAAGGCAAGTCACAATACGTATAGAAACGATATCCCTTCTTTTCTACTTTTGAGAATTTATCTTAAGAAAAAAATATGAAACAAGTAGTCAAAGATATGTGTAGCAAGGAGGTCACTGTACCCTCCATGATAGCATCCCATTCAAAAACATGGAAAGAGCCTAAATGTCTAAATGACAATCAATAGGGATTGGCTAAAAAAAAGGGAGGGGGGTTCCAATAAAATATCATAGAGCCATTAAAATCAATGAATCTCATTGTACATAATATGTATTTAATAGGAAGAAGCAGGGGCCGGCCCCGTGGCCGAGTGGTTAAGCTCACGGGCTCCACTTCGGCAGTCCAAGGTTTCGCTGGTTCAGATCCTGGGTGTGAACTTGGTACCACTCATCAGGCCACACTGAGGCAGCGTCCCACATGCCACAACTAGAAGGACCCACAACTAAAAATATACAACTATGTACTGGGGGGATTTGGGGAGAAAAAGCAAAAAAAAAAAAAAAGGGAAGAAGGGCTGTTGACAGATTATTGAGGTGGGGCTCAAGGGGTAGCAGGTCACAAAACAATGTATATAGTATAATGCTATTTTTGAATATGAAAATCTGCGTATGTGTGGTACATGAGTAAAGAACAGCCTAGAAGAATATACACCAAAATGGTATATATCATTTCTTAAACCAACTCAGTGTTTTTCACGAATCTCGAACAAAATTTAATTTATTCTGGATTATTTATTGCTGTCTTTCTAAGAGTTATCAAAAAGTATATCATAACAATTTATCTTTAACAGCAGAAAGCTCCTTAAGTTTTACTCGTTTGTTTTTCATCAGAGGTTTGAGCCCCTCCAGGTAAATTCTACAAAACAGGAAGGAAAAAGCACAGGAAAAACTGTAAGTTCACAAATGCTACATTTTAGGCTTTACTGTGGCAAATTCTGCTGGCTTCCGATTTCACAGAAAGATCAAACGCTATTTTTCATGCGTCAGAGACAGACTCAAAATTCCCCACAGCAAGGAATCCAGAGGTTGAGCCGCTGTGTGGTTGAACCAAGTGCATGAGGAAATTTTATTATGTCAACATGTCCGGTCAAAAATAACGTGCTGGAAGGTAATAAAGTTTATAAGGTCAAGATCCTACGAGTGCTCCACAATCTGCAGTCCCTGAAGCTAAGTTCCCAACCGAGACTCCTAAACGATTTAGGCGCTTTTTTTCACTTTCCGATTTTAAAAAGAAAAAACAACTTGTCCTTAGGCTTGCCTAAGGGGGAAAAAAAAAACCCTGCACAATTTCCCGAAATGACTCCTTCATGCAACAAATGTATGTTGAGTGCTTATTGTATGCACTGTACAGGAACACTAAGTTCCTTCAAATTCTGTCCAGCTCCCCTGGATTAACAGAGAAAAGACAACCCAGAGTTGAAGGGGTTGGCGAAGCACGCAAGAGTCAAGCAGCGTCTGAAACTCCAGCACAGGCTCAATGAGCAATCACACCAGCAGCCTAGCTGCACAGCTCACACTGCTATGGAGCCCACCCGCACCTTCGTCTACGCCTTGTTCCTGACAGATAATGTCCGGGCCACAAATACTGCTGTTGTTTGATTGACTGAAAAATAACCAACATATCTGGGCTACTTTAACCCCCTCCTTTAGCTTACAATTTGTTTTTAATTCATCTGACTTGTCAAATGGAAATGTTCTAATTTGCCATCATTTTTCATGACAAATTTCTTTTCTAAAACTTCCTTAACAGGTAGACACAATATAAGATTACAAACATAAACACAGTGAAAATAATGTACATATAATCTCTCTCGGATTTCTTTACAATTATTAATTGCCTATAAAATTTCACTGCTTATTCTAAATCCAGCTGCTCTCTACTTAGCAAATCACAGCTTATGCGAATACTAGGTCAGACCAGTGTTCTGCAGAGTGCATAGTCTATACAGCTGTGGGAACTAAATGGCAGTGGCTTTCATGACCTCAATTTCCAAAAGTCAGGGATATATCCTGAACAGTCTTTATTTCCTCTTCGTAATCATTATCATTCTATTCTCCATCAAGTTATTTATATCCGTCTTAAATTAATTTATATTTCTAGTCCACACTACCTCTTGAGGGTAGCAAGTTCTGGAACATTATTATCCACTTTGTAAAGCGGTACATCATTTGGTTTGCACAAAATTAACTCCAAGCTTCAAGGAGTGCCCCCTAATGCGAGGGCACAGAATTTGATTAACAAATGGATGGTCAACCAATTCAAGATAAAGCCTTTATGCTACCAGATCCACGATTCCTTGTCAATTGCTATCATCCTGCTCTGTCCCTTGGTCATTTTCATTGGCTTATCTAAACTGCTTTCACTCTGTTAGTCTTTATTGTGGAAAACAGCATGAATGATGCCAAGGCACAGGAAGGATGGGCGTACACAAAAGTAAGATTACTTTTCTAGTTACTGTTACAGAGAAACCTCTAGTATACATTTTGTATTCTCCACCTCCTAAATACAGATGTTTTCACCTTTCTTTCCAGGTCAGCCAATTAGAGGAGATTTTGTTTAAGTATTCATAAAATGCAGCCATTCACTGGCAGTAAAATGCTTCCTCTCATTTACAACCAGCGTTGAACTAAAGTCTTACTGTACACAAAATTAACACACAAGTGTATAATTGTAGTTTTATGCTCAAGTGCCCTAATTATGCACTTTAAAACACTTTCTTCCCAAGGATCCATCGAGGGCATTCGATATCACAGATCTATAAAGTTTACAGTGTGCTTTTTGACAAAACAGAAGCATAACAAGAAAAAATCTGCAGCTTCAGAGAAAAAGTATACGTGCAATGCACAAGATAATAAATCTCATTCTAAAAATTTTAGCTAAAAAAGAGCATATTTGCAACGTATATAAATCAGGAGTGGGGGTGGAAGAGCGTGTGCCTAAGAGCAAAAGATTGTCATTCATATTGCCTGTTTTTGAAGAAAACAGAACCTGCACAGAAAAACAAGTGGTCTAGAATCTTTTATATATCATCACAGGGGAGGGGAAAAAAAACGTGAGTCTATATGCCCTATTTATGTAATAATATAAGCAGGAAAATATTGTTAAATTTTTATTTCTTATTTCTAATATGGAAGCTTTGACATCTAGGTTACCACCATTTACGTTTAAAACAAAATGAAAGATAAGTGTTTTCTATACCAAACATAGGCATTTTTAAATTAGAGGATCTTTACTACGGAAATGCATCCACCGGACTTGCACAAGGCTGGGCTTCCGAGGAGGTCATAGCACATCAGAAAAAAACGAAGGGCCCTGAAGGCAATCAACCGTCAATTCTGCCAACAGAAGCAACATTCTCCTAGAAAAAATGACTTGAAAATAAAAAAAGAGAAAGAAAAGGCCTGTGTAGCCTCCCAGGGATTCAGCTGTCTTCACCCCAGAAAGCACTTTTCCAAGAAAACAGGCACGTGATGTCATTTATTTAGTGATCAATACCTCTCATCAGAAAGCAATTTGGAGTTTCCATCTTTCCTGTTATATTTCTGCCCAAACTGCAACAGGTAGATTTGAATCAGTGAATATAATCTTTGAGTTGTTCCAATCTTTCTAAAAACTACGAAAAGGGGCCGGCCCAGTAGCGTAGAGGTTAAGTGTGCACGTTCTGCTTCTTGGTGGCCCGGGGTTTGCCGGTTTGGATCCCGGGTGTGGACATGGCACTGCTCGGCAAAAGCCATGCTGTGGTAGGTGTCCCAGGTATAAAGTAGGGGAAGACGGGAATGGATGCTAGCTCAGGGCCAGTCTTCCTCAGCAAAAAGAGGAGGATTGGCAGCAGTTAGCTCAGGGGTAATCTTCCTCAAAAAAAAAAGAGAAAACTACGAAAAGATTACAAAATCAAAAGTCATAACAGTACAACAGTCCCTCACACACGTTAGAACAGCAGGGTTTTCTAATAAGACTTTAAAATAAGTGTCAGGCTACAGTATGTTCATGTTTTAATAAACCACCCACTTGGCCCACACACACGTGGTAGGGATCCCATTTACTACAGGGAACATGGCAAACACTCAGCAAGGACCAGGGATGGGAACTACAGAAGGAGCTTCTTGCCCAGCTGCCCTTCTGGCCGGAGATTTCTATTTTTATCAAGCACAAAAAGAGAAGCCAAAAGCTTTACCACTTTCCTATATAAACCCAGCTGCCAAAATGGATGTGCCAAAGGGGAATTTCAGAGAATTTTAAAGAGATAACCTTTGCTGAGGCTGCAATGTCAACTTTGTAACCGCATGACTGGAACATGTGCAGTGAATGCTAGATTGAAACGACTGTTCTATTTGAGATAACTAAGGAGGGGGGAAAACAGAGAAAACAGGGATTTACCAGAATAAGACTAGAATTTTAAAACAGCCAACGGGGAGACAAGCGACTGGCATCTTCGATGGCGGTGAACTTGACGGTGGGAGGACAGGAAGGGGAACACCATTCACTGCAGGCTCTTTCCACCTTGAGGATTTTACACCATGCAGAAAAATTCCTTATTCATGTGTGTATGTGTATGCCCATGTGTATGTGTGATTTTTTTAATACAGCTTTGAAATTTTTCTTTTTTTAATGAAAGAAGGTAGATTGTATTGTTACCAACAGTCTAAAGCTCAACCTTTGAGGGAGAGGGAGCTAGCTGCTTCTATATCTTTTCTGTATCTTTCTCCCTCTCCTGCCAAAAAGAAAAAAAAAATGGTTTTACTAACTGAGTTGATGAAATGGGGGTAAAAAACCACCAAGCCCAACAAAAATGTAAATTTCAAAAACTGTGTTGTGTTAAAACATGATCCTCTAGAATCTAAGTGTCCCGTAAGATATTTTTTAAGGGAGAAACATGTACTGATTAATCTATCCACTCCTAAATGTAAATGATGTATATGGTGAAAAAGTACAAATGGAGAAAAATAACAGCAATGGTAATGCAAAGGGTCCGACTTCTCCATATACCATGGCCAAGACCCAAACCTGGCTATTCGAGTCTTCCTCTAAGACTCTGAGAACTCAGCAGACTGCAGAATCTAAGAATAGGCAGCCCAGGGGAAGAACCAGCGCGGGGCCCTTGCTGGCATCCTCCCCGAGCGGAGGCATCGACACTGACTTGGAGGGCAGGGAGGCAGCTGCCGGCCTCATCCTGCGCTACCGGGGACAGAACAGGCTTCACGGACCAGGACTTGCTGGTCATTTTATTTTTTGCCCTGACTTACAGAATGCGCCCGTAACAAATAATGGGGAGTGAGAATAAAGAAGTCCTTTTGCATCAGAAGACGTTTCTACTCCTAACCCACCCTCTCTCACCGTGAACCCCACACGCAAAGGTGGACCGGATGACATATGTACACACGTCGGTGGTTGAAAAACTGACTCCTTGCATTTTATTCCCTGGACCAAAGTCCGAGTGGGCTGGGAGAGTGGGGAAGGCAGGTGGAGATGCTCAAATATATCTAACACACACAGTCAGATATTTGGATAATAAGCTATTGTTTTAAACTGAAAAGACACGTCCATTGCCCCATCCTCAGAAGGCTAAGCCTAATTACAGTTTGTTGTGAATCACTTTATCATGCAACGCAAGAACTGGCAGAGATTTCAGAGATCACTGGTTCAACCTTCTCCTTATTAAGATCAAGAAGCTGGGGTCATGGGTTAGGAAACCTGCACAACTTCACCCAGCTAGAGTCACAAACAGAACTCCGCACACACACCCGCCAGCTCATTCCACTCCCCCATGACACTCGGTCACGCAATGGAAGGACGGGGGAGTAACACATAAGTGAACCATGGAGGAGAGGCTGTAAATGGACACTCAGGCTGGGACAGGAAGAGCAAAGGACGCTGGAGACCTCACTCTTCTCTGGAAGACGGTAGCGCTGGAACAGACAAGAGTGCTGGGAAGCGCAAAGAACACAAAAGAAGCAGCACGAGGAGAAGGGGTTGGAAACAGGGAGCAAGGTAAGTAAAAGGACAATGGCTACAAAGGAGAAATGCATACAAATTTGTTTTAAGTTTTAAAAATTGAAATTTAAAAATCTAGATGGATTAGATTAATTTAGAAAGTTTTAGAATATAAAATTTCTACCAACACAGACACCATATACTTGGGCAAAAGCGGTGAGGGTGGAGCCTCTTCACTTTTAGCCATTTAGCACATAAATTTAACTCATATGATAAACTTGTGATACTGGGTAATACTTTAAAGAGGAGTTCCATTTTGAGGTTGAGGCAGTATGAGGAAATGATGCTTTGGATAAAATATCAAAGCCCTTGAAATATAAATATATTTCAAAGTAAATGTTTATATAAAAAGAGAAAATAATTTAATTATTTCCCTTGAGAAAGAAGATCTGTAATTTTTTTCTTATTTCATCAGATGGAACACCATGTGCCGAATATTCCCAAAAGATCAGTCGGGAAAAAATATAAGATGTTGACATTTTAAAATCATTAACAGAAAGTCACCTGGGGGCCGGCAGAGGAAGATACACTCAATGTAGAATTTTCAACAAATTAAATGTCTCACTTCTCTCTACTGTCTCCTCTATTTATAAATCATTAAAATTAGACATTCTAACCTATTCATTCTGAAAACCAATAATCATAAAATCCTAATTATCCCCCTCAAAACTACACTTTGACACAGATGTAATCTCAGATTGTCCATTCTAAGCATCTTCCCATGTAAGCCAGTAGACTTCAGGGAAATACGAAAGCCATTTAACTGTTTTTGCTAGAACATGAAGGGGTATAAGAAAACTGTTCAGGGGTTGGCCCCGTGGCTGACTGGTTAAGTTCGCGTGCTCCGCTTTGGTGGCCCAGGGTTTCACCGGTTCGGATCCTGGGTGTGGACATGGCACCGCTCACCAAGCCATGCTGAGGCGGCGTCCCACATACCACAACTAGCAGGACCCACAACTTGAATATACAACTATGTTCCAGGGATCTTTGGCGAGAAGAAAAAAAAAAAGAAGATTGGCAACAGATGTTAGCTCAGGTGCCAATTTTAAAAAAAAAAAAATTGTCCTAAGATACAGCCCTCCAATCCAATGACAAATAAGGATAATTGGGCCAAAGCATTTCTAAGTAGACCATACTCTAATTCTACTTTATTTTAACTATAGGACATAGATTTCTTACATTACTATTAAAAGGAAAAAGCCAGGTTTTAAACAGTAACCCAGACTGACTTTCACTTTAATAAATCCTTTAGATTTAAAAGATGGCTGTACACGTTATGGGCGGGGAGAGGTCCACTATTCATTCAACGTATCTAGTTCCCTTTCAAGAATGTTGCTCATGAGGGGCTGGCCCCGTGGCCGAGTGGTTAAGTTCGCGCGCTCCGCTGCAGGCAGCCCAGTGTTTCGTTGGTTCGAATCCTGGGCGCGGACATGACACTGCTCATCAGTCCACGCTGAGGCAGCGTCCCACATGCCACAACTAGAAGAACCCACAAGGACGAATATACAACTATGTACCGGGGGGCTTTGGGGAGAAAAAGGAAATAATAAAATCTTTAAAAAAAAAAAAAAAAAAAAAAAAGAATGTTGCTCATGAGACAGTGGAAGCGCATCAGAGCAGCCATTACACAAGGCAACCACGCGGTCAGGAAGGCTCTCCCGGGCTCAAGACAAGGTACTAGGAACTGGTGGAGGATGGTCACAATTGAGCCAGCCCCAGTGGTCTAGTAGTTAAGGTTTGGCGCTCTCACCGCTTTGGCAGCCCAGGTTCGTTTCTAGGTCTCAGAACCTACCACACCACCCGTCTGTCAGTAGCCATGCTGTGGCAGTGGCTCACACAGAACTAGAAGGACTTACAACTAGGATATACAACCATGCCCTAGGGCTTTGGGGAGGAAAAAAAGGTCCTATTTTCTAATCAGAGAGGCTACATTTAATAATCACCCACAGTCGCTTAAAAGCTGCAGCTACTTCGTAGCGCTAGAGAAAAGAATGAGCAACACTCTCTCTGGTCATTGGGCGGTTCCTGAAACCTCTTTCCAACGCACTCCGCCCCCCATACTGGTGGGAGCCTAACAAACCTACACATCCCACCACCCCCTTAGCAGGCTGTGATCACCCTGCACGTCCAGGATGAATCAACCGTTGGGGCTTGGGCACCCCATCCTTAACGGGTTCTAATCCTCCTGAGTGGGGCTCCATCTGCAGGAGCCTCCAGGCGGCTGCCCTCACCGCAGGCTTCTTCTGCAGCTTCGCTGGGACAAAGCACTGCTCAGGCAGCCACACCATGACGTGGTGCCAATGTGGCCCTGACATGGAGCAAGGGAGACCGGCCGCGCAACTGGTGCATCAAGCCACCGTGCTTTCAATTTTCCATCAGGTTGTCCCGCAGACAGACCATATTCTAATTCTACTCTATCTCAACTACAAAAAAAAAAAAAGAAGAAAAAAATTCTTACATTTCTATTAGAAGGAAAAGGGAGTGGGAAATGAAAGGAGCTTAACAATCCTGAAGGTTACCCAGGGCGATGGCTTTCCAACGTCCTGACTCCAAATCAAAAGAAGAATATGTTTTAGATCACAACCCTGGACACACACGACAGCCTTCTAAGTGTGATGCGCATGTATTTTCTCTTTATAATCAAATTATTTCCCTTTGTAAAAAAATTTCTGGTTGCAGCCTAATACATTGCTTTCCCCCTCCCACTAATGGATCACAACGAACAGGGTAAAAAATGCTGCATTTGGGGATGATTTTTTTTTTTCCAGAGGATCTCAGGGAAAACTGTTCCAAGGGATACTGTATCAGAATAAACGAGTGTCCACGGATAGTGGTTCCTGAAGCTCCTCTCCCCTGACCTACAGCTGCCATGGATACCCAATGCCACTGCCAGAGAAACAGAACCACTGCTGGTCTGAGAAGGCTGCACAGCAGGGGAAGTTCAACAGGAGACAACCAGCAAACGGAGAGAAGGCACGTGCCACACAGCACCTCCTCCTCAGAGGGAAGGAGAAAGCAACTCCTGGAAGGAATCAGGAGTAAAAGGCAGGGAGGCGAAGAAGAGAGATGAAGCTAGGGTCAGCCAGGTAAGGGTCCTGAGCTGGGAATCAGGAAAATGAGGTCAAGTGATGGTGGGCATGAAACTTACAGCTGGAGAAAAGAAATGAAATGAAAAGTATGGGGTGAATTGAGTTCCAGAGGAGGTGAAGCAAGAGAAATGAGATGGGAGCAAATTTTAAAATAAAAAAGAGTGGAGAGGAAGGGCCATGACTTTTGATTTTCCACATGGATCCCAAAAGGAAAGTAAAACATCACAGGGCTGGGGCTGGAGGAGGACCCGAACTGCGGGAGTCCTGACCACCTCGGCCCTGGGGCAATTCTGATGCTCCCCAGCAATGAGTTCTTTGCCAGGTTTATATGAATATTCAGGCAAATAATCTCTTTGGGAGAAATACTCGGAAAAAAAATTATAACTACTACTACCTAAAATTTGCAGCAATGCTACTAAGAAGAATAGAGTTAACATATAACTGAAAAACTGAAAGCTTAGGAGAAAGACTGTTGTCGGTAGAGAGCACTGGGTAGGATGCTCTAGGAAGGGGGTCACAATGTCCCCTGACCAACAAGCGCCGGGGACAGAAGAGACCCAAGGCAGCTGTGTGCACTGACTTTCCACCCTGAGGAGACACAGAAGCCATGAACTCTGCCCATTCCAGCTCCCGTGTCCCCTACCCTCAACCTCACATTGTTCTCCACTCGAAGGCCTCAACGTGAAACACCCTACACCACAAACTACAGTGTAAGGCAAATCAGCCCTCTTTTCTCCAAAACGATTTACTATACAAACTACCAGACAGACCTTATTATACAAATATTTCATTGATATCAGCTACCCCCCAAAAAATAACATTCATGACACTGTCAATAATTCCTATCTACATGGTGCTTTTAAACTGCTTAAATTTTCACACAGATGATCTCATTTAACTCCATCATGATCCTCTGAAAAGGGGCCGAATTAGTCTCCTTTCACAGAGAAGAACCTTAACGTGTCTAAGAGCAGGTGGCCAGCTGGTGACAGAATGGGCGCTGGATTTCTGGCCTCCTGGTTCCAAGAGACCACGGTGTTGACAGAGGAAGGGGTGGCAAGCTTCCTTACAGCCAGTGTCCGTATCTAGGCTTTCTTGACCCAACTGGATCCCAAACTTCTCTATATTTTCCACTAAATCACGTGTATTGATTCAACATTTTACTGAGCAATAAAGTGTCAAGAGAATCATCTGAAGCCCTCGGAAGATACAAATGTGAGTAAGACAAAAACCCCTGCACATAAGAAGCTTACAAGCAAAATAGAGAGAAAATATGTGTTTACGACTGAGAATAAACAGGGAGATTTTGAGCAGTAACAGAGAAGGCAGCAGGTAAATTCCACCTGAAGAATCGGGGAAACGAGGCCCAGAACATTAGGAAGTGCTGTTCAGACCAGAAGCACTGGACCTCAGCCTGGAGCAAGGACTCGACCCCCAGCTGGCAGCGAAGAGAAAAAGAGGAATTTCTGTTGAGTAAGAGAAACCCAGTTGGGCAAGACAGGAACACACGAAGGGAATGAGAAATAAATAGTTGAGCAGAGTACGAGGTAATGATAGAGAAGAATTTTGATTAATTCCCAAGGCCACGCTGTGCATACAGCAGATGCTTTTTAAAAAAAAAAAAAGGCTGTAGGAATGGTTGACTCTGTAATAAATTAGTACATTTCATTATTTTAAAACACAAACATATGAGTTCCCACCCAAGTTAATGAGTAATAGTTAATTCTCAAATATCCACTGTGGATTGTCCGTGGAAAAATGTTCAACCCATTAAGGCTTTACCTTACCACACACACCTTCGGGATGCCTCCTCACATTACTAGCCAAGAGCCCATCTTTTTCATATTAACCCAAATACGCCATTGTTAGGGAGGTAAACTTTCTGCCCTCTGAAATCAAATATTGAATTCCAAAACCATGCAGTAATTTTTAAGGAATATCTATCGTTTGGAATTATTCCTATAACTGCTCCCCTTTAATCAACAAGAACAAACACGGAGCATACCCCAGTGTGTACCACTTAAACTAAAATGCCAATAATAGGGGATGGAAGTAGTCAAGGATTGAGGAACAGGAGCCCACGCAGCCCGAAGATTCCCTGAAAAGTGAGCGATTTGGAACTGAAGACAACACACCACATGTGCCAACAGCAAGAAAAACAACCTGACTATGTTACAGGTGACACTATATATACAGATGTGTATGCATACATATTTACTTATTTGAAAAGTAAAACTACTAAAAATTATCCAATTTCTTCTGGCATTCGTGAATTTCAAATCTGGCAAGTATATACAAAATTTCAAATACCACATCCCAGACCTCAATGCGGGTCCAGATAAACAACTTGCCACCCTAGTACTACCGAACAGCAACCCGTCTGCTGAGGTTAGACAGGCGGCCCCAGAGAGGCTGCTCCAGACCTCACAGCCAGGGTCAGTGGATGGGGGTTGACTTGGGCCAAGTCACAATTCACCTGGCAGAGCTGTGGAAAGTCCTGCAGGCCCAGGGCAACACACTGACAATGCGGCTGCGCAGACACGGGCGACTGCGCTTCAAATCCATTCCAACCTCTATCAAGCCACAAGGCCAGGCCACGCTTCTGAACCCTTCTCTGTAGCCTCCTTTCTCTTGACATTAGAAACAGGAGAAAACGACTAACAACCTGTTGTCCACTTAAAATCTGTTTGCTGTGCAGAAGTAACCAGTATTTTCTAAAATAATAAAAGCTTAATAACTACCATCCACCAAAAGCCATCAATGCTTTTTCTTAAGCAAATCTTACAAAATACATTTTGTAAATAATTACAAAAATTTCTTAATCTAAATAGGGCATTATGTTTGACACTTTAAACCCTACACCAATTTATTGATCACCCTACAAATGCTCTGGGGTAAGCTTTCGATCACAGACACTCTCCCGAGTTCGTTCTCTCTCTCTCTCTCTCTCTCTCCTTCCACTGCCAGTATTCCAGTTTCCACCTCCTCCCTTCTCTCTCTCCTGTCACATCCTGTTCTCCCTTTTACTCTCCCTTCTGATGACAGACAGACAGACAGGGTCATTCTTCAGGTTAAGATGTCTCCCACTCCCAGAAAATATAATCTCTTTCCACCCTTGCTTTCTCTCTTCTAACTCCAGCCTTGTCCTCTCACTGTCCCCTCCTCTTCATGACATTAACCTGGACTCTCTCACCACCCAGCCCCCACCTCCCAGACAAATACATCATGGGCTGGGGGGCAATGTGGGCTCCCAGAACCCCACGACCCCCAGAGGAACAGACTTCCAAAACCTCGTCATGTTGGAAGGGTTCTGCTCCTCTGGTGACAGTTTGCCATCTGCTGCTGCAGAGAAGGGTTTGAAATTTTTGTTGTTTGCTGGTTTTGCTTTGTTCTCCTCCCACCATCATGAAAGAGCAGACTTTGAGTTTTCCTGCAAGACGGAGAGATCACAAGCCTCAAACACAGGAACACTAAGCTTAACACGCACACCTCTGCATGTATATACATGCATGTATCATGTTTATATCAACTCACAGCAAGAGGTGATGTAATTAATACTTTACAAAAACAGTAAGATATAAACCCTCTGTCCCTATAGTAGAAAAACTACCTAATACTCTAAAAATTCTTAAGAATTTGCAGGCGTGTTTAATATGCTACGAAAAAATTCAACTAGAACACCGCTTATACCAGTTTTGAGGCAGTTCATTCCCAAAACACATCTCCCATTGTTATAATCTTTTGAAGTGCTCATCCATGTGGCTTCTACAGCGATCTGCAAGTGTGAAACAAATATACAATTCGCAAAGGGAAAAAAGGGCAAAGGCTTAATCTACTGTGCTCTCATTTGCTGGAGTGCAGAGTTGTGGGGCAAAGCCACAGAAGCACTTGTAAATTCCACTGGTCTAATGAACAGATACAGTTTTCATAATTTTTATTGCTGTACTCCACAGCTGAGTAACTGTCAGGCCAATGCCAAAGTACAGGTTTCATTTGAATGACATATGGCTTCAGTCAACCAGAGAGATGTTACAACAGGAAACAACACAAGCAGACAGAACAAGAACACGAAATGCCAAATTAGCCCTCGCCGAACGGAGATGCTGGTACGCATCCCCGGCCTGGGAAGAGTTCTGTGCGAGCGTGTCTGTTGTGAACACCCCTCTCTGAGCCCCTCATGGCACCACTCCAGGGCTCGGTGTCTTGCAGCTGGTGCAATGGGAGCAGGCTGCGTGGACTCTGGAGTTGGAAGCGGGGTTAAGCTCCAGTTGCACACTTACCCCCCGCCTCACACACATCCTTTGTTAGCCTGCATCACCTCTTGAACCATCCGTTTCCTCACCTCCACCCTTGTCAAATGGTATGACAACACTCCCTCCACCTCACTGAATGAGATGCCCACGTGAAAACTTCCTACGTGGTCAACCACTATGCAAATAACCGCATGATGATAACACTTATCTCACCATGAAAACTTCCTAAGGCACATCTAGTCCAACCAGTAAGCAGCAGCGTGGTGAACACCTGCCGGCCCATTCGGCTGCCAGGGCTATGAACATTCTTCTGGCATCTGGACCACTTCCTCACCTTATGAGTCTGACAGGAGGCTGTGCTATGGTGATTTATAAGAAGAAATATATACTTGGTCTCTGTCCCCATTTCTCACACTGAGGTCCTGAAATCCTCGGAACTTCCTAAGCGAATAAAGCCAGAAAGGTGTCTTTTGTTATGTTGATGAGGTGACCTTCAGAACTCACCTGAGGATGGGGCTGGTTGCCAGGAGAGCCAGCCACGTGATCAGAGGCTGGAACTTTCAGTGCCACCCCAATGTCCCAGGAAGGGAGAGGGGCTAGAGATTCAATCAACTGCCAACGGCCAGGGCTTTAATCAGTAAAGCCCACATAATGAGGCCTCCGTAAAAAATCCAAATGGACGGCGTTCAGAGAGCTTCCGGGTTGGTGAACGTGGAGATTCAGGATAAGAGGTGAGCTCAGAAGGCCTGGAAGCGCCTCACCCTTCCCCATACCTTGCCCTAGGCATCTCTTCCATCTGGCTCTTCCTGAGTTACATCCTTTTATAATAAACTGATAATCTAGTAAGTAAAATGTTCCTCTGAGTTCTGTGAGCCGCTCTAGCAAATTAACTAACCCAAGGAGGGGGTCGTTAGAACCTCGGGGTCTATAGCCAGTCGGTCAGAAGCACAGGTGACAACCTGCACTTGTGACTGGCAACTGAAGGGGGCAAGTGGGGCTGTCTTGTAGGACTGAGCCCTCTTCACCTGTGGGACCTGATGCTATCTCCAGGTAGACAGTGATAGAACTGAGTTAAATTGTAGAACCCCCAACTGGCGTCCAAGAATTGCCTGGTGGTGTGGGAAGAAAACAGCCTTGTAACTGGTGTCAGAAGTTTTGAGGGGCAGACTCTGCCTCCTAATAAAAAGGCTGAAAATGCCAGATACTTGCCTTCCCAAACTCACTGGCAACTAGGGTATTGGCACATGACCCAGGACCAGCCAATCAGAGGCACATGCCCTGGTCTTTGACTCATCTAGTAAAACAAAGAAACAAGGACGGGAGGAAATTTTCCTGGCAGTACACACAGCAATACTCAATTTCAGGTGTGTGTCACACGTGCATGTTACCAGGGTACCAGGAGGAGCAATGATGGAGGACAAGCTGTGGCATGGCACACTAAGTGACAGTGGCGAATGGCTCTCCGTCCTGACCTGGTTTTGCCATCATCCCCACAATGAGGTCTCCTTTGTGCTTGTCCCTCTTGCTGGCCCAGTTCTTGAGCTTTCCTGACAATTCTCCGAGCTTCCCAATAGCCTGTCAATACTTCCTTTTCTGCTTGGATTGGCCAGACTCAGTTTTCATTGCTTCCGACTATGAACTCAGGTTGATACAAGCAGCGTCTGAAGTGGTAGGAATGATAAGTAGAGAAACCACAGGACAACTTCAAAAGGGGTAGCACAGCAGAGCAAAAAAAGAACGAGACACACAAATGTCACGATTTAAGATGAAGGGCAGTCACTTCC
The DNA here is from genome assembly GCF_041296265.1 of Equus caballus. NCBI lineage: Eukaryota > Metazoa > Chordata > Mammalia > Perissodactyla > Equidae > Equus > Equus caballus. The sequence continues at coordinate 11,099,700 of NC_091714.1, forward strand.
TCAAGTCTAGAGGACGAGAGCAAGAAAAGAAGCAAGTCCTTCAAAAGATTTTAGGTAACTAATGAAAAGTCAAGAATAAATATGGTTATGTGAAAAGGTCCCATGTAACAAGATTTCAGAGGCAGCCAGTTCTAACGTACTAATGAAGATCACAGGTTCAGTAGTGGGTACATTCAATATCAACCCAGAATCTTAATATAGGGAGAGAAATGTTCATTGAAGCAGACCTAGACTAAATATAGATGGGGGCCAGCGGGCTAGGAGGATCTCACGCAGAAAGTGACATGCAAGGCAAACTGAGACGGGGAAGGAAGAAGGGGCTGCTTCAGACAGAGGGAAGAGTCTGACAAAGTATGGAGGGCAACGATGCGTGGTGTACTCTCAAACTGCAACCATTTCAGTAAACTGAGGCAGAGACACAGGAGGGAAGGCTGGCAGGAGACAAGGTTGGGCAGGAAGACAGCAGTCAGTTAGGAAGGGCCGTGCCATCAGGCTAACAAATTCGGATTTTATATAACAGGAATCTACTAAAGAATTGTAAGCAAGAGAGTAACATGGCAGATTTACATTTTATTTTAGCAAGATTACTGTGAAAACTCCATGTGAAGGAATCATTAAACAGAAACTAGTTCTTAACCATTTGGGATTCACAGATCTTTTGAGACTATGATGACCGGGAAAATGCACATACACACATACATGAAAATCTTAATATTTAACTCCAAGGGGTCCACAGCCTCCTGAAGTCCACCTGTGAACACTCAGGGGTCCATGGATCTCAAAGTGAGAATGATCGAGAAGCAGGAGCGGGACAACTGGCAAAGACACTGGTTGAGAGGCTGCAGCAACGGCCCACACTAGTGATGGCAAAGAACTCAATGAAGGCGAAGGCTATGAAGAGAGAGAGAGAGAGAACAGAAAGGAGCTGACACAATCTGCAGGAATTAGTGATCAGCTGGATGTGGGTATCGAGGGAGGAACACCAAGGATGACATCCAGATGGATGACTTAAGTGATGGAGCAGTGCCAGGATTTCATGGGGGAAAATGATGGACTGGGGAAAAAGCCAATGGGATATTCAGAACTGAGTTTGCAGGGCCATGTCTGGGAGGAGACGCCGAGCTGTCAATCAGAAATCAGAGTCTCAAGCTGAGCAGGCCATAGCCCAGGGGAGAGTCACTGGACCAACACGGAACAGCAGAGGCTACATGAGACATCTTGACGTGGCAGGGTTGAGAGGATATGAGCCAGGCCAGAGACCACAAAGGGAAGCCAGGACTCAATGTGAAGTCCACTGGCCAGAAGGTGTGAAGCTGGCAGGGCCTCGGGTTCAGAGTCAGAACACCACCACAATATCATTTTATAAACAGAAATACAAATGTATTAATCTGTGCGAGTGGTTTATCTGCATGGCCACATCAGTGCGATCTACTCTAAAAATATAGAATCTATATAATATCTACTCTAAAAATACAGAATCTGGATAAATGTCTTTAAATAACTAATAGCTAACAGGGAAAATAAGAACATCGACAGTATTATCTAGAGATACAATTCTCAATCTTTTCAGAGCCTTGACTTCAAAAAGGAGAGTGAGTGCAAATAGAAATTTTTAAGGATGCTTTTAAAATAGCCATATAATTTGGAATATTCAACAGTACACTTCAGTAACACTAAAAATCTAGAAAGGCATTTACAGCCTCCTTTCAAGAAAGCAGTTCTCTCAACAGAAGTATTTAGCATGTTATATAAACATGTTATTCAGAGAAATGTACAACATAGGGGATTTTCATCACATTTACTACATTTCTTAGCCAAAATGTGGCACTCTTGTAATCACCAGCAGAGCTGCAGCGAAACCTCTATAATATTCAACAAGAGCCACACATGGCAGTGAGCCATCCTTCTATTAAGAAAAAGAAAACATTCTCAATAAGTGCAGCTTTCTTTGTGACTTTTTTTCCCTAAGAAACTCATTCTAAACAAGAGCTCACTGGCAAAAGTATGATATTGTTTAAATTTGAGCAGAGGCTGGCATCTTTGTGAGAAGTTGGCAGGAGAAAGACTATAAGAATTTTAAGGTTCTATTATTTTCACACTAAAATGCGGACTGTGAAATAAAAATAATAAAAACATTAATCCAGAATATAATTCCGCTGGTCATATACCTCTTTTGTCACCTCACCCAGCTTTTATCATTGAGTATTATAAATGCAAGTACTTCTGAATAAATGGCAAACGGTTCTATGCTTTCCTAGGGAACAAAATATAGATGGCACTAACTGGATTGAAAGATAGACACAGATATGAAGAAAGCTGATGGTACTCAATTAACAATTTGTAAAGCTCTGAAATACGATCATCAGTACATACTCACAATCATTTCCAAAGAAAGGAAAGAATTCTTTTCTTCTACATAATGGGTTTTCTGCTACATAACAAGCTGTAGTGTAGTGGTACTTAATGCCAATTTAATGAAGGAATGAAGCCACAACGAAGAAACGGTTATCAGTCTCAAACATTTATCTCGATATACTCTTGATCTGTATACTTAAATATGCAATTTCAAGATGGTCTTTTAAAGTACACTGCACAATTCAGCAGATAAAAGAAGATATTACATGTCAACTAATTTCAAATATTTAATTGATCAGTCACTACAAGCAGGCTTTTTTACTTTATGCCACAGCCGGCACGTCAAGATGTGGCTCCTGGTCTTAAGGACCCTAACGGAGCCAAGCACTCAGATTACCATACGTCAAGACTCAACACGCCAGGACCATGATGAAATATGCTAACACGCATTCTGGAAACAGAGACAAGCTCCACCAAGCGTAAGAAGCTGGGCTTTGAGGAGTGACAATGGTTCAACAGACATTGATAAAGGTGCAAAGAGATCAGGACTTCCAAATAAAAACTAATAGTGCAATGAGAAATGTGGGGCATGCTCAAGAACGCACGGCTTGTGAAAGAGGGGAATGAAAGACAAGGACAGAAGGAGGTGGGGGTGGGCCAACACAGAGAGACCCCATGCAGGGGAGAGGCTACACGGAAAAGGGTATTGGAGGTCTCGAAGAATCATCTAACAAGTCACAGGGGGGGAGATGGAATTCCACTCTGAAGGCCTGCTACCTGCTCGTCACCAGATGTACGTGCTGGGCTCTGAGCCACGGTGCTTCGCTCTCTCAACAGCCTGATGAGGCAGAGAGCAAATCCTCAGTTTACCGACAAGGAGACCGAGGCTGCCCAAGCGGGCAGTTTCCATATCACACACCCAATAAACAAACAAGTCAGATGGGAGATCTGGAATGGCTGAGGCCAGGGCCCTACTCTGATGCATTAAACTGAACTGAACTTGAGAAGTTAACCCACACAGGAAATGAGGGCAAAATCAAACACAACTTTCTGACATTGCCCCCGTAGGACAATACCACGGTTTTGTTATGAGAAATGGGCAAATGAGACAGAGGAGTAGCTGTTTCTGAGGAGGCTTGAGAAGGAGGCAGTTGACAAGGCAAGCCCAGAGCTGGTGAGGACTGGGGACAAGATCCAGGAGCCTCCAGGCCCAAGGAGGTGGCTGAAGCCAACCAAATGCCCGAGCCTATCAATGGAGGGACCGTACCGACAAGAGGACTGACGGCCAGGCTTACCCTTCAGGATACAATCAGGCAAACCATCAGAATTAAGAAAAGCCCTCCAAGTGCTTACAGTATTACAGAAAAGCACTGCACTTGCTAAATAATCTACACTGTGGATCACGGCTCTAACCTGCAAACTGACTGTAAAGACAGACTTCCCCAAAGCAGAGGGTTTGTAGACTTCAGATGCGTTGTTCTGGATCTTCACTGATGTGTGGCCATATTTTCACTTATCCTGGAAATCACTGTTTCTCCCTTTCAAAAACTGGTCTCTCGTTTTCACACCAAAGCTCACAAAAATATTCATGCCTAAATTTTTTTAAGTTTAAGGTAATAAAAATACTCTAGGATTAGTTACGCTCTCCTCAAGGTACGATAATTTCTTCACAAGAAGGATGTCTTTTAAGAGAAAAGAAACTACCTACTTTGAACTTAAGAAATATATCAGTATCTTGAGTTGAACTATTATACAATCATAGTGACAGAAAACGCTATACAAGTGGCCTGCCCCAGAGTTTTCCGATCATTAAACTACATGCTAGTTTTTACATGGATACCAAAATTTGTGCCCAGGCCTCATTTATTCAAAACATGTTCCCTGAGGGCCTCCTATATGTCAGGCACCAGGTGAGGTGTCAGGAACAAAGACATCCAAAGTCATGCTCCCCAGGTTCCAACATACTTAGAGTCCAATATGGAAAGAAAATTCCAATGGCATTTTCCATAGAAATAGGAAAAAACTATCCTAAATTTTGTATGGAACAAAAAACCCCAAATAGCCAAAGGAATCTTGAGAGGAACAAGCTGGAGGCATCACACTTCCTGATTTTAAACTGTATTATGAAGCTATAGTAATCAAAACAGTATGGTACTGGCATAAAAACAGACACGTAGACCAGTGGAACAGAATAAAGAGCCCAGAAATAAACCCATGCATATATGGTCCACTAATTTTTGACAAGGCCACCAAGAACACACAATGTGGAAAGGACAGTCTCCTTCAGTAAATGGCACTGGGAAAACTGGATCCATATGCAAAAGAATGAAAGCAGACTTATTTCTTATACTATAAACAAAAATTAACTCAAAATGGACTGGAGATTTAAGTATAAGACCTGATATCGTAAAACTCCTACAAGAAAACACACGGAAAAAGCTCCTTGGTCTTGGCAATGATTTATTGGATAAGACATCAAAGTAAAAAACAAACAAGTGGGACTACATCAAACTAAAGAGCTTCTGCACAACAAAGGAAACAATCAATAAATTGAAAAGGCAGCCTACAGAATGGGAGAAAATATCTGCAAACCATATATCTGATAAGTGGTTAATATCCAAAACGTATACAGACCTCATACAACCCAAAAGCAAAAAAGAAAATAATCCAATTAAAAAAATGGTTAAAGGACCTGAGTAGACATTTTACCAAAGAAGACACACGAATGGCCAACAGATACATGAAAAGGTGCTTGATCTTACCAAATATCAGGGAAATGGAAATCAAAACCAGAATGAGATATCACTTCATATCTGCTAGGATAGCCATTATTAAAAAGATAAGAGACAACAAAAGTTGGTGAAGATATGAGAAAACTGAACCCTTATACACTGTTGGTGGGAATGTACCTTGGTGCAGCCATTGTGGAAAACAGTAAGGAGATTCCTCAAAAAATTAAAAGCAGAATTGCCCTATGATCCAGCAATCCCACCCCTGGGTACACATCCAAAGGAAATGAAATCAGAATTTTGAAGAGTTATCTGCACCCCTATGTCCACTGCAGCTTTATTCACAATAGCCAAGATATCAAAACAGCCTAATGTCCTTTGATGGGTGAATGGATAAAGAAAATGATACACATACACAATGGAACATTATTCAGCCATTTAAGAAGGAGGATATTCTGCCATTTGCAACAATATGGATGAACCTGGAAGAGAAATAAGCAAGACAGAGAAAGACAAATACTGTATGGTATCAACCATACATGGAGTCTAAAAAAAAGGAAAGAAGTCAATTTCACAGAAATAGAGAATAGAATAGTGGTTGCCAGGGTCTGGGGAGGAGGAATGAAGAAATGGATGAAGAGTACAAACTTTTGGTTATAAGAAGTACTAGTTCTGAGGATCTAGTGTACAACATGGTGACTATAGTTAATAACACAGTGTTGCAGAGTTGAAAGCTGCTGAGAGTGGCTCTTGAGCATTCTCACCACCAAAAAAAACAACAACAAAGAGTTAACTGTGTGAGGTGATGGATACGTTAATTATCTTGATCTTGGTAAAGATGCTACAGTGTATATGTACATCAAACCATCACACTGAACAGTTTAAATATATACAATTATATTTGTCAGTTATTCTTTAATAAAGTTGGAAAAAAAAGTAATAAGGACTGCAGAAAGAATAAAAAAAAAAAAAATACTGCCTGCCCAGTGCAATCACTGCCACACCTGAGCTCAGCCTACAGGTATAGAAAAAATGGTGGAAGGAGCAAGGGAGAGTCACAGAAGGTTTCACTATGCAGAGTAGTCTTGGAGTAGGAGAAGCCCATCCATCACAGAATATCGGTGGGTGGATGGGCAGGAGTTCCAGGCAAGAAACAGCATATAGGAAAACAAAGAGCCATGAAACAAGAGAACGTGTAAGGATAACCACACCAGCAGGTTCCTGGGACATCAACAGAGTGGCAGTGGCAGGGTTGGGGGGGGCTTAAGTGCTCTTGTTATTTCCTAAATACAGTCACACACCACATATCAACATTTTGGACAATGAGGGAACACATATACAATGGTGGTCCCATAAGATTAGTACCATACAGCCTAGTTGTGTAGTAGGCTATACTGCCTAGGTTTGTGTAAGTACTGTAGGGAAGGAAGAAATTTTCCTCTGCTCTTCTATGTTCTTCTGGCTGATCTAAGAACTAAATTGACATGAGACAAATTAACAGGAGAAAAACAAAAGTTTAATAACATGAATACATGAGAGAAACCCAGGAAAAGTGAGTAAATTGCCCAAATGGCCAAAGCCCTCACCTTAAATCCCATCCTCAGCTAAAGACAAAAGAAGATGTTGAGGGTGGGGAGAGGCAGGGACCTCAAAGGGAAGAAAGGCAATTCACAGGCAGGTGAAAAGGAGCAAATGATTGGAAAACAAGCATGTTTGGCCACACAGAAACAGAAGAGCACAGAGGGGAGCCCAACCAACAGGCTTTTCTAGGTTCCTCCCTGTCCACCACCTAGTTCATGAGATGCTAAGGTGCTAACTTGCTTCCTGAGACAGGCTTTTTTAATCAGAATTCTTTTAGGCAGTTAAGGGGGTGGTAACAAGAAAAACTTTGTCCTTTGCTTCTTAAAAATAATCAGCCTAAAATAATCCTCATGTTAAAGAGACATTTTGGGACTGCAAACTTTGTTCCCCTTCAGTACGCTCTGACGTTCACACAGTGACAAAATGGCCCAAGGACGCATTTCTCAGAATGTATCTCTGTCGTTAAGTGGCACATGACTCTATCTATTTCCCCCTCACCCACTCTCCTAGAAGGCTCTATCTTGCTGAATGGAAATTAGCAACGAATGTTCATCAAGCCATAAGACAAGAGAGACCAGGAACTGATGGGTTAACCAGATCATCTGTGATTTCAAGAAAGGCTGAAAGGGGGGAAGCAGCATTTATCAAGCATTTAGTGCCACGTGCTAGCCTACCTGCTTTTACACATGAAATCTCATTTAGTAATCACAATTCTTTTAATAAGGAGGAAACTGTAACACAGTCTGGTTGAGCAGCTTGCTAAAGATCACTCACCTTGAGAAGCAGTTGTTGCTTAAATCCAGGTTTGTTTTATTCCACATAGACTCTACTCTACCCTCCCCCGACATCGCACTTCAGGACCATATATGTCTTCATACCATATTAAATAAGCATATATGCATGTATTATTTTTTGAATCTAATAAACTGGAGAAAAAACTAAGTCTTCAAGTATACAAAAGCCATTCAAACACTAAGAAGCTATCAAAAAAAGAAAAGCACATTGTAGCTCCCCAAGAAGGGAAAAAAGAAGTGACTGCTCCTAACTCCTCATGAGCCTAGTCCCAAGTGGCTCTGGAAGGTCCTGGCGTCATTATACACAGGACACTACACCTGCACGACGATGCTCCCATAACCTCAGGGCACAGAGGTGACACAACACATTCATGTTGGCGACCCCTGCAGTCACACACTTTCCCAAAAACTAAAAGCAAGTAAGAGCACCTAAGAAGAAAAAGATATTCTCAAACCAGAACATGTCCTTCCACGTGGCACCTACAAATTCACAAAGTAGGGAAGAATAGTAATTAAGAACCCCATGCTGGAGTCAGGCAGGATTCTAATCTGGGCTCTCCCAATTACGTGACCTTGAACAACTTCACCACTCTAAGACAGTCTTAGCTCCCCATATATATCAGGCCTTCTCCACTACAGCCTACATAATGTTCAAGAGGGTTGTCCAGGAGATCTGATTTCCATTCCATCAAGGACCATCTTTCACACTGCCCGTCGCATAAGTAAAAAGGACCATTCAGTGGGTTCTCTCCATGTTCTATTACCGCCTTCATGTGACAAACATTTATTTATCACCTCCACCATGTCAAACACGCTGCCAGCTGGGTGCTGGTAAACACAAGAGATGAATAGGCCCCGCTCTCCAGAAGGTTCCCTCTTCTACACCATAGACTGTAGTTTAAGAGTAAGGATAAGGAACACAGGCTGCACAATGAAAAAGAAACTATGGAAGTGGTCTTGGTTCCACACCTAGTTGTGTATCTTCATCGATGGGTAGTCTTTCTCTTTCTAGATTGATAACAAGGAGAAAAAAATCACTTAGATTCTAGTTACAAAACTTAACAAGAGAAGCACCAAAACCCTTTCAGGCTTAATGCCAGGAAATTCAAAGCTTCCACACATCACAAAAAAGAATGAAAATCACAAACACAAAACAGATTCGGACTTTATAAGGGGTGTTTGTTAGATGGTATTAGGGAATTTTTGGAAAGAAAAATGATCATAAATATTTTTGAAAGATGGTGATAGGCTTAGCAAAATATTCTAACTCTGATTGGGTCTGGAGCCCAATGTGATACAATTTTTAAAAATATTGAAATATGTACACATAATGTTCAAATACAACATACTTCGCAGTTCCTTTCCCTATTTATGGGGATATACGCTACCACTTTAAGTATAGTATTGCTTAAAAAATATTTCTTTTTCCAGCAAAACCTGGAATCCACATTCTTCTACTAGAAGTTCTAAGTTACCACAAGGATTCAGTCTTTGACAGGACCTTAATTCAAAGGAAGCTCTTCAATACACAGCCAGTACAGCAGAAGAAACTTTCTAAACTACAGATACATGAAAGACAATGAATGAAACTTAACCTAGAAAATTTGTTACATGGCAAATATAGTTGCTTCACGTAAGCCCTGGAGTTAGGACATTTCCAGGTGTCCTTGGCCTCTGGCAGGTTGGAGGCACTGCGTTCAGGGTCAGGCAGGGTCTAGCTATAAACAGCCATCAGAATGCCGGCTGGAGCTCCCTGCCAGAGTCCCGTCTCTTAACACAAGCCAGGAATGGGGCTTAGAACTGGGACCTGCTATCATACTATGAACGCATGTGGCTGGAACAAAGGGGGAGGAGTTATTGAAATTCCCAGCGAAATAGCCCTCTCCAGCCTCTCCCACTGTCACCCAACAGAATATGCAGGATGGTCATCTCCATTAACAAGGTGAGGCCAGGAGGGTGTGTTTCAGCCCCTGACTTCTCAACGTCTTCAAAGACATTGTAATCCAGGATGTTACAGGGCAAGGACCCCTGGAATGAAGACAGCAAGGAGGAGTGAGAGGAGAAGCAGGGTCCTGACCCAACCAGACCAGCAGGATGATGACTCCTGGAAAAGGCAGGGAACATCCTGACTGGCTGCCCTCCCCCGTCCCACTCCCATCGCTCCCTGCTGTGTAGGGCATATGCGCCAGGAAAATCAGTAATATCCGTAACCGTCAGCTGCTGCTCTTGCTACTATGAATATTAAGGCATTATTGAAAAAGATATTTAAACATGCATTTTCAACAGATGTCTGAAGTTCTCCAGCGTGATTTTACTACTAGTTCTTACAAACAACGTTCCCCCATAGGAAAGTATCACTCTTTTTTTTTTTTTAGGAATCTCAATGGGCATATAAAATTTGATATAAAGAAATTCACTTTATAGCTCACTCTAGACAGATGTATCTCTTCACATATTTTCTGACATCTGTATTAACTCTTGATGGCTTCCACTTGCATGCCTGCAAGCCTACTAAATTAGTGTGAAGAAAAACAGCCTGAAATTAAGTCTTTATACGTCCCAACCCCTTAGATAGAGTAGTTAGTGTATGTCACTGACACTTTCCTTCAATTCTGTATTTTCAGATGAATCAAATTGGTGCAGACTAACAGCTTAAAAATTCGTTAATTTGAGCATAAAATTTCATTAATATTTATGAGACAGTTGTACTCCTCAATGTTTATCTTCAAATAATAGAGATTCTTCATCCAAAAATGTAGGGACAAGTTTCAAATAAATAAATCCTATTATTCACTCCTTACAGCCAGATGTGGAGGCAATGGAAGATGAATGAACTACAGCAAAGAAAGAGGACAACCTATGAGAGACGCACGAGATATTCTTTAGTTTCTCGTCCTTGTAAGAATTATTCAGCCTGAGAATCTGACCACGTCTGACATGGATTTGAATACAGATTTCCAAATCCTCAAATTCTTCTTAAAAAATACATATACAGGGGCCAGCCCAGCGGCGCAGCGGTTAAGTTCGCACACTCTGCTTCTCGGCGGCCCAGGGTTCCCCGGATCAAATCCCACGTGCAGACATGGCACCCTGTGGCAAGCCACGCTGTGGCAGGAGTCCCACATATAAAGTAGAGGAAGCTGGGCACGGATGTTAGCTCAGAGCCAGGCTTCCTCAGCAAAAAGAGGAGGATTGGCAGTAGTTAGCTCAGGGCTAATCTTCCTCAAAAAAAAAAAAAATAATAATATATATACAGTACATACACAGTATGTCAATTAAAATGAAATTGAAAGTTTTAACTGATAACAGATAATTTAAGGCATTTGAGGAGAAAAGACTAAATTCACTTTTTTAAAATCAGAAAAATTTATAAACCATCAAATGTTTCCTTCCCCAACCACTTAAAATTAGATATCTCAATAATCACTATTCTTCATTAGTCTGTCACCTCTTTTATTTTATAATAATTTTGCTGGATTCCTTTTCAAAGTCTTTCAATTTCACATGGAGAAAACAAAAAATACCATATTTACAAAGTGAAAATTAAAAATTGACTCTAAATTCTATTTCTAAAGAGACATCATTAATAGTCCTGAATGATTTTGTGTATAAATATCTAATATATTATTTTGTTTTGTTTTGTTTTTTCTTAAAGCCTTTCAGCACGTCTGTTTCCTCAAGTCATTTCTTCATCATATTATGTTTAGATCCTTAACATTTATCTTAATGTTATAAAGATAAAACAGAAGCACCAGGTACATGAATGATAAAGACTAGAGAAACAGCATTTCCTCCGGGCAGGAAGTGAAGTGATTGAGCACATTTTTTTGAAGTTACAATTTATCCAAGTAATCCAATAAATGGTAAAGACCGTGTGGAAAACTGATCCAAAGAAATAAATTAGATATTCATTCACGGTCCGGTATTGACACGACCATTCATTTGGCAGCTTGCTACAACAATCTCCTCATACAGAGATGTCGGATTCAAACGACCCATCAACCTCGATGGCTAGGAAGAAGACCAATAACTGGAAAGCTCCATGCGAGCTGGACCCGCAGAACCCGTGCGCAACGAGAAAGTGAACGCTTTATCACCACTAACACGGCAACTCATTTTGGACATTAAATTAATTTCTGAAACAAACCTTTGGTTTTCTTTCCACCTGTCTTTTTATAAAAGATTATTTGCTCTGGAGAGCAGGTGTATTTTGGACTCAAATGAACAGAGTGAGACTTGGGGAGGGCGTGTGAGAGGAGTGAAGAGATCTGTGGCACCATTTCTGAGACGAAATGCTATTTTTGAAAGTCACACTAAAAGCAGATTCTCTCATTCTTAATCTGAAAAGAGAGACATTTAGAAAGCCTAAAGGAAAAATAAAAGCATTCCAAAGCATTATTTAAAACTTCAAGGGACTGGCCCCATGACCAAGTGGTTAAGTTCGTGCACTCTGCTTTGGCGGCCCGGGGTCCGCTGGTTTGAATCCTGGGCACGGACCTACACACCACTCAGCAAGCCATGCTGTGGCAGTGTCCCACAGAGAAGAGCTAGAATGACCTACAACTAGGATACACAACTACGTACTGGGGCTTTGGGGAGGGGGGAAAAAAGAGGAAGATTGGCAACAGACGTTAGCTCAGGGCCAATCTTCCTCACCAAAAAAAGCATTAAAAAAAAAAAACCTTCAAAATATTATATTCAGATACTTTTCACATATAACTAAAATTTTTTTTAAAAAAGGTATTTCTGATAATGACATAGTCCAGTAACTCTTCAGCACATCTAGTTAAAGAATCAAATATTCCAATAAAAGAGCCAGATCGGCTTTCCACAGGAAGCAGTACGTGCACACCTCTCACACCATTTAGGTGAGGAAACACGTTCTTGGCAGCTACGCCCATGGAAATGGACTCGCAGCAAACACTCTTCCATGCTCTTCCGGTCCCCTGGAGCAGCGAGGTGTCTCTGTGGAGCTTTGCTTCTGGCTGACATTCATGCACCTGCAGGTCAGGCCCGCGGCCACAGGGCTTGCTGGCATAGCCTTGGACTTCCTCCAGTCCCTACCTGCCTGCCGCACTTCCAGACTTTTCCAGGAAGGCACTTCAGATCACCTTAAAACTTGCATTTTAACATCCTTTTAACAAAAGATAATCTCCTTTGTTTCTCTTTGGTATGTCCAGAAATGTCATTTGTACACCTTTTGTTGGTCATCAAAGATCAAAGCTGTCCATCAGAGTGTGCAATTAAGTGGCAGAAAGAGAAGCCACAGAAGACTCTACAACACCAGCAGCATCCACGTGGCTGAGAGCATATGGAGGATGGCGGGCTGAGGCTGGCGGGCCGGGAGTGCAGCCTGACATACTCCCTCTCATGGGTGAGGGCATGTCGTACCCTCAGAGCAAGGACGACACAGCGCGAGTGCCAAGATGGATTATTTCCAAGTGCACACACCCATACTTACGTGTGTACATGCATGTTTTTAAAAGAAAATATTTATGAGACAAATACCATTATAACAAGTCAGCCCCGTGCCCCACCACGTTGAGTAGGGTATTCACGTAGAGGGAAAGACTGTGCTCATGAGTAATGTTCAGATGTCTGTATAAAAACAAAACCCACTAAATCACATTTAAATGAAGTAACTTTCATGATGCTTGCAAAATTGACTGCATTTTTAACTTGCGAATAGTATAAAGCACTCAGAAGAGATCACAGAGTGTGGACAGTTCTTGCAGCTGTTAATTACATTTTAATGTCTGTGACCATTCTGTTTACGTACTGGACAGACTGTAATCCAGTTACGGACGTACTCACATTGTTACAGACGGATTGATAAAGCAGCACACACGGGTCAGACCTACAATGTCAATGAACATATTTATAACGAAAGGGAGATCCTGGATAAACATGGCCGATTCAACACTTCCATCTACCACCATTCCCTCCTAAAAAGAAACGCGACAGGACAGTTTGCTTTGCATTTGCTTTTGTGTTTGTTTGTTTTTATAAAACAAACCCACAAGAACAGGAACGACAACAGCAACAAAATTGTGAATGCTAGAAACAGATGGACAAGTGGAAACTGACTTAGCCAAAACAGTTGACGAGGCAGAATCTTCAAAAGGCTCGGAAATTGGTGGTACCAGAGACCTCGGACAGCAGAGCGGTGGTGGACGGGGGTGTGTGCCGGGGGCGAGGTGGGCAAGATGGGGAGTGAGCTGGTGCCCAAAACAGGGAGGAAGGGCTCAAAGTTGACTAAGAAGCAGCGTCTCTCCAAGCGCAGCACCTCCCTCAAGCTGGCAGAAGCCCAGAGAGTTACTCCCAGAAGAGGGGAAAACAGTGGTTCTCCAGAACCATTGCTATGGAAGCACCAGAGCCGTATCCACTGAACATTGAGATACCCTCGTACCACCCTGCCAACAGGGCAAATGTGACGCCAGCCCAACAGGAAAGACCTAAATGGATACTGGGGTAGGAGTGGGGTGTCCCAAATTCCCCTAAACAGCCCACTCAGTACATCTTATAGTCAGCAAGCCCTGCCAAGGCATTCGGACAACCAAAGATTACTGGTAGGTGAGGAAAGCCTTCAACATGGAAATAGAGACAATTTTCTACTAAAACAAAAGAAAATCCAAAAGAAGAATTAAGAAAAGGAAAAAAAAGAAAGGCGGGAGGGAGGGAAGAACTTTGAGAGAAGAAGAGCCAGCCTTGGAAATCAAAAATACCATAGAATGAAGAACGCTTCCAGAAACGGGAACAAAAAGAAAATGATATAGAAAACAGTAGAAAAGATAAGAAAGTGAGAAGTCCGGTAAGTTCAGTATCAGGCGACAAAAGTTCTAGAAAGGAAGAAGAGTCAAAATGAGGGGAGAAGACAGATCAAAGAAATTATTCAAGAGCTTTTGCACGATTCAAAGAGTGCACAGGGCAGTGGATAAAAAGGGACCTGGCTGACACTTAAGGACACTGGGGAAAAAGAAGGTCTTGCAAACTTCAGGGAGTGCAGACAGAGCATCGAGAGACGTCACATGCAAAGGATCAAGAAGCAGGAAGACTGGCTTCAGACTTCATAACGGCCACACTGGGGGCTAAATGACAGCTGAGCAACTGCTTCAAAAGCCCGAAAGAAAAATGATTTCCAGAATTCCACTCTCAGTCTTCAAGTTACATGAGGGCAAAATAAAGACATTTCCAGACACGCAAGATCTTTACATTCTACTTCCCCGCACCATTCCTGAGAAAGGTACCAGAAGGTGGGCTGCACTAAAACCAGAGAGATGCAGAATCCAGGAAACCAAAGCTCCAACACAGGAAAGAGGTGAAGGGCAACTCTAAGACGACAGCAAAGGGAGACACTGGAGAACAGGTGAGCATCTGAAACAGAGGTACGCCGAGAGACCCGAGCAAGCCGAGGCTCTAGCAGAGATTCCTCTAGAAAACGGATAATATACTGATTGGATCTGAACACCTTACAACAAAAGATGTACAGTTATAGGGGCTGGCCCGGTGGCACAGCGGATAAGTCTGCATGCTCCACTTCAGCAGCCCAGGGGTGGCAGGTTTGGATCCCAGGCGCAGACCTACACAGCACTCATCAAGCCATGCTGTGGTGGCATCCCACATACAAAATACAGGAAGACTGGCACAGATGCTAGCTCAGGGACAATCTTCCTCAGGCAAAAAGAGGAAGATTGGCAACAGATGTTAGCTCAGGGCCAATCTTCCTCACCAAAAAAAATAAAATAAAAATAAAATTTTAAAAAAGATGGACAGTTGTAACTGATAAAGAATCTAAAGTGCAGTGAGTGATATGTACATGGAGAAAATTAAAGAAAAAACAATTATTAACTCCAAGAAAAACAAAGAGCCGTGTAAGAAAGGAAAATAGCAGTTTACTACATGGCTCATTTCTGAAGCCAGTTTCCCCAGTTTCAACAATGCAAATACAACAGTGATCAAACCAAAATCACAACAAAGCTATACTGGGAGGATGAGTGGGTATGAAGGATTCACGCTTGTGGTGAAGACAAGGTGAGAAAAGAGAATTAAGTTGCCATCTTCCAGGGCAAATCAACAGGTAATGCTTAAAACTGAAAGGAGCACCACAAGCACAGTGCTCAGAAACACAGAGGCATCCTTGAACGATCAGCTAAAAGCGCCGAGTGGTCGCCTCTGGGGAAGTGGGAGAGGCCAGTGACTACCGTTTTTGATGGCAAATCTTGTAGAACCATTGACCTTGTAAGCCATTTACATCTATAACCTTGATACAAATAAAAACTTTTTTAAAAGTAGGCGAAAAGATTAAAGACACAAGTGGAAAAGAAGCGCAGCCTCACAAACCAAAAAAATTTCAAAAGCCATACTTTGTATATTACCATTACTCAGAATCGAGCTCAAAGCCCAGGGGCAGCTTCGAGGGCACGTTCACTTCTCAGAGCGCACTTCTCAAAGACAAGACAGCAATTTGTCAGAGAGCGCCTCTCCTTATATCCCTCAGCGGGCTGCAAGATTATTAATCTTCAGAACACAAAGAAGTGGAAAACTACAATTCCCAGTATACCCTGCAGCCCATTCAATTACTTTAAGTACATGAGACTTTGCTAGGAGGGAGAAGATTAATTTTAAGAAAATATAGAACTAGTTCTCAACAAGCCATTTCTAGCCTACTACGTTCTTCAGACATAATTTTTCCATTCTCTACTTGAAGGAAAAAAAGGGATAGAAAATAAATCATCTGTGAGGGGTTGAATGCTATCTTTTAGTTACTTCAAAGAACAATTTCAAGATGATGGCACTGAACGTCTGGAAACACAGAATGCTGGAGCCAGAAAGGAACTGAGAGGTCACAGGATCTCTTCTCCCCTCCGCATGCCCCTCGCATGCAATTTTGCAGAAGAAGAAACCAGGGCTCAGAGAGGTTCAGTGCCCAAACAAAATGCTCAGAGCTGTGTGCAGCATCGTGAAGACCAGAATAATCCATTTCTCCTCCGTGCAGCAACTGAAAACACATTTTTGGCAATTACTGTATGTAATTAGAACACAGAACTGGGGTATTCACAAACTTGGTTCCATTTCCTGTTTTATACTTTTAGTAAGTCACTTAATATTTTAATTGCTTCAGCTTCCCCATCTGTAAAATAAAGATACAACTAGCCATACTGCACAGGAAAGTTTATGACAACGGCGTGGATAAGTGTCTTTAAGATTCTTAAAGGAAAAAAAAATACTCTCTCTACTAAGCCTCAATCATAGACAACTAACACAATCACCTCAAACTCCATATACCCAAAATCAAACTCCATCCTCCTCCTCCTCAAACCTTGCCTCTCCTACTACATTCAAGCTCTGGTTAACGAACCCCGAATCTTCTCTTCCATCCAAACCAGGGAACGTGGGGTCACCGGGGCCTCCTCCTCTCCGGCCCCGCACCTTCTCACCACCACCATCAACCCCCACACTCCGCCTAGTTTACCTTTTACACAGATTTAAAGTGTCCTGTCTTAGTCCCTTCAGGCTGTAACAAGAACACCACACACCATGTGGCTTAGAAACAACAGAAATTTATTTCCCACTGTTCTGGAGGCTGGGAGGTCCAAGATCAAGGCACCAGCAGATCTGGTATCCGGTGAGAGCCCACTTCCTGGTTCATGCACAGCTGTCTTCTCCTGTGTCCTCACACAGTAGAAGGGGCAAGGGAACTCTCTGGGGTCTTTTTTATAAGGGCACTAATCCCATTCATGACGTGATCACCTCCCAAAGGTCCCACCTCCTAACACCATCACTTTGGGGGTTAGGTTTCAACATAGAAATTTTGGGGGGACACATTCAGTCTTTGGCAACACCCCTTGCCTCTTTCCCCTACCACCACTAATCCACTGGGGTCCTACTTTACTCTGGTCTTTGTGGGGCTAGACTCAGAACAGATGGTTCCCTGTTTCTAGGTTCTTTCCCTTTAATAACCTCATCCCCCACAAGCAGCAAGCAGAAAATGACCGACCTAAAATGCTGATGTCAAAGGGCCATCCCCTCCTCCCCAGAACTAGAAAGGCTCCATATATCTTATGGGATCAAGTCAAGCTTCCCAACTCAGCATTCGAAGTTCTCCAGGACCCAGCAGCAACTCCAGGATCACCTCAAGGGAGCTACTTGCATGCAAATAAGGCCAGGTCCCTGTAAGAAGCAAAGTGGGCTGACACCACACCACGCCCACCCCCCATGATATTCTTTCCACCTGAGACACAAGTCCCACCTTTTCTTAAATGACTCTCATCCATCTTATGAAGCTCAGCTCATCGTCCAATCTAAGTCATCATCTTTCACGTATCTCTTCACAAGACTCCAAGCTCCTCAGGGTAAGAAGTAACTGTCAGAACCTAACACTGCCGGGGTCCAGCACCCAGGGGGGCACAGTCAGCACTCACCGATCTCACGCAACAAAATCCGCCGACTCAGAGAACAGTCTACATTCACTGCCTCCTGTCCTTTCCTCTTTCACTCCCCGACCACTGCAACGCAGCTTGTACTATCAAATCACAGCAAAACATCTCTCTGGCCGCTTCTCAATCCTCAGTTCTTGTGGACCCTTCCTCAGCATGTGATATTGCTGGCCATTCCATCCTCCTTTGAAATGGCCCCATACCCATCTCTTTCACGACACGGTTCTTTTCTGATAGTCCTCTCACCGCTCTGCCTTCCTTATCGTCCTTTCTCACTGTCTCCTCTTTTGCCACTTACCGCTTATGTGCTTAGGTTCCAAGGTTGTCCCCAGCCTCCTCCTCTTTTCTACTCTGTAGGCAATTAATACCCTTTCTTATGGCTTCTAGTATGGACCTAAAATTATGATTCTCAACCCAGGTTACACAGGGTCCAGGCCTCACCCTAAACCAATTACGATAAACTCTCTGGGGATGGGTACGCCATGGACACTTGCTGAAGCTCCCCAACTGACTCTCCACGGATGCCACGGCTCAGAACCACGGAGCCACACAATAACTTTGGAATGGGACCTCAGGTCTGTCTCCAACATCCACAGCTCCCCTGCCCATATGCCAACTGCCCAGGGAACACTTTCGTTTCCTGCAGTCTTCCATCAGAAAACCAAAGCCACTCTCCTCCCGCAGCTCTGCTCCTCTTCCTGGATTCCTTTATCTCTACACTGCTATCTACTCAGGTGCCCAAGCAACACACTTGAGAATCATCTTAAAAGCCCTCCCTTGCCCTACCTGATACTCAGTTACGAAGATCTGTGTATTCAACCTATTGAACGCACCTTAGACCACCCCCGACCCCTCAAGTCCTAGTAGGGTAACTTCCTTATCATTGACCCTTCTTCCAGGCTCCTTGTCCAGTCTAATCTCCACTCTGCCAGCAATCACCTTTCTAGAGCACAGATTTCATAGTCACTCTCTGGCTTAAAGCTTCCTATAAAAACAGAAGGCGCTCCTATTTAGACATGGTACAGTTCAAATTCCTTGGAATGGTACAGAAGGCCATTCACAGTCACAACTTACTCTAATCCATTTTCCCAATCCAAACTTCTATCACAGTCTCCAACCTCTTGAGCCCTATGAGAACCAGATTACTCCTCATCAACAGACCACACCAGTTTAGGATTATAAAACATCAGCTGTACTGTTTCCACTGTCGAGAACATGACACACACACGTGCACACACACTCCTGTTGTTCTCTCACTGAAACCCAGTTCAAATGCTACCTACCTTCCTGTAAACCCTTTCGACTCCAGCTTTCACAGAGTCACTACCTCCCTCACCTGTGAGTCCCACAGCTCTTTTTATCTACTCTAAGAACACTAATTACCACGCTATAAAAGGTTGTTGACATACCTGCTCTCTGGATCCAACAGTATCCGAGGGCCTGGAATATATATCTTTTTCCAAACCAAGTTTTTGTTACATCAGAGAAATTATAAAATGTTGGCTGCACAAAAGGCAAATGCCCTGGCACAAAGGGGGACCTTAAACAGACCAAAGGCTTTTCCTGAAGAGACTGAGACTGTCGTAGGCTAGAAAAGAAATAGCAGAAAAAAAGACTTCTGTTTTAAGTTCTCTGTTCTAATCATAAAAAATATAGACTGTTGTTCGTTAAAAATCAATTACTGACATCTTAACTAAATATCTTTTGTGGAAATTACTCAAGACTACATTAAACAGAAGTTGGAACCGTGATTTTGTCAAGTGAAGACTGCACTTCTTTTCTTCTCTGATAATCCTCCCCGAGTAAACGAAAGGGTAAAACTCTTGTCTTCAGCTTAGTATGGATGTTAGATAATTAACTTGCAGGAAGATCAAAATTTACAGCTCTGGACTACAGTAATACTATCATTTTATCTTACTACCTTTTTATTGGCATAAATCCCATTTTTTAATGGTCTCCTTGTTCCTGACTACTAGAAATTATTGGCAGTTTACACTAACAGGCTTCCGTCATGTTTCATTTCCAAATCCTATTGTGGCCATTTATTCCAATGAAAACCAAAATAGATCAATTTTGAAGATTAAAAAAAAGAGACATTAAAAAAATAAATTATGCAAGCAATCCAAAAGCCTTCCGATATTATCTATAATAAATTCTGAACATCAAATAAGATTGTAAAGAACTATTAAATCATTAAATCTACGCTATGCCAACTTCGGAAAATGAAATTTGAGAATACGGCATTAAAAATTTGTAAGAAAGCAAATTCTGTGTAAGAAAATGGATCCGTAAGTGGAAGTGTTTTTATTCACATCCAACTCACTTATGCAATGGACTTAGTCACTAACTTGCCCAGCAGGGAGGTTACATTTTAAATGCTTTCATGGTTTACCAGATTCTCCAATGTGTATCAGTACTGTGCCCAGCTCTTCAAATCACAGTCTTTCCCTGTGCCCCCTCCCAGCTTTAAAAATGAGAAGACCAAATGGCTAGAACAACTCCTGCTGCATACAATTATGTAACTAGACCAGAAGGGTGTGAAAGTTTGAATGAAAATATTAGAAGTGACAGCTTTCCACCTTCGTCTTTCTGTGCCCTCTGCAAACTGGAGGGAGCAGATGGCAATTTTCAAGCACATTGAGACGAGGCTTGGAAGGACAACTCAGCGATAAAGAAATAACTGCACACTGAAAAAAACCACATGTTTTGCAACCTACAGTTTTTTAATCTAGAAAAGCTTTAGTAGCGGTTAACACAAACGGAAAAGCTGCCATCCACATGGCTCCGTAGAAAATGCTGGTGTATAAATTATAAAATAAATTTTTAACAGTTTCCTTTTCGCATTTGCACTACAGCATGCCAGTAAACACTGGAATGTTTAAGGAAAAAAACTCAAAAATCTAAAATCTAAATATTACGTAAGTCACCAAACAAGGAACACTAAGTCTTAAGGGAGGAAACTTCCCCCGCTCCCAAACCCTCCATGGCCAAAAAGTCAGGCAATGGGTGGCGATGCCAATGGCGTGATGCTAGTATGCTCCCCAGGATAAGAGCACATGAGGTTCAAGGCCAAAGGAATAAAGGAGAACAGAAAAGGAACAGACGCTTCTGATTCATTCACATTTCAAATGCAACACTGAGCACACCGTTCCGGGTAAGGAACAGAAAGCTATTTGCCTCTTTTTCTCTTCAAGCCAAACGGAAAATGAAAAATGAAAATGAAAGCAGTTGCAGAACAGGTGACCAGCACCTTTGTCGTGGCTCTTTAGCCCCTCTCCCAGCTCCAGCTCCACTCTGAACTTCCAATTTAAATAGAAGTTTCAGAAAAAAGCCCTCCTTCACACTGACAGCCCAGGGATGCACACAAACAAGGCGCGGAGTCGGAGGGCTTGGCGGAACCCCAGCACCATAAGTTTGGACCCAGGCCAAGGCCACACCAGGGCCTCTGCTTCTACCCACTGGGCCACCTGTCCTTTAATTTCAAGTGGCTTATGCCTGGCATTTAAGCTTCGCAGGGGCTACAGCCTCTCTCTATGTGGGGAGACCGGGGTTCCGACACTCGTCTGGAATGGTGGGTAACAGAAGAGAGAACATGTCATCGGAAAACCTAGGTTCAGATTCGATGATTCAGAAGTGTATAACCTGGGGGGTGTTACTCAACCTGAGCCTCAATTTCCTCATCTGAAAAATGGCAATACACCTGGTACTACTTAACATGGCTGTTACGAGGTTCAAGGAAGATTAGTGATTTAAAAGCACCCAGCAAACGGGACAGATCTTACTAGATGGATGCTCTAGTCGTGACACTTCAAGCAAGCTCAGGACAGGAAACACGACCTTCCCTCAGTCCCAGCTGCCAGCACAGGACACCCGTATATGCACCATCACGGCCTTTCTGGGCCATCACAACCTGGGAGTAAACTGGGGAAGTCAGACCCCACCCCAACCTTAGGCCACCAGGACTTCAACCTCTCAACTGTGCAGTTTAGATATTACGTCAACCATTTTTCCAGATTTCCCCCAAGTTTCTTCTCCTTACACTTTACACTATAGTTTTAACAAAATATGATTGACACATTTTACAATCAAGCTGAGCATTTTTTGTTTGTTTGTTTGTTTTGCTGAGGGAGATTCGCCCTGAGCTAACATCTGTTGCCCATCTTCCTCTATTTTGTACTCGAGCCGCCATCACAGCATGGCCACTGACAGACAAGCAGTGAGGGTCTTCGCCCAGGAACGGAACCCGGCCCACCAAAGCAGAGCATGCCTAACTTACCCACTGGGCCACTGGGACTGGCCCAAAGCAATGTGTTTTTAAGCAACAGGGTTTACTAGATCTAAACATTCTTAAAGGTGAGAATACACACACACACACACACACACACACACACACACACACAGCAACAAAAGGGCTGTGAGATATATGTATACGCCTACAAATACGGCTATAAGAGAGTCAGCCAAATGCGAGCATCCTCGTAAGAACTAGACCCGATGTGTAATGCTGGCAAGGCAGAATGGCACAGTGGTTAAGGGTCCGGAAGAGCACTGGCTGGATCCAATCCCAGCTTCTCCACCACAAGTACTGGGGAAAGTTACTTAATCTCTCTGTGCCTTAGTTTCATCCTCTGAAAATGAAGTAACAGTATATACCTCATAGAACGCTACGAAATTGAATGAGTTAACGTATATAAAATGCTAAAAACAGCATGTGGCACATAGTGGGGGATGATAAGTGTTTATCTTTATCATCATCCAATGTGTCCTGAAAAGTGGAGGTTATGGGATCATCATATACATATACATACATGGCTCAATGCACCGGTACAGTTGAATGTGTTTGTTTGAGCATGCACATATCTGCAGTCAGTTCATCTGGATTAACATTTAGCAACACACACGGAGTGTCTACCCTGTGCCAGGCACTGTTCTAAGAGCCTAATATACATGAACACACTTAATCCTCATAACCCTACAAAAAAACCAAGGTCCAGAATGAGTCCAGAACCCACCATTTCATCCACTATCTACAACCAGTTTACATGAACACAGTTATAATTACAATACATGAAAATAGTAGGTTACATAACCAAAACTTTTCCTTATAAATTTGATAATGGAGAACAAACCACTATAGTCTTTATTTTCCTATTGTTATTTTCAACAATTGCCTTTTTCATGAAAGTGCTATAGCATCTCTAAGGATCCCATGAATAAGAGAGTAGCCAGCTGGCTTCTATATTCCAGAGCTAACTTCTCTGATACAATCAATGGATTATATATTCCCCTCCCTAATTGTGGGGTTTTAAACAGACAAATACGTGCACACACACATATCAGATTTAGGGCTCCATTCAAAACGATGGACTGTTTTGAGGAACTTAAGGCTCCATTGTTTTGTTTCGTTTTTAATAGTTGTTTTTTTTCCTTGCTTTTTCTCCCCAAATCCCCCCAGTACATAGTTGTGTATTTTTTTTTTTTAGCTGTGGGCCCTTCTACTTGTGGCATGTGGGACGCCACCTCAACGTGGCCTGATGAGCGCTGCCATGTCAGCACCCAGGATCCGAACCAGCAAAACCCTGGGCCTCCAAAGCAGAGCGTGGGAACTTAACCACTCGGCCACGGGGCTGGCCCCAAAGCTTCATTGTTTTAACCAATTTTCATATAGCTAACTTATTTATTGCTTGCTTGATTAGTGATATTTCATCTTAACTATAAAATGATTATCTTACAACTTTTATCAGAAACAGTGCCTAAAATGCATATTTTTGTCAAAACAGAGAAACTAAAAATAAACGAAAACATGAAGTTTAATCAAATGATTATTCATTTGTGAAATAAATACCAGTCAAACCAGGACAACATGTGAAACAGACAAAAGTGAAGACACACAGGTCTGCTGTACTCTGGGTACCACAGTCATAGCCTCCTATTTTAACACACACTTTCCACAAAAGAAACAGCCTATATTCTACAGAATGTAAACTTGTACACATTTGTATACAATAATATTTTTGTACCTAAGGTCACTCTCAGTGTAAATTCTGGTTAAATTCCCAGCTTTTGAAAAACAAAGAGCAATTTGCTCATTAACTTGCTTTTAAAGTACCATCCATAACCCCTGAAAATTTATTGCTAATTCTTAAGATTAATTTAGATAATATTACAAACGTGTTCTTCCAAAATTGGGCATTATTCCAAATCTCTCTGACCTACGTTCGTTCATCCTTGGTATTAAATTAAGCTGACACTGGTGACGTTATTACAGCTTGGGTTTTACCTTTAGTACATCCTCCATTCTATATGAGAATCTATCACCCCACCCACAACTGCCCCGAGTTTGTAATTTATCACAAAAGCCTTATCAAATGGCCCACGTGGACGAAAAGTGTCTAGCGGTTAACTGAAGTTAACAGGACAGAGCAGTGAGAGAAACAGAAGCCCACATTCCACCCAACACATTTTGTTCATTTATTCTGGTGATCATGTTTCTGTTTTAATTATTTATGGTAATTATAGCAGTTAATGTGCTGTAACATTTTCACAAAAGAAATGAACTCTCAACATCATAAAACCTTCCCAAATCTTTCACTGTTTCATCTGTGGCCAACACACCAAACACGACAACTAGACTGCATCACGTTAGTTGATTTCCAGAGTCTGAAACAATCCACATTAACTGGATCATGCAGGGGTTGGGGGGGGGGGGTCCTCAATTATTTTCATCAGTAAGATCTAAAGCCCAGGGAATAGAATAGTCTAGACTTCCTCAGTCCTGAGGCAATTAGGTCAGCTCTGAGATCTGCCTCCAACACCTGCCTTGGGCTGAAAAGGCAACTGAACAAGCCTGGAGAAATGAACGCTCCAATCTTCAGCACGCTCTGCTTCTCCATTGCCCCCTACCCCTGCCTCCCACCCCTGCAAAGGGCTCCTAAACTGTCTCAGGTATGGGTGACGAGGATCCTTAATTTTCTGAATTCCATAGAAAATTCCCAAATAAAAATCAATAACCACTCGGGTCCAAAGAAAACAGCTGTTTCAAGTACACTGTAGCTCACCATGGCAATTGTGTCCAATCCCTAGCCAAAAAAAGAGAGCGGGAGTGAGGTAGTCGTTAGCTAGCTTTGGTTCATCAAAGAAAATTGTTAATGTCACCATTCACAACTCCCTGAGGAACCATATGGTTTGCGAAAACATTCGTAACAATGTTTTCACAAAAAAAAAATATATATATGGTTTTCAGTGAGTTCTACTGGTAAATTCCTTACAAGTATCATCCCACTTAACCCTCATAAAAACCTGTGGAGACAGGTAACACTATCAGACCCATCTTACAGACGCAGCAATTTTCTCTGGGAGGTTAAGGCTGAGCTTGAGAGCTGAAAAGCAAACAAGAAGGAGTGCCTGTGTCATAAGGGTGACACCATGCAAGACAAGAGCACCCGAGCTGGCCAACGAGAAGAAACAAGATCAGCATTTCTTCCACCACAAGACGCCTAAGTGGAAGGAGATAGAAGCAGGCTTCCAGCAGGCTCCACTGTGCCCTACCCCGACCCACAGGGAGACCTGGAGGAAAACCAAGGCCTCCCGGGGCAGGAAGCTAGGGCCCCCAATTGACTAACTTGGGGGTCCACCACGAGAGCCCATTATCATGCCCAGGGTAGAAATAAAGCTCATCCTTAGACAATCCCAGGACTCTGAATTTTAAAAAAACGACAAGACTGTCTTAAGGAACCTATCAAAATATTTCAAGTCACTTTCAGACCGACTTTCATCCAGTCTCACAACATAACAATACGGGCTGATTTAAGGGCTATAATTCCAATGTGTTAATTAAGACTTAAAGCACAGAGCTAAGCCTGGAATTCTGAAGTTCTAATTCCTAATCCAGTCCTTAAGCTCCGTAAGATTATAAAGTACCACCCTATACCACGGTCCTGGTAATTCCATCAGTCAAACAGATTACCGATGTCCAAATGATGTGCATAGTACATTCCTCAAGGTAAAATTAAAAGTTTCTAGGCATTAGCCCTCCTATCAGCATTATAACAAGATTCTAGTGCGTTCTACAGCAAGCTCATGCAGCCATAAGGACAGTTTGGGTTCCCAAGCCAAAGTTTGTTTGGTAAACCTGTCTTCCTCTGCTCCCCCAGTTACACAGGGGAGGAAGAAACATTAAATATAAAGACTAAACCCTAAGTGAAAAGAAAGGACCCTGTCTCTGGGAACACTAACGATTATATCTGAAAGCTCTAAAACACAGTGAAGCATAGCTCAAAGGCACAGGAAAATATAAGTCATTAGCTATTAATAGAGCCAGAGAGTCAATTGTTGTAATTAAATCATAGTTTAATCCTCTGTATAATCCTCTGAGTTAGTCCTGACATGTTTCCTTGTGGTCAGTTTTGGAAAAACATCTGCTAATGGTAAAATTTGGGGTTCGGAGGGGGAAAAATTACATCCTTCTGGTTGGAAAAGAGTCATGGTCTTAGGAGACTAATTTTTATGAAAACATTGTATTAATTAAGTCCAATCACTGGTTCTTTTTTTTTTTAAAGAGATTTAAACGTCGAAAGCTAAATTTATGAAGGCTACTGCAAAACGAACAAAATATTCTGATTCAAAGTCCCTACATGCTTATGCTGGAGGTGAACAGTAGAAATATAACTTTCCCCAATTAGGAAGAAAATATAGTCATGTGTCTCATAACAACAGAGAAATGTGTCATTAGGTGATTTCATGGTTGTGCGAACATCAGAGGGTGTACTTACACTAACCTAGATGGTACGGCCTACTACACACCTAGGCTCGATGGTACTAATCTTAGGGGACCGCCGTGGGGTGCACAGCCCATCGCTGGCCCAAACGTGTTAGCGATGCATGACTATATGTAAATAACAAGTATTTGCACAACTGAAGCATCCCTTTTCTAGACCAACCTAATACTAAGGGATAACAATACCTCTATAACACCTTTAGAGAATAAGAGGCTGATTCCCAGTCCACTGGGATCCATTTACTGCCAGTCAGTTTTGCTAAGGGCCACTCAGCTTAGCCATAGTCGAGCCTAGAATTGCAAAAGCCAAATTAGCTGTGAGCATGTGCTGAGCTTGTTCATTATTTAGTTCTTCTAACATGAAGCACTCAATCAAGAAATATTTGAATAAATTAAATGCATCGGTAAGAAGTTTACTGTACTTAGTCATTTGAATGCTGAGGTAGTAATTTTAACAATCTGCAAAATTCCATGTTACATTGGGCAGGCCCAGTTCAAACCCACTACTGACACCCTACAGCGATCAATTCTCTCTGCAGCTTGAAAGCGAAAGATAGGCCAGGTCTGAGAGCACAACAGTCAGACAGTTCCAGGTTAGCGAAGGCAAACCCTGCAACAACGGAGATCCAGAGCCTTCAGAAGGAGTCTAATGCACTGCCAAAAAGAAGGGAAAAAAATCTCCTGCAAAAAACACTCTTGCATAAAAAATATACTCTTTATTGTTATTTCTTAGATATACAATATGGGAGTGTCAAAAGCAAACCAGAAAACAAAACACAAAATAACACGGAATAAGCTGAATGCTTAACGACCAGATGGTGTTTGCAGGGGGTCCATTTTCTCCTTGAAGTCAGACGTTCTGGACCCCTTTCTAGGCTTCTGAAGCCCTGGGAACAGGCCCTGCTGCTAGAGGCGGCTCTGGCACGTTCAGGGAGCCCAGGGTAACCAGCTCCTTCCACATGGAGAAGGAGCACTCGCAGAACCAGAGCTCGTCCATCCAACTCGGTAATAAATAACACGACTGCACAGAATGTATATAAAACAGTGCCCAACACTGCTAATAAATATTTGCCAAACAAATACGCAAATTTTAGAGAGCCTACAACACTCTGTTAACCAGTTGTTATCTCTGAGGGGAAGGATTATGGGGAAAGCTTTACAACTTTATACTTTTTACATTATCTGGACATTTTACCGAAAACACCTATCATTTCTCCTGCCAGAAAAAAAAAAAAGCCATTTTCCTTTTTAATTTTTTAATTCAATGTGGCTTCAAAGAAGGGATATGCTTAGCATCTTCAATCAGATCAGTGGCTTTCAAACACACCTTCTGAGCTCCAGACCATCAAAAAAAAGAGCAGTTCCAATGACTGTCACAAAACTACTTTTCTGTCATGTGCCCTAGGAGGGTAATGCTGGAAAAAATTAAGTATACAATTCTGCCTACCCAGAAGAAAGTGTGAAATGATATTAGGTCTAACTTTAATTTTCAGAGAGAAAAAAACACTTAACCATCTTGGGCGTTAAATATTTATCTGTGGGATTATACTAATGACAACAAGGAGCCACTTTATGATTATTAAAAATCACTATACTTTCAGTTCACTGTACGGGATTATTACAGTGTCCCCTTAATCACATTCTACCTCACATTATTTCTCACCCTTTGAGGCATTTACGTCTTCCAGCTTCAATCAAACCCCCAGCGCCCCCGTGTTCAATACATTACTAACCAATGGACATTATCCACGTTCTTGACTTTAATTTCGCTATTGTTTTGACTCAAAGGCACAGAATAAGCTCAAAGAAATTTCCTAACACTATAGTACACAGTACAGATCACAGGACAGCAGGAAATAATGTTCACACCAAATGGACCGGGTTTATCATTTTATTAACCGTCTATTATAAAATGCAAGCAAAATTTTAAAATTTTAAAACACTGTGTAAAGGAAGGCTTTTAAACTGCAGATCAAAGACTAAATGAAAAGGTTAAATGAGGAAAAAAATACCATTCCCAAACATTAGAAGTTCTCCCCTCAAACTGCGGTTTCCTCGAGTCTTCTTTTTTGATGATACAGTAAAAGAACACTTTTAAAAAAGCAGAACACCAGCCAAAGTTGAATTCTTGGGTTTTGATTGTTTTCCTCCTGTTACAGGAAAAGAATCTTGACTCTTTGACCCTTCAGTGTTACTTCTAGGAATTTATCTTAAAGAAATACTTTCGCAAAGATACAACTGTATGACAGCATTCTTTGCAACATCATTTGTCATGGTGAAATACTGGAATGAACCCAAATGCTCCTCAATCAGAAATCTGGTTACATAAAGGATGATATAGCCATACAAAAGAACACTGGGCAGAATTACCTAAATATGGATAATAGAAACCCACAGAAAACGACTAAGATATGTTAAACAAGGAAAGCAAGTTGAAGAATATGTGTAATAGTATACCATTTTAAAACTTTATTTAGAAGTACATACACCAGACTTCTCTCTCAGGAGTGAGATTTCAGAGGATTTTTAGCCTTTTACTTTCTGCATTTTTTTTACAAAAAATTTTAAATCTTTTACAGATTTGCAATTAGGAAAAAAAATACAGAACTATTCTCCAATTCCCCCCAAAATGTGAACGAAGTTCACCATTTCCCTCGAAATAAAGCAGATCCATTTGGAGTTATATGCACCTCCTTTATTAAAAAATCATACCACGTGCACAAAAAGATCGGGAAATGGTCCTTTTTCCTTCAGGCTACTAACCCTCTCGAAGTTATGAATATAAAAGACTTGAAAATTAGGATCGTTTTTATGGATCTCCCACCCTACAAAGTTAGCAACTCACAATATGAATTTACAAAAGCCACTTATGTTTTAGAAATAGTTTCTCCCAAAGAAAAATATTTATGCAATTTCTTGCGAGAATTCAGTCCTGAATAGGAATGCTGGAGTCCAAAATCACCAGAACTGCTATAATAAAAGTATTTAAGTTCACAGTGATCAGTAAAAAAGAGTCTTCAATCTAATTTCAATTGTCCTACCATTCTCAAGACTTCCCACCACTGTGTCCCATCTTTTCTATTTTCAGAAAAAGAAGTAATGATTCAAAATGGGAGTATGGTAACCATGTACGGTGCAGGATGTAAACCAGTATGGTTCTCTGCCTGTCAACTTAGATACACGTAAACAAGACATTCTCTCCCCGAGATGCAGCCCTGTGTCGAGTAACTACGTGCTCAAACTTGTCCAGCGCTACCTGTTCAAAGCCAGCCATGCAAGAATACTTCAAGTTCTGACAGATACCACTCGGAGCAAAAACATCCACAGGAGCACTACACAAAGACGGCAGGGGTGTTTCCGTAAACCCGGGGTCAAAAAGGTGCGCTTGTGCATTTTTAATCCGCAAGAGAAAGTGAACAACTGTCCTCCAGTCATCGGTGTCAGCGCCAATGACACGGGTCCCCTTCCTCGGGGTCCACACAAACTGTTACAATTGGCTTATCCACTAGGCTCCTTAAGAGCTTAAAAAAAACAAAACAGAACACCTCCCCCCCCTCCCCAAAACCCACACAAATATTTGTCTATTTCTTCTTTCTCCCCGTCCATCAAGTGGGGAGTAACAGAGGAGAGAGGAAGTGAATGTAACTGCTCTTCAGGACAGAAAAACATACAAAGACAGTAAGAATCCACACAAAGAAGTGTTTAAATTTTGACTCTTCTAAACTCTGTAAATGCAGAAGCTTCTAGGGTTTAATTCATATTCTGCTATTTAACATTTTTAAGTCTTGGCGCTGAGTCACACATCATGACTGACTGAAGGCTATGGCCTGAAAATTATTTTTAATGGAAATTCTGTAACATCTTTCCTCACTTTACCAAATTCCTTACCAGCGTTTAATAACAAAACCAAGCAATGTGTCAATGGCATTTATGACTTTAACCCTCTGGTTTTAGCGTCTGAAACAGTAAACAGGAAAGACAGTAGGGAGAAAAGGAGAGAAAAATGGGTTTTCTAGGTTTTGTTAGGGGAGGACGGGGAAAGACTATGGAAATATATTAAACTTGCAAAGGAAACTGAGCAACAATTTAGAATAAAAAGCAGCACGCATAAGCCCAAGGAAATTCTGGACATAATTTAGGAAAAATGCCACTGGACACAGAAGACCAAAAATGAAGACTAAATGTCCCCAAGTTGCTGACATTTAATAAACATGTTTCTCGAGGAACCTGGTGCTCGATTAATTAGTTAAAGTATATGTACTTAGGCGGTGAAGTTTCTCCAGAGCAGATGGTACAACAGGCTTCAAAAATAATGGGAAATTTGACTTCAAGTTGTCTTCTTTGGTTAGCTTAACAAACATCTTACCAAAAGACCTCAGAGAGGGGGCTGGCATCCGATTACCCTTGTGTTTTATTTAGGATGACAGAAGTAAGAGAGGACGGCGGCAAGGCCTCCCAAACCAGAGAAGACCCTCCCACAGGGCCACTCCTGCACCTCCCCCAGTGCTGAGCTCCATTCCCAGGCCAGACGAGGCTATAAAAAGCCTGGCCTCTGGCCAGCTGGCAGGACCACACACCGGGTATTTTTAACTTAAGGGGGCCCGAGGATGAGGCCAATGCCGGGGCACCAAAGCGTTCAGGGAAGAATAACAACCTCGAGCCAGGATGGTGGGCTATGTCTTAGATTTCTTCCCGAGGTATCCTAATTACCAGTCGGTGTTTTAATAGTGATGGAGACAGAAGAAGATAACGTTTGTGAGAGCTGACAAAAGTGGGCAGATACTTCCTTGTGAAAGAGCAAGACCCCTTTGAAAGACCATATGCAGAGTTACATAAACCGCGGCGTGCACAGCCAACCCTGGCCCAATAAACTGGACTCTTATTTTGCGTTCCTGACACACGCGGCTGCAAACTCGACTTTCGCCATAATGACTCGAACAGTTTGCTGTGGTTGCTCTTCGCTTCACACTGGTCTTGGCACCGGGCCACACATACAGATACCATGAAGCTGTTCCTGCAGATAAACCTCAAACATGGCAAGATCACAACTGAATGCTGAAGTGGTCACGGATTATGTGACTATGGTTAATGTAATTTGCTGGGTAAATAAGTATTAATCAGACAGTTCTTTTAGTTTCACCCCTTATTGTTAAAAATTACATGTAGACATAGAGACTAGTGAAATTTTGTGCCTTAAATGAACACCGTTTCACCTTTCTGTGAGTACTGAAGGTTCCCCAGTCTTCGTCATGCTTCTTACTGTGAATTCTGAGAACAGAATTGTCCAGGGACAGGACAAGGTGGAGGCAGGCATGTGGGGCCGCTGTCCTTTCAGTGTTTTATTTTCTGGATTCCTCAGGAGGCTCCCAGGGCGCAGGTGGAAAACCACGGGTAGAGAGCACACAGAATTTGTACAGACCCAAGACTACAGTCAGAAATTTCTTTTCCAACTAAATATAAGCTAAAAGTATTTTACCTAACTTGGCACTTTTTTCTCCTAAAAGCAAAGGGCAACCAGAAAAATGTTACCTCCTTGTAGATTTGCATTAATAACTTTATTATAGAATGTATCCACATTTGGTGTATCCTGAAAATTTAAAACCCTAGGATCATCTCTGACCCAAATGTCCTTAAAACGCCTGCTCTCACACGCAATTAACCTCCAAAATTTCTTCTCCTTCCTCTCGTCTCTCAACTAGACTTCCCCTCCGTTTCCCTTCACTGGGGAACTTGTCTCCAGACAGGGGCACTGATTTCTCCTCTGGATGGTAACAGTGGAGAAATTGCTGGCCTTCCTACTTCCGACCTCCCCTTCCCTCTGTCCTAAACACAGCTGGCGAGATCATTTTCCCCTGAGCAGCTTCCTGAGTTCCAGGCG
Source organism: Equus caballus (assembly GCF_041296265.1). Lineage (NCBI taxonomy): Eukaryota > Metazoa > Chordata > Mammalia > Perissodactyla > Equidae > Equus > Equus caballus. The sequence goes on from NC_091714.1 coordinate 11,132,249, forward strand.
GCTTTTCCTGGCGAATCTAAACAAAGGCCACCACCGCCTCACACGGCCTCCTCAGGCCAGGCTCCCTGCCAACCAGAGGACACTCCAGTTGCGCTGTGTTCAATTCATTTATTCATAGGTTTATTCTTAGTCTCCAAATTCCGTGAGCCACTGAAAAGTCCAGTGTATCACCAGGTAGCACAATGTGAAACCTCCTAAACAGACAACAGGTTGGTAAGAAAAAAACGTTTGATTAAAGTGTCTTTGCGGAGATTTCCAGTAAACAGGTCAGATTAAATACTCCTGTTTATCTCGACTCCCTCATAGAACCCCAGTAAAATAACAGTAAAGGAACATTTTCTTTTTTAAGTATAAACCCAAAAGGGCAAAGAAAACGGAAGATGAGATGATAGTAGAGGAGAGGTCAAAAAATTTTTGGAAGGAGAAAAGCAGATCGACAAGTGATAATGAAAGTTTTCATCTGTTCTAGGTGAGAGGATATGAGGCAGGCTAATTAAAGCTCAGAACCCCAAAGACTCAGGAATCAGAGGGGGTCAGGGGGCTGGGCAAAGTATCTGTAAGGAGTAATTCAGAGCCCCCCCTCCTAATCCTCACCCCAATCCTGTCAGAAGTGAAGAGGATTTACCATCTGGAGGGCTGGCAGTAGAGAGGAATGAATGGAAAAGGGAGGATTAAATGGAAGTATAAATAAATATATATCTACACACACCCATGCAGCCTCCAGGTGCCCTGATTTCCTCTCTGGATGAGTTACTAGGGGGAGGAGACAGGTAACATTTGAAGGTCCTCAAACAAATGGCCTGATGCCCTCCCCATCATCCAGGCCCACCAGAGGACACACCAGAGGACACGCTGGTCCAAGTACACAGAGCTTTCCATCTGTTGTTAGCTTGCCAATCATATGTGCCTAACTGTTACATATAAACAGAAAGCCACGGAGCAGCAGACGTTTCAAGATAGCCTCCAACAGGAAAGGCAGTGAAGGGTAAGGATGGTCAGGACTCAAAGGAAACACAGAAGGAAAACTACAGAGCCAGTCTCCAAAGGCAGAGATCCTAAAACGATCTTCAGCGAGTTAAACTGTTGTACCCATACAACAAGAGTAAGATGGTATAAAAAAAGAAAATTTGGAGAACAAAATCAAGCTCGTGGAAAGTGAAACTAGGAAAAGAGAAAGAAAAAATTCACCAGAACAGGGGCCAGTGAAGTGGTGCAGCAGTTAAGTTTGCACGTTCTGCTTCGGCAGCCCAGGGTTCACTGGTTCAGATCCCGGGCGTGGACCTACACACCGCTCATCAAGCCATGCTGTGGCAGGCATCCCACATATAAAGTAGAGGAAGATGGGCAAAGATGCTAGGTCAGGGCCAGTCTTCCTCAGCAAAAAGAGGAGGATTGGCAGCAGATATTAGCTCAGGGCTAATCTTCCTCAAAAGAGAAAAAAAAAAAGAAAAGAAAACAATAAAAAAAAATTTCACCAGAACAGCTGGAAAACAAACTAAGACTATCTAGCAGGAAATAGAACAAAAAAGACAAAGAGATGAAAAAGGGATAGAAGAAAAGATTTAAAAAATAAAAGATTAATCCAGGACTTCTAACATCCAACTAATAAGAGTTCCAGATTGTGTGAGCAAAGAAAATAAAGTTGAGGAAATCATGAGAAATGAAACCCCTCCCCTCCAGAAACTTCCCAGAGTTGAGTTTCACACTGGATGGGTCCAGCAAAAGGAGTAGAAAAATACTAACTCCAAGGTTCATCAGTATTTTAGAAATCAGAGAAATAAAGAGCTTCTAGAGTCGCCAGAGAGGGAAAAATAGGTGACATACAAAGGATGAAGCAGTGGACTTCTCAACAGAAATATTAGCTTAGAGGGCAATGGAACAATAGCTGTTGAGGGAAAATCATTTCCAATCTAGAATTCTATACTCGGCCAAATGACCAAAGAGTGAGAGTGGAAAGGGCATCTTTCTGCTGGGCAGGGAAACTTACCTCTCCTGCACCTTTCCTAAGAGGCTACTAGAGAATGCACAGCACCAAAATCAGGAAATAGTCCAGACAGGAGACATGGACTCAGAAAATTGAGATTGAGGCCAAAGTGACTCCGAGAACGACCGTTAAAGGAAGTTTGACTACACATAGGCAGCAGGTCATGAGAGTAATAAAGTACAGGACAGAGAATGAGACAGAGGGATTCCAGGGCTGACCAGGCACTCAACCACTGCTGCCCAAAACCACAGAAATTTAGAAACAAGCAAAATGCAATATGCTTCATTCCAGATCAAAATCTTTTATGGTCGGGCTAACTGAAAGAATGTAAGTCATCTGAATGCATTCAGTGGAAAGGAGGCTATGAATTTGAGGTCTGAATTCTAAATTGTGGAGACAGAGCTTTTAAATGTGGCATTTCCCCAAACATAAAAAGGCTATTCACAAGATGGTGAGCATCCACAAATAAGAAAAACGTTCACTAGAGTTTGATTAACTGATGGGTTCCACCTCATTGAGAGGAACAGTACAGCTCCATCAGAAGATGAAGATAAACTGATGATACACATTTTTTTAACAGCAAAACAATGAGGCAATTATCAACTCCAGGATAACAAAAAGTCATATATTAAGGAAATACATTCACAGTTCACGTCTCAATAGAGTTATTTTATACAGTCCTATTAATGTAAACACTGAATGCTTATTTAACCTTAACTTATGACATAAGAGAGTAAGAGAGAGAACGGAAACTATAGGGCACAGCAGCACAAAAGAGCTAACTTACGGAGCAGAGTTACTAGGTACAGTCTAAATTTGAAAAATGAAAAAATAGCAACATGCTCATGTCATTTAGAAATATGGACTTAAGTACCAGAATAAACCATTAAGAGTTGAAAATGGATGTCTCCAGGGACTGGAACCCATAGGAAAGGAGAGGTGGGCGGGAACTGGTATTTTTCACAAAAAGCCTTGTAATATTATTTTTTAAACTGAGTACACATGTTGTTGAGGGAACTTTTTTTAAAAATTTTTTCAATGTACATTTTCCCTCCACTAGACTGAGAGCCTTTCAAACAGCAAGTTCTTCATAGTGAGGGGCATAGCACAGACCCTCTCTAACACTGCTCATCTGTAGCCTAATGTCCAACCAAGACTAAGTATCTGTGACATTACTTTTTACAGCACACACTCTTTTTTAAACAGACAGAGGAAAGATGCTTCAGAATGAATAAGAGAATTCACTAAGAGACTGGTGGGTTCCGCCACACTGCCCAGCCATTCAGACTGACCCCACGGTCTACACGCCAGAACCACCCTAAGCCAAGGAGAACAGAAATGGCAACCAGGGAAAATTTGTTAATACTGACACCGGCATCCTTTTTAATATAATCTTCCTAATTCATTTGGTGGATACTGCAACCATACATGATATGTAGGGGTGTTTAAAGTGTACATATTTGACAATGCGATCACAACATAAGTTTCTGTTCAGATTTCCAAATGGCAGGTGAGCCACTAGGATTTGCAACCTTCCTTTCTCACATCAGAATTCGGAGAAGGTAATCAACTTAAAACTAGGTAAGTCATCCCTCTCCTCTTTATCCTTAAAAGAAATCACTGGACTTCATTCATATGTGGCTCTGGATTTCCAAGTAACAATTTTTAATAACCATAGAATGCCAGCCTTACATCTTGCTATTAATGTAACAATGTAATGAATACTAATAAAAACGCTTCAGAAATGAAATGATGGGGCTGGCCGGGTGGTGCAGTGGTTAAGTGCACACGTTCGCATGTTCCGCTTCTCAGCAGCCCGGGGTTTGCCGGTTCAGATCCCAGATGCGGACACGGCACCAGCTTGGCACGCCATGCTGTGGTAGGCGTCCCACATATAAAGTAGAGGAAGATGGGCACAGACGTCAGCTCAGGGCCAGTCTTCCTCAGCAAAAAGAGGAGGACTGGCAGTAGTTAGCTCAGGGCTAATCTTCCTCAAAAAAAAAAAAAAAAAGAAATGACGGAAGGGGTAAAAACAAGACAAAAGAAGACAACACCTATTCACATATAGTGAATTTAACAGAACGGATTAATAGAAATGAGCAAGTACTCTATTACTTTTTCCTTTTTATTTGAAAAGATGTGTAGTAATGTATGCAACTTTGTATAAAAAGAAAAGATGCCTTAAAATATGTTATCAGGGGCAATAATAACAGATAAAACTGGCAATAATCAGGAAAACTGATGAGAAGTGTGGCTTTTTACTTTCCTGTTTGTAAAAGCATAGGTCAGAGATGAACATAAAAGTCAACTAGTAAGCTCATTTAAGGGGGAAAATAAACAATAGTTAAGTTTTTGTTCAAAATTCAGCTTCTTTATATATTTCCATATCATCACTCACCTATATAAAACACACCAGAATAAAAGTTCAGAGTATTGATTATATTGTCTGAATATTACTTTAGATTTTTGACAGGTTCCTATTTCTAAAAGAAAACTCATGAGCAATGTAGACTGCAAAGGCAAAGATCCAGTCTTTAGGTATAAACTCAACTGCCACAGAGGTGCTCTAATTGTATGACACAGGCACAGCTTTGCACAATCTCTGAGATAGAAGAAAAGAAGGTTAATACAAATCATACGCAATTTTTAAAGGGTCTACTTATTAAAACAATGTTTACAGACACATTATATTTCTGCCCCTTCTTGATACATGATAGGTTAGTAATTTCCTCCATTCTGGAAGCCAAAGTATGGAGAGACAGTTTCTACTCTTAAAAATCAAACAATAATGGAGAAAGGAAAGTCTCTTCAACAAATGGTTTTGGGAAAACTGGACAGCCACGTGCAAAAGAAATGAAAGTACACCATTATCTTGTACCATACACAAAAACTAACTCAAAATGGATTAAAGATTTGAATGTAAGACCTCAAACCATAAAAGTCCTAGAAGAAAATACAAGCAGTACACTCTGTGACATCAGTCTTAGCAGCATCTTTTCAAATACCATGTCTACTCAGGCAAGGGAAACAAAAGAAAAAATTAACAAATGGGACGACATCAGACTAAAGAGCTTCTGCAAGGCACAGAAAACCAGGAACAAAACAAAACGACAACCCACCAACTGGGAGAAAATATTTGAAATCACATATCCAACAAGGGGTTAATTTCCAAAATATATAAAGAACTCATACAACTCAACAATAAAAAAACAAACAACCCGATGAAAAAATTGGCAGAGGATATGAACAGATATTTCTCCAAAGAAGATATACAGATGGCCAACAGGCACATAAAAAGATGTTCAACATCACTAATTATTAGGGACATGTAAATCAAAGCTACAATGAGATATCACCTTACACCTGTCAGAACGGCTATAATTACCAAGAAAAAAAAACAACAAATGTTGGAGAGGATGTGGAGAGAAGGGAACCATCATACACTGCTGGTGGGAATGCTAACTGGTGCAGCAACTATGGAAAACTGTATGGAGATATCGCAAAAATTTAAAAATAGAAATACCACATGATCCTGCTATTCCAGTACTGAGTATTTATCCAAAGATCTTGAAATCGACAATCTAAAGAGATTTATGCACCCCTATGTTCACTGCAGCATTATTCACAATAGCCAAGACCTGGAAGCAACCCAAGTGCCCATCAACAAATGAATGAATAAAGATGTGGTGTGTGTGTGTGTGTGTGTATATATATATATATACACACACACACACAATAGAATACTACTCAGCCATAAAAAAAAGGACAAAATCATCCATTTGCAATAACATGGATGGACCTTGAGGGTATGACGGCAAGTGAAATAAGTCAGACAGAGAAAGACCAACACCATATGATTTCACTCATATGTGGAAGATAAATAAACACACGGAGAAAGAGAACAGATTAGTGCTTACCAGAGGGGAAGGAGGCTGGGGAGTGGGAGAAAGGGGTAGAGGGGCACATATGTATGGTGATGGATAAAAATTAGATTACTAGTGGTGAGCACAATGTAGTCTATACAGAAACTGATAAGTAATAATGTACACTCAGAAAAAAATTAAAATTAAAAAGAGTTTACTAATGTATGCTTGGATCAAAATACATATTATAATAAAGATTTTGTTCTTAATTACTGCTCTATGAAAATCTGGATTTACTAAATAGATTGTACTTTCCCATCACATAAATAACATCACACGTGTAACATACATGTGTCATTAACATACATGTAAATAAAATACACATGTAACTGTGAAATTTTTAAAAGATCAAGATCCAGCCCGCCTTTACACAGGAGCCCTGTTGCCTTCTGAATGGATCCATCAAAGCACTAAAATGGGCAAAGATGAAAGGAAAATTCAGAGGCACACGAACAAAAAAAAAAGATTAGATTCTGTGCTTGTTCAAACTTAAAATGTGAAAAATTCTGCAAAATTCAAAAAAACCCCTTTAAAGCCTAATTGAACCGTAAGGCGCCACCACTTTCCTCCCCCAGACCCAGCAAACCCCTCCTCCAGATCCAGGTCTAATGTCACCTATTCCCGGAAGCCATCTCCCCCCACCGTGCAGCTTTAGAGCGTTTTCTACAGATCTCGACCACAGCACTCGGCATGCCACCTTCTAAGTACCTGCATACACGCCTTTCCACAAGTGTACTCTGAGTTCCGTTACAGCCGTCAGTAAACCTCTGGTGACAACTAAGTGAACACACCATTAAAGACCTTCATAATATTCTCTTAATTCAACAGGCCAAAGATAACAGCACATCGAATGGATGTCTGAGACAATGGTATTTATCTGAAGCCAAAAGATCAGTTTTCAAAATTTAGTAGGAATCTGTTAAAATTAGAATCAGTCCGTAATCATACATACAGCCTACCTCTAACACTCTCCTCCACACCCCCCTTCCTATCTCCATCCAGGGAAATGTCCCTCCACGGGCACTACCATAGCACCGGGGTAAATACCAGTCCCCGCCCTCACTACACACCGCTCCACCCCCCTCTCTGCAGAGCAGCTCAGGACCAGGACCCATCCTCACCTTCACATCCCCCTGTGCCCAGGACGGTACAGAACGCGGTCAACACTCCATACATGTGCGCAGAGTAAACTCGACTTACAGCATGAACTGTTCTCCTTTGAGGTGAATCACTTCTTTAATTCAACTAATTTTAAGAGAAAACTTTGCACTTACTCTAATAGAAAACCAGTATTACTTGCCATAAATAGAAGATGATCACAAAAATGCATACTATGAAGACAGTATAATATAATTACATTCCGACTGGAGACTGACACCTGCCCACGGCTCTAAGACTGAGGCCGGCTCTTCAGAAAATGAAGAGGGCAGGAGGGCACCCAAGTGCTAGAAAGCTGACAGAGCACACTGCCATTCACAAGAGACAAATCGTCAGAGAAAATAACTCCCTTACTATATGATCAATGTTACTTAACGCATTGTCTATGTGCCACCCACAATGATCTGGCCTAACACCAGTGGGACATGTGGCATGCAGAGAAACTCTGGGCAGGGTGGTCTTTAAGGCTGCCCTAGCAGAAGAGCAGAACTCTCTACCACCGCTGGTACGACCTCAGGCAAGCGACCTGACAGCTCTGTCTCCCCAGTGGCAAAGGAAGGAGCGTGACCTACCTCCCAGATCGGGGGAGGATCACAGTAGATGACGTATGTAAAGGGTGTGGTAAGATGTCTGGCACTTAGCAGTCTCAATAAATACCAGAGCAACGATTCTGATGTAAAATGGTACAGCTGTTGCGGAAAAGAGTTTGGCAGTTCCTTAAAGAGTTAAACACGGAATTACCGTATGACTTACCAAGTCTACTCCTGGTTACAAACCCAAAAGAACCGAAAACAGGTATTCAAAGAAACACTTGTACACAAATGTCGCTAATGGAACTATACACAATAGCTAAAAAGTGGAAACAACCCAAATGTCCATCCACAGATGAATGGATAAACAAAATGGGATATTTTCATACAATGGAATAATATTCAGCCAAAAAAAGGGGCATGAAGCATGATACACACTACCACATGGATAAACCTTGACAACGTCACGGTAAGCGAAAGAAGCCAGACGCAAAGGGTCATATATGATGTGATTCCATTTATAGGAAATGTGCAGAATAGGCAAATCCATAGAGACAAAAAGCAGAGTGGTGGTTGCCAGGGGCTGGGGGAAGAGGAAACAGGAAGTGAGTGCTTAATGAGTACAGGTCTCACTTGGGGGTGATGAAAATGTTTGGGAACTTGATAAAGGTGATGGTTGCACAACACTGTAAATGCACTAAATGTTGCTGAATTGCACACTTAAAAACGGTTAATTTTATGTTACGTGAATTTCTCAGTAAAAAAAATTCCTGATTCTAAGTGTGATAGACATAGCAGGTAAATTCAACTTTCAACTTGGTAAAGGTCACAGAGGACTTTCCATGGAACTAATACGCCGTGTCAAAATGAGGCAACCTTAATTATAACTAGTCTTATTATTCAAAAACTCAAACGAATTCTAGTCTCAGTGATGAGAATTCCAGTTTTACCAGAATCATAAAATTTAGGGCTAGCACGGGCCCCAGAAGGAAAGTGATGACGATGTGAAATCCTTGCCCCGCCACTTCACAAGCATTTAAATCTGCACAACCCGATTAACCTCCTGTGCCTCAGTTTCCTCAAATGTAAACTGCGGATCATGACACCTACCTCAGAAAGCTGTGAGGACGGAGTGAGTTAATCCGTGTAAAGCAAGTAAAACAGTGCCTGACACAGAGTAAAACCTTAATAAACATTAGCCAATATTATTATTATTATTCATAAAATGGAAATAAATAGAAGCGTGGCAAGGATTAAATGAGAACATCCATGTAGAAGTACTTAGTCTAATACCTGGCGCATAATTGTTATTACTGTCATCTAGTGACAATCTCTCGTATTTTACAAATGAGGAAATGGGTCCAGGAAGATGATGAAGACAAGGAGGACAATGAGCAAGATCTACGCTGATGCCCTAAATCCCACACTTCCTTAAAAGTGAAAACTACTTTTCTATTACACATCCTCAACTAGAATAAGGCCCATAGGGATAATTTTTTAAAACAATCTAAATTGCATTTCTTTCCTCCTCGGTGTAACTTTCATCCTAGGTGTAGTTACGACTTCCGCTTCCAGAATCAAGCTACAGCACAGTGTAGGCATAACGGCAACAGTTCCAAATCCGTCTGTAACACACGCTCTTCCTAAAAGTTCAGTTTATTAATAGAAGTGCTCTGGCCCCGTAAAGCATGTGAAAACAGCGTCTGCTAAGAATAGGGGGTCCAACTTATCGATTTCACTTATAGAGAACTAAAATGTCACATTTAAGATTTCTTTCCATGAATAAACACGGACTTATACACAATTCCAGGATGATAGAAGCACGGATGTAAAATTCTCCGCCACCACAGAGGGCGTTAAGCCCGTTCTCACAGCCCCCATACTTTCAGCACTCAAGCAAAGCCCTGCCTCCACGGGGAAGGGATTCTCTTTCTTCCAGCAGTAAATCCCTACCGGAAAAAAGTCTGTTTTCTATAAACTGCATCCTAACTAGGGGGGGGCTTTTCCTAAATAAGCACTGTCAAATGACCGGCGTTAGAATGAAGATCTGACACCAAATCTCATTCTGCTACGATCTAGAATCTTTGCTCACCTCCCCCCTACTTAGTGTATTACACTCAATACAAGAGAATTCCAGGAACATTAGGGGCCATGAAGTTACAAAGGCACAGCTGTCTCCAATTTATTCAGTGGGGTTCCTATCAGAGAGAAGGAATACCGGCTCCTGACACTACACACATTGAAATAAGCAAGAGGAAACCACCCAGCGCTGACGGCTCCCAGGTACCAGAAATTCCTTAGGGCTCTAACAGCAGGGTTAAAAGTACGGCCCCGTGGCTGTCAGCAGGCTTCCCGCCAGATCAGCAGAGGAGCTGGGCACCAAGATTTCAACCGGAAACCCTGGCAGCCACGCACTGTGGCAGATCCACTGCTAAGGCACGCGGACCTTTCGGCATTGGGCTCCACGGATTTCACCGGCCAGTCTACAATTCTGCAAATTCTTTCCTTGTTTGCAAATGTTTGTGAAGTGCATGTACCGTCCAGTTGAGGGGCCACAGCAAGGCAAACCAAGTCCCTGCAGTCTAGACCTTTCCTAATGGGAGCATCAGTGAGCCAACAAACGCACCTCGGGTGGTAAGTGCTGGGGAGGGAGTAAGACAGGGCAAGGTGGGGGAGGGGGCAGCTTTATTTGAGTGAGTCAGAGAAGACGTCTTGAACACGTTTGAACAGAAACTGAAATGAGACAGCAAGCCCTACCAAGACCTGGCCCAGCCAAGAGCCTTCCAGGCAGAAGGAAGAGCAGACTCAGGCAGAGAGGAAGCAGCGGCATGGGGCAGGGAGGCAGGCGCGGGGCCGCGGGGACTCCACGTGAACCGGGGTCACAGGAGCAGAGCCGTGGCCTGACTCACGCTGTGGAAAGGACCATTCTGGGTGCTCTGCTGAAAACACACTGCAGGGCGGGAAAAGTCAGGGGTCCGCTGCACTAACCCAAATGGGAGATGGCGGGCTTGGCCCGGCGTGGCAGCCGTGGAGGTGGTGAGAAGCACTCAGTTCCTGGATAGATTTTGAAGGAAGAGGCAATGGGATTATCTAACAGATGAAGGGCTGGGAAAAAGAGGATGACTGTGAGATTTAGGCCTGGGCAAGCGCACGGATGGAGCTGCCACTGACTGAGACAGGAAGACTGCAGAAGGAGAGGCTGGGAAGTTTTTACACGAGAGAAACTTGGGAACTGTCAAGAATAATTCTGTTCTCCACAAAGACTTAGTAACCAAAAAACTCTGCCTGAATAGAATTTCAGAACTCAAATTTATAGTCCCCCTTGCAGCTAGGATGCATTCAGAGAGTCGACTTGTGTTTTTCAGTTAGACCGACCACAGCTGGCTGCGATGTGGAACTAAGCACGCGGCATGTTGCTTATTGCCCAATTTCTGTGGCTTCTGGCAGCGGGGGTCGAGTCCCTGGTTGGAACTGGAATCGCTCCTGGAGCCCTCTGCCTCGGTCCCCATTCTGCATGTGTGCAGTAAATCGCCCTTTAACCGTCATTCTGGGGATTACTCTAAGTGTGCTGTGATACACCTGATGTCATGAACACTTAGGGCCAATGACATCACCAGGTTATCACTCTTTCCACCTTTTTCTTTGAAACCAACAGGGAAGAATGGGAAGAACTCAGTCAGAGACCCCTGGGGGAAGGAAGCGTGCTCTCCCTGGTGGCCCCGTGGACCTGGGGAGAAGAGCTATCAAAACTGGGCCAACGACTGGGAAATAAGTTCCTCTCGTCTCCAACAACCCTGACGAGGGCTTACAAGTAGGAAGTAGAGAAGGAAAGTCTTATTTCTGTGTGAGGCCCAGAGCACTGAGGGGATCCTCCAAAGATGTAAAACGTTAAGATTTCTAGATTACTGGGATATCAGAAAATCTTCCTGGAAATCTCAAGGTAATATACTCATTAAAGGAAAGGGAAGTCTCCTCTTTGGCTGACCCTTTTAAGGAAGCGTTCTGAGGTCATACAGCCCACAGGCCCACAACTACTCTAACCTTTTCCTCCTCTCCAGACTTCTCTGGGAGCGATGATGATACTGATTATCCAGCAACGCGTAATCCTCGCTCGCAGTGCTGGGAGCGTCCCTGCTTGGCTGTCTTTTCTGTGGTGCATCTCAGACTGGTTCCCTTCCCAGCAGACGTGTGTCCTGTCCCCTGTCGTCATCGTCCCTGGCCCTCCTTGGGACCAGCCACATCCAGGTGCAGCTACTTTTTCTCAGTCTCAAGACCATTAAATAAAACTTAATTACCTCCGCAATGATAGTTTTTGCATTTTAATTCCAATACTGTCATTTTTGCTATTGCCATTAGTCTTCCTCTTTGTTTCTGAATGTTTGATGTTTGGCAGAGGTTGACCTGGGTCCTTGCCTTTGGCTAACCATGAAGAGCCAATTCCACTGCTTTGTTTGGTAGTTATTTAAAAAGAAAGATATGTTCTTAGTGATTCAATACCAATGAAGGCAGACTAACTTGGTTAATTCTTTGGAATACTGTCTGTTTTCCAGATTAAACACACTTCTTCGCAGGCAACGAGGAGCTGGGGAACCTGCTGTGGTATAGTTACTAATCTGGGTCTGGGGCGACGCTGATAGCCCAGGCATGTTTGCGTTACATATACGCACTAACCACACTCAGGTCTCAGCTCCAGAACCTCCAGGAAATTTCTAACACCTGGCTCCACCTGGCTTCTGAAGTCTGAAACCCGATGGAGCAAGCTCCCTAGGAGGCGTCCACAGCCACCCTATGAAGGCAAGGCCACATCCTTTCCTCCTGTTCCTTTCCCTGTAATTCCCTTCTTTCCTCCTGCTCCCACCCATCTTCTTCTCTCTCTCCCCGCCAAAGTGTTTTTCTAATTTCATTCACAACTACAAATTTAACTTTGAAGTTAAACTATAAAGGCAAATAGCCTTAATAAATTTGTTGCACGTAAAAATAATCAAACAGCCATACAAAAATTTTTACCGTAAAGAATTTAATTGTTGGCTACTAACACAAAACACTGCTACCCTTAGAAAAAAAATTATTTTAAAACAAAGCCATCCAACCCCTCTGCATGGGGTTAAAGAGTGAAAGTAATGGCACAGAACATAAGTCGTAAAACTTCTTATTTCTACTTGGAATTCACTGCACGCAGTTTGTCCCACTGTTATGTGGTATATACTTACTTTCAGAACTACTTAGAAAGTAATAATGTGTAAAGTGAGTAACTAATTACTGGATCTCTCTTTGCTTCCTTTTGTGACTCCAAGTAAAGTTAGCATCTTAACCTTAGGATTTTCTACACCTTAAAAAGGACAGACTACAGTCTACACAACTAACACACACCAGGTATTCAGAAGAGGTTAGCTGAGAAAACCATCACCTTAAAAATAATAAAATCAAAAATTGGAGAATAATATTTATTGTACTGATTGCAACAATCTCCTAACCTTTGAGGAAGAAACAGCTCTTTCCACTTTAGAAAGAATCTGGGTTAGTAGTTGTAGTAACACAACCTGTCACACCTCCACCCCTAAATTTCAGGAGACCATATTTGGAAAATCGAAAACTCAAATGAAAAGACATTAACTTACTATTGTTTTAAGGGGAAACTCCAAGCTGGGAGATCTTATAGTCAAACTCCCTCCTTTGGCTGGGGAGCACAGTGAGATCCAGATTTTTCCAAGATCGCACACAGATTAAGCATTAACCAGCAAGGACTACACTGTGCCAGCTCCTGGTTCTGGGCACATTTCACCCTGTAGGGCAGTGGTGAGTTCCTGACTCACGGGGAGGGCCTGAGAACGAGCTCCAGCAGGTGCAATGCTGCTGGCCAGAAGCTGCTCTGGGGTCCTTACGCCCGGTCTACCCCCGACACTTGGTTGGTAACGCCAGCGGCATAGGAGCCCAGAAAAAGACACAGGGAGGACTTTACAGTCAGACACCCTTGACATGGGCCTCCATCCCGAGAGCTTTTAAAGCACCCTAGGAGATTCTGACACTCAGCAAAGCTTGAGAACCAGTGGCCTAAAATATGCCACTTAGTTACTTCACCTTTCAGTTTACTTTCTGGAATTTTGTTGTTATTTTTCAGGGAGCACTGAGGGAATGCGGCTGGTTGATTTTACTGATTTCAACTGTTAGTTTTATTTGAATCCTTTAAGTTTTAACATAAATATCATACTTTATGTTTCTGTAGTGAAAGCAAACAAACCAAACTTACTTAAAATATACTCGAGTAATTCTAGTGCTACTTAAAACATATACTTAAGATTTACATCGCAAAAACAAAAATATAGGGGCCGGCCTGGTGGCATAGTGGTTAAGTTCCTGTGCTCCACTTTGGCGGCCCAGGGTTCCTGGGTTTGGATTCTGGGCGTGGACCTACACACTGCTCATCAAGCCATGCTGTAGCAGCATCCCACATACAAAGTAGAGGAAGACTGGCACAGATGTGAGCTCAGGGACAATCTTCCTCAAGCAAAAAGGGAAAGATTTGTAACAGATGTGAGCTCAGTGGGAGTCTTCATCACCAAAAAAATAAATAATAAATAAAATAAAAATATAGAAAAGTTTAACAGATATTTTAGGTTGAAAGCCTATATACGTAAAATATGTAGAATTCATATGTAAGTAACAAAACAGTATAAGCTACTAGCAGAGAACAGGCACTGTATATAATCCTACAATATCTAGAACAATGTAAATGTTCAAATAAAAAAACCAAATACATCAATATAAACTTCCTAATATAAACGTAGCTTTCCAAACTAAAACAGAAACCATCTCACATTTTCTCATTAATCTTTCAAGCATAAAACCTGCTCTTTTCTCGTTTTTAGGAAAAAGGCTAAAGATTTAAACATTTATATTTAACTTGAAATGTGATCTCTTCTAATACACCTCTACTAAGAACGTCACACTGAATGCTTCACAATATGTTTAAATCCAACTACAATATAAAAAGCAAATAAAATCAGCTAAGCATTCCAGAAATTTAAATTTTAAGGAGCAAATAAAAATTACCATATCTACAAATCTTTTCAAAATGTATTTTCTTGGTACAAAACTCCATCTACAGGGAACTCTGGCATCACAGACAGCAGCATCTGCTATCTGCTTGGAAGCAGAAACACGAGGTGTGAATGTATTTTGTCGGTAAACCTTAAATACCTTCATGTTCGCTGATGAAGAACAACTGAGGAAATCAAGACAAAATGTGGCCAACAAAAGGCAATTATTTATACAAATCTGCAATCCGCTGAAAGGACTCCAAACGTTTCAGGTGTACGAGCAGAGCAGCTTGGCTCCAAGTCCAGTACAGAACATGTATATACAAAAATGCTGCAAATAACACAGCGAAAGAATTGCACAGCATTCACTATCTTACTACCAAAATGTTTACCTGCATTCTACTGATGTATTGTCTGTTTCTATGTGTATATATGCACGTAATATACATGGTCAATATATTATTTAATATACCTACACAAATACATTTCATTACACCAGGATATCGCCATCACACAAATGTTCTATTTTATATATGTGTGTGTGCGAGCGAGCGTGTGTGCATGCACACAGTTACAGGTGGGCGTCATGAGTGAATATACACTATAAAAACATTAAGAATCTGGATGTGAAGTGGACACTGGGCATCCATTCCCCTCCATTATGCTAAGCCAGGCCTCCCTTCCTCATCCCCTCACACTTTATCACGCTCCTTCAAAACAGGAAGGCTAAGCTCTCTTAAGATGGAAGCAAAGTTAAGCCCTGACTATTGGATTCACATTTAGGATTCAGAGACTGAGTCTAAACAAACATCTCATGTCAAAAAACTCTGGAATTTTTAAGTTTTTAACCAGTCCTCCTCTCCCCATTCATCATTACTTTTCAGAGACATTGTTCAAACTATATCAAAACAATTTCAATCATATCTTGAAAAGCAAATATTTTTTTTCCAGAATAGACTGACCATATAAAGTAACGCAGGTGGGAATCCTTGAACTTGCTTGGCTGCCTTAATAACCCCAAAGAAAACATTTATTTTAGCCAAACAATTGTAATGTTTGTCTCCTTTTAGAAACATCTGCTGCCAAAATAAACATTTGCATTGGAAGAAGTGTTTTGGCTGCTAAGATGGTACTAAATAAAATGCTTATGTTCTGAAATAAATATTTTACTCAAAAAACACACAGCGAAATCGACATATCCGAAGGGTGTAAAAGATAAACTAAAGACACAAATTAAAATCCCTATTAATTTTTAAAGTCTTCTACAAATGAACCTCGGTTTTTATTTCAGTTTTCATTTAGATTGAAAGTGATAAGTTCAGATAAGTCCTCTTAAAAAAATAACTAATTTCTATTTAATTTTTCCACACTATCTTTCAAAACAATTATATCTATGCTCTTGTTGCTGTAAAGGTCTTTGCAATACAGATGTGTTTGTGAAACTAAAAAGTCGTGTTTTCCCATTATAAGAGCATGCAAAAACTTAAATCTCTCATTTTCCCCTCTTTCCCTTTCCCTGGTTTTATAATGCCAACAGCCATCAGATTACACAAATGTCTGCAACAAGATAAGCATAGTTAAAATATCAACCCAATATAATGCTTAATAACAGGAAAAATCTCAGACTACATAATTGAAATCTGCTTGACACAAATAATGTATCTTCGCTTCTGTAGCCTATTTCCCCTGAGTGTTATTCCTTTTATATGAAAATCTTTTTTAAAGCAAGTGAGCACAGGTCTATGTATACATCTGTGATCATAAAGGACAAAAAAATAAAACATTTGCTCACTCATGTCCCTGATCCAGCAAAGGATACCCTGGTGTCTAAGTTTAAAAAAACTGAAAGAGTCAAATTCTAGTAACCTTAAAGATTATACATCCTCTGTGCAGCTCCGTGTTAGATGAAATCAAGCAGTGTACTTCTGTTAACCATCCCCAGGTTTGAATTCCAGGAGCCTGGAGGCAGACCATTCTCCACAGAAGCATAGAAAATTCATTTCCCCTCTCAGTTCAATAAAAACCGAAGTAGACTAGTTTTTAGGGCACCGTGCAAAACTAATCTGTTTAGCCATGTATTTGCCTGATGACGCGGGAGAATCAGCAAGCGAAAGACCACAAATCTAGTTCCAGTTAATACCAAAATGATGTACCATTATCACGTCATGCTTCAAAGACGTCATGAGTATATTTCAAGAATAAAATTATCACCATACAATTCAAGAATCACCAAGTTAATACTAACATCAAACACTCAGTGGCCAGTTCCTCCGGACTCTCAGAGACAAAAAGGACGCGGTGATACCATCCGTGTTACATTGCATACGAGCACTGCAGTTCCTTCTAACAGGATACTCATTTAAAATTCCTATCACAGTCGTGGAACGCCAGCCAGGAATCACACTGTGACCCCCGAGCCAAAGACAACTTACCTCTCAGCTGGTAAGAGGGCAACTCAATTTACAAACCTGAATTCCTGCATTTTAATCCTTTGCAGAAATATATGAGCAATATTAAATGAACTGGATTCAGCTCATTAGAGGTTCACAAACCAAACACAGAAAGTTTTGGAGGCCGTCCAAAGCAAAGTCACGCCTAGGTGGTGATGTCCACTCAATAAAAACTCAATGTCATCATTATCTTTCAACTTTTTCCCTGAAGAACATTAGCAGCCACGGCTACAACAATGCTCGGCCAATTACACTAATACTAGGAGAAGATGGACAGGCCCAACAGCCAATCACTGTGCCAGGAACTTGTTTGTAGACAAATTTATAATTATCCAAAATTTGCAAACAAAGCAACTGACTGAAAATTCCTCACCAAAGAACACAGACTAAAGCTAACAAAAGATACGTGCTCTAATAACCTTTACTCAAAACCTTCACTATGTTTTTTCCATTTCAAAGCTATTAATTAGCCTACACCTAACTGATCCCATGAACTTGGTATTATAAAAGCTGTGTCTCCTTTAAAATGCTCCACACATTCGAAAATGAATTTGCAGCTATTTTTAGCCTTTACATTTCAAAGCCAGATATTATATTTCAAGGCTGTATTACAACGAAATGAAAGGGTGAAAAAGCAATACAGATTATTTAGAATCCTCGATTATGATGAATTCAACATGAATGTTGGACATTCTACAGCCAGGGCATTCATTTTCTTACCAGATACACTATTTCCCTTTCATTATCAGAAAGATCTGTGCTTGATTAGAACTAGGCATTTCTTTTGGTTAGCAGTAAAATACCTAATCTAAAATCTTAATTAAAAATTTGCTGAAATACTTGGTGGGTAATCTTCATCAATTTGTCCCTTCAAATCAATCCAAGAGTTAGTGGATTTCAAAAATATATAAGAGCCACTGGGATTAAATGACACCAAGAAGCTAAGAAAAATGAGGTTACTCTATCTACGTGTGTGTGTCCTCTACGTTTAGCCTTACACGTGCGGGGAAGAAAAGAATGAAAAACATATTCCTAGGAAATCATCCCCCACACACCCTCTCCATTGTCAGCCGCTTTGGGATCACAAACTAAGCCCATGTAGAAAGCCTCTCATAAGACTTTAACTTATTCAGAGAAAAAGAGGAAAGAGCCTCCAGGAACTCGCCATGAACAGCGCCTTTTGAAATGACTTTCAAATTTCACATCAGGAGAATATGGTGGAAAGGAAGGTGCAGACACAAGGACTGGTGAGCATGTACGTTTCTCCACGAGTCCTGCTATTTCTTACCTTCCTGCCTCTACTCTCCCTGTGGCCAGGGCGTCAGAGAACTATCGGCCCCCAAATGAAATCAGCCAGAGGGCAGAGTTAGGACTCCAGCAGCCAGCTGTCTCGGTCTTCTTCCCCTCAACTAAAGGCAAATTAGCTTTAAAACCAAAAGAAGGAAGAGAGAGAGAGAAATCACAACTCTCACCTTACTTCTCAGTCATTTACAAATTATCTCCCTCTCACCAGTAGCAGCCTCAACCAGAGATTTTCACTCTAGGCAGCAAAATATTGCTGGAAGAAAGGAGTAATGTTGAAGAGAATTAAGAATGCAATTAAGTAGGCAACTGACTGTGAGAATTCTGAGCGGCCGATCTTTAATAAAGGAGAAGCGAGAACCGCCGGCAATAACGAGGGCCGTTGAAGGAACCAGTAGCTAGGATTCAAAGGCTGGGCTACTTCTGTCTTTCCCTACAACCACCTTAAAATAAAAATAGCGCCAGAGGAGGAACAAAGATAAAGAGGAAAGACCAGGGGTCAAGGAGCACACGTGTAGTGATGCACGGAAACTAGACTTTTGGTGTTGAACATGATGCAGTCTACACAGAAGTCAAAATACAATGATGTGCACCTGAAATTTAAGTTATAAACCAACGCAACCTCAATCAAGTAAATTTTACAAAAAGAGGAAAGACAATATTCGGTCTCTAAAAGAAAAGGCTCAGATGCAACTCATTTGTGAACTTTTCGGACACAGCTATGTGTGTGTAAAGTATGATGTCTGATTCTCCACATCCACTTTAAAGAGAACAAAGTTCTATTCAATTTTTTTTTTTGCCACAGATGATTTTTGGTCACCTATAGGAAAAACTTCCTGAGCGGAAGTACCGTGAAACCCTGGAATGGGTTACTGGCAACGCTGTGGAACGACCGGGCTGCAGGCTGTAACACACATGGAGCCAAGCGGACGCCCCCCGGTGGGGAAGGCACGATGTGGGAATTTATAAATAAGCCTTTCTGGTGTTCCTAGTAACTAAATACCCTAATAAGTCTGAATCTAATTTAGTCTTTCCCAGATTTCATGCCTCCTCAGGCCCACGTAACAAGGATATACTCTCCAGTATCCACGAGACTGTAGGTTTACTACTGTTAAATTAAAAGTAGAAGTCATTTAAGGTAACTCTATCTGATTCTACAGAAAAACACTGGGTCGTTTTTAAGAGCAGGAAAAATCTTATTTGTTTCAAGTAAGAACACAAAACTCATCAAAATCTAAGAAAACAGATACATATCAAATCCTCTTAGAGGAAATACAGAAAACTTTTTCAAAAGGTACAGAAGAAATAATATTGTAAGAAATGAAAGCAAAGTAACTCTTTGGGAGACTAAAATAATCTTTTTTAAAGTTGATGCCATCTTCATGGGAAAGACCTTTAAATAACTTAAAACTTCACCTGAAGAAGTCTACTCACAGCTCAAACTCTGACACAGTCCGACATCAGAAATATAAGAAAGCCAAGTTCACTTTGAGGCTTAGATCTATATAATTTGCTGCAAAATGATGACATGGTCCATCTTTCAAATTCAACTGGTAACAATGGCCTTCTACCAAACAGGTATTTTGTCCACTTTGTTCTAAGAATATCACTTTTCCTTCTTTAAAAGAAAGAAAAGAAAATGGTACCTGTGATTCCTTGACGAAACTACGAAAATTAAAAGCAGAAAATCAGCAAAATGCCCCCTAATTCTCTCAATACCAATCTTAGGTAGACAGTAAAAGACAAACACAAAACTATCATCAATTTGGAGGAAGTAGGAGTCAAAACTAGCACAAACCTGCTGCTGTGGGTACTGCATTCCTCCCATGGCCCCTGGGTTCCGACCCTGGATGCTGAGTGGGTACCGCTGGGGCCCTGGGGGGCCGTAGGAACCTCCCGGGTAAGGGCTGCTCTGCTGCGGCTGAGAATGCGGGTTACTGCCCAGCCCATACAGCTGAGGTCTCTTCATCACCATGGGATCCATCGGGCTGCCCTGGGAAGAAATAAACCAAGAGGGAAGTTTAGTAAATCATTATTATTACAAATGCAGAAATTTTGTTATGCTACCATCTACGCTAAAAACACAACTATCCTTACTTTTGAAAATAGTAAAAACACTCAATGCATACAAACATCGAATCATTATGTTGTACACCTGAAACTAATATAATGTTATATGTCCATTATATCTCGATTTAAAAAAAAAAACAAAAACAATGACCTCGCCGATATAAACCCAGAAGAACATTTAAAAAAAAAATCTTAGATGTATACAAGACATTTTATTTTTTTATTTTTAGGAAGATTTTAAGAATTAAGAGGGATCCGGAGTAAATAATATACGGAAAGATTCTGCATCCAAAGCAGAGAAAGCATTTGCATCTGAAACTTTTTTATGCATACAGGAAATCAGCATGATAGTTAACCTCACCCAGCTCCTTTGAGCTTACCAGTAATAAAGACGAAGTATACGGAGGGGTTAGCAACCCTTTCTGACTTCAAAGTACTCTGTGAACATCTACTTTATTTTAGACCTGAGTCTGCAAGTCCTGATCAAACGTTAGTGCATCTGAGAGCTCATCAGAAAGTGAAACGATAGATTTCAGATAATGCAGAATGTCTAGGGTAAAAATTTTCAACGATCACTAGTGCGCATGAATAAGCACCCAGACTATGAGTCACAAGCCACCCTCCCCATGTAAGTAAGCATCTCACCAAACACAACCAGTTCAAAGCTAGACTTTGAGTCTTATTTTTGGCTTGGTGAGTCAGCCCAGGGGCCTCAGGGCCAAGGCCATCGGGAGAGGCAGCCGGGGGGCCTCCAGCAGGCTCTCACGCCCTGGGTGCTTCAAAGGAGCGGTGCGGCAGTGGGGAAGTCCCTCCCCGCGGTGCTACAAAGGCCCGCAGCATTCATCCACAGATCCGTCCGTCCATCCGTCCTTCCTGCCTTCCTTCCTAAACCAGAGACTGATCCCTACTGTGCGCCAGACTCTATTCACGCTGAGGTGAGCACATGGGACTCTCAGGAAGGCTTAAGGATTAGCAGGATAAATGGGAAGAAGCCAGGTTCAGGGTGGGGAGGGCGGAGAGGAGAAGCAACAGCATAAAGCTTGAGGGAGTTGAGTGGCCTGG
Organism: Equus caballus; assembly: GCF_041296265.1. Classification (NCBI taxonomy): domain Eukaryota; kingdom Metazoa; phylum Chordata; class Mammalia; order Perissodactyla; family Equidae; genus Equus; species Equus caballus. Next base: position 11,153,765 of record NC_091714.1, read on the forward strand.
TGCATGAGGAAACATAAGCAGTTCAGATTCAGGGGAAGGAGAATTTGCAGAGAAGTGGAAGCAGGCAGAAGCCAGTACATGGGAGGGCCTTATATGTCGTTTTAAAGGCTTTAGATTTTTCCTGGGGATGAACCTCTGGGTGCTTTGAACAGAGAGAACTAAAGTCAGATCTGCCTTGGGAAGGACCGGCCTCAGGCAGCTGACTGCAGCCAGGGTGGGCTGGCGCGGCAGGCAGGGGAGCTGAGGTCCTGAACTCGTAGCAGCGGTGGCCCAGATTCAAGTAACAGGACAGAAATGCAGCCCAACTTGGAGACTTGAAAGAGTGAGGGAAGTCAAGAGTCAAGGGTGTCTTAACAGACAATGGGACACCAGCTGAGGCAGAGAGTGCAGCCGGGGAAGCAGATCCACCCTCCTCCCAGGGCCGGGCAGTCGGGGGTAACCCCCAGTAATCTACATGTTAAATTGGAGGTCCCTATAGGAAATCCACGGGAAACTATCCAGAAGGAAGAGACACAATGAGCTTGCCGCCTGCGGAGTGAGGTCTGACCCAGAATAATAAATAGGGACGTCAGCACAGATAGGATACTATATGCTCCTGGAGGGCAGCGATCTTTCTGTTTTACTCACTATTATGTCTCCAGGACATAAGTCAAATAATGCACCTGGCACTAAGAAATGTTCAATAAATACTGGAGGAATTAATCAATAGGAACCACGTAAAAACTCAAGAAGTTTATCCAGGAAGAACATAGGAACAGAGCACAACGGGGAGAGGACAAAACTCTAGAAAATATCACCACTGAAGGGAAAGCAGGGGCAAAAGAGCTCACAAAGAAGCCAAAACAAGGGTCAGAAACTGTAGTTAGAGATTCTAGAGAGGACAGTGTTACGGAAGAGAAGGGAATCGTGTAGCAACAAAAACAGGCATGCCAAGTGCAGCCCAGGTGTGCAACAGGCGAGGCCTCAAAGCTGCTGCTAGCCTTGAGGACCAGGAGGTAAGAGCTGAGTTTGGCAAGGGCAGTCACAGGGCAGAGGTGAGACACAAACCGGAAGACAAGAGACTGAGGCATCAATGGGCGGGTGGGGGGCGCCAGGAGTGTATGCCCAAAACCCAAGTTGGGGAAGCTACCAGAACTGCCCGGCCTCCCCTCCCACTACACTTGACCCCAAGGCTGCAGGTGGTCTTTGCCCTTCTTCCTTCCGAGGGTTACCCTGGTGGTCATTTTAATGACTTGACGAATCTATTCACCACACATTCACTAAGTACCTACTACATGCACGGTGCCAGGCACTAGAGGCAGAAAAATGAAGCAGCGGCAGTGGCTGTCCTGGAGAAATGAACAACTCACTGAAGGGGACAGGCTTCACGAAGATTACAGAGCAAGGCAGTAGACACCCCAACCGGACACACAAGGCTCTGTGAGGAGGGAGCCCCACGTCGGGTCTGGGATGGGTTTCAACACGGCCTTCCTATAGGAGCTCAGTCCTGAGGGTTCACAGCCATCTGCCAGGAACCGATCTCACCTGAAGGAAAATATGTGTAGGCCAAACAGTTCTGCTCAGAATTCACAATTTCGTGGAATTTTAACGGGGCTACCTTCACCTGTCAAGGAAAAGTCTGTCCTTACAATACAGAAATTGCTCCAACAACACACCGACGTTACACAACCAGTGCGGACTTCACAATTCCACATACAAACATGTAGGTCGCTATGTTGTAATAAAGCTGAAATCGAGGACTAAGAATTGTGTTTTCACAGTATGATTTAAATGAGAATTTATGCCTAAGCAAAGCAAAATGTAATTATTTTCCACACGTTCTTTCAAGAGATAAAATAAAACTTTCTACGGAAGTGTGAAAATCAGGCTGAGCTGGTGATTTCAGAATCCGCAGAGTGAGTGACTGGCCCACAGAGAGGCTGAGTAAATCAGATTTCAGGGTAAATTTCCAATACGGGGCCCTGAGGCAGCCCTATCTTCACATTCAATCTGGATTAGCCAGGGCATAGCAAAGGTCTACTTATTTCACTTTAAATAGTGCACGACCAAAACCAGCTTAATTAAAGCAGAAATTTAAAATGGGAAAATGATTGGAATGTCTATACTCTAATGCTATAGATAACAGTGCAGCAAATTCATCTTATCGGTGACTAAAATTGTTTTGTATTATCTGTCTCATCACTGCCATAGACTCTGACAGCCCTACTTAAAATTCAGTTAATTTGCACCCATGTCAAAAATGTTAGCTTAACCCTGAGATTTCTGGAAATCGAAAGCATGAAATACACAGATTATCTGTCCCTCTCAAAATGCATCAAATACCTTTCGGTGAGACTTCAGATATGAAAACAGATACTTACACAGTGCAAATTACTTAATTTTAACCTTCTCACATTATGGCCTCTTATTACATACTCATCCACAATCCAAATTCATCCTGCTGTGTGCTCTATTTTTAACATTAACTATGCACAAGGGCAGAGTGCCAACCCCTGCTTTTTACTACGATCTCCTTAAAGAGGCCAAAGACCAAATCTAAGGCTTTTCCAAAAAACATAATGTCCAAGTCACTTCTCATATTCACATCTAACCCCAAACAATTTTATATTTTTATCATCTATCCTTCTATTGATAGATTCCAGAGCATCCCCATTTTCATTTCTCACATAACATTTATGCTGTATCAGAGACAGCATCCACATTAAGAATATTCCTCAAATACTTCTCTGAACACGTTTCTCCTTTCTGGACATCGTTCTCCACCTGCTGCAGTCTGGGCTTCAATTCCATCCAGTAAGACAAGCGCTGGGGGGCCACAACGTGGACTGCCACATTCAAAGAGCTCCTAGCATAACTAGCCTCGGTTTAGTTCCTCGGCTTCTAACGCAATTGGATTACTGGATACGGCTTCTTTGTAACTCCTCCTTATTCAAAATGAGCTTCTGGATATGCATGTGCATGTGAGTTGTACATCACACACACACACACACACACACACTTTCTCCCTCTCTCGGATCTCCTTCTCGGAAGCTGCCACTGCTGCCTGCTTACATCTCTAAAAGCCTCAGGTGTCCCATCCCTAGGACTACTAAAATAAGGAGTACAATGTATATTTTTTAAATATAAATTTGAACGTAGATTCCAGGCACATTAGGTGGCACAGTTAAGGCCGTACTGGAGGTTAAAGAGGTTTTCAGAGGCTGGCCTGGGACTCCAATTGCCCTTTTAATTATCCAAGTCAAAGAACAACTCAGTTTTAGTTTTACGCTTCTGGTACGCTTTAAATAGACTTGATGTTTATACTTAGACGTTCCTTGATTACCCTCTTTGAGAATATGCCTACTCATGTATTTATAATAAAGATATCTATGTAATTGTGTTTACTCCTAAATATCAAGTTAAGGAGATAGTTTATTAGTAGTTTCTTTATGAATATAGCATTTCACAATTTTTTCAGCCCAATTCCTTAAACTACAAATTGAAGAAAGACATTGGAAAAACCCACAGAAAGAGGAACTATCACATCTTCTTGACCTATAATCATATCAATAAATCTGGATTAGAGAAGAGCTCAGAGAAGGAAAGAAACTCTTCCCTTTTGAATGATTATTTGGGAAAATGTTCTGTTTAACCAGTAACTAAAGAAAACTTTTGAAGTAATATTCCATTACCTGTAAAATGGCAAAAATAATGCAACCCAGTGTGAATAAATGAGCATTTGACCTAGGAGGTATAGAGTGGTGGTGAAACTCCTTCTGAAGGATAATATGACAACAGCTTTACACGAAAGCTTTAAAAATTATACCTTGTTCCAACTCGAACACTCTCTCTTGAACAGGGTAGGGGGGCTATAGATCCAAATGGGTCTGAAGCTACAGATTCTAATACTGAAGGGAGAGCGCAGGGTCCAGGGGGCAGCATGGGCTCTGGATTCAGAGTGGGTCCACACCCTTATCCAGAAACACCCTGTTCAGAAAAATGAAACAACCCAGCTCTTCAATAACTACAGAATATGCGAACGAGCTAGAACACATCATCACAGTGGAACAGACAGGGACACGGAAAAGCACATACAAAACAACGTCAAACATTTAAGAGTGCCGTGCATGAATTACAGCTATGTGAAAGCCAGGCTGATAACGATCAGAGCCGGCCACAGTGACCTGTACGGAGCAGCTGTCAGCATGAAGCAATCTTATGTTTGCCTTTCTGTGATGATGTCTAAATATAACTCTAAATGCCTCTGTTTTTTCCCAGGCAGGCTGCAAACATTACTATGGCTTTCTGTGGGGTGGGGGTGGTTGGGACACAGCTGTCCCGCATTCGTCCTCCTCCATCCCCTCACCCACACTCCCATTTACAGCACAGACAAGCAGGGAAGAGCTGCCAGTCTTCATTCTGAGGACGCTCCTGCTCCCTCTCTGCCTGTCTAAAACCAAGCTCACTGAGTCCAGGTTCAAGGACCTCGGAGCTTCCCCGCCCTCCCCTCCCCCCCCCACCCCCCCCCCCCCCCGCCCCCAGGAACAGTGACTGTCTACAGATCCGCGCAGAATCTCTCGTATGTGGGCGGTAACAGACTTCTAAACTCCCTGTGTTGTTCTTTAACTCATGGACTATTTTTTGATTTTTCATGTCTTATTTCTCACCTCCTAAGTAGACTAAAATGGCAATGCCCATGCTTTGGGCTTTTCTATGTCTCACGTGGCATACAGCACAAATGACATCGATGATCGTGGTGACTCGGTAACTCCTTGGGAAGGACGACTGATCACACATACAGTAAAACATTCTCAAAAATAAAAAGTAAAAATCACTACCCAGTTTCTGCTTGGTTCCGTACATACATGCAGAAGACACATGTAGTGTTAATGACAATCTATAACGCAACGTTCGTAGTCAGGTTCTTCTCCTAACGGCGTTAAAGTAGGAGCAGGACACTAAAGATCATCCTTCATTTCATCAAGTGCGCGTATTCGTCTTCAAGCCAGAAAATACCAAATTCTCGGTTACCATTGTCATCACCGCCACTGAATCCAATTATCAAAGAAACCTCCTCATCTCAGATGACACCTCGGAGCTGGGAGTGGCGGGGACCTGCCCAGGGCCGCAGTATAGTTAGCGCAGAGCCGAGACCAGAACACAAATCTCCTGACTCAGGGCCCCAGCGCCCGCAGTACTGCACTGCCCAGGTGGGTATGGCCATGAGACTGAGGTAGGAGAGAACGCCACGCAGCACCTAAAACCATTTTATTTTTTATTTGTACTAATGACACAATAGTACCTGCTTATTACGATTTGAACAAAAACACTGGAACTTCAAATTTGGGTATCAACACGCTGTAAGTTCTTCTTCTGTCAATAAAGGAATATTTGCCACATTCTACAATGGTCTAGGAAGGATGAAGAAGTGGAACTCTAAGGTATTGGAAAAGGCTGTTTTATTGCTGGGTCTAAGACTCATCATATTATTGGTGCCTTCTAACCACGATTCGATTCCCAGCGAGCGAGGAGGGGCAGGAGGGACCAAAATACTCAGACACTGACTTGGAAAGATGACCGCTGTCAATATTGCTGGTTTTGGTTTTGGTTTCCTGAAGGCAAGTTACAGAGAACAAGTTACAAGAATATACAGAGAATATATTTTTGTGGAACCATGGAATGAAATTTGAAGGAAGAGGGCAAGGGGATGAGAAAACAATTCCGTAAAAATGGGACTATGGGGAATTTTTATTTGTGCACTTTTCATCTGAAATAAACATGTTTTGATGTGTAATTTTAAATAAAGAAGTTTGTTTTTCACATATACATTATCATTAACCAGGAGAGGAGTAGAAGGCATAACATTTTTTCCTAACAACATTTTAAATTTTACCCCAAATCTAAAATACCACTGGATTTTTATTATTTAGATTAGCCACAAAATATTAATATGTTGTTACCTATGTATAAAGTAACTTCCAGAAGCTACCAATAAAAAGAACAATCAGAAGCTATGATTCTTGGAAAAATAAAATCTTTAAAAAAAAAATAAAGGGGGGCTGGCCCCATGGCCAAGTGGTTAAGCTCGCGAGCTCCACTTCAGTGGTCCAGGATTTCACCGGTTTGGATCCTGGGCGCGGACGTGGCACCACTCATCAAGCCATGCTGAGGTGGCATCCCACATGCCACAACTAGAAGGACCCACAACTAAAATATAAAACTATGTACCAGGGGGCTTTGGGGACAAAAAGGAAAAATAAAATCTTTAAAAGAAAAAATAAGCTGTGATTCTTAACTCTCAGGGATACTCAAAAGAAAAGTGCATCCATGATGTATATAACCCCAAATTTAGCATATGTCAGTATCAGAGGTTCACAGAATATCCTCTAGAAACTTATTCAAAGACCCTCCTGGGCTGCTCAAATAATGACCAACATCTACTATGCATTTCTAAAACACTTTAATACATTTTCATTTGATCACAATTCTTAAGACACCCTCACAAAGGATTCAGCAACAAAACACAGAATCTTAGAACCAAAAAGAACCTCAGTGGTCCATACATGACGGATGTATGAATCCCCTCAAAGTGTCTACAGCCACAAACGTTATGAATTTCTTCCTCCTTCGTAACAGAAAGCTGTTCCTTGTAATTTACACCCACTGGTCTCACTTTGGTCCTTTTGTAGAATATTTGAAGACAGCTATATCTATTTGCCTTTTCTGAGTAAAATATGCCACATCTTAATCCACTTAACACAACAGGTATAATGGGGAGGAACCTGCTTCCTTTTCTCCAGATCCTACATTGGCTCTAACGTGGCCTCAGCTCTCTGTGCAGTTTAGCAGCCCCACCCCCTCAGCTGTGGTTAAGCCCCACCTCCCCCACCTCCTATTACATAGCTGGTTAATTGATTCTAGTGGCATGAGTTTGTCTTTACCCCTGCTCATCTTCATTTTGCTTATTTCCAGTCATCGTTCTAGCCTGACATCTAACACATTAACTGCATTTCCTATCTTGACGTCAACCACCAATTAAATGAGCAGCTATTTCATTCATGTCTTCATCCATGGCACTGAGAAAAATATTGAAGACATCGAGGGAGAGGACAGAGGCTTCGGCTAACCACCAGTGCCATTCATAAAGCCTGACATAAATCCAGGCGTCCACATTCTTGGAGGAAGGTGTCTTCATCAGAAACCACAGGAGACTCCTGTCCCCTGGTCCAAGCACCCTTCCGATATTCACTATGCTCATTATGCAGCACGTGTACCTATCTGCCTTGGGTGACAATCTCTTGCCCACTTCGAATTCCTCCTTCTTTTCTAATAAATAAAATAAGTAGTCCGAAGTTTAGAAAAACACTTAGAATTCGAGACAAAAGGGTGCAGGGGAAGGCAGGGGGTTAGGGTCAGACAAACCTGGGCGTCAATCCTGCCTGTACTGTTCATCAGCTACGTAAACTCAGGCTCGCCTTTAAGAGAATGCAGTCATGCTCACCTCTCGTGTTGCTGGGGGATTAAATGAGGTACCACAGGTGTTATCACATAGTAAGAGCTTCCCAAATCTTTTTTCTCTTCCTCCTAACAAATTAGCGAATTGAAGTCAGAGCAAAATCACTCAATAATTTATCTATTTTCTTGTCTCCCCAGCACACTGTTAATTAAAGGTGGAAATTTTCTCTTATTCATCTCTGCATACCTGGCACTGGGTACAAGGCCTGGCATGATTCACGTCTGCTGAATAGAAAAAGCAGTGACTCCTTCCACACCACACGACCAGCTAAACAGCAGGGCTCTAAGTAGGATGCAGGCCTCTCGATGGCCAGTAGGTACAAGAGGTAAAGAGCCGTGCGTCACTGCAGACAAAGCTTCACTTTCACAAATTCATGCAAGCCACAGCTTCCACGACCTCCTCCAGCCTGTGTCCCCCCAAATGTGTCTCCCACAGCTGGTTTCTCTGAGCCCCAGGGCTCTCCACCCAACTGACACCCAACATTCCTGCCTGGGTGCCTCAAGCCTCCTCAGCTATTTCTGATCTTAGGGAAGACACCCCTCATCCACACATACAAGTAGAGTCTAGGGTACATCCTGACTCCTTCCTCTCCCTCTCCGCCACAGCCAACCCCTCAGAAAGTCCGGGCAGCTAGACCCACCACTGCTGCCAACAGGAAATGTCCCCCTCCGACCACACTGGCCTCCGCGGGGCTCTAGAAAAACCACGCACTTTCCCACCACTGGGCCTTCAACGACACTGTTCCCGCCACACAGAAGGAGATCTGCCCTCCAGCAGAACACACTGCTACTGCCTGGCCTCAGAGACGCCCTCTCTGAACACCAGAATGAGGCAGGATGCCCTCAGAAGACTGTGCCCTTCCTTCAGAGCGCTCACCAAAGCCCACACGAATATTTATTTGTGTGACTACTTGATAAATGTCTGTCTCCCCAACTAGACTGTCCCACAGGAATAGGAACAGTGAAGTGGAGAAGACAAATATTAAACCCATTTATAGCTATCATCTGGGTACCACAAAATAAGGCCAGAAAATAAGGCTGTTTTGGTTCTCCAGTTGTTGCCTGATTTTCATAAATTGGCAAAACCTATTATTTGCCTCATCCCCCAAGCTCAGCAGCTTGTAAGTCAATTCAATGAGTAAATTACTATCTGACTGAGCTACACTTTTAAATTTAATTTAGAGAATGTAATAATTCTATAAACAAACCAAAGTATACATATATTTTTTTATTTCTAAAGTAAATTAGATCTAAAAGGAATATCAAAATAATAATGGAATATATTTCTATTTGCCCTGAGATTTGTTATTCTCACCACCCAAAAAAAATTGTAAAAATATTATCATGGCTTTAAAAATTTCTAAAATTTAGATCTCTGTGCAATATCGTTCATATTCATGTGTCACTACTAACAACCTAGTTGCAGGCTCTTATTTAAGAAAGAGACATAATATGGTATATTTCCCATCTAAAGACAGATTTCGAGCAAGAAGGGAAGCTCTCATGAGAATATGTCCAATTTCAACCCCACCACTTTTAGCTGTGTGATGCTGAAGAAAGTGGCCACTTTAATTCACTCTGCTGCACCTCAGTGAACTCATCTGTACACCAAGAACACTACCCCTCTCGAGCGGTTAGAGAATTGGAGATCATATAGGCACATAAGAGGCTTTTAATAGGGATAGATTTTATTGTCATCATTATTACATGGAGGTATACTCTAGAATAATCACTATTAATAATAATCACAAAAACCTCCACCCCTCCACTAATGTGCGGAAAAGAGAGAGAGTGCTAATCAATCCTAGCATTCGTTTCCCCCAGTCCTTCAAGCCTCAGAATCTTTCGCCCTGTGGAGTTGCAGGCAGCCACTACCAATTATTAGATTTTGCAGATGAGCAGAAACCAATTCGCTATCTCTAGTACAACAGGAAGAACACAACGTTTGACATCAAGTGGACCTGCGTGCACAGCCCTCTCCTACTTCTGACCAGCCATGAAACGTTGCGTAAATCACTCCGGTGCTCTGAGCCTGTGTTCCCGTCTTTCAAGGGAAGATAATACCTCCCTTAAAGCCACAATCATTCCAAAGCTGTTGGTGTGTGATTTGCATGGATAAACAATCCCACAGACTGTAGCAGAGGGGTACCCAAAAGACAGAGAAGTTACTGATGTCCCCAGCAATCTCCATGACTGCCATCACGCCTCTTTCAAACTATTTTATTAATTTTTTTAAATTAACAACTTTAAAATTGCCTTAAAGGAAATGCAAATATAAATATTATGAATTTGCCACCTGCCTTACCTACCTCTGGACAAAGGGGCCTGCCGTGCTGATACACAGGCCACGGGCACCTGGCGTAAAGATGCTTTTCAGAGACATGGCCCCATCAAAGATCTTTATAGAGGCATAATTACATGCAAGCATATACTGATCCATATTGTAATGTGACTGTTCAAAGAAAAAAAGTTAACACGACTAATATACAGTCAAATCTCATAGACTGAAAAAGGCAAGGCACCTGAATGAACACACAAGGCCTAGGCCGGATCCTACGCTGAAGGAAAGAAGATTGCTCTAAAGACGCTGTTAGGACCGTGGACAAAATCAGAACACAGACTGGAGGTTGAAGTCCCATCTCAAAGGTTACACGTCCTGATGGTGATGACGGCCTGAGGAGTGTGAGAGAGTAACCTTGCTCCTGGGAAATACACTCTGACATATTAAGCAGTAAAGGGGCAGAGTGTGTGCAGCCTACTCTCAAATGATTCTGGGGACCAGCCCTGATGGCTAGTGGATAAACGTCAGCATGGCCCGGTTCAGTTCTCAGGCACAGACCTACACCCCTCGTCTGCAGTGGCCATGTTCTGGTGGCGGCTCACATAAAAAACAGAAGATTGGCTATAGATGATAGCTCAGGGCAAATCTTCTACAGCGAAAAAAACAAAGAAAGAAAGAAACGATTCTGAGAAAATACACTATAGACAGGTAGGCAGGTGGGGAGATAGATAAATGCAGCAAAATGTTAAAAAGTGATGCATCAGAGTAAAAGGTATATGGATTTCTCTGCACTATTCTTCCAACTTTCCTATAAATTTGAAATTATTTCAAGATAAAAGCTAAAAAAAAGGGCAAAAAGGGAAGACAAGGATAACTGAAAACCACAATAATCAGTACCCCTTATATCTGCAAGGGGGTCTGCAGCTCCTCAGACCCGAGAGCCACCGCTGACTGCGCGAGGTCCATGGCCTCTGGCAGGCTTAAAACCAAAGCGGGTGGGGGCCGTGTGCGGAGGAAACTAGGGGAAAAGACACATGGAGACTATAAGAGTGAAAAAACTAGGAGACAGAGCACAGAGACGGAGAAAAGAAGTGCACGTGATAAGGCAGAACTGGGGAAGGGGTGGAGGTTACAGTATTTTTCCTAAAAGTACTGAAGGTAAAACATATACTGAATATGCATTTTCTTAAAAATTCTTAGGAAGCTTCCATTCCACAAAGATTTTTTAAATTAGAAAAATATATACATATATATCTATCTCGTTTGGGTTAAAAACTCTGCTCTGCTCTGACAGAGATCCTTTCCTGAGAATCACCTTTTCAGGTTATCACCCTCGACGCTCAGGACGTCTCAAACCAGCCCTTCAAGAGGCGAAATGTGCCATCTTTTAACCCAGAACTCTCCCTGGCTTGTTTTTGTAAGTTTCAAAGACTGTGACCCTGCTCGTCCCTACAAAGGATGGAAACAGATGAGCCCCGAGCAATGCCTTGAGGGCAGGGGGCCATGGGTCAGGTCCTCTGGTTTAAAATAAGGAAAGCAACTGCCCAAATGAAAACATATCCAGGATTCTTAAATCTCAGTACAAATATCCCCAAACTGTGGTTGACAACACAAGGCCTCAGCTGGAGACAGTGGCGGGTTCAGACACTGTCCGCGAAAGAACAGCTGAAGCGCTTGCTGTGGCCCAGGGGGCCCAGGGACCTAACTCTGCCACCGTCCAGCCACAGCACCTTGGGGAGCTGTGGGGCAGTGCAGTGGGGTCAAGGACACGCACCCTGGAGTATGGCTGCCTGGCCTACACCCCGGCTCACCGCTTCCTGTGGGATCTTAGGCAGATCATGTACATTCTCTGAACTTCAGCTTCCACCTCGGGAAAGTCAGGATAATGCCAGTTCCGACCTCACAGCACTGTTGTAAGTATTAATGACACAGTAGATACAAAACACTGAGAGCAGTGCCCGGTACACAGTAAGCGTTCAGTTACGTGCTGGCGGTTGTTATTACTGGGCAATGTCGCTCCTCCGAGCCCCACGACTCCTCACACCGCTCCTCACAGGTAAAGCGAGGGACGGAGAGAGGAACTTCCAGCCCTTCCTGTTCTAGCATTCCATTGTTCTAGAACCATCCCTTCTCCTTGCCAGAACTTCGAACTGTCATGGTAACAGCAAAAGGAACACGGACCATTGGAGATATTTCTCCTTCTCTGGTTAAAACCAGAAATCTTAGCAATCAACTGCCCTGAAGGTCATCAGGTAGGGAGAGGACCATAAAGGGGTCTAAACAGTTCAAAACCCACAAGTCCAACATCCAAATAATCGAGGCTCACCTTCAGGTGACACCCCTGACGCCTGTTACGTGTCAGCCCACACGGAACCTGGCTGTGCTCTTACATGCCTCCATGCGGATGCCCTACGGCACCCCCAGTCTGGAACGCCCTTGTACCCCACAAACCTTTGGCTACCTGGAAACTGAACAAATTCCTCCTCACCCCGCAAAGTACCACGGGATAAAACAGTGCCTTCTCAGGGCTCCCAGCGTACCCTGCGACTCTCTTACTCAGTAGATGTGCAACATTTATCACAAGGAACTACGACCCCGAGCCCGTCTCCCTCATCACGGAGCCCTTAAGGGTGGACGTGGTGTCTCTTCCTCATCCTAATTCTCCTTACAGCCCCAACTTCTCATACACACTGGACAAATATTGTTGCTATTATTTTATTAACCAAAAACCAAAATAAAAGAAACTCAAGTGCACCTTAACCTTTGCCTCTCCAAGCCACCCTCCTCCAAATAATACGGTACTGCCTTCCTAGATGTGTCAATTATAAGTCACGAAATCTACGCCCCCTGAGCTGGGCTCTGGCTTGTACCAGGCACTGACTAAACATGTGCTATATGGCTGTGAGAAAGACATCCCGCTGTGTCTCCTATTCCAGCAAGGTCTCCTGGACTCAAATTACAATGCTCTGACAATTTGCATTTTTTATTTCCATGCTACAATATCACCACTTCTAATATTCTTAAACCATCATTTCCCAAACTGTGTTTAAAACTGTTACCACATCTAAGAATGGAAAATGTCTATACAAAAGCACACTTTTTAAGACTCATAATATATGTTCGCATAAGAAAAATCTGAAACTTCCAATATAGAAAAAAAAGACCTGTTTAACTTGGTTGTACCCAAACCTGTCTGAGCAAGTTTTGATTTTTTTTTAAGTAGAACACAGGAAAATATAAACTCGGATGACATAAAAATGTAATAACGCATTCCAGAATGTTCACTGTTGGCCAGATCTATCCCAACCAGAGGGTAAACGCACGTGTGGGGGTGCACTGGTGCACACGGCTTCTCCCCCAGTTGTGTGAGAGGCTAACAGTGCTTGGTTTACCTGTGGATTTTTATATCTAGTTGAGGAATCAGAGCAACAAGGTATTTTTACACGTAGCTGGGTAGTGAGAGGAACCACAAGGTATGCTGGTCATATATCCTTAGCATTTATGGCAAATTATTAATCAAGTCCCACCTGAAACAATTTGTTAAATTGATTTTAATCACTGGGCCTCTCATGTGAAGCTTTGTATAATCAGCATTTCATTTACAAAATTAATTGCCTGATTGATTCTCAGGAGGCAGTGGCTGTCATTACCCCGCTGTCATAACTTCTGAGTAGGGTGTCACAACATGAAATCCTGACAGGCTGAAGAGCACTGCTATTTTAAAAACGGGTGAGGGGTGAAAGGGATGAAGGACGAAAACCAGGGCAGGTACCTTACCCCTTCAGCGCGAGAAAGCAGAAGTGTTTCACGCCATCCCATTCCCCAGCCACACCCTTCTGCTAAACCAATTCACGTTCAAATCCAGGCTTGGAGCACGAAGGAGTTTTCCTATCTTAAACAATAACTAGAATATAAAAGCACGGATTCAGCACTAGAGTCAAATTTTAACCTATGTTACAAAATCTCTATCTCAGGACGAGACCAGCACTGTATTAGAGTGGCAGACTACTTGCTAACCATTTCAATTTCCCACTTTCTGTCTTTCTTACACTTTCTCAGAAAAAGACATGACCAGAAATTTTAGGAGTTGATGACTGATACCAAAATATATCCTATAGCATACCCAAAACACACACAAGCATATACTCAAATTCAGTGTTTCAAAAATATTTTAGTATCTATTATTGTTAGACAGACACACTTTTTATATTTAATTTATTGCTCAGTATTTCACATTTAATGGTCTGTTGGTAACTGATGGGTCCTTCACCTAAAAACTGTCATCGCACTCAATAACAAAAATTAGGCTAAAAAGTGTTTCTCATGTAAAAGAAAAGGTTACAATGAGTACAGAAGAAGGAAGGAAAGAGGGAATTTTTAAAAGTTATCATTAAAAGTGAGATCGCATTACCTAATCAGCACATTTTCAAATTGGACCCACGTAGGCATCAAACCAGTCCAAGATTCTATTTTTTTCTTTACCATTAATTTGCCTTTTAAGCAATGACACCCAGTTCTGGAAAAGCCCCTAAATCTTGCCCTCTCCCAGCTCACAGCTGCATTTCCACAGCCTCAACATTCCAAAAAAGCAGGACTGACCCTCACACGAAGCCAAGCTGTTTTCAAAAGTATAAAATCATTCCCATAGTCTACACAGAGGGGGACTCATTTAAAACAATCCCCATTCAATGCAATCCGATTTCAAATAGGCCTCTTTTAAACGGGTCATTCTGAATTTAAAAGAGCCCGCCTCTGGGACCAGATGTAATTTATCCTCCTTTCAGTACACTGAATTTTGAATCCTATGTACAGCCACAGATTTCCTTGAAAAAGAAAGAGCCCCTCAGAATTTTGCTCGATTATCTTGTGACCCAAGGTGTTTTGTTCGCTGGCTTGGCAAAGAGAGCTAATCGAGACACTGTACCCACTCCCATATTGCGGGCTAACATGGCAAATTCATGGTTAGAGAACATAAAAGCAAAGTCTTTCCAGAACACACACCTTGGAGGGGCTTAGAAGGGCAGGCCCCTCCTTGACTTCTCGGGCACATTTTACTCCCAGGCAGAGTAAGAGCAACATCTCCAATTTTTACTTGGCTCACAGGGATCCCCTAAGTGTGGATAAAGGAATGTCTACAAAGTGTGTGAAGTTCTGGGAAGAAAGACATTGTGAAAGCAATGAATGCCAGGATCACTCCCTAAGCTGCACGTACTGCAATTCTTTCAGAAAACACGGTTCACAAATTCAAACGCATATCAATTTAACACCTTTTATTACAAAAGAACCGAATAAATGGAAGACAGAGAATTCTCTTACACATGTGCACTGGGGGTGGGGACCTCACCTAAACATTTAATGCTAGCATCACTACGACAGGATTCTACAGTATGTCAGGAACAGTTTTGAGCAGTAACTCTCAGAGGGGAAAAAGGATGGATGCTATACAAACAGGAACGAGGGCTGGCATGAGGTTGCAGTTGAAAAAGGATATTCGGGACTATAATTTAATGTTTGGAAAAGGGGAAAGGACTGCTTTTATAACATACCATGTAAAAGTAGAGCGTGACAAAATAATCACAATTGCTAACGATTTGCAAGAAAAGCCTAGCT
Source organism: Equus caballus (assembly GCF_041296265.1). Lineage (NCBI taxonomy): Eukaryota > Metazoa > Chordata > Mammalia > Perissodactyla > Equidae > Equus > Equus caballus. The sequence goes on from NC_091714.1 coordinate 11,169,150, forward strand.
TCTGTCTTTTCAAGGGAGGTGGGGAGTAGGGCCCTGGTCCTTGGGGAGGATATATCCGAATCCTGGAAGAGGGGTGAGGAAATGTATTTTTATCAAAAGGAGGCATGAGTTAGAAAAAGTTAAGAAACAAAGATTTAGAAACAGGAGGACACAAGTTAGTCAGAGGCCATATCCATCCATTCACTCAAGACTGTTTAAACTGAAGAGATATTCATGTGCAAGGCACCATGAAGGACGAGCAGATGTGTAAATGGCCCCAAGACTTTAAGAAACATACGTGATAACAGAGGAAATAAGAGATGTACATAAATAATACAAGCTATAAATAAGTTTGTTAATGCCAGGACAGAGGAAAATAAAGTCCTATGAGAGTTCAGCTGAGGTTTATAACTTCCAGCTGGAAGAAACGGAAGGATTCATAGCATTTAAGGTAGATAATAAACAGTGAAGATATACAGGAGCCGGCCTGGTGGCGTGGTGGCTAAATTCATGCCCTCTGCTTCAGCAGCCCGGGGTTTGCCAGTTTGGGTCCCGGGCACAGACCTACACACTGCCCAGCAAGCCATGGTGTGGCAGCATCCCACATACAAAACAGAGGAAGACTGGCAACAGACGTTAGCCCAGGGCCAATCTTCCTCACCAAAAAAAAAGCTATCAAGAACTATCAAGGCACAAATATAACAATAAAACAGTCACCATTTAATGAGTACCTACTGTGAGCCAAGCACTGCGCTTTACAAATGACATGACCAATCCTAACAAAAACCCTGCAGGGTAGTTAGTATTACAAACCACTGTGCTTGGTTAAAGGAAATCATCTCCTAGACTAGGTAACTTGCCCAAGGTCACACTACAGTAAGATGGAGTCAGGATTTTCCCAGCTCTGACTGGTGCTCTTTAGAGAAGAAGTCTGCAACAGCCACTAGGTTCCTGTCCAAGCCACTCCAATGAACATCCCTTGATATGAACAAGTTGTGAATAGCAGACTCTTGTACCCTGAATTATGTCCCCCCCAAAATTCATATGTTGAAGCCCTAAGCCCCAGTGTGACTGTATTTGGAGACAGGGCCCATAAGCAGGTAGTAAAGGTTAAATGAGGTCATAAGGATGAGCCCTAATCTGATAGGTCTGATATCCTTATAGTAAGATGAGAGACCAGGGCGTTGTCTCTCCCTCCATCCCTCTCTCTCTCTCTCTCTCTCTCTCTCTCTCTCTCTCACCCTCTCACCACCCCACCCCCACGCACACACAAAGAGGTCATGTGAGCACACAGTAAGGTGTGCAAGCCAAGAGAAGAGAGCTCAGAATGAAACCTACCTTGCTGACACACCTTGATCTTGGCAATCAGAATTCTAGAACTGTCAGAAATACATTTCCGTCGTTTAACCCACCTGGTCTACAGTATTTATCACAGCCGGCTGAGCTGACTAAGAGACCCCGCTGCTATTTTTATTGATTTGTAACATATCGCCTGAGTTCTAAGAGGGCTCCCTGGGATTCCTGCCCCCTGATATCCACCCCTTTGTGCAGTCCCTTCCTCTTGAGTATGGACGAGGCTTGTGACTTGCATCGAATGCAGAGAATATAGCAAAGATGAAAGAATTCTGCAGATGTAATGAAAGTGCCTAACCAGCAGACCTGGAGCTCATCAAAAGAGATAATATCCTGGATGGGTCCGATATAATCATGTGAGCCCTTTAAAAGAAGGTCCAGGCCTTCCCAGAAGTTAAAGACCCCCAGCAACAAAGACTCTCTCTGCCGGTGGCACTGAAGAAGCAGCTGCTATGATACAGCCTCAAGGAAATGAATTCTGCCAACAGCCTGAGGGAGCCTTCCCCGGGCAAGCCTCCAGATGAGAATGCAGCCCAGGTGCCTCCTTGACTGCAGCCTCCTGAGATCCTGGACAGAGAACACAGCTAAGTCATGCCTGGACTCTGACCCACAGAAACTCTGAGATAATAAATGTGTGTTGTTTTAAGCCACTCAATTTGTTATGCAGCAAAAGAAAATTAACCCGCAACTTAGTAAAAATAATATGCTTTCCACGAAGCTCCTCCCCACTCCCACGTGCAAGCACCTTGCAGCTCCTGACCTCCCCCCATGCAGGACGTGCAAGTGTGCAAACTATTGTGGTTGGTGCTCCAATACCTTCACTGACAGGAAGGCTTAAAACATAGACTCCCAGAAGGTACTGGGGGCTCTTTACTTTTCCCATTTCTGGGCAAACTCCTACTCATCCTTCAAACCCAGACTCAAGGATCACCTTCCCTGTCAAGTCTGTCTTGAAATCACCAGACAGAAAAAAAACCCTTCTCTTCCGTGGCCTCGGAGTCCTTTGAGGAAACCTCTATTACAATATTTAGAAGGTCCGGTTGCAATTTTCTGTTTACATGTCTCCTCAACAGCAAAGGCCAAGTTCAACAGCAAGATAGGTTACAAAGATAAAGGAAACCCCGCCCCACACTGTACCAGAGAAAGAACAGGAGTGGGAATCCAGTTGCAGTCACCAGCTACAGGGCCTGAGAAAGGGCAAGTCACCCAGCTTCTCTAGGCCTCCATGTCCTCGACTATGAAACAGAATAGTTTGCAAGTAGGTAGCCTATTTTTATACCCAGAACCTAGTACAATATATGTCTGTCGATCAAATAAATATGACAATTAAAAGATGCTTGAAAGGTCAACCTGAAGTCTAAAAAAAAACAGAAGTACTAGCAATGACACCAAATAAGAAAATGCGTACAAAATTGCAACTTGAAAATAGGTGGTTAAAACTAATGGCAGCTAATTAATAGTCATGCATATATGCTGACAAGGGTGATAAGTGATTTAAAACGGGGGGTGTTGACTTCTCATTGCCTATCCCTCATACACAAAGGCAGCCTGGGGTCTATGAGTTAGAGCCTGTGTCACTGCCAGCTTCACCTCACTCCCAATCCTACTCCTTGTCTATCGGTCATAAAGGTTTCCAAAATGATTGCTTAAATCCTCAAGTTTAGGGCTGCATCTCTTTGCCTTGTTCATGCCACCTGACCACATAACACACCCTGCCCATCTCTGAACAGCTGGCCTTGCCCGGCGTGCTGGACCTGATTTGGGAGACCATGTTACAGCGACAGCCAGCTCCACTGCCTGGCTGGCCTCAGCCCAAGCAATTTGAGGAAGCGACTTCTGAACCAATTCTGAATGAACCAATAAACTTAAGAGAAAAGGGAGTTAACCTCTTTTCATGTTTTTTTAAGTGAGAAAGACAAATTTGTAAAGATTTTATTTTTCCTTTTTCTCCCCAAAGCCGCCTCGGTACACAGTTGTATATTTTAGTTGTGGGTCCCTCTAGTTGTGGCCTGATGAGTGGTGCCATATCCATGCCCAGGATTCAAACCAGCGAAACCCTGGGCCGCTGAAGCAGAGCGCGTGAACTTAACTGTTCGGCCACGGGACCGGCCCCAGAAAGACAAATTTTTAAATGCTCTTGACAATAATGGTGCAGAAGCCTCAGATTTGCCCACGCTACCTGTTTATCTAAAAGCTACATCCAGCCTAGTAATTCTGTAGAATGCAATTGATTCACTGGTATCATTTTACAATTCTGATTAGGTTTCTCTACAATCCTCTTTATTAAATTGCTTCCTTTAAGCATGCATAGTTACCAATTTGTTTCCAACTAAATCAGGTATCATATGAAAAGATTATACTGCAACAGTGAAGGAGCACCCCAGGGAGGACGCTTCATCTAGATTTCAAAATTAAAATAGGGCTAAAATTTTCTGACTATAAGATTTCTTTTTAAAAAGAAAGGCAGCTGAATTTATACACAGGTTTCTGGATCAGTAAAATGTCAACAGCCCATGATGACATCCTGTGTACAAAACAACCACATCTTTCACAAAGCATAAGAAGCCAAGACCAGAAGACTCAGTGTGGGGCTCATGTGCCGATTTCTTCATAGTCAGGAGGTCAGTCCCGGCCTGACGCTGTTCAGCAGTCCCGAGCATGAACACACAGAGCCTTTATTTGCCAGCTTGATGCACAGAACAAGCATCAAGCTTATTAACGTAAAGGAGGCCAAGAAGGAGATGGCCAATGCTTTATCAGATAATTGCTGTTTTAAAAGAGTAACAGCAAATCAATCGAGTAAATCAGATACAACGAATAAAAATCTCCAAAAAGTACTATTTCAGAGATTTGCCCAGCCACGGGACTTTGATTAACTTTAATTAGTCACACAGATAAAACAAACTCCTATGTACAAACCTGAAGATATTTCCCCCCAAAGTCCAATGAAATAAAAATCCTTAACAGTGTTTTTAATCAAAGATTTTAGTGCCTCTAGAAGTTTGTTTTTAAAAAGAAAAAATTCTTTCATCAAGCAAAAACAAGAGCAGAAGAGATCAGGACATTAACTTATATTTTAAAACTGGATGAATAAAGAATTTGCACCACTAATGAATAAATCCTTACTAAAAAGCAATACAAATGTTTTTATTTTCAATTTTTGTAGTTGCACAGAGATTAGAAAAGAGTTCTTTAAGGATGGAGACTTAGCATACTTAAAACTTTTCTTTTAAATTTCAGCCGAACTGAAAAAAATGTAGGTATGAAAGAGAGTAAAAGGGGAAACCTGCGACATGGCAACTGTAAGAGAATTACCAGGATTGACTTTCGCACCAGGGCTGTTCTGGTTCACGGTCGATTTTGGCTGGAGCCCACGCTCACAAGAACACCACATGAGGGACTGCCAAGAACACAATGAAGGCTTCCTTCTTTCAAGAGAGTTTAATTACAAAGTTATGGCCCACATTTGACTAGGATATCTATTTAGTACCATACCTAAAAAAGAATGAGAACTCTGAAGTATTTCCAGATCTACATTCTACCACTCCACGCTCTCCTTTCTGTTCTCCTCATTCTTATTTCTAAAGTTAACTAGATACAATGAAAATAACTTAAGGAAAAAAATCCAGCTGATGCCCTCCAAATAGGAAATGCTCTCATCTTCTCTCAATTACTTTTGAGATTTCAATTACTGAATTCGATTACTTTGAAACGTCTCCCTCTGCTTCAGCCTTGGGATACGACAGGGCAGGCTAAGGCATCAAAGGGAAGGCATCTTATCAAGGGAGAGGCTGCATTTGTACGGCACACTCCTTGCAAGAAACTTCGTTATGAATAGCACTCAGGGACACAGGAGCCTAGGACTACATCCGAGGGCGTCAGAAAAGGGGCCTAAAGACCCTGTTGTGATCCTGCCAGGCAAATCCTCCTGGCCAATGGCCTCAAAAGACAATGACATTCCAAAGTGATTCAGGGTTCCACAGCAGAAACGACATCATTTTTTTTCAATTGTTCAGTGACTGCTTAGACAATAATAAGGCAACCTGTACCCCAACCAATACACACAAAATTATCCCAAGGAAAAAAGCCGTCCCACTGTGATGTGTCCAAAAGAGGCTTCAGTGGAGAAAAAGGCCATGAATGTGTATAGCATGATCTTATATGTGGATGTTTATCTAATTTATATGTTCATACGCAGTATTTTTAAAGAAAAAGCAGATTAGAAAAAAATACATTTAACTTAAGAGTGTATACTTCTGGGAAGTGGAAGCAGTAAACAGGAATTTAAATATTCAATGTGTATGTTTTTTCAGTGTCTGACTCTTCTATATAAGAACGCATTCATGTACTACACTTCTGTAATTAAAAAAAAATCTCCAGACTAAAACTTAAAACTTTGGGAGAAAAATTAAGGAATTGACAGAGTGCCTAAAACATGAAGAAACACAATTAAATCACAGTGAGAAGAAAATAAAACAAAGTAGACCCCTGTATGGAGAATCAAGAAGCCTGGTTTAAGATGTGCAAGCTCTACTGCTAATGGGATTTCCAACCCTGCACGATCCACTTACTCCCTCTGGACCTAGTCCCATCCTGAAGACCTGAAACGCTCCTAGCCAAGCACTGCTGCTTGAGCCGAGATCCCAGAGAAGACAGAGCTGTGTAAATAAAGATGGCTCACTGAGGGGAGGGTGAAAGAGCTGGATGGAACCTGAAATGGAAAAGCGTATCCTGTCTGCATCGTGATCTAAACTGAGGGCTGGCAAACTACAGCCCGCGGGCCAAATCTGGTCCACCACCGGTTTTTAGGACCAGCGTGCTAAGGATGCTTTTTAAATGTCTAAACAATCGGGAGAAAATCAAAAGAGGAAGAATATTTCACCACGTAAAATGACATGAAAATCAAATGTCAGCGTCCATAGCGATAGGGCACACGGCCTCCACCTGCAATCACAGACTGTCCACGGCAACTTTAGCGCTCCATCAGCAGAGTTCATAAACTGAAACAAAGACCATGCCCATAAAGCCTAAAATATTTACTATCTGGCCCTTTACTGGAACAGTCTGCCCACCCTTGATCTAAACACTTAAACGTGTCTATAAATTGAAGCGTTACCATAACACAGCACGGCAACGGTGTGCAGGGCAAAAGCTCAGATCTGGGGCACAAAACCGGGTTTGAAGGCAAGCTGCGTCCTTAACCAAGTCACTGTGTTTCCGCTTTTGCAAATCTAAAACAGGGATACCAACAAACCTCACCAGATTATTATGACAACTAGATAAAAAAAAAAAAAGCAGTTTGGAAATTATTAAATAGTCTGCAAACTTATTATTACTAAGTAAAGTGAAACAATCTGCATTTAAACTTTGGTTGGAAATGTGATGCCAAAAAAGCCTGTGGAATGTATTTTTATGTGAAATGTGTTTTTAGACGAAAGGACTAGTGGAGAGCAGGAACACCTCCAGGCGGCTGTGACGAAATTATGAAAGCCATCGACGGGATTCTTCTTCAATTGGGTGCCATATAGAGGCGCAGTGTCCCAACTTCGGGAACTAAGAGCACTTTTGGAAGACCACAAGCTTTTGTTTTTTAAACACTTTAAAGGTTTATTTAAATGCACTGTGCGTGGGGGCTGGCCCCGTGGCCGAGTGGTTAAGTTCGCGCGCTCTGCTGCAGGCGGCCCAGTGTTTCGTCGGTTCGAATCCTGGGTGCGGACATGGCACTGCTCGTCAGACCACGCTGAGGCGGCGTCCCACATGCCACAGCTAGAGGAACCCACAACGAAGAATACACAACTATATGTACCGGGGGGCTTTGGGGAGAAAAAGGAAAAAATAAAATCTTTAAAAAAAAAAAAAATGCACTGTGCGTGAATTCACACACTTACTGAGGACCTCCGCAGCGTGCCCTCACGGCAGTTCACTGAATCCCTGTCTCACTGGTAAGAACATAGAGGCTCAACAAGGTTTACGGTTAAGCTTTGGGGAACGAGCATCGAAACGTACTTTAGTGAACGTGATGGAGGCAAAGTGGCCATTCTATAAATTAGGAATGAGCTTTCGAACTGGAAAACAATCACATCACAGGTTTCAAAGCGGCAAAGCGTATGTGATTCTTTTTGCTATGTTTTTCTGCCATCCAAGTATAGAAAAGAAAGAAAACAAAAGCAAAGGCAGCCTTCGGATAGAAAACCTTTTTCTGGTAGGAGCTTCAAGCGCAGAGAGAATACTCCTATAGGCAGATCAACACCCGCCCTTGGACACAGAGTGAATCTCCTTCCTCAACAACAGCAACGGTGACAACAGCAGCCAACCCAGAAAATGCTTTCTATACGCTGTACATATACCACCTCGCCTATCCTCAAACCAGCCAGCACTGAAGCACTTTAATCATTGCTGTTTTCAGATCATAAGTGGCAGAGTTGGGGATTCCAACTGAGTGCCTGGCCCCTGGATGGCTGTCTCCCCCTCCGTCATCAAGCACGCTGCCCAGCGAGAGGCGGGGCAAGTCAAGTGTTTCTGCTAAATTTGCCTTAAGATTCAAACCCAAGGGGCTAAGCCCACACCCCAGAAAAAGCATCTAACGAAGACATAGGATATTCGGGGTAAACTGAAGGAGGTCTGTTCCAGCCGGAGGAAGATAAGCAAGCAAACACATAGTTGCAATAAGCAAGCATTAGTTAGCTGGCCAGAGGTCAGTGGATAAATTACAGCACTACGGCAAGATGTTCGCATTTGTTAAACTCTTGTTCTAATTACATGTCTTTTTGTAAATACTGGCAAGTAGTAATACTGCCTCATCTAAAATTTACAGTTTGGGGAGGAAAAAAACCAGGGACAGTAAGAGAGAAAAAGAGCCAAAGTTTTAATACACATTGGCAAAAGGTAACAACAGACGCACAGGAAAAATTTTCTATGAATGCCCACTCGGGGCAGGACACAGAATTTGAAGCTTATAAACTGAGCCACTCAGTGTGAGCAGCTGAGGAGGGACAGGAAGAACCGGATCAAGAAAAGGAAAAGGAAAAAAAAGGGAAAAGACAAAATGAAAGCAAGAAAGAGCAGACCATGAAAGCAAAAGGAGAATTCACTTGGGGGAGAGAGGGACATAAATAAACGCAAAAACAAAAGCTAAGTCTAGGTAAATATGAGACACATAGATATGCACAAGGTGGGGGGGGTGAAGATGATAGAAGACAGACAGACAGACAGACAGAAGACAGCTAGCTAGCTAGCTCAAAGATGAAGAATAAATCAAAAGGGAGAGAAAAATATTTTGATTCCCTCTTAAAAAGGCAAGTAGCACCCACCACAATCTTTGCAAGACCCATTACTCCTCTATATGTGAAAACTCACAGGAAATATACATGCATTTCTATTACATAAATTTATAAATGTGGACTACATTCCATAAATAAAACACTGGTTCTTAAATCTTCATTGAAAGGCTTAATAAATGCACAAAATCACACCAAAAAACTCAATCACCCCTGCATTCTAGCGTCAGCCCAATAAGTCATTCGGATGAAAAGGAAACACGGTTGCTTGGAAGCTGTATAATCAATTTATCATACTTCTTACCTATACCTATCACCATAGCAGTAAGTTTAAAAAAAATAAAAGGATGAAAAAAGTAGTCCTACTCACACATATACCCATCAGAGGTACAAGGAGATGGAAAGATGCAAAACTAATCCCAGAGGTATTAGTGTGAAAGCATCATGCTTTTCTCTATTTTCCATACTGTAATTATATGAAATACGTACACACATACATAAATGCACACAAGACACAGACTCATGAACATACACGTGTACACATACATTCATACACTCCTTTGCTTATATGATGCTAGAAATACTTTTATAAAAAATAACGTAGCCACCGGAAAATGAGGCCAAGGCATAATCTTTATTTATTTACTACTGCTCGCCTCACACTCTGTATGGAAACATCTATTTTCGCTGCTCTATGATCTACGTTTGAAATTAAAAGCCCTAGTGGGCTAGGAAAGCTGTAAGCTTCTATTTGCTCTATCTTAATAAATTCTAAGAACCTAAAGAAAAGCTTCAAAATGAAAAGCGAAGGAGTAGCCAAAAACATAAAATGCCACCTCTTAAACCTCTAGCCATTCCTTAAATTAACATTTGATATTTTAAAAGGAAAAGGTCCATGATTTAAAGACTTCATTATCTTTCAGCTCAAGCATTATTATTCAACAACTAAATCCTAAATCCTAAAAAGGGTATTATTCTGAGTGGAACGATGCACAGTGAATGAGGAAAGACATACACGAGCATAAAGAACCAGTGACATACTTTACACACAATCAAGCTTTTCAGAAACACTAAAAATTTATTTTTGCTTCATCTAATGATGATGTCAAGTAAAATGTTTGCAAACAGGGAGTTTATTTCTTCCAATCCATAGCCTATAGTACTTCTTAATTATTCCTCACAGCAACACTGTAATCTAACACGTTCAGAAGGGCTGTGATTTTTCTGACACAGATTTAGGTCCTCCATTGAAGACGAGCCGTGAGAAATTGGGTAGGAGAAAAGGAGGAAGGTGCCGTTTACACATTTATCTACTCGGCTCACACCTTCGGGAGAACATCACCAGCCAGTTAAACATTCAGTACTGCAATAATTTTGTCTCCATCCTTTTGACAATTTGCTTCACGCCTCATTTGCTATGAAGAGTTAAAACATTTTAGTCAACCTTGAGAAAGCAATTCGATTTTTTTCCACAGCAAAACGCATAACCTATTCCAACGACCAGGCTACTGGTTAAAGTTCAAACTGTGACACGGATAGAAATCAAGTACTTTCCTTCAAACGCTACGGAAGAAAAAAATGCTTAACCAGTCTTACATTTATTTTCAGTGGATAAAAAACAAAACCAAGTAAAAACAGCCTTTTACATGCTTAGCTCCAAACAGCGGCAGCATCCTCTCTCCTATTAAAAACAGTGAACAACACAGATGCCCTCCTGTTCCTATAATCTTCAGATGACACAGCAGAAGCCTGGACAGAACACTCCAGGGGAAAAAAAATCTTATAAAATTGTTTTATTGGGTTTTTCCATTCATTTTTTAATTCTGGATCATCACATTTGTACTTTGGATAACAAAAACAGTTTCAAAACTAATGATTATTCAAGCTCTATCCTATTTATAGCCATCCAAAATTCAAGTAGCTCACATTTTGCACTAAGAGCAGCACAGAGTAATTGTGTGTTTAAATTGTTCTAAAAATTACAAGATGCGCCCAGAGTCTCTAGAGCAGCATTGTCCAGTAAAACTTTCTGCAGTGATGAGAATGTTCTATTCTGTGCTGTATTTGTACTTTTAAGCATGTAAAATGTGGCTGGTACCACTGCAGAACTGAATTTTTAAATTTAATTAATTTTAATTTAAACAGCCACATGTGCCTAGTGGCTACCATACTGGGCAGAGTATCTAGAGGGTACTTTTAATGCTAAAAAGGCTTTCTGCTGGAAAAGGATCCCTTGGTCACATGACACATCCTGACTCGGAGGAGCTTTCTCTCTAGGAACCGGGATTGGGAATGAAAACTACACCAGGCATAAAGATCCCCTCCACGTGCTCATCAGAAGAGAAAAACACTTCAGTTCAAATCTGCTTCCTATCTGGTGGAGCAGAAGGAACACGCATGAGGAAAATGTTTGCCGGGGGGCACCTCAGAACCATGTCTCCTAGGACACCAAGAAGAAGGATAGGACTCTCCTGCAACCTCACCTGCTGGCTGCGGGGCAGACTGCCTACTGTGTGGCTTCTTGGAAGACTATTTTCTACAGCTCTAACCAAATGACATTCCATCTATGGGAAGCGGGTGTCTTTCTTCATCAACTTTTCCAATATCCTCCTAGAATATCAAGTGATGTAAATGCAAGCAAGCAAGGAAAAAAATGCCATGATGATGACAGCTTCCACAACATAATTTCAGACGACTCGTCTAACTCTACTCATGCCAGTCACTCCTGAGAGAAAGCGCAGGACGATATCTGAGAAGGGAGTGCAGTCAGAATGCCTGGGTTCACAGTGTACTTATGCCACTTCCCAGAATGTGCCTTCAGCTTATCTAGAGTGTACCTCTGTATACTCACTTGTAAAATGGGTACAGTAATAGTACCTACTCACAGATAATGCATATATGGTTCTTAGCACAGTGCCTGACACTTAGTAACTGGTCAGCAAAGTATTTCATATATTACTAATTACTCAGTATTTAATATTTCAGCACAACAGAAAAACAAGTGATTTCTCTTTGAGGTTCCAGGCACATCGAGGGAATGTGACCTAAAATCAGAACACTTGAAAGGGGATGTGTATGTGAGTTGTAATTTAAAGACTGGTTTCACTATAAATACATGGTAGAAAACACACTTGTCTTACATTAACAATTTGAACATCAAAGAATAACTTAGACACACAGAGCAAACTGCTTCAGAATTTGTAGCGGCCAGTCCCGAAAGCCAGCTCTCAAACACAAGTTTTCAGAGCGGATAATGAGAAAATGTGTAACAACGTCCCCTCCCACTGACCACTGCCTTCGCCTGAGATCACTGCCAGCGAGGTGGCAACAGCCGAAGCCACGTCCCCAAACACAGGAACCTCTGCTCTGAGAGAAGTCTCTCCAGACTCTCCACGAGACCAGCTCACTCACTACTTCATGGTCACGATCCAGTTGACCAAAGGTATCAAGGGCACCCAAAATATACTGGCAGTTCAATATACCACAAAACTTATTTTCTGGAAATGTTTTTAAATGAGCTTGATAAAAATGTGGCCCGTCCCCCTCAGCCTACAAATCCAGTGGAATATCCTCCACCCCAACCAAGTCAAAGGGCGGGGGGACCTTTGAGTAAACTCGACTCAGGCTTGACTCCTGGAGCCAGCAGTCGATGGCCTTGGTCACAGCACAGGTGCCCTTCTGGTCCTCCACTGCCTTAGCATCTGTAGAATGGGGACAGCAAAACCCAGGACACCTCCACGTGCCAGACGTTGCATCAGGCACTGGGGATACAAGGCAGAGAAGGGCCCCCTCCTGTCCCGACCCGGACAGCACCTGGTGCATGGGGGGGGGGGGGGGGGGGGCGGGGAGGAGAAAGGGTAACTGACACTTAGGGAGCACCCAGCACAGCAAAAGTGACTTCATTACCCCTCTTCCAGTTAAATTAAAAAATTTTTTAAAAGCCCCACTTCTCTTCTAACAGTCTCGAGGCCTCGTTCTCATTTCCTATTCACTCCTCAGCCTGCCTCCCTCCTGACGGCCTTTCCAAAAGTCATCAAGGGCCCAGTGACCAAGATGTCACCTCCCACGCCTACCTGACCATTCCTCAGTGCTTACCACAGCTGTGCATGTCTTTCTTCCAGAAACTTCTGTCCTCCACAGCTTCTGTGGAATTCTCCCCATGTTTTCCATCTCCTCCTCTGGCTCTTTGGTTAGCTCCCTTTTCTCTCCTTAAATGTGAGTGCTCTCTCAAATTCCTCAGCATTCCTCCCTTCTCCACACACAGGCTCCCAAGGGCCACCTCATGAATCTCCCTCTCAACGGACACCTCCTGCTGAGAACCCACATTACACACGGGGCCCAAATCACCCTCCTCGACTCCACATCCCCATTTTCTGTCTGCCTACGAGCATCCCCATTTAGCTGTTTAGAACATATCTCAAACCCAACACGTCCAAAACCACAGCCTGTTACTAAATATACGGGATGATTCAAAAGCAACTGAACACCTTCAAAGAGTTACAATGCCATAGGATTTCTCCCGGTGGAGTCAGATCAAGACCTCAGTATCTGCACCCCCTCTGCCTGCCTCTTAACTTGGAGGAAATGACAGCAGGATTGGGGCTGCCATTTGCCATTCCAACCACTGACAGGGAAAACACTACGTGTGACCACTGCCCTGGGACACAGAGGTGCATGCTGAGCATTTCTAAGACTATAGAAATAACTGTGATGGTTCCTTCACACATTGGTTTTTATTACGTACTCATATATGGCCTCATTACTAAATAACACTTTTTTTTTTTTTTAAAGATTGGCACCTGAGCTAACAACCGCTGCCAATCTTTTATTTTTTTTCCTGCTTTTTCTCCCCAAATCCCCCCAGTACATAGTTGTATATTTTAGTTGTGGGTCCTTCTAGTTGTGGCATGTGGGATGCTGCCTCAGCATGGCCTGATGAGCAGTGCCAAGTCCGAGCCCAGGATCCAAACCACTGAAACCCTGGGCCACCGCAGCGGAGCACACGAACTTGGCCACAGGGCCACGGGGCCGGCCCCAAAATAACCAACTTTTGCTAAGTGTTCAATTCTTTTGAATTCCCGTGTGCTGCTGTCCAGCCCTACTATACAGGGTACCACTCCATGTGGACGAGTGACTCTGCTGCCTCTGGGATCCAATTTCACTGAAAGGTAAGCCTTACAAAAGCAGGGCCTGGCTTTCACTCACTGCTCTATCCCCAGCACCTACAACTATCAGCCACTCAGCAGGTGCTGAGCAGATACCAATATCTGAACAGGTATCAACAGCTGTTTGTTGAACGAGTCAAGTATATACATAAAGTTGCACAGTATCTCACAATCAACTTAGGTCTCCCACCTACCCCCAACCCTGGCTTCCCACTCTTTTTCCCCAGGGTCTTTTGGGGCATGCAGCTAACCCTCAAAACATCCCCATATAACTATACTCAGTGTTCCTCCTGCCAGACTGATGTCCAAGGCACGTAAGGCTTGGCCTGCTTCTCGCCTGATTCCCTCAGGTCACGGGGGACCAGCCGGCACAGCTGGCTTCCTCTCTGTGGCTTCGCAGAACCTGACCCATCTCACCTGCCTGCCTCTACGAGCCCCACACGTCTAACCTGCTGCCCACAGCTGCTCGAGTAACGTGAGGAACTTCCCCACTTTGCACGTATAATACGGCAAAAAGGAAAGGTACCATGGAAACCAAATACCTATCGTGTATGCTTGAAAAAGGAGGGAATGGCTTTATTATTCTTCTCTAACAGAGTTAAGTTCCTGAGCAGCGTGACGATTCTTTTCTTAGGGCTTTCTCAGCTGTTTCAGGTTAAGATTTACTGTTTTAATGTTAAGATTGCACTGTTGAAAATCATAGCACTACATGAATGATACATTTCCACAGAAATTCTCTGAAAGGCCTAACACAAGCAGACAGGAGTGAGCTTTCTAGGCAAAATGCACCTTTTATCATAACGAACAAGATTAAAATGTGGCTGCTAAGATGCCAAAGATGCCCATTCATTCCACAAGCTTGAAGAACCAAACAAAATTAAAGGTCCCGTCTTAGAGAAAAGGACACGCCTGTGACACGTGGCAACAGCCTAAAAAATGGGTTACCAGTGTTCTTTTTTTTCTTATGGGTTCTTAAAAATAGACTGTTAATTCATTTGCTTGAGATAAATTAGGTGTAGTCAGCATTAACTTCAAAAACAATAAATCCACGATTACTCTAGTAGTGAAATATTATCATAAATAATAAAACAACATCAAATATCACGAGAAAATAGGAAACAAGAAACAGGAAAGCCTTCAGTTAATTCTAAGCTAAAACCAGCATTACGGAGGTACATCATTTGGAAATATTGTCAGCCTTCAACTTAGGAGCAAGCAAAAGACGAAAACCCAGGAAACAGCCCCGAGCAGAGCCAGTTTCGTACTCTCTCCTATGGCTCAAACTTCTGCAGCATTGGTTATGTGGAATTCACCTGACATCGCTTGTCTAAGACAAGGTTATAAGCCAAAGAGACTTTTTTTTAAAGCTGTGAGATTTGGTTTTATTAACAAATTTTAAAAGACAGGAATAGTTGGCAACATAAAGGAGAAATTTCCCAGCACTGTACCTGACCATCAGCCATAATTAGGAAGAGAAAGACTAAAAGGGTCTCGGGACCCCATCCCAATATCCTTCAGCCTGGCCAGCCCAGAAGTTCCCCAGCCAAGTAAGGAACAGAGTGAAATGAGGCGTCGACTGGGTCCCCTGACTGTGCTTTTAATATCTTCCCAGCACCAGTGAATCTGGCTGCAGAATGGCCATGTGGCAACAGCAAAGACAGAAATAATCATGACTTTATGTCACGAAATGACCTCACCAAAGAACTGGAGGATTTTTCTGCCTTGCATTTGTTCTTTTAACTTCGCATTAACATCTTGATTATATTGATATGCTAATTTGGGGGCTTGTCTTGCAACATTTACCACCACAGTAGTTCACTCAGGGCACTTAAGGAGCAACAAATTTTATCTGGTTGGTTTTTTACTCCAAAGTTCTCTCTTCTGGCCGCCTGTGATCTCCCTCCTCTCTAATCTTCCGTCCCTGACTGTCGCCTGCCCTCCCTCTCCTTGTTCTTTCTTCATACTTTCCTGGACTTATTGATTTCTGAAATTAAGCGACCTTGAGACGCTGTCCGGTCCATTCATCCATTCTCTCATCTAAAAATATTTATTAAGCACATACTATGTAGCAGACACTGTTCTAGATGCTGGTCCATCACATCCCCATCCCAGAAACTGCAGTCACAGCCGCATGTAAACAACCCCAGACAGAAGGGAATCTACGCTCCTCTTTCAACATCAGCAGGCTACTTCACTGCCTCCCGTGATAACTCAACTCAAAGCAGTGACCCAGATCGTGGGAGGGAGTTCCCCGGACAGGCGGACGTAAATTAATGCTCAGTGACACTATCAGAAAAATCCAATAGCCACCTTCACGTCCATGGAACACAGATTTTTTCCTCTCTTTTGTCTCAGATGACCATGGAGCCAAAATATGCTAAAAGCTCCTCAATTATAAGAATGGAATTCTACACGTCTTAACGATAACAAAGAAGTCTGTTTACTTAAATTTTACCTCTAGCTCATCAACCTCTGTGGGAGGCGGAAGTGGGTGTACAGGCCATTCCAGAGCCAGAGAGCACCGGAATCCCTGGGAGGAGGGCTTAGGGACCCTGTCTGCCTCCCTGGGTGACTCTAATGGGCACCAGGTTTGAGAAGCACTCCTTTGCTGGAGAGAATGCAGGATTCAGCATCAGACCAACCTGGGTGCTGAACGTTTGCTTGTCTATAAGACAGGGAGACGGCCTTAAGACTAGTGAAAGGGTTGCAGTTAACACAGGCAGTGTGTCCGGCACACATAGCAGGTGCTCAATAACTGGAGTTATTATTACTCTTGTTGCTGTTATGATAGCACTATTATTTAGGGCTCTTCTAAAAGTCTTTCTCTGAACTTGCAGTTCTGTATTCGCAAGGCTAAGGATGGAATGCAGCGTGTCTGTAGGAGCTAGACCAGTCACGCCTCACTAGAAGGCGAGGTTGATTTCAGGTGTCCCCACACAACAGTCTTATACAGGTCCCCCTTTAAAAAAAAAAAGAAAAGCCATCAAAGTTTGGCTGCTGACTCACTACCACCTTGACATCTTTCCTGCCTCGTCCATGCCCAGCTGGCCCCTCTCTCCAGTTGGCCTCTCTGCACTTGGCCACTGTTGCTCGAACCCAGTGGAAATACTCTCCATCATCTCCGGTGCAGGCCACTCCTGCTCACCTCCACCCCTGCATTAATCTAATTTTCTGGGCATACTTGCTGCTCCATCTCCCCAACTGCACATAAAGATGCAGGTAAGGCATGAGTCCTGCCATCTCTGGACTATCACGCCTTACGTCTGCCGTGTAAACAGAAATCCACAAAAGGCCCCGCATTAGGCAGGATCATGACCCAACACTTGTCCTAATTTTTCTGTTAACCATGATATAGAAAAGAAACAAGTCTTCCTTGAGTCAGGGAATAATTTTCCTCCTCTTAGCCCACTGTTTTCATTAAGCACATTCCCCACGCAGACGTCCTCTTTTGCACCCAAAGAAAGAGCCAGGCATCAAGGAGGCCTCCCACAGAGCCCATAACGGATGCTCTGACCCATAATATTTCATAAGCCCTAATGTACACAGGAAAGGCTCGGCGCTGAAAGCCACACAAAAGCACTCGTAAATTTCATGCTGCCCTAATCATCCCCTCCTTTTGCTAAGAAACTAGTTGGAGTACCACTTCAGACCCATTATTCTTATAATGAGAACTTCCCTCTGAATACTGTCATATCAACCTAACCGAGTGTCATGACTATCATTTATACTGAATCCTACTTTACTTTCAAGAATGTTTACTAACAAAGCAACAGTAAACAGTCTTTAAAACTAGTTTTGTCTAATAAAAATCCAAAAATTCACTGCGTGTTAATTACTTTTATTAATCATTACAAAACTGAGTAAGAACTCTCACATGAGTAAACCTCTAAGTATCAATTTATCTCAAAATTTTATAGTACAAAGACAAACAGGCTGATTCTTTCAGATACAGGTGATATATTCATCTCTCCAACTTTCTAATGACTCCTACTTTTGAAAGCCTAAACTTAATGTATTTAAGCCCATCCTTGCCTACAATATTAGAATTATTTAATTCTCAAGTAGTATTAAGAAATAAAAATTCAAAAAAGATTTCAAAGACTTCAGTTAGAAAGAAAGAGAAAGAGTAGAGTCAAAACTAATTAGAAATGCCCGTGATGACAATTTCCTTTTTTTTAAAGGACATTATTCCCAAACTCCGACATTTATGCATCTCTCTCTCTCCACATCTCCTGCTTTTCAGATCCTTCACATCAGCACATTATCCTCACCACGGACTATTTTCATCCTCGACAAGGCAGAAAGCTTGCCTGCCGCCCTGTGTTCTGTGTCCGCGTTCCATTTGAATCCAATTTCCTTGCATTACCTCTGCCCAGGTCAGGGATGAATGGCTGTCAAATTCCCAGTGGAATAAAAAGAAAAACCCTTTCTTCCTGAGGCAGCAAGTTTCAATTCACAGAGCACATGGCTAATCTACATATGTGAAGGTCACGGCACTTCAGTCAAAGAGGTTAAGAATGGAACAGCTCACGTAAGGGGTTGTCTTAAACATCTTGGCATGATGCCCAACAAGTAAGATTGTTGAAAAGCAATAGATAGCTTCTGGCAGCAGCAAGGGGAAAAATATTTTGATCATGTGATGCCGTACACGCTACCTAGTTTATTTCATGTGCGAGACGCTGACAGTCCCTAAGAAGTACCACATATGCAAATCAAATCCAGATTTCAGCTTTAAGGGTTTAGCCGTGCTGGGACCCCCTCCCTCTTCATAAAACGCATTGACAGGAAATTTCTAGATGCACCAAGAATAAAACTTCAGCATACTGACAACCAGTTGGCTCAGATATCTTAACAGCTGAAGGCAACTTCTTTGCGTTGGTTTTTCAAAGAACCATGAAACACCAGGAAAGGGTATTTAGACTAAAAAAGAACATTCCTTTCAGTTACTGGAATACAACTGCCTTCAATAAAATTCATCTTCTCCATTCTTCTCTCTCCTCATTTATAATACAGCAATATGGAAAATTATACAAACTTAATGCACAAGAAAGGACAAAACACAAAAGTGCTTTTCACATCCTATCTTCACTAATTAATTGTTGAATAAAAGGAAAACACTACTACTTTCAAGGGCTCACACTTGTGACAAACGTCCTAATGGAGGAGGAAGGAAAAGTCTTGCCACGCATAACGGATACCAGCTGAGACACCAGGGGGAAAAACCAAGACACTCACGAAGTACATCTCTGCCTCCTGTCAGAATGGCATCTTCCTAGGTGTTTTCCCTATCCAGTCAAATGAAACGGGAGTTGGCACCAAGAGTGGGGAAAGGGAAGATTTTCAACCCCAGCAAAATCATAACAAATGTGACTACAATGTTTAAAACTTTTCAACAGTTAACTATAATAAACTACTTATTTAATAGATGGGGAAAATTAATTAGAATCAAAGATCCATTTCACCAGTTTGCAAGTTGTCTGCCTACCACCAATTTCCTTTAACTCAAAATTCAGATTGCTTAAGAGGCCAGAGTTATTCAATCCATATTTCTAATTAAACGGAATAGCAAGTAAAATAAAAATATCCCACAAACTATCTTATTTATTTTAATCACCAATATTCACTTAGTAATCTAAGGATATTCCTCCACGTTGAACAATGAGTACCACAATTTTTAACAATTTTTGAACATTCTTTGGGCATCTTTTTATCTGGTACAGTGCCCCTACCCCAAGATCACAAAATGTTTGTTGATAGTGGTGAAATTAAATGTTCCAATTATCGATCTTCTGAATTTATTTTTCCCTACCAGTTAAAAAAAAATGACTGTAAAAAAAAAATTGGAAAACTACAGCAGACATTTTAGAAATGTGATCAATTGCTCCAAAACTTACTTTTCCTAAACACTTGGCAAGGTAAACATATCAGGCAATAAAAAACTGAAACCGGATTAGAAATAAGCTTCAAATATTAACCTATTTGCTCTGAGAGGAAAGACTAATAGGCTGTTAAATTAACTAATACAGAACCACATGTAACTCATTTTAATTGCTTACCCACCAAGTACAACTCTCTGACTGCATAAAAACGCCCCTCCGTTTCCTTTCACTTCTCTATCAAATCTACTTCTTAGAACAGGTCAGTGCATTAAGTATTCTTTCCCATCCCTTTAGAAATGAGGGAACTACAAACCTCAGCGAGGTGAATAACTTGCCTGAGATCACACGGGTGGTAAGATGTCCAATCTTCCAGGTTCTCTAACCTGCATGTCTGTGGCTCTTGCCCTTGGCCCTGCTCCCATCCCCACGTCTCTTCAATTGGTTAACTTCTGCTGTCAACCAGGTCTTGGTCTATTAGATCTGATTTCCTAGCATAGCCTTCCTACTCCTACCCCCACCCCAACGTAGTCATGTGAGATGTCCCTCTAATATCAGAACTTCTCCCACCCAAACCTTTTACACTGTACTGTGTACCATGCTTACTCGTCGTTAGTCAATTCATCAAGGTCCAGGCCCTAGTCACCCAGGGATCCATCATCCATCATGGTGCCAGGCACACAGTAGGCTCTCCACAATCATCCGCCTGATGCCCGGCTCTAGCGACAATGACACAAATCTGTGGTCGCAAAGCCTGACATACAAGGCTGTTCATTTCAGCATAGGTAAATGAACTGAATTTTAAATCCTTCGTGCTAATGATCCTATAAAGTCATTTCTTAGCAGAAAAACCACCATATGATATTCAAAACAAAACCCAAATTCAGATCACTTTCTCATCCACGTCACAGCACCTAAGCACACTCTCCAAGCACATGAAATACACATGACCTTACACGTGAAATAGTCAAACGCCGACTGAACAGATTTCCTTGCAACTGATATTGGAAATGCACAATACACTTGGCAGGAAATGTTTGGTCTGGATACATTACCAACTCCTCTTCAAACAGTTCTCAGATGATGCACTTTGAAGGATATAGTCTTTCTGCACAGAACTGCAGAAGAGTAATGTAGCCATTCATTTTAATTTCCACTTTGTGAAACACCAGGAGTCTATGATAATTCACCAGGGAAAACTATGGATCATATGTTATATTTACTCTTTGTATCTTAAGCACCAAGTGGTGCTCAGTAAGTATTTGTTCATTATAGAATTAAATTTTGTCCCTGATACTTTTATAATCTCAGTATACAAAAAAAAAAAAAAAAAAACCTGTTCCGCTCTACATATTTGAGGCAGGCCCTTGGCATTCTCAGATTGGACATCCCCTGTTTTGACTATTTGAGAACAGTGCTAAACCTTCATGATACATAGAGCAAATCAGAATCTTGCTAAGTACCAAATCTGAATCATGCGTACAGTGAAGCTGAAGCAGAAACAGAAGTTACTTAACTGATGAGAGAACAAAGCCCACCACCCAGAATCTCAAAGAAGCCTGGTTTTATATTTTTGAAACTTTGTTCCTTTGCAAAAAGTACTTCCCCTAACACGCCAGTCATTTTTGCAGATCACCAAAGTGCAAAAGTCTAAGAGGTATAAGAAAGGAATGATTCTTGGCCAGAGAACAAAACTGACTAATCAATATTAAGGATGAGAGACTGAATCGGACAGTGGCTTGGATCCAATCACATTGTCCACCACCACAGACTCTACTGGGAAACCAAAACCAACTCATGGAACCGTTTACAAGAGTCCCAGTCAGTATAAAGCTACATTTTGTGAGGGCAATTACAGTAGGATTCACAAAATCTGTGTATTTGCACTGGTCTCAGTTTATAATCACCGAACATGTCTGGGATCTAGTGTAGCTTAATAAGATGTTCAGTGGTGCATAGCGGATTAGGCACTTTATTTTATTTCATTTTATTTTTAATTCAGAGCAACACAGAATTTTACAGCTGGGGGGGACTAGGGGTCACCTAATTGACGGATGCAAGGGCTTGTCCTCGACTACACCCTGAAGTGCGGCAGAGCCGGGCAGAGAACAAGAACCCAGGTCCCCTTGACTTCACCAGTGGGAAGGCAGGTGAGGAAAGAAGAAGTGCCACGGAAGATGCCACAGGATATACCTCGATGACCCCAGGGGCAACCCCACCCAGCAGGCAACATTCCAGGTAAGGAAACTGAGCACCTGCTGGATCCCAGGGAGAATGGGCTCTGAAACCTACAAATGAATCAAAGTCTGACCAACAAGCCCACGTCTCTCTATTCCATCAGGATGCCTCGTCCTACCTTCGTATTCTCATAAACCCTCAAAATCACAGAAACAAACTAATATACAAGAAACATACCAGTTTCCTGAGAAACATGTCTGCCTCTTCAGAAAGATACTTGCTCAGCAGTACCAATGTTTTACATTTCTATTTCCAAGGTCATTTATAATTCATTGGGTAAAGTGAATTTATTATAAAAAATACAAACTGGAAGCAGAAAATTTAAAGGATATTAAAATGGCTTTATAGCTTGATATATATATAAATATATGGTCACTGAATCTTAAAATTTCAGAAATTAGATGTCAAATTCTAGATAAATTTTAGAATTACCAATGATGTCAAAATAAGGCTATGGAGTATGGTGAATGGTTTAATTTCTAAGATGCTCATCACAAAAAGAGACAGGAGATACTAAGAATTCTGGAACAGCCTCCACTAATCATCAATGCCTCGCTTTCTGAAAGGTTTATTTCAGGACCCAGAAGCAGTCGCTGAATTTACTCCTCAGCCAGCATACATTATCTAAACAGTTACCAAAAATACTCCAGCAATCTAAGTATCTTCCTAAATCTGAGCAGACTGTTTTAACTTTTTTTCCAAGAGCCAATGTAATGCAGAAAACTGAGAAAAAGAAAAAGGACCATTCTATATAAATTTCAAAGTGATGATATCTTCCTCCTTTTAGTTATTATTCTCTGTAGTGGATCTATATTTTGCGCTGCCACAAAGCCAGCAATGGATCGGGAGAAATGGAAAAGAGTCACTAGCTCCCATCCACTATATCACAACAATCTACAATTATTTGTTTTGCCAAAATCCACTCCCCTACCCAAAGAAAGCAAGCCAACAGACAGCTGACCCACATGCTTGCTATCTGCACTTTCTTTAAATGAGCCAGTCCATGATGCCAAAAATACCAGGCCCAGGTAGAGGGGAAGCAGGCTCCTGCAGCAGGTCCCTACCTGAACTGCACCCAGACCTTGGCTACCATCTGTGTCTGGCACAGGGCTGATGCAGAAAATGGGTGCTCAATAAATATTTGCCAATTGATTGTCTGGAGCAGATATTTATCTAACATACACCTCCTAGCATACACAAATGCCAAATGTCTACACCTTAAGAAGTAATTGCTGCTTCCCAGGATAAGCTCTTAAATCACACTTCATTTTCTCTTTGCCCTCGATGGCATCCCGTGTTAAAGGACATAACTGATCAGATAAAGATGCGACTACATATGCGTATCAATAGCAACTAAAACACAGTTCCAACATTCTACACAAAAGAAGGCTGTTCACAAGAAAGATGAACCAGTCTCTAAGAGGGATCCCTTTGCAGCTGCCTCTAAAATGTAATTAAAAGGCCAATCATCTTAATTTAGGAATTTTTCCACATATAACAAATTTCTGCAGTTTTGCTGAGGACCACGAATTAAAAACACGAGGGGGAAAGCACAAATTTGGGGCACGGCACACTGAGCAATAACACAGCAACCGGTGGTCTGGCCGGCGGCTCTGGGCTGCTAGGGTGGGCTGCTCCGAACTTCAAACACAAATAGAAGAAAATCTTCATTATAAGTGATTTTTCACAATGGAGATACATAAAACCAATCATTTAAAAAAGAAGCAAAAAATGTAAAAGAAGGTGTAAAAAAGTAAAGGGAAAAATGATGATGCCAACAGTTCATATCCAAATCCTATTATCTAACAAAGTCCCAGATTTCTCTCTACAAAGTATCCCAAACTTTAAGCAGAAAGGCTTCAAAAAGCTGCTTTTAAATTTGTAATGACATAACTGACAACGAAACAACTAACTTCCATGACACACATTTCCAAATAGATAAAATCTGGGAAGATTACCCCAAAGCTAGAATTGGGAGGAAGTAATGGATTAAAAACTAACAAACAAAAACCCCCATTATCATTCGTATGGAACGTTTGAGGAAGAATTTACTAATAAACTATGAAGAGGCAAGATTAATGGTTATAAAACAAGATTATTTTGCTTACACTACACATTAATAACTAGCAATTTTAAAATCTTACATGAAGAAAGAGAAAAATATATATTTTTTTATTTCAATTTGGGAAGATGAAAAAGTCTGCAAATGGATGGGGTGATGGTTGCAGGACACTGTGAACGTACTTAATGCCACTGAACCGTACACCTAAAAATGGTTCAAATGATAAATTTTATGTTATGCATATTTTACCACAATAAAAAATATATATATATATCATTTTTTTAGCATCCCATATAAAAAAAAGTGGTCTAGGATTTTCTTCTGGATTTCATCAAATATGGCTTCCCTTCTAGAGTCATCTAATAAGGAACGACTCCCTGTCTGGTTCTCAAGTTTCATCTTTCTTCGAGGACCAGACAAGACAGTGAGAAGTACACCCTACAGAAAGCAGTGGGCAGAGGCTGAAGCTAGTTCAATCCAAAAGGACTGTCACGGTACGACAGATCTATTCCAGATTCTGCCGCCTCTTCCTAAAATAAGTGTTTATCGGTAAACCAGATATGCTTAAGATTTTAGGGCTTTAGTCTCTTTCCTAGCAATAAGTATCAACCAAGAAATAAGTTCATTTCATCATGAGTTCATCTGTCAAACTCAGAAGCCTTCTAATATTCTTGGCATTGATCCATTCAGAAGTGGGTTTGAAAACTGCCTATTGGATTGTATTCAAGTAAGTAATTCTAAGGAAATAGTTTTCTTAGAATTACTCCAAGTTAAAGACTTTGAAAACAGAACATGTTTGCTGAAAACTTACTGTGGAAACAAATATTTTACCTTGATAAATTCACTCAATAGATTAGTATGAATTGTTAAAACTATAGTAGATATGTATTAATAGTTCCATTCTTTCCAAAGGAGGCATAAGGCAAAACAAATGGATATTTAATATTACACAGGTAATGATACCTAGATCATTTTCTTTTCATCAAATTTCTAAAAGAAAAAGTCATTAAAGTATATACCAGGTTTTTAGATCAAAATTAATACAATCACCCAGTTAAACCAAAAAGGGCCACTTCGTCTTGCATAAATATCCTCCAAATGGGAAAAATCAAAATTGCATGATATATGACATATAAGTATATCCCCAGTGGATGAGTGACTTTGCCTGGTACTTCTCCCCCACACCACAGGGAACCAGGACCCGAGATTCCTCAGCCTCAAGCACGCATACGCAGCAAGTGCACGGCTCCACTTTACATATCCACTGAGAACGTGCACAAATCTCCAGATAAAGGACACCTCTGAAAAGGCATGCGACCAAATATTACCCAGTTCCAAAGAGACCTAGGGCATGGATGTGCCCCTAGAGAATAAACAGCATTCAAAATGTCCTAAAAATTTGGTAACATCCACTTCGAAAATCTAAATATTGAAAAAAATAATAATTAATGGAATTTGAGTGTTATTAATGTTCATTTTGAGCCTCCAGAAATCTGTTGTTTTAAGTAACACACAACAGTTCTCTCAAGCATAAATATAAGCCTCAAATTGACTAATCTACACACAGCCCAAAATGCAAGTGACACAAGTGAAACATGAGTTCCAGGCCTCAAATATGGATCAAAACACACAGGTCCATTACTGGGCAGTGTCCATCCAGTGCAGTCTTAAACAGCCCCTAGATTTAGGCCCCTGGGCAAAAAGCTAACAGTTCCCTATGCCAATACATCCAAAATTTACATCTCCAAATCAGTCTTGAAAATAAGTAGCAAAATTTCACAGACCCCAGCAAATTTTCAATTAAACCACTTTTCCCAGGAGAGGACAGGGTTAAATAAATGAAATGCTCATCTTTTTCGGTTTGCCTGTCATATTGGTATTTATCCTAGTGAAACAAGCAAGTCCTCTTACATCAGAAGTCATTTTTTTAGATACACTCTGCCCCAAATTATAAAGTAATGAAGTGCATTCATGAGAAATAGAACTGAAAACTTGACCCCATTCCATTACACCTGTTTTCTTCAAAATGTGTCTGTGTCTAAGAAAACCACCAAATGAGTTTATATTAAGAGTCTTCTCTACGTTGTCTTACATTTTAAAAATCAGTTCTCAAACCAGAATTAATACTATTTTTATACCAGCCTCAAGATATTATTTTCTCAATCTCAATGAAGGACCACAATATTTAGACACTATAAAAAGTGCCTAAGTGTGACTTGGATTATTTCCCTATTCATAACACACTTCTGATACTTCAGATACAGTATGACAGTGGGAAAAATGGAACAATTATGAAAAGCCTTGACAAAAATCCATTCCCTAAATACAGATACAAAACAAAATCAAAGAAAAAAGAAAGATGAGGGTTTCTCATTACAGACCCAAGGTAAGAATATGTCACTCCCTGGAATACACATCAATTTTGTGTTAATATAAACGTAAATTTAAGTGATAGCTGTCTTAAAGAGTAGTTGCCATTAAAAAAAAAATTGTCTAGGTACACAGAAATCAGGATCCCCAATGAAAACAATTTCCAGCCATGCATAATTTCACCCCAGATAACTCAGGAAACAGAAAACTGTATAGATATTCTTGTTACATTTTCTTTTTCAAATGATAGGTCTTTTCTGCGAACCACAGTTGCCAATTCCACCTCTGACGGGAGAGCAGCCAGCCAGCCACACCTCGGCAAATCTATCAGTTTAGGCCACAAAAATTTCTTTACAAGATTTAAAATCTCAGATAGGGTACGATTTCATTGGGAGGGGAAGTGGGGAGGGCTGTTACGCTAAAATGAGTCTTATACAAATTTTAAGGTGATCAGGAACCAGACAGTAACTTCCTGCTTTTTGTAAGCCAGTTAATCACTTTTCTTTTAATGGTAAATAAGGCTCTTTTTTTTTTATTATTACATTATATTGTATTCTATAAAACTGAAGTTAAAATAGCATTAATGGAATTCAGCACAAACGTGGACATCATAAAACCTTAGGATGCAGACCTCAGTATCCCTTTCGAGACTGCTCTATCTGAATACTTTATTTCACAAAAACCCAAAACAAACCGAATCGTAAAACGGCTTATTTCACTTTTTTAAAAGACCCTCCCGTTACAGTATAGGCATATGTTTTGTTCTCAATTACAAAAAACATCTGCCACCCAACATAAACCATTCCTAAAATCAAAAATGAAACTAAATGTGTTAAAAGCCACAAGAAAATTTCATCATTTAACAACGTGATTTAATAGTATTTTATGACCTATACTTATGTAGGAATTTAATATTTTGGACAAATGACTGTTTCTTAGTATAACTGTCATTACAAATACTAAATAATACTAACCTTCCAAAAAGAAAAAACATAAAAAAAGACACATTCCACGTGTTATACGGTAAGGTACCTAAAAGAAATCTGTGAATCCAGGTCATATGCCCGTCATTTTTCTTCCCCCTCAAAAATAAAAATGCTATTCCCAAGGGTCACACTGAGGACATAATGGATTCACTCTCATTCCAAGAAAACAAAATACTTAAAATGATTGGTACCATTAAGAAATAATACTATAAAGTAACACGGATCTCCGTCTGCCTCTATCCTTCCTTTCCAGCTTACAAAGATGTGAATTTTAAACTGCCCCTTTAAAAGCTGACAAAGCAAATCTCTTTAAAACTAATTACGCGGGTTTATGTACAAAAGGTTTCTCTATGTTTTAACTGTGCAAATCAAAAAGAAAAACTGAAATTGCAAGTTTTCTATCAAGGGTAGGAAAATATGTTATCATTAGAAGTACGACTCCACTAACTAAAGATTTGAAAGCAGTGGATACTAACATCCTCAGCCTGGGATGCACACGATTATCTGTTAAATTCAGTGCTGCATTCACTCTGACACGTCTCTCCTCGAAGACATGATTATTATTAAAATACACTTTCCTAAAATAAACGTGTCAAAATACACATTACAACCACTGTTATTCCTCTGTAACAGATCAGAATTTTAAAAACTTTCATAGCATTAAGATGTCTATGAAAGAAAAATTATTTGGCAGAAACACTTGCATGCAATATAGTTTTCCCTAATAGAATGTGTGAGCAGTTCAAATAAGGCTCACATGACCTCATCTAACAAAATAATCAAGGGAAAAAAAAGGATTCCTGGGGCATTCCTGTATTCTCCAAATCAGAAGCAAATATAAGATGATTTTTAGTATTTCACAAGAATATCAACTCTTTCCCTTTTAACTAATTGTTGTCTGCCAAAATTATTATATAGTTTCCTCACTTCATGTTTTTTAAATATAATGTCAATTCTAACTAAAGCTCTGCATGCACAAACATCTTAAAACGGTCATAACTGTTAACACACAAATTACTGGAAATATACTTCCTATCCTGAAGCTAATTAAACATCACTAAAAGATACTGTTGCATATCAGAATCTCGAAATTCCTAATGTTATAACTTTTAATTTTATATTAAACTGCATGTGTTGACATAATTCAAGTGTTTTTCATAGTTTAATCAATGAAGGGTACTTTGATAAAAGCTTCACAAGCCCAAAAATTGGTAAAATTCTTGGTTTAATTATTTTTCAATTGCCATGTCCTCATCCTACAACTAAAGTCAGTGCTCTATGCAATGTCCATCTTGAGGCTGTCAAAGATGTGAATTTTGAACATGCCCAACCCTGGACACCAGCATAATGTTTTTATGTATTTAATCCTCTTATTAATAACTACGATTCATAATAACTTAAGCTCTAAATAATATTCAACCTTACATCTGCTTGTAATAGAGCTCAGTTATTATTTGTGGCAGGAATTTTTGTGGCTGTACCGCTCAGCACTTCTATTTACATCAGCAGTGCTAAATGCCCAATGGTGAGAGGGGAGCCAATCAGATGGCAGATTAGATGTCAACTCGGAGGCAGCTGTCTGGAGACTATTACAGCCAGTTTACCTCCACAATTCAAATTCCAAACCTTGCAAAGGAGATCAAGTCAGTCTTTAGGCTCAGCCTACGAGCGAGAAACAGCGAGAGCGCAGGCCACTTCCTAATAACGCTGGAGGACTCGGGTGCCAGCAAATTCAAGAAAATCCACATAAATCCGATCCCCAAAGATCAATTTTCACGGCTCTGCTTTTTTCCTGGACTTGCTGAATAAAACGTATGCCTCGTCCGTGATCAAAACAAGTTCAATTTAAGCGGAACGTGTTCCTTGAACACAGCCTATCTGTTGAAGGTGACTCCTATCTCAAGCAGCCTGGGCCAAATAATGGATTTCCTGGCTCCTCTTAGGAACGAATCGATCTATCTTAGAATATTTTCCCTCCACATCGTTGCAAATGCGGGTCTCATTCTGGCTACCGAACACTCAAACTCAAAGTCCGCATCGAATATCTCGGCATGGCTGGGCAGAACTACGAAAAACACCCTCGGAGGCCACAAAGCTAACCTATTTTGCCTGCCTCCACCTTGTAAGCTAAGAGGGAACATAGTGGGGCTGGAGGGAGGACAAAGTTCCCCATTCTTCCCCCAGTTTGAGCTTATTGTTGGCGCTAACCGGGAAGACCCGGTCAATATCCCTGTCCAGCCCGCACCGGCCGGGTGCGCCGATCCGGTTACAAAAGCGCCCGCACCGCTGCCTCGCGGGGCCGCCCCCGACGCCCGCACGCGGGCCCCGCGCCCCGGCCGGGCTGGCGAGGTGGGGCTGCTCGGCCACCGGGAAACCCGGCGCCCGGCCCGGTCCGGCCCCCGGCGAGACCCCCTCCCAGGCCCCGAGGTCCCCGGGCCGCGCGCTCGGACATCGGTGCGCTCCCCGGCCTCCGAGGGAGGCAGCCGCGAGTTAAGATGGCTTTGGGCGCTTCGCCCCCGCCTCCCCCGGCAGAGGACGCGGAAAAAGTACGCGGAAAGAAAGAAACTAGGGCTCGCGGCGCGCGCCCAGGCCGCCGCGGCGGAAGCAGGCCCGGCCGGCGCGGGGGTTACCTGCGATCTGCCCATGGTCGGGCCGGGGGTGCCGGGGCTCATCGCCGGGTGGCTCCTTTGTTGCGCGGCCGCCCAGGCCGGGCTGGCAGCGGCGTACTGGGCGCCCATGTCCTTGCCCAAGCCCATGCCCGCGGCCGCCTGCTGGCCGCCCGCCGCCGCCCCCGCCGCCGCCGCCGCCGCCTGGGACTGGGGCTGCGACGGCGGCGGCGGCGGCGGCGCGCTGGGGCTGCTGTAGTCGGGGTAGCTGCCGCCGTAGCTCCTCATCATGGGGCTGGGCGAGGTGAGCAGCTGGTTGAGGGTCGGGGTGGCCCCCGACGGGTGCTGGTTCTGCCCGGCGAAGCGCTGGAAGCCCCCCGCCGCCGCCGCCGCGCCGGCGGCCGCCTTGCTGAGGCTCGCGGCCCCGCCGCCCCCGGGGCCCATCATCATGCCGCCGCCCTGCTGCCGGGGGGAGCTCAGCACCCCGTACCCCGAGGACGAGCCCCCATAGCCGCCGCCGCCGCCGCCTCCTGCTGCTGCTGCTGCCGCCGCCGCCGCGGCCGCCGCCGCCACAGCTCCCGCTCCTGCTGCTGCTGCTGCTCCTCCTCCTCCTCCTCCTCCTCCTCCGCTGCCTCCTCCTCCTCCGCCGCCGCCGCCGCCGCCGCCGCCCGCGCTGGGCCGGCTGTAGCCCGGATAATGGTTGTACTGGCTGTTGGGGTACCCTTCGTGGGAGTTCTGCAGGGGGTCCATGCTGTTGGGGGCCCCGGCGGCGGCGGAGGCGGAGTGCATCATCCCCATCCCGGGGCTTTGTTGTCCGCCATGTTGATCAAAGCAAGGCCCAGCGCGGCCGCCGGGGCCGCCGCTAGCAGGGGCAGCGCTGCCATAGTAATTATTAAACTCCGAGACGGCCGCCGGGCCGCCGCCGCCACCGCCGCCGCCCCCGGGCACGGCGACCGGCGGCTGCTGCGCGCCCAGGGCGCCCAGGCCCGGGTGCTCGTACCGGCCGCCCGCCGGTTCCCCCATCTTGGGCGGCGCGTCGTCCTCGTCGCCCGGCTTGCTCAGCAGAGGCTGGCCCGGGGGGTCGGCCTGGCTGCCCGCGGCACTGTCCTTGGCGCCTCCATGTTGCGGCTGCTCCATGTCGGGACCGGGCTGAGCCGCGCCGCCGCCCGCGCCGCCGAGGCTGTTGTTGTTGGAAATGGGATGTTGCTGCTGCTGCTGCTGCTGCTGCTGCTGTTGCTGCTGCTGCTGCTGCTGCTGCTGGAACTGGTTTAGCTGCTGCTGTAGTGCGTGGTGGTGGTGGTGGAGGTGGTGGGCATGGTGGTGGTGGTGGTGGGCATGGTGGTGGTGGTGGTGCTGTGCGGCGGGGGCTTCGCCAACGGTTTTCAGTTTGTGGTTGGGGAGCAGCCCCGTCTCCATGGCCGAGCCCGGGCCCGCCGAGGAGGAAGAGGACGCCGCCGCGGAGGAGGAGGAGGAGGACAGCGCGGCGGCGCTTCCAGCCTCCTTGAGAGCCGCCTCGGAGCTGCTGCTCTTGGCGCTGTTGGCGCTGGCGGCGGCGGCCGGCGCGCTCGCGTTATGGGCCATGTTCAGTTCGTGACGGGGGTGCAGGGGGTGGTGGTGCACACTGTTCAGGCCGCCGCCGTCGCCGCCGCCCCCCAGCATGGGGCCCGGTGCCGCCGCCGCCGCCGCCGCGCCGCGCGCCCCCGCCTCCAGGTCCCGGGCCCCGGGCGCCGGCCGCGGCCCGGGGGGCGCCCGCCGCTCGCCGCTGCCCGTCCGCGCCCGCGCCCGCGCCGCCGCCGCCGCCGCCGCTGCTGCCCGCGCGGCCATGATCGCCGCGGCGTGGCCAGGCCGGGCGGGGGGCGGGGGGAGACAATAAAACCCACTTTTTAGGCGGCGGCCCCTCCTGTGCGCATCCACGCGCCCCGACGGGAAGCGAGCGCGCCCCCTCCCCCTCCGCAGGCCCCGCCGGAGCCGGATCGGGAGTCACGCCTTACGGTCTGGGCCCGTTCCCGCGGGGGCATTTCATGGTGAAAGTTTTGAGTTCAGGTTTAAATGCAACTTTTTTCCTCGCTCCCCCGGATCTGGGTAAATACACGCCTGCCCGAGCCTCCCGGGCCCAGCATGGCAGGAGAGGGAGCCGAGCGAGCCCGAGCAACTATTATCCACTTCTCTCCGATCGCTCGGGTGCACTCGCAAAACGCGGACTGGACTCGGCCCGGGCCCCGCCGCCCGCCGCCCGGCCCGGCGCAGGCTCGCGGGCCCCCGGCGGCCCCGGATCGGGGGCTCGGGCCGGCCCGGCGGGCGCCCGGAGCGCGGCGGCGGCGCGGGGCGCCGGGAGGCTGCGCTTTCCCCTCGTGCCTCCGTCTCCTTGCCAACCAGGCGCTCGCGTGTTTGTTTTCACGTCGAAAAGGAACGAGCCGAAGGTGGAAAACGAGTCTGACGAGCAGACAAAAGAGGGAGAAGGGCTGGGGAGCAAAGTTGTCGGTTGGCCTCGAAGGTTCCGAGGAGCCGCCGGAGAAGGAAAATATTCGGGCGATCTGGGCAGAAGGCGCTGCCTCGCCCAGGAGTTATGTAATTTTTTCAGCATGGGAGCCTCGCAGCCCTGATGGCGGGCCGTCAGCGCAATTCCCACAACTTCTTCAAACTGCAAAATTAGGGGAGACTTTGGGGGAAGGTCAGCCGCATTCAGGCAGCGCTGTGCCCTGTACACAGCAAGTACTCAATACATGCTTATGCTTGCACCTGCCCCAAAGATAACGTTGATATAACTTTTTAAGGGCGCCTGATATATGTGTGGAGGCTTATCAATGAAAAAAGAACATTCCCAGAGGAGCATACAATGCACTTGTCTGTCCTCTTTCTAAGGGGAAGTCCTCAAGTATGGAAGTGGTGTGTTATGCTTCAAACAACTTGCACATGGAAATTTAACTCTTGGTGCCATAATAGCGACAGCTAAGCTTTATCTCCTATCTTCATAAAGCCATATGACACCTTTCATCTATTTCAGAGGTTAATGCTCACAATTAACCCTCTTGATAGGAGTTCATAGCCAAGCAATGCGAAACAAAGCTAAAACAAATACATGTTATATTTAATAAACAGAAGCTCAATAATAATATACGTCAGTCACATCTGGTCCTAGAGCAGAAATCTTTCATACTTTGTTCTTTTAAAAATACTATCTGTTGTTTTATCACTCTATGATGTTTTAATTATTGTGGATTCATCGGCTAGGAACATTTTGAATATCTTTAGCGCAGGACTTCTTAACCTAAGCGATGGCTCCGTTTGTACTAGTGTGGACTCAGTTTTCATCCAGAGAAGGCCTTTGAAACCAGAGCTTTCACTAGCTGAAATAGAGGTCACTCTAGCTGAAATAATGTATATGATTTGGGTAGAATGTAGTTTTCTAAAATCATTTCATTCTTCAGCTTTTCGTAAAGGCTCTTTTAGTTCATTTCACCTGCTGTGGTTATTTTTGTTTGCTTGACCAAGTGCAGGTATGTTATGTGACTAAATAGAAAAGGGGAGATGGGAAAAACTGGGGAGTAATTGGGAGGGAGGGAAATCAGGTGCACACCCAAGGATCATCATAGAGTGTGGAAACAAAAAATGGCAGTTCTATAGAAACAACTGGAAAACTGGGGTTATAAGTCATGCGTAAGAGAATAACAGAACTGTAAGATGAATTCATGCCAAACCATTCATCAGTTTTTGCCAAAAGAATACTACATCTTTGTTAGTGTACCTTTTCAACATTTTCTCCTCGATTTTCTCCTTTTATATATTCAAACCCATGCTAATTATACACATCACACCACATAAGTTGAATTTTTAAAGTTTTTCATGTGCAAATATAAATATATGTCTGTTTTGTGTATGTGTATATATACATATATTTTAAAATCAATTACATATTTTTGCTTTTAGACATTTATAGTCAACCTAAATATATCCATACAATCATAAAAGTATATTTTTTTCAAACTGATAAAATATATCAAAGTCAGTTCATACAAGTGTAGCCATATTTGGTGGCTTCTTTTCACAACGAATCCTAAAAGGGAAAATGAGTCACCAAGTTCAACTCTGGGCCATTTCTTAAAAATATTTTTTCATATGGGTAAAGAATAAAACTAAAAGAAGAAAATAAGTATATAAGTTGAAGTCTCTTTTAATTCCATTTGCTTCAGCAAGTCAACTAGAAGATTGGAACTAAGAGGCTATGAATACAGGCCCTGAGCACAATGAAATCAGTCTGCTATAAAAGGCGACACATGCCAGTTTCTCCTCCCCAATGGCAGATGCCACACCCTAAAGCAGACAGAAGGCACCGCAGTCTGTAAGAAAAGCACAACACAAAGCCAGCAGGCCTGGGTCTTGTCTTTTAAACCACAGAAAATGCTCGAGTACCTCTTTTAAAGCATCTTGCTGAAGATAAGTAGTGGGCTCTTATTTATTCAGCTTGTACTTTTCAAACACACCTTCTCAAGAAAACAAAATAAAGGCCTCTTAGAGTTTGATTTGAAAATCCAGGACTTAATAAACAAAACGGCAATTGTCAGGGGTCTGTTAGAAAGTGACGACGTAGGTTCACATTTCACAAAAGCACAATTTGGACTACAGCTGATCATTTCTATTGTGTCACTCGCCTCCATTATCCTCTATGGCAATTCTACATTACTGTTTTTTGGATGAAATAAGGTACTAGGGATCACCATGTTCATTTTTCCTAATGAAGTCCTTATTTTTACACCTCTTGCCTAAATTTCAAACCATAATGACAACTTTAGGAAGTCACTCCAGCCACAAAGACGCCTCCGAGGTGAAGGCCCCAGTGGCCACGCTAGAGCCACAGCCGACCTCCCACCCACAGGTGGCCCCACGCCCTCGTGTTTAGCCAGAGGATTACCCATTATTTTGTTAAACATTCCTTTTTGGCTACAAAAGGAGTTTTGGTGGGGTTTTTTCACCATATGAAAAATTGATATTCAAATACTGCTCCTTTTGAATAAGTGTTAGGGCACTGAATAAAGGGCCCTTCAACTTGCCCACTTAAAGAGGGCCGAGCCAGATGGTAGTTGGAGAATGCCACAGTTCTGTTCTTTTTGCCTCATCGCGGCCCATCATACCATTTGCTTTCAGATTAGTCCCTTTTGACTGTTCTGGTTATTTATTCGATAACTGAAACTATCACGATTGACTACTCATCATATTTCTCAGTATTCTTCCCCTAATTTGGAAGCAATTTAGAATAAAGCCCTGTCAAGGTTTTACAAATAAGAACTATTAAAGAATAAGGCTTTGGATACTTGCTTTCCTTTTAGATTTATGAGAAATGCGATGAATGGCGCTAATGGGATTTCCCTACTGATCTTGGTCAGAGACTTTAAAAAGCACTAAACAATTGTCCTTTTCACTTCTCCGATTTAGACGTTAGCAATGAATAGCTGAGTAAAAGCAAGATATGGCATATAGCATTTGATTTGAAACAATTATGCAAATTAAGAGTGCCCCATAAGCTTAGGATGCAAAACAATTAGGTAGGATTTGAAAAAACTCTAGGCAAAAAATAATTGAAATATATTTGGGAACTCTGACCAACGGTAGCACATAATATTATACTTGCTAAGACTGTAATAGTGGGGATAATGAAACTGGATGGGGATAAACTACACTTTTCATTCAACAAATTTATCTAGAATCTACTTTGTGACCTGCCCTGAGAATTAAAAAGATAAATATTAGCTTCATCCTGTCCTCACTAGGGGAGATAAATAATTACCCTAAAACATACCCAGGGCTGCCCTGAAATATCACAGAGGATTTGGCCAGTAAAGAAACAAGCTCAGACTTCCCCAGCATCCCCTGCAGCTGTGCCTCACTGGCTCCCGCCAGCCAGGCACCTCGCCCCAATCCTCAGTCTGGCCCGGCTCACATGGGACACTGGGAGCCCACCAGTGTTGGAGCTAGATTTCGAGAACCCTAAGTCACATTGAACATTAGGCTACTACAATTTCTCTCCAAAGAGAAACATAGTAACACCAATTAAATGAATAAGGAAACATCTTATTACATTTTAGAACATTGTACTTTTTATCTTAGCTGGACTGTCCACACTTTGAATGATGTGTAGGAAGTGTTTTTATTAGAGCCTAGTTTAGAAGTTTTCTAGAACTTTTAGACAAATGTGTGTTCAATGGCATTTCTTTCATTCTATTCAAAGTATTATCCTCATTCATTTTGCCATCTTCAAAATCATCTATTGAGTACCTGCTAGTGTATTTCAATATTCTCTCCTTTGAAAAGAAGAATATATCATCTTATATAATCATTATGATTATATCATGTCATATCATCAGCTATATGGCTTCTACAAATGATAACCTGCTGCTTAGATAAACGCACTTTATAGATTACTCTAGTTCCTTATAAATAAACACTTGAGAAGTGAGCTTTTTTTTTCCCCCTGAGGAAGACTGGCCCTGAGCTAACATCCACGCCCATCTTCCTCTACTTTGTATGTGGGACACCTGCCACAGCATGGCTTGAGAGGCAGTGCATAGGTCCATGCCCGGGAACTGAACCAGTGAACCCCAGGCCACCAAGCAGAGCACAGGAATTTAACTGCTCTGCCATGGGACCGGCCCCAAGGGAAGTGAGCATTCTTTAGGTCATTTTATAATAATCAGGAATACAAAGGGAAGTCATTTGGAGAGCTAATTGCCTCAATATTCTAGAAAGATTTCAGTGACTGATCTGAGGAACTTTTGGATGTTTCTCATATGTAATTAATTGTTTCTAGCACACATAAACTTCTAAAATAAGGCTACTTTCAAGCACAATAAGTCCCAAACAAGAAGAACGCATGTGCATTACTGTGGCGCATTCGTGATTTTTATTTCCCCTTGCTTATATTCTATTGCATTGCCCCTAATTCATTAAGAGAATCAGTGGGCACCTGGAAGAGTACATGATTGACAGTCATCTGATTGTTCCAGTAAAGGCCAAAGGACTCGGTTATATGCTTGTCTTACACAAAATGACATCATAATTTCATTGAGAATGTGATTATAATGCATTCCTCTGAAAATGCCCAAGTTGTCAAGCATAAATAATTTTTTCCTCTCCCTAACTTAAAGGAAATTTCCACATTGTGACATGTTCCTATAGGACTTAAAATTCAGTGAGCTATGCCTGGCATCTTCTCTTTCAGATGCCTCCTCTCCAGCTGCACCTCCCTGTGCTGCTGGTGACTTGCTTTCTCAAGGACCATTCAGGTGAAAGGTTTCCTTCCTAAAGCATAAGCCACCAGGAGCAGCTGGGAAGGTAGCTTCTTGGCTCACACCCATTCATTCATTCATAAATAATTGCTGAGCGCCTGCTCCACAGTGGCCCTGTGCTAGGCTCTGCAACCATTGCACCCAGGAAAAAAGAAAAGAAAAGAAAAGAAAACAAGGAACTTACCCCATTGAGTGTACCTGCTAGACGTTAATCCAATGACCACACTGATAACTGGATAATTGCACGGAGATAACGTGCTCTTATGGAAAGATACAGAGTTCTATGAGGGGAATAAACCAAGAAGCCTGACGTAGGCTGGGACCTGAGGGAAGGCTTCCCCAAGGAAATGTGGTTTGGGCTGAAAACCGAAAAGTGAGGCGACATCAACCAGGGAAGGAAGAGAAAGGGCATCCCAAACAGCCGGAGCCCAGTGGAGCTGGAGAGCAGAGTCTGGCAGGTGTGCCCGGAGCTGCTGCGGAGATGGGGGCCACTATGCTGGACCCCACATCCCAATTCACTCAGGGCCTGCGTTCCGAGAGCAGTGTCAAGTAGCCTCAGCCCTTAAGCAGGGGCTGACATGATCAGATCTGGGTTGTCACAGAATCCTCTGGCTGCGGGCCTCGGAGGTGGAGCCAGAGCAGATGGGAGTTAGAATGGGGATCAGGTCCCAGGAGTTCAGGCTTGTGCCTCTTGGGCCTGGGAGGCCTTGACCACTTTCATTTATCAAGGCTCCCAGTATATTGTGATATTAAGAACTAATAAAAGAAGATCATAGAAATTGATTTATTTTAATGTTTACATTTTAAAAAACATTTGGCCTGAAAACTACAATACAAGTGTGCTTTTCAAAGAAAAACTCTGATTTATTTATTTTAATTAATTCATAGTGCCCTGCAGGCTGTGTGGTCCTTGTTGATAGATCATAAGTTGAAACACAAACAATACGATGAACATCTTTTCATCTAGTCATTGTATCTCTAGGACCAAATGTGTAACCTTACTTGGCAACAACACCAAAGTCTAAGTCTGAGTCTCTTTGTAAATGGCTCACCCACTTATCTGTCATGATGGAGCACAGTCCAAGTGAGAGATGAGAGATGAGAGAGTTGGATGGGGGCAAGAAGGACCACGGGGAGGGAGATAAGTGAACTGACTCCAGTGAGTCCACCACTTAAGAATGTGTGGATCGTTCACTGCTCAAGAGCTCCCAGTCAAGGACGTGAGTGGGGGCTGCAGTTCAGCCAGAGCCTTACTTTCCACTCATTGAGTCCTGGCACAGGACTGAGTCCGCTGGAGGATGAGATGTCTTCTACTTTGCACAAAGCACCATGCATGCTTGCAGTGGCCCTCCATGAGACAGACAGCGAGGAGATAACATAGAAGGGCTTGGAAATAGATTAGATATGGGAGTGAGGAAATGGAAGGATAAAGGCCTTACCTCCACTTCTTTTTCCACCCCACCCCTTCCTGGCCCAAACCAAGGTATGAAGCAGCTGGAATCTCCAATTTTTATCCCTGCCATCCTGTCTGCCCCACCCTATCCATCTATCCCATCCAGTATTCTCTACCTCGCTCTCCCCCACGCCTCCCTCCCCACCACTGCTCTGATAAGCCAACTCTGCTCATAGAAGAATCTTCTATCTAAAGACAGTTTAGAAGTTTTAAGAAGCTGAAGGCAACTCCTCAAATCCATACAGTGCAAATATTTTGTGGCCTGAGAGCCTTTCTCTTATCTAGGAATTTGTGACATTGAGATGATTCATGGAAAACTTTTTCAACCAAATGAACCAAGTGAATCAAGATACCCAACCCATGAGTTACAACCAGCCCCTCTTCCCAAGACCTCCTGTTCACACAGCACCAGAGTTCCATGCTTGTTGTCACTGATCTAAAGGACGCCTCTGTCCAGTGTGACTCCTTGTCCCCTGGAGTTACACAGTGAGGCTGCCCTGCTCCTCGGCCATTTGTCAGAGGCCAGAGCTATCATTTGCAGGCCCTGAAAGGGACATGAGAAGCAAGCAGAAGCCTAGGTTGGGAAATGCCCGGGCCTGGGCAGTATCCTTGTTTTGCATCATGACTTGGTTTTCTGCCACCTTTCCACAGGTGCAAAGCTTGGGGCAAGCCACCTCGCAGGTCTAGAGGAGGAAACAGAGAGACAAGCCCTGGGAGTGGATGCTCCCAGGAACCAGTGTTTAGAGCACCTAGAATGCCCTCCTGTCTTCTCACTTCCCTATTTAGGGATAGGGCGTAAGTGTTGGAAAGAGGAAACCTCAGGCAGAAATTAGTCACATTTAATCAATAAACTGAGGCCCTTCTAGGCTGCTCTGACTTTTATAACTATTATTGCTTAACATTTACAGTATTTATCCTGTGCCCAGCACTTTGCATACATATGGCAGAGATGCAAGTTGCCTAACCCAACATCTGTTCTCCTCACCTTTAGTATAGAAGCCCCAATTTCTAACTGAGCACAAGACCATCTGTAAAAAGAGTCTACATTTCCTGGATCCCTTTGGAGGGAGGTGTGCCCATGTGTTTGAGAGAAGCTGCAGTGCTGGCTCTGTCACTCTCCACTTCCGGACTAGGTTTATGAGAGAGAAAAATAAACTTCTGTTTACTTCTGTTTAAGCTACTGATTTTGGTTTTACTCTGCTTCATTTTGAAATTCTTTTTTTTTTCCTTTTTGTGGGGGGGAGGGATGGGAACAAAATATAAACCTGATATACTGCATTATGGTTTCTCATACAATTCTCACAACAACCTTTGAGAGTTCAGTAAACGTCTCAAGCCTTGATTTCCTCCTGTATACAACCCAGAAAATAATAGCTCCTACTTCACGGGGCTTCTGAGGATGAAATGAAGCAAGCCCTGCAAAGCTCTTAGCACAGTCCTGGGCACAAGGGAACTGTTTGATGCTATTCTTTATTGTATTAAGGACCTTTCATCTCTCTAGCTAGATTATCCATTCCTTAAGGACAAAGTCCCTATCTTCAATTTCTCTCATATCTTCCACAATGCTCAGAACAATCCTGGACCCACAGCGGGCTCTTTAGCATTTGTCGAGAGAACTTTGTGACAACACAAACGTACAAATAAAATTATTTACATGCATTTTCAAATTAATTGTTTCTTTCAATGCAGGGAACTGATGGAGCATAAGCAACAATAACTTTTTATGCGACTACTCATTTAAGATAAAGACAGGATTCTTAACTTCTTTTTTTATTTGCTTCAAAGGTGTAGGAAGTTTTTCTTAAAAGGTCAGGTCTACCTGTTATGCTAATAGAAGTTCTAAGCTGTGTTCAGAGGGTTGCTCCCCTCAGAAACTGTCTGGTTTCCCCTCTTCCACTCTAGGTAAGACTTCATCATTCTTGGCTAAAGGAGCATCATGCGACATGAGATTTGCAACTGGAGAGAGCATTGCCGAGTTGCTGTGACCATCTTTAATGCTCGAGCACAGCACAGTAAGTCTTGGTCTGTACCAGTGTAGTGTGGCACTTGTTTCTATACAACATGATAATTAGTGCTGATGCTATGAGATTGGTTTCCCACCGACCCCAACAGAAACAATGCAAATATTCACCTTTTTCTGAAGCATAGTAAAACTCCTGTGGTTTTTGAAAACCGACCAAGAACACATGTAGAAAAGCCTGTGGATTATTTCAAGGGAACTTATTTTTTTCAATCTCATTAACTTTTCACCATATGCTGTTTATTTTTTAGTTCCTGCATAGGCTGAAAAGTGAAAATAGACCAGGCCACTGTTTCATTTGGGGCACATCATCATGAGGATGACACACACAAACTCTGGGGAGATCAGAGAAAAACAAAGATGACTAAGGGGACTTTTAAAGATGACTTATGAGAAAAGATTTTTTAAAGCTCTATATGTGTTGCTTAACTAAGCAACCCAGGAGGCAAAGAGGAAAACTGCTCCCACCACGTGAAAAGAGTACTCCCTCTGGGGTCTTCCTGATCTGTGGGAGGAAGTCAGAGTCCCATCCCAGTTCCACATTTACGGGCTATACATGTTTTGGCAATTTACTTAACCTTTTTGTGTAGTAGGATGTATGTGAAACACTGAATATCTACTTTGCATGTTTTTTTGCGGTAAGAATTAAAGGAGAGAATATATGTAAACCATTTAACGTATTGCCTGGAATTAAATAGGTAAGTAGGTTGTGTGTGTGTGTGTGTATGTATGTGTGTGCACATGTATGCATTTTGTTTTCTAAATAGAATAGGTGTCTGTTGTGTGATTTCAGGAAAACCGGGTGTCTCCACTCAACCCTAAACATTTCTTCTGCTACCTAATTAAAATTTCTCCATTAGAGACTTATTGATTTAGTCCTTTCTTTAAAGGCTTTGAGCCCTGTCAAAATGCAAATATGTTTCTAATGAGTAATACTTTAAGCTCTAATCAGTCATTCACACCTTAGTATGAATGTATTTCCTATCTGTTCCTGAAGGCCTGCTTTGACACGGAAGAAGAGGAGAAGAGGAGGAGGAAATGAGGACGAGAGAGAAGGTGAGATGAAGCGGGAGTGAGTAGTACAGTGAATGGCGAGGCTGTGATGCCAGGGACAAATCCTGTTTACTGCACAACATCTCAGAAACAGCCCTACATATGAATGGGCTGAAAGTAGGAAAAGGAAAATATGTCTAAATACTGAAAAAGTTTTTCCTTCCATCCTAATAGTTCAGGCTTGTGCATCCTCAACCCATTTCCTAAAGGGTGGAATCCCAGGATTTGTCATTGCCAAGTTACAGCTGATCCTTGGTAGATCAAGCTAGGCACTGACCCAGGGGGAGGTAGGGAAAGGGGATGCAGTATGGGGGCGATTTTCCAGGCCAAAGTTCATTCCTTGATTCTGTGGCTAGATAAGACAGTGGGTGACGTGGGGCATTTTCACTTTGGAGGTGATAATGAAGAACCGTGAATAATCCTCACAACAAAATGCTGGTATTAAGGTCAGAGGGAAGGGAGAAGTAAAGGGGATTGCTGGCCCTGGGCCTCTAGAACCTCCCCCCACCCTGCTGTGTGGGGCCGCGTGGGTCCCCTTGGTTGCAATGACAAGGAAGGATGGGTGCACAGAAATGAGAATATGCCTCATCCGGTGGGTGCTATGGAGAAGACCAGGAAGGAAGAAAGAAACTGCAAGGGAAGGGGAAGGGGGAAGGATGGGAGAAGAATGACAAACTTTTGGAGACAACCAGACACATTGTTACTAGAAACCTCACTGGGTCTGGAAAAAACAGTGTTGCAAATTGCAATTTATCCTTTGATACATTTATCATTAACTAGACTAGACCTTCTTACTAATGTGAGATAATTCATGGAAGTCACAAAAATGTTAGGTTCAAGGTCAAAACTTTAGAATAACCTTTCTGCTGACCTTCCATGGGTAAATTCCCTGGACAGTTAGTCCACCTGCCTTTATTTTATATCTTCATCCCTGCCCTATTCTGATTTCTAACCTCACCTGGCCACTGGAAAAGTTTCATCTATGATTGCTAATGACGTTTTTCTCCTAGCAAAACCCACTTGTCTTTTCGTGGCTTTTCTCTGCTTCAATCTTTTGGAAATATATATTGAAATCTGAAGTGTGGTGTTTTGTGATTTTCATTCTACTCCTGCTTATTAAAGCCTGGATGGGAGGTCTATTTAGATCATCTAAGCGCCTCTAAGAGTCAAGTAGGAACAAAAAGACTCAGAGGTGAGGGCGGGATGGGAGTTTCATGGACATACAACAGTCTTTGACCTGAAAGAAGCACATGGTGGCAGACCCATCAACTTCCTTATCTGCAAAAGGAGACAAATGAACCAGCCTGCAGGTCCTCCAGTGGCTCTTTAAGTCTTAGAATTATTTTTCTCTTCCTCTGACTTCCCTGGGACCATTCTAGCTCGAGGCTTCTTCCATGCTTTCTCTTTTTCCTTCACCAACCTCGTTTCCTCATGGCCACCAGCGCCCCCATCCTGAGGGTGCTCCTCTTCCTTTTCTGTCAGGGCCCTGTGGCCAGCCAGCTCACCATAGTTTCCCTGGGGACAGCCCTGCCCTGGTCAAGGTAGCGTCCCCTCTGCCCTCATACACCAGTTCCTCTCTCTGTGCCTTTGTGTGCGTCATTCCCCCGAACGTCCAGCACGTCATTCCCCTGACTGTCCAGACGCTTCCTCCTGAGTCCGGTTCACTGCTCGCCCGCTTGGTGACATCATCCCTGGTGAATTCCATTTCTAATTCCTTGCCCCACCAGGCTCTCTCATACATCTCTGCCTGAACCTTTGCTGCTTTCTGTGCTCCTTCCCACTGGCTGGTTAAAAGCTACTATCTTCC
This sequence comes from Equus caballus, assembly GCF_041296265.1. Classification (NCBI taxonomy): domain Eukaryota; kingdom Metazoa; phylum Chordata; class Mammalia; order Perissodactyla; family Equidae; genus Equus; species Equus caballus. The sequence goes on from NC_091714.1 coordinate 11,212,675, forward strand.
AAAATTCAGCCCAGATATGACTTTCTTTGTGAAACCTTCCTGGCCACAGTTCCCACACACCCAATGGAATAGTCACCTCTGAGCTATGAAGCCAACCTGTAGACATCACCATTTTAGCCCTTATTATCTCGTGTTGTAAGTATTTGTGAATGTTTGTGTCTCCACCCCTAGACTGAGTGCTCCAGGAGGGCACCCCACATTTCTGTCTATCCAGAGCCTAACATAGGACCTGGTCCTCCACTGGTACTTGTTGAATGAATGTATGACCTCTGCAACCAGTCAGAGCAATAATGGGGCAACATCCCCTTCCCCCCGGGCATAGTACCAATGTGACTGATATATTTGAGCTCTTGTGACACTTCCTGAACAGCCCCCATGCTTGAGAATGCGTCCTTAGTAATCAATGCATTGTTCTAAGGAGACTGAGCAGAATCCTTCTCATGTCAGGATACGGGCAGTGATTTCAGAAGATGACCTGACAGAACCATATTAGAGCAAGACAAGTGCCAGCCACTCTGCTCATCTGAGGGCACTTCACGGTGGTTGGCGCAGGAATGAGAAAGACGACAAGGCAGTGCATCAACATTCTACTCTTGGAGCTAGAGAACATTCCACAGCATGACCTTCTCAGGATCCCTACTTAACAAACGGTCAATTTTGCCTTGGGACATTAGGAAAGAAAAGTTCTCCACCCCATGTAACAGGAGCCAAAGACCTAGAAACAGCTACAATGGATGCTTCAATGCTTTCCAGCTATGAGAGAAGATGTCTGGGAAAACATGAAGGAAATAAGATTTCTGTAGAGAGGAGCCCATATATAACTTTTAAGTAGCATGAAAAAAGACTTTTTGGCCACCCTATAGACTTATGATTTTTTTAAAAGATGCTATCAGTAAAATATGCCATTGGAAAATCTTTCTTAATATACTTCCAAAGAGCTCAAGATCATTAAAATTATTAGATACAGATACTCAATATTTCCTTTGTACCAAAAATAAAATAAAATTATTAACGTGATTGATCCACAATTAGGCTAATGATACCTGAGTTGTGATGTATTTTCTAGATACTTTAGTTTAACTTCTAATTTTTTTTTTCACTCCAGTGTAAGATTCTGGCTATTATATGACAGGCAATCTTGGCATTGTATTCTTGGCATTGTATTACTCTGTCAGAAGTTGATTTGCTTTCTTTGTTTTGAGAAGTTTTAAATTTAAGGGTTCTGGGGAAATAGATATAGTTAATATTCCCAGGAAAGCGTTCATTTGGCTTGTGGCGGCCTCCATATGAAAGTTTCACAGTGAAAGCGGCTGGAAGTTCAACAGCAGGAGCCTTGCAGGGTCGGGAACATTGTCTGCAGGGCAGAGAGGCAGGAGAGCCTACAGACCCAGGACTCTGCATTGTCATCTTTTCTAGTCATGAGCACTGAGAATGTCCTGTGTGTTCATAAAAACCCTTACGCCTTCTCCAGTGCTTTACTCAAAGCCATCTTTAATGATCTGAGTGCAAATGAAATAGAAAAAGATATATCTTTTATATCAACATTTTTATTGAAAATGAAATTTATTGAGGGGCCAACCTGGTGGTGTATGGTTAAGTTCATGTGTTGCATTTTGGTGGCCCGGGGTTCGCAGGTTCAGATCCCAGGCACGGACCTAGCACCACTCCTTAAGCCATGCTGTGGCGGCGTCCCACATAAAATAGAGGAAGGTTGGCACAGATATTAGCTCAGCAACAATCTTCCTCAAGCAAAAAGAGGAAGATTGACAACAGACGCTAGCTCAGGGCCAATCTTCCTCACAATAAATAAGTAAATAAATAAAATAAAAAATAAATAAAATTTATTGAAAATAACCTGAGCCACTCCTCTTTAGACCTCGGTCTCTCTGGCTGGGGCGTGTGTGTAACAACTCTCATCATTGTTCTTGTTCTTAGTCTGCTAACTGCACTTCATGCAAGTCTTTAAAAATTCCCTCCATCGCACCCTGCCTGTCATAGGTAATATTTGTGAGGTGGACGCCAGGGGATTGCTGGCGGTGAGAAAGTGGACAGGGAGATGTTCAGTCAAGGTCAAGAGATCAGCCTGGTGTTATGGGGACCCAGCACGGGCAGTGTGCAGAGGCTGGAGGAAGACCAGCACCCAGGACATCAGTCAGGATTTTAAATTCTTCATCTTTCTTACCTACACCAGTCAGTCTAATTCATCGTATCCAGAATGCTTCAGGTTCTGGAATACACAACTAAGCCTATAAAACTAAAGACAAAATGTTTGGGGCTATGGTATTTAAAGGAAAAAAGAAAAGAAGGAAGGAAGAAGGACCATTCCAAATACTGAAGTATTACTTAGTAGGGGCTTTTATAAAAGTATGCTTCATTTTTCATTAGACTTCAAAATTACAACCGTCTCACCAGCTTGGCAACAATCTAAAAGCTGGACAACATGCTCTGTTGGTGAGGCTATAGGGAAGCAGGCGTTCTCATATAATGCAAGTGTTAACCAAAAATGCAACAGCTCTTTTAGAAACATTTGGTAATAATGAAGAAAATTATCAACAAACTTACCCTCTGACCCAGCCACTGTGCGTCTGAGCATCTGTCTTATTGATACCTTGTAAAAGTACAAAAGGACATACATCCAGGGTCATGCCTTGTGACATTGTTTGTAACAGCAAAAGATAGAAACAACCCAAGTATTTTGGCAATAATAGAGACTTTGTTCAAAATAGCTATGGTACATCCATACAGTGGCGTACTATGCAGCCATAAAATAGAACACAGATTTCTATCTTGGTGTGGAGAAATCTACAAGATATATTGTCAAGAAAAAAACCCCCAAGGTGTACGTAGTATGCTATCATTTGTATAACAGGCAGAGAGAGTAAGAATATGTACACATATCTGTATTTGTAAGAAGAAATACTGAAAGGATAGCTGTCTGTAGGGAGTGGTTATCTACAGGAGTGGAGGAGAACGGAATGGAGAGGACAGCGGAAGCAAGACTTCCTGTGTAAACCTTTCTATATAGTTTTGACTTTTGAATCATAAATATACGTTCAAAAATAAATACAACTAAAGCTGAAAAAATTCCATTCATCTCCTCCAGCAAGTGTAGCTCCCTCTGGTTCAAGGACCGGTCATCAGCTAATTGGAGTGGGGTGGGTTTTGGTAGATTTTGAAAGCTATGGCCGGACACTTTAGACTGGATGCCCGTTCCCCTTTGCCGCTGGTCCTCCAGGTCTCTGCCGTGCCTTGTAGCTGAGACCGGTCTTCATTTTGGCCGCCAGTTTTGCTAACCACATCCCTGTCTTGTTTCCAGGGATTGGGTCTCAGCCATTGAATCCTTCCTGTTATGCTAGCCTTCTGAGTGGGGGGGCTCTGTTTGCCCCTACCACTATGGCAGTTTTGTCCTTCCACCCTCCCTTGGTACTGGAGTCTGGTCTCTCAACTCAGCAACGTGGCCTTGTACCCACTGACAATGGTATTTGATGCTGTGTGCCTGCCTGGGTCACAAATTTCGGGTTCCTCCTTCCTGAACACCCCCTGACGCCTACCTCTTACCAAAAGTACCAGAGAAACTGTAAAAACAGTGACAGCCAACAGTAAATGAGTACTTGCTGTGTGACAGGGCAAGGTGCAAAGAGCTCTACATGCATCATCTCATCTGATCTTCATGAAGGTCTTACAAGGTAGGAATATGGATAAGGATCCTAAAAGAGTGTGAAGAACCGTAACCGACTAAAACTCATGCCGCCAATAACTGGAGACTGTGGGGCGGAACACAGGTACGTCTGACTCTAAACTGGAGGAGTCTCCAGCTCGTCCACATTTCAGGGTAGTCTTATGGCCAGGGGCCATGCTCCCCAGATCCTAGGTGAAGCCTGAACTCCTGCTCCTCTCCCGATTTCCCAGGTGGAATTTGGGTTCTGTAGTTTCTGACCAACTCAACAGATGGGTCAAATCCAGGGTCAGACACTGCCAGGCTGTTCTGGTCTACTATAGTTAGCTCTTTTGTGCACACCCAAACCACAACATAGAAACCATTTCCTTACTTCTCCTGGCTTGGAACCATCAATAATTTGGAATGGGAAATGCTAGATTTATAAAGAAATACATTTGGTATAATTATATATACTTACATATATTAATATATAATATATAATATTTATATTTATTAGGCCTCATTTCTGTCCTTTCTTCCTTTCCCCATTTCTTATTTTCTTCCTCCTTTCTTTTTTCTTCCCTTCTACCAGAAAAACTAAAAAATTTCTTCTAAGGTCTTAGCAAAGCTATAACATCTAGGAAAGAGATGTATGTATGCTATTGAAAATCCGTTGTGAGAAACTGTCCTACACATTTTGTTATTCTGGCAATCTTTTGTTCTATACAAAATTTGTTTTTATAAAATGTATTGTAAAGGCTTTCTGAAGGAAGCATGGGCCATGAGGGAGATGTCCAGATAATATACTGGGTGGTGTTTGATGTGGCATTTGTGGAGAATATTTTCTATTTTCCTCCCTCTTTAGAGTTAAGTTTTTTAAAACTCTTGAATTAAAAAAAATTCAGTGCATACATCTTGGCAAATCACTTACAGAAAAGCATTATTTGGGCTGGCCCCATGGCCGAGTGGTTAAGTTCGCGCGCTCTGCTGCAGGCGGCCCAGTGTTTCGTTGGTTCGAATCCCGGGTACGGACATGGCACTGCCCATCAAACCACGCTGAGGCAGCGTCCCACATGCCACAACTAGAAGGATCCACAACGAAGAATATACAACTATGTAATGGGGGGCTTTGGGGAGAAAAAGGAAAAAATAAAATCTTAAAAAAAATAAGAAAAAGAAAAACATTATTTGAGCCTTGATAATTTAGAATTAATGATCGTTTGAAAAGGGACAGGGCTACAAGTAAAAGTATTCATTGAAAAAGTAATGGAGAATTTACAAATCTTTAGGCACAGATGCCCCCCAAACCCCAACAGTCTCCCTCAAACCCACGTACACACTCTCACACCCAAAGACATGTCCCACACCCCCAGATATACTCAGAAACAAATATACACAAATATTGGAAGACTGAAACCATAGACTTTCAAAAAGCTATCAGTCCAACAATCTCAAGGATATTTGAATCTAATAGTAAAAAATAAACGCAAGGATGAGGAGTAGAGATGGGAGGTGGGAAAGATTTTTCTATTTAGAAGCATCTATATTTGTTTATTTGTATTTATAAATATTTGCTTATTATAGAACATAGAAGTTTTCTGAATTTCCACCATTTGTTGTTCCATTTATTGCATTTACTTGAAGAAAGAAAAAAGCTTTAAAAATATTGAGGCTTTAGACTAACTTAGGTTCATTGTCCTAGTTTAGTCTGAATTAGTGACATTTCATTGTAATGTGTTCTAAAGCCAAACATAAAATAATTCTGGAACATCGTGTTACTTCTCCCCCTGCTTAACATAGATAGGTGAGAGTAAAATAATTTCTGAACTATATGGTAATCTGATACCTTAATCTAGTTTTCATTAAAATTTCTGTTCAAAATTGAAATCATTTTGTAATATTTCCAAGTAAGAAAAGTATTACATATTCAGAAAGTCTGTATATTACATATACTAAAAGTATTGTATAAAGTCCAAACAATAAAAGTAAGGCATTAATAGAAAATTAAACTCACCTGTAATCCCACTCAATGGAGAATACTTATTTAAATGCAGATCTAAATTAGGGTAAATCAAGAGGTTTTCCTACAACCTCTGGTTCCAGCAACATGGGGGACTGACGCAGATACCCTCCTGCAATAAACACGTAGATATTCTGGATAAAATGTAATAAAATAAAATAAATTACTAATACACAAATAAATTGTGTTTTTAAAAGTAGATAATTGAGCCAAGAAGGAGGAAAGGGAAATCCACTGACGGCTAGAGCTCTGAGGTCAGGCTGATAAAACCAGCACCTAGAGAATGTGGGTTGGGGTATAAACTGCACATGGAGACAGAAGACATAGTCTTGGGTCTACTCAAGATGAATAGCTGGAATGAAGAGGCTGAATTAAGGATCAGCTCTTGCAAAGTTGCTTAGTCCATAAAAATGGCACAAAAAAATAACTCCAGCATGGAAACAGAGCAAAGAGTCTTGCAGTATTCAAGGCTTTGAGTATGAAGGAAAAAGAAGCATCTCTTCTGAGATATTAAAACCACAAGCCTTATAGTATGAGAATTCTCAGCTAATATAAATAACTGGGCAAGAAAAGAGAAATTTTGTCAAGTCCCATGAAAACTCTGGGACCCTTGCAGAACCAAATGTAAATCCACACTATAGTGGCAAATCCACAATCTAGGGTACACGGGACTCCCACAGAAAAGACCATCACTGCTTAAGATGAGCTCACAATAAAAAATTACAAGCCATACGAGGAAATGAGGATGAATCACAGGACGCACTAATCAATAGAATTAGTACCCAAAGAACTATAGATAATTGAACACTCTGAAAGCAGCTGTAAACATTACTATATTTAAGAGTTTATTTTTTCCTTTTTCTCCCCAAAGCCCCCCAGTGCATAGTTGTATATTTTTAGTTGTGGGTCCTTCTAGTTGTGGCATGTGGGATGCAGCCTCAGCATGGGTTGATGAGCGGTGCCACGTCTGCGCCCAGGATGTGAACCGGCGAAACCCTGGGCCACCAAAGCAGAGCATGAGAACTTGACCATTCCGCCACGGGGCCAGCCCCCATAAACATTACTATATTTAGGGAGCGGCCCCGTGGCGGAGTAGTTATGTTTGCGCACTCCACTTCAGCGGCCCAGGGTTTTGCCGGTTCGGATCCTGGGCACGGACATGGCACCACTTATCAGCCCACGCACGTTGAGGCAGCATCCCACATGCCACAACTAGAAGGACCCACAACTAAAATATACAACTATGTACTTGGGGGATTTAGGGAGAAAAAAAAAAGCAGAGAAAAAAACATTAATATTTAAAATGATTAAAGAGATAAAAGAAGGAATTGAAATAATAATAGAACAAAAGGAAAATATGAGCAGAGAATAAGTAGATTTGAAATAGGACCAAACTGGACTCCTGGAAATAAAAGATTAATTCATTCAAATTAAAAACTCAATGAATAGTTAAATCATCATGCAAAATAGTCAACTGAAAAGCAGATCTGAATAAATCACCCATAATGCAGCAGAGAGATAACAAGATGGAAATTTGAAAGAGAAGTTATGAGACACGGAAAACAGAATGAGAAGTTCCAATGTATTTCTAATAGGCATTCCAGAAAGAAGGTTGTAGATATTCAAAGAGACAACAGAGGGAGAAAAATACCATTACAATTCACATTTTATATGGTTGTTTTATGTAGAAAACTTAAAATTATCCACAGAGAAATTATTAGAATTAGTAAGAGAGTTTAGCAAGATAAATGAAAATCAATATACATTTTTCCGGAAATTTGCATGTTTTCTTCTAAATTTTCGATTTTATTAGCGTAAAGTTAACTGAAAGCATTTATCTTTTTAATCTCTGTTGCATCTGAACTTATGACACTTTTATCAATTTAATATTGATTTGTGCCTTTTCTCTTTTTCTTGAGTAGTCTCACCAGAGTTTATCTATTTTGCTACTTTTCAAAGAATAGTATTTTGCCTTCCTTGACCCTATTATTTAATATTGATCTATTGTTTATATGATGGTTATTTAATTAGTTTTTACTGTTATCTTTATAGTGTTTTTCTATTTCCTTTGTCGTTTTTCTGTTATTATTAACTTTCAAATTTGGAAACGTAGCTACTTAATTTTCAGACTTTAAGTATTAAGGCTATAATTTCCCTCAGAATACCATTTTCCTGCATCCCACAATATATCTTTTTATAATGCGACATGGGAGATAACATAAAAACACAGATAAGATACATAAGATAATAAGAACTTACACCCCTTCATCACATCAAATACAAAAATCAACTCTAGGTGAATTAATGAGCTATATGTGAAATGCAAAACTATAAAAGTTTTGGAAGTTAATATAGGAGAATACTATTATAATCCCAGAAACATGAACATTTTCTCAAACAAGACATAAAAATGGAAAACCACAGAGGAAAACTTGACAAATTTAGCTACATTAAAACGACAATATCCATTTGTCAAAAGACACCATAATGAGAATGAAATGACCAGCCATAGACTGGGAGGAGATATTTGCTAAATATGTAATAGTCAAGGGATTAGTATCTTGAATATGTAAAAAAATTTTACAAATCAATAAGAAAAAGGTAATAAAAACCAATTTATAAAAAAGGGAGTCAGAAGACTTAAGCATTTTATGGAAAAGAAAACATAAATGGCCAATAAACATATATTACCAATGAGAAAAAGACAAATTAATTCTACTGAGAAGTACCAATACATACCCACAAAATTGGCAAATATTAAAGTCTGAACTATTACACATTGGCAGGGATGTGGAGCAAGGATGGGAGGGTAAATTAGTACAATCACTTTGGAAACCAATTGTGCTTTATGAAGATGCCCATACTCTGTGACCTAGCAATCCCACTCCCAGGTATAAACTCTAGAGTAACTATCCTGTTCCAGGAGGCATTTATGAAAATGCTTAAAGCAGCACTACGCCTAATAGTAAAAAACTAGAGACAAGCCGATGTCCACTGACAGTAGAATGGATAAAATGTGAGTGATGGAATGCTACACAGGAATGAGCAGGAATAAATTATAGCTACACTCAATGACATCATTTCAGGAAGGTAATTTTGAGTGGAGAAAATAAATTGAAGAACAGCATTAGTCCACTGATATAAAGTTTAAAAATATGTCTAACAATATATTTTCCTTGTGAAACTACAAAGAAATGATAAATATTAAGTTTAGGATAATGGTAACCTCTGAAGGGAGAGGAATAGGTGGGGTCGTAGCGTCGGTGCACGGGGGAGTCCAAAAGTACAATGTTGCTCTCTTTGTCCTTTTCCTCTTTGTTCTCTCCCTATATTCAATGGTGAGTACATAAGTGTTGTAACGTTATTCTGTTTTGGTTTTTCCCCATTATTCTTTATGCCTTACATATATTTTTAAGATATTGTTTTGTATCGTCTTAGTATTTATTAAAAACAATTTAAAAGATAGAAAACCAAAGAATGACACTCTCCCAGGATCGAGAAAAGACATCAGTCCTCAGATTGTAGTACACCTCAGGCCTCGCAGGTTAAATAAAAACAAATTCAAAGCTAGCCAAGTGAGAATGAAACCGCAGAGCACAAAAGACAGACAGAAAAGAAACAGGGAGAAAAGACAGATTGTCCTTAAAGGAAAAAGTACATTTTCCTGCAACAAGGACAAACTCCAGAAGTGAAACAGCAACTCTAAGTGCTGAAAGGGGGAAAACAATCCTGAATAGAATTCTCCCCCCAGCCAGGTTTCATTCAAGGGTGAGGGCTAGATAATGGCCCTATCCGAGTGTACCATTAGCAGAGCTTCCCTGCAAGAACCACGAAAGGATGTGCGTGGTTAAGGAGAAACACTACCCGGAAAAAGATGCGAGAAACAAGGAGCAAGGCTAAGCAAAGAAATCCGCAAACATTTTTATAAAACTGAAAAAACAAGGGTGGATCCACGTTTTGTGAGACCTAAATCTTTCATAATTTGGGGAACCCCTTTTGAAGAATAACAAAGTGTTAATAGAAAATTAGGTACAAAAGTTTACCTTTCTTTAGGATGAAAATAGAAATCACAACAAATAAAAATTTAAATTGTAGCTAAATGCTACAGAACCTCACAAAATTCAGGAATGTGATACAATCTTTAATCATTTTTACTATAATGGATTCATCTCCTCTATAATACATTGTATTCCCTACATTTTTTTGGCTGCGTATTCTTCGCTCACCTCTTAGTGTGATAACGACTTTTAAATATCATCCTGTATAAAGAGTAGAGAGATAAATCAGTCTTCTAACACAGTTGGTCAAAATTTGATCATTCATAGTTAGAAAAGTTGATTTTGGTTTCACATGTGTTATTGGTAGTGGGGAGAGTCTTCAGCTAACCCCAGCCTGTTGATTTCACAGCAAGCTGATCAAGGTCAGCTGGTTTTCACCATACCCAGTACCGCTCCCACCCCTGCCTTGCCAGGGCACTTCTCAGCAGAGGGGTGTGCCAAGGTGACCATGAAGCCAAGTCACGTGGCCCTTGCTGAGCTGGGAGTGGGACAGTGTCTCAGTCAGATTCTTCTCCTTGGGGACGATGCTGATGTTTGATGGGTGCCATGGAGTGCAGGTTGTCACTGGGAACTGGTGCCCAAGCATGCCCAACCCCCAGCTCCTGCACCTCCAAGACTACCACCAGGGTGGGAAGAACGACCTCCATGCTAGGAGGACTCCAATCTTCCAACTCTTGTGGAGTTACTGCTTCCTCCTGGTGTCAGAACCATGGGAGGGTCCATCAGGTTAAGGGTCCTGAAGCTGAGACATTAGCTTCACGGTCAATCAGCCTTAAGCAGGGACGATAGAAAACAACATTAACAAGAACAGCAATGATAGTAATAATTGTTGGAGGAACAATCACTTCCCACTCAGATGTCCACAGAAAAGGAGAGAAGTTCTACTCCAATCTCCACAAGTGATATTATCAGAACCCTCAACTCCTCTCTGCTCCCTTAACCATTCCTCCTAAAGGCAGGAGGATGGCCTGCCTGTGTCCACGGTGAGCAACCAGCCTTATTAAGGAGACTTGCTGTTGTCTCACTCTGCCACTGGGGGCTAAATCCATCTAATTCAGGAATAAAGTATGAGCAAGGCCATCTGGCCACAGATCTAAAATCCCTTTCTCCCATCAGCTTTATCTAAAATAAAGCTAGTATTATAAGTGGGTTTTCAATCTCTTATTTCTGTCTCTCCCCACTCTCCTTCTTTCTCTGTATTGGTTCCGAATTCCAGAGACGAAGAGAAGTACTCTGTATGGGATACTCTACGACCTTAAAAATAAAGGCTAATTTAGGGAGATTTTAAAAAAACAGGTGAAACTAATAAACTAGACAATGATAATGTGAGAAGAGAGAACAGAGCTATTGACTGACTTTAGTCTTTCTTAAGTCAAGTGTGACATATTCAAAATTGAAGGGTAACTTCTAAAAGAAATGGAATATATATCTTCCAAAACACTGAAGGAGGAAAAAGGGAAGAAACTCAGTCAACCCAATACAAAGCAGAAAAAACCCCAAAAAGTAAGAAAAAATATGGTAAATATAAAATATAAAATAAGATGGTACAGGAGCCGGCCCTGTGGCCAAGTGGTTGAGTTCGCACGCTCCACTTCTGCGGCCCAGGGTTTCACCGGTTCGGATCCAGGGCGTGGACATGGCACTGCTCATCGAGCTATGCTGAGGTGGCATCCCACGTGCCACAACTGGAAGGACCCACAACTAAAAGTATACAACTATGTACTGGGGAGCTTTGGGGAGAAGAAGAAAAAAAGAAGATTGGCAACAGATGTTAGCTCAGGGTCAATCTTTAAAAAACAAACAAACAAAAAAACAAAAATAAAATGGCAGAAATAAATCAAACTATAGTAAGTCTAATAAATGTAAACATTAAACACACCTGTTAAAAAACAGAGATTATACAAATTCCATCTGTATGCCCTTTGTAAGCATAAAAGACAATGACCCCCAAAATGTGAAGTAAAACTATGGAAAAAATATTCCAGGTAAATACTAAACAAATAAAGGTATAAAAGCAATATTAATTAGCTGAAATAGAATTTAAGGCAATATTAGGTATAAAAAGAGCCATTATTTAATGATAAAAAGAACAATTACCAGGAAAATATAATAAGCCTGAACTTGCACGCACCCAAAAACATAGCCTCAAAACATATAAAAACAAATAATGATATATCTACTAAAAGAACTGTTAAATCCTGCAATCAGGATGCATATATATACATATAGATGTTTTGGTGAGGAAGATTGGCCCTGAGCTAACATCTGTTGCCAGTCTTCCTCCCTTTTATGTGGGATGCTGCCACAGTGTGGCCTGACAAGTGGTGCCATGTCTGCACCCAGGATCCGAACCTGAAAACCCCAGGCTGCGGAGGTGGAGTGTATGAACTTAACCACTACACCACCGGGCTGGCCCCCATGATGGATGTTTTAAACACACATCTCTCAGGAACTGATATAGAAAGCCTACAAATAATTAGGAAGTATACACTGTCTTGAACAACACAATTAATAAGCTTGTTCTAATGGGCATATACAGAATCCTGACCCCAATAATTAGAGAAAACAGATAATTACCAGAGTAACCACAATCCAGTCACAACAAATACCAGAGTATTCATTTCATACAGAGCACATGTCATATCACAAGGCAATATAGTCAGAAACTTCAAAAACAAACAAAGTAACTCAGCAATTCTATCATTCTAGAAACTAAAAAAACACTTCAAGATAGATAGGTAAGACAGATAGATGGATAGGTAGGCAGATGATAAATAAAATATATGAAAGGGCAACTAGATAGATAAAGGTAAGATAGATAGATGGATAGGTAGGCAGATGATAAATAAAATATATGAAAGGGCAACTAGATAGATAAATAAGAGATGATAGGATCATACTAAGAAAACAATTTCATGAACTGCTTTTGTCACTTAATAACAGATTGTGTATCTCCATGTTAATAACTAAAGATCCATATCACCATTTTAACAATTATACAGTATTCATCTGAATGTACCATAATATATTTGTTGTTGAACCATTTATGAGTCAACATTTGGTTATGTGGCAGAGACTGCGGGCTGTCCCCTAATATCTCTGCCTCCCTTCTTCCTTAGTAACAAGACTCCTAGCTTTTAGCGGGCAGGTGCTGTTTGGAATAAAGGCTTATTTCCCAATGTCCTTTGCAATTAGGTGCGGCCATGTGACCAAACCAAAGCATCTGTTCAACTTCCGGGAAGCATCCTTAAAGAGAAGAACTGTGCCTTTCTTCCTTCATATCTTCCTAGTGTATCTTCATACACTACTTCCTGTGTGTATGGATGAGATGCTTGTACATGTTAATCATTTTGTGAGGATGAGAAAGCCATAAAATCACCCTTTGCCTCCAGTGTACGCTTATTCCACTAAAGATAATTAAGACTGCATTGAGTTGACATGAAGTCATATAAAACTGAAATAGAACTCCTTGTAACTTTATTATTATAAATACACTGCTCTGTACTTATATTCTGCAAAGCTGGCTGGAATGGCAAACGACAATAAGAGCAGAATGGGGTGGATCTGGAATGGTAAAGGAGAGGGTGAAAGGCATTGGAGATGGCAGAAGTAGAATGTGGACTGGAGAAAACAAATTATGAGGCAGGTTCACATGTGTCCTAGGCTAGCAAACATCATACGAATGTTACGATAATTTTTTAAAAGGGAAATTAGGGAGAAGGGGACCAATTGTTAGAAAACCTTTCAACATGCAACAGCAATATGGACTTTATGTGAGCAAAAATTTGGACCTATTAGTTTCTGAAAATGGATCTGAAAAATCAAAATGGTGCTTAAGGAAGATAATTCTTGCTGCAACGGGCACACGAGTTTGGAGCAAGAAGGTAATTAATAGTCTGCTTTGGGAATTGGTGCAATAATTTATTTTGAAATTGAACTTATTTTCTCAATAATTTGTATAGGATATTACTCATTAGGTGCCTAGCATTGTGGTAGCATTAAAATGACTTTGTTTGAATCCCCAAATCTGTTTTTACAAGGCCTTCACGACAGATGTCTAATGACACCACTTACAAAGAGGGAGACATTCCCCAGGTATTTCTGTACTTTGTTCAACAGAAATTTAACTGCCCAAGTGGATGTGTGATTGATGTTATTCAATGATTAATGCAGCAAACTCTCTACTTTACCCTCTGCATCAGAAATCTCCATTTACCCCCTTGGGATATGTAAGTGCCTCATTTCTTAAGAAGCTACAGCGAGATTAGGGAGAAATGAAGCCTTCACAGAGCAATTAGGAAGACGGTAGATTAATCCACCCTGTTCCTTGCTGAAAAGCAGCTTCAACAAAGGAAGTGCCCACTAAAATAAACTTTCACCTACAAAGGAGTTTGCAAGAAAATTTGATCCAATAGGAGAATAAGAGGAATAAATAAAACAGCTATTAGGACGACCTATTTCTTACCTTCTGGTTGTTTTTCTCAGGGCATTGAGTCCAAAGCAGAAACTCTCGCTGAAATAAGCATTTCCCAGTGTATGCTGCTTTCAGTCCGCAAAAGTCACTCTCTTGTGGCATGAATATTTTACTTGTTTTCTCAACATACAACTGCCATCTATGTGACGTGAGGCAAACTACTTTTGGTTCTTGTTGCTGCCATTTCAGATTGGGAGAGCTGTTTGGAATTGGACCTATCCTACAAAAGAGAGCTGCAAAATAGGTGCTTCATTTTGTGCGTTGAATTCCTCTTCACTTCCCCTTGCTTGTAATTCACAGCTGGTAAATGAGACAGTATGAGAAGAGAGGAAGAAGTGTGTAAGTATAGGTTTTTAATAAAAGCACATTTATCTTTTGTTTTGAAAGCCCGTTTTCCCCTCAGACCTGGTATGCGCATGTCCCTAAGCATCTTTTTTGTCTGTCCTCAGAGTCACCTTTATCTCTTTAGTCAACTATTAAAAATGAAACTCTCCACCAGGGCTGCCATGAGGGAGAAAGAGAAATAGGGACTGATAATATTCCTAATCCTGTTCCTGTTCCTGGAAAAAGTCCATATGTTGAAGCTCCCAGGAGAGTTAGAGGCATTGAAACAACATATTTAAAATTGGTAAAAATGACTTCCATCATTAGCTATGCATTTTTATAAAAATAAAGAAATAAACAAAGAAATAAACAAACAGAACAACAACAAAACCAAAAAGAAAGAAAGAAAATGACAAAAATGTTATGAGACAGGATAATGTACAAAGGAAAAATATTTCTCACTCCTCCAATTCCCAGTGTTTTTTCCAGAACATATACATAAAATATTTATTTATTTTAGACAAACAGAATTATATTATAGATGTTCTCCAATTTGCTTTTTTTTGAGGAAGATTAGCCCTGAGCTAACGGCTGCCAATCCTCCTCTTTTTGCTGGAGAAGGCTGGCCCTGAGCTAACATCCATGCCCATCTTCCTCTGCTTTATATGTGGGACACCTACCACAGCATGGCTTGCCAAGCAGTGTCATGTCTGCACCTGGGATCCGAACCGGCGAACCGCGGGCCATGGAAGTGGAACCCGCACACTTAACCACTGCGCCACCGGCCGGCCCCTCCAATTTGCTTTTTTTTTTTTTTTGCAGAAAACAATTTATCTTGGACTTCTTTCTAGCAGCATGTATAGCTCTATTTCCTTCCTTTAAACATCTGCCTGCAAGCACAGATGTGCCATAACATATAAGAGAACCACATCCTTATTCATGGACACTTAGCTGGTTTTTGGCTATTTATAAATAATGTGGCAAGAATTATTCCTGTTCAGGTGTGTAAAAATCTATAGGATAAATTTCTAAATGCAACTGGAAGATCAAATGATGTGTTATTTAAATTTAAAAGTAAAATTTCCATGTTAAAGTCTAATACATCCTGCCAAATTGCTCTTTAAAAGGTTGTTATCAATTTACACTCCTACTGGTGGCACCTGAGGCTGCGGATTTCCAGGCCCTCACAAATATTTTCATCCCTAACAAAGTGAGAGAGGAGAACTCACTTCTCAGTCTTAGAAGTTTTCATTTCTTTAATTATAACTGAGCTTCAACTTTGCGTCTGTTTAGCAATCAGTTTTTCCCCCTGCAAACTGTTTATCTATTGTTTTTAAACTGACTTGTTTCCTTTTTACTCATAAGAACCTTTGGATATTAAGGAAATTAACACCTTGTCATACTATTAAAAATGTTTTTCCAAGAATGTGTAATAAACGTTCTACTTTAAAAGGATATTCCTAGTTTTACCACTAGACCCTTTATCCAGGGTGAGTTTGATTTAAAATTATTTCTATTTAAATCTCTCACTAGAGAAACTAGATTTAATCAATTTTCCAAAGAAAGTTCATTCTTCTATTTGATTTCATCTTAAGATA
The DNA here is from genome assembly GCF_041296265.1 of Equus caballus. Lineage (NCBI taxonomy): Eukaryota > Metazoa > Chordata > Mammalia > Perissodactyla > Equidae > Equus > Equus caballus. Next base: position 11,228,807 of record NC_091714.1, read on the forward strand.
GTTGGTTGATGTAACTTTAATACACAGTCATTTCCTCAAAGATAGATTTATGTTTCGGAAAGGAGGAAAAATTAGGAAACAACAATGAAAAGTCAAAGAATAATGACCATCTTCATGTCTCATGAAATCTTTAAAATAAAATAAATTAAAAATACAAGGCATAGAACAGTCATGAAGATTTCAAGCCTTGCTTGGAACTTTGTCCTTAATTACTTTGCCAAATTTTTTCTTCATCATTTCTTTTTTTTTTTTTTTTGAGGAAGATTAGCCCTAAGCTAACATCTGTTGCCAATCCTCCTCTTTTTGCTGAGGAAGACTGGCCCTGAGCTAACATCCATGCCCATCTTCCTCTACTTTATATGTGGGATGCCTACCACAGCATGGCTTGCCAAGCAGTGCCACATCCACACCCAGGATCCGGACCAGCAAACCCCGGGCCAACGAAGCAGAACGTGTGAACTTAACCGCTGTGCCACCAGGCCGGCCCCATTCTTCATCACTTCTAATGCGATTCTCTCTTTGGAAGATGTATTCCAAACTCCCTCTCTTTATCCATACTCTCTTTTCCAAATTACCTCACATGTGCTCTGAACTATTTTATTTTTTGAGGGGAATAAGGCTTGCCTTAAAAGTTAGTCACTGTTAGATTCTATACACAATTTTAAAGAAAGGTCATTGTCAAAGACTCAAGACACTGGACACAGTTTATCAGTAGCTATGCTTTAGGCTTACTTGACTTAACTACTGCTCTTTATCTCTGGAAAACTGGGGACAACGATGCTGGGTGAAGCAGTCTAAATACTAAAGGCTGGTTTGTGAAACAGGAAACTCTTTAATTTTTCTAAATCTCTGAGAATCATCTACTTCTATGATCTAACCCCTAAAATTCTATGAACTTACGATTCTAGGGTTTTATGTGGACGTAACTATGTTCCCAACCATTGTGTCAGCTTCCAAATTGTTTTAGATGCTCAATGGTTTATTTTTTCAAATTAATTGACTCACTTTAAGAAATAAATTATTCCTCAGACTAAAAAAGTCTATAAAATTGCAGGCATAATAATGAAGTGCCTAAATTAAAATCTGACATAATTAAAGAGTGGTAGAGAAAATAAGTTGGTAGGTTAACATTTTTATTTTATTTTATTTTAATTTTTTAAAGATTTTATTTTTTCTTTTTCTCCCCAAAGCCCCCCAGTACATAGTTGTGTATTTTTCAGTTGTGGGTCCTTCTAGTTGTGGCATGTGGGATGCCACCTCAGCGTGGCTTGATGAGCGGTGCCATGTCTGCGCCCAGGATTCGAACTGGCGAAACCCTGGGCCGCCAAAGCAGAGCGTGCGAACTTAACCACTCGGCCATGGGGCTGGCTCCGAGTTTATTTTTAAATCCGAATGAAGTAAGGGTATTTAAAACATTATTTTATTTAATATTTTAAAGTGTATTTATTATAAAGTATTATGCTATTTTATTAATATTTATTTTTCCTTTTTTTGTTTTGTTTGAGCAAGGGAGATCAATGTACTTTGTTTTTGATGAAGTAAAGGAAAAATGAGAAGACATCTTAGAAGATAGACAGACTTTTGGCCCACAGATTATCCTTCCATTCATTAAGTCAATATTTACTGAGCACCTATTGAGATTAATGTGGATACGAACTGAATGAAAAACATTTAAAATCTGAGTCAAGGGCTATCTGGCCTTACGTATCCACTGATCTCTGAAACTGCTCAGAAGGGCCAAGTCCAAGGGGTTTTAATCCAGAAGTTTCTGTCTACCCCAAAATAAATTCAAATTTTAGTTAAAGTATGTTAATAATAATTGTGGCAATATAACCAATCTGTTGTTAGATGACTGCATTTCTTTAAAAATTACTCCCTACTACATTTTAACTTATTCACAAGTTAAACCATCCAAAGATGGTTTTTTGGGAAAAAAAGTCAATACTGCTACTTTCATAAAGAATCTACTTTTATATATAACAGAATTCTTGTTGGTTGTAACCCTCATTGCTCTCTGAAGATCAATTCTTGTAACTGGAGGGCCGTCAGTTTACTGGGTTCTGGGATAAACTAGAGAACTTGAGTTTGATGACTGAATTATTATGCTTAATAGGCAGCGGTGGGGGACAGGTGGCAAGCAAGTTTACCTTGGAGAAAATCCTGGGCGAAGGAGTATGGAGCGAGTCTCCAGTTGAGGTCGTGCTGGAGAGTGTATCCACATAGGTGACTCCTGATGGCTGGACACCAGGGGTGGGGGCTGGGGGATGGAGTGAAGGATGTTCAATGGGGTGCAAGTTTGCACCGTGTGGGATGCAACACCTCATGATGCTCCCACAATCCTTTAGTAAATCTTTGAGGATATTGGACTGATTAGATTTCTTGTGGAAGCCAGTGAATAGAAGGAGTTTATGCCAAGATTGGCTCTAGGCAGAAACATCAACACAACAAAGAGGAAAAGGACAGCAGAGAGTAACTGTCTACCCCAACGTATATGTCATTAACATATACCAAAAAAACCCCCAAAAACAAAAAACCGGGAGAGCTTTTGTCAAATGCTTTGCCATTTGATTGTGCCTGGGGTTGCTACTGGTCTAGGCAACGTTTCTCAAGACATAGCAGCCTGCTCATCTGGAATAGCAATCAGAATTGACTACAAACACGCTTAGAGATGAAATCCTCACAAAACATACTTCTATGGGTGATTTATCAAAGAAATTATATGAACATAATCCTCAATAGAATTTTTGGGCTTCAGGGAAACTAAAGTCAAAATCATCATTTTTTAAAAGTCAATCAAGAAAATTTTTTTGCAAAAAATATTATAAATTCTTAGAAGTCTACTTTTCATAGTGAGATTTTAAAGGAAAACTAAGTTTTTCTATCTACACTGTCTCTGCTCCATTATCAAACATTTTCAGGCTATTCAGACTGCTCTTTTCTTAAGTCAATTAAACAATAAATTTATTATAACATGTATCTAATATTTAATATTAGTGGGAGAACACTGTCTACAAGCTCTTCAATCCTCAATGTCAGTAATTTCCCACTGTAAGGCTGTACTCCCTGTTCAAACTTGAATAACATCTCGATATGGTGTGAAAGAGAGTAAAATCACTCGGCAAGAAATATCTGACTCTGGTAGTATTTGTTCATTGACGTATCGGTCATTTGCATGCTAGTTAAGGATGTCACAAATGCATCTCTGATTTATATCACCAAGAGGGAGAAAGATGATGATAGGATGTATGTGAAAGCATTTTGTAAAGAGGCAACGAAATGTAATCCTCTAGTATCAAGATCAGACGGAAACTACAAAATACTCTCAGGAACAGCCTTGAGGCAAAGGAAAAATATTTGCTTATGAAACCAGAATTATGAATAATCAGGTACAACTATACATAACAAATAACTTAAAAATTCACTTTCTTATATATATTGAGGTGATGAAACAGTTAAAAAGATTCAATTCATGTTTTAATATAGTTTGCATTTTTCAGCTCTCTATATTGATACTAAGATCATTTTCATTTTCCCAGCAGCTATTATTTTGCTTTTATTTTCTAATTTTACTACATCATGATCAGAGAATATGTTCTATATGTAGCCAATTTTTTGTTATCTATTTTTCTTTCTGTCTAGATTTCTTTTGTAGGAAACATTGGAATTGCTGCATTTTTCTCAAACTAGGTATATACTTGCTTTTGTTTTTCCTGTGTGGGAATCAACGTTCTTCAGTTTTTAGATTCTTGTATTCTATTATAGAAAAATTCTCATTGATTTTCTTTCTGAGTATTGCTTCTCTCCCATTTTCTACTCTCACTCTGTGTCTCCCTGACACATATTAAATGTATATTGGACCTTATTCTATCTTCCACATCTTTGAACCACTCATCTCTCCCAGCTCTGTCTGTCTGTACTTTGTTCTAGGTGATTTCCTCATAAATATCTTCCAGTTCATTAATTTTCTCTTTGGGTGTGTCTAACATGCTATTTCACCTATCCAGTGAGATTTTAATGACTATAATTTCCATTTCTAGACATTCTATTTGTTTCTTTTCAAATTTGCCTATCCTTTATTTCCTTGATGGCTTATGGTTTCATGGTTTTCAATTCTTTTTTTAAATCTCTTCACTCGTTTTATTTATTTTACAGTCTCTTTGATTCCATTTCATTATCTGTACTTGTTTTGGTGCTAATTCTCTTGGTTTTTGCCTCCTATGACTCTTTTTTATGGTAGCATTCCTTGTGTATTTTATAACATTTTGCTGTTTTGAATTCATCTTCAGTGGGTTCAGTTGCTTTTCAAAGAGACGTTTCTGTTGTGGACTGAATTGTGTCATTCCCCCTACTCTACCCCAAATTCATATATTGAAGCTCTATACACCCCAATGTGGGTGTATTTGGACATAGGCCCTTTAAAAAGCTAATGAATGTTAAACAAGGTCATAAGGGTGGGGCTCTAATCCAATAGGACTAGTGTCCTTATGATAAATGAAGGAGACACCAAGGATGCCTGCACACAGAATAAAGGCCATGTGAGGACACAGCAAGAAGGCAGCCATCTACAAGCCAAGGACAGAGGCCTCAGGAAGAACAAAACCTGCCGACATGTTGAACTTGGACTTCCAGCCTCCAGGACTGGGAGAAAATAAACTCCATTGCTTAAACCACCCAATCTGGGGCATTTTGTTATGGCAGCCCTTGCACAGTAACACAGCTTCTGACCCCTAGGTTGTGAAAGTGACCTCCCAGAATGCTTTTTCATCTGCTTCTATCAAATTCCTAGAGGTTTCAAGGCTCTGGAGGTATTTTTAAGTTAATTTATTGGCTTAGAGAGTCCATTCCAAGAAAAAGGACTTCAGGTTAGCAATCTAAGCAAATACTATACTTTCAGACCTCTCAGTATGTGGCCCCAGCTGGTGTCAGTTTCTCTCAGATGATGTCCCTTCTCTGGCCTGTGGTCAGTCTGGGGCTCAATAACAGCCAACTTCCTTTTTCCTTCCACAGGACAATGGTGGGAGTTTTGCTGGATCTCCTTCTCAGGCTCTAGGCTTGCTGCAGGCGACTGGCTTCAGCTTCCCTGCCCAGCGAGTCTAAGGCCTCACCATCTGTCCCCGGCTCTGCCTCCTCCCCTGCCTGCCCTCATCCCCAAGGGCCTTTATCCAGGACCAAAACCCCCACAGGTCCCTGCAGCATCACCTTGTACTTATTGCTTTGGTTGCATTTGTTGTTTCATCTTCTCTATCACCTCCATAAGCTTGTTGTAGGAAGGGCGTCTTCCATATCATACATGTCCACCATGTTCAACTTCTAATTTATGTGTACTAGAAGGTGTAGATCTTTTTTCGAACATGCTAGAAGACTTGTCTTCATAGAGTAGGATTATGTGAGTTAGTAGTCAGTAAATTCATCACAATTAATTTTTTAAAAGGTTTTATCGTGAGTAGGAGAATAAATTAATTTTAGAATAAATAGCCTTCAATAACGTGATGAAACTATCATCAGGGACCTTATTTCCAGACTTGATATCAGTGTGATATACATATAGATTTGTGGGTTTAGAGCCAACAAATATAAAAAATATATAGAATTGTAAGTTGAAAAGCAAGAAAAAAGTCTTCACCTTTGTGCTTGCACTATAATTACAAAGTCACTGATATCTTCATTGGCCTTTAATGCACCTCTATGCATCCCCCCAAATTCATATGTTGAAGCTCTATTCCAATTTGATGGTATTTGGAGATGGGGCCTTTGGGAGGTAATTAGGATTAGACGAGGTCATGAGGTGGGGCCCTCATGATGGGATTAGCAGCTTTATAAGAAGAGGAAGGAGAGAGCATTTTCGCTCAGCCATTTGTGGACCCAAAGAGAAGGTGGCCACCCGCAAACTAGGGAGAAGGCTCTCACCAGGAACCAAATCAACCAGCAGCGTGATCCTGGACTTCCCAGCCTCCAGAACTGAGAATTAAATGTTCATTGTGTAAGCCACCCAGTCTAAGGTACTTTGTGATAGCAGCCTGAGCTCACTAAGACGTGCGTATACCATCCATTTAGCTATAATTCACTTTCCTACCATCTGCTTTTCAGGTTTATCCTGTCCATATATACTCACTTGATAAGTGATAGTTTGTGATCACCCAAAATTCAGAATATTTAACATGCAGTCAAGTTTCTGAAACCCTTTTGCTCCATTTAAAACTCTCCTGACTCAAATGCACTCAATTATTCAAAGTAATTCGATGTTCTCCCTCTTATTCAGCTATCTGAGGTTTGATGAAGATTAATGCATTCAAGAGCCCACAACACCAGACTTCATGCTGGGGGGTGTCCGAGGATTGTACCAGTATGTAACCACCAATAGACGGCATGTCCTGGGCACAGACTGAATGGGTGAAACGTACACGTGGTCAGATTCTCGCAGGGTTCAGAGCTCTCTTTTAATAACTTGGTTTGTGGGAAGATGAAGGATGAGAAGCATAATGCTCTCTCTTATTAAGGAATCATGAATTCAAGGAGCAAAGTCTATTGAAAGGAAAGAATGTTTCCATGTTTCCCATAGCCATCTAATAACTATGACCACAATGAAGGGGGGGATTGAAGGAGGTTGTGAATGAAGCTCCAATAGGAACCAGGAGACTTTCTGCCTCTCCAGACTGTTCCATTACAGCTTCAACCTTACCAGTAATTCAAGTTGTCCTTAAAAAGAGTCCTTGAAGCTTTAAATCGGCTCATTCTCTCCCTTTCCATTTGCAAAGCAAGTAGTTTGGGTTTTGTTATCCCAATGCCATTCAATTTCCTGAAATGATGACAAAGCAAGTTATACTGTATTTGCGTAGATTTCTTTTTAAAAGAGTTGTCTGGAGCCTGCCTTCTCCGAGAGTGGTCTCGAATCAGCAGCATGGGCATCTCCTGGGGGCTTCGGCAATGCAGCGTCTCTGGTCCCACCCCAGAGCTCCTGAACCAAAATCTGCAATTTATTGAGCTCCCTGGGGAATGTATATACATATATGAGTTTGAGAAGCGCTGTTTTAGAGTATTGCTCCCTCCCCCTAATACAGAGTTAACTTTTTTGACTCATTAATAATACCTAAGGAATAAGAGACAAAGGTTTTCCTATAAGCCTACCTAACAAGGCATTTTGATATTCTATTACCAATTAGGAATCACAGTAGGATCCCTTTTTCCACATATAAGAAAACCTAAGATTTAAGTCTATAAATAAATCAGAAAAATTGTTTCCATTCTGATTGAGTATAAATGCGGTCTTGCTCGTAACTGCTAAACTGGAAGCAAAGAAGTTTTTTTTTCAGGTTAATGGGTTTCCCCTCATCAAGCTGTCCTTCTTTCATGTAATCTAGATTTGCCTCTGCTTATTTATTTTTTATAACTGTTCTTCTTTTTAATAGGATTATTCATCCTTCCAATATTAACAGCAATTAGACTCAGCTCATGGTGCGTCACGCCAACTCAATCTGTGACTGTCAAGTAGGACGATCTTAGTCTTGTCTCAGTAACAAACTTTGACAACCAAAACAAAGCAGCAGGCAAAATACACGAAGAGAATTAACAATAAGGGATCACAGATGACAAGAACTTCTGCCCGTTCCATCTACCTGGAAATCACGGGGTTCCCTCTGCGAGGATAGAGGACACTATGACGTAGTCTTAAATCGTACTTTTCAGGAAAGTTTTTAAAGAACACTCCTTAAAAGCCTTGGGAACATTAACATTCTCTTTTCAAACCTAATCTACTTAATTTTATTGGAAAAACATTTACAAAGCTCATCAGCAGACTCTGTCGTATTGAGTAATATTTAGCATGCTGTAATCATGGGAAGGAGAGATGTAGATTAAATGCTGCTTTTTATTACTATTCAATCATCATAAGTTGTTCCACTTTTTATCTTTTCAGTCAACAGATTTCAAACGTGGGAAAATATCTTCATTTGCAGACATACCTGTATTTATCTCCTATTATATTTTCCATTAGTGTCTACATGAGATTTATTCCCGGTGATTCTCGACAAAGTAAATGTGAGTCTCGTAACACCAGATGCTAATAATAAAGACAAATGTGCCCTATCTCTTAGAGATGCTATGAGAATAAATTAGATAATATTTACAGGGGGATTTGACCTCACTAGAGACAGTATATAAATGAAATGTGAAAAAAATAAAAAACCTTTCAAGAACAAAAAATTCCATTCAATTGTAGCCAGATTGACTTGACAGTACCAAATTATGTTCTGAGTAAAGAAAACAGGCCTGCTAATAGTGGTTCCGCTGGCTGTGGATACGTGCCAAATGCTGACAATGAATTCCAGGTCTGGGCTGAAACCTCAGGCATCAGTTTGGATATGCACAAAATGAGCTCTTTGTCTTTTTCTGTGTGTCTACATTTATTACACTTGGAAACCCGGTAAAGCCTTGCATACGTTGGGGTAAATTATCAAAGTCATTTTAAAGCTCTTTCTACATTTAATAACACACAAGAATTATTAATAAAGCAGTGATGTAAACAGAAAGTTTAAGGACACTTTTAACATATACACATCTTGACAAACTGCTTTTACATTTGTATTATCTAGAGCCCAAAAGGAGCTTTGAGCAGGACCACAGGCAAAGAGGGAATCACACCCATTTCAGACTAAAAGCCGAAGTTGTCTTCAGAGGTGTGGGGCAGCCATCTACATTCTGGTAATATTTATGGGACACAGGAAGGCCCCACTCCTGCCACACGGCCCAGATTCTACCATTTTAAAATCTTCTGAGTTAAGGGAAGTGGCTGCAGATTCATGGAAAAAGGCAAGATTAAAAATTGTAGGATGACAAAGACATTCAATAATGTATTGAATACATTTCTTACTTATTGCACGCCTACTAAGTGCCAGGCACTATTCTAACTGCTTTACCAGAACTACCTCATTTAATTCCCACTTCAACTCTATGAAACAGGTACTATTATTATTCCAGTGTTACAGATGTGGAAAAAGGCACAGAGAGGTTAAGAAGCCTGCCCAAGATCACACAGCCTACAAATGGCATACCTGGACTTCCATGCTGGAAGTCTGACTCTAGAGTCCATGCTGTGAACCAACATGCTTTCCTACCACTGTAGGAGTTAGCAGCATACAATATATCACTGTTAAAAAATAAAACAGGAGGGCTGGCTCCATGGCCAAGTGGTTCAAGTTCTATGCTTTCCGCTTTGGCGGCCCAGGGCTCGCAGGTTCAGATCCTGGGTGCAGACCTACTCCATTCATGAGTCATGCTGTGGAGGCATCCCACATACAAAGTAGAGGAAGATTGGTACAGATGTTAGCTCAGAGCTAATCTTCCTCATAAAAACAAACAAATAAATACATAAATAAACAAAACAATCCTTTGCAATGTGTGATACAAAGAAAAATGTGAAAGCTGAACATGTTTAGATTGTGTTTAAACAACTGTTGCATTTTTTGCAGAAAAGCCAAGACTAATATTAGGGCAGAAGACTTTGTGTTTCCAGCAGAAGACTCAGGAGCAACAAGCATTCACGGTACGGTTATATTGTGTTGAAATTATTCACCAAGGAAGGAGCATTAGACAACATGCCAAAAGGATAGCTCTCTTGTGGACCCACCAGCAGAGATTCAGGTGGAAGTGAGAAATGCAACACGGAAACGACCTTAGAGATGGAAGCACCAGGCGAGCTTAGATACTACACCATGAGTCATTGACATCTACCCATTATTACTGTACTAACTTCTCTAGTAAGAGGCCACTATGGATCTCTGAATGGCAGAATAGTTTCTTGATACAGACAATGTAAAAAATGCCTCTCAAATTGTTCTCTAATGTCAGAAGTATGTGCTATACATGTTGTTTGTTTTGTTTTATCCCATAAAACATACAGAGTTTTAGAAAAAAAATAAACCGATATCCTGGTTTCCTTGCTCCCAAGAGAACACTATGATATGGTTAAGTACGAACCTTTCCATAGCAACAGACCTTGTATATCGGTCACGAGCCCTATGTAGCTCCCTTGAAGAAAGCTTTAAGGTTATAACAGACAAATTCAAAATAAAGCCCATGATGCCAGCACCGTGAAGCCCATTTCTCCCATGAGATCAAGAAAGGATACGTTGACAAGCAACTCACCATGGCTTCCCACTGCTCCTTGTTTTGCTTTCCTTTTACTTTAAATGGCACTTCAGCCTTCCTAGTTACAAAGGTTTCAAGAGAGAGGACTAGCAATACCTGAAAAAGACTAGCTAAAACTCCAAGGCCGTCACGGTTTGCAGAAGTTCCACATTGGGCTCAGTGAATAGCGTTGCGAGCTATTGGTTTCTCTTTCTTCAAGACCAAAGGCGTTTATTCCTGTCACCCTTCACTGCTTGATTTAGTGTTTTTCCACTCTATGAACATTATGTGAACACTGGCTACCTGGTTAGGTAAAATAAATATTTGACATGGGGGAAAAGGTAGCTTTGGGGTTGATATCTCAAAATGTTTTCATAAGTAGATATCAAAAAACAGACATGAGGCAATCAAAAGTAGCGGCTAAAGCAGGGGCAAACTGGGCTTATGCACATAGTTGCATATGCAAACTACAGTCAGATTCCCAAACATTTGCCTGTGCACAGTGGAGGCCTCTCTTTGCTCCGTCCAGTTAGGCAGAAAGCACTGGCTAGGGCTGGAGGGCAATCTACTCCCTACTGTGTGGGGAGAAGTGACCGTTCTGTGCAGCAGCCAACATGGTGTTTTGTTTTTAACATGCGGAACCCGGCTTGCAGGCGCGATTGACAATGCTTAGGAGAGAGGAACTTAATGATATGTTGTGAGTGTATGTACTATATTTCATCCCGACTCAGGTTTTAAACAGCATCTTCCTCCAAATATTCTACTCCAAAGGTTGCATGCTGAAAAGGGAAACAGATGGTCCAGTTTTATGTTTCTTTTCCTTTAGAATTTCTCATGCAGCTCAGGGACCTCAGTCTTCTGGGATCTCAAATTATATTTCAGCCGTTATCCGTGTATCAGTTCTGATACTAAGATAGTATGTAAGAATTATTCAAAAATCCACACGGCCGCAGCATTTGCTGGTTCTTCGAGTGCTATGTGCAGTTCATTTTAATTGAAAATATTCTAAAAGCAAGATTGATGTGTTTTCTATCCCCCTAAAATAGAAACAGGTTCTGGGCTCATAATTGAGCACTCATAAGCCCCCTCTCCTTATTAACATGCCCTCTCTAATTTGTGCCTCTGTTTGCACAATATAAATGGCCTTGAACAGCCCTTCATTCATACAATGGTCTCACTAACCCAAAGAAAATTAGGAGCGGGCAAAAGCCTATTTTTACTGACACAGAGACAAAAATGCTAATTACCTTAAAATATTCTCAAGTGTATATCTTTGGCATCCTGCCAGGCAAGGCTCAAAAGTTTTTTTCCCCCTGTTATTTACTAGTTACAGGGGAAGTTGTTTTTGTTTCACATTCAGGCTTATACGTAAGTTTATATTTATAATTCGAAATCTTTTATTTGGGGTCCAGAGTAACTGGGGATAGGCGAGGTGTTCGGTTTGCCTAAACTTATTCGCGGGTACACTTGAGAGAGCTGCCCATTTGTGATCATGTTTTTGCTGTTTTTGTTAAGGCACTCAAGGACATTTGCAGGGAAAAAAATGCCTAAAAATTTGAATTTATTTTATCTAAATATTAATTACCATAAAATATTAATGTTTCTTCAAAACCTTTTAATTTTTCTCTGATAATTAAATCTGATCATCCAAGTTTATACTCTCAAGCACTACTTCCTTTTGAAAATTATGTTAAAACTGAAACGCCTCATGTACAAAATAAGCAATAAACAAAATTCAATGCTTATTAAACTTATTAAACTTATTAAATTATGATATGAGATATGCTGACAATATTCACATAAAGACAAGATTTTTATCATTTGTGTAACAAATATTTATTGAGGACACATTTTCAGATTATTTTGGTAGGCCTGGTTTATAAAAAATAAGGTGAAAGTGCTATATTCTTGAGGGAGTTTAAAAAAAATCAAGTTTGGAGAAAGTGTCCATTGGCGGATGAATGGGCAAAAAAATGTGAGATATATGCACAGTGGAATATTATTCAGTCATAGAAAGGAAGGAAAGCTTGCCATTTGTGACAACAAGGATGGACATTGAGGGCGTTATGCTAAGCAAAATAAGTCAGAAGAGAAAGACAAATACTGTATGTTCTCACTTATATGTGGAATCTTAAAGAAAAAAAAAAGCTCAAAAATACAGAAAACAGATTGGTGCTAGTTGCCGCAGGCAGAGAATGGGGGTTGGGTGAAATGGGTGAAGGGGGTCAAAATGTACAAACTTGCAGTTATAAAATAAACAAATCATGGGGATCTAAAGTACAGCATGATGACTATAGTTAATAATACTGTATCGCATATTTGAAAGTTGCTAAGAGTAAATCTTAAAAGTTTGCATCATAAGAAAAAAAATTTGTAACTATGTATGGTGATGGATGTTAACTAGACTTATTGTGGTGATCGTTTCACCATATATACAAATACTGAATCATTATGTTGTACATCTGAATCTAATATAATGTTATATGTTAATTATACCTCAATACAAAATTTTTAAAAATCAAGTTTGGAGAAAGAAAATGTATTGACACTAAAAGTTAAATAACAGTATAGAAGTTTCCTAACAGTGGAAGGCAACAGAATATGAGAGTCGCAAGTCATTGTAAGGTGAGGTGGTAATTAATGATAAAAAGCAAGTGGTGTACAACTCAATAATAAGGCAATCAACCCAGTTTTTAAAAATGGGCAAAAGATTTGAATAGACCTTTCAACAAAGAAGAAATACTAATGGCCAATAAGCACACAAAAAGATGTTCAACATCATTAGTCATTAGGGAAATGCAAATCAAAACCACAATGAGATATCACGACAAACCTACAAGGATGGCTATAATCAAAAAGACAGAAAATACTAAGTGTTGGCAAGGATGTGGATAAACTGGGCCCTCAGATATTGCTGACGGAGATATAAAATAATCTAGCCACTTCTGATAACAAATTGGCAATTTCCTAAAAAGTTAAACATAAACTTACAAGGGCTGGCCCCATTGCCAAGTGGTTAAGTTCAAACACTCTGCTTTGGTGGCCCAGGGTCTTTACGGTTCAGATCCTGGGTGCAGACATGGCACTGCTCATCAGGCCATGCTGAGGCGGTGTCCCACATAGCACAACCAGAGGGACCTACAACTAGAATATACAACTATGTCCTGGGGCAGGGGGTGGGGGGCGGCGGGCAGAGTTTGGGGAAATGAAGAAGAAGGAAAAAAAGAAAGACTGGCAATAGATGTTGTCTCAGGTGCCAATCTTAAGAAAAAACAAGCAAACAAAAAAACACAAACTTACCATAACACCCAACAATTCACTCCTAAGAATCTATTCAAGAGAAACAAAAACATATGTAAAAACAAAGATACACACGTGAATGTTCGTAGCAGCATTATTCATAATAGCTCAAAACTTGAAAGAACCCAAATGTCTGTCAGCTGATGAATGGATAAACAAAATGTGGTATGCCCATACAATGGAATACTGTTAAGCAATAAGAAGGAACGAAGTACTGATACATGTTACAATATGGATGAATCTTAAAAACATATGCCAAACGAAAGAAGCCAGATGCAAAAGACTACATTTGTAAGACTCCTTTTTTTTTTTAAAAAAGATTTTCTTTTTTTCTTTTTTCTTCCCAAAGCCCCCTGGTACATAGTTGTATGTTCTTCGTTGTGGGTCATTCTAGTTGTGGCATGTGGGACACCGCCTCAGCGTGGTCTGATGAGCAGTGCCATGTCTGCGCCCAGGATTCGGACCAACGAAACACTGGGCAGCCTGCAGCGGAGCGTGAGAACTTAACCACTCGGCCACGGGGCCAGCCTGTATGACTCATTTAATATGAAATGTCCAGAAAAGGTAAATTTGTAGAGACAGTAAGCACATCACTGATTTCTTGGGGCAGGGGGTAAGAAAAGGAATTAACTGCAAATGGGCATGAGGGAACTTTCTGGGGTCATGGAAACGTTCCTCTAAAACTGGATTCTAGTGACGGCTGCACAGCTGTACACGTTTACTAAAAATCAGTAAGTTGGATACTTACAATGAGTAGATTTTATGGTATGTAAATTACACTTCAATAATGCTGTTGAAGAAAAAACCAGTAAGGATCAGATATTTTCACAGGAGTGGGTTGAAGTGGTCATCTAAACTTTGTTTTTTTCCTGCTTTAACTCCTCAAACCCCTCAGTACATAGTTGTATATCTTAGTTGCAGGTCCTTCTAGTTGTGGGATGTGAGATGCCGCCTCAACGTGGCCTGACAAGCAGTGCCACGTCCACGCCCAGGATCCGAACCCTGGGCCACCGCAGCGGAGCACATGAACTTAACCACTCGGCCACGGGGCCCGCCCCATAAACTTTTCATCTTCAATGCTGAAATGTAGTTCAAACATGCATCTCTATCAACAGATGCGAATAATTCTTCACAATTTGCAATGTGCCTTACAATTTGCTGTTCATACCAATGCTGTGAGGTAGGATGTGCAAATCTTATGTAACATATAATAAGTACTTTTCCTTTTTCCTTTATTCTGGGAAACTCTAAATACCGTAGAGATCACATAATTTAAAAATCAAGGCCATCCTGGATAATGTAATCTGAATAAACTGGATAACAAACATTATCACTGCCCTGAGTATCCCAGGTGGTTTAGACAGGTGTCCTTCATTTGCCAAACTCTACGAAACAAGAGGTCAGCCCCCAACTGGAGACTCGCTGCAGGATGCCGTTGATGGACTTGGCTGCGAGACCTCATCTACAGACCCGCCTCCTTGTCCGGCTGCCTCTCGGACACCTGAGGGGGTTGTTCACGCTCAAGCATTCGCCTTTACAAATATTGAAATGCATGTAATATAATATATATGTATGAACTGAAATGCATGTAATATAATATATATTGAAATGCATGTAATATAGTTGTGTATACAATTAGGCACACAACAACTAACATTACAGGAGCTAATATTCCCCAGCAGAAACAAAGCTGCCAAAAAACCGAAAGCGGAAACTAGCGTATTAATTTGATTCACAGCAAATCCTTCTCCAGTATTTCTCTTAAAAGCTCAAAAGGAACTTAAACAAACAATTCCAACTTAGCCTGAAGCAGAGAACAACATGTTTAAAGAAACGTGACTTATAAATAAAGTGTCCAATTATGTAATTTGAAAATGTATGTGGCATATGCACAAATACTCTTAGGCTAGTTCAAAACCATGCAAATCTTATCTTGATAATATATACGAGAGACAGGCCAACATTGGAGTTCTTTGCATCCAGCCCAAGATTTACAGCTCCAGGTTGATGAGATGCTCAGCCTCTGGGATAATCTCTCTTCACTTTCTGCTCAAGGAGTCAGGTGTGAAAGGAGATCTCAAAGGTGGAAAAGGTCAGACTCTTCAAAATCCAAATTTCAGCCTTCCCATCTCAGCCTCATATTCTAATTTGTCTCTGTACATGCTTATATGCGACCTCTGCTTTCCAAAGAAAGCAGAAACGGTTTGTGCACCTGTATGTCTACTGGTACTGGTACCTGTTTATCTACCTGTATGACGTGAAATCCTTTTGCAGGCGACACGTGTTGCTGAAGGCAGCTTCCACGATTTTCCATCTAACACAAGGTGTGTTTCTTGACTACGACTGAAACATGAACCAGACTGGATTAATCTAAACAAATGTAGAAATATTCAACTAATTTCAGTCAATAGTTAATTTTGACATTTTTAAGTTGTAAACATTTCATATGAATTTATATAATACAATACATAGAGTAGTGGAAAAAGCATGCGACTTGGGGCCAAAAGAATCGTGTTCAGGTCTGGAACGCACCTCTGTAACCTTGATGAAGTCCTTCAACATCCAGGACCTCATTATTCCCGACTGAAAAAAAAATCAGAGTTTTTGGACAAAATAGTGTCTAAAGTCCTAATCATAATTTGACAACCATTTCTTGAAATGTACGGTTATTCTACAAAATAGAAATATTTATCTAAATAATTTCATCAAGATCACAGGTATTTTGGCCTAACATTGCTCTCTGCCCATTCTGTACCGTTAGGATAAAAAAACTTAGAATTTGAAACTCATAGACACAGAATCCATTTGCACTGTCATAAACTGCCACAAAAGTTGCAGCTTGAGAGCGAGAATGATAAAGATAGGAACCAGATATTAACTGAATGATATTTCACAAACACACACTCAAACACACACATAGCACGTACAGTTGCAAGGAAAGGTATGTCATCTCAAACAGCGCCTTCTATTTATTTCCTTTTTAATAAGTCTACACTGGCTGCCACACTTCCTGGAGGCCAGTCTTCCTCCAAGGTGCTTCTGCGGCCCTTGAAAGGATTGAAAGGACACTGCCCCCTCAACACCTCTGTTTTTATCTGCTTTATTTATTTCGCTTCAATTTAATAGTTTGTTTGGAAAAGGGTCCTTGGATTAATGCAGTCTGAAAACCACGGCATTACAAAATGGAAAAGATTTTGCGTAAATGCTCCATTTTAAAAAAGTGACTCCTTATTATAGAGTGGTCCCTCGGTATCTGAGGGGGACTATTTTAGGACTCCCTGTGGATACCAAAATCTGAAGATGCTCAAGTCCCTTACATAAAATGGCCGTAATATTTGCATGTAACCTATGCACATCCTCCCATTTGCTTTAGGACATCTCTAGATTACTTATAACACCTAGGATAATGTAAATGCAATGTAAATCGTTGTTAGACTGTATTGTTTAGGGGAAAATGACAAGAAAAAGAAGTCTGTACACGTTCAGTATAGACGCAACCACCACAGGCCTTTCAAGGTACAGCGGGTTGAATCTGCGAATGTGGAACCCATGGACCGACTGTACATCTCTCTTATAATATAAGCTATCTTACAAGTTGTTCCAGCAAAAACCAAAGGTTAGGAAATAATTTTTCACTTAAGACTATAAATGACACGCTATATTTAATTTTACAGTCCTTGTACAAATCATCAACTACTTTAATAACTATACAAATATTAATATTTGATACAAGAGGTCTCCTAAGTTACAGCATAATCATAACTCTGGACGGACAGGTTGCTAAATGGGAAAATCCACTGTTTAGACAGTGGTAAGAGAAGGGAGAGTGTTTAATGAAACAAGTTGGATAGTCTTATCTTCATAAAACTGATAGATATTTGGCACAATTTAATCTTTGCCAAACGAATTTGGAGAAAAGGAGCAATCAGTAACTTAAATTACTCCCCCATACTTCCCCTTCAGTCTAATTCATCGATCTTTCCTTCTACGAGTGGTCCCTTGTTTTGCTGGTTTATAATAGATTCTTTCTTGCACCATGATTTAAGTAATTAAGAGCTGGTTTTTCATTTTACTTTATTTTTTTTGGTGAGGAAGATTGGCCCTGAGCTAATATCTATGGCTAATCTTCTCCTTTTTGCTAGAGGAAGATTTTCCCTGAGCTAACATTCATGCCAATGTTCCTCTATTTTATATGTGGGATGCCACCACAGCATGCCTGATGAGCTGTGTGGAGGTCTGTGCCCGGGATCGGAACCCAGGAACCCCGAGCTGCCAAAGCAGAGCACGGACACTTAACCACTATGCCACTGGGCTGGCCCCTCATTTTATCTTTTCTAAGGACACGTGTCAACCTTAATCTGTAAGGGTGTAAGTAAAAGACTACCTCACTTTGAATATACTTTGTAAGTGACTCAGAGAACATAACAAAAGGTTTAAAACAAAATACAATCTTTGGGTCATTTTCCTCATGACTTTGAATCTATTTACCACACAGATAGGTTCTATGCTACTGAGAGACTTTGTGAAATAAAGGACAAATGATTTCAGCCAAAGGATTTTCTCATTTCAGTTCTCTGAAAGTCTATATTTTTCCCATAATAATAGATGGATTTAGATTCCTCTGTAAAATGCTTTGGGGACCACTGAGATAAAGGGCTATAAAAACGACCACTATATTGGAATAAAGTAGAAAGGGGTCCTTTCCTCTATGCAGAACGCCCACCAGTAAATAACAGGAGGTGGAGAGCAGCTGGTGTCACCACGCAGATCATTGGAAATATCCTGGAGAGTCAAAGGAATGGAGTCATTTCTCAGCTTTTTTCAAACCCCATGGAGCTGACAGCACGATATCCTCATCAATTTGGCCTTGTATATCTCTTGGGCCTCGCTTCCAACAGGTTTAGATCATTGAACAGCAGAGGGAGAAAGATTTCCTTTATCTTTGATAAGTGGTTCACTTTCTCCTTTTGTTTTCTTCCTGCAAGACAGCCTCTGTTTTTTTTCCTAAGTTCCATTCTATTCAAAAGGAAGGCATTGGGGCCGGCCCTGTGGTGTGCGGGTTAAGCTCACACGTTCTGCTTCGGCAGCCCAGGGTTCACTGGTTCCGATCCCGGGTGCAGACCTACGCACTGCTTGTCAAGCCATGCTGTGGTAGGCATCCCACGTATAAAGTAGAGGAAGATGGGCACAGATGTGAGCTCAGGGCCAGTCTTCCTCAGCAAAAAGAGGAGGATTGGCAGCAGTTAGCTCAGGGCTAATCTTCCTCAAAAAAAAAAAAAAGTAAGGCATTAATAAAAACCACAAGCTCATTCCTCAGGCAGCTGATCCTTCCACAGTTCCCACACCCACCTACTTTTGACATCGTTATTGTTGGGAACCTGATTTGGGTTCTTCCAGAACAGGATTTTTGTGTGATTGTGGGGCCATCCCAGGGGTCTGGAAGGAAGCCATCATAAGCCACCTTCCTTCTGTTGCTCCAAGTTCCCGTCTCAACATACATACATGTCCTAGGGTCTCTGACTTTTACCTGGGCAAACAGTCAGCATCTCCTGGAAAATTACACCAAGTGGCATCTACAGCCAGGATTCAGAAGCATGTCAGTTGCCACAGCAGCAGGTGACCTGCAGGCAGACAGGCTCAGAAAAAAACCAGCAATTGCTCACTATGCCCGACGCTAGGATTATTAAAAGTGTTTTAAACAGAAACAACCATTTTGCTGGAAATGTAAAAACGTTAGAGAGCTAGGACAAAATATGATTCCACAGAAAGATAAGGGAAACAGAGAACAGGAAGAATTAATTGCTTTCTTTAGGATCAACTTAGATTTTGTGCAGAATGTTCGTTTTGACTACATTATATCACTTTAATCCTAGGGATTCAATTCAAGTTGCTGGCAGAGCTCCGAAGCATTACTTCTCTTTGAATATTAGCGAGCGAGCCTTCTAAAGATGATGGGCGTGGAGATAAGGTGGTGGGGGGAGTGAAAAGGTATTCCAAACCTGCAGCCCAGAATTAATGTTGACCCCTTTCCTGGTTCCTATGCTAGCCAAGAAGATGCTGTGTTCAGCTTCTTGCATAACAGAGGCAGGTCGACACCGCTTAGCTCTGGTGGCAAGCTTGCAGGATTGTTCCAGAGAGACTCTGGCATATGCCACAGAGGAGGAGAAAGTTCCACAAACAAGTCCTGGATCCCTCCACCCAGGTCTCTGTTACACCTGGTTTCTCAAGAGCAGATTGCTTAGCCAACCTTAATAATCCCAGAGGAATGCCAGGGCAGGAGGCTGGATTCCAACCACCTTTGTCCTAATTTATTGAGGGCTTTAAAAGTAGAAAATAAAACTTTGAACTCAACTCATCCAAAGCTTTACAATTCAGGTGTGCTACTTGCCTTCAGGGGCACCAAAGAGCACTGACGTTAAGGTGACAAAAAAATTCTGTGAGCCGCCGAACAGAGGAGCGTGTCCAGACCTGACCCAGCTGGTTCTCGTACCATATTAATTTGGCAGCAGGAGCTGAACCAGCTCTGAGCGCGTCCTTTTCTGATGGATAGGATTTCCCCGGCGTCCAGCTCTGAATCCTGCTCCTCTCCAGCCTTCCAGAGTCTGGAAAAAAGGGACCCCGTGGAGAAGGGAGC
The DNA here is from genome assembly GCF_041296265.1 of Equus caballus. Classification (NCBI taxonomy): domain Eukaryota; kingdom Metazoa; phylum Chordata; class Mammalia; order Perissodactyla; family Equidae; genus Equus; species Equus caballus. The sequence continues at coordinate 11,248,863 of NC_091714.1, forward strand.
AGAAAGAAGAGGGAGAGAGCAGGAGGAAATGAAAACGGCTTGTGAGAAACGGTGGGAGAGAAAAATAGCAGCTGAAGGGTGAAGTCATTTGTAAGTGACAGAGTCCTGCAACTGGGAGCTTAAACAGCTAGTCTGTAGGACTTTATACGAATAGCTAAGCCCTTTTTCCTTATCCTACTAGGCAGATATTAATAGCAACCCTGTTCCGATGCGTGAGGACGCAGTGAGTTCATTTTCGTGGAAGTGCCTAGGATGGCGCCTTGTCATAGAAGGTGATGAATTTAATCCTGAAACTAAGGTTCAACAGAAAGCCATTTGGTGGCATTTCACGTTAGATGTAGCCGTTTCAGTGACAGAGAAAGGCAGGCCCAAAAGGAAGGAGCAATTTTGGGCCTAGCCAAAGGTGAGGCGGACTTCTCTCCCTCTCCCTTGCGAAGTCTCGAAGCTTCCACTCTTTTCCAGAGGCCGACCTCTCCCATCTCCCTAGGGAGGGCCTGGAGCAAGGGCTGCCTCGGGATTTTTTCCCCCCGCTGGATTCGCATCTAGGCATTTTCCTTGCGAAGGAGGGGCATCTCTTAGCAATTCCTATCGACTGTGTGTGTGTGTGTGTGTGTGTGTGTGTGTGTGTGTGTCTGTTGGGGGTTAGGGCAGGGATAATTCGGAAATTACCTATGCTCCTTAGAGGTCCTTATTAGCAATGCAGAAATGGTGAGCGCACTTGCCTGCAGGCCCTCGGACGTGCCAGGCAGATGCTGGGTGTTCCCACAGACTCAGCCCGAGCATCGCCTGGCCCTCCTCCGCGATATCCTTGGGTAAGTTGACCGAAAAACCGGTTCCACTCCTCCCAGCACGTCCTCTGGCCGGGAGAGCGGCGATGGGGCGGAGGGCTGAGGTGCAGCCACAGGGACCGGCCTTCCCAGGCTCAGGGCCCCGCCCCGCCCCGCCTCCCCTCGCAGACCGGCTCCTGTCCGGAGGAAGCATCTAGAACGCAGGACGGCGTCTCCCCAAGGGTGTGTGGTGTGTAAACAAAATTGTTGTCAATCAAGTCGCATCTGTGAGTTTCAGGAACCCACAGTGGATTCTTTGGTAAAAGGAAAATCTTTTTACTAGGAGCCTGCTCAGCCCCTCCTTTTATATCCTTATTAATTTCTGGGTTTTGTAACCTTTTCCAGCGTCAGTCTGCGTTTCTCCTTCAATGCTCCTCTTTGATGATCCTTTCCGCCCTTGTAACCCTACGTTTCTCACACGCTGGAGCTGCTGAGGTCATGTGGCCAGGAGGTCGAATTTCCCAGTTTTTAAAACAAGAGTTTTTAACCCAAAGATGGTGGTGGATGGGTAACAGAAAAGAAGAGAACTTCCCCAGACTCTCCAGCATTCAAGACAGAATGTGGGTCTCTCCAAATCACCTGCCTTTGATTCTGGCTGAGCTGGGACCTCACCCGCGGGTTAGCCGCTTGGGACAGGGCCCCCCATATTTCTCCTGGAGGAGACAGCTGTATTTCACCAGGCATGAAGTGATTTATGTGCACAATTTAAATAGTATTTTGGAGCTCTGAGGAATGCAAAATGCAGCATGACTTGAAGGTACGATATACTTAGGGGAAAATATGGAATGCGCTGAATGTTTTCTTTTCTTTCTTTTAAAGCTAGTTGAAATCTGTTTCACTGACGAAACTGTTTAACCATGTACAAATGTGTAATTCTGTCTCCTGACAAAATCGGCAGGATTGGGATGATGGGCCTCGTCAAGGTTGGAAGCATAGCTTAGTCACCCTGGGGCTGCCCTAAGCCTTAGATTTAGAATATGCTGGAAAAATAAAATGACGACTACTTTTTACAGATTCAATACCTGTCTTTTAAGTATGTATATTTTAGGACGAGGGGGCATATGTTTTCATTTTTCCACCAGTGGTCATAGTTTGGATTTTAAACAAAATTAGGTAGTAATAAGAATAATCATCAAATTTGCTTACTAAAAATCATTTCTGGGGCCAGCCGGGTTGCGTAGTGGTTAAGTTCATGGGCTCCACTTCGTTGGCCCAGAGTTTTGCTGGTTCGGATCCTGGGCGCAAACCTAGCACCACTCATCAAACCATGCTGAGGTGGTGTCTTGCATAAAATAGAGGAAGATTGACAAAGATGTTAGCTCAGGGACGATCTTACACACACACACACACACACACACACACACACACACAAGAATCATTTCTGTTTTTGCAGAAATTAAATATTCGGGTGTGGAAATCTTGTTTTTGCCAAAAGTAAGGATGTAAAAATATTTTAAAAGTTTGTTCATGATTGCACCTTCAATTAATTACATTTCTAGAGATACGCTTACTTTTGAGTTTTTATTACACTATATGAGTACTGTGGTATTGTGAAACACTTCAGGCATACAAAAAACCCACAGAGGATTGTGCAACAAACATCTGTGCTCTAGTACTCAGTCCAAGAGATAAAGCATTACAGGTGTACGTGACAGCCCTCCACCGCCCCAGCTGCCCCCCTTCCTAATCTCATTTCTCTTCCTCACATTCACAGCCAATCTTTACCCTGCATTTGTGTTTATCATTCCCGTGTGTTAAAAATATTTTTTCCATTTATGTATATACACGTAAACAATACATTATATAGTTTTCTTTTTCGTTTTTTTTGGGGGGGAAGATGTGCCCTGAGCTAACATGTGTTGCCAGTCTTTCTCTTATTTTTTTCTCCCCAGAGCCCCAGTGCATGGTTGTATATCCTAGTTGTAAGTCCTTCTAGATCTCTGTGGGAGCCACTGCCACAGCATGGCCACTGACAGACGGGTGGTGTGGTTCCGCACCCGGGAACTGAACCCGGGCTGCTGAAGTGGTGAGAGCACCAAACTTTAACCACTAGGCCTTCAGGGCTGGCTCTATTTTGCATGTTTTTAATCTTGACGTAGACAGTGTCATAGCGTACCTCCATTTCTGCACTTTTCAGGTATATCACGCCATGTTGTATTTTTGTGATGTACTCCCCTTGATTACAGTAGCTCTGCTTCCTTCCTGTTAACTGCAGCCTGGACATCCACTGTGTAGACATCCATGCTTCTGTGATGGATGTAAGCTGTTGCTACTCCTTCTCTATTATAAACACTGTTGCAAGGACCTCTCTTGTGTGTGTCTTTGTGCACATGTGAAGACTTTCACCCAGGAGTGGAAATGTTTCAGGATTGTAAATACTGTATACAATCTGTGACTTTATTAGATGCTACTTAATTGCTCTCCAGAGTGACCAGGTTTACATTTTCGCTGTAGAAATATAAGAAAATACAGATTACAGATGAGAAAAGACAGAAAAGGAAAAATCCTTCCCCATTTCTCTATCCAAAGAAACCCACTTTCGGGCCGGGCCTGTGGCCAGGTGGTTAAGTTTGTGCGCTCTGCTTTGTCAACCTTGGATTTCGCTGGTTCGGATCCTGGGCGTGGACCTAGCACTGCTCATCAGGCCATGCTGAGACAGTGGCCCACATAGCACAGCTAGAAGGACCCACAACCAGAATATAGAACTATGTACTAGGGGGCTTTGGGAGAAGAAGAAAAAGAAAAAGAAAGAAAAAAAAAAGAAGATTGGCAACTGATGTGCCAATCTTTAAAAAAAAAAGAAACCCATTTTTAACTTAAAAAATTTTTATTTGGTTTATTGATTTTCCAGGGTTATTCTTCTGTGATATATATGTGTCTAAGTACATGTTTATCATATATGTACACATATAAATACATATATCTTACGTGGATATATATACACACACACAAATATATATGTATGTATATATATTTATATTTAAAGTTTGGGAATCCTATATTTAAAATTTAACATTGTATAGTGTGCATTTTCACCATGTCACTAATATTTGTTTAGAACATGATTTTAGTGGCTGCAAATTAGTTCATTGTAGGAATATTTCTTTGGTTTATATAAACTGTTCACCTGTTAAACATTTAGATTATTAGTAATTTCTTGCTCTTACAAAAAGTGCTGTGACGAAGTACAAAATGGTTGTAAATCAAAACACATTTTGATTTATTGTCTTCCTAGCAGTTTTAGTGGCTTAACCATCCTCTTGTTGCTGGAGCAGCTAAAATGTTTAAGGATAAAATAAAGGCCCTTTCATTTAATTTTTTTGATACTCTTCGTGTTAATGCATCTTGTTCCTTTCTCTGGCTGTATGGCAGTGTAGTGCAGAATCTAACACAGCTGAGGGATCCATTCTCCAGTAGGTGGGCATTCGGCTTGTCTCAAGTGTTTGCTATTCCAGAGCTGCTGGGTGTGTGTCTGCTGATCACGGGGTGAGTGTCCTCTTCCAGCAGCAACCAGCACCACCAGCCAGTTATGTGGCTGAACAAGCTACTTCACCTTTCCGTGTCTCAACTTACAACAACTGCAAAATGGAGCCAACAGAGGTCATAACTAACATTTATTGAAAGCTTATGACAAAGCAGCGACTGCTTGGAATACTTTCCGTGAATTACCTCATCCACCGCTCACATCTCTATAAATTACTCCCATTTCACAGATAATTAAACTGAGGGAGAGAGAGCTTAAATAAATTACCCAGATTACAATCAATAAGTGGCAGAGCCACAATTCAAACTTTTGGAATCTGCCCCAGAGCCTGGCCCCGACTTTTTAAAAGATATTTTTCCATATTGACTTTTTATGTTGCCCTCTCTCTCCATACTTTTTTGCTGAACCATTTTGAAGCTGTAGACAGCTTGACATTTCACTCCTAAATACTTCAGAATTATACACGTGAGAAAATTAACACTAATTTTCTATCACCAAACGTACAGTCCTTTATACATAAAGAAAGTGCTTAGGAATAGGCTAGCTGGGTTGTAGGGTATGCGCACCAACTTTACTAAATACAAATTGTTTTTCAACATCTTTACCCATTTAGACACCTCCCCCCCCACCCATTCGGATGAGAGTTTCCGCAGTTTTACATCCTCATCAACACTTGGTATTGTCAGACTACAAATTTTTGCTAATTTGATGGGGTGTGAAATGGTGTCTCATGGTGGTTTTAATTTGCATCTTCCTGATTATTTATGAGACCGTTCTTTTTTTCCCCTCTTATGTAAAATGCCCTTACGTTTCTTTTACCCATTTAAAAAACTGGTTTGTTTGTCTTAAAAGTTTTTCTTTTTAAGATGGAAACTGGCATGCCAAATTCTCATTATAACCTCTAGTTACTCAGTGGCACAGCCTCACAAATAAACAGTCCACGGAGAATGAAACAGAAAAGATAGGAATGGATTCCTAAACGTGATTACTTAGAAATTTGGATTTCGAAGGTAGAAATGAAGCTTCATGCTGAATTGCCAAATATACCAGGACTTAGAAAATTTCCCAGGATAAGTAACAGAAATAGCAGCAGTGCTATATTTAAGCGAGAGAGATGAGTTGAATTCAGTGTCCTATTTCCCACCTGTCCTATTTCCAGGCGTTGAAATCTAAGTTCTGGGGGTGGTTGTGGGCGGGAGCTCGAAGTGCTGCCTCTGCTTTGTACCTGCCCTTTAGACAGTGAGTGGACTTCAGTCATTAGTGCTCCAACTCACTCCATTTTCACCAGTAGTAAGCATGGAAAATCAATAGCAAGATCGTTTAATAATGCTCCGAAGACTCGAAAAGAGCCTGTTAAGAGAGGTTTAAACCAAAATAAAGGAACTTCAGAGTAGGATGTTCCTGTGTTTGTTGTTCTTTTCCTTTGCCTTACAGAGAGCTGTTTGTAGCCATACTTACTCCTGTTGCCAGAATGGAATTCAGCCTAGGTTGTTCATCCAGATTTCTCAGGCAGGACAGAAGATAAGGTGTATCGGCTTATTCATGAGGCTGTGTAAGAAAATTTGAAAAGTAAATAAAGTGTGATTAATCACTTTTCAGAGTACAAATGTTAAGATTTGTACTTGAAACTACAAATCACTTTACAGTGATTTATAGCATTTTCTGTTTCTTATCTAAATGACTATGGAAAATAGACTATTCTTATAGATGGAGTAAAATGTGTACTCTTTACTACACTGTATCTCATTTTCTCCAAGTCTTGGATGCTATTTCTAAGATTGCAAGTGCAAGATTTGGAAATAGAAGTTATTGTGTTTCATTGCTAGCGGATCGATCCAGATAATATTTCCTTTAAAAATGACTTTACATTGTGCTTTGATTGGGATGGGTGTATAATTTCAGCAAAATTAGTAGTATTGTATATTTAAAATATGTACATTTTATAATATGTAAATTATACCTCAATGAAAAAGAGAAGTGGGGAGGAAATGACATTTCAGAATCCTCCTTCTGGCTGGAGTGGCAGAAATCCTATCGTCTGGTAGTCCCCGTGTATTCATGGGACCCTCCTGAAGTCAGTGAAGGGTCTGCTGGACTGGCCTAGGATATCGTGTCTAGTGGTCTTGGTGTCTGGGTGAAAATCTTTGTCATCGCTTTGAGGAAGGACCAAAGAACAGGGGCTATATTTTTAGCTGCTGTAAACTTAACGATAAAAACCATGAGCAAGTTTTCCCACGGATGCTGTCCCCATAGCCAGCTTGAATTGGAAGGGATGTAATTATATCCCACTTTATCTTGACTCTGGCCAAGGTGAGGGAGGAAAACTGTGGGAAGAGGAAATGTAGAAAGCTGTCACATTTGAAATGTATTCCAGTTCTCTTTGCATCTGACCCTTTGCTTAGTGAGAAACGAGGACCAAGGAGATAAAAGGAGGTGAGTGGTTTACACAGTTTTACATCTTCCCTTCCCTTCCCACCCCTCCTTTCTCTACCTTTTTCCTCCTCTCCCTCCTCCTCCTTCCCTCCTCCTCCTCCTCTTCAGGATTATGGCAAACAGCAGATGTGGAGGGACCTCCTCAGCTGGGACTTTTTGAGCTGGAAACAGCCGGAGGGGCGCTTTCTCCATGTGCGTGTTTTTACCCGGATGTTTGCACGCCAACGCTTTGGAGAGCCAGTGACCTCGGTACCATTGTGCCTTCAGAAAGAGAATCAGGTTATTCTTATTTGTAAATATTTTAAGGAAACAAGACTCTTCTAACATATATATATATATATATATATATATATATGTATATATATATATATATATACACACACACACACTAACTTCTACGAAATGTTAAAAAATCCTTAGAGTCACATAATCCTTCCTCCACTCGAATAGCAATCTTTTCTTTTGCAAATTAAATTCATTTTCTCTCCCAGAAACCTCTACAGTTAGAATGCTACCGTCAATACTAAGAACTGAAGACACAACTGTTATCGTATCCTCCTTCCTAGGTCTTGTTTCCTACTTTTTCACACTATATTGTCCGTACTTTTTCATTTGTTGAGGAGGCAGCTTTCTTGTGTTGCCTGTTGGTGTAGAATTATTCTTGGATTGAACGGCTCATTATTTTTTTCTTTTCTTTTTTCTTCTTTTGGTTTCACAGTACAGAGAAAAACATGTGAAGGTAGATTGAAGCCACTTTGTACCTGTTTTCAATTCGAGTCTCCTCTTTTCCCCTCCAGAGGTAGCCACTGTTCTGAAATTAGTAACTATCTTTCCTACTATATTTTTCTATTTTCTTTGTATATCTGTCCATTAACAATATTTTATATTGGTTCATGTTTTAAAATGCAGATTTATATTCATATAATATATATACACATCACTCAACATTATGTTTTTAGATTTCCTATTTTAGAATTCACTTAGATTTTGTATTTCTGGAGATTTTTTCCCATCTCCTCTCATTTCTTGCCTTTTATTGGATTGTTAATTCTTTTTTTCTCTTAATTTCCTTTGTTTCTCTTCTTTTGGTTTGGCAATTATATTTCTATGCCTTTACTATTTGTTCTGAAAAATTCTCAATAGGATGTAGAGTTAATCAACATCTCTATTCTCCTCCAAACTAATACAGGATTTTAGCATCCTTTAATCAAATCTTCCTTCGCAATGTCCCGTCTTATTATTGACTGATATCTTAGTATTACCTTATTTTTTAAGTGCTCGCAAATTAGTCATTAGTATTGATTATTTAGAGTAAATAATTATTTAATTTTGACAATATGTTTACTAATTTCTTTATTCACTCTTGTGTTGTTCCCTCCACTTCTTCCTTCCAGTTTCAATTGTTTTTCTTAGTGAAATTAACTCTATGGCAGATCTTTTAGGAAGGGTCATTGAGTGGTGAACTCTCAGTCTCTGTTGATTGAAATGTTGATTTCACTTTCAGACTGGAATAAAAATTTAGCTGGGTATAGAATTCTAGGGTGAGAATTATCTTCCCTGAGCAGCATAAAGATGCCATTCATTTCCCGCAGACATCTATGGTGACTGATGACAAGGTTGATGAAGCCTAATTGGGTATTTTTTGTTTTTGATTTTAGGACATCTTCTTTGATTATCTTAAGATTTTTTCCTTATCGTTGACATTCTGAAGTTTCAACATAGTGTATCAAATTGTGAATTTTAAAAATTATACTGCTGGGGCATTTGCATGCTTCTGAAATCTGATTCATTGATGTTTTAGTTTAGTTCAGAAAAATTCTCAGGTGTTCTTTTCTTTTCTTTTTTTGCTGAGGAAGATTCGCCCTGAGCTAACATCCGTTGCCAATCTTCCTCTCTCTCTCTTTTTTTTTCCCTCCCCAAAGCCCCAGTACATCATTGTATAGTCTAATTGTAAGTCCTTCTGGTTCTTCTATGTGAGCTGCCACCACAGCGTGGTAATTGACAGACAAGTGATGTGGTTCTGTGCCAGGGAACCAAACCTGGGCCACCAAAGCAGAGTGCGCCGAACTCTAACCACTAGGCCATCAGGGCTGGCTTGAGTTATTTTCTTAAGTATTGTCTATTCCTCTCTTTCTTTGCTCTTTGTTCTGTCTGGATTTCTACTTGATATATCTGTTGAAACTTCTCCATCTATTTTCCATAGCTCTCAAGTACAATTTCATAGGTTCTCTGTCCTGCATTCTGAGAAATTTCCTCAAATCTATATTCTGGTTTATGAATTCTTTCTTCACTTTTATTTTGGCTACTCATTACCCTATTCATTGAGTTTTTAATTTCAGGGACCATGTTTTTCATTATAGGGACTCAGTTTCTTTTTCTTGTTTATTCTGTTTTTCTGTTTATGTTGTCTTCTTTCATTATGGTTTGTATGCTTTTGTTTATATCTTCAGTCATGTTCTAGTAATTTCAGTCTCTTTCAGAGTGTTCCTCTATATGCAGTTCTCTGAGTGCTGACTCTTCCCTCTGCTATACCTGTTGACTCACCTCATCGTAGTTTATTCCTTCATGCACCTTCTAATTTTTGATTGTGAACTTATCTTTTTTTTTCCTTCCTGGGAGATGTGAAAGTGTTCCTATGGAGTGATTGTACATTTTTACCGCTAGGGCTTTAGAAGTTTCAAATGTCCTGGCTAGATTTTTTAATTTAATTTAAGTTTTCAACTTAAGATTCCTGAGTCAAGCAAGTATAAATTCAGACCCAATACATACACACCTGGAATCTCACACCTGGAATTTCCATTTCTCAAAGGTGTTTTCCTCCCATCCAGGTTCCCAGATATGAAATATATCATTTAGGGATGCAAACAAAACTTACTATAGTGGCCTAACTCAGAAAGGCTTTATTTTCTAATGTAACAAGAAGGTTGGAAGTAGGCAGAGGAGGAAAGAAATACCTTTCCTCAACCTCCCTATATCTTCTTGCCCCTCCATCTTCAAGGAGTAGCATTTATCCTTCTCTTTGTTTCATGGTGGCAAGCTGGCTATGTCACTTCCAGTCTCACAGCCATGGTCCAGGTTGGGAAAAGGAGAAGGAAACAACAGGAGGAAGGGATGACCCCAGATCAGGAAAACCAAACTTCCCCAGCAATCCCTAGCCTACTTCTGCTTATGTCTTGGCGCCTAGAGCTGTATCACGGGGTCACCCCCAGCTGCAAGGCGGGTAGGCTGCACTGCTGTGCTGAACACCTTGCCTTTGATGCTTCTCTGAATCTGTGCCACTTGGAGATTTCCTTCCCCCTCCGCTCCAATGTGGCTGCTAAAATATGTTTTACTGGTTTTGTATAATCCGGAATTTCTATGCATTTGTTTAGGCTGTCGTGTTACCTAAAGAGTCATTCCTTTGTCCACAAGCTAGAAGCTTCATTGATTCACAGAACCTATACTGAGTACCAACAGTGATGAACAGAGTGGACATTAGTGAGACTGCTAAAGGTGTACCTATTTTTTATTTCTTAGTCCATTTGGAAGTTCGGAGTTAGTACGGGCTCTGCTCTATTTCTCCAGCCTCAGATATCCACATTGGGGGTCCGTCCCAGAGAAATACTGCACTTCATTTAGAAAGCAATTCTGAGACCCGTACCTTGGGACACAATGCTCAAAATATGTAGAAGAAGAACGGGCAGGCTGGCTCAGCTATTCCTCAGACTTTAATGAATTACCCTGAGTGTTTGCTCCACTGTCCACTGAAGCTCTCCATACCCGCTGAGCTTCGAGTCTCCCTGGGAAGAATGGCTCCCATGTCCATAGCAGCCCTCACTGGTGCTGGTTTCAATTTGTGGTTTCCTTTGGCTTTTCCATCAATAGGAGTCCATCTGCTTTCTTATCTTTCATAAATTTGTCAAATTTTCTAATTGGCTGTTGGCACCTTTTCTTGTTTAAGCACCGTTATAGAAGCATTCGCTTTTGTGTATCATCACTTCGATGGGATTTTGGGAAGTGAGCTGAGTAAATGTTTATAGGCAGTTTGCAACCTTGAACCAGAAGCTCCAGATATGTGGGAATGCATCCTATTTGCTCAGCACTAGGCTTGGCACTGAGAAAGAGAAGAAAATACAGTATAACCTCCAATCTTTAGTACCAGTGGCATGCTACAGCCAGCTTGCACCAACTTGCAAGAGCTGATTGTTAAAATTTCAGGAATTTTATGAGTTGCTTGACTTGGCTTTGGTGTCTTGAAATTGACCATGATAGGAGTATTTATATCACTGAAATCAGCAAACACTATGAATCAGCCTCTCCCCTCTTTCAGAGCTGGTTGTTAACCATTTATCAGCATACCACTAGTCTTCACTCTAGTGCAACTTGAGATAAGATGTACACTAAAGAAAAAGTAAAAGTCCAAATAAGATAGCCATCAAGTGCAAAGCAGAATGGTACAGACACTCCAACTGCTAAGGCATTCAGACAGCAGAAGTCACTGTTGACTGTCATAGTTGAGGGAGCTTGGCAAGGTAGCACCAGAGTTGCTGCTGTTGTCAAGGCAGAAGAGTGGGCTCTGAAGCCAGAATTTGAATTCTGACTCTTTCAGTTACTGCTCTGTGACCTGGGAGAAATACTAGATCTTTCTAGTAAGCATCATGACAGTCAGCATTTAGTGAATCCTCATTATGGGTAGACAGTATGCTCGGTGCTTTCCATAGATGAACTTAATCCTGAGTTTCATCATCTGCAAGATGCTGCCTACCTCAAAGGGCTGTTGTGAGCAGTCAGTGAGATAATTCATGGAGTGAGCATGGCGTAGAAAAATCTCCATAAAATTTGTTTTGTATCAGCAGGTTTCTTATAGAAGGTAAGCAATTTCTACATGTAGATTTTTCTTGTAGGGCTTTGAAAGATGGATGAGATTTGGTCGTGTAAAGGGCTGAGCAGAGGGCATTTCAGCCAAGGGGGAGGTGAGTACCAAAGCAGAGAGGAAAGGCAGATAGGAGTGTGTGAGCTGGTTCTGGAGTTTGTCTGAGGGAAGCGGAAGTTGTACTTTTGGGAGTGGCGACAACAATTCAAATTGTTGTCAAATGGGGACAGATGATGGCAAGTCCTGTGTTTGAAGTAGAGAATTTTACATTTCCTGTGATGGGGAATGGGGAGCCATTTTAAGTTCCTGAAAGGGCAGAGAAATGATTAAAATAGGATTTTAGGAATAGGATTCTGGTAGGCAGGCGCTTATGCAAAAAGAATTGGAGATGAGGCAGAGACCGGAGGCTTGAGGTGTGGGCGAGAAAGAAAAGGCCAGGTCTGAGGGACAGTTCAAAAGAGGGATTCATATTACAAAGAATTTTGTCAAAAAGACAAAAATCATCAGATTATTTCATAAATCAATAAGCTAGAAATATGTAGTCACAATATTTTTAAGAGCAATCTGAACCATAAATTGAGGAAAACAAGAAGAGAGGATTCTTTCTTCATTCCCCCCACCCAATTTACAATTTAAAAGTAAAAATATATATATATATATATTTTTAGCCAGTGGAAAGTTTTTTTTTATACTGCATGTGGTTTTTGGTACTTTCTTTTAATTAGATTAAATTATTGTAAATAAACTTTTTGAGAATTTGTTTAGTCTTATAACTGATTATCGTGACATCTGTAGTTAATCCTGTTTTGCTAAATATCCACAAAATGATGTTAAGTAATGGTTTTATCCTGGTTTGCAGCTATAATTTTTTCTTAACCTCTGCAGAGGACGGGGAGAGGGGGCAGGACCTGCTACTGTGCATACACGGGGAGCATGTTAGTGAGTGTCTGTGAGCCCCTGTCAGCAGGATTTGCACGTGGAGATTGATGCTCCCGTGGGAATGACGTGCACAGAGCACCCCAACCTTGCCTCACTCTTGTCCCTGAGTGACAGTCAGCAGGGACAGTGGAAGGCTGTGTGTGGCACCACACCAGCTGGACTTCTGCCTCATCACTCTGGTAACAACCAGCTTTGGCAAAGGCCTCCTGTGACCTTCATATTGCTAAACCCAATGGAGATTTCTTGGTCCTCATTTTTCTTGAGTTCTGAGCAGCCTTGACACTTAATCACTCTCTCATTTTTGAAAAACGCTCTTTTCTTTTGGCTTCTGAGACATTATATTCTCTTCCCTCCTCTCTGGCTAAACTTTCTTACTAAGAGTAAGTTTGTCACCGAGATGTTAAATTTTGGAGCTTCTCCACACTTAGTCCTAAAATCTCTCTCTCTCTCTTTTTTTTTTTTTTTTGACTATTTATCTCCACTTAGCAAACTCATTGCTACTCATGGGTACCATCTATATGCCGGTGATTCCTCAATTTATATCTTTAACCTGACCTTTCCTTTGAGTTCCAGACCTGTAACCAACTGCCCACTCAACGTCATTTGTCTATCTCGAAGGCGCTTCAGATTCAACATGTTCTAAACTAACCATGTGATATTTCCCCCCTCCAGTTTTAACCATTTCATCATAAGTCACCAGTGTCCATCTGAAACCCAGGTAGAAGCTTAGACGTTATCTCCAATACTCCCATTTCTCCATCCTCCTCTCCCCACCAAGGATCCAAATCCGTCACCAAGCCCTGAAAATTTTACCTCCTAAATAGCTTTTGGCTATCTACATCTCTGTATCTCTGTGTTCACTGTTGTCAAATTTACCATCATCCCTTACTTGGATTCATGTAATAACTGCCTGACTTGTTTTCCAGAATCTGCTTTGGTTTCTTTTCAGTCTACTTCCTGAATAGTAGTTATTTATCTTTTCAAAACACAAATCTGGTCATGTTCATTCAGGCCACATGAAGTCCTTTGTATCTGTCAGAATATGTTAGGTAATACCATAGTAACAAACAACCCTAGAAATCTCATTAACTTTTAACAACAGCGGCTTATGGCTCATTCACGGCATGTCTGTGGCTTCACTCCATGGGAATTCAATTCGCTATGGAATTCAAGCTGATGGAGCAGCCTCTACATGGAACATTGTTGGTCATGGCAGCAATGATTATGACTGAAGAGAAAGTGTGATCCACGTGTTGGCTCATCACTCTTCTGCCTGGAAGGGACATGCATCACTGCTGCCCACATTTCATTGGCCAAAGCAGGTCACAAAGTCTCTTCTGAGTTCAAAGGGAGGGATGCACAATCTCCCCACAGGGAGGAGCAATGGATGAAGTGAAGCCAGAATATATGGTGACCAGGAATACAATTTATCACACCCTTCTGTGACTTTCAATTGTTTTGAGGCTAAAATCCAAAACCCTTACATAATGTTCTCTCTGCTGTACCCTCCAACTTCACTTCTCATTTTCTGCCTTCATCATCTCTGCTCTAACCACACTATTCTTTCATTCTTCGAACATGCCATGCACCCTCTCTTTTCAGGGTCCTTGAACATGCTGATCCCTCTATCTTTTCTTTTGTCTGTCCTCCTTTCTCCCCTTAATTCCATGGTTTCTTCATGTTTCAGCTCAATCATCACTTGCTCAGAGAAACCCTCCCTGGGCCCCAGACTAGGTAGGTTCCTTTGTCATATGCTTGCATACAACGGTATTTCCTTTTTCTTCGGGGCACTTACCTGAGCTTTTAATTATCAGTCCGTTAGTGTGATTAGGTGACGAATGTCTGCCTTCTCTGTCTTGAGTGTGGAATCTATGAGAACAAGAACCATGTGTGTTTTTGCTCATCATTACATAGACAGCACACAGCACAGTGCTTTAAACATGGTAGATCTTCAGTAAAAGTTGATTCAATGAGTTAAGGAGAAGGAAGTTGAAATGCCCGGAAGGACCAGTGGGAGAATTGAGTATCTTTGACTTGAAGAAGAGAGTTCTCATGTGGAACAAGCTAGAAAGCTATACTTGTCTAAAGGGCTTTCATGGAAAAGTGGGAATGGATTTACTTTTTAATCCATCAGAGAGCATATCTAGGACCAAAATTTCCAAGTTAGAAGTAATGAATCAAATTTCAGTTCACTGTAAGAAGAAACTTTCTGACAACATGAGCATCAATATTAGAAATGTTATGTTCACTGTATTTGTTCAAGCAAAGACCAGATGACCAGGTGTAGAAAATGTCAACAGACATTCTAGAAAGCAGCAATAGTGGAAGGGTGGGGTGATACTTGATTCCTTCAAACTCAAAGTGGCATAATTCTATTAGAAAGCAGAGATTGTAAACAAGGAGACAAGAAAATACACAGCATCAATTATAAGGCGATGTAATTGTGTCTGTAGAGTGGTGCAGCCTATAGGCATCATACTGATGTTCCTACCTAGGCTTGAGAGGTTTAAGACTTGTCACAGAGGATCTTTAGGTTGGTCATCCCCAATCTATGCCTTCATCTTTAATTGCTTAAATAAATTGATTATAGGATGGAAAATGGTTTATAGACATAAACAGCCTTAGAAAACAAAAAACCTCCACACTATAGCATGCTAGGTTAAATAGTGCTTGAATGATGGCAGATATTTATGTATCACACCGAAGCATAAATGTCAATTCCGTTTTCTAATGCTATAGCACATACATCTATATGGGGATACTTGTTTTATTGCGCCTCACAGATATTGCGTTTTTTACAAGACTTTCCACCAGCAAAAAGATTATGACTCGCTGAAGGCTCAGATGATGGTTAGCATTTTTTAGGAATATTTTTTTAATTAAGGTCCATACATTGGTTTTTAGACATAACGCTATTGCACACTTAATAGTCTACAGTATAGTGTCAACATAACTTTTACTTGTGCTGGGAAACCACAAAATTCGTGTGACTCACTTTATTTCAATATTCACTTTATTGCTGTGGTCTGGAACTGAGCCCATAATATCTCCAAGGTATGCCTTTATATATATAGCATACATGTTATATACTTTAAAAAAACCCCTCCCCTTTTGTATTTTTATCAAAGTAACAGACGTGTGGCTTATTTTACATAGTAAAAAAAATAGTATCGGGGCCAGCCCAGTGGCATAGTGCTTAAGTTCTCATGCTCCACTTCCAGGGCCCGGCGTTTTCAGGTTCAGATCCCAGGAACAGACCTAGCATTGCTCACCAAGCCATGCAGTGGTGGCATCCCACATAAAGTAGAGGAAGATTGGCACAGATGTTAGCTCTGTGACAATCTTCGTTGGGCAAAAAGAGGAGGATTGGCAACAGATGTTAGCTCAGGGCCAATCTTCCACACACACACACAAAATAGTATGGATGAGGTTACAATACATTCGATAGATGTAAGTCAACATTATAATAAGTGTAAGACAACATTTTTCAAACTGTTAGTTTAAAGGAGGGTCACACTACCTTGGAATAGTTAATGGAGTTTTCTTGAAGGAAGAACTCTTCGATGAGTCCCTAAAAAAATGAAGTAGATTTTTATAGATGGATGGACAGGAAGAAATGCACTGAGTATGACCACTTCATGTTCTAGATCTTCTGAGGTAGTTTTGATTTAAAATATAACCATGGTCCTGCCAATATGGTCATAATTGGTAGAGTGTGTGCCCCGCTTTTGGGTTTGAAATATGGTCAGTGTGGACATGAACAAGTGCATGGAAGTGAAATAAGAGATGACTAAGCAAAGTGGATCAGCGCTTCATCAGAGCACAGAATAGGGGTGAATGGAGCAGTAAATATGTGTCATCTTCCATCATCCAATCGCCAGCTCTCTCTCCATGTTCCAGTGTCCTCCAAGCTGCACCCCCCATCAGTAAACCAATATGACATCCTGATGTCCCAGAGGGAGAAACATTTGCAACCGTTGGAAATGTAGTAGAACAAGAAGCATGCAGTGAGGACGTGCTATCAGCTACAGAGATTGTGAAATGATAGTCATGGCTCCATTTGTTCTGTGACAGGATTAAAATTGCAAATCTTTTGTAAGATAGAACCTCAAGCTTGAGAGACACCCTGAGCACTGTTTCCTGGCAGTTAGCCATAGCTACATTTTGCAACCCCCCTCTCGTCCCTGACCACCTCCCCAGCCGATTTTCCAGCCAGTGTCTTCCCCTGGGGCACAGGGCACAGGTTTTAGAGTCCAAAATAGTTTGGTGAGATTTTGCTCAAACGTTGTAGGCTTCTTGTTTTTCTTTGCTGTTATTATGGCGAAGCAGTAGAAAGAGGGTGGAAAAAGGGACGGTGGGATTCAAATAGAGTAGGTAGGACTAAAAGCAAATCAGATTTTCAATTTTTTGTTTTTCCCGGCTATGAGTGAAATGCTTAGGAACAGACAAAAAAGGTGCCTATGGAATACACAAAATGTAGATAACATTAATCCATTTAGAGGAAGACTCTCCTTAGAATGGGAAGAGTATTTCATCATTTTTAACTTTTCTTGCATCTTGGATCCAAATTTCATTGTAGTAGTTTAAAAAAATGCTGGACTCTTTATTCAACAAGAGTTGTTTATGAGGAACTACATAAAAGTTTGAATAGTAAGGCAAGATTCCTTGTTTTAATGTCATTTTTCTTTTGTTGATTCTTACTTAAATCTCTTCATTTTATTCTTTTCACTTAACAAGAGTCTCACTTTAATTAAGAAAATCCAGTGTTTGGCATCTACACAGTGAAATCGCAAGGCCAAAGAGATGGGACTGTAGGCAGGACAGAAGGCTCCTGATTTCTGTCCTCCTTATTATACTACAAAATACCATGCACTTAACTTTATTCATAAATATAAAGTTTTCTTCTCGGTAGTATGTCTAATCCCACTTAGGCCTCCCTTTTACAATTTCCTAGGTTCCCATATTCCTCCTAAATCTGCGGTATTATCACTACATTCGTACCAAATTCAAATAAAGATCTGCAAAAGATAAAAGTGGCTTCTCTTCTTGTCTCCTGTCACTGCTGTTCCTCTCAGTTGATTCAGCTGTCATTGTGGCCCAGAGCAGCTCTGAACACATGGTCGTATAATTCATTAGTGTTTAAACCGGGCCTCAATCTCAGCCATTAACACATGCATTCAAACATGTTTCTGAAAAACATTTAAAAACCACATTGTAGCATTGGTCTGTGCTCATAAAGATCAACCTGCAGGCAACTAAGAAACATAGCTAATATCTTAATAGATAAATATGCTTGTTAAGCATATGTAGTTTTATTTTTGTTTTTGTGTTTTGGTGAGGAAGATTGGCCCTGAGCTAACATCTGTTGCAAGTCTTCCTCTTTTTGCTTGAGGAAGATTGTTGCTGAGCCAACATCTGTGCCAATCCTCCTCCAGTTTGTATATGGGACGCTGCCACAGCATGGCTTGATGAGTGGTGCACAGGTCCGTGCCCAGGATCCAAACCTGTGAACCCTGGGCCACTGAAGTGGAGTGCGTGAACTTAAGCACTATGCCACTGGGCCGGCCCCTGTAGTTTTGTTTTTGATTTAGTACTCCTCAAATTGTCTTTGAGCTGGTGAGAAAGTCAGCCTCACCAAAGCAGAAGGGAAATGAAGCATTTAGGTTTCAGCGAATGATTTTACATTTCTGGCTTTAGATGAATTGTAGAAGTCAGTGACTCTCCCAGTGGCCTCTCCAATTTGACTGGCAATCAGATGATATCAAGAAAATGCTGTATGGCGTCAATCCTGGTGGCCTAGTGGTTGAGTTTGGCACATTCTGCTTTGGAGGTCCGGGTTCACTGTCCGAGGGCTGGGACCTACACCACTCATCTGTCAGTGGCCATGCTGTGGCGGCAGCTCATGTGCAAAAAGAGGAAGATTGGCAGTGGATATTAGCTCAGGGCAAATCTTCCTCAGCAAATGAAAGAAAGAAAGAAAATGCTATAGCAATTGTGCTAGTTAAAATGATGGACAAAGTAAATATAAATGGTGAGGACAATATTTTAGTGTAAATTTAAGTAGCAAGACTTGGCCTAAACAAAGAAGGTTTGTTGCTCATTTTTAAATGCATCAAAGACAGAAAGAGTTAGGCAATACATTTTGAAGTATTACGAACTTTCTTTACAACTTTTTTTTAGCTGTGTTAATCGAGTCCTTGATTCAAAAACATTTATTGAGTGCCAGACAATATTTACCCTCTTACTCAATCTTCTCATTTTATAGCTGATCTTTTCTCATTCTCTTCCTCCTCCTTCTCTTCTTTCTCTAAAACCTCTTAAATTTTCCCACTCAGATTTGTCTTGAGTTTTTTCTTCATCATATAGATGTGAAATTTTCTCATAAAATCTATTTTTTTCCCTGTTTCATCCCTCTTGGAAAGGAACCTCCTTCAACTGGAAAAGTAGAAAATATCCACCAATTTTAAACTTAAAAATAATTATGGAAATATATAACTATGTTCTTTCTTTAGTTGTTATGAAATAATGAACTCTGTTGTTGACTTGTCTATTTGGTATATGTCCTTGCTTTTTAGGGAATTTCTGTCCACTTTGAGAACCACCTTTCTTGCATTCCTTATTCAATGGGCTAACAGAGACAAAGCAGCTTACCTAAGAGTGAAAGCATTTCGGCAACTATGAAAATCTGCAAGAAAGTGTGGCCAACAGAAAGCCTTCTTTCTCTGTGTTTACATTGGTACTGATCTTAATGGCACGCTGTTAACTCAACATAAAGCTACGCTTTCTAAAACAATTCAAGTTCAAGGCCATCCTGTTTATAACCAATCATGTTCCAGGCTTATAATGTATTTGCAATAACAATCCCAACTGGCATATAAGATAAAGCTCACCCTCGGCAGCTTAAATTTACACGACTAGCTTGGGACTTGCTCATCCCATAGCATCGGGAAGCACAACCTCATGATCAAGTGCAATTCACATCTCACAATTCTAGGAATCGATGTACATGGATACACCGTTATATTATTATTAAATCCAATTGCTTGGCGATTAACCCAATATGACACCCATACAAATGATTCAAATAAAGAGCCTCATGTTTCACAGGAGACAATCAATGAAGTGAAATCACAGCTGCTGACAATGCTGGCAATTTGGCTTGTTACTATAGTACCACATTTTTCTCAGGTCGAGGCTGCTGTTCCCTCTACAGAATCACAGCTACATAACTTTCGGCTGTTGGCAACGCCCACGCCTCACAGAAATCATCACATTCAAACACGTTTGGCCATTCCCAGCCCATCTTAGCTGAGTCATGAAAAGTTACAATCAATCTGCGACGTACAAAATCATAAATTTCCTTTTTGGTCCCCAAATAGAATTAGGACTTCTTACCCCAGGAAAGGCTCCTTGGTGGTGAAAAAGAAAATGGTTGCGTTTGTTGATACATAAAATACATTCTTAGAAAAAACCCAATTCTTACTCGTCCCCTTGCACAAATGTTTTACAATTAGATGTCTGAAAGCAAAATCAAATCCCAATGGTATCTTTCTCACTTATTTTTAGTGTTTTTGTTATTCTGTAGCTTTATTATCTCCATTTTAATTAAGTAAAAGCCCTTCACAGTTCTAACCCTGATCAAAACCAACCTTTTGCAAAAGTATCACAACCTTCTTATTAAATCACCCTCTTTTGGTAGATTTTGCCGGAACGTTCGTCTGCCAGACAAGGTGGTGTAGAGAATCAGCCTCTTGAGAACAGGCCCTGGAACTTCTTCAGAGATGGAATAAAGTTGTGTGCAGACATTCAATAGGTGTCTGACAGCCGGTGTGAGTGCTGCCTTGTTAAGAACTCATAACTCCTTATTTTAAGTAGACTGAACTTGACCTTATGGACAGGCACTGACCAGAAATGTATCTTTCCCATGTCTTTCTTTACTTGTTTCCAAACAGAGACCAGTCAAGTCAGGATATGTTTCCACGAGGCCCTTCCGCCTCCTGAAATGAGGAGAGTGGAACATTGTGTATGCAAAATGTGTCTCTCTTTTTTACCATACGGTGTGGATGGTTGAAAACACTGACTTATTTAATCCTCTAAGCAGAGTCTGTTCTCCATGAATCATACTGTATACCTAATGGTGATGAAAATGTTCAGTTTGAAATTTCTCCCTGGCCAGAGAGGAAACCATGGGGGTGAATCATAGTTTTAGTGATGACTGTCCAGCGGAAGCTAAATTGGGAAGCCACAGGTTAAAAAAGGAGCAGGAGTGAATCCTTCACAGGAATGCAATGGTCATAAACTCCGAGAAGGCGACAGACGCCCCCTTCTGCTGCTTACACAGGGCCAAAGCCTGCAGAAGGAGAGCGCCTGAATGTTCTCCTGGGGAGGGAGATTCTGAAAGCAGAGACATGTAAAGTTACCCATGGACTGGGAAAAGAAACAGGACTTTTCAGTGGGGGAGGGGAGACAAATGGCTGCCTGAAAAGAGAAACACAACCGCACACACTCACTCATGTGAAAGAAATTCATTTCAGAGCCATTGGATTAGAGATGGAGATTTACATGGGTGACTTTCAAGAAAAGGAGGGTGTAAGAGACAGGAAAGATGTACGTCAGTCATTTGCTACAAAACTGTCAACGGCACTGGGGACTCAGGATACAACGTTAAGCAGAAAAATGGGCTACTAAATTGTAATTAAACTCTGAGTGCAATTGTGTAAAATATGTATACCTTGGACAAAGACTGAAAGGGAATACAGAGAAATTAACATAGTTATTGTGTTAATGTAGGGATGTTGTTTTCCATTGTTTAAATGTGTGGGTGTGAATGTGAAGGCAGGGGTGGGGAGAGACTGAGACAGCAACAAGAGGAATCCAGAAGCCCAGTGTTTAAGTTTGACACGCTGTGCCAGCTGTGAACTTAACCTCTCTGAGCCTCAGTGTCCTTGTATAGAAAGTGGGAATAATAACACCTGCCCCGCACTAACAAGGTAGTGAAAACACTTTCTAAATTGTAAATATTGTAGGAGATTGTGTGAGGAATTCAGATCAGAGTGCTACATAGAGCCGAGGCTTAAAAAGTCCAGAACTCAGGTGGTGTGGCGGTTAAGTGCGCACGTTCCGATTCAGCAGCCCAGGGTTCGCCGGTTCGGATCCTGGATTCAGATATGGTACCGCTTGGCACGCCATGCTGTGGCAGGCGTCCCACATATAAAATAGAGGAGGATGGGCACAGATGTGAGCTCAGGGCCAGTCTTCCTCAGCAAAAAGAAGAGGATTGGCAGTGGATGTTAGCTCAGGGCTAATCTTCCTAAAAAAAAAAGTCCAGAACTCAGAAAATGATCCTAAATCCTTTTTCTCAGCAGTCACTGGGGGAGCAGGACAATGTATGTTAGCTCATTTAATTACACGCAGTGCAAATTACAAGCACTTCTTGGGCACCTACTAATTGCTTTACTACCCAGGTTTGCCAATATCGTTTATAGAATAATCCATTTTTCTTGCATTTGAAATACTCCTTTATCATATGCCTGAGTTTATTTTACTCTACTATTTCACTGCTTACCATTCGGTTTTTATTATTGTAGCTTTATAATATTTTTAATCTGGTAGGGCAATTTTTTATAGGCTTTTTTTAAAAAAAAAAATAGGATCCAAGGTAGAGTGGGAGCTATTCAAGAGGATAACCAAGCTGGGGCTTAAGGGAGTAAATAACGAGCCCAAGGGCACATGGCAGTATAGCACAGTCTTAGAAGAGAACTTTGGAATCAGAGAAAGCTTAGTTCAAGTCCTGCTTTATTGCTTATCGTCTGGTTGCCGCAATGTACATTGCTTAATCTCTCTAACCTCTTTCTTCATCTGTAAGCTGAGGATAACATCAGCTACCTCAGAGTGTTGTGGTGCGGATTAAATGACAAAACGAATGTGAATTTCCCCAGCACCGTGCCTGGCGCACAGCTGTTGTACATCTTCCCTCCATTTGTTCACGTGCACCCTTAGTGGTAAGCACGTGGCTTCTCTTTCTTAGATTTTCTTGCATCTGCAGAGAAAAGAAGAGGAGCCAAGGATCATCACCAACTTCTACCCAGCATTCAGAAGGCTTCTTTCACTGTACAGAGAGACGCACGATGACAGGCCAGTAAGGAAACAGGGCATTTAAATTGGATGTCGCTGCTCCCTGAATATAGCAAAGCAGGAGCTACAGCATGCCATCTAATTCATAAAATGCACTGTCATTACGCAGCCAAGAAGATGGGATGTCAAAAAGATAGGAATGCCAGGCAGTACGTTCCCATCAGACCTCAAGGGCATCAGAGAGCAGGAGAAGGGAAATTGCCAAGGGTGATGGGAACAGGGTAGGAACAGGTGAAAGATAACGCGGCCTGTCTTCTCTCTTCTGCTCCGACAAGTTAAGATTTTAAGTGATTTAGGGGCAGAGATCACATCTATTACCTCCCTTTTTGTAGTTTCTAAAAGATTATTGAGTAATATTGGAAAGAGTTGATGATTAGAGTGAAGAAATGTCACATACGGCCCCAGAGTAACCCTCTGTACCCGAGAGTGGCCAGGACGACTTTCGCAGGAAGCTTCTGTCTTCTCTCCCTGGGAAGCCGTGGATGGAGTCTGATCATAATTAATTTTAGTAGAGACCTGACATGATGTGATCAAATCTTGGCCATTCCAATGAAAGAGAACCAGCCAGCCAGCTTGGACAGAAATCATCTCAGTTTTCTCTTGCCATTGGCTTTAGAACAAGTCAAATCCAGTTAAAAAGTATTTATTTATTGAGTGATTTTATAAAAAGGGATTCAAAAGAAGAACCTTGTCTTGATGAGCAGTGTGTAGGTCTGTGTCCAGGATCCAAACCTGCGAGCCCCAGGCCCCCAAAGCAGAGCATGCAACCTTAACCACTACGCCACTGGGCCATCCTCATTTTAATCATTTTTAAGTGTACAGTTTAGTGGCATTAAGTAGATTTATATGGTTGTGCAACCATCACCACCGTCCATCCCTAGAACTTCATTCATCTTGCAAAACTGAAGCTCTGCACCCAATAAACAATGACATAATACAACCATAATATTAATAGTAAAGATAACAATGATATTCAACAGCAACTCCCCATTTTCCTCTTCCTGCGGTCCCTGGAAACCATCCTTCTACTTTCTGTCTCTCTGAGCTTGACTACTCTAGGCCCCTCATATAGGTGAAATCATACAGTATTTGTCCTTTTGTGACTGGCTTATTTCACTTAGCATAACGTCTTCAAGATTCATCCATGTTGGAGCATGTGTCAGAATTTCCATCTTTTTAAAGGCTGTATAATACTCCATGTATGTGTATACCACGTTTTGTGTATTCTTCTGTTGATGGCATATGGGTGACTTCCACTTTTTGGCTATTATGAAGAATGCTGTGTACATCAGTGTACAAATGTGTGTTTGAGTCCCTGCTTTCAATTCTTTTGGGTATGTACCCAGAAGTGGAACTGCTGGATTATATGGTAATTCTATTTTTAATTTTTTGAGGAACTGCATACCATTTTCCACAGTGGCTGCACCATTTTACATTCCCACTGGCATTGCACAAGGGTTCCAATTTCTCTACATCCTCACCAATACTGCTTTTCTTTTCCTTTTCTTTTTTTGCATAATAGCCAGCCTAATGGGTATGAAGTGGTACCTCATTGTGGCTCTAAGACCATGCACTTTTCATGCCACCATGCTGTCTCTCAGAAAGGAATCAAAGATACCAGCATGCGTCCAATTCCACCATTCCATTTCTGGGTGGAAATGGTGACAACACTAGGTCAGGACAGAAGCTCAGTTCATTTCCCTGGGTTAACAGTGAGCTACAGCAGACCACATTCAGAATATCCCCTAAGACACCAGACACCTAAAGCGCACTATACAATTTGGCACCGGATACTGAATCAATCTTTAAAGGTTTTGCTTGAGGACCCTAATATAGCTTGGAAAACTATGCTCTTCTTTGCACATTTAAAAACTGATGTTTGTAATTTTATCATAAATTCAAATAGTTACAAAGAATACAATTTCCAGCATATTATAAATATCAACATTTTAAAATAAAACCATTACATCGTTTTAAATGTATCCAAATGGACTCTAAATCCTATAACTATTTGTTACCCACCATCACCCATTTAAGAAATACACAAACAAGCCCATGTTTAGCAAGCAAAAATCGTGTATTGTTCTGTTTTCTCTTTGAAATTTTATTTCCATTCTACTTCCCCGTCAGAGTTTTATGCTTATGTAATATATTTATGATTGAACATCTTTTACTAAATATTCCATCATACTTTTATTTATCAAACAAATCTATAAAAATTAAAATTTATACACTTTAAAATTCCTGTGACCACAGGCTCTAAGTGTTTCCTGGATTGAGTTATCATTAAAATTACTTGTGGTGTACAATGGATCAAAACAAACTAAATGAATAGAACATTTTGACACATGCTAACATAGAAAGTAAAGTTTTACTGGCAGTTTGCATTTCTTAATAAGATAGATGATGCTTCCTTTTTAAAAATATTATGTGTATTGTGGATAAATATTACTTATTGCTAGAATGACAAACTGTTTAGCATCCATTCAATTTTTTTTATTTTTTAGAGATGAAAAATCCTTGTTCTTATAAACAAGGAGATGGGAATGGAAACAGTTTTGTTCTAAAAATGTCCTTCAAGTTTTGAAACTCCTTCTGACTTATTTTCCTCAAAACACATGGCAATCCATTATCAAATATTAGTTGTAATGATCTGTCAGCTGACAACTTCATTATTTCCTCCTTCGATTTTGTGGAAAGCAAGGGATTGGAAACCACCTGTCTTACAAAGAATGTGTTATTCAGTCTATTATGGGTCGGGTTGTGCCCCTACCCCGCCCCCAAATTCATATGTTGAAATTCTAACCCCCAATACCTCTGAATGTGACTTTATCTGAAAACAACATCATAACAGAAAATTAGTTAAGATGAGGTCATCAGAGTGGACTTTGATCCACTAGGACTGGTGTCATTATAAAAAGGGGAAATTTGGACACAGACAGACACAGAAGGAAGAGGATGTGAAGACACTGGGAGAAGCCGGCCATCTGCAAGCCAAGGAGAGAGGAATAAATTCTCCCTCCCAGCCCTCAGAAGGAACGAACCCTGCCTACACCTCAACTTTGGACTTCTAGCCTCCAAAACTGTGAGGCAGTCAATTTCTGGTGTTTAAGCCTCCTCTCCGTGGTACTTTGTCTCCGTGGTACTTTGTCTCCGTGGTACTTTGTTATGGCAATTCCAGGAAACTAATACACATTCCTTAGAGCCATCCACCTCCCCTACATCTATGCCAAGATTTTCAATTTTCCCTTTATTTGGTGCCCAGGAGGGTTTTTTAAATCCCAGAGCAAATGCGCCCTAGGAAGATTGGTAGTGAATGAGAGGGACACCTTTCCTCTGTAAAGGGAGGGAACATCCCTTGAGGAAGAGGTGGTGGGGGTCGGTGGGGGGTGTTTAATAAAAAGCAGATCCGGAATGTGAAGATCGTCAGGTTGCTTTCCTTCAAAATATCCTGTCATGGGCCCCTTTGGAAAGCCTTCGTCAGCCCCCGAGGAAGAGAGGCTCCCACTTTGAAGATGACCGCACCGAACTGTAGAAAACCCACTGTAACTCAGGGATGTGGAAAAACTTTTGTCAGCCGGAGGTGTTGATGACATTTTCATGGAAGATATGACATCGGCTGGCCTTCTGGGTAGAATTTTGATTCCTGGTGAGGAGAAGGAAGGGCATTCCCCACAGCATGGAAGCGACTTGGGAATGGACTTCTGATGAAACTAAAGAGTTGGTAGCGTGGGACCAGCCCACACAGGACCTGCATTTATGGGCCTGGGAGCTTGTACTCAGGTACTGGAGATTTTTGCATGAGCGAGTACCTGATGAAAGTGATGCTGAGGGAGATTTGTTGGGTGTTGATAGGGAGGAGGAGAGGGCGCGTGCAGAGCTCGGAGGCAGGGAGCAATCCAAGGGTAGTGGTCATTAATGTGTGGATGGGTGTAAAGGCCTTGGAAATGGAGAGGCCGCTGCTGGTTAATTGTGATGGAGACAGAAATTGTGTGCCTATGTTATGGTTAAATTGTGTGCCAATTGCTTGATGTTCTTCATTTCAGACGGGCTGCCAAGTCCCAGAGCTAACTCGCTGCCGTTCCCCCATTCCTGCCGCCGCCTTCTGTATTGGGGGAATACTTAAAGTCTAGAAAGACCACACGCCTTTCAGTTCATCAAGTAGAGGTACAATAGGGGCCACATTTCTCTATTGCTTGGCTGATCCTTTCATTGTCAGGATGAAATGAGTGAATGTATGTGAAACACTTGGTTAACTATGAAGTCCCCAGCACGTATAGAGGTATGACCATTCACTACTCATTACTCTTGTTGCACGCTGCTCTTTCTTAGAGGTAGTGAAGAGGTTTTCTGAGTGCCTCATTTAACATTAGCCTTGAGTAACTGCAATGGTAATAGAGGCTCCATTGTCTGATGCTAGAGAATTTCATTGGGCTTACACCCCTTTCCAAATTGGGAAGGTGCTACAATATCCCCCTCTGAGTCCCGCTGGGGAGAAGAGGCACTCTTCACATGCCTTCTGGATTCTCTGAGGTGTCTGGCTTCGTGCCCAAAACACCCTCAGAGGACTGTTCATTTTCTGTCATAATTGTGAGCCTTCCTGATTATGTAGCAACGGAAACAAAGATTTCCTATGCCCTGAAAATCAGATTTTTGATGGCCACATGCTCTCCCCACTCTCTGGTCTAAGCAGGGAAGCATGCAGATCATTAGAACAACCCAGACGCACAACTCTCTCTCTCTCTCATATGAGAGACCACTGTGTTTTTAAGACTCTGAGAGGATGAGAAACTGGTTTTCTACTAAAAGAAATTAGCGGTCATTATCCTTATAGTCATCTCTCCAAAACTCATTGACATGAGTGACCCTCTATCTGTGACCCTGAGGGTCATTGGAACCTTCCTGTGTTCGTAACCCCCCGGAGGACTCTCTTGGCTGTCATAGTAGAGACCTGTCCTACTGGCCGTGTGGCTGCAGACTCTACTAGGACTTAATATTTGGCATTTCTTCCAAGGATGAAAAGGAGATTATCAATAATATTTGAGTTTTCTTATGTAATTGACTTTGCCATCTCTTATTCATGTGTAAGTAAGTATCTTTACATGGGTGGAGTAAAAGCATATCCACTGGTAGAAAGACAATGTGCAAGCAGCAGCTGATCCCCGGGCGTTAATGCTGCTCCCATTTAATAGATGGGGAAAATAAGCCTGTATGGTAAGATGATAATAGTCCCTATTGTACCCTGTGTATTTACCAGGTGCCAGGCACAGGGCCAAGGACTTTACACATTAACTCGTTTTCTCCACCAACCTATGGAGTGGGGATATTAACACCTACATTTTGCAGGGGAAGAAAATGAAAACCTGAAGAGGTTAGTAACTCTGCCAAGATCACAAAACAAGTAAGTGGCTGTGTCAGTCAGCACAAGTTAAATTACACTTTGTAACAAACAGCCCCCACATCCTAGTGGTTGCAAGAGCAAAGGTTTATTCCTCACTCTGGCTGCATGTCGATGCAGGCGGACTGGAGGCTCTGTTTCTCCTTAATCTGGGATCTGGGCAGATGGAGTGGCTGCTACCTGGGACCTGCTGGTCATCGTGGCTGATGGAAAAAGAGAACATGGCAAAGTGCTCACTGGTGACACTTGTTCCTTCTGTTCCTTTTGTGGGTCAGAGCCTGTCCCCAGCCACCCCTAACTTCAGATGGGCAAGAAAGAACAATTTGACCATCTGAGAGGGAGAGGAGGAATACCTGCAGGCAGCTCTACTGACGACCACAGTGGCAGAGAGAGGATTTGCTAAGAAAGCGATTTTCTAAGGCCTGTGCTCTCTCCTCTCATGAATGCTGCCGTGTGCTGAGCACTTCCTGAGGGCAGGTGCCATGCTAAGCATTTTACAGATATTTGCAGTCCTCACAACAACCCTGTCAGGTAGATACTATTATCATCTTCATTTCACAGATGAAGTTATTGAGCCCAGAAAGGTCTGGAAGTAACTTGAGCCAGATGGCACAAGGCATAAAAAAATGGTACCTTGTGCAGCCCTCAAGCCAGCCTGACTCTGGGGACTATCTTCTTTCCACTTGCCATGAGGATTACCAATGCCACAGACGTCACTTCAGTTTCATAAGAAAAGAACCACAGACATTTTTTAAAAAAGGATTAAAACTTTATTTAATTGTGTGTTTATTTTCTAATTAAAAAGGTAATAAGTGCACATTATTAAAACTCAGACAATACTTACAGGTTTGAAGGAGAAAGTAAAAAATGAGGAATAACCAAAACATTTAGATATGTCCTTCCAGACATACTGACCTGTAACTTGCTTCTTCACATAATGATATATTGTGAACATCTTTCCAATACATATATTTCATTTTTAATGGCTGCATAATATTCTAACGACTGTGCCACAGTTGAGTTGGAATGTTGTGATACATTGATGAACATTTATCTTGTTTTCAAGTTTTCTCTGTTCCCTTGGTTTGAATTCCATTTCTTTCTTGATAGTGATGGCTAATAGCTTTTCCTATTTTTCTTAACCAATTCATGTCTTCACCAATGAGAAACATTGTAACGGTCGAAGATCTTTACTCAAAATATTCCTTCCACTGTTACCTCTTTTCTCTCCCTCCTCCATAGAGACACCCCCCCCCCCCGTCCCCCCCACCAAATGCTATTAAAACGTTTTCATTCCCAGAGTCTCAAGCCAGGGGTTTTCCTTGACATTTCTGTTTGGTTTCAGATAATTCTTCTGAAATTTCCCTATAAACTGCTTTCCTTATTTTTCTTCTTTTGCCTTTTGTTTTCTTTCTCTTTTTTTGTATATCCGTACTCCATATTGTATTTTATATTCGCATGTCTGTATTCTAGAACTATTAAATAAAATGTTTTGTGCTTTTTCTGGCTGTTACCTCTACGGCAAGGCATTCATCCCATTCTGGCTGCAGCCTCCTAGCTTCCTCTCTCTGTCCCCAAGTAGCCCCTGCTCAGCCGCACGGCAGTCCCAGCCACTGCACTCTCCCCACTCTGCCCGCGTTGTTCTCTCAGCCCGGAATGGCCTTCGCTGTCAGCTATGGTTGGTCTTCAGAGTCCAGCTCAAAAGCCTGCTCTTTCAGGAAGCCTTCTCGGACCCCATTCTTAGCCAAAATCAATTGTTCTTTCCTCTGTGCTTTGCAGCCCTCCACCTTCAGTGTGCACTCATTAAGGAAAACACTTATTCAGTGCCTACGGTGTGCTCTGACGAGCTGGGCAGATACAAGGAACACGCCTTGGTATCCACTCTCTGGGAATCTTCAGCCCCTCGGGAGATAGGCAAACACATCATTTCAACCCAGTATGGTAAAAGCTGAAGTGGAGGTAAGGGCGGGGCGCCACGGGAATAACGTGGAGCTGTGCCTTGGGGACGCAGCGCTCCCAACTGCTCTCATCTGCCTCCTGGAAGGGGAGAAATGTTCCTACGGTAGTGCCAACTAACCAAATTACAAGCGAGAAATGTGAGTATATGTTCTTCCAGTCCTGGTTGACTTTTCTTTGATGCATATTTTCCTTTAGTAAAGTTAAGTAAGGGATCCAGTTTTTAAATTCGCCTTTGGATCCCGGCCGCATCCGCCGTGGAACTCCGTCGATGCCGTGCATCCTCACCTGAGTGAACAAATGTCTCAGGTGTGCTCGAGCGAGGGACCAGTGAGTGGACACCAGGCACAGGTCCAACCCCATTATCCACATTTCCCGGAATCAGTCTACTTTTCACATCTTTCTTTCTCCCCTGAAATGGATGCACATTCCCCTCCAGATTTAGAATAGAAGTAATGACTCTTTCACGAAAGCCTGGAAAATATGACTTTTCCAGAAATGGTTTGGGTCGGTTAAAGATCCTCAGGCTCCTGGCACCTGGAGGACGGGCTGGGCCCTAGTCGCACGCATCTCTTCCGAGGCCCGATCGGGAATTCGCCCGGGCTGTCCCCCTCGGCCCGCAGGCCGGGTGCGGGGTCCCGGCGCAGGCCCTCCCCGCGCGGCGCGCGCCCCGGGGCCTCTCCAGTTCTTCGCGGGCGCCCCCGTCCGCGCGTTGCTCCAGCCCGGGTTTTGCGGCCCGCCCGGCGCCGCGCTCGCCGAGCAGGGAGCTGGCGCCGCCGAGGCCGCGGCTGCCGGGGTGTGGGGGCCGCGCTGCGCACGCGCGCACGCGCGCTCGCGGGGGTGGAGGGGTCCCCGCGCGCCCGGAACCCTCGCGCGGCCGCCCAGCCGGGAGCCGCCCGGACCCCGGACCCCGGACCCCGCGCGCCCCGCTCATCCTTCCCCCGCCCGTGTGCGCTGCCCGCGGCCCGGGAGGAACATTCCCGGCCTCCCCGCCCGCCCGGCCTGCGCCTGCTCCCGCTCCTCCCCCGCCGCGTGTTTTCCGCCCCAGTAACGATCGTGCCCCACAAATAAGCCTCGGATGCCCTTTGCCGAGCGCGCGGGAGGGCAGCAAGCGGGCCATTTTCAGGGCGCGTCTCCGGAGCCGCAAAAAGTCTTGTTTTCGCCCCAAAGTGGACGGTGTAGGAGCGGGGGCGGGCCGGGGGCCGCTTCCAACTGCTCCACACGCTCGAATAGTTGTCAGTAAAATCAAACTGACGTCAGCCCCGGGGAAAAAGATAGGTCTCTTTTGTTCTCCCGTTCTCCCCCCGGCTCCCCGGCGATCAAAGGCAAAAAACATTTTTTGGAGGTGGGGGGAAAGACAAAAAGGAAAAAAAAAAAAATGGCCATGCCAAGAGAGAGCTTCCATTAGAGCTCCTGCCCGGGCGCTGGAATGTTTAATGAATGCATCGAGCCTTTTGATCACCCTCGCTCGGCTGGGTTCAGCAGTGCCGGAAGGTTAGTTGCATATCCTGTGGCTGATCTGAAATTCGATCAGCAGAGGGGGCCAAGAAAAGAAAAGCATTTTAATGGGAATCAATAGAGGATCCTAGGTCCTGGAAGGAAATACGTGTTGATTAAAAATGCCACAAGATTAAAAAATGTTCACGACTAGTTTAAAAAAAAAAAAAAACAACCAGGAGAAAAAGGAGAGAGAGGGAGAGAAGGCGAGGGGGAGGAGGGGAAAAAACCCTTAGCAATCTATTTTCTGTGTGTGTTGCTGCCAGAGAGGCAGTCAGCAGACCAACAGTTTGTGTAATGCTTCAAGCTACAGCGGGCAAATTTAAAGCTGTATGCTCAGAACAACATAATAAATACTTACTGAAAATGCATTTCTGTTTCTAAGCGGGGTTCACTCATGCATAATACAAAACACCTAGGGCTGCAGAAGCGAGACACAGGGGGACAAATAAGGTGCACCGTGACTCAAGTTCTTAAAACTAAACTCTCGGGCTTTTAACAGTTGAGTTAAGAACGTAGACTTGCTTTTTTTTTTTAAATAAAAAATGAAACTAATAGCTTTGAAAGACACCGCAGACTTAAATGGTCTGAAAGTTTTAAAGAGTTGTTGTATGTATATATCTGAAATCTGGTATCTTTGAGTGTGAAGAGGAGGGTTGGGGCTGGGAAGGGAGTTAGTGGTAAATAGCATATTGATTGGATTAGAGTGGAAAATTATTGCCCTGTAGGTAGAGAAAGTGATCAACAACGTGATAAAAACGGGTGAGGGTTATATGGCTGTTTACCTACTACAGTGGGAAAGGCAAAAGGGTCTTTTAAACCCGCTTTAACACAAAAACACATGTGTACACCCTGTCTGCATGGCCTCTTGGAGAGGAATTAATAGCATTTCAATGTTTACACATTT
This sequence comes from Equus caballus, assembly GCF_041296265.1. Taxonomy (NCBI): domain Eukaryota; kingdom Metazoa; phylum Chordata; class Mammalia; order Perissodactyla; family Equidae; genus Equus; species Equus caballus. Next base: position 11,281,290 of record NC_091714.1, read on the forward strand.
AACAAACAAAGTTCCTTCATTATGATGAGGGAATTCAGATACCATTGGTGATGGAACCTTCCTTTCAAGAGTCCTTTATTTATTTATTGCTGAGGAAGATTAGCTCTGAGCTAACATCTGTGCCAGTTTTCCTCTATTTTATATGTAGATCGCTGCCACAGCATGGCTGATGAGTGGTGTAGGTCCATGCCTGGGATCCCAGGGTGCCAAACTTAACCGCTGTGCCACAGGGCTGGCTCTCAACAGTGTTTTAGAGGCTCTCAATGGGCTCCTGCATTCTAGGATTCACCCATTACCCCTATTTTCCTTATTCTCAAGTTTTCTTTTAATCTCTCTGAAGACCATGAAAAGGAGCAAAGAGGTATTTCAGGGCAGTTTCCCTTGGATCTTCCCAATATTTGATTTCAGTAGTTTGGATAGAGCGGGATCCTTCAAAATTGAGATTTCCTTGTTCAGCAACAACTCCTCTTACCGCGATATTTTCTGGCTCTACCAGATTATAAAATCCTTGGAGGAAGGGGATTTATCTCTTTTCTCATTCGTGTTCTGACAGTGCTCCTGAAAACGAAACCTTGCACCTCAGGAGTAGTAGAGGGTGCTCTGATTAATACAGTAGTAGTAAATCACACATTGATCACACTCTGAAATCCATTCAGAGAGGAAAATCTTTGCTGGGTAACTTCAGACAAGTGACCTAGCACCTCTGAGCTTCAGCTTCCTCATCTGTAAGAGGAGGGATGCTTATACCTACCCAGCATGGCTTTTGTGAGTGGAATAATGTATGTGAAGCACACTGTGACATGTCTGGAGAGAGAGAGAGAAATTTGTTCCTTCTCCAAAGGTGCCCCTACCTGGGGGCCATGCCTCCGTTATTCATACTCTTGTGTAGTCCCTGCCTGGAATCTGGGCTGCAGCTGAAGTGATCCTTTGTGACTTTCAAGGCTAGATCATAAGAATCTTGCTGCTTCTTGTCAACCTACAAAAACAGAAACCAGTTTAAGAGGCAAAGCATTTATCTGGGGTGAAAGAATTGCAATTTGGGAAGCACAGATTCAGGTAGAAACCCAAATAGTGTCCCAATTACAGAAAAGGGGCTCTGGGTTTTTATGGTTAAATGGGGGGGAAGATGAGGTAAGTTGTATGAAAGAAGGGTTCATTGGTGCTAGAAGAGGTAAGGCTAGGTTTGCACTTCATACATAGATTGGCTTGAGATTCAGTCATCAGGCCAAAGGCTAGACGTGTCCTTCATTGATTGGCTAGCGATTCCATCATCAGCAAAGTCCAGTTTCATCAGTCCTTACAAACAGGATATTCTTGTCCTTACTGACATCTTGGAATGTTGGTGGTTTTGTCCAGTTGAGAAGATAAAGAAAATAAGAGTGCAAGGCAATTCCTCTGAAATGGTTGCTCCAGCTCTATTTTAATATGGCTCCACTCATGTCATCTTTCACATTCTATACCTGGGTCTCTTGGAATGTTCCCTCTGAGACACTCCCTCTCAGGACCCAGCTGCATTCTTCCAGAAGCATGTGTAGGCCAGGATACCTGTAGCATGCAGCCTGATAGCATACAGTTGCTCCCTGCAATGAGCTCCCAGTCAGCAGGTAACATCAACTGGTAGCTAAGTGAATGAGCCAACTTGAATGTCCAGTTCTGTTGAACCTTCTGAACTTCAGCCCCAGCTGCTATCTGTAATTGTATGAAAGACCCCAAGCAAGAAGCGCCCAGCTGAGCTCAGTCAACCCACAGAACCATGCGAGATAATAAATAATAAATATATAAAATGAGCAAATGCTAGCTTTTATCACTATCTTAATTTCATAGTAGATACTAAACCTGTTTGTTGAATAAACATAAGTGAAATAAGCTAGCTGCTTGCCAACCTCTTTCTTACCCCTTTCCTCCTGCCCCTGGGTTATTCTTCAGCCCACAATCTTGCCTTAGTCCTTATTCCTGATGGCTATCAAGCTGAGTGTTGGCAACACAAAGACACAGAATTTTGTAAGCCCTTTGCTCCAGGGGCTCAGAGTCCAACTGGGAAGAGAAGACGCTTTTTCCAAGAAGGAGAAGCCATTTATGCACTGCTAGGTCCTGGCATAGCAATGAGTGTTGAACCATCTGTTGTTAAATGAAAATATTGTTTATTTTCTATAACATGTGCTTAGGAGGGGGAAAAGCTATCTGGGGTTTGAGCTGGCCTTTGTTCATAGGGATTTTTTTTCTTCAGCTTCATTCTGGTGTAGTTGTACCTTTCGTGGGATTTTCAAAATGTCAGTGTGCAGGAGCACAAACTTCTGCCAGTTTAGGAGCCCCCAAAATGAGCAGATCTACTGTCTTATTTTATTTGTTTTAGGATGTATAATACTGAGTGATCACTTGGGAATATACATCCTCGCTTGTGTAGCACAGTCAGTGCCCCTTGGCCATGGGTGGAGAGTAAACCGTTTTTTTGGGGAAAGAATAGAGTTTGGGCACGGCCCCGTTTCTCTGAAACCTCCTGCATCTACTGGGCGCTTCATTTCCCAAGGCTACAGCGATCCCCAGAGGCTTCTCTCCCATCAAGAGTTATTCTACCCAGAAAGGGTATGAGAGAAGGGGAGGCGTGGGCAGGAAATCCATTGAGGCTCACCAATATGTAAAGTACAACTTAATTTTTGTGTTTTCTCTTGCATTTACTATAAAATGTTTAAAAAGATTTAACCTCCCCCCCCAAAGCTTTTTCAATCTGATTGATAGATGTGTGTATCCATATACATAATGAGCCTGGTAAAAAAACATTTTTAGGAGCAAAGGGGTCAGCTACGACTCTTCACAGCTCTTCATACATCCTTCAAAAGTTGTATTCAGAATGCGATAGTTACAACAACCTGCTGGAACGGAAGTTGCTTTCTGCAATGCACCGGTTGGGGAGTGTAATGTGTTCTCATAAGATTCTGGCCAAATTTACATCCCACCCCTTGCTGCTATCTCTGGCTTGGTTGGCATCATCTCCACGGTGGCTTATCATGCTGCCTTCCCGTCAGATGGTCAGGTCTCGAGATCAGCATCTCTGGGGTTGAGCCTGGCTCTTGAAATGCAGCCCATTTCATAAGCTTGAAAAGGGTGTACCCTTCATTTAATTCTTCATTCATTCATTCATTTATTCAACAACATCTATTATCTGTATACTCTGGGTCAAACACTGTATTAGGGCCTGGGGATACAGGGATGAACAAGACACAATCGTAGCCTTCCAACAGCTTCCAGGCTTGTTGGAAAGACCCGCAGTAATCAGATAAACACTGATGGAGAAACTGGAGTGATTTTGAAAACACAAGGACAGCAACAGGGATTAGACAAGGGGAAAGCCTCAGAGAGTCTGACCTAGAAAAATGGCTGGGAATCAGCCAGGTGAAGGCAGGGGCATGGGAAAATGTATTTAGAAGGAAGATTGGAATTGCAATTATTTGAGATGTTGTGTGGAGGTTACTAATTCTGCCCTGGGATCTGTAAAGGCACCTAGACATGGGGATGCTTAAGCTAGTCCTGACATTTAAAAGGCAAATTTTAAACAGTGGCTAATGTAAGACATCATCACTCAGTCACCTTTTAAGCTATGAGCTGCTTTTTTAGACTCAATGTGCCCACTTTCACTTATGTCTCTCAGCAGTGACTTCTCTTGAGTTTCATCTGAATTAACGATAGTGGCTGCCATTTTCGAGAAGTGATTATTTTCTTCTACTTTTATGATTGTTGTACCTTAATGTCCTTGTTGATGTCGATTATGTTCTGTAACATTAGTGGCTTTCTTTTGTACCTACGAATTTTCCGAAGTGTTTGTACTTATTTTGTAGTTACATTATTTTAATTTCATTTTACTTTTTTTTATTTTGGGACAATATATATATAACATAAAGTTTGCCATTTTAACCATTTTTAGTGTACAGTTCTGTGGCATTAAGTACATTCACATTGTTGTGCAACCGTCACCACCATCTGTCTCCGATAACTCCCCATTCTCTCCTTCTTCTGTCCCCTGGCAAGTCCCATTCTACTTGGTCTCTATGAATTTGACGACTCGAGGTACCTCATATAATCATTTTACACTTTGAGCTTTTTGGCAGAATCGCTGTCAGACTTGAAATGGTGCTAGAGAAAGATTTTACAAGATGAATTACTGAAATTTTTAATATGTTTAAGTGTTCTGCACACAGATTTTTAATTTTCCATGAATGTGTAATTTATTCCGAAGCTGGCTGTATCAGTGTGTCTCAAGTCATCATCCATGGGGTCAAAACTTTTAGCCTGATAAAGACTATTGAACAATTAGGATTGCGTAATAGTACTATAAATTAAGTCATGAGATTCTATCTCATCTAATTTGATTGGATTTTCCTTCTATATGTAAAATGAAGTGTCCTCCAGCTAAAATAATCATATTCAGTATTCCTTAGCACAACTTGGTTATCAGCTCCCTTAATGTATGAAAGAAGATGATTAATATTATGATGTATTTTTATAACCACTCATTTTACACATTTCTGAAGATAGTAAAAATAACATTTTATCTCACCCACAAATATGTGAGAAATAAGACTTTATACCCTAATGTATAAAAATTTCTTAATTTAAATAGTAAAAGTGACTCTGAGAAATAAAGATAGGAGACTGTAGCTTACGGTGTCCCAAACCTTTGTAAAAACTATATCACACAGTAAGATTACAGACATACACTTAGATTATAAACAATTTTATTGCCAAGTTATCCATGTGAAAATTTAATTAATAAAAATTATCCATTGCAATAAAAATAATCTCCATAATGGCAAAATTTAGGCTTTTACAGCTTTCTGCTTTCAGTATGATGTCATCTTTGCCAGAATGATTTGAAAAAGGTTTTCGCTGTTAGAACTAATTTCTTTATAGAAATTCCAGTTCTTCGGTTGCAGTTAAGACAGAGGAACCTCATTAATTCTCACTTTGCTAATCCATAAACCCTATAATTTCCACAAAAATTCCTTAGCAATATCGTTTTACTTCACAGGAAACATTTTATTGCCAGGAGCTCTAGGCAAATCTCAAATCACGAAGAATTCATTACTTTTGCCAAATATACTGCAGGCCATTCACAAGCTGACTATCATAAAGTATTATGACTCAACTACAGTTATCTAAATAAACTAGTAAAGCAAATATCTTGATTGCAAAGTCTGATGTAAAAAAATGCACATGCACATGATGTGCGTATATGCATGTATTTCCATACATAAAAATATGTATTATGTGGTAGATTGTTATAATAATAGCCCCTAATAAATTACACTTTGCCGTATTCATGTCCCTTTGCAGCTCCTTCTATCAAGATGGGGAGTACGTTTTTCCACCTTTGACTATGGGCTGGCCTTGTGACTTGATTTGACCAATAGAATATGGCGGAAGTGACGTTGGGTGTCTTCTGAGGCTAGGCTTCTAGAAGCTTTGGAGCCTCTCCTTTTGCTGTTTCATAACCCCAAGACTACCATGGTGTGAATAAGCTCAGGATAGAAGACCTTCTGGAGAGAAAGGCCCAGGTGAGTCCACCCAACCTGCCAGCTGATTGCAGCCCAGGAAAGGCCAGCAGCAGAGCTCTGCAGCCAATCCACAGAGTCATGAGAAATAATAAGAGGCAGCTGTTTGAAACCACTAGGTTTTGGAGTGTTTTGTTGTGCAGTCATCAAGAACTGGTGAAGAAACTGGTATCTGGCAGTGGGCACAATTGTAGCAGAACTCTGAAGCATGTGGCACTGGCTTTGGGACTGGGTGGCAGGTGGAGGCTGAAAGGGTAGCAAGGAGTTTGTCAGCAGAATTGCAAGAACAATGAGAAAATTGCTACTGGAGCTGGAAACGAGAGACCCATGTTGTGTATATGGGGAAACTGATGCCACAGTAACTTGGAAGATAGAAAATGTGCCTAATGAACTTGTAGACTTGGCCACGGCAAAATTTTGAAAGTGTGAATTGATTTTTTTTTTTAACCTAGGAAGAGAGAAATGAACCAAAGAATGAAATGTTTAGTTTATAATTAGAACTTGCAGGGAATATAAAACAGCCAGGACTTTTTTTTTGGTTAGAAAATGAAACTATTTCACATTTCTCGTGTTTCCAGTCAGCAAAAGATTCTCAAAATGAGAAATGGCCTGAAGGTAAACATTGAATCAAATGTGTGGTCATAAGATCTTTGTTAAGACTTCAGAAAAATTTAAGGATGTACCTAACTAACTTTCTCAGCCAGACAAAATAGTTTCTAAGAATCCTAAGGGCATTATCCCATAGCCACTTGAACACGTGTAAAGCAGAGAGAGGCATGTCTTAAAGGAATTATGGATGTGCCTTTTGCGCCTGGGGAGAGACACTATAAAATTCATAGGAAACCCACAAAGTTTTTTGAGAGTATTGTATTTACAAGAGCACTGTCAGCTTGGACTGAAATGGGGGAGAGAGAGTTCAGAATGAAAAAGAGGCTTCTGAGCTCCCAACTTTCTATGGGCAGAAAGAAGGTGGAAGAAAGCTTCTTAGCTGCAAACATGGACCATTTCTTATGATAAAGGAAAGGTGTCTCAGAAGATAAAGCCATGAGACTTGGGGCAGAGCCAAGAGCTGGGGAGAACAATAATTGAGGGAACCTCTCTTAGGGAGCACCACTGGTCCCCCATAAAGGAATACTCCTTGTTCCTGGAAGAGGAGACCTAAAACACGTGCCCAGCTGGATTTCGGAACTGTTATGGACCACAGACGGTTCTGTGCCTCTGTGAGATGCCTACCACAGCATGGCTTGACAAGCAGTGCGTAGGTCCACGCCCAGGATCTGAACTAGCGAACCCTGGACCGCCAAAGTGGAAAGGTGAGAACTTAACTACTGTGCCACTGGGCTGGCCCCTGTCTCCCTTTTCTTTAAATGGGAGTGTCTATTGCAGTGATTTTGTTCCTCTCTTTCCATTGTAGATGAGGTATGTGGGCAGATAATGGTCTTTTTAGTTCCCACATCTCTGCATGAAGAGGAGCCACAGCAAAGAGCTGCATGTAGGTAGCATCCTGCATTTGGATTTGAACCACATGAGATCATGGGCTCTGAGCCTGACGCTGGGATTGGGTGAGACTTTGGGGATTTTGCATGGGAAGCAGACATGAGTCACTGGGACCCAAGGGGAGACTGTGGTACAATAATATGCACGTTGATGGTTCTCATGCATTTTTTGTGACGTGAGTTTTCTGTTCCTCCCCTCAAGAGGTTATTTCCTCACTCCGTGAACGTGGGCTGGCCTTATAACTTGCTCTGACCAATGGAATATAGCAGAAGTGACATGGTACAACTTCTGAGGCTAGGCTTAAGAGGCTTGGGACCCTCTGCTTTTGTTGTCTTGGACATCTGAGCTCATCTTCCTGTGGAAAAGCCCAGCATAAATGACCATGAGAGAATGAGAGAGGCTCAGCTATCTGAGCACAGACCCCAGCTGGTCCACCAATTAATATGGTTGTGTGAGTCGGCCCAAGTGAGAGCAGCAGAAGTCCTGCCTGGCCAACCCACAGAATCATGAGAAATAATAAATTGTTGTTTTGAGCCACTAGGTTTTAGGGTGGTTGGTTGGACAACGTTAGATAACTGATAAGTTAGCATTTGGTACTGATTGGTGTGACTAAAGGATTTCTTTAATGATTTTGCCTGCTTGTAGTAGTACAGCTCCTCACCGAGTGGCTTGGGTGGCAGTGTGATTCCCTTGGCTGTCGAAAGTTGTTAAAACTGGGAAACTTTAAGAAGAAAGGGCGAAAGGAACTTGGAGTGCTCCAGGCCCAGTTCAGTGGCTTGGGAGCGGCATTGCCACACTAAGCAAAGGTTTTACACTTAAATTTACCTGAAATAAAATTCTAGCTCCAGCATTTCTTAAGTTTTTTAAAAAAATTAATGAACTTTATTTTTAAGAACAGTTTTGGGTTCACAGCAAAACTGAGCGAAAAGTACACAGATTTCCCATATACTCCCTGGACCCTCACATGCACACGCACATGCACACGTCCCTCCCCCACTGCCCACACCTCGCGTCACAGTGGTACATTTGTTACAATTGATGAAGCTACATTTATACACCATTATCACCCAAAGTCCATAGTTTATATTGGAGTTCACTCTTGGTGTTGTACATTCTATGGGTTTTGAAAAATGTACAATGATGTTTCCACCAGTATAGTATCGTACAGAGTAGTTTCACTGCCCTAAAAATCCTCTGTGCTCTCCCTGTTCGGACTCCCCTCCTCCTTACCTCTCCTCTGGCAACCACTCATCTTTTTACTCTCTCCACAGTTTAGCTGTTACCAGAATGTCATATGGTTGGAATCAGACAGTAGGTAGGCTTTTCAGATTGGCTTCTTTCACTTAGTAAGATGAATTTCTTTTCTTGGCTCCTTTCTTTTTAGCGCTGGATAATATTGCATTGTCTGGATGTACCGCAGTTTATTTATCCCATTCAACTACTGAAAGACATGTTGGTTGCTTTCAAGTTTTGGCAATGATGAATAAAGCTGCCATAAACATCCACATGCAGGTTTTTATGAGGACATTTGTTACTTCATTTGGGTAAATAGCAGGCAACATATTTGCTAGAGGGTATGGTAAGAGTATGTTTAGTTTTGTTAGAAACTGCCCAACTGTCTTCCAAAGTGGCCATACTATTTTGCATTCACACCAGCATGAGCTCCACATTCTTGCCAGCATTTGGTGCTGTCAGTCTCTTGGATTTTGGCCATTCTAATAGGTGTGTAGTGCTACCTCATTGTTGTTTTAATGTGCCTTTCCCTGATGACATATGAGATGGAGCTCTTTTCATATACTTACTTGGCATCCTGTATATCTTCTTTGGTGAGGTGTCTGCTCAGGTCTTCTGCTCATTATTTAATTGGGTTGTTCATTTTCATATTGTTGAGTTTTAAGAGTTCTTTGTATATTATGGATCAGCCTTTTATCAGATGTGTCTTTTGCAAATGTGGCTTGTCTTTTCATTCTCCTGGCATTGTCTTTTATAGAACAGAAGTTTTTGATTTAATGAAGTCCAGCTTATCTATCATTTCTTTCATGGATCCTGTCTTTGGTGTTGTATCTAAAAAGTCATTGCCATACCCAAAGTCATCTAAGTCTTCTCCTATATTATCTTCTAATAGTTTTATAGTCTTGCATTTTACATTTAGGCCTATGATCCATTTCAAGTTAACTTTTGTGAAAGGTGTAAAGTCTGTGTCTAGATTCTTTTATTTTTTTTTTGCACGTTGATGTCCAGTTGTTCCAGCATCATTTGTTAAAGAGACTGTCTTTGCTCCATTGTATTGCCTTTGCTCCTTTGTCAAAGATCAGTTGACTATATTTATGTGGGTTCATTTCCGGACTCTGTATTCTGTTCCATCAATCTATTTGTCTCCTTTCACTGGTATCACACTGTCTTGATTACTGTCACTTTATAGTAAGTCTTGACGTCAGCTAGTGTCAGTCCTCCAACTTTTTTCTTCTTTTTCAATATTGTGTTGGCTATTTTGGGTCTTTTGCCTCTCCATATAAATTTTAGAATCAGATTGTCAATATCTACAAATTAAATTGCTGGGATTTTGATTGAGATTGCACTAAATCTATGGATCAATTTGGAAAGAACTGACGTCTTGACAATATTGAATCTTCCTATCCATAAACATGGAATATCTCTCCATTTATTTATTCTTTGATTTCATTCATCAGAGTTTTTGTAGTTTTCCTCATATACATCTCATACATATTTTGTGTGATTTATGCCTAAGTATTTCATTTTTTTGGTTGCTAATGTACATAGTATTGTGTTTTTAATTTTAAATTTCACTTGTTCGTTGTTGGTATATGGGAAAGTGATTGGCTTTTGTATATTTACCTTATATTCTGCAACCTTGCTATAATCACTTACTGGTTCCAGGAGTTTTTTGTTGATTCTTTAGGATTTTCTATATAGATGATCATGTCCTCTGTGAGCAAAGATAGTTTTATTTCTTCCTTCCCAATATGTATACCTTTTACTTCCTTTTCTTGTCTTACTGCCTTAAGTAGGACTTCCAGAGTGATGTTGAAAAGCAATGATGAGAGGGGACATCCTTATCTTGTCTTTATCTTTGTGAGAAAGCTTTCAGTTTTTCACCATTAAGTATGATGTTAGCTGAATGTTTTTTGTAAATATTCTCTATCAAGTTAAGGAAGTTCCCCTCTATTCCTAGCTTACTGAGAGTTTTTTTAACGAATGGGTGTTAGATTTTGTCAAATGATTTTTTTGCATCTATTAATATGATCCTGTGACTTTTCTTTTTTAGCTAGTTGATGTGATGAATTACATTGATTGATTTTTCAAATGTTGAACTGGTCTTACATACTTGGGATAAATCCCACTTGGTTGTGGTGTAGGATTCTTGATATACATTCTTGGATTTGATTTGTGAATACTTTGTTGAAAAGTTTTACATCTATGTTCCTGAGAGATATTGGTCTGTAGTTTTCTTTTCTTGTAATGTCTTTGCTTTTGGTATTAGAGTGATGCTGGACTCATAGAATAAGTAGGAAGTATTACTTCTGCTTCTATCTTTTGGAAGAGATTGTAGAGAATTGGTATAATTTCTTCCTTCAATGTTTGGTGGCATTCACTGGTGAACCCTTTTGCCCTGGTGCTTTCCATTTTGGAAGGTTAATTATGGATTCAATTTCTCTAGTAGAGATAGTCCTCTTCAGATTGTCTATTTTTTCTTGTGTGAGTTTTGGCAGATTGTGTCTTTCAAGGAATTGCTCATTTCATCTAGGTTATCAAATTTGTGGGCATAGAGTGTTCATACTATTTCTCTATCATCATTTTAATGTTCATGGAATCTGTAGTGATGTCCCCTCTTTTATTTCTGCTTTAGTAATTTGTGTCTTCTCTTGTTTTCTTCCTTTAGTTAGCTTGGTTAGAGGCTTATCACTTTTATTGATCTTTTCAAAGAACCGCTGTTTTTGCTTGTTGATTTTTTCTATTGATTCCCTGTTTTCAATTTCATCATTGATCTCTGCTCTAATTCTTATTATTTCTTTTCTTCTGCTTACTTTGGATTTAATTTGCTCCTCTTTTTCTAGTTTCCTTAGGTGGAAGCTTCGATGTTTGATTTTAGATCTTTGTTCTTTCCTAATATATCATTCAGTGCTATAAATTTCCCTCTAAGTACTGCCTTCTCTGCATCGCATAAATTTTGATAAGTAGCATTTCCATTTTTGCTTAGGTCAAAATATTTTAAAATTTCTCTTGATGTTTCTTTTTTGACCCATGTGTTATTTAGAAGTGTTTTGTCTAATTCCATGTATTTTGGGATTTTCTATCCATCTTTCTTGTATTGACTTCCAGTTTAATTGCATGAGATCTGAGAGCATACACTGTATGATTTTTATTCTTTTAAATTTGTTAGAGTGTGTTCATGGCCCAGTATGTGGTCTATCTCAGTGAATGTTCTGTGTGAGCTTGGGAAGAATGTGCAAACTGCTGTTGTTTGATAAAGTCGCCTATAGTTGTCAATTATATCCAGTTGATTGAAGGTGTTGTGGCGATCAATTATGTCCTTACTGATTTTTCTGCTGGCTAAATTTATATATCTCTGATAAGGAGGTGCTAATGTCAACAACTGTAACAGTGGATTAATCTATTTTTCCTCACAGTTCTTTCAGTTTTTGCCCCATGTATTTTGATGCTTTGTTGTTAGATACATACACATTAAGGATTTTTATGTCTTGCTGGAGAATTGACCCCTTTATCATTAAGTAATGCCCTTCTTTATTCCTGATAACTTTCCTTGCTCTGAAGTCTGCTCTGTCTAAAATTAATATAGACACTTCTGCTTTCTTTTGATTAGTGTTGGCCTGGTATATCTTCCTCCATCTGTTTACTTTTGAACTGTCTGTGTCTTTATATTTAAAGTGTTTTTTTTGTAGATAATATATAGTTATCTTGGGTTTTGATCCATTCTGACAACCTCTGTCTTTTTTTTTTTTTTGGTGAGGAAGATTGGCCCTGAGCTAACATCTGTTGCCAATCTTCCTCTTTTTGCTTGAGGAAGATTGTTGCTGAGCTAACATCTATGCCAATATTCCTCTTTGCATGTGGGATGTCACCACAGCCTGGCTTGGTGAGCAGTGTGTAGGTCTGTGCCTGGGATCTGAACTCATGAACCATGGGCCACTGAAGCAGAGCATGTGATCTTAACCACTATGCCACCAGCCCTGCCCACAATCTCTGTCTTTTAATTGGTATGTAGACCATTGACATTTGAAGTGGTTATTGATATAGTTGGATTAATTTTACTTAATTTTACTTAATTACTTTAATTTTACTTTGTTACTGTTTTCTATTTGTTGCCCTTGCTCTTTGTTTCTATTTTTGATTTTCACATGTTTTATATCTTGTGTGGTTTTAATTTAGTATTTTTTATGATTCCAGTTTCTCTTCTTTCTAAGTATAGCAATTATACTTCTTATTTAAACTTTTTTTAGTGGTTTCCCTAGAGTTTGCTATATACATTTACTATTAGTCCAAGTCCACTTTCAAATAACACTATACCACTTCATGGGTAGTGCAAGTACTTTATAGTAACAAAATATTCCTAATTCCTCCCTCTCATCTCTCGTATCATTGCTGTCATTCATTTCACTTATTCATAAGCATACATAATCTAGTACATTGTTGCCATTATTTTGAACAAACTGTTATGTGTCAGATCAATTAAAAATTAGAAAAATAAAAGTTTCTGTTTTACCTTCACTCATTCATTCTCCACTGCTCTTCCTTTTTTAATATAGAGTCGAGTTTCTCTCCTATATCATTTTCCTTCTCTTTGAAGAACTACTTTTTTTTTTTGAGGAAGATTAGCCCTGAGCTAACATCTGTTGCCAATTCTCCTCTTTTTGCTGAGGAAGACTGGCCCTGAGCTAACATTCATACCCACCTTCCTCCAGTTTATATGTGGGATGCCTACCACAGCATGGCTTGCCAAGCAGTGCCATGTCTGCACCCAGGATTCAAACCAGCAAACCCCAGGCTGCCAAAGCAGAATGTGTGCACTTAACTGCTGCGCCACAGGGCGAGCCCCTGAAGAACTACTTTTAACATTTCTTGCAAGGCAGGTCTACTGGCAACAAATTTCTTCAGTTTTGTTTGTCTAAGAAAGTCTTTATTTCTTCTTCATTTCTGATGGATAATTTCACAGAGTATAGAATTCTAGATTGGTAGGATTTTTTTTCTTAACATTTTAAATATTTCACTCCACTTCCTTTCTGGCTTTCATGGTTTCTGAGGAGAGGTTGGATGTAATTCTTACCTTTGCTCCTCTGTAGGTATGATTTTTACTTCCTTCAATTTCATTCAAGGTTTTTCTTTATCTTTGATTTTATGAACTTTGAATATGATATGCCTAGTGGTGAGATTTTCTTTTTTGGCATTTATCTTGCTTGGTGTCAGTGTTTTTGAGATTCCTGGATCTGTGGTTCGGCATCTAACATTGATTTGGGGAAACTTTTAGTCATTGTTACTTCAAATATTGCTTCTGTTTCTCTCTTTCTTCTCCTTTTTTCTTTTTTTTGAGGAAGGTTAGCCCTGAGCTAACATCTGTGCCCATCTTCCTCTACTTTATGTGTGGGACGCCTACCACAGCAGGGCTTGACAAGCGGTGCCATGTCTGCACCTGGGATCTGAACCGGCGAACCCGGGGCTGCTGAAGCAGAACGTGAACACTTAACTGCTGCACCACCGGACTGGCCCCTTTCTTCTCCTTTTGATATTCCCATTATGCACATCTTATACCTTCTGTAGTTGTCTCATAGTTTTTGGATATTCTATTCTGTTTTTATTCAGTCTTTTGTCTGTTTACTTTTAAGTTTCTATTGTCACATCCTCAAGCTCAGACATTCTTTCCTCAGCCATGTGTGGTCTATTAATGAGCCCATGAAAGGCGTTCTTCAGCTTCGTTACAGTGTTTTTGATCTCTAGCATTTCTTTCTGATTCTTTCTTAGAATTTCCATTTCTCTGCTTACATTATCCATCTGTTCTTCCATGTTGTCTGCATTTTCCATTAAATCCCTTAGCATATTAATCATAGTTTAAAAAGTCTGCTGGTCTGATAATTCCAACATTCCTGTGATATCTGACTTGGATTCTGATGCTCGTTCAATCTCTTCCAACTGTGTTTTTTGCCCTTTAGTATGCCTTGTAATTTTTTCTTTAGAGCTGGACATGATACATAGGGTACAAGGAATGCAGTGAATAGGAACTTAGGAATGTGGTCATAAGATGTAGGGGGAGGGGCAGTTCTGTAGGTCTCATTGTTTTTGGTGAGCCTGAGCCCCTGGACTGTGAACTTCAAGAGTGAGTCTCAGTTTTCTCCCTCCTTAAGTGGGACAGGGCGTCTAGAGAGGGCTGGATTGGGTATTTCCCTTCTCCCACTTGGAGGGCTTGAGTGAGGTAGAGTTGGTATTTCCCTTCCCCCGGGTTGGTTAGGCTCTGGTGAAATAGTTTTTCCTGAGGGCTAGACTTGTTAAGAAGAACAGAATGCTCTGGCATGTTTCAAAATGGTTTCTTTCCCCCTCTTCCTGATGGAAGCACAAGGGGATTTTTCTCTGATACTATGAAGACCTGGTTGACAAAACTCACAGAAGTGTGGGTTTCCTCTTATGACTAGGTCTCCTTGGAGTTTTCGACTTTGGAACTCGTCCACGTTGAGCCTCCAGCCATTTGTCAGTTACAGTCCTGGGGTTCCCACCTTGGCTCTGGTTTCTGTGGCTTTTTCTGCTCATGGTGTCTCCTGTGGTACATTGTGATTCTCTGTATTTGCTTGTGTGTCTCCAACTTTGGGGGCAGTGGTTTGCCATGTGACCTCGCTTCTTTGATGGATCTAAGCAAAATTGTTGATTTTTCAGTTTGTTCAGTTTTTGATTGTTAGGACAGAGTGGGGACATTAAGCTCCTTGTAAACCAGACTGGAGACCGGAAGTCTTCCTTATGAGCTTTTTGATCCTTGACAACTAAGTGTTCTGGACCTCAGGGTCCTCATCTCTGAATGAAGATTATAATCCTTATGTGGCACAATTGTGAGAATTAAGTCAGATCGTGTATGTAAATCTGTTATAGGTGCTTGAGAAATGGCAGCTGTGGTCAGGGACTCTCTTCTCTGAAGCTCAGCTCTTCATTTGGGCAGAGCTGTGGGACTGGATGCTTGGCCCATGCTGTCTACTCAAGGCCATTTTATCATCATCCTTATGTTCCACTGGTTCCTGGATTATTCGGGGGGAAAAGGGTATGTTCCTCCTACAGTAAGAGTGGCATCCTGAAGCATCAACTTCTGTTAAAACACAGCCATGAGCTGATCCCCCCACTGTGGGCAGGAAGCACACAAGGAGCTCTCTCCTTGGACCACAGGCTTCAGGTTAGCCATGAATCTAAGCAGCAGAGCAACAAACAGTGACAAGGCAGCAGCAAACCATGGAACAACTTATGAAGCATGGAAAAGACTCTTCGGTTTCCCATTGGTATTTAAGCCACATTCTAAGTCTCAGAGAACAATCACTGTCAGGCGCATTATCTTTGAATACAAAGGACAACAAAGTGTAACACAGTCTGCCATTGAGTCCAACATTCTTGTTGGTAATGTTTTCAATTTTTTATTTTTCTCACTACTTGACAATATCATGATTTCTTCCTCCAGGGGATGAAACTCCAGTCCTCTGCCTATTTCTATGCTTAGCTATTATTTGAGGTTCTATTATAAGCCTCTGGCAGACTGCAGACACATAAACCTTTTCTCTTTTAAGCCTATACACATGATACCCGGTTTCCATTCATCTTTCTTCCGCTTTGCTCACGGATGATGCTGAAGACAGACCCTAAGATCTCACTAATCTTGAGAATTAGGTTGAGGATTCTGAGCTCGTGATTGTTGAATCAAGTCATGCAGACTTGGCGAACTGTCCCTGCCAAGTGCCCCTATTATCTGAATTAAAAATATGATGCCCGTTTCCAAGCTGGGCGCTCATTCCAAAAACTGCTATGTTTTCTGGCATCATTTAACTCTTAGGTCATCATAGCTTAAAATACAGCACTGCCTTCTCCTGTTAACACCTAATAATAAGACCCTGTGTCACTTTGGAAAAGCCCTGTCAATATTATGGTACTTTTTATTTGGAAAATGAAAAAACCAAATCTGACTATTTCCTCCTAAACAAGCTAGGGAGCAAGTAAGCAAGCAGACTTAGCGTTTATATTAATATGCCATGATTTTTAAGTTGAAGCGTCTTTCAAGATAAAAACGCATTTAAAAAATTACTGTTTTGCATTTAGCCAAGGTTTATTGTTTCTTTTGCAACTTTAATGACGCTCAAGGAGAGATTTTGTGCTTATCAGAGGGACCATGGGTTACCAAAGGTTGAAAAGACTGTGGTAGATTTCAGTTTTATTATAAAGTCACTGCTCATTGGAAGCAATAATTCTGTCTGTGTTTCCTTTGAAAGAGAAGCCAAGGTACAGGCAGGCTCATCACAGAAAAACAGCACATTGAGAAACTCGGCTCTATAAATTGATTTGGCCAAATTTCTGGATTTGAAGGGAATTGGAAGAAGCTCTGGCGCTGTGGCGAGCACAGAGGAATCAGGCGTGTGGATGTTGGGACGTCTTGTGCTGGCCTTGTGTCCGCCGTGTCGCTGTGGATCGGCATTTTTTTAAGCAGTCATCGATCGGGTGAGGGGTGACCCTGGCTGGTGCTGCAGCCCGTGGTGCTCCTAAGTGACAGTGACCACTCATTCAGCCACAGTGTGACCTTTGGGGGGAATGCCTGCCACTCGCCCACTTGGGAGAATCCCAGACTTTCAGGCCACATGCTCCCCGCCTATGAAATGAGGGATTTGGGTGAGATGATCTGTAGGGTCTCCTTCTATTCTGAAATGCTACGAGTCCTTGAAATTAAGCCCATTCCATCTAAAAGTGGAACCCCAAACCTTGAGGGTGTGTGCATGAGAAGAATGGATTATATTACAGATAGTAAGATAAGATGCTCCTTTTAGCCTTATTTCTGCCTTTTTTTCCTCCATCTTGAAGAGTTTTTTTACTCAGCGTCCTGCTTGCTCTGTGCTGAGTAGATTCAGAAGATTTGATGGAGGAAATGACTAACACATGAAATAATATCAATATGAGGCCATGTGTAATTCCATGTGGAACAGAGCTGTGGGGCAGCGTTGAAAGGAAGAGGTGACCTTGTTCACGTTTTTGTGCAAATTTCATCACATCAACGAGGCCTGGCCTGACCTCCTTTTTACTGTTTCACCTTAACCCCTGCACCTTGAGTCATCTCCCTTGCTCTTGTCTCCTTTCTTTTTTGTCTGCTTCTGTTTACATATGTATCCTCAGGGCCTAGCACAGTGCCTCCGCAAATTAGTAGGCACTTAATAGGTATTTGTTGAATGACTGAATGAGAGAGACCAGGAAGAGAGCACTAAGGAGAGGTGGGACTAAGGTGGCCTTGTTTTTTTTTTCTAACATCTGTTGACAATCTTCTTCTTTTTTTTTCTTCTTCTCCTGAAAGCCCCCAGTACATAGTTGTATATTCTAGTTGAGTGCCTCTGCTTGTGCTATGTGGGACGCCACCTCAGCATGGCCTGATGAGCGGTGCCATGTCCGTGCCCAGGATCCGAACCAGCGAAACCCTGGGCCGCCGAAGCGGAGCGCGCAAACTCAACCACTCGGCCACGGGGCTGGCTCCTAAGGTGGCCTTTGCAGTGAGGGCTTGAGGTGGCCTGTAAAAGGCAGGGCTGCCTTAACGATAGGTTGATGACTATCTCTTCTGGGCATTGCTTGGTGAGATGGGTCCAGGAAGAATCCTAGAGACATCCCATCCTGCCTTCCCCATGGACCCATTAGTCCTCTGAGGAGGCCATTCTGATTGTACCTGAACTTTTTATTTTGGACATAAGACATCACTGGCTTGTGGCTTCCCTTCACTCCAGAGCAGGCCATTGTTCAAGATGCTTCTCAACGCCCAGTCACTCAAACAGCAGCTGTTCATGGTGCATCGTGGGGGCCTTGCAGAGGAAAATGAGGTTGGTGCTAAAGTGATTTGAGGGATCGTCCAATCTGGCACTTGCTCCCCAACATTGATTGTGTGTTAGGAACCCCTGGAGAGCTGTTAAAGAATATAGGGCTGTGGCCTCTGCCCCTCCCCCCAGATTCTAACTTAATTGGTCTGGGAAGGAGGGTCCCAAGCCCCAGAGTTGGTTTACAAGCTCCCCAGATGATTCTAATATGCAGCCAGGGTTCGGGCCACCAACTCATCTACTTCCCTACTTTTGTTCATAAGGGAACCCAGGCCCAGAGAACTCCAGTGACTGGTCTGAAAGGGACAGGCTGTTATTCCCTTCAGAGACACAGCTGAGGAGCTGCAAGGCTTCTTTGGGTTGGCAATCTTCAGTTGGCCTGATTCTGTGGAGAATGAAGTCAATCGAGGCTAGATAATTAAGTCATAGATTCAGATCAAATATTAGAGAAGTGGAAGGGACCTACTGGCTGATGGGAAGCCTGGTGATGAAGCTACAGAGGTGTGTACCAGAGGGACCCATGTGTCATGGAGACCACAGACACCTAACAAGGAGCCTTCCGAGGAGCCGTGAATAAAGGGGTTGAAGATGGTTGATGCTGCAGGGTCACGAAAGGGAATTGTCCTGACTTTGTTGTTTTGTGGAAAGCCTTAATTGCAGAGCCTCGTCTTGACATGCTCTGCTCTGGCGTCCCAGGAGTGCCAGGCTGGGCTTCCCTGGGAAGCCTTCATGAGAGGCCTTTCTGAGTTTGGTCTGACAGTAGTGCTGTACCACTGCGTTAGAGAAATCAAGGCTTCCCTTTTCTGTTGGGTGTTTGCAATCATGCTGGGGAAGAGGAAGGGACAATACACCTTTGCGATCAATCTGCTGTTCTCAGACAGACACATCATGGAAGAACACGCTGTCACTGCCACCTAGGACAACTGAAGCTCCAACAGAGCCCTCTTATCCGGTTAGTGATGGTTAAAAAATACTGACTCCAAGCGACAAACAAAACGAAAGGATAAAGGCTCTGGAGAACCCAGGAGGTGGGGGAGGCCCCCTCTCAGTGTTCTTTTCTTCTAGAGCTAATGAGACACCAAGGGGTGGCTCTGCCTTGAAGCCAGGCAGACGTGGGGCTGAGCATCTTTGTTCCTGCTTCTATCATTCTCTGCTTTTGTGGCTCCCAGGTCCCTTGGCTGTTCTGTGGGAAGGGACTGTGGTGGTCCCTATTGAAGGCAGCTGCCCTAAAAGAGAACTGTGGTCAGTGGTTAGCCCCATCAATATTCCAGACCACCTGGAGGATACTGGGCAGTGGACAAGATTTACAAGAGGTTGCTTCTTGGGGAGGGAGATTCATTCAAGAGACATTTATCAAATTCTTATTTTAACCTCTGCTAAGCTTGGGGAGAGGGCGGTGGTGGTTTTAGATATACTCAGAAAGAAAAAATTCAAAAACAATGAGCTGGACAGGAGAGCATAAATGCATCTCTCTCTCCCTTTCTGCTTGTGGTTATAATTATTGGGGAAAGGAAGCCCTGTCTAAGAATTTGATCTGGCTCAAAGAACAGGTGAACTACAATTTCATAGTTGTGTATTCTTTGTGAAGTTGAGAGGGAAGATTAGGGAAAGGTGTTTGCTGTTTCTAGAGGGCTGTTCTAGGATACAGCACCCCTGTTTTTATAGAGCTTGTAGCTCACTGGTGGAGATGCACATGCACAGTACGCGAACAACAAACTACAGACACACACACACACACTTAAAGTACTGATCATTTCAAGGGAGAAAAATGAAGTAGGGTAAAGGTTGGAGGATATTTTAGGTAAGGTGGCTAGAGGAGACTCTCTGAGGATGTGATATTTGAGAGAGTGAAGGAAGTGAGGGGTTTGGCCATGTGGAGTCTGGGCAGAGGCAACAGGAATTACGAAGGCCCTGAGGGATGAATGACTAGCACCTAGCTCGGTAAATACCATGAGTGAGGTAAACAGTGCAATGGTCAGGCGGTCACCTTGGCCAGGAGACCAAGGAGGAGTCCGTGGAGGTGGTGGCATGTAGACTAGCCTTGTAGGATTCACAGGATTTCCACAGGCTAGATTCTAAGCAACCCAAGGGAAGAATAGGGCCTGATATGTGCAGGGCCTTACACGAGAGAGATGTTCAAGAGTATTTATGGGATAACTGAACAGGTGGAGACGAGGAAGGCATGGCAGCCAGAGGGAATGTTGTGAATAAAGACGTAGAAATGGGAATGTGTGGGTCATATTCAGGGAATGGTAGAGTTTGGTTGGAATGCTGGTTGTGAAAAAGGCCTGATAATGTCACACCATGAAAAATGGTAGTTGAGGGCCTGTTAAAAGCAAATGCACTAAATTCTGAAGCTTGGACTTTATTTTGTAGGCAAGTAGGAATCATGGAGGGTTTTTGAATAGTGGACGTGCACACGCCCCAACACAGCATGCATTAAGAAGAGCGGGCTGGATGATTGGGAGAGAGAATGGAAGTGGAAAGCTGTTATATTTCCTCCAGTGACAACACGGATTTGAGCTTGCATTGTGTTTCTGGTACTACAAAGGTGAAACTGCACAAATCAAATTGCTAGGATTTTGTGAGTGATTAGATGTGGGAAGGGAAGAGAGAGGTGGAGTCAAGGATACTCGATGTCTCAAGTCTGATTGATGGGAAGATTGTGGTATTATTGATAGGGAAATAGAAGGAGAAATGATATTGGTTTAGTCAGTTTGGGTTGCTATAAAAAGATACCACAAATTGGTTGGCTTATAAACAACAGAAATTTATTTCTCACATTTCTGGAGGCTGGAAGTCCAAGATCAAGATGCCAGCATGGTCAGGATGTGGTGATAACCCTCTGCTAGGTTGCAGACTACCAGCTTCTCATTGTATCCTCACATGGTGGAAAGAGGGCAGGAACAAGAGCAGGGAGATCTTTGGGGCCCTTTTTATTTATTTATTAATTATTTTTTTTGGTGAGGAAGATGGGCCCTGAGCTAACATCTATTGCCAGTCCTCCTCTTTTTGCTTGAGGAAGATTGTCACTGAGCTAACATCTGTGCCAATCTTCCTCTGTTTTGTGTGTGGGATGTCACCCCAACATGGCTTGAGGAGTGGTGTGTAGGTCTGCACCCGGGATCCGAACCTGTGAACCCCAGGCCGCCAAAGTGGAGCACGTGAACTTAATCACTAGGCCACTGGGCCAGCCCCTTTAGGGTCCTTTGTATACGGGCACTAATCCCAATCATGAAGGCTCCACCCTCGTGACCTAATTACCTGCCAAGGCCCCGCCTCCTAATACCATCACATTAGGGGTTAGGGCTTCAACATATGAATTTTAGGGAGACAATGGTCAGTCCACAGCAGATAGGAATGATTTTGAGGTGGCAATAGTACATCCAGATCTTTGATGTTTAGCTAATTGCTAGGCAGGGAGGATGCCCAGAGAAAAAATTGGGACTGCAAAGGGAAGTTTGGAGTCTCTACATGGAGGAAATATGGGTATTTGGAGCTGATGAAGTAAGCGTTTTAGGAACTGAGAAGAGAAAAGAGACCAGGATAGAAATGTAGGGATGCTCACAGTTAGGGATTAGAAAGAAGGAGAACCTGGGAGAGAGTCAGAGTTGCAGCAGAAAGAGCAGAAGTGTCCACTGCCAGCGATGCCAAGGATTTGGAGTTTCAAAGGGGAGGTGGTCCATGGTGTCAGGTGCTGTAGCCTACAGTCATGCATTTTGGCAATTAGGAGTTGCAGCAGACTTTCGGGAGATGTATCAGTGGATTATTAGCTGTGTAGCTGGGACCTTACTCAAGGGGAACCAGCCTACCCTCATTCAAGGGGCTCTGGGTTGTTGAGCTAGTTCAAATCTAGGAAATGGTTGAGGGGCCGCAACTCTCATTGTCATGATTCAAGTCAGACTTCTCACCATCAGATCTGGTAGGTTGTATGTCTATTTCAGTTCTACAGGTACCAAGGTCAACTAGTCAAGGCCAAATATTTGATGGTTCAAACCATTCTGATTACTGCTTTGGCTCTCCTGCCCAATATGGTAACCTGGCCTCTGCGTTTAGGCCCCCACCACTCCAGGACCCTTATCCCCAGTGAATTCAGTAGTTTGATGGCAGCAGTTCCCGTCGTCATTCCTGGCTTGCAGAGAAGAGCCATGACAGAGCTCTTCAAGGAGGCCAGGCCTTTCCTAATTAGATCATTTCTCACAGCCTTGCTGAAAGGAGAGCTCAAACCCTCCTGGTAGCCACAGTTGGAGAGGGGTAGACCAAGTCTTATAGAATGAGTCCACTCCACAGCCTTGAACCTTCATAGCCTCTGGATATCTTTTAAAGTTTACTAAGGAAGTTCTGGCACTTCAGCTTCATTCCATATAGGCCACTTTTGTTTCTACATTTCAGGAAACGAATGACACAAACCGTCAGAGCTACTCCCAGGTGCTCAAGTTAGCACAGTGAATCCAGAATCTCTGCTTAGGGCACCCTATCAACGAATTTGATCTGATCCAGTAATGTCCTTCCATCCTGATCCAATACCTGTAGGATTCCTTCTTCAATGCTTTCCCCAGGATACTGTTAATAAAAGTTCACAAACTCTGTCAGTTCTTTTGGTGTATAAGGCACCTTTTCACGGGTCACACTTTGTCCGTTAGCTCCTGAGGCCTGTCAGGACTTGAGTCTGCTCCTAGGTCTAGAAGCAGTGAGAGGTGTATGGGTAGGTCCTGGGAGAGTCAGCAATTCACGATGGCCTCAGTGGAGACTATGTAGCTCCTCAGGCACAGAAAGAGCCCAGAAAGAGAAAACTCAGACAAGAAGGATGGGCTGCTTCCGCTGACAAATAAGGTTTGGCAGAAACTATCTCAAGTTTTCAGGACCCTAATCAATGCCCTCATCTTCTTTTCTTTTCTTTTTTATGTTACTTTTCCTTATTTATTTTCTCCTTCTAAAGACACTACAAGTACACTACCATTGTGTGTTTCTATGTGTGTGTCGGCAGGAAAGTGAGGGGTGAGATTCATGATGTAAAAAAAGGTTCCTCCAATTCAAAAAGTTTGAGAATCATAGTTCGAAGAGGGACTCATTTGATGGAGCAGTTTTTTGATTTTGTTTTAAAAAATTTTTTGTTTTGGTAAAATACACGTAACAATTTTAGTATAATTAAACGTAAGAGATTTTATGATTTTAACATAAGATCCTGTGAGGTTGTGAATTCGATTTGCTTTGTGATTCAGCACTCCTTAAGACTGGGCTTGGGTTTTGTTTGTTTGTTGTTGTTTTCAAAAATCTTGGCTAGAGGAGACCAGAGCTCCTTTATGGCAGTCCTGGAAGTTTTGTGGTCCTTTCCCCAGACTTCAAACAGGGAATTAGAGGCCCCGGATTTATCATTTTCTTTTGCTAAGTTCTCTAGTACTCTTAAAAGCAACCAACTCCATTGTACTCTCTATTGGCACCAAAATCTATTATGGGAGCAATTACTTGATCATGCAAAGCCTTGTCTTCAAGACACTTGATAACAGGTGTTACAGGTGAATATTTTGTGAATATTTTGCCATTGCATGCTACAGGCTACCAGTGTCCCCTTTGCCACTGGTGACAAAGCCATTGATGCCTTTAGGTCTAATCAGATCAGAGAACCAGTTCTACATAAACCAGTTCCAAGTCAAAGAGCCCATCTTTAAGGTTCTATGCCCCTGGAACCACTTCCAGTATCGTTATCTACACCAAATAGGGTTCGATCAGAGAAGCAGAAGCGCTGTGAGTGGCACGCATATGGGATTTCTTACAGTGGTTGGACTGTATGGAGACGTCTATGGAAGCCCGTTGCCTCTGTGTCTGGTGGGGGCCAGAAGTTGGGAAGAAAAACTGTATGCGAGCAGGAGGAATCAAGGACAAACTGGACCCTACATCTATCTCTCACCACCTCCAACTTTGTTGACACAGGTGACCTGCAGAAGCTGTGATCTCTTGCCATGGAGCTGCACATGCGGTTGGTACAGGACTCAGAGAAGCTAAAGGAGAAGATCCTGCAGGAGGAGGAGCTGTGGGCCCAACTGTACCCCATGTCAACACACTGAGCCAGCAGGTCCTGAGCCCTCCACCAAACTCCATCAGAGAGTAAGCCTACTGCTTCATGCCCACTCTACAAATCTCATGCAGATTTCTCTGAGTGGCCGGCCCTCTCCTGGAACCACACAGGTTAGGAAACTCTGGGACTTGTAGCTCAATGTGGCGATGTTGTCACATTACAAAATACCCACAGGAGAGAAGTTTATTAGGGTGGGAACTTTGCAATATGCTTAAGAGTGAGTGGGAGGTGAGGAATTAGACAGTGACTGTAGTCCTTGTGTTCACAGTGTGCAGACACAGAAGGGAGAGCTGGAGTGGGTGTTTCCCAAATTTGCCCAGTCACACAGATTCCTGTGCCTTGTCTCAGACCTGCTGGGTGAATACCTAGGGGAAAGTGCCTGGGAAGCTATATAATTAACAAGGGCCAGGTGACTTTTATGGCTGAGCAAATTTCGTAAACCTTGTTACAAAGAGGAGCATGGGTGAAAGGAAGGTTGTAAATTTTTCATCCACTAATTTATTGTATTTAGTAAGGTGAGAAGGTAGCACGGGTTTGTGAGCAGAATGGAAGAGGGTGAAAGCAGGACAGATGAAGGTGCAAGAGGGAAAAATTGTCGAATCCAGGTATTTGAGGAGGTAGGAGAGTTTAGCTTTGAAAAAGAGGAAAAACATCTCTTTTGATAAAGTGGAAGGAAAAACCAAAAGGAGGGAGATGTGTTGAACTGTTGAGGTGAAGAGGGAAGGAGTGACGGAGGTCCATGTGGGAGGGTGGTGGACCGGATTCAGACCAGAGGGATGAGACTGGAGTCACCGAGCGACTGACAAAGATGGAAGAGTGGGACTGAGTTTGCCTTCATGGACCCAGCCTGGGTCAGTTCTCACTGTCTGCAGTGGGCTCCAATTGGTTCACAAGTCTATGGACTATCCTGGATGTTGGGTCTTAGTACAATTTTAGGAGACATTTCCTAGCCTTAGCACATATTTTATTTTTCTAATAGAGATTTCACTAACTTCTCACACAAGTCTAATTTCTTTTCATATTCCACACCTTTTGGCATGTGCTAAACAAGAAAGAATAGACAATTGAGGACATCCTCACTCTACCATCTTGGTAGGGCTGGTGGAGTTCAACCAAGCTGGATTTTAGTATTTGGGTTTAGAAGGCTATTAAGCTTCTCTGGCTGTTTCTAGAGGCATGGCATTTAGTGGCCAGTGAGCATGGTAGTTAGGGATGTGGACCCTGGGGTCCGATCAGCTGGGTGCAAATCCCAGCTCTGATATTGCTGGCTGGGTTACCTCGGGTAAGCTTTCACTCCAAGCCTCTGTTTCCTCATCTGTAAGTGGGGTGGAATAGCACTTAAGCCAGAGGGGCGCTCCGAGAAGGGAAGGAGGCGTAAACTCATAGCACAGTGCCTGGCATGCAGCAGGTGTGCAACGATTATTAGCCATTGCTGCCAGATTATTTGATGGATGGTCAAGGGAAATTTGTGAAACAGCTGAGTCTGGATCTGGTTTTAAAACACATCCATTTGGGGTCTAGTAAGGAAGTTTCCTGGTAGATCTGGAATCTTGTAGTTTCCCTTCCAATACCCAGAATTCTCCTTGGGCAGGACTGTCTTTAATCATATAGGTGCTCCCTCTCCTGCTGTCTGGTTTTGCCTCGGTATATGTTCTATTGTTTCCCATCACACAGGGCAGAACTTGGAGCCAGTTAGCATAAGCATCTCCTGCCACCGGAAGCACGACCTAGGAGAGCGCCTCTCTTCCCTCGGCCCCTGTGAGCCAGGCCCTGCCTCCTCGCACAGCTCCCTCTCCCACTCCTGCCTGTTCAGGTCTGTTCCATGTTTAGAGTTTTCAAAAAATGGATCTGGGAGAACAGGCAAACGCAAGTGACCTTGGTTGGGCGTCCTGCGTCTGGAGTATACAGCGCCCTCTAGAGGACGAAGGCTGCGGCGGCCTCCCAGTTAACTGTTCATTCCTATGGCGCTTATCAACGTGTCATCATTCTCTGTGATGGGAAACAAAAGGGGGACCTGGCCAGATGGGTAGAAAGAAGATGAGGGGATAATTTATCTTAGCCTCCTTGTCTCCCAAAGCCAAGACTCTGTTCCTGGGCTCCTAGAAGGGAGAGGGGTTAGCGTGACAATTCCTGGCAGCTCATGTATATGGAACCGCATGGATATTCACACCACAACTCACCTGTGTGATGGAGATAACGGAATTTTATTAGTTTGGAATTAATTTGGAATTAATGATTTGTCTTCGTGATGAGTCTTCTTTTTCCTTTTTTTTCTGGGGGACAGGGAGGCTGTGAGGAATATGTTATGCATTGTAAGGCTGTCTACCCTCTGCTGAATTGAAGAAGAAAAACTTAGAAACCCAGCCTTGTATGAGTTCCCTTCTCCCAGAGGCCAGGGACATCCACATCTGTAGTGCTTTTGATTAGATCTGCTTTTTGCCCATGGCGGTTATCCATAAAAACACTCTTTTCCTATATATATCATTCGAGCCTCAATACATGGTACAGTTGCTTCTTTCTTTCCTTTTTTTTCAACAAAGCCAAACAGGGTGGTGTTTTTCCTTAGCAAAATCCCCCTCCTTTTTGGCTCTATGCCTGGCTCTTCCCAAGGTGCTTGGAAAGAAAGGAAAAAACTCAGAATCATTTCCTTTTGTTCTTGACTGATTCATGGGTGGAGGGAGAAAGGAGTGGGTTTCAGCTTGAAACATAGAATGATGTTCAAACAGTTTTAAAAAATGGCCTTCATTAATCCTCATTGTGTGGCACTCCCCCTTGAATTGCAGGCTTTTTGAGTTTTTTCCTTTTTCTTGTTTATCCATCTTTGAATGCCCAGCATCTAGCACAGTTCCTGGCACATAGTGGGTGTCTGGTGAGTGTAGAATGTTGAGATGCTAGGTCCCATTGTAGGCCATAGGGGCAATCCCTTGTAAGCTAAGTACTTATTAATATATACATAGATGAAACACAACATTTGTGACTACACTTCTCTACCACAAAAGCTTTGTTCGTGGTGTGCTGTGGCGTAAATCAGTCTTAACTTTGCACAACCCTAAACAAGAGTTATGTAGGAGCAGGAAAATCAAACCTGTGCTTTCTTAATTATAGCATTGGTTGGAAAGCAATTATTGACCTGTAACATCTCGTTATTTGTCTTTCTGTCTATCCATATATCCATGTGTCTGATGAAGTCAAGAGGTCAGATAAGAACAGAGGCAGAAATATGGTCTTTCTAATGTAACTGATAAGAATCTGAACTGGCGTGAATCTCTGTGACTGGGGTCCATTCCCAGCAGCAGATAGAACCAAACCCCCAGCCCCAGGAGGAAGACCCTTCAGCAAGATGGCTTTGCTAATATCATTATGTGCAAAAAGGGATACGCTTTTACAAGTGTATTTTACGAAGCTGAAAATAAAAGGCAAAAAAAAAAAAAAAAAAAGGCTGGGAAAAACGAGTACTGTCTTACACGTTTCTTAAAAGGAAAATTCATTCTGTTCTCCCTACCAGTGCGGACTTGCTGCCTTAGAGGAAAAGCCCGTTAAAAGAACGTATTTGTGTGTGGAACAAGGTCATGCACTTATTGGCTTTCTGCTGCACGGCATCAATATCCCAGACAAGGAGAATCCGTTTGCTTTCACCATAGCCTTGTACCGCGCACAAGGGCTGCAGCAAAATATATATTCTCCAATGCTGCCAGCACCAAAGCACAGAGGAACCCAGAGGCAGGGACTTCAAAATGAGGGGAGAATAGCTGAGTGTTTGTTGTAAGAAATAAATATGTTACCTGGAAACATCATTACACTCTGAGTAGTCTGGTGTGTTGGTGTGGAGGGATGGGGAGGGGTTGTGATGCCCAAGTCTCTCCGAAGCTATTTCATAGACAGATGACTTCCCAAATATTTCTCTAATTCTCCCTTGTCTTCTGCACCACTCTCCCCAACCGCTGTAGCCTGACTAATATTATTAATCGCCTTCATGCTGCTCTTACGACTCCTCTTACTAATACGGTAACACTTCATTTATCCAGCATCATCAGGGATGGGCTGTTCCACATAACTACATTTTCCAGCTGACTAAACTCCGCTTCTCTGAGCACCCAAATTTAGTCTGTTTTCATCAGTTTGAATAGCAGTCTTTCTAAAATGTTTTCATCACCTGTTTTCTCGAATAGCTTCCATGAACATGATCTAAGCTTGTCCTAGTGATTTGGGGGCATTTTTATGTATACTGGTTACACTGTGCTATAAAATAGGGCTCCCTCTGAGGCCACCATGCTCCCTAGGACTACTTGGCTATGCTGGATGCCTCTGGACTGCTGCTCATTCTGAATTAGTGCAATTACTTTACTTTTCTCGACATAGCTTCCTTATCTGCAAAAGAGAGATAACTGTGTCTACCTTGTTGGGCTGATGTGAGAATTAAGTGAAATAATGTATGTGGATCTTAGCGCGGTGCGTGGCACATGGAATGTGTTCAAGAAATGTTAGCCATTCTTACTTTAAGTGAGGAATTACTGTAGTCATAGCCGCCAGCACAATACTGCAATGAAGATGAAATTGGCACGGGTGCATTGAAGACTTTGAAGACTTTTAGAAATACTCACTCCGACACAGTTTAATGAAGTTTACTCATTTCCTGGTAGTGCCATCCTGGCTGATCAGGGTAAGGTATAAATCCATGGAAGCATGGGAGTAAGACAGCCTCTTTTCCCTCCAGAACCTTGCCTCAAACCCTTGTCCGTTGTCTTTTGTCACTTCAAGCTGATGCTCCTCAGGAAATCCTCCTTCCTTTATTTGACCCGACTTGCATTTGACCCAATCTGCATTAGCGTCCCCTCAGTCCCATGCACTCAGTTTGTTCTGTGGCCATTCCATTTGTAAATAGGTTGCTTTGTCAGGTGTTCTTGGAGGCGAACGTGGGCTCAGATCTATAGGCTTAATCGAGTCAAGGCATCTAAAAGCCCATCCAGCATCTTTCTGGACATACTGGTCTGGGATGCATATGATGGGAAAGAAGAGGACAGTTCTGCAAATTACCTATATGGGAGGGAAAGGCAGAGTCTAACACACACAAGGGGCTCCACGGCAGTGGAAGTCGAGTGGGCGCCATGGCTCCATGGAACCAGCCATCTCCATCAACGTTTGGAGACTATCCTCGGAACGAGGTGGTTGGTGGCACGGAGGGTGAGTTGGTGGACAGGGCCTTGGCGGGGCTGCACCTCCACTGAGTAGGTACCATGGTAGGCTGTTCTTGGGTACCACCCATCTCTGCGCTCCTGGAGGAGATCATCTTGGGTGTTTCTCAGCCCTGCACTCATCTGCCATGTGCCTCCTTGGCCCTCGTAGAGCTGCATCCTTTCACTTAAGGCCACTCCTAGCTCCTGAGCCATTTCTCCGAACTGACTATTTAGCCTGACGCACAATTGGTGGTTAAAACGGACTCTATCCAGAAGTGAAGCTCAGTTTCTTAACTTCCAACTAGAAGCTGCATTTAGTCATCCCTGGAGCCTCTTTACATTCCATTGGCTCTGCCAACAGCCGGGAGCAGAGGTCTGGCGTTGTTTCCAGCATGCCCCCCTGGGCTCCTCCCACTAACTGCCCTTTCTGTGCTGAGAGATGTCCTTGTTCTGCAGAGCAGAGGTGATGGCACACAGCAGCCCAGTGCATGAGTTCTCCCGCAGGATTCCTCTTCACGTCTCTCAGGGAGGCGGCCTTCCTGGGGTCATATCACTCCCGCTCTGCAATAGGAAAATAACCGCAAGAATAACAATTTTAACTAACAATAAGAAAAGGGCTTTCTTTCACATGCTATTTTACATAATAAATGTGTTTCTGAAAAGTATATAATTGCAATGGTGTAAATAAAATCGTGTTTAAAGGGAGCTAGGCCAGTTGTTCAGATGGCTGCCTACCTGGAAGTCTTGATGCTCTTCCAAAAAAAAAACTCGCGATAGGGAGACATATCCTGCAATAGCATGTGAGCCAGGGACAACTTTCCCAGCAGGAGGTATGACTATGCCGCATAAGTACAATATAAAATCATAAGCATAAAATCCTCGAAAAAGATCAGGCTGTCAAATGTGACACGATTGGTTCTTTCTGAGTATTTTCTTTAATAATTTTTAGTACGTAGTTATTTGCTTTGTCGTCAACTCTCCCTCAAGAGCAGGTTATTGGTACAAGCACCCGACATCTAAGAGAAATATCTGAGAGACAGAATTAAAATGGTTAAAATTATATTGACCTGTCTAAGTGTTTTTCTATGCATTGGGAATTCTGCCATTAATTTTTTGTTTTTTCAGTTTTAGTGGCCAAACAGTTTTGTTCAATTTATGGGCAGTGCTGTGTGGCACGTTGTTTTGGAAATTTCTCACTGCCGAGAATCTTTTTGTAGACTGAAAATTAATTTTGTAATGCAAATCATAACCTCTGGTTTTTTCAGTTTTGTAAGTTTGAACATGTGTTTGTGTGTGTGTGTGTGTGTGTGTGTGTGTATGCTTCTCCCTTAATTCATAACATTGGAGAGATAGTTACTTATAAAGTAACCCCCAACCTCTGGGTATAGTTCAATTTATTAGTTACACGGTAGAATACCAGTTGAAGAGACATCATATAATGCAGTACAGTGTGTGTCCCAAAAAGCTACTAACTACCCAGATTAGCAACTTCTGGGGTGTTTTATGAAAAAAGCAGATTCTTAGAGCATACCTCAGGACTGCTGAGTCAGAATGTTTGGGGTAGGGCCAGAATCTGCATTTTAAGCAACATTTCATGGAATTCGTACACGTATCGGCCTTGGAGAACTACTGGGATGGCGTCTGAGAGGGCAGCCTCTGAGGTCAAACTCCGCCTCTGCCACTGATTTGGCCTGTGGCCGGTTACTCAAGCCTTGGTTTCCACTCTGTAAAATCAAGAATGTAGGCATATCTACCTCCCAGGATTGCTGTGGGGATGAACTGACATCACGTATGAAAATCACGTACGCAGAGTGTTTGGCTCAAAACAAGGGCTTAATAAATGGTAGATGTTACTTATGGCCTAGACTATCATTCTTAATGATTTGACTAAGACATCTTTCACTTACGCAAACATTTTGGGGCTCACATGTAACTTGCACTACTTAGCGCACCATGTACACTATAAATATGTATACTGTTAGCTGCGTATATAGTGGTCCAGGCTACGGTAAGACGGACCTTCGAGGAACAATTCAATTGGGATGTTCTGCATTGGTCCATAGTGGCTGAGTAGGTACAAATGGGTTCATGAGAATAGGGTTCTTTTTTAAAAATTATTTTATTGAGGTGATATTCGCTTACAACATTGTGTAAATTTCAGCTGTACATTATTGTATGTCAGTTTCTGTATAGTCTGCATCGTGTTCACCACCAACAGTCTAGTTTTTATCTGTCACTGTACACATGTGCCCCTTTACCTGTTTTGCCCTCCCCCACCCCCTTCCCCTCTAGTAACCACCAATCTGTTCACCTTATCTTTGTGTTTGTTTGTTTGTTTATCTTCCACATATGAGTGAAATCATGCAGTATTTGTCTTTTTCTGTCTGACTTATTTCGCTCAACATAATACCCTCAGGGTTCTTCTATGTTGTTGCAAATGGCATAATTTTTTTTTTAATGGCTGAGTAGTATTCCGTTGTGTGTATGTGTATATATATATATACACCACATCTTCTTTATCCATTCATCCATTGATGGGCATTTGGGTTGCTTCTGCATCTTGGTTATTGTGAATAATTCTGTGATGAACATAGGGGTGCATATATCTTTTTGAGTTCTTGCTTCACATTCTTTGGATAAATACCCAGAAGTGGAATAGCTGGATCAAATGGCATTACTCTTTTAAATTTTTTGAGAAATCCCCATATTGTTTTCCATAGTGGCCGCACCAGTTTACATTCCCAGCAGCAATGTATGAGGGTCCCTTTTTCTCCACATCCTTTCCAACACTTATTATTTCTTGTCTTGTTAATTATAGCCAGAAAATATGGTTCTTGGTGTGTCTCTGATGACCAGATCTAGATGTTGGGTTGAGCCCCCACAGTGGGGGGCCCTACTTGGCAAAGGATTGCAGTGGGCTTGTTCTTGTGGTGTTTGGTTCTGTAAACAGAAAGTGTCAATGATAGGTAGCCTCAAAGGGAGAGGAGAGTGAAATATTGTGAGTAAGTAGCTGGCAGGTAAGGGTGGTAGATGTTGATAATGTCCCTCCCTCCCTCTCCGCCCTTTCTTCTTACCAAATCTCTACATCCCCTCTCTCTAATAAAAATAAGACACAATTTTTACAGAAAGGGATAAACTCTTCCCCCTTTAAAATATTCCTGAGGTGCTTTTCTTAGATATTCATTGCTTTAATCTTTACATGGATCATGTATTCCCTGGCATTTTTAAAAGGGAAATTTGCCCTTGATTCTAAATATTCCGTTCATGTTCAAGAACGGGCTAAACATTTGCCACAGTTACCACCTCTTCTTGCTTGATGTGATTTTTACATTGACTTCCCCTCAAAACCACGTCATTTTCTGCCACTTCTCGTAAGGCAGTCAAGCTGGTAATTATATTTTGATACTATTTACCAACCACCAGATAGATGCCCTGACAAATGATTACCGAAAATAGAAACCAAGAATAGGAAGTCACTGTCTTTCACTCTCAGGCTCTTTAGACCAGTGGCCTCCAAACGTTTTTTTGATTCTGTGCCTCTATTAGAAAGAATGTGTGAGCACACGATGTTCACATATGTGATATTCAGACATATGTACACACACACTTATACATAATTATCTTGTGCATGTCGTGAAACAAACACAAAAATGCAAACTAAAGGGAGGAGAAATATGAAATAAACAACATTTTAAGCATAAATTTATTTTATCTTATTTTAATGGTTGTGATGGTTAATTTTATGTGTGAACTTGACAAAAACATGGAGTGCCCAGTTATCTTGTTAAACGTTATTTTAGGTGTGTCTGTTTCTGGATGAGATTAACATTCGAAGTGGGTGGGGGAAAAGAGAGACGTTGGTAAAAGGGCACAAACTTTCAGTTATAAGATGAACAAGGTCTGAGAATATAATTTATAACATGGTGACTACCGTTGATAATGTTGTACTGTGTAATTGAAACTTGCTGAGAGTAGAATTTAAATGTTTTCACCAAAAAAAGGAGAAAGAAAGGTAAATATGTGAGATGATGTGTGTGTTAATGAACTCGGTGGAGAGGATCCATTTCCTTTCACATTATATATTGTATAATCCTTTCACAATAATCAAATCATGTTGTACACTTTAAATATCTTACAATTTTATTTGTCAATTCTGGTTCAAAGCTGAAAAAACAAAAACCAGAAACATTTGAATTGGTAGACTGAGTAAAGGGAATTGCCCTCCCCAGTGTGGGTGGGCCTCATCAAAATAGTCGGCAGCCTGACTAGAACCAAAGGTGGAATAAGGGAGAGTTTGCTGTCCCTGCCTGACCAATTGGGCTGTGACGTTGGTCTTCTCCTGCCCTCAGACTGGAATTTATCCATTGACTCTTCAAGCTCTCAGGCCTTTAGACTTGAACTGGTGCTTAGATCACTGGCTTTCCTGGGTCTCCCGCTTGTAGATGGCAGATCTGGGAACTTCACAGCCCCCATAATCACGTGAGCAAATTCCTTAATGCTTCTGTTTCTCTGGAGAACCCAAACTGATAGAATGGTATAAGTCGTTTTTGCTGTCATTAAAATATCTCAAAACACAAAAAAATCGTTGGTGTAAAGTTCATTGGCCTTTGAGGAGTCTCTTTTGCACCTGGACCTGATATAAACGAGGAGATTGCAGATTTTGAGCTGAGGATGTGATAAGATGAGGCTTTGGGGGCACTTGAGAGGGAGCAAGTAGCGTATTTTGCAGGTAGGAGGGATGTAAATCACTAGGGGTCAGAGGGTGGACTATGGTAGCCAGCCTCCATGGTGGCACCCAGTGACCCTGGCCTCCTGGTATTCAAACTTGTTCAGTCCCCTCCCACAGTACATCAGCGTTGGTTTATGTGACCAACAGAGTATGATGGAGGTGATGGTGTGTGACTTTTGAGGCTAGGCCATAAAGGATTCTGCCACTTTTGCTTTGCTCTCTAGGATCACTCACTCTGGGGGCAGCCAAGTGCCATGTTGGGAGGAAACTCAAACAGCCTAATAGAGAGGTCCACATGGTGAGGAAATGAGCCCTCTTTCCAAGAGCCAGCACGAACTTGCCAGCCAAGTGTGAGCCATCCAGGAAGCAGCTCCTCCAGCCCTGGCCAAACCTTCAGATGACTGTAGCCCCAGCAACATCTTGACTACAACCTCGTGTGACACCCTAAGCCAGAGTCACCGAGATAAACTGACCAATAGAAACTGTGTGAATTGATGAATGTTTGTCATTGTTCTACATTCCCAAGTTTTGGAGTGATTTGTTACACAGCAATAGGTAACTAATACAGATTTGAATGTTTTTGTGGATTGTTCTTCAGATATGATTAACTTTTCATTGTTTTTGTCTTATATGTGACTAACAAATGTTCATACTAGGAGTTGGAGGATTGTTGGTTCTGCCATTTTGGTGTTATTCATTTGTGCTTGTGTTATGGGAATGGTCTTCAATCCAAGGTTTCTTTGTAGGAATCGTTTAAGCCACTTGCCCCTATTGTGAATGTTGCATAGAAACTGTAATGTCCCACAATACTGCTGTCAACACTGCTGTGTTTTGGGACCCTCATTCTTTCCTCACAGTTCCTTCCATACCGTATGTGGCCTCTTATGCTGTGACGTAGGATAAAATGAGGGCACCAATGTCAACTTGTATATTAAATATTAATAGATTCATTTCTTTCTGGCTTTTTTTTGGTGATAAAAAATGTAAACAAAAGTCCTGGTACTTTTTTCCATGCTGCAAGGCTCATCTTGGATTCAATCCACTTTGGAGACCCTTGTTTTATAATGGAGATTGGCAAAGTACTGCCTGTTTTTTATAAATGCAGTGTTATTAGAACACGGCCACACTCATTTGTTCACATATTATCTTTGGCCGCTTTTGTGCTACAATGGCAGTGTTGAGCAGTTGCAACAGAGACGGTATGAATTTCAAAGCTTGAACTATTTACTATCTGGCCCCTTACAGAAAAAGGTTGCCACCTCTGCTTTAGAAAATGGATAGAGCTTGAGGGGTCCCAGGTGTCTAGGATACAGGATGCTCTCAATTCATTTACTCACTCAGACAGGGGCAACATGAAGGATGAAAGTCACCCGTGGACTTCTGAGAGAATATATTTCTGTGTCTGCCCCTGGCAGTGTAATTCTGGCTGAGGCTCAGGGCCTGGCTTTGATTCACCCAAACAGACTGTATCCTAGAACTCAGTTACAACTTGATCTTTAAGGGAACAACAGCGGTCTGGCAATGCAAGTAACTGGGTGTATCTGAGCCGTGGCATCTTATCTGCTGTGTTTGATTGGAAGCATTTAGCCTTTCTTTCTACCCATATGTATCTCAAATGATAATCCAAAGGCTTCTGCTCCTTTCTTGTCTTAGTGCCTTAGTCCTTGATTCTTCTAGTCCTTAGATCTCTCTTCTCCCAGGTCTTGGCTTGGTTGGCGCCTTCTGATCCAAGCTCAGCTTAAAAGCCACCTCTTTAGAGAGGCCTTTTCTGAACACCCAATCGAAGGTGGCCCTACTGACATCCCCCATTACTCTGTTATTGTTCTGAGCTAATTTTTTCATTATACTTATCAAACATCTGAAGTGATATTTATGCTTATTTATTGTCTTCTAGACAACAAACTGTGAGAATGCAAGAACCGGAAGAGAAAGGACCTTGTCTGTCTTATTTCTTAATTTTGTCTCCAGGGTTTAGAACAGTGCCTGACCCAAAGTTTGACTATTTGAGAATGGACAGGAGAGATGCTCGATATTGTTTTGTTTCTGGCTATAGAATGAGTGTTGCCTCATGGCTCATAGATCACGCAGTTGGCTGGTTAAAGGTTCAGGTCCTGATAAAACATGTTGCTCTGGATTCAGTAGCAGTGTCCATTAGAGCAGAGTTTAATCCATCCAATGATTTTTTAGAAAATCATACTGGCAGTGTGTTTGTTTATTTCTAGAATTCCTATTCCGTTTTTGTTGTATTGCTGCCTCTTCCTTTCCCCTCCCCCAACCTCCTTACTTTTCTCTTCCTTCGTTATGGTTTATAGACAATCTTTTATATCGTTGGTAGGAATATTTGCTTTGCATTCTCTCAGATTATTCTATTGTCTATGTCTCTTGGAGAACAATTTTTTCCACTTGCTGCCTCTGCTCGCTATTCCATGGTGACACGTTTCCCTGTGTTTGTCACCTTTGAGTGTGAGCTCATCTTCGACAGGGATTGTTCTCTGGGGTGACACAGGGTCCTGATCGTGCTCTCATCCATAGTCGTGTTTTCCACTGCGCTGCTGGGGCCTAAAGGGTTTCAGTGGTTCTGTACCAGTTTTTTTTTTTTTCCAATTTTTAATTGTGGTAAGATACACATAACATAAATTTTACCAATCTAACCATTTTTAAGTGTACAGCTCAGTAGTGTTGAGTATATTCATACTGTTGTCCTGCCAATCTCTGGGACTTTTTCATCTTGCAAAACTGAAACTCTATGCCTGTTAAACAGTGTCTCCCCTTTCCCCTCCCCCAGCCCCTGGCAACCACCATTCTGCTTTCTGTTTCTGTGGGCGTCACTACTCTAGATAGCTCATATAAGTGGAATCATGCAGTATTTGTCTTTTCGTGATTGGCTTATTTCACTTAGCATAACGTCCTCCAGGTTCACCCCTATTGTAACATGTGTCAGAGTTTCCTTCCTTCTTCAGGCTGAATAACATTCCTTGTGTGAATATATACCACATTTTGTTTATCCCTTCACCCATTGATGGACATTTGGGTTGCTTCCGCGTTTTGGCTATTTTCAATAATGCTGCCATGAACCTGCGTGCACAAATACCTCTTTGAGACCCTCTTGTCAATGCTTTAGGGTAAATACCAAGCAATGGAATTGCTGTACCAGTGTTTGTGTTAATATCTTGGTTGGGATTCTCTCACCACGAAGATAGTGCAGATTTGTACAGAAGGCACCCTGGTTCCAACTTCCTCTGGGTAACTTTTTCTACTGATTGCTCTAAGTTGATGGCAATCTTCCTTGGTGAATCCCTAAACCAATGCACTGACTTTCTAAACTCAGTGTCACAGTCCAGGGGAAGCTTCACGGCTCCCAGTTTTATACAGGAGCTTAGTTTCGGCTCCTATCTTGCGCAGGTCTAAGGTTTTGTCTCCCGTCCCTGTGCAGGCATAAAAACTCAAGTCCCCAGCCTAGTGGCTGTATCTGTTTACAATACCCCTGTCATCTCTTTGACGTCACTCACACTCACTCCTTTTTCTTTGAGTTGTTCTTCACTTCTGACATCTGGGGATTTCCTTTCCTTGCTTTTGCATTTGGCTATGCAATAAAAAAATAGTTTATCTGGCATTTCCATGTGTTTGGAGTGTGCGTGTGTGTGTCCTTTCAGGTTTGCTTGGCCTGTGTTGCCAATAGATACTTATTCATTCAATATTTTTTGAGCATTTATGGCTTGCACAATGATAAGCCTAAAATGATTAAATAGTAAATCTTCTGAACTCCTGCACCTAGGGAAGACATTTAATCATAATACACAAAATGGCAAGATATAGATGTTGCTGTCCATTCAGGACAGTGGAATCCATTTTTAGGTTGGACCCCAAATGGAAAGGTTCTCTTCCTGCCAAACCTGCAGAATCAGCTCCTCCTCAGGCTGCACTGTTGTGGAAAAGCCAGGGGCAGAGCCCAGAGATGGTGGACCAGAAGTCTGAGCACTGAGGGCCCAGAACAGGCCTGGAGGACCACAAACTGGATGGAAGGGAAGCCGTCCTGTATCAATAAGTAGTAACAGGCAGGCATTTTGATGATATGTATTGAGGGATAGCCCAGGCTGTGCAGAGCTGGCATTGTTAGTCAGTATTTAAATATACCTCTAGCCAGCACATCTGCAAAGACCAAGAATGTTCTGTAAATAGGAATAAGGACAATGAGACAAGGAAGAGCCTATCCCTGAACAACTCGACATGGGAAAGGAACTAGAGGATTAGCAGGATTTGGAAAATGCAAGGAAAAGGGAAATGTGGACCAGGCCAGGAGAGACCTTCTTATTATTGTCATTGTTATTGTTATTATTAACATTACCTATATTGGTTAAAGGTTTTCAACAATCCCTTATTGAGGAGTGATCAGAAGTTTATATGGAGCACCATTAGAAGTGTTTCTAGTTTGCTGTATATAATGTCACCTAAATTAACTGAAGAGTCAAATATACATGATACTCATTTTTTATTTTCACTTTATTCATCCACAATTTATGTTTTTGTGCAGTTTATAAAGTTCTCAATTAAAGAGCACTTTTAGGTACTGTGGTAGGTAGGTATGTAAACTAAGAGAGTCTTCCCCAACTTAGTAGGCTAAGTTCTTATTTTATTTAATTAGTTAATTTTTTTTGAGGAAGATTAGCCCTGAGCTAACACCCACTACCAATCCTCCTCTTTTTGTTTTTTTTTAGGAAGATTAGTCCTGAGCTAACATCTGCTGCCAATCCTCCTCTTTTTGCTGAGGAAGACTGGCCCTGAGCTAACATCTGTGCCCAGCTTCCTCCACTTTATATGTGGGACACCTACCACAGCATAGCCTGCCAAGCGGTGCCACGTCCGCACCCGGGATCTGAACTGGTGGACCCTGGGCCACCAAAGCAGGACGTGCGCACTTAACTGCTGCACCATTGGGCAGTCCCCCCAATCCTCCTCTTTTTCTGAGGAAGATTGGCCCTGAGTTAACATCTGTACCCATCTTCCTCTACTTTATATGTGGGACTGCTGCCAAAGCATGGCTTGATGAGCCGTGCATAGGTCCGTACCCAGAATCTGAACCAGTGAACACCAGGCCGCTGAAGCAGAATATACAAACTTAACCTGTGGAACTGGGCTGGCCCCAGTAGGCTAAGTTCTGATGCTCAGAGTGCACAAAACCTGGAAAGAAAGGATTCCATAGACCATTGTTCAACAAGCGTGCTTCTGTCTAATTACTAATAATTAGTATATATAATAATAATTCACCCAGCAACCCAGTGAGTTGGTATCATCATTATCCCATTTTTCTCAGATAAAGAAACTGAAGCTTAGAGAGATTAAGAGATTTACCTAAGATCATACCAGTAAATGGAGGAGAGGAATTGGTCACAGAAGAATAAGTAGGATTTTTTTTCTAAGAGCTTTTATCATGAATGAGTATGGATTTTTTTCAAATGCTTTTTCTGAATTCATTGATAAGATTATGGGACTTTTCTTCTTTCATTTGTTAATATGGTGGATTATATTGATTGATTTTTTGAACATTGAACCAGTCTTGCATTCCTAAGATAAACCCCACTTAGTTGTGGTATATAGTATTTTTTATATGTTGTTGAATTTTGTTAAGGATTTTTGCATCTATATTCATGAAGGATGTTAATCTATGTTTTTTTTTTTTTAATATTGTCTTTTTCTCTTTTTGGTTTTAGGGTAATAATAGTTTCATAAAATAAATTGGGAAGTGTTCTCTTCAATTTTCTGGAAGAGATTATGTAAAATTGGTGTTAATTCTTATTTAAATGCTTCGTACAATTCTCCAGTGAAACCATCTGGGCCTAGAGATTTCTTTTTGGGGAATTAAAAAATTATGAATAGTTTATAGGGCTATGCAAATTATCACCTAATGTTGGGTGAGTTGTGGTAGTTTGTATTTTTTGAGGAAGTGGTCCATTTGCTCTAAGCTGTTAAATTTCTTTATTCCTTTGTTATCTTTATTGAGGCTGTCTGTTTTCCATTTGTTTCAAGCATGATTTTACTTGCTTGTTGAAGCACTTTTATTGTGACTGCTTTAAAATCGTTGTCAGATCATTCTAACGTCTCCGTCATCTTGGTGTTGGCATTTATTGATTGTCTGTTTTCATCCAGTTCGAGATCATCCTGGCTTTTGGGGTGATGAGTTACTTTCAGTTGAAACTGGACATTTTCATATGATGCTGTGGGACTCTGGATCTTTTGTAAACCTTCTGTTTTTGCTGGCTTTCTTTGCCACTGCTGTGGCAGGGAAAGGGGGGCCGTTGACTCAATGCTGCTGAGTGGGGTGGGAGTTTTAGCTCCCTACATTGTCTCCACTGACACAACAGGATGGGAGAAGGGGTGGGGGCGTCGATTGTCACCTGGGAGGGATGAATGTCTTGACTCCTTATTTGGTCTTCTGTGATACTACCTGTTGGGAGGGTTGGGGTTCCTTGTTACAGCTTCACAAGGGTGGTCGTCTAGGCTCCTACTTCACCTTTGCCGCTGTGGGTGGGGCCAGTTTTTTCTGTGGGGTTTGGCTGGAGTAGAGCACTTATGGTCCAAGTGTTTTCTGTCTTGCTCAGCTGCCCGTTTCCTGGTCTGTTGGTTAGAGAGTCTAGGTTTTTGTTAGGACTTTTTTTGTCTGTACCCTATGGGTATTTCAGGGTTGCCAACTTCTCCACTTCCAAATCTGGGATATATGAGACCAAAGGAAAGCCCAGGGAACTCACCCCTGTGTGGATCAAGTCTCAAGGTCCCTAGCTGGCCTGCCTCCTTCTCTCCACTTCTCAGAGTCTTCTAATGTTTGACTCATATATAAATGTAAGTGTACATAAATATATATGTACACACATACACTGTTGTCCAGGGTGTTTAGTTTCAATTAGTGGGAGGAACAGGAAAGCTACTTCTACTCCATCTTCCAGGTGGGTGATTTTTTTTGCTGAGGAAGATTGGCCCTGAGCTAACATCCATTGCCAAACTTCCCTCTTTTGCTTGAGGAAGATTGTCACTGAGCTAACATCTGTGCCAATCTTCCTCTAATTTGTATGTGGCATGCCACGACAGCATGGCTTGATAAGCCGTGTGTAGGTCCATGCCTAGAATCCCAACCCGTGAACCCTGGGGCCGTCAAAGCAGAGCATCTGAACTTAACCACTACGCCACCGGGCTGGCCCCTGGATGATTTTTTTTTTAAGATTAAACTTGTGTTATTTGCCTCTGATTATTAAAATACTATACATTTATTAAAATTCTGATAATATAGAAAAGCTGAAATTGAAAGCAATAATTGGGCTGAGTAAGATTGCAAATTGTGGCGAAAGAAGAGAACATGGTTCAGGCAAGGATACAGGATTTGCAGAGCTTCTTTTCATTTCACTACAACTTTAGACACTTTCTGTCGATGTTTTTCCCTGTAACTAAATTTTTCAATTTTCAAAAGAAAGATGAATACAGATGGACTTTGCTTTAAGAAAACCCGAGCCCGGCAGAATTGGATTTACAAAGTGGATCTATCAGGAGGTGACTGAGTTTTACTCTGAACTGCACAAAACTTCTCAGGAATTCATGTGTTGTATAAAGTCAACTTGAAATATTTTCACTTGATAACGACTTGGAGATTCTTGGGATAAATATAATTCACACCAATAAGGACAGTAAACCCTTGTTTAGAAAGTGCTCTGCTGTTGTAGATTATGTTACATTGGATTGTTGATCCAATCATTTCCCAGATACACCCTGGATATACAACTTGAATAAAACAGCCTATGAAGCAAATATTATTCGTGCATTCTGACACCAGTGTCATAGTAGGGTTCTCCTGAATTATTAGTAAAAAACATTTTCGATGAGATTGCTAGCCCTGGATGCAAGCTATAGTGAGACACTGATGTTTTTCACATTTGCATCATCACGCTGAGGGTTACTGTAATGGCATTCTCACGTCACACAACATTGGGGCCAAAATGAGTTTTTCCTAAAAGAGGCCTTCTTCACGAGGTAGCCCCAGCCGTTTCACACTGTTTCTTTCAAGCCTCTGTTTCAGCAGACATTTGCCTCTCTTGTTTTATCTGCCTGCAAGAAATAACTACAACCCACATTGTGAATTACAATTTTAACTATATTGGAAAGTGGGTATTTAAAAACCAGAATATATGTTTTGGATAGGCAAGCTTAAAATGGGGAAGAGCAGACAGCCCAGTCATCAAAGGATAAAAATCTATACTAATCTTAAAAGCAAAACACGGCACAGAATTTCTTGTCTATTTTTCTACAAAAGAAGGCCATTGTACTTCCATTCCTGGCCATGTCAGCGGTGATGGGCGCCCCCCCAACCCTTCTTTTTTCCGAGCATTGATTGTTGACTTCCCCTGACACCCCATCACAACCCATTAGTACTGAAAACCGACAGGCCCAGCAACAACAGCAAAAAGGCAAGTTTGAAAGAAAATATCGAAAGCACGGGCAGAGCTCGGCTGTTAGGATCCACACCAGCCCCAGATGCAACAACTCCTTCTCCTCGCCCCCACGGCACCTCTGTGAAGGGCAGCCAAATCAGCAGATTTTCTTTAATCCAGACTCCAAGGTCTGGAGGAAATGACGAGGAGTATCGCTGTATTTTTCCTTTCATTTTCAAAGGAATTTGGGTTGAGGAATATGAAAACAGAGTTGGCTAAAGTGCTTTTGCTGATAACGCTAATATCCGTTAGGTCTCTTTTCAGACCCAAGTGTTTCGGATGTTAGTGGCTCCGCAGTCCTGGGCTCCTGAAGGCCACACTCGAAACCCTGGCAGCTTCTTAAGTGAGGAGTCTTTTTCTTCTGTTTTTTATTTGGCAGCGTTATCTGGTGTCTGTGTCCCCAGAGTCACAGTAATGGCATTAGCAAGCATTGACTGTGGTTGTACAGTTGATTGCCCAGGGGAGAAAAGTGACAACTCTAGATTTCCAATAGACCTTGTATTTGCAGAGAGAGAAGTTCAGGTGAGGGCAGCCAACTTGTCAAAATCTTAAGAGCCAGCACACAAGTTGAATCTAACTTTAGATGAAAGCCTGGATGCAAGTTTTGTATAGAGAGATGGGGGACCCGAACAAACAGTGGTCCTCACCCATCTAAGTAAAAAACCTAGCTGCAAATGGTCATTGAATCAAGAGTGGGTAAGAACAAAGAGCCAAACCAGAAAGCAGCATGGAGCTGGAGTTGGTGTATCGTTACCCTCCGTGGAGGGCGGAGAGGAGGCAGGGATCAAGGTGGGCTAACAGCAATTATGATCCAGCTCAGGAACCGGCGCTGGAAACACGGGATTTAGCACCATTCTTGCCAGGTGTAGACAGCTTTAGGAAGGAAAACAAGAACAGGTCCCTCCAGTGAGTTTTATGGCCGCCTCCACCATCAAGCCTGGGTGTGCTTGTGGGGTGCTCATTCTCCTCTTCACCTCGCATCATGTTTTGTGACCTACCTTGCTGCTGATGTGTTTCTTGCTAGTCTGGACCCCTAGGAGAGGTCTGGGAAGTCTGGCGTGTCGGCCACCTCTGAAGTCCTATGGCTCAGACAGACCTACTCTCCCGCCGCCCTGACAGCTAGTGGCCTAGGACGACTCCCAGGTTTCCCCCAAGGCCTCCAGACTCTCTCCCTCTGGAAAGACGCCTGCCCTGGCAGAGGAAGGGCCCTTGGGAAATCCCAGTGCCTCTAGGCTTTGGGGCCTCCTGTTCTCA
The DNA here is from genome assembly GCF_041296265.1 of Equus caballus. Classification (NCBI taxonomy): domain Eukaryota; kingdom Metazoa; phylum Chordata; class Mammalia; order Perissodactyla; family Equidae; genus Equus; species Equus caballus. Next base: position 11,325,097 of record NC_091714.1, read on the forward strand.
GCTCCTCCCAACCTTGCTTCATCCGACAGGCTGGATACTGGGCCCCGTCAGAGGGTGCTCTTTAGTGAGGCCGTGCAACCTGTAGATGTCAGGCCTGACTTGGCCACAGAGCTGCTGCCTGGGGCCTGTTCTAGCATCCAGCCCGCTAAACCTGGGAGTTGCAGCTTCAGCTTTGCATTCAGCTCTGAATCAGTCCTTTTCATCTGCTGAGGGGACCTGGCCTTGCGTTGTCCTTGGTCGTCAAATTACGGCCTCATGCCTGGTCACAGAGACCCAATCGGTGCCTCAGGGCCGAGGTTCCTGTCTTGACTGCAGCGTCTGCGGACTCAGCCTCCTCTGCCTGGTTCTGGGCCAGCTCCCTCCCTGCCATCTCCTTCCTGGACACCTGTGGGCGTGCTGGAGCTCCCTGCTTCACCTGTTCTCCTCTGACTAAGGTCAACCTTTGCGTTTGGTCTGGGTTTGGATCCTTGGCTGAAGGCATGTAGGCATCTTTGAGTAAAGACAGCTTTAGAAGAAGTATGTTAAGAAATGGGCCCAATGGTGTGAATGTTTATGCATTTTGATGTGTGCAAAAGCAGAGAGGAGCAGATTAGAAGAGGAAAGAAGGGGATTAAAAATTATTTCAAATAATAAACCAACAGAACCTGGTACAGCATTTTCCCTAACTCCGAGTTAATAAAAAAAACCTTCACCTGATCCTGGCAAATCTTTGTTTAGCAGACTTGGGTGGGGCTTTCCACAGCAAGGTTTCTCTGCTTACCTGGGGACATGTCATAGACTTCTAAAACCATTAGAGTTGGAAGTGCTTTAATTTTGAGAGTTCCTCTAGGCACTTATTAAGTAGACTCATGGGTAGTACTCGTAAACCTACTAAACAAAATTTGAGAGAAACACAGTGTCTTGAAATTTGGAAATGCTGCAGAGATTGACTGGCACCATCAGCTAGAAATGCATCACCTGAGAAGCCAGGGCCAGCATTACATACAGAGACAATGATGCTTAATTATTTGTAATAAACTAGGACCAAATCAAGAAGTCTAACAGCCCCAGCCTGAGCACTGGGCACATTATTATTTCCTGTCTCTACCCAGCAACCTACCTCAAACTGGATAAGTCACCATAAAAGACACCTCTTAGCAAAGTGACCCTGGTTCGGCAGCGCTTTGCTGCAGGCTGCGTTTGGCTTCCCAGCTGGAGCTGGGTCCTCTTTACCCTGTGAGGTCACTGTCCCCTGCACGGTGCCAGGTGATTTTTCATTATGCGGTAAAACACTTCCCAGCAGGCTGTTTTCATTACAGTGATGGGAGAGTCTCTTGATTTGTTTTTATCATGTCATGGCCCACAAACCTTGAAAGGACCCAACTGCCGCCCACGTCACTCTAAAGCTCTTTTGTGAACGTGAGCCTTCGCCCCGCCTCACCACTGCCCTCCTGGGGCCCAGGACCCCCCTCATCTGCTCCACACCATTCCCGCCATGATTCCCCACCAGTCTCACTGTCTATCATTCGTTGCCGTTGCAATAATAATGAGAGCTACAACTATTGAGTGCCTACCATATGCCGGGCTATTAAATCCTGGAAATAAAACCGTGAGGTGGTTACTGCAGAAAGTTCTAGTACTGTGTGCAAGGACATGCCCAGTGCGCGGTGGAGCCAGGATTTGAGTCCAGGGGTCTCCCAACCCATAACACGTAACCATCTCCCTCTACTGCCTTTCCACACATAAGAAAACATACTGTCTTTCTTGGTCCTTTTCTCAGGAGAGTGCGCCATCTCCACGACACGGCTCAAACTCTACCTATAATCGGACTCATTTGCCCCTTATCCTCCCTGAATACTTAGCATTTCAGTTTCTGTGAACAGAATTTAATGCCTATTGCTTTATCGTTGGGAGTATGAAGTGATGACTGTTTCCAATCAACCACATAGCATTCATCTTTAAAAGCTCGTTATGTGATACGTCATAGGTTTGGTTTGTGGTTTATAAGCCAAATCGTGGCTGGTAAAATTTTCAAATGGGCATATCCATTGCAAGATTTAATGGATTTCAAAACAAGTTTGCACATGACCAGAGATCATGGAAATATATAATTATATTGAAGTTTACAGATCAAAAATCATCTACACTTGTGGTTAATTGTATATATGAGTTATTTGTATATAAATATACACTTATATAATAAGTACATCTATATCTATACAGATATCTCCATATATACATAATTTGGCCATTTGTTTTTTATGTGCATGACTTCTCTCCACTCCTACACCCTTGACTGAATTACCTCAAGCCTGAGCCCTATTATCGTTTGGACCTGAAGCACAATGAAGATGACATTTCAACCTGCAAAAGAGAGATCTCCAGTGTATAACAGATATCAACATGGACTCTTCTGAAGCTGGTTTATACACTTACTGAGCATAATTAGCTATTTTGATTTGATTTGCGAAATAACTGTTTTCGCAAAGTTGTAAGTAAATACAATCTTATTTAAAATGCACTGGAAGGAAAGACAAATGGCTAATTAACATATGAAAAATGTTCAAACTTACGAGTATCAAAGAAATGTAAATTAAAAGAACTCTGAGACTTTTTTATCTATCCAATTGGCAAGTGTAAATAGTATTACACTCAGAGTTTGAGAGGATGAACATTTGTTGGGAGAGATCTTTGGCAATATGTATATATGTTTAAAAAATGTTCATATCTTTGTCTCAGTAATCCTGTTTCTAGGACTTTATCCTAAGGAAATATTGAAATATTTATGATGCAACATCATGTGTAGTAGCTACAAATTAAAAACAACAAAATGTCCATAATGGAGGAGTAGGGGAATTATGATAGCTCTCTATAATATGCATGATATATAGACATACATAATGGAATATTACTTATATATTTTATATGTTTAATAAACATTATATATTTTATAAACATTATATATATAAAGACGTGCGAAAATGCTCATATAATATATTAAATGAAAAAAATGCAAGTTATAACCCTGTGTGTTACGTTAGTCCCACAATCTTAGAAAAAAGACTAGAAAGAAATGTATCAAAACATTAACAGTTGTGGTGGGTTAATGTTGATTTTTGTTTTTATAGTTTTTTGCGTTTCCATGTTTTTACAAGAGAAAGCCTATTTGTCAGAATCCCAAATACAACAGTACAACAATTAAAAAGTGCGTCTGGATGGACTTCAAGCAAGATGTCAAAGTGAGTAGATTTGGAAACTTCTCTTCTGTTCCACACATACAGGAATTAGGAACGACTTATAAACAAAAGTTAGAACTGCAGCGCTGTGCTAAAGGAAGGGAGCAAACCTCCCAGGACCAGTGGGGAGCAGAGTCCCAAAGCTGTGAGCTTGGCTGAGTCTGCAGGCCTGTGGGAGGTGGGGCTGAAGGAACCGAATTTGGGATGAAGGATTTCAAAGTGGGAGAGGATCAGGGGTGGGGGAGTGGAGAGTCTTGCTTAAGGCTCCTGTCACGAAGCCAGTGCTGAGCATGTGCTTCCGTGGCTGCGACTGGAAGCTGAGAAAATTCCCAGCAACTCATCTGGAGTTTCAGGAGGTGACAAGCTGCTCACCTGTGGCAAGTGGTGGAAGCAAGGCACCTGCGTGGCTGGGGGGTGGACCGAGTTCTGTCCTGGCTTGGGGTGGGGAACAACAAAGACTCAGCAGAGTGAGGCCGTACTTCTGAGCTGCAGATCCCCTAGGAGCTGGGCTGAGGCATCGCACCACCATGGGGAGGGGAAATCCTCCTCTGCTGGTTTGGAATGACGTTAGCAGCAGGTTATTGTGCCCTAAACCATAGAGACAGTTGCTATTTTTCTTAATAGTAAGAATTGGAGGCAGGCACTCTCAGGATGGTCTGGCAGCTCAACAATGCCATCAAGGATCCAACCTCTCTCTTTCTCCTTTCTGCTGAGCTTGTTGTTTGTTGCCTTATGGTTGTAAGATGGCTGCTGCTGCTCCAGATATCACAATTCCTGTCTTCTCAGAAGCTCCAAAGCAGAATCTCCAGTATATCTTGTTAGGCAGAACTGGATCACATGGCCTTCCTTGGCTCCAGGGGAGGCTAGGAGATTGAATGTCTGGCAAAGGGAAACAAATAGTCACAACTGACATAGACCAGTCAGATCTGTTGGCTGGACACACTGCTACTCAAGATAAAACTGAGTTTTATTAGCAAAGAGGTGGGGAGGGAATGGCTGTTAGGAAGACAACTCTTATGCAGTATGAATTCTCAAACAAAATCAGAAGAACACATACCTGGGAAGCCATAAATAATAGAGGAATCTGAAGATTACTTTAAAATAAATACATTTATAGTCTTGAATAAAATAAAACAACTACAAAACATGAATTAAGTAGGCAATTATGTCAAAAATAGATGGATGAAATAAAAATGAGTCAGAAATCTTGGAAATGAAAAATACAGTCCTTGAAATAAAAAAAGCAACCCCTGTAAGGGAAATATTGAACTGGATAGAGTTGAGGAAAGTGAGATGGAAGTCAGAACTTTGCAAGTTACCTGGAACACAACATTGAGAGATAAAGGAAAGTGAAATAGGCAAGGAATTGAAGATGCACATGGAGGGTAAGTTGGGAAATTATAAGTTGTCTAAATAGATATTCTTAAAAGACTATAGCCTTTATAGCAAGAATGGAGAGAAAAATATTTGAAAAGATAGTGACTAAGACTTTTCTAGAATTAAAGGTAGACATGAATCCTGGGATGAAAAGGGCATCTTAATTGTTAAGGAGAGAAAAATCTCACACCTAGATACATCTTCGTGAAACTACAAAGTGGTAAGAATAAAGAAATAAATGAAAAGGTATCAGAGAGAAACACAGATTACTTACAAAGGAACAGCAGTCAATCAGACTAATAGCAGATTTTTCATCAGCAACATGAGATACTAGATGATGGAATAATATCTTAAAAGTGCTGAGGGAAAATAACTGCCAGGCTAGATTTCTACACCTGGCTAAAATCATCTTTTTGGAATTGGTGTAAAATACATACAAACAAAAACAAAAATAAACAAAACAAAATAGAAAAGCTAAAACTATAAAACTAGAAGAAAATATAGGATAACATCTTTTTGACCTTAGGAAAGACAAAAATTTCTCAGATAGGATACAAATAAGCATGAACATAAAAGAAAAAGATTGATAAATTGAACTTCATCAAAATTAAAAACTTTTGCTCTCCAAAAGAAACCATTAAGAAAAAGAAAAGCTAGAGAATGGAAGAAAATCTTTGCTACACATGTATCTGACAAAGGGTTTGTATCCAGAATATATAAAGAGCTCTTACAATTCAATAATAAAAAGACAAGCAACCTAATACAAAATAGAAAAAATATTTGAGCAAGCACTTTTCAAAGGAATATAAATGAATGACCAATAAACACATGAAAAGATGCTTATTATGATCAGTCACCAGGGAAATGCAAAAACAAAAAACAAACAAACTAACCACGAGAAGACACTATTTAGTCACAAAAGAGCTAGAATTAGAAAAACTGACAATACCAAGTGTTGGCCAGGACGTAGAGCAAGTAGAACTCTCACAAACTGCTGTTGAGAATATAAAATGGTACAACCACTTTGGAATCTGTTTGGCAATTTCTTAACAAATTTAAACATATACCTACCATATGATACAGGCATTCCACTCTTAGGTATTTACCCAAAAGAAGTGAAAACACAAGTCCATATTAACGTTTATACAAAAATGTTCATAGCTGCTTTAATCACAATAGCCCAAACCTAGAAATAACCCAAAATGTTCATCAACTGGTAAATAGATAGACAATATGTGGTATATCCAATCTGTGGATTATCCACTCAGCAGTAGGAAGGAACAAACCGCTGAAGCATACAGTAACATGGATACATCTTTACATCAAGCTGGATGAAAGAAGTCAGATACAAAGGAGTATGTACTGTATTTTTCCATTTATATAAACTGTAAAATAATCTATAGTGCTAACGAAGCATATCTGTGGTTGCCTGGGGCTCGGGCAGAGGGAGGCATGGACTGGAGAGGGCCATAGTCTTTTGAGGATGATGAAAATGTCTGTATCTTGATTATAGTGGAGGTGTTGTGAGTATTTACATGTAATGAAACTCATCTAAATGGATGAAGTTTATTGTATGCAAATTTTTCCTAAATAAATGTGCTAAGGAAAAAAAATGATGCTTTTAGACATACAAAGATAAAAAGAATTTAAATTTGAAGCCTTGATAAAAGAACTTGTAAAATAATTTCGATGAAAGAGAACAAATGAACCCAAAAAGGAAGACTATATTGTAAGGAATTTAGTGCTTCAATGAAAAAAAAAATACTTTGAGGATTTCACAGTCCTGGGTGAATCTCTGTGTACCACGATCAACTAGTAAAATTCAATTGTTCTAACTTAAAACATTTTTTATTATAACAAGTTCAAATGCACAAAAATAGAATTATTGGTATAAAGAACTCCCATATATCTAGAAAAATCCATTCGTTGATACATTGAGCTTGCCAAATTAGGAAATATCTGTATTTGTTAATCATTACATTCTTTGATTTAAAAAGGTTATTTCCTCTATGTTCCCTCAAAATGATTCAGCTAAAAAGTCATTTTGCATATTTACAATATTTAAGGAATATGAAAGATAATTAAAAGATCAAGAATGCACAATGATATTAGGTTCAAGACCTCAGCTCATATTACAAATATCTTGTAATCGCAGAAGACTTCCCTATTGCGTGCACCTTTCAAATAAAGGTTTCTTGGACACTGATTTTATTTTTCAAATATATATTTCACAACTTAAACTCTTATGTCAATTAACTCAAAGTCTGTGTTTATGGAGCAACTACCATTTGCAAGACATTGAACTCAATAGACTTGGCAATAAAACATTTGAATAAGGCTCAGTCTTAACCTTAGAGGAGCTTATATTTCTGCAAGAACTCTGCTCCATTAGTCGATTTCCTGCCATATTGCTGGAGAAATGGGATGAAGATTGTTCCTCCTCTTTTATTCAAAGTTAAGCAGAGATGGTGACGTCTCTGCATTGGCTTTCACCTAAGACTCACACATGCTGGCTTGGACTACTCCGTTTTTCTCAGGCTGGACTCCTAAACCCCATTTCCTAAAACATTTTTTTGTTTTAAGGGAGTCAGAGGAGGGTAAACAGTATTCTATCATTCTTGGCACACACGCTGTCTCATTCCTGAAAATTTATGAGTAAATGCACAATACCTCGTGGGTGAGCAATTGTTGTCCTTATAGCAATTTGTGGTGAAATAATGTCATAAATCACGAGGGACTGGCCAGTGCGCCAAATAAAATATCCGTGACTTCAAACTACAAATGTGTCATGTGTTAAGATGTGTCTTGTTGATTTCAATCACAGAATGTTAGAACTGTAAGGAAACCAGGAGGAAAAAAAGTTTTATCACCTCCAGTCTGCCATATTCACTATAAATTGGTAATAAACACACCTAAGTCACTTCATTACAATGTGATAGATTGTAACAGCAACTCTGAAGGTCCATTATATAAATCATCTAAATAGAGACTCAGACAATTTGAAAAATTCCCATTAATTACCAGAAATTCAGTAACAACAACACCAATGAAGTTCGGTTTACCCTACACTTGTGAATATAGACACTTTCAAATGCAGATTATGACCTGATGGAGCACAGCAGCTCATTAGTCATGTCAAATCTTTTTATTTTTTAGTTTTGATGGGATGAGAATTGCTGAACTAATAGATTGTAATTGATCTCTTACAGTGAAGACGCTCCAGTGTCTTTAGCTCAATATACAGCCTGAGATTGTTTATGGTCTGTCCATATTTTCAGAAACGCCCAGAATTTATCACATAATGAATGAACACTTTTGGAGTACTGAGCTCTGTAAGGGGGGGTGCAAAAGGTAAAATATTTAGTCCCTTGCCTGGAAGGTTAGGAGGGATCCCCCCCCCCTCCTTTTTTTTTTTTTTTTTTCCGGTTTATGGAATATCTTAAAACAGAAACCAGGAATGACACATAGTACAGTCCTAATACTGATAAGGGATTTACAAGTAAGCGACCCTTTTCTAGTGCGGCCAGTTTGTTTTCTGCTTTTAAGAATCAGTGTCCCTACCATCTTCTGTGCCAAGGATGCTGAGCTGTTATGTTTTGTTTTGAGAATGCGAGACTGATGACTTCCGTTTCAGCTCTCCACCTCCTCCCAGCTCTGGTTTATTGTCTTCAGTTTCTGAAAAGGATGCCTCTCTTCTCCACTAGAATCTGAGTACCTTGAGGGCAAGGATCATATATTAGTCACAGGTATCCATGCGTGGCGCTTGATTCAGCAGTCTGCGCAAGGTGGCACTGAATTCACAGCCATTAAACACACACACACACACATGTTCATGCACACGCACATATGATGAGGACAGGCAGGATACTGAAATCTGGAATTTGAGCAAGTTGAATAGGATCTGGGGATCCTTGCCTTGCTCCTGAGTGGAGCAGCCTAGGGCACTGGCACATGCCCAGGTACTTAGGCTGAAGTCTTTCTTCTCCATCACCTCCAAGACACCTGTCTAGCTATGTCTCCAACTACTCTCCTCCCTCCACTTGAGCCATTCTGGACTGATTAGGGCCCCCAGAATTGCTTCTGTTTCAGCCCACGATGCCTCTATTCATATTCCTGCCCAATCTATGCCAGTTGAAATTCTACCCATCATGCAGGAACCATTTTAGATGTCACTCAAAATGTTTATCGAGATGACTCATCTCCCCGCCATTTGTGATCTCTCCTTCTGTGAACGCTTATGAACTGTGAGGTGCCTCATGGCATGTATCATTCATTTGTCCATTCATGCATTCGGCAGAGAGGTATCTGGTGGCTGCCTACACTGTACCAGGCACTCACTAGGCACTGGAACAGAACGTGGGATCCCACGGTCCCTCCTCCTCTCCATCACTCTTGTCATCGTTCTGGTGAGTCCAACAAGATTCGGTACACGGCTTGCTCAGTTCCTTGATCCTCTCACCTCCCAGGTCTGAACTTTCATAAAATAATAATAATAAAAATAATAATCCTTGGTGTGGTCTGTTTATAGCCAGTGTGCTGGTTGTTTGGTTGATTCTTTCAATATAGAAATTCATGTCCTTCAACTTAGGGACATTCTTGAATGATTCCATTGGAAATCCACCCTCTCTGCACGCCATTTTTCCCCTTATCTTTTTTTCTGGAATTCCTTTGTTTGGATATTGAGCTGTACTGATTCTCATTTTTCTTGCTTGTTTTCTATCTCTTTGTTCTTCTGCTCTATTTTCTTGGTGATTTCTTTGATTTTATCTGTCAGTCTTCTATGGAGTGTTTTTGTTTCCGTCATGATTTTATTTATCTATTTGTATCATGGTAAAATACACATAACAAAATTTACCATTTCAACCATTTTTAAGTGTACAACTCAGTGGCATTAAGTACACTTACAATGTTGTACAACCATTACCACTGTTTATTTCCAGAAGTTTTTTGTCATCCCAGACAGACACTCTGTACCCGTTAAACCATAACTCCTCATTTTGTCCTCCCCACAGCCCACTGTAAGCACAGTTCTACTTTCTGTCTCTATGAATTTGCCTATTCTGGCACCTCATATAAGTGGAATCAGACAGTATTTGTCCTTTGTTGCCTGGCTTATTTCACTTAGCATAATGTTTTCAAGGTTCATCCATTTAGCATCATGTATCCTAATTTCATTTTTTATGATTGAATAATATTCCATGTATGTATATACCACTTTTATGTATTCATCTGTTGACAAACATTGGTTTTTTCCACCTGTTGGCTATGGTAAATAATGCTGCCTTGAACGTGGTGTACAATTTTCTATTTGAGTCCCTGCTTTCAGTTCTTTTGAGTATGTACCTAGGAGTGGAATTGCTGAATCATATGGTAATTCTATGTTTATTTGAGGAAGCATCAAACCATTTTCCACAATGGCTGAATGAGTTTACATTCCCACTAGCAATGCGCAAGGTTTTTAATTTCTCCACATCTTCACCAATATTTGTTATTTTCCATTTAAAAAAAAATAATAGCCATCCTAAGGGTATGAAGTGGTATCTCACTGTGGGTTTGATTTGCATTTCCCTAATGACTAATGATGTTCAGCACCTTATCATGTGCTTCTTGGCCATTTGTATATCTTCTTTGGAGAAATGTCTATTAAATCCTTTGCCTATTTTTGAATTGGTTGTTTTGTAGCTGTTGAGTTTTAGGAATTCTTTCTGTATTCTGGATATTAGCCCCTTATTAGATATAAGATTTACAAATATTTTCTCCTATTCTGTATGTTGCTTTTTTCTCTTTTAATAGTATTCTTTCATGGGCAAAAGTTTTTAATTTTGATGAAGTCCAATTTTTCTATTTTTTCTTTTGTTGCCTATGTTTTTGGTGTTATATCCAAGAAATCACTGCCAAATCCAACACCATGGAGATTTTCCCCGTGGTTTCTTCTAAGAGTTTTACAGTTTTTATAAAGCTCTTGACTTTAGGTCTTTGATCTGTTTTTGGATAAATCTTATGTATGATTTTAGGCAAGGGTCAAACTTGATTCTTTTTCATGTGAATAACCAGTTTTCCCAGCACTATTTGCTGAAAAAACTGTCCTTTCCCCATTGAATGATCTTGGCACCCTTGTAAAAATCAATTGACTACGTATGTGAGGATTTATTTCTTGGCTCTCTCCTCTCTTGCATTGGTCTATGTGTTTATCCTGCTGCCAGTACCACACTGTTTAAATTACTGTAAATTTGCAGTAAGTTTTGAAATCAGGAAGTGTGAATCTCCAACTTCTTTCTTGTTTTTCAAGATTGTTTTGGCTTTTCTGGGTCCCTGGAGATTCCATATGAATTTCAGGATAGGTGTTTCTATTTCTAAAAAAAAAAGAAAACAAACTGTTGGGGTTTTGATACAGATTGCAGTGAATCTATACATCATTTTGGGTGGATGTATATCTTAGCATCTGTACGTCTTAACAATCTTAAGTCTTCCAATCCATGAACATGGGATGTCTTTCCATTTACTTATGTCTTTTTAAATTTCTTTCATTAGTGTTTTATAGATTTCAGTGTACAAATCTTTTGTCTCCAAAGAATTCTATGATAAATAAAATAAAATTCCTAAGTATCTTATTCCTTTTGAAGCTATTTGCTGTAATGACTTTAATTTCTAATTTTTTTTTTTGTCTGAATGTCCTTTCCTTCCTTTAAAAACATAAATAGAAACCTATTATTATGCTTTGGATGCCATATCTTTTCTTATTTCTCTGTTGTATGGATGATGATTATATTTTCAAAAGTGTCTTCTCCCTGCCTTTTGTTTGTTTGTTGCCTTCAAGCTGCTGCCTCCTGTTTATTTTGGGCTCCATTTCCTGTGGTAGAGATTTTCCTTGGCTGTCTTGTTGTCCTGGCTTGTCTGATCATGATTAAAAGCGAGGACTACAAAGCTGCCTGGGTGGGGCTTGCCAATTTGGAGCTTCACGGTAGGATGACCTCGGTGGGCTGTTTGTTAGGAAACTGGAATCAGAGTCTTCATCTTTTCTCTTGGCCTGATCAGACTCCTCAGAGAGAAAGCTGCTAGTCTCTTGCCTGGAGAATAGAGGTCTGGCTTTGGATTTCTGGGAGCTGAGCGAGGAAGAGTTTTGGTGCTCCCGGCTTGCAATGTTGAGTTTGTGCGCGTGCACTTAATCCCTGTGGTTTGAAACAGTGCCCGTGTCCTCAACCGTGCTGCTGGAACTCCATCCCAGACTCTGTTTTCTCCTCTCCAGAGAATGAGCATCTGCTCTGCTACCAGAAGGGGTGAAGGGCTGCTCCTCATCTGTGTATTCTGGGGGAGGGGATCCAGGGCTCTAACTGCTTCTCAAACAGCTCTCAGCCGGTCTGGTGGATTTCAGTTGCTTCTCCTTCCCTCTCCAGTTCTAGAACTTGCCGGTGTTGCCAAATTCTGAGCCTTCTAAGGTGTCTGCAGTATAAATTTCACTGATTCTCAGCTTTCCCCACTTTTAGTTTAGGGTTTGGCTGGCTTTTCCAGGTCTGCTAGGGCAGTTCTCTTTCATAGTTCTGCTTTCCAGCCGTTTTCCCTCCCTGGGGGTTTGTCTTAAAAAAAAAAAAAAAAAAAAGGGCACACAAGCAAACAACCTCTTGGCCTTCAGGCTTTGGGATTTTGCCAGATGGCAAACTAACATGGGCTGCTGGCTCCTTTCACCAGAGTCAATTCTGGAGAAACTATAGGAGAATGTGGAGTCTGGGAACGGAACAACAACAATGACAAAAGCTGGAGAATAAAAGTAAAACCCAAAAAAGATAAAACCTTGAGGGAGACTATCAGTGTGAGTGTGTCGTAGGCTGGGCTGGGGTGTGGCTGGGGACATCAGGGAGAGGATAGGGTCAAGTGTGACTTTAGGACACACGTGACTGGGACAATCATTGTCAGTCCCTTAACTGAAAACCAGTCCAGACAGTAGGTGCAGGTGTTAGAAGGACAGGAGGATTTGATGGACACCTATCTGGAGTGACCTCAGGCATGCACTTTGGGCTACTTGCTTCTCTAAACCCTCAGGACTGGTGGATTACACCCATGCAGATGCCTTTCAACCTTGACTGCCCTTTGGAACCACCAAGGAGCTTTACAAACCCCTCTGTCAGACACCACCCTTGATCCATGGACCAATCACAATCTCTAGGTGTGTGACCGAGGCTTTAGGATTTTTAACAGCTCCCCAGGTGATTCCATCGTGTGGCTGGGTGGGAGACATAGACCCAGGGAAGACATATTCTTCCAGCCTGCTTCTCCCTGATGTTTGCAAGTGACGTCTTAAGCTGAAGACTTGCCCAGGCAGTGGCAGAAAACAGGTGATGCAAGTGATTCTTTGGTGCCTGGGGGTCTCTTCTGGACAATGACCACTTCCACTCAGACTGACCTGCTTTTGGCCGCTACCACTCCCTGGCCTGCCTTCCCCCATAAATCACCCCACGGAGTAGCTGATGTTTCCAGGAAACATGGACCTACAAGTCAAGATGACTAGGCACCTGAGGACTAGAACACCTCAAGAAAACTGGGCTACATACAATCATCTGACGTAGAATTATTAGAACACAGGGACCAAAAGTTTAAAATAGGCGTGATATTTACAGTTTACTTAACGCAACAAGGGAAGATCATTTTACTGTCAACCTTTCTGTGACTTTTTGTTTTAAGCATGTCAATGTAGGCAATAGATAGTTGGAACTTAGATTTTTTTTTTTGAGGAAGATTAGCCCTGAGCTAACATCCGTGCCCATCTTCCTCTACTTTATATGTGGGAGGCCTGCCACAGCATGGCTTGATAAGCAGTGTGTAGGTCTGCACCCAGGATCTGAACCAGCGAACCCTGGGCCACCGAGGTATAGCGTGTGAACTTAACCACTATGCCACCAGGCCGGCCCCTAGACCTTAGATTTTTAAATCAGCAACACCATCTTCTTTAGTCAGTAATTTAACTCATTTAGATTTAATGTAATTATGATTATAATAAGGTTTATTTCTGCTAGATTATACTTTCCGTATGTTTTCTCATATTTTTCTCTTCCTGTTTTCCGTTGGATGGACTGAAGTTTCCTCTGCACTGTAAGGATTTTGCATTCTATTTTGGTTCTTCTGGTGTTTTCTTTAAGATATATTCCTGTCTATTTATCCCTATGGGTTTCTTAAGCCAATCAACTTCTATATTCTTATTTTAAAAGACTGCTCATGAAAATATTAGCTGGGATTTTCATTTTTTGTTGTGGATATACTTTCTTTTTTCTTTTATTTAGCCACAGCCATTATTTAATTAAAAATATTTAAGACAACAATAAACTTTGATTATCCTTTCTCTCCATACTTTTTCAGACTCTCTTGGTCTTATTTTTTTTCATATTTAAGTTCTTTGTCCAAAAGTGTTTTCAATATGGATCTTTTTGTGGCAAATCTTTGAGGCGGTGTATTTCTGAGAATACTTTTATTATAACTTTACAATTGAGTGACAATCCAGATAAATATAACATAGTAGACTCAAAATTCTTTTCTTTCAATACTTTAAAAGTGTTACTCCATTGTCTTCTTGAATTCAATGTTGTTGTTAAGTCTGATGTTCTGATTCTGGTTCCTTTGTATGTAATCTTCTCTGAATGTTATACCCTCAGATAATAAAATTGAATTGATTGAAGTAATTAGTTTATCTTCTGTCCTGGTATTTACCTTTTCAGTATTATTCTCCTCCTTGGAGTGAGACATACTCCTTAAGATTGATCCCTTTGTGCTTTCTTTCTGTTATCATAGGGAACAGCTCTGAGTAAAAGCTCTGGCAGATCTGTTTACATACCAATCTCTAAAAGATGCATAAAACTCAGTAAATTTAGGCAATAAATAAACCCTAAACTGAAACCATAGACTCTAATGACAGAACCTCAATTGCAGGCTGGAGAAGTCTTTAGATGATTATTTAGACAAGGGTCTTTCTGCTGCCTTCTCTGACCCCACACTGTAGTAGCCCAACTTATACAGAGCTTATTCCGTGCCAGGACTATTGTATGTATTTTATCTACATCATTCTTTTAAGCCTCACAACCTTGTTTAGATATTACCCCCTTTTTATAGATGGGAAAACCAAAGGCCAGAGTGTTTAAGTCCTTTGTCCAAAGTGACACACCTAGTAAGTAGCAAAGCTAGGATTTGTACCCAGTCTGGCTCTAAGGTCTGTGCTCCCAACCACTGCACCCCATTGATTCTCTCCTCCTGTGGACAAGGAAGGCACCGATGTTAGACCCACAAAGGATAACAAAAGTCTAGATTCACTGAAAACATGCTGAGTTCCAGGCAGGGTGCTAAGTCCATTACATCCATTTTTCACTTTTTCAGTATTTTAAACTTCTCACTTTGAAAAATTTGAGACATATAAAAAAGTTGCTATAATGGTGCAAAGAATTTTTCTATGCTCTTCACAACACAGAATCACCAAATGCTAGCATTTGACCACACTTCTCTTTCTCTTTCTCTGTATACACACACGTGTATTTTTTTCTAAAACTCTTGATAATCAGTTGCAGATATGATATCCCTTTTAACTCTAAATAATGCAGTGTGGATTTCCTAAAACAAGATCATTCTCTTCCACGACTAGCACAGTATCCCAAATCAGAAAGTTAACATTGATAGAATAATGCTATCTACACTACAGATCTCACTCAGGGTTTTCAATTGGCCAAGTAATGTCTTATTTTTGGTCTGGGATTCAATCCAAGATTGCACATTGCATGTAATTGTCATGTCTCTTTAGTTTTCTTTAAGCTGCAACACTTCCTCATTGTTTCTTTTCGTTCACGACTGTATTAGTTTGCCATTGCTGCTGTAACAGTTTACCATAAAATTAGTGGCTTTAGCAACACGAATGTATTATCTCACATTTGTGTGGGTCAGAAGTCTGACATGGTCTCGCTGGGCTAACATCATGTCAGCAGGGCTTCGTTCGTTTTTGGAGGCTGTACAGGATAATCTCTTTTCTTGCCTTTTCCAGCTTCGAGATGCCACCTGCATTCCTTGACATGTGGTCCCTTCCTCCATCTTTAAAGGCAGCAATGGCCAGTTGGGTTGAGCACCTCTCAAATGGTCACATCTTTGTGATGCTTCTTTCATTGTCACGTTTCTGATCACAACTGGGAAAGGCAGGTCTCTGCTTCAAGGTCTCATGTGGTTAGATTGGGCCCACCCAGATAACCCAGGATAATCTCCATATCTAGAAAAACCCTTTTTCCATGCAACGTAACCTATTTACATGTTCCAGGTATTTGCGAAGAGGTCATTAGTCTGCCTATTTCTATAACTTTGGTATTTTTGGAGAATACAAGCAAGTTATTTTGTAGTCCGTCTCTTGATTAGAGTCTGGTGTTTCCACATGATTAGACTCAGGTTATGCAATTTTGGAAGGGCGATTGTGCTGTTGTGTTCCTCTCAATCTTATTTATCAGGAGGTATGTGTTGTAGATCTGTCTCACTACCGGTGATGCTATAGCCTTTGGTCCCTTGACAAGGATGGCGTCTGCCTGTTTCTTCTCCGTAAAGCTACTATTCTTCATTTTGTATTTAATAAGTATCTCCCTGGTAGATTCTTTGAGACTATGCAAATATCCTGTTTCTTATCATACTTTTAGCCACTAATTTTAGCATCTGTTTGGTGACTCTTTGCTTGAAACAATGATTACTGTGGTGGTTGCCGAATGGTTACATTTTCTCATTTAATCTTTACAACCACAAGATGGGCAATGTTATCATCCTTGTATAATGGATGGGAAAACAAGCTTACATAAATTAAATAGCTTTCCCAAGATCCCACAGATAATAAGTGTAAAACGTATGGTGCGGCCACAATACGGAAGAGCCTCGGCGCTCTTTTACTGACCCTCCTGGGTAGAAAGGTGATTGACAAGACACGCTAGCTGTTCTTAGAACAAGAAAAATGGGAAAGGTCAATGGACTTCATTTGATGTAATGCTGCGTAAAGTTTGATCCATTTACTTTGGGGGAAGAAAACCCTCACAACGGTAAGTTCTAGGACTAGAGCAGTAGAAACAAAGTCATAGTCAAAACTGCTGACTCTGAGGAGGGTTTCTCTCATGGAAAAGCAAGTGGCACTTCAGCCAAGCCCCTGCTTGGGGATCGTCACCTCCCTGACCTCATGGTCCCCAGGCAGGGCTGGATTATAGAGGAACCGTGTTAGAAAGTGGCTCTTCTACTGTGTTTGGTAATGAACCCTCTCTGGAAGGGGACCAACACGGGCTGGTGTTAGACAGGGTTTCCCACTCTAGCGGGCTGCTGACCCCAAACCCCGGTGAATTTATCTTAGGCCTCTGGCTCTCTTTCCCCACTGAGCTCCCTTAACTCTCAGCCAAGCAAAGAGACCTGACAGGCAACAAAGCCACTCAGAGGGGTTTTCATGACCAATAACCCAAGGCCCAAGCGAGCCTTGTTCTGGCTAATGCTGTACAGAGACACCTCCAAGATAGGCTCACTTATCAGCAGAGAAGGCACACGATGAACTGAGACTGCCATTGCTGGGGTCCCCGCAGGACTGGCGCCGATTGCCCTCTAGCCCCTTTGAAGAAAAAGAAATTTATTTTTTCTGCTTTCTCCTGGTTCCGTTCTCCTGACTCTGACCTTGATCAGAAACTCATCACATAAACAGGGATAATTAGAAACAGGGGATTCTGGGATTGCGCCTGGGGAGTTCCAACCGTTGGCCTGTGGCTTTTCTGTTTCTCACAAGGGACTGGGAATTAGGAGTTTAGGATTCTCTCACCACTAATTCTGTGCAGTGGGTTAAGTCCTCTTACTGAGCTTGACCGTTCCCACCAGGGAATAGTATTTTATTTCCTTGTAGAAATGTAGCAGCGCATTAGGACTAATATGTTGGTGATGTCCTCGGAGCACCCCAGAGCAAGGGGCTACTGTGTCAACCCAGCAGCAGACATCTGCAGCATCTGTCTGCAGAACAGATGGCGACAGTGGAACAACGTAACCTCATGCTGAAGACGCCAGCTCCAGTTTTGATGATGTGTGTTGGTAAGTCCTGGGTCTCCGTCCCAGTGGAAGAGAAAACTGCCTGGCTGGTACCTGAACTTGATTAAGAGAAACACAGCAAAACACACAGGTGCTTGATTCCACCTCGCAAAGGTGCTAGTTGCTTTTCTACAAGACATTTCCTAAGATGAAGTGGATAGTCCCACAGGTAACAGGAAACCTAAAGCGAAGGCGTAGAGCATCGTGTAAGCACGGGCTGGGTGTCATTTCCAGAGGACATTCAAGAATAGTTTGTGTGGAGCGCCTTGGACTCCAATGTATTCAAAGTTCTTCAGAAAGATCACTCTTTCAATTTTCCAGAGAAGCAGATGGCACAGCTCGTCTTGATAACATACTCCATTTCATTGTGAGTTCTTTACAGGCAGAGCTCCGTGTCTTGGTATCTCTCAGGGCCGGATTCAGTTCCCATCACAGGGTATAAGTGTTTAAGGAACACGTTGAATAAATATCAAAGAGATCACAGTTCCTCTACTAGGGAAGTGCTTGTTTATCAACCTCGATGTCTCCTCTTGCAAATTGCATCCTTATTTTCTTCTGGGAAACTGAGCATTGGATTCACTGTTACTCAAGGTATAAGGTAGTTCTATTATGGCTTCTCTGCTCTAAGTGGCCACATCCCATTAGAATCCACCACTTCTTCTGGCACTGGAGGATTGGGCAGGGGAGTAGGCTCCTGGCTCCGCGCTGTCTGCAGACTTAGGTCTTGTATGGCTTGGCTCTTTCCTGTAATTAGAAATTATGGAAATGAGAGAGACTGCTGCCAGTGTGCAGGCCACGTAGACTTAGTGTCTGGAGTGGCTGTCTTGGGGCCCTGGCAGGCTGGTGGGCGCATGTAGGAAGCTGGTCTGCAGAGAGAGGAGAATGGAGCAGGCACGCAGACCATTAGTGGATGAAAGCCATGTGGCCTCTGAGAGGTGGAGAGAGTGGCCTGGTTCCCAAGGACACCATGAATCCAACTGTACATGGTCTCTTGGCTTCTGAGAGACGGGTCTGTATCCTTACTTTAAATTCTTCTCCCTTTTACTCGGGCTTACTTCAGTGAAAATCACTCTTGAGAAAACCCTTACCATATCCGATTGTCTCTAAGTGTAATTAAACACTCATCTTAGCCCCTTTAATAAAAACACCTGTATGAGCTCACGGCCACAGGTTTGAATTTGAGTAGTCACTTTCTAAAACTCTCAAGTATCCTTTGTTCCTTTACTGTAGCGTCTCCAGAATTCTCATTCCTTGTCTCTAATTGGATATCCTGGGTAGAACATGATGCTTCTAATAAAAGTCTGGCCCATGCTGTTTAGAGTAAGATTACCTGAAAAATCCCAAAGCACTTATGTCTTCATTACATTACTGTGTAAGTCAGCCCTGGCTGCTGTAACAAATACCATAGACTGGGTCCCTAAACAAGATTTAATTCTCACAGTTGTGGGGGCTGGCTGTCCAAGATCAAGGTGCCAGCAGGTTCAGTGTCTGGTGAGAACTCTTTTCCTGGTTTGCAAATGGCTGCCTTCTTGCTGTGTCCACACACGGCCGGGAAAGAGAAGGAGAGAAAGAAGAGGTCTCTTCCTCTTCTTATAGGGACGCTAATCCCATCATAGGCACTACCCTCATGACCTCATCTAGACCGATTTACCTCCCAAAGACCTCATATCCTCGTACCATCACAGTGGGGGCTAGGGTTTCAACATCTGAATTTTGGGGGGTTGCAAACATGGAGTCTGTAATAAATGCCCATTACCATGATTTAAAAAAAATGTTTATTTATGTATTTGAAAATAATGTATATTCCTAATTTGAGGATTCAGAAATATATATATATATGTATTTTTTTTCTTGGTAATTGTGTTGTTCTCTATCCTTCTTCTTATCTTTCTATAAAGATCTTCTCTATCCTTTCTATTTTTTATTCTGCTCATTCTCCCAAACATTCAGAGACATGCTAGAATCTCCCACGATGTTTGTGAATTAGTCTGTTTCTCATTATAATTCTAATAATTCTATGTAGTTTGAAGCTGTGTTATTAAATCAATATAGTTTAAAATTATATCTCCTGGTAAACTTTTCCTTTATTACTGTAGAGTTACCATCTTTTCCTCTGCTAATGCATTTTGACTTAAAGTTTGTTTTGTCTCATTTTATATAGCTATATCAGCTTTCATTTGGTTTGTGTTTTTCTGGTATATCTTTTCTCTAATATTTCTAACCTATCAATAATACTATATTTTAAGTATATCTCCTATAAAAACGTATAGCCAGATTTTGATTTTTAAAAAAGTGATCTGAGAAATCTTTCTTTTATTTGGTAGATAGACATCCATGATGATGACAGATTTTCTTTTACGTTTTACTTACTCTGTCTTTTCTTTGCTTTAACTTTCCTATCTTCCCCTTTATTTGTTAATTTAATTTCCTTTATTTTCTTCCTCCTTAAATGTCATTTATTTGGAAGTTATGCATCCTATTCCTATGCTTTTACTGATTACTCTAAAACTGTAATATGATACTTCATATTCATGTTGAGTTAAGCATATATTTCCACACTTCCTGACAAATAACTTAATACCTGACTAATACCTTAGACTGTTAAACTTTCACTACCCCTCTCATCTTTCATATTTATGTCCAATGTTTTAATTTTACCTTATTTCAGTCTTATATATCATTATCATTGCTTCATACTAGTCAAAGCTTCTTTATAAATACCCACATGCTAATTTTTTTGCTCAATTTTCTTGTATCTCAAGCTTTTTTTCTAAGTTCACTTTTTTTCCTTACCGAAGTAATACTTTAATTGTATTTTTTTCAAGTGAAGTTTTGCTAGTAAAGCCTGTCTCTCTTAGTTTGTCTGAAAGTGTCTTTATCATTCCTCCTTCTTCAGTTTTGGTTTGGCTGGCTTTAGAATCCTAAGATGACTTTTTTTGTCTTAGCACTTTGAAAAATTTTTCCATTATTTTCTGGGTTCTGTGATTGTAGTTGAGAAGTCTGTTGTCAACTTAATTGCTGTTCCTTTGTGGGCAAACTGTGTTTTCTTCATGCTTCATGTAAGTTTTTCTTTGTCTTTAGTATTTTTCAGTCTTTCTCTACAATTTTTTAAATGTGGGTTTACTGTTATTTATTGTGTTTGATATTTGAAGTTCTTCTTGAATTATAGAATTCCTGTCTTTCTTCAATTCTGAAACCATTGCCTCTTCACCTTTGTGTTATCTCTCTCTGAACCTTGTTTTAGAAGTTTTTATTTTCTCACTTTGTCCTCTGTTTCTCAAATTAAAGTATTTCCTATTTCTTTATCTCTCTGGATTCATTCTTGGTAGTTTTCACAGAAATATCTTCTAATTCATCAATTCTCTTCTTCAGCCATGTCTAATTTTCTATCTCATCTATCCATTGAGTTTTAAATCAAAATGACTATATTTTTCATTTCTAAAAGCTCTATTTGGATGGTTCTTCAAAATGTCTGTTACTTTTTATAGTTTCGTGTTCTTATGTCTTTGTTTTCCTCTTTTATGAGTAATGATTTTAAATATACTCATTCATAGAATCTCTAATTGTTCTATCATCTAAAGTTATTGGGGGTTAATTATGCTGTTTTCTGTGCTTGTTGACCTCTTCCCCTCATGGTGGATTATTTCCTCACGTGTCTTTAAACTCTAGGTTATGCATGTTTCACTGGGGTTATCTTTGTGAGTTTCTCTGCGGCCTGAGTTTGGGATGCACCTCTTCTGAGTAGTTTTGAGTTTGCTTCTGCCAGACCTTCAGGATATTAGCATTTTGGAAACATTTTTATCTTGCTTGGCATGAAGTTTTCTGGACCACATGAGGTTGTAAATTTAAATCAAAAGCTGGAGCCAGAGCAGGTCCATTCTTGCAAATTCTCAGGATAGTCTTTTTCCAGCCAAAGCTCAGGTCAATAATTAAAAGCTTTCTTGGTGTTTCTCTTGGTGTTTCTCTGGGCCAGGATCTTTTCCCCCTAATTCATCCTTTTATTGAGAATGTAGTCATTTGAAAGTGTTGGAATCATTCAGGGATCTCAGTTCTAACTCCCAGGCTTGTTGGGGCCAAGGTCTCCTTGTCTATGCCTGTGAAACATTACAACTTAAGATTCTTTGTTTGGTTGGAGCAACTCCTGCTCCAACATAGATGACCTTAACTTTCTGGTTTCTAATTCTCAGTTCATTTTTAACCCTTGGGGACTTCTTTTACTTTATTATAAGTTCAGCTGTGCATTTTACAAGATATTTGCTATACTTTATCTGCATTTGAAAGCATTTTTTAGCAGGAGGGTTTTTAGGTTGTTTATTCCATCTTATAGCTAGAAATAGAATTCTCACTGTTGTTTCTTACATGCCAGCATTGAATCCCTGTCTTATAAAATGTCATTTAGGCTAGAGAGAAATACTTTGGTAAGTGCATGCAAAATCATATTATTGTCAGTCAACTTTGTACAATTACTGTATTATGGGAAGTGAAACCCCCCAAATTAGTTATTTATGTTTGATCTTAGAATGTGGTTTGGTACTATTATCATTGCATATGACTGGAGTAATAATATGGAGATGTCATGATAAAATAGTGATTTTAGTAAAACGTACTCAAGACATATAGCCAGTATACAACTTGAAACATGCATATGTAACATATATACAAATATATTTAAAAGTTGTCAGTTATTTTGAGGTATCATATAACTTTCCTGTGGTGTTTGCCAAAGCGTGTTCCTTAATATGCTGGTTCCTAAAAATATTTTACCAAAAAGTTTCCATTGGCAAATAAATTTGGAAAATCCTTCTTATACCTCTTTTTGGTGAGTTTAAGCATTCCAGCATACAAAACTCACTGAGAAATCTTGAGGTAAAGGAATCAATCTGAAAAATTTTTTTAACCCAGCATATTCCAAATCTACTTGATCAAAAAATATTCTTTATTATTTTAAGTAACACTTTTTTAGTATTCTATTCTATAAAATACAACTTGGAAAATGCTGTTTTATCGGGCATATGCTTTTGTCAAGATAATCTTTAAATGTTACTTAGTTTCCAAAACAAGAACTATTTCATATACTCTTATACTAAAAGCATCTTATTTATTTAAAATAAAATTAAATTGATATATAAAATTAAATAGCAAAATCCTCCAAAAAGAAAATGCAATCATTTTGTTTTCTATAAAAGCACTTAAGTTTATTAGACAAATGATTTTTTAAGTAAGGTAAATATCTAAATGCTAATATATTGGTAAGAAACAACATTCCAAGTATGAATTCCATTTTTTAAAAATTAAAAATGGTATTTAAAGTTTAATAGAATCATGTTCAGAACATTATTTTTTTAAATTACTTTATTGAGGTCATATTGGCTTATAACATTGTGTAAATTTCAGGAGCACGTTATTATATGTCAGTTTCTGTATAGACTGCATCATGTTCACCATCAATTGTCTAGTTTTCATCGTGTTTGGAACATTTTTATACTGAATATTATATTACTCAGTGTAATGGGGAGATTAGCATAAAGTGGGTTTGTCTCATATTTCCAATAATAAAATCTGAACCAAGGGAGTTTGTAATGCCAAGGATCTCATTATTATTCTCTTTGATTTTTTTAGATAGCCTCATGGCCTGAGTTCTCAGGACACTCTGATAGAGAAGACCCAGAGTGTTTAAGTTCTTTCTATGTATCTATCAATCTAAATCTAATCTAATCTATTATCTATCAATTATCACATGATAGAACGTTAAACAGCATTCTTCCTCTCTCTGAGTTTCAGTTGAAGCTCCAAAGGCTGAGAACAAACATTAGCTGCTATGAGCAACCACGTTCTAGAGCCAGGTGCTAGATGGCCTAGGTAGGACTTGCAAAGGCAAGTGTGAAGACACAGGTTCTGGCAGCATTGGCCCATTGCCCACGTGCTTCAAGCTTCATGAGAGGAGTGGAAATTCATTGGGAGGTGTCTTGTTCAGGGTTCATTCAGAGAGGCAGAAGCTTGATGTACAGTAGGGGTGGACTACAGGGCTTGATGTATGCAGCAGTGGGAGCTGGTAGACAGCCTCTGCTTTCTCTTGCTCCATACCTGCAGCTGGGCCTGAAGTTGCCGAAGATCAGCTGGACCGGCAACGAGAAGAGTGTGGATGTGCACAAGAACCATGAGAACATGAGACCGTGAGGTTGAACTGGGACCCCCGAGGACAACTGAAACCTGTGAAGGCAGATTGGAACTTGCCCGACTCACCAGCTGCAACTCAGTGCTGTGGGTGGCCTGCAGGAAAAGTTGGCACCCTCTGCATGGAGTGGCAAGCCCACTGGGCCCAGGATTTGGAGAAGCCCATGGGGATGTCATGGGAACTGGAGGAGCTGCGTGTGTGGGTGTTGCCCCATGGCAACGAGGGCGACAGCAGATCAGCAAGCGATGCATGCAAGCAGCCAGGGTGCCTTCAGGACATAGAAACAAAGGCTGCTGCTTCACTTCCACCTTCTATATCTTGTGCAAATTGTGACTTGTGGTCAACCCTAGCCCAGAACCATACAGGGAAGAGAATTCTGGAAAGCATAGCTCAAAGTCGCCAGAGCCCAAAGGCTGATAGTGAAGAATTCTTTGGAGAGAATATCAGTGTATTGTGTCCTCTCTCATCCCCAACCTGCCATGAGGGTACCTCCCCACACCTCGAGCTCTGTTGGGGGGTGCTTCAGGAGAATCACTTGGAGGACTTGACATGTGTCCTCTAGAGTTTGGGGACATAGGAACAGAAGGTGTACCAAGAGAAGACTGAGGTGTGAGATGTGGCTGCCCCTGCCTGAGGCATGTCACCAACACAGGGCTGCTGGGAATACCCTACATGGCCTGGTTTGTCGGGGTCAGGATAGGAGGGTTCCCTGAGGGCCAGACATGGACCCTGCAGAAGAGAGCTGGCACAGAGTTGACATTCAACAAACATTTGATGAACGAGTGAAAATATTTCATTTAAGATCTATGTAAAACATGATTTAATCAGTTATTTCCCAATATCAAATTTTCCCTTTTTCCTGAAAAGCAGACTCCTAATTTTACTTGTGGTAGCAGTGTTCTCAGTAAAAAGGCCAGATTGTTTGGTTTCGCTTGAGGTAAGATATGATCACGTGGCCAAGTTTTGACCAAAAAACAAGAATATATATGAAACATATATAAAGTTGTAAGGAACTTCCAGGAAAGCTACTTAAGGAGAGATGACTCAGCTGGGAGAGGTCCCTTCTAGCATTTCTGTGTGGAAATGATGGCTGGAGGTCCAACAGCCATTTTGCACCATGAGATGACATTGAGGATGAAAGCTACAAATTAGAGTGGAAAAGCAGAAAGACAGTATTCACCGGTTCTTCTGTAGCACTGCGTTAAGCAATATGAACAGTATCATCCCAGACCTTTGTGTTCACAATGCTGAACCCAATACAGTATTCTGGGAGTGGAACAACTGTGGTGTGGGGATCCTGGTATTGAAGGGAGTGTTGGATTCTTTGTGAAGACAAGTATTTTTGTTAAATTGAAACATAATTGACATATAACCCTGAGTAAGTTTAAGGTGTACAATATGTTGATTTTGTTACATTTATACATTGCAATATGATTACCACTGCAGCGTTTGCTAACACCTCTATCAAGTCACAAAATTATCATTTCTTTTTTGTGGTGGGAACAATTAAAACCTAGACTCTTAGCAACTCTGAGGTTTTAATGCAGTGTTGTTGACTCTACAGGACAAGTATTTTTTGAGGGGAGGGATACAAATAAAAAGCCATGTCAATGGGCCTTAGTTAAGTGAAGAATGAGGTAAAAGACTAAGGAAATAAGTAATGGATTAGATGCTCTGTCTGCTTCTCCAGAAAGTTAAAAAGAATAACTGTAAGAAAGACCCTGGAAAATATACGCTATAAACTGCCACATGTAGGCTAGGCCCTGGTCCATCGCTTCTCCCAGGCCATTAATGATGTGTGTGGAAAGGACACCGTGTTCTTAGTTCCATTTCAGTCAGAACATGTAGTGAGTACCAAGAGATGATATCACCAATTGTGCTTACATTCACAAAAATATAACTGGACTCAACCTTTTTTTTTTTTTTTAAATGATAGTCCATCTGACTCAGTCTTTAAAGGGCAGAAGTTCAAGTTGAAGCTTTTCTCTTTGTGTCTTTATGTCCGTGCCTCTCCGTATATCGTTCTCTGTATCTATGTGTCTTTTGTCTCAGTTGTTTTGGTGCATCTCTGTGAGTGTGAGTGTGTGTGACAGAGAGGGAGAGAGAGACATACACACAGAGAGAGATAGGGAGAAAGAGAGAGACAGAGACAGAGAGACAGAGAGACAGAGACAGACAGAGACAGAGAGAGAGGAGACTCTGTGTCCGTCCGTTGATTTTCCACTCCCTCTTGTCTCCCCCTCTCTCTTTCTGGCTCTTCGTTTCCTTCTTGCTGTTTCTTCTGCTTGCCTTGATCTCCACATCTGCCCCATGAAAGAACTGAGCTCTGTTGTGTTGTCTTCAATGACATCCATCACTCCTTTTCCTGATTCTGGGCCAGTAACCCCGGGTAGAGAAAATGTTCCTCACTTGGTAGTCTAGCCCTATGGAGAAGGGACATTGTCAAGAGGGAAACAACAGTTTGTCCACACTTGCCCTGATGAGAAGAACTTTTGTAGTGTGCTGGCACCCAATCCTACAGGCTTATCTGGTTGATGCTGTTACTAAAATCTACTGTGACTACTGCTATGAAAATCTCATCTTCATTGGAAAATGGCTCGAATGGAGCTTCTCATCGGTGTTCTTAAAAGTGTTAGGTGTGGTTGCTGCTTGTCAATTTTCGGTGAGATATTAGTTATCAAGATCTGTCATAACCCTGCCCCCAAATTCTTCTCTTCTTCCGTGAGTTCTGTGAGATTTGAGGAAATGTGGTAAGCATATGTGTAAGTCTCAGGGCCCAGCTGCACCCTCAGCCAAATATTTCCGCAGGTTCCACATCTTTACAGAGCTGAGCACCTCCAGGACAGGAGAGATGGAAGCAGGGAGAGGTGCGTATAATTCCGGAGCCGAGAGGTGGCCGGGCTCGGCTGTAATAAAGCTGTCTGTTAGGAAGTTATCTTTCATATACAATTGCTTCCCCTAAGCTCTTAAGCACATTAACTGCACCTGTAATTATACACATCTTGGAAAATGCATAAAAGCTGCCTTCTTTGCCAGACTAAATAAAACTACAGCCTCCTTCATATCCTCTATTGCCTACTCTACCTTAACACTAGGGGGAAAAAAAGGGAAAAAGGAATGAAAGAAAAGGGAAGAGGTAATTGCCCATTAGAGAGTTGCTCATAAGTGAACTCTGTCTCCCGTTTACAGCATTAATTTTGCTCCGCGTGAACCGCACTTGACACTGCGCGGAGGGTTGGAGAGTTCTCGATGCTTTTGCTGGCCTGTGCAGCTATTTGCTGCCAATTTGCATTTCAGACAGGATGTACGGTGAAACAGCAATAACAACAACAAAATTCGCTTTGACTCTTAAGAATAGCTTTGCATCACAGTGAAGAATCACGTATGAGTTTTACTGGCAGTCTATCCTTTCTTTCCTGCTGACCTGGTTTCTTGCATTTGACTATTTTGCACCATTTGGTACTAAGGAGGCTAAAACCCCTGCTAGGATCTTCCTTTATGCCATACTGATCTCCTCTTCCTCCCCTGGCAACTCTCTCTTAGGTATTTTTGGGGGCTAGAGGGAAAAAATATTCCCTGCTTCTGGACTCCTCAGGCAAAATCCCTTCCAGCTGGGGTGTGTCCACCCACAACACGACATAGCCATGGATGCAAATCTCACCCACTAGCCCGACACTCTTCTCACATCAGGAGAAAGCAGATAATGGGGAATGGCTTATCATTACCTACTTTCAAAACCTACTTTCATATAAACTATTCCTTGTACAGTGTCAGTAGAATTAATTGGCTGGTAATCCACAGGGGACATGCAGATCGCCTACAGTTTATTTTATGAGTCCTCCAGGATCAATTTCATGTTTGAATGACTATTCCTATCATATATTTACATACACAGTTGTCCTTTGTGTTCAGAGATGACTTCGTTGCGTTTTTACTCCCCAGGCATATTCTTTCCAGAAAAGAAAGGCGAAAGTGTTACCTGAGTCCTTTAGGAAACTAGCAAATATTTATCCAGCACCTAATCTGCAAAAACATGGAGATGAGCTGTGGAAGGAATCCAGAGGACACCAAAAGGTGAAGTGTCTGCCCTCAAGAATCTTATAATCTCCCTGGAGGAAGAAACACACACACAAATGAAACAGACTTGGAGCCATTGCAGACAACAGAATAATAAGTGCAGAATAAGGATGCTGATGTTGAAATAGAATCCTGCCGGGCTGCCGAACAGGGGTGATAACGGGAAAGGACCGTCTCTGGAAGGGCCAGGTCTTATATTGACCTATCACAGGGACAAACTATTATTTTCAGATAATTGGTAGCCCTTGTACCTCTCTTACCTTCGTAAAGTCTTGTTCTCGTAACACCCCACTTCTGGACCTCTCTTCAGCTGATCTGAGAATTGGGTGGAGGGAGCACTCCAGGGCACCGAGGGCATCAATCGTATGAAGAGTGTGAATTTCATACTGTAATAAGACTATGAAATTAATAATCTCTGAAGAGTGGAAAAACCAAGAAGGCCAGAGGAGGCAGGCATGAAGGGAGAGGAGGGGGAGGCTGGCGGCCAGTGCGGGCTGGGGGGCCAGGAGAGAGATGCGAGATTGGTGGGAGCTGCTGTGCAGTGTGAAGACTTCTGGAGAAGAAACAAGGAAACGATATCGAGGGGATGTTTTGCTCCTTAGATGTGCTGTGAGGGCTCCCTTTGGAGACTGTCTTAGAGTCATGAGTAAAAGTGTGGCTTTGCAGGGATTTTCGGAGTCTGGTTTATGTTTCTTTGTGGTGCATGTGGCAGAGCGCCAGCTTAGGCCTGGAGAGAAGGGAGGCTGCTCCGGTGGCCCAGCTCCTTGAAGGAGAAGCAGTTTTATTTGTATTTGAGCAGAGAAAAAAGGGCGTAAACTAAACCCCTTAAACTTTCGATGACATGACAGATTTCCTGATGTGTGGCTCTCCTGTTGTTTGGCTATTGTGTTTGTTGTTAGGGACATGAACAGGCTTGTAGGCTCGTCCTTCACTCATTCATTCATTCATTCATCATATATTTATTGAGGGCCTTTAGGTGACAGGTCCTGTCCTAGCGCAGAGTGAGTTAAAAGAGATGAAACCCCTGTCTTGTGGCTTTTGTATTCTAGGAGAGAATGTTGTCACTGTTGGGGTTGGAGGCAGGTGTTTTCCTGCTTTGGCAGATCTTGAGATCACTCAAATATGACTCAAACCTCATGCCTATAGTTGACAAAGTTTAATTAGTCGGTGTTGGAACAAACCAAATCTTGAGCAGCAGTTCTGAAACGCAGGTCTGCAAATGGGTGTTGGTCACTCCTCATCAAAGCCACCTAAGATGCCTATTAAAAATGCAGGATCCTGGGGCCGGCCAGGTGACATAGTGGTTAGGTTCATGCACTCCACTTCAGTGGCCTGGGGATCGCAGGTTTGGATCCTGGGTGCAGACCTAGCACTGTCACGGCACATTGTGGTGGCATCCCACATAAAATAAAGGATGATTGGCACAGACGTTAACTCAGGGACAATCTTCCTAAGGCAAAAAGAGGAAAATTGGCAATGGATGTTAGCTCAGGGCCAATCTTCCTCACCAAGAAAAAAAAGCAGAATCTTTATCTACCACCTGGCAGAGCTGAATCAGAAGGTCTAGGGTAAGGCCAGAGAATGTGTATTTTTTTTTTTTTTTTGTAAAAGTTCCAAACGATTCTTTTTGTAAATTGAGTTTTGATTACATACATACTTCTGAAATCTAGTTTGGTAAAGTTGCACTTCCGTCTTGTTCTCAGGCCGAGCCCCTTTCCCCCTGAGTCTGGTGTCTGTATATCCAGATCTATTTCTGTGACCTTGCATATCTAGAGTTATACCGATAGAAAATGTGTAGCATTATTTGTGGGCTTATTGTTTTGTAGAAAGGGGAACATTCTTTCCATGTGGTCAGTTTCTCAACCTCTCCTTTTCCTGTTTCTCTTTATAAGATAATGTCCAGGGGTGCGGGTGGGCACCTGGCTTAGCCTCTCTCAGAGAGCTGGGAAAGTCAAGGTCTTTGGGACCAATGTCATTGGTTCCTCTGGCACGAGGGCAATGGCCGTGCCCCAGCTGGCAGCAGCTTGCCCTTGGTATTCACAGTGAAGTTTGTGGCGGGGGCAGCTTCACCTGGCTGGCTGGACTCCCTGACTCAGGATGCTCTCAGCTGCATCCTCCATCCAGCCTTCTGTGGACCACCTCCTTCTGCTGCCTGGCTCCAAGGACAGCACATTCTATCAGCTGAGGGCCTCTCTACTACAACTCCAAACTGCCCTGGTGCCTGCCCGGGGAAGCGAAGGAAGACAGACAATCCTCCCCTAAGCAGTAGCCTATTCTTTAAGGTTATTTTCTGGCTGAAAAACCCCATTTGTGCATGTCAAAAGCCAATATGTTTCTCTTGGCTTTCTTTTGGTAACAAATCCCAACCATCCTCCAGGCAGAGCGATGGCTCAACAGGAGCAGGCTATGGGATATTTGCTCGGAAAGGTGAAAAGTACATGACTCATTTTCAAAATATGACTGACTCCTGTTCGTCTCAGGGCATGTTGTCCAGTCATTTTTCACTGGGCTGTGTGACTGATAGTCAAAAAGCAGCCACACTGTTATGACATTTTGCATCTCTTTTGCAAATGGATGTATTTGAAGGCAATTCTCAGCCAAAGATTAGGAGACACTCCCCCTCTCCCAGCCAGGCCCTAAATCAATTAATCTGTTCTTTTTATAGTTTAGTGAGGAAATGATTCAGAAACCCAAGAGACTGACGTTAGTCAAAAATCCTTCATAACAGATCCCTTTTATTTTCTACCTAAGAAAATGGAGTAATTGTGGTGGACATTCCATAAGGTGACTCCCAGTGAGTCACATCTTAGCATAAGCCCCTCTCCTTGAGTGTTTGTGAAAACTATGATTTGCTTCTGGCCAATAAAATATGGCAAAGGTGATGGGTGTCACTCCTGTGGTTATGTTATATGGCAAAGATGAACAGTTTTTGCAATTAAGGTCCCAAATCAGTTGACTTTGAGTTAATAAAAAAGATTATTCTGGCTGGGCCTGATGTAATCAGGTGAAAACCCTTAAAAGAGGGACCAGGACCTTCCCTGAGATCAGAGAATTTCTCTCCTTTGGATTTTGAGAAAGCAAGTGGCTACGAGCTTTACAGCTGCAAGGAAACTAATTCTGCCAGGGTCTTGAGGGTGCTAGGAAGTCAATCTTTCCCCAGTCGAGCCTCTGATGATATGCAGCCTGGTAGACACCTTGACTGCAACCTTGTGAGACCTTGAGCAGAGGAACCAGCTAAGCCTTGGCATACTCCTGAATATAGAAACTGTGATATAATAAATGTATGTTGCAGGAAGCCACTAAGTTTAATTTGTTAGGTAGCAGTAGAAAACTAATAGTAATAATTAGTTACCACTCATCCTGGTTTCCCAGCCCTCTGTTGATGAGGTTTCTCCTCCCTCACTCCTTTCCTTCCTTTCATCCTTTCTCTCTTTCCTTTCTTTTACAAAGTCTGAACAGCGATGATCTCCCTCCCTCAGATAGGGGAAGAGGAGACCAAGCTTGTCAAGTCATGTGGATGGAACTTGCTCATTGAGGAGAGATGAATTCACTTAAAAAAATAGACTATTTTTTAGAGTAATTTTAGGTTCACAGCAAAATTGAGCAGAAAGTGCAGAGTTCCCACGTACCCCTTGCCCCACATATGCATAGCACCCCCTCTGTCAACATCTCCAGCCAGAGTGGTACATCTGTTACAATAGAAGAATGAACATTGACACATCATTATCACCCAGAGTCCATAGTTTACATTAGAGTTCACTCTCGGTGTTGTTCAAGCTATGGGTTGTGTGGGTTGTGACAAATGTGTAACAACATGTATCCTCCATTACAGTATCATACAGAATTGTGTCACTGCCCTGAAAACCTTCTGTGTGCCTCTTATTCATCCCCACCTCACCCCAATCCCTGGCAACTACTGATTTTCTTTTTTTCTTTTTGCTGTCTCCATAGTTTTCTCTTTTCCAGAATGTCGTATAGTTGAATCACGCAGTATGTAGCCTTTTCAGATTGGCTTCTTTCACTTAGTACTAAGCATTTTAGTTTCCTCCATGTCTTGTCATGGCTTGATAATTTATTTTTAGTGGTGAATGATATTCCATTATCTGCTGTCCCACAGTTTATTTATCCATTCACCTACTGAAGGACATCTTGGTTGCTTCCAAGTTTTGGCAATTGTGATAAAGCTGCCCTAAACGTCTATGTGCAGCTTTTTGTGTGGACATAAGCTTTCACTTCATTTAGGTAAATAGCAAAGAGCATGATTGCTGTATAATATGGTAAGAATATGTCTAGTTTTGTAAGAAACTGCCAAACTCTCTTTCAAAGTGGCTGTACCATTTTGCATTCCCACCAGCAGCGAGTGAGAGTTCTCGTTGTTCCACATGCTCACCAGCATTTGGCGTTGTCATTGGTTTGCATTTTGGCCATTCTAATAGGTGTGTGGTGGTATCTCATGATTGTTTTAATTTGCATTTATCTAATGACATATTACATTGAATATCTTTACTCACTTCTTTTTTATATCTGAGATGATCACCGGGGATGAAATCCATTTGTGACTTTTCCTTTCTCCTATGGGGCTCTGAGAAGTGGGCTTTCTCTCTTCTCTGAAATATCACAAAGTAACAAGGATGCAGATCTATCGCAAGAAAGTAAGATGGTAAAACTTTGTGTAACATCTTCACATTTTATTCCTATTCTTTATTGTAATTTATATAAATTTTCTTTGGGAAATGAAATGGTGTAGGCTTTACAGTTCCAAATGAAGAAAGGATTGGCTCTTAGGACCAGGGTCTCTGAGGGTCTCCCATCACAGGGGTGAGCAACAGAGGTGGCGTCTTGTAGAATTGCTTTTGCTATAGTGGGTGTGAGGGAACTGTCTATCATCTCCTCTTGTCTCTTCTTGCCCATCATCTTAGTGCTCATGCCAGGGAACAGGGTCAAACAAGGCAACTGCTCGTTCAGTTCGTGTCAGCTCAGCTCAGCTCTCTCCCCCTCAACCCCGACCACAGAAACACAAGCCATTCAACTGGATTTGTTAACTTAGTTACGGTGTTAAAGGACTATGGCAAGAAATTACACCCATTCCCTTTACAAGTGAAATAGTCTGCCTCTATTTTACAGTTTCAAAATTTAGAAGTTACAATGTGTCCAGAACTCTGGCAATGGTACAATTTAGTAGGCTGCACCATTTCATAGTCTCGCCCTAAAATAACAGTGGCTAAGCTTTGTGACAAATGGTCTAACTCACGCTGCAAATGATGGCCTTGTTACTGGAGACACGAACAATTGAGGGTGGCTGGCGTTGGCTTTTCTCACTTTTCTTTCTTGAAGCTTGAAAAGAGACTGTGTAATTGTAGGTGGTCATATTTGAAACAAATGTCTTCAGTAAAGACACAGCTCATCTGTTTACAATTAGAGCTTGTGGGCCCTGATGTTTTGCGTGTTGCAAGTAGACTCTGTGTAAAACCCTGAGATCACATAAGGGCTTAGGCACACATTTTTCTTGTCTATGAACACTTTTTTGTCTCAGAAGAGCCAGTTAAGCATGTTGGATGGAACAAATGCGTTTATAGCCACTCCCTCTGAAAATTGCATTAAATGATAACAAAGGCATAGAAAAGACCCACACCCACAGGGACAAAGAGAGCAGAGGAGGATGCTCATGACAAGCAACCACATTTTGGAGGCTCTAAGTCAGATGGGTAGTGGTCACTGATTCTGCAGACGCGAGAAAGCTGAAACCTAAGCTGGGCAAGGAAGAAACCCAGATGCAGGCTGAGCTGATGCACAGACAGGAAGAAGCTTCAGCAATTGGAGTTACCAGCAGCTTCCTGGAGGTGAAGGTGGGAGCAAGACCAGGATTGGTCGCAAGTCTTTCTCTGAAACAGAACCCTCCCACCATGGTCCCTTTCCTTTTCCAACAGGGAAGTGAGTCCACCTGTCACTCCTGAGCAGGAGGTGAGAGTTCTATGATCTGAAGGGGCAAAGCCAAGATCTTTGACATGGGGACACCTGGCTCAGCTGAAGGCAGGGGCCACAGTACAACAATGAATTTGGTAGAAGTCTGCACACTGACCGTCCATCCAGGGCTCCTCTCCCCTGTGGCAGCAGTGCCATCCAATCAGGAGTCCATCTCTGGGGTCTGCTTTTCAGCTGGCGCCTGTTGGCTTGATAATGGAGGACCCTGGCTTCGAGTTGAGGTAGACCAGCTCCCTCCTAGCTGTGAGGCTCCCCGGCTCTGACTTTTTTACTTAATCTCTCTAACACTCATCTGAATTCGTGGGTAAGAAGAGTTTTCATCTCGTAGGCTTGTTGTGAGGACTAAGTGAGGTGATGAGGTGAAAACTCAGAATAGACACAACTGGGGGGCCGGCCCGGTGGCGCAGCAGTTAAGTTCGCATGTTCTGCTTCTCAGTGGCCCGGGGTTTGCCGCTTCGGATCCCGGGTGTGGACATGGCACAGCCTGGCACACCATGCTGTGGTAGGCGTCCCACGTATAAAGTAGACGAAGATGGGCACGGATGTTAGCTCAAGGCCAGGCTTCCTCAGCAAAAAAGAGGAGGACTGGCAGTAGTTAGCTCAGGGCTAATCTTCCTCAAAAAAAAAAAAAAAAAAAAAAAAGACACAACTGTTTCTGAAAGTCATCTCTTGGTTTTTGGGTGACTGTATAGAAAGTTTTCAGTGCTCCTGCCAAGAATCGGTTCTTTTATCTGATTCTTCAAAATTCAGTCCAGTAGACAATATAATAAATATTTAAGAGGGCTGTGATGACCAAATTTAAAACATTAGCCACAGGACAAACTGGTTGAGATGATTTGTTTTTTAACCAGTTTCAAATCAGCTTAATAGCTCTATTCTTGTAGCTCCTTTCTTTCATCTCTTCTCAAGTGTGCATCAGTTTCACATCCCGAAAACCTTCGAAGACATAGGTTTGATTAGAAAACATGCATGGTGATCCAGAGCGCGTTTTATGTACTGGTTGACAGTAAGTGTTCTCCAGACATCACTCTCTCACAGTCTCTGACATCTCACATTACTGAATGAACATCACGCATACCTATATCTTGAAGAGTGTCAATCTAAATTAAAATATGCCAAGTTACTTCACAGCACCAACAGATTTCCTAATTAACCTATGAATACTGTCAACCTGTTAATAGAGTTCTCTTGTTCTTTTAGCAAAGAGTTATGTAACATTTCTTTTATTTACTCCAGCAATTTCAGAACCGAAGTTTCGAAAGGAGTATTCCAAACTCCTTTCAAAAGTAAAGAAAATATGAGTAACATGAATGGATTTGTCAAAATGGCTGAAGACTTTTTGGCTCCTAGAATTGTTTTTCAAACCAGTCAGTTGAACGTCATATACTGCCCTTTCTATAATGCCTCTTGTCTACATTGCTTTCTGTCCTTACAGGATTCCTGTGGTGAGACGGATTCTTGACCTTGGTCCAAGGAGCCTGTAGACAGTAGCTTTCATGAACCTTAGTCTGGCTTTCTTGATAAAGTTGCCACAATGTGTCCTTTCTCTTACTGAATGGACCTCAGGGCACAGAGTTGGATTAATCATAATCCTTGTTTCATGCCACAGTATCATTATTAATCCATGCATGGATATTATTATTTGTTAGAATAAGATGGATACCTAAAAATCCACCACTCAACCCAACAAAGAGAACATTGATGTCTTATATCTGCTTATGAGCTTTTCATCCATCCTCCCCCACCTTCCTCACAGTCTTCTGCGATTAGCCTTTTTGAACTTTTCTTTTTTTTCCTTTTAATCACTCACATTCCAAGATTCATCCATGTTGCAGCATGTAGCTGTAGTTAATTTTTACTGCAGGATATTATTCTACTCTGTGGATATGTACAATTTATATATCTGTTTTCCTATCAATGGGCACAATCTGTATCTTTACCATGATCAGCTCTCGGCCAAATTATGAAGTAGGATAGAGTTTGTCTTTGATGTCTTTAGTATGTTTTTCTATTCTTCTTTGGCCTCTTCTCTATCCTCTTCTAATCACCTGAGCATCCTGCCTGGCACATAGTAAAGTGCAATAAATGTTTATTGAATGAATAGTCATGTACCGTATAACAATATTTCGGTTAGCGACCGACCGCATATATGACGATGGTCCGTAAGATTAGTACCATATAGCTCAGGCACAATGATGAAATTGCCTAAAGACACATTCCTCAGAATATATCCCCGTTGTTAAGCGGCACATGACTGTATTGTGACAGCTAAGATTGAGGGCCACTCAAATGGAAGTAGCTGCCCTGAGCTCTGAGCTAAAGACGCTTTTGCAGCCTCATCTTGCCTCAGAGGGAAGAGCGCCAGGATCAATGACCAATGTCTGCAGTGGCAACTCGGGAGCTCCTTATTATCACCCCAGGTTTAGTGTGTTACCTCTCTCATGTACATTTACAAACCAGCTGGAGTCATGGGCATGGATTAAAACAAAGGAATAAAATCGCCCTTGTGGAATTTCAGGTTTCAGCCAGGCTGCAGGAAGGTCAATTTTGCGGGGAGTGGTAGCTGGGCTTTGGAGACCATCAGTAAGAATTCTGGTGCTCTTAAGCCACACTGTCTCCTCACATACTTTAAACGTTGATCCTGGACTTTATTCTATGTTAAATACCTAATATGAAAAAACACTCATTTCTCAGGAAAATAACTGTGCAAAGGATGTTATTTTTCATCCCTATGGTTAAATGAAGATTTTCTACTTAAAAGTAAATCTTTCACTTGTAAAGATTGACTATGATGACACTTAAAATAATGTGTTTTTAAGTTGTCTAGTTGTTGAAATGTAAAGTGCTGAAAAGTTAATCTACTTTTTGGCTGTAGACCCAAAGTCCTTTCCCTAAAAATTTTATTCCTTTAAAGATGTTTTGTTCTGACTCAAGTGTTGATAGCAATATTGGCTTCAGTAACACCAATTCCAACTATGCCTCGCTTGTAAAAGGCATTACCACAAAGTGTTAGAGCTGGAATAAACAACCACCAACTACGTGAGGGAGTCAGACCCATGGACCACCTGCATGGAATCACCTAAAGAAACTGCATAAAATTCGGTTCCTGGGGTCCATCCCTGAACTAAAACATCAGGTTATTAAGGTGGAAGCCCGCAAAACTGCATTTTCTAAATCTCCCAGGAGATTCTGATCCATATGAACATTTGAAAAACGTTGATCTGGTCTAAATTTCATTCTATCGTGGAGGTAACTATAACCAGAGAAATTGGTGACTTTTTAAGGGTTGAGAACTAACCAATTCATAGCTGGGCAGTCACTGGAGGTGAGGTTATGGCGAAAAACCTGACATGTTTATTTTTCAATTTATACAGTGGGATTTAAAATGGCTTATTCTCAAATAACCCCCAAGCCCCATAGGCTGTAAGTGTGCCTAAAATACCTATTATAAGAGGTTAATCCTTTCTTGTTACCTGAGTACCCTAAAAATATACAAATATTTGATGTTATTGGAGATCATTGAAAAAAATCTTGAGATCCTCTGCTGTTACTGTGTAATGATTCTTTTTGGGGTCTTTTTTTGGAAGAAGGGAAATAGTCACCATTCTTATTCAAGTTACACCAAGATCTATCAATCCCTTTTCCAAAGATGCTTACAATATGTCTTGCAACACGGGAGAACAGAAACAGTTGTACATTTCCTTCTTAAAAGTTCCTCTTCATTTAGAAAATGGACTTGCTTGCTGTTTTGTGATTCAGTTGAAGAACAAGGAATCACCTCCTCCTAAACTCCTGTCTCCTCCCCATAGGAGGCAATAAAAGAGACTAGAACCTTCCACCCCACCCCGACCTGGATACTTGCCAGGGCAAGACCATGGAAAATCCCTCTGTATCTTTCTCCCAAGACTGCGTAAGTCATGCCAGCTGAAGTGTCTGGGACTATTCAGACATTTAAGAAAAGTAAATAAAACTCCATCTTTCAGCAGTGTGGGCTGAATTGTATTGTTTGGAGAAAAAGGGAAGCGAAAGTCGTTGGTCCAGGTCTCCTAAAGCCTTGATACTCTGCTGTCATTGATATTATTTATGGAGGCAAAGGCTTGGAAGTCAACCCTAATTTAGGCTGTTCCTAAGATACTCAGGGTCAGTATCATATTAGTATTGTAGCATGAATTAATTTCATTAGCGTAATTTGGTTGGCACTGGTCTGGCCTCCTTAAAATTACCCCATCAGTATTACTGTTTTCAGGAAAACACCATTGACATCAATCATCAAGTAAACCTGGGCTGGCCCGTGATCCACGTGCATTTACCTGTATTATTGGTTATTATTCTGGGGCTGTTCTGGTTCTCAGAGAAGAAAGTTCTTGGTTTTGACATTTAGGAACAAACTCTAAATTATTCATATAGTTTTTGAACTCCCCAAAATTTCAAATCTGAAATGGTTTATACACCTTAATAATTTTTTCTTGAAATTGTGTGTGTGTCTTCTTTCATCCATGCTGTTGTGTGTATCAGCAGTCCCTTTCTTTTTATTCTCTTTATGAATGTACCACAATTTATCTGATCAACAATTGATGGGCATTTTGGCTACAATGAATACAGCTGCTATAAACGTTTAAGTATAGGTGTTTGTGTGGCCATAAGTTTTCATCTCCATTGGGTAAAAATCTAGGAGTAGTATTACTGTGTCATCTGGTAAGCGTACATTTAACTTCTAAAGAGATTGCAAAACAGTTTTCCAAATTGGCCATACCATTCTGTATTCTACCAGCAGTGTGTGAGAATCCCAGGTGCTGTTTGAAATGATTTCCGATGGAAGCACAGGAAGGATGGATGAGCTGGTTTTCACAGGAATAGTGGGCTCGGTGTGAGTTACTTTTGGAGCCATTAGCGGTGGTCTTGCTGGCGCTCATGTCTTCTCATACAGTGTCTGAAGGAAGTGGCCCCAGATAGTCATACCTTCATGGCCACCACAAAGTCTGTTTGCATGTCTGCCTCTCCTCTTCGACGAGAGCTGCCTGAGGATCGGGGCCAAGTCTTATTCATCTTTGTTGGCTCAGCTCCCAGCATGTCTGGCCCACAGTAGGTCTCAGGATGCACTGGTGTTGAACACAAATATCTCTAGTGGCCAGGATGGTATTAAGGATGGAGTTAAGGAGGGAAAAGCTAAGTTGTGGGTGCTTACTCCATTACTTGTCCTTTTCTGTGGTGGAGGAGCACCAACGGTCATGAATTTCATGTGAACCTCCACTAGATGTGGAACGAAGTTGAAGAACAATGAGGGATATAAAGGTGGTGGGAAGAACCTATTAAAGGGAGAGTGTGAAAGCCATTGGAAACCATACAAATCAAGCATATTGTGATCCAAAAAATTAAGAGGCACCAGAGATTTATTCGCTACGACATACCTTAATTGCGTCCCCGCCTGTGTGCTTCCCCCTATACATTTCCCTCCCTGGATGTATTTGGGAGGGGAAAGTAGAGTGCTGGGATCTTTAGAGGCTACCTGATTTTTGCTTTGGCCGAAATCAACTCAGCCCCGCGGATGCCTGCGTGTTGGTAAATCCTGTTCACGGTGCTCGTTCCTGCAATGCCAGTGACCTTGTCTTTAAACCGTTCCCTGTCCCCTCTCTTTTCTAGCTGTTGTTGTGCTTTAAATGGTGAAAGTAAGATGTTCAATTGAATAGAGTGGGGTGGGGAGGGGTCATGCATTCTCAATAAAGGCAGTAAGTCATGGAATCTCCTATAGCTATTTCTGTTTAGCAGGCAAAACTGTATTTTCTCTTTCTCTTTCCTCACTTCCCCCACCTCCACTTTTATCCCTGAGAGCAAATTCAGGGCCTCTCTGAGTTGGTATCTGCTTAGATTAATTGGCACTAATGCAGGTATTCACGGCTGTGCGTGGGATGTTTCTGAGTGCAAAATGGATTCTGTCTGTGTCTAGGAACGGTTACTTGGCTTCAGGTGTGTAATTCGCTGTGCTGTGAAATGCGTTTTGGGCATGCTACTGCTGTTCCAGGAGCAGCCACGCTCAGCTGCCACAACAATAGGACTCAGGTACAGACATCTGCTTATGGTCATTTAAAATGTAAGTAAATCTTATTTGATATTGCTGTACATGACCACAATGTGCAGTTACAGGAACAAAGAACTTTCTAGCAAGCTGAAACAGTCCCAGGGAGATATGGGCTGCCTTAGAGGCAAAGGGGTTCACATCACTGGAGTGGTCAGGGAAGGCCCAGGTGATTGTGGGGTGCAGAAGGCACACCCTAGAGGTGGCTGGGCCTGAGCACCATGGGGTTTGGTTGAGAGACATGAGGACTGAGGACTGCTCTCTGCTCTCTGCCAGTAATATGCCCTGTGACTGTAGGTAATTCATATAAACTTTCTGGACCATAGCTTTCTCAAACGGCATTCTTCGAATCTATACCTATCATCTTACAGTTTGTTTTGTATTTGTCTCATTTGTTCCATGTTTTTTCATCTCCTTCCTTGCCCATTTTTGGATTACTTAAATATTTCAAAATGATCCCACATCCGCTGTCTGTCAGTTAGGGTATACATTCTTTTACTGGTTACCCACGGGCCTAGAGATTACAACAGCACCGCCTTATTAAAATCCAGCAGAGTCATCTGTTCATCTCTTCCTGGACAGTGCACACACCTTACAAAGAGTAACTGCATTTACCTCCACTTCCACCTTTTATTCCATTCTTTTCATGTACTTTAACTCTACAAATATTTAAAACTTCACAAAATATCATACTAATTATTGTTTTAACAGTTAATATTCTTTTAGATTTTCCCATATAATCACACTTTTTCTTGTTCTTCATTTTCTTTTGTATGTGGTAGCCAGAATAATGCTCTCTACTCCTGAAGATGTCTGCATCCTCATCTCTGGAAACTGTGAATATGTCAGGTTATATGACAAAGGGGATTTAAGGTTCCGGATGGAATTAAGTTCGCTAATCAGTTGACTTTAAAATAGGGAGCTTGTCCTGGATTATCTGGATGAACCCAATGTAACCACAAGGGTCCTTAAATGTGGAAGAGGAAGGCAAAGGAGGGAGCACCAAAGGAATGGCAGTGTCATAAAGACTCATCCGGACATTGCTGGCTTTGATGATAGAGGAAGGGAGCCGTGAACCACAGAATACGTGTGACGTAGAAGCTGGAGAAGGCAGGGAAATGGGTTCTCCTGTAGAGCCTCCTGAAGGAAGGCAGCTCTGCTGACACCTTGATATTAACCCCCTGGGACCCATTGTGCACCTCTAATCTCCAGAACTATACAGTAATATCTTTATTTGTTTTAAGCCACTGCATTTGTGGTAATTTGTTACTGCGGCAATAGGAAACTAGTACACTGTTTCTCTGTGCTTTTATTTGGGATCACTTTGCTTTTACATGAAAAACTTATTTTAGTAATATCCTTTAGGGTGGATCTGGTGATGATGAATTTTGTCAGATTCTGTTTTACTGAAAATGTCTTCATTATGCCTTCATCTTTCTGTTTTCAATTTCACTGATTTCTGCTCTTAATTATTTCCTTCCTTCTGCTTGTGTTGGGTTTAATTTGTTCATGTTTTCTGGTTTTATAAGGTTTAAACTTAGATTACTGGTTTCAGACCTTTCTTCTTTCCTAATATAAGCATGTGATGCTATAAATTTCTCTCTGCACACTGCTTTAGTTGCATCTAACAAATTTTCATATACTGTGTTTTCATTTTCATTCTGTGCAAAATATTTTCTACTTTTCCTTAAGATGTTCTCTTTGGCTCATAGGTAATTTAGAAGTATACTATTTATTTTCCAATATTTAGGGATTTCCAGATATGGTTCTGTTATTGATTTCTAGTTTAATTCCATTATGGTCTGAGAGCATACGTTATATGATTTTTATCCTTTTAAGCTTGCTTAGGTTTGTTTCGTGTCCTAAACATGGTCTCTCTTGATGAATGTTGCATGTGCACTTGAAAACAATGTGTATTCTGCTTCTGGGCAGAGTTTCTATAAATGTCAATCAGGTCAATTTGGTTGATAGTGTTGTTTAGGTCTTCTATATTCTTATTGACTTTCTGTTTGCTTTTTTTGGTGATTACTGAGAGAGGAGTATTGAGGTCTCCAGCTATCATTGTGGATCTGTCTGAGTCTTCTTTCAGTTCTATCAGTTTTTGCTTTATGTGATTTGAAGCTCTGTTGTTAGGTGCACACACGTTTAGGGTTGTTTTGTCTTCTTGAAGAATTGACCCCTTTATGATTATACAATATTCCTCTTTATCTCTAATAACATTCTTGTTCTGAAGTCTACTTTGTCTGATATTGATAGGGCTACCTCAACTCTCTCCTGGTTAGTGTTTGCATGGTACATCCTTTTTCATACTTTTTCTTTTTACCTATCTTTGTCTTTATATTTAAAGGAGGATTCTTGTAGACAGCATATAGTTAGATCTTGATTTTTAATCTAATTTGTTAATTTTTGTCTTTTAACTGGTGTGGTTAGACTGCTCCCATTTAATGCCATCACCAATATGGTTGGATTAAAATCTATCATCTTGGGGATGGTGCTAAGAAGGAGGTGTAGGCAGACTCTGAACTCACCTCCTCCCATAGACGCAACCAAGTTACAACTACTCTTGGAACAATTACCCCTGAGTGAGAACTGAAAACTGGATAAAAAGAACCCCTGAAACAAAGGACAGTGCTGACTGAGGTGGAAGAGGCAGAAATTGCTTTCTGGAGAGAAAAAAAGCCACCTCTGTGAGCCGTGGCACTTCACAGACAGCCGGGAGCAATCCTAAGGTATGAAGCCTTCCTTGGAGGAATGGGGGATCTGAGCAGGGGGGCGTTACCACAATAAGCAGCTTTTGGACTCAGCACAACCAAGATGAATGTCAGAATATCTGGCTTTACTGGATACTAACAACAACGGCGAATATCTCCAGAAAAACTATGGCACATAAAGGAAAAAATGTCTGCTCTTAAAGAGCCCGTGCACAAATTCACCCATTTTGGAAAGCAACTTAAAATCACCAGGAAGAAAGATGAACAGTCCTTTGGTGAAAAGAGACTCACCTGATAGGCTCTGGGTGCATCTCAGTGAGAGGTGAGACCTCTCTAGGGACTGAGACATTGGTGGCAGCCATTATTGTGACCTAGTACAGGTGTGCTGACACAGACACTGGCAGATGTCACTGGAGTTCTTCCCCTGGCCTTTTAGCATAGGGGCCTGCCCCACCCACTAGAGCACTGATTTAATCCAGCTCAGCCAGGACGGGCAGCTCACCCTAGGGACTGGCTCCTCCCAACAACAAGCCCTTGGGTAACTTGTGGGCCTTCATAGGTGGGCTGCCTGGAACCTCTGCAGCCAGTCCAGTGGGTCCACCTCTGTGGGGCAGGGCATGCATGAGGAGGGGGTGGAGTATGTGGGACATGGGTGGAATGTGTGCAGTGGGGTGACTGGGTCAGCTTCAGTGGGTCAGGGCATGTGCACAGGGCAAGACTGTGTTGACAGAGTGTGTAGCCCTGTAGGCAGTGGGGCTTGTTAGCAGCAGACTTGTGCTTCTCAAACAACCACATAGCAGATCGGCCCCACCTTCCACAACCTGAAACAACTGGGTGCTCCCATTCCTGCTCAGCTGCAATCCTAAGAGGGCTGACAACAGCCCGTCAGGCTGGAGGCCTACAGCAATTGTAAGCCCCTGAGCATAGCAAC
Organism: Equus caballus; assembly: GCF_041296265.1. Taxonomy (NCBI): domain Eukaryota; kingdom Metazoa; phylum Chordata; class Mammalia; order Perissodactyla; family Equidae; genus Equus; species Equus caballus. The sequence goes on from NC_091714.1 coordinate 11,368,688, forward strand.
CAGCCATGCTGGGGGCCTACTCACTTAACAGAAAAACTGCAACAGGAATGTGCTATTAGGCTTTGTAGCCAACTGTGCTGGGGCTCCCCATGCCCAATAAAGTGACTGAAAGGTCCATAGTAGCCACACGCAGCTGAACTTTACAACCATCTTGCCAGGGGGACAGCCTAGACTCCCTGGGCACCTGCAGCAAGAGCAACCCTGCCACAACAGAAGAACACACATAGCCCACACAGGGGACACTGCTGGAACATTTGGAACTGGTGAAAAGAGGGAAGCACATTGCTGGGCCTCATAAGGTGTCTCTTACATAAGGCCACCTCTCTAAGATCGTGAGAAGTAGCTGACCTACCTAATATATAGATATAAGCACAGAGAAAGAGGCAAAATGAGGAGACAAAGGAATATGTTCCAAGTAAAGGAGCAGGACAAAACCCCAGAAAAAGAACTAAATGATACAGAAATAAGCAATCTTCCTGACAAAGACTTCAAACTAAAAATCATAAGGATGCTCACTGATCTTGGGAGAAGAATGAATGAACTCAGTGAGAACTTCAACAAAGAATTAGAAAATATAAAAAAGAACCAATCAGAAATGAAGAATAGAGTATTGGAAATGAAAAATTCACCAGAGGGCTGGGGCTGGCCCCGTGGCCGAGTGGTTAAGTTCGCGCGCTCCGCTGCAGGCGGCCCAGTGTTTCGTCGGTTCGAATCCTGGGCGTGGACATGGCACTGCTCGTCAGACCACGCTGAGGCAGCGTCCCACATGCCACAACTAGAGGAACCCACAACGAAGAATACATAACTATGTATCAGGGGGCTTTGGGGAGAAAAAGGAAAAAATAAAAAAATCTTAAAAAAAAAAAAATTCACCAGAGGGCTCAATAGCAGAATAGATGATACAGAAGAATGGATCAGTGAGCTGGATGAAAGACTAGAGGGAATCACCCAAGCTGAACAGATAAAAGAAAAAAGAATTAAAAAGAATGAGGACAGTCTAAGGGACCTATGGGACAACATCAAGTGCACTAACACCTGTATTATAGGTGTCCCAGAAAGAGATGAGAGAGACAAAAGGGTAGAGAATCCATCTGAAGAGATAATAGTTGAAAACTTTCCTCCATAAGGAAGGAAACAGACATCCAGGTATAGGAAGCACAGAGAGCACCAAACAAGATAAACCCAAAGAGGCCCACACCAAGACATAATCAAAATATCAACAATTAAAGATAAAGAGATTATCCTAAAAGCCACAAGAAAAAGGCAACAAGTTACACACAAAGGAAACCCCATAAGGCTATCAGTTGACTTCTCAGCAGAAACCTTATAAGCTAGAAGGGAGTGGCACAATATATTTAATGCACTGAAAGGAAAACACCTATAGCCAAGAATAGTCTACCTGGCAAGGTTATTACTCAGAATGGAAGGAGAGAAAAAGAGTTTCCAGACAAGCAAAAACCAAAGGAGTTTATCACCAAGAAACCAGACTTACAAGAAATGCTAAAGGGACTTACTCCTATTTGTGGTATTCTCTTTTCCACTTGAGTAAGAAAATTATCAAAAAAAAAAAAAAAGCAATAAGATCACTGGTAAAGGCAAATATACAGTAAAGGTAGAAGATCAACCACCTATGAAGATAATATGAAGGTCAAAAGACAAAAGTACTAAAATTGTCTATTTCCATGATAAGAGGGTAATGGATACACATGCATAAAAAAAGAGATCAGATATGATATCAAAAACGTAAGATGTGGGAGGGAGGGAGGAAAAGAGTAGAACTTTTAGCAAGAAGTTGAACTAAAAGGACCATCAACTTACTATAGATTGCTGTATATGTAGGTTATTACATATGAACCTCATGGTAATCATAAACCAGAAACCTATAATAAATATACAAAAAATTAGGAGAAAGGAAGCCAAACATAATACTAAAGAAAGCTATCAAACCACGAGGGAAGAAAGTAAGAGAACAAGAAAGGAACACAGAAGAACTACTAAAACACTCAGAAAAAAAGTAACAAAATGGCAATAAGTACATACTTATCAATAGCTACTTTAAATGTCAATGGACTAAATGCTCCAATCAAGAAGCATAGGGTGGCTGATTGGATAAAAAAACAAGACCCATATATATGCTGCATACAAGAGACACACTTCAGATCTAAAGACACTCACAGGCTGAAAGTGAAGGGATAGAAAAAGATACTCCATGCAAATGGCAATGAAAAGAAAGCAAGGGTAGCAATACTTATATCAGACAAAATAGATTTTAAAACAAACACTGTAACAAGAGACGAAGAAGGGCGTTACATAATGATAAAAGGAACAATCCAACAAGAGTATATACGCTTGTAAATATCTATGCACCCAACATAGGAGCACCTAAATATATAAAGCAATTATTAACAAATATAAAAGGAGAAATAGACAGCAACACAATAATAGTAAGGAATGTCGACACTCTACTTACACCAATGGATAGATCACCCAAACAGAAGATCAATAAGGAAACATTGACCTTAAATGACACATTAGATCAGATGGATTTATTAGCAAAAAACACAGACTGCACATTCTTTTCAAGTGCACATGGAATATTCTGCAGGATAGATCACGTATTAGGCCACAAAACTAGTCTCAATGAATTTAAAAAGATTGAAAGAATACCAAGCATCTTTTCTGACCACAATGGTATGAAACTAGAAATCAACTACAGGAAGAAAGTCAAAGCCACAAATATGTGGAGATTAAAGAAAATGCTACTTAACAATGATTGGGACAATGAAGAAATCAAAGGAGAAATAAAAAAATACCTGGACAGAAATGAAAATGAAAATATGACATGCCAAAATCTATGGGATACAGCAAAGCAGTTCTAAGAGGAAAGTTTATAGCAATACAGGCTTACCACAACAAACAAGAAAAATCTCAAATAAAATCTAAAGTGTACCTTAAGGAACTGGAAAAAGGATAAACAAAGCCCCAAATCAGTAGAAGGAAGGAAATAATAAAAATCAGAGCAGAAATACATGAAATGGAGACTAAAAAGAAAAAGAAATAGAAAAAAATCAACAAAACTAAGAGCTGGTTCTTTGAAAAGATAAACAAAATTGACAAAACTTTAGCTAGACTCACCAAGATAAAAAGAGAGAAGGCTCAAATAAATAAAGTCAGGGGGCTGGCCCTATGGCTGAGTGGTGAAGTTTGTGTACTCCACTTTGGCTGCCCAAGGTTTCACTGGTTTGCATCCTGGGCATGGACCTAGCACCACTCATCAGGTCATGCTGAGGTGGCCCCCCACATAGCACAACTAGAAGGACCTACAACTAGCATATACAACTATGTACTGGGCGGGACTGGGGGCTTTGAAGAGAAGAAGAAGGAGGAAAAAGAAAAAAACCCAAAAGATTGCAACAGATGTTAACTGAGGTGCCAATCTTTTAAAATAAATAAATAAATAAGCAAATCAGAAATGAAAGAGGAGAAATTACAACAGACACCTGAGAAATAAAAAAGATTACAAGAGGATACTATGAAAAGCTATATGCAAACAAATTGGATAATCTAGAAGAAATGGGTAAATTCTTAGAATCATACAACCTACCAAAACCTAATCAAGAAGAAATAGAGAACTTGAATAGACCAATCACAAGTAAGGAGATTGAAACAGTAATCAAAAACCTCCCAAAAAATAAGTCCAGGACCAGATGGCTTCCCTGGTCAATTCTACCATTCAAAGAAGACTTAATACCTATCCTTCTCTAACTTTTCAAAAAAATTGAAGAGGAGGGGAGGCTTCCTAAACTCATTCTATGAAGTCAACATTACCCTGATACCAAAACCAGACAAAGACAACACAAAGAAAAAAAATTACAGGCCAATATCACTGATGAACATCAATGCAAAAATCCTCAACAAAATACTAGCAAATTGAATACAACAATACATTAAAAAGATCATACACCATGATCAAGTGGGATTTACTCCAGGGATGCAGGGTTGGTTCAACATCCACAAATTAATCAATGTGATACACAACATTAACAGAATGAAGAATAAAAATCACACGATCTTATCAATAGATGCAGAGAAGGCTTTTGACAAGATACAGCATCCGTTAATACGTAGTGTAAGAATGAGTATATCCTCAATTCATCCCTCAACTCTTCATGCTAATCTTGTCATATATTTTCTGTTTTATATGTGATATAAAACAATATACATGGATACTATCCTTTAGATAGTCAGTTATTTTTTAAAGCAATTAAAAGCAAACACTTCCTCATACCTTCATTTATTCCATTTCTAGTCGTCTTCATTTCTGTGTGCAGATCCATGTTTTTATCTGATATCATATTCCATTTGCCTGATAACTTCTTTTAATATTTCTTACAGACCATATCTGCTGGCCATTATTCCCTCAGTATTTATTCATCTGAGAAAGTCTTTATTTTTCTTTCACTTTTGATTTTGTTGTGTGGAGAATTCTGGCTGACAGCTTTTTTTTTCTTTCACCACTTGAAAGATGTCATTCCCTTATCTTCTAGCTTGCCTGAATTCTGATGAGAAGCCTGATTAATTCTTATTTTCTCCTCTGTGTGTATCGTGTTTTATTTGCCTGGCTGACTTTAATATTTTTTCATTGTCTTTTGTTTTCAGCAGTTTAAATAGGATATATGAAGGGTATGTGTGTGTGTGTGTGTGTGTGTGTGTGTGTCTGTGTGTCTGAAATAATTTTTCTCTTTGTGTTTCAGTTTAGGTAATTTCTATTGGCCTGGCATCACTGATTCATTCCTGAGCTGGGTCAAAATCTACTGATGAGTCCATTGAAGATCTTCTTTTCTGTTATGTTTCTTTTTTTTTAAATTTCTAGCATTTGCTTCTGATACTTTCTTAAGGTTTCAATCTCTCTGGTGAACTTTCCCATCTGATCTCGCCTGTTGTCCACTGTCTCCACTAGAACTTTAACATGTTAATCATAGTTATTTAAAAATTCCTGATAGATAGTTCCAGCATCTGTGTCATAGCTGAGTCTGGTTCTGATCATTGCTTTGCCTTTTTGAGTGCGTGATTTTTTTCTTGCCTTTTCACATGCCTCGTCATTTTTTGATGAAAGCCATATATCTTGCATAGGCAGTAGAGAGTGGAGTCAATAATTTTCGCCTGGAATGAGCACACCTTTTCTTCTACTATTTCTTTTATGGGGGGATCTGAATTAAGCTAAATAGGAATGGGGCTTGGGTTGAGGTTTGTCATTGCTGTGTTACCTTCAGCACACCTAGGCTTCAAATTTCTTTAGTGACATCTAGTGTTTAGGGTGGGCGCAGATTTGCCAGAGGGCTTTTCTTCAATGTATGTTCCCTCCTCACTTTCAGGTCTTCCTTTTGTGCTGCACCTCTGAGAAGGTCTCTTTCTATGCCCCTGCCCCTCTTCTCTCCCTCCCTAGGGAGTTTTACACCGTTGCTCGTTATTTACTGCTGGTTAGCCTTGTGATTGTGGGATAATAGGCTGGGGGTTCTCTGTTCTTCTGGTTAAACCTAGTCTTAGTCAGGTGCTGTGTCCCTGTGTCTCAGAAGTGTTGCTTTTTCAGTGTCTCTGCTACTCTGTTAATTAGATTGAGTGTGGTAATCATTTGGTAATGTGTATGTATATGAAATTGCCATTTCATAATGTATAGATATATCAAATTGTCATTTTGTAATGTATGGGTAGATCAAAATGTCACATATATATCCTTAAGGTGTATAATTTTTATTTGTCAATCATATGTCAATAAAACTGGAAAAATAATTGGAATGAGTTAATCAAATGAATGTTAAGTACCCCCCCCCCCAAAAAAATAGAGAGAGCTGTTCCTGTATTGGAACCATCTATAGCTCCAAGCCCAGCACATATTCTTGCCCCCTCCATCCCCACTGGGTAGGGTGTTTTTCTCCCTAGTTTCCTTCTTTGACCTGCAATGTGTTTTAATTAGTGTCCTAAAGGCAACAGTGTATGTTGCCCTTCCCACTACAGATTACAGCTTTTGTTTCCTAGAAGGGATACAGGAAAGTGTGGGTGGAGTTTGTACCTCTCCCATTGCACCCGCTCTTCCTCTCTTCCAGGTCTACACCTCGAGGCACACTTTTGTAGGGCTCTTTCTGACATCTGTGAGCTCCTGGTGGGGTGCATGGACAAAAAGTCTGAAGAGGGTGCTGATTCCCTCAATTTCTTTGACTCCCAGGGGCTTTACACACTGGCCAGTGCCCACTCAGTTTCTAGCAAGTCACCAACTACCCTAGCTGAACTCTTCTATGAGTATCCACTTGTATCTACCCCAGGCACACCAGCAATCTTTCATGGAAGGTGTCTATATCTCCTTAGATTTTGGGTCATTTGGTTGTGCTGCAATCTGAGTTCTCCAGTGGTTTCTAGAAAGTGATGAACTTCCACATTGTCCAGCTTTTTTCATTTTAGTGTGAGAACAGTGCTCTTTCCAACCGTCTACATCCCCAAGCAGCTTGTTTTCATTTTTTGAAGGACAGTTTTGCTGGGTATAACAACATCTAATTCTAGAGGTTGGTGGTTATGTGTTTTCAGTCTTTTGAAAATACTATTTTACTGTCTGCTGGATTCTATTGTTTCTATTGAAAAGTCTGTCATCAGTCTTACTGTTGCTCCTTTAATGGTAATAAGCCTTTCATTCTGCTTTATTTATTTTTTTTTAAAAAAGCTTTTATTTTTAGAACAGTTTTAGGTTCACAGCAAAACTGAGCAGAAAGCACAGAATTCCCATATACCTGCTGTCCACACTCTTTCTCCATAACCTCCCCTACCGTCAGCATCCTGTACCTGAGTGGTACATTTTTTACAATCAGTGAACCTACATTGACACATCATTATAGTTTATATTAGGGTCCACTCTTGGTGTTCATTCTATGGGTTGTGTGGGTTTTGACAAATGTATAATAATGTGTATCTGCCATTGTAATACCATACAGAATTGTGTCACTGCCCTACAAATCCTTTGTACTCCTCCTATTCATCTCTCCCTTTCCTCAGCCCCTGGCAACCCCTATTTTTTTTTCTTTTTAACTTTCTCCATAGTTTTACATTTTGCAGAATGTTGTATACATTTTCTAATGTCATGTGATTGACTGGAATCAATCATATAGTGTGTAGCCTTTTCAGATTGGCTTCTAATATCACTTAGTCACTTAGTAATATGCATTTAGGTTTCCTCCACGTCTTTTCATGGCTTGATAATTCATTTCCTTTTAGTAGTGAGTGATTCCATTTTCTGGATTACCATGGTTTGTTTATCTGTTTACCTACTGAAGGACATCTTGGTTACTTCCAAGTTTTGCCAATTATGAATAAAGCTGCCATAAACATCTATGTGCAGGTTTTTGTATAGACATAAGGCTTCACTTCATGTAGGTAAATACCAAGGAGCATGATTGCTAGATTGTATGGTAAGAGTATGTTTAGTTTTGTAAGAAACTGAAAAACTGGCATAAATTTTGTGTTCCCACCGGAAATGAATGAGGGTTCCTCTTGCTTCACACCCTTCCCAGCATCTGGTGGTGGTCTGCTACTTTTTAAGATTTACTATTTGCTTTTGGTTTCCAGCAGTTTTTCCTATAATGAATACATCTTTATAATTATCATGCTCAGCAATTGACTCTATCATGCTTCTTGAATCTATGTTTTGATGTAGTTCATCAGTTTTGGAAAAGTATCAGCCATGATATCTTCAAATATTGCTTCTATCCTGCATTAAGGTTCAATCAGAGAAACAGAACTGCTAGGAGATATATGTACACACACACACAGATTTATTATGGGGATTTGACCTTATGAAATTCCCAAGATGGTTCAATGGCCTAGAGGAAGATGGTTCTCTTGTTTCTGGCACTGTAACCTGAAGTCAGTAGGATAGATAAACAGGAAGAGAAGATGGGGAACCAATAAGAATGGACTGGAACCCATATCAGTCTCGCACTAACTCTAAGTCTCCCACTTTGATGATGGGGTGTCCTGCAGAAGAAGCTGTCATTCTCTGACATGGAGGTAAAAACGTGCCTGGCCCAGGAGTTGAAGAGACTGAAGAAGGAAATCTGACAGGAGCTGGCTGATGCCTCAAGCCTACAAAGTAAGTCAGCAGGTAAATGACAATGTATGCAAGCTGCAACAGCACCTGTGCCCTTATGAATTTCTGAATGTCAAAGTAATAGAACTGATAATTTACTTTTGTCTTCTGAATCTTGCACAAAATGTCTCTTGTAACTGGCCATAATCCATATTATGTAGGGAAGAAAATTCTAGCAGAAGTACTTGTAGCTTGGCTAAGTTGGCATGATACAAATGCATCTCACTCCCAATTATATCATTCTTCTCTTTCTGAGACTTCCATTGCAAAAATAAGGTACTTTCTTGTTGTCCCATATCTGTTATGCTGTGTTTTGTGCTTTCTACTTTTTTTGGATCTCTGTCCTTCAGTCTGGATATTTCCTTATTAAAGATTTTATTTTTTTTCCTTTTTCTCCCCAAAGCCCCCCAGTACATAGTTGTACATTCTTCGTTGTGGGTCCTTCTAGTTGTGCCATGTGGGACGCTGCCTCAGCGTGGTTTGATGAGCAGTGCCATGTCCGCACCCAGGATTCGAACCAACGAAACACTGGGCCGCCTGCAGTGGAGCGCGCGGACTTAACCACTCGGCCACGGGGCCAGCCCCTGGATATTTCCTTATTAACTATCTTTTATTTGACTAAATCTGTCTACTACCATTTTGAAACTGCTGTGAAACCCATCTATTGAGTTCTTAATTTTGATTATTTTCCTGTTTAAAATTTCCATTTCCTTTCCTTTTTTATAATTTCTAGTTCTCAGCTGAAATTGTCTCTGTTCTTATTTACTTTCTTGAACATGTTAGTCATAGTTATTTTCACATTTATGTCATATAATTCTAATATTTCAATCTTTTGTGGGCTTGTTTCTATTTTCTTTTTGTTTCTTTTGGGTTTTGTCCATCATTGTCTTTTTACTGTTTGAATTTGCCTCATTATTTTTGGTTGAATTATAAACACTGTGTATAAAAATTTTGGAGATTATTTGAGACTTGAATGATTTTTATCTTCCTCCCAAAAGAATTCACTTTTGCTTTTTGCAGGCAGTAAGTGTAGGAACTGATCATTTCAGTCTAATCAGAGATTGAGCTGATTCAAGCTCAGTTTCAGTCTTTGTAAGGGCTTATATATTTCCACACACTCCTACATGGAAAGGCATCTACTCTCCAGGGAATAACCGTTTAGGAGTACCAACTGAAAGCCTCAGGTGTTTAGAAGAACCCTCCTCCTTGGTGGTTCCTGTATTCCAAGCCTTGTCTCCCCGGCTCTGTGAGATTCCTGAAATCTTTGCTCTGCCTCTCAGCCTGTGCGTTACTTTTGAGTAACAGACATGCAGGGAAAAAGTGACTTCCTTTCTCTTGAAGATCTTGGTCTTTCAAGTCCTTACTGCCTTGGTGGTCCTCTGATAACTTTGAACAGATGTTTCTCAAATTTTCTCCATATTTTCCAGGTATTGGTGGAAGATGTCGTCTGAAAAAAACTATTCATTCATTGTAAGAAGAAGATCTTACCTTCAAGTGGTATCCTTTAAAATTGGTTTCTTTGTTGTTGTTGTTGATATTTACTTTTAGGGATTTAGGAATTAGTCCTTCTGAAAGGAAAGCTATTTCTGAATTCTGAGCTGTAGCAATCTTAGGTGCAAGTGGAAAAATGCCCTCGGTGAAGTTTCTGTTGTCTTCTTTATTTTAACAGGTAGTTGCACAGTGCTACGGCATGGGAAATTCACGTTCAACACACTCATTTCATAGAGGGGGAAACTGAGGCAAGAGCAATTGGAAGCCTGAGGAGCAAGTTACTCAGGTTCACGAGCCAACTGAAGACATGAATAGAGTTTGGCTTTATATGCTCTAATCTTAAGCTGAGAAAAATCTTACACCATTTGACTTTCTCATAGTGTTTTTGCTTATATTTGTAAATCAGAGAAACGTCTTAGACCCATCTCCTTGCATGATTTTGGCTGAGATTTTGCTGATGTTTTGGCCGTTGGCTTCCATCTCTTTACATTGTTTAGGTGACTCTTGGATATCTCCACATCTTTAGCTTGCTTGGTTCATCTTTTGTAAACCTATACACAGCAGGAAAATTAACATCCTTTCAAATATGTGTAGAGATTCTTCTGAGTGACTTCCATTTTCCCTAGTCACCCTGCCTCGGGATTTTAATTGTGCTGAATCCTTGTCTAGTTAGCTGCTGTATTTGTTGTCTTTCCCTCATTGTCTCCATGCTCTTGTGAGCCCTGGCCCTAATTATGTGAATCCCTTCCCAGCTCTGCTTCAGTGGGGTCATGTTGGTAGCTTGGAAATGACTGTAATGGACGTATTTACACCATGGGAATTGGGAAACACTATCTGTCTAGACTTTTATTCTCAAGAGAGCAATTGTTAAACATTTACCAGAACACTCATGTCTTAATCCTTCCATACAGCAAAGTACTATCAACTCAAAGATGGATGTAGGTTTGGTGCCACCGTAGTGGAGTTTCATCACACACTTGAGTATTGCAAACAAATTAAGGGAATATTAGCTCTTCTTGTTCATAAACTCCCTTGACTATTCCTGCTTCCATGGATCATTAACTTGTTTCTCTTCTCTTCAGGCTCCAGACTCTCACATGGATGGTTGGGAAAGAGTAGGAATGCAGTCATTCTTCTTCTGTTTTTTCCTGCAACCCACAGTTTGCATGACTACAGGGAACATCATTCACAGTATATTGTATATTCCACAACATGTGAATGGAGTCCCCTGGCGAGGCAGTGGTGTTGACTCTGTATCCCCGATCCCAACAGTAACATGTTTTCTAGGTCTGCCTTGGTTTTGCAGCACCATGGAATTGGGGTACAGACCAAAGCAAGGGCCACAAAGTAGATATTTCACCGGAGCTGTGTATTAGCCTCAGTGTTCCCAGGCACGCCATCAACAGAGCTAATGAGAAGAGCTACTGCTGCTGCCACCACCATGGGGTTCTCTCTGGGGGCTCCCCCAAAGCATCAATAACAGGCCCACAGCTGGGATTAGTACACAGTGAATTATGAAGCTAGGGTGTCACTTTCCACATTGTTGTGCCATGTGCCAGTGACTTAAGCTTTTGCTATTTTGTTTTTTTACCTGTAAAATGAGTACAATGTCAGTTGACTTTTCTTTTATAAAAACCACAACAGGACTCATTATGTTATGTAATCTTTGTGAGAAGCCTATATGCTAATAACAATAAAATGATTTCAACAACTACTGTCGATTGATCCCTTCTTATCTGCCACCATTATCTTGGGTGTTTTACACAAATTACCCCGTTTGATTTTTATAAAACCCTTATGGGGTAGATGCTACTACCATGCTGATTTTCAGAGGAGGAAATGAAATCTACTAAAAATTTAAAATGATTTGTCCAAGGTGTCACAGGAAATGGCAGAGTCAGAATTTGAACCTAATCTAGGACTCTAAAACTGCATTCTGAACCACTGTTGGCTCTTAGAGAAAGAGAGAAAATTGGAAAGGAGTGCACAGTGCTATAACTTTTCACCTCTTAGAGAGGACAAGTGATAAAATTGGCCTCCTATGTGGTCCTCAGTGCTATGGCTGGGGCTGTGGGGTGGGGGAGCCCGGGGCTGAGGGCCAGTTTACATACAGCTGCTTCCCTGCTCTCCCCTTGCTCTCTCCCTCCAGTAGGTTTCACTGAGATGGGGAGCAGATCTCCGAGGGGAGGCGCTTCTTGCCAGCTCCAGTCTTAAGCTGCTCCCCTCCAAGGGGATTAGCACCGTGGAATCAGTGTACAGACCGAACTCGAGTGTCACTAAGCAAATATTTCACATTTCATGTTAAATCCTATCCTAAAACAAGTGTGAAGACTTGGGATTCAGTGAGAAACGCACATTTCAGCGATGGAAATGGGTTCTGATGGGAGTGAAATCCTACCACTGATCTGCTCTGTCCCACCTTTTCTTGGGGGGTCTGGACATTCTGTCCCACCTGCTGAGCATCCATGGATGCATCAAACAGCAAGAGGTGATGCTGTGGGCTGGTGGGGGCGGGGAGCAGGTGGACAGAGTGCTACTAGCCACACAAGCACTCCAGACTCAGCAAAATAAAGCAGGGTTTGGGGTCAAGAAAAGATACCTTTCTGATTACGCATAAAAAATTAACAGAAAAAGGAGAGTGGGGCCAGGAATAGCGACAGATGGAGAAATGTAGTATCTATGAGACTAACTCGACATTTTTTTTTTTTTTTTAAAGATTTTATTTTTTTCCTTTTTCTCCCCAAAGCCCCCCGGTACGTAGTTGTGTATTCTTTGTTGTGGGTTCCTCTAGTTGTGGCATGTGGGACGCTGCCTCAGCGTGGTCTGACGAGCAGTGCCATGTCCGCGCCCAGGATTCGAACCGACGAAACACTGGGCCGCCTGCAGCGGAGCACGCGAACTTAACCACTCGGCCACGGGGCCAGCCCCCTAACTCGAAATTTTTAAAGTGACTAAGAATTATACAGCCCGGCAGTTTTCCTTAGATGCTTGCGTTTACGGAGCAGCCAGCTCTGCAGCTGTCTTATGTGGTCTTTGCAAGCAGTGGTGTGAAGAACTCTGCCGTACCCACACTCCTTGCTTTTATTCTGGGGTCGGCTGTTCGTTTTATACAAATGGGGGTGTATTTCATCTGTGCTTCACCACGCTGGGGTGGTCCTCATGCAAAACAGAATCCTGAGCAGGACCGGGAAGAACTTTCCCACCATCCCCTTAGTCCTTCCATTTCCTGGCTGTGAGCTGGGCTGTGGAAGTTTCAGAGAAAGGCGGGGCTCTGGATGCACAGGCGAGCCAGAGGTGGGGTGGGAGGCCTGATGTCGTGAGGAGGGGAGGACACACGACATGGTTGGCTAGGGAGCCCAACGCCGGTGAAAGGTGAGGCCCAACTTGCAAGAGGATGCGCAGGGTTCTGCCTAGGCTGGAAGGGAGCTGCTTATTTTCAGTTCTTCCCTTCTTGAAGTGTTTGTGTATTTAACTAAGGGACTATTGAGATCTTTTGTTTTTGCTGTTATCATTCTATAACAAATACTGGTAGGATCCCTTCATGAAAAAATCATTCTTTTCAATCAAGATCTCTGTATAAGAGGTTTCCTTTATGTTGTATGTGCCTGACACATAAATCCCACTAACTCTATGGATGTCCATCCATGCCTGATGTGTGACTGATTGCCCTGGTAGCATCAAGATTCCCCTTCCTGGTCATCTGTCATCAGTGCTCAGTGACAGGCTGGGCATCACCCATGAGAGTGAGGTCAGCAGAGCTTGGGTGCCAATGTCATCACTCTTCCTTTATCCATAGAGTTTTGCAGAAAACGTGGTTCTCGTTTACCCGTTGGGTTGCAAGCTCTGCAGAAGCCCCCTTCCTTCAGCTACAAGAGGGGACAGGGCTTTCTCCGCTGTAGCTCCCCACCACCCCAGCCTGGCCCCGGCTCCCCTCTCCCGTCTAATGACTCTCCTTTATATGGATCTGCAAAACTTCAATACTGACTGGATTCGTCTGTGAGGGCTGCCGTAACAAAGGGCCACACACTGGGGGGCCTCGACAACAGAAATTTAATTTCTCACAGTTCTGGAGTCTAGAAGTCCGAGATCAAGATGTCAGCAGGGTTGGTTTCTTCTGAGGCCTCTCTCCTTAGCTTGCAGACAGCTGCCTTCTCACTGTGTCTTCACATGGTCTTCCTTCTGTGCGTGTCTGTGTCCTAATCTCTTCTTATGAGGACACCAGTTATCCTGGGTTGGGGCCACCCATGTGACCTCATTTTAACTTAGGCTTTCCCTTGAAGACCCATCTCCAAGTACAGTCACGTTCTGAGGTTCTGGGGACTAGGACTCAACATATGAATATTAGGGGGACACAACTCAGCCCATAACACCAGCCAAAGAAAAATGGCCAACTGCCAGCGAACGTGACATTTGGACAGCCCTAGCGGGACTTTGGGAGAACAGAGAAGACAGTTCCTATTATCAGTGGATGGCATAACCTTGTGATGCTGGGGCCACCATGCAGATCGGCCTACACCACTTCTCCTCCGTGCCTTCCCCTGCCTGGGACCCCTGACCTCTCATGTTGCATCTTCACAAGTCCTCTGACCTCTTGCTTTTTCACCTTTGTCTCGTTGCCAACCCTGACCCCTTGTACTTCAACTCTCTTCTACTTCGGACTCCCAGAAAAGTGGTCTTAGTTACCCTGAAATTCCAGTTCAAATTTTAATCCTCTTAGCTCAAGGTTTAGACCCCTGTAAAAAAATCTCTCCCCCCTTTACTTGGTTACAGTGGTTTCTGGTGTGAGCATGGATCTGAAAGCTGGTTTGACAGAGGTGGGGGTGTGGGGGCAGTGCGAGTGGAAGAAAACTGAACAGCCCTCGGATACTGAAGGGAAGGAAAGAGGGCCCCACTCAGGGAGAAACGGGCCGGGCGAGGTGGAGGTGCTGGGGGGGGGTGGGCAGCTACCCCATTGGCTTTCTTCACGCTCACAGCTCATTCTTGAAGCACAGATGAATTTAACTTTCTACTCAATTGGAAGTTGGGTCCCATTCCATTCTCCCAATTCTACTGAGCAAACCATACATTTTATAACGTAAAGAAATAAATGGGAACACTGAGTTCTGCGTGTCTGTGCCTCATTCACAATGATGCGGCAGGTTTAAGAATGGACATTTTGGGGTAGAGGTTTGGCTGCTTGAGTAGAAGCAGCTGGTGTGTTGGGGTGTGGAGCAGGGGTGGGTGTGGAGTGAGAGCGTCCGAGCTGGGGCCATGGTGGCTTCAGGAGTCCACGACATAACCAGTACGAAGGCCCTGGGGCACAGAAGTTATGTTCTCTTCCTAACTCCCTAAGTGAAAGAGCTTTGTGAATTCTAAGGCGGTGGCTCTCGGCGTGGCCCCCGGGCCAGCAGCATCACTCTGCTCAGGACATGCGGGGCTGCAGGTTCTTGAGTCCCACCTCACACCACTGAACCGGCAATTATGGGGTGGGACCCTGTAGTCTGGGCTTTTAACAAGCCCTTCAGGTGATTCTGATGCAGGTGAGGGTTTGAGAACCACTGCTGTGAGGCCACATGTTACACGACTAAGGTGTTATTGATTATCTGCTCTTCAGAGGCAGGGATGGTGTTGATACGGGAGCAGAGAGACCTCCAGATGACTACTATCATGTGGTTACTGCTCTAAGATGAAGGACCAACATTTCATCATGCTGCTCAATTCAGCAAATGCTTTCAATAATTGTTACATTTACATTGTATAATAGACTTTCAAGCTGTGGTATTTGGTCATCTGTGAGTCAGTCCATTCATTCATAAAAATTTGTTGAAAACTTCCCAGGTGCCAAGGTTCAATGGTTAGCAAAACCAGAAAGTATTGTTCTGAGGCTTCAAGAGTGTGTGTTTGAGTGTGTGGTGGTCGGAGGAGGGGTAGGCATTAAATAAGTAATCAAAGAAATTACAATCGTAATTAATGCTTTCAGGAGAAGTAGGGATAACAATCAAATAAATATAAAATTACAAATCTGAGACCTTCCACGCAGGAGAGGTGTGTGTGGGTGGACTGAGGGATCAGGGACCCTTTCCTTAAAGAAGTGACTTTTAAGCTGAAGTCTGAAGTGGCCATTAACAACACTGAACACAGGCCTGGTGTGGGGAATCAAGGCTAATCTAAGGGAATGAAAGCAGGGCTTTGAAGCCAAGTTACAGATTTTGTGTTTTAATCTAAGTGTAATGAGAAGCCCCATGGATTAGTTAGCATTCACTAGATGATGCTGCGTAACAAACAGATTTGAATGTCTCAGTAACTTCCAGGAACAAAGGTTTATTTCTCACTCATGTTGCATCTTGACTCTGGGCCAGCTGTGGCTCTGCTCTGGGGTCCTCTTGACTGGGGGACCCAGGTTGAAGAAGCAACTTGAATTTGGGTCATGCCTTTCTCATGCAGGAGGACAACTCCTTGGAATGCCCCTGGGGCTTCTCTTTAGCCCTGGCACATGTCACCTCTGATCACCTTCCACTGGTCAAAGCAAGTCACACGCATCTATCATGTGCATTGTGAGAGCGGCGGCAATAATTAGGATTAGGGCCCCTTTCTATTGGCCCTTGAAGAGTTTTGCGTGTGGATGGGGCTGGTGGTAACCTCATCAGATCTGTTTTGAAAAGTGTGGTGACTGGATGGAAGCAGACACAAGGGTGAATAAGCGTAGAAGTACATGGCTCTCGTAAACCTCCAGCGGGGAGATGATATTAGCCTGGACTGAAGAGGTGAGTGGAGAAAGACAAAGGGAAATTGCAAAGGTAAAATTAATAACCTTGGTGACCAACGTGGGGGATGAGGGAGACTGAGTTTTAATGACAATCCCTCGATTTCTGCCTTACGCAACTGGGCAAATGTGGATTGCGGGTGAACTGAACACTGGAAACGACCAAGTTTTAGAGGAAAAGACCACGAGTTTGGTTTTGAAGATATTCAGCTTGAGACACCTTGGAAGCATCCATGCAATTATATCATATCAAGTTAGTACTGAGTACAACATTCCTCTATTATTTGTAATGAAAGTCTTTTCCAATTTCCTTTGGAATATTACCTAAAAGTTAGCCTGAGAATAAGTTTCTTAGCAGAAATAACCTTTGTGTTAGCATTGTTATTCACTCTTCGAGTCCATAGATAATAAAAGAAAGCCCTGTTCGTGGCTAATGAATTTTTCCTATTTTGTCTCAGGTTATTTAGTGGAAGGAAAAGCAATCTCCCTTTATGTTTCTCACTTGCTGGTATAAGTGCTCCTGCTTCACCCTGAACTAGAGAATACGCTTCCTTTTCCTTGGTAACACGTAGGGGTGGGAGCCGAGGGAATCAACGTGCAAAAATCAGACAGCATCCTTTTCCACCGCTGCGTCCACAGACCTCCCAAACTGAGGCACGGTGCTGAATCCCTCCAACATTTTCACACCAGAAAACTGGCAAATCTCGTTAAGAACGACGAGCAGCTGAAATTACAAAGGGCTCTTGGACCATTGAGACAGATTTGAATCCTTTTAGGATCCGCCAACCTTTTCTGAGTGTGGCTTCATCTTATGTAAATTACTAGAGTTCAAGAAAATCCAGTATTTATCATACAAAACAGGATGATGGGAGCTTTCTTTTTTGTTCCTCTCAGTGTTCCTAGAGTAAATATGGTGTCAGAAAACATGCCAGTTGATTTTTAAGACACACTTTGGCTGGAATTTTGGCCATACTCCTTATTCTCCAGCTAACAGCCTTCAATACATGATTGAAGTTATTGGACCAAGACGACAAATCTTGTGGGATGTCAGACGTCTCTGCAACCTTAACTAAAGTTTGGAAAGGCTTACGCAGAGTGTTTTGGTAAAAATTGAGGTATCCTTTCTTCCCACCCAAATGCCATCCATAAACTATTCCTCAATTTCTTTTAACACACACCAGAAAATGACTACGCTTGACATTCCATATTACCCCTGAATGTAAGCCCAACGAGTCGCCAACAGGACTCAAGAAGTATCTGTCTAGAAGATGTGAGTTCCAGGAGAGCTGGGACCACCCACGTCTTGGTGTTTCTAAAAGCACCTGTCAAAGGGACTGGCACGAGAGAAGGTGCCCAAATAGAGCTGGTCGAATTGACTGAGTGGCGTAAGCTTTGGTTTGGGGAGAGAGTTTCTACCCGACCCAGGACAGCTTCCACCTAGTGGGTGGGGGAGAAGAGTTCAACCTGAGCTCACTGAGCTCGGTGGAGGCAAGACTGAGCTCTGATGTCATAAAACCCACCTGGAACCCTGACTATGGTCACCAGCTGTGTAATCCTGAGCGATTTATGTAATCTTTACACCTTAATTTCTTCATAGAGTATGTATGGAAGTTAAGTGATGCAATATGCAAAAGTGCATAGATAACAAATAATAGTAATCTCAAAAATGGGGACATAATAAAACCCTTAGTGGGTTTTCTTTATAAACATAGGTAGATGTGAAGAACAGTTTGCCTGTAAAACAAATCCTCAGTTGCCTCAGGATGTAGCTTTTTACTAGCAGCGGACTTTGTGAATTTTCGTATCAGGACACTGTACCTGGAGAAGGACATCCAGCGACTGTGCGCCTTGGGTGCTCTGTCACGAGTCCTGTTGCTCAGTCAGACCTCTGGCTGAAGCAGGGTTTCAAAGCCTAATGGGTCTTCACATATTTGGCGGCTTGTTGTGTTAGCCTCAGTTGGCGTGAGCTGGACTATTCCGACTCCTCCCCTCCCCCGCCCAAAGTTTTCAGTCCTTTGTAGCCAGGTCTGGAGAAGAGCTTGTGAAGGGTTGTGTAATCTGTGCAAATGTTAGTGTGTGGAGTTTCTTCCTGGTTTGGTTCAGTGTTTCTCTACCTCCCTGCGTTCCTTAGGTATTGGCATGCCTCTCCGCGGAAGGGAGCATCTCCCCACGTCAGAGGAGTGGTGGTGAAACCTTGCTTCCTGCACTTGGGAGAAACACAGGCCAAGCAGAGGGAAGCGAGCGCACCGGATGTGAGTGAGGCCTGGTGTGAGTCCAGGATCTGCACAGGGGTGCGGACGCCAGCAAATTAACCAGAGGCTCAGATTCCTCCTCTGAAAGATGAGGGTTGGGTCTGCCCTCCGTCTTGCCTGTCAGTATTCTTCTGGGTATCAACTCCATGAATGAAAGTGCGAGAACATTATTCAGCCATGAAAAGGAAGGAAATTCCGACACACGCTACAGCATGACTGAGGCTTGGGGACATCATGCTAAGTGAAATAAGCCAGACACAGAAGGACAAATACTGTATGATTTCCCCTATATGCGGGAGCTAGAGTAGGCAAATTCATAGACACAGAAAACAGGATGGTGGTTGCTAGGGTCTGGGGCAGGGGGAAATGATGAGTTAGTGTTGAATAGAGACAGAGTTTGAGTTTGGGAAGATGAAAAATTTCTAGAGATGGATGGTGGTGATGGTTGCACGATATTGTGAATGTATTTAATGCCACTGAAATGCACCCTTAAAAATGTTTAAAATGGTAAATTTTATGTTATGCGTATTTTACCACAATCCAAAAAATTGCCAAAAAAAGTATTGTAAACATTGCAAGATATGGTACAAACTCAGGTTGTAATAAGAAATATCAGTTGTCTTTTCTTTTTGCATGGTGAGAGAGACTAGAGGACAGACTAAGAGACGAAATGGGGCTGACCATATCTCTGGTGGCCCTTTGCACCTTCTGGCTCTGTTAGGGGTTTGTGACTGAGAAACAGACTCAGTCAAAAGTATGGGCTTGGGGGCTGGTCTGGCCTCCCGTTTGTTAGTTGTGACGATGTGAACGCTCTGATCCTCAATTATCCTCATCTGTAAAATGGGGGTTCATTCCAGATGGCCTTCAACGCCCCCACCCGGGCCCCTATAGCACAATTCTAAAATCTCATTCACTTTCTTTTGATCCAATTTCATTCTTTTAAACCATTGCATCTTCCGTTACTTTTATAAACACATGGGAGCAAATCACATTATTTGCTTACTAAATTAAATTTTTAAAAATGAAAAAAAGAATGAGAAACAACACCACCTAGACATCTAAAAATTCTGAAAAACGCTCTTTCCAACGAAGAAATTCACACCCCAGGCCAGGCGGCCGGAGTCGCTGGCCCTGGAGGGGGCAGGCTGCGCTGCTCTGCGGCGCCCTCTGGCGGCCGCTCTCCGTCATGGTCACCGCCCGTTCTCCCTTTCTGTTGTGCCTGGCGGTGGGTAAGGACACTCGTCTGGGGACAAAATTTTCTCCAACAAAATGTGTCTGGTGCTTTGGGTGGAGACATGGAGAAGGACATCTTCCTATTCTGGAAGGCTCTGTATCGGTGGCCAGTGATGAAGACGCCAGAAAAAAGTGGCCCATTCATTATATTTTTGTTGTGTGATATTATATCACAGAGGGTAAAGTCAATGAGAAGATAAGTAATTGAAACAAGCATTTTTTTCCCTTGGCAGAAATTCTCTCATTAGCAATATACCTTGTTACAAAGGAAGATTAGATAAATTAGAGATTAAAGAAAGTGGAACACATGTTTTTCCTCTGATAAGCATCATTCTATAAGAAAACACCAGAGAGTTAGAAACAGTGCAGAAAGCATGATGCATTTTTTTTTTTTTGGTGCTAAAACATTTTTAGAAGGCAAGGAAATACTAGCTGGGAGGGACAGCTGATCCAGCACAGGGTCACCCCTAGACAGCCCCCTGACATGCCCACAACAATATAACTAATGATGGCACCTTCGATCTATGAGCACCTGCTCTCCATGCTCTGTGCTGGGTGCCTTGTGGACGTCATCTTTAATCCTCTCAATACTAGTGGTGTGGCAGCTATTATTATCTGTTTTATAGGTGAGAAAGGAGACTGCTACTCTGAGAGGGAAAATGACTTGATCAAAGCTTGTTCTCCACCAGCAGCACCAGCGTCACCTGGGAGCCTGTTAGAAATGCCAATTCTTGGCCACACCCCAGACCCTCTGAATCCCAAAGTTGGTTATGGAGCGAGGCAATCTGTGTTTTAATGAGTCCTCTGGTGATTCTGTTGCTGCTAACGTTTGAGAACCACTGAACGAGAGGGCTGGTTCTCAACCCTCCCCGGGCATCGGAATCCTCTGGGAAGCTCAAAAAACAAAACCACAGGTACCTGGATCCCAAGCCTAGGAGACTTAAATTTAACTGGTCTGGGGTGGGGCCTGTGTAATTCTACTGTACAGCTGGGATTCAGAACCACTGGGGCAGAAGGCGTGGTGGGCACTAAATTTGGGTCTGTCTTGTCTTGCCTTGCCTTCAGACCTCTGCTTGTTTCCCCCTGACTGGCTGTTTCTCTAGTTCACAGCCTGCTTCGGTGATGGAGAGAATGTGGACCACACCCACCTGACAATGTCTAGAAGACCGAAATGGCCAGTGGTCCAGCGAGCAAATCCCGTGTGGACCTGCCACTGTGTACGCCCCCAAATCTAGGCGACGAGGCAGGCCCAGGATTGGCTCAGGAATGGGCCTGCCATCCAATTTCAGCTTGACCAGAGGTTGGCTGTGGGTCTTCTGGAGAGATTCCATCTTCCTCTAAGAGTGAGCTATAGGAAGAGACAGCAGACGAACACTCACTTGTCTTCCTCAGAGCCCCATTGTGCCTGGAGGGATGGCTGGACACGCTGTACTTTCTTGCTCCATGATGAACCCACCTGGGCAGGGAAGGGAGTCAAGAAGGAAGAACGCATCCCCATAAGCATGACAGCACTGAGGCTGCTGCCTCCAGGTTCAGCCCTGTGAGAAGACATTCCCTGGCTGGCTTAGAAACCCAACTCAAGCGCCTGTTACTAGCAGCCAAAGGCATCCTAACCAACACGCCGCCTATCTAAATCCCACCCACCTTTCAAGACTGCCGTGCAAATCCTGCCTCCTGTATCGAGGCTTCCCTGATGGCAAGAACTCTCGCTCAGCCAAGGTCTCTCGGACCTCTGCCCTGTTCCCGTCTTCTGCTACTCAACCCATTTTGTTTTGTGCTGTAATTATTTCTCTGCCTGGCTTACCTTTCTCCGTAAGATTTTGAGACCCAGGCTCACGTTGGACTTTGTCCCCCTGCCTACACACAGTCTGGTGAGGCTTGGTCACCGCCAGTGATCCATAACTGGTTATTATATAAGGATCCAATGAAGGATGGTGGATGTTGGTCCGAAACCAGATAGAATCGTGAGATGTTAGGCCTGGAAGAGGCTTTCAAGAGACAAGTAAGGAAACTGAGGCCCCAGAAGTGACTCATGGAGTCAAGTGTCTGCTGGGCGAGGATTATATTTCTCTGGAGTCGTGAGTCCTGTAATCAGACTGGGCCCTTTTCTAACTCTGTCACCTCTTGATTACAGGCTCGCTTTTCTGGCATGGCAATGTTGGCTCCATTCCCCACGTCTCCACCTTTCCACACAGGGAAGTGGCCTCACACGTCCTAGCCCCTTCATTTTACAGGTGCCTTGTCAGGTCCTTCCTCCCAGGGAGGAGGGTAGAGCCATTGCTTCCTGTAACAAAAGCTTTATTAATGAGGCCTATGTAGACGGCAAACTGTCACAGGAGGGCGCTATTGGTGATAATAATATTCGTTGGTTTGTATATTTAGCCATTCATTTGTTGACTCAACATTTATTGAGTAGCTACTGTGTACCAGAGATTCAGTTCAATGAGTTAATGGGAAATTGAAGTGCTGCCGTTTAGAAAGTTCTACTCTAGGGAAAATTTGCCTCTCTGGAAGCAAGGAGGAAGAGTGTTGGGGTGGGACGTCTGTTAAGGCGCCCCAGGAGAAGTGGGGAGTATGCTGCATAATGTGGGGGAGATTTCCGCACGAGGAGGAGGGCGAGTTTGCCAGCACAGGCAATGGTGCCGCGGGAGGCTGGGAGATGACAGGGAGCACAAAGCCGGGGATGTGCCGCAGGTCAGGGTCACCGGACCAGGGAATGTGCTGGTGGGAAATGTGGACGGAGGGGTGAGCAGAGGGAAGGTCTCGCACCCACAAGCAGGGAGTTCATCCAGGAGCACAGGGAGCTACAGGAGGAGTTAGAGTGGGGAGCTGCACAAACAAGGTTTTACAAGAGGATATGCGTTTAACCTTGGAGACAGGAAACTGCAAGCAAAAGCAGAAGCAGAGAGAATAATGGGCTGAACCTATGTGCATCCATCTGCCATCTTCGATACTGAGCGTTGGTGGCCCGTGTCCTTTCCTCTCCTCCCCCTTGCTCTCCCTTCCCCTACTTGGATTATTCTGAAGCAAGTCCCTGACCGCTTATCATTTCTTCTGTAATCATTTTAATATGTTTCTCTGAAAGATAAGAACTCCTTAAAAAAACACAACCACAGGGGCCACCCCGTGGCACAGTGGTTAAGCTTTGGTGGCCCAGAGTTTGTCAGTTCGGATCCCAGGCACGGACCTAGCACCACTCGTCAAGCCACACTGTGGCAGCATCCCACGTAAAATAGAGGAAGATGGGCACAGATGTCAGCTCAGCGACAATCTTCCTCACACACACGCAAAACATAACCACAATATCTTTATCCTACCAAAAATTAACAATTCCTAAATAACACCAAACGTCTAGTCAGTTCTTAAATTTCCCATGGTTTTCATATGTATGTATCTACATTTATATGCTTTACTTATATGTATATGTTTATATACATTTATAAACAAACTGATTTTCGTATATATATGAACAAACTTTAAAAAATATACATATATGGTACATACTATAGTATGTAATAGTATGTGTATATAGTATAGCATACATATATAGTATATATGCATTTACATACATATATGAATCAGGATCCAATAAGGTCCACGTAGCACAATTGGTTGGTATCTCTTAAGTCTCTTATAATCTGTATCCCCTCCATATCTCTTTCTCTCATTATATTTCTCTGCAGTATATTTGTTGTAGAATAGGTTTTTTTTTGGTCTTATAGTGATCCCCACAGCTTAGATATACTGATTGCTTCCTGATGGTGTCGTTTAGCATGTTCCTCTGTCCCCTGTAACTCCTGAAAATTGCAGGGTGGATGAAATTCAGGCTTGGTTCTTGGGTGAGTGAACCTCATTGTGGTGTCTTGGTTTCTGGCATTCGAGTATCTCAGTAATATTTTCCATAGTGCCCCTTGGCTGAGAAATACTTAACGGTTCAGTTGATTAAGTAATCATATCTAAACTGCTTAATAAGTTTGGAAAACTAATATGCATAAACTAAATGAAAAGATATTTTCAGTGCCTTCTTAACCACAATCTTTACTTGTTGGGCACAGAATAGCATCCCACACCTTGGAATCATATTGGACATCGCCACCCTCATTTCCTCTTTCATATTGGTTTTTGCCGGGTTTTAGTTTTTTGAGGTAGAAGATACATAACATAAAATTTACCATTGTAACCATTTTTAAGTGTACAATTTAGTGGCATTAAGGACATTCACAATATTATGCAGATACCACCATCATTCATTTCTAGAATTTTTCATCGTTTCAAACTGAATCTCCATACCCATTGAACAGTAGCTCCCCATTCTGCCCCGCCCCCCCCCCCCCCCCCCCCAGCCCCTGGCAACCACCATTCCATTTTCTGACTCTAGGAAACTGACTACTCCAGGTACCTAATAAAAGTGGAATCATGCAATATTCGTCCTTTTGTGTTTGGCTTCTTTTTACTTAATGAGATGCTTTCAAGGTTCATCTATATTGTAGCATGGATTAGCAATTCCTTCCTTTTTAAGGCTAAATAATGTTCCATTGTATGGATAGACCACATTTTGTGTATCCATTCCTCTGTTGATGGACATTTGGGTTGTTGCCACCTGTTGGCTACTGTCAATAGTGCGGCTATGAAACTTGTGCAGAAGCATCTGCTGAGTCCTTGCTTTCGTTTCTTTTGTGTATATAACAAGGTGCTTCCTTTTATCACAGAAATCTGGGAAACCTAGCCTCACAAAACATGATGTCATTGAAAGGAATATAACATGATCTAATTATGAAAGTGGGAACTACATTGAGCTGGTTACCGAGCTACCTGACAGATGTTGAGTTCTGCCTTTTTCCTTCAAAAATTTGAAATCTGTGACAGCTGTGTGACCTCAAGGCAGCGCCTCAGCCACAGTTTGGTCTGGAAATCCCAGCCGTAAGCTTTATCCTTGAAAAGACCGTCTGACTTGGAGGGATGTGAGGAGGGTGTGGACCCAGCTGGGCCCCTTGGTGGCAACCCAGGCAAGAGATGATGGTGGCCAGAGCTGAGGCAGTGATATTCGAGGTGGGGAGGGGCTGGATTTGAGAGCTGTTGGGTGAGTGAAATGACTGTTGGTGAAGTTAGTTTTCGTTAGTAGGGAGACTTTTTCCACAGTTTCCAAGGCCTGGAGTCCACAGGGAAGCATTGTGTGGTGGCCCACTTTGGTCTCTAAACAGCAGTGGCGCAATCCACCACCCGGCTGAGGCCATCACTGGGGCGACCTCTATCACAGTCTTTGAGTAGTTCTTGGATGCAGCTTAAATCCTTCTGTCATTTCAAGGTACTTCACGGGTAAAGAAGTCTGGCAAATCAACCTATTCTTGCATTTACTTTACTTTGGATCTTCTGCCTGGAAAAGCAGAGGAGAGACAAGTCGAGTATTGTTGATAGCAGAGCAGTGACTTCAATTTGCGGATGGGGATCCTGACTCTGTTAGAATACTCTCGTTCACTAGATTGGTAGAATTAAAATTCCTTTTATTGTTATAAATTCGATGGGAAAAAAAGAATCCATTGTTTTGTCTAATTCTCAGTGGATCACTGAAATTGCCTTACTGGCTGATAGGAAACACTCAGGCTGATACTTCTCTTCTTGTGCCAAGAGTTACGTACAACTGCCGGTTACTACTGATGCCATTGTTTAAAAATCATCATGTGACCCCAGAAGTGGCTCTGATAGAACTTGGGTGATAATCCCTTATAATAGCATCAATTCCCGGTTTGAGTCATGTGTTGCTTTATCCAGAAGTCGTTCTTTGAAAGCCGTGCTATTTTCTGCTGTATGAAGGGGCCGTCCGCTAGCAGGGGGGAGACCAGACCCAGCATTATCAGTCGTGTGAATTACGCCCTCTGTCCTTATCTGTGAAATGAAATGGTGATACCCACACGACCTCCCGTGCTGCCCTGTTGTCAGTCTCCCTAAGATCACTCTAGAAGAAGAGCTTTACAAAGCATCAGGAACCAATTAGGCAGTATCCTAAGTTAGGAATCTGTGGCTTGGGGCAGGCTGTAAGCTGTGGAAACTCAAGAAATCAGATGACCAGCCATGTCTCCATAGGTGGCAGTCGGTGACGTCGTGCTTCCTAGCAGCTCTGGGTTCTCACAGCCCTCCAGGTGTGAGTAAAATGAGTGCCAGTGCTAATTGTGTTTATTTGAGAGTCCATACATCCTTATACTGCATCATGCCACAAAGAGAGGCATTTAGGTTGGACAATTCCATGATCTTAACAGAGCCCCTCCTAGGAGCCAGGCATTGCTCTATTTTCTGCGGACACCAGGAGAACAAATAGACGTTATCCCTTCTCATGTGGGGCCTGTAGTGAGGGAGAGAAAGACATAAAAAACCCAACAGCAACAGCAAATAACCCCCACACTGATAAATATGTGACTAAGAACTGTGACAAGTGCCGTGAGGGAGAAATGAAGGGTGTGAAGAGAGATTCTAACAGGAGGGGAGGCCTCTCTGAGCAAGCTGCTTCTTGGCTGAGACCTGTGGGTGAATGGGAATCCGCAGGGGGAGACTTCCGGCCCATGAAGGAGGGCCTGAAGGTTGGTGTGGCCCAGTTGACCATCAAGGGGGAGAGCGGCTGATGATGGAGCTGGAAAGGACAGCAAAAGCCACATTGTGCAGGACTCCACAGGCCACGTCAAAGGTGTGAATTCATCTGACCTGCAGTGGAAACCACAGAGGATTCTTAAGCTGGGTGGTGACGTGACTGATGTTTAGAAGGCTCCATCTGGACGCTGCGTGGAGTTTAGACAAGAGTGGACAAAGTGGACAAGGGAACCAGTTAGGAGGCCACTGTTGTCCCCAGGTGGAGGTGGTGGGGTGGCTATGAGAGGAGAGATGGGATAAGAAAGACCCGGGCTGGGCTCGATGCACAGGGTGAGGGAGAGGGAGGCAGTGAGGTGGGGACGTCATTCAGGTTTCTGGTAGGTGCAGCTGGATGCAGAAGGTCCCACTTACTGAGGGCTATGAGGTCAGGGCCAGGCATTGCGTTAGTTTCCTACGGCTGCTGTAGCAAAGTGCCACGAGCCAGGTGGCTGAAACAACAGACAGCTATTTATCGAATTTATCTTCCGGAGCCTGGAAGTCTGGAATCAAGGTGTTGGCTGGGCTGTGCTCTCCTCGAAGTCTCTGGGAGAGGAGCTTCTCTGCCTCTTCCAGCTTCCAGTGGCCCTAGACATTCTGTGACTGGTGGCAGCATCTCTCCTATCTCTGCCTCTGTCTTCACATGACAGTCTTCCTGAGTCTCTGTGTCTTCACATGACCATATTCTTACATGGACACCAGTCATGTTGATCAGGAGCCCACCCTACTCCAGTATGACATCTTAACTAATTACGTCTGCAATGACCCTATTTCCAAATCAGGCCACCTTGGACGTCCTAGGGGTTGGGACTTCAACATGTCTTTTGACACAATTTGACCCATGACAGGCATGCTGCCTTTGACATACTTGTAGATCTCTAAGTCAAGATTGGCAATTGAAGTTCAGAAATGATCCCTGGGTTTAGATAAAAAATGAAAATGGATGAAATCCTTTAGGGAGAGAATGTTGAGTGAGAAGGGAGAAGGCCCTGAACCCAGAACTGAGGGCCTGGAGAGTTCAAGAACCTGCAAAGGAGACGAAAAGGGAATTACGTACATTGAACCGTGTCTTCTTCTACAAAAAAGTTTCCTGCCTGCACCATGCCAGGTCTAAATACCTCAGGATTTTAGAGGATGCCTATATATGTTACAACTTACTGTTACTCATAATTAATGATTAATGCAATTCAGGCTCTTGTATTTAAAAAACTTTGACCTTTTGTAAAGTAGACACTCTTTCTAATCAGAGGAGCCAACCACTTCATGCATTATTTTTTAAGTTTAGAATTCCATCTATCAGTTGTGCTCACGGAAGCCTCTCTCACTGGACTGGCTCCTGGAAGGAAATGAAGGAGACTATTATTCCAAAGCAGTAGATAATCAAGAAGCACAGTGAAATGAAAATGGACAGTTGTACACAGACCAGAACTAAGGGGCAAATTTCCATGATGTCTGCCCCCTGGGTGGAACCTCCTTTGAAATGAAATGAAGTGATTGTTGGGATCTTGGTTGAGGTTGAGTGGGATGCCAAGGAGGAAGGGGTATGGAACCAACATGTGAGTCAATGTGTCCAGAACTCCACGCATGTTCTCCTGGGAGAAGTGTTGGTATTATCCCCACGCTGCGAACCAGAACATGGAAGCATAAGAGATTAAGTCATTATCCAAGGTCGCACAGTAGAGCTTGGGTTTTCTTTTTTCTTCTCCAAAGTATGCCTTCCATATGGTCTATCTGACCACTGAAGGAAGCTTGCCAGGGCCCACCCCAGTCACATTTATGAGGTATAGTGGCTAACTGGGCTATAGAATAATGCAGTTCTTAGCACAGGGTAGCAGAATGCGGTGACTGTTAAGACCTTGTGAATTATCTGGGGGACTTTGCAATCTTTATCTGAAAACACATGCCAGGCACACCGCTAAACCTGCTGAGTCACTCTCCCTGCTGGCAGTGGGAGAGATTTTTATTTGGGTGATTTTGACATACACTCTTCTTCCAAATGAGGGTGGTCTCTGCTGGTCCCTCGTGCTGGAGGTGACATGCTAATTGAATTGGCCCTACTCTGGCCTTGCTGAAGGATCTGGTGAGTTCTTCGATCTTCTGAAGCTTTAAGACCTAGAAAGCTTCTATTTCCCATGTCAGGGCAGCGTGTGACCCTGGGTGAGTAGCAAGGGGCTTCAGTTTAGCTGGAGGTTTGGTTGCCTGAGCAGAACTGGAGGAGTAATGGGCAGAGAAGTCAGAGACATCTGCGGTTGAATTCCAGCTCTATTGGCCGCAACCTTGTGCAAATTATTTAACATCTTTGGGGCTCATTTTCCATATCTAAAAATGGGGATCTCTCTCTCCTAAGGTTGAGGATAACCTCAACCATTACGAAAAATGAACTTCCATTGCGGAATAATGGAGAGCATATTGCCTTGCTAGGATGAGCAACTCGTCCAGCATGCCTGGGAATTTTCTAGTTTAAACCTAAAATCTCTTGCCTTGGGAAAACCCTTCAGTGGCAGCCCTACTGGGACAGGTGGTCATTCTATGCTTGGCACAAATTAGATGTTCAAGAAAAAGGTGAATAACTTCCCTTGTCACCTTCTCTCAAATCACATCACGTTGGCACACCTACCCGTGAAGCCAGCTTCTCCATGAAGCAAAGCCAGGGAAGTTTTCTGTGTCTTTCTGCGGGATGACAGTGCCCGCAAAACACTGTTGAAATGGCAACTCTGTAAATTCCACCTCTGATCTAGACCAGGTTTTATCTGAACACCCTTGTGACGTGCACCCCGCATTTGCAAAATCACTGATCAGAGCTGAAGAGCAACAATGTACGTGGAACCCGCTGCAGCTTATGGCTTTTGAGGGAAGCAAATGACCTTATCAGGTGGGCTAGCCAGGTGGTTACTTCTCAATTCATGGGTGAACAGGGCAAGGCACAGAGCTTCTAGAATCTAAATCCTCTGGGTAACGGGAGCTG
Organism: Equus caballus; assembly: GCF_041296265.1. Lineage (NCBI taxonomy): Eukaryota > Metazoa > Chordata > Mammalia > Perissodactyla > Equidae > Equus > Equus caballus. The sequence continues at coordinate 11,398,117 of NC_091714.1, forward strand.
GGGCAGGTTAACAATACCCCTAGGAAGGACTCCCAGTTCTATGCAAGGAAATACAGACTTACCCGTGAGCAATCTACGTACAGAATTAAGCTCCCGAAATTGTGCTAAATTATTTGATTTAAATACTGGTCTATCTGGGGATGAAGACCCAGGCAATGTAGATTCCCATTAATAATGAATGATTTGCTGTATTCTAATCCTGTTAAGCATACCGCTCGTCCGCAAAAGTATTAGTGGTGATGTGTGTTTGTGAATTAAGCCCTTGGTGTATCAGGTTTATGAGCCTAATTGTCTATTCAAAAGGCTATCACTTTATCACGTCATGAAAATTAAAAAGGTTCCTTTTGTTAGAGTGTTTTGCTAATCCTCTGCACAATATTTTCTCTTTCTTTCTCATTTCCTTTTTATTGAGCTTTATTAGGATTTAAATGCAACTGAAGCAAATCCTGCCGTTCCGCTGAAATTGATTATTAAAATAACACCCATCATTATACGTAGGTATAGAAAATAACACGTATGGGGCACACGCAGTGAGATTAATCCCTTCCCCCTCAGATGATGCTAAAGAAGATGCACTAAAAATAGGAGAAGAGTCCCATATATCTCTGAAATGGGCTAAAGATTTAGTGACTGTTCTATCTCAAGGAAGTTTGAGTGATTTCTGCTAAAATTATTATCTGGATCCAAAAATGACATCCGACAAGAAGGTATGAACAATTCATTCGACGATATCTTAATATCAGGTACTTATATGGTTGGCAGGCTTTCCTCTTTAGCTCCTTTATTCATTTTCTTCCAACGAAGTCTTTTTCTTTTTTGAAAGTAAAAGATCCTTTCAGATAAAAAAAAAAATGTGTTGGCTGGCCTCAGTCGCAAAATAGTACTCCTGGGAAAAGTTGTAGCTAAATTCTGCTTGGCGCTATTTGAACACCAAAAGAATTCATCTGTCTTTTTTGAAAGTTAAAAAATAGCCTTTTCTTTTAGTATGTGTTTAGAAAACTCAAAAGTATCTTTGTTTTTAAACTTCAACTGACTAAGGACTTGTAACTGCTTTGTTTGAAGAAATTTGCTTTTGAAAAACAAAGTTTGGGGAGTTGAGAAAGTGCTCGCTCAGCGCCCTGCCAAGCACCCTTGAGCATCTCTCTCTGTCACCTTTATAGGGACGTCCAGAGGTCCCGTGTCTGAGTGTGGCTGGTTTTTCGAACAGTCAGGTGAATGGTCTTCCTTTCAAAAATAATTCCTGAGTCAATTCATGTTGGAAGACTAAGATAGCTCCAAATAGATTCAGAATCATAGACTCTAAAGATGGAAGGGAGCTTCCAGGTCACAAGCTAGCCTGGACACAATATATGGATGTCTTCATGGTATGATAGCTTTTTTCTTGGAAAACTGATTTGGTGTTTGAAAATTGCCCAAGGCCAGTTAGAGTCAAAGTTGATAAATAAGGTGGCTTACACAAGCAGTGAGCTGTTGGTTTTGCCCATCTAAATTTTGTTTTCTTTCTTTTGATGCTTCTCCCTAATTTTCTTTAGAGCAAGGACCCCTCCCAGATTCTCAGTCCATCAGGATGGGATGGGCCCATGTACCTTATGCTCTAGAGATGGGCATATGCCCCCAGCTTTAGAGAATCAGCAAATTCTCTCCTCTTCTCCATAATGACTGTTCAGGAGAGACATGCCCTGACTGAGCAGGTGAAAGTCAGGCCCAGGACTTACGCTGTAACTTCTGGGGGTGGATGGCTGGCCTCCATCTTGCCACACAAGAGCCAGTTGGAGAATAAAGCGAACATAGAGGAGAGAGGAACCAAGAGCTGGACCAAGACCAAGGCTGCCAGCCCTGCCTGCGCTTGACTTTCCAATCCTTTTTCTTTTCTTTTTTTGGTTCAAGCTTGTTTGGATTATGGTTTTTGTCACTTAAACATGAAAGTGTTCTGCCTGACATTGTCATCAAGCTGGATAAAATACTTTAGGAAACAATATTTGAAATAAAGCAATAGGTTGACTTTCCTGCATGACTTTTTAAAAACGGAGTTAACTATTGTTTGTGCCCTCATAAGAGAACCTGTGGCAGCAGTGTAAGGAAGGGCGGTGCTGTGGGTTACAGGAAAGGACAGAGCATGCTTGTCAGACTCAGGGAGATCTGATTTTCAATGCTGGTGGAAATCTGAGAATCTATATTTGCACGGAGTAGGTGCCCACTCATGTTAGGTCTTTATCCTAAGTTCCAATATGTGACACACCAGCCTCTATACTCCCAATCCCAAACTTGTAAGTGTTGGTTTAGGTGTTGAGATGATGTGGTCTGGAAGAAGCGTGAACCACAGGTCTAGAGGGACGTGTGTTAGTTACCAATTGCTGTGTAACAAGTAGCCAGAACCTTGGTGGCTTAAAACAACATGCAGGGGCTGCCCTGTGGCAGAGTGGTTAAAGTTTGCACGCTCTGCTTTGGCGGCTCAGGGTTTCGCTGGTTTGGATCCTGGGCTGGGACACGGCACCACTCATCAAGCCATGCTGAGGCGGCATCCCACATAGCACAATCAGAGGGACCTACAACTAGAATATACAACTATGTAGTGGGGGCTATGGGGGGGAAGAAGAAAAAAATAAAGATTGGCAACAGATGTTAGCTCAGGACCAAAACAAGCAAACAAACATCACCATCTTACAGTTTCCATGGGTCCAGAAGGTGGACTCAGCTTAACTGGGTCTGCTCAGGGTCTTACAAGGCTACAATCATGGTACAGGCCTGGCTGAGCTCCTACCTGGAGCTTGGGGTCCTCCTTCAAGCTCATATGGTAGTTATCAGAATTCAGCTGCTGCTGGTTGTGGGACTGAAGTCCCATTTTCGAAGTAGCTGTCATTTGGGGGTGCTCTTGGCTCCTTACCAAGTGGCTTTTCACGGGAGCTCTGACAACATGGCAGCCAACTTCTTCAAGGTCAGCGTAGGTTCTTATTGCTGCTGTCAGAAATTACAGCAAATTTCATGGCTTAAAACAACACCAATGTGTTATTTTATACTTTTCATTCTTCAGAAGTCTGGGCCCACACAACATAGCTCAACTGGTTTCTTGGCTCTGGGTCCCACAGATGTTGGCAGGGCCGTGACCCTTCCTGGAGGTTCTAGGGGAGTAGATGCTTCCAGGCTCACTCTGGTTGTTAGCAGGATTCAGTTCCTCATGGTTGTAGGACTGAAGTCCCTGTTCCCATGCTGGCTGTCAGCTGGGGGCTGCCCTTGGCTCCTAGGGGCCTTTCCCTGCTCCTTGCACTTGGCCCCTACATTTCAGAACCAGCAACAGTGCATTGAATCCTTCATGCTGGGAATTTCTCCGACTTCCCCTTGGCTGCATCTCACCTGCTTCTCTTCTGCCACCTCTCTCTGACTCCAGCTAGAGCGGGCTCTCTGTTTTTAAGGGTTTATGTGATTAGATTTGGCCCAGCTGGATAAGCCAGGCTAATCTCCCTGATTGGAGGTCTGTAACCTTCATCACATCTGCAGAGGCTCTTTGGTCATGTAACAGGTTCCTGGAATTAGGATGTGGCCATCTTTGCTGGGGGTGGGGAGGGGCATTATTTTGCCTACTATGGTGGGCAAAAGCATCTCTTTCCAGTCTCCTAGAATGGAGATACGATGTGATGTAATCCCAGGAAAGACTATCCAATCACCTCTGCCATTTTCCATGGGCTGGAAGCAAGTCACAGGTCCCGCTTGCCCTCAGGGGGAGGAAGTTACACAAGTGTGCGACTCACAGGGGTCACATAGGGTGTGTCCACCACAGACTGTTGGCTGGAAGCTGGGTGGGAGGCAGTCACTAGTGGCCTCACAGTTGTTGGGCCAGGCGGCCTTTAAGACCAATGCCACAGGGAGGGAGGGAGGGAGGGAGGCTTTCTTCCAGCCTCTCCAGAATATTCTTTCCCCACCCCAGGTCAGCCCAGGCAGCTTTCTCTTGCCTGGCTCTCCATCTCTCATTGAGTATTATTTCTACCCACCTGTGTGTGGGTTCCACTGGGAATTTTGAGGTTTCCCATCCATGAAGTGGTCTCACCAGATCTTACTTTTACAGTGTCCACCTGCAGAATCTATTACTTTGGGCTGAGAAGAGTGAGCCTAAGATGTAGGCAGGGAGTTATTTAGCCGTGTGGTCCTTCCTACATGGGGGACACCTGAGGCAGGCACACAGGAGAACGGTGCCGACCGTTCACTCTCCTTGACCTCATTTTCTTTGGTTGCATTTCTCCAAAAATCATTTGCGAGTTAAGATATTCTTACTGACATTCCTAACTATTTGCCAGGCACCAGAGATCTATCCCCTCTCAGGGTGTGAACGAGCCCCAGCCTTCCTGAGATAACAGCTCAGCTTCCGTCTCAGTTACTGAAAACTGGTCTTTGTTAAGCTGAGGTTTATCACAAACAGAGCAAGAAAGAATTCCAAATACCATTAAATATCAGAATACTAATGTGTTTCCTGGATTTATATTCCCCAACAAAACACAATTATGTTCCTCCCCAAAATAGTGATACTTATTTTCTGAAGCAGACTGTGTTGCATTCTGTCTTATCTAGAAAACAACCAGTTTCTGTCTCCTGGGCTGTTTGTCTAATGTGAACGATCTACTGTATTTAGGCTCTCTGGGAGTTTTGAGTTGTGTGAGTGTGTGCATGTGTAGTATGTGTGTGCATGTATGTGTGTATAGGTGGTAATGTTTGTGATAGGTGGGGATCCAGAAATTGGCCCTTTTCTTTAAAAGATTTTATTTTTTTCCTTTTTCTCCCCAAAGCCCCCCAGTACATAGTTATACATTCTTCGTTGTGGGTCCTTCTAGTTGTGGCATGTGGGATGCCGCCTCAGCGTGGCCCGGCGAGCAGTGACATGTCCATGCCCAGGATTCGAACCAACGAAACACTGGGCCGCCTGCAGCGGAGCGTGGGAACCCAACCACTCGGCCATGGGGCCAGCCCCAAATTGGCCCTTTTTTAATGACTTGCATCATGCCTTAAAATGTTGTCCCATCGTCAATTTTGTCCCATTGAGCCATTGTCGATTTTGTGTAGAATGGGGGATATTCTAAGCCCTGAAGTCGTAACTATCATTTCGTGTTTCAACTTCATAATTCTCAAGCAATTCCCCATCTTTAATAAGACACAAATCTAAACACCTCCCGTGTGTGGAAAAGAGTCGAGAAAAATACATATATGCTCTCTCCCTTCTGGGTGTGAGTGCTGCCAGCACCTTGAACTTGGGGATCAATCTCAAATGTGTAGCTTAAGACGAAACTCAAAGTCAGGAACTGTGACATGTAATGTGATGCTCCCTGTTCAATGGTTTCATGGGCAGATTAATTCTGAGATGTATTTAACCACCTTGGTTTTTGATAGATAGGAATAAGAGCTCTAAAAGGATCCTTTAATAAATTAAGACTTATTTCAGGATCTTACTTTGATCCTCTGACAGAGTCATTTCATCCAAGTGTCCAGGCTTTTGCCTTCAATACTACATTATTCTTTAGAGAGATTGTCTTATATCATCTTGAGAATCCCCAACGCTGAGATTCAGGATGCCTTCTTCCCCACTTTGACCTGATTTGTCCTTATAGCTGCTCCTACTTGTTCCTCTCTTGCTGTGGAGACCAGGATGTGGAAGAAAAACTCAATCAGGCCAATGGTGACTTTTGCCCAAGGTCCCACATGTTCCCAAGTAGAGAGACAATGCCAAGAATGCAAAGTGAATGATGTATTTACTGTTCGATTTCTATTAAGATGCATTTGCTGACTTATTAGTAAATAGCCAGGTGCCCCGTAGCTGGGTGGAATGAATTTGGGGGGGAGGAGGGCTCCCCGGTGTGCCCAGCTGCCCCGTGCATGTTGCCTAATGTCCTGGGCTCTGCAGAACATTCAAAAAATTAACACGCTCACCAAATATGTTTTTCTTGCTCATTAACTCGACAAAGCCCACTGGTTTTTTAGAATCACAGCACCAAGTTGTAAATGATGTATGAAATGAAAAATCTTTTCTCACCCGGTGAGCAGGGAGAGAGAACTGACAATGCTTTCTCACTGCGGCTGCTTGCCATCACATCCAAAAACAGGGATGGCCACACACCAGCGGTGACCTCAGAAGGATGAGCACGTGGAAAGCTCATGGTCAGACCCTTGCATCCCAAGGATTCCCTCCTCCTTCACATGTTCCACTGGGGGCCGAAGAGAATGCGCTTGAAAGAAATCCAGCAGGTGACCTGGTTGTCTGCCCTCTGGGGACAGGGATGGCCTGGGTTCTGTTTAGAAGTCAGGACCACCCCTCTGAAGCTGCTGGTGCCCTTGGGCTTCCAACGTCAGAGGTCTTTGGCTAGTTTGAGTCATACGCTTGCTGTTGGCTACAATGTATCATTCAGCTGCTACTGTTCACTGTCTTGATAAATGAACACCTATTTGCGGACTCACATATGGAGAACTGGGCCAGGCATTGTGCAGGGCAAAATAAACATAAAATATATAAATACATTAAACATAAAAACCAGCCTCTGACCTCAAACTCCTATAAGTCAACAAAATGGGAAATTTATTTAATTAACATTTCTCCCTCAGATGGAATAATTTTATTCTTATTGTTGCCCTTGTGGTGCTTTCACAGTAATTTATATATAATAATTGACAATATATTATGTGTATATCCACTTTTGAAAATAGTACATATTCATTATTTTGAAAAATGGGGGCAAGACAAAATGGAGGAAGACAGTCTTCATTGGATCTGTTTCATGGGGATAGACCAACATTAACCAAACTCAAAAAAGCTGATGTGTAGACCCAAATGCTGATTCATTGTTTTGAAATGTGCCTGTGACCTGTGAAGGTGCATTATGATTGGGAGATTGCAGGTGAGCATGGACTTCTAACAAGAGGGCTGGGGAAAGCATTTAGATGCTTACCACCATCAGGTTCTGAGAACTGGCTCCAGTTATCTTTCTCAGAGAAGAGCACCTGCCCCTGGGACTGGCTGTTGTATCGCTGGGCCAGGCAGCCCTCCCCTTGCAGTCAAGCCTGGAGCTCTTCTTTCCCAGCTTCCATGATTGACCATCTCTCCTGACTGCTATCTTCTTTCTTTAGATATTTAACCTGATGCTCCAGGTGTCTGTCCCATCTTACAAGCCTGTGGGTCTCTCTTTCTCTGATTTTTGGAGGCTTCACATCTCTCTTTGGTCTGTAGAGATCAATGTTATAATTCAACTGCAAGAGGCAACGCTGTCTCCAAATTCGTGGCCTCGTCCCCATTACCCGCTCCCTCACAGTAAGGGGCACAACTCACCAATGGTACAGTTATAGAGTAGGCAACATGAAGTTGGGAAGTCCAGAAGTCCACCAGCAGCAAGAGACCAATGCTTTACCCACTCGAATAATAACTGTGGATTTTAAGTTTGGCTTTGGGGGTGAATTTCTGGGAGATTATCTTCACTTGTTTAACTCAGCTACTTTAATGACAGCCATTGAATGGGTTGTTGGTACAAGAATGTAAATACATCAATGTCCTCTTGGAGGAAGACACAGGACGTGTCTCTGGAGCAGAAATGACTGGGTCACGGTTGGCCAGCCTGATCCTTCATCCATCTTAATGGTCACTGTGTATTGCTGCATCATCAGGGCTTTCTCATGGTGCTATCTTGTACCTCAGCGATTGAAAACGTAGCTGAAATAACTGGATTGACTGTGCCAAGGTTGATTTTGGTGGTTGTATATACATACGTTCTGACTCCTCTTAATAAAAAATATCAATAGGGGCCGGCCCGGTGGCGCAGCGGTTACGTTCACACGTTCCGCTTCTCGGCAGCCCGGGGTTCGCGGGTTCGGATCCCGGGTGTGGACATGGCACCGCTTGGCAAGCCATGCTGCGGTAGGTGTCCCACATATAAAGCTGAGGAAGATGGGCACGATGTTAGCTCAGGGGCAGGCTTCCTCAGCAAAAAGAGGAGGATTGGCAGTAGTTAGCTCAGGGCTAATCTTCCTAAAAAAAAAAAAGAAAAATCAATAGATCTAAAGCCTCTATAGCTTTTGTTAATACACTGAATGTTTACTACCAAAGAATATATTCTAGAACGAGAGATCATCATTGACATCAGTTGCTCTGTAAATGCTAGGAAGGCATTAATCTTGGGAACTAGTTATAACCACATTTATAGAAGACAGAATTTCTACCTTTCAACATTCACAGAATTACTCCACTATTTTTCATCTCCCCCGACACCACCACACACCAATGCTTTGCAGCCAACTCCATTTTGCACAAAGATTAGCAAATACAGTCTGAATCCATGCAGACATGTATATAATTACCACATAGGAAATAACATTTTTAGACAAGGAAAATCTGCATAATCCCAAACATGAAATTATCTCAGAAGCCATGGCATGCAGCTTTGAAACACCATTTGCACTGAGGATTTCACAATGACAGATGGGGAGGTAGAGAAGCTGGAGGAGAAGGCAGATGTGGTGGTGGTGGCCGACAAGCGCCCTTCACAAACTACACGCTTGCTAGAAGGACACGGACCTGGCTTGGAGTCCCTTTACAATGACAAGAAGAGTGGAAATTGAACATGGCCTATAGAGGCTTAAAGAATTTGGTAGAATGAGTATAAGACAAAATGATGCGTCTGCTCTAGAAAAATCTTAGCTCCGACTATAGATTTATCCCTAAGAATATCTTCAATGTTTAGATGCCTCTTGTCACCCAGAATGGGCATCTTGGCTTCATTTTTCCTCTTAAAGAAATTCGGAACGTAAGATATCTTGGGAGTCACCTTCCACCAGACTTAATCTGCCTCAGTAAACCGGGTCATCCCGAGAAAAGCACATTGGATATTGCTGTTTACATATCTTGACAAATTCAGCCTCTGAGGCAATGCGTATAGAACCAGCTGTAAGGACATTAAAATGAAAAGCCAGCATCTTCCCTCTCAGTGAAATATTCACTTCAAGGCAAACTCACAGCTCAGCCTGAATTTAAAAGATGCCGTTTGAAAGCAAGTTGGAGTTTGAAAGTTATTTCACTTCAGAATGCCCTGTAATCAAAGGGGACATTGCCCCTCAAATTTTGAGAGTGTCAGACATGCACCCCACCCCATAGGACTATACTGATGACAGAGGATAAAATACACATGCATATTTATGACACTTACCCAATGTTTCTAGAGAGCTTTTCTTCCAGGAACTCAAAAGCTTCACAAGTATTACCTCAGGGATTTCTGATGTCGAAGGAAGCCCCCCAAGGCCGCCTGGGTCACCTCTTTGCCTCCAGGCTGGCCTGATCTCCGCAGGTTCGAGACTTTCCTCCTCCTGCAGTCTCCAGAGGAAGAGAACTCTCAATCTTTCTGATAACCCATCTAATAATGAGATTCCTCCCGTTCCCCTTGAAGTCCGTTTGTTCTTCTCTCTTTAAAGGAGACTTTAATAGTCTGATCACAATTCATATACCCAGGCTGTTTTTAAAGTCACCTTCTCAGCATGTTTTTCTGAACTGAAATCCTACAAACGATTTTTCTCAGGTCCTACTTTTGGAGTACCTAGTTGATTTCCTTGCTTTCTCCTACTCTGCATGGGAGGGCCTCGGGTGGCGGGGTGGGCGATGAGTATTTAAGGGCGTGGCATCTCATGTGAAACAGATATCAACTTGAGCGAGTTTCAGCTCCAGTATTTCCTGGCTGCGATTTGGGGCAAATTACTCAGCTGTTTTAAGCTTTGGTTTCATCTGTAAATTGGAGCTAATTCAGATCTAACTCGCTGAGTGGTGGTGAGGATTAAATGAGATGACAGAGAATTTACACCATGCTGGGTGCAGGGCTATTTCTCCCACCACATTATTTTAGGTGCAGTGTTCCTTACATTCCAAAGAAGGCGTGTTTTTGAGGAGCTGTGGAAGAGCTCCAGTTTGGGGAAGGCACAGCTGGAATACGGGTCATTTGCGGCTGGCACCTGTTCTGATTGGTTCTAATTTCTTTCCCTGTGATGGATGTTCTTGCCCTACCAGTTGTCAGACATTTAAAAATGAATGAATTTAAGTCTAGCTGGGAAGTAGTTAAAAGACTGTGTAATCACCTTGAAAACATTATGCTGAGTGAAATAGACCAGTCACAAAAGGACAAACACTGTATGATTCCGCTTATATGAGGTCCCGAGTGTAGTCAAATTCAGAGACAGAAAGCAGAAGGGCAGCTGCCAGTGGTGTGGGGGAGGGGAATAGAGACTGTGTTTAGTGGGTACAGAGTTTCAATTTGGGAAGATGAAAGTTCTGGAGATAGCTGGTGGTAACAGTCGCACAACAACGTGAATGTACTTAATGTCATTAACCGTACACTTAAAAATGCTTGAAAAGGTAAATTTTATGTTATGTGTATTTTGCCACAATAAAAAAAGAATACGTAATAAAAAAATTCTATTTCTGCAAACAGAAACTCCTTTGATACTGCAAATAATCAGATCTTTAGTTTTACTGAGGCATGCGTTCACATAGAAGATAGTCAATCAACTGAGAATGTATTCCATTCTTACTCTGTCCTAGGATGTTCCAGAGAATCCTAAAAGTGGTGAATTACAGCCCTTTTGCCAATTTAGTTGGGAAAAGGGTGCAGTCAGATGAAGGGAGGAGAAAATAGAAGATGGTCTTTAAGGAATTGGCTGTGCGTTCCCGATGGTCCCTGAGAAGAGGCAGAGAATGAACGTGAGCTGGAGAAGAAGGAGTTTGTGAACAGCAGGCAGCCTGGGTAAAGCTGATTAATCAGGGGCTTTCGAATTGACTCAACAAGGATCCAGTTTTGACCTGGAGAAAATAAGCAGCGTCTTAGAAAAGCGTGTCGGTGGCGAGGACTGGGCTGCGGGGTGGGAAGGGGAATCCAGAGTGGCCTGTCTTTTTTCTCTACGTGGCTGCGTTGTTTTTTAGGACATGAGCAACTCTCTTTATATAGATGGCCCTGTACCCTGATTTGGACTTCTGAGTCTCTGGGAGCCAGCTGAACATATCTAGAACGCTCCCCAAACCATGTTTTTCTCCCAATGTCCCAGTTTCTGTTTTGGCAACGCATTTCAGACACACAGTCTTGAAATACTGATGTTGTCTTGGCCCCCTGCCTCTCCTTCGATCTGCATATTGTAGACGTCAAATCATCTTGGTTTTTTCTTTTGAGAGAGGCCCAGTTACTGACTAGGCGGTCTAGTGTTGTGGAAACTAAGGACAATAAGAACTTAAGAGGAGCCAATGGATTTGGCAATAAGGTGATCATTGGCAACTCTTTTGAAATTGTTTTTGGTATAACGATGAGTGTATGTGAGACCATAAATGGCTAAGGAGGGACTTGGTAAGCAAAATGTGGTTGAGAAGGGTATAGCGCCTCCCCCAGATTTATTTCTGACAGGATGCTCGTGCATTTCAAGGGCAAAAATACGGGAAGATTCTTCTCATCAAAGATGGCAGCCCAGCATCACACAACCTTTCCCCTCTAGTCCGTCTGTATTCTCTGGACAGTGTTGGTGGGTGGGTGGGGAGTACCCTTTCCTTCCCTCCGAATCTGTCTGCAGCAACAAGCTCACACCTGAACTTCACTATTGCGTGGAGAAATCGGGGCTGTGTGTCGGGCTACATGCCAATGAGGGCTCGGCATTTCACATGGTCCAGATATAAAGAATTTCCCCTCTCCACGCTGTTTTGTCCAGATTATTCACCTTTTTGAATGAAATAATTGATGAATTTTAAAGCATTACTGAGTTCATTATGGATTCTTTTAGTCCATTGTTATCAAAACCACAACTATTAATGACCCAAGAAAGCGAAAGAGAAAAACTAAAAATTCGGTTTCCTGTATAACGTAACTTTCCTGGCCGTCTAGATTATTTCTACATACTCAGCTCCTCCAGCCAGGCTCTGGGTGGCGCACCAGCGTGAACTGTCCCCCACCGCACCTCCCTTAGCACAGCTGCACATTTGCTGGGGCCTCTCGTGGCCTGTGACCACTCAGATTCCTCCTTGACTTCTTGAGTGGAAGCTTCTGGTCACTCTGCTCTCCCACACTCTGGTGTTGGCCTCCCTCAGAGCTCTCCACACCTGGTCATAGCGCAGAGAAACCCCCTCTCTGGGCTGGGACCTGCCTCCTTTATTCTGGGCAGAAGGTGAAGGTTAGGATGTGGCATCCTAACGTTTTACAGATGTGACATCATTTAAAAAAACCAAAAGGTGACATGGGTCAGACTGGATGACTTACCAGCTTGAAATTGTTCCCAGGGACCTCTTACTTCTCCCCTCTGAAATCCTTCACTCTACTCACTCTCACTTGCTTTCCACTCCCTGAGTCTGTCTATCTGTCTGCTCTGTCTCATCACTGAAGCTTTGCAAGCAACCACTCACCCCCATTGCCACCCTGGAAGGTCCCCAGAGCATGGAAGACCAGCGTAGTGCAAAGACAGCACATGGGAGCTGGACCATGTGATCCAGGCTGGGTAGGAAATCTGATGAAGCCGACTGGTGGTTCAGAAACACCAGGAACATAGTTCACGGGGAGCGAAGGATGAAGTGTATGTTGCGGACCGGTCTTTCTGTAAGAGGGATCTTAGAGATAAACTACAAGAATCATTTCCAAAGTTTCCAGCCTTTGCCTGAAGAACTGGGAGGCCACTGTTGAATTATTACAAAGGGTTTGTGAATCTATACCAAACACTGCCTATAGAAGGAGGGGATGTTCCACACATAACTTTTCCCTGTATATTGATATTGTAATTAATAAAATATAAATTTAAAGTATAACTGAGTCCACAGCTGCTTTTTTTTGTTTTTTGTTTTTTTAGTGAGGAAGATTGGCCCTGAGCTAACTTCTGTTGCCAGTTTTCCTCTTTTTGCTTGAGGAAGATTGTCGCCGAGCTAACATCCATGCCAGTCGTCCTCCATTTTGTATGTGGGACACCGCCACAGCATGACTTGACCAGTGGTGTGTAGGTCCCTGCCTGGGATCTGAACCCACGAACTCTGGGCCACTGAAGTGGGGCGTGTGAACTTAACCAGTATGCCACCAGGCCAGCCCCCAAAACTGCTTTTTTTTTAAAAAAAATTATGGTATATTTTCTCAAACAACGCCTACTAAAATTATTATTTTCAAGTGCATGTACTTGGATTTTCAATAAATCTGGGTTCGAATCCTGGCTTCACCAGCTTATATTCCTTTAAGATTCTGAAAAAGCTCGTTAATAATTACCAAAAGTGGGGGCAGGAAACATCTGAGAAAGTACCTTTCATCTCTATTACTTCACCTATTGAAGGGAGTTTATAATACCAGAATCATCCTCTTGTGAAATTTAAATGACCTATTATGCATTGCGGTCTGTAAATATGCTCCACAGCACTTGAATGCAAGGAATGGGTGAGGTTCCTTTCTTTTTGTCAAAACCAGATTTGCAGAGAGGCATGCCGCTCACCAAAATGGTGTGCCGTTCAATGGCGAGATTCAGTGATGTGCTTTTACTAAATGTTTAACAACTCGTCTCCAACTATGGTTCTGACAGCAATGTTGGTGGATTTCTATTAGTGCGTTATATGAAAGTGAAATAATGAAGGCATGTTTTGGGACTTCACTAGTTTGCACCGTCATTAAGTGCATCTTCTATAGTGAGTTGGATAATAGTTTTGAATACTGGAAGAATATTTCTTTAATTTTTTGTGCTATTCAAACACAATTATAGGTCACAGACACAACACATTTTTAAGCGGAATCTGCATTATTTTTTTTTTTAAAGATTTTTTTTTTTTTCCTTTTTCTCCCCAAAGCCCCCCGGTACATAGTTGTATATTCTTCTTTGTGGGTCCTTCTAGTTGTGGCATGTGGGACGCTGCCTCAGCGTGGTTTGATGAGCAGTGCCATGTCTGCGCCCAGGATTCGAACCAACGAAACACTGGTCTGCCTGCAGCGGAGCGCGCGAACTTAACCACTCGGCCACGGGGCCAGCCCCCGGAATCTGCATTATTAACATTTTCCCCATCACTTTTTTTAATTGAGATATAATTGACATATAACATATTAGTTTCAGGTATACAACATAATGATTCGATATTTGGATACATTGCAAAATGGTCACCACAATTCTCCATCACTCTCTTAAGTGTAGACCAGGGGTCAGCAAAATCTTTCTGTAAAGGACTCGATAGCAAATATTTTAGGTTTTGCGGGCCACGCAGTCCCTGTTTCAACTACTCACCTCCACTGTTGTAGAGAGAAAGCAGTAAAAGCAGCACAAGCAGCCGTAGAGAAGGTATAAATGAATGGACATGGTTGTGTTCAAATAAAACTTTATTTACAAAAACAGGTAGGGGGCTACATCTGGCCCGTGGACCATAGTTTGCTGACCTCTGGTCTAGAACAATAAATCCATACAAGCCCTGGTCTGTAGGTTTGCTGATTTCTGTGGTGTAAATGCTCCCACTAAGGCTGATACCAAGCTACCAATGTGACATCACTGCACTCAGAGTGGGCAAGATAATGGCGGAATTCCCACCACTCAGGTGTAGCGAAGGTAAAGGATACCAAGAGCATAGATTACAGTAAAATGCAGTCGAAGACTTAGGAAGTGATGAGTTTTGAGTATTTATTGCTTCTTGTACTTAATATAATCTAATTCTAAGTTTATATGATTTAATTTTTAATAATGACTGTGTTTAACAACTGGCTCACAAAATTCCTGAAAATTTAACGGTTGACCGTTGTGAGCCCTAAGGCCAGCCACAGCAGAGCCCCAGTTGCCTTCCCCCATGGTAGGATCTTGAGTTCCATCTATACGAGTTGCCAGAGAGCAGAAGAGGAGCCCTGAATGTCTTCCACCCGATAGTGCCAATGAGATGTCCTGGTCCAGGTTGGTGGTTCTGTTCTCTTTACGGTCAGAGTTGTGTAGAGATCTCACCCTAGCTCTTCAGGCCTCAGTTCTTGGTGTCCTGTCTCTCCTGGGCCTACATCCAGCCTTATCAGAGTTGTGCACAGACCCTGGCCCCTTATGGAGCCCCACCCTTCTCAATCAACTCCATTTTCCCCTTATCTGGAGCTTCCCTCCCTCCCTCGGGTAGAACCACCTGCTTCCAGCAGCATCAACCTGGAGAAATCTCTCCTTTCAGGCCTAGGTTTGCAAATGAAAGCCTTGAGGGTGGAGGGCTCATTTCCAGGTGCCTGGAGGACTTCTTTGTCCCTCAAATAGGAGGGATGTTAAACTCCCTCTACTGTACCCCCCCCAACCCCGTGTCAGGCGGAACAGAAGAGATGGGAAAAACAATACCTCTCATTCTTTCGACATTCCTCCTGCAATGAGAATAAAATAGAAATTACTCATTTAAAACATTTTCTGGCTACCTGTTTCTCTTGTTTAGAGCAATGTTAACTATAATTGTTAATAAATGTTATTGTTAATAAATAGAAGAAACTGCCTACAATAAATTTCACTCTGAAGTTGAGAAAAATTAGGTCAAAATAAAGGAAACATTGGCTTGAGCTATATATTTAATCTAGATTTCTAAAAACACCTAACAAAATTAGGTAATTTAGGCCCAAGTCTGTATCAATGACAATGAGGACCCTAAAAGAATTTAAGAAAATTTTCGGTAAGAAAGTGCCAGCTATCTAAATTGCTGGTCTTTAGATTCACGGCACGTGTCAAAATTAGGTCTTCCACTTAACCAGCAAGCAGGCATTTTCTTTATTTTGTTTTTGTTTTGTAACGTAAGTATCAAAATTTAAGGCAAAGGAAGGTAGATAATAAGTTTGCATCTCTTCCAAATCTGCTAGGGAGGCGTAGACTTTTTTCTTTATTCTGAGGTGTACTCATTGATAATTATTATTGCCCTATTAAAGGAATACAGCAAAAAAGCCCTGCTCCTGATTCTGAGCATGTGTGTCCCCGAGGCAGTGCATAGGCCTGGAGAAAGTTAACTATAAAGCAGAGGGCGCCAAACTGCTCTGTATGCCTCGCCTTGACATTGAATACTCAACAACAACAGAGTGCGGTGTTTTTTCTTTCCTATCTGGGTTCTGTATTGGTTTCCTAACTTAAGTTGACTTCCATCTTCCCTTCCTCCCATCCACTCCTTTTAAGAAAAATTAATAGAGTTTATTTTTTAGAGCAGTTTTGGGCTTACAAAAAAATTGAGTACAAAGTATTGAGTTCCCAAATACCTCTCCACCCCAGTTTTCCCTATCATTAACATCTTGCACTGGGGTAGTGCCTTTGGTACAATTGATGAGCCAATATTGTTATGTTTTCTTAACTGAAGTCCATAGTTTAATTAGGGTTCCATCTTTGTGTTGTGCGGTTCTATGGGTTTCGACAAAAGTATAATGTCATGCATCCTCCATGACAGATCATCTAGTATATTCTCCCCCGGCTCCGCCTGTTTATCTCTCCCTTCGTTCCTTGAAATTCCTGGCAACCACTGATCTTTTCACTGTCTCTGAAGTTGCTTCCTTCCTCCCTTGCTTAATTCTATTTTTTGATTTTTGCTAGCTTATTCTTGCTAATTGGATAGCCTGATTTGTCTTACGTCCCCACCTGCATTCCAAAATTCAGTGCCCCCAGCATTGATTTCACTATTACAAGTTTTGTGTAGAAGCCAGAGACTTCTAGATAAAGGAAAATACTTAAATCCTTTCTAATCTAATGTGGTTTCCTGTGTCTTTCAGGAAAATTTTTCCTCGAGTTTCTACCCACAAGTTCAATTAGGTCTAATAAAGCACGTCAAAGTTGGGAGGCATATCTGAAGCAGAGCCATTTTGCAAGCCCATTTTCTCCTTTAATTATTTCAAGCCAAGTGTTTCTAGTGCTAAATTATGCTCCCACTTCCCATAAATGGGGCCCTTCGCAAGATGCATTTTCTCTTTGAGGTTCGTGAGGTATGATTTACTGTGTTGCAGCTTTAGTTAATTGAAAGCATCTTGCTTAGATCCTGGAGTTGATGGCTTATTCTACGCCCATCTGCCTATAGCGAGTTATTCTTAAAGGACACCCAGTCTGTAAGTATGATTAAGTCCTATGTAAATAGCAGTAATCCCCTTTCCTTGGGCTGTTAGATGGGGTCCAATGTGAAAGTCTGATGGGAGTTCCTTGGGTAAACATACAGTCTTGAGAATTGCCACATAGAGAGAAATGTTATATGAAGCAGTATGCCATATTTAATTTTAATATTAGCCTATGAGATTAGCAGAGATGAAATTTACCTTGGGAAAGAGAACTGACAAAGGTCACCCAAAAGGGGAAAAAATCTCTTTGATTTTCAAATTTTGCATAGAAAAGAATTCCTCCTTTCCTTCTCTTTCTTCTTCCTTCCCTTCCTGTCATCAGAGACCCCAATTTCCCTCTTAAACTCTTAAAGGAGGAGATCTGGGGCCTTTGGTCACGCCTGAAGGGTGCGGTGGAAGCAGAAGGGCCTTCTAGTTTGTGGCCATTCTCCCTGAGACATAGCCTGGGAACTGGCCTTTTTTATAACAAAAACAGAGTTTGCGTATGAAGTTCAAGTGCTTTGCCCATGACTGTATCACTTGGGGGTATATTTTGATCTCCATTGCCTTGCTCTCCATCAATGGGGCTTCCACCCATCTCTCACTTTAAAAAAAATTAACATCCTGTATTCTGTGTTTGGTGGGTGTCCTGACAGAGTTTAATAAAGCTTTCAAATCTGGAAGCTAGAGCCGCCAGGGCAATTGTTTTTCCTTGCCCCAGCTAATCATGAACACTCTTTTATTTATTTGTCATAGTTTTGATTGATCTTCCGTCTTACAAGGCACTGAAAACACAACACAACTCCTATAACCTGGATCGTGAATCCATTACCTAAATATTTTGTGCGCTTCTTCTGGCAGGGCAGGCCACAGAAGGTTCTGGAATGTAGCAGCACGATGCCACCGTTGATAGATACACCTGGGAGCAAAACTTCATAGGTTATTTATGGAGTTCAGATGGTTCTAAATTCTTTTTCCTCCTTCACCTCTGTGGGCTGGGGAGTTTCTGCTTTCGGTTGTGGCTCAAGATAAGTTTATTTAATGTGTCATGTTCATGAATCCTTGAGTTGCTCTAGTTTCTGGGTGAGGTACCTTGGGAGGGTTGGTGTGGAACGTGCTACACAGGTGAGCGTTTGAGCTCATTCGATTTTATTTACAATTGGCAAATCCTTTCGCATACCTAGAAATACAAGAGAAATGATTTTACTCCTTGTAACAAAACAAAAACATGGCCACAACAAATGCAACTATTTTTAGGCTAAGAATGTTATGTGGCTTCTTCCCACACAGCACCGAAAATTTTCTCGTCCTATTTATACCTCAACTCTAAGAACATTTACAGCCTTGGTTGCTTTTGGAATTTGAAGTACAGCAGATTTTTTAGTGCATGTCTAAAGTGTCTGGAAAGTGCTATCAAAGAAATGAATGATGAGATTAAAATGTGGTAGAGTGCCAGTTATGTGCCGGGCTCTGGGCTGTGTGTGCAACTGTTGTTTCATTTACTTTAATATTACTGAATATTAACCATGGTTGGACATTAATGCTAACAGTGGTTAACTATTGAGAACTGCCTGGAGGGAGGCAGGAGGCTGAGTGGGAGGAGAGAACCTCAGTCTGGTCTCTGCTCCTCCAGCCTTCTTCCCCCTTCCGTCATGGCTGTGTGGCCTTGCCCTGTAAGCTGATCTCTGTCTCCAGCTGGGAAACCATCCCGAGGGGCTGTTAGGAGCCCTTGTTCAGGCATTCAGATAACTCACCATCAGATAAGGTCAAATTTACTACTCACTATTCTCCAATCTTCTACCCTAGTTCTCATAACTAGGTCTCTGCCCTAGTCCTGTAACCAAGCCATGATGCCAGGCCCTGTTCTTGGGACCGGACCCTTGCCATGACCCAGGTACCTGTATATCTTGATAGTACCAGCCCTCCTTCTTCCCCTGGAAGTGAGCCCACCTTGACTTTTTCTACTCACCTTCTCTTAGAGTCTTCAAGGTGATGGTGTTCACAGGCAATTCCTGAAAATCCCATTTTGTTGAATACCTGTTTGCACACCTCAGTTCAAGCACTGGCTACAAGGCAGTGTGATTTTTTTGTTTCTATGTCTTTCTCCTTCAGTAGACTGAGCTACTTGAGGGTAGTTACTGAGCCATTTCTCTGCCCATCCAGCTATATGTCCACCCATCCATCTCTCATCAACTTTTCTTGAGCACCTATCATGCGGGAGGTACTGTGTTTGACACTAGGACACAAGTGATGAGGAAGAGGTTATTTTCCTCTCCTCTTCGTAGCCTCAGCATCTATCACGATGCCCCAACTAGTGGTTGGTCAATAAATGTTGGTTGAATGAATGAGTGAATGAATGAACCGATGACCTGTTAGAACTTACTCGTGATGGGGTCATCTGGCTTCTTACACGGATTTCTTCTCATTGTCTACAGCAGAGCGGGCTCCTTGGAGCTAGTTCTCTCTGCAGGGCATGCCCAATCTCCCGTCTCTGCCTCTTTTGATCTCATATATCCAAGGCTGACAGAGTTCCAGAACTCTAGTCTCATCCAAATTTTGGTTGCAGCTCAACCAGTGGACTGGAGATGACTGGCATCTTAGAAGACAATTTTGCTCTGGTCAGAGCAAATGAATCAGGTCAGAGCAAAGCCCCTCTTCCCTCCTCCATCTACTGTTGTGCTGGTGCCATTTGAGAATCTGAAGAGCTGATGAGCGTTTAATGCTTTGAACACTTGTTAGTCAATTTATTCCTTTTTAAAAAAATAACAGAAAACCTCAGTGTAGACTCGTGATTCTCAAAGTGTGGTTCCAGGATCCCTGGAGATTTCTAAGAACTTTTCAAGGGATCCACAAGGTCCAAACAATTATCGGAATAAAACTACGATGTGATTTGCCATCTTCAACCTCATTCTCTCATAAATTTACAGTGGAGTATTCTGGAGATGGCATGACATGTAATATTGTAATAAATTAAGGGCAGAAGCAGATACGGATATTTAGTTCTCTTCTGTTAAGCCAGATATTAAGAGATTTACAAAAAGATAAAATAATACCATTATTCTCACTACAATTTTTTTTGTTTTGGAAATAGACTTATTTTTATTACAATATATTAGTTGTGTTAACATCTAATGGGTTTGTCATTGCCATTTTTCAGTGAATCAAACATTTTGTTAGTTTTAAACATTTTGAATATGGTAAATATTAATACATGTATCAACAGAGATAACTTAAACAAAATCACTTTGGGGGCCTAATAATTTTTTAAAGTGTACAGGGGTCGGAGGCCAGAATGTTTGACAATCACTGATGTAGACTGATGGTTAAGTGTGTAGGCTTTGCAATCATAGGGCCTGAGTCTACCCACTTTATCACTTACAACTTACCGTCTGCACCACTTACTACTGTGTGACCTTGAGGAAGTTACTAACCCTTCCTGGGCCCTAGTTTTTTAATTGGTAAAACAAGAATAATAACATTCCTTATCTAACTCACAAAACTGTTGAGGGAATTAAATGAGATAATACATACTAGATACTCTGAACGGGGTTTGGCACAGAGCAAGCACTGACTAGTTGTTAACTCATGACGGTGTTTTAAATGTAACGTATATTTATTTTAGAAAATTTAGAAAATGTGGAAAACTATTGGGAAGAAATGAAAGTCAACCATGACCTAACCACTCAGAAATAGCCATTGCTTACCTTTTGGTGTATTTCATTCCAATTTCTGTGTTGGTTTGTCTGTGTGTTTGATCTTATATGAAATTGTGTGCCCTATACATTGTGTAACATATTCTCAGCAATCTGTTATATAGTCTTATAAAACATGATTTTTGATGGCTCTGTTACTTATATTCCATTATATAGTCAATATATGCCATAATAAATTTAACCTTTCTCCTTTTAGACTGGGTCCAATTTTTCACCATTATAAATAATGCATAATTAACACTCCTGTACATAAATCTCTGTCCATATCTGTGATTATTTTCTTAGGATAAATTTGCAAAGGTATAATTATCGGGCAAAAGCTCTTTGTGGATATTTCTGAGTTGCTTTTTGGAAAGTTTATATCCATTACGTTCTTCTCAACACTGTATAAGAATGTCCATTTTATGGCTTGCACATTTGCCAGCATTTAAAATTACTGTTTTATTTTAAAATTAATTAATTTTTGCCAGTCTGATAGAGTGAAGTGACACCCAATTAAAAAAATTTTCACATACTCATTGATTGCTAACGAGTATAGTTTTTACAAATTACTATTTTTTTTTTTTCACATGGTTTCTATTTGTCCCATTAGTGGTAACATTAACTCTGATCACTTGGTGAATGTGGTATCTGCTAAATTTCCTCTATTTTTTAAAATTTATTTTTTAATTTTTATTTATTTATTTTTGTTGAGGAAGATTGGCCCTGAGCTAACATCCACTGCCAGTCTTCCTCTTTTTGCTGAGGAATATTGTCCCTGAGCTAACATCTGTGCCAATCTTCCTCTATTTTGTATGTGGGATGCCACCACAGCATGGCTTGATGAGTGGTGTGTAGGTCCGTGATGGATCTGAACCTGTGAACCCCAGGCCACCAAAGTGGAGCGCACAAACTTAACCACTAGGCCACTTAAAAAAAATAATAATGCTGCAGTGAACATGGGGGTGCGCATATCTTTTCAAGCTAGGGTTTTCTTTTTCTTCAGATGAATACCCAAAAGTGGAATTGCTGGATCATATTGTAGTTCTCTTTTTAATTTTTTGAGGAGCTTCCATACTGTTTTCCATAATGGCTCTACCAGTTTATACTCCCACCAACATTGCACCAGGCTTCCCTTTTCTCCATATCCCCTCCACCATGTGCTATTTCTTGCCTTTTTGATAATAGCCATTGTAATATGTGTGAGGTGATAGGTATCTCATTGTGGTTTTGATTCAAATTTCCCTGATGATTAATGATGTTGAGCATCTTTTTTTGGTACCTGTTGGCCATCTGCATGTCTTCTTTGGAAAAACATCTATCCAGATCTTCTGCCCCTTTTTAAATCAGATTGTTTGTTTTTTTGCTTTGACTTGTATGAGTTTTTTATATATTTTGGATATTAATTAACCCCTTATCATATGCATAATTTGCAAGTATTTTCTACCATTCAGTATGTTGCCTTTTCATTTTGTTGATCCTTTTCTGTACAGAAGCTTTTTAGTTTAATGCAGCCCCACTTGTTTATTTTTGCTACTTTTTAAAATAACTACTTTCTTTGCTGGGAACGATCTGCCCTGAGCTAACATCTGTTGCCAAACTCCCTTTTTTTTTTTTTCTTCTCCCCAATGCCCCAGTGCATGGTTGAGTATTCTGGTTGTAAGCCCTTCTAATTCTTCTGTGTGAGCCACTGCCACAGTGTGGCAACTGACAGACGGGTGGTGTGGTCCCTCAACTGGGAAATGAACCCGGGTCGATGAAGTGGTGAAAATGCCAAACCTTAACCACTAGGCCATCAGGGCTGGCTCTATTTTTGCTTTGTTGCTTCTGCTTTCAGTGTCAGATTAAAAAAATCATTGCCAAGACCAATGGCAAGGAGCTTACTGCCTATGTTTTCTTCCAGGAGTTTTATGGTTTCAGGTCTTATGTTCAAGTCTTTAATCCATTTTGAGTTAATGCTTGTGTCTGGTGTAAGATGGTAGTTGAATTACATTCTTTTGCCTGTGGCTGTCCAGTTTTCCCATCACCATTTACTGAAGAGACTCTTTCCCCCTTGTATATTCTTGGCTTCTTTGGATTTATTTCTGGGCTCTCTATTGTGTTCCATTGATCTATGTGTCTGTTTTTATGCCAGTACCATACAGTTTTGATTGCTATAACTTTGTAATATAGTTTGAAATCAGGAAGTATGATGCCTCCAGCTTTGTTCTTCTTTCTCAAGATTGCTTTTGCTATTTGGGATCTTTTGTGGTTCCGTACAAACTTTAGGATTGTTTGTTCTATTTCTGTGAAAAATGCCATTGGAATTTTGATAGAGTTTACATTGAATCTATAGATTGCTTTGGCTAGTGTAGACATTTTAGCAATATTAAATCTTCCAATCCATGAACATGGAATATCTTTCCATTTATTTGCATCGTCTTTAATTTCTTTCATAAATGTCTCATAGTTTTCAGTGTACAGGTCCTTCACCTCCTGGGTTAAATTTATTCCTAGGTATTTTATTCTTTTTGATGCAATTGTACATGGGATTGTTTTCTTAATTTCTCTTTCTGATAGTTCATTATTGGTGTATGGGAACACAACAGATTTTTGTATATTGATTTTATATCCTGCAACCTTACTGAAACTTGAATTTTCGTTCTATGAATTGTTGTTCATTTACTTTGAATTTTAAAAAGTGAGTTATTAGTACTTTTCCTATTGATTTATAAGATGTTGGTGACTTTTATCTATTAGACAAAATAGGGGCCAATACTTTCCTAGTTTGTTGGTTGACAATTTTTTCCATTTAAAAAAATATGTTGAAAATATTTTGTGAAAATTTTATCATGGTCAGATCTATTTGTCTGTTCATAAAAATGTTTCTTCATTGGGCACAGATGTTAGCTCAGGGCCAGTCTTACTCAGCAAAAACAGGAGGATTGGCAGCAGATGTTAGCTCTGGGCTAATCTTCCTCAAAAATAAAAAAGTTTCTTCCTTTGCTGTATGCTTGGAAAGTGCGTCCCTGTCTTGAGTTTACCTACATTTATAACTTATATTTTCTCTTTTCTTCCCTCCTTTTCCCTTAGTTTTTCTTCCATCCTCCTCCTTCCTTTTCTTGTCTCTCTCTTTCTGTTATAGTGACATGCTCTATCACTCAACCCATTCAATTCTTCTTTTGTGTCTATCAGCAAAGTTTTGAATTTCCTTCACACAAGTACTACACATTTATTGTTAAGGTTATTTCCAAGATTTTTCTGTGAATGATTTCCCCTTTTCTTTAGAAGCTCTGTTTATTGCTGGTATTCGCACAAGCTATTGATTTTGTATACTTGTCTTATATTAACACCTCTTGAAGGCTGTTATTAAATGTCAGACTTTACGAAAACATCTCTTGGTATTTTTAGATGTGTAATCATATTATTTGCAAGTCACTGTAGTTTATTTAATCCATTCATATATGTAATATAAAAACATAATCTATAACACATTATGTATGACATTATAAAAAATATTATCTATTATATTATGAATTTTTTTGTTTCATTTCTTATTGATTAATTAGAATTTGCAGCAGAATGTTAAGTAGGTATGATGATAGCAGCAGACATTCTTGTCTGGGTTCTTCTAGTGTTTTGCAATTAAATGTTAACTGGTGGTGTGAGATACACAGTCTTTATTATATTGATGATGTGTGCTTCCACTGGTCTGTCCTTCCTTCCTTCCTTCCTCTGTCCTTCCCTCCATCCCTCCTTTCCTTTCTTCCTTCCTTCCTTTCTCCTTTCTGTATGTTTTCTTTCTAATAGGACATGGGCAGGTTATTCCTAAGTAGCTTTTTGGTATTGACTACACTCACTGAAGGTGTCTTATGTGATCTTTTGCTATGATATACTATAATAATAGACTCCCCAACAGTAAACTATCCTTGCATTCCAGATAAAACCCGTCTGGTCAGATTTTTATTCCTTCTGAGGTTTACAGGATTCCTTCATTTTCTAAAGATAAAAGATAAGGGAATTTGATTAGTTTTATAGGTATTGGTAGTAAACTGACCAACTGCTTTAAAGATGCTATTGTTAGTGAACTTTCTGAATTCAGTGACAAAATTTATGTCAGAAATTACTTTTCAAGTTTTAAAATAACACTACAACCTTTTTTTCCTGTCCAAAAATACTTTACAAACAATATTTCTCATTAATTAAGGCAGCTCTCTTCTTCCTTTTTCTTTTCGATATAACTTGGACCTCATGCTTTAACGATATTCTGAAAGTTATAATCCTAATGCAGTTAGGGAAAATGGTTATACTGCATTAAAAATAAATGACCTTTAAGGATTGCATTCTTTTGTTTATATTGCCCTACAGAAAATAGGGATTATAGGAGTAAAATATGACTGATCTAGAGACCAGACATGGAACAGATTAAAGTGGTTTTATAATAATAATTAAATTATAATACTTTAGTTATGAAACATGAATATATTTTTAGTGTATTGCGATTCAGAAACATTATTTTTAACGATATTGACCATGATTGCATTTATATCTCCAAAAATAAAAAGGATTACGGAATGTTACTTGAAAAGAATTCTTTTCTCACTTTATTCTTGGAAATCACTTATTCTAGCTGCCAGCAGGATCAAACCAAATAATTACGACTTCGATTAAAACTATTGAATTATAAAGGAAGCCTGATACTTCTAAAGAGAACACAGAATTGAGGAAGTTTCTAGAAGATTAGCTTTTGCACTGGGGCAGAGTCGGCAGCCCTCGGTCCTTTCCCTAGTTGTTCAGGACGTCTATCTAAGCACTCCCTGAGTCCTGCCATCACCATGGGAGTTTGGAAGTCTGAGGACTATTGCTTTCACTTCCTCTGTCACTTGCAAAGCCTCAGATGTCTCCTACAGCCACTAGGATGCTTACCTGCCCGTGTCTTATCTCTTTCTGGGGTGAGGAGGTGGTTCTTCAATTCCCCTCATCTCAGTCTGGTCAAGGGGCACCAACTACCTGTCAGGTGTTGAGGACGATTCCTTAAAAGTGGCTTCCCTGACTTCAAAGCACTGGGCTTTCTTATTCAGAATGGAATTTTAGTCATGGATCCATGAACAAGACCAATACATAAGTCCATTTGCTTCATCCTGGTTCCAGAGGCAACTGGAAAGGCAAGTCCTGTGTTTGGCACAATGTTAATCCATCTGGGGTGAGCAGGAATGACTAAATGATCTGACTACTTGTCTGTGTAGGTGCTGCCTATCTCTAATTTGTCATTCGTGGTTAAGTAGTATTGAACTCCTACTATGGGCCAGGCACTGTGCTAGGCCCTGGGGTTGAATATATCCGGGGGACATTGTTTCTTAAAGCACCTGAAAGATCGTTCTGCTCCTCTCTTGTGCCCAATAATCACTTGTTGAGTGTCTTCTGTGCATCGGAGCTTAAGGAAGGGGAGGCTATTTCTTGCTCAGATGGTAAAACGTCACCCGACTCCTTTGCCTCATGTAGCCATGACCACTAAAACCAGTGCCAACAGAGGCAAAATGGCTGTGGGACTGTTGGCAAATGACACAGTTAATATTAAAGATTCACTTCCTTGGGTAAAACGAGGATGAAAAATAATTCCTAGTCAGTTTAGTTCTCTGGCTCAGCAAAATAGTATGCTCAGTTTCAAAATTAACATTGCAGAAAATATCAAAGTGTGTGATTATTTATACTAATTGTTCAAAGCTATTAACCTTAGCAGGTTATTTTTCTTGCTTTTATATCTTGTGTTTATATCTTGGTTATAGCAAAGCTGAGATAATCAACATTGGAGGACAAGCCTAGAGGCTTTAAAATCACGGAGGGGAGAGTCTATTTTTAGATTGTGGAAGAATATATTTGGTTTCGAATTTTCAATTGGACACACCTCATTAATATATAGTATGGAAATGTCAAGGAGCAGAGAGATGGGGTGGATTTCACTGTAATTCAGCATCTTGTTGGCTGGTTTTAAAGCATCTGTACAAGCAGCCTTCAACGCTGGAGCTCCCACAGATGTCTAAGGGTCAACATGGGATGGGCCAAGGCTCCTCAGAGGGTTTGCTTGGACCCTAGGCAGATGCTGACCATTTCCATCAAAGCAGGGTCCACAATATCCTTTCCCTTTGGCATAAATGGAAAAATGCTGCTAGTGGGAAAATGACAGGAGAGTTTGTTCAGGTTCGAGAGTGAGACGCAGACACAGCAAATGATAAAATCATCTCTGGGAGTGCTTTAGGAGTCCAATAAGTGGATAACATCCTTCCAAGGTTGTTGAAGGACAGGAGAACATGGGAGTCATTCATTAAGACTTTCACTGAGTCACGTGAGCAAGGACTCGCAAATCTAAAATGCACTTACTTATGCACACATCCATAGGTCCTGGGAGGGCAAGAAAGGGACTCTTCAGAGACCTAATGTCTCTCCTCCTCCTCCCAAACTAGTGTCGTTTCCTCCTCTCCAGCAATGCAGCCACCACATCAGAGAGCTCAAAGCTCCTTAGGGCCAACTGGAAGGACTACTCAAGGCCTCACCACAATGGCACCCCTCCTGGATTCGTCTCTCTGCCTTTTCTTTCAGAACGTTTTGTGGGGTGCACCACGCACCACACCACCACCATCAAAAACTGGAGCTCTTCAGGAGAGGCCTACCAGAACATGAGCCTTGAGGAGTAGCCCCCTCTGCTTTCTGCCAGGCCAGAGGAGTCATGAGACTGATAACATCTGGTGCCCACCTGCATTGTGGGGCTGCGTCCCAAACTTGGGGTTCAGGGAGATAGCAGACCTTTAGCAATGCAGCTGAGGCCATTTTGAGGTGACATCTATGCGAAACAGCCAAGTCCAAGAACCTCAGGGGGAGATTTTAGAATGTGATGAAAATGGTGATTTCAGAGAGAGAGAGAAAGATAGAGGGAAAGATCGGTGTACCTGGGTGACAGTTGCCAAGGAGTTAGGTGGTATGAAACACTGGCTTCAAAAATCCTCTGGTGACCATTACTGAGAAAGTGAAATCTGGAAGGGCAAAGACTGAACACCCCTTTAAAGGTCAAAGAGTCCGCAAGCTAATACTTTGACAGTAGATATATTATTTTAAAGTAACATCATTTAAATTTACACGACACTCAAACAGAGGGAAGGGAAAATGACAAACAAATACCCTTTTCTTGGCGAAATCTATATGGAAATTATAATGCATTTTTGTCTAAATGTTTTAAAATATACTTTACCGGTTACAAGTAGTAGGAGTTTGAGAGGAAGTTTTGTCTGGTTCAAAGTCTTCTCATTAAGATAAAGTTTGGCAGTTGAAGTCTTGAAAAGCTAAAATATTTGTAAGATAGTTTCTAAGTTTTATTTATTTTATTTAATTCTTTACCTATAAGAAGGCTGCATAATAATTTATTTTTACCCAGGGAAACCAGATGGCTCTGGGGGTAAAAAAGACTCTTCCTTTTTCTGGAATGGGTTTAAAAGTCAGTTGGCACCCAGGGGTGGGAGCCGAGGTCTTGGCTGCCGTCCCAGGGGCTCTCATGACGTCGACAGTCCCATTACAGGCCTGTGTGATTTCAGGGCGAAAGATGGAGTAAGAATAAGTTTAGTTTTCCTTTGAAGTTAATAACCTCCTGCAAAGGCTTTTGGTAAAACAGAGACGCCTTAAACAACACAACATCCTCCCTTTCTTTCCCCGGGATGATGAAATCTGACGACACCAGGTCTTTGAGAGGTGGATGTCAGCTGATCACCAGGGGATGTGTGCCAGCTAACACCTTGGGCAGGACCACGTGGGATGTGCCTCTTCACAGCCTCTGCTCCTCCTCCTCCTGGACGCCATGTGTAGAACAAAGAAATACTCCGCTCCTGAGTCCCTCCTTCGCCCAGCCCAGCCGAGACAGGAAGGAGGCCAAGGGAAATGTCTGAGTGGCTGATGTTTCTCTTTTGCATTCCACTGGAGGAGGCAGGGGACCCTTTTTGAATTAGCTCAGTTTTCTTGTTCAAAGGCGCACTCTCCAGATGGCATGTGGAGAAGTCTGTCTGTAATAGTCTGTGTCTTCTCATGACCATGACTTATTTGGGGAGTGAGACTATTTCCAGGAGAGACTCCACTGGAGATTTTGGACCCATTTTCAAAATTCTGTTGGCATAAATCTTCTCAGATATGTTGAACTTGGGGTGATATGTAGATGCTTTTAAAGGAGCAAGACCAAAAAAAACATAATAGTGGCCTCATACTCAGGCAACCTTCCAATTAGGGAGGGCAGTGGTGTGTATATGAGGTTGAAGTACATGGTGATGGGGGACATAGGATGATGGAAATGAACTTTGAGCCTTTGAGGCTGTTGTGTACATTATCTTATTTAATCTTCCCAACGACCATTGTACAGTGGGATCTTTTAGACTTC
Source organism: Equus caballus (assembly GCF_041296265.1). Classification (NCBI taxonomy): domain Eukaryota; kingdom Metazoa; phylum Chordata; class Mammalia; order Perissodactyla; family Equidae; genus Equus; species Equus caballus. The sequence goes on from NC_091714.1 coordinate 11,427,198, forward strand.
CATTTTACCAATGAGAAAACAGAATCAGAGACGTTAAGCCACATGTCCAAATCACAGCTAGTATATGCTGGAACTCAATTTGGACCCAGTTCTCAACCCCACGTTCTGTACTCTCTCCCTTCCAGGTTGTTAGCAGGACAGCCAGTGGCCTGGCAGATGTCACCTGTGGCTGCTGCACCTCGGTGTCTTAGTTGGATTTGGGGTGGTTGATTGAGTCTTCTCAGATTCAGATGCTTCTGCTGTAAGAACATCTAAATGGCATTCTTCATCCTTGAACTCTTGGAAACAAATCAAGAAGAACCAGAATAACAACTGGAGTTAACAAAATGCAGGTTTCCTCAGCATCTTCATGGAGGGGAGTAGAGTATGGAGATTTTGGTGTCAGAGAACATGGGTTTGAATCTCCTGGCATGACCTTGGGCAAGCTACTCAACTTCTGGATTCAGTTCCCCTTTGGTGAAAGGGGGCCTATAATAGTTTGTACTTCAAAGGGGTGTTGGTGAAAGTTAAAGGAGATAATGCAAATAAGCATTTCATTTATCAAATAAGCTCTCATGTGCTGAGAGCTAACTTGTGTTAGGTGTTACTATTACATATAATAAATGAGTTAATTCAACAGGTCTGGATTTTTCTAATCACCTCATCACTCAGGATTGGATTTTGTCTCACCATTGGTGTCTAAGAGGCTGAATTTGCTCCCAATTCCTTCATTCTTGCCCGAAGTATCAAGCTTATTCGTTGATTATTTATAGGATATAGCAATTGCCTGGAAGGGTATTATACTAAAAAAAGTAAACTTCTAAAAAGAAAGCCCAGTGAGGAAGAACATTCATTTAAACTTGTGGCAGTGTAAATATGAATAAATATGATTGCAGGGACTCATATTTATTTTCCAGTAAGCCTTGCTATTTTGTAGTTTGGGGATTTTAGGATCTCGGTATATTTATGCTCCCTCTCTGGTGTAGTTGGCCACGTGTGTGGAGTAAAGACTTCTCCTTAATGTGTCAATGCTCTGAAAAAGAAGACGCCACTGTCGGAGCGATCCCAGAGTGCACAACACAGTTCTAGTGTGGGAATATCTTGCCATTTTCCCTGTCCAGCTTTTGCAGGGCTAATGGGGGAACTTATAGGATGTATGTTTTGGTACTTAACAGACTTTTAAAAAACCACGCTTAATCCTGGGTTTAGAAGTCTTATAACCCCCACTGTTTTAGCCAGTTTGGGCTGCTGTAACAAAGTACCATAGACCGGCTGGCTTATAAACAACAGAAATTTACTTCTCACAGTTCTGGAGGCTGGAAGTCTGAGGTCAGGGGGCCAGCAGGGTGGGGTTCTGATGAGAGCCCTCTTCTGGGTTGCAGACTCCCGACTTCTCGTTGCATCCTCACATGGCAGAGAACAGAGAGACGTAAGCTTTCTGGGGATTTTTAGAAGGGCACTAATCCCATTCATAGAGGTTCCACGCTTGTGATTTATCTAATCCTAATTAACTCCCAAAGACCCCAGCTCCTAACACTATCACATGGACAGGCATTGGGGTTTGACCATATGAATTTGGGGGGACAAAAAACGTTCAACGCATAGCACCCACCCACTCCCTCTTGTTTTGCTGAGGCTGAGGGTCAGTTGTTGTTTATTGTTGTACCTGTGCTGCTGTCTTTTCTAGACAATGAGCTTGCTTCACTCATCTATGTCACCTCCCATCCTCTGTGGGTAGTTAGGTTGGTGAACTCTACCTTAGTCACCTTGTTAGGCAAACCCGCTTACTGATCTCCCCTTTGTGTCACTCAACTGCTCTTTCCTAGATGCCCTCCCACCTCCTACCCAGATTGTCTCTCACATTCTTTGGTTGATATCCTATCTCTTTCATTTAAAAAATCCGGCCCAAGACTCCTCCATGAGTCCTCCTAGATTCTTCACTAACCCCGCATGATTTCAGTCCTGCTGATCATTCCAGCAAACACTTAACAAGGAGGAAGAAAGAAGAAAGAGAACAAATAATAAAACTAATATTTATTGAGTACTTATTAGATAGCTGGAACTTTTAGGTTCTGTTATTACCGTGTCTCAAAGAAATTGAGGCTCAGAGAGGTCAAAGATCTTACAGGTTTTTCTTTTTTTGGCAAATCAGGACCTAAATTTAGACCTGTCTGATTCAAAGGTCCATATTCTTTAAACAATAATAACATTTGTACATTTTTGCTGGGATTATTGTTTTCTTTGAACCTTGGTCATTGTAAAATAAAACACATATAGAAGACCAAACAAATATGTAGCTTAGTGGAGTTTTATAAGGTGAACAAACACCCCTGTAAATGCCTTGAAAGTCACGAAATAGAACTTTCCAGACACCCCGGGGTGGGGGCACCCATATGCCTTGTCCCCACCACTTCGCTCTCCCTCCAAAAGTAGCCACTATCCTGACTTTGTTGCATAGTCACTTCCTTCCATATTTAAATGGTTTTGTCCCTCAATTGTGCATCCAAGACAGATTTATTTGATATGCGTTTTAAGTTTCCTAATTATAGATTGCCCTACGTCCATTTCTTTTCCTTAATAATTATATGTTGAAGAGCTAGGCCATGTGAATTTCCCAGAAGCAAGGTTTAGCTGCTTGTATACGAATGGGCATTTTGACATGTGCTTCTAGCCTCTGTATTTCTTGCAAATTGGCAGCTGAATACACAGGCTGGCTCAGACTCCAGTTTGATCTCTTTGACAAGACTCTTGGAGGCCTTGTGTTTTTCCCCAGGAGAAACACACTGCCTGCTTTTCACTCTTTTCGGATGTTCGCAACTGTTGATCCTCAATGCTTAGATCCATTAATGTATAGGGTTGTCAAATGATGGTATTCTAATTCTACCATTTTGTTTTTATTTATTAGCTGGAATAATTTTATAAGGTAATGTTTCGCCTCATCTGTTATTCGGTTACCCAGAGGTACAGTTCAGACAAGAAAGGCAGAATAAGTGCTTGATTTTCTCCTTTCGTTTACCCAGTTTTTGAGATCATGCATTAGTTCTCTGTTATCTTTAGAAAGAGATCAGTTTTAAAAATGTCATTATAAACCCATTGATTTAAATATGTATGTTGGGTTTCAATCCATTGCAATTTTAATCCTTACTGAAGCTCAGGCTGACCTGGATAGCTTGCTTGATATTTGGTATGTCAGGATGTACCAGCTACATCTTCATACCCTTACATTTCTTGTTCCAACCATTTTTCCAAGAAGCTCTCCCTACTTTTTAAATAATGAGAAATGATTTTTTAAGACTACAGTCTAGGAACCAAAAGTGCTCATTGTTGCTGGATTGCTTATTCTTCCTAGGCTTTTCCAGTGGATAAATCTGGGAAATAAACATGTGCACATGTGTATTTAAAAATCAGATATCTCGGGGCCAGCCCCATGGCCGCGTGGTTAAGTTCGCATGCTCTGCTGCAGGTGGCCCAGTGTTTCGTTGGTTCGAATCCAGGGTGCAGACATGGCACCGCTCGTTGAGCCACGCTGAGGTGGCATCCCACATTCCACAACTAGAAGGACCTACAGCTGAAAATACACAACTATGTACCAGGAGGCTTTGGGAGAAAAAAAGGAAAAATAAAAAAAAAAACCTTAATAAAAAACTCATAAATTCATATGATACCTCCAATTCAAATTCAGTACTATAGGATTTTTACTTAAACTCTTTACGTTATATCTGTATCTTCTTTCTTCCATATGAAGGACAAAGAGGATGATAGAATTAGACTATTCGTTAATTATTCATATGCTTTATCCCATATTATATATTTGAAAATCTAGGAGTGGCAATACAAACAGTATACCACCAATTCTGATTACTGAATCAAAAAAATTTGATTAAGTAAAATTACTAAAAATAGTTAAATAAAATTTTGGTTAAAAAACACCAGACATTTTGTTCCTCCTCATTAAAGAGCGTAACAGCTCCTACAGTCTTTCAAAGGGATCAAACCTGAGTCTGCTCAAGTCTCTGAACCCAGAGATTTGCGAATTTCTGCCAATTGACAGGAAATATGCTATCCTCACTCTTCTCCCCTTTTAAAAATGACTGTGCTATGTCTGCAATGCCAGGTCATTTCATATTCCATGTTATAATCTAGAGAGATTATAATCTAGGGATCTAGTTCTCCAATTAATTATCCACTTAATACTTGTCACAAGTCTTTTTGTTGACCCCCCTCTAGTCATCTTGTTTGTCTGAATCTTGTTTTCTGTGAATTCCTTAGGAAGGGCTTGTGGAAACCAGGTTCCCTGAGTTTTGCACGTTAACAAGAGTTTGAGGCCTTTTTACTTGAAGGTCAGGTTTGCTGGATATAAAATTTTTTGGCTCATATTTTCTTCCCTTGAGTACCTGAAATACATTCTCTTATTTTCTTTTGGCCAAAGAGATGGTAAAAAGCTAATTTTATTCTTTTATAAATCATGCACTCTTTTTGTCCAATGTCTAAATGATTTTTTCCTTTTTTCTTTAAAGTCCAACAATTTTATTAGGATACGACTTGGTGTTGATCATTCTTGATTGATATTCTCAAGGATGCAGAAAGCTTTTTCAATATGTTGTTTCACAGTTTTTTTCTTTTAATTTGCGGAAATTCTTTTTGAGTTATAGTTTTGTTCTTCTCCTTTGCTTTGGTTTTCTTTTTTGGGGGCTACTATTATCCACATGTTAGATTTTCTTTGCTTATCTCCAATATTTGCCATTTCCTCCTGATTCTTTTAAAATCTTTTTACAAATTTCCTTTTTTATTTAAAAAAATTTCCTCCTTTGAGCCTTCTGAAGGCACTATTTATTGTGTTTATTTGCTTTTGTGTTCCTTGTAAGTCTTATTTCTAAAATGATTTTTTCTTTTATGGAAAATTTTTTCCTGAATTTTATGCCTTCACTACTGAATTTTCTAATTATGACATTTTTTTCCTGTGTCACATCATTTTCTTAATGCCTTTGGTTTGTTTTGAAAGAGTATATTACAGGTTCGATCTTTGTTTTTCTTTTTTGAGTATGTCTTTCTGGCCAGCTTTCATTGTGTGTAAGGATGTTATTCTGGCGCATATTTTATTTTTTCTGATAGTTAGTTTGTATGGGAATTGACCTGTATGTTTTTCAATTGCTCATTTTTTTTTTTGGAAGAAGATTGGTCCTGAGCTAACATCCATGCCCATCTTCCCCTATTTTATATGTGGGACGCCTGCCACAGCATGGCTTGATGAGCAGTGTGTAGGTCTGTGCCCGGGATCTGAAACAGCGAACCCCCGGGCCGCCAAAGCAGAGCATGCAAACTTAACCACTGCACCACCAGGTGGGCCCCTCGATTGCTCATTTTTATCTGAATTTAGTTTTTCTGAAGTTTTAGAAGGTGATGAGTTCATAGAACTTTGTAGAGCTCCTTCTTATGTTGTTTTTGTACAGTGTTAAAAAAACAGGTTGCTTTCTGACAGTTCCTCTCTTTCCTCTTTCTCATCCCTGTTTTGATCCACACTTTCTCTTTCCTTTGTCCCTCTTGTCCCTGTCCTACTCAGTTTTGCTTACATTCCTCACCTATCTGCTCACCTGAGCCCTTTCCTGGAAGGGAGGCTTGGCTAGTCGGTTTGGAGGGTTCAGAGGAGCCGGACAGCTGGAGCCCCCTCAACATTCTAGTCACAGACACAGCTGCTCCTCTTAGATTAGCCCACCACTCATTCAGCGGACACCTGTTGGGTTTTTTTGGGTTCTCTTGCTCCCAGCCTTGCCCTATTCCTTCCCTCTGCTTTTTCCCTTACAGATGCCAATAATACTCAGGTATTCGGGCAGTAGGTACTTTAGCACTATCCACTTGTATTTTGGGATTTATAGAGAAATCTTGTCACCTAGTTTTGTCACAATGTTGTCCGTGTCTTTTGGTTTTGCTGTCTACATGCTCTATCTGTTTTATCTGAAGATTCTGGAAGATCCAAAACTATGCTGTTGACACCACAGCCATCTCCCCAGCATTCCTCTAACTGGTTTTATAGAAGCTGACATCTGTGTTACTTGTGATGTTGTGCAAGTCAAGCTGAGTTCACCCAGTTTTTCTCCTGAGATGAAGGGCACCTGAGTGAGGACAGGAACCATACTCTGCTTCCTTCCATGAAAGCTCGTCTCTGGGCTGAACTGAATGATAATGATGGGCCTGCCTCACAGTGACCACTTTTGTGGTAAATAACAACAGGTTAGCATTACTTTATTCAAATTCAAAGGCTACTTGCCTTTGTCCTTTCATTTTTCTCATGTTTTCCAGAATTAGCAGCCACATCTGCAGCCATATCTCTAGAATATGCCTCAACATGTCTGCTCTTCTCCCCTCTAACCCCAGAAGACTGAGTGGGAGCCAAGTTTTACAGTTAACAACTATAGCTATAAATCCTATATATATATATATAACTAACGTTATAGTTAACATTGTACCCCCCCACCCTTTTTTTTTTCCTATAAAACATTTGTTTGGTCTCTGTGTAAAATGTGCTGTTATAAAAGCACAAGGGCATACGTGTCTGAAATAACCTTAAGTGAAAATAAGTGCAATAATTAGCACACAGTAGATTCTTATTGTTAAGTGGGAATGCAGCCCTTCCTGTGGGAATTGGTGTTAAACAAGATGATTGATAAATTGTTATATTCACACAGTGTCGCTCAGTGATATAATCATGCCTTTTGTAAATATTTAGTCAAGAGAGCAATCCAGCTGTTCCCAGTCAGGTTTCACCAGTGTCAGCCAATGCTCTGTGCCTCTGATTTATCTCTCGTGCTGTTTAAGCATTGAGGAAGCTCACATTTTTATGAGCCTCTAAATACCCATAAGGGTAAATCGTGAAAATGATGGTTATAATAGCAAAAGCCCAAGTAATTATAAAGAAGGATATCTGTGATGGCCAGAAAGAAGAATAAGGAAGAGGCTATTTCTTTTCTTTCTTTGTGTAGAAATAAATGTCACTTCCTCTACCTTTAGAACAGTGCTAATACCAAGAAGCCAATCACCCCTCCTCATCAGGCTCATAAAAGATCCATGGATGTGACCAGAGAGTTCTGGTGAACTGAATTTTTAGACTTTGACCATTTGTTGACTGAGGAATAAAAGAATGTTCTAGAATGTGCTTTTCCATTCTCTTATTTTGAGTTGTTTAATGCGAAAAAGTGCTTGTTCTAGGTGTTTGGAGTTACAGCATTTGGGGGAGGCAGAATTATTTTCCCAAACCCTTCAGGGTTGCCCTGTGAAGGTGGGAGCAGAGAGGGAAGATGGCTGCAGAGAGGGAGCCCCATATGGAGTTGGAGAAGATGTAGTTCCGTAGCTGCTTCTCCTGCTAGAGGAGGGGAGAGTCTGGTAGAACAGAGCCACAGAGGAAGATCCCCCTTGGAGGCAGGGTATAGTTGAGTCCAGAGTGTGTAGACCAAACCCGCAGCCCAGGGAGACAGAAGAGTAATAGAAGAGAGGAAGCTAAGGCAGTAACCGTAGTTGTATGAATTAGAGCTTCTTAGTCCAAGAGACAACAGGTGGAACAAAAACAGAGGTACAAAATATACCTATTATTCATATCGTTTTCTGCTACATTTAATAATTTGTTCGATTTTCCGCCATTTGGAATCTGGACCTAAGGAACTTCAGAAGCATCAATATTGAGAGTGTTCGCGTTTCACCACCATTATTTTTCTGGGTTAGCCCAGTCAATCCCTGTGCTATAGGATAGAGTTAAAGTAATCAGGGTAAGTAACAATTGGATTTTTATAGCCAAAAATATACACTAAAAAATACAAGTGAAGGTTGTTTTTCTTTAATTAGGAAAGGGCTGTATCTTAGCATGAGCTTCAGTTAAAGCTTATGTGACTAATCATTACTTAGAGGTTCTTGTTAGGTTTTCATTTATGTAATGAGTCACTGAACTTATTACATATATACGAATCTTCGTGGCAAGAGGCTAACTGCTTCAAAAGAGAGCAAAGGTGAGCTGGAAAGGAAGAGTTGGCTAAATCGATTCATGGAGAGGCGTACAAGAGCCCCAAGAATAATTTTAATTCAGATGGACGTTATTAAATGAGTCAGTGTTGCCAATATCTGACCACTTCAGAAGGAAATGGTGAGAGGTATGAGCCCAAAGTGGAGAAGTTCACCATCGAGGGAAAGCACAGCAGAGAGCTTTCCCTGAAGATCCTGGCCAAGAGCTAGGCCGTATTCCACAGGTGTGCTCGACGTAGGAGGAGGAGCGAGGAAGCTCATCTGGTCCCATATGTATCTTACAACAACCGCATGATTAATTAAGGATCTTTCCAAAGGCAGTGTGACATTCTAAAGCCCTGTCTTTAGAGAACCTTTCTAGATTTTGATAAGCACTTCCTTGCCTAATGATTACCTTAGTTCCACAAGTAATGGACACTGCAGTGAAAAACCCATTATTTACATTATTCCAATTGATATTTCCTCATAAATTACACTTTTGTTTTCCAGAACCCATTACATTTCCTGTGTGGCTAATTATATTAGGCAGTTCCTTTAATTTACACACTGTTTCCTGCAATTTACACTCATTTCTCAGAAAACGCTTGGTAAGCATCCCCATCCTTTGCTTTTAAAGAGAAGACCAAGGTTATTGCAGGCATCCAACAAGTGTTTAACACCTTCTTTAAAAATAGATCATTTCCTTGCAACAGTCCTACAGCAGCATACTTTGGTATGACGTGCTAATAATAGGAACTGAGACCATGGGTAAAAATGCAAACGTAAAGGAACAAATTAGGGAGATGGCACAAAATCGCATTGATAAGAGGTGGTTTATAAGAGCACAGGGGATGGGCAGGGCAGCTGGTGAACTCACGGATTATTTATAAGTGAACAGCATGCTCTAAAAGAAATTTAAATTTCACATGCTGGATTATGACTTTGATCCTCTGTCTTGGCTTTGTCTATTCAATCCATAGCTGAACTGATTTGGTAAGAACCTAGTTATGAAGGACACTTATGCTCTGAATTCTACAAAGATGCTTTCATAGAGCAGTGTTTCTCAAACTTTGACAGTGGAAAACTTTCTTACAAGAGTTCCAAGCAGAAGCCTGAAAGAGATAAAAATGGGTTGCTTGCTTGAAAGAGGAGTGACCTCTCTCCCTTCCCTTCCCTCCCCTTCTGATTCTGGCTCTAGTTATTCAATTCATTGATTCATTCATAAACAATTATTCCATGTGAGTCATGGCCAAGGTGTTATGGACAAGGCTGGGTTCGTGGTGTGCAATCGGTGCAGCCACACAGAGCCCTGCGTTTGGTTTAATGCTCTACTGTCATCATCTTGAAATTATTAATTTTTGAACAAGGGGCCCTGCATTTTCCTTTTGCAGTGGTCCCCACGAATTATTTAGCTGGTCTTAATTATAAGAGACACTAGAGGGAAAAATAATAAACCAAACAGGGATCGTGAGCCTAGGGAGTTTGCATTATACATCTGTTCTAGTTACTTAAAATCTAAGCCCTGTGACTTTCTCTCCCGGCATATCCTCAAGAAAATGGCCGGGAGTATTGCTGTGGAGGGAAAGTCCCCTTCCTCTGGACTGGAAGGCCAGTGACTCCTACATGACGCTGGTGTTCCAAGAGTGGATTCTGGACGCTCTTTGTTGGCCTTGAATGGATGGAGCCTTTCTATATCTGGCTGCTGTCTGTGTTTGTGAATCTGACTGAGCTTAGACTGTGGAGAGTTCATTCAGTTTTTTCTCTATCTACCTCTTGGAAGCTGTTTTGATGTGACCAGGAAGTGTAACAGCAAAATGACTATTTCAGGTATTTACCACCGGGGGACCTGCCTGGGCTGTGAACAGGAGGAACAGAAGTATAACAGGACCATGGAACATTCGTGCTATGCTCAGAGAGGCTGATCAGCTCGAAAATCCCTTCACTGCTCTACTCAAACCAAAATAAGCAGACACACCCAGCTGCCTCGGTCTTGCCAAGTTTTCTCTCCCTGTGGCCTATAATAGTCCATGGTTTGGATGGTGGCCGGGCAGAGGGACTTTCCTTTGCCATGAGTAGGACATCAAGAAAGAAAAAGGAAAAGCAAGTAGAGTGAAATAAACAGCATGAAAAAATGGAATTGCTTTAGTTGTTGGTAGACTATTTGAGAAAATGAAACAATGTGAGGTTTTACTTATCTGTTGTTATCAATGGCCCTGATTTATCTCAAATGGGAAGGATGCACGAGAGATACATTTACTTACTTATCATTCTTTTTTTCAGACCAAGAAGCTCTTTATGGGATTGCATGAGTTTGAAGGGTTCCACTGGTGCCATCCTGAAAGGCTGGGGCAGTTGGCTGGCTCTGGGGGTGGGGCTGGCGTCTTTCAGTGTATCCCTTAGGAGTCTTTGGTGGCAAATGACGGATACTGAACTCAAACTAGCTTAAGCAAAAAGGAGAATTCGTTTTAAAGGTTTGGGTGACTCTTGATACCCAAGGAGAAGAACATGGCTCATCTCAGGAAAAACAGGGACCAGAGTCTTGGGCTTTTAGGACTTCCTTGGTCTGTTGTCTCTGTGCCTCCTTATCCTTCTATGTCTGTCATCTCTCCCTTTGCCAGTAGGGGGCTTTCCCTGGCCCACATGACCTTAAACATGGTTCACAGTTTCTAAGCACAGTATTCTGAGTCCAGTCACCAAAGATAAGATAACTTTTGTGCTTGAGTTTTCGTTCCAGTTCCTGTAGAAGAAATGTGATTGGCTCAGCTTGGGGCAGTTGACCACCTGCACTCATCGACTTGAGCCGTGTATGGGATCACACTATGTGAAAACTATGTTGATGATCTGTGAGGGAGAGGGACAGTTTGCAGAAGAAAGGAGTTTACTCCAGGTCACAAACTGCAATCCACCAATTCATAAAAAGCTGAACGTATTTCTTTATCTGATAAGGTGACTAGACTTAATATATAGTGGAATGTATTATGTATATGGTAGATCTAGGTTTTATTAAGGATTTGAAGCGAGGTGAGGGACTAGCCTCAGGGACAAGGGACACTGTGACAGGGCAAAGGGAATAACAGAGTCAAGTCAGCTGGTTTCAAGGGAGAGCTTTCAAGCAGAAACTTAAGTCTACAGTGGGCAAGTTGGTTCACTGGGATAGGGAACCAGGAGCGTCCAAGCTCAGCGGAAAGTTGATTACAGGGATGGGAAGGAGGGACGTCAGGCTTGAGGGGAGGCTGGAGTACCTAAAGGCCCTGGAAGGGGAAGGCAACCTGAGGAGCTATGGACAAAGAGCAAAGGAGGTACCAAAAAGGTGGATCCAGGAGGATTTTGCATACTTCATCTCTTTTATTCTTAAAGTAGCTATTGCCTGTGGCTGACTCTAGAGCAGCCCCTGAAAAGAAGTACGTGGACTGAATGCTAGTGGAGGAAATTCATTCCTTGTGGAATGACCAAAAAGTGTGAATTAATGAGCTAACACCGATCAGTGGGGAACTTCCCCACGGCCTGTTATGGGGCTCTATTCTAGACTCTATTTCACTGAATTGGTTTATTAATAGTTAGAACGAAGACATAGAAAGTCTGACTTACAAATCTATGCAGGATAAATAGTATATTAGAAGACAAAGTCAGGAGTCATAAAAACTTGATAGGCTAAAATAAGGGGTGTGATAAGAAGAGAGAACTTAATGCTTCTAAATGTAAAGGATGCCACTGAGGTACTCAGTGGCACAGGTAGAGAATGGGGGCTTGGTGGCTGGAAAATCTGGCAGTTCCTATGAAAAGATGTTAGATTTTGAGTAGATCACTTGAAAACCATAGTGTGAATGAAGATTTCCCTTAAAGCAAGTCTAATAGTATCCAGAAAATGGGAGAAAATAGTCCTATCATCTCATGATGTCAGATGATATTTGGAACTTTTGTTGGGTTCTGAGCGTACTATTTTAATATGTAATAGAGAGAAACTGGAACTGTCCAGGGTAAGAGAGGGAAATATCTGGAAACCATGTAACAGAAACAATTCTCGAGGGCACTGAGTAGCTGGTGGTAAGTACCTAGTAGTCTTCCCTTCTTGCAGGATCCTCAAATGGAAGTGAGACTAGATCAGAAAGTTCTAGATGGCACTGTGTGAAGAAATCAGAGGACATTATATGGAGGTTGATCTTCGTATTTTCATAATGAAGAAATCTAATAATAATTTTAAAAATGAATGCAATTCTTCGGAAGTGATGAATCCATCTTCCCTAGATTTGCCTGCTTCTTGGGGATGCTGTGGAGGAGATTCCTGTTTAAGGTAGAAAGTTGAGTTACTTAACCTCTCGTCTTCCTTCTGACTAAGAATCCAGGAGAACCGTTTCCCTTCTTAGCTCTGCCAGGAAATAGCTGAATGATTTTGGGAAATCATTGACACTCTATGAGCTTCTGTAAAATGGGGTTAATAATTCCTGCCCTCTCTTTCTCAAAGGATCGTTACAAAGTTCAAACGAGGAAAAATCAGGTGAGAGGAGATTGAAAAGTTGAAATCACTCTCCCCTTGTAGGATTTGATTTTGACTATTCCCTTTGTGGGTTTTTCAGACAGCTGCCAACCTCCAGAAGCCCTGCTTTCTGCAACCTTGCTCTTTTGACGTTTCATCCTCCGGAAAGTTTTGCTCAGTAGTTTACACTCATGGCTTTGAAGCCATCTATCAAAACTCCTCTGCCAGGAACTGCATTAAGATGTTGGCAGCAGGTGGCTGATTCCCCCCAAATGTGTTGCTTGTTCCAACGAAGGAATGTTGGAGCAGGGTGAGAGAGGCTTTGGTCCTCTTTCTGCCAAACCGTATATATTATGATGCATCTAAAATCTAAAGAAGAGGCTTCTTCCTCAGGAACGTTCTGCAAGATTAGTGTGTGCTAACCTCATCGCACTAATAATTATTACTTTCTGTTTTTGAATAAGTAAATGTTACCGACTTGAAGCAGTCGCCCCTATGACAATGATGTCATGTCGCCCTGGTACTTTCTGCACTCACCCCTTCTCAACGGGGCTGCATCTGAGCAGAACAAAGCGATCTGTACGCTGAAAAGGATGAAGACAGTTTGTAATTCCATAAAACACTTTGAGGCTTTGAGAAGGTGCTATATACATCAATAAATAATAATAATTTTCACTCTCTCTTCTTTGTAATACTCCCTTAGAAGGTTGAAAATAAAATTTCTTTCGCTATTGATTTTGTCCTTCTACATTTGGCAAACATTGATTTTTCCCTTTCCTAATGGAGCAGAAGCCAACATAGCTGTATTTCATTTACTTCACTCTCTGAGCCCAGCATCACAGCTGATGTGAGCAGGACCACAAGCAGCATCTTGTATACTGCTTTGATACCAAAGGCTGTTGTTTAACAGGAGGGCATGGGGTCTTATAAGACTTTGCCTTGCACATCAAGCACATAGTAGGTTCCTAGTGAATCTTCAAGTTCAGTGTATGTCGGAATATTCAGATTGATTCAGGAAAGAAAAGAGCTTTGAAACATGGCATGATGTATGTGGGAAGGTTGTTAACAATTGGCAAAAGGGGAACGTGAGGGTAAGAAAGAGTCAGGTAGATGGAAGATGAGAACATATTTGTCTTAGTCTGCATGTGCTGCCATAACATAATACCATGGGCTCAGTGGCTTAAACAACAGATGTTTAGTTCTCACAGTTCTGGAGCTTGGAAGTCCAAGATCACGTTCCTGGGGAGGGTCTCTTCCTGGCTTGCAGGTGGCTGCCTTCGTGCAGTGTCCTCACATGGCAGAGCTAGAGAGCAATGTTTCTGGTGTCTGTTTTTATAAGGGCACTAATCCCATCATGAGGGCCCTACCCTCATGACCTTATCTCAACCCAATTATCTCCCAGAGGCCTCATCTCCAGCTACCATCACGCTGGGAACTAGGGCTTCAACACATGAATTTTGGGAGGGCACACAATTCAGTCTGTAGTAATATTCTTCCAACATTGTCTATTTTGTGCCTGTCATTGTTGAGTTCTGTTCACGAACATCACCTAATTTAATCCTCATGCTGGTATCATTCCCACCGAAGTGTGGAGATCGGGTGCACTTGGAAGTTGGTGTTGCATTATAGATCTGTTAGGTGGAACTGTGGGAGCCGGGTTCCAGGTCCTGCTGTGTCCCACTGTGGTCTGTCCCAGCATGACCTGGGAGCCAGCTGGAGATAAGAGAAATACCCTGGGTGTGTGTGGATATTTTCCTCTAACTGTGCTGAGCTATGTAGGTAAAGTAGAGGATGCCCACTGAGCAGGTGTGCAGTCAACAGCATTACCTAGAAATGAAGCTCTTATTTTTCTAAGAGAAGGGAGAAGGGCTTTGGGCTCAGGCCGGAGAAACTTTGTAGGAAGGAACAAGGTCTGGGGCAAGGAGCATGGGCAGAGGAAGGGGTGTATAGCAAAGTCACACTTCCAGGTGAGATAATTGCTGACGGTCCTTCTGGTTATGGTGATGACGATGGTGATGATGGTTCCCACTGCCTCTGGGCCATGTGCCATGTGCAGGAGAATCTGACTTCTGTGGCCACAGCTCAGGAGAACGTGGGTGCTGAGAGACACAGTTGTGAACTTACCCTGGGTCCTCCATACATTTGCTTAATTGAGAAGACAAGAGCTGGGCTCATAATATCATGCTATAAAACACTGAACATAGACCTGTGTTGAGAATAGGAAGAAAAAATACATAATATGTTAAGACTTCGCATTATTATTTTTTATTTTCACACACTATTCATCCAAATTTTCCCTATTCAGTAGGAAGGGGTGGGATTAACAAATTTATTAGGAAGGAAACAAATACCTTCTCCAGCATGCATGGAAACAGCGCACCCTGAATTCCGTAAAATTGACCTTTTCTGTTTCCAACAAAATACAAGGGAGTCTGCAATCTCGCTGCTGAGGGATGTGACATCCTTGCGTCAACTACTTTGCCGAAGATTTGTCTTTGGAGGACACCTTCAAACAAAGCTGCAAAAAGCAACATCCCCTCTGAAGGTGTGCGCTTTACATGTGTGTAGTTCTCTTATGAGTTCCGTACCCAATACTTCCAAAAAAGATCCGAGGCAGCTGTTTGTTACAAGGGATTAAAACTTTATGGTTTTGATTACATGTTCCAAAGAGTGAGAGTGGAGGTAATTATCCTGATAATGAAGGTTAAAAAGGCTTTCTCCTGAAAACCCAGGTAATTGAAACTAATGTCTATTTTGGCTCATGTCAGCTAGATAATAGCTTCACTTCTATACTTTACTTTGCACACGTAGACGCTCCTAGCAGAAATTTACCCAGTTTGCATGTTGGAGCATCAGTAAATCTCAACTGCAGCATTAATAACAGACAAGCCAGGCAGCTGGTTTGCCAACTAAGAGAGGACGAACAAACATGGATCAACTGTACTCTCATTCTTGTTCTTTTAAACAATATTAACCCACACACTCAATGAAAGTCTGAACGCCGTTATGCAGAATTCCTGGAACTCATGGATTTTTAACAGTGTTTAACTTGTAGATTCACTTTTATGGTGACAATCTGGGGAAAAATTAACAAGCGAAAATTGCTCGGCTCTGTAAACGTGAAGAAGTGCGCATGGGGGATGGATAGTCCTCATTTGCTAAATATATAGCTCCTTCGTCTGAGACATAAATAAGAACAGCGCCTAAGTAGGTCAGATTTGAGCTTGGGCTTTTCAGAAGACTTGAAAGCTGCACCGTGAATATATACTTCAAAGCCAGAATCCATTTTTTGTGTGCACATTTTGTTCCTGAGAAGTTTTCCATCTGTTCTCATGTCGTGGCTGTGCCACTGTGGCATGTCCTCAGACTCTCTGAATTTCTGGCAAATCATATCGTTTATTTTCTAATGTGGCAGGTAGAAGAGTTAATTGGGAGCCCTTTGCAGCCAGTGGGGACAGTGCGGAGGGGCAGAACCTAAGGAAAAAATGTCGGGTGAAGGGTGCTTGCCTTGCGATGTAGCTGCTAGGGTGTCTATTGGCTGCGGGATGTTGAAGAGAGGAGGGAGGGGCCCACAGTCCTTCTCCAGGGACGTGCCCCAAATGAAAACACAGCCTGACAAAGCTTCGTGAGGTTCTGTTCACTCCCTTCTCTGTACCCGCGCTGTTCTGAATTCAGGATTCTGACAGATTTAAATGCTTTTTCATCAGCGGTGGTGCTTCATGATCCGCCTGTCACTTTCTCAAGTGATATCTCTCCGACTCCTTTTTCGAGGAGCTCCACAAGGGGAGGGAACTTTCTCACTAACGTGTCACTCAATCCACCCACCCAGACACCCACTGCTCATCGAGACTGGCACAAAAGAAAAAAAATCTCGATTTTATACAAACTCGAGAAAATGCTTCAAGCCTTCCTCCCATGCGTGTGATTTAGGGAATGTGACACAATCTGTAGTATTATCATCAAAAAGCCCGAGCTTTTAGGTGAGGCAGGGCATACACGAACTTTCTGTTACTGTCTCAAGCTGTAGCTCGCACTGATAAGAAAGGAGGCACATTTTATTTTCCTGGATTGGCTGGCATCAGTGGAATTCTGACAGTGGCATTAGGAACAACATGAGAATTGCTTTTGTCTGCCCTTTGAAATGAAACCCTGTTTGTTGCAGAACAATTTTCTTTGCTGGCCACGCACTGGTTCCCCACACTGCCCATTAGCTCCCAGTATGGGCCAGTGTTGTGACCAATAGATCTCAAGGTGGCATCCCACTGGTCTCATTGGAATGCACAGAATGCCAGGACCATCACCCTGTCAGCCTCTCAGTTCAGGAGGTCATGGCAACAAATGTCAGGAGAACATAGAGCGCCTGAGGGGACAGCCATAGCTTAGGGGGCTCCCAGTAGCCAGACATCATTGGTGCTTTGCAGTGTCAGTGCCCTGGAGCATTAGGGAACCTGAGCCAGAGGACACAGGTTCTTGTCCCAGCCCCACAAGCTCTGTGATCACAGACAGCCGGTGCAAGATGTCTGGCCCACAGTTTCTGCATCTATAAGAGGAGAAGGTAGAATTGATGATCTCTCATGGCCTACAGAGTGTTGAAATGCCTTTATTCCGTAGAGGGATCTGGGGATAATTGATATTCGAATTCCCAGAGCTAGAAGTGCCTTAGAGGTTGTCTAGTTCAAGGGATCTTAACTTGGGGTTTATGAATCAATAACAGGTTCAAGGAGAGCTTTTAGGAGGCTAGATAAATCCCTTAAAAGTGTACATAATACTTGAGGTGTTTGTGCATTTCTCTGCGGAGAGTGTCCGTAGCATGCACTGGAGTTTTCAAAGGAGCCTAAAATCTGAAAATTTGAGATCTACCTTGATCAAGATCTCTGGTCTGAATTCCCTATTCTGCAGTGAGGAAAGAGGGTGGGAAGGAAGATGGTTTTCACAAGCCAGCTGGTGCCAAACCAGGACCTGGGCAAGAGTTTCTGCTTTCTGGACCATGCTCCCTCAGCCCCACCGTAGTAAACTGTGGGAGCCCCTGGGGATGAATGAGACCTAGAGTGACCAAGGCCTGTGAAGGTCTGGCTAGGCATGTCAGAAAATAGGCACATTGCCACCATACCACACTCAGGACCCAGAGTGACTCTGTCTTGTCACACATCTGATGGGTTCCACACCCAGACCTAGAGTTGGTTCTCTTAAGCCCCAGCTCAGCACCTTTTCCTTGACATGCCTTTTCTTTCAAAGACAGCAATCCAAGCTGTCACCCAATATTTATAACTTTTTTTTTGCCTTCACTACCTGAATGGGTAAACTCGCCCTTATTTTTCCCATTAGATAGAGTAGAAAGAAAGAGGCAGTACAAGAAAAGTGGGAGATCAAGAGAGAAATATGAGTGAAGGTGTAGCATCTTGCCTCTTTCACTTAATAGAAGGGAATTTAATCTAATGTGAGGGAGGAAAGAGAGAAATAACTAAAATCTGAGTTTAAAACAGCACAGTTTGTTCCTTCCTCGATAGTAATAGCAAAGTGAAATAGTTCAGAAACTAGAGGATGAGTTGTGAATATCATTAGTGGAATCTTTTAGGAGAGGAAGGTCATTTCATGGCCTTCATTTTGCCTCTAACTTGGATTGCAAGACCTGGTAAAGGATCTCCTAACACCAGCAAAACAGTCTAGATCCATGAGAAGTATGGAGAAGGAAGTTCAGCACCTGTGTTTCGATTATTCTTATTTGTTCTTCATGTTCTCTCTCTCTAATTGTATTTATGGATGGAGATTCAGAATGTGAGGTGACTGCAGTGCCTTTCTTCTGCTTTTACAAGTGGCCACTCTAGGGCCACCATTATACAACTACCATTTTCTAAGTAATTATAGCCCCTAACTCTGTTTCCCATTCAAACGAAAGACAATCCTTGGACTGAAATTGAGAGGTGGTATAATATGGTAGGAAGGAGTCCAGACGTAGAGTTGGAAAATCTGTTTGTTAGTGTTGAATCCACTACTACAGTTCTTGGGGTATCTGTCCACTTCACTCTTCCTTCTTAGAACTGCACTGTCCCCAGTCCCTGGGTGGCCCATGCATCCTGGCTGCAATTTATTGTATCATGCCTGAACTCTAGAGCCACTGTGAGCCAATCAAATTCATAGTCTTCAGGATGTGAAGGGACACAAAACCTGTGGTTAGAAGGTATTGGGCTTCCAAGACAGAAGGCCATATATAGGTAGGATCAGATTTTGGTACCATGGCAACTCAAAGCCAAATGCAAGCTGAAGCCATGAGGGACAAGAATTAAGAGCGTGACAGATATAAGAAGGGAGCAGATGTGCAGGAGGAAGCAGAAACAGGAGGCTGGTGGCTTTCCATTTCCTGCAAAGCCCTGATCGGATTCTGTGAGAGTCCCCTGTACTCTTATAATAAATTTTCCTTTACTTAATTAAGCTAGCTTGAGTAGGTCTCTCTTTATTGTAACCCGAGATTCCCTTACTAAGACATTGTGTGACCTAGTCAAGCCACTTTGCTTCTCTGGTCTCAGTTTCATCTTGTATAAAATGAGGTGGTTGAACTAGATAACCTCTGAAGTCTCTTTAGATTTCAAGAATCCATACTTTTAATTATCTATGTTGGCTATTTATGAAGCTTAAAAACCATGGGACGCTTGATAACTCTGCCCTTCTCTTTGTCCTGTGTAGGCTTGGGTGTGATGATGTAGTTAGTCCAGAGGACCTTTCAGTGCTGAAGTTTCATGTAAAAAGAAAGGTGCTGGTTGGGGGAGGGAGGCGCTCCCTGCCAAAGTGATATGGAGTGGGCTGGCTCGTTTAAAGGCCTGCTTGGGTCCATCCTGTTTTGAGTCTCCAGTGAACTCAGACACTATGAGAAAGATGTTGGCGGTGCCTGAGCATTCTCCCTCTAAATGAGCACTATAAGTAAGTACAGGCTTGTTGATTGTACATCAACTTGATGGACTAACTATGGAACAGTAATTAAGCCAAAGAGAACATTCAGAAGTACTTATTGCTATTTGCTGTCTGTTCAATCCCCGGAGTGCTACAATAAATAGAACCATAAGTTTAATTAATACCTGCAGGTCTGATTACCCATAGGCGGTAGTGGACCAGAGGTTAAACTTTCAAAGACATCCTACCATGAGTGATGTTGAAAATGTCTGTGTTTGCTTGGAGCAGAAGTCTGCACATTAGGCCCCATTGAGTCCTTGGAGGTCCAACAAAAGTGGTCCCCTTGAGACTGGGCAGGCCAGGAGAGCCCCACTGCCTGGTTGGCCTCCACTACACACTTATTTTCCTTTCTCTGTTGGCCTAGAGACTTTTGGTGTCCTCCCCTGGTGCTCCTAATGAGGTGCCACACTCCAGTTGGCATGGGTGAGGCTGCTGCTCCCATCCCCCTGCACCCCAAATCTAGTTTCCACAAGGGTGAAGCAGGTAGAGGAATCCGCCAAGTAGCTGAGACAGTGCCCCTGGGATGAAGAAGTGATAGCCACAAGGAAATCGTCCATCATGGCCGTGCCTGGCATGCTCAGTGCTCACCAAGGCTCAGCTATCTTGGTTGTGATTGTCATTAAGAGCTTCACTGGAACACTTACCATGGTGTTCATTTATCTCCTTCAGAAGATGTGGATAATGAAATACTTAACACATTGTGTTGCTACGAGTTGATGCCACTAAAGTCTTAGCTCACCGCTTGGTCCATGAAAGTATTCATTAAATGTTGGCAATTGTATCAGGATTGGCATTTGTTGGGCACTATGCTAAATGATTCTTATTAATTGCTTCATTTAGTTTTTACAACAGCAACAATTATGATTATCCCCATTTCACAGAGCAGGAAACTGAGACCTTCAGTTGGGGGGGTTTATGTAACTTGAAGATCACAAAGCTGGGGTTCCAGGGCAGGTTGATCTGATGCTGAGGTCAGATGCTCTTAACAGTCATGCATGACAACCAGGGAGACTGGGAGCGTGTAGGGCTCTTCCCTCGGGGAGCTGAGGTGAGGGCCCGGGGTGATGGGGCCCCGGGGCCCCCGGGGTGATGGGGCAACAAAGCATTTCCTTTGTTAACAGGTCAAGGTGTGTTTGGATTAAAGGAGGAGCAGTCCTGGCTGAATGCAGAAACTAGTATAGCCTTTCTTTCTCTTTTTTTGTTTTCAGGTTCTCTCCCAGCTTTAATGAGTATAAGTGACAAATAAAATTATAATATATTTAAAGTGTACAACCTGATGATTTGAAATACATATGTATTTGAAAGGATTACTCCCATTGAGTTAGTTAACAGATCTCAAAGACCCCAAATATCCAAAGCAATCTTGAGAAAGAAGAACAAAGCTGGAGGCCTCACCCTTCCTGATTTCAAACTATATTACAAAACTATCATAATCAAAACAGTATGGTATTGGCATAAAAGCAGACACACAGATCAATGGAACAGAATAGAGAGTCTGGAAATAAACTCATGCATATATGGTTGATTGATTTTCAACAAATGAGTGAAGAATATACAACGGGGAAACGGTAGTCTCTTCAATTAATGGTGTTGGGAAAACTGGACAGCCACAGTGAAAAGATTGACACTGGACTACTATCTTACACCACACACAAAAATCAACTCAGAATGGACTGAAGACTTGTATAATCTTTTTGATAGTAGGACAACAGGCTTGAGAACTTTCCTATGAGTTCCACGGTGGGGTCGAGGGCTAAGAACTATTTTTCCAACAAGAAAACTCAAGGAAAAATAGTCTATTGAGGTTAGTGAACAAAGAGACAAGAATTGAAAAGGAAAAAATGTGCATATAATGGAAGGAAAGAAAGAAAAGACCAAAAAACAAAAAAAAAAAAAAGAGAAAGAAATTGAATTAAAAATAAATGGGGCTGTAAGGAGCAAGAAATAATGAGAAGCTGAGGAGCGGGAAAGAAGAGGTTAAAAAACTAGGGCAGTGAATCAATCGTTCCAGTGTAAACACCCAAATGTCGTGCAGACAGTAACAGCTGCCATATTTAATAACCCAGGCCCCTGCTGGGCCAGCCTTGATTTTCATTCAGGGATCATGCCATGTTTGAAAACGCGGGGAGGGAAGGCAAGCCACGTCTTGTCCTGCATCTGGGTGGAAAACACTCGACGTTCTGTAGGAAATGCTCCCTTTTGAGTCAACAGCTATGGATGTGTGGTTGAGCGGAAACTCTGGACCAAGCAGTGTTCATACTTATGTCTTTTTTTCTTTTTTTAAAAGATTGACAGCTAAGATAACATCTGTTGCTAATCTTTTTTTTCTCTTCTTCTTCTTCTCCCCAAAGCCCCCCAGTACCTAGTTGTATATTCTAGTTGTGAGTGCCTCTGGCTGTGCTATGTGGGACGCCGCCTCAGCATGGCTGGATGAGCAGTACTAGGTCTGTACCCAGGATCTGAACGGGTGAAACCCTGGGCCACCAAAGAGGAGTGCCAGAACTTAATTGCTGGGCCACAGGGACTGCCCCTGTACTTATGTCTTATGAGTGCTTAATTAGTGAGGAAGAATTACTCAGAGACAATAAAATGGGAAGCTTTCACAGCAGCGAGAGTGAAAAGATATGATGAGGGGCAAGCTTGGTGCAGCAGCGGTTAAATTCACACGTTCTGCTTCAGCAGCCCGGGCTTGACCGGTTCGGATCCTGGATGCAGACTTACTCACTGCTTGGCAAGCCATCCCATGGCAGGCATCCCATGTATAAAGTAGACAAAGCTGGGTATGGATGTTAGCTCAGAGCCAGTCTTCCTCAGCAAAAAGAGGAAGATTGGTGGCAGATGTTAGCTTAAAGCTAGTCTTCCTCAAAAAAAAAAAAAAAAAAAAGGAAGTCAAAGTTATACATAGAATGTGATCTCAATTTTGAAAAAACAATACTATACCCACCTATATGCTTGGAAAGAGATTGGAGTAACAGTAGTTCCTTAGGAGGATTAGCAGCAGATGTTAGCTCAGGGCTAATCTTCCTCAGGAAAATAAAACCAAACAACTGACTTCTTACCGATAAAGTTAATAAATATTCAAGTAGTTAAAAAAAAAGATATGTTGAAATATTTGTAAACACACTGAACATTTTGAAACACTTTCAAATAATGAGAAAGGATCTAAGTAGATCCTTTCTCACAGATGTAAGTAGATGTAAACAGGAACCTATGTGTCTTTTAGGTCTGGCTTCAAAAAAATTACTGATATTCCCATGTAAGCAGAGCTCACTAAATTGAGACAAGGCATTTGGTGGTGACTCAAAGCCATTTCTGAATCTAAAACCAAATTTCTGATACAGAGTCTGCAATGGATCTTATGCCAATTAACTTTTTATTGGCTTTCAAAAGAAGCTCGCAAGCATTCTTACGTCATCTCATGTCCAGTTTCTCCAGAGTTAAGTTGAGATCCTATTGATTTATAAAGGACTGGCCAACCTTGTTAATAACATAGTAAAATATACTAGTTGGAAAGAATGCTGCTCACTGCTTTGAAATAGTTAGCCACCTGGCTCAGGCATCTAGAGATGGAATAGGGAAAAGGCCAGCATGGCTAGTCCAGTCTCTTTTCTTTTTTTTCCTTAAGAAATCAGATCAATGTATGGTTGATCCAGTTAAGTGTCACATAACCAATTGAAAAATTAACGCAAAAGAAAAAATACCTTGTTGATTGTGCTACAGCCACATAGTCTCATTATGTAGATGTGGCCTGAGTCTACACAGGTAAATGCAGTGAAAAGTGAAGGGGAAAATTGAGGCAATTTCCTGAATTATTTGAAGAAAAAAAACCCCTTGCCTCAATTATTCATATAGTACTTTTCTTTGAAAGTGAGGAGAATGGGAGAAAAAAGGAGGGAGAAAAGAAAGAAAGCTTGATTGCGTTAATTCTCCACTTCATTTCGTAGATTAAGCCACAACTATAGACATTATTACTCATCCCTGTGTGCTACAGTTTACTTCTTGACAAAATATTTCTTTGCCATTGTGTTTATGCAGATTTTACCCACTCTTTGTTTTTCTCTACTTAGATGGTGAGAACTTGAACTGACGCCATTCTTTTTTTCCATAAATAGGGTGCCTATAAAACGACTAATTTCCCAGTAATACAACTTATTCCAAACACTCCACCCACAAGGCAGCAAATTAGGGAAAAATAGAATTCTATTTGAAGATGTAAGTCATAATTGTCATCAAAAGATCTATCCCACCTGGAAAATATCAGTGTTTGGACCTCGAGTATAAGTGTTTGAACAAAAGACACAAATGTCCCCAAAGTTTATATGCTATGGCCACCACGTGTGGTGTGCAGAGGGATCACGGCAAACTGGGGCCATATATATATGGCTGCTATTCACATTACAGATGTCATATAGTTATATATTATTAGGACAAATTTCTGGCAGACAGTACTAACTTGTCCTAACAAAATTAGTATTTGTGGCAATTTTCCATGAGATGGAAGCAAAGCGTCTTGAGGAAGGGGTGCTTTTTTCTAGTTCACATAACGTCACTATGTGGGCTGATAGCAGCTCGGATCATTTATCTTAAGATTTAGATGATGTGGAGAGCAGCTAGAGACGAGCAGTGGAAATAATTAGTTTGGGAAATAAAACTTAGGAGGAGATGCTAAAGGAATAGAGTTACAATGCCCAGAAAAGAGAATGTTCAGTAGAGAATTACTATTGGTCTTCCAGAGTCCACAGGTGTGACGTTGTAGGCATCGGTTCACGGCTCTTCTTGATGTCCATCCAAGAGAGTGTGAAATGGAATGGACTTAAATCAAACAGACTTAAAGAATAGCAAACTTAAGTTAAATATAATTGCTCAACTGGAGTTTGCTATGACAAAGCCCCAATACGGCACTAATTTCATAATAAAGTAGGTCCTTCTTAGAGGAAGAATTTTTGCTGTTAGCATCCATGGCCTAGTGTTACCTTGTGGGCTCTGAGAAACTTGGTGGAACGCTCAAAATACTAACAGTGATGTGTGTGTGTGACCAGAGATTTTTCAGTTGACTCTCTTGAGCTCATAAAATGTGCTTCTCCAAGTGTGTGGTGAACTCCGGGCTCTCACTAACAATGCTGGTTTCTGTGCTTCACCTCCTGTGCACTGAATCAGAACCTTTAGTGGTGGGGCCCTGAACTCTGCATTTTCTTATATATACTTGTTCAAGAGCCACTAAATTAAACTACTGAATTAAACTAGGAGCTATTTGCTGGCATGAATCAGATTTTATTCATTTTTATATACCTAGTATTTTGTGTATCAGGCTCCCCCAAAATGAATCTCTTAATTCTTACTGCAACTGAGCAAACAATATGGTAAATGATAAGGTTATGATATTTAAATAATTTTATAGTAGCCAGTCTGATTTTTGTGCAAGTTTCAGGATTATTACATAATCATCACTGTGAGTTTTTGAAAAATTAGAAAACTATGAAGCTCGTTAGTAAAAATGTACTCTAACACCATGATGACTGTGTTAAACATAAATAATTCGTAGTTTAGTGTGAAATTGCTCCTGAGGACTTCCTTCGGAGCATTCTTTTTGTATGTTGTCAAATGCAATTTCTATAAAACAGGGAAAGGAAGAAATCAAGGGATTTGTCTATTTATCAGTGAATGAGAAGTACTGAGTCATGGCAGGTGGTACATAACTGATAAAAAATCCTGAATTTGTGCTTGTGATAATATTAAAAAAGTGGAACAAAAAATGTTATAAAGTGGAATAAAATAATAGAAACTTTGTTAGCCAATAGCCTAGAAGGATGTTGCCTGCTCTTCTGCATGTATATGCTCGTTCTCTCTCCCCTAATTTACTATCTGGAATGGAATTCAGCAGTGATCCACCAATTGGCAGTTTTTGTGTTGAAGGAGGAAAGAGAGGGCAGATTTCATCATAACAAGAGCATCCTAAGAATGTGTCCTGGCTGAGCTATGCAGGCTGTGAAGTCTTGAAGTTCTATGCCCATCTCTCCCTGGCTTTCTCCACGTGACTCCATATAGAGATGCCAGCACCTTGGTCTTTGTATTTGTATCTCCCTTCCATCCTCTTCCCATCTTCTTCCTTGTCCCCATCCACCACAGTTTCACGTGCAATAGAAGTGTGCTTAGTGCCAACCCTCAGCTACACATCCACAAGGCAGAGATGACCTGGGTAATACATTCAATGACCCTTGAACCTCCTGGTACCAATTCAACTTTTTACTCAACTGGAAGTTTCAACTGTGGTAACAAAACCAATTGTATAAAGTCTTTTCTAACTGATTCTTTGGCTTCCTGTTCTCTGTTGATGGCCACAGGCGCTTGGGTGGACAAGGGAAGAGGGAACCATGGAGCTATTGCCAAGGGCTCATGAGCTAATTCCTTCTCTTCATCCCACGCCCACTACTATGTAACGAGTCCTTACTCTGCACCAGACTGTGCGAAGCATTTTGTATATAATAGGTTGAACCACAGGAAATTGCCATTTTTCTAGGTCAAAAATAGTTGTATATAAGCAATTTCCTATGATTCAACCTAATAAATGTTATCTTATTTAATCTTCAAAGTAACTTGATGAGATGAGTATTACTACCCTAATTTTCCAGGTGAAGGAAGCTGAGGCTTAGAGCGATCAAGGGATCCAGTCAAAACATAGAATTTGGAGCTGATCTCTGCTCTGTCATTGCCAGCATCCTTGGGCTCCACCATTGGATGGATGACCACTCTGTGTATACCAAGCAGTGTCCATCATCTGAATCATTACATTTCTGGCATCGATATGTATGTTACCGATATCAAATGTATGTAGAAGTTTTGTGATTATTAAAATAAAATTTCATTAAAATATTTTCTAAATTCATGGTAGTGTTTTTGAAATTAGGTATCTTGTCAGTCCAAGAATGTGCAGAGAAACGATTCCAGTAGTCCATGGATGCACAACATTGATTCTGCCTCAACTCCATACCTACTAATCATGAAGCCCTGATATCTGTCATGGGGAAAGGAGTCTAGAACTTGTCCTCTGGACCCTGCTTACCAAGGTGTGTCATCTCATGCCTCTAAACGTCTCACTCCCCTCTGAGCTGCTTTGAGTTTCTGTACAGCGGAAAAGGTTCTGAGGAGTTGATGAGATAATCCATACGGAGAACACAGGAGAGGTGCTCAGCCCAGTGCCCGCAGCAGAGTAAAGCCTTAGTAATGAACATTGTCATTAGTGTTATCTGGACACTCTGATGACCCAAGAACTCAATCAATCAATATTTTTGAGTTGACTTGTAATACAATTGGCCTTTTTGATTCCTTGTACCCACATCTATTAATTTCGTCTAAAAATGTTGCTATATATTATCTATCAATCTATCATTTATCTATCTATCCATCATCTATTATCTCTGTCTCTATGTATGTGTGTATGTATGTATCATCTATCTATTATCCACATCTATCAATCTGCACACCTATTATCTGTCATTTATCTATCTATCTATCTATCTGTTTTATTCATCTATCATCCATCCATCTTTCATCCATCCTCTCTCTCTCGCGCTCTCATCTGCCATCTTGTAGACATAATGTGCGTGCCACTTTGAAGTTCTCTCATTCTAGGTCCCTTCTTCACAATTTTTTCCAGTCTGGGGCTATATTGTTTTTACAAAGTGCCATACTTAAATGTGTGAAAATAGCAAGAGGTTGAATGTTTGCAGTGGGTACATTCCAGATGTATACATTTGCTACTAAACACATCAGTTCACATGGGTTGCTTCTGATTATTTGAGGGGGCTGCCAGGTACTAATTCCAAAACACTGAAGCTGAGTGCCTGAAGAAGGTAACAGGACACCATAAAGTGACGGTGACTTTGTCATACTTGAATCACAGGCTCTGAGTATTTCTCCTTGAGAGTGGGTGGAAGGAAGTATTGATTAGTAGGTTTCAGTTTCTACCATTTAAGGAAAAATGGAAATGGACATAAAATAACTTGCAGATATTCAAAGTGTAAGTGAATGATGGCAGTCAGTTGGTTTTATAATATGGTGGCATTTGAATTGGATATGCTGGCATTGAATCACCCAAAATATGTATTTATGCATTAGATTTGCTCAAAATTCATGGTGTGGTTTTATTTTTAACATGAAAATAAATGGTGATGCTGATTTTTGTCCTTAGGTTGCTCATGACAGTGTTTCAGTGTGGCCCTGTACTAAATGGGATTCATGTAAGAGGGAAACACACTTAGAAACCAGTTTGAAAGAAATGATTCATTGAAGCAAGAAAAAAAGAAAAACCCAAAGAACAAACTCCTTGAATGTGCAGGATTCATTATTTCATCATCATCCTCAACAAAGATTTATTGAGTACCTACTACATGCATAGTTATAATTCAAGTAACTTTGCTACCAGTTTAGCAATAAGATGATTTCATTAGAATGTTAAAATGAAGGGCCATTTGTGGATTATATTCATTATGTATGCTTATTCAGAGTGTATTATTTGTACCTACCCATAGATTACTGGCCATTGTATATGTATTTATATGTTTGATTATGCTTCATAGATTAGAAATGTATAATAGCCATGTGAATAAAGTTCTTGTCAAGTAAATTGGAAATTTTCTCGAAAGAGTCCTCTCTGTCATATGAGCTTTGCGTAGCACCTGCACACATATACTTAATGCTTTCCTTCGGAAAGTTCACTTCCATGAGCAAATTGCCTCATGGCATTAAACAGAGTCAAAATTCAATCATGATACTGCCTGAGACATTTGCAATTTAAGTTTTTACAGTGTGTTCATGTATATCAGCCCAGTTAATCATCTGCTGGCATTTATTGCACTTTTGTTAAATGGCAGGCATTATTCTAGCTACCTCATTGAATGCTTTCAAGCAAGCGCAGTGGAAGATATTGCTCCTACCCCTATTTTGCCGATGAGGAAACTGAACACCCAGTTACTAAGTGGAAGTGCCAGGAGTTGGACTCAGACATTTTGGCTGTAAAGCTGTGCTCTTAATCCTTACACTAAACTCTCTCCAACTCGGCTTTGTTTTAAAATTGGCATTGAGTGTAGTTGACCCTTTTAAGATTGAAGTAGAGTGCAGGGGAGTATAGAAACAAAAACTGAGCAAACAGTTGGTTTATCTGTCTAATGCGGCTCATCTGGTTGTATTAATGTGGCAGAATAGCCGTCTTTGTCATGGTTGCTCAGAGTTGCTGTTTCTCCTTCTCCTTTCCACCCCTTCACCTCCCCTCACTTCAACCCGTCCCCCATCTTTGCCTGGTCAATTCCTCCTCATCCTACAGTTCTTTCCCTTGAACTGCCCCTTTCCTCATTCTCACACATCACTCTGGCTTGTTTCTCAATGCTTGTCCATTCTATGCAATCAGTTTATTGTACAGTCTGAACTTGGTAAGGGTATGAAAAAGCTGTGATTTGATTTTTTGTTTGTTTATTTCAATTACTGCCTTAATCAATGATTTTTTGTGACTCTCAGTCCCATCAGTTAATTATATCTCAGCCAAAATTGTTAGATTTCTGCTCCCTTGCAGTTATTAAAAATCCACACCAGTTTAGTTCAAAATATGGTCTTCCTCCTCTCCTCTATCTAAACTCCCAACCCCTTAGCTGGGGCCCCAGATGTTCAGTGGGGGGAGGTAGGGGCCCCTCCTCTTTCACTCCTCTGGGGTGGAGGTGGGAGAAGAAGACAGAAGAGCTGCCAAGGGTCCTCTTGGGTTTCTGGCCCCAACTGGGGTGCCTCTCTTGGCTATTGCTGGTGCCACTGGTTAAAACTGGCTTCATTTTTATTTAAACCCTTTAGGCTCTCTTTAGGGGTATGAATCCTTTAAAGGGCTCAGCCCGCACTGCACAGATTTTCTTACTGAAAGTCATCTCTTTCTTGACCTCTTAGAGCTCTCCCTTAGCTCCTGTCTCTGTGGAACACCCACAGCTTCTGGCTGAGAGTGGAAGTTTCCTGGAGGGCCAGGCCAGCTCCTTGCATGGTGTATCTGCAACGTGGCTCAGGTGTGACCTCTTCTTTGATGCCAGGCAAGGAAGGGGCATGGGTCTTTGCCACGCCAGCTGGTGGAGAACAGATTGCTCCTCTGCATGGTTCCTGCTTCCTGCTTTACCGCTGTCTCTCCAATTCTTACTCTCCCCTCCCCCCAAGACCCCGCAGAGGGCAGATCAGAAAGCCCTCTGCATAAGCAGATGCCCAACCAGGGTAAGGAGATGCAGTTTTCTCCTTTTGAAGACAAACCCATCATCTAGGAGACATTCTCTTGGGGCCCCCTTTACTTATGGAGGGAAAAATCATGATCCTCGCCCCAACGCAGGTAGATGATCGATTTCTTTGTCAGCCTTCTCTACTCTCACTAGTCTTTTATTTTGTTTCTTTTAAACTAGATTGGCTGATTCTTAACAAGCCCAGAGGACTTGTCTGGTCCAATTTCAGCTCTGTGTATGTGGTGTGTGTATGTGTGTGTGCCTGTGACTTATCTTTGTCCTTAACTTTGAGTCCAGCGAAAGGCACTTTAAATATCCTATTACCTTGACAGTTACTTATTTGATATACATTTTCCCATTAGACTCAGTGCAGTACTCCTTCTTAATCTCATTTACTCTGTTTCTTCTTGAGTTGCTGTGGATGATAAGCATACTGATGGGACTAGAGTTGAACTAACAGGAAGAAAACACTGATTGAAGTATCAGGGATAATATGGTTTGAGCCAGATTCTAGAGTTCGTCATCACCTGATCCACGTCTTAAATATTCCATCTTTGGTGTAAGGTGTTTGTGAGGAATAAATAACATGCATGTATTTGTCAATGTAATGGAATACTTAATACCACCAGGAATTATCAGTTAATTGCTGGGATAGAGAATGAATACATAAAATCCATATGTTACCATAAAATTAAAACATCTAATATTTTCAATTTCTACTCATGTGAAACTCTTAGTAAAATCCCCATAATTATGTTTAATTTCCTTTCATATTTTCTGCCCATATTCTGGGAACTGTCCTATTAATAATGAAATGGGAGATAGATAGAGAGATAAGAAAGAAAATCAAAAGAGTTGCTTATTCTTTCTTGATGAACCAAGGAGTCATTAATAATATTTGAAGAATATAACACAATCTCTTTAAGAATAAAAAATTAGAAATATGTGTAGCAAATCAATATATGCGAAAATTTCTTAATTAGGAGAGAGTTGAGACTTCACACTTAAGATTAAAGTTCACTGAATTTCAATTACAAAAGGGGATTAATTCCTATTAATATTTTTGCAGAAGTTTGCAGAGCTTAGACATTAGTATGGCAGTTTTCCTGCTATGCTATTGGGTCCTCCACACAAGATACCTCCCCCTTTTCCCTGCTCCCACCCCCCAACCCCCCTGCAAAATGCTTCTCTTTTGTTTCCAAAATTATTGTTGTGAATTAATCATAGCGAATTTCACAAATAATCTAGCAGTCTGTGGGCTGGGATCAATAACGGAACAGTGTAAAATGTTGGTAGTTGCCCTAGAGTGTTTCTCCTTGGCTGTGTAGACGTTTCTGGTGAGGTGGAGAAAGGTTGGTTGTCCATATCTGAAGACACATCCTTTTTTTGTATAACTTGTCTGTTTTTAAAATTTTAATTTTTCTCTGCATCTAAATTTAAGGAACATCAACTTAATTGAATTTTATACTTATTAATGGTAATTTTAAAAGCATAGAGGATACTCCATTTAAAAAGACTCATAAATCTAGAATTAATTTATTTAAAAAATTGTTTTTTAAATTGTGAGAGATTTCAAACATATACGCACAAATCAGGCTTAATGTAAAGACTGTATATATATTTCTCACATATCTTTATTATGTCTTAATGTGATACCATATTACTTCAGATGTATTTTTTAACTATATAAAACATTAAGATGCAGTGGAGCCCCCTTATAAACCACTCTTTGGTCTTATTTCTTTCCTCTCTAAACTATTCATCATGAATTCACTATTTATCATCCCCATGCATGTTTTTGTACTTTTACTATAGTATGATAATAAAACATATGATAGTATTTAGCAAAGTACAGTAGTCTTTTCAAAAATTTAAACTTTTGATTAGTGGCGTAATACTGTACTTGTTCTTCTGAAAACTGGCTTTTGTTCAACGTTATGTTGTCGAGAATGATTCATGTTGATGGATACAGCTTTAGTTCATTCAGCATTAAATGCTGTCTAGTCTTCCATCCAATGAATGCATACTGTTTTATTGACCTATTCTCCTGTTGATGGACATTTGGATCAGTTCCAACTGTTTGTTACACAAATAATGCAGAATGATTACGCCTGCTTGTGCATCTGCTTAAGAGTTTTCCTAAGGAAGTGACTCTCAAAGTGTGGTCCATGGAACCCCTGGGGGTCCATGTTGCCATTTTGCAGGGGATCTTTAAGGTTGAAACTATTTCATAGCAATACTGAGATGTTATTTGCCTTTTTCACGATGCTGAGATTTGCACTGAAGGGGAAAAGCAATGATTAGTCAAACTGGTGCAGGCTTAACATGAATCAGAGCAATGGTGCCAACAATACTAGAGGTCACTTTCTTCTTCACCACGATGCACTTGCAGAAAAAATAGCCATTCATTTAAGAACGTCCTCAGTGAAGCACTAAGGGCTTAATAAAATGATTGTAATGCTTAATAAATGATCAGTTTTATTAAATCACAACTCTGGATTATACACCTTCTTATAATTCTATGTGGCACAGTGGGAACTGTGCGTGAAGCACTTCAGGGACACACTACAATCGTTTAAGTTACAAGCTGAACTAGCTGCTTTTTCACAGAGCACCATTTTTACTTGAAAGAATGGCTGACAGATAAACTATGGCTAAACTATACTGACAAACCAACTATTGTGTGTCTGGCAGACACTTTCTCAAAAATGAATGAAGTAAGCCTTTCACTTCAAAGAAAATGACTGGCAACATTTGTTTCCAATGATAAAATTTGAACTTCAAGCAAATTAAAATTTTAAAAAATTTGCCACCATGAGATTGACATTTTCTAATAAAGACTTTTTCTTATGAGATCAGTGGTAATGTCAACAGAGAACATATTTTTTGATATTGTATAATGAAGTATGTCCACATTTGGGAGATCTGTACAACTCAGTGCACCAGTATTTTTTAAATGATCAGTCCACGATGTTACAAAATTATGCATGGATAAATGATTTAGTCCAAGCACGAGGATAAATTTTCCTCATATATTTCAATCAAAGCAACATAATTCAACAGACAAAATGCAGAAGGAGAGCTGAAAATCCAGCTGTATATAAGCCAGATATTAACAAGATTTGCAAAAGTCTCACTAATATTTTTGGTTATGGAAAATGTATTTATTTTTTATAAAAATGTTATTTATCTTAATATGTAATAGGTATATTATTATTTTAAAGTTAATTAATAAATATTTCTTGTTTTTATTTCTTAATGTTATAAATATTTACAGCTATAACTCACATAAATAACAGCTCTTTGGAGTCCTCCATAATTTTTAAGAATGTAAAGGGATCTCCAGATAGAAAAGTTTCGAGACTACTGTTTTAGGGCATAACTGTAAAGAGTGGGATTGCTGGCTCGTGAGTGTGGATATCTTCAAATTGTTCTCTGAAGGTTGATAAGAATTTACATTCCCATTGGTAGAATATGAGAGCCTTGTTTTTCCACATCCTCACCAGAATTTTGTTTGTGAGACTGTAAAATATTTGCCAATCTGAAGTGTGTGAAATGCTATCTCGATATTATTTTAATTTGTATCTCCCTGATTACTAGTGAGTTTGACATAATTACACATATTTATTGGCCTTTTGGTTTTCTTCCTCTGGGAATTACCCATTCATATCCTTTGCTCATTTCTCACTTTTCACATCACATTACGTTGTCTTGGTTGGTTGGTTTGTTTTCTTAATTGATTTTCAGGAGTTGTTTATACTTCTTGGTTTCTGATTGCTTGTCCATTCTTTGTTGTAAATATTTTCTCTCAATCTGTGCTTGTCTTTTAATTTTGCTTCTCTTGTTTTTGTTGAACAGAAGTTTAATACAATCAGATTTATCAATTTTTTAATTTATTCTTTTGGTTTTGCATTTTTTGTCTTGTCTAAGAAATCCTTCCCTACCCCAAGTCCACACATATCTATTCCTACGTTTTCTTCGAAAACTTTTAGGGTTTTGCTTTCTACATTAGATCTTTAATCACCTGGAACTGAACTTTATGTATGGTGTGAGGTGGGGGTCTGCTTGCTACTCCCTCCCCCACAGTTGTAATCCATTATCCCAATGCCTTTTAATGACTAGTCCCACCTTTCCTGTTGATTTGTGCTGCTAATCCTACCACATATCTGGTTTCCACACGGGCGAGTTTATCTGGGATCTTTATTCCTTTCCATGAGATCATTTGTCTATCCATACACAAATATCCCAGTCTCCTGATTATTGTAGCTTTATAATAATATCAAGATTTATTATTAAGAATTATAATATAAAGGTATAAAAGGTATGACACATGCAACTTCCTAATAAAAAGCATTTGCTAGGAAGACAATTCTTATTCTTAGTTTGCTAGGCATGTTAATCAAAAATTAGGATTGAATTTTGTCACTTTTCTTTGTCTACATCTATTGAGATGATGATTTTCCTTTTAAAATCTCTTAAAGTGGTATATATTAATAGTTTTTCTGATGATGAGTGTATTAATGAATTTTCTGATATTGAGCCATGTTTGAATTTTTGGAATTATGTTTTAAAAGTTAATAATTATTTTGTACACTGCTGAAATTAATTTTCTGATATTTTATTTGGGGTTTTTCCATCTATGCCTCTTTGAGTGATTGGTCTATAACTTTCTTTCCTTATAGTGACTTCCCAGGTTTGGCATCCTGATTTCACCAGTTTCATAAAATGGGTTGGGTAATTTGCTCTCCTTTTCTATTTTCAGAATCTGCTTGAACAATAAAGCTACTGTCTATTTCTTTGTTCCTTGAAGTTTTGAGTAAATTCACCTATAAAACATTCTGGTTCTGGTGTCTTTTGATTTGAGGGACTTTGATTACTAATTCCATTTTTCCAATGATTATTTGTTTACTCATCTTTTCTGATCCTTCTTGGGTCAGTTTTAGAAATTTATATTTTTCTAAAATGTATTTATTTAAATGCTCAAATTCATTACATAATATTCATAATGTTTTCTTATGATGTTTAACATCTACTATATATTTTTGTCCCTGTTTTTACTACTTTCTTCTTTTATTTTTGATCAGACTTGCTAAAAATCTGTCTACTTAGTATTTTTTCAAGAATCACTTTTGGATTTTATATAGCCTTTCTATTATCTCCTTGTTTTTGTTTATTACAATCATTGTTTTTCTGCTTTTACTTTCATTAGATTTACTTTTCATTTATTTTTCTAGATTTTTGAGTTGAACATTTATTTTAATCTGTTTTCTAGTAAATAAGCTTAAAGGTATAAATTCATCTCTAAACAGTGATTTAGCTTCATCCACATGTTTTGATATGTAGCAATTTTTTGTTAATTCAGGCTGTATTAGGGAATTCACTTTAAGGTATCTAAATGTATACTTTTGTTATGTTTTTGCTACTTTACAGCATTGACTTCTAATTTAATTAATCACCATCAGAGGAGATGATATGTGTGATTTAAGTTCTTTGAAATCCTGGTCTCATGCCAATATTTGTAAATGTTCTATGTGTTTATGAAAAGATGGTATAGCATTTTTGTGATATGAGGTTGTTGTCACACCTGTTAGATCAAGTGGGCTAATTTTGTCCCTCCAAACCTATATATTTTAACTATTACTAATTTCCCTCTATGGTTGTAAATCTATCAATTTGTCCACTTACTTTTGCCAATTTCTCCTTTATACACTTTAAAGTTATGATAAGTACAATAATTTTATGTTTGTTATCTTCTGGTTGGATTGTGTCTTTTATTATTATATACTGTCCCAATGTATTTGTATTAGTGCTTTTTGGACTTTGTATCTGTCTGATATTACTATTGTGATACCAACTTTAATTTGTCTAGTAGTTGAAGGCTATATCTTTTTCTGGCCCTTCTTCTGTATTCTTCTTTGTAGTTTTGTTCTAGATACATCTCTTGTAAGCAGCATATGGCTGGATTGAAAAACTAATATGACAATCTCTTTAATTGATGAGCTTAATTCATTCACAATCATTATGATTAGTTGTATATTTGAACTTATTTCTACCATCTTATTTATGATTCCTGTTCATTATCTTTTGTATATGCCTCCCCTCTCCCTTCCCTGATTTGTGTTGTATTAATACAGTTTTTAGTAATTCATTTTCTTCAGATGATTTGTGCTGTAAAGTGCATTTTTAGTGTTTAAAGAGTATTCTTAATCGTAAAGGCACTTACTTAATCAAACTTCTTTTAAAGCAAAGCCTGTAGTCCTTCAGTATTTCCTTCTGCCAATGTCAATAAAGGTCTCAACACGTTGACTTCCAATTGTTGTGGACTGTTATTATGGTTTGGAGTTATTAGTCCTTAATTTTATAGTCAATATTTAATTGAATTATTGCCTTTTTAACAAAGTTCTATATTTGTCTCAAATTCCACATCTTTTGTGTTCACTCTTTTCTTGCTGAATTCCTTTTTTTAAAAGACAAGGTCCTTGGCTGGTACATTCCCTTAGTCATTATATACCTTAAAGTGTCTTTATGTTGTCTTCACTCTTAAATGACGATTTGAATGAGTATCAATTTTTTAATTGTCAATCGCTGTTCCCTCAGCATGTTGAAGATATTATTCCTTTGTCATCTACTTTTAGAAAAAAAGTCAATTTTTTTTTCAGTTAAGTGGTAAGTCTCCCCAGTACCTAAGTTTGACAGTTTTAGATACTGAAATAGGCTGGATTTGCAAGGTAAGCTGTGCTGGGGTCCACGGTTTCCTCCTAAGCATCACGTCTGTGTCAACTTATTAATGAATCTTTCCGTGAAGGGCAGAGACAGGTTGTCACAGGAATGTTTGAGACACAAAGGATTTGTCATGTACTCTCACCACATCTTTTCAAAATAAACTCCTATCTTAAACCATGTAAAACATCGCACATACATGAATTGGATACATTTGTATGTTCATACTAACAGAAGATAGGAACTGAAACAAGATATGAAGAAATACCTTTGCAAGATGAGTTGTGTTATAGGGAAAACACTAAGCCAGGACTCAGAGGTCCTGACTTCTAATGGTTTTACCTATATGAACCTGGGCAAGTCACTGGATCAGTCCCTTTCTCTCTTTAGTCATAAAGTGAAAGTGTTGGACCAGATTAATGGTTTTCAAGCCACGTTCTATGGAGTCAACTTGGGGTTTGTTGAACTGGTTGGGGCCACGTGGATGAGTTCTGGGCCTTCCATTCTTGCCTGGACTGTTCTCCTTTCTCGTTAGTGACCTATCATGGTCTTCTGTGTAAGATTTCTTCTGAAGAAAGTATTCTGGTAGCTGAAATAAATCCAACCACTAAATTATGTAATCTGAAAGTCCGCTTCTAGTTCCGTAATAGTTTTCACACAGGCACATAAGCATGACCGCTCACTCATCTTCCATGTTATCAATTACTTGTTTGCCTCAGTCAAAGTTAAACTCCAGATTTTAACTTGTATCCACCACAGAGCTTCCAAGTATCATAAAGCAATTTTTGTGTCAACTTTCCTAGAATTTCACGTGCTTCTGGAGTTTCGGTGTGAAAGCCTTTAATCAGGTTTTGTTAGAGCCAAAGTAACAGACATTACTTCTTTGCTTCTATCTTCCCACAAGAGTTAAGGGACACTTTCCTTAGTCCTTCTCCAATAAGCTCTTCTCAGTGGCTTGAATTACTACCCCATTTTTACTATATGGTCAGAAATGGAGGTCCTAAAGTATGAGTTTGGGGGGATCGTGGCTTTTCCTCCCCTTCTCTGCACCTTCTTCTTAGGATGGTTTTACCTGGATGATTAAGTTATAGACCCAAGGGATTTACTTACTTCCATTGTGATTCATAGGTTTTCAGCATCCAATGAAGTGTCTCTAGGATTTTCCAAATTTCTACTGACAACTCTTTTATATATAGACTTCTAAGAAAAAATTCAACTTTTTCATCATGCTTGACACAATAGTTTTTGAACATAATTCCTTTTTATACCAAGAAAGAATATCTTTCTTTTAGTCTGGATGATTTTGACCTGGTACAAGTTCCCAGTGCTGCCCCGGCACCTTCCATTTGTAAAACCTACTTGCCACTTATTGTCTTTTGGAGAAAGCAGTTGAACGAGAGATCACGGTGTAATTCAAGAGGTGCTAGAGAGCTTCCTTTACTTGTGCGCATATTTAAAATAAAAATATTTCACTACTCAAAAAAATTCAGATGCCTCAAACCAAGATTTAGTTGTTTATAAACCCTAGATAGTATGTGTAGGAACCATGATTATAAATATTTCTTCATCATACAAATGGATTAACACTTACAGTCTAGTCCTTGAAAATTCTAAACAGTAAAGTTTCATGTGTGCAATTCACATATTTAAATAGGTAATGTGTTTTATAACAAGTATGGCATTTTTCATAGGTTTCCATTTCTGCTGCTTCTTTTATGTTTACGTCGAGTAGTCAAGTTTTTAACTTTTCTGGGCTAATTCTTCTTTCCTTCCTTGATAATTGAATATGTTCCAGTTTGCTCTCCTTGTGGGTTTATAGTGTCCCTTTTTATGGGATATATTGGATTTAGGTGTCTTTCTTAAAACTTTCTCTGGTGTCATAATCCAATGCCAAGATGAGCTATCTGTCATGTCAGCTCCAAGGTTTCACTGCAGTCCGTTGGGAATGCAATGCAATAAGAAGGTGCAATTTCTTAACTGTAGTCAAGGAACATTCCACATGTTGTTTGCAGAAGCATGGAATTTATAGGAGAAAAACAAGCAAGCAGGCCCTCTCAATGTAGTGTAATCACATCTTCCTGTTAGTGTTATTGTTGTGGTCTAGCTACATACAGAGCTTGTTTTTCTGTTTGGGTCTCTATTCTGGGAATTCTTTTTCTATACTGTTTAATTTTGGAAATAGTATTGATCTAGCAGTAGGTGGTAAAAATGGATGTTTTGCTTGGTGTTTTTACATGGAAAAGGAAAGAATAAGATCATATTTTGGCATGTAATTTTAAGCTTGAATTTCAGTTTAAAACTAAATTAATGGTCCTTCCCCCAAGGTAATGTTTGGAATTATTAATAGCATAAGTACTATAAAAGTACCGGGGTAGAGTCAGTTCTTTAATATCTACGTAAACTCTGACACTGCAGTCTCCTTCAACCAGTTACCCAAAGGATGTAAATCAATTTTAATCCTATCCAAATCAGGACCTAAGTTTGGAGATGCCCCAAATATGCTATAAAACACCTTCTACCCATGGGTATTTTTGGGAACGCTCATGCCCCCATAGTGGTTTTAGATGAAAATATATCCTCATTTGGCATGACTGTCGGGAAATGGATCCCCTCCAACCCTTTGAGAAGGCAATTAGTCAATAGAGCTCAAAATCCTTGAAATTCACATCTTTTGAATTACTTCATGGAATTTGTCATAATGCATTGCACAATATTTGTGTTCAAGAATGTCATTATAGGGGCTTGGTCCCATGGCCGAGTAGTTAAGTTCACACATTCTGCTTCGGTGGACCAGGGTTCCACCAGTTCGGATCCTAGGTATGGACATGGCACTGCTCATCAGGCCATGCTGAGGCGGCGTCCCACATAGCACAACCAGAAGGACCTACAACTAGAATACACAACTACTTACTGGGGGCTTTGGGGAGAAGAAGAAGAAAAAAAAAGAAGATTGGCAACAGATGTTAGCTCAGGTGCCAATCTTTAAAAAAAAAATGCAAAAAAAAAAAAAGAGTGTAGTTATAGGGGCCAGCCCAGTGGTGTGGTGGTTAAGTTTGTGCACTCTGCTTTGGTGGCCTGGGCTTTGCAGGTTTGGGTCTCGGGGAGGGACCTACATATGACTCATCAAGCCATGCTGTGGTGGCATCCCACATACAAAATAGAGGAAGACTGGCACAGAAGTTAGCTCAGGGCCAATCTTTCTTACTGAAAAAAAAAAAGAATGTCATTATAGAGCCATTAAAAATAGCAATGAATTGAAAAAATACCCCTCTGTTACAGACTGAATGTTTGTTTCTCCGCAAAATTCATATGTTGAAATCTTAACTCCAAATGTGATGGTATAAGGAGGTGAGGCCTTTGGGAGGTGATTAGGTCATGAGGGTGGAATCCTCATGAATGGGATTAATGCCCTTATAAAAGAGACTGTCTCTTGGTCTCTCTACCATGGGAGGACGCAACGAGAAAATGTCCATCTGCACCCCAGAAGAGGACTCACCAGAACCTAGCCATGCTGGCACTCTGATCCTCAAATTCCAGCCTCCAAAACTGCGAGAAGTAAATTTCTGATGTTTATAAACTACTCTGACTATGGTATTCTGTCATAGCCGCCCAAACTAATTAAGGCATCCTCTAAATGCTCAATAAATAAGAGACTGATTAAATAAATTCAAATAGATTTGTACAATGGAATAATATGCCACCATTAGAATCCTGACACTCATATAGTATTAATTAAAAATAGTGGAAGTCAGGGGCTGGCCTGGTGGCGCAGTGGTTAAGTGTGCATGTTCCGCTTCTGCTGCCCAGGGTTCGTGGGTTTGGATCCTGGGTGTGGACATGGCACCACTGGGCAAGCCATGCTGTGGAGCTGTCCCACATATAAAGTAGAGGAAGATGGGCACAGGTGTTAGATCAGCACCAGTCTTCCTCAGCAAAAAGAGGAGGATTAACAGCAGATGTTAGCTCAGGTCTAATCTTCCTTAGAAAAAAAAGTGAAAGTCAGAGTTGTACATAGATGTGATCTCAATTTTGAAAAAACAATACTATTCCCACCTATATGCATAGAAAGAGATTGGAATAACAGTGGTTCCCTAGGGTGGTCGGATTTATTGAACAAAACTTACTGAGCATCTGCTATGAGGAATAGTACAGTGTAAAGATAAAGAGCATGGGGTTTGAAGTCAGACTGCCTGGCTTCAAATCCAGGCTCAACTGTTTATTGTCAATAAGGCCTTGGACAAATCATCTAACGCTCTGTGCCTCAGTTTTCTGTCCTGTAAGAGGGGAATAATAATAGCACTTACATCCTAGGCTTTGTTGTGAGGATTGTTGAGCAAATAGATGTAAAATACTTAAAACCTACTTAATACATGAGAAGTGCTATATAAATTCTATTACTTTTATTTTATCTGCTTGGTACCGCTTGTCATTTTCTATTATCTCTGGATAATAGAAAAGGCAGGCATTGTCTGTAGAAAACTCATAATCTAGAGGGAAGGACAAATATGCCTCAAATAATCAAATCGATCAATAATTAACAAGTGTGACAAATGCTGTGAAGAAAAAGAATAAGCTGTTTTTAGACAGAGCAATTGAGGGAGAACCCAGTTAGACTATAGAGTCAAGGAATGTCTCTAGATGGAAGTGACATTGAATGAAAGCCTTGAACTATGAGTGGTTTGGGGTGCAGAGAAGAACAGCACATCTGTGAAGTCCTGAGACACATATATGAAGACTGAGCACTGGGTGAGATGGAGGAGGAAAGCCAGCCTGCTGGAGTCCAGTGAGTGATGGGGACAGGGGCACAGGGAAGGTACAAGGATAGGACGGGCCTGATCACCAGGGCCTGGTGGCATTTATCCCCAGTGCTACAAGAAGCCCCTGGGGGGGGTCTAAGCAAGGGAGGGGCATGGCCTGATTGGGTTGGAGGTGAGTGAGAGTGAGCGTGAAGTCAGTCAGAGGCCCCTGCAGCAGGACAGGCAGGAGATGGAGGTGATGGAGGGGAGGTGGACTAAGATGGTGGCAGTGGTGGTGCAAGAAGAGAACAAACACCAGGCATTTTGGAGGAAGAAGCAATAAGACTTGGAGATGTGCAATCAGGGAGAGGAAAGGGTCCAGGATGACTTCTAGATCTATCTCTTGTGCAGTTGGGGAGTAGAGGCCCCTTGGATGGAGGCGACTGGAGGAGAGCAACGAGTCAAGAGGCAACCATTTCTTTCTTTCACTTTTGTACGGTACACATATTTTATCTCGTAAACAAGGAGAGACAGTATTAGTTTAAAAGTATTCAGGTGTGGGCCAACTTAAAATTATTTGCTGACAAAAGCATAGGAACGAACAGAGCAGGAAAAAGAAAATGCAGCCAGTAGAGAAGCATCAAAGAATGCACGTAATTTGCTGTGATTGCACTTTTTGGTGTTTATGCGTACACTACTTTTTGAAAAAGAAAATCAGATCACATAATATAGGCTGATGAGTAACCTGTTTTTAACTCACTGTAAAAATAAATCCGGAGCATTTTCTCAAGTCACCAAATATGCTGGTAAAACATATCTTTAATAGCTACATGGTATGTTGTTTTCTGGGTGTACAATATTTTATTTAATTAATTGTTAATGACCTAGGTGATTTTCAATTTTTTCTCTATTATAAAGAGATAGCAATGACCATTATTGGAGCTCTCTCTTTGAATGCATTCATAATAATTTACTTAAGATGAATTATTG
Organism: Equus caballus; assembly: GCF_041296265.1. Taxonomy (NCBI): domain Eukaryota; kingdom Metazoa; phylum Chordata; class Mammalia; order Perissodactyla; family Equidae; genus Equus; species Equus caballus. The sequence continues at coordinate 11,469,266 of NC_091714.1, forward strand.
AAAATGGAATTTCTTTCAAAAGTTCTTAGTCTTCCCCCCCAGGAATTCTTTCATGATATTAATATTTAGGATCCTGTTTTTATTTACTTTTTCATTTCTTCATTTATTTTTTTAATCGCCTGATATCTCTGCTTATTCTTTAACTTTTTTTAGAGGACATATTGTTTTGTTACCTTCTCTCTTCCCTTTCCTTCATGCTTCCTTCTTTTCTTTCTTCCTTCCTTCTTTACTCCTCCCTTCCTCTCTCTCCCTCTCTCTACTCATTTTCCTTAACCCTCCAGTGCTTATCTCATTAGGGAGTTTAATCTATTTAAATTTATCGCCACATGCAATCTGTTTGATTTTCTGTTATTTTGTGCTTTCTTTGATTTCTATATTTTAGATAAAAACGATGTTTTTGTCTCTTGCAAAGGCTTGGACAGTTCAATCTTTCTAGTTCATGCTCAGCACGATGCCTGATGTGACGGTGGGCACTCAGCAAACACTGTGCAAAAACAAAGGAATTCTGCTTATAGTTCTCCTAGTGTTTGCTGTTTCCAATGACATTTTCAGAAGCGCGGTCTGACCTGTTTCTGTGAGTGCCATGGTGAAGGTGAAGGGTCCTCTTCTGCTTGTCTCCTGCCTTTCAAGAGAAGGTGCGCTGTGCCTTTTTCTCCTCTTACCTCTGTTAGCCTTTGTTCTGTTTATTTCATTATATTCCGAGGGTTCAGATGCCTCTCGTTGGTATTAGTCTTTATTGTACACAGTAGGCTATTTTACTTGCATTCGATTAGTGCAAAAAGAGTTTTTCTAAAACTTTTCAGGATCCTGCAGCACATCATTTTAAGGTCCTCTCTTCCTCTGAGTGTCTCAGGTGTAGGTTCTGCTCCTTGGAGCTGTGTGTTGATGTCTTCCTCTCCTTATTCATCCTTGAATGATGTCTGGACCCTAGTTTTGTTCACAGACGGAGCCTGCGTGGTCCTTGGTCTGCTTTCTGCTTTCCCGTGTGTATTTGAATCCTCTTTCCAGAGCCACAGCTAAAGGAATGGCTGTGCATCTCTCAGTCTGATGCTGAGTGGACGGCAGGCTTCTGTCCAGGGCCCCTCCGCTCTGCTTCCTTCCTGTTCTTACGTACACCGAAACAACCGAGCGGATAAAAACAGTAATTCCCAGTACACACTCCCAAGGCTCTGTTTGTAACTGCCCTTGTCTACACTACCAGAATGCACCGTATCACTTGGTACTCCTTTCTTAGTCACTGGTTTTCTGGGAATCCCAGTAATCGATCATAGAAAGAATGAAGGGAGCAAGTGTGTGTGTGTGTGTGTGTGTGTGTGTGTGTGTGTAACAGACAGAGCTGTGCTGTAGGTCAATATTCCTTGAAGGTATCAGTGTCAGTTAATACAGTTGAGAAACCTGGGGCAGTGCAATGGGGGGAGAGGAGAGGAGAAAGGAGTCATTTACCATATACACATCTATACCCGTGCGGCCACATCCATGACAGATCACGGTAATGGTTATTTTGTTTTACATTTATTCAATCTTTCTTCTCTCATTAAGAAAACTTTGATTATATTTCACATAATGTTTATTGGCAGGAGAATTTAAGGCTCATTTTAGAAAGATCTCTCCAAAAGGTGTTAAAATAAAATACTTTAGCATTTAATGAGTTAATCTCCACACATCCTTAATGACTGATTTCTCAATCTTTTGATGACTGAGATTTAAAACAAATTCACATTATGGTGATCTCTTCCTTAGGTTTTCTGCACCTCTGCTAGAACACACACAATTGAATTTTGATATTAGAGTCTACAGTTTATTTTGTTTTTTGTTTTACGAGGAAGACTGGCCCTGAGCTAACATCTGTTGTCAATCTTCCTCTTTTTGCTTGAGGAAGATTGTCCCTGAGCTAACATCTGTGCCAATCTTCCTCTACTTTGTATGTGGGATGCCACCACAGTGTGGCTTGACAAGCAGTGCTAGGTCTGCGCCGGGGATCCAAACCTACAAACCCTGGGCCACCAAAGTCGAGTACACAAACTTAACCACTACGCCACTGGGCAGGCCCCTAGAGTCTATGGTTTTGAGGACCAAGTTTAGATGTCCACTCACAGGAGGAGCCATTATATAAAGTCCCTCATCCTTAAGAAACCAAGATGTCTCAGATGCTTCCTCTAAAGACAAAGTGTTAGTTTCCTGCGGCCACTCTAACAAATTACTACAAATTGGGTGGCAATTTGTACAACAGAAATTTATTCTCTCACAGTTCTGGAGGCCAGAAGTCCAAAACTAAGGTGTCAGGGAGGCCACGTTCCCCCTGGAGGTTCCAGGGAAGAATCCATTTTATTCCTCTTCTAGATTCTGGTGGCTGCAGGCATTCCTTGGCTCGTGGTTGCAACACTCCAACCTATGCCTCTACAGTCACGTTGCCTCCTCTTCTGTCTCTGTGTAATGTTCCTCTGCATCACTCTTACAATGACATTTATCACTGGAGTTAGGGCCCACCCAGATAATGCAGGACGACCTGCTCATCTCATGATCCTTATCTAATTACATCAGCAAAGACTCTTTTTCCAAATAAGGTCACATTCACATGTTCTGGGAGTTAGGACACAGACATATTTCTTTTGGGGCCACCATTCAGCCCACTACTAATTTTTTTTTTAAAGATTGGCACCTGAGCTAACAACTGTTGCCAATCTTCTTTTTTTTCTGCTTTTTCTCTCCAAATCCTCTGAGTACATACTTGTATATTTTAGTTGTGGGTCCTTCTAGTTGTGTTATGTGGGACGCCGCCTCAACATGGCCTGATGAGCGGTGCTGTGTCTGCGCCGAGGATCTGAACCAGCGAAATCCTGGGACACCGAAGCGGAGAGCTTGAACTTAACCACTCGGCCACAGGGCCAGCGCCCCAATTTTTGAAGAGCTTTTATGCAGAACAATGAATTTTGTCTACTTAAATCCGGCAAGTGTTTTGTTTATTGAGCAATTATTAAACCAACACCAGGGCTTGAGTACACGTGAGAATGGAGACAAAGCTTGTACATAGATCAACCCCCATTTTTTTTTTAGCCAGTGTTTAAAGAAAGTCTGCGAGTACTTCACCAGGTCTGCTCCTTGCAACAATGAGTGAGTTGTGGTTGTTTTTTCCATCTTCGTCTTCAGCGGGGGTACCCAGCTGAAATGCCATCAGCAGGAGAGGCTGTGGACATGTTACTCTGGTGACTGGCCCTTGAGCGAGAGTTCTGTTGAGTGTGGTAAGAGGAGACGCAATGGCAGAGTGTTAGTCATGGAGAAAAGGAGACGACTTTATTTTTGAGAGGAGAAGCTAAAACTGGAGGGGATTGAGAACCATGGGGCAGGGTCAAACCTCTCTGGGGCTTCTGGGACTGTAGGAGAAGAGAGAATGATGACGAGGAGGTGACCAAGGAGGAAAGAGACCTTAAAGAAGAGCTCAGAAACAACTTAGTCTGCCATCTAGGGTAGCTTTGAGAGGGAAATTGGCAAGTCTGGAATATTCCGTATCCCCTTTGCCCCTCTGCCCCCACCCCCGAAACCTCAGGAGGCAGGGAACAGGTGACCATCAAGCAGAATAACCTGCATTTTAAAGTACCTTTCTCTCAGGACCTCAAAGTAATTGTTGATTTTAAAAAGCATTTATCTTGCAGAGTTACCTACTGTTTTATTTTTAACTTGCGAGACCTCAGCTCACAAATGCCGGGGTTACACAGGAAATTAATTTGAAGGTCTCCTGGCTCACATGGGAACATTTTTCACCATCACATCACCTGATCTATCTTGGCAACATTGACTTCTGGCCCCCGGGGTTCCTGGAAGGGGGTGTTCTGAAGCTCAGCTCCGGGAATTGAGATCTGCATGAAAGAAGACCACGCACATTTAGACCAGAAAAGGCTCATTTTTTCTTACCTGCACTATCCACATTGGCTTCCTCGACTGCTGTTAAAAGAAGAAAAGGATGAGGAGTAGAAATGAACATTGATTAGGCTCTTTCTATATGCCGGGCACTTTGCATCGTTTCTCTCATTTACTCTTCTCCCAAAGTGATAAAAATATTGCTACTACTATTTTGATAGATACGGAAGAAAAGCTTTCTGAGAGCTTAAGTTACATGACTGAGGTCCCTAATCAGGGCGGAAACTGGGGTTTGATCCTGATGTAGCCGACATTGCTCGTGACTCTTGCTCAAGTCTCTCGCTGATCTGCTCTGGCCAATCTTCCCCATTAGCTTGCTCCACTCTCCCCTTTACCAACACTGCTGCAGCCATACTGGTGTTTTTTTCTGTTTCTCGAACACATCAGGCCACTTCCAGTCTTAGTTCCTCTGTTGTTCTTCTTTCTGGAATGTTTTTCCTCCCATCTTAGCCTGCATGATTTTTTCTCGGGTTTTTTTTTTTGGCTCTCAATCCAATATCGTTTACTCAGTAGAGCCTTCTCTGAGCATCCTATCTAAAGCTGCCATCACCCGGAGCATCTCACTCCATCTCGTTCTCTTTATAGCACCCAATGCTGATGTCTTGTGTCTGTTCACTCCATGAGGGCAGGATCTTAATGGGCTCCCTCATTTGCTGGCCTGGTGTTTGGTAAGTCCTCAGTGTATATTTATTGAATGAATGAATAAATGAATGTATTATCTTCCCAGTGACATGTCCTAGATATTTTGGCACCATTTTCCTCTGGGGTCAATGTGAGCCAACTTTAAGACTAATTGTGATGCTGTTTCCTTTGGGCCTGAGAAGTCATCTCCAGCATAACCTACGTAGTGTCTACATGTCCAAAGTAAAGCAGAAGAATAAGTGCTACGCTAAATTTAAAATAATTTGAGATTGGGCAATAAAAATAACCAATCCTTGAGTTTCGGATATTTTTTTCCTGTCTGCATTAGTACACATTTCTGCATTTAAGCTAAACAAACCACACAGATTCTGGGAGACCTATCTTATGTAAAGGAGGTGTGTGAGAGAATAATCTATTGGCTTTGGTTGACTTTAAGCCCAATAGCAGTCAACTGTGGAACCCAGTTGATATTAAGAGTTATAACCTAGTCATGACTGTCAGCACTACAGTGAGAGAAACATCCGAAGTTGAACTCGTTATCTTTTCCCCCCAAATATTTCTCCTCCAGATTTCCCAGTCTTAGTGATGGCACCCAACTACTTTGGTACCTATGCCATATGCTGGGGTGGGGGGTGTCATGCTAAACGCTTCCTTTTCCCTTCAAATCCTACAGTAAAGAAGTCCTGTTGAGGCCATGTCTCTGCTTATCTTTTCATTTCTATCTCTTGTTAGTAACTGCATCCCCCTCCTCCATCTGCCAACCCCATCATCACACTAAACAACAACAAAGATCACACCATGCATCATGCTATTTCACAATTCTATGCCTTTGCCCGTACTCTGCTTAGAACGTCTTCTCATTCCGTCCACCACTCAACACCATTCAATTTTCAGTACTCAAGTCAAGTGTCATCATCCCATTGAAACCCTTTCCTGTTTGTTTCCATCAGTAGAATTAGCCACTTGTATCTGTGAGCATCTGGTATACCTAACACACACTTAATTCATCTTTTTCTGTAGTACCTAGCATACTACCTTATTCAAAGTACCCCATGTCTCCTTACTGAATGAAGATTGAGATTTACAGGAGGTTGGGGGTGGGTGGCTTGCTTTCTTCTGTAGCTAAATCTACAGTGTGGTGAGCTGTTCACATTGTGTCCCCGAAGTTTGTCTAGCTGAGAAGTAGGAAAGCCTGAGATTTAGAAATTCACAATGGACGCTCTACAAAGTGTGTCGTGGATAATCTTTACATGAATAATTGATAGTTGACTGTAGCATCATCAATTAGTAATGGAGGTTGGTCTTGTTTCGTTAGAATGTAGCTTCCTGGAGGTACAGCTTTCGTTCATTTATGTCCTAATTTTTTAAAAGTACAGTGTCAAAAATAGCGTGGGTGCTCAAAAAGTTGAAAATCAATTAATCAAGTAGATCAGGTTCCAGAGTGACCAAAAGAGAGGCTGATATTCAGGAAACCCATTTGCTCTCATTAATAAAACAATCTTATCCATATTAAAGTAACAGTAGATGGAGGCTAGGAAAAGGATCTATTAGTGTGGTCCAGCTGGGGACCTCTAAGATCATTCCTTCCTTCACGGAGCTCATGAATAATAAAATAAATCGGTGTGACACCAGGGAATAAGCTGTAAAGTGTCACAAAATGCCAGGAACAAAATCCATCCAAAGTGCTCTTTTTCTTCCTGAGGAAAAACCTAAAAGAACTTTTCTGATTACCTGACAGTCCATTTAATCCCCAGGAAACATTCCTTTGTTATAGTTTCAAGGAGAATTACTTGAAATAATCCTTTGTACAATGTGCCTGGTTCTATTTTAGTTTTAAATCGTGTCCCCTTTCTTTTTGAATTTGTTAAAAAAACGACATCTAATCAATGCCCAAGTGGAAGTGGTATGGCCAAGTCTGAGTTTCTTTCTCTCCAGGATGAAGTTACCTTTTGTGTAGAGGCCCTTTTAAAAGAGACTTAAAAGACTTCAGGAGCTGAGAAAGAATAATAATAAAAAAAAATCCTGAATGTTATAATTAAACTGTAGAGACTTAGCCATCTCTCTTGAGTATTATTGAAGAGGAGCACGCTTTGTGACCAGCTGCACTGGTCAAACATGCTCTGATGCTGGCAGTGACCCAGATTTTAGGGGACTTGCACATTTCTTGGCTAAGTGCCCACGAGAATTCATCTGTAGCATGTGGTCAAAGGGGAGACACAGCCCTGCCAATAGTCAGGCCTGATCAACTGCTTATAGGTTGAAAAGAGTAGATGAAAAAGGGAAGGGAAGGGAAGGAAAGGAATCTAATATCCTGGATGCCTTTTAGACTTTCCCATATTTTGGCTTGGAAATGCATCAAAGCAACAAGAATAAAGAGATAAAAAAAATCAGGGGGATTTTAATTGTGAAAATAGGGCAATATTTAAGTTCATGCATGTGGACTCTGTCTAGGACACAAAGGTAAGTCTCTTTGGGTGAGCTTGCTGGTAGTCACCCCTCTCCCAATCTAGAGAACCATCGATGGGATTTATTCATCACAAAATCCTCAGCCAGGAGTTAGCCTGTGTTTTTCTGAGTTATTTTATTCTCTTTCTCAAGTTCCTCCTTCCTTTTTTCTACTTTCCAAGGTGGGGATGGAGGCGGAGATGGGGGACATGTGTAATTTCTGGTGCGCTCCTAATATTTCCAAAACTCCTTCCACCCAATGGCTCAATCCAAATTCAAAATGCAAAATGAATTCATAGTTAACACCGGTGCAATGATTCAGTTCACTACTCAGGCACCTATTTTTTTTTTTTTTGTCTTTCAAAAATGTATTGCTTTTTTCTTCCTCTAGAGACAGAGTCTCTTTTTGATCTTTAAATAGTAACATAAGCTTAAACCACAGAGTAATTTTTTTTTAAGAATAAAAACTGTTCTAATAATTTCGGGGTAGCTAGTTGCAAGGAAAATTCTTGAAGAATGAAGGTGGAACCTTGCTCACTCTTGTACTCGTTTAGGGGTTTTCAAATTTTTCTTAGAGCTTTTTTCTTTTACTTTATTTTAGGGGAAAATGGTAGATTCCGCGACTGCATTTTAAAACAAACGTTTAGTTAAAAATAATATCCAATTTGGCCTTAACTAGAGCGTGGCAGAAATCACAAAAGGCAGTTAATGTGGTATGAACTGAATGCTTGTGTCAGGTTGCCAGCACATTATCTTTGTGTCTTTTACAAGGAGGACATCACTTGTAGAAATGGCTCTTGACAAAGTTAAGTGGTCCTATATATTGTTTGGGAAATTGCCCTTATTTTGTGTGCTTCTGGTTCCAGTAATGGAACCCACGAGCAGTAGATAATTGTGGCGCCCTCATCTATCAAATAATATTAGAAGTCAACAGCTATAATCTGAGCCACTTGCTTTATACAGCTTTTCTCTATATTTTCGGCTCAAATTGTCAGTTGTTACCTGTAAGTGTCTCCATTCCCTGTGGTTGATAGAAGCAAAAAGATTTAAGTAAATCAGGCGGTGAGCTGTGTGTGGCCTAGGGCCCGGGCTTGGCAGCCCCCTTACCACAGCAGATGATAACAGCCCCCTGAATAGGGAAAAATCATGGTTCTTTGTACTGCATTGTATGTTACTATTACTGGTGCCGAGGCTGGGAGAAAGGGTGTTTTTTAGAGATAGTCTGGGCAGTTAAAAACTGAGTTTAAGAGGGTCAGAAAGGAACCTCTCATTATGGAGGGTAAATCCACTTAGCGTTTTAGCGTTCTGACCTACTTTTGTTCATCTCTCCGACTCTGTGCGAACGGCAAAGTTGCTCAAAAGTGGAGTTGTGTAAGCTTGGTGGTAGGTATTTGCTATATTATTCCAGAAACTCATTTGTAGGCATAAAATATTTCATAATAGAAAGGAAAATATTAGTTTGGTGAGAATAGTCGTTATAAATATCTTTGCGTTACCTTCTTTTTCAAGGAAAAATCAGAAAAATACTGAAGCGATAAAGCAAAAACATGAACGTGCTTCACTCAGTGGTAGACATTTTTTATTCATATAAACATATATGTAAATTATATATATACTATTACATAATTATATATAAATTATAGGATTTATACACATAAATATATACATATATATGTATATATATACATATATACAAGTTATAGGATCACGTTGTGTCTACTGTGTTGTATCCTGAGTTTTTTCCACTAAATATATGATAAGCATATTTCTATGCTCACAAATATCCATTTACGACATCATATTTGATGGCTGCATTAGATTCCATTACATGCATTCCCTATTATTATACACTTAGAAGATTTTCAAATTTTCGCTGTTGTAAACAATGCTGCAGTGAATATCCTTGCAGCTAAGACCTTATCAACATCTATGGTAACTTCTTCAAGTGAAATTATTAGAAGGATAACAAATGGGTTTGACAGTTTGTACAAAAGAGGGCAAACCAGTTTCTACTATTACAAGCAGTATGTGAAAGATCCTGAATTGCTTTTTTCCTCAATAACATCTATGTACAAATGCTGTATAGATGTTTACGGTCTTGGAGAGATAGGCAAAGGAAGAGAGGAGTGTGGGTACTGTGAGTCCTAGAGGTGGTAGACATTGGTGATGGGGGCAGCTCCAGCAAAGAGGAGAATCTTCAAATACCTCTGAGACAGGGGGTCTTGAGCAGGGCGTGGGGGCATCCATGGTTGGGAAGCAACACAGTCAAAGGCACAAGGATGGCACTAAGGCCCAGAAATAAGCATTGTGGCTGCCTGGTTAGGGGGACCCTAGTGTTTCAGCACCAACCTCTCCTTTCTCTGATCTCCTATAGAATTAAATTTATATCATCCACCTCAACCTAGAGAAACTATCTGTTCTCTGACATTGTTCTGTCATTGAATATTTGCTGTCATTGCTTTCCCAACTGGATTGTAAAGTCTTTGGGGGAAAGGACCCAGCATGGTCCAAGAAGAGAGGGAAATTATCGGAGGTTTGGAAACCTGCCCCATGGGTGAGCTGCTCCTCTCTGCCCCTTGAGTGCCAAATAGTTCTGCTTGTATCTTTTTTTCTTTTATGTACGATTATTTTGTTTAAGAGAGAGATCTAGGATTATTAAACATAGACCCCCCCCCCCCGCCCTACTCTTTTTTTAATCCAATAGGTGGATTTAATAATTCAACTCAAATGATCAAAGCAGTAACTCAATTTTCCCTTATTGGTGGTATTATTTTGGGGCATTTCATTGACCATCAATCTCCCAAATTAACTACCATATCCCCTAATCACTAACTGTTCTGGGGCAGGTTTGTCGTTACAACCCAAGGGTGCTCAGAAAATAGGAACAGAAAATCGTCATCTTTATGCAGCCTATTTTCTAGGGAGCTGGTAGACAATTTACTCTCAAGGGCCCATCCTCCTACAGCTGTTTGCACTGAACTGCACCAAACGGAGCACAAAGTCAGGAGAAAAAGTCCACGGATGGCTCTCTGTGGAGCTCAATGGAAAGATGTTGGCTTCAGTGGGAGGTTTCTGTGTTGGGGACTCTGGCCCAGCAGCAGCTGTGCTTTTTAGCCTTCGATGGTTGCAGATTCCACTTTCTGGCTAATGCAGAGGCTGTGCTTTTCTTTCCATTACTGAATAACAGCACAGGGCCAGGCCATGGGTACTTTCCTCCCCAGAGCCAATATTTCAGCCCTGAAACACAGTCATTTGCATTCCTAACATATGATCGCTTCTCATATACAGTATTCCAACAAAATGTTTACATAGTTCAACAGTTGTTCATGACACATGAAGGAAAAAAGGCCATAATTTATACAACGGCGTGATAAAGAATTGCCAATTGCAATTAGAAATGTGCCACGTGATTCTCTACTAATGCAGGCTGTCTAAAAAAAGAAAAATCAGTACAAATTCAAAATGGTGCAGCCATGTTTGAAGTTGCTCAATACTGGTGTATAATAGATAGTGCTCCTGAGATGCAAAGCTGTGGGTGGCCGACCTGGAATTTGAGAAGATCCTCTGATACTTGAAATCATTTCAAGGTTACATGGAAAATGTGAGCTAGGATTATCTGAATCCCCCTTTACCTGGATAACGGATAAAGAAAGATGAAGTGGAGAATGAAACCTGTGAATGAGTGTCACTGTCGTGCATCATTCTCTGGAATGTATTTAAATCGCTAGAGAGCAGTTGGACCGTTTGCTTTTCTAAGTTAGCTGCTGTGGATTTGAACATTATAATTTCCATAATAAATAGAGACTATGAAAGACTGACCTTGTTTTGAAATGCTTGTGTTAATTTACTAGTCTCTAAGAAATTGGGCATAAAGACAAACAAATTCACACATATACTGAAAATAAAGACAGAAAAGGTTCATTCAGGGACTATGCTAACATTTGTTATTACATTCTCACAACACTGCAAGGTACTTATAATTAATCTCATTTTACAGATGAATAAACAGAGGCCCAGAGAGGTTAAATGGAAAAGCTAATAAGTGGCGGGGGTGTGAATCAAACACGGGTTGATCTGGTCTCCAAGCCAATGTGCTCATCCACTCTGCTCTACCCCATACTTTGCTAGAATTCTTTTTGTGTTTCCGAGACAGAAACTTAGCTGACCTGTAGGGCTTCAAAATGACTGTGTTGATTACAAGATAGCGATATTTAATTCCACTCGATTTCATTCCTTTAAAGGAAAAAAAATCATCCATTTGCAGCTGATTGCTTTGCCCTCTGTGTATCTATTTTGTGTGCAAAGGTTTGTAGCAATATATTGACTTTCTTCATTATCTAAATTTTATGCACCTAATGATACTTATTACTATGCTTAGTGACCTCCTTTAAAATTTTTGCAATAAGAATGCACCCCGGACAACTCATCTAAGTAGCTTTCAGTTGGTAAAATGCCTTCAGTGACCAGGCTAAAGCCATATACACTCATTTATGTGAGTGCTATTCTTGCAATTACCGTTGGAGTGACAGTTTCTCTGAGGTATTTGAATGATGCAACTTGTTCAAGTTTAATGCCATCTATTATGAACTGTACTGCATGCTGTTAATAGCTGGAAGGCATTGATTTTGTTTTCTGCTCTCTTATCTCAAGCCCATACATTTTGCTTGCATTATTGACTGTTCTGATCATTTCATGCACCATCTCTTTAGAAGATGTATAAATCAATGTCAGCCGTGAAACTTAAGTTGTTTATTACGCTGCCATGTAGGTTTACACCTTCATGAAAATCATCTAATGTGGTCGGTGTCAGATGTTCCAAACGATTGTTGACCAGGTCTGATGAAAGAGGACAGCCTTGGAACATGTCACCCCTGCAGTGGGAAAGTTCGTTCAATTATTTATTTGGGTCACATGTTATACTTGACTGGATTCACTTTCTAATGATGTTAATTAACTTCTTCAGGGTGTTAAATTAGTTTAGAACTGCTATGATTATAGCATGACATAAATTGAACTCTCTATTCTAAGAGATGCATTTGAGTTTTGCACACCAAAAGGATATTTTGTACTGAATTAGTGTAAATGAAACTGCATTGCTTACATTCGAGCATACTTGACAGAAGACCCACACAGCTTCAGATCAATTTCACACTTAAATCACAAGTCAAAAATCAAGTGCAGGAGCCTGAAAGCCTGCCCATCATTTTATACAATTACTGAGTTCTTTATGCGGTACCCGAAGAGCATCAAATTGCACCTCTAATCCAATAAAAAGTGTTTTTCATAATTAAGGCAATCATGAAATGCCCTACAAAATCCATTCTTAAGGTCCAGCTTCTAAACGCCTCCTGTGCGTAAAGCAAATTTAGGATTAGTTTAGACTTTATTTTCTTCCCTAACGTTTACAATGCTTTTGATTCATGTCTCTTGCTTAGGACTTTGCAAGGCATTTTTTAAAGATAGAGATCAATTCTGCTCTTAGTACGGGAGTGAAGTGTTGCACAGGGCTGCTTTACTCATGGCCAATCTCTGGGACAGCTGTGAATCCAGTCATATCAGTTGGCTGGTTCTTCCACACATGTGTTGGGAGGTGGGTTTGGGAAAGTCTTTCCCAGCAATTGGTCACCCGGATCTGGCCATGATCTCAAAAGCATGATGACTAGTTAAAAATTAAATTCAGAAAAATGGTAATCAAATTGTTTTAAGAATTTATTGCTTGGAGATATATATATATATATATATATTTTTTTTCTTTTTTGCGTGGAAGATTGGCCCTGAACTAACATCTGTTGCCAATCTTCCTTGTTTTGCTTGAGGAAGATTGTTGCTGAGTTAACACCTGTGCTAATCTTCTACACTTTGTATGTGGGATGCTGCCACAGCATGGCTTGATGAGCACTGTGTAAGTCCACGCCTGGGATCCGAACCTGCAAAACCTGGGCCGCCGAAGTGGAGCATACGAACTTAACTAGGATGCCACTGGGCTGGCCCCATTGCTTCAGTATTTTTTGACTCAATTCATAACTAAATATAAGTACAAGGAAAAACTTTATTTATTTATTTGCAGGGAAAGCTTCGCCCTGAGCTAACATCTGTTGCTAATCTTCCTCTTTCTTTTTCCCCCTCCCCAAAGCTCCAGTACGTAGTTATATATTCTAGTTGTATGTTGTTCTACTTCTTCTATGTGAGCCACCACCGCAGCTTGGCAACCAACAGACAGGTGGTGTGGTTCCACGACCAGGAAGCGACACTGGGCCACCAAAGTGGTGAGCGCCGAACTTTAACAACTAGGCCGTCAGGGCTGGCTCAGGAAAATTTATTTTTAAATTATACACTTATGTGAAAGATGACTTGTAGAGACTTGAATTGTGTTCCCCCCAAAACATATCCACCATGAACCTCAGAATATAACTTATGGGAATCAGGGTCTTTGCAGAGGCAAGATCTTGGGACGAGATCATTCTGCATTAGGGCGGGTCCTAAATCCAATGATAAGTCTTGAGAAGAGAAAATAAGGGAAGGAAAGAGAAGAGGAGAGAGGACAGAAACCCAGAGAGATGGAGGCCATGTGAAGATGGGGGCAGAGATTGAAGCTGTGTAGCCCCTAGCCAAGGAACACCAGGGATTGCCGGCAGCCAGCAGAAGCTGGGAGAAAGGCATGAAAAGGATTCTCACACACAGCCTCCAGAGGGAACCGACCCTCTAACACTTTGATTTCGGACTTCTGGCCTCTAGAACTGGGAGAAAATGGATTTCCATTGTTTTAAGCTGCCAAGATTGTGGTAATTTGTTATGACGGCCCTAGGACACGAATATGTGCTCACAGCTACTTATGTCTGGGGTTCCTTGCTTCCTCCTTCCCGTTCAGGAGTCTGCTCACTATGACCCCTCCACTGGAGTGCTCTGTGCTCTCCCTTCTGCCTGCTGGGATCGCCCCTGCTTCCAAGGCCAGTTCATATAACCCTTGATCTCTTCGGTGCGGGTACCTCCCTCTTCTCTGGACGTCCATGGCGTGTGTGTCTGTATCCAGCACAGCGCTGCACACGTCCGCCTCGTGTTATGCCGAGTGTATTTGTTTCCTCCCTTGATGTTTGGAAACATGCCTTGTTCAGCTTTAAATATGCTAGAATGCTGAGCACAGACCTTCGTGTATAGTCAGTTTCGAAATATGTTGAATCTAATTGCATGGCATCCTCTGCCATGAGAAAAATTCTGTTTTTGTTTCACAATTTGGGTATCAAATTGTGTATGCAGAAGAAATTGAAGCCATGGGAGAAGTAATTTCAACAAAGCCAAAATTCGATGATTCTAAAAGCAAGCGTTGTGAAAGCTGCTTATATTTCAATATGTTTTTGAATGAAAATATGTTGTTCAATGGATAATTCCAAGTCTAAATATTTTCCCGGGGAATATGATCTAGAATCCTCGTACAGTTGGGGATACTTAATCCACTGTGTTAATCAGTATGCATTTGACTTCTCTGTTTTAGTCATATTAGTTACTCAAATATTCTTCCCAAATATATTATACTAGCATAATAAAAATATTGCTCTAAAACTCTTCATTCAGGACTTTAAAAGCACCTGTTCACATCTACTTGACTTCTGATTATTTTGTTTAGTGATTTAAGCAAGATAACATGTTTGAAACTACTTTTAAAATTACCATGTGCAACACATATTAATTATGAAGTTTGAAAAGCGGTCTTCAACTCTGAACTGCCGAATTCAACTAAGCACTCAACCATAGTTCACCTTGGTTCAGATCGTCTTTTGCATCCCATCTCTGTTTGATACATGCTTTCTGGATTCGAGCCCTTTCATGCCACGTATGTATGTGGGTAGTCTTGTTGCTACTCCCTCTTGATGTTAGATTTTGGTGGGAGCAGTGTGGTCAAGTGGAACAAGCAAGATCTTTGGCTTGAGGGGGATTTAGATGTGAATACTGGGTCACATTTTAGCTAGTTGTACATCTGTCACCAGGTCATTTAGCTCAGTTGAGCCACAATTTTATCATCTGTAAACATGACTCATAACATCTACACCATAGCATTGTTATGAGGATTAAATTGAATAAAACAGTATCTGTAAAGTGTTTAGACCAAGTCTTGGCACATCCAAGGTGTTAACAGATAAATGGTAGGCATGATTTTGTTGTAGATGATCAAGAACTAAGCCATCTCAATTTAATTCATTCAACAAATACCTGTGGTTGCAGGCCCTCAGGATAAAACAAAGGTAAGGCACAGTGTCTGCCTTTTCAAGGAGGGGCCGGATCTTTCAATAGGCTGAGAGTAGTCTGAGAGATACTCTGAACAGGGTGACGGGCACACATTACCATCCACGCCCTTAAAAGTTCAACTCAACCTTTTCTGGTTAAACAAGGCAGAATGTCCACACGTCTTTATCTTCTTTGCCTCCCTGAATCCAATTAAAATGGCAGCAAAGGAATAAAAAGGATAAACCCACAAACACAAAGAGAAGGGGAGTGGAGACATCAGTAAATAAGAGAATATTTCTGGCAGTCTGGAGTGGCAATTGCATGAGCAGAGTAGAGGAAATGATAATCCCACGGGCCTTCGGAGGGGAGACAGAGGATGGAGCTGATCTGCGGCACAGAACTTGAAAAGTTTGGGCACTCTGAGGCTCCAGCGACTGTGGACGGCGGGGAGGGGTGAGGCACCAGGCTGAGAACAGAAGATTGGCAGACAGTCTGTATTTGCAGTGGTTGGATTGCTTGGTCCCCTGCCCCATCCCATGTATCCAGTTGACTACTCCCACAGGCAGGAGATGAGAGGTTTATATTTTGGATAAATGAAACCAGAGAGAATTAGGATTTAGTGACAGCTCGGCACAGGGAAGGGCAGGGATGGAGTGGATAATTAAATACAACGGATGAAGTGAATGTCTGTAACTGACCTCTAGTTCCCCTCATCTACTCTGCTGCCGAAATACTGGAAGTCAGACATTTTATCCTAACCTCCTCTTCCCCCACCTCCTAAACACACACACACACACACACACACACACACATCCAACAACGGCTGAAGACTGATAGATTCTTCTCTGGAGAAACAGTATGACCACACAGAAAAGATGTTTACATATTAACGTTCTAGTTATTCTAATGAAAAGATTATATTAATAGCTCATCACACTACAGTGAAAACTGCTCCTCAGCAAGCCTCATCCGGGCAGCTAGACCTTCCACTTAGACTTTTAGGGCTTCAGTCTTAAATAAAATGGCCAGCCAAGAATCACCACCCATTTGTAGGTAGATGATCTGTGAAATGAGAGAGACTAAAACAAATAGAAAAAGAGGAACTCTACAGGAAAGAGATGCTAGGCAGGGAACTGAAGAAAACATCTAGGAAACTAAAATTAATTTTTATAAATTCAGGAGAGTGGGAGAGATATTGCGTTTATGAAAGAAGACAGGAATACTGTGAAAAAGGAGCTGCCAGAGAGGAAGAAAGGCTACTGGAAATTAAAAATGTGAGAGTTGAAATAAACTTCCAACAGAATGATTGGAAGATAAACTTGAGAAACTCCTCTAAACAGAACAGAACAACAAAACACCCAAAGAACTATGAGATGGAAAATAAGAGAGAAAAGATAAGAATTGGAGGGTTAATCTAGGAGGTCTAACGTGACTAACAAAAGTTATAAAATGAGAGAAGAGAGAAAGTGGAGGCAAGAGAAATACTAATGAACTAATGCTAGAAAAATTCCTTGGGCCAGCCTGGTTAACCGGCGTAGTGGTTAAATTTGCGTGCTCTGCTTCAGCGGCCCAGTATATGCTAGTTCAAATCCTGTATGTGGACCTACACGCCGCTCATGAAGCCATGCTGTGGTGG
Organism: Equus caballus; assembly: GCF_041296265.1. Classification (NCBI taxonomy): domain Eukaryota; kingdom Metazoa; phylum Chordata; class Mammalia; order Perissodactyla; family Equidae; genus Equus; species Equus caballus. Next base: position 11,486,124 of record NC_091714.1, read on the forward strand.
CATGCCACATAGAAGAACTAGAAGGATTTGCAACTATGATATACAACCATGTACTTAGGCTTTGGGGAGGAAAAAAAAGAGGAGGATTGACAACAGATGTTAACTCAGGGCCAATCTTCCTCTCCAAAAAATAAATAAATAAAAATAAACAAAATGCTTCTCTTTTTAAAAAGAAAAATTTCTTCACCTGTAGAACATGAATCTTTTGATTGAAAGGGCCTACTGAGTGTCCAGCGTAATAAATGAATAAAGGCCCCATATCAAGGTATTTCATTATGACATACCAGAATACAAGGGAAAGAGAAGATCCTAAAAGTTTCCAGGGTAAAAAAAAAACCATATCGGGAATCAGAATGGCATTGGATTTCTTAACAGCAGCGCTGGATGGGAGAAGACCTGCAAAATTCTGAGGGGAAATAATTATTAAATAGAATTCTGTACTCCGCCACACTATCTACCATGTGTGAAGGTATGATACAAGAATTTCCTGATGTGAAAGGACAAAGCACTGTATTTCTCATGCCACATATATATAAATATGGCATATAAAAATATATGTTTTTAAGCATATAGAGATATATTTAGGGAAAACTCTGCTTCAGTGAAATGAGCGCACAAACCGAGAAAGAAGATGATTGGGGGCCCAAGAAGAGGGGATGAAACATAAGAAGGTGGAGGAAATGATGACAGGGGACCTAGAGATGAGTCAGTCCATTACCACTACTTCTGTAATCTGCTTCATATCCCACCTGGTCTGACCCTTTCCCTTCTCCTTTTAGATATAACCAATATCATGCTATGTTTAGCATTCCTTTGCTTTTCCTTATAAGTTCACCACATGCTTATATTTCCAAAGTGTGTATCACGCAGGAGGACAGAAGGCTCTAGGTGGAAGTTTGTCAGGAAAAAAATAGAAATGATAGCTTATGTGATAATTTTGAGCTTTTGGTAAATAATATTGACATGAATTTTTTTAGATCTGATGAAATGTGAAAAAAGGTTATAGACACTTGGAAAATGAAGGGAATGAAAAACGAGGAAACCACTAACTCCTGTCTCTTATTTTTCCTATTATGGGCTGTTGGAGGAAAATGCTCATGTGTTTTCCACATCTGTCTACCTGGTCCCTCAACTTTTGGCAGGCATGCAATAAATGTGTATGAATGGGTAGCTTGAAACTGTTAATGAAGACATTGCCGAACACGCAGATAAACAAAACTATTCCTTTATGTATCAATCTGTGTGTGAAGTTATTCCTATAACTGGGTGATGGTAAAGTTTGTTCCTCCTGGAAAATGCTAATGGTATATTTTATCAGATAACAAATGTTTGGTAACTCATGGTATTCCCTTCCTTTTTTGTGTCCTACTAGAAAGTCACTGTCTGCTCGAAACACAATCCAAAATTAGGGTGCCTTGTTTCCTTGAGTTTGTGGTGTTTTCCCTGTGGTTCGTATTTTCTGGCTCCATATCTGTGGGAACTTTACAGATCTGTGTTGACGTTGGTGTCCTTTGGAGGTGGTTCATACTTACTTTAGCCAGATGCTTTGGGTGTACAGCCAACCTGCAATCCCTTTACAATAAAAGTATTGGTCTTTCAGAATGCCAGATAGTATAATCTGAAAGACAAGGTCATCTGAGAGGGGGCTTCCTAGTGGCCACAAATTCGCAAGGAAGATCTTTTTTCAGCTGCAGTCTTCAAGACATGAGCTTCTTCGTGGTCTCCTGGAGAGTGGAGGACTTATTTTTCCTTTACCTGAATTGAGATTACAGCCCTTTGATGTCGTACCTTTATGGAGGGTGGAATGGGTAGCTCTTATTTCCCCTTCTGTCTTAGGCTTTGTCTGCTGTTCCTGGAGCCCCCTGAAGCCTTGAAGACCAAGTTCAAACTCATCTGGTTTGGCGAATGACATCAGGTGAGAGGCAGCTTTGGGGCTCTGCCATTCATTCAGAGTGTAGCTTTTACCTGGATTTTGGCTTCTGAGTGTTACTTTCTTATCAGCTCATTGATGTAGATTAAAAGACAGACTTTAGCTTTCATTAAGCATTTTCAGATTATAGCAAACAGGTTGGTTAGAGTATCTAGTTTGCCATACTACAGGAGGCAGAAGACAGTAACTCTTTTCAAGGATCATCCAACGATATTCTTACAATACCAATCGTTAATGCATCTTTTATAGAGAATCGCACAAAAAAAACGAGTCTAAACTATGAGTCCAGTTAAAAGTCCTGTGACTTAAAGGGTGATTGGACACTCATCAAATAACTAACAGAAACTTAAATATCTCTGGATATTTAGTAAACACACAGCAAAAAATAAAGGTACACACAGCCATCTATCTTGTCTGCTGAAATACTTCTTTGCCTGAGGCAGGAGGCTGGGGAAGATGACCTTTGAACGCCCCTTCAGTTCTGTCATTTTATGATATTTGCCAGGAAAAAAAGCTAGACTTTCAGAACAGTTTTTCACTGTGAGTTTGTGAAGTGATATTATGAAACTGGTCTAGTTTCTATCTGTCAATTTCAACTTCCTGCCGTGAAATTTCCAGGTACTGAGTTTTACTCTGCAGGACACAAATTTTCTTTTTCTTGTGATTTGTCCGTTTTCTTAGGCCTTCCAAATCATATACAAAAATGTGTAAAGAATGATTCCCTCCATCTGTGTCCGCAGGGATTCCCTTTGACTTCTCTGTAGATAAGATAGACTGAGCATCAGAAATAACGAAATCAATTTTCCATTAATAGTTGATAGTGTAGTGAATGCAAAGATTAAAGGAAAGGGAAATACTTTTAGTATTCAGAAAGACTGTGTCATTGTGGTAATTCACCAGGGTCTTTTGTGAGATAACTGACATAGAAATGTGCTCATCGGGGGTTATTCATTGATGTACAATTTGATGTCTGAAGCCTTATTGGTCCCCACAAGTTTACCACTGTGTGACAGACAGTGCCTGTCCCTTTCAGTCCTGGCTTAAGAGGACAAGCTAGAGCCATTAATACCTCCTGGGTCTCCAAACTGATGGTGGAAAGTAATGTGGTCTGCATGAAATCATTATAATAAAATAAATAATAAATATAAATAAGTAAAAAGAAAATAAAAATGTAATCTTATACTAGAAAGTTTTTTAAAAAACCCACAATAGAGCCTTATGTTTCACAACTTATTTTTGTATTTCCTTTCTTTTTCTTTCTTTCTTTTTTTGGTGAGGAGGATTGGCCCTGAGCTAACATCTGTTGCCAACCTTCCTCTTTTTTTTCTCTCCCCAAAGCCCCAGTGCATAGTCCTATATCCTAGTTGTAGGTCATTCTATGTGGGATGCCACCACATCATGGCTTAATGAGCAGTGTGTAGGTCCGTGCCCAGGATCTGAACTGGCAAACCCTGGGCTGCCAAAGCCCAACGTGTGAACTAAACCACTCAGCCACAGGGTTGCCACTGTGTTTCCTTTTTCGACCCTGATTTGTCTGACATCCTTATTAGGCAAGCAGGGCACCTGTGGTCATCAGCCTCCTGTGTTCTGTGAGCTGTACCTTTGCTCATACTGCCTTTCCCAGGATTACTCTCTTGCTACTAGGCTAGCTCCCACTTACCTCCCATTTCCCCTACTCCAAGGAATTAAGTTTAACAAAAGTACAAAAAAAAAAAACCCAAACACTTGTGTCCCATCATCCTGAATTAACAACCATTAACATCTTGCTGTCTTCCTTTCTGAAGAATGAACATATTGCAGATCCCATGGGAGTCTATTACTATTTCCTTTTCTCATGCTTTTTCCCTGAGGAAATTACTGATATGTCTGTTCAACGAGCCCAGAAATCACCTCCTCCAGGAAGGCTTCCCTGGCTGCTGGGTGCCTGCGCCTGAGCTCTGCTTGCGTGGCTTATCGTGTTGACTACTGGGGCCATCTCCTTCATGTATCTCTCTCCAGGAGGCCATCACTGGACTCATCTCTGTGCTCCTTGTGCCTGGCATGGGGCCTGGCCCAGAACTGGCCCCAATAAATGTTTGTTCAAGAAATGAGTGAGGAAAGGGAATCTCAAATAGGTTATTTGACTTAATTTCCCTGTTTTTAGTTTCTTCACTATCATATTTTTACAAAGTGGTTATGTGCTTCGTCCTATGGAGCAGTAGCGTTCTTCATCCAGCCGGTGTACTGAATGCCTGCGGGGGGTCAGTTGCTGAGCTGTGCACTGGGAACCCGTGATGGACACATGAACCCCTGCCCTGGTGGCACCTGCTCTCCCACTGGGCCCAGGCTTTTTCTTCCCAAGCCATTGGTGAGCTGAAGCCAGGCAAGCAAGCAGTAATTCTGATGCTGTGCATGGTACATTTTTCTCAAGAGATTCTTCACCCCGGAGTTCTTATTTTGGAAAAAAATGCTATCACAGGCAACTTTTTTTCTTTCTTTTCTTCTTTATTTTTGTGGTAACCACATATTATTTTATAACTAGAAAAAAAATCCAGAAGAATTAGTTAAAAAGAAAAGATGCAGCTAATTCAGGAAAGAGGGGAATTTATTTTTTGGGGAAAGAGTGAGGGTAGATTGTGGGTCTGTGCATTTAGTGAATTCAACTCACAGATTAGTTTGTCATTTTCTGTTGGTTTTCTGTGCTTTTCCGGTTCAGGGGGAAAGATGGCTCTGGGTTTATTTGACAATTTCACTTGTTCCTCCCTTAAGATTTCTGAATATGAGACGAGCAATGTTAAGTCACAGATGACTCTGAATCTTTACAGAACACAGAAGCCTTCCGTTCTTTTCAGACGTGGAGTCTGTTTCTTGGGCGGTTTAAACAGATGTGGTGTGCACACAGTAGGTACTTTATAATGGTTGTTGACAGCACAAGACAGACGGTCCTAAACTAGTGCTGTGGTTTTCCAGGCTAGTCCAGGGGCCTTTCTAGCCTGCTCACTTCATCTGTAAAACCTTTTGAGCCCACATTCCTCATTTATGGTTATTTATTTTTACTTCCAAATGATGTAAGTATTGCTGTCCTGATATACTGTATTTATTATAAGACTTACACAGAAACATAAATTATGATAGGATGAGGGAACAAAAGAAACATAGAGAGAAAGTGTAATATTTTCTTCCCACCCTCAACTGCATTAATGTGGTCCCCAGCTTCAGTGTAGCCCACTTTGGAAGACACCAAGTAAAGGATACTAAAAGACCTAAAAATCATCTAAAAGCGACTTCTAATGTGAAAGAAGCAAACAAGGTTATAGCCCCAGAGGAATTTTCTGGGCAAGTCTGGAAACTTCTGCTACCCTAGACAGAGGAATATCTGAATGACATGCCCGCCTCTGACGCTTTGAAGTTGCCACGTCAGGTTGGTAGCAACAGTATTAGAGAAGGGGAAAATAATGAGATACCTAAATTACGATGAAAGGAAAATAAAAATCTCCCTAATTAATCTTGTTCATCTTTAGAGATCACAGGAAAAGAAATTAAAGGTGGTGGGAGCAGGCAAGACGAAAATCTTGCAAATTCTTCAAATGCAAAGAAGATTCTGTGATAAACCCTCACTTTCTGGTAAGCATTTTAATGGATCCTTTAATTAGCTTTTCTGGAAAGTTCACTGATGATATGCTGGAATAATGATCCCCTATGCTCTAAAGTGTCTAGTCATTAGCTCACAAGGTGACTGAACATACTAATGCAATTGCCTTTTAGACAGTTTAAGCCTGTGTTCCTAATAAGGGTCTCTCCCTTGTTTGACTCAATCATAGAAAGGTGTGTATGGGCTGAGCTCTCTCACAAATGACAAGGACAGTGGGCCAGACCCACCTTCTCTCAGTCCCCATGTAACTCCAGCTCCTGGAAGGAGATTCTTGTGGCAGATCTTTCTGGAACTGCTCTCGTGCTGCCTGCCATTTCTATATAAAAGTTTTGGCTCAGCATTTATAGATACTCCCTAGATTTGGAATCCACTCTAGTTTAGAGAATTAATTATATTCTATCACCTGTATCACTATCATCTTTTTGAGCATGCACCCCTAATCTATGTGTATTTATTTTTACTTCTGAATGGAGCATTATTCCATTTTTCTTTCCAAGGCATGTGTTCTACCCTTCACAATGGTAGGTCGGGCAAAGCGAGTGGTAAGTTACACAAGGGGAGTGGGTGGAGACCAGGAAGACGCTTCTGCTCAAAGCTGAGCCAGCAGATTGGCTTTACACCAAGCCAATAGCAAACTGGGCTTCGGATCAGATTTTACAGTCCCAGCCTCGTTTGGTCCCAGCGTGCTAGCACACGCTAGGGTACACAGCCTTTTGCACTGCATAACTTCTTTTGTGCCCTTGGCTGGAAGAAGCTAAACTGTGGATAATTTATTCAGCATAAATTATTGCTAACCTTAGCTAGAATACGCATGCTTTTGATCCTCTTTAGATATGACGCCAATGGGGAATTGTCTGGCTACAAAGTTTTTCCATATCTTTCAGTTAAATCAAATTCCAAATCTTGAGGACATCTGATATTCCTCAAGGACATTAAATCTATAAAACTGGGGCCTGAATTTCATATGCTAAAAAGTATAATTCACAGTTTGTTTTGTTAGTGAGAGCTATCAAGAACGTTTTAAACATCTAATTACACTTTTAATTTAATAATTCATTGTTGTATAATTAGAGACTGAAGTTATACAACACGCTTATGTTTTAAAATATGGGCATTTTCCTTAAGTGTTTTACACCAATGTCTAGGAGATGAAACATAACAACAAACGCATGTCATTAAAAATTTAATGCTCTAGCTACACCAGTTTTATTATTTGGCCTGGCCCACCCTCTAGACTGTATTGGTGAGGTGTGTTTGGAGTGGTAATAACAGCTTCAACCTGCCCAAACCGTATATCCTTCACCAGGCTGTTTCAGAGAAATCTTTCTGCCTTACTTGCTTTTAATTTCCCTCCAGGTGGACACACTTTACCCAAAAGAGCATGGCTGCTCAGGTCAGCAAGCAACCTGATCCAAGGATTCTGCACAAACCAGTGGAAATGCACGTGTGTCTCGTCCTAGCCAAAACAGACTCCTTGGTCCAATGCCTATGGTTCAATGTGGACTCATCTAGAATAAATGCCTGGAAGCAACTATTGGCCGCCAATTATACTATTGAGTTGGGGAATGTTGATCCTTGTTATGTAGGAAAAAAATTGTCTAGTTTCTAAATTGAAAATGTGGTAAAAACAATTCAAACAGTGCAAAATGGCATCAGTGAAAACAGATCTGCTTTCCACCAGATCTCAGTCTCTAGTTCTGCTTCCTGTGGGCAACCGCTCCTGCCACATCCTTGAAAATACTTTCTGAAATATTCTGTCCATATACAAGTTTTATTTTATTATCCTTATTTTAAAAACACCCACAGGACATCCTAAACATACTGATTGGCATCTCACTCATTTCATTCATCAATTTTTATCTTGGTGAGATTCCAAATCTACCACACATCCTTTTCATGGTTGTGTAGTATTCTATTCTTTGGATGTACTATCCTGTACTTAACCCATCCTTTATTGCTGGACATTTGGTTGGTATTACAAATAATTCTGTAGATACGTTTTTGGGTACAGGTGTGAATAGATCTAGAGTGTAAATTACTCAAAGAAGATTTGTTTGGTCAGAGGGGATCCATGTCTTAATTTTTGTAGATATTGAAAAACCGCCTCCCCAAAGATCGCTCAGTCTAAGATTGTAAGAAAAGTAGACTCTTGTAACTTGAGAAGGATACATACAGAAACACGTGCATCTCCAAATGTCAGAATAACAGCAGCTGAGGTGAGGAGGCCTAGGCAGGCAAAGCTCACTCACTGCTTCCTGGCTCTGTCCCTCATGCCGGGCTTGTAGAAATTCGTATAAAATACTTCCCAAACATCATCTCTTTAAATCCTCAAAACACATCTATGAAGCAGATATTGTTATCCTATTGTAAATCACTACATGACATCAATATTTGGGATCAGTCAAAAATAAATGAAAATGTGAATTTTCAACCTGTGCTTGCCAACGGTTTCTTTGTAATTGAAATAGCGCACTTTGCTTACACAGAATATTCTAGGATCTCTGTGAAGTGTAAGTAAATTTCATCATTGTGTGTCTCTGTAATACTTGAAATGAAAGGATTTAGCAGCAGTGCACTTGTATTTTAGTGCCGTTTGAGGACAGGATACACACAAGAGTGTTGAAGTTGAAGCCATTTGGGGTACAGTTCAGGCTCAACTCAAATTTACGACCTTTTCAGTTTTCCTTTATTTTAAGACGGCAAAGGGTATTTGACAGAGAAGAGCAAAATGAATGATTAATTCCAAAGTCTGTAAAAAGGATGGATCCAACAGCACTTCCTGTTTACTTATTTGTTGAGTTATTACAAAAATTTCATATTGAATTAAAATAGTGGAATATTGAAAAGTCTAAAATGTACTGTGTAATGATGAAGGTAAGAAAAATCCCATCGTGCATGGATGTGTACTCCACATCAGAAGGATAAGAGGAGAGGAAATGTTCAATGGAAACATTTCATAACCCTGTGAAATCTTCTCCTTGGGGCCCCCGGAAGCACCCTGTCCTGGCCACCCAAGGCATCTATTGCTTTCCTCACTTATTATCTGAGACACGTAAGTTCCAGGCCTTATATATCCATTCCTGCTTCATCTCTGAGTTTGCTCTTATTGTAGCCTCTGGGCATGAGCATTGCTTAGCCTGGAAGCCCTGGCTGGTCAGTGACTGTGTCTAGCTGGCTTTGTCGAGGTAGCTCTTTGTTTTCTCCTTGTCAAGGAAGATGGACTTGAGATTCAGAACATGTGGATTTGAATCTCTACCAGCAATGATCTGTGTGTCTCTGAGCTTCAGTTTCCTCATCCGTAAATGGGATCATGATATTAACTACCTCAAAGGGTTGTGGTGAGGATTAAATGAATTCATCATGGAAAGCTCTTAAAATAGATCAAGGCCCATCACTTAAATAGATCTCTCAAAAAGCCAGCTGCTGCTATCATTGTTAAGCTCCTTTCACATTCAAAGCACTGTCCTCAGTGTTGGGAGATAAATAAAAATTTTAAAATGGGAATGTTCTTGTCTGCTAGGAGCTCACCATCTAATTGATGGTACAAATCCCATGCTATAGAGAATGAGGAAAGGAGAGATTATTTTTGAGTGGGTGGTTTCTTGGAGGAAGTTGAATTTAATGCAAATAATAAAAGACTCAGGTGTTTCACAGTGGGGAAGGGCATCCAAACAGAAGCAACTGCCTGGCACATAGAATATACCCAATGCATACATTTATCTAATATTTATGGAGCACCCATTATTGTGTTCTAGGCAATGCGTTAGGTGATGGCAATACTAATAAACCAAAGTGGGTTCCTGCCTGCACGGAGGTTACCATTGAGACAAACAAACTTTCTGAGGGGTATGTTTGTGCTTCCCTTGAGAAAGGAGGACCAAGAAGAAAACCATTCCATATTTGGTTTTGTGTGCTATATTGTATATTACTTTGTGATATAACGATTGATATATATAAAGTGGGATAAGGATCACAATTTGACATATGAGAGAGAGCAGTGGAACTGGTGATTTTCAGAAACAATTTCAGATGAAATAGAAGAGACTCAAATTTTCATGTATTCTTTTTTAAATCAGATACCTTTTAGTATTGAAAAAAATTTAACCTAGATCAATTTTATATGTCAATAGCTCGAATCACATTTGGAATTATTTCTTTTAGGGCACGCTTTCCTCCTTCCTTTTATGTCATTCATTCAACAAGTGCTATTGCGTCTACTCTGGGCCAGCATTGTACCGGACAGGCAATGGGAAACCACATTGAGATAGAGTTCTTGTCTTCATGGGGCTTATATGGTATTGGACTGAGTTAAAATGAAACTAAACAATCAAATAAACAGAGACACCACCACACATAGTGTATTCAGGACTTGTGTATTCTTCCTCAATGAACCAGCTGGGTTCTCAAAGGTTGATGTGCAGAGTGTGGGATGACCAGTGCTTGGTATAAGGAGTAGGATAAGACTAGTGGTTTGTACTGGGGTCGATTGATGAGTAGTATGGAGGGTAGGCTCTAACCCATGGTTCATGTGGGGAGTGGGATATGCCACAGACTACAGACAAAGAGGAAGGTTTTCTTCCCCTCCAGGTTGCTCACACCACTTTGGCATATAGAATGGCAAAGAGGATAGAGTAAGCAGGTGGAGTGGGCTTTGCTGTCAGCATCCCAATTTGATACTGTTTCTGTGAATTTCCTCCCCAAAGGCATTTCGGCCCATTCCCAGGATTCTAGGCCACTGGGTATTTCTAAGGGCAGTTGCAAACTTTGCTACCTTTAGAAGAACTAGAAATAGAGCCTGCCTAAGACGTTTGGTCCAGGGAGGAATCTTAGTCCTGGAGGAATTCAGAACTGGTTGGCATCAATAACTTGCCCGTGATCCAGGGCCACATGTGGTTGCTGCTGCTGGATGTAAGCGGTCCCTACACCAGCTTGTCGTGTGGTTAGGGAATTGTTTTCATATCTTGTATTCTATCTTAATTGTGGCTTAGGGACTTTAAAAGCATCAGGCCCAAGTAGGCTTTTGACTGCCATGGGTAAAGACCAAGAAGCACAAAGCCAGAAGGAAACCCTCTTGTGAAGAAGCGGAAAAATATTCCCCACCAGGATACGATGGAAGAATGATCTGGAAGGAACTTATTTAAAGTTCTTTCAGATTCACTGTGCTTTTCAAGGCAAGATATATTTGTTCCCTTGTTCAGTGAGTGCCCATTCATTGAACATCATGAACTAAAAAGCTAAATCAAATGGAGTGAGGATGATGTTTTGTGTCTAGACCCAATGGCAATCCTGGTATGACCAGCCCACTGTGACATACAGGGGTGCCCTGGACAGCCGCACCCTGAAGATTCCTCAAACAGGCAGCAGAAGCCCCTGAAAATTTGCCCTTACATATATTCAAAAGTTTATGGTTGCTTATATTTGAAATAAAAATGCTTTTGGGCTGCTGGAATCAGGCTTGGGCATGCCAGTGACCTATTTTGTAATGCCGAGCTCGCAACCAAGACCCTCATAGGAATTGTGAGTAATGTGAGTGGAGCAAGAGACTGCAAACATGAAACAATCCCAGAAATAATTTAAAGTTTCAGATAAATTATAACGTAATTTGGTGTTTCTTTGAAGATGAAAGTCGTTAAATGTCTTTACTGCAAAACATTGTGCTTTTTAAAGCAGTTTGAAAAAACAAATCACGGATTCTAGCTTTTTTGTCTGATTACTAGACCCCTCACAAAAACCCTGGGAGTTAGGTGGGTGGCAGGTGTGGAGGCACAGGCAGATAGAGGTGCGGAGCCTGGGCACCTGGCAGTATTGCTGGGGTCATGAGTTCTTGTTTCTACCAACCTGAGGGGGCTGTATTTGTGGTTGGAGTGGTCCAAGAATTCCTGGGAAATAAAGATCCAACAGTCCAGTGCGTGAATGATGCATATATCTACACAGAGTTAGTAAATAAGGATGCATGAACTGTTATCAAGTAAACCCTGAGGGATATTTTGATTTAGTACCCTTTTAGGTAAATGGGAGAGAGAAGAGAGACTATAAAGCTATTTCAAGCAGAGACACATCAAGAAACTTCCAAGTGGGATGAAGCCAGGAGTCCCATCCTTCTCTACTCCAGGTCTAGGATATGGCCTGGTTCTATGCCAACTCTTCTGTTAAAAGGCCTGTCTCTAGTGCATGAATTTATTCTTCTGTGGTAGATATACAGGGTAATAAAATCACCAAAATGCAAAATCATGCTTGCACAAATGAGATTTTTTTTGTCATAAGGTCACTAGGCTTTGCACTACCAAGAAACAGCAGGTGAAGGTCAAAAATGCCCCCCAGGAGGTTGTAATAACCCACAGAGGCACATAGCTCACACAACACACACCCCAACCTCTCTCGTACCTCTGCTCACCCTCATAGATTTTCCTATGAGTGTGTATCATGCTGTTCTCCTGAGCTTGCATGTCTTGTTGATAAAATTGTTTAACTGTAATCAAAACATGAATAAGAGTCCTGGTTATAAAAATTCAAGTGGTGAGCAAAAAAGGCAGACCTTAAGTATTGAGGAGAAACTGAAAATAACGAAATGCTTTCAAAGATGTGAGAATGAGAGAGTGGGTAGTAGGAGTCCTCATCAGAGACAATGCTAGCAAAAAAAATAAATAAATAAAATAAAAATAGAGAGAAATGAAAGCTGAGCTGAAGACATCATGATGGTTGTGTTGGTTGTTAAGCTATTGCTTTCAGCTCCAGACCCACCCTTTGTGCTCTCCTTTGTGAAGTACCTTTCTGCTTTGCCCTTGCAGCTACTCCTTGTTAGGCTCTGTCGATAGAGGCTTGAACTTGGAGAAACTGCAGTTGCTTCTAGTTTCCAGTCTTTTCCCGCACTCCTGGAACCTCACCCATTTTACCAGCTCAGAAGCACCAGTACCAGTGGCAGATTCCTCCTGATCAGAAATCTGAGTTCCAGTTCTGTGGGATCCTTCCTCTAAGTGCCTGAGGCATTGTCACCAGCCAGGTATCATTCCTTCCTCTGGGGTGACCAGCCATCCTGGTAGCCCTGGGACTCTCCTGGTTTCAGCACTGAAAGTCTGTTTCCTAGGGAAACCAAGGTGGTTGGTCACCCTACCTGTTCGCAGAAGTCTGGTCCCACCTCTTGATGCGTCTCCTGGGTCCTGCTTCATTTCTTTTTTTTCCTAGCCCTAGGAATGGTGGATGCTTCCAGAAGTTCCTCAGAGTCTTCCTTTTGCCTTTTCAGTCATCCGTTACCTACTCGATCAATCCCCTATATTAAATTCTTACTCTTAAAATAAATTGCTTGCCGTTATCAGCTACTTTAAGCGGATTTTAAAAGCTTCTGCAGGAGACTGATGATGGTGACAATGCCAAATAAAACAAGCTGGTATCTTGCGTCACAAAAAGAGGAAACAGGAAAAAAACGAAAGCTGGGTTTCCATTTTAAGTTGGTGTAGAAGAAAGAAGTGTAGAATGACGAGCCATAGCCATCCACCTCTGGTGTCACAACATTTCATCCTAAAAATTAGGATGTCCTCTCTTCCACCTCTTCTTCATAATCAAAAAGTCGCAACGTTTCACACACTTACTTCCACTGGACAAAATCCATGCTATTTGTCGGGCTAATGTGCAAATAATATGTTACTTATTTATTAAGAATTTAAGATGTTTACAACTGTGGTAGCATTTTAACACTGCTGTTATTTCTCTGTCGTCTTCTTTCTACGCTATAGTGTATTTCTCACGAAACAGAAAAGGTTTGAGTGCCTGGCCTAGCCCCACTGTCCTCTAGCCCGGTGTCTTCTTTTGGGTTCTCTGGAAGAAGACCCTGAGGCAAGAATTCGAGTGCAATCAGTTTAATTGAGAGGTGAAGAAAATACTGGAAGGGAAGCAGGGAAATGAGACAGGGAAGAGAAGACAGCCAACGAAGGGTGTGTGGGTTACAACTGTGGGCACCAGGAGCTTAACCCCCTGGGGAAACTCAAGAAGCCAGTGCTAAACATGTGCTCCTGAGTCATCCCGTCCGAGGGGCAAGAGAGCTGGGACATTTATACCCCAGTTCCTGTTAGATGTTGGGTAGAGCTTCTCCTGGGAGGTGTTAATCCCCAGCATTCCTAGTCCTCTATGTGGACGGGCAACGAGGGCTTCAGAGGCCAGAGGGAACCACAGCTAAAGGAATACAGTAATATGGAAAGGTTGAGGGAAGTCTGGTCCACACACAATAAAGTGATGTGGGTGAGGGGATATGGTTGAGGCACTGACAGTATCTGCTATATTTTATTTTTTATTGCGTGAAATTCCATAACATGAAGAGGTTGAGGAACACTTATTCATTGTTATAGGAGAAATCACTGTAATTTGATTTGTCAACCCGTAATCAGTTCCCAGGGCTGGGAACCTGTAATTCTTGTGTTGAGGGGTTCATTTCCGGTAGATACGGGATGATTCTGGGACATATTTAAAATCAGGGCAATATCAGAAATGGAATCTTGGCTTTCCCAAAATTATCTTGCAAAGTTTCCAAATACTAAACAATGGAAGCTTTTAAAGGGGCACGAAAGTTCTAAGAAATATTAAGCAATAAGGCAGCTTACTTTCTTTGTTCAGATGGGGAAATCAAGGATAGAGAGGAAGGCGAGAAAATGGAGAAAGTGGATGTGGGGGAGGAGTAAGTGTGCCAATCTAAATGAAAATGGAGCTGGCAGAGTGGAAGGGATAAGAAAGTGGCCTTTGAGTCAGGAAAGACAAGTAAAGAGGAAGATAGGTTACCTATGTTTTCACTAAATATTAAATCATAACTGATTACACAAATGAAAGAAACTCAAAGGCTACCTTCTGTCTTTGGGGAAGGTGTGGTAAATTTTGCATACTAATTTGCAGGCAAGAACAGGTGCCAGTGGGGACGAGGAAAGAGTCCTTGCCGTGTGAAAGCAGAAATTCACAGGAAAGCTGAAATCTGGGGATTGTCCCCGTCCCCCTGCACCTGAATTTCTGCACCAGGTTTTGTGGTCTTAAGCAGCAAGATGTAGAGTATATTTTCATGGAATCTCTGAAGTTGCAGTGTCATTTGGATAGGTACTAAAAATAGTACCCATACCAACCAGCTTCCTCCCTTAGTGTAAGTCTTTCCGAAGAATATGATTTTCGATAGAATCCAGCTACTGTTTTCTTGCAGTCCGAATTCAAGTGGCGTAGAGATACCTTTTACTCCTGTGTCCCAGTTGGATTCCAGAAACATTACAGGAGAGAATCATGGAGCTTGTTTCTTCTCCAGGGAGGGTTTGGCAGCATCAAAAGTTGGTGACTTTTGGGGGCTGGCCTGATGGCCTAGTGGTTAAATCCTAGCACTCTGCTTTGGCAGCCCAGGGTTTGCAGGTTCATATCCCGGGTGTGGACCTAGCATGGCTCATCAAGCCACACTGTGGCGGCATCCTACATAAAATAAAGGAAGATTGGCACAGATGTTAGCTCAGGGACACTCTTCCTCAAGCAAAATGAAGAAGATTGGCAACAGATGTTAGCTCAGGACCAATCTTCCTCACATACACACACGCAGAAAAGCTGGTGATTTGTTACGGTCGTCAGTATCCTCTGAAATAGCTCATTTATTTCCCAGGTCACTATAAATAAAAGTATCGTATCCTCTGTCCTCTATGCCAAACCTGGGAGAAACCACTTAGGGGTATATTTTGATGAGGACATTTATTGCTGAGCAATAATTTTAGTGATGAACTTTTCATAGGGAAGGAAATACTTTCCTTCTGTATTTGCAAACATCACCTACACAGTCTGATTTGACTTGTTTCTTTTATTTTCTAGAGGTTCCATGTGACAAATTTTAGGTCTTTAGGATTAAGCAGATTTTATTTAACTACATCTCTGGATAAAATTCAAAAAAGAAGAAAATGAATTGAATTTAAAACCTGGTAGGATGCTGCCAATAGCTTAGGATGTATAAAACTCAGAAAAAAGAGACTACCAAAGTCCCTTTTTCAGAGACTGAGCACATCTGTTTGGAGTGTGTTATAAGGAAAATATAATGACATAAACATAAGCTTCGATTAGTACTGATCAGGAGCTGGAATAATTGTGCATAGGTTCCTTTGAGCATTACTAATTCAGGACAGTTCTATTTGTAAGGAATTATTTGCATTTATGTTTTTCCTGAGTTTAAAAAAAGAATACCCCCAGGTCTTGCTCAGAGCATGGGGAGTGAAACATACAGCTCTCATTAACAAGCCTGTGAATTGTACAGGCTGCTTCATTCCCCAAGCACTTTACAGAAAGTGTGCTCTCCGCCGGCATGCTGTATGCAACAGCGACTTCCAGACTGGAAAGCTCAGGTGAGTGACATAGCACTGAGAAACAAGCCACCAGATGGGAGGTCTGTCACCCAAAAGGTGGCTTTGGAGCTAGACGTTTTCTTGGGACGAAGCCAAATGAGGAAGTTCGAGCAGGTGAGAGATGACCAGGGCTGCGATGAAAGCTTTCCATTTTGAGTTTTCTTTAAGAGAAATTTTCATTCCTGATATAGGGCCTCAGAACTCTTGGGTTCGCTTAGCGTGAAAACGTGGGAGCCTCAAGGTGTTGGGAGAGGAGCACCCTTTGCCACAGAGGCAATGCCACTGTTAAAGGTATAGCCTTCGAGGTCAGCCAGGTTTGGGTCCCTCGCTCACCACCTTGACCTTGGGGATGCTGTTTACCCTTTTAAGCTTTGGTTCCCACCACTGCAAATGGGTATAAAAATAATACTTACCTCCTGGGGTTGGGATGAAGAATCTTAACATAAGAAACTCTTGGTTCATAGTAATCACTCAAGTAATTCTGCCTATTATCTTTAAAACTTTTGGACCCCCAGGGATCAATCCATTTTGGAAGCAATTTCATCAGAACTCGCGGTTGCTATAAATCAACGGGCAGGTTGCCTGGATCTGGGGTTGAAGCCAATTTAATTCCAGTGTCTCTGCTGTTCGCCTTGCTTTGCTCTGAATTCAGGCTGTAAAAGGTAAGTTGGCATCAGCAGCCAGCTGTTCCCACCTCCGTCTGAATGCCAATGTCCTCTCGTCTATTGACACAAGAAGAAAGTAAATAAGGTAATGTCCTCGGAATTTTCTTTACACTAAACATGTAATTAGCCACTTACTCATGATGAGTAAAATTTAATTTCAGGTAAGTGAAAAGGAATGCTGATTAGATTTATTTTATTATCTGTTTACTTTCTGGGAAGAGGGCAGCTGGATAAAATATCTTCTTGAGCTGTACTTTTAACGTCCTGCAGTGCTTCCCAAGGAAATACACGAAAACTTACAGGAAATGCACATATAAATGCAAATAATAATTTTATTGGCATTTTCCTTCTTTTCTATTTGTTAAAGTGGAGGTGAGCATGGCTCTGCAGCTTCTGTCTTGCCCAAACACAGAGGCTAGAAGGGCAGGAGGAAAGCCTGGGAGAGATGGAGAGATGAGGATGAGCAGGGCTGCCCAATGGTCTTGCTTCCCTTCGGCAGCTCAGAGCCCCATCCTGGACCACTTTCCTAGGCTGCCTCTCCCTCAGGACTCCTGGCTGCCCCTGAATTGTTGCTCTCACAGCCCTTATTTCATCCAGACCCCATTTCCAAAGGGCTCGGCTCTCAGTGAACAGTTGCAAAGAAAGGAATAGGATAAATTCCTCTGAGGGCTTTCTTTTTTTTTTTCTTTTTTTTGAGGAAGATCAGCCCTGAGCTAACTACTGCCAATCCTCCTCTTTTTGCTGAGGAAGCTGGCCCTGAGCTAACATCCATGCCCGTCTTCCTCTACTTTATACGTGAGACGCCTACCACCGCATGGCTTTTCCCAAGCGGTGCCATGTCCACACCCGGGATCCGAACCGGCAAACCTTGGGCCTCTGAGAAGCAGAACATGCGAACTTAACTGCTCGGCCACCGGGCCGGCGCCTGAGGGCTTTCATAAATATAACAGCTTCACGCGTTACCCTGTTAGTGTGGGATGTTTATAAAGTGGACACTTTGAGGTGTCAGTGTTTTAACCTTAAGAAATGAATCAGAAATGGTGGAATTTCAGCAAGGATCTTCTAGTTGCACTTCAAATCGGACCACATAGCCAACCCCAACCTTGCCCTTGCCTGAGGGGGACACCTGCGGGCCAGGGTGCTGCAGAGTGCTCCAAAGGTGCTCCTCTGAAGTTTGGGGGCTAGAGGCAGTGGGAGACACACTTTGGCAACAGAAAGAAGACTTTTAAAACCGGTTTAGTAGGACCAGGAAACTTTATGAGGTAGTGGGTTCCTGGTCTTTGGAAGCATTCAAGCAAAGCTTAGAAAGCTACCTGAGACAAACATTGCAGAAGATTCATATATTAAGTTTGTCAGTCAAGGTTGGGCCAGGGAGTCCAATACCACTCTAGGTAGTCTAGACAGCGGGGTTTAATACAGGGAGTTGGTAACATTGGCCAAGAAGGCAATCAGGAGACTAGAATGAAAAAGAAGCATCATCCTTAGGACTGAGGGATAGAGGGAGAAGTTGGTGTTTCAGGAACCAGAAACTGGGGCCATCATGGCCAGCGCTAAAAACACATTGGAGCTACACCAAGGGAGCTAAGGCCATGGGAAGGGGTGTTGTCTGAGCCTGGAGCCTCAGAAGAGATGCAGCCACTGCCAGGGATCTGCTGCTGATGTAGGGGACAAGGAGAAATATCCTGGCCTTTCCCTTCTTCCTGCCTTCCCTGTCCGACCAGTGCTTCCCATTGGCTAGACCCTGCTGGGATCCTGTTGTCAAGGGAACCTGGACAATGGCAAAGGCTGGAGGATGGGCGTGAGAGCAACCTCCCAGCTGATCTGCACAGTGGACGTCTGGACTAGATGAGCTCTAAACTTTCTTTCAAACCTAACAAACCAACAGAAACAGAACCTCTATGATTCTATTGTTTTAAGACACTCCTGCTAGCGAGGATCAGCCAATTCCTAGAAAAAGAGACCAGCCAACATCTAGGGAGCAAGTCTGTGAATTCCACCCCCTTGTTTCAGGGACAATTTTACATTGCTCACCATCTGGTATCACATAAGCTAAGCTTGAGAGAATATTCTAGAATATTCTCACTCTATATTGTTTCAGGCTATGGGGTAAAGGTGGGGGTTGTGGATGACTTCTTCATTTTTGTCTTCCTGGTCTCCTGGTCATAGAATTCGAATGGAAAGTTTTTGATCATTGTATTTTTTATTCTTAACTAAAATTTTACTTTCCTTATGTTTGGAGGGCTCTGGGAACGGCCATCACAATAGCGCACTGCAGGTGCCTTCGTCCAGCACTGTCAGTACCAGTTGTCCAGGCCCTTCATTGGGATCACGTTGGGGTGATGCTCGGGGTGAATGGAGAGCATCTGTGGAGCATCTGGGTCTCCTTCTGACTCGTTAAGATGCTGTGGTTCCTCTTCTCACAATCTCAGCTCTTTGCTTTAAACTAGGGGTCCAGGTGCTCTTCTCTTTGTAAATGCAGTCAGCCGGGTTGGCTTTGCTACAGCCTGGCATGACTTTCTTTGGGTCTGACAATCTACTGGAGATTAAAGCCGTTCTTCCTTTTAAAGTGGTGGCAGTGGGCAGATTTTCAGAACCGGAGTGTGCTTTGCAGAGCTGGCATGAATCTGCTCACGGCTGTGACTTTGAAAAGAAGGGTGTTTTAACCTTGAAAGTCGTGGCGGACAGGAACGGTGTGCTGGGGACCTCACCAGGTGGGCTGCTTCCCTGGCCCTGCACGGCCACTGTCTCCCCTCATCCCTCCTGCTTCTGGACCATGGAAATGGGGGTCAAGAGGTGAAGGAGTGGAATTGAAGGTGACTGAGTTGAAGTCACGTGGTCAGCAAAAAGGTGACTCCTCTCTAGAGGGATAACTCCAGAATATTTAACTCAAATGGGCGTCAGAAGCAATATTTGTATTTCTTTGTGGGAGACAGGCTCGCTGCTGAATTGAAATGACCTCAAACTTAGGGAATGGTGCTGCTGAACACATAGAAGATGCCCAGAAAACATTAAACAATGGGGTTTGTCACCTCCGCTAAAGATACTGAATTTGTTATTTCCTAAAGTGCCGTCACTTCCTGATGTGGGTAGGGTTGCATTTTCAATGTGTCACCCTGGGCAGTTAAATGCAAAAGGATGAAGCGGAAGATGCTTTCGTGTGCTTCTCTTCCTCCCCCCAACACGCTCCCCCAGCTTACCTTTTGAAAAGCAGAACATAAATAGCTTATTTGTTTGGACAAGTATTATGGTTATTAACAAATATTTCGATAGCACCGTATATTTTCACAGGGCTGAACAGTAAACAAAATTGTGCCAAGTCTTCTCACCCCGGGAAAACTTCCTTTTGTTAGCAGCTGCCACCTGTTTTGATGCAAACCTTTGGACTACAGCTCATCTCATTTCTGTTAAACAACAGATGCACCTGAAGTCCATCTCTAGGGAAGCGAGAGGACGCTTCCTACCTGGTCTTTGCTGGCTGAGAGGGAAGGAGAGCTTGAAGTTCTGGGTCAGAGTTCCTGTCTTAGAAATCTCAACTCTGTTTGGTTCAAACACTGAGTGAATAATGTCGATAGTAGCTGCCCACCTATTAAATATTAACTCAGGTGAGGTGTTTCAAATAAATGACTTTTCTATAGTTATTTCAAAATCTTCCTAAAAATAAGCTAAATGCTTACTTGCCTTTCAACACAAAGGATATGAAACATATCAACTTTTTCTAAATAATGTGTTGTAATCATTGTGGTTGCTATTCAATCTAGCGGCTATATTTCAGGATGATAATTCCAAGGACTCTTGTTTGCTTTATTTTTTTTTTACCCTGTCTACCTTCTATAGGTAATTCCTTCTTTCTCTGAGCAAATATTTATTGAGTGCTTCCTATTTTTGAGGCAGTGTGGATACAAAGATAGACTCAAAATGACCTCTGTCATCAGGAACTGCTGAGTTTGACTGGGGAAGCAGACACATACATTAAGATCTACATGTAATTCAGCGGTGCAGGTGGACAAACATATAATGGGGAGGTCTCACATAGCAGGGGACATTCGGGTTGGGTTTTCTTTTTTTTTTTTGAGGAAGATTAGCCCTGAGCTAACTACTGCCACTCCTCCTTTTTTTGCTGAGGAAGACTGGCCCTGAGCTAACATCCATGCCTCTACTTTATCTGTGGGACGCCTACCACAGCATGGCTTTTGCCAAGCAGTGCCACATCGGCACCCGGGTCCCGAACCGGCGAACCCCAGGCCACCGAGAAGCAGAACGTGCAAACTTAACTGCTGTGCCACTGGGCCGGCCCTCGGGTTGGGTTTTGAAGGATGAGTAGGTGGTTGATGACCAGAGACCCAGGAAAGGGTATCCCAGGTACTGAGCCCAGCATGTGCAAAGGAAGGTGGCTGTGAAAGCACATTGCCCGAATGGGGAAAGAACAGGGTGTCTGGAGGGCTGGGCGTGCTATGAGATTCTGGGAGATGAGAAACTGTCCCCTGCCCCCAGGACTCTAATTTGACATCTCTGCTGTCACTTTGCCTGCCTGTGCCCTCCTCTCCTTCCTGCCATTACAGCCCTTTGTCTTTTGTTAGCTGTGAAATTAGATACCTAAACTTATCAGAATCGTGTTTAAAATAAGAATATTCAGCTTCCAAGGGAAGACTTCCTCTATGAGCAAAGGGTAAGGGCTTTGGTACATCTCTTTTGACCATTCAGAGACTGCCTGGCTCTCATTTGTATATTGGATGATGGAGGATGGCAGAGAGGTGACCTTCAGAAAAATGAAGTGTCTCTCTAATTGTTTGTCTTAAGGCTAAACAGAGACGTAAACAGTAAAAATGGGACTCACTCATGATGGAGGATGAATGAATCAGTGTTTGCAAAGCATTTGGCTATCTTTCTATGAAGGGTGCCACTGGATGCAAGAACATGGTTGTTATCCCAAGAATGATGGATGGTGACAAATCTCTTTGAAATAAATTACATCAGCTCCCAGAAACATTCTTCCAACTGTACTAACTCTCTGTGCTTTGGTTCTTGGATGACCCCCTGCTCACTGGAGATCTGAGGCCTTGATAGGTATCAAAGCGTGGCAGAAAAATAACATCATAAAAATAACCAACATCAATAGAACGGGGAGCAAGAATCACCTCCACTCTGTGGGCTGCAGCTGGTGAGGGGAACAAAAAAGAAATGATTGACATCAGCATACAAACATACACCCTGATGAGACCTCACCATGAAGTTCAACGGGAAAGTTATAGCCCATGATGACAAGAATGAATGTGGGCTTTAAAAGTGAAACTCTTTGTGGACAAACCTCCCCAGCCCCCGTGCATTGCAACTGACCTCTGAGGAGCCATATTGTCAGTTCGCCGACCCTATCCCTGTCTCTTACTGCCACGGCTCTGGAGTCCAGGTTCAAACAAGGTCGAATGTCTGGCTTCCTGGCAGGGACCGTCCTTTCTGCAGGCTAATAAATGGACTCCAGGTGCAGGCATACCTTGCAACATGCCCTCCTCCCATGGCCCTAACCTTTCCTGGAGCTTCCCTGAAGATCTCAGGTTATATGATACCACTTGCTAAACAAGAGTAGTGTTGCCACTTGAGTTGGAGCCAAGCACAGAAACCCTATTGAGACAGAGAATAGCTCACGATTGTTCTGAAGTTTTATTTAGAAAACAATCATTTCATTGATATCTACTATATACTAAGCATTGTGCTAGGTACTATTGAGGGATTAAAAATAAAAAGGCAGGGTTATTTTTAAAGAGGATTTTGTAGTCCTGTTGGCAAGAAAATAAAATATACAAAGATCAACATGTCACCCCATGCACTCTGGGTGAATGGAGATTGGGTTTATCTGACAAAGCTTGCTAGGGGGACACATTCTTATCTCTAATGGTGGAGAAAGAGGGAGCAGGGCCAGCTTCATGGGCATGCAACCTGTGCAGTCACACAGGGCCCTGTACTAAGAAGGGCTTGGTTTACTGCTCTGCTGTTGGCATGTTAAATTCTCAATGATTTTTGAACAAGGGGCCCCACATTTTAATTTTGCTGTGAGCCCCACAAATTATGCAGCTGGTCCTGAGAGGGGAATGTTTGTGACATGGCTTGCTTAAGGCATCAAATTGGTATCTTGTAGAAGAACAGCTGATCGATTGGCTTGGTTGAGCCGAAGAGCTGAAGAACTTGATGGGAAAGGGAAGGGTCGGTTGAGGGAAGATGAGACACTTAATGGGAGTATGGGATTTCAAGAAGGAGTTGCAAAGCATGGCCAACACTTCCTTTGGATGCATTTGCACATAACTGGTATTACCCTGTGATAATAGTTCCAAGGGATAGACAGCATTAGAATAGGCTTGGTGTGCCATTGCCCTTCTGGCCTCATCAGAGATGTTGGGTGGAGAGATGCACCCCACTGTTCTCCTGGCTTGCACCTCAGTGTTTGGAGCCAGGCTCTGCAGGGCATTCCCTGAGGGACATTCATGCCAAACATACTGGAAACCCCTTTGCCCACCCTCACCAGTCTTT
Source organism: Equus caballus (assembly GCF_041296265.1). Lineage (NCBI taxonomy): Eukaryota > Metazoa > Chordata > Mammalia > Perissodactyla > Equidae > Equus > Equus caballus. The sequence goes on from NC_091714.1 coordinate 11,509,209, forward strand.
TACCAGGAGGAGTTGGGTAGATCAAAATTCAGTCCATTGAATTTATGAGGTGTGAGAATCAAATAACCCATATAAAATTTTACATTGTGTTTTCAAGATGTCTAATTGAGATTGAAATTCATCTGGTTAAATCCCAAATAAACTGACTCCCCTAAAGTCTCTCTCAAGTTCACTGTCAGGTTAGCCTCTGATCATGGTTAACGTTCTGAGGCCGGGTCAGGAGAGGCTGGGAAAGCGGCTTCCCCAGCCCCAAGCCCCTGTGATGATTTGGAGTTAAGAGAAGGAGTGAACGAATTCATTATCCTAAGACACTTTTTTGGGAGCTATGTGCTGGGAGGACTGCACTTGGCACTGAAGATCACGAAATGTGAGCTAGAGACCTAACTTCTGATGTTGCTGACTGCGTGTCCTCTGACAAGCTCCTTAGTGATCAACTCGCTTCTCTTTTCCCCTTCCTCCAACATCCTGAGATGTTATGAGGATCAGCTGTGAATTGTGTGGTGCTCTTGGAAAGCAATTCATCATATAAACCGAAGGTATTTTCACTAACTATGTCAGATCTTTGAGAGGATTTCATAGAACCATGGCAGTGTCTCAAAACACGCAGATGTTGAGTCACATTCCCCAGCCATTGTTGAAAAAATCCATTACCTGGTGCTCTTTGTCCATTTCCTTCTCTTCCTCTTGTTCATTCCCCTCACATCAATTCAACTTACATCTTGGGGATCTCAAAATTAGTCCTAAGTTGTACTTGCTCATGGGCATCATGCAGCACTTTACAAGGAGAGAGCAAGGCTTAGTTACAACAGGGATGATTGAAGCTGGCCGGAATAGTTTGTTCTATGGCATTAAGTCCTGCTCCGGTCACTATTAAATCTGTCCTCTGCCTATGGGAAATCACCTGGCAGTGGAAGGGGATTTTTGTAAGTAGCCAGAAAGCGTAAACTGATGGAACTCTTAAATTAACCAGGTCGTTTTCTTATCACACTTTGTCGTCAGACGTAATTAAACCCACAGCAATTGCCTAGAAGAGTTCACATGATAGAACCTTCTCAAGTCCTCAGGGGTCAGGTTATAAAGGTGCCATCTTTATTGTCAGCTGGGTCATTAACTCAGGAGGCATCCAAGCAGTGGAATGGATCGTCTTTTTGAGGCTAAGTTGGTGAAGCAGGCATCTCTAAGGAGGGTAGTATATGCTTGCTAGAAGTCTATATGAGAAGCTTTGTCTTTCCTTCTAGACTAGTTACTAGCATCAACAGAGATATTTGTTGAGGATTTATGAGAAATGACCACAAATTACAGGAAATGTAGCATTAATTGTGATAGTGCATTACATCCATAAAGAAAAAAGTAATGGGGTTGGAGAAAAAAAGGTATAAATTGTGAGGAAATATAGTGATATTGTAAAAAAAAAAAAAAAGGGATTCACTGTAGCATGTTGCTGCATCAGCCCTTTACCTTGTAGGAAGCCTGCAGTAGCCTGGAAATACTGGCTCCAGTTGGGGTAGGTGGTGGCCATATTGATGTTCCTCCTGGCAAGTGGCCCTTCTAAGAACAGCTCCCAAACCAAAATGTCTTCTCATCTGAGTTCACATTGTTGCTTCTCCCAGGAAACTTTGTAGTCACTACTCTGATGACACAAAGTTCTGTGGGCTTCTCTTCAAGATCGTCTGTGTGGAATCCACCTCTTCCTCTCATTTGGCAGCTTCCTATCTTCACTTGGGCAACAGCAGTGCGGGTCCCGTGGTGGTTTGTGATCATATAGGTTACGTCTCTTCTCATTTGTTTAGTATCTGTTTCCCTCACGTGACTGTAAGTTCTGTGATGGTGAGAACCGTGTTTGTTTTGTTACCAGTTTGAGTACCTAGAAACTCAGGCTGATTGTGGATATTGTTATCTATAACTGCTAGTGTTTCCATGTGAGAATTCTTTCTTGGCATTTCTTGGGAAATTTACATATCTTTCTGAATCATGAATCCTGAGAAAAATAAGTCACAAAATCAGGAAAGTTGCAGAAAATAATATACTTTTGGAAGAATTAACACAGTATAGAGACTGTTACTGGTTCTAAGGAATCCACTGATGTCAAGTAGAAAGCAAGAGCAGAAAACACTGATACTTGGAGTCAAATATAAAGGTTAACACTTATGAGAGCTGGGACGGGGACAGAGAGGAGAGAATTGGTCGCAATCTAATCAGTCATCCTTGCAGTAGCTGTTGCAATGTTATAAGTGACTGTTTGTGGCCCTGCCTGCTTCTAATGGTGAATCCTTCTTGAAAATAGAATAAATATGAGTAAGTTTATGTGCATAATATGTTTTATTACAAGTCCTGTGACTTGTGCTTCAAGAAATAACATGTTTTGGAAGCAAAATACACACTTAAATCAGCTATTTAGACTTATGATTCCGTTAGTGCTTGCTAGGAGATTTGAATGTTACATTTATTTGAATACCACTCAATAATGTTTGCTGACATTTTCCAGCATTTGAATATCCTCTATAGGCTATCGTTCTTTGAAAATACTACTCAATTTAGTATTTCTTATTTATTAAAACTTTTTTAAGGTATCCATAATAATGAGTAAAAATTAGGAAGAAAGCTGGAAGTATTAAAAATAACATAATTTCAGGAGTTTGCAAGAATTCCCAGGAATTCAAAATTCCCATTCCCAAGTCCCAAAGATTAATATCTGTCATGATTTTGGAAACCCAAAGGTGTGTAACAAATCACCCTGCAATCTAGTTCTTAAAATAACACCTATTATTATCTATCCCAGTTCTCTGGGTAGACTGTGCTCAGTAGGGCGGTATTTCTACGTCTCGTGATGTTGGCAGGAGCTGCATCATTTGGAGGTTGTTTAGGCTGGAAGTCCTGCGGTGACTCACTTCCAAGGCTGGCAGTTGCCGATGGCTGTCAGCTGGAGCTGAGCTGTGACTTTTAGTCCTTTTCCCACAGTGTCCTTTTCATGTGGCTTGAGCTTTTAGAGTGTGGAAGCTGGGTTCTGAGAGGGTGTGTCCTGAGCTTTCGAAGAAGGAAGAAGAAGCTGCAAATTCCTTTAAAACTTGAGCTTGGAAGCCCCAGAATGTCACTTACGCTGCCCTCCAGCAGTTAAAGCAATCACAGAGCTATGCCGCCTTCAAGGAGAGGGAAAATAAACTCTATCTCCTGATGTGAGGAAGGGCACATGTGTACAGGGAGAGGAGGAATTCCAGGACCATCTAGGAGACTGCCTTCCCTAGTTTGTCCTCTAATTATAACCATTTATGTCAATCACACCCTCCCAAGATCCCCCAGCCTTGTCTCTGCTCTCTTTACATCTGCAGAGCCTGGACTGTCCAAGATGTCTTCTTCACTCATATGCTGATGCTGTAGCAAGGAAGGCTCAAGTGTGGTCATATGTCTGGGTCTTTGGTTCTCCCTTCCAGTTGGCTTCTCACTTTGGTCCATGTCGTTTCAGGGCCTCTCTTTCTCTACGTGAGCTCTCCACCAGGGTGGCAGACTTCTTACATGGCAGCTCAGGACTCTCAACAGAGAACACTCAAGGAGGACAAGCCTTATGGAGTTTCTGCTTATCTCATAATTGCCCATGTCCTTTTGGCCAAAGCCAGTCACAAAGCTAAGCCCAGAATCAAATATAGGAGGACTACACAAAGGTGTGGGGAATGGCTTATTGGAGACCACAAAACCAATAGTTTTCTGCGGATGCTTGGTAATTGTGTGAATGAGAGAATAAGTGAATGAATGTCCTGTCACTAGTTCATTCACTTCCAAACCCAATTTTGGAACACAGGATCTTTTCCATGAAGGGGGCCTACCTGCATGTTCAGTCTCATCTGCACCATCCATCACACTGCCCCTGAGCCATCTGACTAGACTTGTGATCCCTGGTCCTGCCCATGAAGACCCGAGGCACTTCCCTTGATTCCAAGGCCCCAGATTTACTCATGTCTTGCAGGAAATCACTTATCTCCTTCATTTACTCCTGAGATTTTCTTTGTAACTCTTTTGTACTTCCTTTGTTTTAGATTTTTCTGAACTGTCAGGACCTCTGAAAAATACTACAGTAATCACAATCCGCTTTATCACTCCCCACCTTACCCCTGCCAATCTAGTTATAGTTGACCTCTACCAGGGGCATTAGCTTCCAAAATCTTACATATATGCTTCTTAAATCACATGCGTGTGTGCGCGTGCACACGCACACACACACTTCATAGCCTATTTTAATTTTAGATTTTTAAAATTGATACTGTGTAACTGAAAGTCATTTGTATTCTTGGTGGAAAGTAGCCCAATTAAACTTTACATCAATCACACACATACACACACTCCAAAACCTAGAATTTGTTTTCTCTTCGTCCCTGAAACTGCTCTTTCCAGAAAAGCCCACCTAGTGCTTCATTTCTGTCTTCGAGCCTTGGCTGTATTGAAGCTTCTTTGCTATATTTAAACTTTGGCTGGTCTCCTGTAGATCAAGAGCCAATTCAAGGTATGGATTTGCTCAGTGGGACATGAAATCCCAAGGAATGAACTGGTATCACCCATGTCATTTCAGTTATAGTAAAAATCTTAATCATACAGAGGGCTTGGTTTCTAGACTCTCTGACTTTTAAAAATATTCTTGCAAGCTTAAATAATGTCAACAGATCATGAATGGATGAGGTTGTTCAAGGATTATAACCAAGGAATAGCAATGATATTAGGCAGGGAAATATAGATGAGCACGAGTTTTCTTTTATCTCGTCCAGTAAAATCATTTTAAGAGAAATTCTGAGCTTTGTTACCCTAGAAAACATAGCTGCTTATAGGGAGAGATGAGATCATATTTTTCTATTGCATTGAGGAAACTTAATTATTAGAAATTCCAGACTTTCTAGGGGACTGTGACTCATGGTTTGAGACCACATTTTATCCGGCAAACCATAACATTCACATGATCATCTCTCTCTCAACGGAAGCATCCGGCACAACATTATGCTTGCAAATGTTTGAGCACTTTTCTTAACGTAGAATTCTGTGTTAGTCCCTGCCTTATTTCTTTTACCTCCCACCCACATCCTCTACCTCCCAGATGGAGGCAGAAAGTGCACATTAATATTCTTCACTCCCTCAACTGGTGGGTGGCAGAATAAAGTCACACTCTCTAGTCAAGGATTGAAAGTTTTTATCATAACTTTGTTTCTATCTCATGCCTCATTATGCCCAAATAATGACTCAGAGTCAACAGGCTTTGGGTGAACCCTGGACACTGATTTATCTCTCTAAGTTGTCACACTCATTTGTTTATTTTTTCATCCATTTAATAAATATATGTTGAGTATCTCCAACGTGTCCGGCAGAGTTCTAAGCACAGGAAATATAGCAGTGAACAAAACAGACAAATCTCTGTCCTCATGTGGGTTACCAGAGGGGACTTCAGACTGTAAACATGACAAGTAACTATAATATATAGGATGTTACAGGCATTATGGAATACAGTGTTAGCATCAATAATTAGTTGATGGTAATGGTGATGAGCAAAATGCAATAGGGAATGGAATAAGAAGTGGCAGGAGCAAGGGTTGCAATTCTATTTTTTCAACTTTATTGGGGAATAATTAAAAATGTAATTGTATGTATTTAAAGTGTACAATGTGATGATTTGATATACATACACCTTGTGGAATGATTGCCAAGATCAAGATTATTAACATATCCATCTCCTCACATAGTTAACTCTTTTTTGTGTGTGTGGTGTGAAAACTTAAGGTTCACACTCAGCAACTTTCAAGCATGCAATTCTGTATGATAAACTATGGTCACCATGCTGTAGAGTAGATCCTCAGAACTTATTCTTCTTAAAACCAAAAGTTCATATCCTTTGACCAATATCTCCCCATTTCCCCCTCCTTCCAGCCCTTGGCAACCACCATTCTATGCTCTGTTTCTATGACTAGTTTCCACATATAAGTGATACATACAGTATTTGTCTTTCTCTGTTTGGTTTATTTCACTTAGCTTAATGCCCTCCAGGTTCATCCATGTTGTTGCAAATGGTGGGATTTCCTTATTTTTTATAGCTAATAATATTCCATTGTATATATATGCCACATTTTCTTTATCCATTCATCTGTCAATAGACACTTAAGTTGTTTCCATATCTTGGCTACTGTGAATAATGCTGCAATGAGCATGGGAATGCAGATATCTCTTCGAGATGATGACTTCATTTCCTTTGGATATATATCCAGAATTGGGACTGTTAGATTATGTGGTAGTTCCATTTTTATTTTTTGAGGAACCACCACACTGTTTTCGATAATGGCTGTCCCAAGTTACATTCCCACCGACAGGGTATAAGGGTTCCCTCTTCTCCATAATCCTCACCAATATTTGTTATCTCTTGTCTTTTTGGTAATAGCCATGTTAACAGGTATGAGGTGATATTTCGTTATGGTTTTGGTTTGCATTTCCCTCATAATTAGTGAGATTGAGCACCTTTTCATGTACCTATTGGCCATTTGTATGTCTTTGAAAAAATGTCTATTCAGGTCCTTTGCTCATTTTTAAATTAGAGTCTTTGTTTTTTGCTATTGAGTTGCATGAGTCCTTTGTGTATTTTGGATATTAACCGCTTATCAGATATACGGTTTGCAAATGTTTTCTTCCATTCTGTGAGTTGCCTTTTGATGTGGTTCTACTTGTTTATTTTAGCTTTTATTGCCTGTACCTTTGGTGTCAGATCCAAGAAATCATTGCCAAGACCAATGTTAAGGAGGTTTTCCTCTGCTTTCATCTAGGAGTTTTATGGTTTCAGGTCAGTCTCTAATCTACTTTGAGTTAATTTTTATGAGTGGTATAAGATGGGGTTCCATTCTCATTCTTTTGCATGTAGATATCCAGTTTTCTCAACACCATTTATTGAAGAGACTACTCTTTCTCCATTGTGTGTTCTCAGTGCTTTTGTCAAAAATTGGTGGACTGCATATGCAAGAGTTTATTTCTGGGATCTCTATTCTGTTCAATTGGTCTATGTGCCTGTTTTTATGATTACTATAGCTTTGTAGTATAGTTTGAAATCAGTTGTCTCCAGATTTGCTCTTCTTTCTCAAACTTGCTTGGGATATTTGGGGTCTTTAGTAGTTCCGTACAAATTTTAGGGTAGTTTTTTCTATTTCTGTGAAAAATGCCATTGGGATTTTGATAGGGATTTCTTTTAATCTGTGGATCACTTTGGATAGCATGAAGTTTCTGCAATATTAATTCTTCCCATCCAAGAACACAGGATGTCTTCTATTTACTTGTGTCTTCTTCAATTTGTTTAATAAATGTCTTATAGTTTTCATTGTACAGGTCTTTCACTTCTTTGGTTAAATTTATTTCTAAATATTTTATTGTTTTTAATGGTATTGTAAGTGGGGTTGCTTTCTTAATTTTTCTTTCAGATAGTTTGTTAGCTATTTATGTTATATATATTTTATGAATATATAAAAATATATATATTATATATATGATTCAGTTTTGGTAATTTGTATGTTTCTAGGAATTATTCATTTCTTCTAAGTTATCTAATTTGTTGGCATATAATTGTTCATAGTAGTCTTTCTGATTCTTTGTATTTCTTTGGTATCAGTTGTAATGTCTCCTCTTTATAATTTTATTAATTGAGTTGTCTTTTTTCTTAGTCTAGCTAAAGGTTTGTCAATTTTATTTATCTTTTCAAAAAACCAACTTTTAATTTCATTGATGTTTTCTACCTTCTTTCTAGTCTCTATTTCATTTATTTCTGCTCCCATCTTTATTATTTCCCTCTTCTGCTAACTTCAGCCTTTGTTTTGCTTTTTTCCCTAGTTCCTTGAGGTGTAAGTTTAGGTTGTTTATTTGAGATCTTTATTTTTTCTTAATGTAAGTGGTTATCGCTATTAGCATGTTTTTATGTTATTAATTAGCATCCTTTCATTTCAGCTTGAAGAAGTCCCTTTAGCACTTCTGGTAACATAGGTTTAGTGGTGATAAATTTCCTCAGGTTATGTTTGTCTGGGAAAGTCTTTATTTTTCCTTTCTGAAAGATAACTTTGCTGAATAAAGTATTATTGCTTGGTAGTTTTTTTCTTTGAGCATTTTGAATATATCATCCCACTCTCTCCTGGCCTGCCAGGTTTCTGCTGAAAAATCTACTGCTAGCTTTCTTGTAGTTCTCCTGTATTTGATGAGTCTTTTTTTTCTCTTACTGCTTTAAAAGTTCTCTCTTGGGGCCGGCTCCGTGGCCGAGTGGTTAAGTTCGTGTGCTCCGCTGTGGCTGCCCAGGGTTCGGGTCCTGGGCGCGGACATGGCACAGCTCGTCAGGCCACATTGAGGCAGCATCCCACATCCCACAACTAGAAGGACACGCAACTAAGATATACAACTGTGTACAGGGGGCGTTTGGGGAGATAAAGCAGAAAAAAAAAAAAAAAGATTGGCAACAGTTGTTAGCCCAGGTGTCAATCTTTAAAAAAGAAAAAAAAAAGTTCTCTCTTTATCTTTGATTTTAGAGAGCTTAATTATGATATGTCTCAATGAAGATCTTTTTGGGTTGAATCTGAGGAATTTTGAGCTTCATGTACTTTGGTGGCCATGTCTTGCCCCACATTTGGGAAGCTTCAGCCATTATTTCTTTAAATAAATTTTCTGTCCCTTTCTTTCTCCTCTTTTTGGGACTCCCATAATACGAATATTATTTCACTTGTGGTATCCCATAATTCCTGTAGGTTTTTTTCATTCTTATTTCTTTTTTCTCCTCTGACTGGATAACATCCAGAGATCTTTCTTCAAGTTTGTAGATTCTTTCTTCTGCTCTATTGAGCCAGTAGTTGAAGCTCTCTATTGCATTTTTCATTTCATTCGCTGTATTCTTCAGCTCCAGAATTTCTGTTTGGTTTTTTTGCTTTTTTGTGATTTCTATCTTTTTCTTGAACTTCTTGTTTTGTTCACATATTGTTTTCCTGAGTTCATTGGTTCATCTATCTGTGTTCTTTTGAATCTTCCTGAGATTCCTAGAAATAATTATTTTGAATTCTTTTTCAGGTAACTCACAGATCTCCATTTCTTTGGGGTCAGTTACTGGAAAATTATTGTGTTCTTTTGGTGGTGTCATGTTTCCTTCCTTTTTTTGTGTGTTTTTAATGGCTTTGAATTGATGTCCATACATCTGAGGGAGCAGTCACCTCATCCAGCCTTTTTGGGCTGGCTGTCGTGGGGAAAGACTTTCACCTGAAGGTGGCTGTGAGGATGCTGGCTGGATGGGGTGCAGCATCTCTGATTCCTGGGAAGGCATAGTAGCATAGTTTTCATGCAGCTCCATGAGCTGAGGTCAACATTGGTGAAGACTGGGAATCTTTTGTGACCAAGACTTTGGAGGACCAGAGGGTAGTAGTGGTGGCTAGGGCTATTGGAGTCCTCAGAGGTGAAGGCTGCTGGGGACCTCCTATCCTCCTTTGCCAGTGGCAGAAAGTTCTAGCTGAGGGGAATCCCTCTTGGTGCCAGGTCTGGTGTGCTGGCACTCAGAGTAGCAGCAAAGCTGATGAACTGGAGTCAGGCACTCACAGAAGTGCCATAGCACTGGGTCCTGAGGCAGAGGTGCACTTGCTGTGGTGGTGGCACCAGTGTCTGAGGTGCAGGTTTGTATAGATCTTCCATGAAAATGAGGTCTGGGTTTCTGGGGCTCGCTGCAGTGACTCAGGCCTGGGGGGTGGGGGTGGGGTGGCATGCATGAGCAGCACAGGCCATGGGATGACAGAGTGCAGTGGTGGCTTAGATTCAAGGGGCAAGGAAGAGTAGCAGCACACCTTGGGGATGGTAGGTAAAAGTCCTGACTCTGACGCCATGGGGCAGACACAGAACAGTAGCAGCACAGCCTTGGTGATGGCCCATTAATACCTCATGTCAGGACCCAAGGGGCAGGGCACAGAAGAGCGGCAGCTCCAGTCTTGTAGATGGTGAGGCACTGTGGAGTCCCAGTACCAGAGAGAGGAGCATAACATCAACTGGGGCCCCAGGGGGCAGGTCTCCCCACAGCGACAGCTCTAGTCCTGAAGAGGGGATACAGCATGGGGGACTCTGGGCAGCTCCATCAGCTGGGTTCAGTGTTGGTGAAGACTGTGGTGGTCCTCAGTAGCAAAGGCTGTAAACATCCATGATGATGAGGCTTGTGGGGTTCTCTGGCTCTCCTTTACCCTGTGGGGTAAAATCTCTCCAGGTAGATCCCTCTTGGCACTGAGCTGTTCTGGATCAAGGGATGGGTTGATGCAAGTAAAGTACACTTTTCTATGTGGCCATCCCCAGTTTTTGAGCTCTGCATGGTTTCTCCCGCTTCCTTGTTATAGTACAGAGCTTTCCCAGAGCTATTTTTGTCAGTTTATAGTTGTTTATTTACTTTTTGTCATTTTTGTGAGGGAGATGAGCATTGAGACCTCCTAGCCCTCCAACTTGCTGACATCACCTCCTGCAATTTTAAGTGGGTGGTCTGGGAAGGCATCACTGAGAAGGTGACCTAGAGCAGCCACGTGGCTCTGCTTTAGGGAGAGAAAACAGCAACTACAAATGCCCTAAGATGGAAAGATGTCTGGTGTGTTAACCTAAAAATGAGGAGACTAGCATGACTGGAGCTGAGTGAGCAAGGGTGAGAGTAAGAGAAGGTGTATTCAAAAGCAACAGGGTACCATATTGTATAGGGTCTTGAAGGACATTGTAGACTCTAGATTTTACTCCAGGTGAGATGGAAAGTCATTGGAAGGTTTTGCTTAGAGGAATGTTCTGATTTAGCTTCTAAAAGTACCACTCTGGCTGCTGGGTTAAGAACAGACTGTAAGGGGCTAAGAGTGAAAGTGGGGCACTCATTCAGAGTTTGTTAGAGTACTCTAAGAGAAAGACAAGGCTGGTTTGCAGTGGAGGTGAGAAAAAGGAGATGTAGGAAGTGAGAGAAAGAGAAGAGTCAAGATGACTCCATGGTGGTTGGCCTGAGTGATGGGAAGGATAAAAGGGCCCCTAACTGAGCTGGGAAAGCTTTGGTGGAGCTGGCTAGGAGGGGGTTAGCTGGCTCAGTTTTTGACATGTTCAGCTGAGCTGGTTATTAGACATCCAGTGTGGATGTTGAGTACGCTTCTGGATCGCTGAGTCTGGAGTGCAAGGGAGACACATTGACTGGAAATATAAATCCTACATTTTCTTAGCTTAGACCCTGAACTTCAGCCTATTTTTCTGAGGCTTGTTATCTACCTGACTCGGGCCCTCTGGCCCCCTGGAGGCCCTCCATTCCAGCCTGATTTGCTAGAAGCCCCCAGCCCTGCTGGCTCCGGAGCACTGGTTGTGGCCTCGTCACACTCTCTCATTCATTGTGGACCCAATTCCTAGTTCAAAGTCTTCTGCTTCATCCCAACTCCTGTGATGATTCTTGGCAACCTCAGCATCCAGGTGGATGGTCTATACCACATCCTGGCCTCTCAGTTCCTTGACCTTCTCATCTGCAGTGTTTTTCTTTTTTCTATATTGGTTAGCCACCCACTCCCATGGCCACATCTTAGATTTCTGCACCATAACAACTTAAAAAAAAGCAACCCTTAAATGCCAGAAATGTGAATGCCCACGCACCCACCAAAGGCTTTTATCCTTCTAGTTAACTGTTCAAGGAACCCCCACTATAATCACGCCTCATTGTGGTTCACTGAACACCCTAATTCCTCACTGTTCATTAATTCCCTTCCAGCTTCCCTTCATTTTTTTGTCCAGCACATATTCCTTGTTCAATCAGTATTATTGTCTTGCAGACATCTGCTTCTTTTTGGCTATCCTATTCTCTTTTTTGAAACCCATAACCTAAAGTACTTTAACCACACCAGAGAGCTTTCAAAATTACCCATGCCTGGGCCCCACGGCAGATCAACGGAATCAGTCTCTGCAAGAGGAGACGGTGTCCATATTTCTGTCAAAGCTCCCAGGTGGTTGTAACATCCAGTCAGGGCTGGGAACCACTGTCCCGATGAACCCAGATGTCTGCCTCGCTCCGCCTGCATCTGAGCTGCTGAGCCTGCTTGAAGGAAACCACAACTGAGCCGACTGGGTTCCTTTTAAATTCTTGATCTCACACTCTGGAGGGTTCCCACTACTGCCTGGCCATCTGGCCACACTACTCTGTAAGCATCCTGTCCCCCTGTGAAATGACTATTTTATACTTTTTCTCTCTCGAATCTTCTCTGCTTCCTCCTCTCCCCACTGCACACTTAACTGGCGACTTTCCCTCATTGACGTGACATGCTTCACTGGAAAAATGGAAACCATCAGATGGGTACTCCCTGATCCATTATTCTCCTTCCATGTGCAGGGTGTGATCACTTTAATTCATACTTATTCCTTGTTTACTTTCTTGTGTATCGTCTCTCTCCCATGAAACTATGAACTCTGAGGGCAGGAGTCACATTGTTTATTTACCAATGTAGATGGCACCCAGCACGGGGTGTGGATCCTATCTGGCAGAGACGACGTACTCCAATATTGACTGCATGTGTAAGCCAAATCTTGATCATATGAGTTAATGCAAAAATGTGGATAGTACTTTCAACTGTTTTTGTGTCTAGAAAGAAGTTAGAGATCATTCTAGTTGAGTGATCTTGCTTTACAAAGGTCCAAACCAAAGGAGGTCAAATGACTTCCTCCTGACCACACAGACAGAGGTGGGACCAGAACTCTTACCTAGACCAGCCCATATGGTCAACTACACCTGTATGAGCCAAACACCATTTGCCAACTTATATTTGGCTTGGCATGCAGGGTCTTATTTTTAGGGCAGAAGAGTTTTCTCTGTGGTGATGTTGAGTTTAGGCTCGTATCCAAATTGGCTTGTGGTTCCACAGCATGGACCGATAGAGGTGGGGATGGCCCCAGGAAGGAATTACTGTGGAACGAGGCCAGCCTTACAGAGCACAGAACTGGATTGTTCTCACCTGTGCATTTGATACTTTCGTTTCAAAAACCTCTTATTAAAAGCACCTTGCTAAAAATAAAGTTTCTAGGATACTGAGTAACTTTAAGGGAAAAGTACCTATAAGGACTTACATTGTGCTTGTCACTGTATAATCACAGACGTTTTGACAAAGGTACCATTTAAGCAAGAAATAGTAGAAAGAGAAACAAAGATATCTTCTTCTTCCATGTTAAATTGGTTAAAAAAAAACAAGTCCCAGATTAACTCATGCAAAGATTATTCTAAAAGAGAGTATTTTTTCTTGTGTGGTTTGGCTGAGTGGTCTGACTGCCCCCAGATGTGGACTTGCTGTGTAGTGACAGCTTTTTAGTCAGAAGCCTGAAGACCTTCATTGGAGGGGTGATCCATTTTTAATAGGTGATGGGGGGGGGGGGGCGGAAATTTCCCGGATGCCCTAAACATCAGAGAGGACTGTTATGAAGTAGCAGGTCTGTCTATCCAATTCCAAACCGAGTAAACGTCCCCACGGAGGTTGCACCATAGTCTCCCCCACTCTCCCAGGGTGACCAACCAACCTGGTTTCCTAGGGACAGATGGGTTTGTCAGGATGCAGGACTTTCAGTGCCAAATTGGGAGAGTTCTGGGAAAGCTGAAGTGGCTGGTCACCCTAAACACTGGTACTTGTTGAAGAATGGCTTTTTTTTTTTTTTCTCTCCATAATAAGAGAATCTCTTTAGCTCTATTCATAGAGAAGGAAGCCATCAATCCAGACTTTGCTTTCTAGCCTGCCCAACATTATTCTGTCCTCTTCTAGAAACTGGAATCGGTCGCAGACGGTCTGTCTCCAAAAGAATGTTAGATGTCCTACCACCTGAAAACCCCAAATAGTCTCATAGCTTTTATCCTGAATTTTCTAGAGAATTCCTGGACCCACCTAGGGCGTTTCCCTACCTGGAAGATTATTGCAATTTTACATGGTCCAGGCTATTGTAACCCACCCTTCCCTTTGCTTCTCACCAGTAATCCAGGTTAGTTTGCCACCGTCAGTGTGATGATGGGAAGTCACTTAAACTCTCTGGTTCTTAATTTCCATGTTTGTAAATGAAGGTGTGGTATTTCCTACATTTAAACTGCCTCCACCTATAATATTTGAGGACTCCAAGATTCTCTGTGAGAATGGACAGTAAACAGGATAAGAAAATTCTCCCACAGATATTTCCAAAATCCATATTATAAAATTAAATTGTCAAGTTTCTGTCTCCTCATCTTTTCATACTTGCTTGACACATCATGACACTGGGAATAGTTGTCAAAATAAATAGAAATCTCACTGTTTGAAATATGCATTAATGATGTTAGATGAGAAGGAATTTCCAGACAGTTCTTAACTTTTGTGGCAATGTGATTTATGCTGCAATGTTTGGAAAACTGGCCTGAATTTTGGCAACTGATCAGAAATTGCCTGAAATTTATGATTGTTTAATTTTTATGAGTGTGTGCTTTGCTTTCCTAATTAAATTGTGAGATTATTGGGGCCAAGAGGCGACAGTTATGACTCCAGAAATTCTCCTTAGTGCCTAGGGCACAGCACTGCACATATTGAGCCAGAAGGCTATGTACATAGTCATTGAGCGAAGGCGTCGTATTTCTCCAAGTATTGGCATTTGTGTTGGTTGGTGGATGGCCAGTCAGCAGAGTGGCCTTGGAGAGTGAATTATGTGTAGAAATAGCTCTAGGTTATGGGAAGAAGATCCATTCATTCATTAGAGTGTAATTAACCCTACATATTCTCACCATGGTATTACATTGAATAAAAACAGAGACAAGATAAAAAGCTCTTTCATGTTGACACAAACTTGAATAGGCTAGCTATTAACCATTGATGTTGAGCTATATTTTGTCAAGATAATTCATGCCTTGCTTTGAGGTGAATCTAATACTGGGAATACCTCCTCTCTTGCTCAGCTTGTACACCCACCTCAGGGTAATAAGGCACCACACTAAGATAAGCTGTGGGAGAAAAATCAGAGTTATCATTTTTCTTATTTTTAAATACAAAATGAAACAGCTCGTATGCCAGTTGGTTCTGATAAAAACTTCCAACCTTTCTTGACCTACATTTCTCATTTTTTTTTAAATGGAAAGAATTCTAATTATGGCTATGGAGACTTGAGATCTTTGTTTATATTATGCCATAGAAGTACACAGTGTAATTATTATTATCAATGAATCTTATTATCAATGAATCTTAAAATAGTGGGATCATTGCATTCCTTTTAAGCAGGGAAACTGCACATTATATAGTAATTAAGGATACTATGAATAATTTTGAACCACTATGCCATAGGTTTCATCTTGAGTATCAACTCTGATCTATTGGTAGTAACTGACCAGAGCACTGAGATGAGGATTATGAGGCTATTTCCAGACCAGGAGTCAGCACACTTTGTAAATGACCATATAGTAAATATTTTAGGCTTTGGGAGCCATATGGTCTCTGTTGTGACTATTCAACTTTTCCATTGTAGCATAAAGATCATAAGTAAAGCAAAGGGCATGGCTGTGTTCCAATAAAACTATTTATGAAAATGGTGGTGGCTAGATTTGACCCAATGGCTATAGTTTGCCTGCTCCTGCTCCAGACTCAGAAAAGGCAATGGCTGATTAGCTTTGTCTGTTGTGAGTGTGAAAGCAAGAAGTAGTGCCACTGATACTTTTCATTCCTTCTCTGCTAGTGCCCACAGTGTTCAGCGAAAGAGTTCTGATCATAACTCTGGCTATGGATCAGTGTGCATAACCTAGATCTGTTAATAGAGGTTTTAAATAAGATTTAACCAGTTGCTCTCTACAAGAATTAACATAGTCCATAATCCCTTAGCTGCAGTTTTAGAATCCTAAAGCTGTGAAAATCCAAAGTGTTTTGTTTCAGGTGGCAAAACCTGAGCTGACCTGAGCTCACTTGGCAGCAAAACTTGGCCTGAGTGGACATAAGGCTCTTTATCAATTTTATTTATGCTGCTCAAGGTGACAATTCGTATGTCTTGCTGTTTGATTACAGAATGTCTTCCCAGACCCTGCCAGAAGTGTTATGTACTGAAAGTTCTGTGTACCAAATGACCTTTCTGAAATCCCCAAATTTCTGAATCCCAAAGCCATCCGACACTGAGAATTTCCAATGAGGGATGATGGACTTTTAAACACAAACCCTCCTTTTTCTTTTGTCCTCTGTGGAAGGTATAACATCTCCAAGAAATGCACGTCTGAGTAACGACAATAAATTAGTCTAATCAAGCCATCTGACCGATTACTAGTTATAATGGTGTAATCAGCTTAATCACCTGTGTTAATGAAGAGTTAAGTTTCTGATTTTAAACCTAAGGAAAGCCAGGAAAACCAACATTAATCTTTCCCATAATGACCTTTTCTCACTCCTTTTATGTAAACGCATTTTGACAGATAGTGCTGTTTGCGGCACATCCATCCATAGAAAATGGTGCAAATCCTTTTGGTCAATAACTGGCTTCTATAAACGTGGGTTATCTGTGCTGGTGCAACCAACTGGTGTATTGCAGTGAATGTCAAGGGGATGCATGAGTCATTGAGTTGGATCAGATCTCAAGGCCCATTAGACCCAGAAGGTAGAAGAACTGGACCCTAGCCTTGCCCTTCCACTGGCTGTGTCCTGGACTCGTTCTAGCCCATCCATAAAATGGGGCTATTGACACAAGAGTGGAACAGCACATCCCTCACTGTCTTCATATACTTGCCACCTTTTATCTACTTTGATTCCAGCATTTATTAGTTTGTCTTTTCTATTGGAGCATAATTTTCTTAAGAGTCAGAAAAATTGTTTCCTTCCCTTTGTATCTTCAGTCTTTAGCACAGAAGTCAATATGTTTGTTGACAGACTGAATGCTCATAGATTCAAGGACTCATAAAACTAAGGGGGACCTTAGAAATCATGTTCCCAAAACTTTCTATTTTATAGATGAGAAAACTGATATCTAAAGAGATTTATTAGACACTCCCACATACTGGATACTATTACCAAGCACTGTGCTGACATTATTTCATTAATCCTATAACACCTCTAATGAATTAGGTGCATCATCCATAATTTCACAAATGCGGCAACTGAGTCTCAGAAAGACGAAGTAACTTGGTAAGAAGCAGTGCACATTTGACCCAGGGTCTGTCTTCCTCCAAAGTGTGTACTTTTTCCATCATATTATAGGATATTGCCCCTTATGACTGATGGATGCCCCTAGATCCTTCTAGGATATTCATTTTGATTCATATCCACTGGCGGATATTAAGATGAGCTAAGCATGACCTTTGCCCCTCAAAAGTTTAAAATCTAGAGGAGAAGCAGATATTTGCAACCTGGATTGTTACCATAGCTTCTCTTTCTCTGCTGCTTTGTTGACGTATAATTGACAAAATGGCAATATATTTAAAGAGTACAATGTGATGATTTGATGTACATATACATAGTGAAATCATTACCACAACCAAGTTAATTAACAAAGCTCTCACCCCACATACATTTTTTTTTTCTTTTTGGTGAGAATGCTTGAGTCTACTCTCTCAGCAAATTTCAAGTATACAGTACAGAATTATTAACTATAGTCACCATGCTGTGTATTAGATCCTCAGAAGTTATTTATCTTATATCTGAAAGTTTATACCCTTTGACCAACATCACCCCATTTTCCCCATCCCCAAGCCCCTGGCAACCCCTTTTCTATTCTCTGTTTCTGTGAGTTTGACTTTTTTTTTTTTTAATATTCTACATTTAAGTGATAACATACAGTATTTGTCTTTCTATATCTGCCTTATTTCTCTTAGCATTGTGCCCTCCAGGTTCATCCATGTTGTGGCAGAATTTCCTTCTTTTTTATGGCTGAATAATATTCCATTGTGTATATATATATATATATATATATATATATATATATACTCCACATATTCTTTATCCATTCATCTGTTGATGGACACTTAGGTTGTTTCCATATCTTGGCTATTTTGAATAATGATGCAATGAACATGGGGGTGCAGATAGCTCTTTGAAATAATGATTTTATTTCCTTTGGATATATACCCAGAAGTGGGATTGCTGGATGATATGGTAGTTCAATTTGCTTTTTTTTGATGAGGAAGATTAGCCCTGAGCTAACATCCATTGCCAATCTTCCCCTTTTTTTTTGCTTGAGGAAGATTAGCCCTGAGCTAACATCTGTGGCAATCTTCCTCTATTTTGTATGTGAGGTGCCTCCTCAGCATGGCTGATGAGTGGAAGAGGTCCACACCTGGATCTCAACCTGCAGACCCAGGCCACTGAAGTGGAACATGCGGAACTTCATTCGGCCATGGGGCCAGCCCCTGGTAGTTCTATTTTTAATTTTTGAGGAACCTCTATACTGTTTTCCATAATGGCTGTACCCAATTTACATTTCCGCCACAAGTACACAAGGGTTCCGTTTTCTCTACATCCTTGCTAATGCTTGTTATTTCTTATCTTTTTGGTAATAGCCATTCTAACAGGTGTGAGATGACATCTCATGATTTTGATTTGCATTTGTGTGATGATTAGTGACACTGAGCATCTTTTCACAAGCCTGTTGGACATTTGTATGCCTTCTTTGAAAAAATGTCTATTCAGGTCTTTCAACCATTTTTAAATTGGGTTAGTTGTTTTTTTTTTTTGCTGTTGAAGTCTAAGAGTTTCTTATATATTTTGGGTATTAACCCCTTATCAGATATGGTTTGTGCATATTTTCTCCTATTTGGCAGCTTGCCTATTCATTTTGTTGATGGTTTCCTTTTTTGTGCAGAAATTTTTTAGTTTGATATTTAAATTTCATATTAAAATTTTTAGTTTGATATAATTTAGGAGGTTAGTTTGATATACAGGTTTGATTATTTTTGCTTTTGTTGCCTGTGCTTTTGGTGTCAGATCAAGAAAATGATTGCCAAGATCAGTATTAAGGAATTTTCCCCCTATGCTTTATTCTAGGAGTTTTATGGTTTCAGGTCTTATATTTAAGTCTTTAATCCCTTTTGAGTTAATTTTGTCTATGGTGTAAAATAAGGGTCCAACGTCATTCCTTTGCATGTGGATATCCAGTTTTCCCCATATTATTTCTCAACATTATTAAAGACTACTGCTTCCCCACTGTGTGTTCTTGGTGCCTTTGTCGAAAGTTAGTTGACTGTAGATATGTCGATTTATTTCTGGGCTCTCTAGTCCATTCCACTGGTCCAGTGTCTGTTTTTATGCCAGTACCACACTGTTTTGATTCCTTTAGCTTTGTAATATAGTTTGAAATCAGGAAATGTGATGTCTCTACCTTTGCTCTTCTTTCTCACAATTGCTTTGGCTATTTGGGGTCTTTTGCGGTTCCATACAAACTTCAGGATAGATTTTTCTGTGAAAAATACAATTGGAATTTTGATAGGGATTTCATTGAATCTGTAGGTCACCCTGGTTTGCCATAGCATCATAACTAATCTCCTTGCTTTTTCCATCACCCCTTATAGTCTTTTCTCTGCACACCACCAGAGTGATTCTGTTGATACAAAAGAAGGTCAAGTCCCTTCTCTGCTCTAAGCCCTCTGATGCTTCTGATTGCACTTAGAGTAAAAGCTGGAATCCTTCGGAGGACTATAAAGCCCTACACAGTCTGGCTGCCATTATTGCCCTGACATAATCTCTTACTACTCTCTCCTTGCTCACTCCACTCCAACCATCTTGACCTCCCTGTTCTGACCTTGAACATGCCAGGAATGCTTCTACCTCAGAGCCTTTGCATTTGCTGTTCCTCAGGTCTGGAACACTTTTTCCCAGCTATCTGTGCATGATTTTCTCCTTTATCTTCTTCAGTGAGGATTCCCTGTCCACTCTATTAAAAAGTGCAATCTCTGGGGCTGGCCTCGTGGCCGAGTGGTTAAGTTCGCACGCTCCGCTGCAGGCGGCCCAGTGTTTCGTTGGTTCGAATCCTGGGCGCAGACATGGCACTGCTCATCAGACCACGCTGAGGCAGCGTCCCACATGCCACAACTAGAAGAACCCACAACGAAGAATACACAACTATGTACGGGGGGGCTTTGGGGAGAAAAAGGAAAAAATAAAATCTTTAAAAAAAAAAATAAAATAAAATAAATTAAAAAAGAAAATAAAAAGTGCAGTCTCTCCTACTCTTCATATGCTTGGCACATAATAGAAGATTGAACACACTGTATTATTTGGTGGAATGCAATTGGTGCTATGAAGACATTTAACTGAAGTGCCATAGGAGTACAGAAAGCCTCTCTCCTTAACCATATGGATTTTGTAATCCATATCTATTTGGTAAGGACAAATTTCACATCAATTATAAAAGAGTTGGATTCAATCACACAAAGATAGAAAGACATTATGCTGGAATTAATTGGAAGATATATATATACTTAAAATAGTTATAGAGTTGGATGCAACCTGCTTATGCAAATACAGGGAACTGGTAAAATTATGAACTATCTGGTGAATGGAAAATGATGCAGTTAAATAATAATAGTTGTGTAGAATACTATTTAATAACATGGAGTTATGTTACTTTACATTATTAAGAAAAAATCAAAAAAGTAAGTTATAAAATAGTATAAAATGATTCCATTTTTGTATATATATTTCAAGTAAAGGTTAAAATTATTTCCATGAGATTTTAACCTATTTTCTTCCATGAAGCCCATGAACTCCTGCTAAAATTGTTTTAAAATCTATAAAATATAGGATAACTAAAGAAACTAATTATATTTAAATGCACTTATCTAGATGTTAAAAGACAAACTTTTGATGTCATTATATAGGTGCTTTTTAATTATCGGACTAAATAATAAGACACTTAAATACAGGCATGCTAACGTTAAATTTTATTTTTTAATGACAAGTCAGTGTGAAGGCTGTGGTGGCTTAGCTTAAATAAGAACATTAAACTGTGGGGTGGTCTTTACCAAGGCAACACTCATTCATGTTGAACATCCAATCGATTTTGATTTCTTTGCGATCGATATAAGTGGTGAAAATCTAAATTTGCAAAGATCTACCATTGTAAGTGGAACAAATTGCTTCCATAGCTTGCTTTACAAGATAATAGGTTCTATCAAGGAACACAAGCATTCTTCAAAGCTTTTTTTCTTTCTAGATCTTTGATTTTTTTTAACAAGTTATTTATATTTTTTAAAACTGTAGTATAATGTACCTGCAGTAAAAAGCACAGATCTTAAGTTTTAGGCCCATGAGTTTTGACTAACGCATAATCCTGTCTCTTTTCCCCTTAACCATTTTCTCATTTCTATTACTACAGCTAACTTTTTGGCTATTTTTGAACTATATACAAATGGAGTCATGTGGCATATACTTTTTTGTATCTGGCTTCTTTTGCTTAGCTTATTGTTTTTGAGCTCCATCTATGTTATTGTGTATATCAGTTCATTCTTTTTTATTGCCAAGTAGTATTTTTTTATAAACAAATTTTTTATCCATTCTCCTGCTGATGGATCTTTGAATTATTTCCAGTTCTTGGCTATTATGAATAAAGCTGATATTATCATTCTTGTGTGGAAAAACATTTTACTTTCACTTGAGTAAATTTCTATGAATGGAATTTCTGGGTCACAGGGAAAATTTATGTTTAACTTTATTAGAAACTGCTAAATTTGTCAATTTGTGTATAGTTTTTTTCTGTCTCTCTCTTTTATTCAGTCTTGCTAGGGATTAATCAATTTTACCAATGTTTTTAAGAAAAAAAGTAACCATATTAATTTTCTCTATTGTTCATCTGTTTTCCATTTTATTTATTTCTGCTCTGATCTTTATGATTTTCTCCTTCTCACTTTGGGTTTAAATTGCTCATTGCTTTCTAGCTTCTTAAGGTAAAAATCTAGATCACTAATTTTAAATCTTTCTTCTTTTATCCTTAAGCATTTAAAGCTATCATTTTTCCTCTGAGCACTGCTTTAGCTGCATCCCACACCTTTAGATATATTAGATATACCTTATTGTTCAGTTTGAGATATTTTCTAATTTCCCTTGTGATTTTTCTTTGACTTATAGATTATTTAGAAATATGATGCGCTATTTCCAAATGTTTGGAGAATTTCTAGATTTTTAAAATTGATTTCAAATTAATTACATTGTGGTCAGGGAACACACTTTGTATGACTTCAGTGCTTTGAGAGTTATTGATATTTGTTTTTTTCTATTTATCTTTTGTTCCTTTTCTATTCTTTCTTTATTTTTAAAAGTTAATCTAATATTTTTCAAGTCCCATTTTATCTCTTCTATTAGCTTTTTAGCTATGTTACTCTATTCATTTCCTGTTGCTACTATGAGAAATTACCATAAACCTAGTGGCTTAAAACAATGCAAATTTATTATTTTACAGTTCTAGAAGTCATAAGTCCAAAGTGAGTCTCACAGGGCTAAAATCAAGGAGTCAGCAGGATGGTTGCATTTCTTCTGTAGACTCAAGGAAAGAGTCCTTTTACTTGCCTTGTCTAGCTTTTTGTGACTGTCCATATGCTTTGGCTCATTGCCTCCTTCCATCTTCAAACAAAGCAATTACATCACTCTGACCTCTGCTTACATTATTACATCTCCTTTTCTGGCCCTCTTTCACTTATAAGGAACTTTTTGATTATATTGGGCCCACCTAGCTAAAACATGATAACTTCCTGATCTCAAGGTCTTTAATTTAATCACATTTGCAAAGTCTCCTTTTCCATATGATGAGATAACATCTTCACAGGTTCTGGGGATTAAAATCTAGACATCTTGGGGAGCGGGTCATTATTTTACCTACCACAATAGCTTTGTTTTATTTATTAGTATTTATTGTAGGAATTGCAATATGTACCCTTAATTTATCACAGTCTAGCTTGAATCAATATTTAACCACTTTATATGTAATGATGTATTATGTAAGAACAGCTATAGAGCTCTTTTATACCCTCCCATCCTTTGTGCTATGGTTGTCCTACATTTTACTTCCACGTATGCTTTGAATCCCTAGATACATTGTTATTATTTTTTCTTTAAATAGTCAACTTTCCATTAAAAGAATTAAGAAAAAAGAGTCTTTTAAATTTATCCACATATATATTTACAATTTTTGGAATTCTTCCTTCCTTCAGGTAAATTTGGGTTTCTGTTTTATAGTTTCCCTGTAGCCTGAAGAAATTCCTTTAACCCTGATATGAAAGTCTCCTGTTAATCAATTTTTTCAGGTTTTGTTTATCTGCAAATATTTTTATCTCACTTTCTTTTTTGAGAAAGATTAGCCCTGAGCTAACATCTGCTGCCAATCCTCCTCTTTTTGCTCAGGAAGACCGGCCCTGAGCTAACATCCATGCCCATCTTCCTCCACTTTATATGTGGGCCACCTGCCGCAGCGTGGTTTGCCTGGCGGTGCCATGTCCACACCCGGAATCCAAACAGGTGAACCCCGGGCTGCTGAAGTGGAACGTGCAAACTTAACCGCTGTGCCACCGGGCCGGCCCCTATCTCACTTTCATTTTTGAAGAATATGTTGGATATAGAATTTAGTTTAAGAGTTTTCTTTCCTTCATTATTCTAAAGATATCATTTATTATCTTCTGGCTTGATGTCTGATGAGAAGGCTACACTCATTCTTTTTGTTGTTCTTTTGTATGTAATATGTCTTTTTTCTTTGTTTGCATTTGGAATTTTCTCTTTTCTTTGGTTTTAAGCAATTTGAATGTGAGGTGTGGAATTTTCTGTGTGTATTCTTGGGTTTCACCGAAGTTTTTTGGTTCTGTGCATTTAAAATTTGGGAAAACTTGGAAAAATTTTTGCCATTATTTCCTAAATTTTTTTCCCATCACAATTTCTCTCTCATCACTTTCCTAGATTGCAACTACACATATGTTAGACTACTATGTATTGTCTCACAGGCCACTGAGGCTCTGTTTATTTTCTTTAGGCTATTTTCTTTCTGTGCTTGAGTTGTTTTAGTTTCTGTTTATCTGTTCTTCAAGTTCACAAATGTTCTCAGCAGTGTCCAAAATGCTTTTAAGTACATTCAATAAGTATTTTACTTTAGATATTTTAATTTTCAACTTTAGGAATGCCATTTGGTTGTTTTCAAATACTTTCTGTTTCTCAGTATGGATTCCCTATCTGTTTAGTAATTTGCCCATATTTTCTTTTAAATCTCTGAGCAATTTATAAATACTGTTTAAAAATTTTAATCTGCTAATTCTAATCACTATAATCATCTCTGGGACTGTTTATATTGATTTTTTCTCACTCTGGATTAGAAATCACATTTTCTTGCTTTTTCATATGTCTAGTATGTTTTGGTTGTCTGCTGGGCATTGTAGATGTAAGCTATTGATAGTTTGGGTTATGTTCTCTGCTTTTAAGGAATATTAATTTTTGTTAATCAAGCAGTTAATTATGAGGCTCAGTTTAATCCACAGTGGAACTCCTCTTAAAACGTGAACTTTCTTTGGTCTTAAGTGAATGTGCTGTGTGTCCATCACAGGATGTCCACTTTGCTTGGTCAATGCTCTATCTCCTAGCATGCTGAAACCTCAAGAACATTAGTCAGACCTTGCAGTGGCTCCTTTATGCTAGGATTCTTAGAGTCTTTCCTTGAGTACACACAGCATAGTTTTTATCCAAAGACTCATGGTGACTCATGCAGATTTCTTGGGATCCCTCACTCTCCAACTTCTTCTGACGAGCAAATTCTAGCTAACTCAGTAGCCCCCCAAACACTGATATTCATTTCCTTTTTCCAGTGAGACCACCAGTTTCTGTTTGGCTTCACTTGCAAGTGCTGCACTTTGGAAAGTGCTTCCAGGCAGAAAACTGGGGTGGATATAGAGCTTATCTCATGTCTTTCCCTTCTCTTGTGGAGCACAGCCTTGTGACTGGTGTTACCAATGGTTGAAAATAGTTGCTTCATGCATTTTGTGAAGTTAGCGGTTCTTTACAATAGTAGAGTAAGTCCAATCCCCATTCATCTAACATGGCCAAAGTCTCAGGAAGGTGATCAAAAGGAACAAACTTCTAGTTATACGATAATAAGTACTAGAGAGGTAATGTACAGCATGATGACTATAGTTAACACTGCTGTATGATATGTTAAAACTTTGTTGGGAGAGTAGATCCTAAGAATTCTCATCACAAGGAGAAAATATTTTCTTTTCTTTTTATCATATCTCTAAGAGATGATGGATGTTAACTAAACTTATTGTGGTAATCATTTCACAATATATGTAAATCAAACCATTATGCTGTACACCTTAAACTTACACAGTGATGTATGTCAATTATTTCTCAATAAAACTGGATAAAATCTCTGGGAGTTTCTTGTCAAAGCTATTTGAGTTTAATTCCAATTAGGAGCATATGCTACTTCACTCCTGGTGGCAAAACCACTACTAGGTGCAGATTTGATTAATAGTAGGCCAGCTATTCATATGTCATATATCTGTAGGCAGACACCATTAACACATGTCATTTAGTGACAGGTCTAATAATATAATTTCAAAGTATTGATGAGCATAAATGATGTGCTAAGACATCTGCAGTAGCTGTGATGTGATTCTTGTTGATGATAACATCACAGGCATAGCTAATATTACTGTGATTTGTAATTTCTATTTGGCCTGGCTTCAGGTTCACTGAGTTTTTCTTCTTCAGTGCCCAATCTGTTGTTATGGCTATCCAGTGAATTTTTTATTTCGCATAGTGTATTTTTCAGTTTTAGAGATTCCAATTGGTTCTTTTCTCTTTTTTGTTTCCATGTTTATTAAGATTCCATACCTGCTAATACTAGTGTGGTTTCTCGTCTACATTAATATTTAAAGGAAATGTAAAATGTCACTAAGGATTTACAGATGTATTTTGTTCCTCTCCAAATTCATGGGTCACCTGGATCCCCAAATACTAATACTTGTTACCTCAGGGTGATGATTATGGGAGATCCTTATTTTCTTTTTGTTCTTTCTGTTTTTTCTAATATTTTTTCAATGAGCATATGTTACTTTAAATTATAAAATATATTAATTTGTAAAATTTATATTTATATATGTAAATTATAAAATATATAGCTTAAAATATATTAATGTTTAGGTGGCATGTAAATAAAATATAATACTCTTTTCAGTAATATTATGTGAAGTTTTTACAAAAATCTGTCAGGTAATGTTGTATTCATTCTATTCCAGTTAAGGTAAAATGATAGACATGGTAAAATAATTTTTCTTAAGGATGGAAAACATAGAAAAAAGCAATATGATTAAGTATCATAACACTGTTTATCATAACTATTTTCTCAATTTTAACATAGTTGATATTCTACAAATAAATCTATTTCATATACAAAAAATATTTTTTAAATGATAATTTACATGAATAGTGTAACTATAAATATTTTATGATATATCTGTGCCTTATTAGTCTAATACATTTTATTTTTCAGTGTTGGAATTCACAATAATTACGTCTTGTCATTGCGAGAAGATAGTTCTTTGGTTATTCATTAGAGTTAACCACAACGATCTAACTAGATTATTTAAAAGCAGTTACTTCATAAGACTAGATTAACCTCTTGAGAAGTGAGTATTTTTTCCTTCAGGACATTTATTAAATCACTATTACATGAACTAAGGTCATAAGCCAGTAATGATTAACTTCCAAATTATCACTTTAAGCAATCATTATTTAATATAAAATAATCTTGCTTTCCTTTAGCTGTGTTTATACTTCTGTTAGTCCTGGGCAGTGGTATGGACAGAATAGACACTGGAGGAGGCAGAGATTCTAGATAAACAGTGAACTCTATTTAAAAGATGACCTATTTAAATATTTAAAAACCACAAGACAGGTGAATGTTGAATGAACCATTGAACAGGATTTCAATAAAAGCATAAAATCTTTTCTCTAAAGGTGAGCCCTAGTACAACTTGGGTCTGGGGCAGCTTGCAGGATGCCACAGGCCAGCTCATGTTCCCCAAACACCTCACATAGAGGAAAAGGTGGTTGTACTCATTCTCATCTCTCCTGTGTGTGACTGTCCTGTTCTGGGCAGCAGTATTATGTACTCAATAGTACATTTCTAAGTCATTCAGCCACAACCCAGACCCATTAGTGCATTTCTGTTACACATCTGGTGTACAAACTCATTTCTCAGTGTATGGAAGCAGCATTCCATCTTCAGCCTGAGCCCCAGTGATTTATGGTACATTCAGTATTAATTGCTCACTATTCTGGGAACTCCACATATCAATTTGACTACGCCATATAGTGTGATCATTCACTACAAATGTGTTTGAAATATTTCCTTGCAGTGGCAACTGCTAAAATGAACAGATATTCCCTTTTTATCATAAAACAAATTATATCCTAGACCCTCAGGCTTAAAAGGCGGGATGTGGAGTCACCTACATAAATAACAAGGGAAAGAGGGATATTCATTTATAAGAAGTTCAGTGTAACATCCAACAAGCGTAGGTGTGATTGTAGGAAACACAGATGCTCGGCATCTCCTGGGATGGAGATGGCCAAGTCCTTCAGCAGCATCATTTTGTCACAGTTGGCTCACAGTGTGGTCAGGCAACGTACTCTCAGCTTGCCCCCCGAGAGGCCCCAGGACAGTGAGGATGGCTGGGGCATTCCTGGGACCTCTGATCACTCCTACATCAAAATAAACAGCAGAGAGAACCGCTCCCATCATCTTTTCTTCTCCACTGTACTCCAGTCCCAACAACTTTCCAGAACTTCTGTCAGTGCACAAATTCCCAGAATCCCTTTCAGGCCCTTCACCTACATTTCCTGTCTCTCTGCTGGCTTCGGAACCCAGGTGGCCTCTTTATTCTAGGTCCTCCACAAAAGAGGGAACACCATCTCCTACTCTAAATTGTTCAGACTACCCAATTTTGAGTATACAAAAGCTGCTGTTTTGCTAATAACTACAAGGAGATAAGTCTAATACAAAATGACAAATCAGGAACTTGCAAGAAATCTTGTCCCTCAGCCCCTGGTCTACACAGAAATGAAAAGAGAGTGAGGTAGGGTATTTCTTAGTGCTTTTCTATTTCTTCATGATGTGTTTCTTCTCTTCCAAGTTATTTCTGTCCATACCCCTTCCCTTGTTTCTTCAGGACTAGTGAAGCCTGAATTTGCCTTATTTCATAGAACAGAGTTCACCAAATCACCCAATTATAGAAATCACCTGAAGCTTTTGGCAAAAATATGGCTCCGATGGCCCCATCCATGATGTAAAATGTCAAAGAGGAGACATCTTGATTTTCTGTGTCTTAAGTAATTGTTTAGGTAATTTATATTATGAGGTGAACTTGGGAAACACTATATAGACCTACCTAGAGTATCAAGTGCTTCTCCAATTTTCTATCTACTGCTTCGCCCTATAGAGAGGGAGACAAAGGTGAGGTTGCACAAGAATGAAAACAAGATTTGTTTCTAGCTCAGAGGAAATGCTAGACTCATTCTTTCCACTCACATATTTGCTCATGGCCTGCAATCTTCCTCAAAAGTGCTGGAGGCTAAAAACGTGTGTCACCAATGCTACTGGTTAGCCAAAGGGCAAGGGGAAAGCGTGTGAGGGTGTATGCTGTGCAGAAGAGCATGCCTGGTCTGCTCTCTTCTTGTATGTGTGCAATTCATAGAGTCTTCTGTGAGAACATCACCAACTCTTAACAGATGCAGATGGATTTCATTTTCAGCCTACACATTTTAGTCTGGATTGATTTATATTGCTATTTTGCAAAAAAAATTGGTATTATCTTTATTTTTAAAACCAACAAGAATTTAAAAAAAAAGATATTTGCCTTTCCCAGTATCAGTGGGTTAAACTTTCTTCACCTTGAAGAAGCCAACACAGCGATTTGCAACTGATAACAGAGAGGAGCTGAGGCCCCGGCTCTGTGAACTGAATTTGATTGACGTTTTCATGCCCGTGTCTGGTTTTTTGGGGCCATACTGGCATGATTAAATTTCCTGAGCCTCTTCTTTCCTGTGGCCTTTTCAAGGAGCTCTGCAGAGCCTCGCTTCTCAGGAGAGCCATTCAGGAAGGCTGGAGATGCGCCAGAGCAGGGCTGCCTGCTAACCCCGCTCTGAGGCTGCCCAGCTTAAGTTAAAACGCCCCCCAAACCAGCAAACTGCACGTGAAAACAATCTTCCTGCTATCCAGCAAGTAGCAAAGTGCTCTTTTAATTGTAGCTGTTGCTATAATTTAAACGGAAAGTATTTTACATCCATTTTTCTCGAACTGCTCTAATCACAGTAGTTTTCATTTTGTCTTAATGCAGCAAATACATCCGACTACTTAATTTGGCTTCTTTTTATAATGTAGCACTTTACATTTCAGCGTTCCAGGTTGCTCTTGTGTATTTCCAAAGTAGAAACAGACTGACGAAACCTCCCTTAGTTAGCTATGACTTTAAAAAATTAAACCGCACTTCCAAGTGACTTACTTCATTCAACTCCAAATGAAATAATGGCTTTCGATGTCTCTTGTATTTTAAATTTAGATGGAAATTAAATTCAACACAAACCACATTGGGTCTATAATAGTCAAATATCATTTTAAGAGATTATTATCTGAATGGATCATTTTCTTAGGGGCCACTATTTGTAGCTAAGTGAGTAACAGTGGGGTCCTCCTGTCCTTATTAATGCATGGATAGCTTTTCTTGTTTTCAATCCTACAGATAAAAAATCTTTTTCCACAGATAGAGGAAAATTCCCACTGGGATATGGTAATTTTCTCCTAGGATAAATAAATGTCTCTATACATTTGTCTTGAAATATCAGCTTATTCATTGTCCATAGAGTGGCATGAGATTGAATGATTTTAAGTGCATTTTGAGGTTCTAATTTTTTCTGTAAACTTTTCGTTTTTCAGGCTTATCAGTAGCATTGGTAGGTCCTTAAATGATGGCAGACCTTGTCTCCAGGGAGGGATAGGGAAAATATCATTGGAGAGGAGCCTGAACTTTATAGCGTTGACTTCTCAAACTTTATTCAATCCTATTCAAATTAGTCTGTCCTGCATCCTCCCTACAAAGTCCGGACAAAGATGTTTAACAAGTTTGGGGGAAAAGCTGTTGAAAAGCAGAGTACTTTCCGGATAAGCGCCTGCCAGTTGTTTCATTGTGTAGCTTTTGTGATAACCTTAAGCTGCTTGACATACAATAGCTTAACAGTCAATTGTCACTGTTTTCATTTTAATGAAAATTTATGAAATGCATAGAAAGTATAATTAAGAGAAGTTAGCATTGTTGGACACAGATGTCAGCCTAGTGCCAAAGAAAGGATTTATACGAGAAAGTAGAGGCCTGGACGTCCGTCGCTTTTCTGTGCTCATGTGAATTTGGGGCGTCGCTCAACATTTTCAGGGCTATGTCATCCTTATTTGAAAACTGGAGATGATAATGCTTTACTTGTTATGGACTTTGTTTCTTTACCTGTAAATTGAGCTACATCGGTTTACCAACTTTTTTTTCATTGTGTTTTACCATAGAGGATTATTTTAAAGATATGAAACAAGTGTAAAACTGTCTTTAAAATATCTATAGAATGCAAAGCACTACTTCGGACATATTTGACACATTGTTGCCATCCTTTTTCAAGGTAGCATTCACAAAAGAGAGAAGCAGCTATTTTTGGAAGTCCTGAAAATTAAGCCCCATCTTTCCTAAAGAGGAAAGAATATCTCTTGTTATTAGAGCATGGATATTGAAAAAATAATTCCTTATCATTTGGTTCTTTTTTTTTTTTTGAGGAAGATTAGCCCTGAGCTAACATCTGCTGCCAATCCTCCTCTTTTTGCTGAGGAAGGCTGGCCCTGAGCTAACATCTGTGCCCATCTTCCTCTACTTTACACATGTGGGATGCCTACCACAGCATGGCTTTTGCCAAACAGTGCCATATCCGCACCCTGGCTCTGAACTGGCGAACCCCGGGCCTCCGAGAAGCGATACTTGCGAACTTAACCACTGCGCCACCGGGCCGGCCCCTCATTTGGTTCTTTGATTGAGGCTCCGCTGGGTGAGGGCTGACAGAGAGTTTGTGGCAAAGGCCTTAGCCTGTAGTTTGGTTTAACATTTTCCGAATTTTGAGAAAAAAAATTGCTAAGCAGGTAACAAATTTCCTTAGCTGTTTGAATGCAGATTTTGCCTGTATTTAGGGTGTGAGCTGCCTATTTTTAAAAAACAGGACATGAATAAAAGATATAAATAAAATATCATTCCACTAAGGTGTGTTTTTCTTTTTATCCTCTCTAGTTCTGTCCAAGGCTGTTGAAATCTGCTGAGATTTATTTTGATGAAGCTAAGTTGCTTCTCGTTATCGGGCAGTAAAGATGTTCTGCTATTGTTTACTGTTTCCGCTGCCCTAAAAGATGCCATCTGAACACCTGTGGTTATAATAGGCAGAAGTAATAAGAAGCCATTTTTTGCTAGTGACGTCCAAAGCTTTGATTTACCTCTTCAGAAGGTGAAAGATTTATTGCTGACGCCTAAGGTGGTTTTGAAAGATAAGAGGTCACAGAGCCCTAAGTGAAGACGCTGGAGGTTTGATCTTGAGAGCAATGGGTTACCGGGTGGAAGAGAGGCTTCAGAGGTGTAGATCGTGGCCATGGCTGCTGTGAGGCACACACAGAGAAGGAGGTCACCAGGTACCGAGGTCCTGGTCAATCAGAGGATGAGTAGACTAAAGTCATCACCTGGAGTTGCTCTTCCCAAAGTACCTCGTGTTAAATGCAGCACATGCATTGCAGGGGCAGTAATGTGACCTGATTATGCCCATCACAGAACAGAAAACCCTGGACTGAGAGTAAGGGGACCTACTTGGATCTGTTGCCGGCCACTTACGTGATCTTGGGCAAGTCGTATGCGCTTTCCGGAGCCCAGCCAGGGCCGGATCAATGATCATTGAACTCAAATTCCTCAAATGAGTGCATTTTATTTAAATACGCATTTATTGAATGTCCAGACATTAGGTTTCTAAATATGAATGAGGCTCAACTCTTGTGGTGGTGAGTAAATATTCACAAAGCAGTACAGTTAGACACACATTAAGGAACAGCTGCAGCCTGACGGACACACAGGTTAGGAAGCCATTTCTCTTAGGGGTAGAAGGACTAAACAAAAGAAGTTCAAGGAGATTGCTTTTGAACTTAGTCTTGACAGATGCGTCCAGGAAAAAAGGCCAACAGGGAAACAAGAGTGTTCTATATAAAGGGCTAGACAGTAAATATTTTTGGCTTTGTGGGCCATATGGTTTCTATGGCAACTACTCTGATGTTGCAGCACAGAAGCAGTAATAGTAAACAGAGGGGCATGGCTGTGTTTCGATAAAACTTTATTTACAAAAACAGGCCAGATTTGGCTTGTAGTCTTTAGTTTGTTGACTCCTGCTATAGAAAGAAAATATGCAAAGATGGACTTCATCGAAGACTAAGCATATCTCATTATAGTGCTTTCTTTCTTCTTTGGCGTTTTAATAAACATGACTTCACAGATTTATATATGCGTGTCTATGTATAAACCTGGGGCTGTGCATCAGAAAACTGCTCATATCTCTACAGCACTTCCAATTTCCAGGCGTACTGGCTCAGCTTCCAACTCCCACACCTACAGCTCGTTGTCTGAAGGTTTTCTCTGGCTGCCAGAGCTGATAGGCCATGTGTGGGGAGCAGGTCAGGTGTGCTGGGGAATTAATATGATTAACTGGAGTTGGTGGATAAATATGCCAGCTACTTCACCCGTGGGAGGGGCCACTCTCAGCATGGGTCCTATGGACCGTCTCCACGTTCCCCAGTGGGACTAAGTCCAATTGCCTGCAGTGGTAACTTGCTGCACAACGTACTCATATTGCCTTCTTACCTTCCCTGTCTCATGTATCCCCTTCATCTACAAGTCTGTGGTCATCTCTCAAATCACCTACTTGTACTCAAATCCTTGTATTAATATCTGATTCTGGAGGAATGCAAACCGAGACAGTATTTGGGGCCTGGAGGACATAAATTAAATAGTACATGTGATTACTTGGAAACTTCTGATTAAAAGATCTTGCAGAAAACCTTTCTCCAAGTAGGACAGCAGTACCTCTGCAGAACTGATTATGAAAGACCTTATTTGAGTGCTTAGACCCAATAATCAAAAATATTTTTCATAGCTGTTAACAGATTTTCCTACTTTTTGATCAGGGACTGTAGCAGATGCCGTTTATCCCCCTCTGGACTCCCCCATGCAGTTGCTGACAGTGGCCTCCTGCCCTCACCTCAAGCACCTGCATCCATCTCTTTTCCTCCCACTTTTGGAGGTGTTGGTCTGGGCACAGGTGCAACCTGGACATGTTGAGTGATGAGGGTTGGAGGAGGTTTGGAGAGATGGCTTCACTGGGGTGAGTTTGAAAGAGGTAAGATTGGACAGGCTGAAGAGGAGAAGGGCATGTGGTTATGATGGGCCCTGGATGATTGCTAAAGAAGCTGGATTTCATTTTGTATTCAGAGTCGAGTCACAGACACTGTTTGAGGAGGGCGTGGCAAAAGTGTTCAATAATATACAATGAGTAAGTACTTGTTGATAGCATACAATATGCCAAGTATTGTGGACAGGTGCAGCAATGTGGACAGGGAAGTGCTGAAAACTCACCTCCTTTACAAAACCATTCCTGATCCTTCAGATTGACAGTGCTCTTTTGCATCCCATTATTCCTTCTAATACGGCACTTCTAGCATTTTAATGCATTTATTAAGTACTACCTGTTTCTACCCGGCTGCCTGTCTTA
The DNA here is from genome assembly GCF_041296265.1 of Equus caballus. Lineage (NCBI taxonomy): Eukaryota > Metazoa > Chordata > Mammalia > Perissodactyla > Equidae > Equus > Equus caballus. Next base: position 11,542,976 of record NC_091714.1, read on the forward strand.
TTCACCTCGACACTGAGCTTTGTGCTACAGCTAGCCAAAATTAATGGATTTCCCCCAATTATTTGTTTTTTTTTCTACAAGTGACATTAGGTTAATAAGAACATCAAGCTTAGCCTTTAGGGAGGGAGGAGTCATAACCAGTCAACATGCTTCCTGAGAGGCTTGGTCTTCTTGACCAAAGACCATTGGCCGTCTTTACCCTGATGCCTGAGATCTCGGGGCTATTTAGGCACCAGTCAGTGCAGCTGTCCCTTTCTCCCTCCACCCGATAAATGCCCAGGTCACTCTTCTTCCCCCTTCTCTAGGGATTCTCAACCTTTTTGAGTAAGAGAACTCCATTAAGTATTTCATTGTGAAGATTCTGAAACATACACAAAAGTATTAATAGTGAAACAGTAATAATGAATCCTCATATACCCTTCACTCAGAATTAACAATTATGTAGAGTTTCCCTTTCTTGTTTCCTCTATTTATTTCTTTCCTTTTTGCTTAAGTATTTTAAAATGAATCCCAGCCATCATCTCATTTCACCTGTACATACGTGAGTATGCGTCTCTTAAAAATACGGCCATTTTCCTATGTACCACATATTCACACCTAATCACATTAATCATATCCTTGGTATCAACTAATAGTCCATATTTAAATTTTCCTGATTGTTTCAAACAATGTCTTTTTTCCTGTTCATTTGAGTTAGGAATTAAACAAGATTCACATATGGCCTTTGGTTGTTGTGTCTCCCTAATTTCCCCTTTGGAAATGCAGTGTTTCTGGGATTTGACCTCACTTCTGTTGGGGACATTTAGACTTGTGACAATCCTTCTACTTTGACAATTTTTCCCTGCTTCTTCCTCATCCTTACCCTCTTCCTCCTCTCCTTCTTTTTGCCCTTTTTCAATGGCAGAAAATTTGGTGGGGACACTGAATTTGAAAGGGTGTTCTTATTTTAGAGTGGTGTTTCTCCTCTTTGAAGACTTGGCCTGAAGGTTAAAGCATCGTGAAGAATAAAACTACAGGTGTAAACCTGCAGTCTTTTTACCCCTTACAGCTTTGGCCTTATTACCTCCAGCAATAAGTCTAATCCTTTTCCCTCCGTGTATTGAAACTAAAGAGTAAGTAGTTGATTCCTACTGTTCTTCCCACAAATTTTCAGCAGGGTAGGGCCAATTCACTGCTTGTTTTAGGCTTAAAACTCCTCCTGAAGCGCAGGGATGAAAGGTGGTGAGTAATTGAAGACGCTGGATATTGTGTGCATAAGATGAGAGAGTGAGTTGAATTTCATGGGCTTTTCTGAAGCTTTCTCTCTTAACTAAAAATGTTGGCATTTTCTGGGAAGTTTGCTGCATGTTTATAGAGAAAGAGAGACTTCTCTTCAGGACGGTGTGACATTTCTAAAAAATCAGTGATTTAGAAAGAGGTATCCGAAATGAAATGTGCAACTTCACTTTCCATCCTGCTGGGCTGGTTTTGAAATCTTCATACATGTTTGGTCTACCTTCAGGGGGTAAAAATTATATTGACTCTGCACTTTGGAACATGTAACAAGTATTTCTTTGGAGTGTGACAAAAAATACAGCAACCAACCAACCTTACGTTTTCCAAATTGATCTTGTGGCATTTACTTAATTTTTTATTTTTATTTTTTACTTTTAGTACTAGTGTTTATTTTTTCCTTTTATCTTGGAAGGTTTTCATCTTTATTAAACGTGATTACCTAATCCAGTAGAAGGGATGGTAACAAAAGTGGCTCAGTGCTGCCTTACCCATGTGTCAAGTTGAAACCTGTTCTTTGATTATTAGAGGTAGGGAAGCTTATAGTAGCAGGATGGTTTTAATTTGAATTTTGAAAGGTAAAAAAGCCAGGCACTAAATATTGACACAATGAAGAGGGAGAGGCTCATTCCACTTTGAAATCCAGCCCCTCCCCGCAAGATACTCAAGGATTTTTACGTCTTCTTTCAAGTCCTTAAAATATAAAAGGATTAACTTCTACAGTTACTGATAAAGGGGGAGAGAAAAATGGGGAAGAATATTGAAAGACGCTAGTGAAAACTCGGCAAAGGGCTAACGCTTAATTCCATCTCACAATAACAAGAAGAAAGCATAATGGAGAGTCAGGAGCAGAGCCATTTACATAATAACTTCCTAGCAACAGCTGTAATGAACAAATGCGGGCAGATGAGTCAATTTGCTAAGCTACCACCTCACATCAGAGCTTAGAAAAAAGAAGAAAAGGAAGCAACAATTGAATATCTGAGATTCCCTGAATTTGGGTTATGTTCTATGTAGTTTCAGACCAGATCACTTGATTTTTGTTATCACAGATCTGCGGCTTAAAATTGATTTGGCAAAAGAGAAGCAATCTGGTGAGACAGTTATTGGCTCCAGCCAGGCATAGGCAGGGGTGAATGGATGCTTATCGGTCTGCCTTTTCTGGGAACCGGTAATTAGGGCTGATGCCTGTCAATTTTCTGGCTTGGCGTGAACATCACTAACATCAAATTCCTCGTCCTCCTCATCACCATCATTGCTATTGTTTGTTGAGTGCTTCCTCATTCTATGTCAGGCACTTTACGTATATTTCTTTCAAACCTCACAATGTTCCTGTAAAAGTAGATACGATTCCATTTTACAGATGAGGAATTTGAAGCTCAAAGAAGGAAAATTACTTGGCCCAAATCTCACAATTAATAATCAAAGTAAAAATAGTTCAGTGTCATTGAGCACACACTGTACTCTGTGCCATGCTTTGCATGGATTATCCGATGTGACTGTCCTCAGATTATAGACAAGGCCAAAGAGACACAGGGAGGGCAGCTAATTTGCCTGAGCTCACAGAGCTGCTAAGAGGGAGAGCCAGAGCGCGAATTCAGGTGGTTGTGTTGGAAGGTGGGAGAGTTGGGAGTCAAACTTAAATGTGCTTGACACAAACCCACACTTGCACGACCACTACTCAGGCTGTCCATGGGCACTTGGATGGCGGAGGGAACAGTGCTGGTCAACGATCACGTAACCTGTGTTTCTTAATAGACACTCCAGTGGATAAAATTATTTGTAGCCACATCACGCTTCTGGCAATTGACTAAGGCTAATCTCAGACAAAACCATAGAGAATTAGTGGGTCTGAAAGTGTGTGTGTGTGTGTGTGTGCATGCTTCTTCCTCCTGTGGGACTCCAATTGGGCACTGTCTCATGTCCCAGGACTTGCTCTCAATATTCACTTAACTGACTTATTCTTGGCCTCATTCTGGTAACTGGCTGGACTCTCTTTGAGAAAATACTTTGTGCCACGACTGTAACACCTAAGAATGGATCAAAGGGTTCTGTTTCCAGAATAGCACATTTACATTCTTTTAGGTGCAGATGTTTTCAGCGCTTTAAATAAAATAAGTTTCAGGCCCTTGACAGGGAGCAGGAGGAATTATCTGGAGGGGTATGTGCATATGCAAGTGGGAGCAAAGGGTGGCTCAGAAAGGATTTTCTAGGAAAAAGAGAGAGACTTTTGTTCTCTAAAAAAAATCAAACAGGCTCATGTTGCTTCTTCCACCTACATTCTGTTCCCGGGGCCTTATCTTCCCTCCCTGTTGGCTAACAGGAGGATTCAGCGAGGGGCAGGCATCTGGGGAGATGGAGCCCAAGGAAAGTGGGTCAGTAGGCTGAGAGACAGGGAACGGATCTCTAGTCAATTTCCTAGACTGTGTCCTTTGTGGAGTTGGGTACAGACACAGGGCCTATGTGTTCCAATTTTGCAGAATTACCTTCCCTGGTTAGCACCCAATCCCCCAGCCCCAGGGTCTGCAGAAATCCCTGCGGATCAGCACCCTGTTCACTTTCCCCTTCATGCAGTTCACCCTCCAGCTCTGTGTGATTTGGGGCATCTGAGGATTTAACCGTTTCTCTAGTAGGTCTTGTCTTTGCTAACCACAGGTGAATCTCCAGACCCCTTTTTAAGCTGGCTCCTCTCCCTGAACACCTTTGGGTCCCCCTTTTTTAAAGGGGAAAGCTCTTCGGGAGGGGCCCTCTTTCTGGCTTCCCACGCCAGGAGGTCGGGGTGGGGGTGGGGGCGCTGCGGCGCAGTTAACACGGCGGGCTCGGGGCGGCGGGCGAGCAGGGACGATCCCGCGCCTGAGTCCCAGAGATCTCAGCCTGGCCAACGTTGCTCCACGGGGCTCTCTGCTGCTCACACCCGACGCCATTAAAAAAGTCCTAAAGCTTAACTGGCTTCCGCGCTGGGGGATGCATTACCCACTAACGACAGACGCCCCCGGGCTGTGCAGAGAAAACAAGAGAAAATTGGGACAGCGGAGGTGGGGTGGGGGATGGCGGCGCGGCGTCATCCATGAAGGCACTCACCTGGCATGTGGGCACCACCTCCTGGCAGCCTTCCCCTGGCATCCCAGGTCCGGTGGATGCGCTCCACCTGCGGCTGCATTCCTAGCATGCAGGGGTGAGGGGATTACAGCCACCTCCCTTCTCGACGAGCCCTGGTGTCTGAAGGTCATTAAACTGGAAATCGTTTGTAAAATTTCATTTCTTCTTTCCTCCCTCGCGTTTTCTTCTCTGTCCCTCACGAAGCCGGAGATTTGAGAAATTCTTTGATTTCCAAGCTGGAAAGGGTAGGTGGGAGACACTGACATCCCTTTTGTTTTGCCAGCTTTTGTTTTGGGTCCAAAAGACAGTTTTTGCGTCTGAGACCTTTTGAGATTGTGCCCCAGCAGATTTTTTATTTTGTTCTTTCCTAGCTAAAAAAAATTTTCACAACTTACCTTTGCCGTAAGAATTCCCCCCACCTCTCTTTTAAAGAACGTCCTTGAAGGCGACTCACATCATATATTCATAGACCAATAATTGCTATATTTCATACCATGTAGGTTTCCCACTGACACCTCAGTCCCATTCAGACACTGTGGTGGGGGTTTCAATGTAGCAGCTAATACGCTGTTCCAGCAAACATTCCCCCCCTCTAATCTTTTTATTGAACCTTTAAGTGGAAGTTGAACTCCTCTGGCTGGGAGTACCGCTTAGAGATTGAGTTCCATGGTTTAGTTCGGATCTTTAGTGAAGATGCTAAGATCCCGAACTGCATCAAGAAATGCATTTGTTGGTGTGGGTTTCAGATGAAAGCATGAAATCTCACTGGCTTTCTGAACATTGTGGTTTTGAATCAGGGCTTTGGAGGCGAAGCTGTGACACCTCCCAAACCCAGCGTCTTATGAGAAATTACCAGCTTTACTTTACGTATTGGCTTTGCCGCAAAGTTTTAGCTGGACCCTGTCTCGGTGGCTACGATGTCTTAGGAATAAGAATATTTTCTGATGTTTAACCTGAAGCCCTCTTGCTGTTTTCGAAAATCTGTTCCCTCAGACAACCTGTGTGATGGTTGGACAGTGTTACTTCATGTACTTAAGGGCTGGCTATTCCTCCAGACTAAATAAATCTGGTGTCACCCTCTATTAAGTTTTAGAAATATCCTTTTGCTGACTGAAATACAAAAAGAAAATGCAAAAAGCTTGGACTTTCCTTTTATTTTTCATTCCTTCTTTTCAACCCTGGCAAAGGTGTCAGGACATATTTCAGTATGCAGCCAGTGAGGTTGTGTTTTTATTCCTGATGGCCCTGGTTGGTATCAAAGACTAGAATTTATCTTTCACTGTAGGTCTGATTGACCTGGTCAAGGCCAGACCAAAGGAAGCCACATAGACTATTGAGCATATCTGTCTCCTTCCTCATAACCCGTTCCACTATGGAAGGCAAAGCATTCTTTCTAACAGCAAATGGTGAAAAACATGTTTCTTACTTTTTCATTAAATGGTAAAAGAGAATGAAGGCAGCTGGCAACAGGTGCCCATTCCACCACGTGTGGCAGAGGTGCCAGGTGACATGGGTCTGTGCCATTTCTAGGCAAGCCGTCTTGTAACAACTGCCACCCCTGAGCAGAGCCCATTTAGTTCCAGCAGTTGGATCGTTTGGCAAATGTTTGAATCACTACCCAGGGCTTCACAGATGGCATCTCCACTACAGAGACCTTCTCTTAGTCACACAGAAAGAGAAAAGGAAAGGAAAATAAAAGGGGAGATGAGAGAGCAGATGCATTGGCCATTGGCCAGGGGTGCCCACCTGGAGGACCAGCCATAACAGAGTTTGTGGAAACATGGCCTTTTCCTCCCATGATTGAAATAGATAAAGAACCATCCGGTGATGAAGAGCTAAAAAGGAGGCTGACATCTTTGAAACTTTGTACTAACAGTGTTACATGTGGCCCAGATAGCTTAAGGTCCCTTTAGAAATTTAAATATGGTGTAAGAGAGCCTTACTTTAATTACAGTGAAGAAATCTCTTCAACTGCTGGTTGGGACATATGTAAACAGATCAGACATCCCACGAGTTTTTGATCTTGAACACTGCTGTAATTGAGTATCCCACATAGAATGTTAAGGTGTGGGGTCATTCTTATTGAAATATGTTCTTAAATCTCTGATGCAGAAGACTTTATCTACCTGTCATTAAAGATGTTAGTCATGAAGAAAGTTTTTATCTTGGAGACTTTGATAACTGCTACAAATCTTGTAAGTGCTATTTTCTTATGCTGTTTTTGTCAAATCAGGTTTCATTTGGAGTAATAATTCTCCATCCTGGTCTTATGATATCTCAGGATACCTCTAATTCTTTCATTCGGTACTGACAACCTTTCAGTTTTCAAAACCTTTCATAGATCTTTCTAATACAACAGTTTATAAAAAAAATCACATCCTTCTTGGCTCAAAACTTTCGATGATTCTCCATTGCCCTTTGAGTCTTGGAATGGAAAGAGATCATAGAAACACAGTCTCATGCTGGATATAGAAATTATCACCCCAGTGTTCTTCTTCTGTGCTTTGCTTATCCGTTCCAGCCCCAGGGACTTCCCTGCCTCATGAAGTAACCAGTTTCGTTACCGGACAGTCCGAAGTATTAACATGTTTGTTTTTGTATTGAGGTGAAATCAATTCCTTGAAGCATGTACCAATTGGACCCAATTTTGCCCAAGAGACCAGCAACAATCAAAACACCTGCTTTCTTTTGGATATGACGTTTGAAGACATTACTCTGTCTTGTGTTATTCTTCACCAGTTCAGGCTCAGAACCCTTTCACTATGCCATGTGGCGTGATGTCAAGATTCAGTATCAACCTCTGGGTACACTCTAGTTGGTCATCGTTCCTCTCAAAGTGTGGAGGCAGATCAAGCCCAGACTTGTCATCTGAGCTTTCAAGAGCTACCCTGCCAGCCTGTCTATTGTTTCTATTCACATTTGTTTCTAGGACTTTGCAGTCCAAATCCCAATTCAAGCTGTCTCTTCACTGTTCCCTAAATACAACGATGATAATTCTTCTCTCTTTGGTCTGTCTGAAAGATACAAGAGAAGTGTGAGTTATGATAATATCTTATCATAATATCATGATTTCAGGAACCTACCCTATGCGTAGTGCTGATGCTGCTTGAATGAATCATAGTCTCTGTCATCTTGGAGCTAACAGTAAGCTTCTTAGATGGACAACAAAAAGGAGAACAAAGAAATTAATGATTGCAAATTTCAGTAAGTGCCATGCAGCTGAGAGCCGTGGGGTGCCCTGCCAAAGAATGATGACTTGTGTAGGTTTGTATGTAGAAAACCTGATTTAGGTAGGCTTGTCATGGAGACCTCTTTGGGGAGACAATATTGAAGCGACACCTGAAGGGTGATAAGAAGCTGGCTGTGTGAGGAGTGGAGGAGGAGGAAGAGGAGCAGGTGGAGAGAGCAGCATGTGCCAGGATCTGAGGCGAGGAGGGCTGCGTTGCTCAAGGAACCTAAAGAAGCAACAAGAGGCTGAGTGTAGAGAGAGTGTTAAGGGCAGAGGCCAAATCATGAAGTGCTTTGCAAGCCTTTTGAAGATTTGAGCTTTTCCCTAAAAGCAGAAGGGAGTTCTGTTCTGAATGGATTTAAGCAGATGTGTGTGTGTGTGTGTGTGTGTGTGTGTGTGTGTGTGTGTGTGTGTGTGTTAGAAGGAGAATGGAAGAGAGAGAGAGAAAGAGGTTTCAATTCCAGAATGATCTCCCTGGCAGCAGTGTGAAGAATGGTCTGTGTGTCCAGCCCTGTGATGGTGCCATGGTAGGAGAGCCTGGATGCTGGAGGTGGTGATGGTGAATGTGTCTGTCTGGTCAGAATCTGTTTTGTCCTCCTAACAGGGTCGTTGGGGTGTGAAAACACTGCAATAGAGGTCAGGGCATGCCACCTTCTGGGGGGTCTTGTTTGGGAGAAGGTCAGGCAAGAAGGAAGCAGGAGCTCTTGGTAAGGAGCTGGCACCTCAGATCTGGGGCCATGGGTCAGTTTCTTCCAAAGTGTTGCTCTCTCCACTGCAGACCTGGAAAAGCCATCTTCACTAGGGTCCCAATGAGTCCAGGGGGAAAGGCAGCTCTATCTGGAGGAGAAGGATGAAATGTTGATAGGTATATACCTGAGTCTTCCTGGATTATAGGTGGGAGACACGAGGGGAGAAATAACGGATGTATGGAGCCATGCTGAGCTTCAGTCTACCCCCTCAACACTTGTTTTTTCCATCTGGCTTACTGGCTTTCTTCATGGGTAAGGAAGAGGTTGGGTGGTCTGTTCTTCACCTGGGCCCTTCCCCATTCCCTTCCCTTGGTTCTCAACCCCCTCCAACTTCCTATATTTTACCCAAACCACAGTCAGGAGCACAACCCAGCGAAAGGAAGGATTCCGGCTTAAGCGTTCCTTTAACTTGACCACTACAGGTACGGCCTCATCCATAAGCAGACACAATCGGAGGGAGGGACTCTAGTTCTCAGTTATCTAACGTCTGAGGTTGAGGGGGCCAGCTGGCTCTGAGCAGAAGTGGATGAGGAGTGGGGAGAGGTGAAGTCAGTGGCGGGAGAGAGGAAACGTAGGATGGAGAAAATCCATTGAGGAATTTTACCCATTTCTGCTGTGTGGATTCTATAATGAGACCTCTTCCCTATTGCTCCAAGAAAACATCAGTAGAACACGAATTTCTTTCTGATATCTAGAATTGGATTTTTTCTGGCTGACATTAAGTGAAGTGCTTTCTTCAACTTGACGGGGAGTGCATGGGTGTGTCCAAGGGACACTGTGAAACAGGTTCACAAAAATGTAAAAGAAAGTGTGCGTGCCCCACACACGCATGTTTATGTTGATTTTGTCTTGATTTTCAGTACCTACAGTATTTGGTTACTCATGAGGCCTGTGAGCATCAAAATTCTAGATCATCGTTGATTCATGAAAGAGAAGAATCTGGTGCTGCCATAACCCTGGCCCAGTGTTCTGCAATTGCATTGTATTTCATAATTTTTCGGAACTGGATTATGTATACAATTCCATCACACATGATTATTTCCTTCTCTTGCCTTGTAAATTTGATAAAGCTCTTATCAGTATTCGCTCAGCCATAGGAAACAGGCTGAGTTTTTCAGGCCCTCACACCGTGCTTAAAGAGAATTTTAACGTATCTAAAAATACCAGGCCTGGCGCTATTTGTTTAACACAGTTCTTGCAGAGCCCTCTTTTTGACTAGACCAGTCCTGGTTGCAGAAAGCAAAGATTACAATGAATGAAAATCCATAAAACAGGATCACTGCTAACCCCCAGATCTTAGAAGGAGAAAACTCAATGTTCGTTGCCCGGGGTGGCAGACAGGGTCTTTGGCAGGACAAGGCTAGCTCGCCATTGCTGCAGGTGGACAGCCAGGATGTCGACCTTCTTGGACTTCCTTGTAGAAGGTCTCAGGGCCTGCTTACACACAGGGATGGAGGCACTTTGTGGTAGGCAAGGCCTGGACCAGTGGGGATATTGGTACCCTGTAGAGCTGAAGCCTGCCTCTGTTTGTCCATCCCCTGTATTTGTAGGTGCTGTGCCGAATGCATTAACATATATTTGCTTTCCACCAGCCTTATGAAGAATGTGGAGCTGGTGTGTGATTCGTGTCTATAGGGGAGAGATTATGGCTCAGAGAGGTTTCATAGCACTAATGCAGGTCAGAGACGCCTTGAATTCGGAAACGTAGGTAGCTGAGACCCACACCTGGGCTTCAGGTGACAACCTTTGCACTACACTCCGTTGGATTCAAGTATTCCTAGCCAGTGAGCAGCTCTTGGCTATTATGAAGTAACTCAGGATTTAAAAATACCCCAAATTGTGTGTGTTAATGAACAAGGGCAGCACATTCTTTTAACTGAAAGAAACATTAGCACTTCCTGCGTTAGAGGAATTTGATATAATTTAAAGAAAACACTCATTACTTTAATTTTCCTTGTTAGCTGTAATATTCTTTACAATCATAATGTATCCCTAAGCAATTTTCACAGATAGGTTTTTACAATAGTCTCGTTAAAAAGAAGAATGTCAAAAAAAAATCAAAATTTCTAAAAATGGTTCCTGGGTAGCATTTATTTAAAATCTACTTATGTATTAATATATGCAAATAACAAATATAAACAATGTCAAAAAGCAAGAAACACAATCAAGTATTTAAAATTCTCTCTATTATTATTCAACTAAGAAAAAGCTGTTCTATTTTTCTTTTTAAAGAAAAGCTTTTCTAAGTGAGCAGCCACTAAAATTACTGGTAATATGGCATAATGTATTTCGCAGTTTTACAAGACTATCTTAATTTCTCTTGTGTTTCTCTCCTTCTGCTTCTCACCTTTGCGTCCCATTTCGTTGTAAAGTTTTCTGTTCTTTTCCGAATGGGGCCGTCTTCTTGCATCTTTGTCCTTGCTCTCTGTCTACCTTAGATCTGGCTCCTTCGGTGGAGGGACCTTGTTTGTATATGACACCTCAACCCTTGTTTCCGCAGCAGTGGCTGGTGGAGCCATCTAGACCATGGATGCAGCCTTCCCTCAATGATGATGCTGTGGTGCCCAGCGCTGGTCTTCAAGGAGCTTCTGCCTCATGTCCATTCACTTCCTGACCAGCCTTGGGCTCTGAGTTCCCTGATCAGGGTTTGGCCAGATCTGTCTGAGTAACATGGTGAACGATGCCAACTTCCTTCACTCTTCATAACCTTCTTCTCTTTGGAGTTAGAAAGGATGACTAAGAGGGAACACAGACCTATAACAAGGCTGCTGGAGGAGTGGGTTGCAACTATTCTTCCTAACAGCAGACAGGAAGAGTTTGAAATAAAGAAGTAACGAATGGTACTGAGCTCCTAGTTAAGACGCCAACCCTTGGGGATTTATAAAGACCAGTGTTCTTTAGTTGGGAGTGTATATTAGAGTCACATGGAAAGGTGTTTTGGAATATTCTGGCCTAGACCTCTCTACTCCCATTGAGTCAGAATCTCCATGGGGGCCTCATCTTTGGAAAAAGTTGTCAGGGGATGCTGCACACATCTCTGTTAAGAGCCAGTGGTTTAGAAAAACTTACTCGGAGTCGTTTGGGGGCCATCTGACAACCAGGTTGCTGGTTATTTCCTCGAGGCCTTTTGTCTCCGATGGGGTGCATTGTTCTGTAGGCACTGAGGTAGCTCTCGGAATGCATGGCATAGGGAGGGTGGACTGTTCGGTGCTCAGGGAAATGAGTGTTCAGCAAGTTCTGTCACTCTTCACTGTGCAGGAGAGCATAGTTAGCTGCCTCCCTTGGGGGAGGCAGGGCTGGGAGCCGGGGGCTGGTTGGATGCACATGGATGCCCCCCGGCTCTGTTGTTTAAGTGAGCTCACTTGATTTCTTTGGACTTCAGTCGTCTTGCTAGTGAGAAGACTAGATTGGGTGATGTGCAAGGCTCTCTGAAGTTCTAGGCTACTTTGAGTTCACCCTAAAAAAAACCCTTAAAATATTACCCAAGTGACCTATTTTTTTTTTCAAAGATTTTATTTTTTCCTTTTGCTCCCGAAAGCCCCTCAGGTACATAGCTGTATATTCTTCGTTGTGGGTCCTTCTAGTTGTGGCATGTGGGACGCCGCCTCAGCGTGGTTTGATGAGCAGTGCCATGTCCGTGCCCAGGATTCGAACCAACGAAACACTGGGCCGCCTGCAGCGGAGCGTGCCAACTTAACCACTCGGTCACAGGGCCAGCCTCCCAAGTGACCTATTGTTATTGCAGAAAACTGTAAAATGTTGGGGTAAGCAGAAAGAAAACTCCATTGTCCCATGACTCCAGCACCCTGAGACCACCTTTGGACATAAATTCTTCCAGTCCTTGTGCAAAGATAAACACACAGATATGCATGTGTGCACATAAACATAAAAATATGTGTATTTAGCATCACATGTATTTTCAAAAAGGTGATCAAATTGTGGACTGTCTTGTAATCTTTTTTAGTTCATATCACAAGAACACAGGAACGCCTTTCCATGTCACTAAGTGCATGTTGGACACCTTTAACGTAGGAGCACAGAGCTTAGTGATCAGGAGCCTGGTCTTGGGGACCAGCACTGGCCCTGCTCGTTATTAGCTGTGTAACCTTGAGCCAATGACTTCACCTCGCTGAATCTCCATTTCCTCCCGCGGAAGATGGCCGTGGTAATGATGCCCGCTTCATAAAGTGCTCTGAGGATTAAATCAGACAGTGCATGTTAGGTACGTGGTGCAGAGCCTAGCAAGTGCCCAGAGTAAGGGCTCCATAAATGTTAACTAAAACTGCTGCATATCATTTCATTTCATTAATGTGCATAATTGAACCAATCCTCTATTACTGCTTATTTAAATTTTTCTTTGCTACTATACACAATGCTGCACGATTGCTTTATAGATGGATGTTTGTATATATCCTTAGGACATACTTCTAAAAGCAGAATTGCTGCGCTAAAGGGCACACGCATTTTCAAGATGTCAATCCATAGAGCTGAAGCTCCCTATAGAAGCCTGTAGCAGACTGTGAGAGTGGCCATTCTTTACATCTGGGGGATGTAATAGTTTTCCTTTTATTTTTTTGAATTTTAAGGGAAGGGAAAATGGGTGAAAAATGGTGTCGCTATTTTATTTTGCATTCATTTTTATAAATATGCTCACTTTGTCCAATTTCTGCTGGAGTGTTTGCCTCTTTATTGTTGATTTGTAAGAATGTTCATACATTTCGAGTAGCAACACTCTGCTTTCCTTTATTCATGAGAGCCAGCTCCATAGCCAAGCCAGGGGTAAGGGCTGGTGGTGAACATGACAGTCCCAGTTCTTGGCTTTGTGGATGTATGGTCCAAGGAGGGAAATAGATGTGAAAGAAATAATTAAAACCTGCAATAAGGGAGGGCTATCCTGGGAGGCTTCCCGGAGGCGGTGGTAAGTAACGCTGGAGAAAGAGGACTCAGCCCGGTACAGATGGAATTCCAGGTGGGGAGGAACATTTTTCTTAGTTGGTTCTTTGCTTTTATTTTTCAACTTGGCTTATGGTCTATGTTGACATCTCAAGGTTTTTAAATTAGTAAAATCTATAAATATTGAGATTCATGTTTATTTTCCACCTTTGGTGTTTTACTTGGAAAGTCTGCCTTATGAGGTTTTTATTTTTAATTTTGGTACTACTAGAACCGTTCATCCTAAATTAGACGGATGTGCGCTTCAAATAAACACAAAATATTTTGCTTCTGAAAGTACCTTGTGGGGCTGGGCTCGTGGATGGTAAGACTAACTTTTATGGTGATCTTTTAAAACCTGTGTTCGGTGGTGATAGGAGCTGGATAGGGGGAAAAACGTCCTAATTCACAGGACTGTGAAGGGGAAAAGTTTGTTTTCAATCCTCTCCTTCTGAGGTGCTTGATTTGTAGCACCTCGTGCTCTTAACAAATTTATGTGGCCTCAAGTTGCTGTGTTGGTATAAGAAAATTTTCTATCAAACTAATTTATGCTAAGATGTGAATGATTGAATAAGCTGTCTGCCTCTAGTCTATTCACCTTTTAACACAGTTCCACAAAAAAGAGAACAGTGCTTATACAAAAGTGGCAGAATTTCAGACATCCAAGTCAGACTGAATGTGAGAGGTAATATTTTGGTTAAATGAGTCCCTACCTGCATTCCTAGGAGTACTCACAAAAGCAGCAGTTCCAGGCAGATGCTGAGGGTTGAGAGGTATACAGTACACTGGATAAGGAGTGAACTCTAGAGGCAGAATACCAGGGTCCAACTCTAGTTCTGCCATTTGTTTGCTAGCTGTGTGACTATGGGAAAATTCATTAACCTCTCTGTGCTTCAACTTCCTCATCTGTAAAACGATAATGATAGTACCCACCTCGTAGTGATGGTGAGAAGATTGAATGATATTAAATCTGTGGTACCCAGAATACTCTCTGGCATGAAGCAAGTGCTCCATAGATATAATAGTCGATTATTATAATGGTATTAATAGTAATTATAATAGTAATTGTTATTTTGATGGAGAGCCTTTCCTTGAGAGAAAATTAGGAAGTTGGAATCTTCCCCTCTTTACCCATGCCCTGGGGATTCTGATACCTTACTTTTCTCTTTTCTCCCTAACTCCATTTTCTCTTTCTTTGACTTATCCATGCTTCGAATTTCCCTTCCATATGATGATTTACACAATCCCTCCTTAGTTGTCTTCTTTTTCCTCTCACTCTTCTCTTCCTGGACCACCGTTGCCTTCCTCATTTCACTTATCACTTCTTTGAGCTGGTTTCCAAATTCATTTCACCAGCCAAGCTAATTAGTATATAACATTTGGATATTTTTTGTGTGTGTGTGTTTGCTATAATCATAGAAAACACAACTTAAACTGGCTTAAACGAGAAAGACGTTCATTAGCTGAAAAATCCAGACTAGATGGCTTCAGGTATGGTTTGACCCAGGGGTTCCCAAGATATAACCAAGAGCCTTGACTTCCTCATCTGTCTGCTCTGCCTACCTTGGGATTGGACTCATCCTCTGAGAGCCAGGAGCTTAGCTAGCATCTACAAAGTATTCATATTTCTTCTTTTCCTACCACACCAGTGAGGGGGAAGAGAGAATCTCTGAGCATAGCTTCAGAGGGGAACCAGTTCTACTGCACTGTGTAGCTTAAAATCTGGGACTGCTTTATGAAAAGAAGTGTGAATGGAGGCTGATGGGCAAAACCAGCAAATATTCACTACAAACGTACAGCTTTTCCTCAAACTCATCAGAACACAACCAACAGTGTACTTGATTCTTCTGTTCTGGCTTTCCTAATTCTGTTGGGATAGTTACTATTCTCCCATTTTCTAGGTTCATTCAAATTTGCTCTTCCCTTTTCCTATAACTCTGCTTGCGTTCCAGTTAATGAGTCCTAGAATACATTCCCACCTCAATGTCAATCATTGCCCCACTCATCTGTCCAGCTCAGTGCAAGCTCCACCTGTTCTGTGTAATGTTCTGTAGACACTGGGGTCCACAGTGAATTCATCTGCCCAACTCCTATAACAAGGATGTCCCCAGTATCCGTGCGTTTCTTATTATATTCTGCTTTATGTTGTTACTTGTCTCTGCCTTGCCTCCTCTCCTACTTTCACTACGCAGCTGGACAGGAATGCCTCAGAAGCATATCTGGTGTTTCCCTGAGTTCCCCTACACAACCTGGCACAAGTTCTCTGAGGTGTGGAGACTCAATCAAAAGTTCTGTTGACTAGGGGAGCCCCAGACCCTGTGGAGGAGTGCTGGGACAAGCATTTCTGCAGCCGGTATGCAGTGTGGGCAAGGCTGGCTCCTGACAGAGCCCCCCAGTGGTGTACTGTGGAACTGTGGTCCATGGCATGTGAAGAGATGCAATATGGAAAAAGTTCTGGGGTCAGATAAGTTGGAGGAATGCTGCCTCAAACAAGGTCGGCGTTTTCTTTACTGTATGAGTTTTCAGAGCCTTGATGGCTAATATGCTTTGCAAATCTGCAGAAAGGGGGCTGTTATGGGCTGAATTGGACCCACCAAAATTTAGGTATCAAAGTCCTAACCCCCTACAGAATGTGCCTGTATTTGGAGATAGGCTCTTTAAAGAGGTGATGAAGTTAACACGAGGTCATATGGGGGGACTAATGCAAAATGAGTGCCTACCTATGAGTTGTCCTCATAAGAAGAGATCAGGACACAGAAAGGCACAAAGCGAAGACCATGTGAAGACACGGGGAGAAGACGGCCATCTACAAGCCGAGGAGAGAGGCCTCGGAAGAAACTAACCCTGCTGACACCTTGATTGCGAACTTCCAGTCTCCAGAACTAGGAGAAAGTCAGTTTCTGTTGTTGAAGTCCCCAGTCTGTGGTACTCTGTTAGGGCAGCCCTCGCAAATGAATACTGGGGCTGTAGCTGATTTTCGCGACAGAATTTCATAAGGTGAGGGTTTCATGCCGCTCCTGGAGCTGTAGCAGTCATTGGCAGTGCTGGGTCTGGAGGATGCATCTTGGGGACAGACTGGCCGGGGCTGCGTGCTCTGCCCTTCACCCTCATCCCTACACTTGGGAGCTCTCCTCTGCTCTCTCACAGCCACGTTCACGTACTAATGGGCTGTAGAACACGATGGGGTCCCTGTTTTGAAGCTTGTAAGCTTTAAAAGACTGATTTCTACAACAATATAATCTTATTTGGGAGTTCCTGGGAGTCAGAGATGGTATTTAATTTGTGTGATATAAAGTGGACACAATAATTTGCTAACTGACCAAAATTAGGAGGCAGATTTAGATATGCATGCATTATTTTTCTCTCTTAATAAAGATCTGGTTGAAAATCATTGCTTTGAGAAGTTTCTAAAATCTCTCTCTTTTCCTGGAGGAATGCATTGTCCTTACGAAGGATACTATCTCTTCTTTAGTCCAATGACCTGTGTCATGTGAGATAATGTAAAGGTTTGGTACTGAGGTGTTAAGCTCTTTGCATTCCTCATGCACATTTTCTTTGCACAAAGGTTCTCCTATTGTTTTGTTGTATAGCTCACTATTCGGTAACAATATCTGCAGATTGTAAGATGGACAATAAGAAAGAGAAAAGAGAAGGTGCCATTGATTTGTCAGAACTATAAGCTGATGCTGGAGAGTGGTGCTAATGTCAAGTATGTATGGTAAGCAGTTTTTGTAAGACTTTCATGGAGGAATGGAGAGTCTCTTTTAAAAATGAAATAATAACTGCAATTGGAAGGGGAGAAGAGAGGAGCCAAGGCTCTGTTTGTTCTCTGGTAAACGCAACCCTTACTCACAGGGTCAAACAACATCTCTAGAAAAGTCACAGCACAGGTTCATCCTGAGAAGAGTCAGGTAAGCATTTTTATCATCTGTTATAAGTGTGTGTGTGTGTGTATGTGTGTGTCAATTGAATGGAAAATAGTCCCTTCAGTAAGGATGGTTGTGGTGGAGAGTGGGAACCAAGGAGGGACTAGGGACGGGTTTTAAAGTCAGCACCCCCTCTTAAACTGAATCTGGCACCCAATGCGTTGTCCCCATGATTGACCAAACACTACCCAAAGGCTGAAAGAAACTATGCACATAATGAAATTATGGCGTGTGGGGGATCAGAACTGGCCACCCCAAAATCTGTCTCTTTGCCTTGCCTTGATTATTTTTAAGAACAAAAGACTCCGAAAGAAACTTTGGTCTTCCCCCTAACTGCCTAAAACAAATTTAAAATAAATGCTTGTGCCCAGGACAAGCCATAACCATGGCTAACTCTGGATTTCTGGTAGACTGGGAGGATCCTTGCTAAGCCCACACTTATCAAAGTTCTATTTCCCAAGCGTTGGCTCTTCCATTTCCATGTGAATTGCCGTCTTCCCTTTGAAGCCCCAAACCACCACACCAACATCCTCTTTTGTCTTTAGCTGAAGATGGTATTTAAGATGAGAACTTCTGCCATTTTGGCGAGTTGCTCAGTTTCCCTGAGTCTCTCCCATGTATATATGTTATAAAGCTTTGTTTGATTTTCTCCTGCTATTCTGTCTTGTGTCAATTTAATTTGTAGCCCAGCCAGAAGGACCTAGAGTGGGTAGAGGAAATGTCTTCCTCTGCTACAATGGAAATCAAGTTTCACATATCAGTCTTTTCAGGATTAAACTCCAGTGTGCTCAAGAATCACTTTTGGATGCTTATTGATTGATTGATTGACTGGATGCTTATTTAAATTCAGATTCCATGGACTCTTCTCCCCAAGATTCAGATTCAGTACCTCTGGGGTGGGGACCTGGAATCTGCATTCTAAGTAGGCGCTCAGGTGATTCCTATACAGGGAGTCCACAAACCCGGCTTGGGAAGCACTGGCCTAGAAGCCCTCATTTCTGGGCAGTGGGTGGGTCTGGCTGTCTCCTTCCTGCATAAAACCTGCCGGTAAGCCATGCACCTGGTCACGTTGTCAAGATAATACTACAAATGGAACCCACGTGAGTCATACGTAAACTTATTAAGTTCAGATGTTTTCGTAAGCAACTTATCTTTTCCAAAAATCAGGTTATGATAGATTCTGGAAAGAGTCTTTGGGTTTGCTTGTCAGAAACAATACCAAATGTAAATTGGGGGATGTTGCCACCGAAGCAATGGATTCTGTATTTGCAGGAGCACCAATCTTTGTTGACGATCAGATGACTAATTACACTGGACTTCACTACTAAGGTCCTGCTGTGTGTTACACATATTCCTGGGCTCTTACTTGGAATGCAATAAACCAACTGCCTGTTAAAAGCCCTTCATTCACTTTAAAAGTGTCCCAGGAGGTTCTTTCTTTCTGTCCCACAGAGTTTAGAGCCTCTCCTGAGGATCGGGCCTCCATCTTTACTAAATTAACTCTTCAGGTATTATTCCATCAGGATTGATTCAAAAAACGGGGGAATCTCAATTGCTCACAGATTATGGAGTCGGCTCTCTCTGGAACGGTTATGTAATTTGTGGCCCCGTGTTTAACTTAATCCTAAAACAGTTTAGATTTTATGCAAAACTAGTTTCATACTGAGAGCTGCTACGTTCTCTTTCAGGCCTCTGATAAAACAGTGTAAGAAAAACACAAAACTTTGCTCCAGGTTTATTGCTGTCTCATTAGTCTTTAATACATAGACAGGAATTTTTTACGGGCCAATCTATAAAACCTCATCATAGATCTCAGGCCACTAGAGTTTCTCAAAGTCCAATTCATAATACTATTGTCAAAATCTAAGTGTTTTTTGTCAAGTCAAAATCCAATTTCTGTATTGTGAAACAATGCTGTTCTTCTACTGCACGTGTAACGTGTTTAACTAACGACACAGCAATCAGATAACGTGGATGCTTCTCTGCCTGTCATAGGAAGTAGGAAGACACATATCCACTTCTGTGTTGATGACATAATTTGAGTATCACCTATTGTAATGGCCATAAAACACTGAAGAGCTCATTGCCTGATTGTTATCAGAAAGGATCAGTACCAACCACATAAAAACTAGGATTACAGTGGTTGGCCAAGATTTCTCAGAGTTGAGTTGGACTTTGTCTTAACTGGACCCTTCTAAAGGAGCAACTCATTCAAAGTTAAGTAAGATAATGACTGTTCCAGGTAAAATATGAAACTCCAGTTATGTTAAAGACTATTTTTGTGTTCTTGGGGCTATGTATGGCAGCTAACATCCTTGGGGGCTCTTCAGAATTTAGAGCTATTGAAAATCAGAAATTCTCCTGGTGCCATATTGAGATTTTAAAATTATTGAGGTTGCCAACCAGTAAGACTTAACCTTGAAATTTTTCAGAGCAAAATGATTTCTTTTCTTTTTTGATCCAGAAATGTGAGAGTTGCAACCCCAAATCTGTCTGAGCGCTTGGCAGATTTAAAGTCCAGTTTTTGTGAATGGCTTTGGCCCTACATCTAGGCCAGTGGTTCTCACCCGTGGCGGTTTTCCTCCCTACCCCCAGGGAACATTTGACATTTTGCTTGTCACACCTGGGTGGAGGCACTACTTGTATCTAGTGAGCATCTAGTAGGATGCTAAACATCTTACAACACCCAGGACAGCCTCCCATCTCCTGTCACACTAAAGAATTTATCCCTCCCCATGTCAATAATGCTGAGATTCAGAAGCCCCGATCAAGGCCATCCTGAGACCACACTGGGTGTGGTTCTGGGCTGGTACTCCATAAACGTAAGAACCAGCTTCTCTGTCTTCTCAGAAGGACTTCAATTCTGCATCTGGCATCAAAGACTCAGAGATTCCTCTTTGCTAGACTCCATGACTTATTGATACTGAGGCCCTTGTCAGGGATGTCAACTCTAAAAACAACCCAGAATTTGCCAAGAAGTCAACTGAGTTTTGATTTGAGGGGGTCAATCCTAGGGAAATTTTGTCCATTCCTTCTTCTAGAGTCTCTAAAATCTTTCCCTGCATTGAGAAGATGTTGAGAAAAAAACAAACAACATATGTGCATTTTATTGTCTTAGTTTTCCAAATATTTCCAAAATAGGGTGATGAGATGATAGATTCTTGGGATGGGTTGAGCTAAGGAAAGAAAACTGTAGAGGGCCATATAAGTGTTATGATGGTGATAATTCAAGGTTTTTCTTCCAGCTTTTTTTGTGGTGTTATTTGGGAAGCATTCATGTGACAAGTATTTCCATAACGTTATACATCCTACATGTGTAACTGTATACATCCCACAACCTAACACGGTTAATTTGCTGAGAGATACACACAAGAGAGAGACCAGGCCTTAATCCAAGACTGCTTTCCTCTGATATTGAATCTCCCCACATGACACAGGAACCTCAGTTGCCTACATAACCCAGACCAGAGCCAGCTTGGAGCTTTGGCTCTTCACCTCCCCATACCCAGGAGCGGGCCTGGCTCAGCATCCACACCCAAAGCTCCTCCTAAGAGAAAGGTATCCCAAGTCCCAAGTTCCACTTTCCAGAGAAGGCAGAGGAAGCTAGAGCTTTCTTTAATATGAAGCTCCCTTCTGGAGATTCTGAAGGATGGAATAGGTGAACATGAGACCAGGCAGCCCCTCTGAGTGGCCTTCATACAGAGTTTGGGCTGAAGGGAAGAGGAAGGATGTGGGTGGCACCAACATTAGACATGAAGGCTTTCCTTATCTGTTGTTTCTTATGTAAACATACCAGCAATATAGTCTTCTGGGAATAGAGTACCTGGAAGATGAGTTAATCTCTTTTCAATGAATTCGATACTTCCCTTTACTGTGAAGCCAATGTCAGCGAACAGAAAGCCTGTTGGAGGGTGCCGGTGCAGTGACTAATTAAAACTAGATGTCTGCCTCTTAATTGGTTTTGATCTTTTATTTTGAATTTTTCTATGTGATTTAATAATTTAAGACAACTCACCTCCTGGGAAATGTGAGCAAGGAAGAAATGATAAATAGGTAAAAAAAGAGATATGAAGTTGTAAAGTTAATGCCCATAGATATGAATGGTTTCTCCAGCGTTACTTTCTTTCTTGTCTCTTGACATTCTCTACTGTCCTTCCTGTTGGGACCTCTTCTTTCTCCAGTTCTACTTTTACCCTAAGGCTTAATTTAAAAAAAAAAAAAAGCAAACCCTAAAATAGGTTAATTCCTTTGCAAAGAAGTCTATCTATTGGTTGTCCCTATGCTCTTAGGAACTAGCCCGGGCACAGCAAGAGCGCAAGAAATCCTGTGTTCACTTCTTTGACTTCTGAGATGACTGGTTTTAAAGGTGCTAGTGGTGACTGGGTCCTCCTTGCCCTCCTTAGCACCTTCTGCTATGCTGAGTCTTCTCCTCCCATTAATTCTGGTCCTACCCACTGCAAGGGACCTCGGGGATTAACCCATCCTACCTCATTGGATAGTGAAACCAAGGCCCCCAGAGCACAAGGACTAGAGTAAATTCTACTTTTATTCTAGTGCTTTTCCTATAACGCCCCATGGTTCTGGCCTCAAAACCATCAGAAGCTGAGCTCTGGTCATTGTTATTTAACGGAGCAAAGTCAAGCTAATTTGGATATCCTAGAGTTAGAATTTATGGTTATTCACCTTCAGTTAACTAAAGTATAATCTTATGCCAGATCTACAGAAAGGGTTTTCTAAGTCAGCGTTTCCTAGAGCATGTGCTTCTGAACACTGATCCTATTAAATGCCAGAAAAGACAGTTTTATCATCAAATAAACAGTGTTTGGAAAACACTGTATATTGTGCCTACCTCTTAAGAGATTCCAAACGTACATTATTGGTACAATATGGTCTCAGAGAATTCTCGCAGAGTTCAAATTTATTCATCTATGTTTAACTCAGCGTTTCCCAAACATGCTTGACCATAAGTTCCCCTACTCCCTCTTTATTCTCTCCAGCACTCCCCCACCATATATACATAAACTAACAACATCCCTGGGAATTATGATTCCCTGAGATGCACTTGGGGAGGAGATGTTCTAAGAAAGATTTGGGAGAACTCTCAGAGCCCCTGACACTATGAGGTTACCTGGAAGCCATATTTTTATCATCCCTCATGGTGTCAGTCCCCATTTCACATCCCTCTGCACATAGCATAACACCTATCAGCATCCATTCCATCTGTGTACTCAGGATTTTTCTGGTCCATAATCTCATCTCTCTGATTGCACCAAGTTGTAAACATCTGACGGAACAATGTAGTTTCACTACGAAGTGAAATGGCAATCTTGCAAAAGAGCCAAGGCGTCACGAAATCCACAAAAGCGATGTTGGAGAACCTTTCAAAGCTTGCTCAAAGACATTTGCAAATGAGATTCTGGGAGAGTTAACCTACTTAAGAACAGAAGAAGAAAAACTCAATAAGGGTACAGACTAGATGGATTCTCCCAACAAGAAAGTTCTGAGTCTCCAAAGAATAAGTGATGCCACTGGAAAAATCGATGATTCCTTTAAATATTTATTTACATAAAGACTTTATTATAATCATGCTAAGAAAGTCAAATGTGAAATAAAGGGTATCAGGTAATTTTTTTTTTTGGCTGAGGAAGATTAGCCTTGAGCTAACAACGGTTGCCAATCTTCCTCTCTTTTTGCTTGAGGAAGATTCGCCAAGAGCTAACATCCATGCCAATCTTCCTATGTTTTGTATATGAGTCACTGCCACAGCATGGCTGATGAAGGGTGTAGGTTCGCACCCACCCAGAACCCAAAACTGCGAACCTGAGCTGGCCAAGCGGAGCATGCTGGACTTAACCACTAGGCCACAAGCCTGGCTCTAGGATCAGATAATTTTATCAGAAATTTACTGTAATTGGTCTGCTCCTCCAATGTTCATTTTTCGTTTATCCTAAGAATCTGCTCTTAGTTTTCCCTCAAAATGAAGTCTTAGAAACTACCCCCTCATCATTATTTATCACTAATTTTGGTCTCTGGGTTCATTTCAAGTGGCCTTTTTTTCTGGTGCCAATTATCCTCAAGTGAGGAGAGCTTCCTGTCCTGAAAATGCAATTACTGTGGGTTTTTAAAAAATAGTACTTCAGAGGACAAGTGTTTTAAGGGACTTTAAGATACTCTTTGTATTACTTGTGGATGTTGCTCATTAAAAATGGAGATTAGTGAATGCAAAGGCAACTCCACTGAGCTGGGTTTGCGTGGTGATCATGAGCTTGGGCTTGAGCAAGACTGCAGGCATTCAAAGCCCAACTTCATCCCCTGCTACTTTGGTGAACTTAAACGCTATTCTTGGCCTCTCTGAGCCTCAGTTTTCTGATAGATAGAATAGTAGAAGCACTCACCTTATGGGGGCATAGTGAGGATTTAAGGAGCCTGAATTAGTTACCTAGGGTTCCCATCACAACGTGCCACAGAGTGGCTTAAACAGCAGAAATGTATGGTCTCAGTTCTAGAGTCTGGAAGTCTGAGATCAAGATGTCAGCAGGGTTGCTCCCTTCCGAGGGCTGTGAAGGAGGATCTGTGCCCGGCCTCTCTCTCAGCTTCTGGTAGGCTTGGCTTGCAGATGGTGTTCTCCCAACCTCTTCATATCATTTTCCTTCCATGCATTTCTATCTCTGTGCCCAAATTCCCCCTTTTTATAAGGACGTCATTCATATCGGATTAGGGCCCACCCTAACGACCCCATCTTAACTCGATTACTTCTGTAAAGACTCTATCTCCAAATAAGATCACATTCTGAGATACTGGGGGTTAGGAGTCCAACATATCTTTTTGGGTGGATACAAGTCAACTGAAAACAATGTCTAGGAGATGCTAATAACACAGAACATGGTAAGCATTCATTAAATTTGAATAATTATTATTAGGTTAATCCATATGAAATTGCTAATATTTGACCATTTTTGCCTACAAAAATGAAAATGTAATAAGATTTAACATACTTTTTTTCTTTGCTTTTTTCCTGACAGTCTCCAGCTGGATGCTCTTTGTCCCTGACATAGATCTCCACTTTCTGGGCAGCCTGTGGGCTGGGGTAAAGGCTGCTGTACTGACTTCATTCTGAGGCATGCATCTGTCTCAGCTCTGGAATTTCTCCTCTAATCTTCATCTCCTGAATGTAGTAGGTTTACCGTGAAACTATTGAAGCTTCCCTGTCAGGTCCCCCACTTGTAAGCGACCCTTCCAATGTCCTGGGAGAGGCCCTTAACATGCGTTCATATGGACATCTGTTTTTGTAAAATTTGCAGAAACAAAGCACTTAACCTCAGTCAATTAAGACCACTCTCTTTGTTCTCCAACTCTTCTGTCACACTTTCCCTCATCTTAGGTAGCATTGGAATGGCCCTGGGTGATTTTTAAAAAATAGATTTTATTTTTTGGAGCAGTTTTAAGTTCACAGCAAAAGTGAGTGGAAAGTACAGAGATTTCCCATATATTCCCTGCCCCTCCCCCCCATCAATGTCCCTCACCAGGGTGATACACTTGTTATGATCATTATTACCCAAATACACAGTAGGGTTCAGTCTTGGTGTTGTACATTCTGTGGATTTGGACAAATGTGTAATGACGTGTATCCACCATTGTAGTGTCATACAGAGTAATTTCACTGCCCTAAACATCCTCTCTGGTCCACCTATTCTTCCCTCCCTTCTCCCAACACCTGGCAATCACTGATCTGTTTACTGTCATCATAGTTTGCTTTGTAATATGCATTTAAGTTTCCTCCATGTCTTTTATGGCTTGATAGCTCATTTCTTTTTCATGCTGAGTAATATTCCATTGTCTGGACGTACCACAGTTTATTTATCCAGCTACCTACTGGGGGTATCTCGGTTGCTTCCAAGTTTTGCCAATTATGAATAAAGATGCTATAAAGTCCTGGGCAATTTTGAGATAATCAAAGGGAAGGTGAGAGGGGAGAATATTTACCTCGGTTTAGTGGGCTAGACATCTGTGATTTGCAGTTGCTTCCATGTATCACCAGGCATTGCTAACTATTCCAGTGCAGGAATGGCTTCCAGGAATACTTGTACCATTTACTGCATCAGCTCCATTGGTATCATTGCACACAGATGCTGGGGGCACGTGATCCTGTAATGTGAATGTGTTCTTCTTACCTGTTCCCCGTGTGTGTGATTGGTGGAGGAGAAACAAGGTTTGAAATGTATGGAGCCAGAGGCGAGTCTGGGAAAATTTCAGCAGATGTATGACATTGTAAGTTGAAGTTTTGGTTCTTATCATCACCTAGTCAAAATGAAAGTTCTCTCTCTCATTAGAAATATATTCACTAATACAGCATCTTTCTGTCAATGGTGCTAGAAGAAAGACAGAACTATCACTCTATTCTCTGTCTAGAATAGATATGACATTTTTGCCTTATGAGGAGGTGATCAAAGGATGTCCAGCCAAAAAATGAAGAAAAAGAGAATTATAGAACTATGTTAGTTATTTAGTTAATAAAAATATTATGGTGTTTCTGGATTTTTTATGTTCTGTGTGGCACTTGTCAGCTTACACTGTACAATTTGTTGAAATTTCTTTTCTTAACTTTACATTAAATCTACTTCCATAGCAGTTCTATATTTATAATTTTCTATTCTTTTTTCTTCAAGAGAGACCCTAAGATTGCGGAGTCTTCTAGCCCACTAAGCCCAAGTTCTTCCATGCTCCTTGTCTTTTCTTTTTTTAGAGTAAGATTTGCCCTAAGCTAAGATCTGTTGCCAATCTTCCTCCTTTTTTCTTCCTTCTCCCCTTTCCCAAAAGTCTCAGTACCTAGTTGTGCACAGTTTAAATCCTTCTAGTTCTTCTATGTGAGCTGCTGCCACAGCATGGCTACTGACAGATGAGTGGTGTGATTCCACACCCGGGAACCAAACCCCAGCCACCGAAGCAGAGTGGACTGAAATTTAACTGCTAGGCCATCAGAGCTGGCTCTCTTTGGCTTCTTTGTCTTCGATCTGGCTGCTTTTGGTGGCATCCAACCAATTCTTTTAGTCACATTGGGGCCATTTTAATACCCAAAAATAAAGTAAATATTATTTTAATAGACTCTTGACTCACAGAGAAATTATTGGAGGCTGTGTATAAAAGAAAGATGATGTAAATACATCATCCCTCCAAGCCTCACCCAGTTTGAGTAATGTCTTTCTTCTAAGGGGAGTAATGGGGAGTAATGTCTTTCTTCTAAGTGGTGAACATCTAAGAATGAATGAAGGGAATTGCACATTTGTCTTTTAAAAATAATCTTTCATCATATAATTAAAAAATGTTGCTATGACATTCACGGAACAATTAAAGAATACCTTATAATTCTGCAACACTCCTATGTTTTGTTAACATTAAAATAATTTATTTATTTTTATTACTACATAAGTGAGTTTTACTCCTACGTTAACTAGGGGAACATTTGATTATGGTTAACTATATTCTCACTTATTTAATAAAAATTTTCTGTGCTTGTTTTTTAACTTATTTATATAATGTTGAACAAGGTCATAAGTAGTAACATTATTTGTGTATGGAACATGCCATTAGGACTGGGCTTATTTCACAGTTAGTGAAGGACTGGTGTAAATTTCTAAGCAGCTTTGTTCCCCGAACACCACTTTCATTGTCATTTATTTGTTATTTGAGATTAAATTTGGTTATTTTACTTGAGCTAAACACATTTCAACCTCATTTAGGTGGGCAGTCTTTGCTTCAAAAAGATGAGAATTTGCATATTTGGTTCTAAAAAGAGCCATAATAAAAGATTGTAGATCTTTAAATGGCTAATTGAAACAGGGTATAGCTGGAAAAAGCCTGGGCTACCTTTTAATTCTGTGAGTTTCCTGAGTATTGCTGATGGTGATAAAGGGAACAGCCAGTACATTGCTCTGCGTCTGAACATTTAAATATTTGCTCCAATTTCTCTCCCCACAGTGGACTGCATGTGATATACACATCCCATCTCATGCCTTTACCACATGACACGTCAAAATTACACAGACCTGGGGAGCATTGCAAATCATAAGACTCTTGAAATACATTTTCTGGCATTGCCTTCAATTGTACAAATCTTATGGAGTTGTCCTTAAATTATGCAAATTGTATTATAAAAAGGAAACAACATAAGAAGAACTATGTCAGTGTCACATCAAAATGACTATAAAGCCATATAAAAGAAAAACAACTTTTAAATTTGATTCCATTCATTTGTTATTGGCAACATGCTTTTAGATACAGAAAACTTTTCTAGTGGTATAGGCCTAACTGGAGCTCTAAAACACAAGACTTGTGGTATATCCCAAACATCCTCGAGGGCTGAAATGGAATCATTCATGTTTTCAATGCTCAGCTCCTTCCTGAGCCACTCGTGTGTTTGGTATGGTTTTCAGCACTACAGATGCAGTGGTCAGCCCACCACTGGGTCCTTGCTCTCAGACGGCTTCTCTTTTAGAGTGATGAAAAATAAGCCAGTGAACAAATGCATATAAGTGACACAAAAATAAAGAAGAATAAAGCTTGGTAAGGGGGCAGAGACTGAGAGAGATTGCATTTTGGAGAGAGTTATCTGAGAAGGCTTCTTGGATGTGGTGACATTTAAGTAGAGAATCTACATGGAGTGAGGGAAGGACTCATATGTGGTTCTAAGAAAAGAGCTTTCCAGATGAAAGGAACAGTATGTGTAAATGTCTTGAGGTGGGAATAAGCAGGGCTTGTTTGAGGAATAGCAAAAAGCCCGTGTGCTTGGAATGGAGTGAAAGGTGGACTGATGACGTAGGGTCGGCGATGTAGGGGAAGCCAAGAGGGGCAGAGTGTGCCTTGATTTTCAGTTTGAAAAGATCACTGGTCACCCTGTGGAGAGGCTATTGTAGGCAGACAAGAATGGGAGCAGCATTTATCCATTAGTATCTGCAGAGAAACCATCCCATGGTGCAGTAGCTTAAAACATCAGCCATGTATTTAGCTCACAAGTCTGTGGGTCAACAAAGTGGGCTGGACTCGGCAGGCAGTCTTTGCTATCCTTAACCACTTCAGTTCAGAGGAGCAAGATATCAGTGAAATGTTGTGTGGCTAGAGGAGGCTTCATGGAGGAGCTGAGACTTGAGCTGTTTCTGAAAGACATGATGGGTTTGGACAGACAGGAGAGGGTATTCTTGGGGAGGGGGAAGCGTGAATGGAGGACCCGAGGGGTGAATGCACATGGTATGTTGGTGATAGGTGGGGGACCAGTCTGACTAAAGATATGATCGCTCTAGGGCAGTGCTGCAAAGGTGGGAGGGGATGGCTAGGCTTTGGAGAGATTGGTCCACAGGAGGATTTCAGCTCTGAGGTGGAAGGAAATAGCCCCGAGACTTTTGACCACGAGAACAATGTAGGAGATGAAGAAGAACCTTGGCATTGTGCTAGGTGACAGGGACTAGGTGGGGGCTGGGAGCAGCCCACACACTGGAGAGCATGACACTGAGAGGGTCCACCGTAGAGTGATCACCATGGGAATCAGGAGGTGGATATGCAAGCTAACCTGTAAGGTGAGGCAGAAGGACTGGCTGATGGGTTAGATGTGGGAGGACCGGGATGGGTTTGTGAAAGGTGACCCTATGGCAGCCTTTCCTGAAAGTGTGTTGTTCTCTAGTCCATAGTAGAATAATAATATTTACTGCCGATTAAGTTCTCATATCATCACGATGGTCAAAGATACAAAGCAGCTCCAGGTAGTCAAGAAGGAAGGGATTTAATACAGGGGAATACTTAACTTTTAAAGAGACAGGAGGTTGTAGGGTCTCCAGGAAACTATGAGATGGAGCTGCCTCTCAGACAGATGGTGGTTCACCAAAAACTCCCACGTCTGCCAAAGCTGTCACTTTTCCCCCACTGTTATGATGAAGGGTTCTCTTCTGCCTTCCAAATTACACGCTCCTCCTGGCTAGTATCTGACCAGGATTCCTGCAGGCAGAGGTTCTGGAATTGTGGATATTAGACTTACAGCTCTGCAACAGGAGGAGGAAATGGCACTGAGCAATCAACAGACAGTTGGACTCATGTGAGTCCTTCCTCCCCTCCCTTCAATCCCAATTCCAGTTCTTGCAGAGATCTCTGTCCTGTCTTACAAGATTCCTTTCACCAGAGTGTGGTCAAAATCCACCATGGCACTCCCATAAGCAGTTGCAAAGAATAATTTTAAAGACCACTTTGCAATGCTTCTTATTGTTTCCTATTATGGAGCAAGGCTGGTTAGAAAATATGGTGAAATAACTTATTGAGTTGCAGGTAGATTGTACCTGCCTTATATATATTTTCCAGCATGTATATATGTATGTGTATATCTACATATATCTATACATGTATCGAAATAGAGATATGAATGTATAACTTGCTAGTTAATTGAATCTCAAACTCTTCTGGCATGAATATGTGTATATGTATTTTATTTTTACTTCTTGGCTTCTTACACTCTGTACTACTTGCCTGCTTCCCGCCGTATTCCTCCACCTATACTGCAACATTAAAACGCATACAGAGACGGGGAAGTATTGCTCAAAAATATTTTTAAAGAGCTCCATAGGCCAACTCTCTTATTTTCCTTTCTCCTTAAATCTATAGTGGAGCAAGAGAGGAAGAATACATAAAGGAGAACAGAGACTAAGAAAACTTAGACATAAAGCTCAACAAAAACTGAGAGAGGTAGATTTCTGGGCTGCGTTTTTGAGATGTTTTGCTCTTACGGGTGTCAAGAATGCTCAGTGGTCATTCTCACACTGCCTAACCAACTCTTATTCTTCTCTTCCTTCATTCTGCAAATGTTTCTTAGGGGCCTATTGTATGCCAGAGGTTGTGTTAGAATTGGGAGAAGAAAATATAAGGTCTTAACTCGCAAAACCTCAGTGTGGGAAATAGATATGTCAATACATAATTACAAAATAATGTGAGCCTTGCATAGCAGGATAACAAACTTACGAATATTTAAAGAGGAGAAATTTAGTCTCTCTATGTTCTATTACCATCTTTTCTGTAAGTCCTTGTGATGATTAATTTTATGCGTTAGCTTGACTGGGTATTATTAAGCATTATTTCTGGGTTTGTCTGTGGGAATGTTTCCAGAAGAGATTAGTATTTGAACTGGTGAACTGAGCAAAGCTGGTGGCCCTCCCAGATGCGAGTGGGCAACATCAAGTCCTTTGAGGGGCAGAACAGAACAAAAAGGCAGAGGAAGGAGGAATTTGCCATCCCTCTGCTTGAGCTGAGACATCCATCTTATCCTGCCCTTGGACATCAGGGTTCTTGGACATCGGGGCTCCTGGTCCTCAGGTTTTCAGACTAAGACAAGGACTTATCCCATTGCCCCCCTGTTTCTCAGGCCTTCGGACTGGGACTGAATTACACTGCCAGTTTCCCTCTTTGCCTGGTTTGCAGATGGCAGATCGCAGGACTTCTCAGCTTCTGTAGTTGCATGAGCCAATTCCTATAGTAAATCTCCTCTTCTATATATATAATTATATTTATCCTATTGGTTCTGCTTCTCTGGAGAACCCTGACTAATACAGTCCCCATCCAACTTGATCTGTGTTATGTGTCTTTCTCTCTGTGTGTATGTTGGGCTTTAACTGGCTAGCTAGTTATCTCAATGTAGCTAGATAATTTAGTTACTAAATTAAGTAGTGAATTAAATGCTAGTTACTACTAGCTAGGTAAATTATCTCACTCTCTTCTGACATAATCTCTCACAGGTAATTTAATTCCTTTCAGATTTATGTTTAATCTTTTTGTTTTCTTTTCTCTCATTGGGACCCATTCCAAAATGGCATGAGTATATGCTGGTGAGGGATTGACTTGCTGGTGGTCTTATGGAGGTGGGGAAGAGAAGTGTCTCAGAGGCATGTCTGCTGGTCCCTCTGTTGTCTTTTACGTGCCCTGGACTCTGCCTGTAATGTCCTCTGCCCACCTGCTCACCGAGAACGATGATGGACTTGTGGCCTAGGTTATCTTGTCCTGGTGGTCTTCCTCCAGTGGTTGGGCTCCTCCTCAGTGCTCCCTGGCATGGCAGATGCCCCATGAGGCTTAGAGCATTGTCCTGAGGCCTTGGCTATTTGGTGACTTTTCCCACCACCTTTCCACATTATCAATCCACTGTCCCCTCACCTCACTGACAAGCACCATCAGTTACCTCCCATTTCCCCACAAGGGCACGAAGGGGCTTCTTCCACCACACAGAGGTGGAGGGACCTGTAGAAGCGATAACTCAAGCTCTCTCTTCTTCACCAAGACAGGCTACCATTTTTAATCAATGTGGACACCCACATTGCTAACGGCCACCAAGTCCAGCAATTTCCTCTTTCATTTTTAATCCAAATAGACACTGGGGACACAAAACCCATATATTTTGACTTTCTTCTCAATCTAAGCCTCTAATGGCACCTCATAGGTGAGAAGTCAGGACACAAATCTTACCAATTGTTGCTCGCCTTCCTCCAGTTTTTTCTTTTTCTTTCTACCCTCTTCTGGGCTAGAAAGTTCCCATTTCCATTTCCTCTTCTTCCTAGAAAGGCTATCCCTTTTATCATTCTTGCTACGGGAACTAGGCTTTATTGGCTTGACTTTAACAGTAGATGCCATGCAGGGAGAGAGAACGAGGGTTACCAATAGAAGGAACACGTATAGGGAACTATTTAAAAACATGGTCTTTGCGGCACTTGCTATGTGGGGGAATCAGTGGGAACTTCACAGAACAAATAATTCTTAAACTGAGACTTGAGGGACAAGTTAGAATTTTCTAGGTAGACGAGACTAGGAAGAACATTCCAGGCTAAAGCACAAGTATTTTCAAAGTCATGGAAGCACACACATTTGGCAAGTTCAAGAAAAGGGTTTTTGGCCTCTCTTATTTCAGGAACGTCCTGGACGAGAGTTGTTTCTGTTGGTGGGAGTAAGCCGGCCAGCACAAATCAGCTGACTCTACAGTGAAAATCACAACGTGTGGTTCCAGTTTAAGATGGGCTCAGAGCCCATGCATTTGTCTCCTTTCTCCCCAAAGGTTGTCTTTAAAATGACAGTAAAGGGAAAACAACAACAATAATAAGAGTAACAATAAAGAAACAGATGACAAAATGTTGAGATTGCCTTCTATGATCCTACACTTTTAGATTTTGGTTCCTGGACTGAAACTGGAGAAAAAAAAATCATAAATAAAGAGAGGCTTAGTAGATTGTCCCTCGTGGAGGAAACAGGGCAGCCATGAAAACTCCTCGGCAACCACTACTCTTCTCAATCACCCCCCCGGACAAGTGGTTATCAACAACGGGTAGTTCAGATTCTAGGGTCTCAAGACTCTGCGGTCCTGCTCCTACCTCTCTTCCCAGCCAGAACCACCTTCCTAACTGTTCATTTCCCAAATCTTGCTTTTGTATGTTTTATTCTTAACACAACCCTCGGTCTGCTCTTGTGGTCCCTGAAGTCTCTCAAGACTTCACAGCTCTCTTCTCCAACCTAGTCAGGTGTCTCAGCCATAACTTCTCTCACGTCCTGTTGAACCTGTGCTCCAGAATTTCAGCCACTCCTCACTTGTCATCCTTCGACCCTGTTTCTTGCTTCTGTGCAACTAAGAGTTGCTGAAGAGGGTCACAAAAATGTGTTGATTGAGTCTCCTGTGCATTCATTTGATACATCATTTGATAACAGACACCAGCAGTGTTTTTTTTTTTTTTTTTTCTCTTGAGTTAAACTCTATTTTTCTCAAACTCTCATCCCAATAGTCCCCAAGCACCCAGGGAAAATGGCCTTGACTCAACTTTAATGTGAGCAGTGTTCCCTTTAAATTCCACTGCCTCAACGTCCTTCTTCTCCACTTTGACACTTGTCTGTGTATTCTCCTGCCCTTTCCTACGTCAGGTGAAGAAACTGCCCTTCCCTCTTCCGCGCCCCTCTACCTGGGCTGTGGGTTGCAGTCCCTTCTACTTCCTCACATGCCTGGTACCATCAATTTCCTACGCTTTTAACTTGTTTCCTCCTCCGTGCTCTTGCCATGGGTCTCTTCTCTGTCTTTTGATATTAAGATTCCCCAATCTTAAAACCAATCTTCCCTACACTCTGCTATCCCCATTAGTAACTCTCTTAAATCCCCTTCTTTCTACCTCTAAAATTCTTGAGTGAACAGCCTACACTTCCTCTTTCTTATCCTATACTCCTCACCTCTCTCTCTTAAACATTGGCTTCTCCTTCCAATATTCTGTTGGAACTTCTTTCTTGAAGGTCATCAATGACTTCCACCTTCCCAAATAGAAGATCTTTTCTCAGGTAAAATCTCCTTGATCTTGCTCTAGCATTTAATTGTTAACTTCTTCAGCTTAAAATCCTCTCAGCTCTTAGTTTCCATGACAACTCATTTAATAGATTCTCCTCTTTCAATTTCCTCTTCCTTTTTTCTTCCTCTTTCCTTCTTCTCTTCCTTCTCCTTCTTCTTCATCTTCTCCTTCTCTTCCCTTTCCCCTTCTCATTCTCCTCATTCTTCTTTTACTCTTTTTCTTTTCTCTTCTTCCTCAACTGCAAATATCCATCTATATTATTATTATTATTATTGCCATAGTTATCATCACTGATATTTCGTTGTAGAGCACTAAGTATTGACTGGACACTGTTCTAAATGCTTTCTCCATATTAACATAGTTAATGATTACCACAACCCTATGAGGTAGAGGCTACTGTTATTCCCATTTTACAGATGAGGCTATTGAAGGAGAGAGAGGTCAAATGATTGACCAAGATTATAGGGCTAGTAAATAGCAGAGCTGGGATTCAAACCCATGCATTCTTACTCTGGAGTCCAAATTCCTAACTGCCTTGATTGTCTTCTCTACTCATCTCCAGATTTTCTAAGCTCTCTCTCCTCCCAGATGACACTCCACTCCTCCACACTCTACTCCTAGTGTATGACTACACCTGTACCCATTTTTCTCTCCAGTCTCACTCTACCATCTCAACAGTGCAAATTTGATGCTTGTTAACATCTCCAAATGGGTCTCATCAAGACTGTATTTCCACCCCCCAAACAATATCACCAACCTGATATCATTATCGTTAGTGGCTCCACCTGGTTCTAAACTTGGCATTATCATTGATGTTTCTTCATCTAATCACTCCCATAAATTCTAGCTCATCAACATTGCTTCCTAGTTTCCCATCTGCAAGAAAGATGATTTATGGTGTATGAATAAAATATATAGTTGTCATAGAGTGGGCTCTCTGGCAAATTCCTCTGTGTTTGATATGTCTCCAAAGGGTTGCTCCATTTTTAATGCCCTTTTTACTCAACTCTGTGTATCTGTGAGCATGAATCTTAGCCAGGCCAGGTCTTAAGTACAAATGTTTACAACCTTGAAAAATAATCTCTCATTTGCCTCTATAAAAAGATGTCAACAGCTTTGTGAGTTGGTTTCCAAACTTACTCGAAGCAAAGCTATTCTTTTTGATAGAGAATTGAACAAAATGTTTTCACATGAGTTGAAGTTGATGGGTTGGCTATATGCCAGGTTAGGAAAATTGACCTCTGTTGAGAGGGGACCATGGATACAGGTCTTGAGGAAAATTCCTCTTGACAGACAATGGCCATGAACCCTGATTTTGGTGCATTGGTTCAGGCTCCTGCTCTTATAACTGGTCTTGGCCCAAGATACTATATCTTGAATGTTATCTACCTCCTCAGCTTTATCATTTCAGCACATGAATTTCCTGCTCTGTATTCTTAACCCTAAGATTACTTTTTGTAACAACCTGATCTAGAGTATAGGTTTTTAAGCTTAAAAAGGGTAACTTTCTTTTTAAATGAAAACTTTTGTTTTCAAGTGATAGGAGAGATGTATTTGGAGTCTGGGGACCTGGGGGTCCTATCCAGCCCTTGTCCCCTCTCCCAGGCAGCTCTTGAAGGGGCCCTGAGGGATGTGAAAGTACACAACGTACGGAGCGAAGATTTACATGGAGCCCTGAGATGTGGTGTTTCCTTCCTTGGTGTCTTTAGGTAAAACATTTCATTCCCCGGGAACTTTAGTTTCCTCATGTTTACAACTTTTTTATTAAATAACACTTGCCTTACCTATTTGAACCTTAAAGGATCTTATAGGTAAGGTCCTTTTTTTAGAAGATAATATTAAAAAAGAAAATTCTCTGCAAAATAGGAAAAGGTTTGCAAATGTTAATTGCTACATTCAGACTAAAAGAACTTCCCTGAATTTGATCCATATTTGTTGATTTCCAAAATAGTTTTAACAAATGGATGGGTACCTATAATTATTTTTAGGTACTGTGCATCTTTCTCATTAATCTACAATACACAATTCAAAGTCTACTGTGTTAAGTAAAAAACAATGTAAATGTGAATAGCACATCTCGTTCTTTCTAAATGAGAAATGGGTACACATTATGGTATATTTTGTGCTATAACTATGGGATGCTTTGAAAGCGTATTGTTGATTGAAAAATAAAGGCGTTATATTTGTTCTTATTTTTCATGTTCTATATCTGAAAGCTACAGGAAAAAATTCCCAAAGACCAAAGTAATGGGGGTTCGTTTATGTATTCAGCCTTTTATGCCCTGCAATATAATTCAATTGGTGAATGTATTTTGCATGATTTTCCCATAGAGCATGCTGTATTTAATAGCATCTGGCACATCTTGGAGAGCCCCACTGCATATCATGAGATGTTTAAATCGCATTGAATACTTTATAAAAGCAATTTCCATTCTGTTGTGTTCTTCTTGCAGATGGTGATCTGAAATAGTTAACAGTGATCATACTGTACTTTCTTATTTGTGATTTATCATTGTTTCAGATGAAGAAACAACATTTATGGATGGCTTTTCCCATTCCCTGATTTTGAGGCTGACTTCTCCTTAGACAATACCTTGGATTTCACATTTAGGTCTCCAGTGCCAGATGGAAGCTAGCATTTGTGAGCGTGGACTTGATTTGTACCTGTAATAGTCAAGTAGAGTGCTTGATTTAATAATGACTGCTACCTACAGAGACCAATGAACTCGATTCTTAAGATAATGGAACCAACACAAATACTATTTGAAGAACGTGTGTGTCTTGCCTGATTTCAAATGCCCATGAGCATACACTTATTCAATGAACACTGAGCAAAATGGTTGACTCTATGGAGTTTCACTGTTAATAAGATACACTTCCTGCTCTCATGGATTATATAATCAAGCAGGGAGGAGTTATTCAACAATAACAAATATTTATCAAATGTCTCCTTGGTGCCAGGCATTGTATTATTCAAGACAGTACAACTGTATTTTATTTAGAATATTTCAAGGTAATTCACAAAAATCTCCAATTTAAAGGTTTAAGGGGGAAAAATAAAGACCTTGAAAATCACTGTACTTAATATCCTTAGTTGTCCAATAGCCCCACCAAATAGAGTCTATCTTGGTAAATTGGGCATCGTGGTTGGTAAGCCAACCACTGTATGTTAACCCATTCACCATTTACCAAAGTCGTCTCTAACTGTCTGCTTTTCAAGATATAGAGAGTAAAGTTTTGATCTTGGGAGGAGAAATAAAACCAATATAAGGAAAGTTTCTTCTAATTCATTTAAAAGGAACGTGGAGATTTACATTTTAATGATGGGCTCTTTAAATCTCCGTCTCTATATATTCACATACAAAGTTAAGTCCTAAGATGCTTTTTATGTGTAAAGAGTAACCATATTATAATGAAATTGATTATAAAATACCAGAACACACGCACACACACGCCTTAATATATGTATGTGTTTCTATGTCTCTCAAATGTCTGTTGTCAGATTCTATAGGC
Organism: Equus caballus; assembly: GCF_041296265.1. Classification (NCBI taxonomy): domain Eukaryota; kingdom Metazoa; phylum Chordata; class Mammalia; order Perissodactyla; family Equidae; genus Equus; species Equus caballus. Next base: position 11,580,030 of record NC_091714.1, read on the forward strand.
AAGTGTTATCCTCATGCAGTTGAGGACAGAGAAGGAAAAAAATCTGTCAACATTCATCCAATTGTTCATTCCATCATTTAGTCTTTAAAAAATGTGTATGCACTAATGCATATAAATGTTTAAAGATTACCTATTACATCCTAAGTATCAGGTGTTGGAAAGAGAAAGGAATCAAGCAGCATCCCTGCCCTCAGGTAGCATGAAAATAAATGCCTTTAATATCATGTGATAAGAACTCTTACCGAGGTGAGCAATGGATAGAGTGCTTTCACAAAGGAGGGAGATGATGTCTGCCTTGGGGGCCTGGTGAGTGGTAGTGACTGTGTGAGTTAAGCTTTCTCAGAAGAGGAAATGGTAGACATGGGATGAGTCGGAGATCCCCAGGCAGGTCAGGGGTGTGGGTGGGCTTGGGTGGAGGCACTAAGGGGCAGCATGTGTCTGAAGGCTCATAGGCTTGAAGGCTCGCTCCTGCATGCCCAAGGTGGGTCATTTGATTGGAGCGTGAGTGACTGGGGAGGACTGGCCAGAGATGAAGGGTGAGATCATGGAGGGTTTACATGTGTGTGATGATGAAGAGTTTGGACTCCAGGAAGTACTATAGGCAATGGAGGGCCAACAAAGGGTTTTCAGCAGTTCCATAATCACATTTCCATTTTATAATGATGCCTCTGGTAGTAGTGTTGAGGATAGATTCAAAAGGGGTACGCTTTCAGACAAGGATTTAGTTAGGAGATTCTGATCAAACTGCAATTAGTGAAAGTGAAGGGGACAGACATGAGGGATGTGAACGAAGGAGGCATTGTATGGGGATGAGTTGAATGAGGGATGGGGGAGGTACTTAGGATGAATGCCAGATTTTGGAAAACCAGAGTGATGGCAGTGCCATATTACTAGGAGAGAGAAACGGGAAGAGAAGTGGTATTTGGGTCCAGAGTAATACATTTGGGTTTGTTCCTGCTGAGGTGGAGGTGATGTTGGACTATGTGGGAGGGGAAGTCTTGCAGGCGATTTTTGCAATGCGTGACTCACTGTACTATGCAGCCCAGGAACATGAAGAGGAATAGAACACAAGTTCCTGCAAAGAATTCACAGTCCAGAGGAGGAGTTAGTGTCCACATTCTAGAGCAATGTAAGCCAAAGTTGACCCAAGCTACGATAGAAGACATTCCCAAATTGTTGTTCCCATTTGTCTTTCTGCCTCCAGACCCTCTGCAGCTCCTCTCCTTGAAAGCCAGTCTCCAACCCTGGCTAGACTTTGGAATACACATTTAATTACATCACTCCCTAGTCACTTCCTTAAAAATCCCTTTGATGGGTTCTCAATGAACTATGGGATAAATCCCACACTCCTTAGGGCTCCTCAGGTCTCATATTCCACACTCCCCTTAAACATGGATAGTTGGAGCCAGTCCACTCGACAGGCTGTCACTGTGCCCATACGTTCATGCTCCTAAACTTTGCCTAACATGTTTTCTCAGCTTGGACTGGCATCCTCAGCTTCTCCGTGGGGACACTTGTGTTTACTGATACTCAACTTTGACTTCTGCTGCCCCTAGAATAATGACTCCACAGTATAAGAATGTGTGATGGGGAGTGGATAATAGTTGCAAGACCTGGGTTCTAGTCTCGGCCCTATTCTTTCCAAATCACTTTCCAAATCGTCTACAGTCACATACTAAATTTCTCTAGATTCGGTTTCTTCATCTGTAAAATGGAGTTAAAAATGCTCTTGCAGTTTTCCCTGGGTGATGGAGGAGTTCAGAGTGATAAATAGATGTAAAGTAATTTGTAAATGAAGTTCTTTATAAATGTATTTTATATGGACATTTCACTTTAGGCGCTGAAATGTCTATTTCTAAATAATATGACAAAATGGACAATTAATGACATCTTTCAATGGCAAAGCTTTTTTTCTTCCTGAGAAATTTTTGATGAATATATACTGCAAATAAGGAGATGCTATCTATCACCAGCCTAAATCGATCATTTACTTTGTACTTGGTGCCCTGCTAGGTACTGAAAATTTATCATTTATTTTTTCGTCTTGGAGATTATGTGTATTTGTATGTCACAACTGACTAGGCTACAAATTATGTTCTCTTCTATTTTGGGGAAATTTGTCTGTTATCTCAAATTCTGTAACTAATTTTTACTTAGGTTTGGCTGTACAATGGGGAATAGATAATTTCTTGTACTTCAGCTGGATAGTCCTCAAATATTTATGATCCGTTATTCTTTTCTCTGGGGTTAATATGATGGCGCTTGGAAGACCCCTCGGTGAAGACAGTGTAGCTGGAGTGACAGCGATGGGTAGTTGCTTTGGCAGTTACATTAGACTTTTGATCTGCTTGTCCATGCGTCTGCAAAAGGCAAAGAACTAACACAGTGAGAGAAGAGAAAATGGGCTACCTCGAAGATAAATGTTGAATGTGTCATCTGAAACGGGAGTCCTAATTGGCCCTAGATAGCTATTAAAAACATTTCTTGTTCCTCTGATTTGACCAGAGCTCTGTGTCCAAAATCATTATTTCTTTTTCCTTTATTTGTTTTCTTTACCCAGCACCAAATACACAAAATGTATGCATATCCCCATTTTCTGAAAATTTATATATTTGTCCCTCATTTCTACCCCCTAATTGCTGACCTTACCTCCAGACATCACTTAGCAACATTAATAGCAGTACTTATGTTACTGATATCCTGTCTGGGTTTACCAAACATTCCATGCGCCAGGCTCTGTGCAAAGTGCTGTAGTCACATTATCTCATTTATTCTTCACAACATAGCTCGATAGGAACAATTATATTAATGGATAGGGACTATGATATCCCTGTTTTCCTGATTAGAAAAATAAAGCATGAAGAAGTTATAATAATTTGCCCACAGGCATGCACCTAATTAGTGGTAGGACAGAGCTTAAAATCCAGACCTTTCTGATTCTAAAGCCCGGACACCTAACCACTAACCCACACTATATCCTGAGACTGTTCCCTGGTTATATTTCTCTTTGCAAAAGCTATAGCTTCTCTTCAAAGAATTATGCATTAGTTTACTTTACATGTGTCTTTTCTCTTCTCATATCCTTCCCTCTGCCTAACTAAATCCCAAAACACACCTGTTTGAAAGCAAAGTATCTGAACTGGAGGGCTATGAATGGGTGACCAGGGGTGACAAGTGATCCCCTCTGCTCTTTGGGCTGCCAGGCCTGTCCTGGAGGTAGCTGGCGGCTCTGGCCGTCAATGGCGGGGAATGGCATCAGTTTACCCTGTGATGTACACACATATATCATTGTCTATTTGTGGTGAGAAAAAAGTCAGGGATCTCTTAGGATCTTTGGCAAGCTTGTCTCCTCCAGGCAGCCTTCATGGAGTTCTGGCTTCTGAGCTCTCACAGCCTCATATTCTCTCACTGAATCCAGCTCTTAATGGATCATTGTTCATGTTCACTGATCTTTCTAGAGTCTACGTGTTGACTTCAATTAGAATAAAACTTACTGAGGGCAGTGCGAGGCACGTGGGAGTTACCTGTTGATGGATGAGCATTATAAATAAATAAGCAAATAAGCTTCTGCCCTGTACAATGACCTGTCATTATCCTGTGACTAGGTTTTGAAGTCAAAGCAAAATGGAAAATTGAAGTAATTATCTGGACAATTTAACAGGAAAATAGTGGCAGGCTAAATTTTCCAGATAATGTGTGACTGTTTCCCATATCACTTAGATTAGGAGACCTGAACTGTGTTTGCACACCTGATCCTATATATTAGGATTCAGCTGTCAGCCCTTTAGGAGAGAGTTCTGGTTGTTTATCCAGAGAATTTATCTAAATTTACCTCTCCAGCCTGGCCTCTAGTAGTCTAGTAATGTACACAGTGTAACCACGCATTGCACTGTCTGCAATCCCCTTGACCATCCCGTTGGAGAACCAGGTAACCATTTATAAGTATATATGTGCCACTTGTCTAAAAAATGCTCATATGTGGAAAGAATTGCAAAATGCCATGAGATATGCTACATGTGGCCTGGATAAAATGCTTTCTTTATGGAACCATCCCTGGTGCAGAAATCGTTGTCTAATTAAAGCACCAAAGCCCATTCCACCAATAGCAGCAAAGGACACAACAACACCGACGCATCTCTTTCTCCCCAAAGGCACGTTATTTTGTGCTGGAGACTCTCCATAGGTAGAAAAACACAAAGAGAGACAGCACAGCATCTGGATTCTTCCATTACGGCAGAGCAGTCGGGGGTAGAGGAGTAGGGCAAAAAGGAAAGGAGATGACTTATATCCATTTCTAAATAACACATAAAATTGGCCTCTCTCCTTGTAGCATCACGATACCCACAAACATTTCCTCTCTTGCCCAATCTGCACTTGAGTATTTCCTCCTTGATTTCTCAGATCAGTCTGTGGTAGTTGGTATAAGCCAAACAGATCCTCAGAGCACTTAATAAATCCAGAAGAGGCATATAGGGGAGTCCTTATAAATATATAATAACCACCTTTGGACAACACTCAGACATTTTAACTCCCTGAAAGTGATGTTATTTTGAGGGTCTCCAATTGTAACATCATGAAAGGAGCCACCCTGATGATGTGGAAATGGAAGGAGGATAATGCATTTAACATGGCTTTTTCGGACCACTCTTTCATCAACTATTGATTTGATTGCAAAAGCCTTTAGTTAGTGCAGGAATTCCACTGGTAATAATTAAATTTTCAAGAGATACGGTCGTAGGAGAAATGAAGGGAGTAGGGCAGGGAGGGGCTGCCTGTAGAGTGGGTTCCACGAATGTTAATGACTCTGTTAGAGTTACATAAAATTAACAGAAATTAGATCTATGGTTATTGAAGAGCCTCCTTTATATTGAGAGGAGCCATTTAAGTATAACGATTGGGGATTATGGTTCAGTGGAGCCTTTTAACTGTTCATTTGCCTGCCTAACTGACCGCTGGGCGGGATGCGATAAATTCAGGATATTGTGAAACGACTCCTGTTTCCCTTTCCTTTGGATCCCTTTTCCCAGTTCTCTTCATAACATCACAGTGAAGGTTAGTGTTAAGATTCATCCTTTACTAAGTGAGGTTTACTGAAACGAACAGTTCTTGCGAAGAGTACAGTAATTAACTGTTTCCCTCTATTTTTCTCGATTTCTGTCTAAAAGACTCCCCTCTCCATTTCTGCAGAATCTAATTGGAATACGATTGTAGCATTTCCTTCCTACACAGGGCCCACAATTGCTCTAAAAGGTTTCCATGATCTGAACATGCATTATCTCAAAGTAGAGGTGGGTGAACATTCTGACTGAGAACAGCAACATTTAAGACAATGGAGTACAGCTCCTGCAATGGGTGGATTTTTTCTTCCTGTAGAAATATTTTCTATGCTAATGTGCTTCTGATGGTGAGACTTGACTTTTTACCGCTAACTCCAGCATTGGTTACTGAGTACGTTAACTCAGGTTTCATGGGAAAAGATAGTCTTTGTGAGTAATGGGGTGAGAAGTGGGAAGAAGAATGCAATCTGACTGCTTATGATGAAGACTTGACAAGAAAGAGTTAAATCTCAGTCTATTGTCTGAGGCATGCTTAGTGTTAAGAAACTGGGGCATATAGATTAATTCACTGGGGACCAACTGTTTGATTTCTCTCCCTGCTGCTTGGCACAGCAATGAAATTGTAGCTGCATTTATAGCAGAACGTTGGATTATATTCTCTTTTGTAGGAATTAAACCCCATAGAATAATTTATGTACAGCCAAGCAAAATTAAGCCAAAACATATAAAGAGAAGTTGGTGGAGCTATCTCAAGGCAAATGCCGTTGGCTTCAGAGTCAAACGGTGTTTGTGCTGGGAGTCAGCCTTCGGGTTGACCTGTGTTCCTTGGGAGAGAAATGTGTGTAGAATATTCTATAGCCTTGTGCTTTGGGTTTTCTTTTCTGCTTTTCTTCCTGACATAACCCAGGAAAGTTTGGCTTCTACAGAGAGTGGACAGACTCATTCACAGTGCCCTTAGGATTCACCGCTACCAGACAGGCGTAACGCTTTATTGGAGCATGAGTCCATGTAAAAAAGGATGCCACTCATTAGCCTGTGACTTAATGTGCAGTTACTCAGGGTAAATAATTAAGGTGGTATGGGGAAAGCTGGGTTTTACATAAATATTAAAGAGTCTGTTTGACCTGCTTGTTGTGCCCAAATGCCCACTGCTTATTAGATAAGACATGGCCAATGTTAAACTGATAAATCAAGGCAAATGATGAGATTTGTTCTAAGGGGCTGTGCAAAGAAGGGACAGGAGGATGAAAAGAAGATAAATTGCAAGATGCTATTTCAGGACCCCTCCCCCCAACATGTGATGCTATTTTCAGTAGAAGGGCTTCACAAGGTGGTTGAGTATAAGCAGCCATCATTGCCAGAGACAAAGGAAACCTCTCTCAGATGGGAACTGAGGACCCTGGTCTTAGATCCACAGGCTGCCTTAAACCAGATTGCCTTGGAGCCTGAAGATACTGGTGGAATGCGGACTCTACCACTGGGGGTGGGACCACTATCCAGCTTTAACAGTTAGTGTTATTATTGTTCCTATTTTAAAACCACTAACAACATTTGGGAATATTAAATTTTTTCGAATTGTTTAGGAAAAACTAATAATCAGATAAGCTTTGCAATAGATGAGGAAGAACATTAGTTTGCAAAAGACTGAAATGTGAATATATACAAAACAGTAAGTTCTGCCATAACACTTATTTTGAAATCACGAATTTGTTCCAGCACTGTAGATATATGAGGGAACCATTTGAACACAAGGTGAATTTTGTCGATGTTGGCTTATGCATGGTTTTGTCAGTAAGAAACACTCAGTAAATGCAGAAAGCTGCACCCAGCTGAACCAAGCCTGGTAGGGAGACACCAAAGGCACACACCTCCAATATCTGCCACAGTCAGTTCACCACGTGTGTGACGAGCTACACTCATGCACAGGGTGAACAGTGTTGTAACTTCCCATCCAGTTCAGATAACTTTCCTGCCACCACTTCACAATAACTCCCAAGCGGCAGCTATGATGCCCACAACTTATGATGGTAAAATGCCGTATTTATTGTAGTATATATGATTTCTCAACCATTTAACACGTGCACTACTGTTTGTCATAGGTTCTTATTTAAAAAATGTTTTGAAGATGTCATTAAGATTTTGAGTGTTGTGGCCTAATCTCATTTTCTCCATAAATCCTATGATTTTTATTGTGTGATTTTGCATTGCGCAGTGATATTTAGAGACCCGTGTGTCACATGATAGCAGAACTGACTGTATCTGTTACAGTCATTAAGCAAAAACTAAAATTTCTCTGTCTCTGTCTCTTTCTCTTTTTAAAAAAATGTGTTTCTGGGTTCATTAGAGCCTCTTCTAGCTCTTGACTAGCTTAATGTAAAATAATATTCACCATCATATGTATGTTTAGCTTTGTAAAGTCATAGATATCTTCATATTGAATAATCTCAATAAACATTTGTTGGAATGATTTGAGTTGGTTTAGTCACTGGTTAAATAATAGAACCCATAATTAGGGATGCTAAGATTCCTGTCTCAGATTTTTATCGTGGCTCACTACACTCATACCCCTGAATTTTCCAGATGTTATTTGCAGAAATAAAATTCTATGGAGAGAGCAATATTACCAAGGATCAGGTTTAATAATGATACATTGAAAGCAAGACGTTAATGAAAACAAGGCTTAAGGATCAATTCACTTTCTTTCTCTTTGGTTTGTAAGTATAATTAGTCACAGTTCAATCCAGGAGGGAATTTCTCAGCAACTCTTAGCATGGTCCTTCCTTTCGTTTTCACCTTGGCATCAGCTTCACTGGGGGCCTGGTCACAGCTCCAGAACTGCAGATCAGATTGACAACAGCAGTTTATGGAATTAACGTGTTGAACTACTTCACATGTGGCTTACAGCCAGGTATCCTTCCCTACTGGCTTTCAATTCTTTTGTAACTCCCATCCTTCTTTCAGAGGAAGACAAAGAACCTATAGTAAGTATGAAAACTCTCAACACTTTTTTTTCCAGTATGGACTCATATCAGTTTCCAATCCCCATGCAAGAAGAAAGAAGCATTTTTAAGCAGATATTTCTGCTGGTGGTATTCTGAAATTTTAAATTTGATGACTGCCTTCTTTCTCCGAGGCTGCACCCACTGGAGTCTAGAGCATTACGAGGGCAGATCAAAGCATTCTATTTGGCGAAGAGTTCCTTAGAACAGATGTCTTAAAAACTTTGCGTTCACTGTCAGTGAATTTTGAAACGTTCAAAGATATTTAAATGAGATTTTATACTTAAAAATTAAATTAAAAATTTCAAAAATATCTTTTAAATGAAAATACTTTTGCTCTTCGGTAATTTAATTTCCTGGCATTTTCTGTCATTGTTGTTTTCCTGATTCTTTCCTTCTTCTTTGCTATTGTAATATTTTATATATTTATATACTTTGAGGTAACATTGGTTTATAACATATATAAGTTTCAGACGAGCATCATTGTATTTAGACTTCTATAGACTGCATCCTGTTCACCACCATGTCTAGCTGCCATCCCTTATTATAATATTTCTGGATAGCTTCTATGCTGATTCCTTTTTTATTATTGCTCTTGACTATTTGTAAGAAGTTCCTGTGATGAAGAGGCCAGAATCGTGGCTACCAGGAATTCCTTTATAACATAGGGTAGAGTGTGAGAGAAAATTCTTCTACTCCTTACTTCTCTTCAGGTAGCAGAATTTGGTAATCGTAGGCCTGTTTACAATCTGACTTTCTCCTTCACCATAATTCATGGACAGATTGCTTCCCGCAAATATGGCTTGTTTGTATAATTCTGTACAGGCTCAGCTATTCTGCGCCTGATGGAATAAAGCTGGAGAGGGCTATTCAAAGAGAAGTCAACATGCTGTTGGTGGGAAAGAGGGATTGATCTGAGGGAGGCACCCAAATATGTCTCTAATATCACATAACTTGGAACTAATTATACTCAAACTCTACAGATGACTCTCCAAACTAACTTGATTAATATTTTCTACTCCACCATATTGAGACTTCATCGACATGGTCACTACATAGAAAAGGGAGTGGCAGTTCCAGAAATTCCTTCTCCCGCTTGTCACCTACCCTATGGAAAAAGAGCTGACTATAGGGCAATAAGAAGCATGCAGACATAGGGAAATCGAGGAAGATTAAGAAACCTGTTAAATGAAATCCTAGTATTTTCATAACTGAAGAGTGAGCTGTCTTGTATTTTAGCCAGGAAATTTGAACACAAATAAATCTGAGGACAATTGGGATGACTGACGAATCTAGGAATTAAAGAACTGTAGACCATTTTAATTACTCTGGTTTTTCTTTAGTCTTGTTATACACTCTTGAGTAATCATCTCTCTCCCTGATCTTTATTTCTTAATGTATAAACCTTGGCTTTTAGTACCAGATGTTCCCCCTTTAAAAATGGAATATATTAGTAAACTTCTCCCCTTGGCTCACGTAATAAACAGGTAATAAAGTAGTTCAATGGATTTCAAGAATAGAGTCCTAAATATCTACAATAAAAAATATATAAATATATACCAGAAAATTTTGTTAGCAATGATGCCAAATGTTGGGAAAAGACTAACAGTAGGCAGTGGATATTCAGAAATCTCAAATAAATTTCCCCAGCCAGGCTTGTTAACTTGTGCTATTTGCTGGGCCCTCTTCTCTCCCGCAGACCGACACAGTGAAAAACCAGCAGATAAAATCATCTTGCAATACGGAAGCAATCACGCCAACATTGTGCCAGATAATAGCCCTGTTCAAGTCCGCAGCTGGGGTACTTTATTGACTGGAAACTCCTAGAGCCTATGCACAAATATTGGCAGGCAAGTAACCAACTAACAGTCAGAAAAGGCAGGCAAGTAGATGAAGTAGGATAAGAGTCTGAGAAAAAGACCCTCATTGTGGCCGCGTAAGTGGGGTATATTTTTCTCATTCCTTGGCTTTTACGCACAGAGAAGTCATTCACTCATTCTTCCTCCAGGGATTGCTTCCGGCCATGCCTTTGGTCTCCACCACTGGTTTTCAATCCAGGCTGCCCATTAGAATCACCCGGGGGGTTTGAAAATGGACACCTGGTCGGCACCTCCAGAGAGGCTGATTTATTTGGTCTGGGTGGGCCCAGGAGCTGGTGAGTTTTAAAGCTCCTCCGACGATTCCAATGTGTAGTCCATGCTGAGCAGCGCAAGTCCCATCAATTTCTTCGCAGTGTAGCAGTTCTTGGTCTGGAGAAGTGACTCTTAACCCTGGCTGCATATTAGAATCACCTGCACAGCTTTTAAAACTGCCAACGGGCAGGGCATACCCCTGACCCATTAATTCAGAGTCTCTGGAGTTGGAATCCAGGAATCATTATTTTTAAAAACTCCTTAGATGGTTCAGCTGTGCAGCTGAGGTTAAGAACCACTGATGTAGGATGATTTGGGGGCCATGCAGGACAACAGTCCGGGTGTGAGAAAGATTTAGCCTTGGAGGACGTACTCTAAGGGGATGGTTGACTCCGTCATAGAATAAAAGAAAAACCCCCAGTACCTAACAGAAAATGAAGAATTGAATTGACTTGCCTAGTTTGTAGTTTAGGAAACTGGGTTTTTCTGACTTTAGGGGGGCACCTGACCTCCAAGGGGAGAATGAGAGAGGGGGACACTAGTGACATCAGGAAAGGGAATCAAACAGGCATGATTTCCCTGGAGGGATTACATCAGGGAGAGAGAGAGACCAGGGGGCTCTGAATCTGGAGGTTTCTAATGGTGAGCATTCACCTCTCTTCCACCCTTACTTCCTCACCCTTTCCTGCCATGAAGCATCCTTCCCTCTTCCAGAAGATCTCTGGCTACCCAAAGCTCCAGGAGACCCTTGTCACAGCTAACCCAAGCCCGCTTTCCCCAGAAACACTCAGGTAGCTAAGTCAAAGCAATACAACCATGGTAAACTCATCTTCATTAAAGAGTAAATAACCATTACCCCTCAACAAAGAAGTTTTCAAAGTCTGTGTGTCGACATAGGAATTCCTCTCAAGCAGGTTTGACCTGCAGGTTCCTAGCTGCCCATCTCAGAAATCCTGACAGAGTCACTCTGTGAGGCATGCTGGGATCTAGATCTTTCAGTAGGCATTCAAAGCAGCTCCGATGGCCTTGATTCTCAGACCTCAAGTAGAGAAAGTATGACAGCGCCTGTGGGTTGTTGGCTTCTAGAGGAAAATGAGTGGTGACCAAAGTGAAGCTCTGAGGTTATTTCCTTACACCTCTTCACCTTTCCTCTTTAACCTCGGGCTATTTCTGCAGGAACTGGGGTTTGTGCCCACCTGTATTGTGTATTTCTGTGACCTTTGCAGTTGGCATAGGTTGTAAGCTGTGATGACGTAAGTGTGTAATAGGTCCTTGTTCCTAATCCCCTAGTTCCTTAATAATGAATACTCTCCTCAAAAGTGTGCCTAGAAAATCTGTGCAAAGGCCTCAATAAAATTCTTATAAATCACAGAGCTGAGCAATAATGTAATTTTCTCTAGCATAGGGTTCTCCCAGGCATAGTAGGCAGGTGGCTCACAGAAAACCACCTTTCCTGTCCCAGCTGGATAGCCCCTATAGCTGGCTCTGGACCTGGGCATCATAAGTGACGTCACCAGCCCCTTATATGCTGATCTCAAAGATGTTCAGGGTGAGAATGTGGCCTGGGGTACACTTAGATACATTCTCTTAGCCCACTTCAGTCCATGATGACAGCCTCTCCTATAGACGTTAAACATGTCTGAGATTGGGTTTTCCTTAGCATGAGTGAGGTCTGAGGAAACTGAGTGGAGATTCTTCAAAATGGAGATAATTTTTACAGTCAAGAATATTCACATGTGGACAAAAACCAGAACCACCAATTTTGGGGCACCTACTGTTGACCTGGCTTTGTAACACAGGAATTTTAAGTTCACGTCTCATCTTACTTCTAGCTGACTCAGGAGAAAATGGAAGTGCAAAGAGGAAAAGTAACTTGTCCAATGTCACGTGGACGATAAGTGGTAAAGTCATGATTCAGATGCGGATCTATCTGAACACAAAGCCTGTGCTCTCTCCATATTACTCTGCTTCTCTGGAAACTGCCCTAAATGAATGGAAATAGTGGAAATTAAGGTATTCCCAACCTGCCACTGCCACTAACAAAATGCCTGACATGGGAAAGGCCTTTAATTTCTATTGGAAGAGCTCAGAGTCTAAAAGCCTCATCTTTCTTCTACCTAAGACTTCCTACTTTTTATGTCCTTTTATTTTGAGCTTTACGTATGCATGCTTGCCTTGGAAGAAAGAATTTTACAACTAAAATAAAGGTTAAAAACTACAGGACTAGATAATTTCTGAGATGGTCCCCAAGCTGCCTCCTGGCATCATGATTTGAAAATTCAAGATCTCAGAATTGGCTCTGAGGCTCCTGACAGATCCTCTCTGCCAAAACTCTGGAAGGTGACCCTCCTTCCTCTCATCTCTGACCCATCACGATTAGCATGCAGATGATGGAGGAAGTTCTTGGGTGCTGTGCTTGGGTGTGGCAGTATTAGGTACCACACTCTGATCCATCCGTATAGGAGGACAGAAGTAGAAGTTCCCATGTGGAGTGGATTCACAAGAAGCAATCATATCAAAATGGGTGAAATTCCCTTTATTTGAGAACATAGGCAAAAATGTATGAGATGGAATTCGGGAATGTAATCTGTCTCACTTTATCAGCCCTGTGTTCCCCTAGAGCCTTGTTACTTAAAGTGAAGTTGGCAGATCAACCATATCAGCATCACTTAGGAGCCTGTTAGAAATGCAGAATCTTGGGTCTACATTAGATCTATCGAATGAAAATCTTCATATTAAAAAGATTCCCGTGAAATTTGTACACACATTGAGATTTGAGAATTCTTGCTTTTGAGTAATATTTACTGGAAAACACTGCAGTGTAGGATCCGAAACCTCTGGCAGAGTGAGAGTCGGGGAAGATTTGTCTTAGATAGCAGATTGTCCAAAAAACTCAAATGAAAATACATCTTGAAGCTTAGCGATGGCAAGGACAGATTCTACCTTACAATGCAATTCCCCCTCCCTCACTTCCTCTTTTCCACAGTCCTAATCGATAGGCAGAGACTTGCTGGAATGCCCAAGTTGGTTGTCGTGATGTGAAACTCTGTGTTGGGGTACAATGGGCAGGTCAGTGAGGAAGCAGAGGTATTTGGGACTGGTTGGGGCAAGGGGACAGGGAATCACCCTGGCTCTTAGTCACTTTCAGTGTCTGAACAATAAACCTGGGTAAAATCCGGCCTGAACCTACAGAAAGGCTGCCTGTTTAGTTAGAAATAGCTCCTATGGGGCTGCTGGGGCTGTACCTCCATGAAGACTGAAGGTCCTTTGTGCCTGCAGCTGAGAGGGACCAAGGATGGTGGCGGCCAACACGAGTTGATGGTGTACATGAGCCAAGAGCTTACATTGCTGTTTGTGGAAGAATAAGTCATACTAGTTGCTATGACAGTCATCCCCCACCTCTCAGGGCTTGACTTGATAGAATTTTACTTCAAGCTCATGTCACAGTCTAATGTGGGTCAGGTGACTACCCCAAACCTCATATCAGGGACCCAGACTGCTTTCTCTCTGTGGCTCTGCCATCTCATGGCTTCAAGGTCAACTTGACCTCATCCACAACTGAAGAGAGGGTTGTGTGGGATGCTTCCATGGGCCAGGCCTGAATTAGCATCCATCATCCAGAATTTGGTGACATGGCCCTACCCCATCACAGACAAGGCTGGGAAATATTGGCCAAGAGGAAACAGGTTTGGTGGCAATTCAGCAGAATTTGCCATCATCTGAATAAGTTGAGGAATCAGGACCACCTCACTCATTGAGAGGGTGATGAAAAAATCCCCTCCTCTTCCTGTATTTATTTAGGTGAAACCCATTTGTTTGAGACAAAACGTGTTTTTATGCATGTGTTCTATATAAGCGAGCATGAGGAAAACAAATTTGACAACATCCTGGAATTGACAGGTAAAGATTGCACACTGTGGTGTTCATCTGAAGACCATAAGGAGGAGTTAGGGACCCTTAAGAGTCCCATGTACCCCTCACATGCCCTTCAGGATCAAGAAGCAGCACGCGAGGTGGTCCCTTTTAAGATGATATATGTACATAAATGGTGAAAGGAAGGAAGGAAGGAGAGAAGGTTGGAGAGACTGCTCCAACAACCTTGTTGGTACAGCCCATTTCCAAGGAAGGATCCCTCTTATCTAATGGGGCTGGCTCAGCCTTTGCCTCCATGATTTCCTTCCTGGTTGTCAAGCTTGGCTTTGGTCATGTGATTGCTGTCTACTTATCTGCTCTACCCCGTCCCCACCCTTCCCTAGTCTGGTCTGCCTGCTCTCATAAGAAGCACCAGACATCACTTCCGCCCCAGCTCTGTCCTGCTATCACCTCCTTTTCTTCTACTTCTTGATTTCACCCTCAATTTCTCATTTTAGCACTTTGACCAATTTAATGGCAGAAGGAAGGAAACCAGTCCTCATTGAGTGCGCATCACATGCCTGGGACTGTGAAACTGGCATGGTTGTACAGTCAATCTTTGACATGGGTGTCAATAATCCCAGCATTAAGATGACAATACAAAAAAACCCAAAACAAACCAAAACTGATGCTGAGAGAGGTCAAATAATTTTTCTATGGCCATACTTCTAGGAAGTGCTGGACTTACACTTGAGCCAGATGCCTGACTCCAGAGACTAGATTTTCCATTCCAGGTCAGATCAGCCCCCTGTGGACCCTCAGTACCCCTCCACCTCAGCCCCAGAGTGCTTGTCTCTACAGGTGACAACTTTGAAGTTCAGCTCTGGTAGCCAGCCTTCTCAGTTTGCGACAGGTGTTGGCAGAAGCCTGTTCATGACAGAGTCTGGGCCTAAACCGGGACAAACACTGTGATCCTGCTTGAGTCTCAGAGAAGAAGAGATTAAAAATCGGGCATGGGGCTAGAATGAAGACAGCAGAGCCTCCGTCTTTTGCTTCTTCTAATCTCCACACAGTTTATTCATGGGATACACTTAATAAATCATTGTTCAATATGAGGGTTTTCCTGTCTTGGGTTTTCTTAGTGACCTCCCCTGAAGCAGTGGCAATCAGGAACACAGAAACTCATGAGATTATCATTGCTTTTTGTTTTCTTTTGTGAGAAAGATTGGTCCTGAGCTAACATCTGTGCCAATCTTCCTCTATTTTGTATGTGGGATGCTGCCACAGCATGGCTTGAAGAGTGGTGCTAGGTCTGCACTCTGGATCCGAACCTGTGAACCCCAGGCTGCTGAAGCTGAGCACGTGAACTTAGCCACGATGCCACTGGGCTGGCCCCACCATCATCGCTTGTGGGAAGCAGTGTGTACTAAGCCCCTCTGTGTGCTGACGAGCTGAGAAGTAGTGTGGTGAGAGAAATTCGTATGGGTTTGGAGAAAAGCAGATGAGTTTGAGTCCTGGCTTGACCACTTACTGCCAGTGTGACTTTGGGTAAGTCACAGAACAGGTTTGAGGCTGTTTCTTATTTTTAAATTTTGCTTAAGTAACAACTACATTGAAAGGCTATTGTGTGGAGTATATATGTGTGTGTGTGTGTGTGTGTGTGTATGTGTGTGTGTGTGTTGTATATGTTGGCAAAGAGCAAGCTCTCTATAAATTGTAGCTATTATGTTTATTCCAAGCAGATGTAGTCTCTGCCCTGTAGAAATGTGGGCTCTGAACCAGGTAATATTTCCTCCGGTTCCTGATTGAAATGATAAATGGCTGTGGTTGGGTAGGGTCAGCTTTATGTGTCGTAGGAGCTGGCGTGATCTACGGCTTTGTTACTCAAAGTGTGGTCCACAGACCAGCAGCATCAGCACCACCTGGGAGCTTGTAAGACATTCAGACTCTCAGGCCCACCTCAGACCTCTGAACCAGAATTCACATTTTAATGAGACCTCCAGGTAATTGGTATACACACTGAAGTCTCTGGCAGGATCGGCCAAGCTCAGACCCACATCTTCAACCGCAAAGAGGATAATTCTTAATTTGTAGCTCAAAGAGGAAATGTTGGTGTTTTTCTAATTTTCCTTTGCGGGCAGATATATTTGCCATGTGACGTGCTGAGGTTTGTCCCATGGGTTCTCACGTGAAAGAGGTGTCCACCATGTGTGCAGTGCCGATTCTGGGTGTGGTCGAGATCTGGGGAGAGAAGCTTCCCCCTTGCATCTACGTTTGACCTCGATCTAACTGATTGCTTTTGGTGGCTTGTGGCGGGGTGCATGGCCAGTGGTGCTGAGTCAGGGCATGGAGAGGAGGGAGAGGGGCGTGTGTCTGCCGGTGGTGGCATCTGCAGTTGTGACCTGTGGCCTCCGTGGAGCACAGTGCAGTGGTTGCCATGGTAACTGCTGTGCTTGGTCAGGGGTGACTAGCTGAGCTGCAGGAACTGGACCAACGGCTCCTCCCCAGTGTCCTCTTGCCGCTGACACAGCAGCACAAGTGTGGCTTGGCTCCACCTGCCTGGGAATTTGACAGAGAGGCAGAGTTAGCCTTCTTCTTTCTTGTCCTGCCATATGTCCTTCACTCTGGGGAAAACCAAGAGATCTAAGAAACTGAAATGAAGAGAAATTAATACCAAACTGAAAGTATTCTGTGCTAAGCATGATGAACATGGAGCATATATAGCACATAGGGACTAAAGGCACAAAGGGATGGACCCACACTGCGGGACTCCGGCTTCATAGCTACTCAAGATGAAAGCTCAAGGGGAGCTAAGAGATTGCCTCTTCCAAGCCCCTCATTTTACAGATGACAAATCTGAAGCCTGGAAAGGGTCAGTGATTTGCTTAACATCACACAGCAATGGATAAATTAAATAAACTCAGTTTATGATCTGTAGAAATGTATGGCTTAGAGAAGCTTAAGAGAAGGGCTGGTGCTAGAGCTCAGGGTTCCTCATTCCTGGTACAGTGCTCTTTCTGACATCACACACCTACCTCTTTGACTTCTGATTTATGTTCTTTAGGTCTCACTTTTTCCCAGGCAGAAGGGAATATTGTCATCTGTCCTCTGCTTGCTGGTGGTGTGGTGCAGAGGAAGAATGTGGCCTTTGGATTCCAGCCCTGGGTCTGACACCTACTGACAAGTGGCTTTGGGTCAACTTATCTTTCTGCTCTGAGCCCATTATATACAATGGAAGTAGTAAAAACAATAACATCTAAGTCACAGGGGTATGGAGATCATGGATGTAAAGTGCCTGGCATAGTTGGAGTTCAATAAACATTAGTTTTCATTCCTGCCTTCATCTTGGAAATGGAAGGGACTTCCCCTTTATGCACCTGACTTAATGACTATGGAAAATTTGTAGTATCCAAGGAAGTGTATGTTAAATGCGTGTCATTAATGTGTGACTTCAGACAATGATGAAGTGAGAGGCAAAATGCAAAGGGGTTATAACCTCTAAACCTCCAGCTATGTGTGGTTCCTGTGCGACAATAGCTAGTCCTTGAAACCACAACGATAAAGTAATACAGAAATGTACCAACAGCTACGAGAGGCGTGAATAGAGTGTATTGAATTTGAGTCAAAGAGAATTATTCTACCATTATATAAAAGGACTAGCAGAGTCTCATTTAGAATATCGTTTTCAATTCTTATCACTTTGCTGTAAAAAGGATATTGTAGCAATGGAGAGGGTGAAGCGAAAGCAATGAAAATGATTCAGATGCTGGGGGAACTTGGTCCTATGGCAAAGCCCAAGGATCTGGGCTTGTGTTGATTAAAAAAAAAGAATGTAAGGTGATGTCATTGATGCATTGGCAACTCTTGGAAGAACATGAAGAATTGCTACGATGAAGCTACTGCATTTGTGCTTATGTGACAAAGGATGAGGGAGGTGGAGGCAGAAATTAAGTTTGGTGTAACTTAGAGGCGAATCTCCAAAGATTCTAGGGGTTTGCATACGTGATATGTTAGTTTCCTATGGCTGCCATAAGAAAGTGCCACAAACTGGCTGACTGGAAATAACAGAAATTTATTCTCTCACAGTCCTGGAGGCTATAAGTCCAAAATAAGAAGGTCTTGGCAGGACTGGGGTGTCTCTGAAGGATCAAAGGTAGAATCCTTCCTTGCCTCTTCGAGCTTCTGGTGGTTGCTGGCCATTCTTGGCTAGCCGCTGCATTGCTCCAATCTCTGCCTCCATCTTTACGTGGCTCTCTTCCCTGTGTCTGTCTGTGTCCTCTCCTCTTCTTCTAAGGACGCAGTCATATTGGATTACGGGCCCACCCTACTCCAGTATGACCTCATCATAACTAATTACATCTACAATGTCTCTATTTCCAAATAAGATCACATTTGGAAGCTCCAGGGGTTAGGACTTGAAAATATATTTTTAGGGGACACGATTCAACCCACAACACATAGAGGTAATTTGCAGAATTGTCCATTGAAATTACCTTCTGCTACTGGGAAGGTAACCATGGAGATTTCTGACCATGGTGTTTTTTTCACTTTAAAAAAAGCTTTATTTTTTATTCTTTTTAAAGATTAGCCCTGAGCTAATATCTGTTGTCAATCTTTTTTTCTTTTTCTTCTCCCCAAAGTCTCCCAGTACATGGTTGTATATTCTAGTTGTAGGTCCTTCTGGTTGTGCTGTGTGGGACTCCACCTCAACGTGGCCTGATGAGCAGTCCTAAGTCCACACCCAGGATCCAAACCGGTGAAACCCTGAGCTGCTGAAGCGGAGCGTGAGAACTTAACCACTCGGCCACAGGGTCGGTCCCAAAACTTTATTTTTTAAATTTTGGTAAAAAACATATAACAGAAAATTTACTATTTTAACCACTTTTAAGCGTAAAGTACGGTAGTACTATTATATGCAAGACTACAGGATTTTTGAGGGCCATATGGTGGACCGCGTGGGAGAAGACTGCCACAGTCATGCCCAGAAAACAGGCAAGAAACCATACCAGGCAATGTGACTTCAGTTTTGGGTGAAAATTTGTTCTGAATGTTGGAGTTTGGGCAAGAAAACACACTCATCTGGAGATTAAAAGAGAAGAGTTGGCAAAAACAAGAGTTGAAATACATTGAAGGAAGAGTAGAGGTGGAAATTTTGGCTGTGATCCCAAAGCAGAGTCAATACTGAAAGCAGCAAAGGCCTTCTGAACCCCTCATTCCCGTAGCTCCGGAAGCTTTCCCTCCCTCCCTTGGTTGGAGCTTCTGCCATGCCAATTGTACACGCAATGTGCCACCAAGGAGGCAGGAGGAGGAAGTGGAACATTCTGAAGATCCCAGACCTGCTTCAGTACTTCCTGCTCTGGTCAGAGTGGAGGACAGGGGAGCAGGGATGCCCCTGCAGAGAGAGGACTCCTTCCTCCCCTCAAATGGGCTGTGGGGGACATGAGCGAGGGTGAGAGAGAGTTCAAGATTGGAATGGGCACTTTCTGTTTGCTTTTCCTAGTCTACTCTCCTTCCACTAAGTAAGAAATGCTGGTCATCCTTTTCTAGGGAAAGAGAGAGAGAGAGAACCATGACTCTGACTCCCCTGTCCCTCTTTTCTTTTGTGTATTATTATAATTGGGTTTCAGGAGGCAACCACGATTATTTCATGAAATGGTTCTGAAGGCTGTGGGGCCAGGCACTATGCTTTGTGCTGTGATGCAAAGGTGACTGGCACCCTTTCAGAGAGGTATTATGGGACAAGGCGGAAATGTCTGAATGGAAGAGGGCCCAGCGCTGGGAAGCCCGGAGGGGAGCATAGCTAGCTGAGAAGGAGGCATTGCCTAAGCTAGGTCCTGAGGCATGTGTAGGAGTAGCCAGGCAAAGGAGGAAGAAGGATGTGCAGGTGTGAAGAGGAGTGGGTGTGCCTGGTGTGCAAGGAATAGGGTGTGGGACCCAGTGGGCAGTCGGAAGCTCTGAGGCTGGACAAGGAGGCCTGGACTACATCTTGAGGATGAAGTTCCACCTCTCTCTATTAACAGGGCAATTATGCAAAGTGTCCAGAGACTGACATTGGCTAAGGGTAACAAACAGACAAGACTGTTCTAGTATATTACCTAATGGTCGGTAACGTCTCCTCAGGGTGCTGTGGACTGAATGTTTGTGTGCCCTCAAAACTCCCATGTAGAAGCCCTAACCCTAATGTTATGGTATTTGGAGGTAGGGCCTTAGGGAGTTAATTAGGTTTACATGAGGTCATGATGGGATTAGTGTTCTAACAGGAAGAGGAAGAGACACAGTGCACTCTCTGTCTCTCTCTCTTTACGACATATGAGGACACACCGAGAAGGCAGTTGGCTGCAAGCTAGGAAGAGAGCTCTCACCAGGAGCCAAATCTGCCTGCACCTTGATCTCGGACTTCTCAGCCTCCAGAACTGTGAGAAGTAAATGTCCGTTTAAGCCGCCCAGTCTATGGTATTTTGTTACAGCAGTCTGAGTGGACTCATACATACGGCTTGTGAATTGGGTCTAATTAGAGCTCAAACTATAATTGAGGGTGCTCAGATCTGTCTGAATAGGCAGAAGAAAAAGCCCCTTAGTATTCCCAGTACTGAAACCCTATGGCTTTGAACCTCATCTGAACATTTTCCAGTCCCATTTGCTCTGCCCTTTACTGCGTGGTTCTGCATCTCTCATTTCTGTGGGTCCAAAGATAGGCCTGCATGTCTCTGTTATTGAAATTCACTCCTCCTTCGCCATTTCAACAGTGCGTGGAAGGCTAGGTCAAATCTTTAATGCTAATGGTTTAGAGCACTTTCATAGAAAGCGTGGAGGTGGTCCAATGAGCCCTCCCTCTCCTCCTCCTCTTCTCTGCGTTCTCCCTTCCCGTCAGTTCTGTGGCATTCGCCTTCTGAACTCCTCAGTGACCTGTCAATCCCCGTACACCTCATCTCAAAGCTTACACACAAGGTGCTGGCGCTATCTTTTAAAACCCTAACCGGAGAAGGGGTGCCCGGATTGTAAATGAGTCTTTCCTACAGTGAGGATGAGAGTTAACCTCACTTTCAGAAGCAGCCTAAAGCCAAAATAACTCTTGGCTGCCTGGAGCCATGATTTCCTGGTGCGTTGTTGACAGTGAACACATCAATGCACAGCACTTGCTGACATCAGGAGATGTGAATGTGCAGGGAGAGGCAGACCAGGAGGCAGCTGACTGGGGAGCTGAGCGCAGGGCAGATAATAGTGCAGCGTAGTGAATTATTTTTACGCAGATAATTAATACTGGAGAAACAATATAGCGACAGGGAGCCTCCCACGAGAGAACACTGTCAGTCTCCTTCTTCATTTATTCTTTTCTAACCAAATTGATGGGCCAGTCCGCTGCCTTCCTAGAGCCACACGGATGATGAAACTGCAAACAAGTTTCATTTAAATAATGGGCAAATCTTCCAATTAGTCAAAGCCTAATCCTCGTGCCTTAAAAATGACAAACTGCTCTTACCACTGCCTCTGTTGGTTGAAAAGATAAAAAAGGGGGAAAAAAACCCAAATGAAAACATTGATTGAAAAAAATTTAGATGCACAGATTCAAATGCACATTAATCTCGGGGGAGCTCTACAGAGTCAATAATCGTCATAAAGATTCATCGGTCAACATTTAAGTTCTAATTTAAAAAAATATGTGTTTTGATGGTTTTATTCCTACAACATATGCATTTTCTGATTATTGAAACATTTTAATTTCTCTGCAAAACCAAACAGGAGTTTTCAATAAAGGAACAGGTGTAGCTGACATAAATAAGTAGGCATTTAAAAATAAGCACCTTAAAATGAATCTATTATCTACGCGTTTAAATGTTTCTGCTGCTGACGAAGATAAAATGAATCCTCTACTGGGTGTCTACTTGAGCTCCGGTTTAGAAATCGTCCCTAAATGTGTAAGAGCAAACCACATTCAACATGCTCATTCATTATTCCTTCACAAATATGAACACCTGTTGGCTAACAAGCCCTCTACAAGGAACTGAGCTAGCAACAAAAAATGCCTGTCTTCATGGAGACTGATATGTAAATAAGCAATTGTCATACAATTAAGTTGGCCAATTCTCTAATTTGTAGCACTTTTCCAATTGCAATGTGAATAGGAATCACCTAGAGATCCCATTAAAATGCAGATTCCCAGTTAGTTGGTCTGAAGAAGGGCTCAAGTTTCCACATTCCTAAGACACTCCCAAGGGATGCTGGGGACCATTCTTGGAGAACAAGGTCCTCAAAGAAAGGCAAAGGAGGCTGTTGGAGAAGGGAGAGGAGGGCACTTCAGCATGTGGGGGAAGGGGCTGGGCTGTTATCAGGAAACGGCTTCTAGAAGAGCAGACAGGCGAACTGAGAGGTAAGGAAGGAGCAGGAAGAAGCCTCAGTGGGATTCCCTTGTGGGAGGGTGTGTGTCCTCACAGTCCAGTCTCACTCTCAGAGGTCAAAGAGATCCCATGTTTGGAAAATGGCGATTAGCTTGATCCAGCTGGAATGGAAGTCCTTGAGTTATCAGTTGCATCTGCCAAGGATTTCTCTCCCCTCTTCTTCCCTAGCTCTCCCTCTACCCTAGCATGGCACCGCTTACTTCCTTGAGCTAGTGGGATTTGGTTTCTAGTCACTTTAAATTGAAAAACTCCTTATAAAGTGGGTACCTGGGGGGAAATCTTACGCCATGAGGTTGGCGAGGGGTCAGGGGCTACAGCAAGTGTTCTGAGTTAATATTAATGGTGATAGGACAACCTGAAAGAGTTTTAAGCATCCTAAACAGTGTTGCTGCACGCTGCTGTGTCTGTGTGCGTGTGCAAGCTTTAAGCTTCAACCCCAGATGAAGAAACAGTTTCAGTCGTGTTTCACTTGACTTTGATCTGGATGTCTATTAATTCATTTAGAGGATGATGGTTGGAAGTGGGCAGCTGGAGGCGTGACTCAGGCCCTAGACAGACTGTGCCACACCATGCAGCCAGGGCTATTTCATCTCTTCTCGCAATCTCATTTGTAGAATCTCTTTTATTTGAAACTTTTTATAAACCCTCCAACTACAGGTGACCACCTTTGACATGGCTTCATTAAAAGCCTCTCAGCAGAGCTTCTTGTCTCTGGGTCCACTGTAAGTTTTCCTCAAATATTGTTTTCTTTTTTTTTTTTAAAGCACTTCATTCTCCTGGCCAGCATCTCCTTTCTGTTCAATATATTTAATCCCAACTCTTTAGCCATGCATTCCAAGTTCTCCTTAAAGTGCTTGTCAACTCCCCTCTTTTCTGGGCATCATGTCTGAGTACTCTGGGATTGTTTTTCATTCTAGCTCAGCTGTTTTACTTTGCCATCCTTCCTCCACGTTGTGTCAAATCCTACTCTAATCTTTCTCCTCCTCCTCTCCCAAATCCTATTACTGCTAGTAGTGATCATCTCTTGAAAGCCCACCACATAGTTAGACGTTCTGTGAAGTATTTTGCATCCCTTATCACATTAATTCTCCTGATCATCCTATGGAACAGATATTGTTATTATACCCATTTGGTGGCTGAGGACACTGAGGCACAGAGAGACAATAGTACTGTCCCAAAGTCATAAGACTACACATGAAGAAGTGGCAGATCCAGAATTCAAGGTCAGGTCACCTGCTCTGCACAGCTGGTGTTCTTAACCACTAACAATTCTCCAGTCTTCCGCATCAGGCGCTGCCTTTGCTTGCTCAATAATTTCTATATGAAGGGTCTTTCTTCTTCTCGATTCCATCTTTGTCTTCTTTTACCCTTTAAAATTTGGCTTCCAAGAGTCTTCCTTCTCTAAAACCATGCCTTTTTGACCTTTCTCTCGTTCCATATCTCTTTACTCCTGGGCGTGGTACTGGGGTTTTGTCTTGTACCTAGGCCAATGTTGGCCCATCACTGAGCCCTAAATTTTTATCTGGAAATGTCTATCTTTTCATTTTTACTCTGCTTTTGACTACTTTTATACACACAAATTGCTTTCATTGATATGTGTCCAATACTTGTCA
Organism: Equus caballus; assembly: GCF_041296265.1. Lineage (NCBI taxonomy): Eukaryota > Metazoa > Chordata > Mammalia > Perissodactyla > Equidae > Equus > Equus caballus. The sequence goes on from NC_091714.1 coordinate 11,604,079, forward strand.
AGGAAATGCCTTATTTTTACAGTGTGCTCTTGAGGCCGTTTCCTCTTGCACATGTGTACTGGGAGGATTTGGGGCATGCAAAATCTCCATAGAAAGTCATATCTCTAAATATACAAATTTCATCTTTATAAATTCACACTGGGTGGGTTGATCTTTAAAGTGTGATCCACAGACCCTTGGGGGTTCCCAGGACCATTCGAGGGGGAGATCTGTGGGGTCAAATCTATTTTCATGATAACATTAGATGTCACTTGCCTTTTTCCCTGTTATGACATTTGCATGAATAGTGCCAATGCAATGATGGGACAAACTGTTGGTGCCTTAGCACAAGTCAAGGCAGTGACCCCAAACTGTGTTGGCACATTGAGTTGCTCACCACCAAACACCCACAGCAAAAAAAAAAAAAAAAAAAAAAGCAATTCCAATTTCACATGAGAATGTTTTTGAAACAGTATTAAAAATTGTTAACTTTTAAAGCTTGGTCCTTGAGGACACATCCTTTTAATATTATGTGTGAAAAATCAGGAAGTACACATAAAACACTTCTGTTACGTAGTGAGGCACAATGGTTGTCTGGAGGAGAGCAGTTGTATGATTGAGCCATGAGCCGCGCTAGCTGTTTTTTTCAGGAAACCCCGTTTTTCACTTGAAAACGTCTGACAGACAAACTGGTTATTCAAACTTGGATATTTGGCAGACATTTTCTTTTAAAAATGAATTAAGGGAGGCTGTCACTTCCAGGGAGACAACTGATGGTATCTGTTGCCAATGATATAATCTGAGCTTTCAAGTGAAAATTAGAATTTTGGAAAACTTGTATCTGCCACTGTGAGCTTAACAGCTTCCCAACGCTTAAAGATGGTTTTGGTGAGGTTCATAGAGATATTAATGAAAGTATTTTCTTTTTTGATATTATGTAATCACAGAGTCAACAATTGGAAGATTTGTATAAATCAATGAACTAATCTTTTCTAAATAACCAATGTGTGAGTAAAAGATCCATTCAAAATACAGAATAGATGAATGGATTTTAATATAACCAAGCAGGGAAAAGTTCATCAATATAGTTTCAGATTCCATATCACAGCTAACCTTTAAGAAACTACCACTGTTGAGTTTTGGCATAGTACTGAAGAATATCCACAATTATCTGCAAACACTGTGAAATACTCTGCCCTTTTCCAACTACACATCTAACTCAGACTGCATTGTCTTCATATGCATCAACCAAAATAAATATCTCAACAGATTAAATGCAGAAGCAGAACTGAGAATTCAGCTGTGTTCTATTAAGCCAGACATTAAAGAGATTTGCAAAACTACAGAACAATGCCATTCTTGTCACTCTTTTCTGTTTTAGAAAACAGATATTTTTCACAAAATTATATTACTTATGGCAGTATGTAATGGATTTGTTTTTTAAAAATGAAGTAATGAATAAGTATTTAAGAATTTATCAGTTCAAACTTCTAATATATTAATCAGTAGACAAAATCCACATGAATAAAAGATCTTTGGGGTCCTTAATAAGTTTGAGTTTGAAAGGGTCCCGAAACCAAAAATTTTGAGAATTACTACTGTTCACAGTTGTGGAGACAGGATGGGAAAGGATTGATATTATTGTGTCTCCTGTCTTCCATTTGTGAATAAGTGTCATCAAGTTCCACATCGTGGCTCAAGCCCCAAATCGAGAAATCATCCATTGTTCCTCCATTCCCCTCATCTCCACCCCAATCAATTACCCCGTCCTGTTGGCTCCACTTACTAAACATAATAAAATCCATCCACTTCTCACCATCCCCATCTCCGCTTCTACCACCAGGGTCCAGGGCACATGAGGGAGGTTGCAGTAATAGCCTCTGACTTTTTCATGCCTCTCTGTACCAAGCCCTTGAGTAGTTTCCTCCTATGATGACTCTGGGCTTGGCCATACAACTTGCTTTGGCCCAAGGGACAATAGCAAGCATTATGTAAGCAGAGACTTGAAAGTTGCTTGTGTTTGAGACTTGCTCTCTCTGACTGCTTTTGGAACACTGTGACCACTACCATATGAATAAGCCTGGACAACAAGACATATGTGGCTTAGTCTTCCTCATCACCTCTTCAGCTTGGTCATTGCAGTTGACCATAGATATCTGACTGAGCCCAGCTGAGACCAGCAGAAGAACTACCCAACTGATCCTAGCCAAAATTGCAGACTCATAGAATTAAGTGTCAATAAATGATGTGTTTTAAACCTCTAAGTTTTGGGGGGCGGTTTGTTAAGCAGCGAGAGCTAGCTGATATGCCACCATCATCCTTTGTCTGGATTACTACAATGCCTCCTCACTGTCTCCCACCTTTCAAATTCTCGCCGCCCACTTCTGGTTTCTCCTCCACACTGTAGCCACAAAGATCTTTTGAAACACAAATCTGATCATGTTAGCATCATTAGATAACAACCTTCAGTGCCACCTCATTGCACTTTGAGTGAAATAAAAATTCCTTACGGTGGCTTGCCAGGCACACCCTGACTGGGTCCCTGGCCATCACTCGTGAGCTCATCTCATTTCATTCTGTCCTGCATACTGTGCTTCAGCCATCTGACACCTTCTCTTCCTTGAACAAGCTGTTTCTTCCTCACTCGGGACTGCTGTCCTTGCTGTTCTCTTTGCCTGGACTACACTCCCTCTGGCTTTTTGCCTGGCTGGCTTGTTCTCATCTTTCAGGCCTCAGGTCAGACTTTGCCTCCTCCATGAGACCTTCCCTGACTTTATCTTATGTACTGCTCCTTCTCTTCCCCATCACAAACACGCCATCGCTCACCTAGCACTTAGCTCGTATTTATTGGCAGAGACCTGTCACCTTTGTGCACTGTTACGTTTCCAGCTCCCAGACCAATGCCTGGCTCCTATTTGGAGTTTAGCAAATAGTCAATGAATTGCTGATGAGTAGGGAAAGAGGACTGACTCTCTCAGGGTTGGTCCTACTCACAGCTGACTGCACACAGGACATAATTTGAGGAATGGCCTCCTGCTCCCAAATCTCTCTGCCATCATGACACAACAAAACACAGTGTAATATAGTGCAGTGTTCTCCAAACCTGCGTGAACACAAGAATCGCTAATAATGAAATGCTGAGTTTGGGCCCTACTGAAATAGAATCTCTGGGGAAGGTGCCTGGGAATCTGTATTTAAGCAAATGCCCCCAAATGCTTCTTATGATTAGCAGGAAAGAACCCAGGCTTGGAATCCAACAGCATTGGTTTTAAATCCCACCCTGGGTCTTATTGCTTGAGTCACCTTATTCCCTTCCTGTCTCTCTCAATCGCTCATTCATTCACTCCCTCACTAGTCCAGTTATTTAACAAACCTTCATCGAGCACGTGCTATTTTTAGACACAGCTCTCGGCCACTGGGAGTAAAGCAATGAGCAAGATGGTTAAGCTGGCTGCTCTCATGAGATTAGTTGTGGAGAGACAAAGAAATGACAAAGTAATTTCAGGTAGGGTAAATGCCATGTATGGGATGGAAAGTGATAAATAAATCAGGGTGATGGGATAGGTTCTAGAGGATGCTTCCAGATGGAGGGTCAGGAAAGGCTTTTCTGAGAAGGTAGCCTTTGGGTTGATACTGAATGACAAGGAGGATCCAGCCTAGAGATGCTGTGTCATTAAAGCGTTTCAGACAGAGGCAGCAGGGAGTGCAAAGGCCCTCAGCTTTGAGTCTCAATTTCTTCGCCTGTAAAACAGTAGTAACCCAGTGGTGGTGCTGGGTTATTAAAGGGCGTTGGAGAAGAGAGTAGATACAGTGCCTGATACCTAGTAGCTACTCAGTGGTGTTATTTTCCTTCTCGCCTGGGGGCAGGAGATGAGATCATCCCCCGCTTCATTTATTCAACAAGTACTTCTATGTGTGGGGCATTGAGGGAGTGAGGGTTTCTCTCCTCAAGGCATTCGTGGTCTAGGAGGTGAACCATTATGGGCTACATAAGCTAAAGGAAGCGTAGCCTATAGTGCAAAGCATTATGGGAAGTGATGTTTGTAAGTTATTCCCCATTATCAGAGGAGTTTTGATGGGACCAAGAGGCAGTGGTTGGGGACGGGAAGGAGGGAAAGGTCTGGAGAATAGTGCCGTGTCCAAGGCCCCTTAGAATATTCATTCTGGGGCTGTGCACAGCTGAGGGCATCTGGTGATGTTGAGAAGGCACAGAGGACCACAAGTGATTGCAGTGGTCCTGAAAATGACCTTCACCTGCTTCTTACTTGTGCTTTTTGCCTCCTCCCGTTTCCTCCGTCCCTCAAGGTCCTCAGAATCATTTGCTAGAAGCTCAGAGTCCATGTCAGGGACCCTCAGCTCCTGCTGCTCTGTGCCTGCCCTTGGGCTCACCAGCTGCGCTCGCAGCCTGGTCAGAGCTGCTGAGTGATGCTGGCTCATCAGCAGGCCAAGGGGAGAACAGAAGATGGGGCAAGGAGAGTTCCCTTTCCTACCACGCTGAGGTAACAAACACTCGAGCAGGTCAATAGGGCGTGATGTGTATTACTTATTTAGATTTCTGGCATTATTCCTAGAAATTTGTGTGTGATTAAAATTCTCCCTTTATAGTTATGGACACTGGGTTAGTACTTAATGGGACCCTCTCCCTTAGGTTTATTAAGGACAAATTTTATTTTCAACTTTGAGTTAGTTTATAAGCACTAGAGCTGAAATCAGGTGATGCCACATTGAACAATGGATTTGATCAATTTAGTTCAACAGCTGCTTTCTCATTAAGGCGGGCAATCAGCTGTTTAACCGAACTGACTAGTAGTTGCAGTGGTAATTTTGATGTTATTTAGCAATATGGCTAAGAACTAGTAGCTTGGTGAGGGCAGATTCTGAGCCATGTGATTTCTTTCTGTAACAAAATATGGTTTTGTTGGATGACCTGTTTATCTGCTAGACCATTGGGCAAAAGGTGGGAAGGGTTTTAATAAAATACTACAGTCATATAAGAAACTTAATTCCATTAGATGTGCTAGAAGCAATGAGTGAAGCAACTCTCTGGTAGTATCGTGAGCATCTTGGGCTCTGGATCACCGGAGTGGAAATCATTAATCCTTATGATATTGTGACTCTGAGGCAATTTCAAAATGGTGAAAAAAACTGCTGTTGTGCCAACTCAAAAAGACAACTATATGCATGTTTAGAATTACTAAATTACATGTTTGACCTTGGTCAAAATTATAATTACGTTTCGCATAGCCCTCATCATGATGATAAAAATAATCACATTCAAGCATTATGAAATATCTCTTACAATTGTTCTCCCATTTCATATTTTTTCAAGTGTTTGTAAAATTTTTCCCTTTTTAAATTTAAACTAACTTTTTTGTTTCTTTTTCATATATACACGTATATAGGTTAATAGCTAGTTAAGTTCCAGATCACTTTTTATTAATTATTTGTTCATGAAATGCTATTTTTTTCTTTTTCTTTTTTTTTTTTTTGGTGAGGAAGATTGGCTTTGAGCTAACATCTATGCCAATCTTCCTCTATTTTGTATGTGGGATGCCGACCCAGCATGGCTTGATGAGCAGTATGTAGGTCCACACCTGGGATCTGAAGTGGCAAACCCTGGGCCACCGAAGCTGAGTGTGTGAACTTAACCACTATGCCACTGTGCTGGCCCTGTGAAATGCTATTTTTAATAGAAGGTACCCTCCCTATGTAAGTTTCACCAAATTTTATGGATGATGAAGGCTAGTGCCATGTTTGGAAAGGAATGAGCATTATTTAGAATTCAGAGATCAGTCAAAGTTAAAACAATTGAGTGCATCCAAAAATCCTAGCCATTCCTGGAAAAAACTGAGCGATATATTTCAACTTCCAAAGCCCCCACACACATAGTCAAGCATAACAGTAGGTAGAGAGCCACTTAACCAGTGAAACGGCATGGTACGGTGCAATGCAGAATTGCAATGTCACCAACACTTCACACTTCCAAGGGTCCCTGTTATAACCTCAGACTCGAGAGCATCTGCCTTCAACACGGCAACCCAGAGGGTCTCAGGTTTCACTCTGCCTCTGACAGCTGTGTGTGACTTGAGGGAAGTCAATTCAGGTCTCTAAAACCTCACGTCCTTTTTCTTTTACAAAAGAAAGAGATTGGACTAGCTCAGTAGTTTTCAAACGTGTAGGGGTCAAAGGTTTGCTTACTTACACTTCCTAGGAAGTGTGAGCAGATAACAGTGGACCTGCTCTGGCTGAAGGAAGTGGGTGAACAACCCTGAGCCTCCTCTGATGACAGTTTAGGGTTCCAAGGAACACAGTCTGAAGATGCCTGGGCTCCCCAGGCTCTAGGATCCTAACACTGCACTGAAAATGGGCACTGGGGACATGTCCCTTTACTGCTTGCCAAGTGGTTGGCATAAGAAACTAGTATGGTAACTAACTTCACTGGTCTAGTTATGTTCTGTAATATGCAAGTTTGGACCCACATCTTAATTTTTGTACAGCACAATAGATAGCTTTGAAACAACAAGCTAAAATGTGTCATGACACTTTTCCAGCTGTGGTTCTGATCTGCATGTTAAAGCTGAGCTGTAGTACCGGGAAGAGCTTGGCCTTGGGGCCAAGTAGACCTGGGTTCAAATCCTAGCTTGCCACTTATTGATTTTGCGATTGGAGACACAATAATTAACCTCCCTAAGCCTGTTTCTCTTTTTTTTTTTGAGGAAGATTAGCTCTGAGCTAACGTCCACCGCCTAATCCTCCTTTTTTTGCTGAGGAAGACTGGCCCTGAGCTAACATCGGTGCCCATCTTCCTCTACTTTACATGTGGGACGCCTGCCACAGCATGGCTTGATAAGTGGTATTTAGGTCCATGCCTGGGATGCAAACTGGCGAACCCTGGGCCACCGAAGTGGAGTGCATGAACTTAACCACTATGCCACTGGGCTGGCCCCATGCCTGTTTCTTTATTTGTAAACCAGCCAGAATGAAACCTATCTCAAAGGATAATTCTTCTAGTGGAGACTTCTGCATAAATTAATGCTTAATAATAATAATAATAATAATGTTAATTGTTTGATCCAGAATTTTTGGAGTTTTCTTATTGTGCAGACATAGGCAACACAAACTACTTTAATTTCTATCAGAAAAATCACTTGTCCATATCACCATATTAAAAGTGGTACCAACTTGCCTAACTGCCTCATTTAGTCAATAAGGGAGAAAAGTAAATAAGGGAAGGAGTTATTTTTCTGTTTTTGTTTTGCATATTAAACCTGTAGGAATACCTTCATTTTCTTGAAATATAGGCTTTCTTAATCTAACTCTCATGTTTCTACTTTTTTTTTCCTGTGAGGAAGATTGGCCCTGAGCTAACATCTATTGCCAATATTTCTTCGTTTTGCTTGAGGAAGATTTGCCCTGAGTGACCACCTTTGCCAATCGTCCTCTATTTTTCGTATGTGGGATGCTGCCACAGCATGGCTTGATGAACAGTGTGTAGGTCTGTGCCCAGGGTCAAACCTGTGAACTCTGGGCTGCCAAAGAGGAGCATGTGAACCTAACCACTAAGCAAAAGGGCTGGCCATGCCCCCTTTTGTGGTTTGAGGAAGATTAGCCCTGAGCTAACATCTTCCTCCACTTTATATGTTGGATGCTGCCACAGGGTGGCTGACGAGTGGTGTAGGTCCGCGCCCAGGATCCGAACCCACGAAGCTGGGCCACCAAAGCGGAATGCACTGAACTCAGCCACTACACCATGAGGTCAGCCGCCATCACGCTTTTACTTTTTATAGAGACATGGGTGCAAGAAATATATCCATCTCTTAGCTACCATAGGAAAATCATTGGCCAGAGCATGAAAATAAAGGCAACTGTCTCTGATCATGGTAGCTGGACAGGTTGGAGGTGGGGACCTGTGGGGACAGATCCATTCTGCTCCAGCTAAATATTGCCACAGTGAATTAGGGCCTACTGTGGCTAGCTGGCACAATTTTCAAAAAATGAGGTGAAAATCTAAAATCGTTTTGTGAGATCTCCTAATTTTAAATGTTGACTCTGTTTTTAAAGATGGATATGTAACGAGGAGGCCGTCTGTAGGCTGCTCAGGCTCAGCAACTAGAAGCTGGTAGGAGACCAGGTGGGTGTCACGGGCGTTCTGAGTGTTGTGGTGGAATCACAACTGGACACCAGGCCTGTCTAAGCCTGACCTGTCCTCCCTTCTCTGCCCTTTGGGATGCCCAGGGTGGAGGTACAGACTCGAGATAATGCCTGGCTGGGAAGTGGAGTCTCGCAGTAAGAGCAGGACAAGCTTCTGGCCCTCCAGTGCAGTCTGGGGGTCCCTGGGCTGGAGGCTACGTGGGGTCTCCTTCCTCACCCTGCCCTCCCCTGCTGCCTTTGCCTGGTCCCCACTCCTCTGGGTCTGGTCCTGGCGATCGGACACTCCTGAGAGTGCCTGTGTCCACTTTTCCACCCAGCCACAGAGAACCAGGATGGGCCCCAGTGGTGGTGAAGTTTATCAATTAAATTCCGTGAAACAGCGAGTGTAAGACAGAATGTTGCCTCATTCAGAGGCGTGGTGACCTCACCCACCGGGGCCTATGGCCTGTCAATGTCTCCTGTGACTCTAAGCGACCTGATAATGAGAGATTTATCCTTTCTTGGGGAATGGGGGAGGGGGAAGGGGTCTCAGAGCGAAGACTAAGTAGGAGGAAGATTCCTGGGACGAGGAGTGAGGGCAAATTTGACCTCTGGGTCATTTTTTCTCCAGCCTCTAAAGTCTTTTGGCTCGTCTTGTCATTTCCTAACTTCAAAAGTCTCAGAGCTATGTTTCTTCACCATTTTCATGGCTATGACCTTAACGCAAGGGGTTACCACTTCACGCCTGGCATAGTTCCCAGTGTCCACTCTCCCTCAACTCCTCCTTGTTCAGCTGCTAGCTGTGGCTTTCCAAAGCCGGACCTCCTCCAGGTCACACTCCCGGCCGGAAACCATAGCTTCACGTACTTTATTGAAACAGGTCTAGATGTCTCTCCGGCCTGCAAGTCCCACCCCCTCAGTCTGGTCCCCTGCTGCTTTTCCAGGGTTAATCTGGAGGATCCCCACTGTGTTCCTCTTGGTCCAGGTAGGCAGCTTGTCCCCAAGGAGAGGCTGACGCTCCTAAAGTCACCATCCCTCATGCTCCAAGCCAAAGACTTCTATTGTCTACACTCGCCTTTGGGCAGCTGTAGGCCCGTGTTAAGGAGAATAGCTATTGCTGCTAGAAACTTCTCATAGCTTCAGAGTTGCATGCCAAATTTTATGATTACCATAATTACAACAAAGTAGTTAAATATAGGGAAATACTAGAAAGTAATATTTTCAAAATTACATTAGCACTATCAGAAGGTAGAAATCAATATGAGATTCTCTACAACTTTCTGTAACATTCTTATGTTGCTTTGATAATTGCATTGAACCAAAAGAAAAGTAATGAGTTTTACTTTTTAATTTGGTTAAATTCTGGACCAACAGCAGAAGATTTCTAATAATCCAAATTTAAAATTCTCTGGTTTCATGAAATAAAAAAGTAAAAATGTCAGGGGGAAATAAAAGGACGAGTAAACTAATAGATTATTTACAGTTATCTGCAAATAATATTAACATATACATCCATAGGTAATGCATATTAATAAGAGACAAGGGTTAACATTTTTCTATTAAATCAAGAAACTAGATGATAAACTATAATCGTTTAAGAAAGAATATTATTTTTCAGAAAAAAGTCCTTTGTTCTTCCTTACCAAGGCTGCTATTAGAGATGAGCTTTTAAGGTTTGTCCTTTTATTTTTTTTTAAAACACACTAAGCCAACTTTAAAAAAAGGAGAAAGTAAAAACCAGCCTCTGATAGATTGCCCAGTAGAGAATTATTTATACGAAAAATCCTGCCTAAGCATAATTTTTTGAGATGACTTGTGCTTTGGAAATACAATGTGATTTCATCTTGAATGTAAAAGTAACTGTCTTTTTTTTTTTTGCTGACACCAAGAGATACAGAACCTGCTGATGTAACACGGATGGTAGTTGGCTCAGTCAATCCCGATGGCTATAAATCCATGTGATGTACGGTATATAGTACAGTATTGAGGAAAATATCATTGATTTATGTAATTGGAAAGTTGAGCAATACAATTTTACTTAATTATATTTGGTCTTCCTCCTTGAGAGCCTGCGTCTATGACGGCGGGGGCGGGGGGGGGGGGGCGGTTGGTTATGATTCTTACAGAGCTGTTGTTTCTTCCACCCAGGTCTCTCTTTGGAGCACTATTTGGGGTCAATTAGCATTGTCTTTGTGGCCCACTGAGTGTGAGAGCTGGCAGTGTGCTGAAGAGTGAAGATGGAACGGAGTTTCAAGGATTATTCATGAGGAGGACTCCAGCACACGGCACTCAAGAAAAACACGCCAACAGATCAAAGCAGGCCAGCCTCCTGAGCTTCTTCGCATCGCAGCCTTACCTCTCTCTATAGATGGGTATTTTAATTGTACATGATCTTTTACTTTAGAAAGAATGCTTGTTGTATATTAGCTCCTCTCGTGCAGAGAGATTGGGCTCAATAAACGTTTGTTGAATGAATGAATTTCCTCTCCAATGAAGTCTACCGGGAGGACCTATCTCAAATGTTGTCTTTGTTATTTCACTTCCCATTTCCATAATCAGTTGTGTCCCTGCTTAATCCTTACTGCTTCTCAGAAGCTTTCCATAAGCTTCCCACCCATGAGTGGTCTATCCCAACCTGTGAGTGGTCTCTAATGCCCGCCTTCAAAGCCATGCCAACTGTATTGGTACTTCTCATTTTGCCCTAATCCTGTACTTTCCTGTGATATCAGATTGTGCAGTTGTACGATTGTGTTCTCAAGGGCAGGTGGCCTTATGATATTGTGGATCCCCCAGTAGAGCTTTGCACAGTGTTCTGCACATAGACATGTGTTGTGGGCTGAGTTGTGTCTCCCCAAAATTCATATGTTGAAGTTGTAACAATGATGTGACTTTCTTTGGAAATAGGGATGCTGCAGATATGCGGAAGTTAGCATGGGCTTCTAAATCGATATGTTTGTGTCCTCGTAAAAAGGGGAAATTTGGAAACAGAGACACATACATGGGGAACATGTCACATGAACGTGAAATCAGAGAATGGGAATGGGAAAGATTGCCGTTAAACCATCGGAATCGAGGAAGGAGGCGTGGAGTAGATTTTCTCTCAGAGCTCTCAGAAGGAAACAACGCTAAGGACGCCTTGATCTTGGATTTCCAGCCTCCAGACTGAGAGACAATGCATTTCAGTTGTTTAAGCCACCCAATTTGTGGTACTTTGTGAAGGCAGCCCTAGGAAATTGATGAAATTAATACTAATAAGTATTAGTCTATTAGCATGGGCTTTGTGGCCCACTGAGTGTGAGAGCAGGCAATGTGCTGAAGAGTGAAGATGGAACGGAGTTTTTTAAAATTATAAAAATTAAAAAATCATTTTTGTAATTATAATAAATTTATTATATTTATAATACAATTATATAATTATTTCCTAATTACAAATTAAGGGAATGAATACTACAGTAGTCCCCCCTTATCCTAGAGGGATATGTTCCAAGGCCCCCCAGGGGATGCCTGAAACCAGGATAGATGGATAATACCAAACCTTATATATACTATGTTTTTTCCTGTTTAATTTATAAATTAGGCACAGTAAGAGATTAACAACAGTAACTAACGATAAAATAGAACAATTATAACAATATAACAAAAGTTACATGAATGTGGTCTCTCTCTCAAAATATCTCATTGTACTGAACTCACTCTTCTTCTTGTGATGACGTGAGATGATGATGCCTACGTGATGAGATGAAATGAGGTGAATGATGTAGACATTGTGACATGGTGTCCCATGCAGGATGGAGCGGGATGGAGTGGGAAGGCAGAAGATTTCATCCCTCTACTCAGAATGGCAAGCAATGTAAAACTTATGAATCATTTATTTCTGGAATTTTCCATTTAATATTTTTGGACTGTGGTTGACTGTGGGTAGAGGAAACCACAGAAAGTGAAACTATGGATAAAGGGGGCCCACTGGACATGCTGAATAAGCATATATTACATCAAAATAGAGAGGGCAAAGGGCTCACTGTGGACTTTCTTTTTCTTCCGCTGGGAAAGATTTGCCCTGAGCTAACATCTGTTGCCAATCTTCCTTTTTTTTTTTCTGTTTTTCCTCCCCAAAGCCCCAGAACATAGTTCTATATTCTAGTTATAAGTCCTTCTAGTTCTTCCAAGTGAGCTGCTGCCACAGCATGGCTACTGACAGATGAGTGGTGTGGTTCCACACCCAGGAAAAAGCCCAGGCTGCTGAAGCAGAGTGTGCCGAACTTTAACCACTAGACCGTCAGGGCTGGCTCTGGACTTTTTTTTAAAGAAAAACATATATTTATTAAAATGCACTTTTGAAAAACAGACTTTATTTTTTGTCGGTTTTAGGTTCACAGAGAAATTGAGTGGAAGGTTTAGAGATTTCGCACACTCCCCGCCCCCACATACACACAGCCTCCTCCACTATTAATATTCATACCAAGTGGTATATTTGTTACAATAGGTGAGGCTGCATTGACACATCATGATCACCCAAAGGCCACAGTTTACCTTGGGGTTCTCTCCTGGTGGTGTACATTCTACGGATAGTGACAAATGCATATGGCCGTGCATTCACCTGTACAGTATGACACTGAATCACTGCCCTAAAGGTTCCCTGAGCTCTACGTGCTCACCCTTCCCCCTCCCCCAGGCCATGCAACCACTGATCTTTTTACTGTCTCCATAGCTTTCCAGAATGTTGCATAATGGGAATCATACAGTGTGCAGCCTTTTCAGATTGGCTTCTTTCAGTTAGTAAGACGCCTTCAAGATTCTTCAATTTCTTTTCATGGCTGGATATCTCACTTCTTTTTAGCATTGAATAATATTTCATTATCTGGATCTATCAAGTTCATTTATCCATTCACCTACCGAAAGACATCTTGGTTACTTCCAAGTTTTGGAAATTATGAATAAAGCTGCTATAAGTATTCATGTGCATGTTTTTGTGTGGACATAGTTTTTCATCTCATTTGTGTATATAGCAAGAAGCGTGATTGCTGGGGTGTATGGTAAGAGTATATTTAGTTTTGTAAGAAACTGCCAAACTATCTTCCAAAGCGGCAGTACCATTTTGCATTCCTATCAGCAATGAATGAGAGTTCCTGTTGCTCCACATTCTTGCTGGAATTTGGTGGTGGTAGGATTTTCATCATTCTAATAGGTGTGCAGGGGTATCTTAATGTTGTTTTAATTTGCATTTCCCCATGACATATGATATTGAGCACTTTTTCATATGCTTACTTGCCATCTGTATACCTTCTTTGGTGAAGTGTGTGTTCAGGTCTTTTGCTCATTTTTTAATCAGGTTGTTCATTTTCTTATTGTTGAGTATTAAGAGCTCTTTGTATATTTTGGATAACAGTCCCTTATTGGATATGTCTTTTGGAAACATTTTTTCCCAGTCTGTGGCTTGTCTTCTCATTCTCTTAACACAGTCCTTTACAGAACAGACATTTTTATTTTATGAATTTCAGCTTGTCAATTATTTCTTTCATATATCGTGTCTTTGGTGTTGTATTTAAAAAGTCATTGCCATACCCCAAATCGCCTAGATTTTCTCCTATGTTATACTCTAGGAGTTTCATAGTTTTGCATTTTACATTTAGTTCTATGATCCATTTTAAGCCCATTTTTGTGAAGAGTGTAAGGTCTGTGTCTAGATTCATTTTTTTGCATGTGGATCTCCAGCTCTTCTGTCACAATTTGTTGAAAAGACTATCTTTTCTCCATTGTAGTGCTTTTATTCCTTTGTCAAAGATCAGTTGAACATATTTCTGGGCTTTATATTCTGTTCCGTTGATCTATTTACTTATTATTTTGCCAATACTACACTCTCTTGATTACTGTAGTTTAATGAAATGAGTCTTGAAATTGAGTAGTGTCAGTCCTCCAACTTTATTCTTCTCCTTCAATATTTAGTTGGCTATTCTTGATTTTTTGCCTCTTCATATAAACTTTAGAATCAATCTGTCAATATCCACAAGATAACCTGCTGGCATTTTGATTGGGGATTGCATTAAATCTACAGATCAACCTGGGAAGAACTGACATCTTGGCAATATTGAGTCTTCCTATCCATGAACATGGACATTTTTTGTTAGATTGTTAGATTTATACCTAAGTATTTAAATTTTGGGGGTGCTATTGTGAATGGCATTGTTTTTAATTTCAAATTCCACTTGTTCGTTGTTGGTATATAGGAAAGCAATTGACTTTTGTATATTAACCTTATATCCTGCAACCCTGCTATAATTACTTATTAGTTCTAGGATTTTTTTGTTGATTCTTTTAGTTTTTCTACATAGACAATCATGTCATCTGTGAACAAAGACATTTTTGTTGCTTTCTTCCCAGTCTGTATACCTTTTATTTTCTTCTCTTGTCTTATTGCAGTAAGCTAGTACTTGTCTTATTGCTTTAAGCTAGTACTTCTGGTATTGTGTTGAAAAAGAGTGGTGGGAGGAGACAACCTTACCTTGGTCCTGATCTTAGTGGGAAAGCTTTGACTTTCTCACCATTAAGTATGATGTTAACTGTAGGGTTTTTGTAGATATTTTTAATCAAGTTGAGGAAGTTCCCCTCTATTCCTTGTTTATTGAGAGTTTTTATCATGAATGGGTGTTGGATTTTGCCAAATGATTTTTATGCATCTGTTGATAGGATCATGTGATTTTTCTTTTTTAGCCTGTTGATATAACAGATTAATTGATTTTCTTCTTCTTTTTTTTTTAGGAAGATTAGTCCTGAGCTAACTACTGCCAGTCCTCCTCTTTTTTGCTGACGAAGCCTGGCCCTGAACTAACATGTGTGCCCATCTTCCTCTCCTTTATATGTGGGACGCCTACCACAGTGTGGTGTGCCAAGTGGTGCATGTCCGTGCCCAGTGCAGTCTGAACTGGTGAAACCCGGGCCACTGAGAAGTGGAACGTGCAAACTTAACCACTGCGCCACCCAGCTGGCCCCTACATTAATTGATTTTTGAACACTGAACTAGCCTTGCATTCCTGGGGTAAATCCTACTTGGCATGGTATATAATTCTTTTTATACATTATTGGATTCAATTTTCTAATATTTTGTGAAGGATTTTTGCATCTATGTTCATGAGACATTGTAAGTTTTTTCTTAGGGATTTGGTATTAGGATAATGCTAGACTCATAGAATGAGAAAGCATTTCCTCTGCTTCTGTCTTCTGAAAGAGATTGTAGAGAATTGGTATAATTTCTTACTTCAATTTTGGGTAGAATTCACCAGTAAACCCATCTTGGCCTGGTGCTTTCTGTTTTGGAAGGTTATTAATTATTGACTCAATTTCTTTAATAAATATAGGCCTATTTAGATTGTCTATTTCTTCTTGCATGAGTGTTGGCAAATTGTACCTTTCAAGGCATTGGTCCATTTCATCTAGGTTATCAAATTTGTGGGTAGAGAGTTGTTCATAGTATTCCTTTGTTATCCTTTTAATGTTCATAGGATCTGTAGTGATAGCCTCTCTTTCATTTTTGATATTAGTAATTTGTCTCCTGTTTCTTTTTTTCTTAGCCTGGCAAGAGGCATATCAATTTTATTGATCTTTTTCAAGAAGAAACTTTAAAAAACATTTTTCTCTATTGATTTCCTATTTTCAATTTCATAGATTTCTTTTCGAATTCTTCTTATTTATTTTCTTCTACTTACTTTGGACTTAATTTGCTCTTCTTTTTCTAGTTTCCTAGAGTGGAAATGTATGTTATTGATTTTAGATCTTTCTTCTTTTCTAACTTATTCATTTAATGATATAAATTTCCCTCTAAGCACTGTTTTCACCTCATCATACAAGTTTTGACAGGTTGTGTTTTCATTTTCATTTAGTTCAACATATTTTAAAATTTCTCTTGAGATTTCTTCTTTGACCCATGTGTTTAGAGTGTGTTGTTTAATCTCCACATTTTGGGGGTATTTTTCTGGTTATCTTTCTGTTGTTGATTTCTACCATATTTGTTACTGTTTTCTATTCATTCCCCTTATTCTTTGTCCCTATTTTTGTCTTCTACTCTTTTTCTACCTTTTGTGGTTTTAGCCGAGCATTTTATGTGATTCCATTTTCTTTCCTTAGTGTATTATACTTCTGCTATGGTCTGAATGTTTGTGTTCGCCCCAAATTCACATGTTGAAATACTAACTCCCCAAAGTGATGTAGTTAGTAGTTGAGGCCTTTGGGTAGAGCCCTCATGAATGGGATTACTGCTTTTGTAGAAGAGATCCCACAGAGCTCCCTAGCCCATTCCATCATGTGGAGATACAAGGAGAGGCTTGAGACCTGGAAGAGGGTCTTCAAACCACCATGCTGGTACCCTGATCTCCAACCATGTTGACACTTCCAGCCTCCAGAATTGTGAGCAATAAATTTCTGCTGTTTATAAGCCACTCAATCTGTGGCATTTTGTTATCGTAGTTCGAATGGACTAAAACAACTTCCTTTTTAACTTTTTTTAGTGGTTTCTCCAGAGGTTGCAATATACGTTTACAACTAACCCAGGCTTATTTTCAAATAGCGTTATACTGCTTCACAGGTAGTGTAAGTACCTGATAATAACAAAATAATCCTAATTCCTCCCTCGTGTCCCTTGTATCATTGCTGTCATTCATTTCACTTATTCATAAGTGTATATATATATATATATATATATACACACACATATATATACATACATGATCAAATATATTGTTGCTATTATTATTTTGAATAAACTGCTATTAGATCGATTAAGGATAAAAAAATAAAAGTTTTTATTTTACCTTTGCTTATTCCTTCTCTGATTCTCTTCTTTTCTTTATATAGATCTGAGTTTCTGATGTATATCATTTTCCTTCTCTCTGAAGAATTTCTTTTAACATTTCTTGGAAGACAGGTCAACTGGCAAAAAATTCCTTCAATTTTTGTTTGTCTGAGAGAGTCTTTATTTCTCCTTTACTTTTGAAATATAATTTCTCAGAGTAGAGAACTCTAGGTGGATTTTTATTTTTCTCAACACTTTAAATATTTCATTTCACTTTCTTTGTGCTTGCATGATTTCTGAGGAGAAGTCAGATGTCATTTTTATCTTTGTTACTTTATAGGTAAAGTGTTTTTTCTGGCTTCTTTCAAGATGTTTTTTTATCTTTAATTTTCTGCAGTTCAAATATGATATGTCCGTGTGTAGAGTTTTTGGCATTTATCATACGTGGTGTTTTCTGAGCTTCCTGGATCTGTGGTTTGGTACCTGACACTAATTTTGGAGAAATTCTCAGTCATTATTGCTTCAGATATTTCTTCTCTTCCTTTTTCTCTTTCTTTTCCTTCTGGTATTTCCATTACATGTATGTTACACTTTGTAGGTGTCTCACAGTTCTTGGATATTCTGTTCTTTTTTTTTAGTTTTTTCTCTTTGCTTTTCATTTTGGAAGTTTCTATTAAGAGATCCTCAAGCTCAGAGATTCATTTCTCAGCCATGTCATCTACTAATGAGTGCATCAAAGGCGTTCTTCATTTCTGTTACAGTGTTTTTGATCTGTAGCATTTCTTTTCGATTCTTTCTTGGAATTTCCATCTCTCTGCTTACATTGCCCATCTGTTCTGGCATGCTGTCTACTTTATCCATTAGAGCCCTTAGCATATTAATCATAGTCATTCTAAATTCCAGGTCTGATAATTCCAACATCCCTGCCATATCTGAGTCCAGTACAGATGCTTGCTCTGTCTCTTCAAAGTCCATTTTTCCTTTTAGTATCCCTTGTAAATTTTTTTTTGGATGAGGAAGATTCACCCTGAGCTAACATCTGTGCCAATCTCCCTCTGTTTTGTATGTGGGATGCCACCACAGCATGACTTGATGAGCCATGTGTAGGTCCTTGCCTGGGCCACAGAAGCAGTGTGCATGCACTTAACCACTACACCAACGGGCTGGCCCCTCCCTTGTAAATTTTTGACAGCCGTACAGGATGTACTGGGTAAATGGGCCGTTAGTGATGTGATGGTGTGGTGTGGGGGAAAGGAAACATTCCATAGTCCTATGATTAGGTCTTAGTTTTTTAGTGAGTTTATGTCTCTGGACTGTGAAATTCACAAGTACTTCTCAGTCTCCCCACCTGTTTAGGTGGGACGTGATGGCTAGAGCAGGCTAGAGTTGGGTATTTTCCTTTCCCCAGGTCAGTTATGATCGGATAAAACCCCAACATTTTAGGCTTTTTAAAGAGTTTTTCTTAAGGACGGACCTTGTTAAGAACAGAGTGCTCTGGAGTGTTTCTAAATGGTTTCTTTTCCTCTCCCCCTGCCAGAAGCACAAGAATTTTTTCTCTGGAACCTGCTGGAGGTAAAACTCACAAAGGTGTGGGGCACCCTCCATGACTGAGTCCTCCTGGAGTTTTTACCTCTCAGAGTTGTTCACACTGAACCTCTAGCAATTTCTCAATTAAAGTTTGGGTTTTCCTGCCTCGGTACTGGCTCCTGTGAAGGTTTCTGCTCACCGGCTTCTGCTCTGGCAAGTTGTGTTTCTCTGAATCCTCCTGTCTTTCCAGTTTTTGAGGCAGCAGTTTGCCCTGTGACCTCGCTTCTCTGACTTGTTACTAGAAATGACAACTTCCAAGCTCCTTATATGCCAGACCAGAAACCAGACGTCCTGTGGACTTTTTAATTACCCTCTGGAGTCAAACACAGTTACTTTGGCTATATGGAAAACATGGATTCACTGTATTGAATATGATGCAATTTAAAAATGCTAATCTACTGTTGGAACTTCAATAGGAGTTCATTAGATACAATGTGAGCTTAGATTGAAATATGAAAGAAAGGTTTCTCAGATAAATTAATTGTGCAAGAAATGATCCAATTTAATTCATCAAAACAGAGCAGAAAACAAATTAGGTAAATTAAATCGTTTATATTTTATTAAGAGCCAAGTGTACATGGAAATATAAAACGTCATTTACTTTACTTTTTTCTCCTTTAATGTGTGACGTTCAAAAATATATTTATATCATTTTTAGAATCACATAGTTATCTAATATCAGAAGTCATGTTGGATCATTACGGCAGGCATAGACTCAGATCTCCCCTGGCTCCCACACCCCGTTTTCATTCATAGCATGACAGTATAAATCTCATTTCACAAGACTTTCTCTTTAATAAATGGAAAAGAAACATCACTTCACATTTTACAGTAGTTGCATTTTTTTTTGAATTAGGATACTCCATAAACTAATTGTTTCATCTTGTACAGCTCCTCTCCTGATTTTTTTTAGAAATTGGAGCTATAGTTTATCTTCTTTGAAGTACTCCATGATTTTGCTTGTTTTGTTCAAACAGTTTGAAAATGAAACGTGACTTCTAAAATATTTTGACGTAAAATGTCTTTCAGTCACGGAGACATTTAATAGTAATATTAAATAAGAAATAAACTGCAATATCCCAAATCTATACTGAAGTATATAGCTATATAATAACATAGACTAAAAGTAAGTGAGTGACATTCATATGCCAGGTGATTTCTCATGCTGTTCTGGGCATGGCCTGCTTTTAAGGGCATTATTATATACGTAAAATATATAATAATTATATGTATATGTATATATATAGCCAGTTTGGACTTTTGTTTATCTTTTATTATTATTATTAATTTTTGTCTACAGAATGGCTATTGCTGAGTCATAGAATGCTGTTTTATCAGTGATTAGGATTAGGGTGGGCACACCCACGTGGGGTTTATTTTGGTGATGTAATTTATTTGCATAATTAGAGAACTTTATTCCATTAAAATACATACATATATATTTTATATATATTACTGTGTTACCTGTGATTCTTTGGAAATGGAGAAATAAATCTCTCTCCATTTGGATTTAGTTAAGCTCTGGATTTTCTTAACTTCTTCTCTGACTTGTTTCTTGATTTTCCTGCTTTCAATTTGATGAAATAATATGGGCCTCATAATATGCCCATCTATCTATGGTGCATTTATTTGAAGCTCTGTAGGGCAGGTACTTGATGACATGTGTAGAAAACCCTGGGCCTCTCAGAATTGGCATAATTTTTATGTTTGCCTTATTCTTGCTCAGACGGGTTGGTATTCATCTTTTCCTCAGGGAGGAGTTTGGAAGGTTTTTTTATTTTTTACCATGGAGATGAGGGTCAAAACAGACAAGCAAACCTAATTGCCATTCAGCACTTGCTCTGTTCCAGCCTCTCCCTCAGTTGTCCATACCCCACGTCTCCTTCCCTCTGAGTGGGCCTGTGTGGGAAGGCACAGGGATAAGTGTATAAAGGACTGTAGCCATGATCTGAGGCCATCAGTTAAACCTTTTCCCTTCAGCCCTTGGCACAGCACAGGGTGCAACTTGTCTGGTCCACACATCCAGAGGAAAGGAAGAGGGAGCAGAAAGATGACACAGGTATGGAGAAGAATGTAATCATGCTCCTTGCATGCATCTCTTCCCCTATCTAACTTTCCTCCAATGAAAGAATGGGAAGATCTTGGTGGAAATAGACATCCCAAACTCCTATGAAATAATGACCAACTTAGTAGTTGCAGTTTTTTTTTCTGTCAAGATGTGTAAGCGTTGGCTAAAGTTGTTGGATGAAATGAATCTCATAACTTTAAAACCTGTACTGCTGGTTTTAGGATCCCAAATACGCATATATTCAATATATAACTCTTTGATCTATGGAGACGACGAGTAATAGGATCAGGTTACTCTATAGTATTGAGTTACATATGATCAACTAAATTACCCAATCTGATAAAAAAATTTATAAAGCGGTACTTATCAATAGCTAATACATTGGAAAATGCAGAGAATCAAAATAGTATAGATCTGAGGTGCATGCTTCTGTTGTTGTGATGGATACAGCATTCCCTGATTCAAATATTTCTTCAGGCTTGAAAAATATCAGAATAACTTTCTCCTCTGCTCACCAGCCCTCAACTTCTTTTATTTTTCTGCACATCAATATATTTTTTTGAGCACAGAAAGATCCAGAGATGCTGACATATGAGAAGGAGTTTGTTCTGACAGAATTTCCAGATTAGTTTAGTGGATGAATTTCATGAACTGTGGTGAGAAAAATAATTTTTATAAGAATTTTTGGATTTCAGCAAACTGGTCAAGGAAGATAGTAAGGATCTGAATGCATACGTCCCATGCTAAGGAATTTTTGTGTTATCCTTCCCTTTCCAAGACATAAAACATAAGGAATAAAAAAGTCCCTGAATAAAAACGCCAGTAGTTTCTTGTTTCAGAGTCCCAAACCAGTGAAGCGTACTAGGATCAGAACCCTGCTGTGTCCTTCTCTCTTGGTGGGTGCCTGGCAGCCCCAACACTTTCCTGCTACTCTTGTCATCCCCTCAGGCTTGGGGCAGCTTTCTTGGCTGCCCTTCCTGTCCACAATGGGGCAGGGATCTTGGAGTAGCTTTCCAGTTTTTTCTCCTGATCAACTTCCAAGGGCTGGTTAGAGGCTCTTTGCATGCGTTTCCCAGCACGTCACTCGAAAACTCATCTCTCTTTGTCAGATAAGACTGTCAAGGACTTCAGCTTATTCCTCCCCAAGAGTAAACTTTCTGCTACCAAGCTACATCTTCCATTGGCTTTTGAGGAGCTGTTTACACTCTCTTTCATAGGGAGTGTTAATTCCGGTGTTTAGAGGACCATCTCTCCAGCCAACGTTTTCTTCAAAATTTCTCTCAAGGGCTAATGAGTCTTAAAAAAAAAAAGAATTCAAATATACGATTAGGATTCTCCTTTTGCTGCAGTTGAAGCTGTCAGGTATATAATTAGTGACTAAGATGATGTGTGTGCTTATATATTATAAATAATCCCACAAACTTCAGTATCAATCACACATTTACCAATGGCAATAGCAATGCAAGTTTTGTTACTATATTTCTGGACTATGTCCTGGAGGGAAGAAAGTTCAGAAGAAAGATTAGTCTCGCTAAATCCTCTGTACTTGTTTGTAGCGGTTTACAAGTACATATGTATTAGGCATTTAAAAACTCATTTTGCCTTCATTTTCTGTTTCTCAATGCCGTTGAGTCATTCATTTATTCATTCAGTAAGTAGGTGTTGAGTACTTAACTTCATAATTGCACCATCCTCTGGGGTAGGGACACCACAGTGAATGAGACGAACATGAACTTGACCTCACATCCTTGTAGGCTAGTGACCGTAGATCATTTAACAGTTAACTTCATTATAACTGCTCATCTCAACTTAGGAATGGCCATCTTGTTAAGACTCAGCACTCTGGTTATTTTCAAGACGAGAACAAATATAATTTTAAAACAAAGTAGTCAAACAATTTAGAGAGGTGCTGGTATATGTTATGTGACCTTTTGAAAAATGTTAATTTGTAATATGTTTCAGTATTCGGAGGTATGCTATGAAAGTTGTAAAAAACCGTATCTACTTATTAAGGCACAATGGTTGATTGTAAGTATGATATACTTGTTCTGTATAAAATGCAAGTAAAATATCAACAATACATTTGGTCTTTTTGAAAAGTCGGCATGAAGCGTAGAATGTTAATTCTGTAGGGACCCGGAGAATGACTTATCTCATTCTCTTATTCTATAGAGAGGGACTGAAGAGGAGAAGGTCAGTGCTGGGACCCCCACTCCCTGCTTCACACAGAGGGTTTAACTGGGATCAGCTGAGGCCGAATGGCCTTACCACTAGCTCCAACTACAAAAAGAGAATTACAGAGGAAAACAGAAACTTAGAAGAGGAGACTAGGTTGTCTCCAGAGAGTTGGTCCAGCGCAAAATCTTATTCTCCAGGACAGCTTAGAGGCTGAAGCCTGTTAAAGAGATGCTGCTTTAGGAGTTGGCTTGCTTGAGATTTCCAGCAAGAGGAGACTAATAATCTTGAAACCCTAAAGAATAAGGTAACCAAGGGCAGTTCTCAAAATTCCACTCTAAAGGTAGTTAATTGAATTGCCTTGGGAATTGGAGCCATTTAAGAATAAAATGCGAAATGTTTGAGACAAAGAATTGGCTAAAATACATTGGTTAAAAGCCAGCTATTGAGCCAGCACCAGTGGCCTAGTGGTTAAAGCTTGATGCTCATTACTTCGGCAACCCAGGTTTGGTTCCTGGTGGTGGAACCACACCACTCGTCTGTCAGTTGCCATGCTGTGGCAGCAGCTCACACAGAAGAACTAGAAGGACTTACAACTGGGATATACAACCGTGTAGTGGGGCTTTGGAGAGGGAAAAAAGCCAGTTATCTATTTCATTAATTCTAAGTCACTGTTGATTCTAAGTGCCCCTTTATTGTATATACCACTAAGAAGGAAAAAAACCACTGCTTATTAAACTATAATAGGATATTTTCTTATCACTTAGTGTTTATTTTATACTCACTTAAACAGCTCTTTGAACTTAGACATAGGTTTTTATCATCTATCACTTTTTTGCCTACAAAATAAAAGAAAAAATAAGGTAATGAGGTGGTTAAGATATTCCTAAACATTTTTCACATCCAGAGTCCAGCTCTTCTGCATCACTTTTCACTTATTGTCATTGACGTCCCTGTTTGTGTGTATATCTGTGCCTTCGAAGACATTGGCGACTCATTGTGTCTTAAAGAATCCCTAAGATAACTAAAAGTCATTGGTACAAGGCTCTTTATCTGACTTTCAGTTAAGTGGAGCTACTCTGCTCTGCCTTCCAGATCAAGAATGTGGCTGGACACTTCATTACCACCTCAAACACGCTCCCCACAAACATTTGATTGTGAGCTCTTTCCAAGAATGAGTTTCTAATTTTCCGGGATTTTTTTCCAAGTTGCTGATGTTTGGTCGTGCTTGGGCAATGAGAACTCTCTCATGATTGCCATGAGGCAGACAGAGATGGTCAGACATCAACTCTGAGACACATCCTGATTGTGGATTTCAGCGATGTAAAAATGGAAAAAGAAACGTGACTCTCAGAATTAATGAAATATGGCATTAAAAGACTCCTTGGCTTTATTGCTTGTCTCCCTTTGGTATTTGACCTATTTTGTTGCAGACAAAGTAAATTAGCTGCTTTGTTTTGTTATTGTAAGTAATTGAGTTTGGGGTTATGTATAGGACCTGCCTGGCATTTTTCTAGGTCAGCATTTTCTATGCTGCTTTTTCCGAACCAGCGTGATCTCGGAGTTGTTAGTAGGTGTTCCACGTGGAAAGAATTCTGTGGTTTCCGAAGTTTGGAAGATGTTATCCATCACACTTCTCTCTTGGAGAAGCACAATTACAATGAGTGCATTAAAGCCTCTGAAAACTCCCGTGGTGAAGAATCCCATTTAAACGCTTACCTCTGTGTTCGCAAACTTATGTGACTGTAAAAGTCTTTCCTGGCCCCTTTTTATGCTCCAGCGGAGTTTCAGAGATTCTCCTCTAGGGTATTTTCCTGCTCAATCCTAACAGACAGGCTGAACCACCACCACTGGCCTTCAATCTGGTCCTAACGTTTATCACTAAGTCATTGATGGTGGCCGCACCTTGGAGGAATGGCATGTCCACAGAAGAGCTAATAAGTCCCTCAGGAGTTTCCTAGTCCTCCAGCAGCAGGAGACTGTCACAGAGATAAACCTTTTCTGAGGCTCTTTTCCAGCCATGCTTCTCCTCCATCGCCACCTCTTTGGCCTTGTGCTCATAGCTCCAACTCAGTGGCTGGTTCCTCTTTCTCAACTTGTGTCTTCCTCGCAGATCTGTTCTTGTTGGTTGGTCTGCACACTTGCACACCTTTCCTGGACAATTTTCTTCATGCCCAAGGCTTCACCTTGTATGGTCATGCTGGAGATTGCCAAAGCAGCTTCTCCACCCTGGGCATAATCTAGAGCTAGCAATTTGGCTACTGATGGTTGCCTTGTCAGTGTTTCACACGCCCTTTGACCTCAATGTGTCCTGAAAGGCATATATAATATCTGCATCTCCCTAAGCACACAGTTCATGAGTTCTCTCTCTTGTTGATAAGCATCCAAGAGATAAGGCCCCAATCAAGGCATGACCCATCCCCTGCCTTTGTACCTCACGGTCAACCCCCAAGTCCAAATTCAGACTCATGAATCTACCCTTCCCTGTCTGCCCACCACAGCCTTCATTCAGGCCCTCCTTGCCTCCAACTGGAATATTGGTGACCTGGGAATTCTTTTTGCTGGGATCCATCTTCCACGCTGCCTGCATTGTTTCCTCACAATCACTTCAAGTCATGCCTCCTCAATAAATCTCCTAGTTCCCCTCGAATGAGAAGGTCCAGCATAACCCACTTGGAAACCATTTTAGGGGTTGGTTAAAAAGAAAGTTGTGTATACATTTATGGTGGAATACTATGCAGCCATTTAAAAAGTTGTACTTAATTTATTTTTATATTTCTTGATATGGAAGACTGTTCATGCTATATTTTTAAGTGAAAAACTCAGATTACAAATAGTATGTATCATACTATCATCCTCATCAAGGATACACATGTATTTTACATATGTATATAAAAATTTGGAAAGGATATAAAAATGCTAAAAGTTGTTTATCTCTTGGCATTGGGGTCACAAATGATCTTAATTTTTTCCTTTTTGCTTATGTTATGAATTTTTTGATAGTGAAGTAGTATACTTTTAAAATTAAAAATGATTATTTAAAAGATTTAGTTCCAACATCCTCTCCTCTGTCTAAGCTCCCCCAATGCTATTCTTCCCAGCACTCGCCACCAATGTGATTTGTTGCTCAGAGAGCAATTGGAGAGCAGAACAGGTTGTGTTGAAATTATCTGCTTACATCCGTTCCCTGTACTGGACTGTAAACTCCTTGAGGACAGAAGCCACGTCTTGTTCATCTTGCATCCTGATTTTTAGCCCAGTCAGGCCTCCAGTGAGTGTTCAGTAAATGTTTAATGAGTGATTGAGGTTGATTTTGTATTAAAGAAGACTAGAATTAAGGCTCTTTTCTTGGTGGTGCCCATGTGTGTGTGTACATATATATATATGCATGGCACATAGATGTGTTTGTATGCATATATGTATGATGCACATGTGTGTGTATATGCATGGTGAATATGTGTGTGTATACACATATTTGCATGGTGCATATATGTGTGTATATACAAATGCATGGTGCATATATGTGTGTGAATGCATGGTGCATATATGAGTGTATATGTATATGCATGGTGCACATGTGTGTGTGTATATATATATATACACATGGTGCATGTGTGTATATATATTTGCATGGTGTGTATATGTGTGTGCATACATGTGTGTATATGTATACGCATTGCACATATATGTGTGTGTATATGCATGGTGCATATGTGTGTGTATATATATGCATGGTGCATGTGTGTATGTGTGTATGTGTGGTTCATATGTGTGTGTGTATGTATATGCATGGTGCATATGTGTGTGTATATATATTTGCACAGTGCACGTATGTGTGTCTACATATATGCGTGATGCATGTGTGTGTGTATGCATGGTTCCTATGTGTGTGTGTATGCATATGCATGGTGCATGTGTGTGTATATGCATGGTGCATGTGTGAGTGCATATATATGCACAGTGCATATATGTGTGTATATATATGCATGGTGCATGTGTGTGTGTATATGTATTTGCACAGTGCATATATGTGTGTGTGTACATATGCATGGTGCATATGTGTGTGTGTATGCATGGTGCACATATGTGTGTGTATATATATGCATGGTGTATGTGTGTGTGTATATATATTTGCACGGTGCATATATGTGTGTGTATATATGCATGGTTCATATGTGTGTGTATATATATGCATGGTGCATAAGTGTGTGTATGTATATGCATGATGCATATGTGTGTGTGTGTATGCGTATCCTTACTGTGTGCTGGGCCCTGTTCTAGGTATATTACGTGCATTACCTATGGGGTGAATAGTATGATTATTACTGCTGTTATGGAGGATAAATGGAGGCTTGGAGGTGAGATTTGCCTGTGGATCTGCTCTGAGCTATGTATGCCTCACTTGAAAACTCTTGCTCTTAAATGCTATTATATTAATAGTGTCTCCAGTGGACCTACTGTTACCATACAACAGTTTTGGAAACAAATGCACTTCATGACAGCAAAGGCCCTGGGATAGTCACTGGGCTCCCGATGCAGGCAGAGTGGTTCTGACCAGAGTGGAGACACAGTAAGAGCCAGCACTGTGTCTCTGTTGCACTTCTTCTCAGAGCTGGCTACTGGTGGAAACTGATGTTGGGCACTAGAGTCAACGTGCTGACCTTAGCCTTGTCTGTGTCTTTGGGTTGGCTCTTCAAGGTGTGGTCCTGGTATTTCTGAGTTCCTCTGACCTGAATAGAAAGAAAAAAAGAAGAGAAAAGCCAACAAATAAGCCTAGAACCTTCTGTTATGATCCAATCTAAAATGGCCTTATTACCTTGACCTGAATCAGCCAAGTGGCTCTGTAGATAAAAAAAGAGAACATGGTTAGAACACGGAGTTGCTTTCCATGTATTTGGGGGTGTTGCTGGGTCCCCAAATTTAAGGATCCCCAGCAGCCCATCAGGAAGAGGCAAGTGGTTTCCAGCTGGTGGGAAAAATAATGGTTCTGGTACTACTGCCATTCTGGGCTATCCACGGGTAGCATCTACGATGTCCCTTGACCTGGTTTCTTCTAGGGTAACCAACCATCCAGGTTTGCTTGGGACTTAGAGGTTTTCCAAAACACAGAAGTTTTAGTGTGAAAGCTGGGACGGTTGGTCATCCACCACTGTACTCCCTGATAAACCTGTCAGACAGCTCCTCCTTACCTCTCCCCTCCCACCAACCCCACCCCATACATTACAAATACTACTTACTTTTTCCTCACTAAAGATTAGTACATAACAAGAAGTTCTGAAAATATAGAAATGTGTAAAGATAGACAAAACACACATGCACACAAACCCACCATCAACCAGTGATAATTACTGTTACACTGTGATATATTTCCTTCCAATCTTTTTTTCTATATAAGCAACCTTTCTGTGACTTATTTTCACATTTCATAGCTGCCCTCAATACTCATTCCAACCAAATTACCTTCATAAAATTATTTGTAGGAGGGAGGAAAGACTAGGATGATTTATTTCATCCTGTATTTTTGAGATATGGCCCTGAACACGTGCCCAATGTGCAACATATAAGAACTACCAAGGACTTCAGTATCAGGTCATTAAATCCTTAACAGAGGTTAGCAACCATTTTTGAGGTTTGTAGATAAAGAAAGGCAGGAGAAGTTGCAGAAAATTTAGCAGAGAACCACACTAGCCTTGAAATATTTCATTATGAGATCGCAGAGCTGACTCCATAATTATAATCAGCATGTGAGTATTTTTTTATAGGAAAGAGAGTGATAAATTTCCCCCCCTACCTCGAGTGAACAGTCAGACAAGAAGAAATGAGTCTTAAGCATAGTGTGAAGGATTTAGGGTAGATAATAAGAAAAGTTATTAACTACCTTAGTGGGTTAGAGAGAGTCTACGAAATCTTCTCTGAAAGTCTTTAAAAATGATAGAGATTTTCCTATCAAGAAAGGATTAAGTTTGGGTCTGCCAATGTGGAAGAATAAACCAAATAGCCTGTCAGAGTCTCAGCCAGCCCTCAGGTTCTACGATTCTATATGTAATAGAAAGCACATCAGATATACGTAAAATTGATTTTATTTCACATTTTCCTTCGAGAAACAAAGAAGAACGGTGATATTTTAAAAGTTTGAGTTTAATTTTCAGACGGTTATGGAACAACATGTTGCTTTGGGCTTGGAGAGTAACCTCAGAGGGGGGGCATTGGAGTGTGACGAAGTTGACTTTCATTAGTTTTCCAAATTGCATTTTTGTTGCTTTTCCCTGAAACTTTAAAATAGATTCATTTACTTTAGTAAATGTCGTAGCTGGGATTTTAAACCGGACTTGTGTTTCAAGGGATTAAACCAAATCTACATGGCTTGCAACACCACGGGTAACTTCCGGCCTTTGCTCCTTCGTGCTTGTTATGTTGATCATTCTTAATTTGTTAACAACATTCAGTTCAACACTCTTCATATTTTCTGCTGGTCTTTTTCTCTGCTGCACATTCATGCGAATAGTATATTTTTCTTAAATATGGTCCACAGAGAGAGCGTCCCTCTCTTTGCAAATTGGCAGCTCGGGGAATAGCTGGGAGCTTACAATGTCATTGAAAGTCACACAAATCAATTGGCAAAAATTACTTTCTCTGATTATCTTGTTTTTGCAGTTACGTTTTTAATTTTGACAGTTTAAGTGTGTTTAGGGTTCATAGTAGTGAAAGGCCAAGTAGAATGTGGGGCAGGTCACTGCTGAGATTCCCATTGCTTGGCTAATGAGGTTTTCTTCGGACTTTTGGTGCCATTTAATCTCATTAAGGTTGAAGAGACATATTTTAGAATAAAGCAAATGAACAAATATTTATTGGGTACCTGGAATGCGCAAGGTATGTTTTAGGTAGAGAGGCATAAAAATTAGAGTGTTTGCTTTCAAGAGACTTACTATCTAATTAACAAGAAAATAAGCAGTGAAAAAATAAGAGTATAGACCACATAGGAAAAGGTGCCACAAAACTGGACATGATTGAATTATCCAGGTGAAAATTACTTGATTTTGGAGAGAAACTGTGTCAGGCTCCTTTCGTTCAGGTGACGAGCTCTGAGTTGGCCTCAAGGGCCTGGGCTAAACAGGAAAGGGGGCCTTCCAGGATGGCAAATTAATGTGTGTAAAGGCTGAGTGGGAGAGAGCAAAAGGTATGTTTAGGAACCATTGGCTGTATTTCGGTTGGAAAGGAGACTTGGAGCAGAAAAATAGCAGGAAAAGTTTGGAGACCAGTTCTCAGTTCACACCAAGTGTATTCATTTTCTATTGCTTTGTAGCAAATTACCACAAATGCGAGAACTTCAAAAATACCCATTTGTTATCTTATACTTCTGTAGGTCAACAGTCTGGGTAGGTGCAACTAGATTCTCTGCTTAGAGCCCCAAAAGACTGAGCTCAAATGGCCAGCTGGGCTAAGCTGGAGGTTCTGGAAATAATTTACTTCCAAGCTCATTCAGATTGTTGGCAGAATTCAGGCCCTTGTGGCGGTAGGAGTAAAGTGCTTGTTTTCTTGTTAGCTGCTGGCCAGGTACCACTTTCTGCTCCTAGAGCAAGGACTCAGGGCCTTCCTTGCCTCAAGGTTCTTTCCATTTCAGCAATGGAGAGTCTCCCTCACATTGAATCTCTCTCCCTCTTCGAATCTCTCTTACTTCCTCAGCTGGAGAAAATGCTTTGCTTTTAAAGGTCTCATATGATTAGCTGAGGTTCTCCCATATAATTTCCCTTTTGATTAATTCAAGGTCAACTGATTAGTAACCTTAATTACATCTGCAAAATCTCTTTCTCCATGTAGTATAACATAATCACGGGTGTAACACAGGAGATGAAGATCATGGGGGTCAGCTCAGAACTCCACACCAGCCTATAAAATGATGCTGTCAAGTCCCTTTCTATTGCCTAAGACCTCAAACCTCAGGGTGTGTGAGTAAAAAGTGCTTAGTTTAAATAGAGGCAGAAATATGGTGGAATTTGGCACTTTTGTCAACTCTGTTTTATTTTCAATCAAATATCCTTTTCATGAAGGAAAAATGAACATGTAAGGAAAGTTCTTAGATAGTCTTCCATTCATCTTTCAAGGTTATAAGCATGTGAAAGGCTTCCTTATGCCCATAAAGACTTTGGCAGCGTTACTGACTTGACCTAGATGGGAAGACAAACTTGAAAGAATAAGAAAAATTCCACTGAGGGCGTGTATACTATTCATAAATCCTTTTTTTCTTTCTCTGGCCCTAATAGCCTTATATTTGCTACACTTTAAAAGAGTCATATCATTCCACAGAAAGTACAAAATCCTATTTCAAAGGCTAAGCAGTAGAGTTGGTGTCAGAATTTAGTTAAGAAAAAATAACTCTAGATGTTTATAAGTAAAATTTACCGTGCTAATGGTATTCTCTATTCCAACATGGCTGCAACATGTTGAATCATTCAAGGAAGAAAGAGTGTTTATTTATATCTCTCTCACTGAGTCATTGCATCCACTCTGAAATTTGACAGTCATCCGAGTGGGCAGAGGAAAAAGGGAAGGCTGAGTATGTCGTGCAGAAAAATAAGAAAATAGTTTCTTGTACAATATCCTTGGAATCAGTTGCCAATGCAGTGCAGCCAGTTGCGTGCAAGCAGGATAAATATTGCCAGCCAACACATTTCATTGTGCCCCTCCTAGCTTTGGGCAGATCACCGAGGAAGATGTTGCTGGGATTTTTAAAAATTGCTCAAGTTCTTTTAGACTGTGGAAGAAGCTCTTTCTCTTCACTAGGGTTGCTTAACTTCATTTAGGAAGAGTGTTAAGACCTTTCTCATAATCTATGAATCCCTTGCTAATGGATGAATGCAAATATTGTTATCACCTTCCATTGACAGAAGACTCCATTGTTACAATGGAGAAAAGTGTTAATCCTTTTGTAATTAATGCCTTATTGGGGTCTGCACAGGTCAAGGATGTAGTTGGATTTTAGTAAATTAACTTTGAATTCCTTTCCTTAACCCTCATTTTTCTTTTATCTTAAAAAATAACCATTGTGTATGACTTTGTTCTTTTTCTTTTACCAATGATTTAAAACCTAGTTTATATGCTGAAATGAAACTAAACTGGGTAAAAGGTGAATATGAAGGACACGGGGCTCTTACTATATCACTCTCTAACAAAACATGCAGAAAAATCCAACATAGAGAAATTACTATGGTCATGTGGTAAAGGTTAACCATCCATATAATAATTTGCAATGATTATATGAGTCTCTCCAAGAGGGATCAGGAAGACTGTTTCTTCTAAATTCTGTCGCTGACAACACGCATCTTAAACCCAACTAGAAGCTGAAATCTAATACATTATATTAACTAATGAGCTCATCAGTTTATGAATATTTGTTTTATTAAGGATTGTGTGGCATCGAAAAAAAACATAAAAAATATTTTTCCTTCTTGGTTGCAACACCCAGTTGGATAAATGGCCAAATCAGTAAAGAGCTTGATGCTGTGTTTCCGCCCATGAGTGCCAAGCATGGTTCAGAGATGAGAGGGAGGTGTCTGAGAAGGTGCCCAGGAGTGAGCATGAGTCAAGCTCACCAAGGAGTAGAATATGGGTAGGTGGGGACCATATAAGGTGAGTTTAGCATGCTGGGGGATGGCAAGGGCAAGGGCAGGGTCACAATAGCATTGTTGTAACTGATGACCTTATATACATATAGGTGGCACTCAAAATAGTGATCAGCAGCATAGGCTTTGCATTCAGGCAGGGCTTGGCTTAAATCCAGCACCATCACTTATGAAATGGCCTTGAGCAAATTATTTAACCACTCTGGACTTCAGTTTTCCCATCTGTAAAATGAGAATAAAAATAGTAATTGCCTAAAGGTTGTGAGGAGGATTGAGCAAGAAGATGTCTAGAAAGCACTTAGGATGTATCTGGCATGTGGTAAACATTCAATACCACCTAGCTTATTATGATTATATAAAGATAGTCATGGGAATGATCAACCAAGAGCTGTTTAGCCCATGAAGGGAATGAAAATATCCAACAACTATGGAATGTTTACTACACGCCAGACATTCTTTGAGAGTACTTAACAGTATTACCTTATTTACTACTCACACCAATACTATAGGGTAGGTAGCATATTATCCCCATTTTACACATGGGGAAAGTTGAGCAAGGAGAGCTCTGGTGACTTGCACAAGGTCCCACAGTTTGTAAGTGACAGAGCTGGGATTTCAACCCAGGCAGTCTGGTGCTGGAATCTGGCTTTTGGTCACTAGTTTGTACCATTCAGGACTCCCGCTCCATAACTGGGCTCTTAAGCAGTAGGTTCTAGCGCTCCTCAGGGAGGAGAGAGGCTGTTGGTCATCAATCTCCTGTCTACCCTGAGCGTACTGAACATCCCCCAGATTGTGGTGCGCCAACCTCATTGTCAGAGAGAAGACTACAAGGACGCTCAAAGTTGTTTTTACTGAAGGTGTCTATCCTTTATTAATGATGCCAGTAAGTTGTAATGGGTTCAAATGTCTTTAAGAATTAGACACTTTGTTCCATAATAAGAATTATGTTAAGAGATATAGAAGTTTCTTCAATGAAATTTTTAAAGAATTTTAAACAAAGGCAGCGAAGGGAATAGTTTAATATACACTGAGTCTACAAGGCTCGTGAATCCATATAAAGTCTATTGTTTCATTGTTGGTCTTAGGAAAGTTTAAGCAGCCCATAATTAATATATACTAAGCATTTACCCTGTGCCAGTTACTGAGAAAGGCAGGGCAGTTTCTGATACTAAAGGAATGACTTATCTAGTTGGATGTACAGAATACTAGGAGAGAGCTTGGCATATGGACTACATACAGACCCAGAACTGAAGCACAGGTCCATGACTTACTAGCTCTGTTGCCCAGATATTGATGTTTCTGAGTTTTGGTTTCCTTATTGATAAAATAGGGATGATACTACTTAGCTCCCAGAGTTGTTAGAACTGAGTAAATTGAGATAATATCTGCAAAGCATCTGATATCATTCCTGGAAAGTAGCTGGTTCTTATTAAACGATATCTATCATGATTCTGATTAACATTATTTCAACACATACAGAAGAAGATACTCAGCCATGACAAATATATCAAACCAGAGGTGCAAAGAATAACTATGCATTAAGTTCAGAGGGGTGAGAGCAATGGGATGGAGTGTTCAGAGTGATTTCCTGGAAGAGGTGGAGTTTGAGTTAATGCTTTCCTAAGTGGTTTCTAAAAAACTCTGATTTGTTAGGAGTAAAAGGGTCCTGAGGTCAAATACATTTAGGCACCACTGACTAAAAAGTCTAAACAGGTTTCTTCACTGTGTGACTTCTCAGAGCCTCTTTATGACAATTACATGATAACTCTCCCAAAGGAAGACCCAATAGGCAGTGTTTCCCAAGCATATTTATTTTTTTGTTCTTTCATGGAGCTCCCATGGGCTGGGGTGGTGGAGCAGCCTCTGGAAAATGTGAAGTGAGACCATGTCCAGAAGGACAGGCAGGCTTCAGGTATTGGATAGAAATGAGGCAAAGGGTATGGAGGTGTAAAGGCAGTAGTGGGGTGAACCATGGGAGATCAGGCAGAAAGGGGAGATTGGGGGCAAATTGGGGGAAGATCACCGTTTTTCAGGAAAGGGGAATGGATGGAGCATTTGTTTTGTTTTGTTTTTATCAGTTTGGGGTTTTTAAG
The DNA here is from genome assembly GCF_041296265.1 of Equus caballus. Classification (NCBI taxonomy): domain Eukaryota; kingdom Metazoa; phylum Chordata; class Mammalia; order Perissodactyla; family Equidae; genus Equus; species Equus caballus. The sequence continues at coordinate 11,638,513 of NC_091714.1, forward strand.
GAGGATTAATCTGACAGCATCGTCCAGAATGCTCTGGACGGGCTGAGCCTGCAGCAGGAAAGCCCATCAGGTTTTTGTGTTAGTCCAAGCATGAGATGACCAAGTTCTTCTCAACCTTGTCTTCCTATGATGATCTCTCAGCTGATGATGGCCTGGTAACTGCTTTGCTCAGGCTCCATCATTGCCAAGCATCCAGCTTCATCACGGGCACCCAGCATTTGTACCAGGTCTCCAAGGCAACACCTTCATTAACTCAAGGACACGCCTTAGGACATTTCTGTTGCTCTACGTCTGTCTTTTGCTGCAAAATCATTAAAAAAAATGTTAATATGTGGAGACACATTAGGTATAGCTTCTTTCACTGCTGGCCAATCTAAAACTAGCAGAAATCACAGCCTGTTATGGTACATTTCACATTTGTGTGTCTATCATTTGAAATGCCTTCCAGGCTATATTGGCAGCCAACCAAGCTGAATACACAAATGAAATAGCCTACCAGCCTTTAAGGCCTTTCCCCTTTGAGTTATCAGAGAAAGAAAATCAGAGTCTTCTCAGTGTGAGTGAGAATTAAAAAGATAACCAGAGAAAGAGCTCACAGGCCACAGTTTACAATGGTTGGAAATCCAAGCTAAGAAGGACTCAAGGACTATCTGGTGATCTCCATGGAAGAAATAATTATTGGTTTTCTGCAATCTTCTCTCTCTATCTCTCTCTCACTGTCTCCATGTTCTTCTTTTCTTTCTATCCTTATGTTATTGGGATCAGCAGGTCTATGCCTGGTGAGTAATAGATGATGAGCCCTGTCTTCTCTCTTACTCCTTTATCCACTTTGGCCTTGACCTGGAAGACATCCTTCTACCACGCAGGAATTTTCAGCAATGGTTTTGCATCACTTGATTATTTGGTGTGTGAATTTCATTAAAAAAAATACAGAGAAAAATTTGTTTATATTTCCTTTGTTAACAAGTGAGGGATGAAAGAAAAGAGCTCTTCATACATAGAGAGATTAAAAAACAAAACAAAACAACAACAACAAATTCTAACCACCTTATGACCAACAGCTGCCCCATTAATGTCCTGTGCATTTATGGCAAGAGTGGTCAGTGACAACACAGCAGAAGGCAGCTCAGGTCACAAATCCAGAACAGGAAATATATTTTCATCTTGTTATTTATGACCCAGCCTTAAAGGAAAACAGATGGTACTACTTTCGGAGCTGTTTTGCTCTTGTTTCAAATGGCTAATTCAAATCAAATACGGGATTCTATTCTTAGTCAAGGCAGCTGCTGCATTGTCTGAGCTGGGCTGTTTCTCCCAACAACACCCCCTCCCCAGAAGAGAGTAGCCACAGAAGACCAGAGCTGACATCTACCATCACCCAGCAGCCCTGAGAGAACAGTATTTCCCTATAGCAGAACTGCATATTGCTGGATGACACCACTTAGGATAAACCATGTTAGCATTTTGAGTATCACTCACTATTCCACTCCCTCCACTCATGCATTTAATCCTGTCAAGAGTGTAACTTTCCCTTTGAAAGCAGTGATTTATTCCAATGTTAGAGCAGAGCGACCTCTCAGGGACTCTTTTAGGGTGGGGAAGATTTCAAAGATGGGAATGGAAGTCCAAGAGGGCTAAGAGAGGCAATGGAATGTGAGAGATGTTCCCACAAGACAGAGGGAAAGGCAGATACTGCTGCAGTGCCTTCTCCCTGGGTGGCCATACTGTCCTGCTGATTCTCTTTAGCCAAAGGCTCTGTTTGTGAAACTCACAGACAAGAAATTGAAGAGTAAACATTTGAATGAACCACTCTTAAAAGAATCAATTTTTGAAAACAATCGAAGTAATATATGTACATAATTTAAAAAATAAGGCACTTTCCGTTTCTCTGTTTTTTTCCCTCCCCTCTCTGAGAGAGTTCTTGGCTTAATTCTCCGACTGGACACCCACTCTGTGCCATCCCCCTGCCTGAAAGAAATCACTTCAAATTTTTCTAGCTGTTAACTTCAGGTGTTCACCTCCATATTTCTAAGAAATATGCTTATATTGATGATTCTTTAATTTTAGACAATATTTCTTGATGTTCTGTAGTGGTATTTTAGGATTTAGCTTGCCTACAACGCCTCTCGCAACTTACCCATTCTCCCAGTTGAGTTATAGTACATTTTTGGTTAATTATATGACAGTTTTTATGCTATTATGAGTAAGAAAATATTTTTCATTGCCAAAACATACAGCACGGTATTATGAGACTTCCTTTCTTACATAGCTTTTTGTTTTTTCTGGAGTTACTTATTGTGCATCTTTTTATTTGCTCATTTTTACATTCTTGAAACTTTTTTTCTTTGGGATGAAAAACTTACCAAATGTATAACCAAAATATTTTTCAATTGTTTGATAATCTATTAGCACTGCTTCTCCCCACTCTCCTTGGAGCCTCCCTTTTTGCTCTCTCCTCTTTCTCTGATGTGTTTGCCGCTAGTCTTTTGAACAAGGCTTAATCTAGGAGTTTCCATTACTTCCCCGGTGTGTTGGCTCCTATTTCCAAGATTCTATGTCTTATGATAGTATCGTAAACACAGATGCATGGGAAGCCAAATTTTTGATTCCTTGCATTCCTGAAACTGTTGCTATTTTACCCTCACATTATACAAGAATAGTTTGACATGGCAGATACAATGAGAAATGAAGATTAATGAACTTGAAGACATATCAATAGAAACTCTTTAAAATGAAACACAGACCTAAATGTAAAACCCAAAACTATAAAACTTCTATAAGAAAATACAGGAGGGGATCTTTGTGATCCTGAGGTTAGTCAAAGATTTCTTAGATATATCACTAAAAGCATGATCCATTAAAGAACTGAATTTTACCAAAAAAACCCACTTTGGCTCTTTCATAAGAGTATAAAAAGACAAGCCACAGACTAGAAGAAAATATTTGCAAAACACGTATCTTATAAAGAACCTGTATGCAGACTATATCATTAAATTAATTCAACAAGGAGGCTGTTAGTCTGATGTGGTTGTAATACCTCAGCAACTTATGTGAGCAAACCAAACCCTAAGCCTGTAAATGCCTCAAGGTTAAGAAATCAAAACCTAAGGACAACCAACCACAAACAGCCAACTAGGCTTTTCCAAGTAAGGCCAACACTTAAGCTATGGCTAATCAAATCATTTCCTTGCTTTGCTCCCTCATCTTCCTATCAAAGTCTTTCCCCTAGCTCCTGTTGGTGAAGCATTCCTAACCACTTCCGGTTTGGCCCTGCCCAACTCAAATCGATTTTTGTTCAAAAAAACTCAAAAATTTTAATGTCTCATTTTCTCTTTTGATAGTTCTGGTGTCAGAAGCAGAGACTCCCAGTGGCCTCCCTGAGCAGCAAGCCATGGGCAGCTGTTAGGTACCCGCTGAGTCCCTCGTGCTCACTGTTTTCTTGCTGCATCTGGAGATCATGGGAAGTTCCTCTTGGATATCCGCACTCTACAGCTTTTTGCATTATGCTCTCAGGCTTGATTTGAGCATTTCTTCTTCTGGACTGGATCCAGGATTGATCTGTGTCTGATTTAAACTGGACTGGGTCCAGTGTGAGGCCTCAGATAAATAAAATTTTGTTTTAAGGGAAAAGAGAGAGAGAGAGAATGGGTTCCTTTGAGTCCAAAGAGTCTGCAACTCCTCCATCTGGGAATCTGGCTAACTGTATGAGTAAAAATTATAGGTCCAGACTTGTGTTTGTCTGAACACGTGGGTTAACCTTACCAAAGATAATCTTGAGTTATAGCGGTCACAGTGGGAAACTTTTAACCTAGATAAGCTTATCCATTTACTAGATGACCTAGAGAAAAAGGGGTCTCATCCAGGAACTCACTATAAAGGGTAGAGAAAAATAATTTTTCCTTCCCTACAGCTTCTGGTGACCAGGAGGGGATCTGCTGAGACACTCTACTTGCTCAGGAGCCTGAAGATGAGATCCTGAGAAACAGGCATAATCTGGCGAAGGGTGAGAATTCTTACTAAAGTCCACTCTCTTGGATCTCTGTGTATAGGGGCTCATTGAAAGAGGAAGGTAAAATTTCATGTTGTTTCTTATTTTTCAAATGCAGAGTCTTGCAAATTTGATTTTGCAGTATCCATTGGTTATCAATACTTTCCCCTCCAGGCACACCTATTGCTTTCTTGTTTATACCATTTTATGGCCTGAGAACTTGGCTTGGTTTTCCCTCTGTCGGGCAGGCACTGCCTTTGTGGCTGGTGTCCTATGGACTTTCGCCAGCTCTCATGGGAACTGGCTAAGTCTTTTTTTCTTTTGGTTACTTTTGGGAGTGGTTCTGGATGTTGGGAGGGCTGCGTCTTTTCCACCCTTCCAGGCTTACTGGTTTTGGTTTTCAGTCCCTTGATGGGTATACCTTGGGTTTAAAAGAAAAAGGAAAGAAAAGCAGTTCAAATACTGCCAGGAGTATTTACTGTTTGTCCCAGCTAAAACCTGATAACGCATTTTCAAGGATTTTTAAGTTCTATGGTCAGAAGTTGGCTAAATTAGAAGCTGATACTCAGAGCTTTACAACGACTGTTTTTTAGGCCTTTTCTCCTAAGCTAAAGTCGAACTATATATTCAGAGGGTATAGAAAACATTCTGAAGCCATTGTGGAAGGATTTACTAAAACATTCCAAAGACACACAACTCTAAATCTAGAACATAGGAAATTTTGATTTCCATTTTAGTTGGAAATCTTCTTCCTGATAAAAAGAAGTAAATTGAAGATAATATAATTGGATGGGTGGGTCAATCCCGTGATATCATTCAAGTTGCAGCTCATTTCTCTGAGGAATTGAAAACAGCTGTACTTGTCTTGCAAATCATGTTTTTACAAGAACAGAAATGTGGTTCTAGAAGCATTTCAAAGCTCACCTATCCTTTTACCAATCCCCAAACTTAGCCTATTCATTTCAAAGGCTTTTAGATACTGTAAAAATTCTTGTTTTAGAAAACAAAAATCCTTCTTGGAGAAACTTATGTCCTTTCTTTGTGCTTTGAGATGTAAACATTCTACCTGGTCTTCTCTAGGAACTTAGAGCCATATCTTTGAAACACAAACTTCAGGGGGATAGTTCTTACCAGAAAGACAAAACAAAACAAAACAAAAACAAAGAAGCTACTTGGAAACAAGGAAATTAAAAATGTTAAAAGTCTTTTCCACAAAGATTAGTAAAAAGCTTAAACTCTCTGATCAGGAAAACTTAATTTATTCCATCTGCCAGAAACACAATTTGGATCTAACTGTTCTTTTATAAACTAGTAAGTTTTGCATTTCATTTAAAATGAAAGCTATGAAATATCTGTGTCTGTCTGTATGTTCGTGTATGTTTATATGTGTGTGTTATTGATGTGTGATGTTTCTACCTCTGAATGGTATCGTCAAAATTTGTAAAAGAGCTCTAAGTGTCTTAAAGAAAAATTAACGCACATAAATTAAATATTCTTTCAGAAATATAGAAACTAACAAATATTTTTCGAGTTCATGTGATCTAGGGTAATCTTTGGTAAATAAAAGCTAGTTTGAGTTTTGTTGGTTTAATTAGAACAGACATATCATCAGAGGTATCAACATTAAATATAATGCAGACATAGACCTTTTATTCTACTTGGGTTTCCTAAAACTCAAATAAGCTCATGTTATCTGTTATCAAATTTGTCAGCAAGAAAAATAACTTAAGATGATGGTTAGCTTTTAATGTAGTGTGAAATTTTCATGAGTAAGCTAAACATAATTGTTAAGAACAAGTAAATTAAATAGATGTAAGTAAGATACAAGTTTATAAATGAACTTTCAACAATAATTATGTTATTTGGTATGTCTACTTAAAATAGTTTCCAAAATCTTTTGGTAAATTGAAAACTGAAAGTTGTGTGTAGGGGAGGAAGACATTTCCTCTACCAAAGTGGGTTCGTCTGGCCAGAGAACGAATTAAATTCACATGAGACAGAATAGCAGGAGAAAATTAAACAAAGCTTTATAACATGTATACATGGGAGAGGCTCAGGCAAGCTGAGCAACTTGCCAAAATGGCTGAAGCCCCCACCTTAAGTATCATCTCAGCTAACGACAAAGGAGGATGTGGGGGGTGGAGGGGAAGTCAATCATGGGAGATTACCACACAAGTACAGTAAACAAAATGCAGATTTAAGTCCTTGTCTTTGGCATTGATTAAGAGTTTCTAGAGAGAAGGTCATCCCCTTTATTCTTCCTGGTACAGAGAGGGAGGCACCTTTACAGATAGAGATTTCCTTTACAATGCAAATGTCTCCTAACAAAGGGCAAGTAAGTTCCACCCTCAGAGCCTCCTTCCCTGTCTCAGTTTATCAAAAGCAATCAGCCTCAAATAATCCTCATGCCAAAGAGACATATCTTGGCGTGGCCAAGGCCAGTCCCCCACATAGGCTAAGTTAAGGTAAATGAAGAATATTCATTGAATATCCAGATCATTTCCAAATAAGATAAAATACTGAAAGGTTAATTACTGAACATAGGTTTATCTACTTTTGGTTTCTTATTACAGAGGAACTGAAGATATTTGGATTTATTTATAAACTTGTCTCATGCCACATTGAAAAATTTCCTATAAGGAAGAATATACTTATAGAAATTATAAAATGTATTTATAAATTTGCCAATCCACAAAATGCTAGTGTAACAGACAATCCACAATTACTTCCTTCTTAGTTTTCACTAGAAATTAAGGTTTCTCAGGGTTAAGAATTCTAATAAATATGTGCAATTAAAACTTCTGGAAATAATAAAGGTGAAAGGAAGCAATTGTGTATGAAAAGTAGGTAAGGAAAATAGAATGTATTTTTTTGGATAAGAAAAGGTATAAAAAACATATTTATTTTGTTAAGGGAAAAAAAGAGTAATTTTGTCCTAAAGTGAAATGACTGGTTATTCCAGAATGAGAAAGAGGAAAAATATAAGACAAAACCTGAATGAATATAAAAAATTTGTAACAGGTTTGTGGAAAAGGAATCTTGGGAAAGAAATTTTATGTGTGGCCAAACTGACTAAAATTGGAATAGATTTATCTGAGTTTTTAAAGAACGGGTCAATATCAAAAATACACTGGTGCAAAATTAAAATTCTCTCTGTTAAAAGGACAAAGTTTTCTTGGACTATTGGTCTGCTCTTGACAAGAGATTGTAAAAAGCTTTTCTTTACCTTTTTGGGTAATCTACTTGAAAAGCAAAGATTTTGTGTCTTACCGAAATAATTTTCTGTGCTTCATGCTGTCTCTATTAGGTCTTTGATTCCCTGGGAAAACTGAGTCTTCTCAATACTAAAAGAGCTAAGTTTTGTTCACCTGTGTAACCTTCTGTATTTACCTTTAATATCTACTATTGTCTCTTTGGTTAAATAGATAATTAAGTACTATTTGATAATGATCTTCGATCCTGTTTAATCAAATGTTCAAACCTTTTGACATTTTTGGGGACTTCCCAAAATCAAATTCTAAATGGAGTCTTTTTGATATCAAACTAAGTTCAAGATTTCCAAGAGGGGCCCCAGCAAATCTTGAAAGATTTTTGTCTCACCTTGTAAAAGAGAGATGTTAAACTAGTAGGTTTATTTGGTATGTTAAATTACACGGGGAGCATTGCCAAATAAGAAGTGATGATAAACCTTCTTAGGTTATATGTGTATGGATATATGTTACTAACTGGTATTCCAGAAATTGCTTGAAGTTCATAGAAGTGTGCCAATAGCCTCATTGTCCAATTATTATCTTAAATTGTTGCATGCCATAGAAATAACTAAACTTCCTTATCAAATGAACTCTTTTTTTAAAAGTCTTTTTGTCATTTACAGATAATTATTGTTTTACTCTGACGCTTTTGCAAGAGCGCTTCATCTTCAGAGAGATTCATTGGAAGGACTCCAAAAAGTATTCTAGGATACAAGTTTCTGATAACTTTAAGATCATACCACTGAACTGGGTAAGAATTTCCAGAACTCTAATGGAAAAACGGATTCAAGAAGAACAAGAATGAATAAGATGGTATTGAATGAACTGATAAGAATGATTACATTTTTATGACTTCTTGTTTACAACATTTTTAGTTCTTTAATATTTTGGTTTTCCAGGTTTAAGGAAGTGTTTTCTTCTTTTTTCTTAAGCTATCTATGACTTACAGTGGTTTGTTAAAGTATACCGTTGTTAACAGAATTGAAACATTAATTTTTTTTCTCCCTGCCTGATCCATTCAGAATTTGGAAACTTATTGAGTGTTCTTATTTTCAGGGCAGTATAGTTATTTGCCTAAGGTCAATTAGAATCTCTTCTGCTCATAACAGTACACAGTTGAAAATATTGCTTATTTTACCAAGGCTTTGCCTGGAATCTTGTCTTTAGAGTGAAGCGCATAAAATCAGATATGACCAAGGAGTTTTAAGGAACTGAGATGGACTTTACAGAACCAATAAAGCCCTTTGGAAAAACTGCCTGGTGTCTTGCTTACAGGGTTCTAAGTCTTACCGAGGGAGGAAGAAGATTACCTCTTGGAAGCTCTAGGAATGTCATGATATTCATGGGGCCTCAAGAAGAGAGGAATTAGCCCAAATCTATAGATATCATGGGCAAAGTCTGATGGCAAATCCTTGGCTTGGGTTCTTAACTTTGAGAGGCTTTTAAAAGCCAATCTGAGGTTCCTTTTGGAAAGTTTGAGCAAAGCAGACTTAAAAAGAGCCATTTGGTTTGCCGTGCCAAATACCACCAGCTGTACCTAGATGGACACCTCTGGTATCGTAGCAAATACAAGAAATTAACAAACATGCCACTTGGCTAAATCAGGTTGATGCCTCTTCAGGTATGTTCTTTGGTTTACTTAATAACCAATGGTTTGGTTGATAGGAGCGCTGGCTCAGGAGCCTACTTTGGTCCCTTGATTTTACCTTCCTGATGGTTATCATTGTAGTCTCCCTGGTGTACTATATTCTCTCCAGGGTCTTAACTGCACTTTTGCAGCCATCAGCAGCATTTCAGATGGTCTCACTGTGCTTGAAGAAACAGAGAGAAGATGAAGAAAAAGATGAACAGCAAAGAGAAATCTTTCACGGACCTGACACCAAAACCTACAAATTTCATGATGAGACTAGAGCAGCTTACTCCTGATGATGGCTGAGAGTGGCACTAATACCAAGAAAGAAGCGGGCAAGAATAAGTGCACAGCATGTGAGTCCAAATATATCAAACTCTAGATGATGCAAACTAATTCACAGTGATAGAAAGCAAATCAGTGGCTGTGGGGGACTTGGATGGGGGACTCAAAGGAGGGATTCTAAAGGGACCACTCTCTTGGTGTGGTGGTGGTTTCATGGATATTTACACATGTCAAAGCTTGTCACATCCTACACTTTAAATATGTCAGTTAGATCTCAATAACATTTACAAAAATTTTAAAAAAGAAAGCATCATACAGGTACATCTGACATTATACATTTGAACAATTACAAGACTACTTTCAGATCATTGGTATATATTTATCCATCGATATCTATTCAGCCAAGCACTGAACAAAATAGAGTCTCTAACTTACTTGGCTTTAAGTCTAGTGGGAGAAAGAGACAATTATATATTTAAAATAATAATAATAATAATAATAATATGCAACTCAACTTATATGAGCATTTTCTGTTTACCAGGCATTTTTAAAAACGTACCTTACATGTACAACTTGTTATATTGCTGGTAAGGCAACTGAGGCAGAGAAGGGTGAGTACCTTGCCCAAGGTCACTCAGAAAGAGGCAGAGCTGAGATCCAAACCCAGACGGGTGGCTGCAGAGGTCAGGACCCCATCAACTCACTGTTCTGCCTTCATGACAAACTGAGAAGTGCTTTGTGCACAACGCAGCGATCCCATGTCACAAAAGAGCTCCACCTCGTGTGGGGTGGGAGACATGGGGAAAGGCTGCCTTGGGGAAGCCATGCATGAGGAGGATGAGTAGGGCTCTGGAGGTGAAAGAGGAAAATGCGTTCCAGGCGGTAGGTGTACTAGACTTGTTTCTTTGCTCGTATTTATTTATCTAGTCACTCTGCATTTCTCTCTGTGTCTCTTTCTCTTTCTCTACAATAGTTAGGGATGGGAAGCCATATGTGCTTATTGCTCTTGACAATCACAGAGAACAGAACCAGGTTCTGGGAGCAAACAGGTCTTCTTTTCTCATGAAGTCTCTGAAGGCTCGACAAGAGCAGTTGGAGAGCTGTGAACATTGGCTAAATACTTCATTTTACTTTCAACAGGTGGGGGCTTTGATATCTTTTTAGATCTTCTTATTAAGCCTTCTGAGAGAGTCCTGCAGCTGCTGAAAGCTATACCAAAATCCAATTTTTTGAGGAAAATATGTAAATGATTATGATATTGTAATAGTGCCATTCATTCAAAGGACCAGTCTGAACTTGTGCTTGTTCACACCAAGAGGGGAGAGAAACTCAGATTTGCAATTGCCAAAGGCCAAAGATGATCCTCTACAATTCCCCAAGTCTCTAAACTAAACACATTACAGAGTTAAAATTCAGAATAATGGGGAATTAGCATTGGTCCTAAAGAGTATCAGGTACTATTTGTAAACCTTTGTAACCCGCTGATATTCTTATAATTGTTTTAAAGGTAAAACTGGATTAGGAAGGAGACACGATGACAGGAAGCATGTTCTATGTTTGGCAAGTTGAGACAGGCAGCTTGGGGGCCCCACTAATCTTTACGTCCCTGAAAGCTATATTGTTAATACTACATGACAGATAAATTATATCGTGAACCCCAAGAAATGCCTAGAGGGAAATCAAAAAATGCCATTAGCAGACAGACCCTTTACGATTTTCCCAAGATACGCAATGTTTCCAGAAACTCAGCTCACAGCCTCACCGAATCACATGCGTCACATTACGAGAAATAGTTGCTGACAAATACTTCATTTAAACGCTATTGAGATAAAAGCGGGAGTCTGAACCGTTAAAGGCGGAAAAGTAACATATGTGTCCATTGGTATATTGTCCCACATGGGGAGCACCTTTATCATTTTTTTTCATTCTGTGTTGTTCTGCTGGGGGACTGGAAGACAGATGTCACTTTTCCACCTTAGCGGGGCATTTTCTAGTTTGTTTGGATTTATGTCACAAGCTTAATGAGATTTAAATGGAATTTTTGTATGTGAATAATATAGGGCATTAAGGCAAAAACTTTAGTTTGCTGTGTTGCTGGCAGAATTTGCATAAGGGTTTTTAAATATGAAAGAAGGATATTGAAGCCTTTATAAATCACAAGGCACGAGCAATACTGGAGGAATAGAAAGAGCAGATCAAATTATCTAAGTAACTATAGTTTCAGAAAAAAGGCGGCATCTTCCGATTTGTGAATGTTGCCTCTGTAGGAGAACAGCGAAGTGATGCTAGCCTGGGTGGGAGATGAGGCAAGGTAGGACCACAGCATCCTTGACAGGACTTTTAAATTCTTACCCTCACCCAGACTAGCTTCAAACCCGTTAAATGGATAAGCATGGACTCCTATTTCCTACTCTGCTGGGTAGACAGGGTTTTAGGAAAAGCAGCTGGGGAAGAAAGAGAGTGTAGACCACTAACTTCCTTAGAGATGGGAAGACACGCAGCTCCCTCATCTTTGCAAATAACTCAACGTTTCCAATTCTGAGGTGGGGTTGTACTTACAGGAGTGTGGAGATCATTTTCCAGCTTCCTTGCCAGCCTCTGGTGCATTCTAAGACCGCTTACCATTTCTTTGAACCCCCTGGGGCTTGGGGAATCTCTATGAGGTCGCCTTGCTTGCTTTGAGTCACCTCACAATGGTCCCTTCCCTGGAATTTTATGCTGCCTTCCACCCCGGGAATAAAAGAAGGAATTTTGATCTACTTGGATCTACTCTCTGGGGACTGGAAGCTTTGCCCTCAGAAGTCAAGACTTGCCTTTGCTTCATCCTCCTTCCATGCAATGTCACCTTCCCTGAGGCAGGAAGCTGGGAATGCCCTGCTGAGGCTGGATGAGCAAGGGCAGAGAAACAGAGGTAGTGAGAGGGTAGCCTTCCAGAATCTCTGAAAGCATCCCCGACACGGCCTTCAGTCTGAAGCTACCCCTTAATCAAGTCAGTGCGAGTCAGGCTACAGGGTGGCGCCCGAGGCAGCTTGCTGGAAATCTGTGCCCTCCCAAAGCTCTTAGGGAAATGAGATTGTGATTTCAATCTTGATCGCAGAGTCCCAATGTGAAGCCACATGAAGTCACTGTCTCCTTGTGACAACAGAAGGAGAATTGAAAGGAAGGCGCCAGTCCCTCTCACAGGTGGCCCTGAAAATGCTCCTGTGGGGCTGAACTGGGCCAAACCTCCCTGTCCAGGTTTAGGCGGACCTGGAGAATGGCCATGTCCAGGCTGCCAGCAGAGATTACAAACCTAATCACAGAATGTCAGAGGGAGACGGGTTTTAGAAATGATCTCAATAAAGATTAGTAAAAGAGTTTGTGCAGAGACCAAAGGAAAATCAGTAATAGTCAGCCTGACTTTATTTAAACATTCGATATTTTGTTCATCATGGACTTTTTGCATAAATTTTAATTTTTGGCTCCACAGTCCTGGACCTGGGTCTAATCTAGCTCCTTAGATATTCAGATGAGAAAGCCGAGCTGTAGAGCACAACGTCTGGCGTGACATAGACAATTAAGGGGAATATGAATTCTAGTTTATTTTCAGCCTGGTGGAGTTTTGTTCCTTCCTACTTCCCCATACTGCTCCTTCACTTACTATTTTCTTTTTAATGGAAGAAAAAATTTCCAGAAGTCTAGAGAAAGTTTCCTTCTCATCAAGTTTAGGGCCTGTTGGGTGGGGTGAGGAGGGAGCAAGGTGAAATGACAGGTGTGCTGCGGGGGGAAAGACCTCAGTGCTCAGAGCTGGTTCTACAGAGCAGGTCCCAGTCGAGCCCACTTTTCCTCTATCTACAGGTTATTTCTTCTAAGGTAGGTCAAGTAGAATCTTTAAATGGCTGCTTCTTCAGATTTATAGCTATTTTAATTTAACTCCGAGTGCTCAGAGGAATGCTTTTATTTAACTTCAATAGAGTATAGCTTTATTAAAGTCAAATAAGAAACAGGAAAAAAAAATGAACCTGGAGAAAATATGCCAATGGAAATTCTTCTCTGAGAAATGTCCAGATACGACATGTCTTTCATTTTAATTTATTTCTTAAGCATTGAATGAAATTTTAGGCCCACCTGAGAAGCAAAATAAGATTAGTCGACTGAACAATAGGTAACCAGGTTAAAAAAAAAAAGACAGCAAAATTTGCAGAGATAAAAGTTTAATTATGTCCTAGTTACTTGCTGCGATCTGGAAATCAATGTAGTTATTTCAATATAATTCTTGGTGGGCTATCGAATGACATGAGGGATCTTTGTACCCCTTCTGTTAAAATATAGCCACCATAAAATAATTAACAATAATGGAGTTGACATTAGATTAATGTAGCTAACCTCAGGTTGGTAGCGGAATTGCTTTTTGAATGAAACAGAAAAAAAAAAAAATTAAGAGCAGACCTCCATGTGAGTGAAATAGCAGAAACGTGCTTGGCACTTTGAAGACATCCCATCCTTTGTCTCAGCGTAGAATAAAATTCTAAAGCCTGCTTAAAGACTTTCTTTTAGGAAAGATGTATGAAAAATATCTTAAATAGGAAAATCTGGGTGGTGTGAAATTGATCACTTTTACACATTTTACATCAGACCTGCACTATTTAATACACCATATTGCAAAAGCTGATCAGGACATTTTTTCTTTTTTAAGGGGAGGAGGGGATGATGGTCGTCCTGGGAGAGTGAAATAGATTAGAATCCGAGTTGGGCCCTTTAGTAGCTGGATAAAGATGACCGAGCCTCAGATTTTTCATGGATACAGTTATGATTATAGTAACTCCAACCTATCTACCTTACAAAATTGTTGTTCAGAGTAAACTCCCAAATTCTCTCCTTATACGTATATGTTTTTAAATATTTATTAAAGATACATATTTTGGTAGAGTTTTAGAAGTTAAAAAAACCTACAGAGGTACTTGCTAACTGATCTAAATATCCTGGTGAACAGCAAAGGGATGGGTTCATGAGACTTAGAAATAAGCTTTTATTTAAAAAGAGAAAAAAACCTTTGGAAGTTTTCTGCTCATTCAGCTGGTCAGCTGGGTCTCAGGAATGAATTCTCTTGTTTTAACTCCATGAAAATACCAGTTGTTTCCATTGATCCTATCCTGCTATCTGGCTTGTGATTCCACACTTGCTTTCCTGAACTTTAGGAAATCAGATTCCATGGTAGCCATTCTGGAACCAGTTGCTTTAGCCTGAATACTCAAGAAGCTTCCTCAGGACCTAAAAATGTTGTGGACATGGTTATTGGGAATTCCTTAATATGACCCCTTTGCTAGGGAATACTCTGGATTTCTGATTCTAAAGATGCCTGGATCTGACTTTTTGCACATGATTACTAACTTGTTTAAATCTTTTAAACGTGCATCGGTTTGACAAGTAAGAGGGAAAATTCCATGGTTTGAAAACAACCACCACAACAAACCTGGAGCTGGGAATATGGAACCAACAGATATATGGATCCCCTTGAATCATTGATCCCCTAATGAATTCACGGATTTAACAAATATTTATTGAGAACCTACTACAATGCCAAACTCTTTGCTATGTGATGGCTGTGTAGTAGAGGATGTGGTCTAGACAGAGCTGTTGACAGAGGCTTCCTTGAGAAAGACTTACTACGTGAGCTGAGATCTGAAAGATTTGTAATTACAAAAAGGAAGGAAGGAGGGGGGAGGCATTCCAGGTAGAGAGCACAGCAAGTGCCAAAGTCCTGCGGCAGAGGGAACACGGCATTTTCGAGGAGCTGAGAGCTGTTTGGGTGGCTGAAGTAGGCTAGAAGATGACCACGTGGAGGGGGATGGGAGCCAGACCCTGTAGGTCTTGGTAGCCACATGAAGAATTTTGGCTTTAGGATTCTAAGACCAATTAGAATCACTGAAACGGTTTCATCTGGCTTGTGGTGTGTGTCAAGATCAGATTTCTATTTTGAAAAGATGGCTGTGGTTGAAATATGAATAAAATATGGAAGATGGGCTCCAGTCAATGCATGGAGTTCCTTCAAAAGGTTCTTGTAGTGGTTTAGGAAAGAGAAGGTGATGGTTGAGACTCAGGTGAGCAGGGCAGGGGTGGGGGGGAAAAATGGAAGTTTTGGTAAGATACTTAGGAAGCAACTCGGTAAGATAGTGCAAAGATAAGTTATACTATGGGGTTTATTCTGAGGGTTTTAGGAAAGCCCATTTTACTTGTACTGATTTTTTGTTTTATGTCCTTTCAGAGTAGATTTATTTATTTACGTATTTATGCACACCTGCAAGACTCAAGGAGTGTGCAAGGCACTGGGGATCTCATAAAGAATCAGAAGAATGTGTCTGCCCTGACGTGCTTACAGCTGGGTAATATGGTGATTTTCTTTATAGGGGCACCATATGCTCTTTTCCATACTAACATTTTCTATATGTTTCTCTCAACTGCACCTTAGAATGCCGTAGAGACGGTTTGGCATTGCAACAGTTATCATGAACTGTGTTGAGCAGCTGAAATCTATTCTGTGGACAGATAACCAAGTTTCTTAGTATTTTCATTTGTGGATTTCTGCCTTGCTCTTATACCTACGTTCTTGTTCGAATGTACTGAAGCTTCCCTGTGGTTTAAAAAGTGTGGAGTATCTCATCTTTTTCCTTTGAAAATATGATTTTCATTGCTCCAGTGACATCTATTTCTAGTGGCATTCGGCACCAGGCTCTGAACAATGATAATGATGGAGGGACTGGGTACCCAATACCTTGAATGCAGTAGATTGGGACACCAAGCTATAAATGGAAAGGTGTAATATTAAATCCTGACCAAACAGCTTTCAGAGTTTAACCTCCCACTGAGCAGTTCTGATATGTGAAGGATGAATTGTGCTGGCTGTTTTGGGGGAAAAACTGTTTCTCTAATAGATACTTCAAAACCTTTCCCCTTTGACTGGTATGGAGTCTTTGTTGTTAAAAACAGAGGGAAGCTAACAGTGGGAAGAATAGAAAATAAAGAATAGAAGGTATTCTCTAAAGCTGTTTGCTAATCATAGGGGGGACTGTAATATCTATGTGTCTATCTATCTGGCTAGTTATTATCTGTATCAATTTTATGATCTTTATTTCTATTTGGTAGAATAAAAAAGTTAAACATCAAGTGTCTCTATTAGAAGCAGAATGATTTTCTCATCTATCTGTTTTATTTTTTTTATTTTTTTATTTTTTTTATCTGTTTTATTTAGACCCATTTAACGACTTCTTATTTATTCTGATCCTTAAAATCTCAATTTTAAAAACATATCACTTCTATTGGAGTTTAATTTCTCTGGGTACTCTTGCAGAAAAATGCTCCCTGTCTGTGATAAATCATACTTCCCCAACTTGATGTCTCACAAGTGATCTATCTTTCCTGGAGATTCTCAGAGTCACACAGTGGTTGTTAAAATCCTATGTGCTACGGTCCTGACATTCAGACTCATCAGATCCAGGATGAAGCTGAGGAATCTGATTTTTATGTAACATCCCAGGTGACTCTCTTTTACAGCATCCTTGGACCACTCTTTGAGAAACACTGCTTTTAATCCAAGGAGCATCTTTTAAACAAGGGAAGCCTGTAGACATAGCAAACGTATTGCTTATTTTAAAAAGTTCCTGAAATGAAGCATTATTGGAGTCGTGCCAGTTGGATCCACATTTTTGTTCTAGTTTCCGGCATACTGCTGCATGAACAGTAAGTCCAGGTTAAGATGTCACTCTTTATTTTCAAACACTCTTAGTGGAAGGTTTTTCTACCTCTGTCTCTGGGTGGCCTATTATAAGACCAAAAAATAAATCTCAATATTCACTTAATAACTTAAAAATATGAGAACATTAAACCCTGAATTGAGTCTTCAGATCACTCAGCCCATTGCTAATTTTTGTGCCATAAGTGATGTAGAGTTTCCATTGTTCTCTCTTTTATTTGATAGATCTGTCATAGAGCTGTCACATCCCAGCCTTGCATTTTGCCAAACTTTCTTTAAAAATATTTTAAGTGGGTGAACATCTGTATGACAAATTTAGCCTGTGCATACGTAATATCCTAAGCCATCATCCAGTATGAATTTAAGTCCCACTGACCACCATGCTCTGGTAATCAGAGTTTTGTATAGTGATCATTAGAATGAAAAGTTCAAAATAATCATTCCTTTGCTTTTGGAATGTGCTACTGGAACTTGCTCTTGTGGGACACCTGAGAACCTCAGATTATACAAACAGAACATGTCATTTTGCAGCAGTACAGTAAAACTTTCTATATTCTTACTATTGTTACCTATGACTTAATTATTTCCAGGTGCATCTCGAAGCACTGAATAAAACAGCCCCATATGGGTTGTAATTGATTAACTGGAACAGTATCTTCAGCCTCTGTATCAGGTGAGAAGTTGGAATAAACTGGCATGCCTCACCCAGTCGCACATGTCCTGGTTTTAGGAGACATTTAAAAGAGGGGCTTTCTGAAATGATTTTCTAAGAGAGGACTCAGAATAAAATGGGATGGCATGAATAAGCTGATTACCTTAGAAATACTCCAGATAAAACAGTTTATTAGAGGGTGAGGGCCCACGGATGGATTCCAGGTGAGACGTTGTTGGAATGTTGTCAGTTTTGATTAGTTAACTAAGAGTCTAGGCTCCTCAGTTGCTAAGCTTACACTTCTTGGTGAGGAGGAGATTTGGAATATTTGAATTGAGTGGAGAAATTGAACTGTAAGTCACTCATGAGTATTTTCATACTATTGCCATGGGAGAGTATATTTATCAGGATAAGGAGCACTAGCTACTAAAGGGGCAACCTCCAAATCTTAGTGGCTTAACAAAAGCAACATTAATTCCTTGTTCCTGTAACAGTCTAGTGCAGGCTGGGCACTCTCCTAGGAAGCTCTTCTCTACAAGACGGCTCGGAAGTCTAGCTCCTTCTAACCTGTGATGCCTCCATCTTACACACGTGACCTCCATGGATGCAGAAGAAGTTGCAGAACTAGTGTGGACAGCCTGTGGATGTTTTCTGGCCAGGTGTGGGAGGGGTTCACACTCCACTATCAGAACTAGGTCTTACAGGCCCAACCTGGGAGGCCAGGAAATGTGGTCTTCCTGTGCCCTCACTCAGAAGAAGTAAGACTGGCGAGCATCAGGCCAGTCTCTACTGAAGAGAATCAGGCAAACTTTCATAGTGTAATACCTTTCCTAGCTGTGGCTGTATTTTGACAGAAAACAACGAAATTTAGCTTAAAGTAAGGAGTTTGGATTCTGTTTGGGGAAAGAAGGCTTTTAGAGTTTGGCAGACTTAGTTCTCGGTCTTGCTCTGTCGCTTGCTCCTATACGATGTTGGATAAACTTATAAAATGGGCATAATATCAATATTTAGTTCATAGGATTGATATGAGAATTAAGTTGTTACTTAGAAATTGCTTGTATATGTTCAATAATAATAATAATGATTATAATTATTGTTATAAACAACTAATATGATTATAAACAACAAATAATAATAATTATTAATTTTTTTCCCCAGTGACCTGGGAGGAAAGGGATTTATACGACAGTGATTTTACACCCTGTCTACACAGGTGATTTCTTGGAAGTGCACAAAGTGGAGGGCAGCACCCAGCTGTGCTGAATCTGAACCTCCTTCCATCATTGGGTTGAGAAAGCCATGCAATGAGAGGCACTGCACAGCCAGGACTCAGAAGCTGTGGTCTGCACCTAGCACAGGATGGCTGAGGGGATTCCAAAGGCTGGAAGAACGGGTGTATGTGAGGAAAAGCCTGTCCAATGTAAGTCTCCATGGTGAGTCAGAAGAAAGAAGATGGAGAGTAATCAGAGAATTTCACAGTGGAAAGGGGGTCCAGTGTCCATCACTACATGTTACTTCAAAATGTCAGAGAAATCAGCCTAAAAGGTTAATGGGAGATAGCTGCGTGAGCCGAACCATCACACCTAGTGTTGGCTTCTCAGATCCCCTAAAGTATCCCTTTGCACTCCTCTTTCCAGTCCTATCCCTTGATCCAACCTCTTCTAGTCTAAAGCCTTCTGCCTAGGAGGGCTGGAGACAGTTGGAAAGAATTAACCACTCTAAGAAAGAGAAAAAAATAATCTTCCTTTTCCTTGTAGGATAATGGGCATAGCTCCATATGCTCTGGATCTGAGAAGTCATCTTTCTTCTTGTGAAACATAAAAATCTTCATGTCTAAAAAGGCCTCCAAACCCAGTGGTGGCGTGCTGAGTGCTTTCATTTTCTTCTCCTCCTTCTCAGTTCCTCTGAGATAGAAAACTCTGAGAGCATTTCAAGGGTGAAGTAAAAGAAAGTATAAACCAGGATAGGCTTAGTATGCTGCAGTAACAAGTAGTCCCAGACTCTCAGTGGCTTATTACAACAAAGGGTTATTTCTTGCTCTGGTTACATATGGCTCAAGGTCAGGTGGGAGCTCTGCTCCATTCTGTTCTCTCTTCAGGACTTGGGCTAAAGACCAGTCACTGAAGGGAACATGGCATCATTTTGAAAAGGGAATGCTGAGCATGTGGAGCCCAGACAATTAAATGCTCCCACGTGGAGGTGACCATACATTGGTCTGAATGAGTCATATAGCCCCTCCCTCAGCATCCCACCAAGAGGTCAAGAAGTTAGGTCTTTTGTGTGCCCAGAATCAGAGGAGAGCTGGCTAGAGTTGAGCAGAACTACTAGCTACCTCAGAGATTCAAATGTCAAAACTATGTTCGAATTTCAGACACCTGCCTAAGAAAGTAAAAATACCTGATAAAAAAATTGTGGCCATCCCAAGTAATATGTCAAAGAAAGACCTCTCACCCCAAAGCTATGCTGAAAAATTACTCAGATGTTAGCCTCTTAAGAGAAATTTCTTTTCCAAAATTTATGAGATTGGGTAAAACAGCCATTGCCAATGGCTTGTTCTTTGGCTAAGAGCTGAATTCTTCTGAATATTTTTATTTCTCTGTTTTATTTTATCTATTTAAAATTTATAGAAAGGTTTAGGTAGATCTTTCTCGCCCTTAAGAACAAATGAGTAGACTTTTTGTTTTAGGATGTTCGTTTTTCTCTGCTCCATGAGGATGGGAACTGTTTTGAATTTTTAATTCTTGTGTCCTTACTGCCTGCCCAATTGTGACTAGCATAGAATAATCAATCTGTTCCTATTGACTGGAATAAGTGTTGAATGATGAGTGAGCATGAAAAATAAATAAGAATTGGTTTTATAACATCTCAGCACATGTCCTAAGTATTCTGAGGAAGTTGTGAAAATCTCAAAGCAAACTCCATTTCAATTGATTTTCACTTAAGAAATAATGTGACACTTCTGGTAAAGTCACAGTATCAAACAGTAAAACTATATCTGTTATGGAGTTTTTGAGATGATCATATCAAGATTCCCTTGAATACCAGAACAGAGATTAATACAATCCCTTGTATTGTAATTAATACGAGAAGAGACTCGGGAGTGTATGTTACATAACAAGGTACAACGTTGGGTCCTGATTACAGAGTATTTTCCAGGTTGTCACTATCCTTACTTGGAAATATGTTTGGGATAGTCTATTGATGGCAATCTATTTTTATTAATCTTTCGAAAAGTTCTATCTAAATGAAATGCAATTCTCAAGGAGAAGGAAGGAGAGGTTTTCTTAAGTCCTTCAGCCTAAAAATTGTGTCTGAAAATCAGGACACTTGAATATGAGGGAATTGTGACTCAGTTGAGCATTCAGCTTGTGAGCTCAACCAAACAAGTGAAATAATTTTCATTCAGAAAGTTTCTTTTTGAATTTGATTCCTCTTCGTTTTCAATATTCTTTAAGAATATTATTCTTATTACATGCCTTTTGCATTTCAGAATATTTCTCTCTCTCTCTTCATGTAAGATGTTGCTTTCAAAATGTACTCACAGTTCCCCCAGCACCTATTCAGCCTAATGCCTCCTTTTTTTCCCCCCTTCTAAGCACTGGATTTGTCATGGCCATTGTTTAAATTTTAGGGGCAATTACTCAGTGTTAGCTGGTGTGGCTCCTTCAACTTTTCCTTTCTGCTTTGGCACAGACAGTACAATCATGGCTGAATGGAAGCCCCATTAGTCCTTGTAGCCATTGACACACAGAGAATAGGTTGCAGAGAGGCCAATTCTTTCTTACCTTGTCATTGTTCCCCGACCATAGGATTTCTCGAGGTTAGAAATAACTAGTTCTTTAAAGAAGAGAATTCCTGCACTAACCAAATATGCTCTAAAGATATGTAACAAATACTACATTGGTAACAATCAGAAAGCTGGAAGGAAACTCATAAAAATACTGCAACAGCTAAGAAATGCTCATTACTTCTTTTGCTCTGAGAATGATATATTTTATGCACCTATGGTTGGTAAGATTCAACCTTCTCCGGACCACTTTTTAGTTACCCACTCTTGGAAGCCAATGGAAAATCACAGGCTTTGATGTGTAAAAGAACTGAGCAAAAGGGGGTAGAGCCTTATAAAATACCTACATTTAATCTGGACCAGCCAGGAGCAAGACTTAAAATCCTCTTAGTGAGGAAAATGAACGAAAGCACACTTGCCTTTTGAGGCACGAAATAAAAGAAACCTATAAAATTTGTGTGGCGCAGTGTCCCAGAAATCAATTATGTAATTTTGTACAATCATATCAGGTAGAGTATCAACCCATACTGCAAGTCAGAGCTTTCAAACCCAATGCAGACTATTTGACATTCCTCGGCGAGCTGCCAAAGGCCCATTTCCAATTGCCAACATGACAATTATTGACACAGACATGTACAGTCAGGGAAGGGTTTTCAAGGAAATAATGTCAATAATTTTCTACTGTGTTTTAAGCTAAAAATCAGTAGAAGGCGAGTGACTAGAATCCTTATGGAATCCATATCTACCGATCTCTTGAGTCTTGGAATAGTGATGGGTAGTAATGGGGGAAGTGGCTAGCCATGTGAAATCCAATTAGGTTGGAAATGGAGAGTGGAGCTGTACATGCTGGAAGGGTTCAGAATTTTATTAATCCACTCTCCTTAGGTATCGAAGATTACACCTCTCAAGTTTCTCCTTGCTCCATCCACTAAGCATACCACGGACAGGCTGATCTTTTACAACTCTGATTTTATCAAGCTTCTCTTTGCTTTAGAGCCCACATGGCGGCTTTCTCTTAGCCCCTCGGCCTGCATCCTGGTGTTCAGTTTGTGGTTTACCTGTCCCTGTTCCCCCATGAATTCCTCTCACCATTCAGCTCATTCTCCTGAATTCTCTCATATCTGATGTGCTCAATTCTCCGTCTCTGCTGACTCTCATGCTGACCCCTCCTCCTGCAGTATCCTCTCCACCCAACTTAGCAATTCAAGTCTACTCATTCTTGGAGGTTGTACTTGAATCTGGTTGTCTTGTGTTCTTTTTTTTTTTTTTTTATGAGGAAGACTAGACCTGAGCTAACATCTGCCCCCAATCCTCCTCTTTTTGCTGAGGAAGACTGGCCCTGAGCTAACATCTGTGCCCATCTTCCTCTACTTTATATGTGGGACGCCTACCACAGAATGGCTTGCCAGGTGGTGCCATGTCCACACCCGGGATCTGAACCTGCCAACCACAGGCTGCTGAAGTGGAATGTGTGCACTTAACCACTGCGCCAATGGCTAGCCCCTGATTGCCTTGTATTCTTAATGCCCACTGTTGTTTACTAAGGGTCTGTAAGGCCAAGGACTGTCATAGGGACGATTTATATGTTGTATCTCTGTTTTTGAGGTATCTTTCTTTCTCTCATAGCTCATAATAAATAGCTCATCATAAATAAATTGATGCTTGTAATAAAGAGGGGACTGTTTTCTGCCCAGAGATAAAGTATGCTTCTTATTAGGCAATTAAGTAACTTTTTTTTCCTTAGAGAAAAACATAGTGAACATGCTAGTAGGTATTACTGTTCCCACTTTACAGGTGAAGAAAGTGAGGTTCAGAGGGATTCTTGTGTAAATTCATTTGCATAATCAAATAGAGATTCAAATACAGGCCTCTCTGACTCTAGAACCATGCAAAAGTGCAAAGTTTTCTCAATTTCTAGCATCCAATCCTCTCTGTTTCACTGAAGTTTTTTTTTTTTTTTTTGAGGAAGATTAACCCTGAGCTAACATCTGCCACCAATCCTCCTCTTTTTGCTGAGGAAGACTGGTCCTGAGCTAACATCTGTGCCCATCTTCCTCTACTTTATACATGGGACGCCTACCACATGGCTTTGCCAAGCGGTGCCATGTCCGCACCCGGGATCCAAACTGGTGAACCCCGGGCCTCCTAGAAGTGGAATGTGTGAACTTAACCGCTATGCCACTGGGCCAGCCCTTCACTGAAGTTTTTTAATACTTAAGTAGTAGTGATGATGGCAACAAAACCATGATAACAACTAAAATTTGCCAAGAGCATACTTACTGTCCAAGCTTCTATTACATTCTTCGTATCCATGATCTCATTTGGCTCTCGGAACAATACCTACAGGGGCTCCCTATTTTTCAGATGAAGAAACTGCGGTCCAGAGATGTTAACTAATTTGCTCAAAGCCACACAGCTTGAAAGGAATAAAGTCGGGGTTCACGGCCAGGTCTTCTCGATTCCAGAGCTTGCTCTCTTCAGCCCTATACTCTTCAGCCTCCCTCACAATCCTGTTTTCTGGTTGTTTCTTCATGGTCCTGCCTCCCCAACTAGGTTTCTCAAGGGTGGGGCACCATCCTCTACTTCCCCATATTCCTCCAGGCACATGCCTTTGGAGGTATATTACCTTCCTCTGGAGGTTGACTGTAGAAATCTGTGATGTCCTTGCAGTAACAAAATCGTCCCATTTGCAACAACATGAATGGACCTTGAGGGAATTATGTTAAGTGAAATAAGCCAGAGAGAGAAGGACAATCTCTGTATGACTCCACTCATATGAGGAATTTAAACATGTGGACAAAGAGAACAGATTAGTAGCTACCAGGGGAAAGGTGGGGTGGGGGGCGGGCACAAAGGGTGAAGGGTGCACCTACAACACGACTGACAGACAATAATGTACAACTGAAATTTCACAAGATTGTAACCTATCATTAACTCAATAAAAAATAATAATAGTAAAAGAAAAAAAAGAAGCTGCACAGGTTTTCTTCAGTCCAGACCCAGGGTCCAAGCATCTTTTTGGGCTTCAGTTATGCAGGAGTTGGGAAGGTGGTGTAAAGTGACAGGAGTTAAAACAGGCCTTTTTCTACATCCTAGAGTACGGGAGAGCTAGCTGAGGCAGCAAATTATGAGGAAAATAAATATCAGGGATCTTCTGTAAGTTAGGCTCTGATGAGTATTATGTGACGCTTTGTACCATCTGCGTGGTCAGTCCAGGAAGCTGGGCCCATCAGAGGCGGGACTAGCTGCGTTCAGAGCAGTGGGTCCTTGTAGAAGGACATCCTTGAAACTATCACTAAATAAAGTGACATTACTTTTTCCGGTGCTTTGCCTAAGGAGAAGTCAGGTGAAGTCTGTTTCTGTCTCTTAGGTAAAACTGTCGTGGGGTGTGCCGTGGGGACCATCCAGACAACGCCCCCGAAGACCTTGTTGTCTGGGTGACTTATTTCCTTGCTATGAAGAGCTATACAATTAATTCCTTTCCTCCTGTGATGGCAGACTTTGGGATATTAGATGAGATACTATATTACTGTATTAGATGGACGATAGTTGAGAACTATGTAATTCATCTATTTTACTTTTTGTTTTGGCTTCTAGGAGATCCACAACTCATTTTTATGCTCCATTTCAGTATTTATACTCAGCCTAGGTTTTTGGTACGTGTACCTTCTCTGAGAGATGTAAACGAATTGATGCATGCAATATCAGGGAGCTGTTTCCTGCCATAATATACTTCTTATTGTGCTTATTATACTTTGCTTCCTTTAAAGAAAAACAGGTTGGAAGCCAGCCTGGTGGGGTAGTGGCTAAGTTCGTGCACTCTGCTTCGGCGGCCCGGGGTTCACAGGTTCCGATCCGGGGTGTGGACATACACACTGCTTGTCAAGCTATGTTGTGGCGGTGTCCCACGTACAAAATAGAGGAAGACTGGCACAGATGTTAGCTCAGCAACAATCTTCCTCAAGCAAAAAGAGGAGGATTGGCCACAGATGTTAGCTCAGGGCCAATCTTCCTTGCTAAAAAAAGAGAAAAAACCAGCTTGAGTTTTACTTGTTCACATGACATGCCCTGTCACCTGTAATTTCCAGGAGACAGAAAATACCTAGGACATTCTTAGAAAAGTTTTGTTGAACTACACTCTTACTCCTATTGTGTAATTTATAAAATTTAAGACAAGTTTAAATTAGACCTAGTAATCTGCATGCAGTGGGGACGCCAGCCGATGCCTAATCGGGCTTTAGATCACTTCAAACTTGCCCCATGGTTTGGTGGGGGCGCTACTGAATCTGATTCCCTGGAGAGTTGCGATACAATTTAGGTGAGAATTCTTGGGGTCAAGAGGGAGGAGGAGGATGCCTGTCTCTACAATTGGTCCTCACCACAGCCCAATGGATTAGTTTTCAGGCAGGAGGTTAAAGGGCTGTTTTTGTCAGAGACTTTATGATCCACAAGACAGGTACCAATAGACAAATGGTACCTGGAGATAGAAGAGGTCTTTCCAAGCACGGATCACAGTGTAGCCTTGGTTCCTTGAAGACCAGGGACCTCCAATTCAGACAACAAAGACACCAACAGAGAGTCGAGAGGGAGAACTCTCCCCCACGGGCAGCAACACTGTTAGGGAGAGTCTGAGCAGCTGTCATCATGATTGAGGGCTGCCCTCCAGTGACACCTGGGGTAGTGAGAACCAACAAAGCGGGTGGTGACACAGCCGTAAGACTCCGGGGTCACTGGGTGAAGGCTTTGAGAAGAGTAGGAGGCTCTTTAACAGGGGTGACCCCAACCCGGACAAATATGTGTGTATGTCTTAGGCTTGTATTTATTTAATTATGCTTATTTATTTTTATTGATAATGTGACCTTATTAACACCTACTGGCTGCTGAGGCATGGGGACACCAGGGCCACACCCTTGTTGTACCAAACCATGTGCAGGCAGGTGTCAGCAGGAGGGCAAGTCTCTCATTTTCTGTCTCTCTCATTCAATGGGTGCTCTCTGGAGCTTGCACAGCTCTAATGACGTGACCACAGGTAAGACCCTGGGCCAGTTCCCTTACCTGTAAAATGAGAGATCTGGACTAGATGGTCTCTAAGACATTTAATCTCTCAAATTCTCTGATTCCATTATTCAGTATGGACTAGGGTGCTGGAAATATGTGGAGATGAGACAAAGGGAACAACAATGGGAGGTGGGAAGCGAGGCTGCTGCAGGGTAGGGGGCAGAGGATGGACAGCGAGTTAAGCATCCTGGGCTTGAGTCTTCCGTTCGCCCCTCATGCCCTTCAACTTGGAGCAGATTACTCAACCGCCCTGCACCCAGATTTCTCTAACTTAGATCCAGAATAGTTATCCTTGTCACAAACACATGCAGTGAGTGTTTCGTGAGCGCGTGGGTGTGTGTGTGTACAAACCTCCCACTGTGGGCTGGCCACGTGGTAGGCACTCAGTGAGGGCTTCTGACTGACAACCACAGCACCAGCTTTGCAAACCACCGGGGCCTCTGCCAGCCGGTGATGCTGGAGCCTCTTGACTTTTAGAAAACAGCATGGAAAGGGACAGGATTTATTTTGGTCATAAGGTCTGGGTCTGAGAATTACCTCTGCCATTTTTTGCAGGAATTATGGAATAGTTCAGGGTCTTATTTCCTCATCTGTAGAATAAAGCACTTGGATTACATAAAACCTTCAAAATTTTTTCGAACTCTTAGCATTTTAAAATCTATTAGCTAGCTAACCTCCATAGCGGTGGTTGCTTTTTAAAAATTTACTCTTTATATTTCCCACTACCTCTTGTGCATAGTAGGTGCTAGTAAGTGCTGTATGAATGATGAATGAAATGGTGCCAGTAATTTAATTCTCTCACCCTCAAGAGAGTAAGAAACCTCACATAAAACCGAGGGAGGTGAAACCTTAATTCTCTGAGTGCTGAACTGTCTGAGTCGTGCTGTTTCAAAGATTCAGGCTTGTGGCCTAAACTGATAACAAGTTCTTTCCATTAAGAAATTGCTCTCTCTGGTGAGCCTGACTTTTGAAGCAATGCAGACAATGCAGACACCGGCAGAGTGACTGGGTCTGCCCATCAAATGATTGCAGCCAGGTTGGGCCATCCGAGCCAAAGCACAGAACACCTCAATAACAACAGAATAGAGCTAAGACCTACAGCCCGCTTGGAAGCTGGAGATGAGGATGTTTCGACATTTCCTAGCGCCACACCTCAGTTCCTCCGATTTAAGGTTCAGAAACTAGATTTGCTTTATGATGATTTTTTTAGTAAATATTTAGCTGCAGGCACCTAACTGAAGCATGAAGGGAATCGCGCTGTTGAGAACATTTAGTCTTTGTGCTTTAGGAGCTCGCAATCAAACAGGTATGGGACAGGCAGACACAGAAATACCATTCTGTGTCCTCCTGGCACAGAAGAATGAGTTGGATGTGACAGAGTCTGAGAGCCTCACTCGTTTGTCACCTGCTTTTGGGAAACATATCTGTCAAGTCCCAGCTAGAGAGTAGAATTTGGAGCTGGATGGTGGGGGGTGGGGTGTGGCTTGGAAGGGAAGGTGATCGTGAGGGAAAGGTGGAAAGAGAGGAGGGAGAAAGGGCATCTTTCTAATCCTTTCAAGGTCTTCTTTCATGTGACATTCTCTGCATCTTTTCTCTGGCAGAGCGAGTTTTCAGAGCAAGTTCCTGCTGTGTTTGCGTGTCCAAGATTTTTCTTCTCTCCTGGGGTGGAGGAGTAGAAGGATTGCCTCTCCTCCCATCCAGAGCCTGGTTACTCGTATTTCCTACCTGGTGCAGTTACAGGATTCCCAGTCCATCACGGAGCCTGGAACTGGGCAGAGATCCCCTGGAATTCTGCAAGTTTGCATCACACAGATGTCCTGACACCAGAGAACCAGAAGAGTTACCAGTCTCTGTTTGTTTTTATTTTTCATTTTTAAGATCACTGGGGGAAAGTGCACCTTCAAGGTTTCATCCAAAGCAAAGAACCGTTGCTGTTGACTTTCATCCACTTCCTAAGCACTGCATTCCTTTCAGGCCTCATCAAAGGCATAATCCTTCATTCAGAATCTTTTTCATCACTTTAAATAGTCCTCTCGTCTTTGTTGAAGATTTCTGCCTTTAGAGAGGTCAAATCTGCTCCAACGGAGGAAATAAAGTGAGGGAGGAAAACTATCTATAACCTTTGTGCTTGAAACCTGATGGACAGTGTATGATTTCTTTTAAAGTGAGCTACTGCTTGGCTATTTTGATCTCTTAAGAAGCATCTGAGAAAATAGTATTTTTTAAACAGAAAATGTTAAGGAAAGAGTCTGTGCTAATATATATATATATATTTAAACAAAGTTTTTAGAGAGAAAAAATGATCTCTAAATTGTTTGAGATAGTCAGCCCGGCTCTATTATATCTGTGTAGCAGTGGGGCATAACAAAGCTAAAGATTTAAGGCAATTTTGACACCTTAAAGCAGAACTGCTGGCACTGCATAGGCTTTTAAACCCAAAGAGGATTCAGCCTGCTCACTTATTACTTTCCGCATCTTCAAAAGGACAATGTCTCTTTTTTAATCTTTTGGCTTTGCTGTGAAGCCATGGGAAGTTATTGACTTTACAGACACTTTAAGTATACAATCCAGCAGAAAAGGGACATTGGTGCACTCGGGGGCTGTGAGTTCAAATTCTCATCTCTTTGTGGCACTCTCTTCCTTGCTCAAATAGAATTGAAAAGGGCAGAACAAACAGCGAGGGTCGTCCACGTGTTTTGATTGGGGCCCTCTTGTTGAGTCATGGGCACCTGAGGCCTTTTCGGCTAAAGACAGGCTCCTTTCTCGTTTCTGTTGTTATTTTTTAATCTTGACAGCTCCCAGGGTTCTGTTGGATGATGTGCTCACAAATGCTGCACTTCCTTGTAGCCCCCGTGAGCTAAAATAATGAACAAGCAATTAAATCTCATGCTTGAGGGCTTGTGCTGATTGCTTGCAGGAGAGGGGCACAGACTAGCCTTGTTCTCTGTGCACAGGGCACGGGGCTGGCTCCTGGCTATATTTCTCTTGGAGGAGAAGCCGTGTCAGCTGGTAGGCTGCAGAAGAGCTTGGGCGCTGGAAATTGGGAAACCAATGTTCATTGCAGCATCTGTACTGGAAATGAGTGAGAGCTGATGTTGTCCTCCTAAGGTATTGTCAGGATTGTTATTTGGTAGCAGAAACACAACAGACTGTGATTCCATTTTTTTCTTCTTTTTAAATAATCCCCGCGGTAGTGAACTAAAATTTACTAAGGGCACGTTTTTAAGAAAGCAAAATGTATTCTTGGTATTTGGCTAAAGACTAGATTTTGTTTACCTAGCTGCTGTGAAGCTAATTTTCATCTTGCTGAGTTTTCTATGCAAGCTACCCAGTGTTGGAGACGGGTGTTGCGGACAGTGGCAACTTGACCAACATCCCACAACCAGTAAGTGGTAGAGCCAGAAATGGATCCTGGCAGTTTGCTTGGGAAAGGAGGGTTCTTAACCACTCTGCTGTCTACTTCAATATTAATTAATTAAGAAGTGATTAATAATTCAAGAAATAATTCCATGAATAATACAATAGATACGTATTGAAATTGTACTGGGGCTGGCCACTGGGAATTCATGGATAAGGAAGACATACCTGTTTCCTGTTTTGCTGTGCCGGGTCACACATTCTAGCATGGGAGACTGACATTGGTCAAAAGAAACACATTGTTTTACACCAGCAAACTGTGATAAATGCCATGCGATAAAATCATGTGATGAGATGGGAATGTCTAAACGAAGGACCTAAATTAGTCCAAGGGGTCATAGAATACCATTCTGAAAAAGTGAACTTGAACTGATGTCTGATGATGACTAAGGCGGAATAAGGAGGCAACGTGGTATAGAGCAGGGAAAGCAATCGGACAGGAGGCTGGCGAGGTAGCTGGAGCCAGGTCATGTGGGATTTTCGAAGTCTTGTTAAGAATTTTATTTCTGGTCCAAAGGCAATGCAGAGCTGTGAAAGGGCATAAGCAGGGAAATGATACCGTGACATCTGTGTATTGGGAAGAGTGCTCCAGCTGCAGCACAGGAACGAGTGGGATGGGGTGGTTTAGGAGATAGATGATTGTAACTCAGACCAGTGTGGTAGAGTGAAGATGTAGGTGTGGAGGAATATTTCTGAGCCCCTTAGGAGGCAGAATGGCTGGATTTGAGGGGGTGAGTGAGGCATCAAGGTGATTCCCTGGTTTCTGGCTTGCACAGCTGGATGAACGTCAGTACCACTAGGTGAGACGGAGAACACAAGGGGAGACCATTAGATTTAGGAAAGAATTTGAACCTGGTTTAGACATGCTGATGTGTGATATCCCCAAATGGAGATATTGTGTGAATTCTTGCACATGAGGATCTGAAATTCAAATTAGAGGTCAGAGGCAGCTGAAAGTTGAAGCCACTAGTATGGACAAGATGTCTTAGAGAGAGGCTATAAAATGAAAAGGGAGGCATCTAGGATAGAAACTTTAGAAATCCTCTGGGTATAGGCCATGGAGCGAAGAATTAGAAGAGGCCAGAGCAGGGGGAGAAGACCTGAGGCGTGTGGGGCCGCTCAGAGTGGAGAGAGTTTCAGAAAGAAGTGCTGGGCGGGGATGGGAATGCTGCTGCTGAGCTCACCAAGATGAGGACTTTCGCCTCGCCTCACGCATCCTCAAAAACACCGTGCGAGGCAAGAATGACTTTCTTCATGTAATAGGTAAGGGAGCTGAGGCTGAAAGACGCTAAATAATTTGTGGTAAATCACATGATCAATAAGTGGTCTGGCAGGATTTGAAACTGGTTCTCTAGGTCCAGAACCACGCTTCTGTCCCCGTCCCTCTATAGCTTTATTTCTTTCACATTCAAGTTAATTTTTTTTTTCTAGAAAAGCAACAACGTGATGGTATTTTGGTTTGCTAAGGAATCATGATGAGAAAAAGAATGACAACTGACGTTGAATGTGAGGCTTATAAACTGATTGAAGGTTTCAAATATATGATAAATAAATAGGCTTTTAAAATCCATGTATCTGACCCCTTATTAGGCTGTTTATCTCAAAACTGACAGAACAGCGAAAACAATCGCTGAGGGACTGCATATGTCTTCTGCCTCAATTACTCTCAGAGCCAATTTAGTAAAGATGATTTTTCTGAAGTTAGCCAAGGTGATTTGAAACCAGAGAAGTAAAAGAGAGACCACTCATTGAGGATGCATGCAGAATACCATGGTAGGGACTAAGAGAATTAAAGTGAATTGAGGTTTTTTTTCCTTTTTTCATCTTTATGAAGATCAGAAATTGAGGCAAAAGGATAAAGAGAGTGTCTGTTGATTTCAAAGGTAATTTCAAGCATACTGTACTGAAAATTCGCCTTCCTCAAATCATACGTGAGCTAAGAAAATGCAAGCATGGGCTGAGGGGGGTTTGACTAAAGGAGTTTTAAGTATTCTGAACTCATTTAGTTATAAACTACTACAAATATGTGGTAGTGTTTATAATGAGAAGGTGATGAGTCTAGATAAATATGACATGCTGGCTGGGAAGTGTTAGGATGATTCAGAGTGAGAGTCAGGAAGGTTGACCTGGTGTCTCTACAGGGAAGGTTGATAGAAAGGGAAATATTTAAACACTCCAATGAAACTAAGCTCTGGAAACACGTGCAGTCTGAAGAGTAAGGAGTAAGAGACAGAGTCCCCAGCTGGGTGGGTTGGCTTTTATTGAGGGCCATGTAATGCCTTGAGCTTAACTCTATCGCTGCCCTTCTGCCATGTTCTCTAATCGTCTGATGATCTGTCTCCCTCACAGGAGCATGAGCTTATTTATGGTGAGGACTGTGTCTTATTCATCTTTGTTTCCTTGTGCTTAGTTAAGTGCCTGGATCATAGTAGATAGTTATTAAATAAACATTTGTTAGAAGATTAAACAAGTAAACGAATGTCATGAAAAAGGCTTGAGAATTAGAAACGAGGTCAGGGAAAGGGAAAGAAGATGACTTTGGTCTTTATGCTAGGAGAAAGAAAATCTGGGAAAATTGTGTGTTCATGGATGCCCAGGAGAGTATTACTGATGATTTGAATGGATAACTCCAGCAGAAAGGTCTTCTATCCATCGAAGTTAAAAGAACCAGCGGACCACTCAAGAGTGGTTTAGGTGGAAGAGAAATTCCATCATGGATCCAACACAGCGGGGTTGGGTGCCGGGAGGAAGGCCTGAGCAATGCAAAGTCATTAACCAACCAAGAAGAGGGGAAGCATGTGTGCTAGGGAAAAAATAGCCCAGTGATGTCAAGGGGGTGAAGGGAAAAGGCCTTATTCCAAGGGTGAGGTCTTTGGAGATGGGTGTCTCTTCCACTCCATTTTCTTGCTTTGGTTCCTGGGAAAGGAGAGGTCCTAAACCTCAGCGATTAGTCAGAATAAAAGTAAATCCGTCCAGTGGTGGAAGCAAGAACAAAGATCAAGCAAAACGTGAGTAGAGTGGTTTGCTTATTTATAACAATGGATTTCTCTCCTAATTGATTCATTGGAGGCCACTATCAAGATTGCACAGTGCCTTCCTGAAGACCTCATTTTCTTTATGACCTCATGGAGGACATGCTCCCCAAGGTGGGCCCCTAACAGTCATGAAGTTCAGAGACATCTGAAAGATCATTACTTTTTCTCCTCCTTTGTAGACCAAGAAGCTCTCAGGATAAGAAAACTTTATCTGCCAGGGGCATTAATTAATTAACTAATAAATAAATTAATTAAAAGTGTATCATTGTAATTTACTATAGTTCACATAAATTAGACTGTTGAAGAGGGAGTCATCAACTATCTGGAAGTTGGTTTTCTTGCTGTTGTGATTCTTTAACAGTATTTGCAGCTTCATGGTACAATACGATAAGTTTAAACGCAGTTGAACATGGAAGGATGAAGCTCAAAATGGGAATCTTGGTTTAAACCTGTGAACATCAAAATAGTGGAAATACGTGCTTTTTATCTGAATGGCTTGCTATCAGGCTTTGGGAAGTGTTTCTATAAGGAATATTTTAGTAGATTTTTGATTCCAAGTTTTCAAAGTTACAAAATGATGGCTTTTAGATTTTTCTTCAGTGCAGAGGTAGAAACAAAAGGAAAGACTCAGCTCTCTGCACTAATTGAGAAGTGAAGGGCCGGAGAAAGAGCCAGGCAGCTTCAGTAAACGGGTTTGGAGTCAGATGTCTACTTGTATCTGCCCGACCTTTGACAAGCTTCTTAACCTCCATAAGTATATAAAATGGGAAAATCTCAAAGGAGTTTTGTGGTGATGCAGTGAGATAATTCATTTATGTTCCTAGTGGCTGGACCCATATAGAAAGTGCTTCATAAACATGGACTGTTTTTGTTTTTTCACATTCTTGAAATTTGTTTTTAGAATACAATGTGACTTTCCTTCTCTGTCCCCTTGACTCAGAAACTTACCCTGTAAACATTTTCATCACTCCCATTATGTATGTTTTTTTCCCCTAGGTTTGCTCACATTGGTTAAATACACGAATGTATATGACAAAGGTTCTCAGACACGACATATTATCTGAAAAAAGATGGGTGCTACATCTGTGGATATCTTATAGTTAACTGGAGATTAAATATATTAAAACCTTTTAAAAGACATTTCTGCTCTTAAGGAATTCATCCTTTGGCAATTTTCTTATTCAAGACATACTTTTAGGCTCCAACTATGTCTATAATTTGCATTCATCTTCAAAGAGACTTTTTTAGTCCTTCGAATAATTTTTTAAAGAGCTTCTCAGGAATGCATCATCCAAAATTTCCTATCTTGTTGAAGTTAAGTTTTGCGCAAGAATTCATCTGCTACTCAAATTTATTTATCCTATATTGCTAATTGATTTGCCATTGACGACCGGTACGTTGTGTGACAATTGGTTGCGTTATGGACTTTCCTTCATTTGGTATAACTATGGAAATCCTTGACAACATTTTGAGACATATTTTGGAAGGAGACTTTAATTTTTCCTGGGCTATAATACCGATTGTCCAAGTCAATGATCAAAGTTTGGACATTGTTTTTAGCTTTCCATTGTGTTCAGTCTAGGTTCCACCTCCAGCTTCTTAGTAGGCTGGTATAAACCTGTTTTATCCCTCAGCTGTTCCTCTATTTTTTTTCCCACCAGTATTCAAACTAGCTTTTAAGATTTCAGAGAAAAGTGTGGGTAGGACACATTGGGCATTAGAAGCTGGAAAATTCCAAGTTTCTGGCTCCCTGTGTGTGGTTTGTTTGCGCTGTCTATGCATGTCTTAGTTTCCCAGCGATTAAAAGTTTGTATAAATGTTGCTACTTACCCACCTGTCAAGGATGGTGTGAGAATGAGTAATAATATCTGAACCATATTTTTGCTCCTTAGAAGAAAGGTGCTATATAAATACAAAGTGTTATTTCATTAAAAATACTTGTATGATAACAGCATATGTTAAATTCAATTTCCTTGACCAATTTTATAAATATATTTTGGTGTTACAATATGGTTGTTTTTATGGTTAGAATGTGTGTCTCTTACACTTCCTGTTTTATTTTCTATCTGGGTGGTGTAACATATCAAATGTTTAAGAAAAACAAAGACATCATTCTAGATAGATCATGAAGCTACTGCTAAATGTTATTTACTTTTTTGCATTTCAAGTAGACGTTAGCAACATACCTACCAAATACAGAAGGTATGAACGGTACAGCAATATGATAGCATATTATAAAAATGCAATGTGGGTAAACAGTGTATTTTTCCTATTAATCTTAGCTCTATGTCAATGATTTTCAGCCTGCATGACAGAGGCATTACCTAGTGAAACATAAGATCCTGGGCTTCAGTGGCCAGAGATGATGTTTATTGGTGTCACACAGAGAGATATGGGAATCCATGCACAGTGCAGGTGAAAGGTCATCACTTCTTGTCTCAGACCACCAACTGGGAAACTATCCTTTTGCTGAAGGGGTGGATTTGAACCCCTTACATCACTACAGCATGCCCAGAGAACACAGGGGTGGCAGATGTATGAAGACATAGCACCATTACAACATAGTATGGTGATTTTTTTGATAATTTGTTAAAATGCAGAATAGACGTTCTGCCAAGTAGTAATAAGGCTTTCAGCAGTCTCTTTCTTCTACTCATATTTTTCTCAGCAAATTTCTTGTCCTCCTACCTCACAGATCAGCTATCTGTGGCTCGCTTATCAAAACTAAGAGATTAACATTGCTGCAATGCTATTAACTAAACTACTGTCTTTATTTGGATTTACCAAGATTTTCCATTAATAGACTTTTCCTGTTCTAGGATCCCATTCAGGATGCCATGTTGCATTTTGTCATCATATCTCCTTAGTTTCCTCAAATCTGCGACCATTTCTAGATTCAAGACCAAGTCTTGCGTTGTCTTTCATGACTTTAAACATTTTGAAGAGTAGTGGTCAGGTATTTTGCGCAACGTCCTTCAATTTGGTTTTATCTTATGTTTTCTTATAAATATACTGAGGTTATGGATTTTGGGGAAGAATATCACAGAGACAATATACCCTTCTCATTGTGTCATGTCAATGGGCACATGGTATCGACCTGGCTGATTACAGGTGACGTTAACTTTTTTTTTCCCCCAAATTTAATTATTTATTTTTTTTTAAATTTTTATTTTTTTCGGATGTACATCATATTTCAAATTCTGTATACATTACATCATGTTCACCACCCGAACACTAATTATAGTGCATCCCCTCGCATGTGACCCTAATCACCCCTTTTGCCCTCCCCCCTCCCCCCTTCCCCAATGGTAACCACCAGTCCAATCTCCAATGCTATGTGGTTTTTTTTTTTTTTGTCGTTTTTGTCTTCTACTTATGAGTGAGATCATATGGTATTTGACTTTCTCCCTCTGACTTATTTCACTCAGCATAATACCCTCAAGGTCTATCCATGTTGTCACAAATGGCCAGATTTCGTCATTTCTTATGGCTGAGTAGTAGTCCATCGTGTATAAATACCACATCTTCTTTATCCATTTGTCCCTTGATGGGCACCTAGGTTGCTTCCAAGTCTTGGCTATTGTGTATAATGCCGCAATGAACATAGGGGTGCAAGTATCTTTATGCCTTTGTGTTTTTAAGTTCTTTGGATAAATAACCAGCAGTGGAATAGCTGGATCACATGGTAGATCTATCCTTATTTTTCTGAGGATACTCCAAGCTGCTTTCCACAGTGGCTGCACCAGTTTGCACTGCCACCAGCAGTGAACAAGGTTTCCCTTCTCTCCACATCCTCTCCAACATTTGTTGTTTCCTGTCTTGTTAATTATAGCCATTCTGACAGGAGTGAGGTGATACCTCATTGCAGTTTTGCTTTGCATTTCCCTGATAGCTAATGATGTTGAGCATCTTTTCATATGCCTGTTGGCCATCTGTATATCTTCTTTGGAGAAATCTCTGTTCAGATCTTTTGCCCATTTTCTAATTGGATTGTTGGGTTTTTTTTTGTTGTTGAGCTGTATGAGATCTTTGTATATTTTGGATATTAACCCCTTATCTGATATATGGTTTGCAAATATCTTCTCCCAATTGTTAGGTTGTCTTTTCGTTTTGTTGATGGTTTCCTTTGCTGTGCAGAAACTTTTTAGTTTGATGTAGTCCCATTTGTTCATTTTTTCTTTTGTTTCCCTTGCCCGGTCAGACATGGGACTTGAAAATATGCTGCTCAGACCAATGTCATAGAGTGTACTGCCCACTGTCACCACTCTTATTTAACATAGTATTGGAAGTCCTAGCCAGAGCAATCAGGCAAGAAAAAGAAATAAAAGGGATCCACATTGGAAAAGAAGTGAAACTGTCACTCTTTGCAGATGACATGATTTTATATCAAGAAAACCCTAAAGAGTCCACTAAAAACCTTTTAGAAATAATAAAGGAATACAGTCAAGTTGCAGGATACAAAATCAATGTACAAAAATCAGTTGCGTTTCTATACACTAACAACGAAGTAGCAGAAAGAGAAATTAAGAATACAATCCCATTTACAATTGCAATAAAAAGAATAAAATACCTAGGAACAAACTTAACGAAAGAGGTGAAAGATCTGTACACCGAAAACTATAAAACATTGTTGAAAGAAATCGAAGAAGGCACAAAGAAATGGAAAGATATTCCGTGCTCTTGGACTGGAAGAATTAACATTGTTAAAATGTCCATACTTCCTAAAGCAATCTATAGATTCAACACAATCCCTATCAAAGTTCCAACCACATTTTTTTACAGAAATAGAACAAAGAATCCTAAAATTTATATGGAACAACAAAAGACCCCGAATAGCCAAAGGATTTCTGAGAAAAAAGAACAAAGCTGGAGGTATCACACTGCCCGATTTCAAATTATACTACAAAGCCATAGTGACCAAAACAGCAAGGTACTGGCACAAAAACAGACACACAGATCAATGGAACAAAATTGAGAGCCCAGAAGTAAACCCACACGTTTATGGACAGCTAATATTCGACAAGGGAGCCAAGAGCATACGATGGAGAAAGGAGAGTCTCTTCAACAAATGGTGTTGGGAAAACTGGACAGCCACATGCAAAAGAATGAAAGTAGACCATTCCCTTACACCATACACAAAAATCAACTCAAAATGGATTAAAGACTTGAATGTAAGACCCGAAACCATGAGACTTCTAGAAGAAAACATAGGCAGTACGCTCTATGACATTAACCTTGATCAGTTGGTTAAGGTCATGTCTGTTGGGTTTCTGCACTGTCAAGTTACTATTTTCCCTTTCCTGTAGTTTATTCATTAGAAGCAGGTCACTAAATCTAGCCCACACTCAAGGGGAGGAGACTTAAATTTCACCTCCTGGAAGGAGGGATCTCAAAGAATTTGTGGTCATGTTTTCAAACCACAGCAGTAATTAGTAAATTTGAGGAGAGACACAAGTATGATGCAAATGCCCTGTTTCTTCTTAAAGTTTCACCCACTAATTTTAGCAATTATCAATTAACTTTGCCTACAGCAATGAATATTGTGGTGTTCTAATAGTGGTTTTCTATTTTCCTGATTCCTTCTATATTTATTAATGGAATTCTTCTTTAAGGAAGATTTGTCCTTTCTCTTTTGTTTATTTATTTTTTCAGTCATTTATTGACATAATCATGGGCTCATAAATATTTACTTTATTCTTTGGATGATAATTGAATACTATTGCTATTTATTATGTTGCCCAAACTAAATTAGTTTTGGCCACTAGGAGTCTTTTCAGATTGGTTCTTGAGTGCTTTTGACATGCCCTTATTAAAAAAAAACTTTTTTTGAGCACTCCCTTACTTCTGGCACTAAAAGATGTTCTAGGTTCATCTTCTGTTTTCCTTGTTCTGGGCTTAGAATCATGGCCCATGTGGTGAGGAGCTGGGGCTTCCTGCTAATAGCTATGTGAGTGAGCCATCTTGAAGTTAGATACTGCAGCAACAGTCAAGTTTTGAGATGAATGTAGCCCCTGCTGACATCCTGTCTCGGTCAGTTTGGTCCACTATAACCAGATACCACAGACTGAGTGGCTTAGACAACAGAGATTTATTTCTAAGAGTTCTGGAGGCTGGGAAGTCCACCATCAGGGTGCTGCTAGATTCGGTGTCTGGTGAGGGCCCACTGCTTGGTTTGCAGATGGCTAGCTTCTCCTTGTAGCCTCATATGATGGAGAGAGGGAGCTCTTGTCTCTTTCTCTTCTTATAAGGACACTAATTGCATCCTGGGGGCTCCACCCTCATGACCTCATGGAAACCTAATTGCCTCTCAAAGGCCCCACCCCCTAATACCCTCTTAGGGTTTCAACATATAAATTTGGCAGGAATACAAACATGCTTTCCATTACACAACCTGCTTGTAAACTCACGAGAGACTCTGAGCCAGAAGCACTCAATTAAGTCTGGAATTCCTGACCCAAAGAAACTATTTAAGCTACTACATTTTGAGGTTATTTATCACACAGGAATAGATAAGTATTGCAGATTTTGGTACCTGGAAGTGGAGTGCCTCTGTAACAAACACCTAAAATGTGGGAGTGGCTTTGGAACTGGACAGTGGGCAAAAGCTAGAAGGACCTTGAGGAGAGGGTTCGTGAAAGCTTGAAGAGCCTTGAAGAAATTGTCCACAGACAATTGGCCCCTGAAGAAACTGTGGAGAGGGCTTAAAGGAAAGCGAGGGAAACCTTACTCTAAACTCTGCTTGCTACATAGTAGCACAAAGCTTAGCAAGGTTGTTGTTCGTATTAACTTGAAAGTGAAAAACGCGCTAAAGAGCTGGCTGGTCTCTAGCTAAGGAGATTTCAAACAGACTGTTGAAGCTGGCTTCTGCCTTCTTGCCATTTATACTAAAATGTGACAAGAGAGAGAAATAAAAGGAAAGACTGTTAAAAACAGAAAGGAGGCAAGACTTGGTTTTGAAAATTCTCTGCCTCTCCAGGTGGGAAATGATACTGAAATTAAGAAGTGACATCAGGTAAAGGTCAACCTGGGGCTTTGCCAAGAAAACCTGGTGAAGAGATGAAGCCGAGACCTTGCTACCAGCAGCAATAGCTGGAAGAGGGTCTGTTCCTACCTGTCTGCTGCCTTCTAATCTCAAGCAAGTTAATTGAATTGCTGGAACTAAATTTGAATCCAGAACCTTAGCTACAAAAAAGTGAGGGAAATAAAGTTACTAGTTGTGTAACTATGTGCTTTTAGCTATGGTCTAAAAGTCTATTACTATGACAAAAAGGGAGAACAAACTTTGGGGAACAATTAGCAGTCTATTTCAAGCTCCAAATCCCCTCACATTCTAAGGTAGTACTGCCAGACATGTACTTAGAGGACTTAATAAGAAATTCCAAATTGGTCCTTGAATCCCCACCCCCAGCAGGCCATCTAACCTGTAGAGGCAGAAAAGAGAGTTCAAAGACGCAGTTGATTGGATTAGCATAGGCAGCCACAGATCGAAGGGGAAATATTTGGCTCGTCTTTCTTTCCCATGGGGAATGAAGGGGTGCCCCAAATCAAGTGGGAAGGGCTCCAGGAAAGTTGATCATGGAGATTGGGGTGCCTGCAAGTGGTGAGCCTGGCACACGGAGTGGAAGAGACTCTC
Organism: Equus caballus; assembly: GCF_041296265.1. Lineage (NCBI taxonomy): Eukaryota > Metazoa > Chordata > Mammalia > Perissodactyla > Equidae > Equus > Equus caballus. The sequence goes on from NC_091714.1 coordinate 11,678,978, forward strand.
AGGCTCACCCTGATACACCCAAGTAGAGAGGAGTGAGCGTGTTCTTGAGGAAGCTTATGACATGTTCCCCAGAGTCTAAGAGGTTGTATGAACATGGAGACTGGTATTTGCTTCCCGCCTGAAAGATCCCGAAGACCTGAGGCTGGTGGAATCTGCCTGTGATGAAACGACAAGAAGAGAGGTAGCAATGAGAGCAGCCTGTACTCCTGGTGTCTGAAGCTTCAAGTCTGTGTCCTGGACATGGTGCCAGGGAATGCTACAGAAGGGAGCTAGGAACGACCAACCTGATGAGCCCCTGCAAGAAGGGCAGCCCTTGCTTAAGAGGACAATAGTCTGTGGGCTACACTGCACAGATATCAGGGCATGAGAGCGGCTAATAAAAATTCTGGTGGAATCCATGACCAAGTCAGGGAGTTGTGGAGTTTTCAGATTCTTGTGAGGGTCACTGATGGACCCCTAAATTGGCTCGGTGAGAGGGCCAGAACTTGGACTCCTGCTGTGATGGAGAACAGGACAGCCAGCTGGCATTGGCTAAGAGAGAACATCCACAACCCCAGCTACGTTAAAAGACCTTTGATCCCTTTATTATTGTTATTATTATTTGCTCTGTTTCTCTCTACCTCTCTTCTGACCTGTTCTGCCTGAAGAAGCAGAGTGACGAGGAAAAGAGGTTGGGAAGAGCCAGGAGGGAGAGTGAAAGAACAGATCATACCCTGCTCCTTGTTACCCTGAGCCAGGAGCCTGATGACCCGGGGAAGGAGAGAAGCCTTGAATCGGATGTGATATTGAACTTTTGATTCGTACTATAACTTATGGTTCAAAACCCAAAGGATGCGGTGAAATGTTTCCCTTTCGCAGCTGTCCTTCATCAAGAGTGAAATTGTTGATACCTGAAAATGGGCTTTGAATTATGAGACTATTTTTATAAACGAATGTAACCCTAAAGCTATGGAGTTTGTGAGAGATGTCAAGTAGTGATGAAAGGAAAGATTCAACTGGTATTTTTGAGGCTGTGTGGGAGAAAATAAACCCATTTTCCGTTTATGCACCCATGGAGATCAGCACATTCAGTAAAGAGATTACACTGTCTCCATTGTACTTTGTGTCCTGGTCCCCGTGTGCCTGCTTTCCTGTGGTCTGATCAGAATGGGATGGGCCGGGCTCTTGACATCATTGATGATGACACCACATTTACTTACTGAAGCCTAAGATTGTGGCTTTGAAGTCAGATAAAATCCTTTCTTTTTTTTAACACATGAATTTGTTTTATGGTGGATCTTCCTACACTTTATTATGCAATTGATTATTTTAACATAAATGTGAGACTGTTAAAATGCATCGTGTGAGTTTAGGCTCTTCATTCCACCCTATTAAGATTTTCTTGGCCTCCTGATTGATGTTGAATGTATTGGTTATCCTCCCCAGAGTAATATCCTCTGCCAACCAGATTAACATGCTCAATTACTTAGGATATAGGTTCAGGTGCTCAGACAGAGACTCAGCGTAACAGGCGCTCAAACAAGATAGAACTCTCTTTCTTAACTCTCTGGGTATAAGCAATCTGGAGCTGGCAGGAAGGCTCATGGGGGTCAAAAATCCAGCTGCCTTCTATTTTATTTCTCCACCATCCCTAAGGCCAAGTTGGCTCACCAACGTGTTCATATTCTAATCAATAAGAGGGGGCAAAAGGTGAAGGAGGGGCACATCTTCATTTTAAGGACATAATCCCCAGACCACATCATATCCACTCTCATCCCATCGGACACATCTTAGTCACATGGCTATTCCAACTTGCAAAGAAGGCTGGGAAAATTAGTCTTTTTTTCTGTGCATTCATCTACTCACTAAAAATTCTATTATCTGAAAGAAGGGGAAAATTGGAAGACAATGAGCAATTTTTGCCACACAATTTCTGTGTTTGCATGTTTGCAATTAGAGTTTTAGCTTGTCATTGTTATGGACATAACTGTGAGCCTTAATCTTCAAGTTTATAATGCTCCTTTGATTAACATCCTAGGGTCATGGGTTTCAATCAGCCACAAATCCACCCAGTGCCATATCTCATTCAGTCTACACTTCTCTCTGTTTCCCTGCAGGAGCACATGGCAGCCTTTTACCAAGTATCTTATTGAAATCTAGATACAGTATGATTGTGGCCTTCCCATCATCTCCATCTACTACCCTGTCAATACAGGAAATGAGGTTAGCTCAGCGTGACTTAATCCGAGTAAGCCTAGCTTTTCATATATGGCTCCATTTTCTAAGAGCTCACCAACCACCTGTTTAAAACTCTGTCCAAAATTTTGTCAAGGGAATTCATTTCAATTGTACCCACCTGCAATTTTGGAATTCCTGTGGTTTCCACTTTTAAAAGTCAGATGGACTATTTTGCAAGTGCCTATTTTCAACTTGCCGGTACCTGTACTATTTTTATTACTTTCCCAAGATTATAAACATTCAGTGAATCATACATGCAAATTCTTTTAGTACCACAATGTATTAGTTTCCTAGGACTGCTATAACAAAATACCACAAACTGGGTGGCTTAAACAACAGGAATTTATTCCCCACAGTTCTGGAGGCTGGAAGTTCAAGGTCAAGGTGTCAGCAGGTTTGGGTTTCCCGAGGCCTTTCTCCTTGGTTACAGATGGCTGCAGTCTCAGTGTGTCCTCATGTGGTCTTTCCCCTGTGTGTGAGCACCCCTTGTGTCTCTTTGTGTGTCCAAATCTCCTCTTCCTATAAAGGTCAGATGGTATTAGGGCCCATTCTAGTGACGTCATTTTAACTCAATGCCTCTTTAAAGATCCTATCTCCAAATATGGTCACATTCACAGGTAGTGGGGGTTGTTAGCACTTCAACATATGAATTTTGGGGGGACGAAACTCAGCTCATAATATGTAGTATAAATATCCTCTGTGACTAAAGTCATAATTTCATTTAAAGGAAACAGGTATTTTCTTATTTCAGGCAACTGGGGAAAGTGTGGAAGGCTGTAAGTTGACCTAGGACTTTGCGAACTTGTAAGTTTGTTAGAAGTACACATCCGGGTTTCACTCTAGGCCTGCTCGACTGGGAGGCCATATTTAACAAGACACTCCCCACCCCCGCCCATTGATTTGTGTACCCACTAAAGTCTGAGCGTTCCTGGGGGGGAGCCCAGTAATTCTTCCCCTGGTGGTAGCTCTTGTCCCCAAGAGGTTCCTGATGGATTTATACACTATACACAGAAGAGACAGTGGCAAACGGGTATCATTGCATTGCTAGCTGGGCTTGGGATGAAAACTCAATGAATAGAACTCTCTGGTAACCTAAACTGAAGCATGAGGACAGAGGCATAAACCACTATATTTCTTCCTACATCCAAGTGTCAATCTAGATATGACTGTTCTTGTCAACCATATGTAAGAAAGACATAAAAAAATGAAGAGGGGTGGAGGTGGTCTTGGGTCAGGTTACTGAGCCTGATGCATGGGTGGAATATTTTAATGAACAGGGAGAGACAAAGAGCTGAAGAGAGTTTAGAGAGGCGTTGAAGGGGTATAAAGAGGAAGGAAGCATTTCTGCATCCAGACCTGGTTTTGATCTGAGCTGCCTTCTCCTTCCGTGTCTCCCTCAGTGACATTATCAGTCTCCATTTCCAGTTGAAAAGCTCACCAAAACTTTCAGGGCCAGGTTCTGTGATGTCAGAGGAAGAAGAGTAAAATTCCTTCTAAAGCCAGAAGGCCTGCAACGCCATGGTCCATTTGGGTGAACCATCCCACTCTTTCCTACCTCCTTCTCCAACACACCTTTTCAAACGCGTCCTTCAGATTTCAGTATGATTTCATTTCTTCCAGGAAGCTTTCATTTGTCCCTTAAGACTGAATTAGAAGCCCCACTCACATCGCACTGACTGCACTTTGTAGTGATGGCTGACCAGTCATCTCTCTTCCCCACTATGTGATGACATCATCTTTGTTCACCATCAAACCTCGCACATGCAGGGAGCGTAGTTCAAAACCCACAGAAATGTTTCATTTGTTTGATTATTAAACAGGATAGAAAATTATGTTTCTATAGTTTTAAAGATGCATATGAGATACATTTTATAGAAGATACATTTGCATTGTTGCTGCAATAAAATTTCATAATCATGGAAACATCCCAAATACCTTTTTTCAAATGCTTCATCCACAGCCTGAGTTTTGAAAAGCAGTTTCCCTTTCAACTGTTGTTAAAAAGTTATCTTGCTTTTTAAGGGGAAGATTAAATGTGATCTTTTTGGAAATATTTTTTTAATAACAAACTACTTAGAGCTGCTTTTCCTCATAGAAAAGGTCAGCAAACTGGGAACGCTTGTCACTTTGTAAAGAAAATGTGTAGCTCATCTGTAAATTTGACAATTATTTTAAATAACTTGCCACAAGCTAAATCACTGACCTCTTTGCAGAACAACAGATTTTCGTAGTCTCTCGCCTATTTTGTTATGAAATACTGTAAAGCTCCTACTGTATTTTAAAGATCTTCTTTTAATAAAATTAACCACATGGATGACAATCTGTTGCCCTGGGTGCATTTCTGTCTTCAGCATCTCCGCTGCAGTGATCTTTCTATAAATGATGGGGCGAATGCATTTTAAGTGTGGTGTCATATCTGTAAATCTATCCTGGGGTATTTTTAAGGGTCTGTTCATCGTGGTTGAGGGCAACCCCTCTATGCTGTGGAACTTTCACTTCCCTCAGGGCACTCACCCCTGTAGGTCACCCCTGTCTATTGACATAAGCACCTGGTAAGATGCAATGTCAGTCTGGATATTAAATATTCATCAAGATTAATTTCTCTTTCATTTTTAGCTAAAAACAATACAGAAGTTTAAAAACGTTTACTCTCATCCACGGGTGCATCGACCCCATTGTCGTATTTTGAATCCTCAGATAAACTTGAGTTTATTATTCATCCTTCACTGCTATTACAATTGTCTGTAATTTTGTCACTGCATTTAATCCCACGCTGTCTTAATTATTCTAACTTTAAAATAACCCTTGGTATGTCATATGGAAAATTTCATCGCTCTTTTAGTTTTTTGAAAGTTATCTTAATTCTTCTTGAATTTATAATCTTCCCTATGAATTTTAGATTCAATTCCTCAAGCTCCATCAGCTTGTGGTGCAATCTTTGTTGGAATTGCATTGAATTTATAGACTAATTTGAAGAGATGTCACATTTTTACTATGCGGAGGCTTCCCATCTATGAATGTGGTATATCTCTCCATTGATTTAGGCCTTGTTTTAAGTCTTTCAATAATATTTTAGAATTTTCTCCCTAATGATTTTCTACACCTTTGTTGTGTATATTGCAACATATCTGTACTATCTTATATTTTGGTGCTAAAGTGAGTGGTATCTTTTGGCCAAATGCATGAATGGAAATATGCAACCTGATTACATTTCCGTTACTGCTTACACCCCAAGCTACTTGCCTCTCCTGAGCCAACTGGATGCACACATTATGCAGTTAGACATAGTTTGGGCCTTTGGCTCTGTTTAAATCTCTGCTGAGAGATATCCTGCTGGTTACCAGCCCTTTGGTGACCATGAGTGGCAAGCTTATTGAGATCTTAATCAGTAGAATGGAGGATGAAGCGTAAAACCTATTTCAGAACACAGAGCAAATGTATAAAGAGATAGAAATAGATTCCAGAGACTTAGTATGTGAATAATAGATATTCCATATTACTAAACAAACACTAAAAGAAAACATCCATGAGCTTATGGGGGACTTAATCTTGAGACTGAAAGGCCTCACAGATGTCTGAGAAGGACTGAGGAGAAAAGGCAGACATCCAAGCACATCCTGGCAAAATTCATGAATCTGGATGATAAACAATAAAATCCTGTAGGCTTCCAGGCAGAAAAGAGACGTTACTACAGAATAGATTTTTGTTTGTTTTTAATTATTACATTAAGGCAACACTTTATTCTGTTGCAGCAAAAAACATTAATTTTATATGATAATATTGAATCCAGCAATCTCTATGAATTTTCTTATTTAATTCTAATGATGTTCTTGCAAGTTTCTTAGATTTTTCTATGTAAGTAATTGCATTACCAAGAAGTAATAAAAATTGTAGTTTTTCTTTTCCAGTTCTTACGTATCTAATTCATTTTTTGTTTATTATTATTTTTGCTAAGACTTCTAGTACCATGCACAATGAAAGTGGTGATGGCAGAGAAAGTTTTAAAGTGTCATACTATCAGTATGATTTGTTGCAGACTTTTGGTAGAAATACTTATTGAGACTTAAAAAAAGCTACCTTCTATTTTTAGTATATTAAGAGTCTTTATTATTAATGAGCTGTTGAATTTGATTAAATTCTGTTTTTCATTTATTTAGACAGTCGTATAGTTTTTCTTCCCTAATCTATTAATGTGTGAAGTTTTTTATAATGGCAAATTACCCTTGCCTTTCTGAGGTAAACCCCACTTGGTCATCCTGGTTTTATATTTTACTGCTTTTTAAAAATTTTATGTTAATGGGTTGTGATTGCTAATATTTTATTTAGGACTCTTTTTTTGCACCTACTTTTATGATATAAACCTCTGATTTTCCTTTCTTGAGCTGTACATATCATGTTTTCATATCTAGGAAAATTTCTTTTTTCTATTCTTTGAAATTATTTTATATATTAAAGATTATTTGTTAACTGACCTGAGTTTTTTATCTAGTCTTGGGGAAGATACTAAAAGTAAATTTATGTAATGGTTTATGAATCATCATGGCTATACAGTAACTTTTGGTGATTTGCTTTTTTTTAGAAAATTGTACATATTGACCAAGTTGTCAAAGGTATTGGCATGAAATTGTTGACAACGTTCTCTTTGGCTTTAAAAATCTCAAATGTATTGATAGCTATTTCCCTTTCTTTTTTTTCTAAAATTGTTGTTTCTGTATTCTCTTTTCTTTCTTGATCAATGTTGCCAGACTTTTTTTGTGCTATATAATTAGTTTTAAAAAATATTTATCTTACAAATGGTCTCTACGTTTCCAATCAATCTTGTTAAAGTTGCCTCTTATCTACTATATCCTTTCTACTTATCTTTGAATTTATTGATTTTTCTCCAGATTCATAAGCTGAATACTTAGTTCATTTATTTTCAATATTTCCTTTAAAAATATATATTTAGGTGATACATTTTCTAATTAAGCCCCATTTTGGCTCTATTTCAAAAGGTTTGGTATGTAGTAGTTTTAATGCTGTTTGTCTAAACATGTTCTTATTTTTATTGTAATATTTTCTTTAACCTATAAATATTCCAAAATTCATGGGGGAAAAAGATATCCAGGTATATATAATATTTCTCATCTCTTTATTGTTTGATTTCCAGTTAAATTGCATTGTTATCAGAGAATGTATTCACACCAGTACCAGTTATTTGAAATTTATCATAATATCTTTCATGATCTAGTAGGCAGAACATTTTTTCAGATATTTTATATTTGCTCTTACAGTAAGCTTATTAAATTTGTCTTTAAAATCTTTAGCCTCAATAATATTTTCCCAACTAGATCTTTCTGTTTGCCAAAGGTGTATCAATTTTGCATTGTAATCCTGTCAATTTTTGGCTTTACATATTTTGAAGCTATGCGTGTGAGTGCATGCAATTTCATGATTTTCTTACTTTATTGCTAGAAAATTTCCCTTTGTTACTATATAGTGTAGCGTTTTTATCTCTATTAATTATTTTGCCCTAAATTCTATTTTGTTGGATGATAATTTGCTATCTTGGATTTTTACTGCTTTTCATATTTGCCCAGAACATATTTTTTTATCTTTATTTTAAATCTTTCTGTGAGGTTTTGTTTTAGTATCTCTTGAGAACACCATATCAGTGAATAAAATGCACCTGATAATCCCCATATTTTAATAGATGAGTTTAATTTATCTACTTTTTAATGATTATATTTATTTCCTTTATCCAATTTAGCCTGTCTGGTTTACCATCATTTTTCTTTGCCTTTTCCCCCTCTCTTCCTCTCTTCTATTGGATTGATAGAATTTTTTTTTATTTTTGTTTTTCCTTATGCTGGTTTGGAAATTATAAATTACATCTGTAATATTTTTAGTAACTTTAACATTTTAAAATATATAGGTAGGTATAAATTTTGTAAACAAATCTAAACTTGTTTATTATTTTTTCATTCTCCAAAAGAAGAAAATGTTTTCACAAAATCATCCTCTCTTTTAATTTCCGGACCTTCATGTTCTTGCTGTCTGGAACTTTAGTTTCACCATTTCTTTAAAAAAGAACCTCATCCATTCCTACTTAGTTTACTCTTCTTCTCTTTGAAATATTTCCTTTAATAGTTCTTTTAAAGAGCTGGTTAACTCTCTTTATCTTTGTGTGTCTGAGAATATCTTTATTTTACCTTAGTCAGGACTGATATACTAAGTATAACTTCTAAGTTCACAGTTATTTTCTCTGAGCACTTTAAAATATTATTCCAATGTAATCTGGATTTTCTTATTTTCACGAAAGCCTGCAGCTAGTCTAACTTGCCATTCATTTGTAGCTTTTTCTTTTTTTTTGAGGAAGATCAACACTGAGCTAACATCTGCTACCAATCCTCCTCTTTTTGCTGAGGAAGACTGGCCTCGAGCTAACATCCGTGCCCATCTTCCTCTACTTTATATGTGGGGTGCCTGCCACAGCATGGCCTGATGAGCGGTGCCATGTCTGCACCTGGGATCCGAAGTGGTGAACCCTGGGCTGCTGAAGTGGAACGTGTGCACTTAACTGCTGTGCCACTGGGCCAGCCCCACTTTTTCTTTTTTTAAATAAGCACATATCAAAGACTTATTTAACCCATGAATGAGGAAACCGAGAGAGCTGGCTCTAAAAAGTGTAGAGAAGCAGAAGTATTCATAGTCATTGAAAGAAAGAATGCTTCAACACGTACAAAACTGGTTAATGCCCGAGACTGGTAAATGCCACAGTTACAGGCAATACAGCTCTCACCTTTGAGATGAAATCTCGTCTACCAGAAAAAACCATGTGCTTATCCACAGGGCAAAATTCACTTACATTACCAAAGGACAAAAATCACTTGAATAATTATGATTTTTGCACAGATTAAAGTCTATCTTTATAGATTTGTAAAATACCTTAATTAACATTAAATGATTAAAGTACTTGCTCCTAGAGAATCAGCTAATCCTTGGGTAGTTCTGTTAGGCAATTCTCTAGGTATGACTTTGAAAGGATGTGTCTTTCCAAGTTTTGGGTATTTTTGTGTGTGTCTTCATAAATTACCTCCTGGGAATATTCTGGATTCAAAAAAATGTAGCCTCATGTCTTTTCACTGCTCTCATAGGTGCAGCAGTCAATATTACACTGTAGTATAGTCAGCAAATCTAGAGTCATATGGCATTAAGCAACTAATAAAACCAGAAAAAAACTTCATTGAAGATTTTGTAAGAAAACTAGGATTGGAGTTTTCAGTAATCTCTCTTCCCCAGAGATTAAATAAATCATTGGTTGTATTTGTGCTTCTATGTTTAGGGTAAAAAGCCAACTCCAAGAAATTTATCTCCATCGGCTTTTGACCGTGGTACCTACAAATTTGTGTGAATTCCTCTCTCTGAAATGTCTCCCAATCCACTAAGGTTCCTAGCCTGCCAGAAAGTGATCTGTTTCACTGCCTGTAAGTCTGGGATCCTGGAAGACAGAACGAACTTGAGTGCAGTTTCCCAGGAGAACTTTGTAGGCATTGGTTCCAGGCATGAAGAGTCACCCTTGATCCTTAATGGTGGGTTTTTCATATCTGATTAAAGAAGATTTATTCTGAAATACGACACTTATATACAACCTTTATTACATATTCAATTTGTTCAATTACATTCTGATTAGTTTTATTAGATGAATGCAAATAATTACATTGCCATTAAAAGTAAAGAAACTCAATAAAAGTGTTTGTTTCTGAATTTTGAGGAGTCAGAGAGAACAAAATGCAAACACCTAGTTATTAAATTGAGATTAGACACAGATCAAGATGATCCAGCAATTTCTCTCCTAAGTATATACCCCAAAGAATTGCAAACAGGGACTCAAACAGATACTTGTATGCAAATAATCCCTACAACACTATTCATAATAGTCAAAAGGTGGAAACAGTCTAAATGTCTGTCAACAGATGAATGGATGAACAAAGTGCTATATATACATACTGTGGAATATAATTCAGCCATAAAAAGTGAAGTTCTGATAGATGCTACAACATGCATGAACCTTGAAAACATTATGCTAAGGGAAATAAGGCAGATGTAAAAAATTAAATGAAATATGAAATATGAAATATGAAATATCTAGAATAGGCAAATTTATAGAGACAGAAAACAGCTTAGAGGTTACCAGGGGCTGGGGGCAAAGTAAAGGGAGTGGAGAGTTATTGCTTAATGGGTACAGAGTTTCTGTTTTGGGATGATGAAAAAGTTTTGCAAATAGATATGATGATGTTTGACCAACATTGTGAATGTAATTAATGCCACTGAATCATAAACTTAAACATAGCTAAAATGGTAAATTTTGTGTTATATTATACCACAGTTAAAACAAAAAGAATAGAAATAGATCAAGAAGAAAGAGAAAGGACTTTCTCCTATAGCCATCAGAAAATAGAACGTTAAAAACCTTACCCACATTATTCCAAAATAAATCATCACAATTAGACGTTCTTCTTGAGTTCATTCAGTCATTCTTAATTTATTTTCGTTTCATTCGAGTCATCAGTCAGCTTTCATGAAATTATCTGGTACTGAATTCAAAAGCATCCTGGAAATCCTAAGTCCCTTTGACAATCTTCTAAGAGATGTCAGCTCCAAAGTCTATTCCTTGAAACATCAATTGTTCAAAATAGCTGGCAGAGTCCTTTTCATGAGACTCTGAGGATGTTCTTCGTGTTGCAGACTAAATTTCTGGCCTGTGCCTTAAAAGAGAGCCTCAGGCAAGCGTGGGAGGAAAGCAGAAGCGATCTGTTGATGACAGAGCAGCTAACAATATCAGAACGGAGAAGAGTAAAATTCTCTATTAGCGCAGGATACGTACCTCTTTTGTGAGGTTTTGATCAACGTTTCTCCCTAGAGTAAGACACTATATTGTACTCTATACTGATAAAATTGGAGAAAAGACATATCCCTAAAGTCTTGAGCAGATAAAATTCCAGTGACGTTCTTCCAATTACTGCAGGATTATTCAGTTATATGCTGCTGTGGCTTATGTACAGAAAGGGATAAAGTCAGCAGATCTAGCAAATAAATACTCATGACTCTACGCTGTGCCTACAATTCCATTTTATATTGCAATGCTCCATTGCCCCACCAAAGATATTTGTGGTTTTAATTTGCTCTGTCACCCACAAATTAATTTTTCCTTTATGGTAATAACTGAGGGCTCAAAATTTTGAAAATCAGCGAAGTCAATAAATTCTATACTTTGGAGGCTGGCGTATGTTTCTTTCTTTTTTTGATTAACGGTACAGACCTTTATAACCTGTGTTAAAAATATAAGATTAGAAATACTTCCCCCACCCCTCTCAAGCCTACACTATCTCTAAAGTTGGCCCATTAGTTACAAATTGTTAATATGAGTTGTACAGGTATCTTATGCTCTTTTTCCCACCAAAGAAGTTTATTCCAAAACACGTGACTGACAGCTGACTCAGTGCACACATATGCAAAACACAGCTCTCTATTGGATAACTCTTGGGATAGAAAAACAAGGTGTTTAATTAAAGTCTGACTGCCTTTTTCCCCCAGTTGTATGCCTATTATTCATTTAGATGAGCTTAATAACAAATACAGTTGTGAGGATAAAAAAATAACACAAATAATCACTCTTTAGAAAGTCGGATATTAGATTACAACTCACCATAGGGCGATTTCTTTCTACATGTTTTTTAGTTCCTGTTAATGTCATGCCTGGACTCCTTGAATCTGTTCATGTCTTCTCTCCAAATTAGGACTGCTTACTGATTAGAGACTGGGCAGGCTCAGGTGGAAGAAACAATTAGAGGTGAGCATCAGCATCAAAGAGGCCCTGAGCGTTAGGATGGGTCTAGGTAGGGGAATGTTCATTAGATGGTAACACCATGGTACAGAGCCTTGAGGTCTGGAAGACACTTTGGAAAGTAAGGTACTGTTATGGCTCCAGAGAAAGTGAGCTAAGGAGGCATCAGGTGGGAAACCAAAGCAGGAATTATTGTGTGGTGCTCATAGCACCTTCTGCTAACTCTTCCAAAGTGATTTGTCCCAAGTCTGTGTTCACTATTAGAAGGCAAGCACAGCATTGGTTTGGTTCACTGCTAAGATCCTAGCACTTGGCAGAGTTCCTGGCACATAGTTGGTGACAATAAATATTGTTGACAAGTAATGGAAGAAAGCAAAATTTTCGGGGACATGGTTTCTAGATTTTAGAAGTTAAGGAGCTTGGTTTCCAAGAAAGCAGCCGTAGCCTAGATAATGGACCTTGACACAAGGCCAGTGTAGGGCCTGTGTGACCCTAGTGAGAGTGCCCTGCAGAGAACTGAGCCTGCTTGTGGAGCTCAAATGGCTTCAGTTATGATACCTCTAGGGACCCAGGGATGAATGGAACCTTTCTCTAAATTCTCTGTTAGTTTCCTTCCCTTTATCTAGGGGCTCCTGTTATCTGGGTGTGTGGACTGCTGGTCTGTTGTAGCAGGAAGCTGAGGTCACCACACAGAGCGTGGATCCCGAAAGTATGGGATACAAGAAAAGAGCAAGAAAGAGTCAGAAGCTTGGTGAACAATCTAAGTTCTGAATAAATACATGTAACTAAATGTCATCAAAGAAGTGTGAATTCAAACAAAAATGAGCTCCTGTTTTCATCTCTTCCTGTGGGACAAATGACTGATAGAACCCTGCTGGGAGTTTTTGCCATGGCTAGAGTGAAATCCAGATCTTCAAATTGTTGGCGATCAAAAAATTGCTATTGGGTGAGTCTTAACAAGTCTCTGCATTCTGGAGTGGCAGCTGGAATTTCTCCCCATTTGTTTCCCCAGTAATGGAAGTGATCGCTTTGTACATTGAGACAGGTACACAGTAGGCACCCAGAGTTCATGACAACAGCACTGAAATCTGAATGAAGATGCTTGGAAATTGGCATATTAAGTTATATGCAAGTGATATAAAGCTTGTCTTATCTTGGGGAAAATTGGATCTCTGTCAAGATTTTTGTCATAATATTTTTCTTTGGCTGAGGACAAGAAGGAGCAGTTGGGTCTAGACTGAAAGCTGGAAACTTGATCTTGGTCTTCTCAGCCTCCAGAACTGTGAGAAATAAATTTCTGTTGTTTATAAGCTACCCAGTTTATGGTATTTTTGTTACAACAGCCCAAATGGACTAAGACAATTGTTTTAAAAGAAATTTAAAGAATTAGTTAAAAAACTTTTTTCCACCTATTCTCTATTCTCCATTTACTAACTCGCAGCTTCTAGTAAGTTAGTATATGCTATATTCATTCATTTTAGCTGTGCTTTTGGGAATTATGTGTGTCAAATCTGTATCCACACTTGGAATGATATAGATTTGGGTAAGCCATACCTTTATGGGAAAGAAATTACTAGATGGTGACAATGACACACAGAGAGGCCCAGAGCAGGGGTCCAGGGGGCTGGAATGCAAGGGACAGCCAACTACTGGGATGAATTAGTGGATACTGTAAAAGTACCCTGAGGAATCTCAGAAATAATGAGGGAGATAAAGAGAAGACAGGGACTGTGTTGTCATGTAGAATGGGGCTGGGACTTCGCTCATTGAATATTGAAGGGAAGGATACAATGTTTTGATTGGTTCTATTTGACATAGATAAATTCTTGATTGGAATGTATATTAGCATAATACTTTTGGGAAACTTAAGAAATCTGTATCACATTCATACCCTTTGGCCCAGGAATCCTGTATTTTATCAGCGGTTGTCTTTCAAGGCAGTGATAATAGTGATTTATTTTCTACTTTTATCTTTTTTCCTTTTCAATGATGAGCACATTGTAACTGGACAAAGTACTCTTTATTCTTTAAACAAATATAAGCTTAAAATTCTTATGAACCAAACCAGATGGATTGTCCAAAATCCAAATGATAAAGTGCTAAGACCTGGATTGTTAAGCCTTGGTCCCACACTGTACCATGGAATTCATACCGTCCACCTGCTTCCCTCAACCAGGGATAATGAGCATCAGTTAAGGAATGAAAGAGAAAGTACTTTGAAATCCTCACCTCTGATTCCAGTGGACATTCTGTCTTTTATTGTCTTCACCTACTTCGTCTCATTTGAATTCTTTTCCAATTTCTTCACAGTTCAATCCTCATTCCACATCACCACCATCCAGAGAACGTGCCTTCCCTCCCGGCACCTCAGAGAGCCACATCTAATAGTTGTCTTCACCTCTGTGCATTTACTGCATGGACAGTTTTAGAATAATTATTATTGCTCTATCTTTTTATTGCTTTGACTTTGGTTTCACTAGGTATGTCCCTCAGATTTTCAAAATATGGAACATAAAGTTAGAAAGTGAAAATACCCCATAACTTAGCCACACCTACACCAGTGCCTCAAGGTAACTTTTTAAACTTCTTGTTGATTATCTTTAAGAAATATATACCTAAATACATCCTAAAAGCAATAATAATAAATATTAATATATATAACATAATACTTATGGTAAATATATTTCTAAAATATTGAATCATACTATACATGGTATGTTTTCACTTCCCCCCACTTAGCATCACTTAGAAAACTTTCCATATCAACATTTGTTTCTAATTTTTAGCAGAGCCATATTTTTGGCTGTACCATGTATGTCTTCTTGTTTTGATTTCCACTTTCTGCTCTAACTAGTGGGGACATTTTTTCCTATATTTAAAAACGTTTTTTTTTTCCTATCTGAGTTTCTTACTCTGAGAATTTCCTGTTTGTTTTTCTATTGGGGTGTTTATTTTGCTTCTTACTGATTTGTCAAAAGTCTTTGTGTAATAACTCTGCTGTCCATGGCATGTTTTACAAATCATCCATTTCCCAGTTTGTCATTTTTCTTTTGATTTTATTTATGGTGATATATATATATATTTTTTTACAAGCAGAACTTTGAAAATCACTATGCAGTCCAATTTACTCAGCCTTTACTTTGAGAAAGAGATGCTGAGAAAGATGGGCCCTGCTCTGCTCCTGGGAGTGATTGTGCCTCAAGATAACGTCTGCCGCTGCCGCCGCCATGTTGGGATCATCACCCAGGAAGTTTCCTCTTGCCCCTTCCTGCCAGCACAGCTCTCCAAACAAGCACTTTTCTGTTTTCAGTCTTCCATCACGTTTCCTCTTCAATGCTTTATATAATGAGGTCATTCCATACGTCGTATTTGTGTCCATTTTCTTTTCTTCAACAGAGACTCATCACGGTGTTGTGGGATGCAGCGTCTGTTACCTGTTATTGCTGAGCGTGTTCCGTTGCGTGAATAAACCACAAAGCGTTTCTTCACTGGCCCGTTGATGGACGTTTGAGTAGTTTCCAGTTTGGGGCTACTATGAAGAGAGCTACGATGTATGTTCTTCTACAAGTCTTTTTGTGCCTGAATATTTTCATTTCATATGGATAAATGCCTAGGAATGGAATTGCTAGGCCGCTGGTTAAAGTAGTGTAACTATACAAGAAACTGCCAAATGATCTGCCAACAGGTTGTACCGTTGTGTACTCCTGCCAACAGTGTGTGAGAGTTCCAGGTTTACACCCTCACTAATATTTGAGATTGACAGTCTCTTAAATGTTAGCTAGTCTAATAGGGGCGTAGTGGTTTTTGTTTGCATTTTCCTAACAAATAATGATATTGAGCACTTTATAATGTCTAAGCTTTTTCCTCATTTTTAATGGAGTTGTTTATCTTTTTGTATTATTGAGTTGTTTTTCAAATTTTCTGTATACAGTCCTTTTGTCAGATAATTTATAAATATTTTCTCTCCCTCTTGCCTATTCATTTTCCTAATGATGTAGTTTGATGAGCAAAAGTTTTTAGTTGGATAAAGTCGAGTTTATCATTGTTTTCCTTTTATGGTCATTGCTTATACCCAGGTTGTGAAGACATCTTCTTGTTTTTATTTTTCTAGAAGCTTTGGGTCTATGGTTCATCTTGGATAAATTTTTGTGTATGGTATAAGGTAAGGATCCAGGTCCAATTTTTTTCCATATGGATGTGCAGTGTTTGCAGCACTATTTGTTGAAATGACTGTCTTTTTCCTATTGTATTGCTTCGATGTCTTTGTCAAAAATTAATGATTGTGTAAGGTGGATCTACTTCCGGATTCTCTCTTCTGTTTGATTGATTGATTTCCCTATCCTATGCCAATACCGTACCGTTTTAATTACTGAATATTTTACAGTTAGGTATTATAAGTCCTCCGACTTTGTTTTTCTTTTTAAAAAATATTTTGGCTATTGTAGTTTCTTTTAAAGTTCATGTACATTTTTTTTTTTTTAAAGATTGCCACCTGAGCTCACATCTGTTACCAATATATATTTTTTTCTTCTTCTACCCCCAAAGCCCTCCAGTACATAGTTGTATATTCTAGTTGTAGGTCTTTCTGGCTCTGCCATGTGGGATGCTGCCTCAGCATGGCTCGATGAGTGGTGCTGGGTCCATGCCCAGGATCTGAACCCCGGGCTGCCAAAGCGGAGCATGGGAACCCAATCACTCGGCCATGGGGCCGGCCCCTGTTCACATAAATTTTTAAAAAGAGGCTACCAGCATTGTGATTGGTGTTGTGATGAATTTATCTAAAAATTTGGGGAGAAGTAGCATCTTAACCATATTCAGGCACCTAGTTTATGAACATGGTATATCTGGCCATTTAAGTCTTTAATATTTCTGAGTAATGTCTGTAGTTTTAGTGGAAATGTCTTGCAAATCTTTTATTAGATTTGTGTCTCAGTATTTTATGTTTTTGGATTCTATTGTAAATAGTTTAAAATTGTTTTCAAATGTTTATTACTAGTGTATAGAAATACAGTTGACTTTTGTATATTGAATTTGTATCCTATGATATGGCTGCATTCACTTGTTAGCTCTAATAGTTTGATACTATTGTAAATGGACTTAATAAAATTTTGTTTACTGACTTTTTACTGCTAGTATATAGAAAGATAATTCGTTATTCTATATTTAACTTGATAAATTAAATTTTAGTTGTAGTAATTGCTTTGTAGATTTCTTCAGATTTTTTTTTAATGATGACAATCAAACCATCTGCTAATAGGTACAATTTTACTTCGTTTCAAATCTTTTTACTGTCTTTTAGCACTGGTTAAGACCTCAGTACATTACTGAACATAATTGGTGAGAAAAGACATTCTTACCTTTTTCTTTATCTCAGGAAGAAAGTTTTCAGTCTTTCACTATTAAATATGATATTAGCTGCAAGTTTTTAAAAAGTGTCCTTTTTCAGGTTGAGAACATTCCCTTCTATTCCCAGTTTGCTGAGAGTTTTTATGATAAACGGTGAATTTTGTCAAGTGCTTTTTCTTCATCTATTGAGATGATCATGTGGTTCTTTAAGAGTCTATTAATATCATGGATTACAATGATTGAATTTCAAATGTTAAAATGACCCTGCATTGCTGAGATAAACCACACTTGGTTGTGGTGTATCATCCTTTTTCTGTGTTGTTGGAGTCAAATTGTTAATATTTTTAGGAGGATTTTGTGTAAATTTCTATGAGAAAAATTGGACTGTAGTTATCTTATAATTGCTCTAATCTTGTCATTTCTTCCTGAGGTTTTTGTATCAGGTTTATGATGAACTGATAAAATGAATTGTGAAGTGTTCCCTCCTTCTCTATCTTCTTAAAGACTTTGTGTAAGGTTGGTATCATTTCTTCCTTAACGTTTGAATTTACCACTGAAACCCGTTGGGCCTGGAGGTTCCATTGTGTGAAGACTTTGATAAAAAATTGAAATTCTTAAATAAATAGAGTGTATTTAGATTTTATGGCTTATCTTGTTTTAATTTACATAAGCTATTTTGCCAAGGAATTTGTTCACTTCATTTATATTGCCAAATTTATTGACATAAAGTTGTTCACAATATTCCCTTAGGAGCTTTTTTAATGCCTGTAGGATATGGAGAGATATCCTGTTTTCCATTTCTAATTTTCATGATTTGTATCTTTCTTTTCTTTTTTTAATGAAAGATATGCTTTCTTTTTAACTTGATGAGACTATTGTTTTTTTTCTTTTTAAACAATCTGTCACATAACTTCTTTTTTTGCAGAGAAGTTTGCCCTGAACTAACATCTATTGCCAATCTTCCTCTTTTTTTGTTTTTTTCTCCCCAAAATGCCAGTGCATGGTTGTATATCCTAACTGTAAGTCCTTTTAGTTCTGCTGTGTGAACCTCCACCACAGCATGGCAACTGACAGATGGGTGGTGTGGTTCTGCAACTGGGAAGCGAACCCAGGCTTCTGAAGTGTTGAGAGTGGTAAACTTTAACTGCTAGGCCATCAGGGCTGGCTCTGTATTTTCTCTTCTTTTTTTCTTCATCAGTCTTGCTAGGGTTATCCATCTTATTAATCTTTTCAAAGAGCCAACTTCTGATTTAATTTTCTCTACTGTCTGCTTTCAATTTCATGATTTCTACTCTTACTTATCTTGGTCAATCTTGCTAGGGATTTATCAATTCTAATTATTTCAAAGACCCACTTTCTGGATTTGCTAAAAATTTCTCTACTATTTGTTTTCTATTTCATTGACTTGCACTCATTTTTGTTATTTCCTTTCTTCTAACTACTTCGGGTTTAACTTTTCTTTTAACTTCTTATAGTAGGGAGTGATTTTCATCTTTCTTCTCTTTAAATATGAAGCTTTAAATTTCTCTCTAATCACTGCTTTAGTTCTTTTCCCACAAATGTTGATATGTTGTATGTTCATTATATTTCACTTTATATATTTTCTAATTTTTCTCATATTTTTTTGACTTATGAATTATTCAGAAGCATATTGTTTAACTTTTAAATAATTAGAGATTTTGCAAGTGTCTTCTTATTTACTTCTAAAGTTCGATTCCATTTTGGTCAGAGAACATATTCTATGATATTTCAGTGTTTGAAATGCACCAAAATTTAGGTATGATGCAGCTGTATGTTTTCTGTGCACTTAAAAAGAATCTGTAGGGGGGGCTGGCCCCGTGGCCGAGTGGTTAAGTTCACGTGCTCCGCTGCAGGCGGCCCAGTGTTTCGTTGGTTCGAATCCTGGGCGTGGACATGGCACTACTCATCAAGCCACGCTGAGGCAGCGTCCCACATGCCACAACTAGAAGGACCCACAACAAAGAATATACAACTATGTACTGGGGGGCTTTGGGGAGAAAAAGGAAACAATAAAATCTTTAAAAAAAAAAAAAAGAATCTGTAGGGGGCCAACCCCGTTGCTGAGAGGCTAAGTTTGTGTGCTCTGCTTCGGTGGCTCGTGGTTCACCAGTTCAGTTGCTGGGTGTGGACCTACCATGCTGAGGGGGCAGCCCACATAGAAGAACTAGAATGACCTACAACTAGGATATGCAACTATGTACTGTGGTTTTGGGGAGAGAAAACTTAAAAAAAGAGGAAGATTGGCAATGAATGTTACCTCAGGGCCAATCTTCCTCAACAACAGCAACAAAAGCATAAAAATGTAAAGAATTTGTATTTTGCAATTGTTGAATATATTTTTTATCTGTATCCATTAGGCCTCAGTGGTTGGTAGTGTTATTTAGATCTTCCATAACTTCACTGAATATTTCCTAGTTGTTCTATCAATTACAAGAAAAATGGTGTTAAAAATCTCCCACTATTAATGTGCACTTGTCTATTTTCCCTTTAGCTCTAAGTTTTTTCATGTATCTTGAAATGCCGTTATTAGGTTCATTCACACTTATGACTACTATTTGTTCCTTACAATTAATCCTTATATTATTCAGAAATGTCTTTTCAAAACATCTCAGGCAATTCTCCTTGTCTTGATTTCCCTTGTGTCTGATATTAAAGTTCTCACTCCGGCTTTCTTATACTTACTCTTTGGTTGGTATATCCTTTTCCATCTTAAAATTTTCAACCTCTACGCCCCTTTTCATTTAAAGAGCATCTTTTGTAAACAACACATAGTTGGGAATAGCTTTATTTTTTTCCAATAAATCCAATAATCTTTGCCTTTTATTTGGAGTCTTTGGTCCATTCACATACAAAGTGATTATTAACATGGTTAGCTTTAAATCTACATTTGTTATTTTTTCCTATCTGTCTTGTCAGTTTTTTGTTCCATTTATCTTTCCAAGCCCTCTTTTACAATGTTAAATAATTTATTATTCCATTTTTACTTCTGTATTGGGTTTTTAGATATACTTTATTTTTTTAGTGGTTGTTCTAAGAATTACAGTGTGCATTCTTAGTTTATCAGTGTCTTTTTAGAATAAACAGTTTTTTCTTTTCAAAAGGTATAGACTTGCAATAACATTGTTCTCTTTATCCTTCATACTTTGTCCTCTTGTTGTCATATATATTGCCTTACATAATTTAAATCCTTAGTCAGTAGTATAATTTTTGCTTTAAAGAGTTATACTATTTTAAAGATATTAAAGAAAAAATAAAATGTCTTTTTAAAAAATTATTTTACTGAGGTCATATGGCATATAACATTGTGTAAGTTTCAGGTATACCTTGTTACACTTTCAGTGATCTTCATTCCTTTCTATAGATCTGAATTTCCATCTGGTATCATTTTTCCTCCAGCTTGAAGAACTTCTTATAGAATTTTCTTAGTAAAGGTTTGCTGTTGACAAATTTTCTCAGTTTTTATTATCTGAAAATATGTTTTATCTTCATTTTTGGAGGATATTTTCTCTGGATAGAAAATTCTGGGATAACATTTGTCTTTCTTTCAGAACTTTAAAGATGCCTTCCATTTTTTATGGATTCTATTGTTTCTGAGACGTTAACTTATTTGTATGACTGTTTCCTTATATATATTATATGATCTTCTCTGGCTACTTTTAGGATTTTCTCTTTATGATCATTTTCAGCAGTTTGATTATGCTGTGCCTAGTTGTGGTTCTCTTTCTGTTTCTCCTATTTGCCTTTTGCTAGCTTCTCAGAACTATATGTTGATGTTTTTCCCCTAATATGGTAAATTCTCTGCTGTCATTTCTTTGTATTTTGTTCTCCATTTTTCTCTCTTCTCTTAATAGTTTGTTATAGGTTACTGCGGTTCTGTTCATTTTTTTTAAATTCTTTTTCTCTACATCCTTAGCACTGGATAAATTTTATTAATCTGTTTTCAAGTTCTCAAACTCTTCTGCTGCTCACAATCTGCCAGAAGCCCATCTAGTGAATTTTTCATTCATATATTATACATTTCCTTTATTAAATTTCCATTGGATTCTTTTTTGTAGTGCTTCTCTGCAAAATTTCCCCATCCCTTCATTCATTATGATCATATTTTCCCTTAAGACCTTAAACATATTTATAATAGCTATTTTTAAGTTTTATTTACTGTTTCTAACATTGGGTCATTTGGGGTCCTGTTCCTATTTGCTGTTTTCTTACCTGTGGGTTACATTTTCCTGTTTCTTTGAATTTCTAGTAATTTTTAAGTATATGCTGGACATGGTGAATAATATGTTGCAGGGAGTATGGGTTATGTTGTCTTTCTATAAAAGGCATTACAATTTTTTTCTGACAGACATTAAATCCTGTCAAATTATTTTGATCCTGTCAGGGTTGTTTCTACTTTTTGATGAAGATTTGTCTGTTTCAGTTTTGGGCCAAATTCTAAGGTGCACCTCTTACTCTAGCATATACTTATTGTCAACTGAATGTCCACTGTACTCACTGTAGTCTCTTCATTGTAGCTACGATGGAACTCCAATCTGTCCAAGACTGCTTCAAGTATCTTTGGTTAGCTGTCATCCCTGTAGCACGCCATGCCTGCTTGGCCTTGCAGAATCTCACCCTGTTGCACAGTCAGTCCAATCCTCAGCCAAGCATGTTTTATTGAGTCCCTGTGAGGCTCCCCCACCTCCAACCCCATCTCACACAATTCTGTTTTCTTATGTATCCTGTTCTGAAAATTGCCCCTGCTTCCACAGCCTGGAACTCCAATATCTGCCTCCTTGGTTCATCAAGACTACTCTCTGCTTGGCTCTGCTCTCTGAGCTGTGGCAGAAATTGCCATCAGGCAGAAAATCAGGGCAGTTATGGAGGAATTATTGGACTTATTTCATATGTTTCCCTTCTCTTAAAGTTTACATCTTGTATTGCCCATTTGTCAGTGTCTGAAAATAGTTGACTCATATATTTTGTCCAGTTTTATAATTGTTGAGAAGGCAAGTTCAGTACCAGTTACACTGTTATGGCCAGCAAGAGAAATTTGTGTATATGATTTTTAAATAATTCTGATTTTTGTGCTTGACATCCAAATAGTTCTCTTCTCTTTTATTAAGGTTAACATCCTTGTGTGTGTCAATTCTTTCATGCTCGTATAATCTCTCTCTCCTCATGCATATATAATCTCTATCATACAGAGTTTGCAAGTCATTGTTTGTTTTGTAAAAATGATTAGGGATTATATATATATTTGTATATGTATATTTATTTATTTATAGGAATATATAATTATAAATAATATATGGATGTGTATCTATTTACCTGCTCTGTATTTACATTCATATACTTTTCGGTGTCTCTGTTTTCTTATTGAATAATACATCTCTTGTAAATCAATTTGTATAGATCAAAATCATTCTTTCTAATGATATAGATGAATAAAATCTTACTTAACCAGTTGATTTCCAAATAAAATGACTAGTGGTGATATTCAGTCTACTCTTCTAATAGGCAAATTTAATTACAGTTTCCATATATTCTTTAGAGTTTGCTATAAGGGTTTGCGACATTTCCCAAGTTTTATAATGGACAAAATTTTATTCTCCATTTAAAATTTTTTTTATTCTCTTTTGTGAATTTCTAGGAGGGAGTTATGCAAACATGCATTCTAGATCTTTTTTCTCAGAAGTCCTAACACAATGTTTTTAATAAATCCTCGTTCAACAAATGAATTAACAACTAACAGGCAAGTAAATATAACAAAATTTTGGTGCTTAAAATGACTGTAATCATATTTTCACTCTCTTGGCTATTTTTTCCCATTGTCTGGTTATAAAATAGTATGTATTCATTTCAGTAAATTAGCAAAAGTGTATAAAAAATAAGAACCATTTGTAATCTTATTGCCTAGTGGTGATCACTCAATAATTTCTGATTTTTTATTCTATGCATATTTGGATACATATATATCTATCCATTACATTGTAAAATTCTCTGTCTTGCTTTCACAATAATGTAGCTTGAGAAATTTACTTTAATTAAATGTTCTTTAAAAAGACTCTTTGTAATGACTGCATATACTTGCATTTTATGATGTACCTTAAATCTTAACCAATTCCTTGTTCTTGAATAGTTAGGTTTTTTTAAAACTATTTTAAACAACAGTGCAAGGAACATCCTTATACATAAATCTCTGTCTACATTCCCCAGTCCTTCTTGTCTACTGTTACTGAATTCTGTAAAATGGTATTGAATTTAAGAAGCTAAGACTCTCATTAGGATTTAACTCTTACCTGTGTCCTAAATCTAAGGTGGTCTTAGATTATAATGTTCAATTTAGTTGAAGCAAGTTGGGAAAAGAAGTATTGATAGAATGTTTTAAAAAATCTCCATTCCTTTGGGAGCCTATGGGCTCCCTGAAAAGGAATTTGACTGTTCCTGGCCAGCCCAGCATTTAATCCCAACCTGTCACCAGTTTCTATGAAGTGAGGTTTCTATTACTTCCTGGATTGCTCTAGTCTATCAGAGGTCACCATCTCCAATTTAGCCTAGATGTGGATGGGAAAATACCCTGTACAGCCCTAGCATCCAAAGAACGTTGGTGTCAAATTCAATTACTGGAGATGGAGACCTTTTTTTTTCCAAAGGTCTCTGAATCCATTTAAAAAGCTTCTCAGATTCCTAGCACTTGTGCTTATGGTGAATGGATCTCCCACACAGGCCTTCTGACAGCTTTTTGTAATTTCACATTGTCAACTGCTTTTGTGGTTGGAGTTTCATTTACTGAAAAAAATCTCAAGAGGAAGTAGAGACAGTTATGTCTTTAACATATGTCTGCGTGTGCCTGAGTGGGGTGAATATTGTAGATGGCTAATAACCCAAGCTGATTTCATTTCATGTAGCTTTCCTCTTTTCAGATTCCCAATGTTGATTTTCCAAATGTAAGATATTAATTCTGGATTGCTGTGACCACAAGTTCCATTAACTCCCTTGTGAGCCTCTACAGAATGAAAGTATTCTGGAAGTATTTTTTTCACTTTATTTTAAAATTCTATTTTGTGGAAATTCCCTACATTTCCTTTGGTTCAATTTAGAGAGCTTTTTCTTTTCTGTGATTAAGGAATAAATGAATTCATTTTGAACTGAGAAAATGGCACAACATATTTTTTTTTTCGGTACCTGAGCAATTTGTTTTCACAATTACATTTCAGTAAAACCACCTAACAGTCATGAAGGATTAGCAGTGTTTTCTCTCTCTGTCACACAGCCTTATAATTTGTCTGGAGCACAAACGAATCAAGAAATGCAGCTTTGCAGACTGTTTTGAGTATTACAGAATATTGCTTTAACTATTGGGTCAGTCCCGGGTACATAAGCCTACCATTTAAATCGTTAAGAACTATTTCCAGAGAAGATACACTTTATACTGCTGATTGAGCTTCTCTTTCATCCTTTTAAGTTCAGATTTCATAATTAGAACACAGTAAACAATAGAATTCTCACAGAAGAATAAAGGCATCGTCTTGGCTTCTTTTCTACTATTGCCTTTGAACATGGAATAAATGACATATTCCACAGCCTTGCTAAATCTTCTGTTCTCTCTCTCATACTGTTGTATTTCTTACTATTTCAGTGAGGAAAAGGGAACTACTCAGATGGTGTTACCCCAGACAAAACTTCAAAAGTTCAGACCAAACAGTATTAACTGGTAGCAGCCATTAGAGACTTATTTTGGAAGATAATATGCTAATATATTTGGAATGCTATTCTCTAAGAACAGCTGCCATTTTGTCTCTCCAATTCTTTTTGTTTTATCCTCCTTTGCTTTTTTAGAAAATTTTTTACAAACATTACTCATATTAAAGTCAAATTTTTCTTGTCATTGTCATGAACCAAACCTTCCATTTTGACCTGTGTGAATTCTGCCTATGATGACAAACTTTGTAGAATGGAAGAGTTTCATTTGAGCCACGCAATGTCATATTTGGAGTTCAGAGTAGCTGTCTTCATGGTAATGCTAAATTATCTGGGGAAGCCAACTGATTCCCCAAGATATGAATCAGTTGACTATGGTACATAGGTTGTTTAGTGAACATTTTCATTTTTCTGGGATATGTACACAAGAGTGTTTCCCGGGTTGAATAGTAAGCACATTTAGTTTTTAAAGAAATTGCCAAACTATTTTCAAGAGCAGCTGTACCATTTGCATTCCTATTATCAACATATGAGAGTTGCAGTTTCTCTGTGTCCTCATCAGCATTTGGTGTTGTCACTATTTTATGTTTGCTATTCTAATAGATGTGTAATGATATCTCATCACGGTCCTAAAATTCGCATTTCCTACGTGCCTGATGATGTTGAACATCTTTTCTTGTGCTTATTCACCATTTGTATATCTTCTTAGGTGAAATGTCACTTCATGTGATTTGCCCTTTTTCTAATTGGATTGTTCGTTTTACTATTGAGTTTTAAGAGTTTTTATATATTATGGATATGGGTCCTTTCTCACATGTGATTTACAAACATATTCTTCCAGTCTGTAACTTGTGTTTTCATCTTAAAGTGGTCTCTCACAGAGCAAAAGTTTTTAATTTTGATGAACTCTAATTTATTATTCTTTTCTTTTATGGATTGTGCATCTAATGTCATGCGTAAGAACTCTTAAACAAGCCATAGTTCCCAAATATTTTATCTTATTTTCCTTCTGAAAGTTTTACAATTTTACATTTAAATTTATGGTCATTTTCAGTTAATTTTTGTGCAAGATGTGAAACTTAGGTTGAGATTCACTAGTTGCCTAAGGATATCCAATTGCTCCAGCACCGCTTGTTGAAAAGACCATCTTTCTTTCATTCAATTGCTCTTGCACCGTTGCCAAAAATGATTTGGCTTTGCTCTTGTAGATCTATTTCTAAGATTTCTATTCTGTTCTATTGATCTATGTGTTTATCTCCCAGGCAATTTAACATAATCTTGATATTGTTATCCATATGTAAATGAATCTTGAAATCAGATGGAGGTATTCCTCTGACTTAATTCTTCTTCTTCAAAATTTTTAGTTATTATAATTACTTTTGTTTTCTCATGAGAATTTTAGGATAATTTTTTCTAAGTTTATAAAAACTTTGCTGGGATTTTTAAAGAATTATGTTAGTCTGTATATCAATTTGAGAAAAACTGACATCTTTATTATGTCGAGCCTCCCAATTCATGAAAATGGTATGTCTCCATTTATTTAGATCTTCTTTGATTTATTTCATCAACATTTTATAGTTTTCAGCATACACATGCACAGATTTTGTTAGATTTATACCTAGGTATAGATTTATACTTAAATCTAT
Source organism: Equus caballus (assembly GCF_041296265.1). Lineage (NCBI taxonomy): Eukaryota > Metazoa > Chordata > Mammalia > Perissodactyla > Equidae > Equus > Equus caballus. The sequence goes on from NC_091714.1 coordinate 11,705,717, forward strand.
TTTTTAGTGGTTATAATTGGTATTGTATCTTTAAATAAACTTTATTTTTTAGAGAAGTTTTAGATTTACCAAAACTGTGAAGAGAACTTTTGAACATAGTACAGAGAATTCTCATAAGCTCCCTGCCCAATTTCCTCTATATTAACATCTTACATTATTATTGTATGTTTGGTAAAATTAATGAGCCAATATTGATACATTATTATTAATAAAATATTTTGCATACTTTGTTCAGATTTACTTTAGTCTTTCCTAATTTTTCCTTAGTCCTTTATTTGTTCCAGAATCCCATCCAGGATACCACATTACAGTTAGTTGTCAGAATACAAACTCTTTTCAGATACATATGGGACATTTACCAAAATTGACCATATGCTAGTCTGTAAAGCAAGTCACAGAATACTTTAAAGAATTTGAAGCATTTGTTCTCTAATCAGAATGAAATTAAGCTAGAAATCAATAAAAAAGAGAAAAATTCCCTAACGTTTGGAAATTTAAAAATACATTACTAAATAATATACTGTTTGTATTTTGTGGTTTCTGGGTACAGTGTTCAATATATTTCAAGTAGGTCAAGTTTGTTTATTATATTGTTCAAAAATCTATACTTTTACTATTTGCTACTAAGAGAGTTATTGTCTTAGTTTGAGTGCTCTTAAAATCACACACTGAGAAAATACTTGGGCTCAGGTAGTTTATTTCAGTGGTAATCCTGGAAATTGCAAGAAGGGAGTAGAAAAAGTGAGACAGGAAGAGAGAGAGAAAGTCAATAAAGGACATGTTATTGACCTGGTGACCACTCATGAAAACTAGAGCTAATGCTATTTGTGACCCTCTGAAAATAATCACATGCATCAGGACTTTCTCATTCTTGAACAGTTTAGCAAAATAATTTATCTACTAATGCCCATCCTGCATGAGATTGTACTCAGAGACGTTAACTCCCCTTATTTCTAGATTGTGTATATGCATGAAGATGGACACCGTCATGATTCCAGAGAAAGCTCCCAGGCATAAAAGCAAAGGTGTGCAGGCACTCGATATGGGAAGCTGTCATTGTATAGGAAACTGCTTATCCAACTGCAGGTGAATTCAAGTCTGCTAATGATGTATTAACATTTCTAATTGTGATTGGCAGTTTATTTTTCCTTTTACACAGCCTATTTGTCATCGCATTTTGAAGATCTATTTTTAGATACATTCAAATTTAGTTACATCTTCCTTGTATATTGACCCTCTTGACATTATGAACTGTCCCTCTTTTTACCTAGTGTCACTTATTGCCTTAAAGTCGACTTTGCCTGATATTAGCACAGCCATCACAGCTTCCTTTCAGTTAGCATTTGCATGATATAGCTTTTCATTCTCTTACTTCCAATCTTTCTGTGTCATTGTATTCAAAGTTGTCTCTTCTAAGCAGCATATCAATTTTTCAAATTCAGCATGACAAGTTTTTTCTTTTAATTGGAGTTTTTATTACACTTATATTTTATGTGATTATTGGTATATTTTGTTTTAAATCTACCATATTACTATATTTTACATATCATATCTGTTCTTTATTTCTTTTACTCTACTTTCTTGTTTCCCTTTTGACTAATCAAGTACTTACTATTTTGATTTCCTCACTTCTTACTATTGTTTCTTTAGTGGTTATCCTAGAAATATGACATGCGTCCTTGACTTATTAGAATTTTAATATGAACTACTTCCTGTACAATGCAAGGAAGGTCTTTTGAGCACTTGAATTCTATTTGCTGTATTCCTTCTTCCTTCCATTTGCATCGTATTATTTTGTATTTTTTAAAGTACATATATTTTAAAACTCACAAGACATTATTATTAGTATTATTTAGTGCCATCAATGTTCACATAGATTTATGCACATATTTAGCCATTTTCTTGCTCCTCAGTCTTTCTTGGGTTTCTGTGAAATAATTAAGGATTACTTTTTCTGATTTATATATATATCTCATATATACATATACAATAATTATATACATATGTATAATAATTTTATTTGAGGTATTCATCTGGGGAAAAATAACCATTTTTCTTAGAACATTTCTTTATTTTGAAAATTTTGAGATTATAATTATCTATTCTAGAATTTCCGTTTGATTACTTTTCAAAGATCACAATTCTGTGTCAAAATTCTCCTTATTTCAACCAGCTTTTAAGAAAATATTAATCAGAGTTATTTTAGAGTCCATTACTGATGAATCTAATAGCTGAATATCTGTGGGCCTCTTTCTTGTCCAGATTCTCTTGGTCCTGTGTCCTTATATGCAGCATAATTTTTCATTGAATGCAGGATATTGTGGGTGAGAAATTGTAGAGATGCTGACTGATGACGTCTCTCTTCACGAAAAGTTTATTTAAGGATTGTCAGATGGTTAGAGTGGGGCAGATTACATTAATCCCATCAAAAATTGAGCTGATTTGAAGCTAGGATTCAGTTTTTCTAAGACCTGCTTTATTTTAGTTTGCCCTTACTTCTGCACTGTGGACCATTAGGATCCAAACTATAAGCCTTTCATAATTACCAGGGCTAAACCTCCTTGGTGAGCCTTTGATCCCAATTTTTGTCACCATATGTCTGTAAATTGCCAAAAAAATTAATTCTCTTCAGCTTCTTTGCCTTTTAGCCACAGCTTTCTTCTGCATTTCTAGTTTCTGGGCTCTGCACCACATTCAAATTGTAGACGGCTTGAAATGAAAGTAGCAAAGAATACTGTGATGATATCAATTAAATTCTCTTTTCTCCAGCATTTTGACATCTCAAGTTTTGAGTAATTTGGTAATTCTCTGATACTTCATATATATTTCAAAATTTTTTAATTTGTATTTTAGTTATTTGTTTTGTTGCTTTTTGTGGGATCATTAGTGTGGTACAAGCTAGTCCATTGTAGACAGAAATTTGTATGTATTTTCACCAGTTTTGGGTTGCATTGATGTTCTCTGTTTCTTTTTCTGAGTTTTGTTCATTGATCTGTACTCTGATCTTTATTATTTCCTGTATTCTGTCTTCTTTAGGTTTAATTTGCTGTTCTTTTTCTTGTTTCTTAACCCGGAAGTTTGATCATTGATTTCAGACCTTTATTTTTCCTGATATAAGTATTCAGTGCTGTAAATATCCATTTAAACACTGATTTATCTGCATCTCACATATTTTGATATTTGCCTTGATATTTTCATTCAACTCAAAGTATTTTCTAGTTTCCCTTGTGACTTCGACTTTGACTGATGAATTATTTAGAAGTGTGCTATTTAATTTCCAAATAATTGGGATTTTGCATCTATTTTCCTGTTAATGATTTCAAGTTTAATTCCATTACTGTTAGAGAATATATTTTATATGGTTTCTATTGTTTTAAATTTGTTAAGGTTTGTTTTAGAACCCAGAATATGATCCGTCTTAGTGAATATTCCATGTTCACTCAAAAAGAATGCATATTCTGCTGTTGTAGGATGGACTGACTATAAGTGTCGATTAAGCCGAGTTGGTTGATAATTTTTGTTCGTGTATCCTATATGTTTACGCACTTTATGTCTACTTGTTCTATCACTAATTACTGAGAAAGGAGTGAAGTCTCCAATAATAACTGTGGATTTTTTAAATTTTTCTTTTATTTCTATCAGATTTTTCCTCACGTGTTTTGATCTGTGTTGTTAGGTGAATTCCTATTTAGGTTTTTATTTATTCTTGTTAAAGCAACTCTTTCATCATTGTTTAATGTTTCTCTTTATCGCTGGTAATATTCATTGTTCTGAAGTTTACTTTGAATAATATTAATATAACCGCTCAAGTTTCTTCTTTTACCCCTTCAAATACAATAGAATCCTTAGAACTAAGTCCCTTCACTCTCCCGCACTGACCTTCACGTTGTAACTGTCACGTCTACTACATTTACATGCATTAACTCCACCAGACGGTGTTACAATTTTTTTCTTTTGCTTTTGCTGTTTAATATGAGAAACAAATAGTCCTTGATATTTACCAAGATATTTATCATTTCTGTTCTTCTTAATTTTTGAACATACAGGTTTCCCTGTGGTATCATTGCTGAATTTGGTTTGCTTTTTTTTTTTTTTAAGTTGTGTGGTAAAATATGCATAACATAAAACTTACCATCGGAACTATTTTTAAGTGCACAGTCCAGTAGTGTTAGGTACATTTACATTGTTGCACAGCCAGTCTCCAGAAATCTTTCACCTTGCAAAACTGAAACTCTGCACCCGTTAAACAATGACTCCCCATTGCTCCCTCCCCCCAGCCCCTGGCAACCATCATTCTACTTTGTATCTTTATGAATGTGACTACTCCAGGTATGCCATACTTCCAGGTATGATTCCAGTATTCAACTTTTTGTTACTGGCTGGCTATTTCACGTACCATAGTGTCCTCAAGTTTCCTGCATGTCACAGCATCTATCAGAATTTCCTTCCTTTCTAAGGTGACTAATATTCATTGTATGTATATACCACACTTTGTTTAACCATTCAGCAATCGATGAAGACTTAGGATGCTTTCCACCTCTTGGCTATTGTGAATCATGTAGCTATGAACGTGGGTGTACAGATATCTCTTTGAGATCCTGTTTTCAATTCTTTGAGGTCTACACCCCGAAGTGGAATTGCTGGATCCCAGCCGTACTATTCTTGATAGTGGCTGCCTCATTTTATATTCTCACCAGCAACACATAATGATTCCAGTTTATACACAACTTTGCCAACACTTGCTATTTACTATTTTTTTTTATAGTAGCCATCCTAATGTGTGAGAGGTGGTGATTTTAAAAATATTTTAGATCGAATTTTTGCTTCTTTATTTGTAGTAAATATTGGCCTATAATATTCCCTTCTTTTATTATCCTTGTCCATTTTTTATCAAAGTTATTTTATTCTATATGAAATACATCAAAGAGTTTCACTTTTCTATTCTCGAGAAAGCTTTGCATTACAGAAGGTGTATATTTTTCTTGAACATTTGGTAAATCTTTAAATTTAAAAGTACTTTTCTATGTGATACTATTTCTTGCTGTTTATTTCTAATAGTGTTCATTTGTTACATCCATTTTTTCTTCTTGATCAGTCTTACCAATGATTTGTTAATTTTATTAGACTTTTCTAATAATTTTTTTTTTTTGCTGATCGTTCAGATAAATTATCTGTTTCTACTGTATTTTTATTGACTTTTTATTTCCTCTTTTAAGGTTTCTCCTGGTTTACTCAGTGGTTAGTTTTCTAACTTTTTAGTTTGAATGCATAGCTCATTGCATTTCTATATGTTTCCTTTATTAATGTATGACTAACACTTTCCTCCAAGTACAGCTTTAGCTGCATCCTACAAGTTTTGATATGAAGTTATGATATAGTTTTATTTTTGTTGTTTTGTTTTAGATATTCTATCAACTCTGCATTATGATTTTTCTAGAAACCTACAAATAATTTAACAAGAATTTAAAAATTCTAAATGCATGGTGTTTGATTTCTAATTTTAATAAACAGTGGTCTACATAATACTAAATTTTTGTAAATATAAGAAAAGCATAAATATATGTGTGTGTACTCGTGTTGTGTTTTAGTGAGTGAATGCAAAGGAAAAAACCTTGAAATTTGTATACAAAATGTTAATTGTAGTTTTTGCCTAAGTATTGGAATTTAAAAAAGGCTTCTTTTGTTTTCTTTGCATTTTTTTGTATCTTCTGAATTTGAAATGTGAATATGTATTATTTTTTCATTAGGAAAAAAAGCTGTTTACATTTTGGGGGGGGTAAAAAAAAGAGCTCTGATGAATATAAGTGGCCTGTATATAAGAACCCACTTCTAACCCTCTGCAGATTTTAGAGTTCAGAATTTATTCAGTGAAACACCAAAGAAAAACAAAACAAAATTTAAAAAAATCCCATTAATTCCCTTGGCATGAATTTTAAGGGAAATGTGTGTTTAGTTATCAGAAATTTTCTTTTATATTTGAAAAGAACTATAAGTTTTATCATTTTGGCACCCAGAGAGTTCCCTTCGTTTCTTTTACACTCACTTTTTTGTATTTAACTCTGTTTTATTTTATCCGCTATTTCAAAACCTTGGTCGTTGAGTGATGGGCTTGAGTCTACGCAGTCATATTATGAAATGTGGAGGCTTATATTTTGTTTGCTTGCTTATCTGATTGTTAATCTATCTGAATCTGTGCTGGATTACTGTATCTGGGAGGGCAGAAATCAGGTTTTATTATTTATCTCTGTATTCCTGGACACAGAACCTAGCATGTTATAGAAATTTTTAAAATGTTTTGTTAATGGATGAATTTTGAAACAGATCAAGGATGCAAACTTTCAGTTACAAGATAACTGAGGATGATGACTACGGCTGACATTGCTGTGTGGTATATTTGAAAGTTGCTAAGAGAGTAGATCCTAAAAGTTCTCATCACAAGGAAAAGAACATTTTTTTCTTTTTTGTAGCTATATGAGGTGATGGATGTTAACTAAACATTGTGGTGATCATTTTGTAGCATATGTAAGTCAAGTCATTATGCTGTACACCTTAAACTTATAAAGTGCTGTATGTCAATTATATTTCAAAAAAACTGAAAGAAAAAGATAGAGAAGTGATATTTACAGAAATACCATCTTTAATTAGCCTCTCCCTGAGCTTAAAGTAAATTCCTTGAGTCCTACATCTTGGACCTTATTACATCCTCAGCACATTGCTGGGCACATGGCAGTGCCTCAATAAAAATTTGTTGGGTGAATGAATTAATGGTCACTTGATTGTGATTTTGTTCAATATTGTCATTTAAAACAGATGAATTTCCACCCTCTCTCTTATTTGAAGGAAGATCACAGGTAAAGAAAACTCTGGGAAATCAATACTTTGCTTTCTAATTGACACTATGGTTTGTAAATGAGACTTATATCAGATTGCTCTTCTCTTTTTCTCTTCTTGTCCCTCCTGTAACACTTCTCTTCACTTCTCCCAAATCAATAAACAGGAAGAATTCTTTCAACATGGGCTCAAATTGACCAGGGCCAACAGAGAGCATTTGATATTCTTTTTCTGACCTTAGACTTTGGGAATAAATATAAATCATTCATGTGTCTTCTTCTTTCTTCCCTCCAATCCCCCACAACAGTGGATGTCTTGGGACTCTGCACCAGCAACTCAACAAGGGGGTCATATAGACGGTCTGGGTCTTCTCCGTATTTCCAGTTTAACTTCGATTTACACTGTCATAGGTTCTTGAACTTCTTGCTTTTCAAGCTTTGCTTTAGGCCCACTTCTGTGAAAAAATACTTTTATGAATCAATATAAGACCCTAGAATTTTCCCTGTATTAATAATTCCTTAGTCTTTGAATTTAACAGTGTGCTGACAAAGAAGATTCTTGTGTTTGGTAGCATTTGCTCGAGGCAGAGTAATACTTTGTGCATATGCCCTCTCTTACACTCTGGTTGATTGACACGTGGGTAGGATGAAGAAACACTATGCTTTGTCTCATTGGTCCTTGTACTTGATGAATCTAGCCAGAATTTTTTTTGGTTCTGACTTTCAAATGTAGATTTTCACGTTTTGTGAATTTTCATTCTGATTAATGATTTCCCCTAATATCTTTATATCTCCCCATTATACAGATCTATGGACATGTCTGAAGACTGGCTCTAATGTCCTCAAGACCATGCCCAGGAGGTTAATGCTAATTCAATGCATAAATTTCCTTAAAAGGGGTACAAGAGAGACCTGGCTGACATTAAACTCTGCAGTAGATTTGAAGTGTGTTTTGATATACTTGTAACATATATTCATCTGAGTTCCTTTTTCTCCAACAAATGGAAAGCTTTGTTTTTCTAGTAAAAAATAATTTATTCTTATTTTAGAAAATCAGAAAGTATAGAAAATACAAAGAAGAAGAAAAGACGACCTTTGTAATCGCAACACTTGGAGATTAACATTAACATTTTGGTATATATCCTTCCAGATTTTTTTTCTTAGCATTCACTCACTCAAACACAATGTGTGGGGACATATATATATGCGTGTGTGTGTGTGTGTGTGTGTATATATATATATATAGTTAGACTTTTTCATATGTATATTTAAACTTTTTCCATTTATAAAAAATGTGATGACAATACACATAGATTTAACCTGCTTTCCCCACTGAGACCTTTCATCCAATCTGAATCAATGTGCCTCTTTGTAAGCAAATATTTTACCATTTGACTCATTCTAATGTCAAAACACATTTTCCTTCTAAGGCTTTTCTGTTTTTATTACATACTGTTTTTAACACATCTTTGCTAAGGGCACGCAAGGTACAGTGTGTAAATCTTTAAGTGAAAAACTTCCAAAAAGAGTAAGAAAAATAGAGAGGTAAGCAAGAAAGAAAGCGAGAGTAAAAGTAAAGAAAGGAGGAACAGACTGTCTGTAGCATGGGGGGGGGGGGTCACATCATGTTCTTGAAAATCATAGGATCTCAGGTCCTTTGACTCTCCAAAAAAAAGTGTTAGCTGATTTAACTCTGTTGATGTCACCTCACTCATGACGAAGTGGTGTGTTCTACTCACAGAAGAGAAGCTACTTCTGGCAGTTCTGGAGGCTGGGGAGTCTGAGATCAGGGGGCTGGAAGGGTTGCGTTCTGGTGAGAGCCCTCTTCCTGGTTTGCAGAAGGCTGCCTACTTGCCGCGTCCTCAGATGGCAGAGAGAAAGGAACCTCTGGTCTCTTCCTCTTTTTTATAAGGAGACTAATCTCATCATGGGGCTCCCCTCTCATGACCTCATCTAAACCTAATTGCCTCCCAAAGGTCCCACCTCCAAATACCATCACATTGGAGATTAAAACTTCAACATATTAATCTTGGCGAGGACACAAACATTCAGTCTGTAGCATTTTTTTAACTCTTCAAAGGCCAGAACTAATTGACAACCTTTGAATATTAATGGAAACCAATGTTCTTTTTTTTTTTGAGGAAGATTAGCCCTGAGCTAACATCTGCTGCCACTCCTCCTTTTTTGCTGAGGAAGGCTGGCCCTGAGCTAACATCTGTGCCCATCTTCCTCTACTTTACATGTGGGACACCTACCACAGGATGGCTTGCCAAGCGGTGGCATGTCCGCACTCAGGATCTGAACCAGCGAACCCCAGGCCGCTGAAGCGGAACATGCGCACTTAACCGCTGCACCACCGGGCTGGCCCCTCAATGTTCTTGTTAAGGGGACTCATCATTGCAACTTAGCTGCTTCATTAGAAATAAGATGGAAAATTAGCAATGAAAGCATTTTGAATGTAGGCTTGATGCTGAGAAATTAAAGGAAAGGAATAAAATTGCCACAGCATATGTTGGAGGGTCCTGAACACAACGAACTCTCTTAAAAAGATAAGAAAGCTGCTGGAGCAGGAGGTAATGATGTGGTCACAAAAAGTGATTGGATGAGAGAAAGGACTCAGCATTCAGCAAGAACAGAGGGGTGTGGAGGGGAGCATCATAATTCTGTAACATTGAGCATGTAATAGCGGAATCCTGCATCTCTGTTTTCCAGCAGCGAAGTGGAAAAGAGATCTGCCTCTGCTCTCTTTATATTTCACATCTGCAGCAAGTGAAGAGCTCTGGAAAGCCTTACATGCCCTGGAAGGAGCTCTGTAAACCCATAAGCAGTAGAAACTCTCTTAACTGACATGCACAAAGTTGACTCATCAAATTGCCCGATGCTCTTAACTCTTTCTGTAAAACATACTGACCAATGCCCCCTACCCACAGCACGAGGCTTTTTAGTACATCCACTCACATCTGCTCCCACCAGATCTAAGAGGCAGTTGGGTTTATGCTAGTTGAATTTGTTATTGTAATAGTATATCTTAATTAAATATTATGTGATACAGTGAAATATAACTGTGAGAAGATTTGCTATGCGTGTGAAAGCAAAGTTAAATATTCAATAAGGGTTTGATAAAGTTATTAAAACTTTGCTATTGTTTTAGGTGTGAATGAGGTGACTGTACGATATCAGGAAAATTATGAGAGATCACACCCTGCCCGTCCTCTTCCCCAAGTGTCATTACATTCTCTGTCAACTGTAAAGAAGCTGAAACTGGACGTCACAGACAATGTGTTATGAGTTTGAATCACGCAAAAACAAACAACAAAATGGTATGGAGCTATAACTGTGAGTCATTCATTTCAAAAGCAAGGATTGACATCTGATCACTCAAAAGATTGGTGAGTGAAGATTTTTAGTTAAAATAAAATGTTTAAACTATATATATACACATACATATATATGTTTCACATATATTTTTCAGAAATAATTTTCACATATATTATAATTTTAAAACTGATTCTCTGCTTTAATGAACTGTTTTGATTAAATGCCTATGGTATTCCACAGCATTTCATTCAGTTTCCCGTGTGGGTCACCTGTGAAGTAGATAGGACTTTTCAGAGCAATCTCCACGACCCTTTCTATTCCTAAGGCTAAATGCTTAGCTTGGTGCAGAAAGAAATGGTGAGCCCTCAATTTTTATTCACACTAATATATATATAGGCTTTGCCGTACTTGTAGGAGTCAAGTTTCAACATTTTAAAAAAATGCCACATTAATGTATGCTCACAAAAAAAAAGGGAAGAAAAAGACCATTTAAGAAATGTAGAAAAAAATTACACAGAACAAAATAAAACTAGTCATGGTTTGAAGAAGGATTAGGAACATAAAAATTAGAATTGAGACAATAGGAAAAGAATAAAAAAGAAATTTTAAAAATGGATGTGAAAAATGTGATAGGAGAGGCAAAGGAAAACTAATATTTCTCTAATTGGAATTCCCAAAGAACAAAGTGAACACACTGGAACAGAACAAATATTGAAACTATAATTCAAGACATTTTTCTTGAAATAAAAACCATTTAAATGTGTATACTGAGAGTAAAAACTGACCCCCCAAACTGTTAACACTGACTCATAACCTGTTACATTTGATGTTGAAGACAAAGCAAGTATCATTATGACCTCCGGCCACTGAAAAGTCCTTTTGAGGAAAGAAAATGAGGCTGGCTTCAGCTTCTCAGCAGCAACGTCCTGCAGCAAAGCAAACTACAAAATAGCCACAAAGAAGAGTGGGAGGGAGCCGAGCATTTTACAGGCAGACTTGCTCTGCAGTCGTAAAGACAACCAGTAAACAGTAAACACATCTTGCTGCAGAATCTGCTAGAGAATGAGCTTTAGTCAACCAAAAGAGGATTGGGGAGATTTTAGGAAAAGGACTGGTGGTGAATTTTAAACATCTTTAACTTTGAAACTCGGACGGAAGGAAAGTTATAGATAATTGTAACAAAATAACATGTACTTTTTATGTGCTCAGAAAATGTAGAAATAATACACCAACAACAATTGGAGAGTAGGAAGCAAAGGTGGAAAGTCATGTAAGATCACTGCTGGCCTCATAGGCAATAGGTAGGAGTCAAAAATTACCCTTTAAAGTTGACAAATGAGGTGGTAAAAGTTGTAAACTGTTTAATAAGCATAAATTTAACAGTACAAAGGCAGTAATTGCATTGCTTAAAGTTAGATGGTAAAGGAAGATGAGTTTATAAACTAATTGTTCCTTATAATAGGAAACTAAAATATAATGCGTAAAGCAAAGAGGGAATTAAGGACATTATATAAAAGTTTAATATAAAAATAACTCTAAGAAAAAACAAATAACTTTCTAAATATTAGTAAAATAATAACAGCAAAGAAAACAGACCTCATTGTGAAAATTATATATATATTTTCATGTATATATATATAAACATAATATCAATTGATATTACAGACTAGAGAACATACGTATCTTTTACGTAACACACCTATTGAAAGAAATTTCAGACTGGATTACAAAGCACATACAACTCTATGCCATATACAAGAGAGACAGCTAAAAGTAATTAAGAAAAGTTAAATAAAAGGATGGATAACGTCATGCCAGGAAAATGTAAACAGAAACAGAAATAAAGGTCACAATCTTAATATCAAACAAGGTGGAATTCAGGCCAAAGAACATTAATAATGACAGAAATGAAACTCTATAATGCTCAAGGCTATAATTCACAAAAGATGTAATAATTAGGAATATCTATGCAGCAAATGACAGTGAGAACTTTCATGAAGCAGAAACCACAGCAGATATAAGAGGTCCCCTGATAGCCAAAGGCCATGACTCACCTTTCTTGCAGCAAGATATATCAAATAGTCAAAAAAAAAAAAAAAGTAGTGATAGAGAAGACCCCAGCAACACAGTAAGTTAGCTCTTCTGGATATATTTCAAATGGACAAACTTCCCTCCACTTTTTAAGCGCTCATAGACCCTTCACAAAAATTGATCACATGTTAATTACACCACAAATAAAATCTCAATAAATTCTAATGCAGTGGAATCAGCACAGCAAAATCATCTGACAACAATGCTATAAATGTACAATTCAATACACAGCAAATGTCTTTCACTTGGAAATAAAAATAAAACTGTCAAACAGTTCTTGGGTCAAGAGGGAATGTAAACCAAAAATGCAGAATTAAATAGTGATGAAAACATAGATCAGAATTTTGGAATATAACTAAGTTGTTGCTAAGAAAAAAAGTCATGACATAAAATACTTAGATCAATAAGAAAGAAAACAATGGAAATAAACTATATATGTGACTCCAAAAAGTTGGAGATAAGAGAGCAAAAGGAGGTAACTAATAAAAACACAAGCATAAATTAATGAGTTAGAATACAGAAAACAGAACATGTTCTTCCTCACTTCCATATTTGTAAGAAGGAAAGATTGGAAACAGCACAAGTACAGAAAACGACATGAGTGGTTGACTACATTCACACAATGTGACGTTGAGACCATAAAAAGTCAACAAGGAAGATCTCTTTGTGTTAATACAGAACACGATTGTTAACTGAAAAAGGCAAAGTGCAGAATGGTGTAATATGAAAGAGGAGAATATAAAAGTACATTTTCCTCTACCAGTTTTTGCATAAAGAAACTTTGTAGGCACCAATGAGAAACCAATACAAATGATTTCTTGTCGGGGAGACCGTGACAGTACAGGTGGAATGAGGACAGGGCTTGACAGGAGACTTCTCATGCAATGCATTTTTAAACATTTTAATTTGAGGACCAATTTAATAGAATAAAAAAACAATTAAAAATGTGAACAAAACACAGGCAGATAAGAGAAACATTTTTCCAGGTCTCTAGGCTGAGAAATAAAGGAGCGCTCACTAGGAGGTTGAGTGGTATCTCAGCCATCATTAACCCTTTGGCGTGTGGTCACCGACAGGAGGGACAGAAATGAGATGAAAGAAATCAAACTGCTCTCTTGACAAGTTGAGCAGCATCCGTCAACAGGTGCCGCTCCATGCTGAGGCTGCTGCCAAGAGTGGACGTGTGCACCTGGTGGGGACAACAGGCGTCCATCACCCTCAGCTGCCGGGGCTGTCTCAGGTCTGAGAGAGGGAGGCAGGTCGGCGCCTGCTGCTCGCTGCTTTCCTCTTCCTTCTGGACCTGACAGCCGATCAGATCTCCGGTGGGGACTGAGAGAAGGGGTCCTTGGAGTTAGCTGAACATTTCCTTATTTGAAACGGCTTAAAGGACGCGCACGTGCCATACATGAATGAATATATTGCATATTTGGAGAAGTTCACCCACAGACACAGGCACATGCCTAAGGAAGAAATTTTAATCACAGACTGACAGCTCATCTTTTTTTAGCAATTAGAATCTGTTTTCTTCACATAGTAGGAACACAAAGTAACAAGGAACTCACGAGGCTCCTGAATTTTATTTTTACACTCACAATTTTGAGAAGAGTCTTAACAGATTTAATCCAAATTTAGTGTTATAAAAAAAAAGGCTGCTCTGGGACTGCAACTAAAAATGCCAAGTTTCAATCCAGAGCAAATTTTTTACAGCTGAGCTGGCAGGTCTTTAAAGAGGTCTTGTCAAAACAGAAACCATCAAGAACCAAAAAAAACCTTTTACCTGCCTTACCGCTAATGCCCCTGCGTGTGGAAATGAAAAGAAATAGCAATATTGCACAATTAGAAAATAGAGCTTCTGTGGCAGGATGGATGTTTCTTTCTCTGTCTCTCTTTCTTTCCTTCCTTCTTTCCAGGAAAAGAGTATTTAGTAAGGTACAAAAGGAGATAGTCATTTTGTTAACATGAAATGCCGAATCAAGCTTTTATTTGGAGAGGTGATTCCTATTAATAAGAAAAACATTTCTTGATCCTGGAGAAGCTCTGCACTGGACAACCTGAATAATATGAATCGTTGCTCAGAATCTTCCTATGGAGGGCGTGGAGGAGGAGAACCAGAGAGCATCCGGGACCAGGTGAGGTGCCGTGGGGATAATGTTGACGCGAGAGATTGGCGATGCAAATAGAGGCCTGTGGCAGGTTGACTCACTTCTCACGGAAAAGTAAAGAACTGGTTTACACTTTATCCTAGACCCTGCCTGTTTGGTGACTGGCTCCCAGAACGGCTCGCTGAGTGAAAACGGACTGTACCTGAACAGACCACAGGTGTCATTCACATAGCATCACGTTCCTTCCTTATTTGCTTCTGCCAGTCTCTGGCCTTGAACAGCTGTTCCTTGAGAGAGAAAGACCAGAATAACTAAGTGTCAGTCAAAGGGTTTGTTTCTTAGCTGTTGAAAGCAAAGTAAAATGACTCCCCACAAGTTTTGATAAATTGGGGTGGAGGAAAGCCACATCTTGCCATTGAAATTCCTCTTAAATCCATTCAAAAATAACGCATCAATCTTTGAATTTCAACTTCTTAATAGTGTCTCCCAGCTGCCCTTGAAGCACCTCCCCCAAGCAAACAAAACAAATAGAGAACAGAGCGGTAATACAAACATATTTTAGTTACAGGGTGGTAGACAGAGGGGGTGGGACAGAGTTTCCAGACTCCCAGCCTCCTCTGCCACTTTTAAATAAACGTCCCTCTCTCTCTGAAATGAACAGCACAACCCTGTTCTCGGGATTTCGCTTTTTTGGTATCGAGTCCTTGAGAAAGGAATTCCCCTCCTCGTTCCAGCCTGCAGCATGCTCCCCATCCACAGCACTGATGCAGACGTCTCCTCTTTCTTTCTCCTTTTGCTAAATGCCTGGTGTCGAGTATGATTCTGTCTGCTTGATTCGTCCCCTCCCCAGCATTCCTGCGAGGACCTCACCCGTGTAATGAGAGCGGGCCTTCCTATCTTGTATTTTTTCCTTCTGATATATCCACTCTCAACATAGCTCTGTTTGCCTCCCTGCATCCCTGGAGCCTTTGGGTGGACATGGATTATCAAAACTCTAACCTTCCTCACGCACTTAAAATGAAAAAAACATAGTAGCTACAAACAACCCAGGGAGACCTGGGAATTCAAAACAAATCGACTGACAAGTGGCAGTTCTGCTGGGATACAAAAAAAAAAAAAAAAGGAAAAGGGGGGGAATGGTTCAGTCTCATAATTCAACAAGCTCAGTTGAGGTTATTTTGAAAGTCACTGGCTGCTCCGGCTGTAACAGCAGTGTAGACCAAACTAAATTATTCTTCCCTTCTTGTTGGATTTTTCTTATTGAAGTTCCTAGATCTCTACTCTCTGGTGGTAACACAGCAGCTACAAATAACATCCTCTCCTCCTTAGAAAGGTGGTAGCATTCATGACGAGACGAATTTTTTTTTTTCCTAAATAAACTTTAGCACCTTCATCCTTCAGGAGCAAACGTTAGCATAGCTGAGGTGTGGAAACTTCTCAGAGAAAATTCTAAAATTTGTTCTCTTTGGAATTTATGTTAATCAGAGGGCCGAACATGGTGCCAGCTCAGTCCCTTTCCAATGGCTCTGTACCACTTGCCTTTTAATTCCCTTTGGAGCACAGGCTATGAGAAGAATGTCCTATGGTGATTCATATATAAGATATAACAATATCCTTTTGCTTTTGTTTTCACCCCCTCCCAATCCACTGTCTACCACAGAGATCTTTTGAATCACAAATCTGGCTACTGTTCTTCCCTATGTATAACCTTCAAAGGCTCCCCGTCCTCTACAGCAAAGATAGCAAGTCGATTTCCATCTTGCATTCTGACGGATTGTAACTGACAACCTAGAGCGGCATGCTGAGAAGGAGTCTGATGCTGCCTCTGGGTTCTGTGGGAATGCTGTGATCAATTAGCCATGCCTGCCATGGACCTGGGAAGGAGGAGTGGTGGCGTACGTGTCATGCTTTGTTCACATAGCCAAATCCTTGCCATGGTGTATGTGTCCCTCCATGCGATACTCTACTATTCAGCAGTACAGAATTTCTTCTGGTTTCATAAAGAGGGTATCCGTGTTTGTCCCCAGGCTTTTGCACTTACTGTTTCTCTACCCAGATCATCCTTTTCCAACTTCTTTGCTCAGTTTAGTATTATTTGACTTTCAAGATTGAGCTAAGAGTCATCTTTCTAGAGAAATCTTTTCCTCTTCTCTTTGATTGTAGACCAGGTACTATGCCTGTGTGTTACTGTTGCCTCCATCATTGTATTATAATTCCCTGTGTCTGCTTCCTTCATGAGACTGCAAACTCTCTGAGGGCAGAAGTAGATTTGATTTTCTCATTAATTACCTAGCATAGAACTTGAGCTCTTATCTGGCAGACAATAATTGTTTATTGAAAAAAAAATGAATGAATGGCATATTTCCTACAGATGTGAAAAATAAAACAGAACTTACTGGTCTTTGTACTTTATAATAATCATGCAAGCAAATGAAAACATTTTTTAAAAAAAACAGTACTGTTGGATAATTTTAGTGATTTTTTTTTCATTTGTTGCCATGTATTCATTTGGTTTATTGATTTAGGGTTAAAGTCAAGGTTGTTTTTTGCAATATTCCTAGACTATTTTGGAGAAAACCAGCTTTCGATTGCCCGTTTTACCGCTTCTTACAATAACATTCACATATATGTATGTGTATATCTTAGTTCTGGCTGCTGTAAGGAAACACCATAGACTGTTGGCTTAAACAACAGACATTTATTCTCCACAGTCTGGAGGCTGACAAGTCCAAGATCAAGGTGCTGACAGATTCAGTTCCTGATGAGATCTCTCTTCCTGGCTTGCAGACGGGCCTCTTCCTGCTGTGTCCTCACATCATGGACACCATCCCATGATGAGGGCTCCATCTTCATGATCTAGTCACCTCCCAAAGACCCACCTCCAACCCACCTCCAAATACCAACACATTGGAGGGTGGACTTCAACATATGCATTTTGGGGGCATACAATTTTGTCAATAGAAATATATATATATATATATATATATATATATATATATATGTTTGCTTACCATATGCACTTAGATATGTAATGTAAGTGGAATAAAATCTGAATTCCCAGAGTTCTTTATTATATTCACACATCAAGTATTTACTGATCAACTACTTGTTCAGTGTGCTGGGAATACAGTGGTGAAGAAACAAACACAATACACAACCCGATGCAGCTTACAGTCTAATTGGCCCTGCCTGAATTTTTTCCAGTTTGGGTGGATTGACTAGCTTCCATTGAGCAGTTATCTTGGACCCATCATACTGAGAAAGAGAGTCCAAGCAGGATTATCTGCTTAGAGTAAATACCCCTTCCTCTCGAGAAATGAAGCAACCAGGGCGTGCTTTGTATGTAGGAGCATCTTTATGGCAGATGACCAAAGTGAACATTTGAGGATTCTGGACTATTCTCGACTAACCTATACCCCTGTTAAGGCTTACTGCTCTTGCCCTAAGTCAGCCTTTTCCCCCACTTTACTTAAAAAAAAAGTTTTATTATGGTAAGAAAACTTAACATGAAATTTACCCCCTTAAAAAATTCTTAAGTGTACAATACAGTATTGTTAACTACAGGTACAATGTTGTGCAGCACATCTGTAGAACTTATTCCTCTTGCTTAACTGAATATGCCCGTTATCAGTAACTCCTTATTTCCTTCTTCCCACAGCCCCTGGCAACCACGGTTCCACTCTGGTTCTACAAATGTGACTGTTTTAGATATCTTGTGTAAGTGGAGTCATGGAGTATTTTTCTTTCTGTGACTGACTTACTTCACTAAGAATAATGCCTTCCAGGTTCATCCATGTTGTCAGATCTTGCAGGATTTCCTTCTTTTTTAAGGTGGAATAGTATGCCATTGTGTGTATACTATATTTTCTTTATCTATTCATCAGTTAATAGACATTTAAGTTGTTTCCACATCTTGGCTATTGTGAGTAATCTTGCCATGAACACAGAAGCACCAATATCTTTTCAAGATCCTGGTTTCAATTCTTTTGGGTAAATACCCAGATGTGAGATTGCTGCATCGTGTAGTAGTTCTATTTCTAATTTTTTGAGGGACCTCCATACTCTTTCTATAGAGGCTATACCATTTTGCATTCCCACCAATATGTGCAAGGGTTCTAACTTTTCCACATCCTTACCAACATATGTTGTCTTTTTTTTTTTTGATAATAGCTAACCTGACAGGTGTGAGGTCACATCTCATGGTAGTTTTGATTTGCATTTCCCTGATGATTAGTGACGTTGAACACTTTTTTGTGTATCTGTTGGCCATTTATATATTTTCTTTGGGGAAATGTCTGTTCAAATCCTTAGCCACTTTTTAAATCAGGTTATTAGTTTTGTTGTTATTGAGTTATAGAAGTTCTTTATATGTTTGGAGATTAACCCCTTCCCAGATATATGATTTGCAAATACTTTCTTCCATTCCATAGCTTGTCTTTTATGGAAAGACATCCCAGGTTCATGAATTGGAAGATTTAATATTGTTAAAAGGTCTATACTACCCCAAAATATCTACAGATTCCATGCAATCCCTTTCAAAATCACGACACTTTTTACAGAAATAGAAAAACAATTCTACAATTCATATAGAACCATGAAAGACCAAAAGTAGCCAAATAATCTTGAGAAAGAAGAACAAAGCTGGAGGCATCAACTTCCTGATTTAAAAATATATTACAAAGCTACAATAATTGAAATAGTATGGTACTGGCATAAAGCCAGACATGTAGACCAATGGAGCAGAATAAAGAGCCCAGAAATAAACCCAAGCATATATGGTCAACAGATCTGCAACAAGGGTGCCAAGAGTACACGATGGGGTAAGGAGAGAGTCCCTTCAACAAATGATGAAGAAACTATTTTCACCAAAAGAATGAAATTGGACCCTTATCTTACACTACACACAAAAATCAATTAAAATGAATTAAAGACTTAAACATAAGGACTGAAACTGTAAAACTCATAGAACACAAAGGGGAAAACCTTCTTGACATTGGTCTTGGCAATGATTTCATGGATATGACACAAAAACCTGGGCAACAAAAACAAAATAAACAAGTGGGACTACATCAAACTGAAAAGATTCTGCACAGCAAAGGACACTGTCAACAGAGTGATATGCCCCAATTTGGTCTTATCCTGAGGCACTTGATCCAAGAGGTTGGAAGTAAGTCTGTGACCGTACTTAGTCTCTGTTATTTTGTGACAATGACTTTAACATTTGCGTTTTCACAATTCGTTCTCAAAATAACTGTATGACCAAGCTTATTACACTCTTCTTTATGGATGAATAAATGAAGGATCAGAAGGTTGTGCTGTCTGCCCAAGGTGGCCCAATCTGAGGAACTGGAGTGCTTGCCTTCAAGTCCTGGGTGCATCCTAGGGCCCCTCTGCCCAAAAAGGCATGCACTGGGTCAGCCTGTCCTACGTCCTCTTTTTCTAGGATAAAGATGTTGAAACGAAGGCCCGGAAGCACTGCTTGGTGCACTCTGGTGATAAATGGAAACCATCTCGTGTTCTGTCACCCGCTGGCACAGCACAGTGGTAGGCAAGTGGGATTGCACCCACAGTGTCTCTGACCTTATTAAATACTCATATGTTTTACGCTTCCTGTGGGAATTCTGAGTAACTTAAGGGACAGATTAGTAGTAGAGTAGAACAGTGCAATCTTCATGTGGGTCATCTGACTAGATTGACAAGCCCAGCCTCCTATGTCTAGCTTTAAACCCATTGCCTTTTACTCAAAGTGGTTTTTATTTACTTCCACCTCCTTCCACTTACGTCTGTCCCTGCAATCAAAGGCACTTTAACACGAGCAATGTCTTCTCTCACCAGGTCCTCCATTCTGAGCCTTGTCTCCACGTTACCAATCTCTCTTCCCCTAAAAAAAAGCTTCCTTTGAAGCAAAAATTAATAGTACGCTTCCCCTGAGAGACATTCCTCTTTGCCTGGATAGCTGTGCTTTTTCTGAACATGCAGCCTGTTTTTGTCTTGTGGAAACTGAACTGTGTAACTGATCAGTACTCCCTAGTTGAGCTGGCTGGCTGAGAGGTGAGAGCCAAGTGCGTGAATTTCCTGTAGCAAGTACCTGGCCCTGTATCATGGGCATTTTTGTATTAACCTCATTTTTGGGTTGCCTTAATATTCCTACTCTTGCTTTGCTTTCTCTTTTCTCTCTTATTTTAAAACATACTCTCTTGCTATAATTTATGCATCTTTCAAGGCCACCCAGAATCGTGTCTGGAGCAAAGTGAGGGCAGAAAGAGTTAGATGGGTGATAGAGTCCATGTTTTAAATAGTCAATGCTTTAAAACATGTAAACTTATGGATTAGAAGGAGAAATATTCCATGATTGGAGGGGAAAGAGAAGTGAGGTTGAAAGCTAAGGAAAAAATATTGAAAAGAAATAAAAACAAAAGAAGGGCCTCCCACAGACCTATGGTTAAAAGCTCCATGCCTATAGAGTTCACTTGACTTTCACACTGGTCAAACAGCCATATTCAGGAAATAGCAAGGAAAGGGAAAATTAAGAGAGTAGTGAGAAAGACGGAGAGACACATTGCGTCTAAAATTTTAAAGAAACCCAAATGCTAGGCAAAAGAGAGTTTTTCACTTTGTTAGGCAAGGAGGAGCCATTGAGAGTTTTGGGACGAGATGAAATAACATAGGAAAATTAACGCGGTGTGTAACGGTTCAGACAAAATAACAGACTCAGAGGCAGGGAGAAGAGTTTAAAAAAGAGAATGCAATAGCCCAAGCTTTTCTGGAACATTGGGATGAACTTAGAAAATAGTCATGTAAAGAAGGATGTTATTTAATATTCATCTAATATTAACATGTTTTTATGAATCACACAGATCCTAGCACTGTGTTGAAGGCTAGAGGAATGAATCAAATATGGAATTATTTAAATGTCCTATGGTCTTATGGTGGGAAATCAGCCTGGGGACAAATATGAGGGTGTCTTGTGGGTGTTGCATAAAATTCAGACGGATGGAAAGGACTACATCTGGTACGTCCTGTGAAACTGGACTTGGGTTGCCAGGTAACTGAAATCAGGGTTGTCAGGACCTGAGGACAAGCCCAGTTTGGGTGGGGAAAGAAAGCAAAGGAAAGCGGAAGTGTTCAGCCTACATGGCTAAAGAAGATGATGTGCAAATAACAACGAAAAGGTGGGGAGGCTGTTTAGGGGAAGATGCTTTTGGTTTGCGGGAGAATCCTATTTAAAATTCTGCCAAGTCATCCCAGTAGATATGTCTAGTAGGCTGTGAGACACGTGGAATGAGGATTTGAGGAAGAGGTCAGGGCCAACGCTATTGATCCAGGGCCCACTCTCTCAGAGGTGATGGTTGGAGCCATGGTCATCACCATGGATACGGAAGCAGTGATCAGATTTATGTTTGTTTGTGTGATAGGAAGACCAAGGAGGAGTGGATCTTTCTAAATGTGAGGTGATGGAAATTTGAATCAGGTGAATTTTTTTTAATGGAAGATGATTCACAGCTTAGCTTATTAAAAAAATGAGAATCTCTATACACCACTTTACTTTGACTAGGAGGCCCTCTGGGGGAGATTTTGGCTGAGAAGTCATGTAGAATGCTCTAGAATGAAAAGTCATAGAAAAAAGCAAAGGGAAAGGAGATCAGAGTAAAGTTTTCAAACAAAATGACAGGGAAAGAGGAGTTTGGAAACTGCTAAGCTAAAATAAGATCAGGTGGCACTTATATTATTGTTCAGACATTGTACCAGATTTCATGGTCCAAGCTGGGAAAGGCCTAGTCCAGAGAGGCCCATTTCTGGGAGATGGGCAGGCCCTGCATAAGAGGATGTGCTTCTCTAGGGCCTGTTAGAATCTGCTTCCTCGTTGAGATGTGCAGGGGAATGGCTACTCCGGGGCAGATGGCCTGTGTTCTGGCCTCCACTTTACTCTCATCTAAAGGTGAAGCCTGTCTGTTAGAGTGGTCTACCCCTTATTCATCTGCCCATTTATTAATTCCTTTACTTATTCACTGTACCCATGCTTTCTTCATTCCTGCCTTTATTCAATGTTCATTGATTTCCTACGAAGTCCTGCACACTATTTAAGGCTCTGTGGGGGCATAAATATGACAGTAAGTGTGTTGCTTCCAGTCTGCTGTGGGAGAGAGGTGTGAATACACATGTCCCTATGTAAACAGTGGGTTAAATGCTCTGTAGGAGGCAGATGCAATCAATCGCATGGGCCCATCCGGGGGAGAGGATTTGGAGAAGGTTTCCTATAAGAGGTAACATTTGAACTTTGGCTAAAGGGTGAGGAAGAGTTTGTTAGGTTGGACAGGCAGGGTGAGGTCCAGGGTGAAGCTCTTCAGGTGTAGGAAATAGCAGGTGCAAAGAATATGGATGTTTGAAAGTGAGTCTGTTTGGGGCAGGCTGGAATGGGGTTCATAGCAGGGTTGTTGGGAGAAGAGGATGGAAAGCAAGCAAGAGTCAGAGAAAGAAGGATCTGCTCTCTACATAGAAAGAATTTAGTCTTCTTTTCATTTAAACGATCTCAGCGATGAGAGACCTTCCTAACTGCAGTATACTACTTCCAATGCTTCCCATTGATAATTAATTGATGAAAATTAACAACCAACAGTCTCTGAGTCAATTTTTTTCTTTGGCACTTATAAACCCCCATTGCAAATTGACATACAAAATAACTTTAAAGCAACTGCCCTATTACTTGTTAGCTCATTACTGTTGAGATTGATGGCAGAGTTCAGAGAAATACCAGAAAACAGGTTAGGGGACTCTAGTCTCTGACCTTCATCCCAACAAAGACAACATACATTTAAAATTTTCTTCTTAAGAAAAAGCAGCTGCTGCTTTCACTATCTTGGGATGTTAAAATACCTGTCGATCTACTCTTGGCCGCAAGAGTGACTTCACATTATTTTTTCTGAAAAAAAATTAAGGTGAGGACTGACATGGATGAAAATCTTAAGGATCATGAGATTTATTTTGTTTTCATTAATTGTGCCCATGTTTCTTCTTAAGCACTAAGAAATTATATAGGACGCCATACTTTATTTAAAAAGAAAATGGCAGTTGTCACACTTGGTATAAAAGTATGATGACTCCAGGACCCATTGAAGATCTTCAGTCTGAGCTCTGGTCTGTGGCTTCTCCTTCAGTTTTTAGACTCCACAAAAACATTTCTTTAAAGAAAAATACCCTCAGCTAAGGAACATGGAGGAACGCCAGGCACTTAGCTGATCGCTGTAAATTGGCAGGCTTGGAAAAACATCTTCCAACTGATTTTCATACACGGCGTTAGCAATCAACAAATATTTTTTGAGCACTGCACACACATATTAAGGATTTCTTTGAAATAAAATGCTATAAAAATAGGATGTGCTCTTAAGGGCAATGTTGGACCCTGCTTCTTGATGGAGACATTATGTGCCCGTTTCTACTCTTTAATATAGCCTTGTGAAAGCACCATGAACGTTTTGGGGAAAAACGCTGTAAATCAAATGAACACGCCTTTGTTAGAATCAAAGAGAGTGACACACTTTAAACCATAGGTCAGTATTAAAGAAAATGGGCTCCAACCTGTGTGCGTGTGTGTGTGCGTGCATCCCCATGCGTGTGTGTCTGTCTCTTTTGGAGACTGAGAACAGAGGCAGCTAGAACATTGAGTTAAAAACAATGTGAATTGTTAACTTTTTTTATATTTCTTTGCAATACTGGATTTTATCCCTCCTTGTGTTGTTCCACCATTTCAAGAGTGTTCTGTGTTTGAAAAGAAATGGAAAAGCTTAATCTGCCTAGTATATGAGATGCCATTGAGCATGGCTATCTTACATGTTACTTGGACCCAAGTTCTTATCACGGCTGAATCAGTTTTCTTTAAAATTGCAATGGTTGTGGGTTTAATTCATGACAGCAAAGATGTTTGGCTCCCCCATTCAAAGGAGTCCTGGAAAGAGCTATCTCTGCAATCCAGCCACAGATACGATTAGCTGTGGCGATCAAAGGCACGTGATTTTTGGGCGGATGGATTTTGCTGCAGGGATGTTCAGACCCAGAGAGTGTGAGTTTCTGAGGACTCTCTTTCCCTTTTTATTCTTTCCATTTTTAACAAGTCATGTAGAGAGTGATTTCTTTTGATTGGTATTATTGGGAATACCGAACTGGTGTGCTTCTCAGTTTTTAACTGAGACCTAATAGAAAGATGTTATCCTGTTTTTGGAGTAAAAGAATAAAATTGATCTGAAGTGTCTATTTGGAAGTTAAAAACAAGCTGAACTGACATTTAAACTTTCCCTTCTGAGGGGGAAGACTTCATGGCGTGTGTAGGTAACGTGTGTGTGCGTGCAGGCGTGTGTCTAAGTTCTGCCAGGAAGAAGTCCCTGGAGTGGCCTCCGCCTCCTTTTGTGTGGAGCGTGGTCACACCCAGTGGCCAGTTAGGTTAATCGCACGTGTGTATTCCCCAGGGACACCTGAGAAAGAGCAGCTGGCCTCAGTCACTTCCCTGAGTGGATGCCAGAGGCCAATTTGGATAATAGTAGAACCACCTTGTTCCTTTCCTTTTGTTCCAAAATGTGGTGCCT
Source organism: Equus caballus (assembly GCF_041296265.1). Lineage (NCBI taxonomy): Eukaryota > Metazoa > Chordata > Mammalia > Perissodactyla > Equidae > Equus > Equus caballus. Next base: position 11,730,635 of record NC_091714.1, read on the forward strand.
GGGTAGGAAAAAGCCCCACACCATTCATGATGTTAACAATAGCGGCATTAACAGTCATTGGACTCCCACCGTGTCTGTTATTCTTTAAATTAGGACCCGTGAATATAATGAGGTGGATTTTCACAGGAACATTTAAGGGCAGGCTGAAACAAAGAAGCATTGCTTTTTATTCTGATTTTCCTTTATTTGTGCATAATTGAAACATTTTGAACGTTAATTGTTCTTTTCATTTTGTTTTAATTTTGAGTTGGGGGGGAGCAACATCAGATACTGTTTTTAAAAAGACCATCTTTTTAGAATGCAAATAGGGGCAGAAAACCTATTTATAAATTTTTAAAGAACTATATGAAATAACCCCAAATTGCTGCATCCTCCATTAGCATCACAATGACACTTTTCTTTCTTGCGTGCTTGCTTTTAAGAAATTCTCTTAGTAGACACTGTTAAGGCCTGTTTTCACTTAGGGGCAGGCATGACTCATGGACAGAAGCGTGGGAGTTGTGTTTGTGACTTGTGCCTTCGAGTTAGGCTGATCATAAAGGAGAATTTGTGACCAAGGAGCTGTCTCACCAAGTGAAAATGTAGCCCATTTCTTTTTAGGAGCGAACCTGTTATGGCCTGGTTTCCCTGGGCTGTGGAAATAGTTTCATACTCTGTGAGGTCTTTTCAGGGCCTCCTGTGGTACCAGGTTCTCATACAAGCTCTGCTATTTATTCCATTTAGAGCCTAAATCAAACCTCGCTTTTCTCATTGAATGGTCCTCAGAACCTTTAGTCCATAATGGTCTCCCCTCGTCTGAAGTTCAATCACTCGTACTTTTCAGAAAAATAGGGACTTTAACCACCCAAAACAAATTGAAGCCAAAAGACCAGGGTCAGTGTCCCCAGCTCCACCCCAATGAGCAGTTGACCTTGGTTTGCATATTACTTTGTTCCAACCAGAAGGACCTGATCTCCTCCTGCCACAGTCAAGAGGTTGTACTTGAAGATATCGAACATCCCTTCTAGCTACTTGAGAGAGTAACTTTAATCAGACTCTCTTTCCCTCTTTTAACTCCTTTCTACAGCTTGATTATTTCCTCTCAAAGCTATTCATTTCTCAATTAAAAATAGCTATTTACAAGGAGCCCTGCACTCTCTGGGCTGGTGCTTGAATTCCCCCTCCTCATTTCTGTGCTTCCTATGAATCCTGCAGCCATCATTTACTGCCAAGGATCACACGTGTGGGTGGTGATGTGTGTTCTTGTTTTACTGATGTAGAGTTTTTGTTTCTGTCCCAATGCACAGATCTTTTCCCACTTGATGCTCAGAAAGGGGAGAACTGAAATATTTTGCTATTAAAAACAAACCCCTGCCTTCATTGCTTGTGTTGTCGGCTCCTCCTTCTCCAGCTGACTCTTCCCAACCCCAGCCCATGTGAACTTACCTCTTCTGAAGAGCTGTTGTGGCTCCAAGTGACTGGATAACTTGAGATGTGCTTACCAGGAAGATGTTTAAGGGGGCTACATGGAAAGTAACGTGGTATTCTTGTTTCTGTATAATGATGGACTTACTTTCAGTTGTTCCTTTAAACAGGTGGAGCGTTTCCTGCCAGATGGACTTTGAAACCCTTCTTCAACAGCCATAGGAAAAAAAATAATCTGATATGCCAATAAGAATGCAGCTACCAAAGAGAACATCAATATAGCCACAGTAAGCACAGCTTCACCAGCTGTAGCATCACCAGCCAGAACCAGCTTTGGCAGAATTTAAAAAAAGGAAGACTTCACTGCAGATGGAAAGTTAAAGGTTCTGTGCTTCAAGATTGATGCTTGATAAAGCAGATAATGGATGCTGAGAGTGACCACAGCCCTTCAACAAGAAGACAATACTTTGGACCAGTGGTTCTCAAATTTTAATCTTAACAAAATCACTTAGATGGCCCTTGATAAATCTGAATGTTGGGACCCACCCCAAGAGTTTCTGATCCTGTCCAGCTTGGGTGGGGCCTTGGAATCTGTGTTTTTAACCCATTCTTAGATGATGTTGATGCTGTTGTTCTTGAGATACACTCACCTCATAGGGTCATTGTATTAAATGAGCTAATATTTTTCAGGTGCTCGGATCAATGCTGGTCACTCAGAAAATGTAATAAAAATTTAAAATGCCTAGTCACAAGAACACTGCCCATTATTGTTATATATAATGTCTAGATTCTGTTCCCAAGGGTGAACCAAATCAGGCAAACACCAAACAGAATTTTATTTTAACAGAGCTGAATAATTGAGCTAAGCAGAATGCTCTGACACTATGCTATTGTCTACCTATCAGAGAATATCTTGCTATTTTTTTTTTTTTGAGGAAGATTGGCCTTGAGCTAACATCCACTGCCAATCCTCCTCTTTTTGCTGAGGAAGAATGGCCCTGAGCTAACATCTGTGCCCATCTTCCTCTATTTTGTATGTGGGACTCCTGCCATAACATGGCTTGATAAGCAGTGCGTAGGTCAGCACCAGGGATCTGAACTGGTGAACCCTGGGCCGCCAAAGTGGAGCACATGAACTTAACTCCTATGCTACTGGGCTGGCCCCTAACTTAATTATTTTTTAGAGCTTGTTGTTCTCTGCCCCTGCAGGATGAGAGTCTTGACCTTTGTTTCTGTTTCTCTCAATGGAGTTGATACCTAGTTGGTGCTCAGTGTACTGGTTTATCTATATCTGTATCATTTCCCCTATAACATAGACACGAAGGACAAGAATTATAGAAGACACAAATGAGATGCATCTTCACAAAGGAGTATCTTATCTGTCATCCATCCATCCATCTATCCATCCATCCATCCATCTATCCATCTATCTAAACATTCTCCCAGTCTGTGGATTACCTGTTCATTTTCTTATTGATATCTTTTGAAAAGCAGAAATTTTAATTTTGGTAAAGTATAATTTCTTGGTTTTTCATTTAATGTTTGATGTTTTTTTCCCTAAGAAATCTTTGCCTATCCCAGCCCTATGAAGATTTTTCTCTTGTATGTTTTTCTAGAAGTTTTACGATTTTAGCTTTTATGTTGAGTTTTTACACACATTTCAAATAAATGTTTGTGTAAGGTGTGAGATGGGGCTTGTGGTTTATTTTTTCCATACCAATGTTCATTTCAGCACCATTTGTTGAAAATTCTACACTTTCTTCATTGAAATGCATTAATGCCTTTGTCAAAAATTGACAATAAAGGTTTGGATCTATTTCTAGAACCTATTCTATTTAATTTTGTGTCTCTCCTTACACCTAAAGCACACTGTCTTGATTTCTGTAGTTTTATATAAGTATGAATTCAAATAGGGAGAGCCCTCCAATTTTGTTCTTATTTTCCAAAATGTTTTTGGCTATAATATATACCTTTGTATATCCACATACATTTTAGAATAGCTGACTAATTTTTATAAAAGAGTCTGATGGGATTTTAATCAAGATTGCCTTGAAGCTGAGATCAATTTGGGGAGAATGCTTATCTTAGTAATATTGAGTCTTCTAATTCATGAACATGATATATTGCTCCATTTATTTACATCCTTTATTTTTCTCAGCAATGTTTTGTAGTTTTCAGTGCATAGGTCTTTCACCTCGTTTCTTAAATTTATTCCTGAGCACACTTTGTGTTTTGTTTTTGATGCTGGTGTGAGTTTTATTATTTTTACATTTTAAGTTCTAATTGTTTATTGCTGGTATGTAGTAATACATTTGATTTTTGAATATTGACCTGACCCATGACGTTATTAAATTCATATATCAATTTTTATAGTTTTTTTTGTGGATTCCTTAGAATTTTCTATACAGACAATGTATCTTCTGCAAATAAAATTCTTGCTCTCAAATTTTATTCCTTTTTTTTTAAAAGATTGGTCCTGAGCTAACATCTGTTGCCAATCTTCCTCTCTTTTTTTTTTTCTTCCCCAAAGCACCAGTACATAGCTGTATATTCTAGTTGTAGGTCCTTCTCATTCTTCTATGTGAGCCACCACCACAGCATGGCTACTAACAGACAAGTGGTATAGTTTCATGCCTGGGAACCAAATCTGGGATGCCATAGTAGAGCATGCCAAACTTTAACTGCTAGACCACAAATGGCTGGTTTTCAAATGTTACGCTTTTTATTTCTTGCCTTATTGCACTGTGTAAGAGCTTCAGTACAATATTGCATAATAGTGGCGAGTGGTGAGTCATGAGAGCAGACATCCTTGTTTTTTCTCTAATCTTCAGGAGACAGCATTTGCCTTTTCATCAGTAAGTATGCTGTTACTGTAGGTTTTCCATAGATGCTTTATATCTGGATGAGGAAGTTCTCTTCTATTTCTGGTTTGCTAAGAAGTTTTATGAATGGTTGTTGAATTTTATAAAATGCAACTTCTGCATCTATTGAAAATACTTGTGATTTTTCTTCTTTATTCTGTTAATGTGGTAAATTATATTGCTAAATTCTCAGATATTGGGCCAACCTTGCATTCCTTAGATAAACTGTACCTGGTCAGGTGTCATATTGTTTTTATACATTGTTGGATTCTATTTGCCAATGTTTTGTTGATGATTTTTCCATGTATGTTCACAAGAGATTTTTATCTATAGTTTTCTTTTCTTGGAATGTCTCTGTTAGGTGTGGTACAAGAGTATTGCTGGACTCATAAATAGACTTGGAAAAATGTTCCTTCTCTATTTTCTGAAAGTGTTTTTATTTGAAGATTGGTATTATTCATTTCTTAAATGTTTCATAGAATTTAGCACTAAAACCAGCTGGGCCTGAAGTTTTCTTTGTGAAAATGTTTTGTGAATTCAATTTCTTTAATAGATATAGAGCTATTAGAATTTTATATTTCTTCTACAGTCAATTTTCTTACATTGTGGCTTTTAAGGAAATACTGAATTTCATTTAAGTTATCAAATTTATTGGCAAAGTATTGTTCATGATACTTGCTTTTTGACCTTCTAATGTCTAAAACAGAAGATATTTTAGTAATATCTCTTTAATTCCTGATTTTGATAATTTGTTCTCTCTTTAACTAGACGTTTGTCAATTTTTATTAGCACAGGTATATGTCATTTTACTGTGCTTCACTTTATTGCACTTCACAGATAATTGCGTTTTTTCAAGACCCTCGATCAGCAAAATGATTATGACTTGCTGAAGGCTCAGATGATTATTAGCATTTTTTAGCAATAAAGTATTTTTAAATTAAGATACGTATGTTGGTTTTTTTGACCTAAGGGGGCTATTGCACACTCGATAGACTACAATATAATGTAAACGTAACTTTTATATGTACTGGTAAATCAAAACAATTCATGTGACTCACTATATTGTGATGTTCATGTTATCATGGTGATCTGGAACCGAACCTGTGACATCTCCCAGATATGCACATACTTTCAAAGAACCCCCTTTTTCTCTATTTATTTTTGTTTTCTACTTAATTTGTTTTTACTCTAATCTTTATTATTTTTTTTGCTTCTGCTTTTTATGGGTTTAAATTACTCTTCTTTTCTAGCTTCTTAAGATAGAAGCTTAAGTTCTATCTTAAGATAGAACTTAGATGATTAGTTTTACACCTTTATTACTTTGTAATATGGGTATATTTCACGTTAGCTCATTTATGCCACAGGTACCATTATTGTTTCCTTTTTACAGGTAAAGAAACTGAGGCTCAGAGAGTTTGTTACTCCTCTAGGCTTAGAGAACTAGAATGAGTGGAAATGAATTCAGACCCAGGCAGCAAGCTTCCTAAGTTGGCCTATGAGCCCTTGAAAGCCAAAGATGCCATACAGGCATTGACCTTGAGAGAACTGGAAGGTCTCAACTCAAGCACTCCTAAGTGGTTCCTTCAGTCATTTTCTGCACACTTCCCAGTGTGTTCTTGTCTCAAGTTCCTTTCTTCCTTTAGCCATGAGCAGTGTGTATGATAGGGCATACTGGGACCCCACAAGTATATGCTTAGAGGATTCAGATCCATACAGGTGGCTTAGATGCTCTTGTCAAATGAGTATGTAAATATGTTTTTATTGCAGCCTCATCAATAATTAACCTCCACGCTCACTTCCTCTCTCCTCCAGCATGGATGCTTGGTGGCCTATGGGTGGGGAACTCGTGTGACCAGCTAGCAATTTTCTAGCATCCAAGAGGCAGGGACAGGAGTGCGGGAAGTTTTCAAGGTCTGTGCTCCAGGCTGTATGATGCATTGACTACTCCCCAAAGAGCCCTCTGCTTATAATTGCAGCGTTTTTGGCATGTGCTCCCTGACAAAAGAACAGATGTTTCCTTCAAGAACAAAAGAACAGGGCATCACTGTTGGCCTAACGATTTGCCACTAATAACATTGGATGTGGAAGCAACAAGTCCTAACGAGAATGTCCCTATAGATCATGAAGCCAGTGCCAGGAAGTTGAGTTGAAATGGGAGAGCTCAGTGCTGCTTTTCTGTTTTAATAGGCAGCATACTGGATGTTTTTAACCTCTTCGGATAAGTGACGACAGGCTGTTCTTTCTGGCGGGGTTCATGAATTGTGTGGCTGTCCAGGAATGATGGCTTCATGAGTTACCTTATAAGACCCCGAGTCTGTGTTCACTTCAGAGATGCATTTAGATGATTATTACAGGCTTGACTGAGCCTGCACCATCAGCTTGCAGTCCATAGATGGGGAAGCATTCCCTAAACCACAGCTCTCGGTCAGACTATATACACCAGCGCAAGTTTTTCTCTTCATTGCTGGCTGGAACTTCAAAGTAGGAAGAGCCACACACAAAACTGAGAAACAAAGAGCCTTAAAAAAGAGTCTTGCCTCCCAAAATTCAGTAGGCCTCTCGTGCTGAAAACCTCCTACCCATCATTTCATGTCACACAGGGCTTCGGTCACATGCCTAGAGAAGTTCCTCTGATTTTTCATCTCTGAAGAATATCTCCTTTGAGGTTATTCTTGGCTTTAGCCCAAAGGAAAGACATTTCTTTTTCATTCTCTCCCCCAACCCCCACACCAACTATTTTTTTAAATTAGCAGGAATGGGAAAAATATTATTTTCGCTCTTTCAGCTTCTTTTTCACCAAAAGAGATCAATGTTCGAGTTTTCTAAGTCATGATTAGGAGAGAACATTCGTAGCATCTTCTATTAAGATCTGTACTATGTCACATGATTTTTACAAATCTCTCCTTAAATTTCCTGTGTACTCAGCTAGAGTGACATGTCCCAGTTTATGCTTGTGCTCTCAGCTTATTCCTGTTTTCCTGACGTTCTGTTTGTTGATTTGGACAATTTATTATATGACCACAATCTCTTTAACAAGTGTTCTGGAAAACATTTATCATTATTCTAATAATTTATATAAAATTTTCTGTTGCTACCACTATACTGCTGATGTGGGAAATGTGGAACCAGACACTTGGAGTGACTTCAAGTTTGCATAACGTGAATCTCTTAGTCACATATATATTTGAATCCATATCGCTTTTCTTTAAATGTAGTTGAGATAAAGTGATTACGAAAACATTGTTTCTTGGAAATTTTAAGGTTTTGAATTCAGTAAGGTACATACAACAGTTGTAAATACTCTCCTATTTTGGTTCCAAATATGAGTTACATTTTGGGTTTAGCAACAGCTGAGGAATACCTAAAAACACAATTATATGGTTTTGTTACTTGTAATGATACATTCTGTGTTACAGAGACCACACGTTAACAGTGGATTCCTTTAGAAATTGGATGAGTATGAATTACAAGGTGACAAATCTTAACGAACATTCTAAGATGGTGGCAGAATTGAGTTAGGAATATCTATAAAAATGTGTCAACACAAAAGTCAGAGGCATCGGTGTCTACTGATAAGTTGGTCTCTAATTAACCGTGTGGCTCTAGGTAATCGGCTTTCTCCCTCCTTTTCATTTTCCCAATCTACAAAATGGTCATAGATGCCCTTTCTCTAGGACCTCTCACAAAATTCTTGTAAAGGTAAATGGGCCCCTATCTGGGACAGTGATTTGAAAGTAGAGCCTATTATGCATGTCACTCTAGCTGTACTTACAATATGCTGCAATTCTGTGGCAGCCACATTGCAAGATGCTAGGACTCTCAGCCTCTGTGGGACAGCCCTCAGCGTGAATTAAAAGTTTCGGTCAGAAGGGCCCGGCTGCTAAATTACTACTTTTCATATTCCAGACTGTGAGCAAAATTCCATAAGTGTCTCAACTCCTCTATTTTAAGTTTATTTTCCTGGCTTGATTCAAAACTTAATAAAAACAAATGTGCATCTATTGTAATTCAAAACTGAACTATCTGGGTGGCATGGGGTGGGAGATAAAGAGACAGAAATGAGGGAGAGGAAACCTTACTTGTCTATGGTAATAAAAGAGTAGTTTTACAAAACTGAAAATGATGAAAATCGAGCTAGCGAAAATGGTATGAGACAGTTGACTGAATTCCTGCATTTGGAAGCAAACTAGTACTTTGTGACTGTACTTGGTTTTCTTCCTTTTTCTCAAATGACTGGGGTCACCGAAATACTGCATTCATATAAATAAGCTTTGCTATATTGTTTCTGTTCAATTATGTTTGCATTTCGGTTAATGACAACGATGCTCACCTGTACCTATTTAACCCATAGTGAAAACTCGGGGGCCAGTCCTGTGGTGTTGCTGTTAAGTTCACATGCTGTGCTTCCGCAGCCCGGGGTTCACTGGTTAGAATCTTGGGCGTGGACTTATGCAGCGCTTATCAAGCCATGCTGTGGCAGCATCCCACATATAAAATAGAGGAAGATGGGCACGGATGTTAGCTCAGGGCTAATCCTCCTTGCCAAAAAGAGGAGGATTGGTGATGGATGTTAGCTCAGGGCTAATCTTCCTCAAAAAAAAAAAAAAAAAAAAAAAGGCCATGATTAAAACTCTGGGTTGAAGATCTTGATTGGGTGAAAAGGAGAAGTGTAAAAAGCACAGAGGGGTAGTATTGCTGTCCTTGTGCCAGAAGTGATTTGAGGTAATTTTTCCAGCAGAAGTGACAAACTTAACTCCAGTTATCTCCCCTTTTTACCTACCCCTTCTTGTGAGTAAAGTCTCGTGTTAGAGAAACAGCTACCTGGCTCAAAGATCCTAGTCCCTAACTCTAAGTCAGTGGATTTCTGGGAGAGTCAAGTGTCTCTCTTAGGCTATCCATTCATCCTGGTTTGCCTGGGACAGACTCGGTTTGTACCCATGGCTCAGCGTGATTATTAACTGCACTTCCTCTCATTCCTAAAGTGTCTGGATTTGGGTGATGAGTTCCTCCGTCACACTACCCAGGCTGGATGCTGAGCACATAGCTGGGGTGTTAGGAACCCTGCGCCCTCACCAGTTGGAAGGCCTGGCGCAAGCGATATAAACGGGTTAGGTTACTAATGCACAATATGCGGGTGGACCTAGGTGCCTTGATGACAGTCAATTTGTTAGTCTATGCTCTGCCTTTTAATACGTATTCCCAAACTAATTGTCTCACTAAATCCGCTAAGTGCCTTTTCTGGCTGCAACATTTCTATTTGGGAAAGATGCCAGAATTGTCAGCCAGTAAAGACTTCAGCCCTTTCTTGGCCAATTTGCCAAAAAAAATCAGAGGGAGTTATTGATCTTTTCCCTTGTACTCATTCAGCTAATTCTTTTTTTCTGTTTCCTTTCTTTTCTTCTTCTTAAGCTGACATCCAATAGAAGTTGTTTCTTTCAGGTGCCAGCAACATGTCGGCGCCAACACCGTTCACCATATGAGTTGGTTTCCCTCTTTTCACTACAAAGACTCTTTTTTTGGCTATATTCACAGCACAGGTATCTGTCAAGCTTTCTTCCCTCGTGCGTTTATTCCTGGGGTGGCTGTGAGCCTTGACTGGTCCATGAGACGAAATCCCACTTGGATGCTACATTTGGGTACTATTCCAAGTTGCATACTTAAAAAAAAACCAGTTGCACAGTGTAGAAGTTATCAGGGCAATCTTATTTTATACTTAATTTGTGAAAGAAAGCCTAGAATATTAGTCAGGGACATTGAAATTGATAATTAGTTTCTCAACGGGAGTAAATTTTGGATTTGGCCTTCAGACATACGAACTATTCTTTCAAAACCTCTGACTCTGAATAATGCTACACTGCCTACTGGGAGAGCTGTTCACCTATGGCCTTTTCTTAGCTGGAGGCCCAGTCCTATATTGTCCTATTAGGTCAGATAAAAGAAGGCGGCCTTGGGAATTGCAGCAGAATTACCAGAGAGCTGGGCAGAGTGGTTACAGTGACAATAAATATTTAAGATATCTGGGAAGCTGTTAAGAACGGGATAGTGACAACTGTTAGCAGATGCTGGTGAGCACCATGGAAACTGAAGGCCAGACTTAACAAATCTGCAACCTATTTGCTTGAATTATCCTGAAAATACTCACCCCTCCACTTGAAAGATGCTGCATGGAAGTGCTCGGGTGATGCTTGAATGCACTGTCACATGGAGAGCTCCACAGTGAATACAAAAATGAGGACCGAGTGTAACACAGGGTTCCGAATAATTCCCACTCAATTGTGGATCAGCATGAGAAGAGCTAAGAGCAACATGACATACTTCCTTTGACAGCGGAGGAAGCTGCTTGTCTAAGCACCTGGCTTGTCAGGCAGCCACGTCCAGACTTCTGATCCCCTTTCATGCTTTCTGATGCTGCTTCATAGAATTTTAATTCCATAGGAACTCAAACCAGCAATCTTTGATTTTCATTCCCTTTCTTTCCTCTGCCTGCCCATGCCACATTTTGGTCATCCTCAGAGTAGAGCTCCTGAGACATAAAAGTCAATTTGGGTAGGAATTATTGGGAGTTAGGGTGGAAGATGTGTTGATAGAGTGATATATAAGTAACTTACAAATTGATATATGCATTCTAAAAATGCGCCAGTGAAATTTTCATAATTCTAAAATGGGAATGTAACCAAAATGTTTAGTCAGACGTGATAATTATAGCTAACATTTATTGCATGCTTATAATGGGTCAGCTACTGTTCTAATTGCTTTGCATTTATTAGCTAATGTAGTTCTCACAATAGCCCAATGAGACCATTATCATCATTTTACAAATCAAGAAGCAAGCAGAGAGGGTGGAACAGGTAGAAAGTCGTCAGCTGGTGGATGATGGAGTCGGCATTGGGACCCAAGTCTGCTCACTCCCCAATCTGCGCTGGCCATGGGCATGCCATGCTGCCCAAGCAGCAAGAAAATGATTCTAACACTTGCCCCTTAACTTTCAAAGAGTTTTGAAAGGACTGTTCTTATAATACATACAGAACAACATTTGGATTTCTTGCCTCAGAAGTATTGATAATCAGAAAGTCATATTTTAGAATAGATTATACCTGGATATTAATTACCTTGCTTATGGGTGCATAGTTTCTTAAGGCTACTGTAATAAAGAACAGTTGTCTCCCCTGTCCAGGGGATACCTGAAACCTCTGATAATACCAACTCTATATGTACTGTGCTTTTTCCTATCCATATATACCTATGATAAAGTTTAATTTATAAATTAGGCACAATAAGAGATTAACAACAATAACTAATAATAAAATAGAACGATTATAGCAATTACTGTAATAAAAGTTATGTGAAGGTGATCTCTCTCTAAATATTTTATTCTACTCACCCTTCTTCCTGAGATGATGCGAGATGATAAACGCCTATGTGATGAGATGATGTGAAGTGAATGACGTAGGCACTGTGACATTGTGTTAGGCCACTACTGACCTTCTGAGGACGTGTCAGAAGAAGGATCATGGAGCCATGACGACGTTGATGGTTGGATGTCAGGAGCAGATGACATCAATGGTTGGGGATCCAACAAAGGGATGATTCACATCTCAAGTGGGACAGAGCAGGACGGCGCAAGTTTCATCATGCTCCTCAGAATGGCACACCACTTACAACTTATGAATTGTTTATTTCTGGAATTTTCCATTTAGTATTTTTTCCCACAATGGTTGACCATGGGTAACTGAAACTGCGAAAGCAAAACCATGAATAATGGAGGACGACTGGCTTAAAGCAACAGAAACATTTTTTCACAGTTCTTGAGGCTAGAAGGCCAAAGTCAAGTTACCAGCAGAGCCGTGCTCTCTCTGAAGGCTCTAGGGAAGAAGGCATTCTTGCCTCCTCCTAGCTTCTGCTGGTTTGCAGCCATCCTTGGCATTCCTTCCCTTGTTGATGCATTGCTCCGATGTCTGCCTCCATCGTAACATGGCTTTCTCCCTGTGTGCATGTTTGTCTCTAAATTTCCCTCCTCTCATCAGGACACCAGTCAATGGATTAAGGCCCACCCTAATCTAGTACCTCATCTGAACTTGATTACATCTGCAAAGACTGTTTCCTAATAGTCACATTCACAGGCCCCAGAGTTAGGACTTGAACATATCTTGTTGGGGGACACAATTCAACTCATAACAGCGAGCATATCTGCCTAGTCCATATTACATCCTATGTTCTAATTTGGGAAGAAATCAAGAAAAATGTTTTCCCCATGCAATTTCTTTCTTTTCCCTCTAACATATGTGCATAATTCTTCTATTTCTTCCTTCAAACAACATCTACTCTACCAGCAGATGGTTCCCTGATAATAACAAGCAGATAATACCACACTTGAGGGACCCGGGATCAGAGTGGAGCAGTTCTCATGACAGGCTTTTTCTAGCAGACCCCTTCTAGTTTCTCTTCTAACCTGCTCTTCCATTACTCGTCCACAGAGTTACAACAACAGCATAGGAGTGATCGCATAGATGACGCTTTCAGTTGTCATTGTACAGCAAAGATTTCTCCATCCCATTATAAAACCTTCAGTTATTATTTAGCCTGCCTCATAATATTTCACCAAATTGAAGATACATAATTTAAGCGTTTTCATATTTGGCACTTAGCTTGTTTCCATTTTTTTTCTTCTGCTTTGGTACTGCAATGAATATGTGTACACATATCTTTTTCTTCCTTTGGATTGCTTTGTAAGAGGAATTTTTAAAAGAATATAATATTTTGGTATGGCTTGATGGCTTATTGTTTGATGGAGATTGGTGTCAGAAATTGTACCAGAAACACCCCAACATTCTGATCATAAAAATTATTATTTAATATTTTGTTTTAAATGGTCTTTAGTTATTTTAATTTTGACTTTATTGTTATCATGGTTGAACACTTTTTAAATGTATTTCTTCTAAACACTAAAATCATCTGAGAACTGAAAAAACAGGATAGCTTATCTTTCTTTCACAGTTGTTGAAAACATGTGAGAAGGAAGTCAGACTGAAATTAGTTGCATAACCCAATATTTAAAGTTTCCTGAGTTGATAGAGTTGCAATAATTTAATTTTTGTTTATAATGTCCACATTTTCGAATTTCAATTTAAAATAGCTAAAATTTAAACAATGCACATGCTTGTTTTATTAACATAATTATTAAGTGTGTTAGAAAAAAGACCCAACATATGTAACTTCTTATTTTAATTAAGTAATGTTATTTAAATGTCTAGTATGCTCGGTGGTGTTTTTCCCCTAATTTACCATGGTAAACACATGTCCTAACTACTCACTATGAACTTGTTGAATGGAAGATGATTCACCTCTTAATGGATTCATAAGCATCTGCTTAAATTAGCTTTAGTAAATAAAATTACCAGCTTATCACTTTCCTAAAATGACTGCTGCTAAATTAATCTGCAAGTTTATCAAATTACATTATGACTTAAAAATATATAGTAATACACATTGGTAGGAATTTACCTTCATATCAGATTTCTGAAATGTGTACGTTTAAGATTCTGTGTATGATTAAAGGAAACATATTATATTTCAAAAATATATAGATACTCAATGATATGTGTTTTAAATCACATCTACTTCAAATCAGTTATTTATTCTAATTGAATCCAAGAGGGTTCTGCTGAGGGCTGGCTGGCAAAGGGGAATTTTACTGAACCAATACCATTACACTTTACTTCAAATTAATTATGTTTTTCCAGTTTTCCTGTTTTATAGGAAGCATGGAGTTGACCCCAACTGAGTCAGTCTGGGTACTCAACCCCACGTTTATTTTTAAAGCCAGCCTCCTTCTTGGCTTCCACCCATAGATTCAGTGTTGCTTTAGATGCAGCAGTTCTGGCCACAGGGAAATAGGACAGTGACTTCAATCTCCTCTACTGAATTCAGCATTTAGTAAGTCATGATTCTGGTCCTCTTCTCACCCCAGAACCACATCACAGAGCTAAGCAATCAGGCTTCCTGCTTTATGAGTTAATTATGCATGTATATATATATATATATATATACACACACACATACATATCTATGTAATAAAACATAATATATATGTATGTGTATATATTTCAAAAAATTTATGTGCATATAATACAATTTAAAATTTATATGCATGTGTGTATATCTAAATATATATATACATATATGTAATGAAAATATGTACACATATATGTATATATGTGCATAGATACACGTGTACATATATGCATATACACACATATGTGTATCTATACACATATATACACATACATTCGTGTAATAAAAATATATGTATGTGTATAAATTTAAAAATTTTTATCTTCTCTCTCTTGTGTTCTAGGCTTGTTTTGCAATTCTAAAGTGAATGGATAGCCAAACATTTGTCATAGAAAAGGAGAAAGAATGCTATTAAAACCAACTTCAACTGCTTTAGCCCAAAGGGAGTAGCATGACTTATTCTTAGACTAGATATCCTTTTGTTTAAACAAAATGTGTTGGTTGAACATTGGGTGCAAATTTGAGCACGCAAGAGATTGGATTGGAAAGAAACAGTGAACCTGAGAGAGAGCGGAAGTCCTCCGCCAGAGACACGAACACAACCTTGTATCGGGGGTGAAACACAAAGTGGGGAATGGAGAGGAAGAAGAGCAAGAATGAGAGGGGCTTTCTGCACGTCTGAGAAGACGTTGGCCAGTGAGAAACTTCTATTAGTGGTGGTGACCGGCAGAAATTAAAAAGACAAAGAATGGCTAACATTTAATTTTAAGTTGCTACTTCATGGTGTTATTATTTAATTCTCTTTCATCTCTCTGAGTCTTTGGGGAATCAAGGGAAAGAGACTGTACCGTGTTCCTATTGGGGTTGACATGGGGACAATGACTAGAAAACTGGCAGGAAAGCTGTTCTACTTCTTGAGAAATAATAAACTTGGTTTTATTGACCTAAGTACTAGTCCTCTTCCGTGAACTCTCTTTATTACAAGGGCTCTTGCACTAACAGAGAAGACCTCTATTTGAGTCAACACCATTCCCAAATGGCTTTGTCTGATCCCCAATGGCTCGTCTAAGAGCAGGAAGGTTTTACCTCTGTTTGTTCACCACACAAGCCAGTTCTGGCAGGCTGTGGGACCCAGAACATCACAGCAACTCTTATTCAGGCTCCACATTGATTGCAGGCTGCCACAAAGGGTTGCGGAATCTTCCAGGGGCTGCAGAATCTTCCACCTGTCTGCTTACACTTGGGCTGCTCCTGGCCACATGGAGCCTGCTGGTCACCGGATCCCTAGTTTGGACAGACTGGTTCTTGGACTCTGTTCTCTCACTTATCTGATATTTCTTCTTTATGCTTTGCCTGGTTTACATTCTAGATTTTTGACCTACCGCCATATTTGTCTCTAGAATAATATGTATTTGTTCATTTTCCCATGATAAACATTTTGCCTTTGCCCACAGCTGAAGGATACGCCCTAAATTTTCAGTCTTAGCCTTCTCCAGAAGGACTATCAGGCTCAGTCCTAATTATTACATAAAGTGGGACTCAAACCGGACAAGCTAGGCTCACAAGACACAGCCCCTCTGACAAAGCTCCAATTTTGCTTAGGTATAACTGGTTTCATTGACTCACTGTTGACTGTCCTCTAGTGTCTTCAAATAAAATGCACTCGACATACATTTCTGAGTAAATGTATGCATGTTTTATTTTGGTGAAAAAACAAAGGGGAGAAGAGAAATGGCAGAGGCATTCTAGTTGAAAAGGAATGCTATTAAGGTTAAATGTATTCATTTGTCTTCTTACCTAATAGGCAATAAAAGATCGCCCCATTAGAAGAGAAAATCAAGGCCAGATGAGATGCCAAAGGGGCTTTTGTACAAAGTTTCCTGATATTCTTAAGCTTGTCATAGTTCCCCCTGGAGCATCTTTCTCAAAGTTCAAAGACATCAATTATAGATGCATGGGGAAAAACACAAAAAGAGAAACAGAAATATAAGCAAAGTTATATTCAGCAGAAATTAAATACATACAGAAATTCATTAGTGAGGTACCTGGCTTTTCCATAGGTTTCTGTTTCTATAAATGACACTCTAAATTATCTATTAGACATGTGGGAGAGAGCTCTGGGATTTTGAAACAAGCAAGCAAACAAAGAAACCAAGATTTGGGTTTGGGTCCCTTCTCTAGAAATTGTATGATCTTAAGCAACCATGAGTCTCTTGAAGTTTCAGTTGCTTCCTCTGGAAATAATCATTAGAAATGATCATTGGGAATAATAATTGTTGCCCTGCTTGCTTCCAGAAATTCTTTTGAGAATCAAAATGAAGATAATAGTAACCAGTTATTAATAAGTATAGTCCATTAATAGAGTAGTGTTAGGTTAAAAATCGAGTGAGGTGTGGCGCCTCCTGGAACCTGGGCTGGGGATCTGAGATTCTCTCTGGGAGGAGAAGTTGCAGGCTGAGAATGTTAGGTCTTGGGCAGGATCAAAATAACCATGGTCAGTCGCGTGTTGATGAAAATCCTAGTAAAGACTGTTGTTTCTGCTTGAATAAAGACAGCACACTAAAGAAAGACAACCGAAATCTCATTTTACATATATAACAGATGGATGACTCTGTGTCCTAACCTTTCTAAACCTCAGTTTCCTCATATGCAAAATGACAAAAATACCAATTCATACGAATATTTCCTTTTTACCATCTCTTGTCTGCTAGACACTTTCCAAGATTTTTCAAGGAGATCGGTATAATTTAGTTTTGCTTTTTTTGCGAAGGTGTGTATATTAGGACATGTGTTTGTTTGTTTTCTATCTAGTCCTTTTACAAGCGATTCAATGCCTGTCTGACCTTGGGATATTTCCCCAGTCCTGCCCCCTTAGTCTTCTCAACCTCTAAGATTCTCCCAAGACACAGGGCAAACGAATGCCTGAGCTGGGACAAAGCTTTGGTTCTGTACTCATTTTAAGGCTTTCTTTCTCGTAGCTAACACTAGAGTATAGTTCTACACGTGAGTTTACTTTTCCTCATCTTTGTTTATCTTTCCCAGGGTTTTATTGCAAAGTTTCTCTTTATTCTCTGCCACCTCCACCCTCCCACTCCCACCTCAGCCACTCCACAACTGAAGGCTGAAAAGAACGCTTTTTCAATAGGAACAGAATGTTGAAGATGCTGCAAAGCCACGTTGAAATAAAATGGTACAGACTAGAACTTTGTGGAAGAGAAACTCACATTTTTAGAAGGCTTGTTATATTTGGCTTAATTGTGATTGTATATTCTCATGGGGCAAGGAAGCTTAGCCCAGACAGAAGGTCTAGTGGCCTCACGTGCAATTGCAAGCCTGGTCACTGGGGAGGAAATCATAGCGTCTGAGGAGTGCCAACCATGTAAAACTCAATACACCAGGAAAAGAGGAATGTGTAACTCCTTCTTGTCACCAGCCCTCCACATTCCTGTTCTTCAGCTCTTTTCCTAACCCATGTGAAAAAAACCAGATCCAGTTTCTTAAAGCAATTATCTCTCTTCAAAGCTACCTTTAAACCTATATATAACCTTTCAGACAATTTTCACCATGACAATTTTATATGGACTCGGCAAAATTAGTGACAGAGATTACTGCACATTTTGGGTTCCAATGGTGTAGTCAATGATCAAGTGTCAAGACAGTTTTCACCCAGATTATGAAGGCTAAGAAAAAACATTCACTCAGGTGGGATGTCTCTGCAGCTTTGTGATGGTTTTTAGATAGCTTAGCTCTTCCCAGAGTTCACACCTGCAGGACAGATGAGGGCAACCTGGACTTCTTGTTTCGGTTTTACTGACATTGAGCATTAATCAGGTTATCATATCTCTAAATTTATAGTACACACACACATACGTTCACTCATACTTACAGGAATAATTACAACACGCATATTTCTTTTCAAAGTGACCCAATTTTAATTTAAAAAAGAAACTGACAAATAATTAAATTGGAGTTGATTATTCACATGATAAACTGCTTTTTTTTTTGCTTTTAGAGAAGAGCTCGAATCTTTCAAACTCCCACCATGTATTAGAAGTAAGTCACGTCTAAGACAGTGATCTAATATTAGACAGCGATGGATCTTATATAAGAACTGAAACGCAGTTAGAATTGAAATAAATTTCATGTGAGCCTGAGGGGGTGGGAAATGTTTTTAAAAGAATGTTTCTCATTGTTGCATGGATAGTGAGAATAACTGCCAAAATGTGGGCAAAACGAGAGAATTATGCAATGAGAGGAAAGAAATCAAAACATGGAGCATAATTTTGACTCTATTGTTATCAGGGTTTTTTTTTTTTTTTTGAATTAATAATAAAACTGAGCAGGTGGAATGAGTCAGTTGGTGACTCAGGAAGGCCCATAGGAAACTTGAAACTGTTAAGCAAAACGCTCTTCCTCACCGTGAATTTCAGTTTCTTTAAATGGTCTTTCAACAGAAAACTTAATCTGTAAGAAGATCTGTACCCTGGGGGGTTAGCAACAAGCACCCCGACCCCCCATCTGACTCGAGACCTTTATGAAAATGATGAATTGGAAGGACAGACTGTTCACATAATTTCTTTCAAATTCAGGAAAGCAAATGTTTTGAGGGCGTGGTCTAGAAGTGTGCAGGAGAAGGGGGTGGAGGTGGGTGTGGTGGCAGAGTCACCGGGGAAATGGTCTCTATTTTGTGTCTTAAAAAAAAGAAGGAGGGAGCCCTTAGCTCAGGCCTAGCTCTTAGTAAGCGCCTTGAAATGGTTTTCTAGTTTGCCTCCCTGCCCGAATCTCTCTCCAGTGTCTCCACCGAGCTGTGACAGGAGTTATCTTTCTAAGTTGCCATGGTAATCAAGATAATTTTCGGATGAAAATTGCTCTGGAGCCCTCCCCATGGCCACCCCAGGGCCTCGGTGCAGTGAGCTCTTTCGGCTACTTCCAGGCTCTGTCGGACTTCTGTGCCCTGGGCACATGGGCCCCTTGTCAGGGACATTTTCCCTTTGTCTTTCATTTGTCTGCACTTTCACATGTCTCCTCCTTGAGGCCTTCTCTGGTCTCATATCTTATATGTTGTCCAATGCATCTTCCTTTCTGTTCTCGTAGTATTTTGTGTCTACCTCAGTTAGCAATCTTATGTTGTTCTGCAATCGTTCACACGTTTTCTCTGCTTGTGACTGTGTGTTATAGGCCACTACAGATGAAATCTTTCTTGTTTGGGGACCTTAATATTCCCCGGGCCTCCTTGGGTTTCAGGTGAGGCCATGTGGACAGTGCATTTTACTGGCTGATGAAGGACTGTCGCATTTCTGTCTCTTCTTGACGTTTCTTGGGTCTCTGGAGATGCCTCCTGTGAGAAGAAGTTGTCAGTCTTCCTCTGGGGCTCTTGCGGAGGCAGTGCTCTGGTTTAGCGTGCTGTATCTGGGGTTCCCTGAATCTTTAAGGCCCTCAAGTGTTTGCATCATCCACAGTGTCACGTGCCGGAAGGTCCCTGTATTCTGTGTGGCAATGGGGACAATGTTTTCTTCTTCTCAGGGGTCAGCCTTGGTCCATGGCACCAGGCTGAGAACTAGATACCTGATTCTCTTTATTATTTTGTCTACAAATCACCTCCCGCGCAGAGACCCAGGGGCTGCCGTCCACCAACTGGTTTATCAAGTTCAACCAAGGGGTGTATCTAATTTTCATCTCAGCTGGGACACCCTAGAACAATTATATTTCCTTCCATCACCTAGATGATGACTAGGTACTTTCCCAAGTGTTTCTGGGACTCTCTGAAGAAGGCTTCATGTTCCTCCAAACATCTCCATTGTCACTAAGCAGCTTGGCCTACCGTTTAGCACCCAATCCTATTCTGTTTTTCTTCATCCTAGTCATACTCTACAACCTTGTAGCTAAATTCTCAGGCTGAGCCATACTCCTGGTACACTTAAATGAAAACTTGAAGATGACCTATAGAAAACAGTGCAAAGCAGGAAACCAAAGTCTTTAAACTGGACCCTGGAAATGGTTACTTAGAAGGGCCTCTCATATCCGCTTTAATTAACCCCACTGAGATTACCAGAAAATAAAATATTCTATTCTAAATAAAAACCACGTATGTCACGGTATCTTTTTCAACATTATTAAAATTTAGTTCTTCATTGAATCTCAGCTCCCTATTCTAGGAAAGGATATTTACTTTATTTTGACATCATTGAAGGGAATCCCTAAAATATTCCCCCAGAAACACAGGGATATTCTGCTTCCACATCCTAATCTCCTTTTAAGAAGATAAGCTTTCAGTCATCCAATTTTCAGAACCTCCTGGGGGACTCATACTCGCGTTCCTGGTGGCACACCCCAAGGCTGGGTGAAGTGATCCTCAGTTATAACAGTGACCCATCTGTGCTGTGCTACTGCATTTGAGAAATGCTAGTCTGAAAAGAATTTAGAGACTTCACATACATTATCACCATGCATATGTTGAAGGTGCGGTGGAAAGATTTAGAATGGTAATATAATGGATAATCTTAGTAACTATATTATCTTTATTCACCACTAGACTTTTAAATGAAAATTTGTTAGCACTGCGCCACAATCCCTTTTCTGAAAACCTTAGTGCCAGATGTGTTTCAGAGTTCAGAGCTTTTCTGATTTTATAATTTATGTAACATTTCCAGTAGGGTAAGTGGCAACTTAGAATTCAACACTAATTGTGATAGCTTACCACTGCAGATCAGGGATAGTGGCCAATGGCATGAAAGCAGAAGTATCCATGGCAGGGAGAGAAAGCTGGCACACACCTTTGCTCTCTGCTTCTTCATCCCTGCCTCTGTTTTGTTGCTTAGAGGATGGATGCTGTTATCTTGAATTCTGAGGATGAAGTATAAGGAACATGAGCTGAAAGGACCGTGGGTGCCAAACCAGCCCTGCACAGCTTGCCTCTTGGCTTCATTTGCATGAGAGAGAAAGCAACTTTCTATCTTTTTAAAGTCACCATTATTTATTTATTTTCTATCACATACAACCAAACCTAACCCTAAATAATTCAGATCTAATGGAGAATTAAAGTCTTAGATTTGGTGGGATTTTTAATTCTTTCCTTGGCTCCATAGGCAATCTATATCTCAATTTGCATATAGAAAAAGCCACATATCAATGCATTATATTTTAGTATGCGTTGTGCAGTGAATTAGATTTTATGCATGAAAATATGGAAGCACTACAATAGAATCCAGAACACAGTATGTCATTAATGGACTTGGTTTGGGTTCTCCTTACTTTCCTGGTTTATCTTCCACAGATAAATGACAGTTCAAAAAAAAAATAACATATAATTGACTCCTCATAGTAGAGGAAGTCATTTCTCAGCCTAATGGTGAGTTTAACAAGTAGTTTGTTTCACCTCAAGTTTTCTAATTCACATAGCACCTGTGATTTAATAGTGACCAAAAGATGCCTGCAGCTCAGAACAATCAGGCAGAGGTGCCTACTTGACCAAGGAGAAGATGAAAAGCAACCCTAAACCAAATAGAAGTTTCTTCTGCTCATTCATCGAGGGCTTGATTCTTCCTATCCATGGGCAAATCAGAACTTTTATATGGGTCTACCTCTGGTTACCTACAGAGCAAGAGTTGGTCACTTGGAACAATTCATTCCATACTGGCTTGTGGGAATCCCTTTAGAAATTTTTTGAAAGTTTTAGGTGGCCAGAGCCTGGAGCAGTAGCTTTCCAAACAGCTCTGAGTCAGGACATGCCCATGTTGGTAGTTGGCCATTCTTATTGAGGAGTTTTATTGCAATTTGTATTATTAGCAAAATATTTTCTCTCTGGAAAACTCCCAGCTTACTTTATAGTTCATGCATCTGCTCTTTTTACAGGTTCCCTGGGCTAAGGGCTCAGATGGTTAGTATGTGGCTCTCATGAGGTGCATTCTGTCTGTGCATAGTTAAGTTATTTCCTTGGAATCATGACCCTAAGTTTACTCATCTCTTTCCCATGTTTTGGTCTATTTTTGCTGTGGCCTGGGCAAAGCAGTATGAATTCCTCTGTGCAGAGGTTTCCAACCTATGCTTTCAGATCCCCTAGGATTCCACAGAGGGATCTCATGTGCTGCCAGGATGGTTCTTGGTCCTCCTATCGGCTTTACTCCTAGCAGATCAAATCTTATCTGCTTTACGTATCATTCTACCATGTACGGTTCTGTTTGACTAAAAGGGCTCTGCTGCTGAAAGATAAAATAAAATGAGAACTGCCTGGCAGAGGGGTAACTCATGACTGCTATTGGAAAAATAGCCTCCAATATATGTTGCATTAAGTGTTGATAAACATTATCAGTAGTAAAGCATTTGAAGTACCACAGATTAATTTAATCAGGTTTTATATGTTGTGGGTCAAAGCAAAGGAAATAGGTTATTGTGTCTTTTCTTAGCAGCAGAGTCATTTTCCAACACTTTATTTGTGGGTTTGGAACACTGAGAAGCATAGGGGGTTTAGGACAAAGATTTGGAAAGCTCTAACCCGCTGAGTCGCTACAGTGACCTAAAGAAGACTAAAGATGCTTCCCAAAGTGCTTACCGCACAGGATGAAACACAGACATTGAGGATGCATTGGGTGCATTCAACTGTACTTTAAATTAGGTAAGTATAAATAGAATCATTCTTCCCTTTATGAAGGATATAAGATGGCTAAGCCTTGATATGGGCATTTTGAACACATTCGTATATCTGGATTTTAGCAAGGCCTTTGCAGAAACCCCTCAAGCATAATCAGGCTCCCCTGTCTCAATACTGTTTGGCCATCATTTTCTCCTTCTTCATGAAAGCTGGTTCCCACCCTTAGCCTTCTCCATGAGCCTCCTTAGCGCATCCCCACCCCTTTGCTCTCACCAAATGTGCTCAACTGCTGCCCTTGTCTTGAACCTCTAATTTGGAACCTCTAAGAGGGAACCGCTTCTGCCTCACATCTCCATGCAGCCTAGAACCCAGGGAACTCCACTGTCCTGGTTTGCCTGGGACTGAGCTGATGACTGGGACGTGAGGCTTTCAGTGCTGAAATCAGGAAGGTCCCAAGCAAACTCTGAGCAGTGGTGATCTCATCAGCAATCTTCTCTCTCTTCTTATCTTTAGCTCAACTTAGTCCCTTTAAGATCCTGTCTTTGTCTTGCCTCTGCCGAGACCTGCTAGATCTGAAGCTCTAGACTCTCGATTCTTCTGTCCCTGCTCTCTCATTCTGGTCAGTGTTTTTACGGCTGAAACTCCTGGTGGTGGCCCCTGGCTTGGCAAGTTCTGGTTCCTAATTCCCATTGTGATTCCCTAGAGGCTGCCCCTCTGAGGTTAGACAGGCAGGCCATCCATCAATGGCCAGTGAGTGAGTATTCTAACCCTGGTGAGCTGTGTTAGTTAACCCTAGTAACCTGAAGGTCACCTTCCAGTCGGGTAACAGTAAATGGGGTCAGTTTTCCAAAGATAGGTTCTCTGAGCTGCACATAATAAGGCTTGCTTTTAAGTCTTGGTTGAATAGCCTACTGTGAACAGTGGAACCATTCGGACATTTAGTGGCAAGATTATTACCTACAAAGAGAGGACACTGATGAGGAATATTGCACTCTCACTGTCTCTCAGGAGTGATTTCTGCTGCAAGTCCTCCTCATTTATTCATTCATTCACTCAACAAATATTTTTGAGCCAATGCCAGCCATTGTTCCAGGTACTGGAGTTGTGGCTGTAAACAGAATGGACAAATCTCCCTGTCTTCATGCAGCTTACATGTGAGAGGAGAGAGGCAGACAATCAACAAAGAGATAAAAATGTTGTAGAGAAAAGTAAAGCTGAAGAGAGAAAAGGAAGTAATAGAGGGAGGGGCTGCAATTTAAAAAGGGACAAGGACATTCTCAATGAGAAGGTGACATTTAAGCAAAGACTTGAAGGAGGTGAGAGAGCCAGTCATATGGACATGTGCTAGTGGAAGGAGGGTATTCTGGGCTGGGAGGAAGACACATGCATAAGACCTGAGTGTGGAGTGTGCCTGGAGTGACAGAGGACCTGCAAGAAGGCTAGCATGGTTGGATCAGATTGAGGAAGGGGGAATAGAAGAGAGCAGTGGCTCCTCTCTGATGCCTGCCTGGCTGCAGACTGGCCCAGCAGGCCCCTAGCCTTCCAGTTTGGAGAGTACGGCCAATGCCCTTTCTACTGAGCGTCTTTCTTGTCCCGTTGAGGGCCATCAACCTCTGATATGTCAATGGGCGACCTAGATTTGAATTCCATCCTTCTCCCTAGTTCACACAGGCCACATGACGTTCTGTGGCCTAGATTTCCTCATCATAACATAGAAGGTTGGGCTAGCAGATTTCCAGCTCTTCTCAACACTGAAGTTCAATTGTTCTTTTAAAAACACACCTTAATGTGATAGGATTTTATTCCATATGCTAATACGCCCTTTCCTAAAGAAGTTATTATGAAAGTTCTTTACACCTACAACATACAAGTGAAATACAAAAGCAAGAGCTTTTGAGTCAAAATAAAATATTTTAAATTGTATTTTTATTCTTACTATCAGTGTTATTTTCTTGTTGGCAAATTTAGAGGCGAAGATTGGTGGGATGAGCAGAGTCAAAGTTTAAGGAGATTCTATTTGACTATCATTTTCCTATACAACCATTAGACATCTTCACATCTATTAGTTCATTTTTTTAACCTCAAAATAGGTGAGAAGAGGTAAAGAAAATACCATTAGTGACTGACAACTAAGGAAACTGAGAGTGAGTGGATTTTCGGACATAACTCAATCAGGTTTATGGCAGAAGCAATATTAGAACTAGCATCTCTTGGGTCTGAATCTTATGATTTTTCCACTATGCCTCCGTGCAGTGAGAACCACAGAGACATTTAATGATAATGTCTGCAGACATTGTCACCGAAATAACACTGTGTGAGGAAGCTGATCAAGTCAACCTACTTTTGGCTCTCTTTGATTCTAGATGGTGTTATCTCGACCACAATGCACATTCACCCATCACCCACGTGATTTACCTCCATTTATTCCACCCCCAAATATTGATGAAACACCTGAATTTAACACAGTCTGATGGGGAAAACAGTTAAGATAAAATATCATCAGTGCCATAAGTGAGATGTGAGTTGGGTGCACAGAACACAGCTGGCAGAACACGTAACTGTGGTTAGGGAGACTGAGAAGGTTTCCCAGAGAAGATGACATTTCAGCTGGCTTAGAGGAGATGAGCGGGAGTTTGCCAGGCACAGAAAAGAGCAAATGGCATGCAGGCAGACTCATTACATACAAAAGCATGTTTGTGGGAAAGCGCATGGCACATATGGAATCAGTAGTAATCCATCACAGTGAGAGCCAAAAGTAAGTTGAGGGTGGAAAGGAGATGAGGCTTAAGAAAGCAACTTGAGAGAAATGTCACGTGTTAAATTTCATATGTTTAACATTTGAACATCTAGAAGACGCAAAGTGAAAATGTCACTTATGGTAGGAAATCAAGCCCTCTTGAGGTCTTCTTTCTGCTTCTTGGGTTGTGACGTGAACTTGAGGAATCTCTCAATTCTCTGCTCTTTCTTTGTGCATCCTGTCCTACCTCTGCTCAGCATGCTCCAGGTGAGTGCAAGCTTTCCCTCCTCTCTGCTTTTCTGATGAAAGTTCTGGTCCTTCAGAGAAAGCTGACTCCTTGGATAGAGCACAGACACACATTTATTTTTATTTCAGTTTCTTTGCCTGCCAAAACCCAGGAGGCAGCATTAGGCCTGAGGGAAACCCTTCCTCAAGGGGGTTTGATGCGCCCTGGGAGGAATGTGGAAAGTGGGATCCTTACCTAGGGGCAGTGTGAGTGTGGCCAAGCACAGGCCCTCTTCTTGGTGCTCAGTAGGAGCTCTGGCAGCTCATTTCTGCAGAGAAGACTGTTAATTTCTGAACCTAGAAAATATACTTGACTCCCAGACCCAGAAAACACTCTTCGAAGTTGAAAAAAAACACAATCGTTCTTTCTAAATGGGGTTAACATCTCTGGAATACATCGTTCCCAAAATAAGATCCTCCAATTTGGAAAAATCTAGCTGAAATAAATGAAAATAACAGATGGAAGAGAAATAACAGAAGCTATCCAAAGAACAGTGAGAGATAGGAAGTGGGGAATCATCTGTCTAGAAAATGGTACTCAGTTGTACTTTTGAAATTAAAGGTACATTGACTTCAGAAGAGATTGCGATTTTCCTCTTGATGGTTCCCGTTTGCACATTATGTCCTTTCTGGGCCAAGGTTAGCGCATAAGAGGTATAGTTTGCTTTTCTATTCCTGTTTCTCCCATTTGTGCAGTTTCCATCTGTTCAAAGGTGTTAAGATCAACTGTTCTGGTCTCCTGGATAAAGGTTTGGGCTCTTGGCAGAGTGCTGGATAAATACAGAGTCATGCTATTAGCATAGGGATGTTTAATAACAGATTATTTACGTCCTTTTAGGCTTGTCTGGGTGCAACTGTGGGCAATCTGGGCCTCCTCAACAGCCTGCAGAGTGCCCACGACAGCAGGGCTGGGCCTCTGCTTCTCAGCTAAGCCACGGGAGCCCTGCAAACTGCGACAGCAAGGCCTCCCTGGCGAGCTCCTCCCACAGTCCTCATCCTGAGGAACACAATTCTGCCACCTCATTGACAATGGAGCCCGTGGGTCACGTAATTCATTATTCCATTCTTATTCTTTCCTAAACTCTGAGACCTGGCATACTGCTGACTTTCTGTGTTTCTTTCATCCTCCTGACCTCCCTCTTGATTCTCCTGTGAATGCATGTGAAGGATACATCCACTGGGAGACCTTGTCCCTGGCTGTGTGGGCACCCTGTTCAGCTGCTGGCCCCTCCCTTGGGTTGCTGAGAGGTGTTTACACAAGAAAAGAGATGGAAGCTTTGGTCAAACAATTCAAGTCTCCAATCCAATTTCTCTCCACATCCCTACCCTGTTTGTCCAGTCTAGCGAACTGCATCTCACTTTCTTGTAAGTTGAGGAAGAGCCAGTCACGAGCCACTGACATTTTGTTCCTCTCTACATTGACCCTGTGCACCCTGCTCTCCTCCCAGTTCTTTATACCCCTCCAGAGTCAAAGGCACAGCTTGGGCAAAGGCATTCCTGGCCCCAAATCTCATCATCTAAAATGTCCCTGCAGAAAGAGGGGAGGGAGACATAAGGACCATCTCACCAATCTGTTCCCCATAAGTACTTGTTCCTTAACCATTCCTACATTTAGACCATCCTACAAAGGTGCCATTTGTCAGTCCTGGAGGGGATCAATTTGTGTGTAAACTTCACTGTGTCCTTGAGGACGTTTCTGAGAAGACTGGGGTGAGAATCACCGGGGAGAGGCTAACAGCACCATTTACTGACTGCCACTCTCCTTGTAGTTTTTATAAATAGGTGTTAAGTAACTTTGGGATATTTTTAAATGGAGAGCTGTAACATCTCCCTAAAGTTTCAATGTAAGCCATTCCAGAGTGAAAGGTGGGGAGGCCCCAAAAAACAATACACTGAAGACCCTCTCACTTTTCCCCAAACCCTCCTTTCACTTTTTTATAAATCTTAGAGCAACAAGTGATATGGGGGTGCATTCTAACTTCCAAGCATCATAGAGAGGGACCCTGAGATCTGTGTTCCCCAGTTAATGGCTGAGGCAGGAAGAGCCACTTATTTCTCAGCTCTCTGCAATGTTCTTGCTCTTTCTGGCACATTCCTCACTGCCACATGCAAGCAAGTGGTGGCTGTGAGAAGAAACGAGCAAGGAGGAGGTGCTGATAACAAAAGAAACTGAGGAGTGAAGTGGAGCAGAGAAGAATGAGAGACAGTTAACTTCCCACTGGAAATTCCCAAGCAGAGAAGCTGTTGGAGCAATGGTTTGGCTTCAGATTTGCACATTAGGCCAAAGTGGTACATCTGCTTGCCATCAGAGCTTCTCAGATCTCTGCTTTGCTCTTTCTTCCTTCCTTTTGTTCCCCTGGAGCTGCTAGGAAAGAGCATTTTCTTTCCTTGGAGTCTGCACCTTTGGAATTTGACATCATTCCTTTGCTTTCTGTAGCAACATAAACCCAGTAAAGAGAGGGGGCAGGAGAAGAAATCTTTTTCTGAAACAAGATGAGAGAGACTTTTGAAGAAAAGAAAATCCGTATTACTCTGGATGAGGAAGATCTTCTTTTGCCTGAATCCATCGTTTCTTGTTTTCCACATCATGTTTTGTCTTAATCATCAAAAACATCTGATACCATTGGATAATTGCCTTCCTCAAATTGTTGGTATCCAATTTTCTTCCTGATGACATCTAGCTATTAGAGGCCAAATTCCTCTGAGGTTGATCCATGGAACCCAGGTCCTCACTGCTAGACTCCTTCAAGAGAGATGCATCCACTGCGCCCCCTGTTCTCAGTCATGGCCCCTCACTTAACCCCTGCATCGCCACTCCTGCCTTCACTACCCTATTGAAACTCCTTCTGTAAAGATCACCATTGGTCTCGTAATTGCAAACCGTCTCAGTCTTCACCCTCCTAAACTCCTTGCAACACTGTCATTTCTCCTTAAAACTGTCTCACGCTCTTTTTCAAAGCTTCTCTCTCTTATCTACCTCCTGCCCTAAAAATTGGATATCTCCCACGGCTTTCTTTTCTTCCTTTTTTTCAGCTCCTTTGACAATTCCATCCACACTTATGATTTCACTATATATCTCCCCATTTCCAGAGTTGACCCTTCTGCTGTGCTTTTCAGCCTTCCTTCCTTACTTGCCTGATCATCTCTAACAAGTTGTCTTCTAGGCAACTAAACTCAATGTTTCTAACTGATCTTGCCTACTTTCTCCCCATCCTATCATTCCTCTGTGTCCCCTATTTCCAAGGCACTCAGGGCCATCATTGATCATACATTCAATTTATTTCCTGTCCCTCCCATTCCCATTTTCATTACCCCACTTAGATATTTCATACCCTTTGTCCAGATCATTGTAGCTGGTGTTCTTTCCTCCATGTCCCTCTCTACTTAAGCGTCACCATAGTTCACACGCTACAGTTGAGTCTGCCAAAATCATAGCTCTGATTATGCCACTTTTCCTGATCAACAACCTTCAGTGATGGCTCTTCATTAACTCCCAAGGTGAAAAATTTTGCCTTAGCTTTTAGCACCCTCGATGATCTGGTCCCAGTCCACTTTTTCAGTTTTTTCTCCTACTACTCAGCTAAAAACTAAAATGTGTGATATTTCCTTTCTATGCTTTATATTTTCCTGCTACCTCCACTCTGCTTTGTCAATTCTCTCTGCATTTCTCCCAGTCATTGCATTCCCCAATCTCACCTCTCCTTTAAGGATTCCATCTCTTTCATGACGTCTATGCTGATTATCCCATTCTCCCTTCCATTTCAGAATACCCATTATGGTTTATACAGACCGCTCAGCACTATCACACTTCAACTTATTTTAAAACAATGGTATGCAAGTTATCTCTCCTACCAAACTCCTAAGAAATACGGAAACTTATCTTATGCATTTTTAAAATCTCATCCAGCAGGTAGAACACAGCTTTTCTTGCTCAGTAGGTGTTCTATTTATTGCAGAGATGGATTCATCTTGATTTTTCTTAACATACTTGGTTAACAATGAAAACTACCTTTATCTCCTTCTCTCTCAGTCCTCCTCCTTCCCTGCCCCATTTATATATAAAACACAGACTGCTACCATATGGTGCCTTTCTAATCACATTCTCGTGGGAGAGGAAGAGACATGTTATTACAGACTACCAATCCTTTAGCTGTAGAAAACGGCAATTCTAACTTAAGAGCAGATAGTTGATTTAAAGTTTTGTAGTTTTAATGTTATTCTATTGGATTATTTAACTTTCTTTACAAAGAAGTTGAATGATGGACAAATACCATAAAGATTGTGTTAATTCAATGTTAATATGAAGCACCTTTTAAAAAACAAGAAAATCAAAAGCCCACAGTGACCAGATAGGTATAATACTTGAAGGAAGATTACTTTCTCCTTACTTCAATATAAAAATCAATACTGTTGTGACAGTAAAAAAATTGTCATTTAGGGGATGCATAAAAAATAAAAATGGGAAAATTCAAGAGACAAATTATTCTACATAATGAACATATGATGGACAGACTTCTGGTACTGACCAAGCTGGAGTAAGCCTGCCATTTCTTATCTATCTCACTGATTAAAACTCAAACCTCTGGAGAGAATACAAAGGCAACTGCTTGAAGACCCAGAAAATGTTTACTGTTTGTTTAAACAGCAGTCAGGCAGGGGAGTGAAGTCAACACTTGAAGAATAGGCAGTGCTGATAAGTTTCCTGTGTGAATCTCTCCTTGATATCTCAGCTTTCATTCATGGAGACGAACGGTCTGAGAGGTGCAGCTATGCAGCAGGTGTGGAGAGTAAAACCCAAAAGAAAGTCATCTTTCTGGTCAGAAGATCAGGATAAGAGGCTTCTGGAAGTCAGAGAATGAGGGATGAGATCCCTGTTGTTTTGTTGTTTCTCTCTTTTCTTTACTGGCCCTGCTTGGGGCCAGTCCCAGTCTTGGTGCTGCACTACCTAAATCTGGTGGTGGGGAAGCATCTAAACTCTGAGAGATAATGCGTCTCCATGGTCAGAAGAACTGGAAAAATGGCCTAAGTGGCCTTAATGGTGTGTAGGTGGGAATACTTGATTTGTTTTCTTGTTTTACTCTTACCCCTTTTTCCCAAAGTTGACCCCTCTCCCCCATTGCAGAAAACAGTGAAACAACATGAGGCTTAAAATTCAGAGAGAAACTCATTTTTTTCTGGCCAGAGGAACTGGTAAAAGGGGACTTTGGGAGCCAGAGCATTGGAGAATCTTTGAGAGAAGACAGTTGCAGAAGAGTATCCTTTAATTATGGAGTATGAACCACCAGAAGTCCTGGAATCACACCTGAGTGTGGGAACAGACCCAAAGAAGTATAGCAAAGGTTTGCAAACCAAACTGATGTTGGAACTATCACCCATGGAGGATGAGACAGAACTAGTGGTCTGAACCTAACAGAGTTGATTGACTTCTGAAGCAAACCAACCAAAAATTAATATTCTCTGGAGGAATTTTAACAGGATCCAGAATCTCACAATACTATATTCAATACATCTAGAACATATTGGACGTATTGTCCAATCACTTGACATACAAAGAACCAGGAAAATATGACCAGTTCTCAAAGGAGAAGACAATGGACTCAAATCTGAGAAGACTCATATGTTGTAATTATTAAATAAAGATTTTCAAACAGCTTTTATAACCAAGTACCAGGAGGTGAAGGCAAATATCTTAAAATGAATGGAAGGATAGAATTCTCAGCAGAAAAAGAAAAACAACAAGTAACCAAAGTGAAAGTTTAGAATAAAAATATATAACATCTGAAATAAAAATGTATTGTATGGCCTCAATAGTTGACAGCAAAAGAATCAGTAAACACGATGATAGAATAAAATTATCCAACATGAAGAACAGAGAGGAAAAAATTGCAAAATAATTAAAAAGAAGCTTAGTGATATATAGGACAATATCAAAACCTCTAAGATTTATGCTATTGAAGTGCCTGTTGAGAGGAAAAAGTGTACAATAAAAGTGCAGGAAAAATACTTGAAAAAGTCATGATTGAAAACCTTTAAATTTGGTAAAAGATACAAATTTACAGATTCAAGTAGTTCAATACACACCAAACAAGATAAACTCAATGAAATACAGGTCCAGACGCACAATCAAACTGCTAAATGAGCGCCAAAGATAAAGAAATAATCTTGAAAGTTAGCAAAGAGAAGATGCATTACATATAAGAGCTAATTTGACTGACTGAATATCTTATCAGAAACCATGGAGGCCAAAAGACAGTGGAACACCATTTTTAAGTGGAAACAAAAAGAACTTTCAACCCAGAATTTTATATTCAGGAAAAAACTTCAGGAATGAGGGTGAAATAAAGATATTTTCAGCAGTAAAAGGAATTTATTCAGGATGAAAGGAAATGACATCACAGGGAAGATTGGAATATCAAGAGTGAAGGAAGAGAGCAGTGGAATTGTTAAATACCTGAGTAAATATAATCAATTATTATTCTCATTTTGAGTTTTCAAAAATATGTTTGAAGTTGAGAGCAAAAACTACAATATTTATAATGTCATTTAAAATGTATGTAAATGTAATATGTGTAAGAAGCGTGGCATAAAGAGAGGAGGAAAAAGGGACCTGTAAAGTGAATGTGAAAGAGTAACAAACAAACAAACAAATAAATAAAATATAACCCAAAATCCAATAGATAAACTAAAAGTGAATATTTTAAAATATTCAAATAATCAAAAAAAAAATACAGGAAGAGGTGAGCCAAATGGAAAACCAAATCACACTAGAGAAAAACAAATAATAAAATATAGACTTAAATTCAAACATATCAATAATTTCAGTGCATGTAAATTGTTTGAATAAACCAAACCAAAACCAGAGCTTGTTCTACCAGAGAAAAATTCAAGACTCAAGTATGTGGTGTCTACAATAAACCCACAAGAAATACACAATTATAGATAGATAAAAAATTTAAAAGATGGAAAATTATATGCTATGCCAAAACGAATCAAAAGAAAGATGGAGGTGCTAGGTTAATATCAGACTAAGCAGAGTTGAAATGAAAACTAAGTTACCAAGAATGAAGACAAGCATTACATATGATAAAAAGGTCAATTCATCAAAAAAGACGTAATAATTCTAAATGTGTCTGTACCTAACAACAGTATTTCAGTATACATGAAGCAGAAACTGATGGAGCTGAAAAGAGCAATAGACAAATCCACAATTACGATTAAAGACTTCAACTGTCTTTTAGTAATTGATAAAAGAAGTAGATACAAAATCAGCAAGACAATAGAAACCTGAAAAACACTGTTACCCACTTGAGCAAATACCTATTCATAAAACATTCCATCCAACAACCATATAATACATATTTTTTCAATTATGTATAAAATATTCATCAAAATAGACCATATTCTGGGCAATAAACACTCCTTAAAATATATAACAGCTCTGAGATCATACAAAGTGTGTTCTCTATTACAATGGAATTAAAATAGGTATTGATAAGAGAAAGATATTTGGTATATTCTCAAATTTTGGGAAACTATGCAACATATTTATAAATAAACCACAGGTCAAAGAGAGAATCTTAAGGGAAATTAGGAAATATGTTGAACCAAATAACAATGAAAATATAACATCAAAATTTATGGGATGCAGCTGAAGTAGTACTTAGAGGAAAATTCATAGCATTACATGTTTATATTAGAAAACAAGAATGAGCTGAAATAAATAATCTAAGCTTCTACTTTTAGAAGCTAGAGAAAGATGAGCAAATTGACCAAATTTAATTAACCAAAATTAACCATATAAAGAAAATAATGAAGTAAAAAAAAGAAATTGAAAACAGCAATAATAGATAAACTGAAAAAAAACCTTGAAAAGAAAAATAAGAATGATGAACTTCTAGCCAGACTGACCAAGGAGAAAATAGAGAAGATAGAAATTATCAAAATCAGGAATGAAAGGGGGGAAATTAAAAACATGGTAAGTTAATAATACAGACTCTTTCAACATTAAAAGATAATAAGGGAATACTATGAACAACTCCATGTCCATAAATTCAACAACTTAGACAAAATGGAAAAATTCTTTGAAAGATACAAATTACTAAAACTCACCCCAAAAGAAACTTTTAACTTTAATATTATCAGATATACTATTGAAATTGAATTTGTAGTTAAAATAAGAAGAAAATTTCTAGTCCCAACTGGTTTTACTGGTGAGTTCTACAAACATGTAAGGAAGAAATAATACAAATTCTATGCAAAATTTTCCATGAAAAATAAAATGAAGGAACAATTCCCAACTCATTTATGAGGCTAGTATTATGTTAAAACCAGAGACTTCAACTAAAGAAAATTACAGACAATATCCCTTGTGAATAAAGATGCAAAACTCCTCAAGAAAATATGAGCAAATTGAATGCTGTAACACGTAGAAAGGATACAACCTCACAAATGAGTGGGAATGAGGCTGCATTAACATTATAAAATCAATCAATGTACTTCACCATATTAACAGATTAAAGAACAAAAATTTCTCCATCACTTCAACAGATGTAAAAAGACTGTTTGACAAAATTCAACATCCATTTGACAAGAACTTTCAGCAAACTAGGAATGTAAGGGAACTTTTTAACCTGATAAAGGGCATCTACAAAAATCTATACTAATGTCATCCTTATTTTTGAAAGACTGAATGCTTTTCACATAACATGAGGAACAAGGCAGGAATGTCTGCACCTACTAATTCTATTTAACATCCTACTAGAAGTCCTAGCCAGCACAATAAAGCAATATAAGAAAATAAAAGGCATAAATATTACTAAGGAAAGAAAGAAAATGATCTTTATTTGTAGACAACATGATTATCTTCATGAAAAACCCCAAAGAATCTACAAAGTAATCCTAAAACGAATAAGTAATTTTAGCAAATATGTAGAATACAAGTACAAAAATCAAGGCCAATTCTATACACTGGCAATGAACACGGGTAAGTTGTTAGGTATTAATCTAACAAAATATATGCAGAACATTTATGCCGAGAAATATAAAATACTGACGAAAGTAGTTAAACATGACCTAAATAAATGGAGAGAGATATTGTGTTCATACACCAGAGAATTCAACATAGTTAAGATGTCAATTCCCTGCAATTTATCTGTAGATTCAACACAATCTCAATCAAAATTTTAGCAGTATATGTTTTATATGAAAAGGTAATTCTAACGTTTCTATTGGAAATCAGAGGAACTAGAATGGCCAAAATAATTTTAGAAAAGAAGAGTCACAGTTGGAGGATTCACAGTACGTGATTTCAAGACTTATTATCAAACAGCTCACAGCTTCAGTGTAAGAGACAGCCTTGGTACAGATTTGCAGAAATATGTTCAACTGATTTTTAATGAAGGACAAAGGCAATTCAATGGAGAAGAGATAGTATTTTCAACAACTGCTGCTGGAATAATTGGATATCCATATGCAAAAAAGTAAACCACAATCTATATCCCACACTTTATACAAAAATTAACTCAAAATGGATCAGAGACATTAATGTAAAACATGAAATTATAAAACATTAGAATAAAACATAAGAAAAAATCTTTATGGCCTTGGGTTAGACAAAAAAGAATTAGTTATAACACCAAAAACTTGGTCCATAAGACAAACTGATAAATTGGGCTTTATAAAAATTTAAAACTTTTATTTTTCAAAAGACACCAATAAAGAAATGAAAAGACCAGGCTTAGATTAAGAGAAAATATTTGCAAAGCATATATCTGATAAAGCACCTGTAAGCAGATACATAACAGATTCTCAAACTCAGCAATAAGAAAGCCAACAATTTAATAAGAAATGGGCAAAAGATTTGAAAAGACAATTAATAAAAGAAGATGTATGGATGGCATTTAAGGACCTGAAAGATCTTCAACATCATAATCATTAAGATAATTCAAATTAAACCACCATGAGATACAACCATAGAGCTATTGGAATGGCTAAAATTGAAATAAAAACAGCAACAACAAATAAAAAAAACCCAAACTGATAAAACCAAATGCCGATCAGAATAAAAAGCAACTGGAATTCTAATACATTGCTCTTAGGAATGAAAAATGATAGAGCTGCTTTCGTAAATATTATGGCTATTTTTTATAAACTTAAACCTACGTTTAACATATGACTTAGCAATCCCTTCATAATTTTACTGAAGAGAAAGGAAAACCTATGTTCACACAAAATCTGTAAATGAATTTTTATCACAGCTTTATTCATAATTTATTCCCCAAACTATAAACAATCTACATATCTTTCAACTGGTTTTCTTAGTTTCCTAGGGCTGTCATAACAAAATGCTACAAACCGGATGGCTTACAATAACAAAAATTTATTTTCTCACAGCTCTGGAAACTAGAGGTCCAAAATCAAGGTGTTGGCAGAGCCATGAGCCCTTTGAAGTCTCTAGGGAAAAATCCTTACTTCCCTCTTCCTAGCTTCCAGTGGCTCCCAGCAATGCTTGGTGTTCCTTGGCTCGTAGATGCATCGCTCCAATCTCTGTCTCCCTCTTCACATGGCCTTCTTCTCTGTGTCTCTTCTGTGCCTCTGTATCCAAATGTCTCTCTCCTTTTTCTTATCAATATGTCAGTCATTGGATTTAGGGCACACCCTAATTCAGTAAGGCCTCATATTAACTTGGTTGTACCTGCCAAGACCCTATTTCCAAACGAGGTCACATTCATGAGTAATAAGGGTTAGGACTGGAACACATCTCTTTTGGAGACGTATTTCCACCCACCACACTGGTGAATGAATAAACACACTGTGGTACATCCACCCAGTGGAATATTGATGAGAAATAAAAGGAACAAAGTAGTGATATGTGCAACAACAGGGATGAATCTGAAATGAATTATGCTAATGAAAAAAAGCTAGATTCAAATAGCTACATATTATTATATGATATTCTGGAAAAAGCAAAATGATGGAGAGGAAGAAGAGATCAGTGGTTGCCGTGGGATAGGGGAAGAGAGAGGGTTAGAGTTCAAAGGGGCAGCATGAGGGAACTTTTGGGGTGATATTTTCTGTATCCTGTTTGGGATGAAGTTTATACAACTCTTTTAATTTGTTAAAATCCATAAACTATACACCAAAAAAGAGCAAATAAAAAAATAAGTTGAAAATTAAAAGTATATGGACGGAATCTGGAGGGTGTGAGAGAGAAGAGCAGAAAGTCAAATGTCCAAGGAGGATCAAAGATGAGTGAGACGGGACCTGCTATAAAGAATGGAACTTCAAGGAAAAAGAGCAGTGGGAGAAATACATTTTTAGAAGTCTTATGTACAATGTGATTCCTGCCTCCATATTATAAGAAAACGTTAGCTAAGATCTGTGTTGCTCCTCAACATTTTCAGAATTACACCTTACAGTTGTGTTTTGGTTTTGGAATTCCAAAATTATTGAGCCCGGCCTCAAGAGAAGAGCAAATTACTTTTTAGTCATAAAGTCATGGGGCGCCTAAATGAGTTGCGGTCCTTTTTAATGACAACTATCTTCAAACGTGACTATTTTCAAATGTGAGGCAGAAGTGAGGCACTGGAGTGTTGAGTTGGAAAGATAATTTTCCATATGCAAAGGCACACGGTATACGCCACCTACGTACACATATTTTCAAAAATCACTTGAACACATATTTTAGACGATTGAGAAAAGAACCAACATCCAAAACGTAAGAAAGGCAATTTCATGGTTTAAAAAAATCTGAAGTAAAGACTGAAACTTGATAATTATAAATTTAAGGATTTTTAACATTGGAAAGTGTCTTAAAACCTTAGTGTGATTTTAAAACCGTTGAAAGAGAAGTTA
This sequence comes from Equus caballus, assembly GCF_041296265.1. NCBI lineage: Eukaryota > Metazoa > Chordata > Mammalia > Perissodactyla > Equidae > Equus > Equus caballus. Next base: position 11,768,373 of record NC_091714.1, read on the forward strand.
CATAATGGAAAGTTATAATTTAGTGAAAAAAATCGGTTTAAAATTCAAGTTTCAGTTCACGAATACCCAGAGTTAAAACCCAGTTGTGTGGGAGTGTGGTTGTGGGTGGCCGAGCAGAAGAAGCAGGCAGACAAAACATACTGCTTCACTCGACTTTGACAACCTTAGAAATAACGGGTAAGCAATTGCTAACTGTTTGCCTAGAGTATATTCTCCCTTCTTCTTTACTCAGAAAAACCCAGTTTTGATTAGAGTGGCGACCCCCCCAGATGAGAATCTCAGCCTCCTTGTAGCTAGAGGTAGCCATTAAGACAATTCTAGCTATTAAAACAGAAGAGAAAGTTGATAGTACACAAACACAGACGATGGCCTCTTCCTTCCTGTCCTCTCCTCCCCTCCTTTCCCTTCTCCTCCTCCCCTTCTCTCTTTTGTCTTCCTATTTAAAATGTGAATGGGATGCTGAAGATACAGCTGTCCTCTGGGACACTGAAGCCTCCTGGGATGAAAGCCTTATGCTCAGGATGACAGAGCAGAGAGAGAGGAGGATATGGAATATGAATGACCCTGGTGAGCAGCTGCACAGCCTTGCATTCCTGCGTTCTGACTTCCTGTTCCATGAGAACAGTACGTCCTGGTCTGGATGACTTTCTATTTCAGGTAACTGAACCCACTCCCTAAGCAGCAATGTTTTTGAAAGCATAAATCTAACCAGTAACAGTAGCACAAATAAAATATAGACTTACCAAATGACTAAAGAAGATAAAGGCCGCAAAATGCTGTCAAAACAGTAAAAAACCAAAATAATATCCAAAGAACATACAAATAAAAATGATAAAATGATAAAAAGTCCACATATATCATGGATGACAATAAATAGAGAATAACGATTAAAGTAGAATAAAATCTCACTATAACCCGCTTACAAGACTCACTTCTCAGTAAACAGCCAACAAAAAAGTTAAAATTAAATGTTTGTCAATTATTTATCAGAGAAACAACAAAAGAAAGCACCTGTGGTGGCATAATTAACATCGGACAAAATAGAAATTAAGTTAAAAACATTAAACTAAAGAAGTTCTTTTATTTTGAGAAAAGATACATTAATTATGAAACTGTTCTTTTAAGAGCCATCTACCTAAACTAAATATATCACTCAAAATTTCTTAGAAAAAAGCAGATAAGTTGGTTGAAGGACTGTTGTGAAAGCTTTTAACACCATCTTTTAAGCCTTCAAAGATCGTGGAGATAAAAAATAAATAATGGCATAGAAAATTTAAATAATATACTTAATGAGATTGAAATAGTGATTACATATTAAGCTGAGAATACATGTTCTTTTTGAGGGTTGAGTACATTTTTGAAACTAAAAATCACAAAATTCATGTTATATATTCTGACTTTTATTCAAGGGAAAAACTCACAAAACAAGAGCTGTGTGGCACTGAAAATCATTTTGATGATCTGAGAAAATGCTCATAATATTATGAAAATATAAAGTTGTGAAAAGAGTTTAGTTCAAAGTTATATACCTAATTATCCACTTTTTTTTTTCCTGAGGAAGACTTGGCCTGAGTTAACATCTGTTGCCAACCTTTCTCTTTTTGCTTGAGGAAGATTTGCCCTGAGGTAACATCTATACCAATCTTCCTCTGTTTGGTATGTGGGTTGCCACCACAGCATGGCCCATGATGACTTGTGTAGGTCCACGCCCAGGAACTAAACCCAGGCTGCTGAAGCAGAGCGCACTGAACTTAACCAATGGGCCGTGGGGTTGGCCCCTATTATCCACAGTTTTTAAATGTGCAAGATGAAACACTACAATTTGTACAGTGGCTACCTTTTGTGAAATTAGAGAAGATATAGCTTCTGTACTCCTGTGTTTTATGGAATATTCTAACAGTGAGTAGGTATTATATTTAGAAAAACAATAATTGGTGATAAAAGCAGAAAACCAAACTGGATGTACAGTATGAATTAAATTTTGTTGTGTGTGTGTGTGTATGTGCATGTGAATTTAGAGACAAAAGTTGAAAAGAAACATGCTAATATATTAACAGTGGTTTTCTCAGAGCTATGGGATTTAAAAGTTTCAGCATTTCCCAAATTTTCTACAATGCATGTCCATCATCCTTATAACTTGGAAAAAATAAATATTAATAAAAAATGAAGCACTCATTGGAAATCTCCCTCTAATGATGGCATAGAGGTTCACGCTTCCAGAATTCCCTCTTTCCAAATATAGAGCAATACAAGTTCAAATACATTTTTTTAAAAAGAAGCATAGGAAATCAATAGCTGGGCTCAATAAACAATAGCAACTTAAGGTGCTGAGTGGAGTATGCCCACAGGTCGAGAAGCCAGAAGAGGGGACTGGTGGCTGAGGGTTTAACTTCTGTGGGAAATAACATCTACAGGTGTCCTTGTAGGACGGGCCACGTGAACCACATAATTGATGAAAGCGCCACCCACTCGCATCCCCATGCCCGAGAGAGGAACCTGGACAGAATGGTACCTACCTGGCCAGTCTAGGACCTACCAGGACCTAGTGCCTGGACCTGTAGTACTAAGAGCAGGGATGCAGAAGGACAAAAACACTACCGACTGTCCAAGGATGAGTCAGGTTGCCAGCTGGACTGGTGGTTGGATCTGTCCAATCCAGTGTCAACATGTATTAGGAGCCCAGAAATGTCATTATAAGAACTAGCTGGGTGGTGGGTGGTGGGGCAAGGGAGAGGCAGGATGAAGTGAACACAAAAGTTCCAGGCAGGAGGGGAGAGGTAGTCAGTAAAAAGGGAGTAAGAGAGGAGGAAAGAGAGAGAGAAAAAAGGGAAAGAAAGGAAGACAAAGAGAGAGAATGAGAATAACAGGTAACGTCTCACTCAAAAGTCCTGAGCACATGAGAAAATTTAATGCAAAGAAAGATTCAATAAAATCAGCAATCAGAACCTGAATTCACTCCAGATGAATTGTGGCAATGGAAATAGAGGGAAGTCCAACAAGCAGCTCAGCATTAGTCTTTTCCATTAGTCACTAGAACTTCTTTAGAATGATCAGTGTATATAAAAGGGCATGGAACCCGAACCAGCTAATCTGTAACGGCTGGTCTGGTGAAGCGCTTGGTGCAGAAACCATAAGTTAACATAGCCATATGTACGACCATGTTATATATGTACATACGATAAAACTTTTATACATAATTACATTATATATATTTTGTATATGATTTTTTAAAAGTCTTTGTAAGTCCCGTCTGCTATTAGGGGAGATAATCACAATAGATAGAAAAGGAGATTATTCTGCAAGTTGAGTGATCATGTGTCTCCAAAAGACGTTCAAGTGCCTAGATTATGAGCTGCTTGGCGATTCAATAACTTTTTAAAATGTCAAAAGTGCCAACACGATACTAGAGTGTTGGTGCAAAAGTACCAACACACCTAAGGGCAAAGCTTCTTGGGGATTCAGCCTCAGAGCGCTCCCAGGGGGGTTGCCTAATGGGGCTCAGTTTGGGCACCACACCATCTGAAAACCTCAAAGTGCTTCTAGAGAGCCACTGGATGGTCCCAGAGAGTGGTCCAAGGAGTCGAACCCCCGTGGGACCCTCTGTGCACGTCCTTCTGCGCGGCTCCGGTCGCGGATGTGGACCTCTTTTCTGCCTTCATCTCCAACCCTCACTCGCCGTGGTGATCGCCAATTCCATTTGCTGCTGCTGCTCTCTTGTCACTTGTACTCTTGAACTCATGCTTTCAGTTACCACCTCCTCTTTCAAGAGCTTATAGCCCAGGGTCTGTCTGGGAAGGGTGCTAGAGGGACACCCTCTGAGCTGCCCTCCTAAACCCTTGTCAGTAACACTGTCCCTTGACTTTCTCATACCTGGGAATGCCTCCTGCCTCCCTAGAGATACTTCTCAGCTCTTAATTAGGTAGATTCCCCCTTCTTTATAAGGACCTTAATCTAGACGTAACAGGGCCTGTTTGTCAGGCCCGGGATATCTTTGGTAGAATCCCCCAACAGAGCTACGAATCCCACGAATATAAATGTTCCCCTCCCACGGCCTGACTTCATCTCCCGGGGTTCAAATGGCTGATGTTAAGACTGTTGGTACATTACACAGAGGAGCGTGTGCAGCTGTCTCCCCTCTTCAGTGAGGACAGAGCAAGGAAGAAAGGGTGTAATCTGCAGCAAGAAGAATTCGAGCCAGACTGCAGGTAACAATTTTCTACTGTTGAAGGTAACTAATCATTAGAATGCTTATGAGAGATATTTTGTTAAGTAAAAAGACTCATGAATGAACAATTCTCATATGCCAGGCTGGAGACACAGGGATGTTTAAGAAACCATCTCAATGGGCTTATGGTGGTGGTTGGGGGATGGTTTACCTAAGGCAAGGTTTCTCAACCTCCCTGCTATTGGCATTTGGGACTAGATCACTTTTAGTTGTTGGAGACTGCTGTGGACATTTCAGTATGTTAAGCTGCATCTCTGGCTGCTACACACTAGATGCCAGTGGCAACCCCTCCCTCTAGTCGTGACAACCAAAAATGTCTCCAGACATGGCCAAATGTCCCTTGGGGTGGGTGGGGGTGGGGGCACAATTGCCCAAGGTTGAGAGTCACTAGTCTAAGGATGTATTAAGATCAGTGACCCCCGATTTTTTATTTGGCGTGATGTTAGAGGAGAAATAATTCCCTTCATAATGCTTTTATATTGAACTGATCAACTAAATGTGTAAAAGAAAATGGAGAGGAGGTGGAAATCTGGTGGAACCCCAGAATTATAATCTTGCCAGGCAGACTTTAGTCTGCCCCTAAAATAAGATAACAGCACAAAGCCTACAATCAGTCATTGGGGGTAGGAAAGAAGCCTGTAGTGATCAATCGCATCCACAGTAGCATTAAGGCCCGAGAAGGCAAGCCGTGAAAACAAGTCCTAACTGGCATAAAATAAAAGGTTTTTACCCACATGGAGCAAATCAGTCTCTGGGCTGCGCCAGGAAGGAATCTGGAAGGGACACAATTATGGAGATTATGACTAGAGAGATGATTAGAGACTTGGGGAATTCTTTTTTTCAAGGACTTGCTAAGGAAATGGGACTGTAATTAGAAAGGGAAGCAGAAAGAAAGCTTGCTTTTTTTTTCTTTTTTTCTCTTTTAGGTGAACTCAAAAGCTTCAGTAAATACATAACAAGAACCTACGAAACTTCCAAATCAGTGGGAAAATGTTCTAACTTCAAAAATCACTAATGAATACATCCTGAAGCAAAGAATTCGTTTGAAAATCAGTCTCTTGGTTACCTGTCAAGTTCAGAGGTTCAGAAGTGTTGGGTATATCCCGGAACAGCAGCTGACAAGCTATTGAAATGAAAATTCTGAATAAAATTAGGACAGCCCATTAGTCCAAAGAGGGGGAAACATGGGAAAAGATTTAATGGATTTGTGAGCTGCGATTTTTTTGTCGTTGATATTCTTACTTTGAAAAGTGTAGAAAGCAATTTTTGGCTGATGGGTGGGGGGACAAAAACCCAAGCTGAGATCTGAGGTTTTTATAGTTTGGCAAATTTCAAAGATATGAAAGCAGAATTTTTGGCACTCAGGGATTGAGAGGCGAATGACATCATATGGCTTCAGGGAAATAGAGAGCTAAAAAAGTACATTTGGAAAATTTAAGAAGCTGGCTGCCGCTGAAATAATTTTGAATTTTTTTCCAGTAAATTTAGTTGTCACAAAAGGCACTAGATTGACAACCCCGCAGAGGGAAATGTGCAAGTCCGGGAGATGTGATGTCAGCTCCTGCCTGAGGAGCGCCAGAGCTGGGAGGTTTACAATTGCCTTGTCAGAGCTGGCCTTCCAAGGGTGACTCCCTGCATTGGTGACACATTGGGGGTGAGTTTGGTTCAGCCGCAGTCCTGTTGGCTTGTGGAGAGGAAGGAGAGCCACTTTCCATTACCAAGTCTCAGTTTCTTGAGCCTCATGGCATCCCAAGTCATTACTGGGATGATTTAGGGGTTTATTCGTTTGGAAGCTCAGGGTAGTCATCCCAAAGCTTCTGCATTTCCCTGAAGAGAAATGATTCATGGAAATGATATTATCTTCAATAAATGGCAGATGATTTCAAACATAGGAGACAAAGATGGTGAGAAAGGATGAGTGGGAAAAGCATTTTCCCATAAAACCATTATTCACCACTTCCTCATCCCCCAGGGGGATAGGGGAAACCAATGGGGAGAGGAAATGTATCAAGGGGTAAGATGGACCAAGGTTGGGAGAACTGAGACAAGGGGAATGTTTTTCTGTTCTTGCTCTTGTCTTTTCCCCCCAAGCCTGTTAATTTTCAACAACCAACCTAAACTTTATGGCTTTGCAGAGAGATGGTAAGTGAAAAGCTACTTTAAAAGTATGTAAATGAGAAAAAATTAACATAGGATAAAAGTAAAATGAAGAGAAAAGGATAGAAAGTGCACTTAATGCTGAAATACACACTCGGAAATGGGAAAACTCTAAATAAAGGCACCAAACAAAAAAACAGGACGAGTAATAAGTAGTGACCTTATGTAAGGTCTGATCTGTTTTCTGATTTTATTGTATTCGGTCCTCCAAACCTGCTCTGGACTGCTCACTAAATTAACATTGGTATTGACCCTTGTGTTGGAAAACCAGAAGTGGGCCATGTGGTATGCTCATCAATATATTAATGTCCAATCAATTTCCCACTTATTTTCAAATCTTGATTCAAAACATTTGAGTTTTGTCCCTCATTGTCTATCATGGCTCTGGATTTCCCATAGGGTTAGTGAACGTTCTGGTGTTTTCCATGACTGCACTTGGAGATATGTCTAACTTTCACCCCTGTAATCATCTCAGAAATTCTGCTATCTGATAGGTGCTCCTCTTTGTGTCTCCCATCCACATTTCTCCTCCCACTTAACTTGCTCCAGGATCTCACTCAAACTGGAGAACAGAAAGTTCTGAGCAGTGGATCCTGATCTCTTTGCTCTCCTTCCCTCCTACCCTAAAACCATCAGGGGTGAATTGCATCTACTTCTTGCCCACTTATTTAGCAGCTTGGGTTTTTTATTCTTCCTTCTTTACCTTCTCTTTTTTGCAGGCTAACCCCGGCACTTGTGGACTCTTGATCCGATCTCCTTTTGTTTCCCCAAAGTGTCTGCTACATCAATTATTCCCTCTTTTTCTTAAATCTTACTCTCTCTCTGTACTGACTCCTTTCCCCTTTGGCTACAAACATACTTAGATTTCCTTCATCCTAGGAGAAAAATATATCCTACAAAAACTTCTGTGTCTCCCTCCACTATTATCCTTTTCAAATTCCCTTAAAATAAACGCCTCTATTTCTTGACCTGCATTTGACTCATCAACACAATTTGATTCTGCCTCTGTCAGCCTCCCACCCTGCATCCGTTTTCATAGAAATTGCACTGGGAAAGGTCAACAATGATCAGCTGCTAATTGTCAAATCAAATCAAATCCTCTGCTTTCGTCTTCCCTTTACCTGGCCTTGCCCTAGCCTGACACCAGTATTTATTTTTCCTCCTTGAAACTCTTTTCCCCTGATTTTCCTCCCACTTCTTTGATTCTCGTTCATCTTATCCTCACTGGCTTTTTCCCCTTAATCCTCTACTTAAATGTTGACTCTCCCCTTGGTACCACCTTCATCCTGCTCTTTTCATTCTACAAGCTCTCTCTGGGCAGTTTCATCTACTTCCTTGTTTTCAACCATGTCTTCTCCATGGATGGCTTCAAAATTCTATCTCCAGTCCTGACCTCCTGCCTGAACTCTCCCTTCTAGTATTTCCAGGAGTCTTCTGATATTTCAAAGTCAAGCTATCAAAAACTGAACTCTTTATTCCAAGAATCTAGCATGGTGCTTGACTTTCAATAGCCTTGCTGAAACAGAGAAGAACTTCAGGTGGGTCAGAGGATAGAGTTGCCAGGCTAGTCACATCTGTCTTCTCCCGTTTCCCCCGGAGGGCTCAAAATCAGGCAGATGTAAACTGGTAATTCCCATCCTGACTTATCTTCAGAACCTCCACCAATTCTGTAATTACGGAAAACAGAATACAAATTAATGAATTCAAATTCTTATATAAACAGATGTGCTGGCCAGCTTTGCAGTAGTTACCAGAAGGCCTTGAACAGCCTGACTTCTGGGCCAGCACAGAATTTCTAGATGCTTCAGTATCATCTCTGGGTGCCTTAATCTATTCTTGTTACTTCCCTGCAAGGAGATAATAAACACGTCCTGGGAATCCTAGCTCGGGAATTCTGCTATGGATGTGTGGCAGGTTGCAGGTTGCTCTGTCGTGTGTTGACGCTCAGCTCTGCTGTTCTCTTGATACAACGTTTATCATTCACATTGTTTTACTCCAGGTTCATTATCTTTCTTGTAGAGACTGACAGTTCAGCCTTCACCCAAGATTTTGGAGGCAGAGAGGGACGTTCTGTCAGCAGGTGGTACCACTGATCCTATCAGATGAATGGTTGTTCTCCTGAATGCCTGTCTCATGGACCCAGAGAGCAGAGCAGTAGAAAATTGTTTTGGGTAAAAGCTATGGGGGTATTCCCCAATCTCTTAAAACACAAAATATCTCTATCATGGAGGTCGAATTTTAAGCTGTTATCTATTTATAATAAAAGTTAGCTTCAGCAATGGTTAGTTGATGCCACTTAAGGCATTCCATAGGTTCTTTGGGGGTAGATTGGTACCTAAAAAAGAGAGGGAGTCTTGGATCAGTAAAAAGAAAAATCAAGAATAACAAGAATTCAGGGACACAAAGTCAAACAAATCCATTGCTCTAGTTTTCTTAGGGTCAGCAAAACTGCCCCAAGATTTCTGCCCCCTGCTTGCTGTGGTGGCATAGGCAGCTAAGCGAGCACCAAGGGTTAGCGGATGCATTGTTCACCTGGGAAGCACTATTCTGTTTTTGGTTTTGTGCAGCATGAGATCTAATAATGATAAAAGTATACATGGATCATGTTCACGGCCTCTCAATGTTGTGTATTGGAAGCCAGTATCCACCTAGGGGAGGTTCACCTATGGTTGGAGCTGGATGTTGGAGTCCTTCTAAGAACGCAAAGACCTTCCTGTCTCAATGGAAAGGCAATTCAAACAAGGAAAAATATACAATGACTCGTAACATAATTCCTTTCTGTCTTTAATATTTTTACCTGGACCCAAATATGAAGGTATATTTAAGGAGATGCATAGAAAATAGATGCCTGGCATAGGGGGCACTCACGCTGCTCTGTACAAGGCTGAGCAGAGGGGTGGAGAGAAGCGAGGACAGTCTGCATCTGTGGGAGGGAGGCATGGCTCTACTCACAACTAGAAGACACTTCCTAATGGGACACATGGAGCCTTATTTACCTCTCCAGTGGCATCTCAGTCTGGAGCTCTCAGATCTTTTTGAATTGATGCTTTTGCCTTACATTGACTCAGTCGATGCAGATGAGAAAGTCCTGTGAGGCAGTAGTGTCACCAAAAAACTCTGTCCTCAGCTCTTATTGTTCTAATTGTATCTGCTCTGTCAGGCATTGGAATTGACACAGCCCAATCAATAATGCCTACTTTTAAGTGAGGAACCATTCTTGGAGACACTGCTGCAGCACGGCAGATTGACAGATATTTTCTCATTCAATTAAGAAGATGGAGACCATTCAACCTCTGCTGGTCACAGAGCTAGAATTCCTGTAACAAATTTCTGCCCAACTAAATTTGGCTGCACAATTTCCTTATAAGAGAAAATTTGGGCCTTGTCCCCTGACTTGACGCCCAATGTTTTAAATATTCAAAGGAACTGTGTGTGTGCAGAGCAGAGTGTCCTTCCAGTTTACTGATCCAAGTTCTTGTCTTAGATTTTGCTTACATCAGGGAAAATGTAGTCCATTGATGATGTCTCTGAACAGCTTGTAGCTTCTCTCTACAACCAAGGAGAGAGAACCATCCATGCTGTGCCATCTCTCAGAGCAGCTTGAGGATTTCAAAGCCTGTATAGAAAACAATTTGGATTCCTGGATTTGGTTATTTGATGTAAACTCTTCCAACCCTGCTGTGGACAGAGGAGCCTTCTATTGAGATGTGGCATAGGACCAGACGTGGAGACTTTGACAGGTGGAAGGTAGGGGCAACTAAGATGCCCAAGGCTCAAAGGTAGTAATCATTTAAACAACTAAATCCTATTAAGGTATAATATGTATACCATATAGTACACAAATATTAAGTGTATAGCTCAATGACCCCCCCCCCCCACATATCCAAATCAAGTTATAGAATACTGCCAGCATTCTAGAAGGCTCAAACTTGCCTTCCTCTAGTAAATACCCTATAAAGCTCACCATTGTTTTAACTCTTATCCCCATAGACTAGTTTTGGCTATTTTTAAATTTTTTTGTGTTTTTCTTATTTTACTTAACATTATATTGGTGAGATTCACCATGACGCTGTTTGTAGCATGGGTTTGGTCCTTTTTCTTGATCTTTGCTATTTCAGTGTATGAATATACCGAAGTCTGCTTACCCATTCTACTGTTGATAGACATTTGAATGGTTTCCAGTTCTTGGCTCTTAGGAGAAAAACTGCTATGGACATTCTTATACCAGTCTTGTACACTGCCAAAAAGTTTTCTGGAGTGGCTGTCATAATTTATATTTCCACCAGCGATAGAAGAGAGACCCAGATGTTCTCCATTTTCACCAGTACTTGGTATTTTCAGTCTTTTAAAATTTTAGCTATCCTGGAGAGTATGTATTGATATCTCATTGTGGTCTTAATTTACATTTTCCTGATGAATATACCGTCTTGCACTGAGTATCATTTCTTGTGCTTAATAGTCATTTGGATAGCTCATTTCTGAAGTGTCTGTTCAAGTGTTTTGTTCATTTTGAAAAATTGGGTTGTTTGGCTTTTCCTTGTGGATATGGTAATTCTGTGTATATTCTAAGACTCCTTTGTCATCTATATTGAAAATATCTTCTCCCAGAGTATCAGTTACCTCAAAAAGCCTGTCTCACCAGGATTCTCTCTTGTTGGCACTGATGGTTATGCCTAATTCCAACCTTCCAGTAGCAAAGTCCAAAGGAAGTCAGGAGAATCAAGGGGGAAAATGGAGATTCCCATATTAGATGTTATCCATTGGAAAGGAGCATTTTCTGTGAAGCCATCCCTAAACGCCCGTAACTCATGTTCATTTCTGTGTTGGGGTACCTGGTACTCACATCTATTAGCACCCACATTATATTACAGTTGCTGTCATGGCGGCCTCGTCACTGGACTGTCATCTCCTTGAGGACAAGAATATATCTTCTCATCTGTGTATCCCCAACAACCAACTCAGGGCCTGGCTGTGTTCCACTTAGTCATTGCTCAAAAAATATGTACTAAGCAAATAGATGAATGGGATGTTTTTAAGCACAAAAGTGACAGGACCAGATTTGCATTTTAAGTAGATCATTCTGGCGGCAGTATGGAGAAAGAGGCTGAAGGTCTCAAATATTAAGTGGCAATTCAGTTCACACAGGTTTAGACAGCAAAGCCAGAGGAAATATGCTCAACAATAACAGAAAAGGTCTGCATGCGTTTTTCTTCTATTGCCGAGGGATGCACAATCAGCCCCAAGGCAATGGCGATGTCAAATTTTGTTAGAGAATTTACTGAATCTGACTCAGTGATAGGTGACAATACAAGACAACAAAAAAGATATGTCACCAAGCCCCAGATGACAAATGCCAATTGAATAGTACAGACAGTAATAGTGCTGTGAGTTCAGAGGAGCTAGCAATTACCATGAGCTACAATGATCAGGATTTTACTGTAAGATTTTTCCTTAATACTAAGATGTTAGCTGACATGCTTTTTTTTTATTATAATGATAGAACTATTATTACAAATGTGAAACTAGAGTGATCTGAATCAGAAAATATAAAAGATGAAACTTGCTGTTTCCACTATCTCTCAGCCTCAGGATCAGCACTGAGGAGGGAAATGTAAGTGGAAGCTTGGAGAGCCGCAAGCTCGGCCCCGCTGGGCTCAGAACGGCAGTGGCTCTGTAGACTGTTGTGAACTGCGGGCTCTCGGACTTGAATGAACGCACCCCCTCTTCAAAGTGGGCCCTGCCTCTGTGCTCATGCTGTCCTCCGCTCCAGCCACAGGCATATAGGACCCTAATGGAGCTGATCTCGAGCTTTCTGGGGATTTTATAGATGGGGGGATATATGGCTTAGAAATCCTCAGGTTACATTTTTAATTTAGAAATTGACAACATGAACTTTAATTTTTTTTTTAAATGGTAAAATTTATTGTAGTAAAATATGCATGACATAGAATTCACCATTTTAACCATTTTTTTTTTTGTTTGAGGAAGATTAGCCCTGAGCTAACATCTGCCTCCAATCCTCCTCTTTTTTGCTGAGGAAGATGGGCCTTGAGCTAACATCAGGGTCCATCTTCCTCTGTTTTATGTGGGACGCCTGCCATGGCATGGCTTGACAAGCGGTGCGTACATCCACACCAGGGATCCGAACCAGCAAGCTCTGGGCCACTGAAGTGGAACATGGGAACTTAACCACTATACGACCAGGCTGACCTGTCACCATTTTAACGGTTTTTAAGTGTACCTTTCAGTGATATTAAGTACATTCACACGATTCTGCAACCAACACCTCTATTCATCTCCAGAACCTTGTTGTCCTCCCAAACTGAAACTTTGTTCCACTTAAACAACTCCCCCTCTCCCCTCCCCCCAGCCCTTGCACCTTTCTACTTTCTGTCTCTATGAATTTGACTGCAGGAGGTACCTCATATAAGTGGAATCATACAGTATTTGCCTTTTTGTGGCTTGCTTATTTCACTTAGCATAACGTCCTCAAGTTTCATCCATATTGTAGCATGTGTCAGAATTTCCTTCTTTCTTAAGGCTGCATTATATTCTATTGTCTGGATATACCACATTTTGTTTATCCATTCATAATGTCTAATTTTATTAGTTCTACTTCTCCAAAGTGAATGTGGATATTTTTATATCTTTTTGCACATTATCAGAAGAAATGAAGTAAGGAGGGAAGGGAAGTAAAATTTATTGAGACACTATTCTGTGCCTGGCACTGGGCAACGTTCTTTAGCCATTGGGTCTCACAACAGCCCTGTGGAGTGGGCATTATCACACCAATACTCAGATGAGGACAGTGGAGTGATTTGTACCAAAGCTTATCAGACCACAAAGGTTATTCATTTTCCACTACTTGGCTGTGCCTAGGGGCAAAGCCTAGAGAAGCTGACACCATGCAATTTTGAAATGTATAAGGTTTATCTCTGGTTATTCCTCATACTTTTACCATCTTCCCACTTTCAGTATCCCCTCCCCCACTCTCAGGTAATTTATCCTCTAAGTCAGCCTAGTTCTGGCATTATTAAAGAGGAATCATTTTCTTTGATTGAAAAAGCACGTAGCTGAATAAGGAAAGCCATGTGATTATTTCAATAGATGCTGAAAAGCATTTTAATTCTTCACCTTCATTATTGAAAAAAAAAAAGGTGGCACACTTAACAAACTGAATGACAGTAACGGGGTCCCTTGGCCTCGGATTCTTCATCCATAAAACGAGAACTGGGTTTCTCCAACTCTTGAACTTCCCCTCTCTCTTTCTATTCAACCCTGTGCTTGAGTTTTGTAAATTACATTGCCATTTGTTTTTGTGATGCTTTACAACCCTGGAAGGTACTTCAGTGATGGGAATGCTGAATTGGAGAGAAGAAAGATTGCGTTTGGGGGCCCGGAGCTTGCACTATAGCCGAATTGTAGAAACATCAACACTTGAACTCGATTCTTGACTGACTGTGCTGTTAAGTCACGGGAATACTGCTGATTGATGGACTAATTCAATTTTGACAGATGAGTCTTGCGGCTGACATCTGGCCTGTCCTACAGCTTTGCCCTATGCTACAGCTTTTGTTAATCACTTGGATGAGGGGTCTGTAGCTAAAGGATCAAATTTGTAGATGACATGAAGCTGGAAAGAATAACAAAATTAAGGTTCCAAAATATTTTTATAAGCTTGAAACATGGCCTAAATCTAAGAATATAAAATAGATGTCGGGGCCAGCGCTTAGATCCCAAAAGTCAACTAACTGTTCAAGCAGAGATAAGGTAGCAGTGAATTAGTCAGGAGTCCTGGGGTTGCAAGTGACAGAAATACAACTTTCATAGACACCAAAGAAGGAGGTTTTTGGCTCTTACAAACAAATCATGAGGACTTTAGAACTTGGGTGCTGCCAAACTCTCTCGATTTGTCTCATTTCTGATTCTCCTTGTGTATTTTTCAGTTTTCTCTGCAAGGGAGGAACTCTGGCCTCCAATGACTCTCAGACTCACGTGTTTCTAGTTTAGTCAAAAGAAATGGAATAATAATGCCTCAGTTAAAAACATTCCCTGGAAGGATTCTAATTGGCCTGGGTCAAGTTCCATTCCAGGCCAAAGGCTACAGCCAAGAAAGGGAGCATGTTAAAAGCAGTCACTCACCATGTGAATCACATGGTTAGATAATTTTTCTAGAATGAGAGGAGATGTTAGATGGAGGGCCTAAAACAAGAAAGACTTGGGGGGCCGGCCCAGTGGCACAGCAGTGAAGTTCGCACGTTCCGTTTGTCGGCGGCCCGGGGTTCCCCGGTTCGGATCCCGGGTGAGGACACGGCACCGCTTGGCGAACCATGCTGTGGTAGGCATCCCACATATAAAGTAGTGGAAGATGGGCACAGATGTTAGCTCAGGGCCAGGCTTCCTCAGCAAAAAGAGGAGGACTGGCAGTAGTTAGCTCAGGGCTAATCTTCCTCAAAAAAAAAGAAAGAAAGACTTAGGGGTTTTGTTGACTGTAAAGATGGTAGGAGTTGATGGTAATATGGGGCTGTCAAAAAAAGCTAGAAGTTTGCCTTGATGGAACTAAAGTATCCAGAATGAGGACATGATGGTGTCTGTTCTTCACTCTCTGGGTCAGTCATGGTGTATCATGTCTAGTTCTGGTCATCAGGCTTGAAAAGGAACATTGATAAGTTAGAATGTGTCCATAGGAGTTCCAGAAAGGTGAAGAAACTCAAGATTTCATTATGTGCACAAAATGAAGCGTCAGGGATATTTAACCTGAAGAAGAGGATACTTGTGGTACACAATAGATGTCAATCATGAATTTGAAGAGGTGTCCTGCGGAAACAAGATTGACCTTGCCCTGTGCTACCCTAGTGAGCCCAGTGGGTACAAATACAACCTGGGACCCGGGACTTGCAAGCCCTACTAGGCAGTGGAAAGAGCAAGGCCTTGGAACCAGGCAGCCCAGGCAACTTGTTAGCTGTGCCGTGTCTGGTGCCTGGATTAATGTGTTTCAGGTGAACATATGGGCATCTCAAAAGGTTGTGTTACAGTTTCTGCGAGGTCATGAATCTAATGGTGCTAATAGGATGCTTGACGTATAGTGGTGGCTTCGTTCATGGTAGCATTAGTATTAACAGACTTTGCATGAACATAAGGAAGGAATTTTCAGCAAATAGGGTCATCCAACAGCAAATGAGAGAGCCTTCAGAGGTAGTGAGCTTGCTGTTACTGGAGGAGTTTCAGCACAGGGTTGAAAACCACTTGGTGGAGTGAATTCAAACACCTCCTCTGGGTATTGGACTAAGTGGCTTTCAGGGTCCTATCTGATTCAAAGAGTCAGTGATTCTAGATCCTTATCCATTTCTTAACTCCTTAAACTATTTTTCAAATTCGTATTCATAATTTATCTGTTTTCAAAATTTTAACAAGTAACAGTTTTAGCGATAATTATTGCATTTCTATATTTATAGATAACTGGCACATATGGAGGTGGAATAGCACAATTTGATATTTTCTCATGTGCCAGATTTTTTTTAATAAATATAGAAAATCCTATAGTTATGAAAAACTATTTGTTAAAATTAAACATATATGCAACTGGGCATCTGTTCTGATATATCAGATCTCTTAAGAACTAGTTTCTCTCTTGCCATTGGATGGAACCCAACATTAGCCCAGAGTTTAAGGGCCTTAAGTCTCAGAGTACCCAAATAAAAGTGGAAAAAAGTGACCAATTCCTGTATGTAATGCACTTCTATTTATTCTGGTTAAAATTTAATTTTCTATCTATGAAAATTTTAAAAAAATTTAACAAAAATCTGCAAAAAGCTGTAGTAGGATTTTTTTTTTTTTTCTGAATGATAAGAATTCCAAATAGACTTCATGGTGAAAAGACGCGTTTAAGAGCCAACTGGATTTGAGTATAAATTCTGGCTCTCTCTCTCGTTCTACATGTATGATTTGGGACAAGTTTTTTTTAACATTCTTGAGCCTTCTTTTTCACCAGTAAAAGGCAGAGAATCATACCCACTTTTAGGTGTATTGGAAGGGTGAAATGACATCGACAGAGGGCCTTCCTTATAGTAGACATTTAAAAAATGTTGATTCTCTCTTTGATGTGTGTGAACCTGTGCATTTTGGAAATGACAATAAGGATTGTATTGATGGTGGCAATAGTCATTAAAGTAATACCCACTATTTCTTGAGTGCTTCCTATGTGCTGGGTAGTAGATTAAACATTTAAAGTACACATCTCTTTTAACCCTATTAACAGCTCCATGAGATGCATGGCAGCAAGATCATTTTACAAGAGCACAGACTGCTAGAGAATTTAGCTTCATAAAGGTCCTAAAGCTTGCAAGAGGCAGAACTGAATCTCAGACCCAGTCAGGCTGATTCCAGAGGCTGATTTTTAACTCTTACTCTATTAACAGTTAACAGTGTTTTATACTTAACATCGATGATGTTCTCATTTTCATTTTACTCAGGTGAGATTTTTTTTTTTCTTTTACATGGTTGAATTTTCACAACCTGTTATCCTTTTGCAATCGTGACTCCCATAGATTTAGACAGGTAGGCGTTGGACCTGGGACTCCTTGCTGTTGACATGGTTTTTAGTCTCCCATTAGGTCTGTTTCTGTCGCTTTTATGTCTTGCTTATGGTATAGAACCAGAAGTGCACATTTATTGTTCTCAGATGATTAATTTGCATGGTGAACCAGTCCAGGCCATGTGATCTGGACAAAATTATGGATTAGTGAGTTTTATCTTTTTTCTCCCTCCACTTGGGAAATTTCATTTTGGGTCTCTTGTGCCCTCCACCTCCACCAGTAGGCAAGCCCAGCTGCTTCCATTCCCACTAGAGTGACCAAAGGACAGGCACCTCACCCCACAGTGGGCTCAGCAGAGTGCCTGGTACTTACAGCCCGATGACCGCCTGTGTGACCTCTCGTTGCTTCCAGAGGTGCTCAGAACACCTGTTCTTTCGGTTTAGAAGGACAAAGCTCTTAGCTTTCCCTGAATGTCAATGTTTAATTTGCTAGCTTCCAATTTAGGCTTTATTTTTGAGAATTCAAATCTCCTTTCAGACAAATTAGGTTAAACTGCTCGTGGTGAGGGAGCTACTTGACCTTGAATCGTTTTCTTTTTCCTTTTCGAAGGAGAGTTGACAAAGGGGCTGACAGATGAAATTTAACACGCTCTAGAGAAACCAGAGAGAGCTTACGAGCATAAATATACAGATCAAGGAGCAAGTAAATATGTCAGAGACTTAGTGGCATCATCTCCAAAAAGAAAACAATCCACACCTTTTTGACGGTTATATCTAGTGCCATGCAAATTCCACGGTATGTATTTTAAGGCTTCTTCCATAATTAAACTTCTTGGTATTTAACAGATCTTAAACAAATGTTAAGTGGGTAATATACAAAATATGAAGAGATTCAAGAATGTCCTCTAACAGTTATTTAAAATACAATTGTACCTCTTTTATTTTTTAGTTCACTAAGAGATTTTGCTGTAGCCAGAAAAAAGATGCTGCTCTTAGGTTGAATGAAATCTTGTCTCTAATGTCACCCAGACAGTCCCTAAAGAGAGCCACTTGGCATTTTGTTCCTAAATTGTAAACCACTTGGAAGATAATAAACAGACTCAAATGAAAAGGAATATATGATTTGATCACCATCTAGGGCAGTGGTTCTCAAATTTAACACATATCAGAATCAACTGATTTTTTTTTGGAGGAGGAGGATTAGCCCTGAGCTAACATCTGCTGCCCATATTCCTCTACTTATATGTGGGACACTGCCTCAGCATGGCTTGATAAGCGGTGCTAGGTCCATGCCTGGGATCTGAACTGGCGAACCCTGGGTCACCAAAGCAGAGCATGCGAACTTAACTGCTACACCAGGGGCCAGCCCCAGAATCAACTGATTTTCAATCAGCTTAATTAACCCACTTATCTTTAATAAGTTGAAGGCTAAGCCCTATTGGAGTCTCAGATACAGTAGGTCTGTGGTGGGGCCCGGGAATTTGCATTTCCAATAAGTTACCATGTGATGCTGACACTTCTAGGCTAGGGGCCCTACTGTAAGAACCATTGGTCTAGGGAAGTGCTGTCTAATAGATTTATAATGTGAGCCACACAGGTAATCTTAAATATTCCAGTACCCTCATAAAAAAGTAAAAAGGAGCAGGTGAAATTAATTATGCTAATATATCTTATTTCACCTAAAATATCCAAAATATTATCATTTCAACATAGAAATTATTCATGAGATACTTTACATTCTCATTTTAATATTTGAAATCTGTATTTTATGCTTAGAGCACATTTGGTTTCACACTAGTCACATTGCAAGTGTTCAATAGCCACATGTAGCTACTGTCTACTGTATTAGAAAAGGAAGAGTGAATATTCTAGCAAGAGAAATTGCAAAGAAAGAGCTTAGAGAGGTCGACAGTGATTCTCTCAACCCTGGCTGCAGATCAGAGTCACTTAGAGGAACTTTTAAAATATACCAATGCCTTGGGCCCACTCTCAGAAAAATCTCATTTAGTTGGTCTGGTGTTGGGTGTAGGCACCAGTATATTTTTTATTGAAGTATAATTGACATACAATATCCTATTAGTTTCAAGTGTATATCATAGTGATTTGATATTTATATACGTTACAAAATGATCACCAAGATAAGTTTAGTTACCATGTCGTCATACGAAGTTATTGCAATATTATTGACTTTATTCCCTGTGCTGTATATTACATCCTTATGACTTATTTACTTTATAACTGAAAGGTTGTCCCCGTTGATCCCTTTCACCTATTTCACCCACCCCCTCATTGCCTCCCCCCTCTGGTATCCATCATTTTGTTTCCTATATCTGTGAGTCTGTTTCTGTTTAGATTTGTTTGTTGTTTTGCTTTGTTTTTTAGATTCCACATATAAGTGAAACCATGCAGTATTTATCTTTCTCTGTCTGACATTTCACTTAGCATAATACCCTGTAGGTCCATCTGTGTTGTTGCAATCAGCAAGATTCTTTTTTATGACTGAGTAATATTCCATTGTACATATATACTACATTTTCTTTATCCATTCATCTATTGATGGACACTTAGGTTGCTTCCATATCTTGGCTATTGTAAATAATCTGCAAGGAACATAGGGGTGCATATATCTCTTTGAATTCCAGTATTTTAGAACATCTCCCCCAAGTGAGTCTAATGTGCAGCCAGGTCGAGAATCACTGGTGCAGATGGAAGCTCAACTGAAGGTAGGATCAACTTATATGTGTCGGATCCACTTACACATGTTTTTTTGGTGCTGTGGTCTGAATGTGTTTCCCATAAATTCGTGTTGAAATCCTAACCCCCTAAAGATGGTGGCATTAGGAAGTGGGGCCTTTGGGAAGTGCTTAGGTCATGCGGGTGGGGTCCTCATGAGCGGGGTTAGTGCCCTTATAAAAGGGACCCCAGAGAGCTCCCTCACCCCTTCTCCCATGTGAAGACACGGTGAGAACCAGGCAGTTCACAAAACTCAGGAGAGAGAGTTCACCAGAACGCCCATGCTGGTGCCGTGATCTTGGACTTCCAGTCTCCAAAAGCATGAGAAATAAATTTTTGTTGTTTACAAGCCACCCAACTTGTGGTATTTTGTTATGGCAGCCCAAATGGACTAAGATACTTGGCAAAGGGAACAGGAAAGAACCCTCATGGCAATAAGACATCTACAGCTGTGAGGCAGACACTTGCAAGATTATTTTATTTAACCCCTTTACCCCTGTGAGCAGGTCTTATTGCCATTTTGCTGGAGGTGTAGTTGCAATGCAGAAGGATCAAGTTGGTCAGCTAACTTCTCTTCTACTACATCAAGAGCAGATATTAAGTTGCAGAGGAAGTAACTAATTTCAAGACCGGCTTTTTCTATGGTGTTATCTTGCCAGACTTGTCTAATTCTAATGCAAATGTCCCTTTGACTAAAACTATGGGTACATCCTCTTGTACCCACTTGTTGGACTGAACACAGTTTCCTCAGTTTTAAAGAAAAACAAAAACACATTTCGTTAGTCATAAGAAAATATAGTCAGTGGCTCCTTTCCACAGAGAATCTAGATAGTTTTCCAAATATTTAGTGGGGAGTGGTAAAAACAAGATGACTAAAGCAGGTCAACTGTTTTCTCTTGATTTTCTGTTTTAAAAGGAGCTTCCTCTGGGTCATCATATTTGGTTCTTCGAGTCGAACGGGGATTTCTGAGAAAGTTTTTTAGCCCCACCTTATGTAGTTTAAAGTTCCTTTTCCGAGAACTGGCAAGCGACTTGGTGTGCAGGAACACAGGGTAATCAACAGCCTGGTGTGCCCACGGATTCAGAGAGCCTGGGGAAGGGAGGCGGTGCAGAAATCAAGTGCAAATCTGCCAGTCAGCGTTGCGGGCAGAGGGCTGCTGGCTCACTGGGAACAACTGTTCCACATTCTCACGTAGATTTATTACGAGCTATCCTGAATTAAAACTTTTATCTAAATGTCTTTTGTGATTTTTCTATTGTATGGAATTTAGTATATTTAACATGTGGTTTGAATCTCAGATTTGAAGCGGCTTAAGGCCTTACTTATTTCGACTCCCTTCTCTTCACGAGTTTGAAGTCTAGGATATGTCTGCTTGAAGCTAAGTCATAATTATACTCCAGTGTTTCACTTAATAGTGTTTCCCTGGTCCACTTTTCATGTACTTCAAATCATTGAACAAAACTTTCAAAATCACTAAACAAAACAAAAAAGGAATTTGGGTCTCTCATTGATCTGTCCTCAACTTTTCCTTTTAACATTAATAGTGTAATTACATCTACCTAATTAAGCCAGTTATTTATTGTTCTTGCCAGTTTATTATTCCATGAGTGTGACTTTGTAATCCCACTGCTAAGTACCTTATTCCTGAAATACTTCCTTGCACATTTCTATTTTTGAATGCCTGGGTCTAAAAAAATCCAATAAAAACCCTATTCAAATTCATTTCACAAATTCCTGAAATTTGGAGACTACTGGTTCAAGTTACAGGCATTTAATCCATCCTTTATCAATTTATTAGCAAGTGGTCTTCATTATGAATCTGAGCACACGACAGGGAGAAAAGAATTTTGGAAGATACTAGTATGGATGCTTGGCCAATTTATACTAGATTCAAGTCAACAGAACAAAAGAGAAGACACCCTATGGTGGACAAGTGGGAAGTAAAAATGGATAGTTAGGTTAAGATATGAGTTGGGTAAACCCATACAATTAGGCAAAATAATTTGTTCCCCAAATTTTGTTCTTGATAAGAAAAGGGCATTGTCGTTTCTCATCAGGTTAGTTACAGAACTGAATTTGAGTCATGTGCCAAGGTGAAAACTTACAACCCAAGTCCCCTAGGTCCCTTCTGGCCAGACACGATTTCATCCCTATGTAATAGGATGCTTGGTGTGCCTTGTCCTGAAGTCTCTCTTTCATTTAGCTGAGGCCTCAAAAGCCGAGGATGACATGATAGGTGTCAAGTACCTCCCATTCTAAAGCTATGTACAAAGCATCTACTGCATGCCAGGAGGTTGTGAGTCCAGTCCTGTCAGCATTGCCCATCAACTCCAGTCATTACAAAGAGGTGTGGGAGATGCCGGTCACAAGGACTGCTTAGGGATGGTGGTCAGTGTGCTATACATCCTCCACCACCCCCAGCAGTGAGGAGGACATGTGTCTCCTTTGACTGAAGCCAGCTGAAGGAGGGAGCTTCAAGAGAAGTGAGCAGGAAGCTTGGCATGTCTTCTGGAGTTTGGGGAACACGGACACTCTATAAAGGTGCAGGCTGTCTGGAGCTGGCAGAGAAAGAGGCCTGAGTTCCCAGTGAAAAGCACACCCCCCAGGGCAGAGCAAGCGGACCTGTCTCCAGACAAGGCAAGGATCCAACAGAGGGAGCCAACTTGAAGTCATCTTAAAGGTGGCTTGCCTGGGAAGGCCAACTGAAGGGGCAATTTGACCCCAAGGATTGGTGGCCATTTCATTCAGGGTCAGGAAAGAGTAAGCTCAGGGAAGTTATTTGGAAGGAAAGTAATTTAAAATACAAAGTTGGTTTTTGTTGGCATCCTACAGAATGACATTTGTGCAATAAAATGGATGCATAAAATTCAACTTCAAGTCATCTCAAAATAAAGATACAATAAAAGTAAAGGTGTGGTTAATTTTGTACAGCCACTGGCTTTACCTGGGCCTAAGGAATTTTGGAGCTGTCACACTAGTTGTATTGTACTAGGATGACTTGTCTAGGTATGGCGTGAGGGATAGGTCAGAGGAGCCAGACTAGAGAATTCCTGTCTCTCTCTTGGCCTTTCCTTTTATTTCTCTCACCATCAGATGTCCTTGCGCAGAGGTCCCATAATAGGCCCCTTCCTATTCCACGGCTGCACTTATAAAAGTTATTCTTTAGTTATCTGATTATGACTTATCTCCTGGACTAGACCCTCAGCACTGAGGCATCAGGGACTCATATTCCTATCTGTATTCACAGCACCTAGGACAGCTCCCGGTCCACGTGTGTGTTTTAGAAACGCCTGTTGGGAGGATGAATGAGTCTCAGGTCTGCCACCAGGTGTTTGAAGGTTGGGACCTTCTTTGATAATTCACTTTATTTGGGTTGCACTTTTCTCAGTTGTAGATGGATTGGTCTCAATTCCTAAGTTTCTTCTACACTACAAATCCCTGACGCAGTAAGTATAGGAAAAAAAGAATCAAATAACAGAAAGAATCAAAGATGATGCCAATGGTTGTCAGTTCGAAAGACTACGGAACTTAGTGGTACCAGTGGATGGAACTAATTTCAGTTAGGAGTGATAATTGGGACACCGAGGAAGAACTTTCTGGAAACAAGTTTGTCTGAGATAAAGGGAACATATCCAATTAAAGGCCAATCCGTACGTCAGGTTTAAGTTGGAAATTTCAGGGTTATCAGTATACGAGTGATAGAAAGTCGATACAGAAATTGATTTAGAGAGAATAAAGCAAAGTAGTAAAGACAGAGTTGAGGGTAAACTGAGAGCTGGTGGGTAGAAAAGGGAAGAATCCTAAAAATATAGAGCTAACAAGAGTGGGAGGAGATTCAGAGAAGCACTGCCCTGTAGGAACCTAAAGAGAAAAACAACTCAAGGGATGTTTTGCAGAAAGCAAACATTTTTGGTGTTTACAGTTCAAAGTAAGAAACTGAAGCTAAAGTTGGACGGATCTCCAAACCCCTCACCAATCCTCGTGGGTTAGTGTGACTTCCTTTACCCCCACTACCCCACAAAGAGCTGTCAGCATGTTTTTCTACTGTAATGTTATGCACCCGCAGAACAGGAAGTTCCAAACTGAATTGGAAAAGAATTAAATCATATTTTAACTTCTGCAATTGTTGGGAAAACTATGCTAATTATTTCAGGTACATTTTAATGGATTATTCTCAGAGCAGGACAAAAAGCAATAAAGGAGTTAATAAACTCTTGTCCACACCCAAAGACACATTCATTCTTCCCTGAAACATCTGTATAACACCATGTTGCTGTGTGGACGGGACTAAGTCTAATTCTTTAAAGAAGAAACAAAAATCATTTCCTGCAGAAACTAGCACATGGATGTACTGCAACAGGACCCTGGAAGAAAGTCAGAAATTCAGCAACGCAACTTCAAGGTAGACAAGCGAAGACGTAGAATTGGCCTAAACAGATAAACTAGCATAGGGCGTGGGCTGGCCAAGAACTTTTAAAGAAAAACTAGTAAGGAGAAGCAACCTGGTAAAATAATCTAAAAACGTGCTTATCGGATATTATAGAATGTGTTACTTTTTTTTCAGACTTGGGGGTCAAAATGCCTCTAGGTGATGTCCCCTAACATTGCAGGAATCAACAGAAGTGCCAATGAGAGAACACACCCCAATGTTTCTTTTCTTTATCTTCAGAAAGGGACAAAGTGTCTCCATGGAACCCTCAAGGCAGAGGGAGAAAAAGATGTCTATATTATAAAAACCTCTTTTGTATATATTATGAACTGCAATATCAAGAAATCCTAGAACAGTTTGGAAATTGCTTAGAATTCCGGGTGTGAGAAAGCTGTGCTATATCAAAGAAGACATCCAAAAGACACATTTTCAAAAGGAAAAATTGCCAGCAAAGAGCACTGTGGACCATCAACATGAAAACAGGGCCGATATAATCAGAGCTAAAGGAACAAATGTTAAGCATTCTCGCTTTAGCTCAGCTGGCCTATTATACCTCTGAATACCCAGGCGTACAATGCCTCCCCCCTCCCACCCTCCCTCCAATTTCAGAAGTGTCAGACAGGAGACACAGTGCCAGCAAAAAACCTTCCACCGATCTCTTGTTAGCTAACTGCGGTGTTTTGTTCCGTGGTTACATGTCTGCACAGGCCGTCATTGTGTCAGTCATAATTACCACCTGTTCGCTCGCTCCCTTCAGGTTCCATCACCTCTGCCGCATTAAGCAGCCAGCGGCAGGAAGCAGTGTCGATTGCCCAGGAGCAGCGACTGTCAGGCTCTGGGTGTCAGAGTATAATTGCTGCCTGTGCACAAATAACCCTGGCCTCTTCTCCTGCTTCCCCAGCCTGAATTGGGAAGGGAAAGACCCAGCTGCACGCTCTAACACTAACTCCCATTCTTCAGCCAGAGGAGATCAGAGGCACATCAAATGTCATTGTCATGCCGTGAGTCTGATCTGAACCCTCACACAAACATGTCATTCTGCTAAAAAAAGAGTTCAATTTTTAAAAGCTGTACAGACCACATCTTCTTGCCCCTGCTATTGAATGCTCAATGCTGCATAGATAGTCTGTGATTTTTAATAGCCTCATCCTCTGAAGGTTTTGATTAGAGACTTTCTTAAAAATGATGCGTGGATGACATTTTTGCATCTTTCCCCACTCTTTCTAATATCCTGTGAGCAAATAATAACACTAGCTAAGGTTAATTGAGCACTTAGTGTGTGACAGGTCTTGTTTTAAGCATTTTACCTGAAGTACATAATTTGATCTTCATGATGCCCCAATTAAGTAGGTACCATTTTTATTCCCTTTTATGGATGAAAACATCAAGGCATACAACGGTTATGTTCTACCAGTTCCTTATCTGCGCCATTATCTTTTCTTGCCTCTAAACCTTTGCATTTGGGGTATCCATAACATAATGCCATTCCTTTCCTTCTCATCAAGCTAATTCTTGCATCTGCTAAAAACTCATCTCAAGTATTGGTAGCTTGGGGAAGCCCTTCTGACCTCATCCCCAGTATGAATTAAACACTAAATTAAATAAATATTACTTCCTTATGGGCAGGGACTATAAATCCCCTGGATAAACTAGTTCCTTGAGTCAACTGTCTCTGATTCAAGACTAGTTTAATATTCATAAAATTATTATCAAGAAAAAGATGATGGAAATTATAGCAGTTTTTCTTTTACCATTGTTTTTTCCTTTAAGTTTGCCAAAATATCAAGTCTTCAAATTTCTGTGGTTATCATGAGGCCCCAGTCACAAGTGTTTACTACTGACACAATATTGTTTGGGAAAAGAATACTACATAGAATTCTCTGAATGTCATATTTATGCAAATAGAGTCTGTAGGCTCAAGACTGCGGTGCCTCCATGTGGAAACTCGATGAGACTGGAATTATTTAGCCTTCTGGTCGTGTCAGGTTGGGAGACGCCATCATGTTGAGTAGGCCAGTGGTTCCCCAAGCTGTTTGATCGCGAGAATCACCTGAAGAACTTTGAAAAAAATGCAGATTTCCTGGTATCCTACCACCATTGGATCAGAAGGGTTGGTGTTGAGGCCCAGGAATATGCATTTTTCAGATTGCCCTGGTTGATTTTGATGATCAGCCAGTTTTGGAAGTAGTTATGTTATAGGCCTTAAGGTGCCTTAAAGTAGTTTGGTTTAAGTAATGACTGATAACATGTGAAACTCATCTTCTGATGAGTCGATATGGGGACTCTAGAGAGGATAAAATACGCAACCACTAGTCACATCCCTAGCCTGAAGCAACTGGACAAGAAATGAACATTGTTTTCTGGTCAGGGTTCTCAATAACAGGCTCAATTAGAATAACCTGCAGGAGCTTTTCTACAGCGCTTGTGCCCAGGGCCCACACCTGCAAATTAAATCAGAAACTTAAATGCTAGCAAGACCCAGGTATCAGGATTCTTTGAAAAGCAGCCCGATGATGCAGCCAGGTCGGTGGGGGGATACGTGGCACAGTGAAGAAGGGTTGAATTGGAGAGACTTCAGAAATCATCATAAGCTGCAAAGACAGTACATTATTCAGACAGACTAACATTTCCCCAAGACTTTCCTCAGAACGCTAACTCCTCAAGATGCTCTGAAAGCAGGATTCTGTGATCAAATGTATTTGAGAAATGCTGCCTACTGCATACTCCCATCTTTGAGACTTACATGCATAATTCGGATTAATGTCTCTGAGAAGACTTGTGACCAAGAAAACAGTTAACTTGGTTTAATCCAGTAGTTTTCCGAGGAAGCCATTTTTTATTTTCATAGCATCTGCTAACAGCCTATGGAGCTCCAGAAACAATGACTCAAAGGGAAGAGGAGGAGAACCGGATCCCAGTGCAGGGGCGCCTTGGGGCTGAGGCTCTTTGTCATGTGTTAAGTAGGAGAGGGACTTCCACCTTGGAATCCCCATTTCGATACTTCAGTTTTAAAGTGACGGGCATGTGAAGGGCCGATGGAGATGGACCTCTGTCACTGTGAAGGAATCAGGATGCTTTAACCCTTTGTTCTATGACGTCTTCATTTTCTAGGTCATGAAACCTTCAACAGGCCACAGAAACATCCTTGATAGAAACCTCCTTTCTCCAACCTTCAGCAGAACAAAAAGCTCTGGCATTGGCTTGGGGCCTCAGTAGAATTTGGGCTTGGACATTGACTTGCTCTGGTCATTGAAATGTGAGTGGAAGTGACATACATCGAGCTAAGCAGAAGCCGTCAGTGTACTGGCATGGCTTGGCTCTCTCTCCCTCTCCTTCCTCTGCACCGAGAACAGCATGCCCAGAGAGCAGCTGCTCCTGCAGCCAGGGCTCTGGGACAAGAAGACACATGGGGTTGAGCCCAGCCAAGTCCAGTTCAGTCCTCATGTAACCTGAGCAAGAAGTGTTTGCGATTGAAAATCAGGGAGATTTTAGTGTAGTTTATCACAAGCAAATGCAATCTATAAACCTTATTTGGCTCCTGATTCAAAAAAAGCAAAGAACCAAAAAAAAAATGAGATAGGGGAATTTGTAAGCTGACCTTAGGAAATTGATGTCATTTTAAAGATGCAATAGAACGATTTTGCTTGTGTTTAAATAAAGAACCCTTACTTTATTGATCTACGCTGAGATACTTTTGCGTGAGGTGGTACAAGATGGGGACAGGGAAGTGCGTGAAGTTATAAATGAAGTAAGAACATCCAGGAATTGCTAATCATTGAAGCTGGGTAATGAGTAGTTAGGCATTTACCGTACTTTATTTTTGTATATGTTTGAAATTTTGTACAATAAAGTTAGAAAATCAATATTCTCAAAAACTATTCTCTATAGGTTGAAAAACTTAATGGAGTTCCTTGTGAGAATTATAACAATCTTCAGATTTTATAGCGTTGCCAATGAGCCATCCCCACCACAGAAGAGCCAGCCAGAGGCCGCTAAGAATTTCCACCGTGCAATTATTATCACTATTTATCTCACTGGAAATTGATGCCTATTTGGAGTTAGAACACTAAGAAAGAGAAATGAAGATCCGGAGAACTCAAAGGATAATTATCCTTTTTGAATATTGACACACTTACATGTTTTTCCAGACATAGATTTTGTGTAGGCGAAAGCTATTTGATTATAAAGGATCCGGTTTCTCCAAATTTTTCAGAGGTAAAAACTTCATTAATTAACATCAAGGAAAATGGAGCATCTGTTACTTTTTTGTCAACAGATTTTAATAATATTGAACACTGCTAATTGGATAGAACTGAAATATAGCTCTTTGTGTGTTAAATTAAGATGGGTTCTTCTGCTATTTTTTTTCTATGAAATTCTATTGAAACTGTGGCAACTCTTCAGAGTTTTCCTCAACCACTTAAGTTAAAGTGATTTTGAATACTTACAGGTAAAAAGGAGTCTTGTCGGAAAACGCCACCATTATTGCTGTTGTCACATGTACTGTGACCTGGAAGGAGCATGAAAGTGATCAAACGTGCTGACGTTTTGGCTCAAGAGTTTTCTTGAATGTTTCTTATGTCAGGTGATGAAACAGGCTTATTCAATAGGCTCGAGGAGGAGCTCCAAATGCAGCGCTGGTTAGACACCAAATGGAAGATTGGCCAACACAGGAGTGATGGGAATGGTAGAGAGTGGCCATCTTTGTTTCTCTTTAAACACTATTATTACCAGCAGATGGCAAATTCACTATGATTAGGAGGTAAACTTTGGGCCCAACTTAGCTTTAGCTCTAATGAATGCATAGAAACCCAATGCACCATTAAAACAATCAGAATCTAGTTTGGAAAGAAAGGCGGAAATGGAGTCAGGTAGCTTGAGCGTCAAATCTGGACTTCACTAATTTTTAGCTGTGTGGCTTTGGGCAAATTGCTCAACCTCTCTGAGTATCAGATTCTTTGTGTAATAACGATGAAATGACTTACTATGTAGGATTATAGTGAGGGTAAATTTTGTAACAGTTGTCGAGTTCTCTTTCTCCTCCACCTTCTCCTTGTAATACTAGAGAAAGGTTTCCAAATTTTCTTCATTTTCAAACACCGGCATTCACACTAAATCTTCTTGGGTGCTCTTGGTGCCAGTCCTGGGTCATGCCCAGAGTCCCTGTCATATGCTGTGTTAGGTCAGGCTCCTTTAGGAAAGCTTCCTATCAGTGAAGTGGCTTAGTTCATTTCTGAGAAATTGGAGCTGAGAATGGTACTCAGCCTAGGCAGGTTCTGAGATACCTCATCCTGAGTGACTTAATTTTCCCGCAATTCTTTCACAGAGACTAGACCAGGAAGGGAAGCACCCCCTGCCACACCACAGCAGCTCTGATGCCCTGCCACCTCAACAGGGCCAGTCCTCCCAGAAAAATATGACTCAAGGCCATCAAGTACAATTATGCAAGTTGTGCACTGCACAACTCAGAAGGCACAATCAATGTGAATGGTGCCTCCAGGTGTCAGCACTGCACAGTCCACTTGATTGTGTGCCTTGGCCCTGAATTTGTGTTGTCTCTTCTGGCTTAAGGTTCTCAGAGCCTTTTCTTTTCACCAGCTTTATTGAGGTATAATTGACGAATAAAAATTGTGTATATTTAAGGTATACAATGTGATGGTTTGATATACATATACATATATGATATGAAATCAAGTACGTTAACACATCCGTCACATTAAATATTTTCCATTTTGGGGGGGTTGGCTGTGATGAGAACACTTAAGATCTACTCTCTTCACAAATTTCAAGTATACAATACGGTATTATTAACTATAGTCACCATGCCATACATTAGATCCCAGAAGCTATTCACCTTATACCTGAAAATTTGTACTTGTTGACCAATATCTCCTCATTGCCCCCACCACCCCAAGCCCATGGTAACTACCGTTCTTCTCTCTGCTTCTATGAGCTCTACTTTTTTAGATTTCACATGTGAGATCATACAGCATTTGGTTTTCTCTGTCTGGTTTATTTTGCTTCGTGTAATGTCCTCCAGATTTATCCATGTTGTCACAGATACCAGGATTTTGGTTTTTTATGGCTGAATAATATTTCATTGTACATATACATACACATTTCCTTATGCATTCATCCATTAATGGACACTTAGGTTCTTTCCATAGCTTGGCTTTCGTGAACACAATGGGAAAAGGATATTCTCGTCAATCAATGGCGTTGGGAAAACTGAATATCACATGCCAAAGAATGAAATCAGACCCTTTTCTTATACTATATGAAAAAATCAACCCCAAGTGAATTAAAGATGTAGACATAAGACCTGAAACGTTAAAATTCCTAGAAGAAAACATAGGGGAAAAGCTCCTTGAAATTAGTCTTGGTTATGATTTTTTGGATGTGACACCAAACACATTGGCGACAAAAGGAAAAATAAACAAGTGAGACGACATCAAACTAAAAAGCTTCAGCACAGCAAAGGAAACAATCAACAAAATGGAAAGTCAGCCTATGGAATGAGAGAAGATATTTGCAAACCGTATATCTGTAAGTGGTTGATATCCAAAATATATAAGCAACTCATACAACTCAATTGCAAAAAGACAAACAACCCAATTAAAAAAAGGGGAAATTATCTGAACAGACGTTTCTCCAAAGAGGACATACAACTGGCCAACAGAGACATGAAAAGGTGCTCAGCATCACTAGGCATCAGGGAAATGCAGATCAAAACCAGGAGATATCACCTCACATCTGTTAGAATGGTCAGCACCAAAAGACAAGAGATAACAAGTGCTGGAGAGGATGTGGAGAAAAGGGAACCCTCGTGCACTGTTGGTGGGAATGTAAATTGGTGCAGCCACTATGGAAACCAGTATGAGTTTTCTCCAAAAATTAAAATTAGAAGTACCATAAGATCCAGCAATCTCACAGCTGGGTATATACCCAAAGGAAATGAAGTCAGTGTCTCAAAGAGATGTCTGCACTCCCAGTGCCTTTCCAAGCAGCCGGGCTTCCCAGGGCTGCCTCTCTCAATAGGGTTCCCTCTCTGGGTGCACCTCCTGGGGCACCCCAGTCAACCACCTTTCAAGGGTGCTGCCTTAGCCACAGAAAGGCCGCAACAACTGAGATCTGAGTCTCCTTCATCCTGTAAAAACCAGTGCTTCCTTCTACGTGGTCGTTGGCAGGATCCTTAGGGGAGACCAGCAGAGGAGACCTCAGCTAAATGGCTCAGCTTCGTAAGGTTCCCTCTGAACATCCTGCCTCTTGAGGCCTTGACGAGTGGAGCCCTTGGCATTGCACCTCTGGCCCTGGCTCGGGTCTGCTGTTCAAGACCTGTGCACATCTCAAGACCCCAGATCTCCCTTACCCAAAGCTAGTAGTGTGGGTCATGCTCTTGCCCACCTGAGTCATAAGATTTGGCTGTCTCATTCCTTAAGGAGTTCTTCTCAAGTCTTCCGAAACATTTTACCTCTCATTCAAAGGGTACCCAAAGATTTTCTTAATTTTTTCCTTTAGCAGTAAAAGCTTTTGTGGTTATGTATTTGCTGTAAAGTCTTGATCTTCTCAATGTTTTCCTTAAAAGGCAGTCATGTACATGTGCACACACACACACACACACCCATCTGTGCCTCATAGCCTCCAGGCTACAAAATTATCAAAAACAACAGCTTTTGGTTTTAGGTTTTTTGTTTTGTTTATTTAGTTTTAGCTCATCCTTGATTCTTCATCTTTATTTTAGGAAATGTGGGAAATAGCACAATGTGAGAATTCCCGTATAAATTCTATACAACTTTACACAAGATTTGGAAACAATTGTTAACACTTTTGGAACTCCTATTTTGTATGAGGTGCTTATGGAGACGTACAAAGGCCTAAGATATGATCCCTCATCTTAATGGGCCTGCCATCTTTAATGTTAAGTCTAATTGATGGAAATTTACAACTTTTCACCTCTTTGTTGCATAGATGACTTCCAGGATATCCTCTCTCCTGTATCATAGTTCTGGACTCTGAGGCGGAAGGAGAAGAATGAGGTTGAGGATATGGGAATGAGGGAAAGCAAGGGAAAAAGATGATCATTTAGCAGCACTTTACAGCTAATAAAGTACTTTTTCGTCTTATGCCTTTGGGCCCTCACAATAATGCATCTCCGTCCCTTTTGGCCGCACCATTTATTGGGCGCCTTCTGTGTGCCAGGACCTGGGATAGCCAGGAATGGAACAACTCCTGCTTAGGCTTCGAGCAGTCTGGTGGAAGAAACAAATGAGAAAGTCAACAATCCAGTACAGTGTGATAGGTTAGCTGTTAGAGTTTTAAAAAGCAGATTTCTAGAGAAAGTTGGTCAGGCCCAATTCAGCCTCAGCTCTACTTAAGGAACAGAAATCAGAGGCACTGTTAAACTGATCCTAATTGAATTTGGTGTATAAAAAAGAAGCAGAATGGCACCATGGAAAGAGTGATGAAATTGGAGTCAGAGAGCTTGAGGTTCAAATTTGGACTTCACCATTTATGAGCTGGGTGGTTTTGGGCAAATTGTTTTGGGGTATGAATGGGCAGGGGTGAGGAAGCTGCCTTAGGACAAGCATCTGGAAATGCGTGGTGGAAGCTGAATCTTGAAGAAAGAGAAGTAGCTTGTCCGCAGAGGAAATGGGTGGAAAGGCATTCTGGACTCTCCGTGGTTCTCACGCACTGAGGCAGGGAGGTGGGTCAGCTACTTGACTGCAGAGTAGAGGGCTCGAGCTGGTGGTGCTGGGCAGGCAACCATGGTAAAGGACCCCGCAGGCCACACTCAGAGATCTGGATGAAGCCATTGCAGGGTTCTCAGCAGGCATGGCAGATATCTTTACACTTGCACAATGAATTGGAATGAATTAGGACTACAGTGGAGGCAAGAGACCCATTGGGAGACTACAGAAGTAGCTGTGGCAAGAAATGATAAGAAGCTGGACCACTCTGAGCACTGGCAGTGACTATGGAAAGGACAGGACTGGTCAAGAGAAATTTAGTTTTGTAGCCAACAGCTAACGTGATGCTCACCAGCATTGTCAGGCACTTTACAGATATATATCTCATTTAATCATCAAAGTAGGATAGGTACAAAATGAGACAGGTACATGGCTGCAGTTAGATTGTATAACATGCTGTGTGAATTAGGAAACAGTGCCTCCTAAGGGTGGGCACGTGGTTTGGGGAGAAGATGGCATCTTGATGGGTTGAGAAGTATTCTCCCTCCTATGCCAGATCACGCAGCTCGACAAATGGAGGATTCAGCTCTCCCATGCCTCTTTGACTGGGTACCTTTGTGTGGTGCCAAATCATACAGTGTGTGTGACAAGCTGTCAAATGAGGAACTCAAGCCCCAGAGATATTCATTAATTCCTTTGCCCCAGCACACAGCTACTGAGAGGACAGCCAGAGTCTACATCCTGGAATCTAACTTCAGAGCCTCTATTTGTGGTGCATATGATTGACATCATTGCCTTGACTTTTACAGATAAGGAAACTGGAGCTTCAAGTTTTTAGAGTAATTTGCCCATCACTAGAAATCAAGAGTTGTGGGGAGGGAAGTGAACTCAAAATGTGTCTTCAAATCTACTCACTTTCCCCAAATCAAATTAACCTTGATAATTTTTTTTTCTTTTAAAGATTGGCCTGAGCTAACATCTGTTGCCAATGTTTTTTCTTTTCTCCTCTTCTCTCCAAAGCTCCCCAGTACATAGTTGTATATTCTAGTTGTAGGTCTAACCTTAATAATTTTAAGGACAAAAGTACGACAGAATGCAAGAAATTGTGGACTGCTAATTTGGAGATTGAACATGGATGAATTGGTTTAAAATTATGAACTCTATACCTAAGAATATGATTTTGAAGCAATTAAATTGTCATCAACTTCTTATGGTCATATTTTGAACGCTGAAAAACTGCCTAGCTTGCAAATTTGATACTTCTTTCCCTTTAGCATTCCCGAGTAACATTATCTATAAAACAGAGGGCAATTTTGCGTTATTACAAGAGTTATACAAAAATACACTTGGGTACAATAAGTACTGCGATATTTGTGAAAATGACCCCTATCTTATGGAGATTTCCTATTGCCTGTGTTCCATAATTGCATATTCAGATGCTAATTGCATGATGCACTTACCTCTGCTTTGAGGTGTGTTGACAACTATATATCCTGATCTCGTATGTCTTTTCAGTCCCAGAATACACAAAGTCATAATAATAATGATTCTAAAATGTCTGTCATCTAACAAGTCTTACATTCTTTTCACATAATAACTGATAATTCATTTTCTCCACCTCCCCTCTGAGACAAACAGTTCTCTTCTATTTATTTTACAACGAAACTGAGATTTGGAATAATCGTGAGCCATATAGTGTTGTGATGATGGTGACAGGGATGATAATGAAGAATACTTTTGGTGTGGTCCTCTGTGGATAAAGGAAACACATACATACATGTCCTCTTTGATACTGACCAGGACATCGTGTGGAAGGACTATGATGGTTCCGTCTTCATGGAGGAGGAAATGGAGGCTCAGGAAGTTTAAATTCATTTACTCATTTATTCACCCATTCGTTCAGTAAATGCTTAGTGAGAACCCACTATACGCCAGGAACTATTCAAGGGGCTGAGAAATCCAGCTGTTGACAAAGGGACAGAAATGTCTGCCCTCATGGAGTCTATATTCTCGTTACCTGCTGGATTAGTCAGCTGGGGCTGCCATAACAAAATACAGAGGAAGGGGCTTAAACAACAGAAATTTAGTTTTTTACAGTTCTGAGGACTGGAATCCAAGATCAAGGTCGGGGTAGGGTTGGTTTCTCCTGAGGCCTCATCTCCTTGGCTTGCAGACGGCCGTCTTCTCTCTGTGTTGTCACGTGGTCTTTCCTCTGTGCGAGCTCATGTCTGGTGTCTCTTTGTCTGTCCAAATCTCTTCTTATAAGGACAGATGAGATTAGGGCCCACCCTGAGGGCCTCATTGCGACTTAATAATCTCTTTAAAGGCCCTATCTCCAAATACAGTCACATGGTACTAGGTGGTTAGGGCTTTAACATACGGATTTTGGGGGGAGTCACAATTCAACCCATAATTCCTGCCTAATGTGTCACATAAGTGGTAGGTGGTAGAGCCATGATTGGTCTGTGCTTTTCTGACCTATCATCAGAACCTAGAACATACTGCCTGTCTATCAGAGTAAGACCTGAAACATCGCTGTGAGGATGCAGGGGAATGTGTGTGTGTGTGTGAGTGTGGTTATGGCCAAGTGATCTGCAGAAAGAAGAAACTTCAGTTCAGGGTAATTGCCCTTTCGAAGCTGTGTTCCCCAGAACTTTCTGACTCATTGCTTAGATCTCACCAATTATTTCTTTCCCTTCAGCTGTCAGCTCTTGAGCATTTTGGTTTCTTCTAAATCTCTTTCGATGACTTCAAAATTCACACCATTTAAATGTAGAAGCTTCAACTGTTCTTTAAACCAGAGCTTCTTTCTCTTTGACACCAAGACTTTTCCTCTGATAACTTCAAATGCTTCCCCCTCTACACAGATCACTTAATGCTCACCAGTGGCTTAGTTTTTCAAACACATTAATAATAATATATTTGCTGTTTATCTTTTCTATATCAGTTTCAACTGTGCATTTCTGCCTGCTATGCTAGTATAAACAAGGCTATTAACTGAATAATATTGTTTTTAAAAATGTCTTAAGAAGTCTTATTGCTTTTTTTAATGCTTCTTCTAAGCGCAGGCAGATCTGTGCAACTGAAATTTCCATTCTATGCTCTCAGTATACTGACTATGAAGTAAATAAAAGACAGCTTTTGCATTTGGTCACCTTGAAGTTCTCAAAATACTTTTACCTCCAAGGCTGGGTAAGTGAATGTTTTCAAGTGACTTAAGGAGACAAGTAGGGAGGAGGGATGTGGTTCATAGGGAGTGATCTCGGCTTTTCATAAAACAAGAACAGGACTTGAGATATTCAAAATTCAAATTAAAAGAAGTAAGCAAAAGTGAGGAGGGAGAAAAAACCAGAGTGGAATAATTTTATAGTTTAAGATGCACATAATGTAGCATTTCAACATTGTAGTACGAACAGGACCTCTTATTTTTCTAATGTATTCGGTGGCCACATGATGCTTTTCTTCTGGAAGGAGTACAGATGACTTCATACATGTCACTTTCTTTCTGACAAGTACCACCTCTGCATGCAGTGCAGCCATCTCTAGGCCAGAGTAGAACCATATTTAATGGAAAATAATTTGCTACTTTCTTCAAAGATGAGCAGAAAGAAAGATACTTCAGATCCAACTGAAATAGTAAAGGCAGTCATTCATGCAAATGAATTCTGGTCCAGCCATGAATTAAATTTGTTATAATAATAATAATAAAAAAAAGCCTTTGGTCCTATTTTAATAAAAATGAAAACAGTATCCAGAGCACCAGAAAATATGCATCTTAAATTATAAAATTATTCCACTCTGTTTTTTTCTCCTGCCTCGTTTCTGCTTACTTCTTTTAATTTGAGTTTTGAATATCTCAAGTTTTGTTCTTGTTTCATGGAAAAGCCAAGCTCACTCCCTATGCACCACATCCTCCCACCCCACCCCCTTGTCTCCTTAAGTCACTTGAAAACATTCACTTACCCAGCTTTGGAGATAAAAGTATTCTGAGAACTTCAGTGCTGTGTTTCTCCTATAAATATGTGCTTTCTTCATTGACCTAGCCATTTTGAGGCTTGAAGTTTCTCAGGGCAAATAATTTTGTGGTGACTATGTTTTACAGGATGAAAAAGTTCACGTAAGATATATACAATGACCTTTTGCCGTCTAAATATTACGCAGATACTAGTGCAACTTCCTGAACTCAATAAAACTGGAATGTTGTGGGATAAGCAGAGGTCAGCAAGCTTTTTCTATAAAAAGCCAGATAGAAAATATTTTAGGCTTTGTGGGTCATACCATCCCTGTGACAAAGATTCACCTCTGCATAGTATAAAAGCAGACAGAGAAACATGTGGATGACTGAGTGTGGCAGTGTTCCAATACAACGTTCATTTATAGACACTGAAATTTGAATTACACATAATTTATATGTGTCTCAAAATATTATTCTTCTGATTTTCTAAAACCATTTAAAAGTTTAACAATATTCCTAGTTTGTGGGCCATACAAAACATGAGGTACACTGTTATTTGCTGACCCCTGGGACAAAGGGTTGTGTGGCATGAGTAGTTGAATTTTGCTATTTAGGGATATGTCACACTGTTAATTTGAGTTGGGGAATTAAGGTAATATTATCAATATCGCTGAAGTATCAGATAATTGAGTTGCTGTCTTGCTGGGATCTTGATCATCTGACACATGTAGCCAAAATCTGCAAAACTGCCTAGTTTTCTTAGATTCTAGTTCTATGTGGTAGGGATGTGATCTTTTTTCTTTGATGGGTAAGTCTTTCATACCTCTCTTCTCTCCCTAACCCTTCCTCCCACTAAAAGGAGAATCTTTTCTAGCCTGGTTCCCAGATCTTCTCTGACGTTGAATTAGGAGAAGATAGGACCACAGAGGCCCAGAGAGTGGAGGAAGGACAAAGCCAGTGAAGCTGGGCTGGCTTACCTGTTAAAGATTGGAGAGTATAAGAAGGTGGGGAATATCATTACGGTGGGACTGTGGGATCAGTTTTGGATGTGAGAAGCTATGTAGAAAAAGATTGAGAGAAGAAGGAAAGGAATTTGAGTAGTGTTGTACATTATTAATCGGTTCTCTTTTGATGTTTTTCTAGAAACAAAAGTAAATATTAGAGTTCTCTTTTAAAGTTTACTTTTTGGCTGCTGGGCTATGTATCTTTGTTAAGATTCCACACAAAGACCAAGCCAGGTGAGGCTCCAGGATTTATCAGTTATCGAGCTGTCTAAAATATCATAAAAAGAATAACATCACATGTACAAAGCGACATGTTTTATTTTTACTTACTCTTTTCTAGATATCTTGGAATGACTAAATATTTCATGGGCTTTGACAAAGAATGCGCAACATGCACAGGGGGCTATAGTTGCCAAAAAATAGGTTAATTAGAATTTTAGCTTTGGGCTTTGATGGGAAGGAGTGCTCACTGCTTTTGCTTCTCTTAGGAAGGTTTGAGCCTTGGTTTTGGTTCTCAGGTGAAAGAGTTCAGCGATTCGAGTTGGGCTCCTCATATGAGTAACGTGTTCTCTAACAGCCCTAAGAACAGCATGAAGAAAATAATTAATTTAAAAGGCAAGTGTCATTTTATAAATTAAGAAGTATCTATTTATGTGTACAGACTCAGAAGAATTACAACACATGGGATTCTTCTCCAATGAGGGCTTACTGCCTACCTAGTTCAGATAATGTGAAAAGGCAGAGAAGAGAGGGTAATTTAAGAATGAGGGTGACGTAGCATCCTGGGTCATAAATATAAATATCTGCACATAGACAAGGTGCCTTAAACTGTTTAGAGCAGCTTCTGAAGTTCCATTAGAACCTTTATTAAACAACAAAATATAATAATAAAAATAATAAAGA
Organism: Equus caballus; assembly: GCF_041296265.1. Lineage (NCBI taxonomy): Eukaryota > Metazoa > Chordata > Mammalia > Perissodactyla > Equidae > Equus > Equus caballus. The sequence goes on from NC_091714.1 coordinate 11,807,001, forward strand.
ATAAAAATAATAAAAAATCTGTGGAATGAATGAATGTGATAGCATAGCCGCTCTTCACTCTGTCCTGAGCCTGAAGCCATGCGTTAGGATTCACCCAGAGAATACAGTTGCTGTTGCTAAGAGATTTGTTTTTTCCCTTATAGTTTTCTGGGCTACGACTGATACCTTCTACATGCTTGGGAAATCTGATAGGATCAGAGCACAAAAATAACTCTTTGGAATGCAATTAAATTTTAAAATAATTTAATAACTCAAGGCCAACATCCAAAGGAATGAAATTGATTTGCTCAGCTCTTTCAAACCTCAGGCAGCAATCAAATTATCACCAAGATCTTCACCAAGAAGAGCAAAGAATGGTTCTGAATAATCAAATACTTTGCAAATACATGAAATTCTCCCCCAGCCCAACCCTCAAATCTCTGTTCAAGGCTTACCATATTGGATGTAAAAAGATTTTGATCAAGATGTCCTATAATCACACTGGTACCCTGGGTCTGGTCATCCACACACTGGCTGATACCATTGTAGGTACAGTTGCCATGACAGTAGAGCTAAGTCTCTGCATAACTCAGAGAAACAGCCCCAGGGAAAGCTATATACTCTGTTATTTACTCTTTGAATATGCTGAGGTCTCAATCATAAATGGGGTGAGGTAAATTCATCTTTAGTTCATATAGCAAAAGCCTCATGTATACCATGGAGAGCTAGAAATGTTCTGAATGAGTCAATCATATTCTACTCAGATTTAAATACATATCACACCTTAAAACTTTTATTCTATTGTGTCTCAGGGTGTCCTGTACCTGAGGTTTTTCTAGCTCCCCAGAGGCCACTCACTGATGGATAATTTCCATTTATAGACCCAGAATTGGGTAAATCAGAGCAGAGGTAGGACTCTAATTCCCATCCTGTGACTGGATCTTTAATTGGTCTTAGTGCCAACAGATTCAGTGACTCATATGCTGGGGTTTCCCAGGATGTCCCTGTAGCCTGAAGCCTCGCTATATTTGTTAAGTTGGGCTTGTGTTAGTTCCCTTGCCTAGTGCTTGAGTTCCTCCCCGAGACTGAAGGCTTGTTCAAAACTCAGGTCCTGCTTGGTGGGGCCCTGAAACCTTGTGAGAAGATAGTAGAACACCATCTTTTAATACTGAAAAAATAGGTCAACCTAAAATTCTATACCCATTGGAAATGTCTTTCAAAATCAAAAGCAAAATAAAGACTTCTTCAAACATTCAAAAGCAGAAAGAATTCATCACCAGCAGAACAGTGTAAAAAAATGTTACAGGTAGTCTTTCAGGCAGAAGAATAACAGAGGAATATGTGGATTGATACAAAGGAAGGAAGAGCACCAGGAATAGTAATTACAGGGTTAAATGTATTAGATTTTTTTCTTACTGTTTAAACAAACAATAACAATGTATATAAAATGAATATGTTTGACAACACTAGCATAAAGACTGTGATGGGGTAAAAGAGAGTCTACTATTATGAAGTTTTTATACTATGTATGAATTAGTGTAATATCACTTTCAGGTAGATTGTGATAAGTCAAAAATGAATTCTGTGAACTCTACAACAATCACTATAATAACAATATGTTTGTAGCTAATAAGCCAACAAAGAACATAAAATGAAATCATAAAAATAATCAATTTTAGAAAAAGAACAAAGAACAGATGAACCCAATAGAAAACAAAGAGCAAGATACTAGACTTACGGGCCAGCCTCGGTGGCCTAGTGGTTAAGTTTGGTGGCTCTGCTTTGGCGGCCTGGATTTGGTTCCTGCGTGTGGACCTCCACTACTCATTTGTCAGTGGCCATGCTGTGGTGGCGGCTCACATACAAAAAGAGAAAGATTGGTAACAGATGTTAGCTCCCTAAGCATATTGATAATGGCATTAAATATTAGTTGTCTAAAAACCAGCAGATATGGTAAGATTGAATACAAAAGCAAGACCCAATGATATGGTGCTTGCAAGAAACCCACTTTAAATATGGAGACAAAAATAAATTAAAAGTAAAAGGATGAAAAAAAATATGCTATACTAACACCAATAAAAGGAAATCTGGAATAAAATTATGTTATCATGAGACAAAATATATTTCAGAACAAAGAATATTACCAAGGGCAAAGAAGATCATTTTGTAATAAAAAAGGAGTCAATTTATCAAGAGGACATGAAGTCCTAAATGTATATGCATCCAATAACATGAAGCAAAAATTGATGAAACTACAAGGAAAAATAGACAAATCCATAATTATAGTAAAAGATTTCAATACTCCTTTTTTAATAGGTGATAAAACAAATAGATAGAAAATCAATAAGGACACAGAAGACTTGAATGACACTATTGACCAACCCTGTCTAATCGATATTTATAGAACTTTGCCCAATAACATCATTATATTCATTATTTTAGGGTGCACACAGAGCATTTACTGAGTGACCATATTCTAAGCCACAAAACAAGTCTCAAGAAATTTAAAAGGATGTAAGTGATACACAGTAGGTTCTCTGATCACAGCTGAATTAAATTAGAGACTAGTAACAGAAAGATCTGGAAAATTCTCAAATATTTGGAATCTAAACAGCATACTTCTAAATAATTCATGAGTCAAAGAAGAAACCAGGAGTGAAATTAGAAAGAATGTTGATCTGAAACAAAATGAAAACAGAACATGTCAACATTTGTGGGATACCAAGTACCACTACGGCAAAACTTACAGCACTAAACGTTATTAGAGAAGAAGCACCATCTCAATTCAAAAACCTCAGCTTCCAATTCAAGAGATGAGAGAAAGGAGAACCACTACATGTGGATTAGAATGGCTAGATTTAGAAAGACCGACAATATCGGGTTGCGAGGATGTGGAGGAGCTGGAACTCTCATGAACTTCTGGCAAAATATAAAATGGTGCAACCACTTTGGCAGTTTCTTAAAACTTTTAAACATGTGCTTACAAGATGACCCAATGATTCTACTCTGAGAGAAAATAAGTATATTCCAATACAAGTACTTGTACAGGAATATTCACAGCAGTTTTATTTGTAAACAATTCAAAAGGTCATAAACTGGTGAATGGATAAATGAACTGTGCCATGTTCATATCATGGAATGTTACTCAGCAATAAAAAACAGTGAATTATTAATACACACATAGATGGAGTCAAAATAAATATGTTGAGCAGAAAAAGCCAGATAAAAAGGAGTCCATACTGTGTGATTCCATTTACGTAAAATTCTAGAAATAGCAAACTCATCTGTAGTGACAGAAAACAAATTGGTGGTTCTTTGAGAACACAGGAGAAGGAGAGAGAAGGAAGGGATGACTAAGGGGCACAAGAGGCTTTTGGGGGATGGATATGTTCATCATCTTGATTGTGATGACGCTTTCATGGTTGAATACACACATCAAAATGTATAAAACTTTATTTTTTGTTGGTCAATGGTGCCTGACCCGCCCCCCCCCCACAAAAAATTCTACCACTGCAATCCTGCTAACATATCAACTGTAATTTTTTTTCCAATTTATCAAAAACTTGGAGAGTACTGAGCTTAGTGTTAGAGCAGGAAATTGAAACAAATCAAACCTGGTTTAGCCTTCAATGAACTTTCAGCTTTGGAAAAATCATAAAGAAGCAACTTCTGTGAAGGGCTTAATAATCTATAAAGTATTAATTTTCACAGTATTATGTCATTTGATAGTGATTATCTAAGGTATTAATTATGTTTCAAAGGGATACATTATATAAAACCTAAATGAGAATCTGATGTTGCATGCAATTTTGGCAGCAGCTTATCCAGTCTGTGTGAAACTGTTGTTCTGCATCTGGTGCAGGAGATGGGGTCCTCAGTTCACGTATTTAGGAAGAGAAGGTGGACATGATTAGGAAATGGGGGTAGACTGGAACCTCCAAGCCTGTGACTGCCATGATGGAGGTGTCCTTTGGTATGGAGCTAAGCGCTCATGTGGCCCAGAAGCTGAGGAAGCTGGAAGTAGGCCCCATGCTCACCTATTAAGACAGGAAATAAGAGACAACCTGTGTGGGTTGCAATACTGTCCCAAACTCTGTTCTGACTTTCCAGGAGTTCAAAGCAAGATGGCTGCTGCTCCACTTCCACCTTCCAAATCTTGAGCAAAATGTAGCTTGCGGATCAGGAAAGGAATTCTAGAACATGGGGTTCAGTTTAGTTATATTGGTGCAATCCAAATCATACACACATACAGATGTGTGTATATACACATGCATGAGTTGATTTTGTGTGCATATACACAAAAATAGACTACATATAGATGTGGTATATATCAGACATGCAGTTACATATTTAATACTTTTGGAGAAACTGTTCTATGAAGAATAATGACCATTACAGCACGTGCAATGTACCAGGCTCTGCGCTGATTGCGTTACATACATTGTATAATTTTAGCCTTAAATGATTCTATGAATAACTATTATTGTCACATTTCATAGATGAGGAAAATGAAGGCAGAGAGGTTAAGTGACTTGTCCAGGATCAGATCTTGGTGGGAGGTGGAGAGGGGATTCAGGGCCCAAAGCGGGTGTTCTTAACACATGCTCAAACCTACACGGCAATTCAGGAAGACAAAAAGAAAAAACAAAGCTAAAAAATACAAATAGTAAATTACCGGAACATATTTAAATAACCAATTAAAGAATTTTAAAAACATGGCAATGTTAAATTAAAAATCCTCGGAGATAAATAACTGCTCAAGCCACATTTTAAAGCTTTTAATTTCATCTGTGTAGGACTCTCTTTAATTTGCACTGAGTATACACATTCTTAAAATATATGCCAACAACATGCGAATGTTTACTGACTTCAATTTTAAAAAAAGAGGAATCAGAATAGCCGTGTGGATCAGAGACAGGCTGGTGGGTGCAAGGGAGAGAATTTGACAGAGGGAGGGAGAAAGAGGAGAGAGAGATTGAAAGAGACAGAGAGAGGAGAAGAGAGAGAGAGGGCTGAAGATGAGAGAGGGAGATGCAAACGCTCTTCGACTCTGTAATGAAAAATCTCCTTATTAAACCGTGCTTTATCTGAGAACACTCTTCCTTTTAGGAACATATCCAAGCAGAGATAAAGGCATCTTACTCTACTCATTAAACAGTGCATGGTTTGATGCAATCAGACTTGTATAATTTGCATATGGAGCAGTTTAATCTAGCTCATCCCGTCTTGCACCTATTGTTAATCATGCCCAGGCTTCCCTTCCTTTCCCCCCTCCTCCTCTACTAACCCTTTGATTGGAGCAGATAAATGAATAGACATAAGGACATCAACATCTTTGTGAGTGATCATCCGCCTCGTACATTCCGAATATCACTTGGCTGGCTGATTATGTCTTGGTTGGCATCCCATATGTTTTTGATGGTGTCCATCTTTGCTGATCTAGAAAAGGCTGTGTACAGGCAGATCAAGATGACAGAAAAACATTATTAACACACTTTGTGGGCCTAAGTCTCTGTTAGTCTTTGGCCATAAATAATAAGATGGGTATTCTCACTTTATTTATTGGATGAGACCTGCTTGCAATGAAGCATCTTTGAGTCAGTCTGCAAGGTTTGACTGTACAAGGAGGCTTTTAAGAACATATGAACACTTTGTGATTCCTTCTTGGTGGTAAGTAATATGCAGTTATGAAGATGGCTGCAATTTCATATTCGATGTGTTGGTCTCTGATGAAGACAAGCAGAACTATTCAAAGTCTCTGCTTTGGTCACTTGTGTTGCTTCTCATTATTTATATTAAGGGAATAGACATGGAAAGTGGGAAAAAGGAAGCAGTGTAAGCTTTCCTCTATCTCCTATCAACTTTGATCTCATTCCCCAAATCCCGATTCATCCTTATCTTCACACACACTCTCCCAGTGTTGGAGGTAGGGAGGAATGCAGGAAAGAAGATGGTGGAAATTTTTCTTGGGAGTGAATTGCATCTGCTCAGAAATGGTGGAGACCAGTTAAAGCGTCTATGAAAAGGCCTTAATCATCCCTTCCCTACCATGGGATAAAATTGTCATTGTTTGAAAGTGAAGATCCTGTTCTCCAGAGATGTGGGAGGAAGTGTGTAAATAGATCTCAGGGCAGGACTCTGAGGCATTCAAAAGTGCTAGGCAAATAGCATGTAAAATTTTTAATTAAATCTGTACAGGACTCGTTCCTTTGCTCTGTGTACACCCACTTCAAGTTATGTCAGGTTGGGTATGGGATAAGACATACTCATATTGTAGGTTTGAGGTCAAGAAATTGTGTGAAACTGGTGAATGCGAATCCCTTCCTGCCTGCCTGGGAGAAACTTCCTGAGGGCAAACAACTGGCCTGGACTTTGAATAGCTGGGAAAACAATAAAAAAAACAAAAACAATTCCAGGCTTTGGGAAATAGTAGGCTTGGGAGAGGTCACTGGTGTTAGGACACTAAGTAAAGTGGAGAGGAAGAAAGAAAGGAAGACTGAACAGGGAAAAGAGTGAATTCCTCAGGAGGGAGATGATGGAGATGATCCTTGTTTTAGAAAGTGAGCGAGGATGCTACTCCTTCTGTATAGTGTTCGTGATGCACCAACATTTGCTTTCTTCATTCCCCTTTTTGTCTTCAGGACATAGAACTAAATATAGGATCCATTTAGAATTTGAAGTTACAAACACATGTGTGTCCAAATCTTGTCTTCCATATCCAGCCAAAGAGTAAATAACAACAATGGCAGCAATAATAATAGACATTTATTGAACATACAGTGGGCATTGAGCTAAAAGCTTTCCAAGAATTATCTCATTTAATTTTCCCCAAACACTAAGGCAGTTCTTATTGCACCTCTATTTTTACATCTGTTGTAACAGACTTAGGCAGGTACCTTGCTCTAGATCACTCTATTTGCTGGTTTTGGCTTTCTGACGTCTGCCACTGTTCCTCCACTTCCTGGTAGCACCTGACTTGTATTTGAGGAGAACTGCTTCATGTACTTATGCAAGAGAGCATTTCTTTTTTCTTTTTATTGATGAATTATTGACATACAATGCCTGCCTCTCATACCGCCCTCTTGTGACACCTCCGGCTACAGACGCTGTTGCAGAAAAAATCTTTTGCTTGTGCATTACTGGTACATCTGGAGTAGACCTGTGACCTGAATCCATCCTATCTGTGTTGTCACCCCAGAATTTGCATCCTGGTCACACTATGGAAAGTGTGTTGGGAGGAGAGATTCATCACAGTGGTGGTTAGAGAGGCATCAAAATTTATTTGTGGTCCAGGCTGTCCAGATGCTGGATTTCCTTGGTTTCTGCCTACTTTCCAACTAGTCTTTGTGGTTCTCATTAATTCTGGATACCCCAGATATCTTTAAAATAAAAGCCATTTTTCCAACACAGCAAGAGGACATCTGTTGCCTTGCTTCTTAAGTCCAGGGCATCACTTCATTCTCCCACCAACAAGAGGTCTTTGTTCTTACTACATGATTTAGTGATAATGTTTGCTCATTTCCTTTCTGTACCCATATCAGTCTTATCCATTTGTCAATTTTCAACTCAAATCTTCTCATGATGCCTTTCCTAACTACTCTAGTCTTGATGGATTTTCTGTTACTATAGCTACTGTACTCCAGTTGTGGCCCAGACCGTTAAGCATCAACACTGCCTCTTATTCTATCCAATGCAGGCATTCTAAATTCATTGATGTACTAATTTATTCAACAATAATTATTGTGTGACAGAACTCCACTAAGTGCTAGTGACAGAGTAGGAAATAAATACACTTCAAATGTATGACATGTGTTTCCAAAAAGAAAGCAAGGGCGCTATGGAAAAGTGTGATGGGACATCTAACCTCATGCTGGGCCACAGAGGGGTCCATCCATGAACTATGTAAAATCTCTAAAATGTAATAGAGAATTGTATGCATATTTGTATTTTTCTAAAACAGGGCTCCGTAACTGTCATCAGATTCTCAGAGGTGATGACCCCCAAAATATTAAGAACCAAAACTCTGAATGTACATGCTAGTCTTGTCTCTCCAATTAGTGAAATCTCGTTGAGGTAAGGAACAGTCTTATAATTCTCATCTGTTGCCCAGATGACCTACTCCAACAGTGCCAAGCATAAAAGCAGATTCTCAATATTCTTATCTACTACTGACAGACTCTGAGATAAGAAAAAATTTGCTTCAAAATGTAGGTCGAGTGTCTCCTTCCAGTCAAATGTTTTTCTAAAACTCAAATGTAATCATCACGTATGTTGTTCAGAATCATGTCCTTCAGAACTGTATTGCCTGAGACAAAATCCTGGCAGTGAGAAATGAGGATCATTTTTAGCTTTTTGATCATGATTTTAGTCTGAAAGCTGTGCTTTTCAGTGCTTGCTGACCCTCTTTTTGGATGTCAGTCTGCTGCCCCACATTTTCTGTGGTCCTCCAGGGTGAGGAGTGGGTAGGAGCATTTTAATCCCATCATTGCCTCCATAGGTAACCTGCCCCGCTCCCTTTATCTGCTACCAAGCTGGGAAGAATACAAAATACCTTTTCTCATTCATAATGATTGCTATCAGACCTCTGGGAGATCTGATTGAAAAACTGAGTCTTTCTGGCCAGACTTGGAATCTGGAAATTAGCTTTTTATAGTTTCGAGAAGCCTTGGAATGAAAGAAGATGTTAGGAGAACAAGTGGCAACCAGGTCAGAATCAATATTTATTGGCTTATTAAAGGAAGGGGGATGTTGGGAACAAGTGTCTCTCTGCTTGTGTGGGCTGGGGAATATGAGTCTATATATGCCAACTGCTGCCTGCCTGTGAATACCAACTGTTAGGGTCAAGCATTCTCATTTTTCTTGTATTTACAATCTTTGAAGTTTCTCATTTAACATGCCACAGGGCATGCATGTTGGCTGTTCAGGTGTTAATGCAGCAATTATTACATCAGAAATGATTTCTAGTTTCTGTTTCATCTCTCCACTCCGCTCTTCCCCTGCATGCTTGTCTTTTCTTTCTTTCAGCATTTAATCTCTGCGGGGGACATTCTAGAGGATTTTAATCTTCAAAGACAGTCTGTCTCTGTGACAGAAGTCACAGATGTGCTCTTGAGTCAGTCTCTCACTCTATTAAGGCACAGAGATGCGTAGACACTGAGCGTTCTGGTGAGAGAGATTGTCCACTGAATGTGAGGAGGCCTGGGGGGGTGGGGGTTGCTCTAAACACCCATCCTCTGTTTTTGTCTTCCCTTCCATCATCAATAAAAATCTCCTCCATTATCGCTGATACTAGAAATTTCTCCTGTAAGATTTCTTCCTTTGGATCAAAGTGCTCTCTAGAGGGGAAAGATTATATACTAAATCTTATATGAGTCTTAGCACACTTGATTAACTCATGCAGTTCAAACATCGAAGGCAATTTTTATTGAGCAGCTAGTCCATACCTGGCATGGTGCTATGTGCTTTACGTAGGTCAATGCATACATATAATTTTCTCAAAAACATTGAGTAGCAGGCTCCCTCTTTACATCAATCTAATAGTTGGCTCAAAAATGTTTCTGAAGGTTATTTAGTTGACAATTAATGTGACCAGAATTTGAAGTCATTCTAACCTAGCCTCAAATGTAAGGCCTTTCCAGTACACAAAGTGAAATAAAGCCATAGTCACTATCTATAAAATACTTGGATTAAAAAATTTTAGTCCCTTCGCAAATAAATCTCCCCCAAATTTATATTAGGACAGATCATCATAAACTATGATACCTGACTATTATTGGGAATTGGAGGGTGGAGAAATTTAGTCATTCAGTAATATCGAGTGGTTACTAGGTGCTAAGAATGTTTTAGTTGCTGGGATCATAGCAGTCAACAAAACAAAAATACAAGTCTCAGGGAAAGCTTACATTCTATGGGGGTAAACAGTAAAAATATGTACACGTGTAAACTATGGTATGTTAGGAGGTTCATAGTGCTATGGAAAAATAAATCATGGATGGGCAATGAAGCAAGGGAGATGGGTGGATTGTAATTATAAATTATAAGTAGGAGTGTATGTATATTGCACCAAGAAGGTGACAGTTGAGCAAATACATGAAGAATAGGTAGGAGAAAGTCATGGACAGAGGGTTCCAGGCAAAGGAAATAGCTGGTACAAGGCCTGGAGGCAGCAATGTACTGGGTGTGTTCCAGGAGCAAGGAGGCCAGTGTGGCAGCAGTTGGAGCTGAGTGAGCAATGAGAAAGAGATAACAGAAGATGAGAAGATAATGCTGAATGGGGCAGATTACTTCATTGTTTGGAGGCCACAGAGAAGATTTTGGTTTCTAATATGAGACGGGAAATGATTGCAAGATTTAAGCAAAGGAATGACTTGGTCTGGGTTATCTCATAATAGAATCACTCACTGCCTCTTATTCTATCCAATGCATTGTATTGACCATAGTCTGTAGAGAGGAAAGATGGAAGCACGAAAACGTGTTAGAAGACGATTATAGTAACTCAGATGAGACAGAATACTAGCTCAGATCAGGGTGGTAGTGGTGGATGTCAACAAGAAGTGATTTTATTCTTGACGTATTTTGATTGTCAAACCAATGGAATCTGCTGACTGATTGCATGTGGGAGGCAAAAGAAAGAGAAAAGTCAAAGGTAACTCCATGGTTTTTGGCCTGAACATCTGGAAGAATGACATAGCCCTTACTGAGATGGTGAAGAGTTAAATAGGAGCGTCAGGAGTTTAATTTTCAACATGCTGAATCTGTGGTCCTGCTAGACATCCAAAATTAATAGGCAGATGAATATCATAGTCTGAAGTTCAGGGGAGATATCTCAGCTGGTGATAAAAACAACCTGGGGTTAATTAGCATGTCTACAGTATTTAAAGTAAAGGTATAGATAAGGAAGAAATTCAAGAACTGAGTCTTGAAGTACACCAAAAATAAGAGTTTAAAGAGATGACTGGAGAGATGTGGAGAAAATACCAAAGGCCAGTGGGGTATTAGAAAAATCAAGATAGTCTGGTATCATGGAATTATTTCAAGGAGGAAGACAAGGTACCGAAGGATCAAGTAAGATGAAAAGTGAGAATTGATGATTGGATTTAGCAATGTGGAAGTCTTCGTTGGCATTAACAAGAGCAACTTGGGTGGAGCAGAGTGCAGTGGTGTAGGTGAAAGCTACCTACTGTGATTTTAAGAGAAAATGAGAAAAGAGGAATTGGAGACAGTAAGTATAGACAAGTCTTTCAAGGAGTTTTAATTGTAAAGGAGAGTAAAGAAATAGAACATAGATAGGAAAATGGTTTTTGTTTTTCAGAATTGAAGAAATAGCAGAATGTTTGTGTGCTAATGGCAGTGAACCAGGAGAAAAGGGAAGAAAACTGGAAGAAGCAGGTGAGAGATGCGAAAATTAGTAGAGAAATTCCTTTGCATAGCTGAAAATGGTTGGGATCCAGTGGAAAAATGGAGGGATTTGTCTTAGCTCAGAGTCCTCCATCCTTCACCGTACAAGGAAAGGAAGCAGAGCATGTGGGCACTGCTGCTGGTGGCAGGTAGATAGGGTGGTGGGAACTTGTTGAAGTACCCAATTAATGGCTTCCATTTTCCATTGGTGTAGGAAAGTTATCAGATGAGAGTGAAGATGACAGAGGAAGTGTTAGAGGTTTGAGGAGGTATGAAATAATAGTCTAGAGGAGTAGGAGGTCAATGGACTAGGGACATGCAGAACAAAGTTGAGGCAGAATTTGGAGATTTGAGATTTGTCATCATAGATTTGAAGTGAAAACAGTCAGTAAGTTAAAGATTAATGCAAAAAATATTATATGGCAATTCCACTCTGCCCCAAACCCATTCTAACACTAAACGTCCTAAAAGATTGGATGGGAGTGAACAAGTGAGAAAGAAGTAGTGGACCAAAATCAAGATTTGCCCTTGTCAAAATCATCTCCAGGGCTTGTGCCACACACACATATACAAGCATCATTCTATCAACCTTCGTCATTAAGACTTAAGTTTTTCTTCATGATTATCACCTACCTACTCGAGTCCTTTGTGGGTCTGACTCCAGTAGCCCCTGTTATCACTCTGGTCAGCTGGTCACCTTTGGCTTCATAGCTTTCCAGAAAAGATTTCTCAAAATTCTGTGGGCTTTGGTGGTCAACCACAATCTTTGTGACATCCTGTATCAGCATCACAGGATGTTAATAGCATCACTGAATGTTAAAACTGGAGGATCCTTAGTGAATTTCTGGCCTCATCTTGCCAGTAAGACAGCAGAAGCCCAGAGAAGAAAAGTGATTTGCATAAAGCCATCTAATTTGGGATACCCAGATTCGAAACTCCTGCCCACTGCTCCTTCTGGCACATCTCTCAGCTGTGTTTTTGGATTCAAGACAACTGCACAACCTCTCTCAGCTGCAAAGTGAGAAGTGGCTCTTGTGATGAATTTTACAATGTCGCTTCATTCCAGACAAATAAGCCATACTGATATGAAATTAATTTCGTTTGCTTGCCAGTGTGCTAACAATGAGTGATTTAAATAATGGCACCTTGAGAGAACTAGCCAAAATGTCAGATTTTAAGATTTCATCACTAATCAAGACAGTCAGGAGTGAGAATTTTCAGATTGACAATCACAATGGGATGCCTTCTCCTCCTTTCCATGACATGTCATGTGATAAGGCTACATCCTAAAATTGAGAATTGTACCTCTGTCTAGTATATCCAGTTCTCCACTCATGTCAGTCTGGGAATGTGAATTCTAGACCTTCCATTAGGCCGATTATTGTTAAATGTGAAAAGTAGGAGAGCAGCATACTATCCACTATATAGTAACTTTAATTCCCAAGTAATGGTGGTACCACTCCATGGGAGATAACAATATGAGGAAGAAGCAATTATGGGGGCAAGTCATGAAAAACACTTCTGCTTAGTCTCCCATAATTATGTAGTTAGTTTATGTCATTGCTGTGAAGGCATTAGCATTTTCTGTGATGAACTTTTTTCTTTAGTCCCATAGTGTAGCTACTTATTGCTTCAACGAGTCGAGATTTGTGTGAGCTGAAGCATGGAAGAACAGAGCAATGGGTTGTGCCCTGAATGTGATAACCGATTATCTGATGGGACTTGACTGCACTAATGGTCACTGTGAAGTGAACCATGGGCAGGTCGACTTAAATGCCAAGTCTTCAGGGAAGTGTGCCTTAGAGGTTTAAGCATAGTGAATGAACAATATTTTATTGGCTAGTGTAGACATTTGAAACAATGATGGTGATTTGGTCTCAAGTGAGTCTGGTTGTGACTCATAGTGTGCACATCAGGGGCATTTTTGTTAAAGCAAAGCTCTACTTTCGGCTTCATCATGAATCTATAGTTCTTATAATTAGACACCTCTACAGATCCAAGGGTATCTGCCTGTGTGCATGCACACATGGGCGTTGGTTGGTTTTGTGGGAAGGGATTGGGATGGAGGAAAGACAATCATTTGAATTACAGTATTGTATGAAGGAGTGCAACCTTATAGATAGTGAGACAGAGGTTGCAGAATAGTTCTTATCCCACCCAAACCTCTGAGAGGGTTTTATCACAAAAGATCTCTGATGCACTGGAAGGCATATTAGAGGGACTTAGTAATGCCACCAGAGCCTTTCCTTTTCCTTCCTGCCTTGTCTATATATCTAAGAGAATGGCCAGAAATAATGGTTCCTTTATAATTTCTTGTGGCACAAACACTCTTAGCGTCTAAATCCATGCTCTGAACCAAGCCATCTTTTCCATCTCTGTGGAAGATCTTTAGCAAGGATGTCACTGTGCTCAGTGTGGGTTCTCAGAAAATATTTGGATGTAATGATGATGCTTGCTGTAAATGAGAGGTCATGTGCTCTTAAATTTACCTAACTCACTCTGCCATGATGAACTAACTAATAAATCAGTGTTGCTAGAAACTTTCCGATTAGGCAATAAACGTTGTGCAAGAAAATGGGCTTCAGTTTTAACTTATTCCAAGTGGTAACTTGGGGTACTCTTAGGGAAGAGGACATACTCTTCTGGGTCACAGGAGACAATCTAATACATCCTGTAACCAGTGTTTGCCAAAATTCCTGAGGGATTTTAATAGGAAGATTTGGCAAGAAAGGAAGAGATGATCTTCATGTGAACGGTCATCTCTTTGCCTTGTTAAATAGAAATAACAAAGATTACTAATTGGTGTTAAGAAAAAGGCTTCCTGCTGTCTTGGAGATGAAGCAGCTCTACAATTTTCCATCTGTTCAGTTAGTCCTTAGAGTGACTGTTCAGAGGCCTGGGGCTTATGCTACAGCGAATGGAATGGAATATGGGGGTCTTGTCTTGGTGAGGAATGTAATCACGGTGTCTTGGAAAAATGACTCCACCAAAAAGAGAATCGAAGGGAGTCCTTCTCAGATACCAATGAGACTGACTAGCATGTTAATTTGAATGTAAAGGCATCAATTAACCAGTCATTAATTCAAAAGACATTTTGGTTGGGCCATTCTGCTAGGTGTTAGGCATATACAAAGACAACTCTGACAGGCTTTTTGCATGCAAGGAGCTCACAGTCTGGAGACGAAAGCAGGCATTGGGCAAATACTATTTTTATAATTTTAATACGAGGCAAAAATAAATGACGTGAAAGGTGTAAATGGAAAGCAATACAAATGAAGCGCTAGCTAGGTTTTAATTGAGTGCCTATGGGCACATGTAGGACTTGATCCTCATGATTTCAGAAATTGCAGTCCAGTTGCAACAATGACAAATTATCTTCCTCTTATAAGGCACTATAAGGCGGTTGGCATAACAACGCTTGCAGTGGGTAGTCATAAAAGAAAGATGTCCATTCCAGCTGGGACGATCAGAGAAGCCTTCATTGCTAAGGGAAGACTTGAGTCTATTCATGAAATTTGTCCTTCTGACTGATGAAGGTAACAAAATAAGGGCAACTCAAGCTGGTGAAAGAAATGGCATAGGTGATTTTCTGAAATTGGGAAAATGAAAGGCATATTCTGGGCTGAGAGTCTACGATTCCCACCAGGAACCACCCTGAAATGCTGGTCTGGGTCACTCCGAATAGTTTCTAGTGTTCTAGTATATTCTCAGGTCCTCTGAGAAAGTGGGCACTTTCTTAAGTGGCTCCAAGGTTCTGTCTACCAGACAGGTCTTTACAATCTGCAAAGGAAGGTTTGTTTACAAAGGGAATGAAGAAAGGCGAGCTGATAGATTGTTTGGGGTCAGACTGAAGAGCCTTGAGTGATGGGCTAAGGTTTTTGATAAAGGAGGTGCTGTCCCCCTCTTTCTAGAGTGCCCTCTGGAATTTCTCCTCTTATTTAGTTGTGATAGGCCTGGCAGAAGTTGTTTTAATTTGGAGAGGTAATGGGACATTGTCTGTCCCGGCCCTGGGAAGCTTGAGGACACATCGGGAGCACTCTGGCTTGGCCTCATAAAATGGGTGATTTAGTCTCATAAGCCTTCCCGTGTTTGCTGCAAGGCATCTGAGCTGCTTGCTTGGCCAATTACCCTCACCAGTTTTCCTACAACCTCAGGGATCACCTTCAGGGTCTTTATGGGCCACCCAGGGCACCTGAAAAGAAGGGAACATTTGGGCCAGCCCGGGGTTTTGTTAGAACCAGCCAAGTGTTGGCATAACATCTTACCTAGTTCTTCTATGTTTTTTTCCTTCATCTTGAGCCTCCCCTCCCACCTCCTTCCTCTCTCTCCATCACTTTCTCCTTATAATAGCACATGTACAACCACACAGAGCATCCTTCCGCCACCCCTCCATCGCTAATACAATGAATGTTGCTGTCAGTTCAGATAAGAGCACCCGCTGGATAGAATGGCAATATTTTCAGTCTGGGCGAACACGATCATAAGTTCAGTTTATTAATATTGCAACAGTTGCAATAAATGAGATCACTTGGCTAACAAAACATTTATCAACAAAACGCTGCCACCTACTGAAGTTTTGCAAACAGCCCAGATGATTGGATAAGAGCACAAATTCGCTCTGTCACAAGCTTATGGTCTTTTCTGAAATGGTTCTGAAAAAAGAATGATAACCAGCAAAACCAGAGAAGACATCTCTTTCATGCAGTCTGTTTAGAAAGTGTCAGGGTAAATCCTGCAGAGTGGCATCCAAACAGAGAAGGAGGTTTGGGGGCCCTGGATGTTGAGTTTATTATAGGATTTTCTAGCCGGGTTTGGGATGCTCCCAGACAACTACTGAGAGAGTTGTGTCTATTAGGAACACATTCTTTACAGACTAATTTGCAACATCGATGTTCAATCTGCAGTGAAGTCACATACACAAAAAAACTGTCAGTTTTAATTTTTATTCTGTAGAAAATAAATATATTTGATACCAAAGGACATCCCAATGAAACTTATGATGACAATAATAGCTATTTTTCTATGTGAGTATATAAGTCTGGAAATACACTTCCATTCAAAGACTCCTTAAATGGTGAACACCACTTTAGAAAGGGATAGCTAAGTTGTGTTGTGTTCATAAAGTTCATATTACTTTAGTAAGTAATGTAAGAACTAATTTGTAGTGCCAAGGGGGAATCAGGAAAAAAAACCAAAACAGTGATGATTTCTATGTGATTTATTTCTTCCAAAGCTAACAGTCACTCTTCTCTGAAAAACCTTAGGACATCATTTTGAAATGTTGAATGACAATGTAGGGGTCTAAGTGCCACCACTCACCTCCCCCAGCTCAATTCTGCTGCAAGCGGGGCTTGGCTGGGAAAGAAAAGAAAACACACTAGCTCTCCTGGAGAGCTATGTGTCTACTTCTCACTCTCTACCACATATGTGTAAACGTGTCATTTCTCCCCCTATGCTGTGATGTCCTCAAGGCTGGACTCTGGCTTCCAGGGTCTAGGACAGTGGCTTGCATATTGCAGGTGCCATGAAATGATACATTAAAGAAGTTGAGATGTCTGAGATCTTTTTAGGAAGCCACTCCAGTTTTAAATAACTAATTTGCTAGATTCGTAGTGTTAGGGGACTTTTAAGGACTGACTTTTCTCTTTTGTTCTGGAAATTTCTGCACCTCCCTGACAGCTAGGAGTCTGAGGTTACCGGTTGAAAGATTTCCGTGGGTGAAGGCAGACTTCCTCCCCACTCTCTGTATGAACTCTGCAGAGGGCAGAGAGGAGAAACTGTGCTCATTCAGGATGGTGGTGAGAAAGCTCCTAGCCTGGACAGGTCTCATGCACGTCTGTGCCTCTGCTCTGCCATTTTTTCTAAATTCATATCACCAAGTGAGCTTGAAAGAGAGGAAATGCAGGTGAGAGCGGGTGGAGGAAGCAGGTCTGATATTGGCTGTGGGGTCAACTAAATAGATAGTAATAATACAACGACACTATTTATTGAACACCAAGTGTATGCCAAACACAGCTCGAGGCATTTTACCTGTATTAGTTCTATGCCTCATACAATCCCTCAAGGTAGGAGTCATTGCACCTATTTTACAGACAAAGAAACTGAGGCTCAGAGAGGTTGAATGACTTGACCAAGCTCATCCAGATGGAAAGTGGCAGAGTGAACCCCAATCTAGGTATGTATCTTCGGGCTTGGAAGACTCTGCTCTTTTTGGGACCCCAATCTGAGCCATAGTGTCTAGTGGTTAAGATTTAGCACTCTTACTGCCACAGAACAGTTGAGGCACCACACCACTCATCTGCCAATTGTCATACTGTGGTGGCTACGTGTTGCTGTGATGCTGAAAGCTATGTCACCAGGATTTCAAATACCAGCAGGGTAACCCATGGTGGACAGGTTTTAGCAAAGTTTCCAGGCTAAGACAGACTGGGAAGAAGGACCTGGCCACCCACTGCCAAAAAAATTGGCCATGAAAACCCTGTGAATAGCAGGGGAGCATTGTATGATATGGGCCAGAAGGTGAGAGGTGGGGACAGAAAGACCGGGCAAGTTCTGCTCTGCTTGACACAGGGTTACTAAGAGTCGGAATCAACTCCTCAGGCACTAACAACAAAAAATTTGAGTACAGTCGACATATATTCCTCTTTGCTTGTGCAGAGGGTTAAATAGAGAGGGGAATAGAGGAAGTTCCTCTCTCTCTTCTACCCAGGGAAGTTACACTGCTCTTGCACGTGGGAGAATAGAGTTCACAGTGTGCTAGTAAATGAGATCATGGGTAGGAAGCCCTTGGACCTCCTTAGAAGTAAGTGACTATAAAAAATCCAAGCCATTTGTATTACTCTTGTAGGTGATGTGATTTCAAATGGACAGAGAGCACAGTTTGTCTTCTGTTCAAATTGGCAGCCCTTCATGCCGTTCTGGGAATTAGTTCAGAACTGACTACAGGAAGCATAAATCACCTTTGCTACCCAGTACTATTTCCTAGCAGGCCCATATTTTCCCAGGAGGTTCTTTCTCTGTAGTAGATAAAAGTTTGCCTTCATTTCATGTGATCTCATTTTATTTTCCTCTTCAGTAGATACCAGCCAATGTCCATCATTCTGGGCAAAGCAGGATCCTGTTCCATGTACTTAAATTCCAGGTGGTCCTACCGGAGCCTCACTTTTTCCATTGAATGCCTCCATCACTCCTATTGTTACCAGGGGAATAATACTCATCGGCGTTGAAAGGGAAAGCACATTCTGATTAGGTAACAATAACCTGCATGCAGCTCTCTGATTATAAATATCAAGTGGTATAAAAGTCCCATCAGTGCAGTGATCAAAGGCACGAGCGACTCGCTGCCGACGCAGCAGGTGACCCAGAACAATCGGAATAAGGGGAATGCTGAGTAGAATGGGGGCCCAGGAAACTCACATTAAAGACTCTTTCTGATGCAGTTCAGTTGCGCCTTATAAGAGGATTTAACTAAGAGCAAACAAGGCAGTTGATTTTGCAGTGAATCTACTTGCTAATTAAAAATAAGTTTAAGATTTACTGATCCTATTTCTCATCATCAATAAAGCCAATAAGTGTTCATTATAAGAATCACTTTCTCTTCAGGAAAAATATGTTAAAAGTGTTCCCATTGACACCTTCTTACAGACAGATATCGTTCTATGAACCTCAGAGAGGTCTGGCTCAAGGAGAGAAACCCAGGAAAATCGGTGTCCGATTAGTCAAAGAAGGCATGTGTTTGGTCAATAAATTCCTTTTTCTTTATGAGAGTAAATCATTCAGGCTGAAGAACCATCGGTCACTAAGATTGAACGCACACACCTCTACAAAGCAAGTTTGGGGCGGTACCCAACGTGGACAACATTCTTCCACAGTTTTTTAAGGTCATTGATTAACTTCCTTACTTAGAATTAAATTTGTCTCTCACAAAAAACACTTTCCCAGGAAGTGAAATTCATTAAGGATGGTCCCACGTTAGCCCCAATCCAAGGGAGTTTCTGAGAACCCAAAGGGACAGTTTTATGGCCCCTTCAAGAAATGAGCTCTGAAAACAGGGGTAGAATCAGATTCGAGTGAAATGCAATATGAAGGTGAATATATGAATATAACTTAACCTAATAATGAAACATAATGGTAAAAGTTCTTGTTTTTGCTGGAAAGAAGTAAGAGTGTATATAACCCTATTTAGCATTCACGTCTTTAATGTATATATTACTACTTAGTCATAGTGTTAGTAAAGTAAATGCCAGTGTATGTTAGTAATAGTATATATTACTCCTTAGTCACAGTTACTAAATACCAACTATTACAACATAAACATTCTTACGCCTGAAACTAAATTTGTTACTTTTGAAAAATTTCATTTCATTTCTCATGAGTGAAATTCAATTAAAATATTTTCTGATAAGTGAAGAAAACCATCAGGGTCCTTGCTGGTCGATTCCCTGTCTCTCTTCGGGTCCTTTCCTGGTGTTTCCTGCTCTGCCCTGGATGGCTGGGAACTATGTTTCCTGGGTCCAGACCTTCTGGTTGCTGGAGGGATTCAACCAATGGGAGGCACTGGCAGAAGACTGGAGGGCGGGAGCAGGAGAAGCCAGGATGTTTCTTTCTCTTTCTCTCTGCTTCGGGAGGCACCTCCAGCAACAGCTCTGTTCCCTTCCAGGTCTGGCTTATACTCAACAGCCCCTCCCTGTGGGGGCAAGCCTATAGTGTAGTCTTGGTTCTCCTTTGGCCTGGGGGCTCTATGAGTGATAGTGACTTCCTGCTGCTGAAAACATCTGAGTGGCCTCATTGTCCCTTGTGCGGATTTTCAGTTTACTCGTCATCTATGTAATTCATTGCCTACATGAAATTCTCTGTTTGACATTCCTAGAGTGCTTTCTAACCAGTGGTTTGCTGGTTAGACACTGACTGATACAGCATCATAGTGATTTAATAGTCTATTATGTCTTTCATATCTCAGGGTCCATTAAGTCACTATGATCTGACTTTTCACCTGGGGAAGGGGGTTATGGTTGTTATTTTTGTTCTTATCATTATTGTTATTAATTTTTATTCCATTACAGAGTCCCCTGGTTTCTCTGTAGGAATGTGTTTTTCTGGTAAGAGAAACGTCCAGAGATGTTCTAGTTTTAAAAACCACAAATCTAAAATGTTGCCAATTTTTGATCTTAAAGGATTCCAGCCTCCCTGTCCTCCAGACGAAGGTCCAGAAAGGGGACATGTGCACTTTCTGTACTTTTCCTTTCTTTGATGATACCTTTCCCCATCGAGTGCAACGTGTGCACTCAACTCAGAAGAAGGTTGCTTCTGCACATAGCAACAGAAGCCTGTGGAAGGCCTTCTGATCAGCTACAGCAGTGAATATTCAGAAATAAAAGGAGAGCAAGCATCTGCTTTTGCACTTTCTACTTGGACATTGAAAGGTGAAGCTTTCCAAATAGCCAGACAGAGAAGCCCTGTGAATGAGCCTTGATGCTGAAGTCACGGTCCTTCAACTGATAATGAAATTAGACCACACTAGAACAAAACTAATATTTGTCAGTAGGGGATCATATGGAACCATGTTCCACAAACAACCTTAGTGATCAACAGAAGATCTACATTGACTTGAAAAAAACTAATATCCATAAAATGTGAATGTTGCCTATTGGTATGTATTGTAATTTAGAAAAGATACAAATAAATATAAACACTAAAACTTTTTCCTTGATTCTTTTTGTTTTTTCGTCTTAGCATCAGGGACAGTGTAATGTTTTTGAGGAGGTTTAGGTTACCAGTGTAGAGTATGCTTATACCCCGGGTGGGAGCCCTTAGGATGTGTCACTGGGCTTCACCTGAGGTTACCCTAAGGGCTAGGTCAGTAACAGCGTCTGTATCAGGCCATCTTCAGATCCAGAAGTGGGAGCCAGTTCGTTTCCATTGGATCCCAGGAAAGGGTTATAAAACCTTTTAGAGCCAGACTCACTGGATGTGAAACACTGCTCTACCCATTGCTACCTCTGTGATTATGGATGAGTTACTTCACCCCCCTAAGTTTCACTTTCTTCTGAAAAATCAAAATCATAATTACACTATAGCATTGGTGGAATATTAAATCAGATAATACTTCAAAAATTCACCATTGTTCTAGGCGCATAATTAGTCCTCAACAACAGATGAGTTCAGGGTCTGGAGAGCTGGACCCTACCCAGGGCATTGCTGGAGACTTCTGGCTGCTTTCCACAGTCTCTGAAATCTCCTTTCCCTTCTGTTTCTCTATGCCAAAGACACTTGTTGTATTCTGCATTTGATAGGCAAAATATCAGCCTAGGACAGGCCCGATAATCTCAATGGTTCCCTAGGAATTGCAGGGCAAAGGCAAAGACTCTAAATGCATCTGACACAAAACTGCCAGGATGTAAGAAGCTACAAATGGATATTTTGTAAGACATTTACATCTTTCTAGGAAGGGTTCCTGGTCTGAAATATTTGTTCTGGACCTAACGTTTCTGTCCAATAAGCCAACACTAAGTTGCATCATTCTTTAACTCTATTGCCAATTTTAGGGCGCACATGCTATTTATTCTACTTATTCTCTTTTAAAGTATTTAATTAAGCATTCATGGCAACTGGGAAGGTGACTGGACTTAATGACTAGATGTAGAAGTTAGCACAGCTGGTCATTAACTGCCAGGAAATACCTGATTAGGAGAACATTATTTCTACAAGCCTGACAGAATCGTCCCTCCCCTCACTTTTCTCAGTAGCTCAGTATTAAGAACTGTGGCTGCTTCCAAGGGTTCGGGTTTACAAGATAGTTCCTTTGTGACTCTTAGTGATTGGGGAAACAATGGATAGGAGTCTGGCCCTTAATCCTCAACACCTCATTAAGTCTGCATGAGGACACGGTGAACTTTCTAGAAGCTTCTGGAACTCGGGGAGCACAAGGATAGGGTGTTAGAGAAAGGGAACCATCTCTTGGGTTGAAACTCCATTGCTGTCCTCCTTGCAGTGGTCCCAGGCAATAGGCTCATAAGTCGGGGAGGCAGGGGGAGGCCCCTTTTCAGTTTTATTTTCTTTTGCTTTTCTTGCGTGGCTCTTTTGAAGCAGAACATTTTCACTAATAGTGCCTTCTTTTCTATTCCTACTCATTTCTCTTTCCTTCATAGACTTTTAAGATTCCAAGTTCTATTACTATCTTTTTCTATCAGTTCAACTTTTCCCTGTACCCCTTAATTGGCCTGAGAAACCCTTTCACTTATAGGCTGAACAGCTGTCTCAGCCCTTCCTAACCCAGAAAGCCGGGGTCCAGCATACTTGAGGGTCTTTCGTTTTGATATTCTTGGGCACTCACATTCCTACCGAATCTGCTCCCTGAATGCCGTTCCGTTAGAAAACGCCATCTCCTTCACACACGTGAAGGTGCACTTTGCCGTAACTTTGATCGTCTTGCAATCCCACTAATAGCCTTTTACTGGAGGGAGGCTATCTACAGAAGCATCGAAAACTGCCTCCCGAGGAAGAAGGAAATAGGGCAGCTAAGATAAGGCTAAACCTTTTGGCCTCCCACTATAATTGCAGTGAAGTAATTGATTGTCTGCAGAAGTGATGGGCTTTCTACCTTCAACCACCTATTTCTACCGCGTGGTCTAGGAGCTGTGGCAGACGTTGAAAAGAAGTGCCAAGTGGAGCACATCGTAATTTCCTGACGTCTGTGACTCAAAAGATACAAGACGTTTCATTGCCAATATTATTAATAATATCTAGCATTTAAACTTTTCCTTAAAAAATATTAGACCAGAGCACGCAGTGTCTAAAAGTACTCGTCACAGATCTGTCGTATGCAGTGGGGATGATGCGACACTGAAAATAATTTTCATCTCAGAAGGAAATGTAGGTTTCTTCAGTGTTTTATAATCTATCTCATCTTACGCTTGGGGCCCCATCCTTCTGTGGATGGAGGGAAAACTGCCCATGAAAGGTAAGTCAATTCCTTTCCTATAAAAGAATATCTTTGGCGTTAATTTAGTTTTTCTTAGGTAAATGTTTAGGCTTTTAAGGTTTCTCTCTCCCTTCTCCTTGCCAGGATGATATCTGAGTATCAGGAGAAGACTCTATGTCCTTGTATCAAGGTGTTGTCCCTCTCTGATTCTCACTGGCCAGAGGGGCAGTGTCCTTCTGACCTTGCCACAGAGTAGGGTCCATGCTGGCATCCTCATTGGGGGAACACAAACCCTTCCCTCAGCATGACCAACACCCTTGACCTTGGCTTCGAGTGGCTCTCCTCTGAATCTCAGCCACGTCTTCCATCCAGTGCCCAGATTAGCTGACATCCAAGCAGAACCTGTTATAAGGATACTTCACTATCCAGCAGGCTTCGTCCTAGAGGGTCCACTGTGCCTCAACTCTGCAAACTTTGCTCTCTCCCACTGGAAACTCTCAGGAATTCCACTAAAATTGGCAATAGAGTTAGAGAAGAATGACGATGAGAATTTTGGACTAAAACATTAAGTCTGGAACAAGAATTTCAAACCAAGAACCCTTCCTAGAGAGACATAAATGACTTAGAATGTTCCCATTTAGAGCTATATACTGCAGGTATGAGACGAACTGAGAGCCCACAGTTCGCACTCCAAGTCCTAGGGGGACTTTGGGGTTATTGGGGCCTGTCCTATGCATCCACTGCAAAACATGGCAAGTGTCTTTGGCCTAGAGAAACAGATCCTTCTATTTTGCATGGTAACTGGGGAGACACACAGGACACTATCTCTAGTCCTTTCTATGATGAGATTTTCCCTTTAATCATTTTTGACCTACTATATGGTTGGTGCCATGTTCAATATAGCACTTATATAAGGACACAATATTTTCACAGCCTGAGAAATTATTAGATGAAGCAATATAGAGGCCCACAACTCTGGGATTCACCCACACCCCCTCACCTCCCCTGGCCCTCCCACCAGCCAGGGTTGTGACTGGAGGGAGAAATTCAACACAGATCTCTAACTTCTTCTCAGTTCTTCCTCTGTCTCCTTTTTGTACATCCAAGGCTAGAAAAAGTCTTCATTCTTTCTAAGGTAGGAGGGAACTTCTCTTGGCCAACTGCTATCATCCGGGTGGTTTAGGCATCCCCTTGATATGCAACAAAGAGATTTTGGAATCTAGAAATAATTTCTCTCTTAATAAATCCTAGCTTCTAAGACAGTGAGCTCACTTAATACCTAAAATAAAAATATCTTTTAAATCAAAGCTGAGCGATGGCTGCCTTGTTCTAGCTGGAGTTACCCATTTCCAGGGTCCACCCATTTCCTGAAGCAGGAAATACAGCAGTGGGATGCTTGGGGAACCTCAGAGCATTATGATTTTAAGTGGAGTGAAGAATGCACTGGTTTATTAAAGATCTAAATATCAAAAACAAAACTTTAAAACTTTTAAAAGAAAATATTGTTATGACATTGGGGTAGGAAAAGACTTCTTAAATAAATTGCCCAAAACCATACCATAAAGGAAACCTGAGGTTATAAAAAGGTTGAGGTAGGAGGTGGGACAGGAAGAGAGGCTCTTTTTGTAGAGAGGTCGGTCCATTGCCCTAACACCCCTACCAGGGACGCTTCGTTCTTGCTTCAAGTCAAGATTTGTGTGTTTGGGTGGGAGGAACTAAGGAAACTATGTGGATAATCTGACATGTTTCCTCTGGAATTCAATGGGAACCCAAGGGACTGGTGTTTGATTTACGTCTGAGAAGTTAAAAGACTTAAAAGTAGAGGAGCCAAGAGATGGCTAGACATTGGTCTCCCACTATAATTGCAGTTAAGTAAAGAGAGTGGGGAGAGGTAGCTGCATTGGGAGCGAATAATGGTCCCCAACAAAGAAAGCCTATGTGGATTGGAGCCCGGGTCTGAGGATTGGAGTCCTCAGCTGTCACTGTGCATCGAATGAATGGCAGCAGGAGGTTTCCAGGGGGAACCCTCCAAGGAACCCAGCCAAGTGTGCCATGTATTACCAATTCCCATTGGGAATATGCCACATTCAAGGGCACCATCACCAGATTACATTTGTGCCAATCAAATTCAACTGCTCTTGTTTTTTATCTTTACTCTCTGTCCCCACCTCCAACCAGAGATGTGTCAAAAACCGATGCTGGGGACCTGGGGTGTGGGTGCAGAAGAGATAAGCTTAGGAAAGAAATGCTAACGATGACTCTTTTCCTCTAAAGCAAGTTTCTCAGCCTAAACAGACAAAGCAGCAGGGAATCTCAGACATAAAGATAAGCAAATAAACAAGAAACACCAACCACCAAAAGTAGAGGCATACAACACAAGATATAGAAGGACAAAAGCCCAGAGAAACAGGGTGAATTGTGAAAGGGTGTCTTGGTTTGGCTTTCCCCAGGAGCAGACCCAGAGACAAGGATTCAAGTGCAAATAATTCATTGGGAGGTGAAGGAAAGAGCAGGAGGAGAGAGAGGAAGTGAAACAGGGGCAGGAAGGCAGCCGATAAAGGGAATGACATGAAGCCAGCAAGCACTGTGGCAACTAAAACTCAATCTCATTGGGCAAACTGGATCCATGGCTGAACATATGAGTTGGAGTGACCCAACCTGAGGGTGAGAGAGCTCAGATAATTATATACTAACTCCCATCAGTCACTGGTTGAGGGCTGCTCTCACAGTTTAATTCCTCAATTCCTCCAGTCTGCAATTTGGGCAGCAACGTAGGCTTCAGACACGAGAGAAAACCCTCAGGCAAAGAAATACAGGTGTTGGCAATTGGCTTGTGTGCATGTTTGGGTTAAGAAGGAGGGGATATACATAGATGCTGAGACAGAGCCTACTACAGAGGCATACCCATGACTTCTACAATAAATCAGTATCCTCAGAAAGATGTGAGAAGAAGTTGCATTTACTCACTTGTAAAAAAAATTAAGTAAAGGGTTTGGAAATAAGAGCAAAAAAAAAAAATATATGCACGCAAATGAAGAGTAAATTAGTGTAAAGGTTAAATTCAAGAATTCTTCCAGAAAATAATGGAAAAGCACAAAAAGGTTGAAAGCATGAAACAAAAGTTAAAGCACAAAGGATGGATGCAAAAGTATCTGTCTTTTCCAGAAGAAGAAAATAGAGACAAGGGGGAAGAGAAATCACTCGCAAAATAAGAGAACATTGTCCCATTGCCGAAAAAAGAAGCAAGTTCTTAGAAAGTGCTAGCAAGGATCGTGTGGCAAAGACAAACACCTGGATATGAAGCTTTCATAATGAAAAGTTCTTAAATAGATCTATATATATGAGAAAATATGGCAAAAGATAAAGTGAATTTTTAAGTTAGTAAAGAAAGAAAATCTATTATTCAAACATGATATTGTCACAATTAGCCATAGATTTAGAAAATAATGGTCACACCTCCACCTCACAAAATAAACTGCAGGAGAAATAAATATCTAAACAGAAAACCAAAGAAATCTACAAAAACATGAGAATAAATTTACAAGAGTCTTGCCATCATTTACCATCAATTGATTTCAACAATGGTGCTAAAACAATTCTCTGGGGAAAGAATAATTTTTTCAACAAATGATGCTGGGACAAGTGGATATCTAGATACGAAAGAATGAATATGGATTCCTATCTCAAAGCAAGTACAAAAATTAATTCAAAATGGATCAAAGACCTAAATGTAAGAGAGAAAACTATAAAACTCTCAGAGGAAAATGTAGGAATAAATTTTTGTGACCTTAGATATAAGGATGGCTTCTTAGATATGACACCAAAAGTAAAAGTGACAAAAGAAAAAAATTGATAACTTGAACTTTATCAAAATTTAAAAGTTCTGTGCATCAAAAGATACTATCAAGAAAGTGAAAAGATAAACCACTGAACGGGAGAAAATATTTGCAAATTATATGTTTGATAAGGAACTTGTTTCTGGAATATATAAACAACTCTTACAACTCAGTAATAAAAAGACGAATAACCCAATTAAAAAGTGGGCAAAGGATTCAAATAGACATTTCTGTAAAGAAGATACGCAAATAACCAATAAGCACATGAAAAAAAATGCTTAATGTCATTAGTCATTATAGAAATGCAAATGAAAACTACAGTGAGATACCACTTCACACCCATTAGGATGGGTAGAATCAAAAAGTCAGATAGTAGCAAGTGTTGGGGAAGATTTAGAGAAATTTGAGCCCTCATACACTGCTGGGGGCGAATGTAAAATGGTATGACCACTTTGGGAAAAAGCCTGGCAGTTCCTCAAATAGTTAAACATAGAGTTATCATTTAACTCCCAAATTCCACTCTTAGGTATAGACCCAAGAAAATTCAAAACATACGTCCACGCAAAAACGTGTACATGAATGTTTATAGCAGCATTATTCACAATAGTCAAAAAGTGGAAACAACCCCAATGCCTGTCAGCTGATGAATGCCTAAGTAGGTGTGGTGTACCCACACAATGAAATTTATTCATCCATAAAAAGCTTACGCACGCTACAACGTGGATAAACCCTGAAGACATCATGCTAAGTGAAAGAAGCCGGTTACAAAGACCACATATTGCCTGACTCCATTTGTATGAAATGCCCTCAGTCAGCAAATCCATAGCGACAGAAAGTAGACTAGTGGTTGCCTAGGGCTAGAGGGGATGAGAGGATTGGGGGATGATAACCAAGGGGTACAATGTTTCTTTTAAGGCAAGGAAAATGTTTTAAAATTGATTGTGTTGATGATCACACAACTCTGTGAACATATTAAAAACCATTGAAATGTACACTTTAATGAGTAAGTTACAATGTATGTGAGTTTATCTCAATGATGCTTTTACAAAAGTAAAGTCTATTTCTGTAATCTTGAAGTATATGAGGCTTTGCTAAGCACACAAACCACAGAAGTTAAAAGAACAGATTGATAAATCAACATTCAAAATCTATGTTTGGTAAAAGATATGGTTAAGTTAAATAAACGTGACAGGCTGGGAAAAGATAGTTGCAGCATATATATCAAACAAAGAATTAATATCCAGAATATGTAGAGAGTTTCTACAAGCATCAGGAAAAAACCCGCAATCATTTAAAGTGAGCAGTGAGAAGTGAGAACCGTAAGGTACATGCCCGCTCCTCCATGCAGGTGGGGGAGGAAAGAAGTGGGGAGGGACCTGCTCCAGTCTGAAGAGAAGGAACTGGAGGCCAGATTGGCTTTAAGTTGAGTGAAGTAAAGAGTTATGTGCTCTTGGTTACCAGAGGGGAAGTGGGTAGGGGTGTGGGCGAAAGGGGTAAAGTGGTACATACGTATGGTGATGACAAAAATTAGACTACGGGTGGTGAGCACAAAGAAATCTATTCGGAAATTGATAAACAATAATGCACACCCGAAATGACACAATGTTATAAACCATTGTAATCTCAATAAAATTACTGGAGAAAACATCATTTCTTAAGACATTAAAAAAAGAAAAGAGGGGGCAGCCTGGAGGCGCAATAGTTAAGGTCACACATTCTGCTTCAGTGGCCTGGGGTTCGCTGGTTCAGATCTGGGTACAGACCTACGCACTGCTTATCAAGCCCTGCTGTGGCAGGTGTCCCACACATAAAGTAAAGGAAGATGGGCAGAGATGTTAGCTCAGGGCCAGTCTTCCTCAGCAAAAAGAGGAGGATTGGCAGCAGCTGTTAGCTCAGGGCTAATCTTCCTCAAAAAAAAAAAAAAAAAAAAAAAAAAGAATTATGTGCTCTCAAACCTGGACTGGGCATTTTAGTTCCTGAAACAAGACTGCGTCTGTGATTGAAAGAGTTGGGAACACTTTTACTCTCTGACAGTCATTGGAAACACAAAGGAATTTGCTGAGATTTCATACAAAAAGTGAGGAAGAGGAAGGAAAAGTGAAAAAATCTGAGTCTCGATTTGGGTTTTGAACGGGATGTTGTGAGAATGAAGTTGTTTTCTACTTAATCAGTGTGCTAGGTATAACCGTGTGAAAAAATACTCAAATTCAGCAGTAACCAGGGAAAACTAAATTAAAAGGGTATATACTTCATCCATCAAATTGGACAAAATTTTAAAAGCTTGGCAAAAGTGTGGGAAATTGATATTTTTCTGCTAGGTGGTGACATAATTTGATGGCTACTTTTTGGAAGACAAATTAGTAGTCTCAATCAAAATGAAAAAATTCTCATTCCCTTTGACCCAGCAAGTCCAACGGCAATGTTATTACAAAAACAGAAATGTGGAAAAAACTTAAATTCTATAAAGAGAATTAAATGAATTCAGAGGACCTTCATTCAACATGCACACAGCCATAACAAAGGAGGAGACACACATGGATCAACACTGAGCAATCTTCTAGTCCTGCTGTTAAGTGGAAAACAAAGACAATTTCAGGAAAAGACACACAAAATGATTTCATTTTGTTTTTAACTATGTATCAAAGAAGGGCTTTACGAATACATATAATGTTACAAGTGCTTTTTATTCCTGGGGACAGGAAGAATGAGAGTAAAGGAGAACTCTGATTTCATCTTCCATTTTAGCACTTTTCAACAGAAATATAATGAGAGGCACATAAGTGAACTACATATTTAATTTTAAATTTTCTGCTAGCCACATTTAAAAAAGTAAAAAGGAAATAGATGGCATTGGGGCCGGCCTGGTGGTGCAATGGTTAACTTCACACGTTCCACTTTTGCGGCCTGGGGTTCACCAGTTCGGATCCCGGGTGCGGACATGGCACCACTTGGCAAGCCATGCTGTGGTAGGCGTCCCACATATAAAATGGAAGAATATGGCACGGATGTTAGTTCAGGGCTTATCTTCCTCAAAAAAAAAAAAAAAAAAAACAAAAGAAAGAAATAGATGGCATTAACTTCAATAGTATATATTTTTAATCTAATATATTCAAAATATTACCACTTCAACATATAATCAGTATAAAATTATGACTAATGTAATATTTTACAACCTTGTTTCCATCCAAAGTCTTCGAAAACTGGGTGGATTTTCGATTTACAGCACATCTCAATTTGGAGCAGCCACATTTGGTGTGCTCAAGCCCCACACGTGCCTAGTGGCTACCATATTGGACAGCCCAGCTCTACATTTTTTGTACTTCTGCCCTGTTTTGAATTATTTATGATTATTTTTTGTGTTTTTTTGTTATTAAAAAAAAAAACAAAGAATCAAACCTTTAAACTAGTCCTAAGAAGAAAAGGAAAAAAAGAGAGGAAAATAAAGGAAACTCCCTAACCACCTGCCTTGGGCCCCTCATTTGCTGAAAGCCTGTGTTCCTTCCCCTCTGGGCTCTGGATCTTTATTATTGATGTGGGTGATTGGCAAAGGGTTGGAGAGGGGGGCGGAGGAAGCAAGGAGCGGGAATGTGGTTCTCGTCTCATGGGAAGTGACATGTGGACAAGTGCTTCCCGAGGGGTTTGGGCAACTCTCTGGGTTTCGGGAGGCTTGACCCCCTCTGCCCAGGCGGTAATCAAATCACCTATATCTGGTTGATGGCCTCCTCTGAACATGTGAACAAGTGATGATTTCTGGCAGCGACATAACCTAAATCCCCGTGCTGCCGTCTGACCCTTTCAACTTGTCCAGTCGTCCTTGCCTTTGCTCCTCTTTATTACGCTGACACAGGGACTTCAAACTGCCTCTCCGCTTTCTTCCGGCAGAGCAAATACCTCCAGGTCCTCTAGAGTTTCCAACACAGGTGTTGCGTTCCTCTGGACGCTGTCCAAGTTCTTCACACCTGACTTCAGTGCAAAGCCCCAAACTTGTCATCTAACTAGTGGAGATGCAAGATTAACTTGCGGTTCCCACAGTCTCTGTCCTGGGTTATATA
The DNA here is from genome assembly GCF_041296265.1 of Equus caballus. Lineage (NCBI taxonomy): Eukaryota > Metazoa > Chordata > Mammalia > Perissodactyla > Equidae > Equus > Equus caballus. The sequence goes on from NC_091714.1 coordinate 11,838,185, forward strand.
CATTAAGGCATTTTCCTCCTTTGGTTTTTTCCCCTCCACAGCAGCGTGTCACTCCTCCAGCTGTTCCCATATTGCTTCTGTAGAGAAAGCTCTGAAACCAGAGTTCCTTCTCTGTTCACAGGGTAATTGACTTCCCTTGCAGAAATAAGATAAATTACCCTTCCTGGAATTATCCTTCACCCCTTTAAACTTCTGACATGACAAAAATTGGAATTAAAATTTGAGAGAGGCCCAGGATGGCTATTCAAATTAGAGGGAAATTCCCTGATTTGAACAATACATGTGATGAACTTGAGGAATATTAAGTTAAATACTAGTTTTCACTGTGGATACATTATCCTGTGAGTCAACCCAGACCTCAACCTCCCCTCGGTCTCTGGGGCTGGGTTAGGAATCTCTCCTGTGGATTTCCCCTCTATCTTGGCCCTAAAGTGCTGAATCTTAATTGACTGTTTACTGCATTTACTTCTCCTTGGGTTTGGGACACACCTAAAAAATGCACGGAGGCCAGATTTTGGTCTAGAGTTGAGATTGTTAAAGGCAAGAGGCCTTTTGAAATAGCTTGTTCCATCATGACCTAATCATAAATAGGCGCATCGTATTTGGTAAGCAGATGGAGAACCATCCTCCACACCTGCCCTGACCATACAAAGGACCCTAGAAGTTTCTTTGGCTACACAACGAGAAGCACAGAAATTAAACACTTTGTGTTGTTACTCTTACTGAGTTGAGACTCAATCAAATATTAATGATAGTATTTCTACTACAAGTAATAATAATAAAACCAGTTAATGTCACTGAGCTCTTAGCATCTCTAAGGTGGGCCCTCTCTCAGGTGTTCTGTGGTCAGCCATTCCTAGCGCAGTGCTCAAAATGAGATTGTTGAATAAATGAGATGGGTTAAATAAAATCTCATTGGGAGAGGAAACCATTCATTCTTTTAAGAATCCTATTTCTGGGCACTCAAATGGAACTTGATACATTTGATAGTTTTACTCATTTGATTGTAATGTTTGTTTTCCAGGTGTGGAAAGAGTAAAAATAATAATCAGTGTATACATTCACTTATATATTTTTTTTGCCAAAATGTTAGCAGGATATGTGATATTTACACTTGTAAATATCTGCAGAAACTTTCTGCAAATTTCTGTGTTGCTATTTTCAACCAATGTTTTATAACAATAATTACTAATAATGTTCATGCTTTGTACTCATATAGCAATTTCCATCAAAGAATTTCAAAAGCTTTCAAGTCAAGGTATTTTCAAGAACAAATTCATACTGCCTTATAGAGGCTTACTTGTTTTGAGAATGCTTGCAGATATTGTTCATTTCTTTCCAACTTCACTTATTTTAAATACTGTTTCTTCTTTTCACAATTCAATGCAATAATCTGTCACCTTTTCAAGCACTCCCTCACCCCACACCTCAGTACACGTTATACTGTATTTTAGGCTAGTCAAATGTTTCCTCCTAGACACTAGTTTGTGAAATAGCTCTTTGTAAGCAGACGATCATTTTGATTGGAAATACCAATTGACGTTCCAAATGATGCAAATATTGCCCAAGGATCAAGAAATAAGGTCCATTACACCTGCTGGTTGCAGACCTGTAGTTGTGATTAAATGTTGGAAGCGAAGCTGCTATTAGCATAAAACAGAAGCTCTAATAATAGAAGCTCTTATATTCCAGTGAGTGATTTCAGATAAGGACTCCAGATCAACTACAACTGGATATATGATCCTGTGGGCCATTAATAACAATCTAGATGTATACATATACATATATTTGTTGCTGTTGTTGTTGAGGAAGATTCACCCTGAGCTAACATCTGTGCCAGTCTTCCGCTATCTTGTAGGTGGGTCGCCACCACAGCATGGCTGATGAATGGTGTAGGTCTGTGCTCAGGATGTGAACCTGCAAACCCTAGGCTGCCGAAGCAGAGTCTGCTGAATCCAACCACTAGGCCACAGGGCCAGCCCCATCAAGACATAGTTTTACATTTTATAATGAGTTTATTTTCCCCATATATATACATAAAGTATGATTCTCTGGAAGGCTCCATCTGGATCTCAAATGAGTTTGGCTCCTTCTATATTTACTCAAGTTGGACTATGAAAGGAATTTGGGACAGAAATGATCATATGCATAGTAAATGTTATTTTCTATTAGTATCTGTGGAATTTACTTATCTATGCACATACAGGGTCGGAGAGAAAGAGCTTAGTTAAATAACTGATAATTTTTTTCCTGTGACAATAAATCAAATCAAAGCATGTTGTGCCTAACGACTCTTTAAGATCACTGCCTCGCCTCTAAAAGTTGCAATGACTTAGTGAAAACATCTGAATGAGGAAAGAAAAGTGCAGTCAGTCATTCAAATGTTTTATTTGCACAATGCCAAAATACGTGAAGAATTGGAAACGTGTGGGTGACTAATTGGCGGAAGGAGCCGAAGCAGTGAGGCTTCCACACCACAGGCTTTATTATTACTGCTATTACCATCGTTATTATTATTCATATTCCTCTTTTAAATTTGGCAGACTGTAATCAAATGTAGTTTTTCTTAATTTTCTGAATCTAAATTTCTTACCTTGAGAAATATTATTTCAAGAGGGGAAAGAAGAAGTAAAATTATCCAGATGGCGTATTTATCCAATAGCAATGAGAATAAAACACTTTTATTGAGGGATCAGCGTAGTTATTTACACATCTGCATTGATGTATTAACGCTGTAGAGTCTCATGCTTTTGCATTCATGAAGGGGTGTGCCATTATGAATTATCTGGTTTTATGAATTAGCTTGTAAAAATAATGCAATTGCTATTGAGGCTATAATGCCGTGTGGAATTTACTTTGCTTGTTTGTTTTGACAAGTGAGGTTTAGTTTTATGATAATATTTCAGAGCACACGAGTAAATGCCCTGTAGTCCGCTTTGTAAAGGTAATGAAGCCTTAGTGATCCGCAATCCTACTGGTGCTTCCAGATACTAAATCTTTGTCTGAATGTAGAGTGAGATTGCTGGCATGTTCCCTGGGAATTCTTAGGCCAAGTGAAAATGATCAGAATCCCCACCACAGATATCGTTTCAGTAAATTTAGCCTGGTCGTTATCTGGACGTGTTAAAGCAAATATTTCAAGAGCGTTATTCAGTGTTATCTTCCTTAGCAATGTTTGTTGAGCATCAACTCCTGCGTTCCAGGCACTGTCAGGCCCTGGGGGTGGGGCAGTAAACAAAACAAGACAGAAGTACTTCCCACCTGGAGCTTACATTCTAGTGGGAGGGGCATCCTAAGGAAACAAGACAACGAAAATGCAGAGCCCAGGACACAGCCATTCACACTTGGGTTGCTTCTAAATGCTATCGTTAATCTTTGTGCCACACAGCAGCAAGAGCAATTTTTCTAAGATAGAAGTTAGATCGTGTCACTTCTCTGATTGTGCCCAAGACAAAAACAAGAACAAAACTGTAAACGTATTGCCAAGGCATAGAAGGCTCCTGGCCATCTCAAATCTCATATTTCCCATCAAACTGCTCTCCAGCCACAGTGGTCTGCCAAATGCTCAGATTTGACAAACTCACGGCTGGCTTTGTTTATGCTTTTCCTTTTGGCCACAATGCTTTTCCCTCTGTTTCATCATACACCCAGCTCTTTCCCATCTTTTTGGAGTCCACTTCTTAAAGAATCCTTACCAGACCATCCTATTTAAAGTGCTTCTCTCACCATGGTATCCTCCATGTCAGCCTTGGTTGGTTTCCTTCATAGCATCTACAGAATTTGTCATCACTTTGTTTGTTTCTTTACTTGTGTTTTTGTATGTTTCCCCAATAGGATGTAAGTTCTCTAAGGGTAAGGGCAATGCTTGTCTTATACATCACTCCATCTTCAGCCTGACATTGTGCCAGGCACATGGTAGGTGCTCAATAAAGTTTTGACTGACTCACTCTTGACTGCCTGAATGAATGAATGGGAAGGGAAGGAAATGAGGATCCTGATACTGTCTCTCCCTCCATATGATACTTCATGTTCATTGTCAGACACTTCACACTAATTCCTTTGAGAAGAGCATTCACCATCACCCAACACCCACCCACATCTAGCACCATGTCAGTTTCTCCTGCTGTTTGCTATTAGAGCATCACATTCCTCTTGCTGTTTGATTTCACCTGGCTCTTTTTCATGTTGAAATTTTACATTACTTTGGGCACCATTTGCTTAATATGCCTCCTCTAGAGATATTGAGCATCACAAGGCCCAAAGCCATATTGGATTTGCTAAAGCTTGTATCTGCAAAGCTAGTGCAAAATCTCACAAATTATAGGGACTCAGTAAAAATGCATTGAATGAATGAATGTAGAGAAGGAGTTCTGGCAGCCTACCTAATTTCTGCCAGAGTATGCGCTGTGCACAAATATGCCAGCCTGATCACAACAGAATTGTATAGACTAATTCAGGATTTAACAACCAGAGGAGAATGCCCCTCCAATATCCACCTATTAAACAAGGACAGCTCAAGGAGTGGATGTTTTTCTTAAATTTTTACCAAAACTAACTAAAGCTTGGGTAGAAACTCCTTCTCTGGTTTAATTTTTGATTTATAATGTGGATTATTCTTATCCTCTTTTAGCAAATAGAATATACTCAGCATAATTTGATCTTCATTGAAAGGCATGGACAGATGGAGTAAATTGTATAGAGTGAAAAAGGAGAAGAGAAGATGGTGAGGGCTGAAGAAGTGAAGAAGATGTGCAAAATGACTTAGACAAAATAAAACAAACAAACACAGACAGAACATGCCAACATAATCAAATGTGAGCCAAGTGTCCATTGACAGATGAATGGATAAACAAAATGTAGTATATTCACATGGTGGAATATTATACAGCTTTGAAAAGGAAAGAAATTCTAACATGTGCTACAGCATGGGTGAACCTTAAGGACATTCTGCTAAGTGAAATAAGCCAGTCACAAAAAGACAAATACTGTATGATTCCACTTATAGGAGGTACATGGAGTAGTCAAATTCATAGAGACAGGAAATAGAATGGGGATGCCAGGGGCTGGAGGAGGGGGAACAGGGAGTTATTGTTTCTTGGGTACAGAATTTCAGTTTTGCAAGATGAAGAAAGTTCTGAAGACAGATGGTGGGGCTGGTTCCACCACATTGTGAGTGTGCTTAACGCCACTGAACTGCAGACTTAAATGGCTATTATTAGTGAGTCTTATGTGTACTTTGTCCCTTAAGATTAATGAATTAACTAGTTAATTAATTAACTGAAAAAACCCCACAAATGTATCTCTAGGCCAACTGGGGCCTGGAGTCTTGTGGTGTGATTTCTTACTAGTCATACGGATCTGAAGTGCACGACATGCACTGGGTTAGCGAGAATGCTCACTCATTTCTTCATGCATCTGGGTGGTTGGGCACCTGTGAAGACGTGGACATGATCTAGGCAGTGGGAAACAGTAGAGAAGAGGAGAGACAAGGCTTTCGTTTTCATGGAGTGTACATTCTAGTTACAGGGAGAGATGACAAACAAACACATTAAGTGAGAAAATAGTGGACAGTGGTACTGTACTGAGAAAGTTAGATATTTCTACATTGTGACCGATTTCATTTATTTTTACTTTTACTGATCATAGTAATCCTCTCTCTCTTTCACACACACATGTATGTGTATACACATGCCCTTGTTACAGTGGGATGCCCAGCTTGACGGTGCACCAGGTAACCAAAGTTTCACTGTAACTGATGTGAATTGTGGCAATGCTGATATTTTGCAATACACGTCTTGTTGTTTTGGTTATAGAAAATAAGATGCATGAATAATAAATTAAAGAGTGTAATAATATAACTAAATCACATTTATGGGATGTGCTTTGTTTTGCAAATTAAAATGCACAAACAGCTCGATCCTTTTGTCTTTATTAAACAGTTTGCTGGATTGCCTCAACTTGGAGCATGTACATAAATATTCAAATTGAGTTTTTCACTCTGAGGCAATTTTGACATTTCCATATTGGGTTCCTCAGTGTTTTATCTAAGAAAAATTAACCACATGTGACCAAAATATGATCACTTGTATTTGTACTACAATTCTTCCAGTTATAGACCTGAAAAGTGGATGATTTTCCCAAGTCTTCCCAGATGAAAGTATTGTAAAGGGTTTCAGGTTAACCACTGAAAGAATTAATAATAAAATGCTTATAGGGAGATAAAACTACCATTAGCTCAAATAGTCCGGTTGATATCTCTGAGGCTCTGTGTCTATTTTCCATCATTCTGAGAGGTTCTGGGTGGGAAGCACTTTTATTTAAAAAGGTGGTTGTGCTCGCTGGCTGCTTAGACTGATTTCGACTGGGTATGTGAGCAGCATTAAGAAAGGAACAGCTGGATGCATATGGATGCAGGAACCAAACCCTCCCTAGTCCCATCTCTCTTGCAATTCAGATGAATTCCTTGGGGACAGCGCCTTTCCATTTCTCTCTCCGCTCTGGGCTTTTCGACTTTGGAGGTGATACAGAAGGAAGGAGCCACATGTCCTTGACAAGGGTGGACAGCAGAATTGGACCAGAATCACGTGATGCGGCACGGACTGGGAAAAAGCAGGAAATCCAGCAGTAGAAGGCGCATGTTTACGTCCCGGCTCACCGCCTAACTAGCTATGTAGGAGCAAACCCATCACCTCTAAGGAGACTGAACGGCCCTCCACAGCGCTGTGGGGAGGATGCGACTGTCTGCCCTGTGAGAAAGTGTCCCATGAATATTTGTTGAACATCAGAGTCCACTGTAATTTCACTCTGTTATTGACATTTGGGATAAATACCTTCCTTATAATGCCTCACTCCCAGCCCCCAGCAGTTTTTGCTGGAAGTCTCACCTAGATTTCAGCCTATCCCAGCTGCGTGTTTCAGATGAGTGCATGGGCCTCCTGGAGGACGTTGAAGACATTAGTATCTACAGAGCAAAACCTGGAGATGCTGGCAGAGAAAGGAGGCTGAGTTAGGTTTATTAGCAGAGACAAGGCATCTTTGTCCATGAAAAAAACACAAGCTGGGCACCTCCAACCTGTTACGTCTCCATCCCTCCACACATCGGAGTAAATTATGCTTTCATGGATTCTCTCTGAGAGGCTGGGTCAAATTCTCCCTTGCTGACAGCAATTTTCAGGGCAAGTCCAAGGGTAGTTCTTAACTTGAGGTTATTAATCCATCATTACTGAAAGTTTCATTGTACAATGTTAGATCACAGTATTCTGAGATGTGGTTATTTAATATATATGTTGTCTCTCTATTTATACATAATAACGTAAGTATAGATATGTATATATATAGATGCACATATATACATATCTATAAATATACTTACACAAAAGGATACTATTTATTTTACCTGCAATGACTAAGTTTTCAGGCTCTATAGGTTTATATTTTCTTGGGCTTAATGTTGCATTAATGCATTTTTGTTTGCCTGAATGAGCTATCCTCAGCCCTTGCTTGAATCTGTTCATTAAGATTTCATGAAGTCAGCTCTTGATGAATTCACAAGCCAGAACTGCAACTTTCTCACTGTTTTTGCAGCGTTAAAAAGTGCAGCACTAGCTTTTCTGACTGGTGGATGCTGGAGATAAATCCTCCGATGCCAACTCGTCACCTCGGGATGACAGAACTCCTGCTGAATTTACACGAGTCCTTTATTATGTGAAGTGATTTGAGTGAAACAAATGGGTTATTTACTGTGTAGCAGACGAAGAGGTGACGCCTTTAAAATGGTAAACATTACGGTACATCATATCTGGGAAGATGTTTTCTGCCGTGTGTTTGTCTGAGATTTCTGCAGTTGATGTGCAAGTTGCAAAGCCGAAACTCAGATCTCTTTCCAGGGAGAGTTCCAGAGCGGCAAAGGGGAACCGTCCCCAGGGATTTTTGCAGAACTTGCACAGCACTGGTTTTGTTCCATTTGAGAAGTTATTTTCAAGCATTTTCTCGTTGAGGGTTTTAAAACCACAGAAATCCTATTTGGGGGATCATGGAGGTATGGCTTTGTCTTCAGTCTTTAGCTTTTGGAGCTAAGGGAAAGAACATGATTTGAGAGCAAGATGTAGTGTATTGTCACTGAAGCTTCTGTGAAGTAACAGACTGGAGGGATGGGAAATACCTTTACTTAAGTGGGATCAAGAGAGCTGGAGCCATGAAGACTTCCCACCCTGACTTGGAAGGACCATCTTCTGCGTTTGGTGTGGAATACTCAGTGTCGAATGCTACTCCCTGAGAACTGAGGAAAGAGGATGAGGCCCCAAGGACCTTGGTACCTCACTTCTCCTTTGTCCCTTCCTTTCTTGATATGCTCAAGTACTGTGGCTTTGGGGCCAGCTGCGTGGTGCAGCGGTTAAGTTCACACATTCCACTTCAGTGGCCTGGGATTCACCAGTTCAGATCCCAGGTGCAGACATGGCACCGCTTGGCAAGCCATGCTGTGGTAGGTGTCCCACATATAAAGTGGAAGAAGATGGGCACGGATGTTAGCTCAGGGCCAGTCTTCCTCAGCAAAAAGAGGAGGATTGGCAGCAGATGTTAGCTCAGGGCTAATCTTCCTCAAAAACAAAAACAACTACTGTGGCTTCTGGTGGGAATTTGTGTATGGCCAATAATGTTAATAACAAGTATATCACCTTACTGAGTAAATACCAAGGATCAGACACTGTACATACTTCCAAAGTTGTAAACATGTAACATCTTGTAAGGCAAGTTTCACTATTACTGTTTTACTTTGAGGAAAGAAGATTCAGGAAGGAACACATGCTTGGTGAGTGGTGGATGTAGGCTCTGAACTTGTGCTTGTCTGACTCTAGATTCTATACCTTTTCTACTGCACCATTTCACCTTCTCAGTATTTAAGATACTGACTACATAGCTGTAACAAAGAGACATAAGAAGGAAGTTCATCTCTTTCTTATAAAACAGACAAGGGTGGATCACAGCGTTTTCCTCCACAGGTCTTCCAGGGACCCAGGGTTGCCAGGTAGCTTTGCTGTGCTCCACCCAGTGGGAAGAAGGGAGTCCATAGCAAGCGTGCCCAAGATGACGACCGAGGATTTGCACATGTCAGTTCCACTTGAAACCCAGTGCCTTGAAAATCCCTAGCATCCTTGGAAGGGAGGCATTGTAGTCTATGGCTGGGTCATCAGGTGCCAGGGTGAAATGAAAAGGAAGATAGATACTGGGAGGCAACTGTGTCTACTTCAACCAAAGTACGTCTATGATGCCTCTGCCCTCCACTTTCGTGGGAAAATCAGCATGGGAATAGTTGAAGGTTCAGGAAGAAAAGGCAGTGAAGAAAGCAGAGCTGAGAGTGGTTCTTAAAATCCTGGATTTTAAGGTTCTGTTTTTTATAATTGTCAGGATGTGAACATAACCTGCCCCCAAATTCCTTGTTCAGCTAAGAGAACTTTCTCTTTCACACGACTCACTTGCTTTTTCACAATAACCCAGAAACTGGTCAGTTTCAGAGTAATTATTGTTCCAGAAGGTAGTACCAAAGCTGCTCCCAACCTGTTTTATTTCTGCTCTGTGTTGGGATCTTCTCAACAGGGCCGCATGCTTGCAAGCTGGGCTGCTTGGGTCACTCCAGACTTTCCAACTTGGCTTAACTCCTGGAATATTTCTTTATTTCTCACTCTTCAGCTGACCCAGACTGAATTTTGAACACTCTCAGGAGCTGCTGTGACCATATGATAAACCTCTATTTTTTGCCCCCATTGTTTTACATTTCTTCTCTTTTGAATTTTTGCCTCATTTTAACTTCTTGTGGTCCACTGCCTTGCAAGTCTGATAAAATACAGAGGTTTGTTTACTCATTCAACATATTTAATGAGCTTCCACCACATACTAGGTGTTTTTGTAGGCATTGGGGATTCAGCATTGACTAGAACAAAGCACTTACTTTCATGGAACTTATATTTCAATGTGTGTGTATATGGGGGAAGGAGGCAGCAGGCAATAAATAAGTGAACATGCCAGTATGTCTCTCCGTGATTCCCTGCAAAGATAAACAGAGTAACGGACAGACTGCCCAGGGTTGTGGGGGCTGGGTGACTTTAGACAAGTAGTCAGGACAGATTCTATTGGTGACATTTAATCTGAGATTGGACCAAAGTGAGGGAGCAAGCCACGCTGATTTCAAGACCAAGGCAGATTCAAGGAACAGCGAAGTCAACATGCCAAGAAAGTAAGGGAGAGAGGAAGAGAAGATGTGATCAGAGAGGTGTTCATCAAAGATGTTAGCAAGCAAAGGTAAGGACTTTGGATTTTCTTCTGAGTGAGACAGGAAGCTACCTGAATATTTTGAGCAAAGGGGGAGCAGAATGATCTGATTTCTAAACTGTGAAAATATTCCTGCTTAGAAGTCACAGCCATTCCCCCACTTCTGTTATAATCTATTGGCCTCATAAATCTTCAATGGGAGGGTACTATGAAAAGACATGAATATTAAGGGGCAAAGATTATTGGGGTCATCTTGGAGGCTGTATCTGTTTGTTCCAACACCATTTGTTGAAGCTTTCCCCGTTGAATTGTATTGTTCCCCTTTTCAAAATTAATTAGCTATATACATGTAGGTTTATTACCGGACTTTCTATTCTGTAATGTAGATCTATGTCTAAATTATGCCAACAGCACACTGTCTTAAAGGAATTTATGAAATAAGGTACTGTAAGGCCTACAACTTAGTCATCATTTTCGGGGTTAGTTTAGGTCCTTTGCATTTCTATACATATTTTAGAACCAGCTTGTCAATTTCAACAACAAAAAATGCCTATCGAGATTTTGATTGAGATTGTATTGAACCTCTAGATCCATTTGGGGAGAATACACAACTTAACATTACTGAGTCTTTTGATCCAGAAACATGATACATTTCTACATGTGTTTAGATAGTTTTTAATGTCTCATAGTATTTTATTTTGTATTTTACAAGACTTTGTATTTTACAAGTCAAGGTCTTTGTTCAAACTTTAAATTTATCCTTAAGTATTTTATGTTTTTGACAGTATTATAGATTTTTCTTCATTTCAATTTCCAATTCTGTGTTGCCAGTATATGGAAATATGATTGAATTTTTATATTGACCTCTTTTCTCATGACCTTAGTAAACTCACTTATCAGTTCTCTTGGCTTCTTTGTAGATACTTTTTTTCTTAGATTTTTTAGGATTTTTGTACAAATACAATCATGGTGTCTGTGAGTAAAGACAGTTTTACGTCTTCTTTTCGAATTTGTATGCCTTTCATTTCTTTTTCTTGCCTTATTGCTCTGACTAGGTCCTCCAATAAAATGTTGAGCACAAGTGCTAAGAGCAGTCTTACCTTATTCCTAACCTTAAGAGGAACTCATTTAGACTTTCACCAGTAAGTATGATATTAGGTATAGGATTGTGATAAATACTTTTTTTCAGGTTGAGGAAATTCCTTTCTAGTTCTAGTTTGCTGAGAGTTTTTAAAATTATGAGGGGAAGTGAATTTTTGTCAAATTCTTTTGGGGCATCTATTGAAATAAACATGTTTCTTCTCTATTTAGTCTGTTGATATGGTGAATAAAGTTGATTTTTTCTAATGTTAATCCAACTGTTGATTCCTCAAATAAACTCCAAGTGGTCATGATGTATTGATTTTTCATTTATTGCTAAATTCAATTTTCTAGAAATTTGTTAAATATTTTTGCCACTATGTTAGTTAGAATATTGGTCTATACTTTTCTTGTAATATCTTCATCTAGTTCTGATACCAGGCTGTGCTGGTTTCACAAAATGGGCTGGAAGGTGTTCCTGCTTCCTCTATTTTCCAGAAGAGCTTGTGTAGAATTGCTTTTTGCTTCTTTAAGTGTTTGGTTGGATTCACCAATGAAGTCATCTGGACCTGGAGCTTTCTTTGTGGGAACAAATTCAATTTCTTCAGTAGATATAGGGCCATTCAGCTTAGCTATTTCTTTTTGAACAGCTTTGGTAGTTTGTGTCTTTCAAGAATTTGTCTGTTTCATCTAAGTTGTCAAATTTATTGGCATTAAATTGTTCATGGTATTCTCATTTTGCTTTTAGAGCATGTAGAAATTGTTGCACTATTCCTTTTTTCATTTGATATTGATAACTTTTGTCTTTTTTCCTTAACCACTTGTTGGAGGCGTATTCAGTTTATTGATCTTTCAAAAAAACCCAGCTTTTTATTTTGTTGATATTTTTCCCTATAGTTTTTCTGTTTTCTGTTTTATTGCCTTTCATTCTTATCTTTATTATTCTATTTCTTCTGTTTACCTTTCTTTTTCTAATTTCTTTATATATAAGCTTAAAAATTGATTTCACAGATTTTAAAATTTTCTGATAGAAGCTTTTAATGCAATAATTTCCCCTCTAAACACTTCTTTAGGTGCTTACCACAGATTTTGATATTTTGTCTTTCCATTTAGTTAAAAATTAGTTTTCTAATTTTCTTTGTGAATTTAAAAAAATTTTCCCAATTTTATTGATTTCTGGTTCACTGTCAGTATGGTCAGATGACATGCTTTATATTTTAATCCTTTAAATGTAATTAAGGTTTGTTTTATAGTCTAGAATGTGGTCTATCTTGGTGAATATTTCATGTCCAGTTGAAAAGAATGTGTTTTCTGCTGCTGTTGGGTTGAATGTCCTACAAATGTCAGTTATAAAATGTTTCTGAAGTCTTCTTCAAGAACTTACATCCTTATTAGTTTTTTGTTTAATTGTTCTATCAATTACTGAACAAATTAGACACTGCAGAAAAGAAAAGATCTGAGACATTGAAGACATAGCACTAAAAACTATTAAAGATAAAGACAGAGGAAAAAGACTAAAAAAAGTGGGGGGAAATGTACAGGGTGAAGAAAAAATATTTGGAAGAGTAATGCCTGAAAAGTTTTCCAACTGGTGAAAGCTAAAAACATACAGATCCAAGAAGTTTAATAAATCCTAAGCAGAAGAAACATAAGAAAAAGCACAAAAAGACACATGATAATCAAATTTTCTGAAAACATGTGATAGAGATAATTTTAAGACTAGCCAGAGATGAAACACACATTCTCTACAGAGAAACAAATAAATAATGGGAGTATATTTCTCCTCAGAAACTATACAGTCCACGAGACAATGTCATGACATATTTAAGTGTTGGGGATGAAATTTATCAATCCAGAATTTTATAGCCAGCAAAAGTATTTTTAAAAATAAATGCAAAATAAAGACTTTAAGACCAACAAAAGCTAGGAGAATTCATCACTGAAGACATACACCAAAAGAAGTGTTAAAAGAACTCATCTAAGCATTATGAAAATTGTGCCAGATGGATATATGGACTTAGAAAAAAAGAATAGTTTCCAAATGGTAAACATATGTGTAAATATAAAAGATATTTCTTTCCTTATTTTTAAATTTATTTAAAAGATAATTGATTGTTGAAAGAAAAATCAATAACCCTGTATTTATTGTGAGACTTATAATCTATGTAGAGGTGAAGTATATAATAACAGTGCTCAATGATGGGGTGATGGAAGTATATTGTTGTAAGATTATCACACTATACATGAAGGGGTGTAATAGAATTTGAAGGTAAACTCTGGTAAGTTAAATATGTATATTATAAATAGATCCTGAGTAATTTTTAGTTCAGATATTTTACTTTATTTCTATAATTTCAATTTTGTGTACTTTTTCTATATCTCCCATTTTTCTCCTCCTCATATTCATGTTTTATTTTACATATTTTACAATTTATTTTCTTTTACTTATTTTACAATTTGTAAGCAGAGTAGTACCGAGACAAAGACCCAAGTTTGCTCTTGACAGATCTCCGCAGCTTTCTCTCCATGAAGCTGCCATCTTTCTGGTCCTCAGTCCCACGGTTCTAGCTGTGTTGCCCTTCCTTCACTCTATCTTTGTCTGCTCCACTCAGCCATGCCACGTGGCTCTGTTTGGGTTACTCTTCCCAGTGCTTTGACCTCCATATGCCTCCAGTCATTAGGCGAGGTCAGTCATAGGGTTCACCTTGTTTTCCTTCTCTCTGGGATCACAGTCCAATGCTGATTCTTATTCATATATTTTTTCCACTAGTACAGTTGTTTATGACAGGAGGGCAATTTGAGCAGCACATGATCTTTTATAGGAAGTGGACTCCCCCAAAGATTCCTGTGTCTCCCTCCCATGTTGGAGTATGCTAGTTGCTACCTCTCTGTGCTCTCGAAGCTCTGTGTTTACACTCTGTTATTGCACATTGTATTTTAACTTAGAGTTCACAGGTTTATCTCTCCTTCTGGTCCCTAAATACCTTGAAAGCAGTGGCTGTCTTACTCATCCTTGTATTTTAACACTTAGCATGATATATGCACAGAAAAAATTCTCAAAAAATATTTCTTCAAGCTGTCTAGTCTTGTGACTCATTCCCTTGGGTCCTTGGAACATGTTATGTGGCAAAAATCGCATGCCTATCAGAGATGGCAGACATGGGGCACATGTCTTGGCACTTCCCCTATCAGAGTGCATTGCAGTCACCAACAATCACAGGGTTCTACTTTTCATCTGAGCCCAAATGTGGCTTTGAACTCCTTCCTAACATGATTTCAGATATCTCCAATCAATGAATATAAATTCACTCTTATGCTGAAACATATCTGCCATCTATGAATTAGTATCATTCTTTCTTAGAAATAGTGTTTTATTTTATTTATTTAGTAAATATTTATAGAGCACTAATTACGTGCTAGCATCATTCTAAACACTTTAAAATATTAACTACTTTATTCTTATTATAATCTTATGATGTTGGAACCTGTATTACACCCATTTTACAGATGAGGAAACTGAGGCTCGGAAAGGTGAGGTAACTTATGCAAGGTCATACAGCTAGTAAGTGGTGGGTGCAGATACTACTCCAGGGAATTGGGCTCAGTGCCCGTGCTCTTTGTTACAGTATGCTGCTCCCTCCATGAGCTAAACCAGATAAAATGTGTCTCTTCAGGAAGAAGCTAGGAAAGCAGCTAACATCTCTTCTCTGGCAAGCAGCAGTAACGGACAGGCTGAAGCAGATGGAGCACGAAGTTAAAAGTACCTTGAGCCTCTTAGAACACAAGGGAATAAGACCTCTGTTCCTCTTGATTTATTCAGTCAACAAATGTCTATCCCTTCTACATTCTAGGCACTGCTAGGAAGGAAAAGCCAATGTGAAGCTGAGTGAAGCCAGGTGTCGCCTCAGAGACACAATCAAGTTTATGAGAGCTCAACTTAATTCTAGAACCCTCCATTCAGAACAACAGATTTTTGTTATGCCCTGGATAGGAGTTTTCGGGAAACTGGAATTGCAAAGGTGCTGAAATCATAGCTGGGTAGGAGGTGACCTCGATCTTCATTTTCTCATATCCATTGACTGTCATTGGTCCACCATTGTTCAAGGTGCTTTCCTGCCCTCCTGCAGCTGTTTTCTAGGGGCCAAAAATGGTGTTCTGGTTCTCCCCACAGACCAGGGCAGACAAGCAGGAAGAGATTGGAGCAGGAAAAGAGTCAAATATCTTATGCAACATTTTTGTCAGACAGAAATGGCACGTAATTCATGACACTTACAAAACACGGTGAGCAGACATTCTCTTGTTTTCTTGTTTGTTTTGAATAGCTGGCTGCCCCAGAGGAATGGAGGCCAATGTTTCTGGAGGATTTTTGTTCCTTCATTGAGGATGATGTCTTGGGTTTTGTTGTGGGAGACTGGAACTCTGGGTGAAAAGAGGTGGGGAATTTCTTTCACTAGAATTTTGAGAATTGGCTAGTCAGCTTGACTTTTGCCCCCAAGCCACCCCTGGGTGCCCCACAGAATTCAAGAGAAATGCTGAAAACAAATTCAGACCACATGCTCAATTATTAACATGGTAATTATCCAGGCTGATTGGGCGTGTGCATTCTATCGTTTGTCATTGCCCAAGGTCATGCATCCTGTGCACTGGTAGGGAGAAAAGAACAAGAACTGCTTCCTTCAGATACTTTGAAAACATCTCATTTTACGAGGATTCCACCTCTCACTTCAAAGCCTATTAGACACTATGTTTGTTAGCAGCCCCGGAGCAAAATATTGTCAGAACATACATTTTTAATGGGTTACTATACTTCTCGTTTTCCTGTGGTACAGAGAGTTGCTTGCCAGTGCACATGCTTTCTGGGGCCCAGGGGACTTGGTGGGGTGGAGTCTCCAGAGAAAGAATACTGGGACCCTGGCCTCCTTTACCCCTGGAAGGGGGCTGTGGAATGCAAGGTGAGGAGAGGAACACTCTTCGATCCTGTTAGCTATCAACTGCTGTCTTGGGTCTGGATGGGAGCTCATGTGTCTAGAACTCTGAACAATTGGCTGGATTTTAAGGAAGCTATGCCTTACCCACCTCTGTCTTTTCAGACAAGTGAAAAGTTAGGAGTAAATGTGTATTCATATATGTGCATGGATAGACATTATGATCTAAGTAAAACAAAGTTAGGTTTTGTTTTGTTTTTAGGGCAAAAGATACACATAGTAAAACCAAACCAAACAAAAGCAAGAAGGACAAAATGAGGTGGAAATTAAGCTACCCTCTAAAAACCAATCCTCAATATCAGTTCTCTACCTCAGCGAAAATCATTGTTCTCAGTTATGAGTTTTGTATAATTGGTAATTTTTGTACATGCAAGCATATAAGAAATTGAACTTTTCGTATTGGCATATTTTCCATTTCCTACAAATAGATATGGACTTTGTTGTTGGGGGGAGGGGTGGTAGGAGTTCTTAGATAGGATCATAGGTCAAGAAGTTGTCCTAGTTAGAAGGAGGAGAAAAACTACTTAGCCTGGACTTCAAAATTTTGTACTGGGGGTAGAACTGGGAGGAGAGGCTTGTAATTATTATTTTGTGTCTCCTATGCAATAGACAACATGCAAAGAATTTTATCTACACAGGACAGACTACATAATTTGTGGGGCCCAGTGTAGAATAAAAAATGCAGGTCCGCTTATTCAAAGATTAAGAATTTCAAGACAAGACAGCAGAGCATTACACCTAGCAAAGTTCTGTTAGCTTGTGATGCTGTGGGACTGTACAGGTCCCGTGCCCAGGAAGCCGGCCCTGTGTATACATTTCAAATTTATCCGTAAAACAAGCCTAGATGGAAATATCATTGCTTCATTTTGCAGATGGAAGCATGAGATCTAGAAGTTTCAGTGCCCAATGTCCTTTGCAATGCATTTACCTGTAGGATATCATGGTTTGAAAATAGAGCCCACACCAAAATGATATGAGTTCCCCAAAGAAGGAAAATATTTGACCCTGCCATTGGTCATCCGGACAATGTGAATTTTATATGTTAGAGCTGCTCCAACTTCCAGCTACCAGATGTCTGTAAAAATTCATAGCAGGCTATTAAATTTAGCAGATCCTGTCTTAATTAGATTAGCTTTTGCACAGCACGACGGCAGAGTGTCCCTCTGATGGAGGGTTTATAAAGATTTCTGGTGGGAATTCTTTATGGAAGATGGAGTTTTTTATCCACAGAGACTGACAAATAGAAGGGAAAAAAAAACCCCACCTCGTAATAGTATAAAAATGTGGTCATGGTGTGTCAAAGCAGAAATACGGGTCTTTATTTCGTTGATGTTTCCTTTTTATTTGGCTGAAGAACAGGGATGGCTGGGGATAAAGAGGGGGGAGGGGTGTTTAAAACGACCAGCTAAGAGACTGGCATAAGGGGAGGTGAGAAACTACAAGCAAATTCTTGTCGTCAAATCCTCCAATAAATCCATCACCGGAGGAGTGCTCAGCGCTCAGTTACCTGTCAGTACGTGAGCTATTTATTTATTGTTTTTTCAGACAGGAAACAAAACTGCACAGTTCGTCTTGAGCTGGTCTGACGTGATTAAACTCAGCATCTCTTCTCTCCCTCCTTTTAAGGTCACTCGAAAAAGCTCATGTGACACAAAACCAGCAGCCCAAATCCCCTCTTGGTGTCACCCTCTCTGTTCTCCCACGGGCAGAGACCCTAAACTGCAGTGTTGTGGGAAAACATTGCTTGTTTATCGATGTGGGGACATAAATGATAACAGTTCTGAAAGCTGCACAGCTCTTCTCTGTGCCTGGGGTGCGGGTCACTCCAGAAGGAAGGCGCATGTGAGTCGTTTTTCTTGTCACATGATTCACCAGCTGAAAGGTCACGTTCATGAAAAGACCTTGCTCCCTTGGCTTCAGAGGCTGTGGAGAGAGACTGAGAGGACAATGGAGAGGATGATAAAAATGTGTTTCCACCTCACAACCTCCCTGTTCTCGGGCAGGAGGGGAATTTAGGGCTTCCAGACCCCAGAGCTCATGAAAGCAGGACGGGAGCGCTGGTGGCTGGTAGAACGAATGGCCCATCATTTGCTCCACGGCAGGCTGATCAGATTCACATCATACACAGGCAGGGTTACTAGGCAACTGATTAAATAAACGTGCTGGTCCTACAAGCCAGCTCTCAATTAATTAACTTAGCCATTTTCATTTCGACTGTTTTCTTCCCTTCTCCACCTCAACCAGCTTTGAGATGCTGAAATGTGAGAGGCATTGGCGTGGAGGAGGCAGAGGACCCATTTTGCCTTCAGTGGGAAATATCCAATTCCTATTATTTCTTCCCATACAAGGAATGGAAGAACCCGATCGGCAGGTAATTAGCCTTTGAAGCAAATAGGAAAACATACACGAAAAGGCCTAAAAGAGTGCTGGGAATATGTTTATTCAAAACCTGTTGTTCTTCCTAAGCATGCCGGCCACTGGGTGGAAGAAGATGAACTTACGGTACAGGCAATCTTTTCAATAGATGATAATTTTCACGTAATATGGCCTTGCTGGGAGAGATTCATGCCCATTCGATGTATACATCCCTGTCATGCTGTGAGGATGGCAAGTGGATGCTTTACCCAACCCAGAGAGTCAGCGAAGCAGTGCTGGAGGCCAGGAGGCTGAGTCTTGTCTTGAAAGACAGAGAAGCTCAGGAGAACAGCCGGTGTGAGGTGGGCCTCGCAGGAGAGGGTTGAGAGCAAACAAAGGCCCCGTCAGATTGGTAACATTATCAACAACTTGGTTTTGATAAAATAGAAAATGAAAGGTCCAGAATGGGGCTGGAGAAATTGGCAGGACCGGATTGCAGAGGCCGGCTCCCGTCCATCCAAGGAGATTGTACTGCATCCCACGGGCGGTAGAAGCACTGAAGGGTTTTACAAGGGAAGTGGCATCGTAGGTAGTTTACTCTTAGTCACACAGAATTAGGATTGAAGAGGACACTAGAAGGGAGAAAACACTGAGGAGGCTTTTGAAATAGTTCAGAAGTGAGATGAGGACATGCAGTAGGGCTGGGGAGGGGGAGGGGGCAGTAGAGGTAAGCTGCGTAAGAGCTGTTTTGGCACTTGGAGCTGGATTGGGAAAGGGGTGAGAGGGAGGGCAAGGGTCTGGGTGACAGCCAGACTCCTGATTTGAGAGACAGAGGGGATGCTGGAGGCCTTAACCGAAGACAGGAGCACAGAGGGAGGAGCAGCCCCGGCAGAGGGTGGGAATACATGGGTCGGTCCTGCACTTGAGTCTCAGGTTCCTGTGTCCGGCAGGCCACCGATTAAATAGAGCAAATACTTAATATTCCCTAAAAGACAGGAATTAGGGGAGATTCCTTGTAGAACATTCCAAAAAAGACTCCTGTATAGGATTTGATGTCCATAGTAATCTTTAAAGCAAGACAGAGGATGTGTAAATAGAAGGGGTGGGGGAGGGGGCAAGGTCGCATCTGGAGCCTTTTCCCCTAAAACATATTTTAGTAACAGCCAAAGAAAATAAAGATCTAATAGCACTGATAAAGTTATTATTAATCATAACTATTTGATCCACTCTAATCTCTCCTTCTAATTATGGAATGAAGTTGTCATATTCAAATGTGAAGCAGGCTGGAATTACCCACGGCAAAGAGATGAGCCCCCGGCATATGAATTATCGCGGAAGATCTGACGTCCCCTGTGCCCTCGATCAAACACAGCCATCAGCTTCTCAGGCGAGGGTGAGATCACCTTTGATGGCTGGAAGGGCTCTTGGCACGTGGGACGGAACAAGAAGCTTCTGGCTGCCGTGCACGGGTGCTGAATAGAGAAGAGTTATTTCTCCAGGTCCTGGGAACCAACGTTCTGTTTGCTTTTGCAACAATCAGAAGATTTATGGTCTCGCCTTCAGATTTGCCTTAACTGGCTGTATCTCTGTGTAGCCACCGTTTCCAGCATTTTTTAGTGAAATGTGAATGACCATTCTGGACACAAAGGTGTTGATTCAGCTGAGCAGGGGAAATGCCACCGTGCACAAGACTAGAGTTCTAAGGAAGATGCTGTAGCATTTAGAAGTAAACTAGGATGCATGCCTGTCTTAGCCAGAGTTTTAAACTCATTCTCCAATTTTTCAAAAAACATCTTTAAACCTACATTTTATCTAAGATGTCTATTTCTTTTCTCTTCATAGACTATGTCATGAGCTATGGTGATTTTATCTGTGGAGGTGGATACGGAGGGTTCAACGCTGGTGAAATAGCTTGCTGAAAAACTCAAACATGTGTTTTCTATTATTTACTGAGCTTGCTGCTTGTGGCCTTTTTTCTTGGACACTGTCTTTTTCCCAAAAGAATTATTTTTTTTCCTTGATTGCTTCTTTTCAGGTACAAATGCTTGCTGAAATGGCTTCAAGGGAACTGTTATTTCCAAGCTACACTGTCCACTTAAATTGTGGGCAGTTGTGTTCTGTCCTCTGATGCTCCAGCCCTCGCCACCCTGACCGTCTGTGGTTCAAGTCCTGCACTTTCCATTTAGTCCAGGTGACCCAGCCTTGGGCTAGTCACAGACTTTCGCCCCCTTTCCTGGGAGAGGTCTGGATTAAGGGATGAGTCTGTTTTGCAGTTTCCATGGGCAGGAAGCTACAGGGAAGCCACATACCACTGGAAAAGTAGCAAGCTGAAAAAATTATCGTTAGTTGTTTTCAAATTTTATACCAAAGGTGTCATAGTTTGTTTTAATGCAATTTTGTTTTTTTCTTCCACCTATTAAGTTGTTGAGATTTATCTGCATTGATATATGCTGTTCTAGTTCATTGATTTTTAGTAACTTTAGTGTTCCATTCAATAAATCCATCACAATTTGTCTTCTTACTGATGAACACTTAGGTCGTTTCAAGTTTTTCACAGATACAAACAAAACTGATTGTTTTAAGATTTGCCTTAAAATCTCTATTTTCTAGGGCCAGCCCAGTGGCACAGCAGTTAAGCGTGCGTGTTCTGCTTTGGTGGCCTTGGGTTCACCGGTTTGCATCCTGAGTGTGGACATGGCACTGCTTGGCAAGCCATGCTGTGGTAAGCATCCCACATATAAAGTAGAGGAATACGGGCATGGATGTTAGCTCAGGGCCAGTCTTCCTCAGCAAAAAGAGGAGGATTGGTGGCAGATGTTAGCTCAGGGCTAATCTTCCTCAAAATAAGAAAATCTCTATTGTCTAATATTAATGTGGTGGCACCAGCTTTATTTTGGTTAATGTTTTCCTTTTCAAACTTTTATGTCTTTATGCTTCAGTTGAGACTTCAACAAAGCAAACATAGCTGAAGTTTATTATTTTTGTTTTTAACAATAATCTGATCTAATGATCTTTAATCTGTAACTGAAAAATATACTCCATTTACATTTGTTGTGAATTTTTGGATCTGTTTCTATCAACTTATTTTGTTCTTTTTACTTTTCCTTTCTCCCTCATTTTCTATCTTCTTTTGATTTGTTCACTTTTTCTTCTAGTGGTTACTGCTAAAATACTAGCTCACATAGTTGAGCTAATGAAATCTAAAATCAATTACTATCTCTAGCTTCCTCCTGAGTGACATATGGACCTTAAATGTTTTATTTCAGATAAACCTTTTCCCATCCTACATGTTGTTGTAGCGTTTTATTTCTACCTTGTGATTATATCACTCAACATCAGATAGCATTATTATTATCCTTTTAAATAGTCAATTCTTGTTGAAATTTGAATTCTGAAATTTCCTTGTTTAAAGTTCCTTTTTCTGTTCTGAGACCATTTTCCTCTTTCTTGAAGTCTATCCACTAGAGGTTCCTTCAGTGAGAGTGTGCTAGTGACAAATACACATTTTTTTTCTGTTCTAACCATTCCTTTATTCCACTTTTGATTTTTTAATGCTATGTTTGTATTTTGAAATAATTATAGATTTACAGGAAGTTGCAAAGATAGGCAGTTCTGTGCATCCTCTTCACTCAGCTTCCCCCAATGGGAGCATCTTGCACAGCTATAATGTAGTATCAATATCAGGGAATTGCCCACTGATACGGACCAAAGAGTTTATTCAGATTTCTCCACTTCTACATGTACTCATTTCTCTCTCTCTCCCTCAATTTTTATCATGTGTATAACTTTGTGTAATGACACCACAGTCAAGAGAGTGTACCGTTACCACAGGTTCCTTCAACTACCCTTTATAGACACACCCATCCCTTACTCCCTTCATCTGTAATCCCTGGCAGCCACTAATCTGTTCATCTCTATAATTTTGCTTTTCAACAATGATATAAATGGAATCATGTGGTATATAACTTTTGGGGATTGGCGGTTTTTTTCATTCAGCTATCTCTGGAGATTCATCCAGCTTGTTGTGTGTATCAATAGTACATTTCTTTTGTTGCTGAGTAGTGTTCTATGGCATGGATATGCCTCATCTGTTTAGCCATTGACACACTGAAGAGCATTTGGGTAGTTTTCAGTTTGGGGTTGTTATAAATGGCTATGAACGTTTGTGTACAAGTTTCTATGTGGACATAAATTTCTCTGGAACAAGCACTCAAAAGTGCAATTGCTGGGTCATATTCACCCACAAGTTTTTGAAATATAATTTAACTGTTCGTAAAGTTTAAGTTCTTTGCTCTCTTCTATAATCATTGTTGCTGTTGAAAATCACTTTTCTTTTAATTATTTTTCTGTTTTAAGTCAATTCTTTTTTCCTCTGGCTGCTTTTAAGATTGTCTTTTTGTTTTGATGGTTTCAAGACACACTTTCCTGTTTGGAATCTTTTAATAAATCACAGAATTCGTATATTTCATCCTTTCTGGAAAAGTCTGTCATTAACTCTTTCAATTTTGCTTCTTCCCATTTCTTCTATTCTCTCCTAACTGGCAAAGTTTGAGCTTCCTTACTCAATTTCCTAGGTCTTTTAATTCCTCTTCACATTTTCCATCTCTTTATTTTGGGTTATTCATTTGATTATATTTTCCAGTTTACCAATTTTCTTTCTTCTGTATCCAAACTAGTGTTTAATCCTTTAATTATATTTAAATTTATTTATTTATTTGCTGAGGAAGATTCACCCTCAGCTAACATCTGTTGTCAATCTTCCTTGTTTTGTTTGTGAGCTGTCATCACAGCATGGCCACTGACTAGTGATGTAGGTCCTCGCCTGGGAACCAAACCTGGGCTGCTGAAGCAGAGTGTGCTGAACCTAACCACTAGGCAACCAGGGCTGGCCCCATATATTTATTTTTTATACTGATGATTCCTTTAATAGTTTCTGTTGCCTTTCTTCTGTTTTTAATTTTATAAATTCTTCTTAATAGAAACATCCTTCTTTTATTATCCATTTTTAATAAATCGTTTACCTAAATTTCTTAGGCATCTAATTGTTCTATTTGACATTTTGGCTTACGGGGGATTACTTTCCCATTTCTTTGTTATTTTGCATTGTGAGCTCATGGTCTTTTGAGGCCTTATCTATGGGAATCTTTTTGCTGCCTGGGTTAGATATACCCTTCCAGAGAGATTTTCAGTTTCCTTAAGCCAGACACCTAGGGCAATACTACTCTGGGGCTGCTTTATATTGATCCTTTCTCTTGGGAGTTCTCAGACCAGTTAAGCAGTGTGAAACCCATGTGAGGGCAGATCTTTTATTACTTCTAGGAATTTTTGTTGTTGTTCTACCCAGGTAATGTATGCTGTGATATGGTTTACAATCCTAGGAAATCCTAGGTAATTACAAACCAGAATTTATTCAGATTTCTCCACTTATACCATCCCTTTTGGGGTGGAAGGACTTGTTTCTCCAGCTGCTGGAAGTTCTACCCACTCACAGCTGAGACCTGGGAATTGTCATCAACTATAGGTCATGCCTTTTTCCCAGGGGCAGTCTGCATACAGAGGGGTACAAAATCTGGGCCCCTATTGCCCCAATTAAGGACAACTCTGAGAAGCCATTCAGCTTCATAGCTGTCTGTGGGGTTGACTGAGGCCTTGCTGTGACTGTGTGGCTGTTCAGCTTCCCCTCTGCCCAATCGTCCTTTCCTTCCTCTTCCCACAGGCGTGGATCCCAAGAGCACTCCCTAATAAGCCGTCCTGTATGCTAAGCTTTGTCTTACAGTCTGATTTCCAGGGAGGCAAGCTGTGACAACAGGTGAGCCCTCTCCCACTGACCATGTCATCCATTTTGGGTCCTGGATTAATGCAAGTGTCTCTGGTTACACTCCGTACATCATGCAGCCACAAGACCTCATCTTCTATCCTTGCTTAGTCAATAATACTCCTGTCACACCAAGGCCAATCACCACTCATTTCCATTTCTTATTTCTTATATGCCCCTGAGAATTTTCCTTATTGTCTCATAAATTCAGCTTTGCATTAAAAGAATGGTGTCTATGTTGAATTCATTGTTTCTGGGTGCTTTGTACCAACAGGTTTTTAAAAGTTATATAGATCACCATAATGTCAGAATAGAAGACTGGCACAAGGGTTTCAGATGGGACTGCTCAACAAAATTGTTATTATTGTTGTCATTAATGATTACTATTGTTCTTTCTGCGAAAATAACAATTTATTGATTCTCCCTTTTCCTGTTTCGTGGATGTTTTGAATCCTTGCCTCTATCTGTTGCCTCTCTGTGGGTGGTTTGTGAAGGCATTGGTCCCTCGGTCAGCAAAGCTCTTTCAGCCCCGGAAGGTGTGCTATATGGATTGTCCTGCCTTCCTTGGGTCCTGGGGGAGGAGTATTTGCCCCCTCTCTCCAGTTAGCCTCAGGGTAGTCAACTTACCTCATCTTTTCCAAAGCAGAGGAAAGATCTCTGCTTTTTTTAATTTTCGAGGGGAATATTACTACCCAAAGATAGAACACACACTCACAAAAAATCAACTTTATGGAGGTGTAATTGGCACAAAATAAAATGCACCCATTTTAAGTGAACTTAATGCACTTTGACAAACTTATACAGGCATGTAACCACCATTATGTTAAGATATAGAACATTTTCGTCACTCTTAAAAATTTCTCTGTGCTTTTCCTAGTCAATGCCCTCAAAATCCTGGCCATAGGCAACCACTGATATATTTTCTGGTTGTATAGATTACATTTGTTTTTCCCATCTCTTCTATAAGTGAAATTGTACAGAATGTCTGCTGTGAGTCAGATTCCTCTCATTCAGCAGGTTTTGAGATCTATCCACGTTGTTGTGTGTATCAGTGGTTCATTCCTCTTTGTTACTGAGTAGTTTTTGATTACATGGATGCACCACAATTTGTTTAACCATTCACCAATTGATGGACATTTGGGTGGTTCCCAATTCAGGCTATTATGAATAAAATTACTACAAACATTTAAAGGCACACAATTTTAAATTTCCCCATAAACTCTGTTTTTCCCTATTCTAAAAGATTTTGGGTTCCAAAGCCCTTAACCTGTTAGATTCCATTAGACATTTCTGAGATGAAATAAATTGCGTACCACGACAGCACTAGATTCTCATTTTCTCCAAGAATAAATATCCAAGTCACATTGTAGAAAACAAAAATAAAAACATGAGTTCTTGAGAGGATCTCTTAAAACGTTATTTTGATTATCATCATTGTTATTTTCAGCTAATTCTGTCATGTTTCTGTATACTTGATTATGTGTGTTTATCTGTGATTGGTGCCAAATGCTTTCAAAACTCTTTCTTCCTATTTCCCTTCCTTTTTCTCACTGATTTTAGTCCTTCTTACAAAAATATAATAAAATGTTTCTTATTCTTGCTTATTCCCTTTTTTCTTCTACTTCTATAGCTCTTCTTTTTAAGCTGTGCTAAGACTAGGGCTGGGCATTCAGGATTCCTTATCGGGAGAGGGGTGAAGAAGCCCAAGTCTAGTCGGAGAATGGAGAACAGGATGGAAGAGGCAAAGAAGGAGGAAGACAGGAACTACAGACTGAGAAAAACAGCACAAATTAGAGGACATGAAAAGTGTTCATACCTATTGAGGGCAGTAAGCATTGGGAAAATATTATTCGAGGAATATGCACAAGTGAAAAGAAGCAGAAAACTAACTCCAGTGTGTCATTTTCTTTTACTGTTAGGCAAGGCTACATGAAAACATATTATACAAGCATAGGTACATTTATGGAATATAATTTAGTTATGAGGTATGATCATTAAGTTGGAAAGAGAAAATGAAAGAGGGTCTCCATGTTTATACTGTCTTTTCTCCCACTCTGTCATGTGGCTGGAAAGATTCTGGCCACAGTTGTCTGTATAGAACCGAACATACCATTAAATAAGTCTGGACAATTAATCAATGATGAAGGTGTAGCTTGATACCTATATACTCACTTGTGAAAAGCTTGACATTTGTCTTGGTGGATTGAAAGGACAGCAGAAGACAAGGGGAGTGGCCTCCCAAGCTTTTCCTTAAATTTCCCTCTTTCTTGTCATCTCTGCACCATCTGACAACCTTGATCACACTCATTGCTTCTTAAAAGTTTCTTCTCCCTTGAGGCTGGCCAGGTGGTGTAGTGGCTAAATTCGCACATGCCACTTCAGTAACCTGGGATTCACTCATTCGGATCCCTGGAGCCAGACCTACACATTGCTTATCAAGCCATGCTGGGGCAGCGTCCCACATACGAAATAGAGGAAGATTGGTATGGATGTTAGCTCAGGGCCAATTTTCTTCACCAAACAAAGCAAAACAAATAAAAAAAGTTTCTTCTCCTTGATTTCCAAATCATCTCCTTACCCTCAGTGGTAAGATGAAAAATGGCCCTCAAAAGTTAGTCATATCCTAACTCCTGGAACCTGTGAATGTCACCTTATATGGCAAATATATGTATTATATATATAATTATATATAAATAATAAATAAATGAAAAATAAATAACATATATAATTATATATATATGATATAAAGTGAAAACAAAAAATAAAAGGATTTTTGCAACTGTGATTAATTTAAGGATCTTGAGATGGAGAGATTATCTTGGAATACTCAGGTGAGCCCTGAAATATAATCACAAGTGTCCTTATAATAGAGGTGGAGGGAAAACAGACACACGAAGGTGGAGATGCTGTGAAGACAGAGGAAAGAGGAATTTGAAGATATTACAATGATACACCCACAAACAAAGGAATGCCAGCAGCCATCAGAAGTTGAAAGAGACCAGGAATGGATTCTTAGAGTCTCCAGGGGGAATGTGGCCCTGTTGACACAGGGCTACATTGATTTCAGTCCAGGAGGCTGATTTTGGGCTTCTGGCCTTCACAACTGTGAGAGAATACAGGTCTGTTGTTTGAAGCCCCCCAGTTTGTGGTAATTTGTTATAGCAGCCACAGGAAACTAATATACTCTCTCTGATAGCTCTTTCTCTGCCTTTTTCTCCCTCACTCCTCTCTCTCTCTCTCTCTTTTTTCTTTTTTTTTGGTGAGGAAGATTGGCCCTGAGCTAACAGCTCTGCCAAACCTTCTCTATTTTTTTTTTTTAATATGGGATGCCACCACAGCATGGCTTCATGAGTGTTGTGTAGGTCCACGGCCAGAATCCAAACCCACTAACCCCAGGTGGCTGAAGTGGAGCATGGGAACCCAATCATTATGCCACTGGGTCAGCCACTCTCTCTTTCTTTTTTAAGGATATTCAGATAATATTGAGAATTTAAGCTCCTGACCTCATCCAACCTCTCTTCTGAATTCTCTTCCTGAATGTTCATACCTCCTGCTGTGAATCCTGTGAGTTCCTAAATCAGTGTCTCTGGTCTCAGATTTCCAATTGCCACTTAGACAGCATGAGGATTTTCCACATTCTAAACCCTCTGCTCACTGTTTTTATTGAGTTAATAGGATATGAGAGGTCTTAATACATATTACACAGAAGAAGATTTCTGTAGTTACATTACCTTGGGAATTGCTGAATTAAACAAAGTGAAAGAATGCTAGTCCTTTACTATAGGGCTTCTCCCATGATGTATTATGGAGTACTCCTTGGGAAATGGCTGCTAGAGTGGTGACTTAATTTTCAATTAAACCCTAATTCCTGCTGTGGAAGTTTCTGTACCCACAGGTTTTGCCTCGAGAAGGCCTTCTTCACGCCAAACTCTGCACTTCAGTTTGAGTCCAATTTGTGAAGCTATTGTGAGTTCAAAGACGTACAAAATTTTCTTCCTTCTTTTTTTCCCTTTGTGGTATATAGGGTACAACTGAGTCCAGAGTAGCAACACAGAGGGTCCAAATTTGTAAGTAATAACGGGAATCTTGCACACCTTAGGTCTCCAGAAAAATACTGATAAGTCATTGTTTCTTTAAAACCAAAACAAACACAAGTCTTAAAAATGTGATTAGCCAAGTAGCACTGGGAAAGGTAATGAAAGGTAGATTTGGGGGACAATTAAGAAATGGAACAGAGGCACACATAGGGAGCCCATATGCCTCTCCCCAGACTTCCTCAGCCTCCCAGCCATTGGCCGATGACCCCCAGTGACTATGAGGCTTTCCAGGGGACACATAAGCATCTTCCCCTGAGCAAATTTGCCATGTTGGAGCCCAGCTGCCTCCTGGCTGAGTCAGCTCTCCATGCACTCTGGGATTCTTGGCTATTCTGGACCTGATCAGGGTGGTTTCTAGCCTGGGGTCCCTGCACCCCTTGGTGCTCTGATATAATAGTTAGACTCTTGAGCTGTTTCAATATTTCAAAAATTAGTGGTTCTCCTTAACAACACAATCTCATTTACAATTGCAACATAAAGAATAAAATATCTATGAATAAATTTAACCAAGGAGGTGAAAGACCTCGACAATGAAAACTATAAGACATCGTTGAAAGAAATCAAAGATGACATAAAGAAATGGAAAGATATTCCACGAACATGGATTGTAAGAATAAACATACTTAAAATGTCCATATTACCAAAAATATTCTACAGATTCAATGCAATCCCAGTCAGAATCCCAATGACACTCTTCACGGAAATAGAAAAAAGAATCCTAAAATTTATATGGAACAACGAAAGACCCCGAATAGCAAAAGCGATCCTGAGAAAAAAGAACAAAGCTGGAGGCATCATAATCCCTGACTTCAAAATATACTACAAAGCTATAGTACTCAAAACAGCATGGTACTGGCACAAAAACAGACACACAGATCAATGGAACAGAATTGAAATGTCGGAAATAAAACTGCACATCTATGGATAGCCAATCTTTGACAAAGGAGCCAAGAACATACAATGGAGAAAGGAAAGTTTCTTCAATCAATGGTGTTAGGAAAACTGGACAGCCATATGCAAAAGAATGAAAGTAGGCCATTATCTTTCACCATACACAAAAATTAACTCAAAATGAATTAAAAACTTAAATGTAAAACCTGAAACCATAAAACTCCTAGAAGAAAATATAGATAGTACACTCTTTGACATCAGTCTTAGCAGCATCTTTTCCAATACTATGTCTACTCAGGTATGGGAAACAGAAGAAAAAATAAACAAATAGGACTTCATCAGACTAGAGAGTTTCTGCAAGGCAAAGGAAATCAGGAACAAAACGAAAAGAAAACCCACCAACTGGGAGAAAATATTTACAAATGATATGTCTGACAAGGGGTTAATCTCCAAAATATGTAAAGAACTCACACAACTCAACAGCAAAAAAACAAACTACTCTATCAAAAAATGGGCAGAAGATATGAACAGACATTTCTCCAAAGAAGATATACAGATGGCCAATGGGCACATGAAAAGATGTCCAACATCACTAATCATTAGGGAAATGCAAATCAAATCTGCAATAAGATATCCCCTTATACCTGTTAGAATGGCTAGAATTACCAAGAAAAAAATAACAAATTTGGAGAGAATGTGGAGAAAAGGGAACTCTGATACACCGTTGGTGGGATTGCAAACTAGTGCAGCCACTATGGAAAACAGTATGGAGATATCTCAAAAGATTAAAAATAGAAATACCATATGATCCAGATATCCCACTGCTGGGTATTTATCCAAAGAACTTGAAATCAACAATTCAAAGAGACTTATGTACCCCTATGTTCATTGCAGCATTATTCGCAATAGCCAAGGTGTGAAAGCAAGTGAAGCGCCCCTCGACTGATGAATGGTTAAAGAAAATGTAGTATATAAATACAATGGAGTACTACTCAGCCATAAAAAAATACAAAATCGTCCCATTTGCAACAACATGAATGGACCTTGAGGGTATAATGTTAAGTGAAATAAGCCAGATAGAAGAAGACAAACGCCACATGTTTCACTCATATATGGAAGATAAACAAAGACACGGACAAAGAGAACAGTTTAGTGGTTACCAGAGGGGAAGGGAGTTGGGAGGTGGGCAAAAGGGGTAAAGGGACATATACATGGTGATGGATAAAAATTGGACTATTGGTGGTGAACATGATTCAGTCTATACAGAAACTGATAAATAGTAAGGTACATCTGAAATTTCACACTGTTATAAACCATTATGATCTCAACAGCAACAAAAATTAGTGGTTCTCCTCAGCGAGGCTGTGATGACTATCCACGAAGTCACCATTTTTGGGAAAAGGGAATCATTTCAAAGCAGTTGTACTAATATGAGATCATTTTTGTGATGATTAAAAGCTCCGATCGGTAATTCTGCATGCCGTCTGTGAACACAAATGATGAAGCAAATTAATCAGCACGCAATAAATGTGTGATTAGTAGACAAAAATTTGTGAAAATGTGCATCCTACTGAGAGAAGTAATAAAGGTGGCCCTCGGTGGTAGAAGAAAATGGAGATTACTGCTGTAAATCTTTCTGGGGCTGTTTTTATACAAATTTTTTCTCAACCTAATTACTCACTTTCTGTTTTACTTATGTTTTTTCCCCCTTTCATAAGGATTATTCTGCTGTCTACTCTCCTCTCCCATCGCCTTCCTTATGATACAATGCATGCCCGGCAAAAGATTTACAGCATTGTCCTGTAGTGCTTCTTAAAAATGATGACATAAAGAGAATGGTTCTTCGGTTTCAAACGTGACCCAGCTTACACAGGCATAACGTGGGAACCAATGCATCTTGCAGAACATAGCTCATGTCTTTCAAATCTTCTAGGACTATGGTCCCGCACGCCAACCGCAAGCCTCCCTAGTTGATGATATTGCCGAGGGCAAGGACACTTTTTGATTTCTTTTAGGTCCCCTGCAGTTCCTGGTCCCATTCTGAACACATGGTAAAATATTCAAGAGTTTCTTGAAAGGATTTCAAGTTGTCTGTATAGAACTTAACATAATATTAAATACGCCTGGGCGATTAGTACGTGATGAAGATATGGCTTGATATCCACACGCTCGCTTGTGAAAGGCTTGGCATTTGTCTGGGTGGGTTGAAAAGGCAGCAGAAGACAAATGTCTTTGTTCTGGTACAAATTTTAGACCATGGTAGTTTGGCCATCTCGTTTCTCAGACTGCTCAGAAGCTTACACAAGCCCTTAGTGGTGCCAGACGGGACAACATGAACAAATGACAAGGTGAGAGGGTTTGAAGTCACTTGTTCCTGTCGCCAGAGTTGCAGGACTGGGGTTGTGGTGAGCTGGTTGTATTTACAGTAGGTTTGTAGGTTTGGGGAAATTGAACCACAAGTTCAGCTTATCACCGTGCTCACTTTCGTCTGCAGCTTGACACGATCAGACATTTCATTTATTTTCCATGTCACACAAAACGCATAATATGTTAATGAAAATTGAAATGAAAGAAAAACTGCCCGTGATTCATCATTGCAATAAATGGCCGTTTTCATTTTTTCACGTTCTCTGTTCTCTTACCCCATGAATACATTTTTATGTGGTTATAACTGTAATGTAGACACAGTTCCATATTCTGTTTTACATTGAACATTTTATCACAGCCGTTTTTCTCTGTCATGACTGTAGCTCAAGGCTTTGCAGCCTGGAGTGGATGTCGCATCCAGCTGGGTCATTTCCCTGGACGAGGGCCAGATAAAGCTGGGTGAGGTCTGTTTGTGGGGCTCAGCGGGGCCTTCCCACTGCCCACTCTGGCCGAGGGCTTGGTGGGGGTTTATTTTATCAAGAGGGCTGAGGGTTGGGATTGCGCAGAAAGATCAACTTTTCCATTTTCTTTCCAGCATAGGCCTGGTGGGGCTTGTAGAGATTCTAGTCCATGAGTCTGCTGAGGAAGTGAAAAGATGGAAACTCAGAACTTGGAATTACTCTTAATCACCAGACAGTCACTGGAGCGTAGGAGCCCCACGAGAGGGCCAAGAAGAATGTGTGTGTGGCTGGATATTCTGTGCAGCTGGGCACCGGAGCACGTATTCAGACTCAGGTTAACTCTGGCCATCAGAGGAGCCAAGAGGACCTGGTGGGTTTCTAGAACTGATAGAACTGATGAAAGCTTGGAAATCATTCTAATTTTTGCCTATTTAGCCTAATGTCACTTTACCCCACATAGGCCATCTGATTGATTTATTACAGATTCTTACTCTGCCTCCTTCCATAAAAGATTTGAGATGTCTTGCCCAAGACACCACAGATTCAGTGAATCTAGCTTGTATATCAGCATTCGTATCCCTTTTATTTAGACTTGCACACTGTGGAGTGTGTAGAAAGACGCAGAGCTGGGGAAAGACACACAAAGCTTAAGGAGGGCTTTAAAATACACAGAAGTAAACAGGTGAGCTTGGCCATTGCTTTTTAGACAGGACACACCAAGAATAAAAAATACACAGCTTACTATTCCTCGGAGGAAATGATGCATGAAATAAATGTTATTAGAGGCCCAGGGGGATGCTTTTCCTTATTTGTTAATGTACCTCATGCTGAAAATATGCCAAGGGCTGTCAGCACTGGACTGTGGAATCACAGGAAGCCTTTGCTCCTGAATCTTCTGGTGAGTGGAAGGCACACTCACTTCCATCCTCCAGAGTCTACCCCATAATGAAAATCTACATTCCCTTTTCTCTCTTCCCATCTCCTTTTATTCTGGTCCTTCCTGGCCAACAGTTGACAATGGAATGCCTTTCCAGGATGAGTCTGACATTTCCCCAGACAACCTTGAACACTTCCAGTTTACCCCAGAGCATCTTTCTTGCCCTGAACGAGGAAGCATCATTTTCTTGCTCCCTCAGTTGAAGTTACTTTATAGGGAAAAATGATTGCAGCCAAGGCCATCAAAGTGGCGAGGAACGAATTTGAGTGTTCCCGATCTTTCCTCCTGACAGTGCTGGAACGTTAGCACAATGTGTGTCTGTCAGTGATGGAAAATAATCCCACTCAAACACGTTTAAAAGATTTGGAGGGTGTCTCCTCTGTCTCATTAGTCTAGCAGAGAGAGAGAAAGGGAGGGAGAAAGAGCAGAGCGAGAAGTGCCGAACACCTGGAATTTGTTCACATAGCTGACAGGTTGTAGCTCGCTGTTATTCTGCCTCTGTCTGATAACACGTTGTATTTAATACTCTAATTGTGCTTGAGTTTCCTCTCTTCTTTTCATCTCTCAAGATTTGTGCCCAAATATGGCTTTATTTCAGCCTTTATTTTCCACTTCGCTTCAGATGCTCAATCCCATGGGTTGGGCAGAAAAGGCAGTTTGCCAAGTTTAGGGTAGGACTTGTGTCTAGGGAGTCAGAGAGCCCCTTCCTGGTGTGCGTGTATGTGACAGACAGAGAGAGTGAGAGAAAGAGAGACAGAGAGACAGACAGAGAGAGGAGAGACCTCTAGTAGCACTGTGGAGCTTACTTCTTCCATAATGGCAGTCATGATTCCATCATATGGGTATGTTAACATTCTAGTAAACTTAGAGGCCAAGGGTCATAATATTGACCTAGGCAATCACTCATTCATCCACCCATTAATTCAACAAGTATTTAGTGATCACCACTGTTACATGTGCAATGTGCTTCATTATCAGTTCTTTTCTCTTGGATTTGCTCTGTTTCTGCCCAGGACATAAAACAGTGCTGCACTTATAATGGATAGTCATTAAGTGATGGTTGGTCATTCTTGAATCATCTAGTCCCTTCCTTTGCAGCCCAGGAAATACATAGCCATTATATTTCCATCTCCCAAAGCAGCGTTCTCATAAAAAACGAGCCCCAGCCTTCAACTCTAATTACTTGCATACAAACACTCATTTTGGGGTTGACCAACTTGGATTTGAATCCTGGATCTGCTGCATTTTTGTGGACAAATTACTTGGCACCCCGGGGTCTCAGTTTTTGTACCAATAAAGGCTCAATTTCTATTGTTGTTGTTTTTACCACCTCTGTCTCTGGTAATTTCTTCACCTCTTCCTTCATTTCTGATCACCAAACATTTCTCCACATGCTTTCT
The DNA here is from genome assembly GCF_041296265.1 of Equus caballus. Taxonomy (NCBI): domain Eukaryota; kingdom Metazoa; phylum Chordata; class Mammalia; order Perissodactyla; family Equidae; genus Equus; species Equus caballus. The sequence goes on from NC_091714.1 coordinate 11,872,839, forward strand.
TTGTCATTTGTAGAGTTACATATTCCTCACCCTACCCATTGACTGGCAAAGCACCAGACGGGTACTCAGGAGGTACCTATTCATGCATGAAGTTTTGAATCTAATTTTCCAAGAGTTGATAAATACAAGATTCCTCCTAGCTACTTTCCACACTTCCAAGTAGCTTCAGTGGCTGGGAACGGAGCAAATGGACGGTTTGTTGGAGAATTCGCAAGCGATTGACATTTTGCAGAGTGGGGTTATTGAGAGAAAATATTGAGGGGCTTATTTTTTAAGATAAATAGAAAACTGTTGACTGTTTTTGCAATTAAAATTCTACTCCCTTTAAGTATTTAAGATTTATTCAAATGTTTTTAGAAAATAAATTATTTTAAATTTGTTGTAAAATTATTATCCCAAATGAAAAGTTATTTTCTTAAAAAAAGAATTTATTTTTATGGAGAATATGAAATATTTGGAAAATCAAAGTTATGTTTCTGGTGGGTGTAGTGCTTTAAGCATTATTTCGATGTTGCCTTAGACAATGTATATGTTGTCTTTGGGTCTGACCTGTAGGAAAATTCACGACTGTATGTGCTCGCATAAGGAGTCAATTCTTGGGACCTAATTTCTGCATCTGAATTTGAAAGAAATTCACTGGCTTAAGTGGTATTTTTCAACAGTCCTTTTACTACAGTTTCTTTAGTGATCTCTTTTCCTTAAAGGTGTCTACTAGTTTTGTTGTGGATTTTTCCAATTTATTTTTTCTACATTCTTCAATTTATTTTTTCTACATTCTTCAATTTATTTTTCATTATATCCTTACGTATCAAAAGGTTCCCCAAATCTAGCCTACCACCTGATTTTGTAAATAAAGTTTTATTGGAACACAGTGATGCTCATTTATTTACGAATAGTCTATGAACGCTTTTTACAACAGCAGAGTTGAGTGGTTGTGGCAGAAACAAAGATGACCTGCAAAATTGAAAGTATTTACTGTCTGGACTTTTCCAAAAACAGTTTGCCATCTCCTGAAATACAACAGAATCGCCTGTTGAATATTTAGGTTGTTTCCAATATGGGGCCTGTAGAAACAATGCTTCCTTGAAAATTTGTAAAATCCCCACCGTCTATGTGTAAGGGTTTCTGTACATTACATGCTTAAGAGTGGATTCAAAGGGGTTGGAGGGTATGAACACGTTTAACTTTACTTGACTTTGCTAAACTGTATCCCAATCTTCTGTTAGCTTTTTTCAAAGTTTTATAGGTATTATATTTTCTGCCAATGACCTCTCTTTCTAAATAATGATATAACAGGCAAAAATTTGGGAGTCATGCTTTCTTTCCCTGTGAACTTATATGCCTTGTTCTGAACGCTGCATTAGAGAAGTCTGTAGCTGTCTAATTTTTGTTTTTATTTTGTATTCCTCCTTGGTATCTGATCAATCAATCAATCAATTAGTTAATTTAGCTTGTGTATACCAAAGAAAGATTCTTTTTTCTTTTTCTTTTATTTGAAGCCTAGGAACACAGTAATTTCAATCTGTATTGATTGTTATTGGAACATGACTCACTTTTCACATAGTAATAGTCCCAGGCACAAGATAACATTTCCCTCCAATTTTTTATGGCTTGTGCCAGAAGCCTGGGGATACCAACCACCCTGGGTCACAGTATTAATTTGAATAGTGTTCACTCAGAATTCGTGTCCTTCCTGGAACCTTAGAATGTGAACTTATTAGGAAATAGGGTCAGATGTAATCAGTTAAGTTAAGATGAGGTCACACTGGAGTAGGGTGGATCCTTGATCCACTATGACTGGTCTCCTTATAAGAAGAAGAGACACAGAGACAAACACACATAGAGGAGAATGCTGTGTGAATAAGGAGGTGGGGATTAGAGTGATGCATCACAAGCCAAGGAACTCCAAGGACCACCAACAACCACCAGAAGCCAGGAGAGAGGCATGGCACGGGGATCCTTCCCTAGAACCTTCGGAAGGAACCAATTCCTCTGACACCTTGGTCTTGGACTCAGAGCCTCCAGAGCTGTGAAACAGTAAATTTCTGTTGTTTCAGCCACGCAATCTGTGGTCGTTTGTTAGAGCAGCCCAAGCAAACTAATTCAGTCATGCTATTCCAATTTCAGGGACTGGAATTTCCCAGGCCATGCAGTGATTTCAAGTCCACGCAAGGGCTGGCTTCCTGCTGGTGCCTCCACATTCCAGCTATAGCCCATCAGGCCCCAACCCTAAGGGTGTGGCCATTTCCCAGGGATCCCACCCTTGGCAGGTCCTGGACAACTGTTTTTGCGGACTATTTTGAAGAAGTCCTTTTAGATCTACAAAAGCAGGCATCCTGTCTTGGTGTCCTCTCTCACCCCGGGTCAATTTTCACTGCACTTGGCAGGTATTTTTTTAATGTATTTAATAATATATTTTGACGGATTCTAGGTGATTCTGTTTTCTTTTCTTTTCTTTTTTTTTTTTTAAGATTTTATTTTTTCCTTTTTCTCCCCAAAGCCCCCCGGTACATAGTTGTATATTCTTCGTTGTGGGTCCTTCTAGTTGTGGCATGTGGGACGCTGCCTCAGCGTGGCCCGATGAGCAGTGCCATGTCCGCGCCCAGGATTCGAACCAATGAAACACTGGGCCGCCTGCAGCGGAGCGCGCAAACTTAACCACTCGGCCACGGGGCCAGCCCCATAGGTGATTCTGTTTTCATGGGAAACACAGTATTTCTTTTCGTCTCCCTTCTTCCCTTGTTTTTAGGTTATATAAGGGAAAAGAAAGAGGTAGCATTGTCTTTATTTTTTCATCTTATAACTGCCTCCCCACAACAGATTTTTGAGTGGAAAGTTGCTTCGTGAAAAATCTTTCAAGAAGACAGCCATTTTAGGATGACTATTTCCTTTAGGTGCCTTATTGTCTTTGAAGTAGTTGGCTTAGATTACAGCAAAATAGCCAAGATTGTATTCCCAGAATTCACATCCTCTGATTGGTTGGGAATGGAGACAATTTGGAAACATACCCCTGGCAGAGGACACCATCCTGGAATCACGTTCTTGCTGTTGGATAGTCTAAGTCCACGAAATCTACGCGTGACTACACAGGCTCTACAAAGGTGCTGCCGATGACCAGGTCTATTTACATATCTATAGTTTCTCTGCTTTCTCTCTCTTTTCTAGAAACAAAAACATGGCCCAGGCCTCTTAACTGGAAAGTCAGAGGGTCAAAAACTCAATTAATATTTTGGCCAGAAGGAAAGCAGAGTGCTTGAACCTGGTCTTTTCTGACAGATCCTTCAAGTCACTGGAAGTGTGTAAGCAGAGGAAGGATGACATGAGAACACAGGGCAAAGTCTGCTTTGATTATCTTTTAACCCTTTCCCCATTCTGTTAACGACTAGTTATTAATAGTTGTGTCTTTTACTATTACTAACTGAGGAGCTTTGAATTAATTGACCCATTTTGAGGGCACAGTTTGGGGAGATAATATTTCAGAATAGCTATACTAATGATGAATCATGAATCATCCAAGGTATAGCAAAGGTGTAATAATTCTTTCCAATTATTTACGCCAGTTCTTGGAGTCAAGGTGTACCATGTTGAAATTATTATGTGTTAACATCTTTCCCCAGTACAGCACGTTCAGGCTTTTTTTTGGGTATTACTTAGGTCATCCTTTTCAGGCTAATTCTGCATTCTGCTGTGTCTTGTTTAAATTGATCTGGCTAAAACTGAACGTGGTCTTTAGAATCAAGAGGGACTGTACTTTTGCCACACGTAATGGCATCTCTCTAACATCTCAGATTCACTATAAGGGATTTGGGGAAGATTATTGGAAATGATTTCCAGTGCAGCATCGTTTTCCTTATCTCAGCTGAATTTCTCCCCTTGGCCATCTTTGTAACTTATTTCTGCCTCTCTCACAATTTCTCCCAGCCTTGACAGACTGTGTAATTATTTTTTATCAGCACATTTTGCACTTCCATGTTGTTAATAAATATATTGAAGGAAATTAGCAGCAGAGGATTAACTATAATCAGATTCTTAAGGCAGTAACTATCAACTTTGTCTGAGGCTGAGGAACGACCATTGATTTCTGGTCTTTAGTTTTTGTCTCTTAACCAGTTCTAAAAATCCATAGCGGGATTTCACATTTTGCCTTGTGTCTTCACCAAGTTTACACAAAAATGTCACTAAAATCTTTCGCAAGGCCAAATTTTTTTTGTGCACTCATTTTTCCTTTATCTACCTTATTTTAAAAGCCCTTTTAGAAAGTTCTCTAAGCTAAACAGTCACAATCTCACTAATACAGAAATAAGTATGTCTTTATTATAGACAACTTATTTCTTACAGGTGCATTATAGCATCATAGATGTTATCCCTACATGCCTAGCCCATCCCCAATTGCCGAAGAAGTTGAAGCAGATGGAAGGTCTATCTTGTAATAAACTTGCAAGGGGGTAGTTTATATATTCCTAAACGCTGAGCTAAGGAAGCAGAGGAGTGGATTAATAGATATCATACTTTCCCCAAAGATACTTAGAGATAAACTTAGCCTAGGGGATTTGGAAAGCTGGATTTACTATACCTTAGAAAAGTGTTTTCAGAAAAAATCATATCTATGTAATTTTAAATTATGTGGCATCAGGTCTGTATTTCTTTAATCTTTGTCACTTTTTATCTAAAGACATTCCAAGCACGGGTCCCTGGGTTTAGAAAAAGAAGTGTTTAGGCTGGAAACAATCTTGGCATGACTTTATACCAAGTAATACCTCTTTCTAGGCACCCAAATGAATTTGATTTGGAGCCAAAAGATGTTTCCAGTGAGAGAGAAACACAGGGACAGATACAAATATGTGGCTTGCTCATCCCAGTAAACAGCAGGGATGAGAAAATTGGTTTGGATAAAATAAGAAACCCTTTAGAGCTTCTATTGACGTGTCCCTTGAATTTTGTTTCTCCCTAGTTTCTGAAAGAATTGGACAACAGGAGCTTTCCACATCTCTCATTTAAGGGCATGCCAAGAAAACCCACCCATTCTGACTCCCATTTTCTCCAACCCACGGAGCTCCACAACATTCCTGATAAAACCAGTTCTCCTCTCATTTGTCAGCTTTGCCTGATGGCCCTGAATTCTTGCCCTGGTTTTACTGCAGACCATTAAAGAGCTGATAGGTGCCCCTGTTCTTAGAGCCTACAGGTTTAGGAGTGGCCTGTGACTTGAAAGTCTCTGGCAGATGGGGCAGCATAACAACCAACGCCATGCTGCCGTCATCCATCCATCTTCATTCTTCTGATCTATGAAAACCTCCCTAAAAAGTTGTTGTGTATGTGCTCGTGACTTTCTCTGAGGCGAGAATACGAGAACCATTAATTTTCCTTTATTAAGAAAATAAAGCAGGTCTAGGAAGATTGAGGAATTTATTCTACAAATCACTGCAGAAATACAGTGAAGAGCAGAACCATGTCTTCTAAGTTGAGTTCTAGTAATCTATCACATGAGTCTTCCTGGGGTTCCTTCAAAAGCTGTTTGTTGTGGCTGTGCCTCTATTCTGGGACTTTTCTAGAACTGGAATGATTCAAAGTCCATTATAGGGTATTAAGGTTTCAGATAAATTGCTAGAAGACTCATGGAGGTTGCTATGGACTAAATGTTTGCGTCCCCACAAAATTCATATTTTGAAACCTAAATCCACAGCGTGATGGTGCGTGGAGATGGAGACTTCGATGGGTCATTAGATCTTGAAGGTGGAGCCCTAGGAATGAGATCAGTGCTCTTAAAAGGGAGTTAAGAGACCAGAGGGCTTTCTCTTGGTCATGTGAGAATATAATGAAAAGACAGGTGTCTGCAAACTAGGAAGGGTACTATCACTAGACAACAGACCTTCCAGTGATCTTGGCTTCCCAGTCTCCAGAACCATGAGAAATAAATGTTTGTTGTTTAAGCCACCCAATTTGCAATATTTTTGTTACAGCAGCCTGCGCTAACTAAGACAGAGATCTTCAGTAAAATTCTATACAAATCTCTTTTCCAGAAAAGTATGTGGTGAGCCCCTAGTACCTATTTTATTTCTTTTCTCTTGTGTACAACTTCCAACAAAAAGATTGTTTTAGAGGACCTTATCTGAGCCTTAACCATTCAGCTCTCCCTTATGACTTTATCACGGGCTGTACTTGTTCATGTTTAATCATCAGATATGTTCTTAGGGACTCTGAGATACATACCAGAGATTAATAACTGCTGCTGCCTTGGCTTCAAGATCCCTAAATAGAAAAGTTAGTTTCTCTCTCTCTCTCTTCTCTCTTGCTCTTTTTCTCTTTTTCTAATTGTGCAACGAAATGGACACCAGTCGAGTATATATAGTTAATAAGTGCATTTAATACTTCAAATTATGATTAATGCTGCAAAGGATCTCCCCTCTGTTCTGATAGTTTTGTTAGATAAGTTCACGAATTTGGCAAATAGAGTTGATTTCTGGCATATAGTTGACAATAACTATTTGATAATTCAATTAAAAAGACATTCATTTTAGATTGCTTATAAGTATTTATGGAATTTTCTGATCTTTTTTCTGCTTATTCTCTATACCTCCTCATTCTTAAAATATACTGAGTGGACCAAGGCCAGTGTGCTCATTTGATTTATGCTGATAGTAGTAAAGGGCTACCATTTAATGAGTGCTGTTTTAAAGGCAATAAAATTAGTGCAGAGAACTTTATATTATTTCACTGGCTCAAAAATGGCAATGTTTATATTGTTATTCCACTTTAAATAGGAGGAAGCATGGTCAGAAACCTCTTAAGAAATTACAGATAACAAGTCCCAGAAATGAGATTCAAGCTTAGATTGGTCTCATGCCAGAGTCTGAGCTCTTCCTGCTTTGCTGCTCTCTCTCCACTTGTCAAATCCCACCGTCTCAGATGTGTGAATGTATTTCTGTGAGTGTGTTGATGAGAATGGTGGAAAAGGGAGAGAGTGAAAGGGAAGCGAGGATAGATCTGCCCGTCGTATTCTGATTCTATGGTTTTCCCATGACGCAGGGGAGTTGATGACAGAAGGTGCATCAAATGTCCTGTGTCCTTATCTACATTACATTTGTAAAGGCATCATCATACGAGATTCTTTAATGTTTGTGATGGTGCTTCATGGAGATATCCTAGAGCGCCTTATTTTGAACGATGGTCTGAGCAGACTTGTAAGAGATGATACATATCTAATTTTAATTCTTCTACTTGTCTGTCATATGGTACTTAGCTCATGCGTTTATACATGGTTTCATACATTTACATTTAGAAAGTTTTTGTTTGATGATATTTCTTTCCCTGTGGTTATAGCAAGATCTGTCATGTCATGTCTTTCTGAGCCATGGTGATTTATTGTGTCTGTACTGTTTGGAATTTTCTAAAAATGTTCAGACAACCTTACCAGGGCTGCAGTGCCATTTCTGCCTCTTATTTTTCGCTGTCACTCTTTTTCTCAAGGGGGAGGTACAGAGTTGGGTGTGTGACAGGATGAGGTGGGGGAGGTACACTTTGGCCCTGTAAAGTTTCAGTTCACGAGGAAGGAGAATTGCTTTAATTAATGTGTCTCTTAGGAAATCTGAGATAGAGTGGGACAATCTCATCACAATCAGAGCCGTCCCCTACCTAATTAGTGAAATATTAAAGCAGAATTGCTTAAGTCAACCAATCTCGCATTCATAATCAAATGTGCACCCCAAATTTGCATGCATTCTGACCTGGCCTTTTTAGTCTTAATTTATTCCAAGGTCTGGGGGTGAAAATTACTTCAAAAGGAATCATCCTCCTCAAGAAATAGGCTAGTAGACCTGGTGCCACATTAGTTAGGTAGGCAGATTTGTGCTGTCTTGGGTGTTATCTTTTCCCCAAAGATATCAGCCCAAGAAGCTTTATTCCAAAATTCATTTGTTTGTTTTCTTAGTTTGGTCTTTAAGGCAAAAGGTAGGGCCTCGTAAATTTAAATATTTTTTAACGTACACGTCTGACATAAGAAGATATGAATAATTCTTGTTCTTAAGGGTTTTTTTTCTTTTGCCCTTTGACATCATAAATGACTCCCATTCATAATAGAAATTTGCAGCTTTGAATAAAACCTTAGCATTTTCCACACATTTACACACTGAACTGTTTTGGTTAGAAAGGCAGTCACCTCCCGAAGGAGAGTCCTGAGAGATTTTGAAGGGAATGACTTTCTTTCATGTCAAAGGGCTGCTCAAAGTATGTCAAATTGGAATTTGCCATTTCCCGATCTGGTTTTAGAGGCCAGAAAAAAGGGAGCTAGAGAAATGAAAATTAGGTAAGTAATTTTACATAATTTATGAAGTATACATTAAAGTCTAATGTAGAGGGAAATTTGAGGTTCTTTAACAAGTATTTATTGAGCACATATTTTATGCTAGGTGCTACTCTAGATGGCATCAATTCAACCATGAATGAAAGCAAAGTCTCTGTTCCCTGACATTTACATTCTAATTAGGGTGGAATGAATAAAAGAAGGGTAGTTTGTATCATAGGGTGGTAAGCACATGAGCCAAAATAAAGCGAGATAAGGGGCATGGGGAATGACAGGGGTGCTATTTTATAAGGGGAATTCGGAATACTTGAGAAGACATCTGTTAAACAGATATAGAACATTCTTAATTTACAGTCACTCAGCTTACAAATTAGCAGCTCCTACCACTCCCCAAGCGTTAATGACCTCCCTCTGTATTTACCAAAGGACAGCCAGGTCCCTCACTGTGGCGTCTTCCTAGCTCCTGCATGCTGAAGTCATCTTCTTATGCTTGAAATCTACACTGTTTCTGGGAAACTTTTCCCTTCCTATCCAAATCTGCATCTTTCACAGGATTTTGATGGATTCGCAGGTCAGGACTTTGGCCCTTGAAGAGATGAGTTCATTGTTCGCCATTGAGTCACAGAGGGTCAAAAGTCTGCAACTTCTGCTTCCCTTGGAGTTACTTATGCCCTCTAATTTTGCATCTGTTTCGTTTATTTTTCCGTAAACTGCTCATTAATTAATCACACAGCTATAAGCTCTTCTCAATACATCAGGGAATCTGTCTGTTCAATTATTTATCTCAGTAAGTCTTTCTGTCCCCCAGGGTGCACTGGTGGTTCTCTGGGCCTGATGTGCAAACGTCCTCCTGAGTCTTCCTTGGACCTTCATCCGGGAAATTCCCTGTGTCCGTCTCCATTGTTTGCTGAATCTCGTGTCTTCCTCTCTTTTGGTTTACTTCTTGTTTTGGTAAAGTACAGCTTCTAGTAGCTTGCTAGATCCTATGAAGGTATTTGCACCATCTGAAAACATCTTTATGCTATACTCACACTTGATGAATAATTTGACTGAGTTAGAATTCTGGTTAGAAATAATTTTCCATAGAACTTTGAAGAAATGTCTTCATTGTCTTCCAGCTTCCACTGTTGCTTTAAGAAGTCAGTTGCTATTCAGGTTCCTGGTCCTTTTATATGTGGCCAGTTTTTCTTTTTTTTCTGGAAAGTTCTAGTATTTTCTTTTTTTCCTGGTGTATATTTCCAAATAATTTCAAAATTATATGAATTGGTGAAGATATTTTTATTTAACGGGGGAACACTTGATGGTATTTCTTAAGGTAGAAATTAATATACAAGAAATTTTATTGTATCTCCTCTCTTTTTTCTCTACCTTTTCTGAAATTCCTAATATTTGGATATTGGACACTCTGGATTGATCTTCTAATTTTACACTCTTTTATGTTGGCTGTCTCTTTGACTTTTTTTTGTTTTGAGGAAGATTAGTCCTGAGCTAACATCTGCTGCCAATCCTCCTCTTTTTGCTGAGGAAGATTGGCCCTAAGCTAACATCTGTGCCCATCTTCCTCCACTTTATATGTAGGACATATGCCACAGCATGGCTTGGTAAGTGGTGCATAGGTCTGCACCTGGGATCCGAACCGGTGAACCCCGGGCCACTGAAGTGGAGCCCTAGAACTTAACTGCTGTGCCACTGGGCTGGGCCCTCTCTTTGACGTTTTGTTCTACTTTGTAGGAGATTTTCTAAGCTTATTTTTCAAATTTGCTATTGATATGTTTTCTAAATTTCTACCGTCACAATTTAATTTCCAAGGCCTCCTTCTTATTTATTGAGTATTATTTTTATAGCTTCCTGTTCTTATTTTATGGATTAATGTCTCCTCTTAACTCACTGAGAATATTTTTGAAAGTGTTTTTTCCCACTGCTGTCTGCATTCATTGTATCTATTTACCCAAAATTCCCTTTCAATTTTTTGTTTTTTGGTCTCTTATTGTCTTTCATGTTGCAGCTTCCCTCAGATGTCTGGTGACTGTGTGTGTCCATTCATACATAAAGACAGGGCTCTGAAAAATTGCTGATTTCGCTGCATTGGTGGCCCTCTCTCCAGGAAGATGGGCCGGAGACCCCAATTTTTATTGGCAGTACCCTAAAGGTTAGTTTCTTTCTCTTTTTCTGGCCTCATCATTTCTTAAAAGAGGAATTCTCCAGTCTTCTGCCTGCAGAATATAAGCTTCTCTATCAGTATCTTGGGAGCCACGTGGGGAAGGAGCCGGGACTTTCATTGTTGCTGTGCAGTTTTTCACTCAAACCCCATTTTTGAGACGGCCCCCAACCCTGGCCCAAGACATGCCCGGTCCCTGAGTCTAGAGAACACTCTGTTTCAACCTTTTCTAAGAGAATCTCTTTAGTCCTCTGCCAGGGGTGAGGAACAATTGCCCGGGCATTGAATTCTATGTTAAACGTAGTTCCTTTAGTACGTTATAGGCTCTGCTCCATCATATTCTTGTGTGCAGTGTTCCTGGTGAGACAATAGGTGCCGACCTAATTCCTCTTTCCGCGATCTGCTTTTTTCCCCCTGGAAGCTCCTGGAGTGGTCTCTTCATTTCCAGGCTTCTGATAAAACTATGCGTGAATGTACTGGCATTCATTACGTGGGAGGTTCTCAGTGGGTCTTTTCATCCTGATGAGTCATGACTTTCGACAGCGCTGAGAAATCTTTATTATATCATTTCTTTAATATCCTCCCTTTTGCTTTGTCTCTTGTCTTTCTGAAATTCCTCTTAGTCAGATATTTCGCCTCTTGAAGTGATCAACTCTGTCACTTATCTTTAACCTCACATTTTTTCATTTCTCTTTTAATTTTCTTCTGTGCGAGAATGGTTTTAACTATTCTATGAGATTCTTTGTTTCATCTGACTCTTTTTCCTTCCAAGAGACATTCTTGTTTTCTTATTATGTTTTATGTTTCTTTTTAATGCCATCTTGCTCTTGCTTTGTAAATTAGTATCTTAATTTCTTTGAGGATACTAATGATGGGCTGTTATTCCTTAAAGTTCTCTTTTGTTTCTTTACTAATTTGTTCTTTCACCTTACGTTCTGTAACTCATCTTGTCTTTCTCTTTCACATTCTGTTCTTTCCTTGTTATTTGTTCATGTATTAGATTGAGAAGCTTCAAAGTTTACTGCAATCCTTGTCCTGTACACGGACTAGCAGCTTTAAATGAAATAGGGAGCTGATGACGAAGCTTTGGGACCACTAAAATGAAGATGGGTTTGCTTTGCAATCAACACCCATGTGTTTCCTTCTTTTTATTTAGTGAAGAGCCATCACTTTCTAAAGGAGTGGTGGCTTTCAATGCCTGACTGTCAGACATTCTACTGGCCAGAATAAGAGTGAGGGGCAAGAAAATTCACTGTTGTGTATTCTGACTTTCAATTCCTCTTCCTGTCTTCAAGCTTCATGTCCTGTTCCCAACTTCCGTTCCTGGGGTTTAGAATCTTGAGAATCTCTGGGGTTTTGCAAGGGAGCTCCCTCTGCTGCTCTAGTCTGCCTTCTATTTCTTCTTATTTTTCCAGTATTTTTACTTTTATTCCTAAAGTGATTGAAATGCTTTTCTTAAAATTATACTTTCTCGTTATCTTATTTTTTTTTTTCCCTTGAGAAAGATTAGCCCTGAGCTAACATCTGCTGCCAATCCTCTTCTTTTTGCTAAGGAAAACTGGCCCTGAGCTAACATCCATGCTCATCTTCTTCTACTTATATGTGGGATGCCTGCCACAGCATGGCTTTCCAAGCGGTATGTAGGTCTGCACCTGGGCTCTGAACCAGCGGATACTGGGCTGCTGAAGTGGAGCATGTGAACTTAACTGCTGTGCCACTGGGTCAGCCCTTCTCATTATCTTGATACTAATTCTTATTGATCTTTGATAAATTCTCTTGGATTTCTAGGCATACAATCATATAACTTATAAATAATATCTCCTATTATTCACGCTTATACATATTTGGTGGGGGGTTTTTCTGTTTCATTTCAGAATTCCCAAAACAATATGACTAATAGAGTAGAGGAGACAATTTTTCTCATTCTTGATTTAAATATAAGTATTTTTATTATTATTTTACTAGTGTGTCTCTCATCAGCCTGAAGTTGGTTTCAAATGGGTATTGTTTATTTAGCTAATATGTAATTGTATTCATTGTGATTTCTTGTGGTAACATTTTCTCAGGAAAAATTACTACTGATTTAGTTATAGAGTTGAGAGGAAAAAGCAGCTTCAGTTGAATTCTAGAAACTTCTGTTGACTCAAACTCTTACATTGAAGGACCACTTGGCATTTATCAGAGAGGAGATATGCATCTTGTAGCGATATGCTGACTTGTTGATTCATCTATGGAATTCAAATTTTCACTGATCTCCTGGGGCTGACAAGCATATCTTGAAAATTAGGGCACCATGTTTTGATCAGCTACAGAATAAATAAGGAACTGAAATCAGTTCTTTGAAAGAAATATGACTACAGGGTTTGTGTTTGATCAGCAATCTTCAAATTTTTAGGTGAATGTAAGTTATCTGCATAAAATTTCTTGTTTGTTCTTTGGAAATTTTTTTCTCAGAAAGTGGCAATATTAAAATCTTGGTTCATTAGCAGGTTAACTCCTGATTATCCAGATAAATAGGTTGTTTCAAGGGGTTTTTAGGGGTTCCTTCCTAGAGAACAAGAGAGGCTACACAACTCAAACAGGGCCCTCCATTCAGTACCACTTACATTTTGCTTTTTCTGGGAAGAGATATTGGATACCCAGGGTGAATAGTCAAATACACTTCTTCCCCACTTTCTTTAGACTTTCTTCTCTTCTCTCTTGGTTTTCTGTGATGATACCTCTTTCTTTCTTCTGTCATCCTAGCCATGCAACATGCTGTGACAGCCCTTTATTATCTAAATCATGCTCCTGTTTGACCCAACCTAGAAAAGGGAAGCTAGTTGCAATGCTAAAATAAAATATGCAAAGATATCATAGACAAAGTCTAGTTTTCTGGGCTCTGATGAAATTGATTTTATTTGGTTTAACTAAAGGACCGTATTTACAACATTCTGGAATGGTCCAGAATTGAGAGTGTTTTCTGCCTGGGGAAAGAGGGAAGAAAACAAAACAAAACAAACCTTCATTCTGGGTTGAGGCCCCAATGGAGCCCAGGACCTCTAGCTGGATTTGGACTAGCTTGGGGACACGTTGTCTTCCGGGATCTTGATATTTCCACAGGAGTACAGCTCTCCTTGAACTATTGCTTGCCAAATTCCTTCCTCACGTACTTTGCTATGAGCATCTAGTTATCGGGGATTTCCATGTGAAGCATCATTTGTGTGTTCAGCTTCTGCTTACCTCTCCAGATTTTCTAGCATGATGTGTGTTGAGAGGGCAAGAGGTGTGTGAAGTTTCCTGGGAGTGGTCCCACACTGATTTTCCCTAGAGAAGCAGCAGGGGAAAAGATAGCACTTGTCAGTTACTCCCCATCCAGCCTCTCCTGCCACCCTGCTCTGCACAGATGTAAAAGCCAAACGCTACCTCTGCATGCCATTGAATTTCCCCCCTTATCACTTTCCTCAGGGGTACAAAATGCTGATGCAGTTGAGATCTCGAAATAAGTGATTTATAACTAAAATGGCCCTCTGCAGTGAAAGGTCTGTGAGAGATGGGAGAATTTATTTGCTGAGTTACTATGCAAATTTCACAATTAAATCTTAACTCGGTTCCTGCGGGAATATCAAGGATTACTGAAGGAAAGGGGCTTTGACACGATTTTTAAAAAGGAAAGAGAGGAAAGGAATAACAGAGTAGTCTACAGTTTCTCAGCTCTGCTCCTCCATGTCAGTCTCTCGGTGGGAATCACGATGGAGAGAATCAGATAGAACAGATTTAATCAGGGGAAAGGCAAAGAAACCCACTTTCTTATTTGTAAAACTGAATTAATGAATTTTTAAAAACACTCGTCGCAACTGAGTGCTGTCCAGGGGGAAATACATATGAAGTTACACAGCCACTCATCTATTCCTTTATTCCTTCCTCATGCACCCTAATTCCTCTCCTTCTTTCTGCACATTACCCACACCCTGATTGTGGAGAGCTGACCCTCCCCTGCGTCCCTCTCTCCTGCCTCCAGCCCCTCCTGACTACCCGTGCTTTCTCAGCTCTGTAGTTTTAGCAAGAGACTTCTGTTTTGACAGGCAGTCTCTTGGGTCTCTTCACTGAAAAGGCCAAAGCTCCCAGTGCAGCTAAAATCTTTGCCTTTAAACAGCTTCTCACTTCCCTGAACTGCATGCAAATTGGAGTGCTCGCAGAGCTCCGTCGCTCACCCAGGCTCCTTGGGATCATCCCAGCCCCGGAAGACCATTACTTTAGAAGCCTTTAGAAAGACATTCATTCCTCAGACCCTGGCCCACGGGTGACTTCCCAGGCTGTCCTCAGAGCCCCACTCCCATGGTATTCGCACACCTCCATCTTCTGTTTCTTACAGGAAGAAGGTTCTTCCTCTTCCTCTCCATGTTCAGCTACATGTGAAGGCAGATGGCTTGTTCACGCTGTTTGATAATTAATAGTGCCATGAAAACACCCCAGCTCCTTAGCTTAGTTTCATCTGTAGGAAGGAAGCATATCTACATATATACGTATATGTATGTGTGTGTGTATATATATATACACTCGTCGCAACTGAGTGCTGTCCAGGGGGAAATACATATGAAGTTACACAGCCACTCATCTATTCCTTTATTCCTTCCTCATACACCCTAATTCCTCTCCTTCTTTCTGCACATTACCCACACCCTGGTTGTGGAGAGAATATATATATATTGTGTGTTATTTTTTTTTTTTTTGCTGTGGAAGATTCACCCTGAGCTAACATCTGTGTCAATCTTCCTCTATTTTGTACATGGGTCACCTCCACAGCATGGCCACCGATGACTGACATAGGTCTGTGGCAAGGAATTGAACCCATGCTGCTGAAGCAGAGCACACTGAACTTAACCACTAGGCCACAGGGCTGGCCCCAAGAAGAAAGCATATTTCCTCTTCCAAGAAACCATGAATATGGTAGCCAGCTCCCCTGACATGATGATTATCGAATGACTTGCAGACTGATATAGGGTGAGTTATCTCTATCTTAGAAAATTAGGAAAGTGAGGTTGAAAATTCCCACTACTCCCAAATACCTATTTTTATTTAGTTCCTTTTTTCAAGCCCCTTCCCCTGATGGAGATCTACCCTGATGAAATCCTTTGGAAGTAGCCAAGAAACTTGGGGTCTTTTTGTGCCTCTGGCTTGCTCAGTTGTACCTGAGAGAGCTGACAGTAGACAGGAAAGACCATAAAAGCAGCGAAGACCATTGAAAGTTATGAACAAATTTCCCGTTAATTACCCTGCAGCTGAGATAAACAATTCCAGGTTTTCTTCTTAGTGTGCAGAGTTTTTCTGACGTGGTTGCATGTACCACTCAGAATTTTATCTATTGTGCCTCTCCAAAGCTTATTTCTATGGGGAAAGTATGTATATTTTTCCTTGGGATGGAGGTAAGTTTGCAAATCTTAATAAAGTTTATCAAGATTGCTATTGATATTATGTTGGCATTAATCTTATATTGAGGGGCATTACGTCCACTGAGATATTGTTTATGAAAACAACAACAAATGACCATTGCAAACGTTCACTGTCCCAGGGAACACAATGAGCTTTCTCTTTCAACAAATAATGAGTTTCTTTTTTCCAGAATAGCTTTTATATTGGAAAAAATTCATAATTACATCTTAACACCCTTGAGATGGAGACTTCATTGTGTGGTCTTGCGATACAGAAGTTATACATTTCAAAGAAGATGTTAGACTCTGAGCACATTGTATAGATGGCTTTTTGTTGCCATGTCTATGTTCTATTGAGTGAGTTATTTTTCAAAAATCCCTTACAAATATCTTATTTGATGGTTCTCCTAGCTCCTTCAGGCAGGTGAGACAGGTAGGCTATAAGTGCATTATTGGGAACTCATATGTGATGGAGTCTATTTTCCATTATACCATAACCTCCTTCCTCTGCTACTAAATGGTTAAGAGAAAATGAAGATTGTGCCAGCCTTTCATGAGAATGCAAATAGTGGGGAATTAAATACAAATGGCAGGGGTCATAGACACTGGTCGCAGGAAGGAACCTCGAACATTGCTAATTCTTGGATGCTCCATGATGCACCAATCTCCTTGCGACACGACCCATTCATGGAGCAGTAGACCTCCCACAGACACTTCTGGTGACAGAGACTCTCTAGTCTTGGGAAACACACTGGATATTTGAAATACAATTTCTTAGATTGAATATCCTCGCAACTTCTGCCCACTGGTTCTCATTGCTCCTCTGTTTACCAATTCCTTATTTCATTTGTTCAACAAATACTTGTTGAGCATACACTATGTTCCAGGCATTGTTCTAGGAGCTAAGGATACAACAGTGAATAAAACAGATGAAAATCCCTGTTTTCAGGGGACTTATATTCCAGTGGAAGAAGATGGTAAACAAAACAAGAAACTTATGTAGGAAGAGAGACATGATAATGCTATTGAGAAAAATAAGACAGTGAAGGGAAAATGGCAGTAGTGGGGGAGGGAGTTCCAGTTTAAATAATGTGCTAAGAAGGAGACGTTGGAGTAAAGACCTGAAATAGATGAGTAAGTGAGCCAGCCACATAGGTATCTGGGTGAATCCCATTTCAGGCAGTGGGTGCAGCCAGAGCAAACACTTCTAGGAAAGAGCATACCTGGCATGTGGAGGAATGACAAGTGCCCAGCAGTATAGTGGGGGCAGCGTGAGCCAGAGGTAAAGTGGTAGGAGAAGATGCTGGGGAGGAAACCCAGAGGGTGGGGCAGGTGCACAGTGCAGGTTCTCTGTACCTCTGGCTCTTACTTGGAGTGAGATGGGAAGCTGCTGGAGAATCCTGGAGAAGTGGCATGATGTGATGTATGTGTAAGGAGCACTTTGGCTTCTGGGTTAGAATAGACCTGGGTGTGGGATGCAAGTCAGGCAAAAGTGGAGGAAGGAGACAAATTTAGAGGCTATTAGAGTAAGCCAGCGGCTTGAGAGCAGTGGGGATGTTGACAAGCAATACATTCTGAAGACACAGCCATTGGGATGTGGGGTAAGATGAAAAGAGGATTCAAGGATAGCTCCTGGGTTTAGGGCTGGGCCAATGAAAGGATGGAGCCACCTCTTAACTTAGATGGGAAGGCCTGTAGGTGAAACAGAATATGGGGAAATAATCAGGAATTTAGTTCTGAGCATGTTAGACTTAAAATCCCTAACCCATGATATTTTAAATATTTGATTGACAATAATTGAGTATAATCAGTTCTGCTACAATGGACATATGTGTCCCTAAAAAATCGTCATGCCATGCAAAGTTGCACAATAAAAAACTGTAGGCCTTGTTGAAAAAATGGGGCTGGAGCATAACATTCAAAATCTTCTTGGATGATGTGTCAAAAATAAAGGAGAACAGTTTCACACATGTTAGATGCTTATGGAATACATAAATATGGCACTCTGCCCTGAAAAAACTAGAAGTTTGCTTGGGGAAGGGGGCTTTAGAAGGACTGGAGCATGTGAGTTGTTGTGAAATGGTGAAAGGAGATTATCTGAAATCACATGGAAAGCGGTAACACCAGATTGGAGATGAGTGTGGTTTATTGTTCTTGGCTCAGTGTTGGCACTAAACGTCACAGTTAAGCCATCTTTCACAGCCTTAAATCCTGGGGCCTAATTTTCTGTCTTTGAGATGGAAGTCCTTCAAGGAATACATTTATGATAGATACCTGTTTCACCCAAACTGAAAATCTGATGCAGTACATAGCCTTCTTGAATTAACTTCTGCATTAACCGGAAATCCTGTTATGGATTTGAAATTGTAGCAATGTTTGAAACCACTAAACCAGCCACTACTAGCATCAAAAGGAGTCACTTCTGCAGGATTTAGTGATCTCTATTGAAAATCTTAGCTTATAGAGTGCTTTCCTTTTTGCCTGCACTGTTTGCCATTTTGAATCAGGACATACAGACAAGCTTGGGATATTGAATGAGTGGGTGTAGTTTTGTTCTTTGGTTTTTTTTTTTTTTGTCTTTATGTATGTGTATGTTAATAGAAAAGTTCACAAAGACGAAAGAATCAGAAAACATAGCCTTGTGGAATGGCACACGCAGTGAACCAGAGTGGCTGGTAGATGTTTGAGGCGTGCGCGTGTGTATTTCTACACAGCTCAGTTCAGCTGGATGCAGGTTTCTCTTTCTTAGGGACAAAACCAAGCATCAGCAAATACAAAATTCACATTATGCTCAAATCGTACCCTAACATATCAATGGCGCTGGAACAAATATCCAATGTCCGAACAGGTATCATGGAAGGACTAACCGTACTAATGCTAACATGGGAGAATTTTAAAATACTAGAAATTTAAATTGTGTAGAAAGCAAATTTAAAGTGCTTCTAATCTCTGGTGTAAGCTTGATGTGGAAGAGGGGCATTCATGGTCTAAAGCCAAATATAGTTTAAGTGGCTTAAGTTTATGGAAAGGAAGATTAGTGACAAATCTGCACCAGAACTTTCATGGGGTTGAAGTTTCAATAACTCCCAGTGTCTAACCTGCTCTGGGACTGATAATTGGGCAGCTGAGAAGCCTCCCCTCCCAATGGCATCGCCCATGGCCTTCTGGCCCCGGTAGGGCTGAGGAGTAAGAATTGCTTAGTAATTGCTTGGCCTGTGAAGAGCTCTTCCTTGACCCCAACCGGGCACATTAGCGCAGGCCCAGAGGCCCCGCACCTAAATGAAATATAGCTCGACTCAGGAGGAGCCCGAATCTCAGCAAATAGGAACCACATATAAAAATGAAACCTCGGTCCCATATGTCTTTAAACCCATGACGGTTACTGCTGATATGATACTGCAGGGGAAAATGACTTAGGTTTTTGTCGGGTAGATGAATTTTGGGGGTCTCTCTGTTCAATTTTCTTTAACATAGTGGGGTCTTTGTCACTGTAATGAAAACTGCCTTCAGCTGGAAGGAAAAAAGAGAAGAAGAGAGAAAAACAATAGCAGCCGAGAAACAGAATTTTCTAAATAAATTCAATACTTTTGAAACACGGGATTAATATTAGAAACACTGATAAAACCTTATCCGTGAAGGTGTGAAGATCCAGGCTCTTAAAATTAATGTAAATAGCAGTATTATGGCCGCAGACATTGATGGAGATCTTTGAGTGTATGAAAAGACACAGATAAAAAGAGGGACAACAAAAGAAAGGGTCACATCCAATAAAGAGTGTTTGCAAAATCTTGGGAAATTTGTGCAACTTTAAATAATAACACCTTTCACTCTCAGTTCTTCACAGTTATTATCTAAAATGCAGCAAAAAGAAAATAACGAATGGGTGGCTTTGTGTGTGCTTCATTTCCATGAATAAATGAGCATTTTTCAGTGTATCGTCTATTCTTTGTGTGTGTGTGCAGAATTCTGTGGGTTAGTCTAAACCCAGGACCCAAAATTGGAAGGTCTGAGATCTATTTTTAGCCAATCGTGGCTGTGACCTTTGATGTGCCTCCTATCTCCTACCTATAAATATAAAAAACATTCACATCTAATTTGTTGGTCAGATGAGTTGATGTATATGAAAATATTTTTAAAGTAATAATATGCTGATCGAAGATCGAGGTTTATTAATATGGGGATATGGAAGTAGGAAAAATGGTCAAGAAAAGAACACGATTGGTTTAGCTCATCCAGCACCCATGGGAAATGTGTGTTTTGCTAGAGGAGAAACTGGGGCAGCTGGGCATGTGAAAGACAGAGAAAGCCAGTGTGCACATGTTCAAGTGTTTGTAAATGCAAGGGGGACAGCCCTTTATTAGGCAATAGATATGCTGAGTTTCAGGTTTACATTACCAGGAGACTTAGAAAAGTTGAAACTCAGCCTAACTAGGGCTGCCAATGGCCTCTAATGAAAATTTCCATTTGGAGAGACTAGATGTTGACTTGGCATGACACCAAACAAGCAGCCTGCTGCAAAATTTTACACCAATTGTATTTCTCCTAATTAAACCCTGTCTGACCTCAGCATTAAGAAACAATTTGTTTCAGGATATAACCAGCACACACAAGCAATTACATTCTGTTTGCCCCATTAGCATTATTTGGCTCCTTTGCTATCCAGGGCTGCTGCTGCAGCAAACGCTGCCCCTGAGCCAGAGCTATAAAAAGCCTGGAGTGTTCGGAGGCTTTCTCCCCCATACTAAGAACTAAGAATATCATCATATTTTAGCCAAGCCAAAGATTCTGGGAACAGTGTGCTTCTGTGTTTATTATAAGGGAGTGTCTATATATATACATATATATGTATATGAATATTTTCTATGAGTTAAAAAAGACTCTACTTATAAAAAACCTGAGGAAGCTATAATAATCTAAGTTTATAATCATCTAAGCTTATCTGGTATGCTATTTTTCATTTTCCCGTTTAGCTAGGGCCCTTGTACTTTGACTTTTTTTGTAGCTGTCAGACTTGGTGAATTTTGGATTTTAAACCCCCAAAATTGGGTCCTGCAAAGCTTTAGGTGGGGTTGAAGGCAATTGTTCTTATATAGAAGAAGCAGCATGTCCACATAACAGAGACATGAACTAGAGAAAGACCTTCAACCCTGGAAACTGCCAGTGGGCCCACTTGTAAAGTTCGTTTCAGTGGCAGAGCTCTGGGCTGGGGATCCAGGAGAGGGGGTGGTCCTCTCTGCCCTGCCACTTACACCTGCTGCATCTCAGGCATATCACCTACCTCTCTGAGTCTCCATTTCTTCAATACCTGAGGTATTTCTTCTGCAAGGCTGTTGCAGAGATTGGTTGAATCATTGGTTGTGTTTCTACTTGGCTCTTGAAAGCTACAGAGCACTGAATAGATTCTAGAACATTCTTCATTCTACCTTCCTTCTGAATCTTTTAACTGTAGGCTTTTATTCTTCAGCTGTGGTGGGAAAGATAACAAGGAGGGTGCAATGTATTTCCTGTAGGAAGGAGATGATGGAAATGAGGAAAGAATTCCATGTAATCTATTGGAATAAGCAATAAGGTGGATATTTGTCCTCAGTTTTTGTGCACTTTTTATCTCGAGTGCCTTGGACGGAAATTTATCATTGGTTTCTTGACTTCAGTTTTTCTACCTGTAAAATGGGAATAAGATCATCTACCCCCTTTTTGTTTCAAAGAGATGCTACGGGAATAAGCAAGTCTTGCCAGTGAAGAGGTTTAAGAGTCTCAGAATGCAGGCATTATTGAATGGAGCATGATTTTGATTCTGTGTACTACGGTGAGGTGTGTCGGAGCGGCTCTGTGACACTCCCTGTTCAGAGCAGTGCTTCTCTCTGTGAGTCAAGAGCACCTTCTGTTGGCAGCTTAAGTCTCATGAGCCTTAAAAATAAAGGTACATTTCAGCGTTGAAACAAACACATAGAACACTGAGAATTGAGAATAATTGAGTCCCATCTCAGACATTTACTACCCACGTGGCTAAAGAAAGTTCCTTAACTTCACCTGGTCCCAGCCTAACTCCATCTAATTTTCCAGAGATCATTATCTGCATTTCATTTTTTTCCTATGTATTTCTCACAAGTCAAAGGTACTGACATCCCTATTTGTATTGAACAGTTGGTAGATCAGCGATTCTAAAAATTTAGGAATCATCTGAAGCACTTATGAAAATGCAGACTCCCAGATTCCCTTAGAGGTACTTCTAGCTGGCATGGGGCCCAGGAATCTGCATTTTTAAGAAGCAAACCCAGTGAATTTGATGCAATTGGGCTGCCTCTAAAATACACTTGATAAACATTTCCCGCACCCAGAGCAGTGCCTGATGCACAGTAGGCATTCAATATGCATTTGTTGAATTAATGCATAAATGGTGGTCTAACCTATCCGTATCAAGAGAGACTGCCAACCCAGTGGAAAGTATAAAGGCGTACTGGTTGGGATAACTATCTAAATATTAAGGTGTCAGTTTCTTATTAGGAGGAGATGGAAGGTGAGAACTACTAAGAATCAGGGTAGGAAGCCCTGGAACTTTAAAAGGAAATCCCTGACAGCAAGATCCCTCTGGCTGGCTTTGGGGTGAATCACCACTTCTCACTTTTGAATAACCATTCTTTGCTCTCTCTGTTCTTTTGCTGGTTTGTTGATTTTGACAATTCACAACTCTGACGCTGATGTTGCTCCATCCGGTTCCTGGCATCTCCAACCATAACAGATCTTACTTTCCCCCTTTGTCTCTGCAATTCCCTCTCAATCCATTGCTTTTTCTAACATTTCTTTGATACTGATCTGGTTTCACCACAAGCTACCCGATGGCTGGTTCTTTGCAGAAGGTTGCCAGTGAAATGCAGGACATCCAGTTAAATTTGAATTTTAGATAAACCACAAATAGCTTTTTAGTATAAGTATGTCCCAAACATTGCAGAGGACGTATTTACAGTAAAAAAATTAGCTTTGGTTTATCAGAAATTCCAATTTAACTGGGCATTCTGTATTTTTATTTGCTTAACGTGGCAGCTCTCTCTCTGGATGATCTTGCTTTATACCTTTAGTTCTTGTGGATCTCTGCTTCTTGATTGTCAAAGTTAGCCCAGCCTTCTGATGACTTATTTTGTGTTGCCTTTTCATATCTGTATCTACCAAAATTTTTTATCTTTCTATGTTCCTAAGCTTTCAATTTGCATCTTCCTGGTTCTCGTTGCCCATTTTGGTTTTAATCCATCATTGCTCTCTAACCAGGATTGACTCGATTGGAGACTGTTCCAGAGCCCTGTTTCCAATTTTAACAAGTCTCTGAAATATACTAGGGTCCTCTGCTGTGGGTTTTCTCCCTATGACTCCCACCTGGCTCCTAGTCCTGGAAAACACAGGAGGAGGTTGGGAGCAGCAATCCAGTTGCAAAAGTAAACTGAGCTACAGTGGCATAGCCCTTGATTCTATATTGGGTTAGTCATGGCTGCTCCTGACCAGCAGCAGTCATAAATGCAAACAAGGATGCCCACCCTCCAGTTCTTTCTCTCTTGTCTTAGAAATCAGGACCAATGGAGGATCTTTTTCAAGATCTCGAAGATGACTCTTTTCTTGTTTTTCTCATTCCCTGACCCTTCCCATCTATTTCCTTCATCTCATCACAGCCTAATTATTATTTCATTTTTTAAATCTATTTTTAATGTGTCACATTATGTAATTCATACAAGACTGTTGATTCTTTGTCTATTTTCTTACTGTCAGAGACTATTCTATTTTTACTTAATGATAATACTAATAGCCGATATTTATTCACTATCTTCTAAGTACAACGACTGTGCCAAGTATTATATTATATATACAACCCCATTTCAGTCTCATGTCACTCTTATCTCTATGATATACAGAAAAGTAGTTGCATAAAAGTTAAATCGCTTGTGCTAATTTATATAATTTGGTGGAGCCAAATTTGAATCTGGCTCTAACCGATATCACAGGCCTGTTTTTAACCTTATGCTGCATTTCTCTCCACGTGACTCATACCAGGTTCTAAGCGGAGTAACAATTACTGGCTATTCAAGGTATTTACAATACTCTTTTGAGTTTTGGGTTATAAAAGAATCAACTGCAATCTGGGTTTGTAAATCCAGCTACAGAGACCCATGGTCTTCTGTGAGGTCTTCTGTGCCTCTATTTCCACCATAAAGCTTTCCCTGCTATACTTTGCCCCATGGCCTTGATCTAGCACCTTTCTCAGAGTCCCTCAACCATACCTACACCTTTGACAGTGCCAACCATTGTCCCCATCACTGGGGGATATTTTTTTATCACATGTAACTGAAATGAAGCCCCCTACCCCCCGCACCCCCAAAAACACTTTTTCCTCTGGTACAGGATTTATACGATTCTTGAGGATTCAATCTAAATTTGGAGCAGTGAGCCTGCTGAGACAGTTCACTTAAGTCCGGAATGTTCCTGAATTCTGTTCAGGATTCCAGAATGTTCCAGAAGTCCAGGATTCTGTTGTAATTTTACCAAACTCCAAAGGGAAATATGTTTCTTTGTTTCATAAGCACTAATTCTGGAATAAATTGACCTCATATCTACCCTGATAGAAAGTATGATAATGGCAAGGGTGGACTAGAGTTCCATTTACCACATTATCGCCCAAACCCAAATCTGTTTGCGTTTTCCCAACCTCTGCTCAGGAAGTCATCCTGCTTCCAAGAAGCAGCATGATTTGTTGTCTTTGCTGGAATGAAGGAAGGGTGAGGAACATCTAAAGTCACAAGGGCATTTTATTTTTAGTATTAAAAATTTCTCAGTGAACTATGCTGTTATAGTCTTAAAATCTTGCATAGTTTCCATGAAGTACCTTCCTCTCTAGGTCTCTCACTCTCTAAAACTAAGGGATTTATTGTTCTCAGGAGAAAGTGCAGTGTGTACCTTTTCAAATTCCCCTTTGGACTTGGCCTTTCTGGTTAGCTTCAGATAGAGATGTCAAAGCCCAACACGAAGGGCTTTGGAGGGCACGTGTGATTTGTGAAATCCAGGATGCAGAAAACTTCTAGGAAACAATAGTGATTGCCTACTAAACATACACATGGGCATGTGTATACATGCACACACACACACACACACATTCTTAAGAGCTAGTTTTGGGGTTAATGTGTGGGCAACTCTCCTGAGGTCCAGTCTGCCCTTTGAAGGCCAAATTTCTAGCGGCTCAACAGGCATTGGAGCCCATGATCTGAGTATCACTGAAGTGAGCCAGGATGCCCAAATCCTTGCTATGAGGTCCTCCCTGCAAGACAGCAGAAGGTGGACGCTGACCTCTGATTGATGTGTGCAGATATCTGTCACTTCTCAAGTGATGTTGCCCTCACCAAGACATTTCTACTTCTTTTCTAGTTCATTGTGGGCAAAGTTTCTTGGGATTGATGAACTAGGCAAGAGTTCATCTGAAAAAGGTCATGATCCCATTAGGCAATTGGAAGAAAGAAAGAATACCCCTAGTTGGAATCTTGAAAGGAGGAAGTATCATGCATTGTGTAGAATCTCTGGGTAGAACCTGACACGTGGTAATTTAAGGAGGCAGAAACCCGTATCAGTTAGCAGCCCTGGCTGCCTGGATTTGAATTATGGTTCTACCATTTGCTACATATACGTCTACACTCCACCACTCTAAAGGCCTTTGTGGCCTGTAAAATAAGGATATTTGTATTATCCAAGTAGTGATTGGTGCCAAGATTAGATGAGATAATTACGTAAAGTGCTTAGCAAAGGGCCTGAGACGTAAGTGATGAAAATGATGGTGATTGTATTAGCTTTCTATTGCTGTGTAACAAATTACCACAAATGTAACCATGTAAAGCAACACGAATTTATGACTCACTGTTCTCTGGGTCATAAATCTGGCATGGTTCAGATGAGTTCTCTGCTTTGAGTTTCACCAGGCTGAAAGCAAAGTGTTGGCTGAGCTGGGCAATTTTCTGGAGACTCTACAGTAGAATCTGCTTTCAAGCTCTTCCAGGCTGTTGGCCAAATTTAGGTCCTTGTGGTTGAAGGACAGAGCTCTTCTCTTTCCTTGCCTGCTGTCAGCTGAGGCCTCTCTCAGCTCAAGGCTGCTTGCATTGCTTCTCATGTGGCTGACTCCATATTCAACCTAGCAATGGTGTGTCAAATCTCCCTGTGCTTTGAATCTCTCTGACTTCCTCTCCTGCTACTAGCCAGAGAAAACACTGCTTTTAAAGGGCTCACCTGACCTAGTTGGGTCCACCCAGATCTATATTTTAAGGTCAACTGACTGGGGGCTTGCTTCAACTAGCTTCTCAGTCTCTTCCCAGCAATACCTTGATCTGTGCTTGATTGAAAAACCAGAGGAAAGGAATCTCGGCGGGAAGTGGGGGGCATTTTTAGAATTCCACCTGCCCCGGTGATGATAAAGGTGATGTCAATTGATGACTCAACCATTTGGCTAGTCTCTGCATATTCTGCGAAGAGAGGGTTGAAGCTAAGTTTGGAGGCAGATGTTAGAAAGTGGTTAATTGTTCTGTGTGAGAAAGCAGGATTCATTTCTTTGTTTCTGAGAAGGCAGGAAAGAGTTGGGAAATGAGAACTGGATGGAGAGAGGGAGAGGAGAGAGGAGCTAAGTCACATGGTAGGGAAACTGAGGGGTTTGTAGAATCAAGTATTTCATATTATATTTGAGGGTTTTTTTTTTTTTCTTTTTTACCTGTTGGTCTTCTCAAACCTCCCACAGTGCTATGTGTGAGCAGCTTTCTGTGAAAATTTGGGACAATTGAATTCCAGGGCTGAGGAGATGCGGTGCTGAAGAGAACACCATGAGATTATCTATGCAATACATCGATTCGTTGGAAGGAGGAGCTGAGAGCTAGAGGTGGCCCTGGACTTTATGAGTCTTGAAATGGGCATTGCTCTCTCCATGCATTTAAAGTGAGGGTTTGTTGCAATTTTCCCTGATCTTATGAGGCGCCCCCGTCACAAATTGTATTCCAGTTACACAGGCCTAGACCCCTGTGTTCTGGGATGAGAGAGTGCAGGTACTTCTTCCTCCACTTATCTAGTTCTTCCCTTCATCCATCCATCCATCCATCCATTCATTTAGTCATTCGACAAACATCTCCGTAGTACCTCATATACAATACGAGGCATTGTTTTAGGTATTGGAGATTCATTCACTGGGGAGCAAAATCAAGTTGCTGGCTTCCTGGTGTTCTGTTGCAGGAGATGGAAAATAGACAAACAAATACAAAATAATACAATTTTAGTTAGCTGTCAATGTTAGGAAAAAACAAAGCAAGGTAAGGGAATAGATGCTGATGGTGCACACTATTTTAGATGAGACTGTCAGGGAAGGACACTCAAGTGACAAGGAAACAAATCCCGAAAAATGTCAGGAAAGATGCAGAAGTTGGCCGTATGACTTTAACAGAGTGGCTCACTGAGTAGTGACCCCAGGAAGAAGATGAACAGGAAGCGAGTTTCAGACAATTTTGTGACTTGTATTATTTCCTTTCTTGCTAAGCCTGCTTTGAAATCGCTTAGGTAAATGCCTCAAGGACTATGAATTATTAATGAAAGTGTGTTCTCAATAGGTGCATGGAAAAAAACCACAATTGTTACGATTTTCAAGTATCCCGAGCACTGCCTGGGAGATCAAAGTGGGTTGTGTCTGAGACACGTTGGGAGGGATATTCTGAAAGTCTTCTCACCGAAATGGTTTGGAGCCTGAGTTTAGACTCCCTTCACTAATACCAAAAAAAGAGGATTGATCATATGGTTAAGTTTAGCCATCCTCCTCACCCCTGCCCTTAGCCCCTACTCCCCTAGTGTTAGAATGAATGGGTGTTAGATAGTGTTAGATAGAATGGGTTGTCATGAACGTAAATCAAATCTTCGACAACAGTGTCCTGTGAATGCTGGTTTAGGCTGAAGCACTGGAAGAAACAACAGTGGACAGAATGTGAAGATCTGTGCTCATTTCTAGGTAGCGCATCTCAATGGCATCATGATAAGAGGTATCCGGAGGGTGAATGGCTTGATGCTGTCTTTATTTAGAAAGGAATAAATGAGATAAAACATTTTATGTAGAGACATTAAATTAAGAGGGAGATGGCACTTAGCATAATTATAATTCTCCTCACTGGATTCTGAGTCTTGTGACAATAGGGACACCCTCATGTCTCCGGTACCTAGCCCAGACCTGGCGTGTTGTAGGTGCCCAAAAAATATTTGTGGAATGCATGAATAGTGAATAAGCAATAAAAGTGTATTTTTCCAAGTGGAGATTTTTGTGAGAATAGAAGTAAATAATTATCTATTGCTCCAAAAGGTACGCTGAAGCAATGATGATCCTAGGAGCTGATGCAGTTCAACGAAGGGAGAATTTTATAATTCAGATTGTTACACAGAGGACACCGTTGCCTTAGGAGAAGGCAAACTTCCAGGCATTGAAAGTATTCCAATGGAGGATGGTGACCTCTCTCACTTGTGTAATGGAGGACTTCCCTCCATTGAACAGGGCTTTTTCCAGGAGACATTTAGAATCACTTTAACAGTACTGCGCTCTCATCCTAAATGTGGGAGATGGGCACTATGCATTCTGAAAAGTGTGAAATTCCCCAAGATACTGGCTGGGGATGCTGTAAAGGCAGAGTTGAGAAAATACTCTAATTAAATGAGGGATACCAAGCAACCATGTGACACCTATATAATTCATGCTCCACCCGTTCCTTTCCTGAATCCCTCAATATCACTTTTTTAACGTGATTTCTGTTCTTGGGGGTCCCGAAGTACAGCCCATTAAAATAAGCCTTTGGCAGTGGTTAGATTCCACCATCCCACCGAGTGATAGAGGCCTTTTCCTCTCCCTCTTCTCGCTCATGGCCTGTGAATGAAGAATCAATGAAATGAGTTTAGGGGCAGATGAATACCCTTGAGGCACCGTGGCCCAATCCTCTCCCTTAAACCATTTGCTTGAGCAACTGCTCAGTAAAGCTAATAGCCACAAGTTCTTCAGGGGAACATTTGTTAAAATCATGTCCAAGAAAATAAATATAATGAATGAACAATCTCTGGAGAAAGGCTTGACATTTAAAAAAAAATGTAAATTAGCCTCACAAGGATCTGCTACGAAATAGGCAAAGTGCTTTAGAACAAATGAGATATTTTTACAGCGATTATAGGAGCCATCTCCTGGGGACCACACCTGAACTCTTAAAAGCTGAACCAAAACCCAGTTGTGTACCCAGGAATCTAGCGTGACAGATTTGAATGTATTCCACTAATAACTCTCCTCACCCCATGCCTGCATTTCAGTGCACGGTTCCCCTGTTGTTCAATGAGCTTTGATACAAGGATGCTGGAGCATGGCTTTGAACTCCTCTGAACCCAATTATATCCAGCCATTTGGAAGTGCCATGGTGGGATGATGGCAGAATAGTGCTCTCTGAACTAGCACACAGACAGTTCAAGAAGGAGTTGACTGCGGCAGGTCTGGCAGCCAATTCATACATGGAACCGTGCCGCCAATGGCCCTGCCTGCTGCCAGCCTGAAATGAGAATGGAGAATAAAAAAGAGAGATTCAATTAGTTAACCAAAAATGGATTGAGCCAAGTGAAGGGGTGCTGGGAGCAGCTCCTTTTCTTTGATTTGCACGAGGAATGTCTTGCTCCAGCACGTGTTCCTTGCACTGGGTGAGTGTGTTAAAGCATGTCTCTTCCCCACAGTGAGAAGAGGCATTTCCCCTCCCCAAAGCATTCCCCGGCTCTTCAATCATAACAGAAGTCAATTCTCTAGGTGAGAATCCCAGCCTTTTTCTCTCCAAATCAGCTGGGGACCAATTAAGATGACCCCAATGAAAAAAAGGAGGACCTGGCAGGCAAGCCATTGCTCTTCTCCCATAGGGTAGCAGGTTGACATGCTTTCCCTTCAGACAAAGGGCATGGCCCCAAGGAGAATAGTACCCAGGATAAAAAAAGGAGGGCTTTCATGACCAAGCTCTAAGAAAACAGGTTGTATTTTATTTATATCATAAATCTGTTTTGTTTTATGGTCTGACCATAAAACCTTAAAATGACATTTTAAATCTGGACTCCCTAACATGGGTCTGTTTTAGTTGATTGAAGCAGACCTGACCTGCGAGCCTCTAAAACTGTGTGGCCATTCACATTTGTCCTCTTTAAAGTTTGGAGGGGTCACAGGGTGAGGAGCTAGAATGGTTAATTTCTCAATTTTGCTGGAGGTAAGAAATCATTGAGCCTTTAAAATGCAGTATGCCATTTTGTTAGACTCTTGGACCCTTCAGGCAATGGGTAGGCAAAATGGTTTTTCCTAAGCACCCAAAATATGTAACAGAAGATGGTTTCTCCATCTTTAGATTGAGTGAGGTGGATGGGCAAGTCTTTCTGTGAAGCAAACCCTTCCAGCGTCTGGCTGGGCAGATGTGCTATTGTGGGGACATTGCAGCTGTGTGGGGAGGGGCGGGACCTGCCCCCAGCGCCCATCCCCTGTGCTCTGCCATCTGGGGCCTTTCTACTCCATGGCTCCCCAGCACTCTGCCCTTCTGTCTGCTGTCTCACCTCTCTGTGCTCTGCATCCCACCTACTAATTTGGCAACCCCCAATTTTGTGTCAACCCAAAAGAAAACCCTTCAGTTTTTGAGGTTTGGAAGGAGGATACAGCCGCCCACCCCTCCTGGAACCACCAGCACCTGGCTAGTCTTGGGCAAATAAACCCTTTCTCTCCTCTTTACGGCCCATTATCCTGTTCCGTTCCTGCCCAAGCTTTCCTCGATAGATCTCAACTTGCCAAATCACAGCCTGAGTGGGAGACAGTCACTGTATTTTCAATCTCTGTTTTTAGCCCTAAATAAAAGCTGATAACTATTTCCTCAGTTCAGAGATCCCAGGCTCAGAACACAAAGAATTCTTGGTATGGGAATGGGTAAAATACCTTTCATTTATTTCTGCACAAATTAATCTATTAATAAAACTTTCTGCCATACTGACATCAGTGTTTCTCTATTGCATGGATCAAAGCAAACATCTTTGACTCTTTTTTCCCCCCTCTCTTCAAATATGTGAGAAACAGCCACATTCTTTCTCTTACTTTTCCAGTGGTTCTTACTCATATGCTGTAAGATGGTAAAACCTTCCTTTCATCCAGCCTTCTCTGGCCCTCTTTTCCTCCCTTTGCATTCTGGCAAAATCTTCCGAATTGAGTTCTCTAACCGTGGTCCTTCTCCAATTTAGGGTTTCCATATAATGATGGTCTTAGCTCCTGTGTGCCAGGAAGTGGGCTAAGCACTTTGCACACATTATCTCAGTGTGCATTACCAGTGCCCTGAGGGTGAAGGTTTATGACTGTGCAGACAATCTACTGATTTTCCTTTAATTTTCTTGAATTTGCAGTGGTGTTAGTTTGCCTACCACATAAAGTCCAAATATCTCTAAGATCCTCGTGGTCTGCCATCAACCAACCTTCTAGATTTATCTAACAGTTACTTCCCCCAGTAATGACAGAGACTTCTCTATCCCTTCTTTCCTTTTAATTACCTATTTTTTCTTTTTTTTTACCCATCACTTTTGTCTTCTGCCACTCCTTTCTTTGGAATGGTCTTTTCACCTTCCATTCCATCCTTACCTGTGTAAATCCTGCCTATCCCTTGGTAGACAGTGCTATTTGCTCAACAAATACCAGTTTTCTCTTCTTTCTACCCAATAGATCCTCCAGTTTGTTTGTGGTAGAAATAAGCCTCATCAAAAATATTCCCACCCTTAAAGTTCTGTGCCTCCTAGGTTAGTCATGTCATCCATTCAGGCCAATACAGTAGGAGGAAAAGCTTGAGGGCATCTGTGAGAGTTTTGATTTTCTGATCTAATAGGCACTTCTCCCTTCTCCTGGTTGTTCTCTCCTTTCTGCCTAGAACATGGTTGCCATACCTGAATTGGAAGCTGCCATCTTGCAACCAGGAAGATGAGAGGCACGTGTTAAGGATAGTAGAGTAGAAAGCAAAAACGAACCCATGTTTTTTGGTGACTTCCTTGAGTAGCTGTACTTGTTCTGTCCAGACTCTTTATTTCATAGAAAAATAACCAAATTCCCCATGTGGTTAAGTCATTGCAATCAAGTTTCTACATTCATGTGAATATAATTTTGACACAGCATCCTTCAAAGCTAAATTCAAATGCTACAGAATTTACAAAGGCCACCACCGTAGTCTAAATCATGATCATCTCCAACACAGAACAGAGAAGTAACCTCTTAATGTCTCCTGATTCAACTCTTCTCACCAACATTTCTACTGTATATTATCTCCTCTGCAGCCAGAGTGATACTTTAAAAATATGTATAAGCTCTTGATATCCTCCACTCAGCAATTCAATCCTCCAATAATTTCCTGTAATCATGCTTAAAATAAAACCCAAGGTCCTGTCTACATATGACAATGCCCTCTGTAGAATGAAGCTTGCTTATGTCATCCTTTACCACTCTCCTCACTCGCATCTCCCTTGGCATTCTTACAGCTCTGTGAATAATCTCAGTGTTTTCTGACAGCAGTTTTTTTCACTTGCTTCATTTTTCTAAATATTAGAATCCTCACTCTTTCAATTCCTTCAGGTCTCTACTTAAATATCAGTCCTTAGATAGACTTCCTTGATTATCCTTTCTAAAATACCACACTGACCCACACCCTCTCTGCTTATACAATATTCTTTTTAAAGCATTTATTACTACTTCTATTTTCCTTATTAGAATGTAAGCTTCATAAGTCAGGGATTTTTACTGCTTTTCCACCACATTAGCTCCAATATTTAGAATAATGTCTAACACATAGTAGGTAGTCAATAAATAATTATGGAATGAATGATTGGAAGGAAGGAAGGAGGTAAAGAAGGAAGGAAACAAGGAAGAAAGGAAGGAAGGTCACAGATCTTGTTTAGGGCCTTAAAATAGTCATAGTGCTCCTTAAGGAAGAGAAAATGAAGGACTGAATTAAGAGCTGCAATTCCTCTGAGGATGTTTTCCCAAGAACAAGTGACAATTACTTGAGATAACATCTCTCTGGATTACTCCTTACATCAGAAGATGGTAAAATCACTAAAGCATGTTATGTCGACACCTTGCTCTTGCAGTTGCTAGAGGGAGTGGTGTTAATGTTGCCACAGCAACGGTACATCTTATGTAAAATTTCCAACTTGCTACAGATGTGGTAGCCAGTTTAAAAGTTTTCCTGGTGATTCAAAAATATATGTGGTCTTCTAATTTTGCTTAACCAATTGCTTATGGTTAATAACAAATGACACATGTCGTGCTAAAACTGCTTGTGAACTTTGTCCCTTTGGAGGGAGACAAAGGAGCTCTTTGCTATTTATATAGAAGAGTATTCCAAATGTAAATTGCTGTCATAAGTTTTAGTGCCATTGATCTAAGATTGGGGAGACAATATTGGTAACACACGAAATAGAAAATGACTTTCTATCTATATGTGTGATACTCTCTCACCCTGACTTCCTCTGGTCCCTATTCATGGAATGTCTTTCTCTCTTCTAACGCATCATATTGCTTCCCTCTTTGGGGCTCTTTAAACTTTCTGTTTTCTCTGCCCAGATACACCCAGATATTTTCACAGCTTATTCCTTCCCTGCCTTCATATCTTTACTCAGATAGTACTTATTCCGGAGGTCTTCCTTGACCATCCACCATAAAATGCTCAAAAGTAGCAACTCTCACCTGCTCACACCCTTTTACTTTCCATTCTATGATTATCTTAGTTTTTCTTTATAATTCTGTTTGCTACCTGTTACTCTTCATATATATTTATTTACTTACTTATTTGTCTTCTTGATGGAAATATAAACTCCATGAAGATAGGGACACCTTTTTATTGACTGTTTATGAGTAATATTCCATTGTATAGTTATATAACAATTTATTTATCCATTCAATAGTTGGTGGATATTTGGTTTTTTTCCAGTTTGAAATTCTGTTACAAAGAATATTATATTCAAGTCTTTGTGTACTTGTATGTTTTTATTTCTCTTGGGTGAATACTCAAGAATGGAATTGCTCTATCATATAGTAAGAATATTTACATTTATAAATTTGTAAATTTATAAATTTGGCATAAAAGTGTCAAATTGTTATGCAAAGTTATTCTACCATTTTGCCTTTCCACTAGCAATATGTAAGAATTCAAGTTGTTCCTATCCTTGTCAACCCTTGGAATTTCAGTCTTCTTAATTTTAATCATTCTAATACTTATGCAGTAATATTTCACTGTGGTTTTGATTTGCATTTCTTTGATGACTAATGATGCTGAGCATCTCTTCATGTGGTTATTGAATATTTGTACATATTCTGTGAAGAAATGTTTGCTTATATGTTTTGCCCACTTTTATTGAGTTATTTGTCTTCTCATTCTCAATGTATATTAAGACTAAATGTAAGAACAATTACAGGAAAAACATTCCTTCACGTTTCATAAAATTGTTGTTGAAATTACATTCCGTACATTCTTCAAACATAATTTCTTGTATAAGGAAAATTTACTTCTTCTGCATAACTAGTATCTTTTTCACCATGAAATGGGAGTTGTTTTCTCATCATATTTCCAATTTTCCTATGGACAGACAGAGGAATTTCAGTGCCAGATTTAAAGCTTAATCATGGAAATTATATTATTCTACATTTTTGATATATGTGTTCACTCTCCTACATGCTTTTCTATTTTTCTGTTGCATGTCTATGGTTTTATTGTGTACCAGCTTTTAATAAAGCAGCATCAAATTTCTTTTGAAAGTTAATGGCACGTATCTTGATTTCTTCATATTTGAACCTGAATAACGCTACTGACCCAACACAAGGGAATGCTGGAAATTTCATTAATGTCCTGACATTGTTTTTGGTCTTCTCAGATTAATATTGTCCAGAATGACCTTTACACAAAACATGGGCACTAAAGTAATTATTTTCTTGTGCTTAAATAATTATTTCTTTTACCTTCAATTTATACAACTGTTTATACTTAGAGCATTTCTCAATATGCTATTTTATGAAACTATGATATCATTTTCTAAAACAGAGTACATAAACTTGTTCTTTTCAAATTCCTGTCTCTCTTTACAGATTAAGTTTTGATGTCAAGAACCATATCTTAAACATCTTTATATTTCTCATAAACTTAAAAGAACTCCCTGTGCATAGTAAAATATTTAATAAAGGTTCGTTAAATCAGTGCTAGATAAAGTAGTGGCAGTAGTTGCTGACTTTTGTACACCAGTCATTCATTTATTCAGACACTTATCCATCTATTCTAGGGTAGTTATGGGAACTGCCTTCAGGGAGCTGAAGAGAAACCGAGAGCTGAAAGATGGACCCATCATGTTCTTCAAACGCAGTTTTATTTCTAGAAACATCACGTCCACTTAGAGATCAAACACTTAGTGATTAAGAAGAGAAAAAAAAATGATGAGGAGATGAAGCTGCTCGGTGGGGAGCCAGGGCTGGAGAGAAAGAGGAGGTGATGGCAAGAAACAGAGGGCCCTGAAGTCTACAGCTGTATCATGCTCTCTCAAGTTGAATACCAAGGGTTAATTTCACATAATAAAATCAGCATGAACACTGCCAAAGAGGCCTGAGCAGACCCTCAAGTAAGTAATTAATTCTGGCTGCTTTCCGCTCTCTAGCTTTCATCATTCTTAATGTTATCTAATTGTAAAATTATTCTTCAAACCTTCCTAGTATAAAGGAAGAAAATGCCCAGATCTAGCCTGCTTTTCTCGAGGGCATGGGTGCCTCCTGCATCTGGGTGGAAGTACCCAAGATGCTGCTAATTAAGGGTGTGTGAACACTTGAAAACTTTTGATCAACTCTCATGAAAGAGTCTACAGAAGAGTTCTAGAAAAGCGCCTTCTGTGTGCACAGAGCTACCATTCTAAGGGAAAGCGCAGGGTGGTCTCCACAGCTTCTCTGGCTTTCTGACACTCACAGTGACCTTGATAGACCAGGGGATGGGGACGAGGATGCACCTAAAGGACAAGTATGTAAGAAGCAGAGAGAAGTTCCTGGCCTGGCATCTAGTTACTGCTGCTATTGAGGGTGATAAGAAGAATCTCAAGGACCATTCCGCTTTGGAATATGCCTAGTCTCCCAGTGCTAAGGGTTTTAAATTCCTGTCAGTATAGCCAGATAACTAAAGTTTTCACCTTTAAAGGACTCTCTTTTATCCCTTGTGTCTTTTTCCTTCAAACACGAAGGCCCTCCTGCAGACATAGTCATTTCTTTATCCATGACTGTGGCAAGAGAGACCAAGCTATCTTTTCTACTGTGATTACCTGCCTAGGCTCTAGGCCTTGGGGTCTCTAGGTAGCCTTGGCAACCTAGCGCAATGCACTATGAAAATAATGACTATTTTCTTCAGTCTAGTTAAAAAATAGAAGGGACAGCCTTGGATGGCATCCTGGCCAGGGGGGAAATATCTCATATGTCTCTGGGGTGAGATATAAAACTGAGGGCTTGACCTCTTTTGGCCATTAAAGACCTTCGGGTCCTCTCCTGTCTCTGTTTCTTACGAGAGTAGTGGTAGTATTAATTCTGTGGCTGGTTAAATTCTAACTGGGGTAATTATACTGTCACCCTATATTCCCCTGGAGGTTCAGTTAGAAAAGTTACTCTTTGATCACGCTCTTAAATCCTGTTGCGCTGGGCTTTGTAACATGGCAGGTGAAGAATGGCTGTTGGGTTCTGCATGCCTCTCTCCGCTGCGTGAGTGATGCTAATTCTATGTATGTATTCTGCTGAGTGCTTGGGGATCCTTCTGGGGGAAGCTGCTGCAGTGAGCATGAGCTATTATTAGTTGAGTCTCAAAAAAAGAAATTGTTGTTCTAGGCTATATTCCTTTGATAAATTTTAGTTAAAGTTGCCAATAAGAATCAAAAAATTAACAAAAGAATGGGGAAGATTGCTAGAAGTTTAGGATTTCATAATATATATGTGTATATATATAATGTAACAACAATGTAATAATGTATATATAATGTAAAAATAAAATAATATGTATATATAATGTGTGTATATATGCATATAATATGTGTACATAGTTATGTATATATGTGTATATTTTTTTCAGGGGGGGGAAGAGCTAAAAATAAGTTTCTTTTCGTATGCAACACTTTTTATCATAAAGATCCTGGGTGACCTGATGGGTCACAGTTGTTTGTTATTGACCAACAATCTCCCATGCTGACATGGCCAGTGAAATGTGGGTATTGGGGGTGATACCTAACCTGGGCACCTTTCAGGTGGTTTTGATTTAGAGCCAAAAATTATGACTGAAGATGCTTGAAAATTTTGGTAGGGCGTCATGGAGACAGTAATTACAGACTGCAATGACACGTCCCAAATGCTAAATTATTAAGCTCTTAAAAGGAACAACCTGACTACAGAGAGTTTACAGAGAGTTTAAAGAGGACTTGGTGAGCACAGACGGCTTAAATAAAATGTATGGCTGAATGAGGGGCCCCTTTTTACCTCCAGTGTAACTTCACATGTACGGCAATAGATGCACCCATACGTGTAATTTTAGAGGCAAATCTAAACATAACATGAATGCTTATTATTTTTCAGTCTCTTCCTTTGTGTCTCCTTTTCTTAAATTTACTTTGGTAATTAAACTTAAAGAAACAAGTTAACAGTTTTATAAACCTAGATGGAAAAAATCTAAATGTGTATCAATAAGGGATTTGTTTTATGTCAGAATATATAGCAAAAAATGATAATGTAGAGCCACTTTTGTGATCATGGAAAGATGAAAAGAAATTCAGTTCCAAAATCATATTTTTATATATCACTACATACTTGTGAAAGTGTACATTTCCAAGCATGTATGTTGCAAGAAATAAGTCAGGACATTTACACCAAACTTCAACAGTGATTAACTTACTGTGGTTTGGTCATTTTAATCGTTTTTAGTTTTGCTGAACATCCTAAGTTATATTTTATAATGAATTTCAAGTGCTGTGTAAAATGAATTTAAAACAAGACCACAGAGAAAATATAATCCCCACCACATGGTGCACTAGTACACTCAGGAAAAAAGAATTCATTTTATTGGACTGTATCAACTGTCATAAAAATCTGTAGAGGATTGCTTTATTTTGAATTTAGTGTTTCGATGGTTAGGGAAAAAAAAGCGCTGCTGAAGAATTGCTCTGGGATGAAACTTGCCAGATGAATTTGAATTCTGAGGTTCCAAGCAGAAATTTCAGCAAAACCCTCCAACCAATCTGGCTTAAACTTCGATGATCATGTGACCAATGTCCCTTGCACAGGAGACCTGGATTTCTCTGCAGCTGCAGGTGACCCATCTTCCTTCGGGTCGGGAACCTGAGAAGACACGGGGAGGATAGGGCAAGAGACCTCAGGGGCGACGGGGAGCTGAGGCTTTTGGGGACCCTGCAACTCCTTGTGCTGCTGGCACAAATAATAAGTGAAATATCAAAGGAATGATAAAATGTTAATCAAATGTATGTTACTACATAGAATCTTATCTAAACTTCTACTGTGAGATACCGAAAGATATTTTCAAATGTTACCTTTTAAAATGTCCCCTTAATCTGTGTCTGAAAATAGTTAAAAGAGCTGGATTTTGGCAACTGCTCATTCTGTCAGGCGTTCTTCCAGGAGCGTTACACGTATTAACTCATTTAAAACTCAGCTGAGCTGAGAGGCTGTTATTATGGCCCCGATACAAACACCGGGGCAGTGGGAAGGTCAGGGATTTGCTCAAACTTGATCACCCAACATAAATGCCTGAGTCAAAATTTAAGCCTTTATCTTTACCCTCTCACTCCAGAGCTGTGTACTCCACCATTGTTCTAGAAATTGTTGAGAATGCAAGTAGTCCTTGAAAATTTTTCTGAGATCCTGTATCCTCATGTGTGAAACAAGTACAATAATGTCGACTTCAGAATTGTGAAGACTGCGTGAGAAGGCTTACGTAAGCACTAGAAGCAGGATTAGCTCTTCGTTGTTCTTTGATGAGTGGACACGTAGACACCAGGCAGGCTATGGTTACTGTCTGTAGAAACAGCATGTCCACATCTTCCCACTTTCTGCAAAAAGCGACATGGGTATAAGTAATGGTATAGGCTACCATCGTCACCACCAATTCAATAACCGCGTTTTCTGAATAATAAAAACTAAACACATGACTCGATGAATTATTTTTCAAGTTTTTGAATTTATGTATATGTTTATAGTTATTTATAGAATGTTATGGAAGTAACTAATTATTTTTTCATACATAGAATGAATCACATTTATTGAAAATAATAATATTACACAAAATTTAAAATTGTCCCGGAAAAGACTCAAGCATATGATCACCAGACTTTGAATAGATATTATTCATTGTGTAATAGGGTTTGGGGGATATATAACAGCTGGCATCAGACTTCCTCTTAGAGACTATCTTGGTTGGGAAACTGGATGAATCCTGCTTGGAGAAGTGAGAAACAGTCACAAGAACAGAGGTGGGTTCCCTACATGAGGCCAGAGAAGATGTGGTCTGGTTTTGCATCTCAAATGGAGGGAAAAGATGATGACTATTCCTGAGAATGAGGGAAGAACATAGAGAAACCAAAAAGATGAATTCTGAGACTGTTGCTCTGTAAAATCCCATCCTTCATCTTGCATTGCCCTCGGAATCTTAATAGGGTCTATATTCTCACACATGCTCTGCGTGGTTTGGAATATTTGAAAAATTCAGTGGCTGAATGACACACCCGCATCAGTCAGAGCAGAACAGAGAACAGACGTGAAGGAGCAGAAGCCCAGAAGGCAGAGGAACCCGTGAACAGAGTTGACCCTCCCTCTCTCCTCCCTTGGGGATTCTTAGAAATCCGAGGGAGAGGGTCTTAGGTCATAAAACGGAATATATGCAAGGGTGGGGAGCCATAAGCTGAGAACATCTAGAACTTAAGGGTCAAGGAGGCCCATGCGATTTTTGAATTAAAATTATAAACACATTTTATTTGGATCTTTGCCACATTTAACATAAAACCTAGGATAAAGAAGAAATCTTTATTCTGTGGCTTCAGGTTTAAGTTCGAATGATTTTATGGCTTCTGTATGAAACAAAACAAATCACCTCACTCATGAGCAGAATTTTGGTCATAGTTGCAATGACTTTTTAGGTAATTGGAACTTTGCCTTATAAAAGATGCTGGTACCCAGCAATATGGTTTCCTTACATCCCCAACCTGACATTTAACAGGCTTCTAACTGATTGTTTTATTATAATAGGCAGCCCAGATTTCAGCTGTAAATGGCAAGTGTATCAACTCACCAGTAATTTATATAATCCCTGTATCTTCCAGATAGTCCTTGCCCTTCTGTCTGTCTGTCTCTGTCTCATTAAACTACAGCTGAATAGATTATCCCAAATGGTATCTTGTGACAGAGGATAGAGCCAGTGTGAAAGCATAAGCCTCCAGCTATTGGATGCCTATGGGCATGCGAGCCTGTGACTTTGGGCTGCATCCCAAGCAGCTGGATATCTGGTGGATGGACAGGGAGGCAGGTGTATCTCAGGGTTCACAGAGCCACATGGACAGGACTAACTTAGCCACCAGCAACTGCAGGGGTCAGAGGATCTTAGAAAAAGTCAAAGCTAAATTGGTATCTCTACTTCTTTACCTCCCATTCGGTCCAGTTCACTTCTATTTACCATCCCCAAGAGCTCAACTATCAACCTCAGAGGATATCACTGGCCTCCTAACTACCAATCACAAGGACACATTCTCCTCTTTATTTCACGTGACCTCAAATTTGACAATATTGATCTCTCTTTTTCTTGATTTTATCATGAGTTTTCCAATGAGACTCTTCTCTTTTGGTTTTTGTGTTTTAACTATTCACTCTAGTCTCTTTTAATGGTTACTTCTCTTTTCCTCTCTTTTCCATAATCTAATATAGGTCCCTGACTTTCGCTGTCATTCCCAATACACTATCTGTATATTTTGAACGCCCCCAGCCTAATATGTATAACTAGATGTCTCCAACTAAGATGTTTATTCTCATTCTCTCTCCCCCGCCCCCCCCCCCCCAACCCCTCACATCAAATACATCACCAGGTTTTATTTATCCCACTCTGGAAATGGTTCTTGTCTTAATTTTATTCTTTATGATTGAGTATAGTTCTTCTTTGCCTTTTGCTGGAAATATAGTAATAGCTTTTAAATGATGTCCTTTTTCATCCTTCCACACCATGCTCCATCCTGTGGGAAGGCAGCTTTCTCAAATTTGTAGTAGACTGCCTCATTGGTGGCTCCCAATAACTATGGCTCCCAATATTCACGCCTTTGAGTAGTCATGACCTACATTGACTCTGGGGTAGGCCTTGTGCCTTTCTTTGACCAATCATATATCAGCAGTGAGAGACTTGACAAGTGCTCACACATCAGGGCTTGTCCTCTGGAAATCCTCCCTCTTGGAATCCAGCCACCAGGCAGTAAGGAGGACGGTCTAGAATCGGCTGTTGGAGGAAGAGGGGCCGTGTTGTTAGGAAGGAGGAGTTGCAACCAACAGTCAGCACGAGGGCCGCAGACATTAATGATGCATCTTGGATTTCCGGCCCCGGCTGAGTTCCCAGCTGAATGCAGCTGCATGAGAGATGCCAGCTGACTCCACATGGAGAACTGCCCCATTGACCCATGGAATCATTACAAATTATAAATTGCTGTTATTTTTAGCCACTAAATTTTGAAGCGCTTTGTTATTCAGTAATAGAAAACTGAAACATCACATGGAAGCTAAAAATCCTTTGTTGATTTCTGATTTCCGCTGCGTGAAGTTAAAATTCCTTTCCATGTCTTGTCAGCCTTTCAAATCAGGACACAGCCGACTTTGCAGTCTCATCTCCCAACTTTCGCTCCACCATTTTATACCATTTGCTCCACCAATGACACATTGCTCATTGCGGCATTGCACAAGCTGCGTTCTCTGAGTGAAGTACCTTCCGCCTCTCTCTCACATCCTCAACTCCTCACCTTTCAGAACTTTGTTCACGTGTCACCTTCTTTGTGACTTTCTCCAGGCAGTGAGTCACTGACTCCTCTATATTCCCATAGCACTTAGTACATGCATTTTTTTAATTGCACTGGACATGTTTTTAAATACTTGTCTTAGTTACGTATTTCTTTATCAATTTGTTTCTCCAATTGAATTTGGAGATTGAGTGATCTGGCCCCACTTACCTGGCCTTAGTTTTGCTCTCATGCCCCAGACGCTGTGGCCATATTGAATCCTGTTCATTCTGCCTGGGTCACTCTTCCACACTCGTCCTTCCACTAGCCTTCATCCACACTTCTGTTTTCCACACTCAACTGTTAGGTTCCCCCTTAGACGTCACTTCCTCAGGACAGCCTTTACTATGCCTGTAAGAATGTAGTAGATGCTCCTTCTAAGAACTTCATTCGTAGCAACTCTGCTTACCCCAAATGCCAGCCTTTCTCCCACCTTGTCCTAAGTGCCTCTTTGTACCTCACAGGAGAACAACTCTTAGAATCAGAGAATGATCCTTCCTTATCCTCGCATCTAGAACAAAGCCTAGCACAGATTTGCAGTCAATAGATATTTGCTCCAAAAAAGAAAGAAATGAATGATTGGGTGAATAAATGACTGTTCTTCACATACACTAGGCACATATCCTGGATTTTCAAGGACAGTGATGTTTCCAAACGTTCCATGTCAGAGTTTCTGTATGCACGATTGTACTTGCCAAATTTGGGGTTGGGAAAATAAGATCCATGTACCTATAAGAGCAAAGTATAGTGGGAATATTGCCTTCCTTTATTTGGACTATTCACTTAATGTGGCCTAAACTTGCATTAACTTTTATTAGCAGCCGTATCATACTGTTAGCTTATAATGAAATTGTGGTCAAATAAAATCCCCAGGTCTCTTTCACATGAACAGTTGTCAAAATGTATAAACAAACTGGTTGAATTAATAGCTGGGAATAGCTAATAGGGAAACCCTATTGCTTAAAATGCAATTCTTTCCGGGCCAAATGTTCACCCATCTTAACAGTAATTGCACAATGCATTTGCAGCTAAGGCCTCATTAAAACTTCATGCTCACCTGTGCTCAAGCAGCACTGAGGATGCATATGGGTTAGGGCAATGGCCAGGTGATTGCCTCCTGGGCTTGCCCAATTGTGAATTTCAGTTAGAACCGCACAAGTCTTTGCCTTTGTGCCATGATTTATTATAGGGAGCTTGTTTCCCAGGGGAGTTTCAGCAATTCAGAAGCAGCAGGAAGAGACAGGGAGGCAGGTGAGCAAAGAACTGAACGACTGTTAGAGGTATTGTGACACCTTGTTAATTATTAACTCTGGCAGCAGGCTGTCAAGTTAACCGGAAGGGGAGGGTGGGCCTAATTAAGTATCCAAACAGCATTTCTAAGGAGCACATACAGTCCAGAAACAGGCAGTTTCTGTGGGTCGGGCCCAAAAAAATCATACACTTTGAGTCCTAGGGAACCTGGATGCATTCCAGAAACCCTTGCAGCCTAAGTTGTGTGTACCTGCGCCCATTGCCAGTTGGATGTGTGGCATGTGCATCAAACTGCCTCCATTAGAAGAGACACTGTAGGTTTGATGGCCAATTTTTAACCCAAGATAAGATGAATGGTACACAGAAGACAAGGAAGAAATAAATATTTGGGCTACATTAGGGCAGTTGTTGAAATTACCTTTTTGTTCAGTATGAAGTCACTGAGGGTGCCCCCTGTGATATACTTGATTTTGTAAGGACTCAAATATAAAGTGACTCTTTTCTGCAGGATAATTTTGGGGAAATTATGCATATAAGATAGAAGGTCTGAAGACATGAAGGGGGTACAAATCTAGAGGTTGGGTGAATAGAAAAACGCAACTCCTCAGAGGAGGCAGAAAAGAAAGGGTTGCTGTGAGAGAAACCAAGGCATGCCTGTGTGGGTCTGATTTCTGCAGTCAGTGAGGTCCTGGGGCTCCTTCATAGCTCTTCTTCCTTAAGCCAATCATCTAACCTCACTTCACCTCAGTCTGCACATGTGACATAAGGGTGATGTCTACTCCACAGAGTTGTCATGAAGATTAAGTGAAATAACATAAATTAATTTGTCTCTCTAGCAGGAGCTTGGTAAACAGCAGGCACATTCTCCACACCTAACATTAAGCCAAGTAGGAACTA
This sequence comes from Equus caballus, assembly GCF_041296265.1. Taxonomy (NCBI): domain Eukaryota; kingdom Metazoa; phylum Chordata; class Mammalia; order Perissodactyla; family Equidae; genus Equus; species Equus caballus. The sequence continues at coordinate 11,916,958 of NC_091714.1, forward strand.
GCAAATAGGAGGATTTCCTTAGAAGGAAGAAAGGCATCAAGACATCTGGAGACCCCTTCCAGAAGCCATCTGAGAACATCATATTATAGAACATGCTTGGCCATGCCACCTTCCCGCACTGACTCTGAGCTGGGCTCCACAGATGTGCGCTTCACAACTAGAGTGGCCCCTCATGTAGACACTGATATGAAGAGCGCCCCCTAGAGGCGTGCAGTCTACAGAACAGAACACAGACTTGGGCTGCCTCTACTAAATTACTTTAAGTGTTGGTGGATTTTGTTCTGTTTATGAAAGTGAAATGTACGTATTATAAAAAACTCAGGAAGCACAAAAGCCAAATGACAAAACAATTCAACTACTCAGAAACGGTCGCTCTCACAGCTTTAACCTGTCGGTCCATCTCCTTCCAGATATTTTTCTTTACGTATTTATATCTGACTATCTACAAGTTACATATTCTATCACCTTCTCTGATCTTAAATTTAAGTTTAACAAAAGTGGAGCTGACTCTTTAGTCAGTAATATTAAGAATGAAAGAAGATCTTTAGTGACTCCCTGTGTAGGATGATAAATTTGGGAACCTTTTCTTTCTTCCTATTCTTCATGCTCTCTCATGTTTCTGAAATAATCTGAAGTATTAGAGTCAATCACTGATAGGTTTTACCAACATATGTCTTGTTTTTAAGATTTATTATTGCTTTTTTTTTTTGACTGAGGAAGATTTGCCCTGAGCTAATATCTGTTGCCAATATTCCTCTTTATTTACTTGAGGAAGATTAGCTCTGAGCTAACATCTGTGCCAATCCTCCTCTATTTTATATGTGGGTTGTCACCACAGATGGCTGACAAGTGGCATAGGACTGCACCTAGGATCCAAACCCATGAACCCGGGCCACCAAAGCAGAGTGTGCCGAACTTCACCATACGCCACAGAGCTAGCCCCCTAAGATTTATTATTTTGATATTTACATGTCATAAAATGAATTTAAACTCTTTAAAAAAGGAATCAGAAACAAAAAATCACCACCGTGATAGGTTTGGGATACACAAGGAGACATTATTGAATTAACAAAACAAAATGATACAAAAAAGGTTTGATGAGAACTTGGAGGCTCAGTTGATAACTTTGAAGCCTTATGTATCTCTGTTACATGCAATGGTATTCAAAATTATGCAGTTTGAGGTAAAACTTGAGATTTATATTTGCATTACATTTTTCATACTTCCTTCTCATTCAACATCACCAGGAGAGGTACTCAGTAGATGTTGCCTACTGGGACTTGACTGTAAATATTCTTAAAAATAAATTGTTAGAGGGACTGGCCCTGTGGCCTAGGTGGTTAAGTTCAACACACTCCACTTCGGCAGCCCAGGTTCAGTTCCCAGGCGTGGACCTATACACTGCTCGTCGGCGGCCATGTTGAGGCAGAGACCCACATATAAAATAGAGGAAGATTGGCACAGATGCTGGCTCAGGGAGAATCTTCCTCAGCAAAAAAAAAAAAAAAAAAATTGTCAGAGCGCTTTACAGTTTACAATGTACATTTATTTGATATATTATATTGAATCTCCATAATAACCTTTAAAAGCTAGGAGTCATTGTGTTCATTTTTATATATGAGGACACTGAGGCCCAAAATGGCTGAGTTATTTTCCTAGGGCCACCCAGCTAGTAAGTGGCAGAACCCATATGAACTGCTATTCCATACCTGAGCATTCCCCAAACCTGGATGTTTTCAGGGTAAGCACCTAATTTGCCTGAAAGAATGTCAAAGGCTCCAGTCTGGGGTCAAGGTCGTGAATTGTTTTTCATATGTCGAAAGAGTCATGGTCTTTAATTGAAGAGATCACGTGCTTTATCCTTTGATTACAGGTTCCAAGTCTTACTCTTCCTCTTAAAAAAAATGAGTCAATACATTTATATAATTGTCTTCGGAATAAATTTACACTCTTTTTTCATTTAGTGTTACTTTTGAACTGCATTGAACGCATCAACACATAAATTCACTCTCTTTGCGGAAAACAGCATGTTAATACATTTTGAATTTTTTAAATTTAAATTGTTAATCAGAAGAACAAACAGGGCCCCACAAGAGTACGTCTACCTCAAAGTTTGGTATGATGCCAAAGGGTTTAAAAAATAATTTAAAAAAATCTAGTTCTGTCACCACAATTTTCTTCCTTCCATCCTGCATGTAGAATATATATTTTATATATACTATATTTTTTGCTGTCATTAAAATGGGTTTTGAGTCACCCAGATTAACCCTGATGTGACTTACGGGCACCTTTAGAGCTCTGCATGTACAGGGATGATATCGTTATTTTTTCTTTCTAAGTGCTTAAGAATCTTGATCTAAATCTTTTCTAAAGAATAAGGAACAGAAACTTCAGAAATGTGTACTTTCTTGACAAACTATCCCTTTATTAAAAAATTAAGATCAAAAGGAAAACTATACCTTCTCTATGGAAAGGGTAGAGGTAACGATATTCCAATTCGAAGAAGGAAATTTAAAAATCCAACAGAGGTAATTTTGAGAAATCTATTATCCCCTTTTATACTTGATAATGTAATCTGCCTTAATTTAGGGTGACAGCCCAAGTTCAGTCTTTCTGTGATGTTAGTTGATTTCCAGATCTATTTCCTATTGATCCTGTCATTGTGGCTCTGACCTAAGAAACAGGAAGTGGAAACTTACATCTTTGTGGCTTTCCAGAATGTTTTCTGATCTTCTGATGTTACAGCTGATGAAAGTGACCTGGCACCATTGCTTTTTCAGTAGGAGGCAAAATTTAGAGGATAATGGAAAGTGTTTCCTGAAACTGAAGATTCTGTTAGGTTAGGAAATGGTCGCTGCTAAAAGTAGTTATATTTTAAAGGAACTAAGCTATTATAGAATACTGTACTTTCAGACTGATTTGGAATACAAAATCGTAAGCTTTCAGAGAAACCACTACACATCTTTTACTATTACCTACATAATCTATAACTGGAACTTTATGATGTATGTGACAGTAAAATATCTACATAGTTTCTTTATATTCTGTGTTATTAAACATGAGTTATTTCAGCTGGTCATCATTATATTCCCCGACTCCTACGTGAGATGTAAGAATACTTTCAGAGTCACTGTAAATCTGTTGAAATTCCTTCTTAACTTGATATCTCCCTAGACATTAAAGGATGTTCACCTTTGTTATGGCTTTACTGCATATCAGGCAATGAGCTCAGTGCTTTTTTTTTTTTTTTTTTGAGGAAGATTAGCCCTGGGCTAACATCTGCTGCCAATCCTCCTCTTTTTGCTGAGGAAGACTGGCCCTGAGCTAACATCCACGTGCCCATCTTCCACTACTTTATGGGTGGGATGCCTACCACAGCATGTCTTGATAAGCAGTGTGTAGGTCCACACCCAGGATCCAAACTGCTGAAGTAGAACGTCCGAACTTAACCATTGCACAGCCGGGCTGACCCCATGAGCTCAGCGCTTTTTATAAATTACTCCACACAAATTCCACCACTTCTCTCCAAAGCAAAAACCATACTTCCAATACTGCATATACTGCAAATACTTTGCAGAAGAAAAGACTGAGCCTCAGACTAGTTCAATAATGAACCTCAAATCACGCAACTAGTAAGTGACAGAGCTGGCATTTGAACCAAGTTTTGTCTGGCTCCCAAATCTGCCTGCACTCATTTTCTCTACATCATATTGCTTCTAAATCCCCCAAGAGTTCAGCTAACTTCACAAAAGCCTTTAGCTCCAGGAAGTCAGTTAAGTAAGGAATATCTTTACTCATCAGCCCCCTCTCCCCCGCCCCCGGAAGTCCTTGTCCGTCAGTCTATCAGCACTGAAACACATGGAGTGAGGACTCCTTTGGCTCCAAGCACGCAGGGAGCCCTGGGGAGAAATCAGAGGGCGTGTTAGCATGAACTTGGTATAAGTACCACATTTACATAGCTCCTGATTACATTTACATTTCCTTACCTGTCAATTCCAGCCTCTACCCAATCAGGTGGCAAGTATAGAAAACACATAAGAAGAGGAGAATGTATAAAAGAATCCACCCCACTTGTGTCTTTTCACATAACATAAATCTTCTTTTCTAATTTGCAAAAAAGTAACAGAAAGAGTAGAGCAAGAATCCTCCATTCTGTCGTTAATTTTTACTCTGGATTCTGTGGGTATCATATATATATAATCTATGGGTAAGAAAACTGTAACATTGTCTGTGTTAGCCGATAAAGTTGAATGGCTAGAAATAAGCTACACTTGTGATATGTCCTCAAATAATATGAAGTGGTGCCATGCCACTCTCAATGGAACACTTTTTCTTTTTTAAGGGGACTGGGATGGTGCACTCAAGGGAAATAGATTTGCACCCAGCATTGTGACAGGTCTGGGTTACAATCACAGGCTAGGCTTTTTGGGCAACTTTTGGATCTGTTGACAACCTCGATTTTCTATCTGTAAAGAAATGGTAGTAATGCCCCACAGAGTGGGCAAAGACTAAGAGTGTAATGGGTCCATCACCGAGGTTATAGGTGAAAAAATGCCAGTTACCCCAGAGGACCAGAGGCCTTTCCTGCCAAGGTGTGCCGTGACAGTAGGTGGCTTTTATGTCCTTGATCTCACAGTGCCCTCATTTTCTCATGATTGGGATCAGACTTTTCAGTATTTATCTCCTTGTTAATTGAATGACTAGTTCTGGATAATGGATAATTCCTAATTTTCTATTTTTAGAAAGTGTATAAATATCTAAATTAGATTTAGGCAAAGTGCGCTGCAGTATTTGATACGCCGAGGACATAATTAGGTTGCTCCGTTTACCTACACAGTCTCAAGCAAACTTTAACTCATTAATCTGTAAAGGACTTTGATGAACCTTTGAACTAGATAAAAATATGCCAGTCATGGCAAAGTTCTCCTCTCTTCTTTGAGAACTTTCAAAGGACTGAAAGTGACTAATGTATTTGGTTTTATAATATCATCTGCGAGATGTGATCATGCCACTCTGAAATCTTCAGAGGATTCTCACTGCCTCGGAGTCAAATAGAAGACATTAGGGTGAGCTAAAGAAAAAGCATCGCGCCGGGAGTCAGAAGACCCATGCTCTAGTTCCGGTTCTTCCCTTCATCCTCGGGGATGTTGGGCAAGATGCATAACCTTCCGGGCCTCAGTTTCTTCACCTGGGCAGTAAGGATAACAGTCATAGGGTCGGGAAGAGGTTTAAACGGCTGTGAAAATGCATTTGAGAATTCTAAGTGTGGGTCTGGTTGTTAGGCATGGCTCCAGAAAGCCTTGGAGGTTCCAGCCCTGACATACCTGCTCTGTTCTCTCCCTCTACTCCCACCCACTAGGGCCACTCCACCTTCAGAGCCCACTATTTCCACTCTTCAGATCCTCCCTCCCTGCTTTACTGTCTCATGACCTTTATTGATATTCATTCCCAAGGCTACCAGAATGCCCCGCCCCAAGCAGGAACTTACCTGTCAGGGCCAGGCTGCAATGCCGCAGCTTCCATAAATCCATCACCCATGTTCCGGCCAGTAGGGCCCTCTGCCCATCTGGCTCCCCCAGCTTTGTATATTTTATCTATTGGACTTACCACATGCCGCCTTATTTTATATTATCACATACAAACATGAATCTATTTAATTGATGCGTCATTACTGTTCTCTGGATTTTCACCCTTTGTCTCTTTTTCCTCCTGGTTCAGAGAACTAAATCCAGCATGCGTGCCTCCAGTACTGCTCTTTCTCGCCTCCTCTGAGATCTTCCTCCATCACACGGGCCCCTTTTTCTTTATCTCCTTCTCAGTGGAGCTCATATCCTCAGCCTACAAACGTGCCTAGGTGTCCCCAACCCCCACACAAGTCCCATCGCCTTCCTTTCCTGGTTAATGTTATAAAAAATTGGAATACCTACGATGCCGCTTAATTCCCTCCCTTTGTCACTCCTCTAGGCTTAAATCGTGACCTTGGGCCCACAGTACTCCACAGAAATGGTTCTTTGCCATTTCCGCAGCTAAGACTGCTCTTACCTCGGCCTGGTTGTTTTCTCTCCAATTCATACTAAATCCTTCTACTAACGACTCTTTTTTTCAAGTATAGTTCCTCCTACTCACTTGTCTCCCTTGCAGAAAACCTTTGTCTACAAAGAACAGGAATAGACAATTGTCTAAAAAGAAACTCAACAAATGGCCAATGAACATGTGAAAAATATTCAACCTTACTAGAAAGCAAAAACAGAAAAAATAACTTACAGTGAGATCCATTTTTTCACCTTTCTTATTGATAAAGTTTTTAAAAAAGATACCCAACGTAATTGAGTTTAGGGCTAAACAAACAGAGTTTATCAGCAGTGGTTTGAGTGTAGACTGGTGTAATGTAATCTTCACAAAAACTCTTAAATCACACATGCATAATTTCAACCAATTAAATTTTAGTAATTCATAGTAATTTCTTATTGCATTATTATTTATAAAAGCTAAAACCTGGTAACATTTCTGTGACAATAGAAAATTAACACACATCCATATAATGAAATACAGGGCAGCCATTAAAAGGATGGTGTACAAATATACTTATGACATGAAAATATTTTATAATATATATTTAAATGAAAAAATATTTACAAAATGGCATGTAAAAAATTCTTAGTTTCAAAAATATTTACTCAAGGGGCTGGCCCTGTTGTGTAGTGGTTAAGTTTGGCGCACTCCACTTTAGCGGCCTGGGTTCAGATCCTGGGCGCAGACTTACATCCCCTCATCAAGCCATGCTGTGGTAGCGACCCATATACAAAAAAATCGAGGAAAAATTGGCACAGATGTCAGCTCAGGGCCAATCTCCCTCATCAAAAAAGAAAATTTACTCAGGAACTATTTATTGAGTGCCTACTATATACTAAGCTGGTATTCTAGGTGCTGGGAATATGAGTATGTAAAGTTTGGAAGAACATACACAAAATATTAATAATAGTGAAGATCTCTAGGTAGTAAGATAATTTTCAGGTTTTCTACAATGGATATGCGTTACTTCTGCAATAACTTTATAATTTTTAAAATATAACGTCTTTAGAATAAATGTCAGATCCTTCAGTGTCCTAGTCTTAATTCCTTTTCCAGTCTTCTTTCCCATAAGTCTGTCCACTGGACATCTACTATATATTTTTGTATGTTTTATCAGCTCCCTGAAGTTCTAAATATTATATCCATCTCATGGAATGTTCTAGCTCCGTCTTGTCATGGCCAAATGCTACATAACCTCCTTTGTAGAGGCCCAGCTGGAAAATATCTTTCCCATCTCTGAACTCACATATTCCTCCATCTCTGTCTCTCTCACAGCCTCTCTGCCTCTCTTCCTCACATGACCAGATCACATGATCATAAAGGGCAGAGTCCACACGTATGTCATTTTGATATTCCGCTCACGTGACAGTGCCTTCCACAGTCTCTTGAATATATAAGGTCCCAAATGAGGACCCACTGAATGAATTGGCAAATGCATGCGCCCCTCTCTAGGTTATAAATTCCTAGAGGACAGGGGAGCTTATCCTTCTTTCAGTCTTCTGCATCATTATTCACACAGGGGCAATGTCCTTCTGAGCATGAACATAGGCACGAAAAGCTTACGAGGAATCAATGTCTATATGCTCAACTTCCATGTTTGTTCATTCCCCAGACTGAGGATGCAAGCTTGGGATTAAGGTGTCCTTCTGGTGCCCCTGTCCCACCTCTCCTTAACTAACCACCTTCTCCCACTTTACTATATAAGCAAACAACTAAACAAAGTGTTCCTCTCACCCATCCAGACTCTTACTATAGTTTATTGCCTTAACATGTAAAAGTCTTCTGTGTACCAAAGATAAAGACAGCTTGGATTTTTTCCATGCCATCACATCACTTTTTCCATCCCTCTTCCATGAAAGCAAGGGCTTCTTATTTCATCAAAGTGACAGATTCATGACCAGGCTCTGTGCTCTCTCTTTTATTTATCTATCATTTTATCTTTCTCTCTATTTTCCAGTTAGAATACAACAGGAGGATGGTTGTCGTGGAACAGATACCAACACATTCCTTTGAACTCAAAGTGAAATCATCCATTTTTAGGCAGGGGTCTGACTTGACCCATAGCTTTGACAAAGAGGACTTGTTTGCCATTTAGTTTATATGGTGAGCATGCTCATAAATTCAATGAGCTGAATCTCCAAACGCTGGCAATAGTATATTGAAAGCATGTGATAAGATAAAAATATTTTATGGTGTTAGCAAAGGACTTTGGGAATGAAACATTACATTGTTTTTAACAAAATTTCTTGGTATATTATGTAAAAATATTAGTATATTTAGTATAACATACCTCCACACGAAAGAGTACTAATATGATTAGCAGACATTTGATGAGTTTTGGTGAAGCCTTTAAGTTTGTTACTTGGAAACTGAAAAGGAATGTGTTTAGTATCTGGGTAAAGGTAAAAATTCCTTTTGTAAGTCATGTGTTTTCTAATATTTTGCTTTCCACAAAATTGAAGGAGATCCTAAACAAGTGTTCAGCTCATCACGAAAGTGTTTGATCATAGACCACTTTGTGATATTTGTACATAACTTTGAGGGAGTTCATGGAATTGAGTGACAGCGCTATAACAAACATCCATTCTCATCTGCTTATTTACGTCAACAAATGTTTTCAGTACTTACATCTACAAAAATGAAAATTGAAAATGGATTCAGAGGCTGGCTCCATGGCCAAATGGTTGGGTTCATGCACTCCATTTCTGCAGCCCGGGGTTCACTGGTTTGGATCCTGGGCACAGACCTACACACTGTTCATCAAGCCGTGCTGTGGCAGTGGCCCACATAGAGGAACCAGAATGACCTACAACTAGGATATGCAACTGTGTAGTGGGGCTTTGGGAAGAAGGAAAAAAAAGCTATCAAACAGATGTTAACTCAGGGCCAATCTTCCTCAACAAAAAGCATGGGAAAAATGAATTTAATGCTAATAAGATGTAATTCCAGTAATTATAAAAGTACTATAAAATTGACCTTTATTTTTAATAATTACATGTCAAGATTTGCAATATGATAACGTTAATGATAAGTCAATACAGAAGAATGTTTTAGTACATAGATTCTGATGGCCAGGGGAAATAATAAAGAAATGAATTTTGATTTGTATACTTATTTTAGTGGCAGAGATGAATGATTAAGTATAACAGAAATAGTTCAAGAAGAAAAAGAAATGATGCGGAATTGCTAACTCTTGAAGAGCTTGTTAATGTCTTTAATTGATGATGGTGGATAGCAAATTGATCTGGTATTTATGTTCAACTTGATATATTTCAAAAAGTGATGGAATCATTTTATTTTAAAATGTGAATAGTTACAATTATGAGAAATTAAATTCTTTTTGACAATTTGAATTTATGATTAAAAATTTAAATATTTACCTTAGAAAAGTGTGAGGGTGTACCTCAGTTTTTGAAATTCTTTGAGGAGACATGAGCAGAGAGAGTTAAAAATAACTGCCCTATAATACAATGGGCCTTGTGCTTCGTTGGTGCTCAATAAATGTTTGACATGGGTTAAATCTAAAACAATAAGTAACAGAAGGTGTAAACCACTGATGGTATCTTTTCAAAATCCTATACAGATGGAGCATAATTCTTGGCTAATTTCCTCCCAATAAAGAATCTGGTCCACTGGTCATGGTGAAGAGAACAGAAGTGACGACCCAGTTTTCACCTCCTGCACAGCTCATATGTTCTCTGGGTTTAATTTAAAAATATAAAATTAAGTTCTCTCAAAAAGTCATCATTCTCTGACTATAAACAACAACTTTGGCCAATTAATCTCCATATGGGAAGCTTATGTTGACTTTAACATGTTTTCAGACGTAGTAACTAGAACAAAAGTAAGTGAAATCGTGACAAAGAGAAAAGCCCAGACATTGGACACTGGCCAGAGAATTCGTGCTCCATTGTTGCTCAGGCCCCACCCATCTACCATTGTCAAGACCTGACTTGAGTCTTTGCAGAGAAGGACGCATCTTATGTTGAGCAGAGGGTGCTCTGATCATGGCACTTTCTGTTAACTTCTGGTAACAGATTTTGCTGACTAGGGCTTATTAACTGCTTTACCAGGAAAAAAAAAAAGGTTGAGCCCACATTCAACTTGTTTCAACATTTCCAGAAAATTGCAATGATGTTTACGTAAGGTTTTCCTATGACTCAGTCTTACCCAAACCCATGTCCTTCCACTGTCCCCTTGCTCACTCCACTGCACCCTCTCACCTCTCGCAGCCCTTCAAATACACTCTCTCCTCTGCCTGAATAATTTCCCCAGAGAGTCATGGGGATTACTGCTTCTCGCATGCAGGCCTCTGCCCAAAAGTCACCTTCCCCGACTAGCCTGCCTAAAATAACACTCTCCCCCACCACTCTACGCTCATACTCTGCTACTAATAATTATGTGGGGACAAGAGCCTTACACTAGGCTGTCCCCAGCAAAGAGGCATGTGGTCATACTGTTCACAGCACACATAACTAGCTGACTTTATTTTCCATGTAAATTCCTTGAAGACAAGGGCTTTGCTTTGCTCACTTAGAGCATTGCCTGGCATGTGGTGGACCTTTAATAAATATTTCTTGAATGATAATAAAATTAGCATTGTATACCAAGAATTGTTCTGTGTCTCTATTCTTTGACAATACAAATTTGAAAGATTTTTAATACATATAGCCAAATTGCTGCCTAGAGAGATTTGTATCTTTTAGTGACAGTCTCTCACTCTTTTAAAACATCAAATATTAAAATATATTAATATCATTACTAATTTGATAGTTCCAATGTGAATTTCTATAATTACTAGGAGGAATGAATTTTTTGTTTTTACACTTATTGGCTATTTGTATTTCTTCTGTGATCATCTTTCTGTGATTTTTACTAATTTTTCTAATCAATATTTATTGCATACCTATTTTATGCTTTGCAAAATAAGGGATAAAGATAATAATTACAGGCTATGGTCTCTACACCCCAGATTTATTTATTTAGTCAGTGCAAAGAGTATATTATACACGGAATAATAAGTATGAGAAAAGCTTAGAAAATTATTTTATTGAGAAATAATTCAGTAAAAAATATTCAAAAGTTTTAAAAGAACAAGATTGGAAAGCATCAGCATAAAGTCGTAAATCAACAAAGTTTAGTTACGGAGACACACAGCTTTAAAAAATACATCCATTATTTTCTAACTGATTCTGCTATATTTGCATAATGGATGGGAAACAAGCAGAGATTTTAAAAGAGGAACCCCTCCACTCCCGCTGACCATAAAAAGGGAATAGTACCGAAAGGAGCTAGCTACAACCTGCCTAATTCCCATCGAAAATAACAGAATGAGTTAAAACCAGTTCTACCAAATGGTAGCTATGTTAATTGAATTGCAATTAAAGTGATGTCATGTGGTGTTCTTTGGCAAAGGAACTCAGAAATAACTGGGTCCTGCCCTGCCATAGATACTTCTTCAAGTGCGCTTCCAAGGGAAATACATTCTTTCTCCTTGAGCCACATGGCTATCCCCTAAATCCACTCCTGAGTCCTTAATGTTACCATCAGGAGGCAGAATTAAAGTAGACCTCCCAAGCTGGGAGGAAATATAAGCGAAGAGAGGTAGAGAGAAAGGGAGGGAAGGAGGACGATGAGTGCCCCAACATGGAGTCTCCTGCTCCAAGCTTTATCAAACCTGGGCCCTTCCACTCATGATGTAGGGCTGCCCCTTGAGGCAGGGGACAGTCCCAAGTGGGAGACAGAGAGAGCTAAAGATAAAGAGAGATGGTTGGGATTTCTCCAAGGGGAAATGACTCTGGCCCCCCTGACCATTTCTATCTTCCATGGAAGAAACAGAGACCAGAGAGGAAAATCCACACTCAAGTGCCACCACCTTTATCCCTTTAAAAGTTGTGTCACCATGAATTTCTAGGGTTGGAGCCATTCATTCAGTTCACAACTCTTTCTCCTTGGGAGTATGATGTCTTGACCTTGACTCATCCTTGGGGAGTAGGAGTAGGTATATGGAGAAAGGAGCAGAGAAACGCAATAAGTTTCTTCTGGAGGTCAATGCTCACCATTTTGATAAGAGATAATGATGGCATCAGGCATATAGGCCAATAAACAGGAATCTCTGCTCTCATCTTAAATGAGGTGAGAATACTCACAGCAAAATTAGGTCTAAATCACAGGGAGATGCTCTTTGCTGCAAAAGGGTAACACTTGAAATAGAGCCATCTGGGAATTGATTAGCCTGAAATTTTCAGAAACATCAAAGGAAACTGAAAATTAACTGGGAAAATAGCAATTCTCCTTAGAGTTAAGAAATTTAGGGAAATAAGAACTTTACATCAGAGAGAAATAGTATTTTATATACAGGTTTTTATTCATTTGTTTTCCTGGATCTAAAAGGATATTTAACTGGAATTTTTAGAATCAGAATTTTGAAACTAGAATGAACATTTAATAGCTATCCCAGTGCTTTCACATTACAAGTAAAGAGGCTGAAACAACGGTATCATTAAGCTAGACTAAATCCATGTTTCCAGGTTCATATGCAGAGTCTTCTTTCACTATTCCAGCAGATGATTATGCCTTGCAGGAGAGCAAGTTTGTTTAAAAATGATAAAGAGTGGCAGTGAATAAAGCTAGATGTCTATATATTTTAAAAATAGTTTCTATGTCTCAGAGTAAATGAAGAATGACAGCACCAAAGTAACCAAGATCACAGTTTAGTGATAGCTTAACCAATCTTAAACATGTGATCCATAATACTCTCAGAAAGGGAAGCATTTTTTATTGTATGCTGATACTAATCAATAAAGCACATAGAACTTAAATGTATGAGGCAATTAATGCACTTTCTATTCGCTGGGTCCATTGTAATCATTTTACATGCGTTATTATAGTTTGTCTTCGTAACAACCCAATGAACTCAGTGTTGTTATCGTCCCCATTTTACAGACGAGGAAACTAAAGGACAGAGGTCAAGTTACTTGCTCAAGGTTGCACAGTTTGTTAATGTTGAAGCCAGGATAGGCCAGATGAATAGTGTTGACAGAAAATGCTAATAAAATCTGAGGGAGGGAGCAACTACCACTTCCGGGAGTAGAGTTTTATTCAAAATATACCATTGTGACCTTATCAGAACCTGGGTGAAAGTGATGGTTTGGGAGGATTGTCTAAAGGATGTGCTGTGTTGCTCCTCACTGAGGTGTTCTTTGTCAAATATCTTTGACTAAGTTAATTCACAAAACAGTATAAAATCCAATTCAAATCCACAGGCCACAGTTATTTTGGCAAAAAATTTAAGAGAAAGTCACAAAGCTGTTGAGGAAAGTAATTTTGAAAATGCAAATGCAAAGCAGTGACTTAACAATTAGACTTATTTATTGGTTAGACAAGAAAGAAGTTTCAAGACTAGATTTTACTTTTAATCAAACAATTAGTAGAAGGCTACACAATTGAAATATATCTTGGCCACTCTGGGAATTGTCTTTACATACTTTTAAAATGATGGCCTGGCCTTTCTTGAAGGGTGTTGTAAGATCAGTGCATTCTTATATTTTATTTAGCATAAACCAAGATGGCAGTTGGGTGTCTGATAGCAAGCAAAACCATTTAAGTCTAAAAGTGGGTTGACTTTTTAAAAAGGGTAAGGAAGCTCAGTTTAATGCTTTTATCAGTCCAATTATTCCACATACATTTAATCAATGAAATAAAGTGTAACTGTTTGGAGGGTTACATGAGAAATTATCTATTAAATCACTTAGTGTAATTCCGGGTGTGTAGAAAATGCTCAATAAATGATAACCATCAGTATCATGACAACATTTCTGGAATTCAAATGTTCTCTGTTCAAAGGCAAGTTGTAGAACCTAATGGTTCCTGCCTGATGTGCCTAAGTGGAATTATTTGGGGATTAATCTCGAGAAATTAATTTTCTTCTGTTGAAAATGTGTTAAGTAACTCTGGTGTGAATGGTAATAAAGTTGAATTATTGTCACGATACTATTCTATTTCCTTGGCATCCTGCTATTCTGGAGACATTGTCAAAATGATCCTCTTAGGCATTATATCCCGTTACAAATATCACATTCCCCAACCTCAGTCGTACATATATAAGTACTCTTGCAAGGGTTGGGGGAGAATCAAGAAAGAGAGGGAGTTGGAATTACTGCTGCTGTTCTTCATGTCAGCAAGCATTACAGGGATTTTTTAGCAGCCTGTTTTGGCCTCTTGCTTGTTAAAGCAATATGAAAAGCTATGTAATTATATTCCACGAATAATTGATATAAACATATAAAGGATGAATCACAATCACACCTTGTGTTTTTTTCTCTCTTTTCAAGCCTCTCTCTTTGTACAGTAGCTGCATGTTGGTTCTAGGCTGAGTGCCAGTTGTATCAATTAAACAGTAACTAATTCAAGTACATTTGCAATCTGTGTTTGAAATGCCAGCCCATACAGTAGTTACCAATTAAGCATGAGGCAGATTAATGGATGTATTGTTCTCCTGGGCGAACTCCACCACATTGTCATTAAGCAGTAAACCCTAGTGAACCAAAGACTTGCATTTAAAGGGAAAGGGAAACACACACTTACCCAAAAAAGTTGGGTGTTTTATATCAAGCAGAATTATTTAACAGGAAAGGTAGCGGGTAACCTTTTGAAGGGAGAAGAAATTATGGCTGTGTAGTGTTTTTCTCAGTCCCTTTATTTTGCATAGATTTCATCAATGAAGAAACGGAGAGGTACAAAATGGGGAGGACAATAACGAGAACACATCAGACAGACAAATGGCACCTGTAAGTTCACAGTTTCTCAAAACAGATGTTCTTTTCAGCTAGCTATAGTATATCATTATCTCCAGGAACCCTGAAGAGAAAATACAAAGATTCACCAGGAACTGTGGAAATGCAGCATATTTACTGTGCGAAATACTTGGCTGTGAATCCCCCACCCCCACCCCACCCACTGTTGCCCATTTAAGGAGACAGACACTGAGGGCATGGATCTGCTCCACTTTAAATGTACAGGCTTACGATTTTTGAACCAAGTCTAACTGTTGCAAAATAAAACTGTTTTTGGCACTCACCAAACATTTAATGATGTAGCTTGTAGCAGAACAAATGGAAAGAGCTTGAGAATTTAAAAAGAAGCAGTTCATTTTACTTCTCCAGTACGTGTGAGTTCCTGTGGAAATTTCTCTTCTGTCTCTCCTTTCTTTTTCTTTCTGTTTTTGGCTGTTTGATCTGACCACAAAGATGTTTGATCCTAAAAAGATATTTAGCTCTTTCTTAAAAAAAAAATCCTTTCTCTGTTTTTGTTATGCGACATTTTCCCATGGGCATGATGCGCTTAAACAAATGGCTGACCAAAGCTGGAAGTTCATCAATTTCCCACAGTTTCCAAAATCCTTAAAAATTGCACGGCTAATTAGATTAGTTTGATATGTAATATTTAAATTTGACCTAAAAAGCACAATGGCGTTTTCAATGCAGCCACTCACCAAACCTTGCTCTGTTTCAGAGTTTCCCCCGCCCCTCAGATGCGCTACCGCAATCCAGAACCCCACACACGCTCCCAACTGGACATCCGGCTGGACAACTGGACACGAGGCTGTCTGGTCCCAGTTCATAAATATGTTCAAAAGTGGACTCACTACCTTCCTCCCAACACCACTTTTTTGCCTTTTCCCCCTCTCTGGGCAAAAGGCTCTTCATCTGCTCTTTGTTCGGGATCCAGGAAGACACTGCCCACTCCTGAGTGGACGGGGAGGAGGGACAGAGCAGAATCCACTAAATCCACAAGGAAGCTTGTTGCTGTGTGTGATTCATCTTCTTGATACGGGCAATGCCTTTGATTTCAGAAGGGTGTGTGTACATGTGTATGTGTGTGTCTGTCTATCTGGTGTGTCTTTCTGTCTGCCTGTCTCTTCAGTGTGGAAATGAGAAGTAAGTCCTTGTTGTTATAGCCATCTTTAACTAACTTTAATCTTTATAGAGACTTTCCACTTGGGCTGCCATTTCTACTTTCAGGGCATTTAAAATGCATTGTTTCCCAGATAACTGGAGTACGTGGCTTTTCTGCTAACCAAAGTACCGAAGGCTTTACTTTCTATTCCCCCTTCTCCTCCTCCTCCTTCTGCCTCTTCTTTCTCCATCCTCCTCTAACGGTTCCCCCCCCTCCCCCCTTTATTGGCTCATTGGTAGAGGAACAGAAATGTTAAAATCAATATGAGAATAAATTGCCACATGGTCTTTATTGTGGAGGCAAGGTTTCTACAGAAACTCCTTGTAATCAGAAAAGAGGGAAGATGAGATTAAACTGATTAAACTGAGAAAGTCAAAAAAAGGACAACTTGAAAGATTAGCTCTCCAACGCCAGAAAAGCGTAATCCTCCATGCATGCTAAGTGGAGCTGTCCTCCTCGCTATCAGCCCCTTCATCGGGTGACCTTCGGTTGCATTAGCACAGAGCTACTTGATCCAAGGCAAGTACTGGAAATTGAAAAGCCGGAATGCCAGTGATTACAGCGGGTATCAATATTATTGTAATGACGCTTCGTTATCATTAGGGAACTTAATTACTTAGAGAGAGTGAGAAGGCCAGAAAGTAAAGCATCAAGCCACAGCTGTAGTCAGCATCTAGATCAGAACTGATATTTGAGAACTGTCTCAAGTTTAGATTCAAAGGCAGTCAAAAAGTGAGAGGAAGTAGACCTGTTTTAAGAAGACCGCCATGGGCATAGTATGCTTCCATAGCAACAGGTTGGCCACTAAAATGCAAGATGGGGTTATTAACCATTGGAACACCTGTCACAATATCTGCTACATAGCAGGAATTCCATAAGTATGAAAGAATAAATGAATAAACAAAACCAATAAACGAACTGAACTTACTCTGGTGGCATGGAAAAAGGGATTAATTCTATTAAAAATAAAGATGCAAAAATATCAAATTTTGAGTATTGATCTCAACTAACTCAATTCCATTTTTTTCTTTTCTTTTCCTTTTTTTTCCTTTGCTATTTTTTTTTTTTTTTGAGGAAGATTAGCCCTGAGCTAACATCAGCCTCTAATCCTCCTCTTTTTGCTGAGGAAGAGTGGCCCTAAGCTAACATCTGTGCCCATTTTCCTCTATTTTATATGTGGGACACCTGCCACAGCATGACTTATAAATGGTGTGTAAGTCTGCACCCGGGATCCAAACCTGCAAACCCTGGGCTGCCAAAGTGGAGTACGCATACTTAACCACTATGCTAACAGGCCGGCCCCCTCAACTCCTTTTTAATACAGAGCTCTTCTTAGATCCCAACCTCCTTTTAACTGCCTTCCCAACTCAATCTCCCTCTCTCTCTCCCCCTGCCTTTTCGTTTTCCATAGAGGTTTACAGTTCTTAGCCTGGTTGTTGTGACGTTATAATTGTGAAATGCAGAGTTAAAACTGGGCACATGTTTTATTTTAACTCTGACCCCTGAATAGAAACACAGAGCATTTCTGAACACTCTGGGCCTGTGGTTGTGCTGAGCCAAGCCAGAATTAGCCCCAATTACTGACCCACAAATAGACCTGACCCAGCCCGACCCACCTCCGTCAGAGGGCTGTGGAAAATTCGTATTTCTAAATTTATTGAATCCGATTTATTTATTTTTGAGTAGGCACAAAAGCCAAAGTAAACTTCAAACTGCATTTGAATGAAGTTTTGCATTCAGTTGGTTATGCCATCAGCAAACCTTTTCCTGCTGAACTCACCACTAAGCCAGTTATTTCTTTGGCCCATTCAAAGATGAAAAAAAGAATTGAAAACATCTGAAAAGGGAAAACAAGTTTGGAGAAGGGAATGTGGACAAGTTAAGGTTAGAATGGAGTGTTTTGAAAGCTCTGTAAACCATGCAGATTAATTTAGACTCAGTCACATTGCAGAGAGGCAGGGCCTGTGTTCATTCCTCGCCACTTACTCCTATTTACTGTTTGGTAAACAGTGCTCTAACGCATGCTGAGATTGTCCATGATGGTTTCTTATAGAAAAGCAGGTAAAGAGTCCTAATTAAGGCACCCTTCTTTGGATAAGAGATGGAAAGTATAGGGGGTGAATACTTTTCATGCTACCCAGGATGAATGCTTTTAAAGACCACAACCCAAATCTGACTACAGGGTTTCTTTTGTTGTGCCAGCTCACTATCCACGCTGGGGATGCTCAGGCATCTCCATGCCTGGGAGCTGAAGCTAATTCTCCTCGACCTCAAGGAGAAGAGGAAAATCTTGCTTTAGGACAAGGTTTGCCTCCTTAACTCCTCATTTCCTGTCCCAGGATTAACCTATTCCAATGTTGATTGAATGTAGGTACATTTTTTCCCTCCATGGAAAGTCCCACTCTGTAGAGAACTTAGTCCCAAGACGATAATCCCATTGGTGGAAATGCGTTTTCAGAATCCCAGATACCAATATTCCTGTGTTGCCTTTGTTAGATCTGTAATGCATGTCAGAGTCCTGGTTGCACATTAGTCACCTGAGAAGATGTTGATAAATACCTCCCTTCCTCTCAATGTCTGATTTGGTTGATTTAGAACAAGGCCCTAGTTTTCTTCCTCTTGACTATTATAAATCCTAGGGTGATGTGGTCAGTTGGTCCACGCTTTCTGATTCCTCCACACTGCTAACCAGCCTATTTGGTTTCCGTTTTTGAGAGCACAATGTCCAGAGGAGCAATGCTCCCCCTTGCATCTGCCATCTCTAAGTCTACAGTCTCCTCTCAGCCCTGGCAGTACATTAAAATACCCTGGTGAGGTTTTAAAATGTATGGCTGCTTGGCCTACTCCACAATATTTAATTGGTTTTGAGTGGAGCTTAAGAATCAGCTTTTTTCTTTTTTTTAAGTGAAACCCTCAAGGGTCCTGAACACAAGTTGTTAAATGAGTTTGAAAACCACAGCTACCCTCAAGGCCTTGCCAATTTTAAAAAAAAATGGTTAATTGTTATTTTTTGGTTTTAACAGCATAAGAAAGCATGAGAGGCAAAGCTTGGGCCTAGACAAGATGAGAGATGGAATTGAGAGTTTCACATTAGTTGGAATTCTTGAAAGGCCACCTTTTCCATGAACTGGTGAGACACAAAAATCTGCCAACAGGTAAAGGAAGCTTGGCTGTCTGAACTTATTCAATATTAGTCCAATGATCTCCAAGACTCATGTGCTGGTCTATATGGCAAAGGCGATGGGCAAAACTGAAAATGACTTTGATGTTTTCCTTTTTCACACTGTCCTCGACGGTTTCATTAGTAACCTGGCACTAACATCACCAAATGAGTTGAAAAATGCACTTTTCTTTTTGAGTGGAAGCATTTATACATGATTGGAATAATTTTTTTCTTTCTTGTATGCTTGACAGATTAGCATTTAAAGCTCTTGGATCTTAGGTTATTTCCTTTTTGGGAGGTGCATTGTAATGCATTGATTCTATTTACTGCTATAGGACTGTTAAAATTTACTAAGTTTTTCTTGAGACATGTTTCATAAGTAATATTTTTGAGCAATCAGGAAACCACTTGCTGACTCAAAAAGCTCGCTAACTTTTGTGGATTCCAGAATCATACCACTTCTACCATGATATGCGTCAGCAAAATGCCTTTTGATGACTGTGAAGATGGGGTGCAGACTCTGAAACCTCTATAATAGCCACTGCATAAAACCCTAATGTCTTCATAACTGTTTACCTGCAGAAATGGCAATAACACTAGACATGTGGCCTTCTCCTCGTGGTATGTTGATTCCACATTTTAAGTCTAATGTGTGCCCATCACATCCAGGATCATAGCTGTAAGGGAGAAAATATAGTTTCTATCTTTGTAGCTTTTGGACTTAATTAATAATAATTCTTCAAGATTGCTAGACATATGATCAACATATAAAGGTCAATTGTGATTCTAACAATAGCAATGAAAATCAGAAAATATAATTTACAAAAGTAATAGCATGTACCATGGCATCAAAAATATAAAGTAACTGGGAATTAATCCTTTAAAATGTATGCATACCCTTTTTGTAGGAAAGAATGATGTTTTATTGAAAGATAACAGAAAATGCCAAAATAAATGAAGCAGTATGCTGTGTTCATTAATAGCAAGTGTTAATATCCTAAAGATTTCAATTTGCCCCATATTTCATACAATTCAAATTTTAACATAAAAAAATCAAATTTAGCTACAAATTTGATAGAATTTCATGCAAAGTCTCAGAACTATTTTGCAGGGAATTTGACAAGTTAGCTTAAAATTTATATGGGCAATCAAAGATTTGAGAATACCCAAAAAATGTTGAAGAAGAACCAGGTAGAGGAGCTTGCCCTACCAAATATCAAAATGCATTATAAAACTACGGTAGGACTATGTGTTATTGCCATAAGGAGAGACAAATACACTAGTGGAACAGGGAACACAAATATAAATATGTAGACATAGAAACTTATTTGTGGCAGAGTTGACCTTCTAGATCAGTGGGGAAAAGATGAGCAATAAAATAAGTGGTGCTGAGATAATTGGTTATTAATGTGAGAAAAAAACTAACTAAAGGGGCTGGTCCACTGGCGAAGGGATTAAGTTCACACATCACGCTTTGGCAGCCCAGGGTTCGCCAGTTTGGATCCTGGGCACAGACCTACACACCGCTCATCAAGCCATGCTGTGGCAGCATCCCACATATAAAATAGAGGAAGATGGGCACAGATGTTAGCTCAGGGCTAATCTTCCTCAAAAAATAAGTAAATTCCTATTGTTTTAAAAATAAAAAACCCAGCTTAAATTAGTACCACATCTTACTCCTCAACCAAAATCAATTCCAGGTTGCTTAAAGACCTGAAATGCAAAAAGGAAATCCTGAAAGTTTTCAAAGAAAATATGGAACAATATCTTTATCAATACAGGGTGTGAGAGCGTTTCTGAACAAGATACAAAAAAGCAGAAACCATAAAAAAGGAACTTGATAAATTTGACAACATCAAACCTAAAAACTTTATATCCAAAGATCCATAAATAAAGGGAAATGATAAGCTATAAGCTGGGATAAAATATTTGCAGCAAATGTGGCTGAAAAAGCTTTACTACTGAGAATATTTGAACAAATTTTACAAAGCAGTAAGAGATAGATAAACAAAATAAGCCAGAAGAAAATAAGCCAGACAAATAAATACATATTTCACATAAGAATGGGAATGAGCAACATACAAAATGTTTAAACTCACTATGGTTAGGGAAAGGCAAATGAACACCATGAGACACAGTTTCACAGTCATCAATGTAACAAAGATTAACATGTCTAATATTATTAGGGGTTGGCAAAGATGTGGAGAAATGAAACATTTCTAACTCTGATGTGTGGGTATAAATGAACGCAACCACCTTGGAAAACCAGTTGGAGACTTTCTGGAAAGTTGAACACGGTCCTACTTTTCATCAAGTAATGACACTCCTAGATACATACCCAAAGGAAACTCTCCCATGTCCGCACAAGGAGGCATATACAAAAATGCTCCTAGCAGGATTATTTGCAATGTAAAAATTTGAGAACAATTCAAATACCCACCAACAGAGAAATAAATAAACAATAGTGTGTTTATATACTGTCAACTTCTACAGCAGTACTTTTCAACATTTTTCATATCACAGAACACATCAACAGTAACATTTATATGGCATGCTGGTATAACCTAAAGGGGATTTAGGGTCCTTAAAAGTAGGATGATCACCTATCCTGATTTGTCCAGGACCATGCTGGTTTGTTCAGGACTCTCCTAGTGCAGCCTATTGTGCCAGTATAATTATTATCAGAGCAGTTTCAAAATATTCTAATGTGAACAAAAAATTATATGGGCACCCTTTGTCTTTTGGGCTTAGTGAAACAAGCTTTGTTATATTTTCATTGTATCTTACAAACTTGATAAAGACAAAATGAAAATACTATGGAAGCTATTAAATATTTAACTAGTAAGAGATAAATTTAGGCATATTAAAAAAATTTTTTTGAGAGTTTATTTGAGCAAAACTCAATCCTAATTGGGCAGAGCCAAACTGGAAGTGATTAGGAGTGCTCCATCGACAGGAGCTGGGGGAAAGACTTATGGAAAAGAGGCGGAAGCAAGGTAGGAAAATTATTTGATTGGCTGCAGCTTAAGCAGTTGCCTTGTTTGGAAAAGCCTAGTTGGCTGTTTGTGTTGGTTGTCCTTAGTTTTTGATTTCTTATCTTTGAGGCATTTACAGGCTTAGGTTTTGGTTTGCTCCTGTAGGCTGCTAAGGTATTAGAACCACCTCAGTCTAATGGTCTCCTTGTTTAATTAATTTAACAGGATATAGGTAAAATAACTTTTAAAATTTTAATGAGGAACTGGAACATGTTCCCATTGTTAAAGGATCTTTTTTAAAAGAAGGTAAATTGTGACTCCTATAAAACTATAAAGTGAGTACATGTCAAAGATTTTCTCTAGTTTATTAGTTAATGAGAGATTCGGTAAGATCTAAAACAGGGTCAAAGAAGAGTCCAAAGAACAGAGGCAAATCAAGGCAAACACAGGCATCAAGAATTTACCAAGAGATGCACGCTGATCCAAGAGCCAAAGGACAGCAACGTGTAATAGTTGGAATCATCTCTTCCACGTAGGAAGAAATAAGTGATATCTCTAAGAAACCAAGCTTCATTTGCATCTTTACGAACAGGAAAATTTGCATTACCTTGAACCAGAAACATCTTCATCATCATCATCCCTCTACAAGGTAACTCGTCTCTACAGAGTTGCAAAATGGGTCAAAGAGTGAAAGGTACAGACCCCCATGGAATCAAACAGCCCAAAAGTGTCTTCTAGACAACACCAAACATTCTTCAAAGGACATCCAGAAACGTTTCTATTAAATTTTTGACATAGAGCTAAAGCAATCTAGAGTATATTAATTTATTAGATTCACCATTTTGATAACACTAATCTTTACAAGTGGAAACATTCAGTGAAAAGACTGGCTCTCAGGGTTCCCAAAGTATTTTGAAACAAAGCCTTTGTGTCTGCCTGTCTTTTCAGCTGGAGCATCAATACCAAATATACGTGGTGTTTGTTTAATACCTTGTTTCACAGTATTCATTTATCTTTTTCAATGTTTCACACTCAGTTTGTTTTGGTACGTCTTTGCAGAACTAATAATGTTCTATAAAACATTTCTCTTGAGGACTTCTAATTAGTGCTATCAACTGAGCACTCTTAATAATGTCTGCAGAATCATCCATCTGCAATAAAGCCATTTTGCTTTTGTAATTTTTTTGATCAGTGTTGTCCCAAGCTATCAAGTTATGTTGACAGTGAACCTACTAACAGTAATTCAATAGCGGTACCCTTTCCGTTTCCTGTGCCTCTTTGATCCAAACTATAATTTTGATAATTTCCATACAGGTGGTAAAAGAAGTGACTAGACTTGTGTGAGGCATTTTGTGATCTTTAGCTATTCATTGAACTATCTTGCAACTAGTTCCTCACAAAAAGAATCTTTTCCTGATGCGGAGCATGAAGACACCTGTAAAAGTCTAATTCTTTTGGGTGTATAAGAGGAATGTTTTCCAATAAAATGCTAGTGTCATTTATTGTCATCATTGCTTCATTTCATAACTTTTCCATGTAAATAAGCCATTTAGGTTGAGAAAGAAAAGAATTAATGGGACACAGGACTTCAGATTTTGATTGTCTGATATATATATATATATATATATATATATATATATATATTGTTTTTTACAAGTGGATTTGTCTTGTGAATCTGAGCCTTTGCAAATTTAGTAAGAAAGTTACCCATCATGATGGAAAGAAAAAAAATCTATTTAAACGTAACTTACTTACAGGACACCTAGAGTTTTATAAATTCAGAAAATTAAAAATTCAAAATATTTATTTTATGTTATCTGCATTCCTAAGAATATAATAAATTTCATAAATTAAAAAATAAAGATGTGATAACTAAAAGCTCACAAAAACATTAGTATATGAAGAAAATTTCTTTGAAATTTTGAGTTCTGAATCTGCACATGGCCATAATCACTTCTATTTAATCAAAGAAAATAAATGTGTTCAGTTATTATCGACTTTCAGAAATAAACATTTTTCTTTCTAAAAAACAAATTTCAAAATCATTATGAATTTCTTCCAGGAATCAGACTTTGACTCATTGTTGACATCAAAAGTCACAAATAAGTAAGTAAAGGAGTAGGCAGTGCTTCCACCTCATCCTCTTTTTACCTTCTTCTGGAACTCTGATGAGTACTCATATTGTTTTCATGTTGTCTCAGTTTGTCCAGACCACTATAACAAAATACTGGGTGGCATATACTCAATAGAAATTTATTTCTCACAGTTCTTGATGCTGAAGTCCAGGGTTAGGGTGCCAGCATGGTTGGGGTCTGATCAGAACCCTTGTCTGGATTGCGGATGGCTGTTCTCGTATGTCCTCACATGGCAGAGAGCAGAGAGGAACCAAGCTCTCTCCTGACTCTTAAAAGGGCACTAATCCCATCCATGGGGGCTCTACCCTCACGAACTCATCTAATCCTAATCACCCTCCAAAGGGCCCACCTCCTAATACCATCACGCTGGAGCATAAGGTTTCAACATTTGAGTTCTGAGGAAACACAAACTTTCAGTCCATAACACATACCAATTTCCCAAGTTTACTCGTTTTCCTTTAATAGTTAAATTTCTAATTTAAATTACGATATTTTTCATTTCTAGAAGTTTATTCTTAAATCTGATCTTTTTATAGTCTCTTGCTCTTTACTCATACTTTCGGTCTTTTATTTCTCTAAGAATATTAAACATGTTCATTGTATGTTCTGCATCTGATAATTCCATTTTCTTAATTTTCTTGTGTTTAACTCCCACTTTTGCTGATGCTGTCTTACAGCGCCTTGTTTTGTGTGGTAGATTTGCTTTAGTTTTTGTTGCTTATGTTATTTTTTATTCTGTGCCTGAATCTCTTGGACTTTTAATAATGCAATTTCTTTGAGGTCTATGTTGAATTGAGTTCTTCCAAAATGATTTGTAGTTTTCCCAGACACCCTGGGAATCCTAGTAGCCTGGAATCACTTTATACTAAATTCTTAGCCTGAGGGTTTCATTCACATCATCGAAGTATTATGAATTCAGGTTGCAAACTCCCATAGTGCTAGCTGTTTACAAATTCTCAGGGTAGACATTTTTCCCTTCAATCCTGAATGCAATGTTTGAGGTTTGTTTATTTTTTGTAAATCCATCATTTGCTTTCCAGTTCCTCATTACATTAAGAAACTATTTTTTTTAAATAAATCACCGAGCATTATTCTGTTGAGGTGTAATTTACATATAATAAAAGGCCAGAATTAAAAGGTTCCATTTGGTTAATTTTGACAAATGTATGCAACCACGTAACCTTGACACAAAACAAGATATAGAACATTTCCTACGAAGGAAGTTCTGATTTGCATTTTTCCCACTATCCAAAGGCAAACATTTCTGATTACTATTATAGATTAATTTTTTCTGTTGTTGGATTGAAAGTAAAGAAAATCAGAGCACCTTTCATTGCTTTTGTTTTTGAAATTGAATCATACTGGTTAGTGTATCAGTAGTTCATTGCTTTCATTGTTTAGGAGGATGTCATTGTATAAATAAACCATAAATTGTTTATCCATTTGGTTATTGATAGAGATTTAGATTTTATCCAGAGTTTGGCTATTATGGAAAAATTTAAAATTTTTTTGTAGAAGTGTTACTTGTGAGCATATGATGTCCTCCATCTTGGATAATATTTAGAGCGGAATTGCTGTTTTGTATGGTAAAAATATATTTAATTCTGTAATAAACTGCCAATCGTTCTTCAAAGCAGTTCTATCATTCTACGCAACCATGGGCAATGTACCATAGTTCCAGTTCCTCCACAACTGGAGCAAAAGTTAATTGTATTTCTTTATTCCACCAAAAAAAAAAACCCTGGAAAATAAAATAAATAATAATTATAGTAATACCACTTATAATAATACAAAAATATCAAATACGAAAATATCTGGGGCCAGCCTGGTAGTGTAGTGGTTAAGTTCATACACTCTGCTTCAGTGGCCCAGAGTTCACCAGTTTGGATCTGGGGCACAGACCTATGCACCATTTATGAGGCCATACTGTGGCAGGCATCCTACATATAAAGTAGAGCAAGATGGGCACAGATGTTAGCTCAGCACCAATCTTCCTTGGCAAAAAGAGGAGGATTGGTAGCAGATGTTAGCTCAGGGCTAATATTCCTCAAAAAAAAAAGAATCAATTAACTAGCAATAAATCCAAAGAAAGATTTGCAAAGCAACTAAACTAAAAACTATAAAGTATTTTTTAGAGAAATTACAGGCCTAAATAAATGAAGAAAAATACCATGTTCACAGATTAAAAGTCATGTTGACCTGGAGAAGGTTCACAATGTCTCAAAACATAATTGTGAACATTTATTCCTCACTCCACATTTAATGACATCATGTTGGTAGCTTGACATCAACCACGATGGAAATATTTACTCTATAGAAATTGGCAAATGCTATGAATCTAAGTCCTACTCTCTCCCAGAGAGTACATTGTTAAATATTTACCAGCATATCACTGATTGGAATACTCAACATTTTTAAGATGACTGTTCTCCACAAATTGATCTATAGATTTAACTTAATCCCAATCAGGGCCCATCAAGATTTTCCAAAGAAAATTACAAGCTAATTCTAATGTTTATATGGAAACTCAAAGGATCTAAAATAGCCAAAACATCTTTGAAAAGGAAGAATAATCTTGAAGAACTCAGATTCGTTAGCTTCAAGACTTACTGTTGTGCACAGTATTTCTTTATACTCCTTGAAATTTCTGTACGGTTGGTAGTAGTGCCCCCTCTTTCATTTCTGATCCTAGTGATTTGAGTCTTCTCTCTTCTTTTCTTGGTCTATCTAGCGAAAGGTTTATCAATTTTGTTAATCCTTTTGAAGAACCAGCTTTTGGTTTCATTGTGTTTCTCTGTTTTTTTCTATTCTCTATTTTGATTTTTACAGCCATCAGAGAATTTTTACATCCACAGGGAATAACTTCTGTCCTTCAAATTAGAGAGACAGGCAAATATAGAAAATCACAGCTTACTGGATCAGAAGCCTGCTGCTGAGCCAGTACCATGCATCATGCCCAGCTGTCAACAAAACATTACAAGGCGTACTAAAAGACAAAAAACACAGCTTGAAGAGACAGAGTGAGCATCAGAACCGGATTCAGATATGGCAGAGATTTTGGTATTATCAGACCTGAAATTTAAAATAACTATGGTTCATATGCCAAGGGTAGATCTCATTCTTGCTCTTAAAAGTTTTTCTGGATATAAAATTCTAGATCAGTAGTTGCCTGTCTACACTTTGAAAATATTAATTTACTCTGTTGGCTTCTAGTGTTACTGTTAAGAAGTCCCTTGCTTTTCTCGTTAATTGTTATACTTTTCAGTGTGGATTTTAGAAAAATCTAGCTGCTTTCAATATCATCTCTTTATCTTTAGTGCTCTACATTTTCACTATAGTGTAGACATAAAGGTCACTTTCATTTTATTTATCTTGCTTGAAATTCCTCAAGTTTTCCAAAATTGAACAATTTATCTTTGAACAATTCTTGAAAATTATCAGCTATTATACATTTTAATATTGTCTCTCCTCTCCTATTCTTTCAAACTCTCTATTTCTTTGGAATGCCTGTTAGATGACTGCTGGAACTTTCTATCCTCCAGGTCTCTTAAACTCTTTTTTCATACATTCCATCTCTTTGTCTCTGTACTGCATTCTGGATAATTTCTTCATACATATAATATAATCCACTCATTCAGCTGTATGCAATCTGTGTTAAACCTTCCCTTTGGATTTTATTTTTTAATGATTATACATTCTTTTAATTCTAATAGTTTCCTTTCTTAACGTCCCTATCAATTTTAAGAGCATCTATTTTATAATTTGCTATTCTTGTTACTGTTAATACTCATCCAGTAATTTTTCCTCTATTATCAGTACAACTCTGTAAACAATGGAGCACACATTGAACTGAAATTCACAGTCCCATCAGTCTTCTTCTGGTGTCTCTGGCCTTTTCTTGGTTCCTGGTTTGGTTGCCTTGAGAAGGCTGTCCCTGAAAGCATCCAGACTTGGACAAAGGGGTCATAAGACAAGGAGAATCGAATTTAGAGACAAAGCTACAGGACTTCTAGAGTCCTCTGGGGAACTCTGTGAACTTCAGCACATGCATGAGCAGACATAAGGAGACAGTGCTTGTTTCAGTCTGATAGACAGATAAGTCCTGCATTGGGGTGAAAGATCCATCTATTACCCTTGTGGGAATCTGGAGAGCAAAAACATAGCAAAGCAGTCTAACAGCACCCCTCAGACTAAACCCTTATACGGCCTTGTATGTGGAGGTGCCTGAGAAATGGGAGCTCAGAAGATTCCTTAGAATAAATCCTGTCTTTATTCATCTATAGCAGACATTCTTTCACAGTACGTTATGAGCATTTTTGATACAGTTTCGGGATACTTGTTGGTATATCATATTTGTCAAATATCAAAGTCTTAAGAAATTTTTGCAGGTATGATTCAGACACCAATCCATGTGTCTTCTCGAGTGATCTCCTTGAAGACTCTCTCATTCAGCTACAAGTGAAAGAGAGCTAAATCTTACTTCCTCCCCAGGGAGGAAGGGAGGAAAAATGCCACCGCAGTCCAACAACATTTTCCTCTCACTTTAACTTCAACCTTTAATAACCTTGAGCCTAATAATTATATAACCAGTTGGCAATTCTGCGTATGTGAACATAAGGTTACTTGCCTCTGAATAATCATATTTCAATCTCATACCTGTAATTCTCAAACAATGCATTCTACACATTAAAGAACTTTAAATATATTATTATATCTAGACGTCATAAACAAATAACAAGATGGAGTTTTAAAAGGAATGATATAAAAACAAATAGAAACAGAAATTCTCACTTTTCTCCCCATATGCCAATTTATGATTTGGCATTTCCTACTTTGGAGAGTAGAGCTCTAAAAAATAATACATTCAACTTATACATTACCACATCTACAAAAAATTTTGAAAAATTTAAAATAATGCCACAGCCTTTCAAAGTTATAATCGATAACAAGAATTAACTTTCTCCGTTGAGATTCCAAAAAGAGGAATACAGAAAAGTCCCCGTGGTTATGCAGCTGCAGGCGTGTGTGGAACCCCACACAAGATGTACTTTCTAGTTATCCACCACCTCTTCAACAGATTCTCAAAGGAATTGTTAAATATGATTGTTTTTCATGGTTTGAGACTTTCTTTAAACGACACAGCATGGGCTGGTCGGCGCTTCGGTGTTTGTTGCCGGTATATATCTGAGCTGTGTGATAACAGATTCATGCTCCAGAAGTTACATCAATGAAAAAGTGCTCTCTTATGATCATCTGTGAGAATTGCCATCACGGCTGCCTAAAACCGTAAAATAGCTTTTCTTAAGAAAGGATTCCAGCCCAAAGAGGAATTTAAGAATAAAGATTCTTCGCTAGATCTTATTTAACCAAGCTATGTGGTTCTAGATGTTGCCCAGGTTGCTAATCTACGGACCATGAGAGCTCATCAGCAATTGATTTGCTATGAAAGAGCTTATTTCATATACATACCTGTCTTAATCCATTCAGGCTACTATAACAAAATGCCACAGACTGAGTCTGAGTAGCTTATAAATAACGGAAATTTATTTCTCACAGTCTGGAGGCTGGAAGTCCGAGATGGGGGTGCCAGCATGGTCAGGTGAGGGCCCTCTGGGTTGCAGGCTGTCAACTTCTCGCCATGTCCTCCCGTGGCAGAAGGAGCTGGGGAGCTTTCCAGGGGCTCTTTTATGAGGCACCAATCCCATTAATGAAGGCTCTGCCCTCGTGACCTAAGCACTTCCCAAAGGCCCCTCCTCGTAATACCATCACATTGGGCACTAAGATTTCAACAGATGAATTTGGGGGGGCGGCGGGGCGGGCACAAACGTTCAGACCACAGCAGTACTTCTTTTTGGAAAAGCAGACTTGAGACTTAAAAGAAAATGCCTTATAATTGCATCACTTTTCTATCTTCCTTTATTTTTTGCTTTCGTTTTTGGAGGGTAGCCAAATAAAACTGGTGAATGGCCCAAAGACCAGAATACTCCTCTTTCCTAATATTTTTAAGTCATTTTAACTTTACATACAAAACTTAGTTATGGAAATCAAGAGTCCTCCCTCCCCGGCCCCCAATTTGATGAGACGTCTCATGTGTGTTGTTTTAGTTTAGTCTTAAGGTAATCACTTTTTGCCATCTCTGGCAGGAATTAGGAGCTAAAGTTGTGCACTCGATCTGTGGGCGTTAAATAAAATTTAGTTGAATGCCTACGGATTCCAGCAGAATATTTCCAATAGATTTCAGTAATTTTGATCACCCTTTACTGTTAAATAATAATGAAGTTTTTGCTATGATGCTTGACTAATATTAGTTAAGACTGAAAAAATAGTCTATCACCTGCTGAAAAAGATCATCATACTCATGTTTTGAATGATGAAACTGAGGCAGAGAATTTAGGGGATTTGCTGAAAAGTAGAAATAGAATTTCAACATTCGCCATCCCCTGCTGTGGATCACTGGTTTCCTTTAGAGTCGTTTTTATAACTCTGTATATTGCTTCCCTCTACCCTGCTTTTCTTAAGGAGAAAGACATGTTTTTAAAGGAACACACATATTGTTAAACTTCTCATATTTACTTAGTGAGGATTGAAGGCTTTGAAATTAACCTGGTTACTCTGGAAAAGAACCCAGCAGGTATGATTCAACTCAGATACGGACAATGGACATTCGACTTGAAAGCCATACTTCTTTTGCATCTACTTCTTCATTTCTCCTTTTAGGATAAATTGTGCAAATAGCCAGGGAAAGCTGTCGTTATCATTATAATGTTTACGCCCTACTTCCTTTTGAGAAAACTTCCCCCATTCCCACCTACCTCTCCATGGGTCGTCTGAAGCATTTCCAAGCTGGAGGAGTTGCGAACACTTCTCTCCAGGAGGCAATTTGGCTGCAGGGTGGGCCAAGCCCACCCAACATGGGTCTTTTTCTTTCTGCTTCAGCCAAGTCCCATGTGAGCACAAGTACCTCTCTAAGCAGGAGGTACTTCTTTCTTAGATTGAAGGCGTATGGAGCAGCCCTGGGAAGAGCTCAGGAAGGCAAAGCTCATGGCAACACATTCAGCTGATGGTAAAAAGGATCAAGAACAAAGAAACTGAATTAGAAAAATTCAGGAAGGAAATAATTTAAACTGAAATGTGAAAAATAAACCTTCTTACCATAGAGAAGAAAGTAGCAGTTTACTTTCTTAGTCTCATATTACTATCATGAATGTATATTTTTCACTCTATTTTTGTAAGCTAGTACAGAAACTTAGCTAAAAATGAAAGAATCTTTAAAGTGATCTGATACTTATTTTGAGAAAGGGTGCAAAAAATAGAAGAGAAAAGTCATTGATATAGTGCAGCGAATATTTTGAACATTTATGCATTTAACACATTCCTATGTGTAGCTTTGAGTTAGACATTGTAGATGATATATAAAATTGTAGCGCATGACTCCTGCTCCAAAAGAGTTGGAGAAAATAGAATATATAGATATATATAAGGAATACAAGAATTAGACAAAGGCTTATGGTCACTCCTTGAATTGCGAGAGTCTTACCAAAAGCCTTTCGGGAAATTTGGTATTCAAAGCTTCATTACAGAAATATTATTAGAAATATTGTCTTGGCATTCAGGTCAGTATACAAATCACTTAATTCCTGATCAAACCAAATTCTGTATATTTCTAGTAAGTATATATGAAGCAAGATGTAAAGGAATCAGCTATGTCTTTTAAGCATCATGACAATATTTTTAAAAAGGAAAACATTTAAAAGAGACAACTATCTGGACATGAGACCACAAGGTACATCAGGTCTTTTTGCTCTCCTTCCACTGCCATTTCTGAAGAGAGATAGAAGATTCATCCAGTCCTAGCTAATGTTAGTCAAGCATTCACGGCAGAAAAAGAGAAACACTATTATTTAATAAAAAAGGGTGTTCAAAAATTGCTTAATTCCAGTGGCAATATATTGCCAATGTCTACAGGCATTTGGTTTAATATTATTTAATACCTATAGAGTAATGCACATGTTTTGTGGCCTTAAATCCCCTCTACAGATGTCAAAAAGTGAACACCTTATGAGTAAACTGAAACCAGGTCACGCAGCCAGGAGAGGTAACTGTCACCCTTCGACTGAGAAGTGGATCAACATGGGCAGCGAGTGGAGGCAGAGAATTCAAGGTTCCCTGCAGCAGCTGGACCAGAAAGGGAGGAAGGAAACAAAGGAATATGAGCAAATTCCTACAGGACAGACTGTGAAGGATGGCGACCTCTTGGATGGAGTCCATTTCAGAGGAAAACCTAGAAGCGGAAAGAGAAGTTTGCACAGGACTGTGCCACAGACACAAGCACAGGAGATTCCCCTCTGCTGTCTCCTTTCTACAGCGTCTTTGAAATGCTGCAGCATCAGCCACCCTCTGGGTCTTTGAGCATGTTCTCACCTGTTCGCCTTTTACTGGCTACTGATGGGTAGATGCCAGGATGTGAGTTCAGCTCATACAGTTTGTAGCAGTCAATTAGGTACAGGATGCTGGAGAAGTGCTGTGAAACAGAGCCAAGCAAGTCTCAAGAGTAAAAAGCATGCTCCGAAGACACTTACCCAGGTGGAAACTTCCTTTGGAGCAACGAGCAGGACTGTGGATATGGCGTTAGCACTTGACTGTAGATCTCAAGCCTTCCCTTTAAACACCAGTGTGGGTTTATCAGTTGGTCATTGCATCTCTGCTGCCATCTTTACAATCTTAGCAGTACTCGCATGGTCTTTTCATTAACTCTTTGTTTTTGTTTTGTTTTTGCTGGGAAAGATTCACCCTGAGCTAACATCTCTTGCCAATCTTCCTCTCTTTTACTTTTCTTTATCCTCCCCAAAGCCCCAGTACATAGTTGTATGTTCTAGTTGTAAGTCCTTCTAGTTTTTCCATGTGAGCCACCACCACAGCATGGCTACTGACAAGAGTTACAGTTTTGCACCTGGGAACTGAACTCAGGCTGCCAAAGCGGAACACGCTGATTTTTATCCACTAGGCCATCAGGGCTGGCTCTGGTTCGTATTTTTAAAAATCACACTTTCAAAGTAGTTCATTGTTTTAGATAATACCCTGAAGAAACCTTGTGAATAAATAAAATAGCTACAATATTTATAAGTACAATCTGTCCTTCAAACCACAGGAAACTGGTTATTGGATCTATTTCTACAACAAGTCAAATATCTGACACCATGTGACAGTCTCTCCATCAGATGGCCAGGACAAGTCTGTTTTAATGTGTTTGAAGTATATTGGCTTAATTCTTCATTTCTTGCTCTGATCAATATTCTGTCTATTGCAAAGCCATGACTCCCATAAAACTTAGAAGGAAGTCAAATTTGGGTTAGGTCTACAAAGGAGCAAAATGATAAGCAAACTTTCTTTTCTGTTGCTTCTTCAGGTCAGAAAATGAACTACATCACGGACACTCGTCTCCTGTGGGAAAAAGAGCAAGGTTGGGCAACCTTCTCTCTGGCTCTCTCTCACTCTCTTTTCCCCTACAGCTCTCATGGTTTCTGCTCTCCCACCCCAGTTTCTGCAGGTGATTGTGGCTCTGTCTTGGTCAGCTGGGGCTGCCATAACAGAATACGGTAGGCTGGTGCCTTCAACAACAGCAGCTTATTTCTCACAATGTGGGAGGCTGGGAAGTCTGAGATCAAGGCGCAGGCAAGGTAGGTTTCATTCTGAGGCCTCTTCTCTTGGTTTGGAGGTGGCTACCATCTTGCTGTGCCCACATGACCACTGCTTGGTACAAGTCCATAGCGAGAGAAAATGAGCCCCCTAGTGTCTCTTCTTGTAAAAGCACCAGTCCTTTAGGAACAGCATCCACCCCTAATAAACTCATGTAACCCGAATTTCCTCCCATAAGTTCCATCTTCAGATACCATCCCATTGGAGGCTGGGGCTTCGACACATAAATTGGGGGAGACGCAAACATTCATTCTCTAACAGCCTTTCAATAGAAGAACTAGTGAACACTTTGTTTATCACTGATTCAAGACAGTTATTTCCTGTGAGTTTGTGCTATTTAATTCAGTATTTACAAATGAAAGCTCCAACACTATTTGTTTATTCCTAGTAACATAAATTAAATGGAGAAAATTTAGTGTAACCTCTTAACCTGTACTAATCACATGGCCCATCACAAGTAGGATTGGAAATAATGTACAAATGTCATAAAGAAAGCTATCAACCCCATGGGGGGCAGGGAGAGCTAAAAGAGTATATATGTTCTAAAACCAGAGAATAAGCAGGACCATTTTTTTTTTTTTTTTTAAGATTTTATTTTTTCCTTTTTCTCCCCAAAGCCCCCCCGGTACATAGCTGTATATTCTCCGTTGTGGGTCCCTCCAGTTGTGGCATGTGGGACGCCACCTCAGCGTGGTCTGATGAGCAGTGTCATGTCCGCGCCCAGGACTCGAACCAACGAAACACTGGGCCGCCTGCAGCAGAGCGCGTGAACGTAACCACTCGGCCACGGGGCCAGCCCTAAGCAGGACCATTTTTGTACCACCTCCTGCGCAGTAGGCAATTGGTACTAGGTCTTGTGTCTGCCATACTGCCAAATCCTTCAGGGTATGATAGATGTCATAGTGTGTTATCAGTATTCTTAGAGTAGATGATCAAATTTTCCATGTAAGAAACTTCCAACTTTATTTATCATTGTAATTTGTTACACATGTAATCTGGGCTATTTTAGGATTATTTAAAAGTACAAGTAAGACTATAAGCCAACTGGCCACAGACTTTTGTTGTTAGTGCCACCAAGTGGATTCCAACTCCTAGTGACCCTAAGTACAGCAGAGTGGAACCCTGTCCGGTCTTTTTGCCCCATCATCTCACCTTCTCAAGCTGTATCAGACAATGTTTTGCTGCTATTCACAGGGTTTTTATAGCCAATTTTTTCAGAAGTGGGTGGCCAGGTCCTTCTTCCTAGTCTGTCTTACTCTGGAAGCTCTGCTGAAGCCTGTCCACCATGGGTGACCCTGCTGGTATTTGAAATCCTAGCGGCATAGTGTTCAGCATCACAGCAACATGCAGCAGCCACAATATGACACCCAACATGGGCAGTGTCGTTCCCTGAGCAGGAAACAAACCTGAGCCATGGCAATGAGAGCACTGAATCTTAACCACTAGACCACCAGGGCTAGGTAGCCAAAGATAACCATCCACTGTCACCATTTTACCATTTAGGCATAGCTTTTTTCTCTCTCTCTTTTTCTCTGCACACAGAGATACATATATACACATATACACATGTGTATATTATGTACATTTGCACACGTGTATTTAAGAGAAATATGATGATACTCTACATATAGTGCTATAACCTGTTATTCTCACTTATTAATCTATCGTAGTCTTCCAAATCACCAAATACGAAATAGACATTTTCATCATAACTTTATATAACTTATTGCAGGACATTTAGATTGTCTTGACTTAGGTCTAATACACACAAGTTGTGATCAACACGCTTCTTCATCTATATTTGCACACTTGAACAATGATATCCGTAGAATAAATACTTAGAAGCCTACTTGCTGGGATAGAAGAAATAAATAGGAATCTGTTCAATAAATAGCTCAAAATTCCCCTGAAACAAATTTTAAAGTTTTTATTTTTCTAGTAATGCAAGCAAATTTGTATTTTCCTACATGCATAACAAAACATATTATGTAAAAGTCACTTTTTTGTTTGTCAATCAAGAGAAAAAAGTTATTTAATTTATGTTATTTTGATTACTGTTGAGACGATAGTTTTGTATGCTAATTAACGGTTTCAATTTCTTATTTTCTGGTATTATCTTTTCATGTTTTTTATTGCCATCCATTTTTTTCTGGAAATATTTGGTTTTTATGGGTTTGTTTGAGATATTTTTAGATTATTGATTTTACTCCTTTATCATTTAAACATTTTTTTTCTTTTTTTTTCGCTGAGGAAGATTTGCCCTGAGCTAACATCTGTTACCAATCTTCTTTTTGTATGTGAGCTGCTACCATAGCATGGTCACTAAATGAGGAGTGATGTAGGTCCACATCTGGGAACTGAAATTAGGCCACCAAAGTGGAGCCTGCCAAACTTAGCCACTGGGCCACATTGGCTGGCCTATGAATTTTTTTTTTTTTTTTCATGAGGAAGATTTGCCCTGAGCTAACATCTGTGCCAATCTTCCTCTGTTTTGTATGTGGGTCAACACCACAGCCTGGCCACCAGTGAGTGGTGTAGGTCTGCGCCCGGGAACTGAACCTGGGCTGCCAAAGTGGTCCATGCCAAACTTAACCACTACACTATGAGACCAACCCCTAAATGTTTCTTATTTTAAGTACAGAAATTTCAAAAAAAAAAAAACCAAAGTGAAAGGAATACTCAATTAGTGAGAAATAACATATTCTGCAAATGTTTCCCCCCATTTTGAGTTTACATATGAATTTCTTTTAAAATTTAATATAATTTAATTTTTGGTTCAATGAGAGCCCTATTTTGTATTTGGTGAATTTTGTTTTTTCTTCTGTTGCTTTTGGGGTCTACAATGTACAATATTCTTTGGAGAATATTAGGATGTGATATTCAGTTTTTAAAAGGAAATCTGTTTACCATTTTATTTTGGCACCAAGGAAGGAAAAGATGCTGACTCCTGTGGCTTCTCTAATCTCACTTCGTTATTTGTCAACGCTGCAGAGGTTTCCTTTTTTCCCTTCTTGGAAAAATGTTTATTTTTCAATGCTAAATTGACCTGTATTTCAAAAATATCAGCAGCCAATCACTGTCTTTGAGTCAGATACGTAAAAAGTACTTAAAATTATACAACCCTACTTGGGGTACTCTCAAATTTGCTGAGAAAAGAGATCCTTGTTATCGAAAGACATAAAAACAAAATCTAAGCAGAGAGGCTTACCCCAGATCGCTCAGCAGGCAATTAAAGAAAATGATTGCTAAAAAGAAATGCTTTAAATTGCATGTTTAAAAGACCTGGGAATCTTAATATATACTTCCTGCCTCTCTCCCACCGTATTGTTTAAAACGTTCAGAGTTTTATAAGTTGAGAAATGCATGAACAGATGTGTTTACTGAAATGTTTGTGTGCATTGCTCTTATAGCTCTGGTCCTGAGTTTCTTCCTTCTTGCTATTAATTGCCTTTTGCTAAATATACGGATTACTAGATTTTTAAGATATCATGATTTTTGCTGAAAAAATGCCACTTCTAATTTATATTGATGCTAATGGGAATTTTATTATAAAACTATATTCTTTAAAGTTTTGTTTGCCACATAGAATAGATTTGGTAAATTGATTCTTGCCCTTTTGCAGTCTTTTTGAAGGAGAGAATCAGGAACGTTATGTTAAAGAGTAAAGAACATTTTCAAATAAATGAACAAGTTACCCCCAAACTAAAACAAACATAAATGATTTCCAGAATTTTTTTGTTCCGCGTATTCTCCCTGAAAATAAAAAAGAGGAGGTAAAATAGATTTAATGACTCAATGTTTATTCTTTATATAGCTTTTCACATAGCTAAATGGTGAATAGAGAGCTGACAGAAATGGGTTCAATAGTAATGCATGAAAACTCAGAATTACAACCTGAAATGTTAAACCAGTGGAAAGACCTCAAACACATCCACTGTTCCAGAAAACCAACTTTCTAATTTCACTTAGCAGAGTATAACATGTTCTCAGATTTTAAACTCTGTCTTCTACAGAAATAAGTGGGTCAATTTCGCAGAGGTTACAAAGCAGTCAAGTTGAGCTGCAGAATCTGTTCGATTAGGTCAACTTGAAATTGGAAGAAGGGAACTACATGATTTGGAACCAAGTATCATTTCAGTTCTGGACCATATTGACCTCTGTTACGACCTCTTATTAAACATGAGATTCCACACGGCTCTTGAAATAATACAAGGAAAGGAAAATGCTACAAAATGCAAACTTGTAGGATTTTGTCACACATGGATAATATTTAAAACAAACCTGCTGATGTCAGATTTGTGTATAAAGAAAACAAATACATCAGAATGTGACAGACAATTTGACTAATAGCCTGATTCAGCAGTTTTCATCAAAAGTCATTTTCATTCATAATTGTCAGGATATAGTCTTGTTTTTGACACATACACTTGGACTGCCCCCTGTAGGAAATGATGTGATACCGATAGATGTATAAACACAAAATACTTGCAGCAGGAAAACATTATATTACTACCAAGAGAATATTTAATCACTGGAGGACAGATTATCTTCCCAGATCTTTTGCTTTTCTTTCCCTTTCTTTTAGTTGCCTTTTGGTAATTTCACTATTCAGTAAAGTCATGGAAATGAGAAATCATGGCAAGATTTATTGGACTTTGGCAATGGATTGTTATTATTTTTCCCCTCATCTTTCTGTTTTCTTTAGGCATGATTTACATGGAATTTTGTTCATAAGGAGACTCAAGTCTAATAGAATTAGACCTGAGATAAAGACCAGTTCCATGGGACAGCTAACAGGGGTATTCGTCTACAAAGAGTGCTGGAGAAAAGGGAACCCTTGTACCCTGTTGGTGGCAACATAAATTGGTGCAGTCACTACAGAAAATGGTATGGAGGTGTCTCAAAAAATTAAACATAGACCTACTCCATGATACAACAATTCCACTTCTGGATATATAGCTGCAGGAAAAGAAATAACTATCTTGAAGAGACATCTGCACTGCCATGTCCATTGCAGCATTATTTACAATAGCTAAGACACGGAGACAACCTAAGTGTCCATTGACAGGTGAATGGATAAAGAAAATGTGGTACATCTACACAATGAAATATTGTCCAGCGGAAAAAAAAAAAGAAGGAAATTCTGTCATTTGCAACAGCATGGATGGACCTTGAGGGTATTATGCTAAGTGAAAGTAAGTCAGACAGAGAAACATAAATACTATACGATCTCACTTACATGTGGAATCTAAAAACCTGAACTCATAGAACAGAGGACAGCTTAGTGGTTGCCAGAGGTGGTGGGGGCAGGGGAGGAGGTGGCGAGGGAATGGGTAGAGGGGGTCAAAAGGTACAAACTTGCGGTTATAAAACAAATAAGTTCTGGAGATGTAATGTACAGCATGGTGACCATAGTTAACAATTCTTTAATGTATATTTGAAAGTTGCTAAGAGAGTAGATCTTAATATATTTCATCACAAGAAAAAAAATTTAACTTTGTGAGGTGATGGATGCTAACTAAACTTATTGATCATTTCACAGTATATAGACATATCAAATCATTATGTCGTACACCTTAAACTAATAAAATGTTGATGTCAGTTATATCTCGGAAAAACTGGGGAAAAAAGGAATTGGAGCTGAGATAAAGGCCAGATCTGTGGGACAGCTAACAGGGGTACCCACCCACAAGGAGTGCTATATTTGGAAATGTAACAAGATGTGGAAATTTATTAAGCTGAAATCGTCCCAGGGGCCCGTAGTTGGAAGGAAGACAATATCGAGCCACTGGTGATTGAGTGTAACTTCCCCACAGGGAGGCTCCATGCCAGTAGTTGATTACTTAATTGCATTTAAAGAAACAAGGATCTAGTTAGATTAGTTGCAAAGACTTTTAAAATATTAAATACATTTTTATGCTACATGGGGTATGTAAGCCTGAACTGAGATCCAAGAAAATAGAGGTAAGGTGAAGAAGTTCTTCATTCTTTTTACTTTCCCTGTTCAGCTCTCACTCTTTCTTCTAAATAGCCATTGGAAAAATATTTAAAGAATATCACTTAAGAAGCCCTCAATTAATTGCTTGTCTATGACTCTCACGTGGCTCATACTGGTCCTGGCTAGAGAGATATGCATGTGTTTTTAGTGCATTGCTCTGCAAAGTCTTAAAAGAATGTTGTCACTGGAAAATGTAAGTGGCATGTCAATTAGTGAAGCACAGAGCATTTTTTGGTCATGAGATTTGAACAGCACTACGTGTAGCAGACAGTTGAGTACAGGGCAAAAGTAGAATGGATTCTCTCCAGGAATGCTCTCTGTAGGGCAGCACTTTTACTGTCGAAAATGGGAGTTGGAAATTAGACATGGGTATAAAATGCTCAGTTTGCCTGCACCTTCCATAAGCATAGATAATTGAAACAGCCTTCGTGATTCTGTAATGCAGAAAAATAAACTCATTCATTGTTTTAAATTAGAGAAACTCAGTTTGACCTGGCAAAAAGTCTGAGAGAGAACATTTAGAAAAAGTCAGCTTTATTAACTACACAGTAGGACAAGAGAGACATTTGGTTGTGTGACTTGAACTGAATACAAATAATTTGTGATTATCATATTTATTATTAAAATAAAAAGACTGCTGCTCAGATGGTATTTGAAAAAAAGCATATAATCTTTGCTTGTTGATGTGTTTATATTTTCTATGTTTTTTGAAGACTTAATATGTTAGTGTATTTTTTTTTACCAGCCCTATGGTGATATAACTTCAATGTAATATTTGCCCTTTCTAAGTGTACAATTCAATGATTTTTAGTAGATTTTCAGAGTTTTGCAGCATCACCATAATCCAATTTTATAACATCATCATTACCCCCAAGAGATCACTCATGCCTATTTACAGTTATTCTTTATTCCCACGCCCAGCCCCTGGCAAGTATTAATCTACTTTCTGTCTCATTAGAGTCACCATTTCTGGACCTTATGCTGGGGACTATTTCTTCCACGTCCTACTCCCTAGTAAAATGATTAGGGCGGGGACAACACCTTTTGCTACTTTAGCAAATACTTCAGTTAAAGGCAAGCTTTTTATTGAGAAGGATTACTGTATGGAAAGCTTAGAGCTCAGAAAGGTCTTTCCATATCTTCTCTTTAGGAAAGCAATGTGGTTAAAGTTTGACCTCTGGACTGAGGCACACCTAGGTTTAATTCTTGGCTGTACCACTTTCTAGAAGAGTGACCATGGAAAAATAATTTAACCTCCCTAAATGTGAGTTTCCTCGTACATAAAAATAGGGCTGTTAGAATAGGCGTGTAGTCATGGCCACAAAGTGCCTGACACTTAGCATGTATTCAAGAGAATCTTTACCCCTAGCCATACCTAAGCTTTCTCACCAAGGAAAGTATATCCAAATTTTTGACCTTTGTGTTTGACTTCAGAATTTTCTGCAATTTCTGGCAGTGTCATTGTCATGTGTTTCCTCTGCATTTAACCCAAGTCTCTCGGGTTGCTCACTAAAGGATAGCTAGATGCCATCATCCATAAAGTCAAATCATTTCCTGAAAATATTCTGACTTCACCAACAACATACATTTGCTAAGCACCTATGATTCTGGTGTGGGAGATGAAATGAAGACATGGTTGAGGAGCCAATAACTTATTTGGAAACAAATAAGTCACTGGAAATCAAAGATGAATTAAATACGTATTTAGAACACAAACATTAATGCCTCTATTTGACCAGCAATGTTGCTTCTGAATACCTATTAGAAGGAAAGAAGCCCAAAGGCAGAAAAGATTTTTGAAGAGAGGCTTAGCAAAACATCAATTATAGCTGGAAATAACAGGAGGTGGCTATTGAGCTATTCCTTGAAGGATGAATGGGATTTCAATAGGCAGAAAATGGCAAGAAAGGGCATTTCAGATGAAGTAAACTTCACCTTCCTCCATTCATTTATGTTTCCATCCATCAAAAAATATATGAATGCCTGCATGTATCAATCAGCTTTCACTACATTATTCTGATGAAAGGAAAAATACCAAAATCTTAGTGGCTTATGACAAAGTAGATGCATTTCTTACTCATGGTACATGTCTCTCTCAATCTCTCTCTCTGTCTCTCGTTTTATTTTTTGCTTTGCTACAGTCTTGTTCTTTATTGCAGGACACAAGCTGACAGGGCAGCCTCTCTCTAGGACTTATCAATCTCACGGCAGTGAGGAAAGAGCAATTGCAGACCCAGGAACCATACAGTGTGTCTTATAGCTTCTAGCCCACATCACTTCTGCTCACATCCCATTAGTCAAAACAAGTCATATGGTCAAATATGATATCCAGGAAGGGCTTGTAGAGATGGCCAGCTAAAATGAAAAGCAAATAATATATGAAAAAATGTAAGGGATGACGAAACTGGAAACAAAATTTCTGATTGGATCAAGAAAGGCCTTAAATAACATGTTCTAAAGATTGGATTTGCTTTTAGAATCACTGGGAAATAACTAAATTCTCTGAAGTAGAGGTGTGATGGTTAGTTTTATGGGTGAAATTGGCGAGGCTAGGGGAGAGCGTCAACTCAACAGTAGCCTAGTGTTTCTGGGAAGGTATTTTGTAGATGTAGTTAACATCTGCAATCAGTTGACTTTAAATAAAGGAAATGATCCCTGATGATGTGGGCAGGCCTCATCCATTCAGTTGAAGGCTTTAAGAGCAAAAACTCAGGTTTCCTAAAGAAGAGGAAATTCTGTCTGAAGACTTCCTGAGTTTCCAGCCTGCTGGTCTACCTTATAAGTTTTGGATTTGCAGTCCCCACAATTGCATGAGCCAATTTCTTAAAATAAACTTCTTTAGAGATAGAGATAGATGTGTAACCCACTAGTTCCGTTTCTCTGGAGAACTCTTACTCATATAAGACTATCTTATGATTCATTTTTTATGGACAGATGTTGCAAATTAGAATAGAAGGATTTACTAAGTACTCAGAGATCAGAATGAGAGAGAAGAGGTAAAGATGGACCCTTGGCATCTCTGATTTTGTAAGCTGAATAATACTACTAATTTTATTGTTTCTTCAAACTTCCTGAATGCCCTATTCTTATTTTTACAATGTACTACTATACTGCTAATTACTCCTATTTGCTTATTATCTATTATAATGTTCATATGTGAAAATATGTTATAAGATGCAAAGGTAGGTTATTTCTCTTCATAAATATACTTCTCAATTTCTCACTAGTGGCTCTAAAATGTGTATATTCTCAACAGGTGGGAAAGAGAGATATCATCTAAGTGCAAGATCTGAGCATGTGACCTGGAAGGGCATGACTTTTATTAAACTAATAAACTATTATTATTTGATTTCTTCAAAATGTATTTGAGTTGCTCCAAGTGAGTTAGAAAATATCATGAGATTCCCACCATTATCCCAAGAGGAGACAGAACCCATCCTCTTGGGTGGGTTGCAAGAAGAATGCAGGGCTGAGAGAGATCGTGTCTGCACCCTGAGGCCATCCTGATCCATTTAATTCTCTTCATCTCTACCCCGTTGCCTGCTTCTATAGCTCTTCAATTTCTCTCCCAGCTTCACATGATCCCAATCTGTAACTAGGTCAGAAA
Organism: Equus caballus; assembly: GCF_041296265.1. NCBI lineage: Eukaryota > Metazoa > Chordata > Mammalia > Perissodactyla > Equidae > Equus > Equus caballus. Next base: position 11,960,561 of record NC_091714.1, read on the forward strand.
TGTTGGTGGAATTATTGTCATTTACTGTTTAAGAATGCATTCACAATTTCAGATGAAGTTAGAAAATTGAGAAACGTAATTCTTGCCATATCCCTCTGAGATAATTTGAGATAATTTGTGATGTTCTTTGAGTGAGAAAATATAAATTTATGTAGTTCGACCAGGCCAAAAAAAAAAAAGTATGTTAATAAGTCTGTTTTCTCATAGAAATTGTGAAGTGAGAATAGTGGAGAAATTTCTTTCCTAGGGAGTATCAAACAAAATAAAACAACAAGAATAACAATAAAAATCGTATAAGCCATCAAGAAGCTAATGGTCTGGTCTCAAAGAAAATACTGGTGCTAATTAATTAATTGCTTCCCTAGGCACCTTGTTCTGCCTTATTACAAGGCTCCATTTTCTTACCATTGTTTATAGGGTTAAGCCTAAATTCCTTAGCATGACCTGTGGGCCCGGCAGACAACTCCTGCTTATCCCCTCAGCATGTCCTTACTCTGTTTACACTCTGCTGAAGCAGTTCCAAACCATTCATAATTTTTAAACAACATGATTTTAACTTACTGTGTTCAAAACTGAAACCCAGATCTTTCTTGCCAAATCTTCCCCATCTCAGTTTATTTATTTTTTCCAGTTTTATTAAGATATAATTGATAAGTAAAAAATTTATATAATTAGGCTGCATAATGCGATTTTTTTAAAGGTGTACAATGTGATGATTCAACGCACGTACCCATTGCGAAAAGATCCCCACGATCAAGTTAATTAACACATCCTTCACGTCACATAGTTACCTATTTTTAATTTGGTTTTTTTTGGTGGTAAGAACACTTAAGATCGATTCTCCCCATCTCAGTTTATGACAACTTCGTCTTTCCAGTTGCTCTGGCCAAAAAGTGTGGAGTCATCCTCGACTACTTTTTTTTCCTCCAGCCCGTATCCAGTCTGCCTGCAAATCTGATTGAATATATTTTCCAAATAAACTCAGGATTCAACCATTTGTCATCACCTTGACTATGCTAGTCTGTGCCACATGTCTGAGAGAAAAATATATTGTGAGGTTAAAAATAAAGGAACACATGAACAAACAACCCAGCCCCCCAAACCTCAAGAGCCCACAGTTGCACCAGATGCGTTTGGATAAGGAGAGTGTAAAGTATTGTGGTACAACCAAGCCTCGCAGCTCTTCGAATTTTTCTAAATTATCCAAAGTTTTTATCATTACCCTGTAAATTTAGTATGAATATCTTTTGGGAGTCACCTCTGAATACACCTTGCAATTTTATAGCGTCTGGACTTCTTAGGTGTAGAGATGTTCAGGTGTCATCTTCAGCAGCGTCACGGTAACAACAGCCTCTGCTTCCTTTGTGTGATTGCTTGCTGCCAGGCACTGTGATGGTACCTACAGCCCTTACAGTCATGAATAACGATGTTTCAGTCAACAACAGACCACATATATGATGGTGGTCCCATGAGATTAGTACCATGTAGCCTAGGTGCACAGTTGGCTGTACCATCTAAGTTTGTGTAAGTATACTCTATGATGTCTGCACAAGGATGAAATCACCTAACAATACATTTCTCAGAATGGTCCTCGGGGCTGGTCTGGTGGCGCAGTGGTTAAGTTTGCACATTCTGCTTCTTGCTGGCCTGGGGTTTACCAGTTCTGATCCCAGGTGTGGACATGGCACCGCTTGGCAAAAGCCATGCTGTGGTAGGCGTCCCACATATAAAGTAGAGGAAGATGGGCATGGATGTTACCTCAGGGCCAGTCTTCCTCAACAAAAAGAGGCGGAGTGGCAGTAGTTAGCTCAGGGCTAATCTTCCTCAAAAAAAAAAAAGAAAAAAAACAGTCCTCATTGTTAAGTGATGCATGACTGTATTTCTAATTCCCACAAGATCCCAATGATCAACAGATTATTGTTATTAATGGTCAACATTATTATTATTGTTTTATTCCCCCCCCTTTTTTTTTTTTTTGCTGAGGAAGACTAGCCCTCAGCTAACATCTATGCCAGTCTTCCTCTAATTTACATGTGGGTCACCACTACAGCATGGCTGACTAGTGGTGTCGGTCCATGCCCGAGATATGAACCCATGAACCTGGGCCATTGAAGGAAAGCACACCGAACTTAACCACCAGGCCACTGGGCTGGCCCTGTTATTATTCCCTTTGATCAGTGAAGACACTAAGACTGAAGGAGCTAAGTTGCCAGGCTCATAGCATCCAGTTCCTACCTGATAGAGCCAGGGTACGTGCTCAGTTCTGTTTGACATGGAAGCCCATGGTCTTTCCACTAGGTTATGTTGCTCCCAGGCATTGAGGAGAGAGTTGAAATGGATAATTTTAGATTCCTGCCCATTTTACAGTTATATGCGTTCAGATAGTTCCTGGTCTTCTTGGCGAAACGCTTCATGTGCATTTGGTAAAAGTAGAAACAGTTTTTCACATTGAACACTGCTGGGCAGAACTTGGGCCTCAGTAGGCCACTGCTGTCCTTGTTTCAGGGCAAATGTACCTGACGGTTTTCTGAAAGGTCACTGCTCACTCATCCAGATTTAAGAAAGTCTGAAACTTGGTGAAAAGATCACCTTAGTTGATCCTAGCGATGGCCAGCTGATTAGCCTGTTCAAGCTGCCATAACAGAATCCCATGACGGGGGGGCTTAAGCAACAGAAATTGATTTCCTCACAGTTTTGGAGGCTCAAGGTCTAAGATCAGGATTGGTTTCTGGTTGGGCGCCTCTTCCTGGCCGTCTTCTCACTGTGTCCTCACACAGCTTTTCCCCTTTGAGTACATGTAGATAGACGTCTCTGGTGTCTCTTCCTTTTCTTATAAGGTCACCAGTCCTATGGAATTAGGGCTCACTCTTATGACTTCATGTAACCTTAATTACTTCTGTAGAGGCTTTATCTCCAAATATGGTTCCATTGGTGGTTAGAGCTTCAATATATGAATTTTAGGGGGACACAATTCAGTCCATAACACCTACCATAATCTTTCATTTGGCTTTTATGATATTCCTTATTCTAGTTTTTAATTTCTGAATACTAGGTAATACATATTCAAAATTGCACTCTGAATGTGGTAAAACTTAAGAGCTACAAACTTAAACCATGCAAGAATTTATTGTTCATTAAGTCGAATTATTTAGATGCCTACTGCTTGCTGAGTTTTGCATACTTGCTGGCTAGTGTACAAAGTTATCATTTTCAGGCCACTGTTCTAAACACATCACATAATGAATAAACTTGAAGTATTTAATTTTAACTGATATGGTATATCTTTTAAGGGAAGCAATATTTTGTCTTATTCCTCTGTATCAACAAAAAAAAAAGAAGAAAAGCAGGCTACTTTTAAATGTCAGTTAGGTTTTAGCAGAAATCGTGTATTAAATTTGTACACTCAGTTTAAATCTAACTGAGTAACTAAACATTAAAGTAAAGGGGAAAAATCTATATTGGTCTAATTTGAATTATATGTTCTTCTCAACAAGCATAATTGCTATTGACTGCCTAAAGCACCATTATCTAAGTCATGAATAATCATAAAACATTACAATTGGCACAAGAAGAATGGAAAGAAACTCATCAAAAAAAAAAAAATGCAAAGCACAAAATACCAAGCACCTCCCCCTCCCTTTTCTTTGCCTAAAAGAATAAAGCCATGCAAACCACAATGACTTTATTACCTGAGAAAATGTGCTACATAATAATCACGAAGAGCCTCATTTATTATAGATAGTATTTCACTTCAAGTTTGACAGTTTATTGTGGAACGAAGCTCCCTTCTTACTAAGTGTGTATCGTAAAAAAGAGAGACCCTTACTACCTCGCCCTCCGCTCTCATTAGCCAAGTTCTTAATTCAGAGCTGGTAATGCAAATTTTGTTTTAGCAAAATATTTTTCTAGAAGCTCCAGAAGTTGTCAAAATGTCACAAGTTGAATATTGTGGAGAGAAGTTAAGGTTGAAAGTCAGGAAGGCTGTGGCCTATGTTGCATCTACAAACCACTTGGCAGAACGTGTTCACTAAATCCTCCCATCCTCGGTCCTCAGCACCTTGAGCATCGAGTGTCTCTAGTAGAGGCTCCCACACTAGGAAATATTTGAATAACGTAAAACACATGTATTTCCAATACCTTGGTGATGAGTTAAAAAGTCCATAGATTACACTGAAAGTCAATTTCCTTTAAATTACAATGTTAGTTTTGTAAGCAAATATTAAATAAATGTGCACATTAACAAATGAGCTGATATTATTCTGTTTCTATAGTAGTGCATAAACCTTAGGAAAGGGTTTCTTAGCCTCAGCACTGTTGACATTTGGGGTGCATACACTCTTTGTTGTGTGGCGATGTCCCATGACCTGTAGGATGTTTGACAGCATCTCTGGCCTCCATCCACTAGATGCCACTAGACTAGTGCCAGTAGCACTCCCTGACTTGTGAGAGTCAAAAAGTTCTCTAGACGTTGCCCAGTGTCCCATGGGGGGCAAAATCTCCACACATACACCCACCCCTCAGCCCACGCGCAATCCCTTCGATTTGAGAACTAAGCCCTTTGAAGGTAAAGTTCATTGTAAGATGGTCAAAATGCAGAGCAAAGGTAAATCCTCAGCTGGAAAAATGATGAGCTACGTTTTGTCTCCCTAAGTTTCCCTCAGCTGTTTGAAGTAACTGGAAGAAGAATCTTGATACTAAAGAGCAGCATTTCTGTGGCCCATCGATGGTGAAGCCCATAGGAGACAGCTTGAACAGTTTTTGGTGATCAATGCTAATTAGGGCTCTGATTGACCAAATTAACAGCAATCAAATACATAATTTAAGGAAGAAAGAATTCATGGGCAGTGCTGGTGGAATGGCATCTTAAAAGTTAGTTACTTTTTCCAAGATTGTCCCTGATCACAAAGACACCTTTAATTCTCCGGTAGAATGTAAATTTCCCACCTCAGTGTCTCAGGACAGTTTTCTGATCCCCACAGCAGCTTAGTCATGTTGCACCTTAATTATTTGGTAAAGCATCTGTCTCACTCACTCGGCTGGGTGCTCTTCATGAATAGTGGATGTTTCTCAATTATTGTCACATTCTCTGTGACCACCATATGGGGGATCACTAAATAAGAGTTGGTTAAATAAATAAGCAAATACTATACTTGATGATTTTTTTTTAAAAATTTGTTAAATAGTTCAATATGTCAGAAATTATTCTAGACCCTGGGAATAAAAAGATAAATTAGTGTTATGTTCTCTCTGAGAATCCATAGCACAGTAGAGGGGAGAGGTCTAAAAACAAGTAGTTAGACCAGAACATGTAACAAGTTGCTAAGGAGTAGCATAAGGTAAAGTGAAGACTAACCAAGACTAAGCTCTATTTTTTCAGAGTGAGGAAAGAAGTGGCTAAGTTAGAGTAATACTTTATTCAGCAAACCATGCATTCAATTTTTGTCAGCAGAAGGAAATTTTGCATAAAATTATGCCTTGAAAATCAATTTCAGTTAGAATAATTAAATAAGGAGAAGTAGAAGCTGATTATTCTCTTCTTCCAAGTACTAAAAAAATTAGGAGCCGAATTGCTCAGTGGAAAGTCTAACCGGAAAGAGAGTCAGAAAGTCTGAATTCAAGCTCCAGGTTAGTACTATCAGGGGCAGTCACTCAGCCTCCATATTTGTAGTGTGTATGTTCTACTGTATTTAATGGATGGCTTCTGTTGTTGCCATAACAAATTACCAAAAGCTTAGTGGTTTAAACCAAGGTTAATTTATTGCATTACAGTTGTATAGGTCAGAAGTCTGACATGGGTCTCACTGGGCTAAAATCCAGATGTCAATAGGGCTGCATTCCTTCCGGATGCCTTATCCAGCTTCTAGAGGCTACTCATAGTCCTTGGCTTGTGTTGTCCTTCCTCCATCTTCAAAGCCAGAAACATGGCATTTCCCTAATTCTGCTTCTGTTGTCACATCTTTCTCTCTGACCCCAAGCAGGAAAAGTTCTCTATATTTAAGGATTAATATGATTATATATTGGATGGGGCCTATCTGAATAATGCAGGGTAACTTCTTCATCACATGGCCATACCTTTAATCACATCTGCAAAGTCTCCTTTGCCATGTAAGGTAACATATCCACAGGTTCTAAGGATGAGGACGTGGACATCTTTAGGGGGCATTATCCTGCCCACCACATGAATAAAGTGAAATTGTCATAGGTCATCTTAAAGACAACTTCAGACCTGAGCATCTGTGGCAGAGAACTGCGTCTGTCCCACGCTTCCCCAGATGGAGCACTCCTCTCCAGTCAAATGAGTATGTGAAGATCTGTTCGCATGGGGCTTTATTATTTGCAGCTCAACATCTTCGATGAGAATTAAAAAGTAGAAGATGGGTTCAAACAGAAGCATGGCTGATCCGGCTTATTCATTAATGAGAATTTTCCCAATACTTGAGTTTGGTGGAGCACCATTGAAGATCCATAGCAACAGCTTCTCATCAGTCTGAGATGTTACAATTAAAAATAAAGACAGCATGGATGATCTCTCAAGATCTTTATAGACCTAGAAGATTATTACCTCTATGAGAAAAAAATTGAGCACGATCAGAGTTTCAGGCACCATATTATCAAAAGCAATTCTTACATAACAGATATACGAAATATTTTCCAGATTAAGAGAAAGATGCCATAGGAGGGTGGTTTCTTTTTGGAAGTTCTCAGCTTTTCTACACTTAAAATGTTGATAGCAACATCTTTTTGGGTCATGGATGTTGGAAATGTGCATCACCCACAAAATACTCTTGGATTTGGGGGTTAGTTCTTTATTGTTGTGACAGGAAGAAAGGGGGAGAGAAGTTGAGTGATATATTGTTCTTTCTATTTATGAAATGGCTTGAACACATAAAAGCTTCCTTCCTAGAAAACAAACAAACAAATAAATATAGTCCCCCACAGTTAGCGATTTTGTAACCAGGAAATTCTGAAGTATTTGTTAGGTTTTCCTTATCCAACTCTCTAGTTTGACAACTTGGTGGGAATGACTATACTTTGAGAAATACTGTTTGGACATTTTTACTGCTATGTTTTCCTTCCAGAAAAACCTACTTGGTAGAGAGCAGAGTGAAGAAAAACTACTGAATCAATAAGATAATTCTAAAGTCTTAGAATTTTGGAGTTTAAAGGAATAATACAGGTCCTTCCTCTACAAAGCATGGATCTACTCAGTAACATCCTCTACAAATGGCTAGCCAGATAGCCTTGATTTGACCTTCACCTGTTCCTTACCATGACAGTTTCTAGGGTCTTACTTTCTGATGACCTTCACCTGGATGCATTCTAATTCCTTACTGTTCTTCTGAATGGCACCCTGGATGGAGCCCAATGTTCCTGCTGAGATCTGATAGAAGAAGTCTATCATTTCTTCGTCCGAGATGCCATAGAAGTCTGTTATCCCATTTGTGTTGCAATCACACAACAGGGCCAACATCCAGTGAGATAGCCACCAGTCAACCCGAACAACTCGACCACATGATGCTGTGCAGTCGTGTTCCTTCTACACCATCCTTTTGCAGGTAGTTGACATTTATTTGTTTGCATTTCATCTGTGAAGATGGGAAGATTGTGACTCTGTCATTCAATGTTTCCCATTCCTCCCAATGGTATGAGATGGATAAATTTGGAAATTCCTGCCTCCTGGGCCATCCTCCAGGGATCCTCCAGCTATTGCTGGTGCCCTCAGCCAGGCTGACTGCAGACCTGCTTATGGCTGACGGCCTCAGTATAAATGCATCCAACTGTCCCTGGAATAACTTGCAAGAGCTGGCCAAGTGCTTTTCGAAATCAAAACACACATGGAATTTTACTAGTAGGGTTTATGGATTGGTTTTACATTTAATTTGTTATCTCTGGTCAGAATAAAGGAGAGTTTAAATGTGTACATGTGGATAAAATGATTAAATCCATTAAAATGGCAGAGCCAGGTTTCTTACAGGAATGCTAAGCTACCAATTGCATAGTTTGGCTTATGATTCCCACAAGGTCTCCAGCTTAGAAGAATACCCCTGTCTGTGCACTGATGCTTGAATCCCTTTAATTTGGAGCAATTGCTTAATTAGAAATAAGCTTTGGATTAATATATGTGGAAAGTTAACATATTGACATGATTTCATACTAAAGAAGAAGGAACTAATGCAAGATTTGTTCCCGAGCAGATTTGATTCAGAATAGTAAGGTGAGGATGAGAGCGGATTGTTCTCAATTTGGTTCTGTAAATAGTTTGTGACACTTCATTTATCTGTACAACTGAATTGAGTGTTTCGGGACTAAAATTAGAACCAGCATGGCATGTGGTTTGCAGTTCCTGAGGCAGCTTCTCACTCTTTCCAAAATACTTTTGAAGAATCTGAAAGGATGAAAATTCTCCAAGAAAATGGAACACCAGGACTGACATTCCACTAGCTGCCAGAATTTTGGAAAAAAGTCCACCAGCCACAAAACCTATGGAGAGGAGTAGAGAAGTATAATCAGAAGCATTCCCAGATTTTGCTGCTCAGGGAGCAAACCCATCCCCACGAGAAGACAGGCTGGAACTTCATTCCTCCTCCACTGCCTGCTTCTGGGCTTTGCTTTCTGAATCTGAAGTAACAATCTGAGATTTGGCTGTCTCTCTGAGCTGTAGAAGTGCCACCTTTGAAGTGACTTGAGCATTAACAGCATCCACCTTCCATTAGAAATTTCTTTTTAAGTCACTTATTAGACTTCAAAGGGGAAAACAGGGGAGGAAGAAGATGGGCAGTGATACATGGCTCCAGGGAAGCTTGGTTACAATTAACAAAGCAGAACAGACGGAAAGAACTGGAAAAGCCCTTTGAGTTTTCCGTGTTCTGTAGCTCAACAACGACTATCCCAGTGCTTCTCAACATGACTGAGTCCACACCACCTGAAATGTATTTTGAGTCAATTTCCGTGGATCTCCACCTAAACACGATTTTGTCAAGCTTTGCAGAATTTAGTCTTGAGTATAAAAAACAATAATCATAAGAAATATGCTTGGTTCAAGCAACACATCTCCTTTCAGGCGCCGTATGCTCTTGATCCCCATCCTCACTGTGCAAATGTGAAAGGCAGAACTAGACACCAAAACCTGGGCTCAGCACTGACCTTGTCAAGCGGTCCTCCAAAGTAAGATCTGGGATAAGGAGCATTCTGTCAAACTCCTTGGACTTACCCTCTTATCCTCCTATTAATTTTTCCTTGACAGTAAGTAGGAAGAGCAAGGACAAATGAGATATTCTGTCCACTGACAAACACAAGGACTGTAGACACATCCTCTCATTTTAGAAAAAGGAAAGAGAAAGATACAGTGTGGAGTAATCGGGATATCATCCTAAAAGATACTTCTGGAAATGACGTCACAAGAATTCTTAAATGTAGCAAGTTGCTTTGTATCTTTAATATGATAGAAAAATTTATGAGTTCCATGAATCAGGAGATGCAAGGATAAGAAGAGACAGTTGAGAGCAGAAGTAGCTGGAGAAGAAGCAATCATAAAACCGGAATCAGCATTGAGAGCGGTAAAGAACAGACCTGATGCTGTGGAAAATGAGAACAATAATATGGCCCATAATTTTGAGAAGCTTTCAAAGAATGCAGAAGAAAAGAGATAAATAGAAACAAAATAGTGAGAGAAGATGGTAAATATGGAATATAGAGAACGAAAGAACTAACCTAGGATAACTAATGAGCTTGAAGAAGAGACAAGACAAAACTTAACCCAAGCAATAATAAACTTTCAGCAATGATAATTTTCTTGGATTGAACACCTATGTCTTCAGATCCAATTAACTTAGGTAACAGTGAATAAAAACAGATTTGCATGTAGACATATGAGGATAATACTTAAATGTGAAGACAAACAAAATGTCCTAAAAGCATCTCACATGGGGGAAAAAGAAGGTTCTCTCTAAAGGAACTATTGGAGGAGGTAACCAAGATGACGTGACCACCAGTTGACCCTTGAGCTGGACCCGGACAGTCAGAGGCTCCGCACTCCCTTCCTGTCCTTGGAATATACACTCTGCTTACTGCTCCCACGGTGGGAGCTATTCCAAGGACAGAACCTGGAGAGAGTAAGGTGTTGTTGAGACCTTCTGGATTAAAGATGTGACCGAACCTAGTTAAGGGCTCTATACAAACCTTTAAGATTCTGGTGGGCCGGTGCAGAGACCTACTCATCTTGCAGTCACCCAAGACAAGCCTCTTAAGTAAGTCCCCTTTCTTATTGAAACTGCCATCAGCAGTCTGGGGGGTCTGCCTCTTTCTTCAGTCTCTCCCTGCCCTCTTTGTATAGGGCCAGTTGACAAACCAACAGGAATACCTCAAGCGGGGTTCAGACTCCTCTTCAGCAATTCCAAATGCCAGAGAGAAATGAAGGAATTGCTATGGAGATTTCTAAGGGGAGAAAAAAAGTCCCAAGAGTTGTGTAGCTAAGCAAGTAGTCTTTTACATGTGACTACAACAGAAGGAACTTCGTAGACATGCAATTATAGATTAGGGATAATACACATGTCGCATAACCATTGTGAGAATTATCTAAAGTCATAAATGTGAGAACCCTTGAGTGCTACCAAGGGATGTATAAATGTGGGTCTCTATTGCCTGAGTGACAATCGTAGGCATTTACTGATTAAATAGAGGCAGGGGTATGAGGGATCTGGCATGTACGAGGCTGTCATTCGTCTTCATTGAATCTGAGAGATGGAGGTCTCACACTGAACATGTGACATTTGTTTGCTGGTGCTGGGACCGGACTTTCTGAGCCTCCATTTCCTCTTTTGTGACATGAGTTGTTGAGGCCAAAATTTTCTTCTAGCCCTACCAGTCTATGTCACGTAGAACTCCAAGGAAATAAGCAGGCCATTGTCTTAGGCAGGATTAGACTTCAATATTCTTTTGTTTCCCATGCTAGGTTTCACTTTAGAGACACAAAACTTACTTTAGGCTGACATGCTGGATACATGAGTAGTGGGTTTCAGATAAATAGCATTTTGATTTTACATGATTGGTCAAATAGACCAGTCAGGTCTCATTTAAAAACGCAAACAATTAAACAGATAGGTTCTGTGTGTGTACACAATCCTTTAGAAATTATTTTTAAGGCTGGATAAAGGTTTGAAATGCTCCAACCCACAATACCATACTCTTTGGGATGAGTGGGAGAGGATACAACTATAATGGGGTTAAAGAGGAGCACACTAAGGTTTGTTAATGGAATCTCTACATGGCCTGTGTAGGAACTTAGAAAACATTAATAATAAAAGCCCTGCTTTAAAAACTGACCTTGTAGTTGAACGATATGCACTTGTATCATTACGAATTAATGTGTTAGGTAACATAGCTTGTTCTTGGAAAGCAACAAGGAGGAGTATCTAAATGATATTCACACATCTTAATTAGTGTCATTAATAGTTCTTTTGCCATCTTTCTTGAAAGCAATGACATTACATTGCAAGCATCTTGTTATAAGCCAAATCAGAAAGTTAGGTTTGAAGCCAAGGCCTTAAAAGTGGTTTTAAAAGTTATGGTGCCTACATGACTGGAATGTTTCTCCAGGGTCCCTTCTTAGCGGCAGGATTTTTGAAAGCAATCAGCAATTGAGCCAGATCTGAAGGTAATGGTGACTCATGGGCAGCGTTAAGGAGCTCATGGAAATCAGGATGCAAAAATGTAAGGAGAAATGTACAAATCAGATTTCTTCGTACAGGCGCTCCCCCACGACAGACTGGTGATTTTAAGAAGTATAAATGTTTCATCTGTGAATTCAGAATCTGGTACTGAATAGCTGAAGGAATTTTGAGAACTAGGTTCTGAAAATTACTAAAAAAGAAGCCCCACTACAAAGACTTATTATTGAAAAATGTTGCTGCAGTGGCTTATTGTGGACCACATTCCAACTGGTATAAATTAGGACCCATCCTGTAATGGGTGCATCTTAATTCTTTTGCCTTCTCTGGAAACTATAACGTACACTCACTTACATTCTGTTGTCGAGTTTTCTTCTGACTCCAAAAGCACTACATCCTGTAAGTGATGTTGGAAAAGGAACTAGCAAATTACAAAATAAGATGAAGAAGAAAAAACAAGAAAAAAATTGATGAGTTTCCATCCAACCTCTTTTTCTATATATGTGTAACTATGAATATGTATATATTCATAAATATGATATTTAATAAATGTATAGTTTTCTTTTTGTCACGTTCTTATGTCATTAAAATTTTTCAAAAGCATAATCCACATAAAATGGCTTAATTTACAGATATATCATAACTTATTTAATATATAATTGATTTTTGGACATTTGAGTTATTTCTAATTTTAAGCTATTGAAAGCAATCCTGTGTTAATATATTTATTCACAAATTTTGTTTGCATCGCGTTATTTTGTTGTTAGATTCCTAGAAGCCTCAATACTAAGCCAACGGGTACATCCATTCTTAAGGCTCTTCATACATATTGTCAAATGGTACTAAAAAGTTTAAACTGTTTTGTACTCCTACCAATTGTGTAGAAAGAGGTCCAACTTGCAAACTATTTCATTTTTGTCTTTAATCTTACCCTTCATTAACAGTGAAGATGAATGTTTTCACATTTGTTAGTTCTTTACGTTTTCTCTTCTAATAGTGATCTGTTTTATCCTTTTGGACACTAGCGTGTTAAAGGTAATTATCTCTTGGAGTCGATTAAGTTCATGTGCATTAAGAAGCATTTAAATTTAGGATTTTATAACGACAATAGAAAGACCGAGATCTCATCCTACACTATAGACTGAAAACTATATACTGAAATACAATTCTATAAACAACTAACCACAAATAATATAATAGATTGTGGCAGGGTTTCCTTAAAATCTGAACAATGCTGCCTAATGTTTTGCTGTTTAACCATTTCAAGTTCATTTATTTGTGGGTGACATTAACACAGTAATTTAAGCTCAGCTGATCATTTCTCTAAAATTAACACATTTTTGGAATCACGTTAAGGACAGAAACAGTGATTATAACTAGGATCTCTTACAATACCAACTGTGATATCATTATTTTTGAAAGATAATTTTTACAGTGTTAACATTCTTTTCTCTACCCCTCCCCCACATCTAATTGGTTTGTTGTAACTCTACTTTTTTTGCAAGCAGTACAACTGTATTTGTTTTTAGGCAACTCTTTTCTTCTACTCCGATTTAAGCACTCCAGATACTTAAATATTTTTATAGAAATAGTTTTTTGAGTGTTAAAAAATATATAAAACCAGAATTATGGGGCTTTTGATCTTTTCTGCTGCAAATGATCTCATTGCTGAAGCAAAGTACAATATTATAAATTTGCATTAATTTTTCATTTCTATGACTAGGCCAATTAACCTGGTTCACAACTGAGGCAAAAATAATTTTAATCAATTACATTCACAAATTTTTCTTACTTTTCACATGTAAATACAGAGTTAAATTCTAGGGCAGTTATTATAGCAATAGTATTTTCTATTCCACCATGTGAAAATTTTTAGAAAATACAGCCAGAATTTGCTCTTAGAACAGCTCCATGGAGGCCAGCCGGTGGCGCAGTGGTTAAGTTTACACACTCTGCTTCAGCGGCCCGGGGTTCGCTGGTTCAGATCCTGGGTGCAGACCTAGCACTGCTTATCAAGCCATGCAGTGGCAGCATCCCACATATAAAGTAAAGGAAGATGGGCACAGATGTTAGCTCAGGGCCAGTCTTCCTCAGCAAAAGGAGGAAGATTGGTGGCAGATGTTAGCTCAGGGGTAATCTTCCTCAAAAACAAAAAGTAAAAAAAAACCCTCCCTCCAACAAAATAGAGACCTAAGGTGGAAAGAAACTTTTGAGGGCAGGCTAACTTTGTGTCTGTAGTGGTAAAAATACAGAGTTGGAATTTTTTTCTAAAAACATTTTGAAGTTAGCTGAAAATATGTTTGGAAGGCCTTATTTTTATTTAGCTTTAACTGGTCTGTAATTTTCATATTTATTTTTCTCTCTTAAAAAATGCCTTTGTTGTAGTAGCCGTCCCTTCTGAGACAACCCCACCTCCTGTTTGAGTTCTGGTCCTGAGGTTTATATAACTTCGCGGTAAGAGTTTTTTCTTTCTCCTCTTCTCCTATTATGTACAATTGTTTTAAAATCTGGACTATCACATATTCCTGAGGCATCTTATTTTTAAAAACATGTGCTACTTTCTTTCATTATGTGGCAGAAATGAGTCAATTCATCATTCTATCCTATTTAATCATTGACCAGAAGAGATCTAAACATTCCCATTTTATTCCAGTTCAAATAACTGATCAGCAAAAAAATTCTAATTTGGCTGTGTCTCTCAGATCTGTGAAGCAGAGCAGGAAATTTTTGGGAGGAATGCCATCCATATGACCACGAATAGAAAGCAGTCTGCCTGTATCCCACACAAAAATATTTCAGACAACTTAAATATATATAAACATTTAGAAATGTGGATTGAACAGTCAAATGCCTTCTTGTTTCACTTATAGTTAATCATATTTGTATATTTAAAAATCACACATTAGGTTTATACGTACAGTCATGCGTCTCTTAAGGAGGGGGATGCCATTCTGAGAAATGAATCATTAGGCTATTTCATCATTGTGTGAACATCATAGAGTGTACTTACATAATCTTAGATGGTATCACTTACTACACACCTAGGCTATATAGTACTAATGTGGAACCACCATTGTCCACGCAGTCTGTGGTTGCTGAACACGTCATTATACAACGCATGACTACATTTGTGCGTGGGCGTGCGCACTGGTTTTTCCACGTTCACTTTACATGAAAACAATTTACCCAACTCTTCACCTGCATAGTTGACATCGTGTCTTCATCTTCATTAAAGTTGACTTTTGAGCCACCTAACAAAGCATTCTAGAGTCTTGATATTCAAAACGGGGTCCTGAGACCAGCAGCACTGGCATTAAACATCACAAACTCTGAATCAGAAGCTCCGTTTTTAGCAGGATTCCCAGACAAGCATGCACATGAAGGTTTGAGAAGCATTGCTGTACAGCATATCATTTTCATTTCTAAGTACAATTTTTATTTATTTATTTATATATTTTCGGATGTACATCATCATATATTTCTAATTCTGTGTGGATTTCATCATGTTCACCACCTGAAAACTAATTATAGTCCATTCCCTCACATGTGAGCCTAGTCACCCCTTTTCCCTCTCCCCTCCCTCCTTCCCCTATGGTAACGACCAATCCAATATCCAATGCTATGTGTTTGTTTGTTGCTGTTTTTATCTTCTACTTATGAGTGAGATCATGTGGTATTTGACTTTCTCCCTCTGAGCATTCCTTTCACCTGGGCATGTGCTGGCCGAAGTTTGATCCCAGGTTACAAATACATTTGAACATTAGGAAAAAGTTTCCACTTTGTGCCATGAGAATGTTTTCATGACCCACATAACATAACCACGGAGTATATTACTTTTTAAAATGCAGCCTAATTGACTTATTAAAACATCTAGCCCTAGAAACCAGGAGATTATGCCCTCAGGAATAATGGCTAAAGTGGTATTAAATTTATCTTTTAAAAATATTTTAAACCTGTTTAATCATGATTTTCATAAGCATCCCAAACTAGCATTGTTCAAAGAGGTTTTGAGGAAATATGTTTTCTCAAAAGACTACTCGGACGTTAAAAAATGAAGTCACCAAGGGAGGGATATACCCAGTTGTATAAAAGACTTTGTAAAAATTGGAATACAGGGAGGGTTAATTTGGGGGTGGGTAAAAGGCTTGCCTTATATTTGGGAATACTGTCACACACTACATAACAAGATTTTGGTCAACAACGTACTCCAAAGACGATGGTGGTCCCATAAGATTATATGGAGCTGAAAAATTCTTATCACCTAGTGATGTTGCAGCTGTCATAAAGTCATAGCACAATGCAGTATTCATGTGTTTGTGATGATGCTAGTGTAAATAAGCCTACTGCACTGCCA
This sequence comes from Equus caballus, assembly GCF_041296265.1. Lineage (NCBI taxonomy): Eukaryota > Metazoa > Chordata > Mammalia > Perissodactyla > Equidae > Equus > Equus caballus. The sequence continues at coordinate 11,976,581 of NC_091714.1, forward strand.
GTTGTATAAAAGTATAGCACATACAATTACATAGTACATATTACTTGATAATAAACGACTATGTTACTGGGTTATGTATTTATAAGATTATACTTTTTATTTTATTTTAGCGTGTATTCTTTCTACTTATAGAAAAAAGTTTACTGTAAAATAGTATGCTGTGTTATGCCATCAACAGCCTCATACGTCTTGTGTTTATCACATCTCTTGATCACATGATTTTCTCTCATGTTTCATTTAATCTTGTGTTGTTTTGTTCATCATGGCCCCTAAGCATACAAAATCCACTGCTAATGTTGCCAGTAAAAGGTCACATTGAGTGATTGACCTGGAAACAAATTAAAAGTGATTAAGGACTATGAAGGTGGAAAATCAGTGATGGTTATTGCTCCCCAGTCAGGAAGGGCCCATTCCACCATAGCTAGGATCTTGAAGAACAAAAGCAAAGTAATGGAAACTGTTCAAGGATTTGCTTTATTGAAGGCAAGGAGACAAACAAAAATTTGAGAAGGGCTTATGTCAGACATGGAGAAACTTCAAATGACCTAGATTGATGACCAGACACAGAACCGTATCCCCGTCAGCACCATGACGATCATGGCCAAAGCCAAAAGTTTGTTTGTGATATTTAAAGAAAAGGTTGGATCTGACTATGATATTGAATTTCCTGCTAGCTCTGGGTGGTTTAAACCATTCAAGAATCATTATTCATTATATAATGTGAAAGTGAGGGGTGAGTCTGCAAGCGCTGATGTGAAGGCAGCTGAAGAACTTTTGGAAAACCTAGACAAAAGGATTGTGGAGGAATATTACTTGCCAGAGCAAATATTTAATATGGATGAAACCTCCCTGTTCTGGAAATGGATACCTGAAAAGACTTTCATCCATAAGGAGGCCAAGTCAATGCCAGGTTTCAAGGCTTTTAAGGACAGGATAACAATCTTTCTTGGGGGCAACGCTGCAGGCTACACATTGAAATCCTTGGTGATCTGACAGAGGGAGGTATTTAAGATCGTCAAATACCACCTCTTTGATCAACCAATGGGTCAAGCAGTTATAGCAGCTTCTGAGGCCTACTAACGGAGGAGGACTCTTGTGCAGGCTATTGCTGGAACTGAGAAAACACTGATGCAATTCTGGAAAGATTGAATTATCTGTGACTGCATCAAGAACCTTGATTGGGCTTAGGGTGATGTCACCACAGAGTGTATGAATGGCATCTGGAAGAAGACACTTAAGAAGTTCATCTATGACTTCAAAGGATTTGTCAAAAATGAGGAGCTTGCAAAAATCGAGAAGGCTGTAGTTGAGATGGCAAACAACTTTAAGCTGGGTGTGGATGAGGATGACACTGTGCAGCTCCTAGAGGTGGTTCCTGAGGAATTAAATAATGAGAAATTCTTGGAACTGGAATAGAAACATGTAGCTGAAGAAGTAAGAGAAAAGAAAACTGCAGGAAAAGAAAAAGAAGAAAAATCTCCAAGAAAATTCACAGTGGAGCGTTTAGCAGAAGCTTTTCAGACCTCAACAGGCTCCTTAAAAAGTTTGAAAACATGGACCCCAAAACCAAAATGTTTTCATGAATAGAGAAGAATGTTCAAGGTGCATTATCTGCTTACAAGCAAATCTATGATGAAAAAAAGAAACAAACCAAGCAAACCACCATGGACGTATTTCTGAAAAGAGTAACACTTCCTCAAGAAAAGCCTCAGGCGGGTCCTTCAGGAGATATTCCGGAAGAAAGCATTGTTATCGTAGGAGATGACAGCTTCATGTCTGTTATGGCCCTTGAAGACCTTCCACTGGGACAAGATGTGGAGGTGAAAGACAATGATATTGATGATCCTGACCCTGTGTAGGCGTAGGCTAATGTGTGTGTTTGTGTCTTAGTTTAACCAAAAAGTTTAAGAAGTAAAAGAAAAATTTAAAAAAACCTTAAAAATAGAAAATATCTTATAGAATAAGGATAGAAAGAAAAAATATTTTTACTGCTGTACAATGTATTTGTTTTAAGCTAAGTGTTATTACAAAAGAGTCAAAAAGCTTAAGCAAATTGAAAAGTTTATAAAGTAAAAAAGTTACAGTAAGCTACGATTAATTTATTATTGAAGAAAGAAAATTATTTTTTATAAATTTAGTGTCACCTAAGCGCACAGTGTTTATAAAGCCTACAGCAGTGTCCAGCGATGTCCTAGCCTTCACATGCACTCACCACTCACTCACTGACTCACCCAGAGCAACTTCCAGTTCTGCAAGCTCCATTCATGGTAAGTGCCCTAGACAGGTGTGCCATTTTTTAACTTTTATACTATATTTTTACTGTACCTTCTCTATGTTTAGATATGTTTTGATAAGCAAATACCATTGTGTTAAAATCGCCTACAATATTCAGGACAGTAACATGCTATACAGGATTGTAGCCTGGAAGCAATACACTATACCCATAGCCTGGGTGTGTAGTAGGCTATACCATCTAGGTTTGTGTAAGTACACTCTATGTTGCTCATACAAAGACGAATTTGCCTAATGACACATTTCTCAGAACGTATCCCCTCATTAAGCAATGCGTGACTGTATGTGGCTCTTGCCGAACGAATTTAAATATAAATACTGGCAGAGCACTTCATCTCTTGCTCTATTTTGGGATGATCAAATGTGGTGCATCCCTGGAGGCCCTGATGGGCATGGAAAAATATTTCCTTCTTTCTTTCTCAATAGAGTAGCTGAAAACACAGACACCACACATGCATACACATACCGCTACAACACAGATGTCTAGTCACCCACCACACGCACGCACACACCCAACCAAACACTATGACACGGGAAACAATGCTTCTAAGAAGTCCAGATGCCTCAAGAGTCTGGCTTAACATTAATTTCAACTTGACAGTGAAGGTTTCAGGTGAAGCCGGTTCCTCCGGAATTTAGATGGCTTCCCCTCTGTAATTCACGGCAACCATCAAGCTTCACAGTGTGACTCCAGGATCCCTCTTCCTTTCTGTTGTTTTGCTCAATCTTGCTGGCTAAATAATGTAGCAAGCCTAATAAATTCAAATAAAACTTCTGATTGGTTGGCAGCAGTTTAACAATCTAGAATAATTTACTGATCTCAGAAACTTCATGTGAGTCCATAATGTTTAGACTAGAAATAATAAAATGCACTCAATTGATTAAGCTGTTTGTAGACGCCTAAGAATTAGCATATTGTATAATTGCAAATATTTTATAATTACCAAGTGGGCCTGATAAAAGGGTTCAGTGCTATCAACTGCTGGACGGATAACCTTAATGAGAGGACAATCTCAGGAAAAGGGAATTCTCTGTGGGCTGAACACGGAGAGAGCCTGGGGTCCTCGGAGCCTACCACCACATTGCCTGGTACTGCGCATGCGGCCAGGATTCCCCAAAGCCCGAGGCATTGAACCTCTTTGCTGCGTGGTTCAGTCCTGAGAAAATGTCCTGAGACCCTAAGCCGCCCAAGAAATGGTTCCTTTTGAGAGACTGAGATCCGTAGAACTCAAATTACCAAAGCAAAGTGTGGAAGACAGACTGGGCACCCCATCAGCCATAGTTTTCTAATGAGGTGTGTTTTACTTTTGTTTGTTTGAAAATAATTCCTTATAGTTTTCTAGGTTTTTGGGGGAAAAGACTTCAATTTAATATCGTTGCTAATACTTTTACTTTCCTAAGAGTAACACGTGTTCATGATCCCTAAAACCTCTAATGTTACATCACCTCCGTAAATGAAAGGTAAAATTACTCACCCCTCACCCCAGTTACACTTTTCAGAGGCAACCATCTAAAAATTTTTGTTTTTATCCTTTAAACTTTACAATCCGAAATAATATGTTTTAACCTATATTTCTTGTTTTGAAAACTTTAGGCAGCAAATAAATATCCTCCCCTTTGAAGAGCCCTTGAGTTTTATTAACTTCTAAAAATCAGTTTCAGTTTTTCTTTTGCTTACTTTAAAATTTTAAAATAAGATAACTATTCTCCTGATTCTTCATCTGTAAACTTAACGCAAATCTCTTGATTTTCTCCTATGTGAGACAAAGAGGGAAGTAATGTCCTTAGTTTCAAGCTTTACACATTCACATTTTAGTCGATACGTGTAACTCTTCTGTGCCTTGTCTGTGGGATTAATTCTATAAACTGGAAAGCAATGTAATTTACAAAGTTTTAATAACATCCTTATACAAATATAATTTATTGTAGATCTATGTTAGATCACTGATAGGAAACTACTAAAACCCTGAGTCACTAAGTTTAGCCCTTTGAATAAAAATATTCTGAGTTCTAAGGTTAAATGGATTATCTTTCCTTATATGTGTTAATTTCTTAAAATTGTGACATATCTTGGTTTTCCACATGCTGTGATCATTATCTTTTATCTACAGTTATTTGTTTCCCCAGAGTTTTTAATCATCTTCCATGTTTCCTAGTTTACAACGGAAAGATAAGTCTTTTTGCCAAACCACAAAGATATTTCAGATTTGTTTCCGTTGGAAACAATTCTTCACATTCTTCAGATGTAAATTCTTACTTGCTGTCCTCACTTGACTAGATTATTTCTAGGCCCTCACACTGCTGACAGTATGTGATTTCATTTCATTGCACTCCTCAGTGTTACAATTTCTTTTTTTCAACAACTTTACTGAAATATAATTCGTATGCCATAATATCCACCCATTTAAAGTGTACGATTCAGTAGTTTTTAGTATATTCACAGATATATACCATCACTACTCCATCACCGAAATCTGATGTTAGAGTATTTTCATCACCCTAAAAATAAACTCTGTACTCTCTAGGAGACGCTCCTCTAGGAGACGCTCCCATCTCCAGCTCCAGGCAATCTCTAATCTATTTTCTGTCTATGGGTTTGCCAACTCTGGACATGTCATATAAATGGAATCATATAATACGTGGTCTTTTGTGACTGGCTTCTTTCACTTTGCATATATTTTTGAGGTTCATCCGTGTTGTAGGTGTCAGTGCTTCCTTTCTTTTTATTGTTGACTATATTCCATTGTGTGGATATTAACTTACTGTTTAGCACCATTCATCAATTGATGGACATTTGTTTTTTTTCGACTTTTTGGCTATTACGCAAAATACTGTTTTGAATGTTCATATACAAGTTTTTTTGTGGACATATCTTTTCACTTTGGGGGTATGTATATAGGAGTGGAATTGCAGGGTCAAATGGTAACTATATTTAACATTTTGAGAAACTGCCAAACTGTTTTCCAAAGTCACTGCATCATTTTGCATTGCCATCAGCAGTTTACGACTCCAATTTCTCCACATCCTAACACTTGTCGTTGTCTGTCTTTTTTATCTTAGCTATCTCAGTAGGTGTGAAGTGGTATCTCTTTTGGTTTTCATTTGTATTTCCCTAATTACTAATGATGTTGATCATCTTTTCATGTGCTTATTGATCATTGTATATATTCTTTGAAAAGCTTATTCAGATCCTTTGCCCATATTTTATGTTATTTGTCTTTTTATTAGTGAGTTGTAAGAGTTTTTCATTTATTCTGGATAGAAGTCTCTTGTCAGCTATATGATTTTCAAGCATTTCCCCCCACTCTTTGGGCTGTTTTTTCACTTTCTCAATAGTGTCCTTTGAAGCACAAAAGTTTTAAATTTTGGTGAAGTCCAATTTATCCATTATTTTTTTCTCTTTTGTGCTTTTGGTGTTATGCCTAAGAAGCTATGACCTAACCTAAGATTATGAGGATTGTTTCGTTTGCTTGTTTCTAGAGTTTTATAGTTTTAGCTCTTACGTTTAGCTGTGTAACCCATTTTGAGGTAATTTTTGTGTATGACGTGAGTTAGAGGTTCAACCTCATTCTTTTGCATGTAGATATCCAGTTGTCCCAGTGTAATTTGTTGAAAAGATTATTTTTCCTTTGTTGAATTATCTTCGCACACTTGTTGAAAATCAATTAACCATAAACATAAATGTTTATTCTGGACTCCCAGTTCTATTTCATTGATTAAATATTTATCCTTCTGCCAGTGCCACAGTGTCTTGATTACTGTAGCTTTCTAGTAAGTTTTGAGATTGGAAAATATGAATCCTCCAACTTAATTCTTCTGTTCAAGATTGTTGTGGGTATTCTGGCTTCCTTGCATTTCCATATGCGGTTTAGGATTTGCTTGTCAATTTCTGCAAAAAAAAAAAAAAAAAAGCCAGGTGATACTTTGACAGAAATTGTGTTAAAACTGTAGATTAATTTGATATTGTCTTCCAGTCCATAAATGTATGATGTCTTTTATTTAGATCTTCAATTTTTTTCAACAATGTTTTGTAGTTTACAAAAGTACAAGTATTGCACTTTTTTCTTGACACTATTCTGAAGTATTTTATTCTTTTTGGTGCTATAGTAAATGAAATTGTTTTCTTAATTTCATTTTTGGATTGTTTATTACCAATGTGTAGAAGTACAATTAACTTTTGTATGTTGATCTTGCATCCTCTCAACCTTGCAAAATTTGTTTATTCCTTCTAGTAAGTTTTTAGTGGATTTCTTAGTATAGTCTATAAACACGATCATGTTGTTTGTGAATAGACATACCTTTACATTTTCCATTCCAATCTAGATGCCTTTGATTTCTTTTTCTTGCTTAATTGCCCTGGCTATAACCTTTAGTACAATGTTGAATAGAAAAGAGGAGAGTAGACATCTTGAACTTATGGGGAAATCATTCAGCATTCACCTTTTGCCATTAAGTATAATATTAGCGGTGGGATATTTTAGATGGCCTTTATCAGATTGAGTAAGTTCCCTTCAATTCCTACTTTCTCAAGTAGTTCTATTATGAAAAGGTATTGAATTTTGTCAAATAACTTTTCTCTATTGAGATAACTGTGGTTTTTGTCCTTTATTTTATTAATATATTGTATTATACAATTGTTTTTCAGATGGTAATCCAACTTTGTTCTGGATAAATCCCACTGGGTCGTGGTGTATAACCTTTTTTATATTTTGCTGGATTTGGTTTGGTAGTATTTTGATGAGGATTTTTGCATTTATGTTCAGAAGGAATATTGGTCTGTAGTTTTCTTTTCTTGTGATGTCTTTGTCTGGTTTTGGTATCAGGGTATTACAAGCCTCACAGAATGAGTCGAGAAGTATTCCTTTTGTATTTTGGAAAAGCTTGTGAAGAATTGGTATTAATTCCTCTTTAAATGTTTGATAGAATTCTCCAATGAAGCCACATGGAAACTTAGCTTTGTGGGAAGTTTCAAAATTACTAAGTCCATCTCTTTACTTGTGATAAGTTACTTATTATTCTGTTAAGGACCAGGATTATACAACTCCATCAAAAGTCAATTTCTCTTCACCACAAACTTTCCAAGAGATGTTTCCCTTAGATAGCTTCCCAACAACATTTGTTTTATTGACGTGGAGCCTCAAGTTTCTATTGCCTTCACCAAGGACTTTGGAAGTAGTGGGAGGGATTCAGCCCCACGGGTCACTACTACATACAATCATGAGGAAACCTGAAGATCAAGCCCTCATCTTGGGTTCTGATTTCATGCTTATTTGAACAGCTATGCCGTCTATTGCCAGGCAGCCATACTTCAGAACCACGCATAGGTGGGTCAGTTACTTCTTCCTGTAACTTCTCAGCCTTTTGCTTGTTATCTAAAATGTTTTCGTAAGGAGAGTATGACTTTGTGGTAGAAGAATTCAAACCTAGTAGTGCATAATGAATTTCCTATTCTGATTGAAGAGTGTTGGTGGATGTGGGTAAGAAAAAACATCTAAGCTTAAATAGCCATTAAGGGACAACTAGCTATGTAGTCAAAAGATTAAGAATAGTCTATTGTGGGTTTTAGTCCAGATTAAAATATAACTCTCTTGATGGAAATTTTCAGCAGAAAAACAGATGATGATCAGGAAATAAACGCTAAGGACATTGGCAGAAGGGGACGTCTCATGAGTTCTCAGTGTCTGAATATTCAGAGAGATGTTGCATGCCAGATCTTCACTTTCAGGAGTGTCAGAGCTATGCCAAACTTTTTGTAGCAAAATATGCAAGCTGGAATTGGGAATTACGCGGCCTGCATTTATTTCTGGATACATGTTTGATGGAACAGGCAGAACACATGTGTTCATCCATTCTGAACTCATTAACAAAGCAGAAACATTAGTAAAATATGTCTTTTGCTGGTTTGTGGAATGGAAGAGGGAACAATTAAGTTGTAAGACACTCCAGGGTGAGTATTATGACCTAATAATGACATGCCCTGGTAGTTTTGACTGAGTGCCATTAACTGCAAAGGCATATCAGTTTGCAAAACTGCAAAGGCTCATCTGTAATACGCACCCTGGAGTGTTTTATCAGAAGGGTATAAACACTAATTCCTAAGGAAACTCATTCAGCAAAAGAAGACACCATTGCTTTAAGATGAGGACTATGTCAAAGTCTCCATGTTGAGTTCAGCTTTTTGAGGAAGACTGGGTCAAACTGTTTATGTATTTATCCAGGCAAAAGCAATGCAGCATTCTAGGAGAAAATACAGGCAGTACACTCTTTGACATCGGTCTTAAAAGGACCTTTTCGAATATCATGTCTACTCAGACAAGGGAAACAAAGAAAAAATAAACAAGTGGGACTTCATCAGATTAAAGAGCTTCTTCAAGGCAAGGGAAACCAGGGATAAAACAAAGACAATCCACCAACTGGGAGAAAATATTTTCAAATCATATATCTGCCAAGGGATTAATCTCTGTTATATATAAAGAACTCACACAACTCAACAACAAAAATACAAACAAACTGGTCAAAAAATTGGGGGTGCTGGCCTGGTCACATAATAGTTAAGTTCTTTGGCTCCACTTCAGTGGCCCTGGGTTCACAGGTTCGGATCCCAAGCGTGGCCTTAGCACCACTCATCAAGCCATGTTGTGGTGGCATCCCACATAAAATAGAGGAAGATTGGCAACAGATGTTAGCTCAGGGGCCAATCTTCCTCACAAAAAAAAAGGGGCAGAGGAGATGAACAAACATTTTTCCAAAGAAGATATGCAGATGGCCAATAGGTACATGAAAAGATGTTCAACATCACTAGTCATCAGGGAAATGCAAATCAAAACTACACTTAGAGCTCACTTTACACCCATTAGAATGACTATAATCACCAAGACACAAAACAACAAATGTTGGAGAGGATGTGGAGAAAAGGGAACCCGCACACACTTCTAGTGGGAATGCAAACTGGTGCAGCCGCTATGGAAAACAGTACGGAGACTTCTCAAAAAATTAAAAATAGAAATACTGTATGACCCAGCCATCCCACTACTGGGTATTTATACAGAGAACTTGAAATCAACAGTTCAAAGAGACTTATGCACCCTTATGTTCATTGCAGCATTATTCATCATAGCCAAGACATGGAAACAACCCAAGTGCCCATCAACTGATGATGGATAAAGAAGATGTGAGGTATATATATATATATACAATGGAATACTACTCAGCCATAGAAAAAGAAAAAATTGTCCCATTTGCAAGAACATGGATGGACCCTGAGGGTATTATGTTAAGTGAAATAAGCCAGAGAGAGAGAGACAAACACTGTGTGATTTCACTCATAGGTGGAAGATAAGCAAACACATGGACAAAGAGAACAGTTTAGTGGTTACTAGGGGGAAGTGGGTTGGGGGGTGGGCACAAGGGGTGAAGGGGCACATTTATATGTTGCCTGAAAAATAATATACAACTGAAATTTCACAATGTTATAAACTATTATGACCTCAATAATAATAATAAAAAAATAGCAATGCAGTATAACCTGAAAAAGCAGGAGTCCGGGAGTCAGAGATGTGGATTTACATTCCAGCTCTGCCATTTTCCACTGATCTATCCTGGTGCTTGTTGCTCCAACACTCACAATCTGTTTCCTCTCTCTTCAAGTAAGGTCAATAAAACTACCAGCTTATTTTATAGTGTATTTGGGAAATCAAATGAGATAAAGATACTTTAGAAGTCTTTATATAATAAACTATGAGCTGCTTAAAAAATATATCAAAGGCCGTAATAAATAGCAAAAACTTAAGAGAATTTAAAAACATAGTATCAAATGGATGAAGGTTTTCTTTCTCAGGGAGAATTTGATATGTGTAAAGATTTGTCCTGGAGTTCTTTGTTCACGTTGGCCTTGGCAATTGGCACCCACTCCCTGGAGTTAGTGCTTGCCTTCCTATTCACATTAAACCTTAATTCTCGGCAAGACACAATAAACAGTTCAAGACCACACAGCCGTTTCATGAGTAGGAGGACAGTGTGGAATTACTGTTTCCCTTGAAACACGTCACTTGAGACAAAGGGTGAGTATTTTGGTCAAAATAAGATCTCTATTTCAACTCTGCAGCTAAGTTTTTGCTTTTTCATTTATCAGAATTTTTATTTCACCATGAAGGCCTTATCTTATTTTGGTAATCCTGGGAGTGTAATCTTGTCACTTTTAAATGATTTTAAGGAACATTTGTCCAATGTGGGTGGAGGTTACAGAACAACGTGCCTGCATTTTGTAAGGTCTCTTCATTTCCTTGCCTGTGTGGGCTGTGCACAGAGCATGAAGCAAAAAATTGCAATGTTTGTTTTGATCTATACAGCCTTGGTAATACCACTGATAGTAACCAAATCAGCAGCACTAACATTTACGAAGGATGAACAATAATATCTAATGCGTATGTGCACATTGTGTCAGCACAATAAATAAAAGATTATTATTATGTATTTGAGTTCCTGATAAGGACATACCCAGAAATAAAACTAAATGGGTTGTCCATTATTTGCAATTGAGGCCTCTATGAAATACATAAAACAGATGTTATGTTAATGGATGAGAATTTTTCTCGGTAGAGATGATGGTTCTGCCAACTTCGGGATAATGAAGCAACATTATTTATTTCTTGTTTTCCCAGGAGTCAGTTGACTTTCCCAATCTATGAGCAAAGCATGTAACCCTATTTCTACTAGCTGTTTTGCAAATTCACTAACTAGGGTAACAGTATGAGGCAGTGTGAGTGGATCAAGCAAATTTATAACCTCCACTAAAAATAACGTAAAATCAAACAAAAAATTTTTTAAAATCACCAAGTACTTGGCTTATCAGCACTGCCTTCATGAAGTTTTTTCTTGCATCTTCCTACACCTATTCTGTTCAGATTGCAAGGGGCTAAACGGAAGACTGGGCTGAAATATAAAGCATAACATTGTGAGTAGAAGAGAGGGGATGTCAAATGGGGAGGCAGGTAAGCAGTATACGTTTAGGTGGGAGAATGCCTCATGGAGAAGGGAGATGTCAGATGCCTGGCAAGAAGCACAGATTTACAGAAATAGAAAGAAGGCTGTTTTTGCTTATTGTTTCAGTGTTTTTTTTCCCTCTTGGAGAAGTAGTATAAACTAAGATTCAGTAGATCATAAGAGAGACATTTGACTGAAGCTGAGGGGTTTTGAGGTACAAAGAGAAAGCTCAGAGAAGGATGGTGGGACAAAATTAATGTATTATTTCAAAAAACATTTTTTTGTGCAAAAGCATATGTGAGTCAATGTGACTTAGGAAAATATAAATATGAAATAGAATGGCTGTTGCACACTTTCTAGGAGTTTGCAATCTATTGGAAATGAGCTAAGCTGCAATAAAAATGACTTGAGTATAACATAAGTTAGGCCAGTGCCACAGAGGTTGAGAAGAATGGGAATTAATCGATGGTTTGGGACTCCCTGGAGGGCAGGACAGGGGTGGAATCTTGGACTGGAGTGGGTACAAAGAAAGAGGCAAGGAAGAGGCAGCCATATTTCAGGATGGAGTTGACAAAAATACAGCTGTCCTGGCGGTTCCGAAAAAATGAGATGTGATGATGGACTTGCACAATAGAAGACGCAGAAGGGGAGGTCCAGCAGAGAGGCTGAAAATGTCATGTGGGAGTATCCAAGACATGGTGACAGAGTACTGCATCCATCAGCTGCGTGTGACAGGAACTCAGGAAGGGGCACTGTTTGAAGTTGGAGGCAGACAATCAGTCTGATAGGAGAGGACACTGAGGAGAATCAGAAGAGCTTTTCTAGATCGAGGTAGGTTTTGATACTGAAAAGATGTCAAAGATGGAAACACAAAATGAAAATTCAATTACTAAGACCAGGATAGACCATCACAAAGCTGGAGTATTTGACCTAATCATTATTTTGATTTTGCTGTGATGTCCAGGGATAGATAGGATAAGGACCAGTGATGACAGACAGGTGGAGTGGGGCTGACAGATGGGTTGAGAGTATCTACTACACGCTCTTTCTTGGTAATTGAAATGTACCTAAAATTTAATGATTTGCTTTTCTGGGTCACATCAAAATATCCTTGTCAAAATGCCCCTCTATCAAAATAATCATATTAAAATGTCAGGTACCCCAGCGTGGGATCATAGCAGCAGCTTTGTTGTTATTGCTGGAATAACGGTTTATGGCTAAAGTAGCCGCAATGCTGACTTAATCCTGAATCTTGAAGTGTTGGTGGATTAATTTAAATCTTTCCTGCTGGTAAAAGTGGTCCCATACCCAGGAGCACAGCTGAGGCCCCAGGTGGCCTCCAAACTAAAGGCTTCAGTTGTAAGCCTTTAGTTGGGTAAATAGCCCAACACCCAGGCAGAATCGGGAAAGGATGCATTTAGGACAGGTCTTGAAGAATAGCAAGAGTTTATCCCCAAAAGGAAGCCTTAACAGAAAACAGAAAACAAGCAAAAATTTTAATTTCTATGTTCTCATCTCTATAGAGTATAACTTTTAGGTTTGGAGACCATATAAGAATGTACAAAGAGAATAGCAATACTTTCTACTGCAAATTTTTTGTTTCCTTAAATAATTATAACTAAAATAAAAGGAAAGGTATTTGCTTTAACTGTAACAAAAGATTAATACCTATAGCATATAAAGAGCTCCTATACATTGGTCAAAACATATTAAGGCCTCAAAAAGTAAATGTGTTTATTTGCAGCACAAATACATACTGAGTGCTATCTATGTCCCAGGAAAGGCACTGAGCTATGTTATGGAGTGGAGAATAAGACTAATATGGCCTATGCCTTTTTGAAATTTACAAATTTAGCCAGCCAATAATGCAAACATTTCACATAAAAAGAAAATTCAATCAATAAATAAAATATGAAAAAAATTATACTTCCTTGTACCAAACATATGAAAATTAATATACTAATTTGGTTTAGTTGGTTTTTTTGAGCAAGCAAATATACAGTAAAAATAGTGTACTATGTATATTATTGGTGGTGGTATAAATTGGTATAACCTTTTGGGAAAACAATTTGTCAGTGGATATCAAAAAGCCATAAAAATTTTATATCTTTGGCCTAATTTACTCCTGGAAAGTTATCCAAAGGTGATAAACCCAAGGGAGAATTTATATATGGAGCTATTAATTGCATCATTATTTATAATAGCTAAAGATTGCGGCTTTATTTATAATAGCTGAAAATTAGAAACAACCAAAATGTCTAATGATAGAAGAATGGTTAGCTGAATTATGGCACATCTGCTGGATGGAAAATTATGTTAACTATTAAAATAAAAACTATGAAGATTATCTGGCCAAGTGAAAAGAGATTATAACTAGAATACAAAAATATATGTAAAATTGACTGTATTTATGAAAATATGTATGAATAAGTAAAAGTAAAAGAAAAAGGGCTATATAAAAATAGAAATAATTGTGCTAGAAAAACAAGATTATGTAGTTTTATCTCTTTTTCAATAAATGCAAATGGATAGAGATTCATAACATATGTCAAAGAATATGTATGACAAATCAGACAAAAGAAGCATGGGCTCACATACATGTTATGGGAACAATCCTAGCTTGGCTCCATCCTGTGATAGGAACAGACAAACAGAATAAGATAATTTGTAATGCTATGTTGAGTTCAAATTATTGAGAACCTTCCAACTCTGGCTAAGGAATTGACATCATTACATAGAAATAATTAATCAAAAGTATGATTTTGTGAAAGTGCATAACAGGGTAACCAGAAAGGTTAGTTTGACCAGCACTGCAGAATGAATTGAGGAAGAAATAAACTGGACGCTAGGAGTCTAGAGAAAAGGCCATTGTCGTGATTTAGGTGATTGTGCTCAGGAAGTGGATATGGCAGTTTAGCAAGTATAAAGGATTGACAAGCTGGGTCATGATGGACATGGGCTTTTGAAACTGGGTGCAGGGAAGACGGCAGAGGCATGAACAGATATAGAAATTGGGAACAAATACACATTCGCCAGGTTCTAGTACACAGCGTTAGAATATGTAATTAAAACATATTTTCAAATATGGTTTAGCCAGTGAACTGTGACATTTAAAATTGACTGAGCAGGGATGGCATGGCTGAAAATGGAAGTCAGAGCCCAAGCTTGTGGATGTCCCTGAATCACCGTAGAAACCTTCACATTATGCTGTATCTCTCTTTCAGAAATGCACCGTCTAGATGCCTATATTTTAGGTGACTTCGGCTCAGTGGTGCTCCTTGTTGCCTCTATGAATATGACACCTCAGTTCTCATGATTTCGGGCGAATCTCCCTCGCTTTCTCTCTTGTACTAAGCACTGCTAGTCCTTTAATGTTTTGACCTATAGATGAGTTTTACCTGAGCTAAACGCTGCACTTGTGAGATTTAATCCCAGAACGCTCCACGTGGGTCTCCCACACCTGAACCAGATCGCTGAGGAAGAGTCTTGGCAAGTGACCAGACACATGGGAGAAATGTCTAGCCCAGCCCTCTTTCTCATTTGATGGAGGAGGAAATCAAGGCCAAGAGGCCGCTGGCCAAACTCAGGTTTCCTGACTCCTAGCTCCGTGCTCTTTCCACTACGCTACCAAACACCGTGAAAATCTCTCACTGGAAATCGAAATGAACACAGGGCACTTGGGGAGTATTTCCTTTTCTCTTTTCCTTTAATAATAACAAACACTACTGCACAGTTACTCATAAAATGTTAATTATACTCCCCTCCCAACAACATCCTGATTTTTAGTTTAAACTAATAGCTAGGAGCATTAGGCATTTCAACAATAAAAAGCCATTCCCTTTTCAATATACCTTCAATTTTTTATTTCTTATAAATATTCAATTGAATATTTCTGTTTGTGGTGTTAGTTTGCTAATTTACTGGAAGTTGATTCTATTCCCCGGAAATGTCACTTGGGTGGCCCTGCTGGGCTGAAAGGGAAAGTATAAGTACTGATTTTTGAAGCCATAGTTCTGCGTAGGATTCAACAACTGCTTTCTCTAGGGCATTTGAGAATAACTGCAGTTTTAAGAGTAATCAGAAAAGACTCCTCTTTGAAAATAGAAGCTTTCCTTACGGTAGGATTTATATTTTTAAAACATGAAGACCTTATCTCTGATGAGATGATTACCTATAATTCATATTTTGTTGATAACCCAGCGTTGAACAGTCTTTCATCAAATAAAGCTATAGCACGTTGGTACATTAGAAACCTAACAAAGGCATCGTATTTGCCCAGTTTACTTCATAAGGACTTGCCCAATGAACCATTTGTGAGACATTTTGTTAAAAATCTGCTTGCACTTACTCACTTTATCTCTGTTACCCTCAAATAGAAATTAGAAAAACACAAGTGTTATTAATGATGGAGAAAACAGAATCTCATCTTCAGAGGCAAATGGCCAATCAGTCGAGAGCTATTTTGAATACAGGAAAGACATCACACACTCTTCGGCAGAGAAGCTGAAGAGCCTGATAAAAATTTAGGAAATAAATCTCAGGAGCTCTGCAATGAGTAGGGAAAGAACAGACTTCATCTTCTCTAGCGGATAAACCTAGCCCAAGAATGACTTAGAGTTCTCTTAAACTCCGCTCAGTGGAGAGGGTGAAGTTCAATCTGTGAATCATTGGATTGCCTCATAATCCGTCTAAGAAATTAATCAAATATGTTGGGGTGCTAATAGACATTGTCCTGGAGCCCAGGGAATATTGATCAAGGATGAATTAATAACTACCAGTGTTTCTCTCCGTAGATCCCACACTTCTGAAACTTCACGGGCCCTCAGCCCTCTTGACATCCAGTAAGAGTCCAAGGGTAGCAAGTTGTGTGGTTCCCACCACCTAGAGTCCCAGTGAGGTGTGAAGTGAGTTGAGTCTGAGAGCAAATGGGATGGGACACCAGCAGTCTGCTAAGGTGGCAGCAACCACCTGGTTTCTCTCACCTTTCACCAGGACTCAGAATTCTAGAGAAGATCTATGTAAGACGCTGGTCAGCCACCAGGAGCACAAGTGGATCTAGAGCTAGTGAGATGGCTGGGGTTCGCCCTCACACACTCGCTGGGACTGCAAGGAAGTTCTCATCTGGATTTTTGAGGGAGAGGCTAATGCCACAAATTGGCACTTTGAAAAACCTCTGTAGGAGGTTCTAATATGACAGCTCCAACCTTCTCCTCCCCCTCTGTACACTCGTTTAGCCACAAAAAAAGACTTTTTGAGGTGTAACTTGTCTTTTAAAGCTCTTTGTGTCTCTTGATTGGCGGGTACATAGCTGTTTCTCCTCGTTGCTTAGAACATTAATATATTAAAACAGGAAAATCTTTTTATAACCTACTGAGAAAAGTATATATTTCCTAATGAATCAGTCCATGGATGCTAATTAATGGTTTATCATAAGAGGAATTAAGACTGTGGTTCTCAACCCTCGCTACCCCCTAGAATTACTTGGGGTCAGAACTTTTGGGGTGAACCTCAGATATATAATGTTTTTCAGAACCACTCTACGTTAGTTCTAATTGTGACCAGGGTTGAGATCTGTGGCCAAATAGGGTTGGCTTTCTGCATTTTCATTTCTTTTTGCTAGAGTATAGCATTTAGTATTCAGATTTTCGCTCCAATGTATTACCTTCAGGAACTAGAATGTGGAGGGTGGGTGGCGAGAAGGGTATGCATTTATTCTGCTTACATGATGCATTGCTGTTATTTACTCCCTTTGTAATCTAAGGTCACAGTCAGACATTTTTGCCTTCACAGTATATCCTATCCCCGTTCTTTCTCCTAGTTACTGAAGGAACACTAAGTTGCCACCTTATTTGAAAGAATACGATTGTGACATAAAAAATAAGATTTGGCTGTAGGTGTGCAGATGGCTGGCACCTGGACGAATGCGAAGTTCTGTTTCTCTTTCTGTCTTTCTCAAACTGTGTAGTTGCTACATGCTCCAGTTCTTTCTCCCAACAGTTCTTTCTCTTTTTATTAGGGACATAAGACTGCTTTCTTGAGATAAACACATACTGGATGAAATCAAAGACATTCAACTTGGAGAGCAGAGTGAACGCCTTAGCGTTCCAATACTGTCTAAGGGGAGCGTGCCCTTGTTTCCACCGCTGGGCAGGTCCTTGTTACGGAAACAGATGCACAAGGTTTTGGGGAGCCAATTATAAATTTAATCATTGATAATTATTGTTCATTTATCATTCAGTCATCTGGGATTCAATACTTTCCTGAAAGCTGCTCTTGCCGGATGATAACTGTGTCAGCTTCAGCTCTAGGCGTTGCACGTAGGTGCAAGGGTGTTTAGCCACAGTTGAGGAGGCAACACAAGCCAACTACAAATATAAAATAAAGCTTGAACGCGAGCCTGTGGCAGAGGCACCAGATGTACGCTGAAGGTCAGGGGGGCCTTCCCTGTGGAAATGGTCTGCACGGAGCTGGATGGTCACAGCCAAATTAAGCGTGAGGATAACAGTGATGGTGGTCATTACTACATCCACAGCACTACTCTGCCACTGCCACTGCTGTCATGGAGACCCCTGCAAGCAGTGATTGAGCGTTGACTCCAGCTGGACGGGGCCAAATATTTTACCTACCCAATCTATTTCCCCCAGATTACCTGTACAAGTAGGTGTTGTTTGCCATACTTAACAGATGGGGACACTGAGGCCCACTCACTGGAAAGCTGGCTCAGAGCTGCATTCCTGCCAAGCCGCTGAGGCAGGAAATGAGCCCAGGCCTGTCTGAGTTGGGAGTCTACACTCTTAGTCGCTACCCTGTGCACTCGATTGTGTTTATCTTGCACACTGTGGGATTTTATTGCAGATTTCTTTGGGGATAAACATATGACAAACTATAATATTTGAGATCGGCTGTGACATTCATTACACCGTTTTAACTGAAACTTTCAGGAAGCAATTTCCATCTTGTTTTGGAACAGGCTCCTAGACATCAAGTTAAAAATGGTTATCTTCCTTAGGAAGGACGCTCCATCATGTGCTAGGCAGTCAAGGATTTTTGCAGCCAGATCTGAAAGATAAAGTTCTAATGAATTCTTGTAAGAGAGTGTTGGAAATTTGTCCTTTTGAGCTCTGCTTATGTCAAAGAATTCTGCGTACTTAATTGGAATTAGAAGGCTGGATATAGTACAAAGCAAATGGCATTTACAGTTGCTGGGTTATATATCTGCCATTTCATAGAGGTGGCATTTGAAAGTTATCATGGCAAATTATCTTTCTTTTTGGTCTTTCTCCTTCTTAATGCTGTTTCTCAGAGATGGCCTTTGAAAGCACAGAGTTAGGACTACCACTTAGTATCTCTCTTTATGACAGTCTTTCTGAGAGTCTTTCTTTTTGTCTGTCTGTCTCTTTCCAGGTCTCCTTCTGAATTCCAAGCCCTTCACGTCATAGTTTTTGTTTATTCTTGTTTGGTTTCATTCTGCTCTTGTAATTGTCACATGACTTGAAATTTGTTTCTTCATGTTCTTTGGACTTAAGGGCTATTTCATGTTTTACACCTTTTTTGGTTCTTTCCTCATATATGAAACTATGCTATCTCCCCAATGGCTTATAGTTCCCTTTTTAAGATGAATTTTGTATTCAGAATGGTCTAGAGTTATCTGGAGACTTCTATACTGTCAGCCCCATGACAACAGGCACCAAGTCCTGCTCAGCATTGAGTGCTAATTGTCCAGGGCCTGACCACAGCTCACGCCTCAGAAATTGTGGCTGGATGCTCACGAAGTAATACACAAGATTTGAATATAAAGTAATATTGTTTTCATGGTAGCTCATCACAACAAAGTGCTTTAGGAAATTACAAAAGATGGATTCTAAAATTGTTTCGAACAATTGGAGTATCATTGGAAGAAGTGTTTATCCTTTAGCCAAACTACTTTAAAAAGGATGTCATTTGCTTTAGATGTATAAGTTTTGGCTAAGTAGTTTTTGAGTAGCAAACTGTTTGAAGCAATCTGTTTCAAAACATTTATCTAATTTATGTAATTTGGATATGAAAAAGGCTTTCTTTTTTAAATGTTATTTTTAAGTCTAAATTGATTTAAATATACAGCAAAGTACAGAAAATAATATATAAGACATCCATGCATCGACCAAACCAGATTTAACAGATATTACAATATTTCTTTCAAATCAGTATTTTTTAAAGAAAGAAAGTGTTTTATTTAGCTAAAGCTCCAGTCAATTCTGGTGCTTCATTCTCAGAGGGAGCTTGGAAAGTCTATTCTCTTTTATATTTTACACTTTACTTTTTCTGTGCCATATATAGGATATAGTACTATTCCTTTATATATGGATATAGGAGATATAAGAAATACGAGATACAATTAAACTCTCATATAGCTTATGTATGTAAGTATGTATGTATTCATTTATGTTTGCATCCAAGTTTTCTAGGGTAAAATAGCTTGGTCCACAAATATATATATATTTAACTTTACAGAATTGAGCCTGTTTTATTTATATACTTTTTTCCTGGACTTTCTAAGTTACCTTCTATTTCATTTACTCTAGGATATCTGCTCAAATTTTTAATCTGTCAACTTGAATTCACAAATTGAATTTAAACAATATGTTTACCATCCTTCTGAACAATGAGAATTTGTTCAAAATGCATTGTGATTTTTTCGAAAGTTTTAATTCTACTCTTCTACTTTTTAAATTATTGTTATCTGGTATTTTCGTTCTATCCTGCTTTTCAGCTCCCAAACGTAATCGTCATCTTTATTATTGTTTTAGTCACTTGATATTTGTGTACACTTACCCACATGCATACCAATTGCCTAAATTCAACATTTTTTCCTGGAATACTACTCCTTTGTTCCTTGTTGCTTTTCTTTACTATTAGTGAAGAACTTTAGGCAGAAAAATCACTTTCTGTCTGAAAAAATTTTTAACCTCACATTTGAATAGTAGTTTTGATATGTGTAGAATCTCATTTCCCTCAAAGCTTTGAGAATACGATTCCATTGTTTTTTTTAATCTATGTTTTCTCTGTTGACAAATCTACTGTTATTCTAATTTCTATCTCATTGGACATGAAGTGCCTTATTGCTGATTATTTTTAATACTTTTTCTTTCATTGGTTTGAAATTTATTTTTATTTATCCTGTTCAGGACTCGTGCCTTGTTTTTTTTTTTTTGTTTTTTTTAGGAAGACTGGCCCTGAGCTAACCTCTGTGTCCATCTTCCTCTACTTTATATGTGGGACACCTGCCACAGCATGGCTTGACAAGCGGTGCATACGTAGGTCCACACCAAAGATCCGAACCAGGGCAGAACAAGTGAACTTAACCGCTGCACCACCAGGCCGGCCCCTCCTTGTGAATTTTTAATCTGATGACTCATGTTTTTCAATGATTCTGAAAAATTTTCAGTTCAATCTATCTTTGAATATTCCTCCTCCCAAATTTTAATTATTGTCTCTTCATAAACTCTTGTTAGATAGATTATGACTTTATATTCTATTTTCTGTATCTTTTAATCCTGCTTCAGTATTTTTCTATATTTTTTCCTTGCATTCTGTATTCTGGGTAATTAACTCAGATTTATCTTCTAGTTTTTCAATTCTTTCTTCAATTGTATCTAACCTGTTTGTTTAATTTATCTATTGAATTGCCAATTCTTTGCACTTTGTTGGTGGGAGTTTAAGTTGATATGATTTCTCTACCAGGTAATGTGGCAATATATATTGAAAAATTTAAATATTTCCATCTCTTTAAGTTATGCAAATAATCTTTTAGAAATTATTCTCAGGAACTCATTGGACAATTTCCTCATTGTAATATAACAGCAGTATTTATCTCAGTGTTCCTAATTGTATAAAATGGAAATGTCTATCACCCAGCAAGTGCTTAATAGGTTATTCCTTATCCATGAGATGAAATATCATCCAAACAATAATGTTAGCAAAGAAAACCTTATGGAAAAATATTTAATATATTTTAAGTAAGGTAAAGCATGTTACAAAGGAATATGCACAATATAAACAAATTTTTGTAAAAGAAAAACAATGTATTAGCAAAGAAAAAAATGCTATTAAGATACAAATCAACATGCTAACACTGGTCATTTCTGGCTGACCGGATTAAGAATGATTTTTATATTGTCCTTTTTTACATAATTATTTATTCAAAATTTTCGATAATACCTAAAATTCTTTTGTAATAATAAAAGAAAACCAATTTGTTTTTATAGTATCTGTCTTTTGATAGGACACAGAATAGTTTTAAGCAAAGAGAAAATCAAGTCCATTGAAAATTTCGGAAGCTAATGTAGCAATTAAGACATTATGTGGTACAATTTCAGTGCCGGGAGAGGTACTCAGTATGAAATGATGAAAATAAGATCTATTGTGAAGGAAGACCTGGTATCTGATTGATTATGTAGAGCAGGGACAAAACAAAAGATTCCGAAGTTTTTTGACTGGGAGAACAATGGAAGTAGAAACAGAAAACCATAGAATTATATTTCTGTACACACCAAACGCAGACTATACCTTACCCTTCAAGGGGCTGCCCTCCAGTGAAAATCTGCTTCAAAGAGCCAGTTATCCTTCTCTCTGTTATCATTTTGGATGGCTAAAAAAGGAAAAACAAACCATTCGTTCATTAATTCAGCAAAAAATGCATTGAACACCAACTATATAACACATATTGTTAGGTCCTCGGCATATAGCTATGAACAGACATGTTAAGATTACTAATAAAATTACAATCTTCCCATGGAATGTTTCATTCTTCTCTTCATCCAGTCTCCTTCCTTTGGTTCTTGCAAATTGCTTTCAAAACCAACTTCTTGGGGGAAGCCTTTTTCCTGTCACCAATAACTCCGAATTAGGTTCCATTTCTAATGCCAAGTATAATCAGCAGCCTGAAATCCCACATGAAAATGTATCTTGGCTCAACGGGAAACGATGCCACACTTGATTAGTGATGCCTGGTGAGGGCTCTGGAGGGAGAAGCATCAGGAAGTGTACAAAATGTGTTGCATGTCATCCCATTGCCTCCAGCCAACCTTAGTTCCAGATTACTTTTATTAACACATCGCACTTTTAAAAGCATGACCTAAAAAATCTTTCCTCCCCACAGAGTCCCCGTATTAGAGATCATACAGACATAATAAAAGCTGACTGAGAAGTCCTGTGTTTGTACCTTATTTTCTGATGGAATTTAAGGACCAAAACCCCTTAAGAACTATAGTGCTTAGTATTACGCCTTTTTCTCTGTGAGACTGAAAAGGGATAATGGATAAAAATCTCGGTATCATATAAATGTTCTTCCAATCTGTCAGTTGCTTTGTTTGGCCATTGAGAGTGGAGGCTTTGATACAAGGATCTTCCTTGTGACTCCAGATTATTCTTCCATTTGTCTCAAGCCTCCTGGGCTTGACCTGATTTCAGGCAGGACTGTTGTCACTATGAGAGGCTTCCCAGCCACCTTCCCTTCTGGTGAGTAGACTGCTATTGATTGAAGTTGCCCCCAGGCTGAGGCTCTTAGATGAAATAGCCATTTTCTGTGTGTGTGCATGTGTGTAACAGCAGGTGTGTGTGAGTAGAATGTATTCTGAGGTTTCTCTGGTAAAGTTTAATTAAAAATAAAAGTATTGTTTTGCTATTGCTCTTTAGTTATATCAGACATAAGCATTGGGAAAGAGTGAGATCCTGGACCTCCCTGTACTAGATTTGCAACTTCATGTGAATCTATAATTATTTCAAAATACAAAGTTAAAAATTAAATAAATAAGGGGCTGGCACAGTGGCACAGCGATTGAGTTCGCACGCTCCACTTCAGCGGCCCAGAGTTCGCCAGTTTGGATCCTAGGTGTGGACCTACGCACCACTTGTCAAGCCATGCTGTGGCGGCATCCAGCATAAAATAGAGGAAGATGGGCATGGATGTTAGCTCAGGGCCAGTCTTCCTTAGCAAAAAGAGGAGGATTGGCAGTAGATGTTAGCTCAGGGCTAATCTTCCTCAAATAGATAAATAAATAAATAAATAAATAAATAAATAAATACTTTTTAAACACGCTCATGTTCAACTTCTTCCATTCATTTAAATTTTAAATTTAATCCATGACTATATAATAGACCATTACAAGCACCAGTGGAAGAAAGATAAGTGGTCTCAAAAAGGGAAAGCTGGTTTTCAACAACCTTGTGCAGGAAGACCCTCCTGACACAGGCAGAGGAAACACTTTCCAGCACTCGAATTCTGTGCTGCAGGAGGAAATACGTCAAAGAGAAGGGTTAGATATTTCAACTATTTTTTTCCATTTTTAATTGACTAATGTAGAAATGGTTTGCCTATTCTTTTATTTCTTAAAAAAATAGTTCTTGATCTAGATGGACAGTTTTGATGAGACGTTATTTTTCTTTTTCAGAGTTTGAAGAACTTACGAAACCTTCACTCACTGGGTTGCTTAGAAAATCTGCTTTTCTCTCCACTTCAACGTGTCTCCGAAAAATCTCTTGAAAGTTAAAGTGCTAATTCGCTTATTTCAAAATGTACGTAATTTTTTGTTTCCATAGACCTCAGGACTTTTTAGTTCTGGTTAGGACCAAAAGTCACAGTCCTCAATTTCTCTCCTTTTGAAGGTACAGGTATTAGAAATTCTCAGGAGAAACATTTATTTCTTCTCCTTCCCTTTCTCTATTATATGCTATTTTGAAAACACTACAAGTTGGAAATTGCTTTAAAATATATATAGTTGCTTTTATATATTTTTTAAATAAATATATATATCAGTCATATTCCATCCTCCAATGATCCTCAACCCTTAGTAACAGTAATGTTTGTTAAGAGCTTACTAATAGCCAGCCTTGTGCTAAACGCTTGACAAGGCTTATCTCATTTAATCCTCACAGCCACGCTCTGGGGGAGGGACTGTTTTACACCCGTTGTACTTTTGTTGTACTTGAGACATTGAGAGGTCAAGCACCTTCCCGAGGCCACAGAGCTAGTCAGTAATGGAGCCTTTCCCACATAACCACAGTATTCTACTTTCTTATGGGGTTGCTTTAAAAGCTACTAAAGTCCTAAAGTTATGTTCCTCCTGGTCTCCTTGTGAGCCTCCCTGGCTTCATGGGAACCCATGGAAGGCGCTAAAAGAACACAGTGAGGTCAGTCTGAAATCTTCCCACACCTCTTCTGTGGGATTTTAAACTCTGTGTGTTCACCAGCCATGTTAAACAGGAACAGGTCTCTCTGGTCTAAGATTGGCTAGCAGAGTGGGGCGATTGTAGCTGAATTCTGAGCTGATAAAAGCATGCCACGAGTTGCATTTATACACTTGGCATTCTCATTACTGTGTTAAATTGTAGTTGACAGATCAAGTTCATCAGAACTTCATATATATCACTTCCTACTAAATATTTGGAAAATATTAGTTCTTCTCAGTCTTATGTATGTAGTTCTCAAAATTAAAAATGAGTATGCTTAGTAATATTAGAAAGCCCTCTGGTCAGCACAGAGGTCAGGGTTGGGCACACAAACATTTAAGGTCTTTGGGCACAGCATCCTGCTGGGGGACTGCCCCTCTCACCCTCCAACCCTTGAAGTGCATCCCAGAATCCTCTCACTTCCTCTGTCTCTGACCTTCCTGAAGCTGGCTTAGCAGTTCCACCCAAGTCCACTATGTCCCAGCCTTGCTTCCTGCTGCGGCCTCTGCTTCAGGCCAGGCCCTGGCCACCAACCTTCTGATAAGTCTAGATAACCCACAAGACCCCAGCCACTGATCCTTTAACTCTTGGTCTTCTTGATCCTGAACCACGTGCAACTTTCAGCCTCACCAGAGTGACCCCCCCACCCAGAGAGTTCTGGAATCCTTACTTAATGCCTGAGAGAATGCTGAATAAGAAGAGGTTTAAGTTATATTAAGAAAAAAAAACCCAACAAACCTTTATGGTTCAAGATGCTGATTCCAATCTGTCCTTATTCTAATTCTTAAAACATTCACTTGAGAAATCCCGAGGACTCAATTTTTTATGATACTTCTAGTACTTCTGCAGCTATTACTCTGGAAGTACTTGAGTACTAGAGATATTTAAGCCTGCCTGGAAATGTGTTTGCTAATGTCTGTTTCCAGCCCGATATGAATCCATTGAAAAGAATCGTGTCTAAATAACAATGTGGGAGAGGAAGGGGAAACCAGACCAGACTGTGAAACCTCTGAGCATGCTCTTTGGCCCTTCCTGACATCAGGATGTTCCCATTCCTGGGAGTAAAGGCCCTAAGGCTAACTGCGTGAAGCCATATTCTACTATGTAAGAGGAAGTTATTTTTATGTGGAGTTGGAATTGGTCCTTCCCGTTAAGGTAGGGCAGGGGGATGTCTAAAGTCAAAGCCTCTTATCAATTTTGCAACCTGCAGGGACCACAAGAACCACAAAGATTTTTTAATCCACCTTAAGTCTCTTAATTTCAAGTTTATGGGAGTGCATCGTGGTTCACATTTATTAAAGCAGTATTTCTTGTCTGTAAAAAAGAGAAAAAAAAGAGGCCTAAAAATAGGTATAACTAGGACAGGTTACTCAGTGGAAACTGCTTTTAATTGTAAATGGAAAGAAAGCCCAAAGCCGATTTCCCTGGGGCTGGGGGTGGGGGTGTCTCTGCTCAACATGGCCCCTATAACCTCATTGAGAATTGGCTCTATGTTACAATGGCAGTCTCAAATTTAGGAACAAATAGAGTTCTAAGAGTTTCTTCAAAACATTTTTATTGAAATAATGTTACAAATGATGCTAATTTCTGACATTAACGTATAAACCTTGATTATTTCATAATGCAGTAGAAGGACTGTCAAATTCAACCAATTTAAACATTTTGCAAAGGAGTGGCCCAGCTGAGACCCATGCTTGTAGTTTTCTTTTGGTCATTTATCACCCATCCATTCATTCATTCAATGTTTATTGGGTGAAATTGACACAATTGATCCCTATTCTTGTTAAACAAAGAGAAAAGATGTGCCATTGAGAACAGGATGTAGATAAGCAAACTGTGGCACGGAGAGGTTACCTAAGTTACCCAAGGACATGCTTGCAGCTAGAAGGTAGCGTAAGGATTCAAATCCAAATAGGTAGGTTCCAGAGTCTATGTTCTTAACCATTATGAACCTGTGCTGCCTCTACTTGATATAATTCAACGTGCTGTTATGTTTTCATCTCTTGTTAATTTGCTTCCAGACCAATTTAAAACATTTTGGAGTCTTCTTATTAAACCATATCCACAGGATTCATCCACCAATACAGAGCCAGTCACCAAAACTGACACATTAATTATCTCCCTACAGATGGCATGATTTTTAAACCATTGATACAGTCAAGAGCATGTGGGTCTCTCTAATTGAGAGAAGTCTAAACAAAGCTGGAGGAGCACATGGGAAATAGTGGATGATTTGGAACAAGGAGACTTGTTGACTTTTGTGTTGAAGCTTGGAAGGATGAGTAAAATGTCATTGTTTGAGGAGGTGAGATAGGCAGGACCTCCCTGCAGAGGGCACAGCTTGATCAAATGCAAGACACTCTTAGGAACCAATGCCTGGCCTCATGAACATAAGAATAAATTACCTAGACAAGCCAGAGGGACCAATAGAAACCTGTGTCAAAGCATGGTGAGGAGAAAATTGACAGAGAATGTCTTGCCAAGATCGTTAATGAGTATGTCATATGAGTCAGGAGCTACACCTTGCTGAAGTCAAGATAGATTATGTCCATTATGTCTCCTGAATTCAGCTGCCCTGTCATAGAAGGAGATTAGATCAGTCTAGACCCGTTCATAACAATGCCAGTAACCTGTTCTTCTGTCGATGTTTTCAAATTGATTTTTGGATGATTAATTACACAGTCTTTTCAGTCTAGAAATTATTAGCTAATAATTCTTTAGGTTCTGTTTCCTTTGCTTCGAAAAAGAAAAAAAAAGAATCATTATAGTATCTCCTTTTGGCACAAGACATCTCATTAGAAATTCTTAAAAATGGCAGCTATTCTGCTAAGGATGACTTTCACCAATCCTTAGAGTTCCTTAATAGCGAGTTATCGGGGACTGTACATAGGATAGATTGTGCTTACCTGAGGACTCTTCCATCTGTTCTTATCAAGACTAACATGGTTTCCTGCCCCCTAATCTAAAAACCATCATTTCTGTTCACTAATGTCTTGTTCAGAACTATCAAAGCTCTCTATTAAGATCATCGTTAAGATCAATGATACCTATCATGCGTCAGCAGGCGTTTCTTCAGGAAATTCCAAGATTCCAATTGGTTGACATGAAAACATCAAAGAATGAAATCTTGCGTTCACTTATACTCTAGGGAACAAATAAGGGAAGAGGAGAGCCAGCAGTAAAGTAAATAGAGAATGCTGCCTTAAATTCGACTTGATCTTTTTCTCAGAAAAGGAGAGGCACGCAAGAGAATAATTTGAAACATGGAGAACTGTAAGACCCACTGATGAGTAAGACAGAAGGAGTTCTTTATTGAGATTTTCTGAGCACTAATCTGGCTATATCTAGGAACTGCTTCTCCTGTTCTTCATTGATGTCACTACTGAATAGTAGCTTATAAAACGGAAAACTAGGCTGGCTATCAGCAAAATTACGAAGGAGGTCATTTTTGTGTTTAACACTGAAACGTCACCCATATTTGCAGCACCCCCAATTTTACCTTTCCCGTTCCCATCTTTTTTCCTCCCCAAGTGACTCTTCTCCTGACCTTTAGAGACACAATTTGTAATGTACAATTTCACCCAGACATATCTGCAAGTTGTTGGGCTTATGCAAACCCTTAAGGGAATAATCCCAGTTTTGAAATATTTTCAAAAGTTAGTATAGCAGCAGTTTTTATTTTAAGTCCTTATATCCATCAATTCCTTCAGTCCTCTCAACAGCCCTGTGTTGTAGGTGCAATCGATGACCTCATATTATAGAAGAGAGAATTGAGGCCCAGAAGAGGTAAGTAACTGCCCAAACTAGTCACATAGCTAGTTTGCAGTTGGCCTCCCAAACTCTTTTTGGAGTGTGCTCAAAACACTAGTATATTGCCTTAGCTCAAGGAAGTTTGTGGAAAATTTTCCTGTTTGCTGTTTTTCTTTTCCTAGTCTTTAAAAATTATCTCATTAATTTTTTTTCAATGTCTGATTTTTTTAATGTAGAAAATTGTTTTAATTTTTTTAATGGTTGCTACTACCATTTCTGAAAATATGGTTGAGCTATGTTCAAGAAATATGTCTACCCTTTATTCTTTCATTTTTAACTTACTTATGCCAAATGCGCATACAATTGTTTTTTGGTTACCTCCTCTGGCTGGGGCCACCATTGCTTTAAACCCATGGGAGGAAGCATGAATTGGCTCAAGACCTCCAAATATGTTTTTTTTAATGTGATGAAGTACACCATCATCTTCCTTCCCTCTGATGTGCCTATGAAACAGAGATAGTTAACATAACTATCCATAAATGGTTACCACAACATAAAAAGAGAAATCAGATTCATAGGTTTAAAATGCCTTCCCTATTTGTCATAGTCATATTTTCCTCTTGACAAATGGAGCTCTAAGGTATGGCATTTATATGAGAATAATCAAGTAAAAACCTCATTTGGTTTTATTCAGTTCGCATTTACATTTGTGCCTTTGATAAAGGGTAGCATAATCCTAATTTGCATATATACTATCTGGTTTCAGCAGGTATAGGATTAAGAGTTAGCTGGAAGGTTTCTGCGGAGAAGACCTTACCCTTTATTAGTTATTTAAAAAGACAGCTTTATAGAAAAAAGTAAAATAAATGCTTAATTCTTTCTTGTTACGTGCTCACTTTCGTAGAGTTGGTGCTCCATTTCCTTCTCATTGGTGTACAATTAAATAGTCTGTATGGTTTTAAAAATCTGCTTTCTTTCTCCCTCTTTTTTATATGAACTCAAAGGTTTTTGTGTGTAGTTATTGTGTTTCAAGCAATTGCATTCACTGTTCTTATTGATACTCAAATTGTCTCATCTTGGCCAATGGGAGGCCCCAAATTTCTTTTTAATGTGCCCCATTATTACTTGAAACCCTCCTTGCTTTGGGGTACAATGAATGATCCCAGGCTTGTCTTGTATTTTACCTGCTCAAACCTAGTGGGATCAGCCATTCCTCCCAAAATCCCTGGTTCTTTTAGTGGGAAATGGTATGTGGAGTCCAAGATCAAAGTCATTAATATGTTAATTACTACAGAGTCATCATTTTTTTCTAGGCTTCTCAATGGACAAAGCTAAGAAATAAGTATATTTGAAAAGAAAATCAAATGTAATATATATTTTATATTATAAGCCTGTTAATATTTCCATCTCTAAGTAAATATTGTAAAAATTTATTTCCTTCATAACTAGTTATCTTCTATTATGCTGAAAATTTTGATTCCTAACCACATTAATTTCTTATTGCATATCTGATAATATATGATTAGATTAAAATAATATTACTACTATTACCATTAACTATTACATCTCTAAATAAAGTCTAAGATTTTCTTGCATCTATATGAGTTCTTATATATATTACCAATAAGGATATACAGACAACTTGTGTCCTCTAAAGTGACTTGGAATAATTATTTTCTGTGTGACTATAATTTGATGTGAATTATACTTATTTATTTACTTTTTTTAATCAATTTTAAGAGACTGCTTTTTTCTTTTGGATTTTATTTTTTAATAGGCTAAACTACGTAATAAAGGAATTCTGCTTCTGGCCAAGTTGGGAATACAGGGACTGGATTTACCTTTCTCTTGAAACAACTGAAAAACCAGACAAAGTATATAAAGCAATGCTTTCAAGACACCAGACACAGGCATTGAAGGACATTGCTCCCTGAAGACAGAAAACAAATGGGATGAGCTCTATGACTGCTCAAGCTTATTGCCTCAGGAGGAGGAACCTAGGCAGGGTGGGACAGACTCACTGAGTTGATGAAAAACAGCTGTTAAACCCAGGAAGACCTATGTTACTTGGGATTTTAGTACAGAGTATGTAGGAGGAGAGAGCTGTGCAAAGAGAAAATGCTGGATATCTACAGAGTATCCTCCTCCAAGTATTCAACAGAGCACTGGTCAATGTGTGAGTGTAGGAAACACTAAACAAGGTTGGGAAAGAGCCATCCAAAGAATGAGAGTCAACAGTACTTAATGCACACACAGGACCCATTCCTTCCAGCTATCCTGCAGAGCCTCATAATTCATGGGGCATTAGAGTACCCTGAAGGATCTTGCCTCAATAGTTGGGAGGAATTAGCCCTAAACATTAATCTAATTCTTCCCAATAATCTTAAAATACAAGATCCACAGGAACAAACTGTTTCCAAGTAACTTCAATGCATCCCAGAATGAAATTCAAGAATGTTGGTAAGAAGATATCAAGCACCCAAAGTGGTAAAAGTCATAATCTCTGGAATCCATGAAGTTGCCAGGCATGCAAAGAAGTAGGAAAACATAATCTGTAAGAGAAACTGCAATTGAAACTGACACAGAAATGACAAAGTTGTTAAAATTAGCCATCAATGACTTTAAAAGAGATATTTTTCCTGTGTTCCATCATAGGTTTAAAAAGTTAATGGAAGATGTGAAAAAGATCCAAATGGAACTTCTAGGGATAAAAAGTCAATATTTTATATTTAAAATACACAGGATGGGATTAAAGGCAAATTGGACTTTGCAGAAGAAAAGATGGGTGAATGTGAAGACATAGTAGTAGAAACTATACCAAATGAAATACACAGAGAAAAAGAAATGAAATAAACATAAAGTGACCAGTGGGACGACTTCAAGCAGATTAATAAACATATAATTGAAGTCTTTGAAGGAGAGAAGAGAGAAGGATTTGGAAACAAGAGTTGGAAAAATAATAGACAAACATTTTTCAAATTCAATGACAATTATAAACCTGCAAATCTTAGAAGCTCAACGAAGTCCCAAAGAAAGCTATAAGAAATACGTTATAATCATACTGCACAAAACCAATGACAAAGAGAAAATCTTAAAAGGAGCCAAAGAAAAGATGCATATTATGTGCAGAGGAACACAAAAAAAGAATGAAAGTGAATTTCTCCTCTGAAATAATGCAAGCGAGAAAACAGTGGGACGACATCTTTAAAATACTGGGGGAAAATTGTCAGCCTAGACTTTTATATTCTGCTAAAATGTTTTTCAAATAACAAAGAGAAATAAAGATTCTTTTTTTTTAGTCAGATGAATCAATTTCAGAAGGCATCTCCAACAGAACACACTACAAATGTTAAAAGAAGTCTTTCCGACAGAAGGAAAATAATAGCAGATGGAAATGTGGATCTACAAAAAAAAGGAACAAGAACACTGGAAATGGTAACTCCATGGTTAATTACTGTTTTTTATATTCATTTTTTATACATAATAGCTCTTTAAAAAATAATTCACTGTTTAAAAAATATGTAATGTAGGGTTTATAACATATGAGAAAGTGAAATATATGGCAACAATAGCATAAATGCAGGGAGAAAATATTTACGTAACATATATTAATAAGTAATGTGTATCCAGAATATATAAAGAACTTTGAAAGACTCAATAAGAAGCCAAACAACCCAATTTAAAAAGTGAGTAAAGGGGGGCTGGCCCCGTGGCAGAGTGGTTGAGTTCACGTGCTCCACTGCAGGCGTCCCAGTGTTTCGTTGGTTCGAATCCTGGGCGCGGACATGGCACTGCTCATCAGACCACGCTGAGGCAGCGTCCCACATGCCACAACTAGAAGGACCCACAACGAAGAATATACAACTATGTACCGGGGGGCTTTGGGGAGAAAAAGGAAACAATAAAATCTTAAAAAAAAAAGTGGGTAAAGGATTGGAATAGACACTTTACCAAAAAAGAAATGTTTGCCAAATAAGCACATTATCAACATCATTAGTTGTTTGGGAAATGCAAATTAGAGCTATCTGCGATAACATTAAACGTCTATTAAGAAGGGTGGCCATCCACATGTTGGGAGGATGCTGAGGAACTACCCCTCTCACCATATTGTTGTTAATGTAAAATTGCACAATCACTTTGTAAAACATTTGGCAGTTTCTGAAAAAGTTCAACATACACCTACCATATGAACCAGTGAGTCTATTCCTTGGTATGTACCCAAGAGAAATGGAAACATGTATCCTTACAAAATTTACACATGAATGCTCATAGCAACTTTATTTGCAATAGCAAAAATCTGGGGGAAAAACAAATGTCCAGCAGCCAGGGTAAAGATAAGTAAATCATGGTGTATCGATATAATGGAATAGTATTGTGCAACGAAAAGTAATGAACTATTAATCCATGCAACAAAGTGAATGAATCTCAAAAAATAATTATGCTGCGTAAAGGAAGCCCCCCAAAAAGGATTGCATATTGTAGGATTCCATTTATGTGCAATTCTAGAATATGCAAATAGACCTACACTGACAGAAAGCAGACCAGTGGTTGCCTGGGGGGTGGGGGCGGTCTGTGCAGGAGAAATGGTCAAGGGAGTGGGAGAAGCTGGAGGGAGGTATTACACAGGGCAGGAGAACACTGTGGGTTGATGGCTGCATTGCCTTGATTATGGTGGTGGGTTCATGATTGCATACCTTAGGCAAAACTTATCAAATTGTGCCTGTAAATATGTGCTGTTTATTATATTTTACTTATACCCAAATAAAGATATTTTAAGCCAAAAAGAAAGTATAAGTTATTTTTAGAAAAGTCTTACTTCCATACTAATCCCCTCTACCCTGTGCCCTGCCGCCTCCTATAGGTGGTCACTTGTGTTACTTTTTTATGTGCCATGCCAGGGCTCCTTTGCATAAATATAAGTAAGTGTGTGTGTGTGTGTGTGTGTGTGTGTATGTGTGTTTACCCCTATATTATCCCTAAATACCATCCTATACATACTTTTGTGCCTTTTTCTTCCTTCCTTAACAATACATCCCTGGAGATGTATACCGCGTTGGTGTAATAGAGGTTTTTGTCGTTTATTTTTACATCTGCATAGAATCCCTTTGTATGGTTGAACCAGAGCTCATTGAATGAGTCCCCTTTCAAGGGACATATATATCATTTCCTTTATTTCACTGTTACAAATAATACCACCATGAATAACCTTATCCATAAATATTTTGTATTTTTGACAGTCTATCCTTGAGATAGATTCCCAGAAGAAGGCTTGATGATAAGTGAAGATGCTTAGGTAAATTTTCTAAATATTGATATTCTAAAACTTATTATTCTTGATTTTAACTATTTGGGGACAAACTTGAAAGAGTGGGATGTAATCATTTGTTATTTTGATGTGGCCCAATTTGGAACAATGCAAATGTTTGGGTTTCTGTGTGGAAGTAAGTTACTGGGCAAATAAATTGGTTGAGCCAACTGTCTTGCAGACACATGTCAGCAGTTTCGTGGTTTATTTGTTGTAGGATCCAGGAATAGACCTGAATGGTCCTGAATCCTGGGGCCTCTGGGAGGTACTTCACCTGTGAAATCAAGCTTTGATTAAGCCCAGGAATATGCTGGGGTTGTTACCAGCTAATTGTACCTAGTGAACAGGCAAGCTGTTGGCCAGAATCTCCAAAACACTTGCCAGTTGGCAGCAGGGTTTCTTCAAAATCTAGAAGTAGTGTGCAGACTGGAGCTTCTTAAAGGACCAGACAGGATCATTACCTTGTGGGATTCTTGTGGCAACTTAAAGGTAAGAGGATCTTGCCCCTGAACCTGAGATTATGTCTCTGGATGTATAGGTATTTGTGCCCAAATGGATTCTTATCGCCTTTCCCTATATTAAAGGAATTTGTGTCCTTTGCACAAGTCTGTGGGTGGCTTTCTGCTGGCATTGTGTAGTAGTCAAGAGTACAGGATCTGAGGTAGGCTATCTGAATTTAAAAGTGGCTCCACCACTTTCTAGTTGTATACTCTTGGGCCAGTTACTTAACCTCTGTAGAATTTCCTGTCTTATAACATGGGAGTAATCATAGTATTTACCACAAAAGGTTGTGGGAATTAAATGAAATATGCAAAAAGTGCTTAGAATGAATGATGACTGGCACACAGTAAACATTTAATAAATGCATGTTATTATTTCCATAATGATCATAGCCTTGGGACAACTGTCCATTGACTTTACATTATATAAGTTAAAAGAACATTTTTCAGCGGTGTTTGAAATTTGGGGGATTTTCTAAGCTTGTGCAGAGATATCCCTTGTACATGTAAGAGTCCTATTATGCATTCAGTAGATATATACATTAAATTATGAAGGATATACAGTGAGTTTGATATTAGACAATAATTCTTGCTTCCCTTGGGGCTGCATCGTCCTGGGTAAGCAGTGCCCTTCTCTACCTTGTGGTGATGTGATGACTCTTTACATGGCTTTCAGTGAAAGAGTAACTTCCTGCTTAGAGTCCTTCCTGAAAACAAATTCTGCATTTGTGTAACACCATGGCACTTCCTGTTTAACCCCATTAAACATCACTAGGCAGCAGTAGCTTGTTGGGTTGTTGCCAAATACTTAATGTCCCTGTAGGCAACCCATTGTTCTGTGAAAGGACTGCCCATTGGAGACTTGAGAAGACCATGACTGCTTTGATCAGAAGTGAGTGCGTGTAAGTGTGTATGTATGTGCGTGTAAAATACTGATTAGGGTCAACAGACATTTAAAAAGAGAGAGAGAGAGAAAGAACAAGTCCATTTAAAGGACCTTTTTTATTTCTTGTTAATTCTACTTAAGGATGGTTATATTGTTTTTACTTAGGCATTCCACTGCAGTGAAGTCAAAAAGAACTCTCTGTAAGATGGAAATTTTAATGCATGTGTGGTGCATTTTAATCAGTTCACTTTTAAATACCTGTGAAGTGGCTGGATGGAAGAGTTAAGTGCATATAAATTGCTAAAACTAACACGATGCTCTTTCTATTATATGTTAAGAATCTTAATTTCATTTTAGGTGCCTTAGAGCCATCACCTGTTTTGGAGGAAATGGAGCCCCAAGTTTATAATGGAAGTCAACAGGAAAGTATATGTCTGTAGAATGAAACCAGGCACATAGTAAACACTCAAATGCAAGCTACAGTTTCCATAATAACCATCACCTTGGGAAAACTACTCGTTATGTATGCATTATATGAGTTAAAAGAACATTTGTTAGTGGTTCTTCGATTTGGGAGAATTTCTATTTATAGTTATTTATACTGTATGCAGCTTTATAGGATTTACCTAATGACGAGGTATACTGTAAAATACATTGGATTGAGTGTCAAAAAATGTAGGCTTGAACTCCAACTTTACCACTAATTGTGTGAGCTTGACCTGTGTGCCACTTTCTTTTCTCCTCTGAAAATTATGAATTTAGGAAAAGTTATTTCTATAGTTTTCTCCTGAAATTCTGATTGTTATTTATAAATTGGAGTCAGTCTGCATTTGGAAGTCAAGACTACCAAATGATTCATTCAGATTCTCATGGGAAGATTGTTTCTTCTCTTTTCTTCTTTTGTGTTAGCCACAGACCTTACCCTTATTCTTATGAGTGGTTCTAAAAGAATCCTTTTTAGTACTGCTATGTGTAACCTTCCTCCACAACTCCTCTCCAATGAGTCTTTGTGTATGGTGTGACATTTTGTGCACTCTTCAGTGGCTCCCCTACCTAGGGCCAAAGGAGAGCTGAAATTCAGGAGGAGAAGGGGCTGCATCCAGGCTGTCGTCTGCTCTCAAGCCATAGCTTTGATGCGGTTCTGCATCATCCCAAAGGAAAGAGTTTCTCCTCCATCCACATAAGCTAGCAGAGACCCTGACACTGGTCAGGGAACCATTGGGTTCAATAGGCTAGGCACTTCCGGTTTCCCTGGGTATGAGACTTTAATTAAGAAATTCAACACTTACCATACCAAGCATGTAAAGTTGCATGATATATTAAGAATGATTCTCAGCCCAGAACAAGACTTAATCGTACCCAGATCATCGGGTTTTCTCCGAGTTTCTTAGCCTTGCACAGAATGCCCAAACACTATAATCTGTACCTTAACTCCCATCCTTCTGTTCTTCAGCCATAGAATTAGCAGAGTCCAGCCCCATGGAAAGAGAAGGGGTTTAGGGATGCAGAAGGAGACACAGAATTGATCTGAGCAACAGGAACATTCTAGTCACTAGAGAGATGTTTTATGTGGTAGGATAGGAAGATGCTTTTGACTCTATTGTAGTATGGATGACTTCCACTCAATACTTCTTTGTATGCCAAAAAATTTTACATCACTAAAATGACTTTCCAGGTCCTCTGATGTCATGAAAGGGCTCACTGCAAATACAGGAATTGGGCCCTCTGGTCCCTTAAAAGGTAGATTCTTCTATTGTCAATATATAAATGAGGATATTGTGATTATACTTCAGTGAATTATGAATTTAATTAGTGTCTCTCAGTTGACTTGGATCTAAGTAACCTTGAGACTCAGACAAGCTTAAGTCTTTGGACCTGAAAAGCCGAGGATTAGATCCTGGACCATGATAAATTCATTCACCAAGATAATGTCACCTTGGAGGTATATTGCCAGTCGGTGAGCTCCCCTTGGCAATACTTCTATCTGAACAGAACCCCAAAATACATGGAGTAAGGACTGCCAAGATGGGAACTTTATTATCACTGTCCTGAATATTTCTGAGCACCATTCCAAGCCACTATATTTTCTGGTATTGTTGGAGACCCATCTAAATTATTTGCAGGGCTGAGATATTATTAAAGTAACGAAATAATGCATCTTTACTAACTCTCTGACAATGTCCTTTATATTAACAAAACATGCATTATTCCATCTCAGTCTAATTAATATCATGTTTAATAGGTACCTCACTTCATGCTAGGTTCCAGCACTCTTTTCAAAAGCAGCAAGCTTAAGAATTTTTGCTAATTTAATTGAGAGCAGTCTTAAATTAATTGTATAATTAATCTTGTCAAATTAAGTAACATTTCATACACTACCTTATTAAAGAAACTTGAATATTTTAAATTACCATGCTATTAGGCATTAATAAAGAAGTTCTTCTTCTGTATTGTTCTGCTTTATAACACAAAGAAGGTAATTGCAATATAAATTGCAATATAAAAGCTAATTTCTATAGTACATTAATAATTAGATACACATTATTCCTCATTATATCTTTTTTAAATTCAATGGATGATCTTTTTTTAAAGAAAAATTATCCCTAAAATGCTAGTATTTAATGTATTAATGATCAGTTTCAAAACTGGCCCACGGAACATTTTCAGGAGTGGTCTAGTTAAACCTGAAGTCCGCTGGCTGTAAATAGCCATGGTGTCCACTCTCGAGAACTTGAACCCTTGAGCAGTCAGTTGCTCTGATGCTCGCGAATATGCAGCAAGCACATCTATTTCTTGGATGTAAGAGAAGAGCTCTGATCATTGATAAGTCCTTGGGGAATACAAAACACAGTTTCCTCACGTCTGAAACCAGAGGCCTTTTCTCCAGAGACAACAGGTGTGACCACAAGGACGATGTACAGAAATGGAGATTCTAAAGTAGTGGTGAACAGTGGGGTGGGCAGGAAGGAAGGAATGCATAATGAGCCATCAATATTTTATGAAAAGATCAAACTTACTCTCAAGGTCAAAAACCATAGCTTCTTAAATTCTGTGAGCACACACACATTTTCATAAATAGTGGTTCTGAATTTTAAGTTCTTGA
Organism: Equus caballus; assembly: GCF_041296265.1. NCBI lineage: Eukaryota > Metazoa > Chordata > Mammalia > Perissodactyla > Equidae > Equus > Equus caballus. The sequence goes on from NC_091714.1 coordinate 12,014,605, forward strand.
GGCAAGTGCCAATGATAACCTCAATGAGCTATGCTCCAGTGGTATATCATATTCCCCAGGCATGGAATCTATGCTAGAGTAATGCAGAAGCTAGTTTATGCACATTTCCAGGAAGATGTAGATTACACTCTGTTTACTGATTATGCTTAAATAATAGCATTGATCACTGAATTCAAAGGGTTGATGTTGAGTAGTCTGTGCTTGGAAAAATCCACATGTCTTAGTAGACATTTAAAAATACTTTGGTAAAGTGAGTAAATGCAGCTAGATAAATAAACCAGATAAATAAAAATGCTCAAAAAAAAAATCTTACCAATGGCAGTACTTTGGTTAACTCTAATGAAAATCTTTTTTCCTACCTTTGCTTGGTAGTGGCTGATATCTGAAAATGGCCAATTGGCTTAAAGCTTTTTTTTCTTTAGAGAATGAAATAATATCTGTCAAGTTCCTTTTTTAAGAACAAGAGATTTGAGGCGTGAGAAAAAGGATAAAATGTTCTACCATGCAACTTAAAACAAATTTGTTACGTGAAAAATGGAAATTTAATGGGCTAAATCCATTGGACAATTACTGATGTCTGTTTATCCTATGATCCTATGGTTGTCATTAGTTCTGTTCATCACATGTTTTTGGCCTTTCTCCTTCAAAGCAAATGGTAGGATTTGATTTTTTCACCCTTTTGTGGTTAGGCATGGTCATTTGACTTCCTTTGGCTCCTGAAATGTGAGAGGAAGTGACTCGTGTCCCTTATGGAGCATGTGATTCATCATGCTCCCTTTTTGCAGCAAATGTAGAAGCATGGAGATGCAGCTTCCCTCAGCCTGGGTTCCTGAGTCAGGATGAGTTAGAGTGGAGTCCCAGGAAATCATTGATGGGCATGTAGCATAACCGAGTAGCAGGCGCAAGAAATCCACATGTGCTCTTGTAAGCTATTGCGATTGGGGGTTGCTCTTTATAAAACCGAGCGCAGTGTGTCCTGACTACGTGACCACATGACTGAACTGTGTCACTGTGAACCACAAATAACTGTAACGTTGGGGAGGACGGTGGGTTCATTTGTATCAGTGAGAGAATGGGAAGGTAAAAGTCATCTTTTAAATGTTAGGAAGACATTTCTACTCTGTTCATAAGTTTCTAGCAAATCTCTAACATTTCTGCAAGCCCTTTTGATATCTTAGAAGATTAAGTTTATCAAATAAAAAGAAGTTTGGGATGAAAACACATGTAGAGTGGAATGTACAAAATAAACTTAATTCTTAATAATAGTGAAGGTGTTCTATAATAAAAGGATTATGGCCTAAATATGGTTTTGTTCTATTCAATAGTAATTTTAATAATGTTTTCAAAAGTTATACTTATTTATGGTAGAAACTTTGGTAACACAGAAAAACACGAAGAAGAAGATAAAGCTTACATCTCATTTTACCAGGCTAAGAGAATCAATGTTAACGTTTGATGTACATAATTTTGTCTTTTCTTCCATGTGAAAAGAAATGGTAAGTGTGCATGTTTAGATTTGAGATAGGAAACATTTTCTGAAATTATAAAATATAAACAGCCTTCCTGTTCCCTTTATGTTTCCCCTACAAGAATGCCCACCTTAGAGATTATCCCATTAGCAGTCTAGTTTTTCCTGTGCTTAAACACACAAATGCACACACATCTAAATATCATTTATATCTCTATATTATTACATATGTTGTATATAAATTCACACAAAATTTCTTTAACAGAAAGTGATTCATTCGAAACAACAGCTCTTCAGAGAATATAAATCTCTTAGCAAGATCATGCCAGTACCTAAAGAGCTGCCTCACATGTTGTAACAGCTGCATAGTATATATTTTAAACACAAAGGTGGGCCTCCAAATTACATACTTTATATAAAAATACGTTTCTTTTGTTTTTTACTAAGTAAGATCCTGCCAAACATGCTATTTTGGTTCCTTTTTTTCACTTAATATTTTAGTCTATACTTGTTTGCACTTCATTAGCTATTTTAAAAATGTATATGTCCCGCATAAAACTTTTAGTGGTCCTTAAATCTTTTTCTACCCCTTCTCCATCGATAGAATAGGCAAGTGGGACTTTTTCCACAGATGCTTCCTAATTTTACAGTGAACAGCCACAAACCTGTTCATTTTGAGCAGATCTGCATCCTCACAAAGCTGAGAGCATCATTCCTCCACTGTAGTCAATGATACCCTGCAGAGGCAACCATACCCAGGCAGGCAACCTGTCTCCTTCACATCAGGTGTCTTGTCAGGTACGTGCCTGGCTTTGCTTAAGACCTGACTCCATTCTGTCAAATGTACGACAGCCTGTCATCGCCTTTCTGCCAGGAGGAAAGACACTGGGAATGTCCAGATCTTCCGGTAAGCTCAAAATAAGGATTGGGATTCAACAGTGTTTACTTACCAAAGGGTCTCAGATGTCTCAAATACTCCAGTTTCCCATAAGGATTTATTTTAAATGTTTTCAAATATCATTACAGTGTTTTATTTGCCACCTATGGCTAACACTTATTTCTTTCTAAGAAGTTTGTTGTTTTACTCTTTAGAATAGCTTTTTCTTTATTTGAAAAATTAAGTTACAGTAAAAACTTTTTTCTTGAGGGTATAGTTCTGTGTATTTTTAACACAGGCGTAATCTCACGACACTGTCAGGATACAGAAACGTTCCATCACCCTCAAAATTCTCTTTTGGGTCTTTTTGCTACTCTTTTCTCATCACAACCTCTTCCAGCCCTAAATGTTGGCAACCCCTGATCTCTTCTCCGCCCCTACAGTTTTGTCTTTTCAAGTATGTCAGACAATAGAATCATTGGCAAGTAACATTTTGAATCTCACATCTTTCCCTCAGCAGAAGCCTTTGATATTAATTCAAGATGTTTCGGTATCAGTGGTTTGTTCCTTTTTATTGCTTAGTAATATTCCACATTAATAAATGTGCCACCGTTTGCTTATCCATTCCTTTACTGAAGGACATTTGTTTTTGGTTTCTTTTCAGTTTGGGTGGTTATGAATGGGGCTGTTATAAACATTATAACATAAAAATGTACAGGTTTTGCATGAACATTATTTTCATTTCTTTAGAGTACATGCTCAGGAATGGGATTGCTGAGTCTTATAATAAATATATGTTTAACTTTATGAGAAACTGCTTATCTGTTTTCCCTGTTTTGGTGTGCCATTTTGTATTCCTACCAGCCATGCATGAGACTTCCAGTGCTCTGCTTCATTGTCCCCACTTGATAGTGCCGTTTAAAAAAAAATTTTAGCCATTCTCATGATGTATAGTGGTATTTATCATGATTTAATTTTGCATTTCCCTAACAGCCAGTGATGCTGACCAGTTTTTTAAAGGCTTATTAATCTTTCTTATATCTTCTTTGGTGTAATGTGTTCAAATCTTTTACCTATTTTTTAATTGGATTTTTTGCTTGCTTCTTATTGAATTTTCAGAGCTCTTTATATATTCTGGATACAAGCCCTTTGTCAGGCATAGGATTTGCAAGTATTTTCTCCTAATTTGTAGATTGTTTTCTCATTTTCTCAGTAGTTTCTTCCACCCAGCAAAACGTTTAATTTTGATTAAGTTCAATTTATCAATTATATCATGGTTTGTATATTTTCTTTCACATCTAGGAACTCTTTTCCTAACTCTAGATCACAAAGATTTTTGCTTACGTTTTCTTCTAAACACTTTGTAGTATTGGGCTTTATCTGTCTATCTATGACCTATTCTAAGTTAAATTTTGCATAAAATGTAAGGTTTAAATGGAGGTTCATTGTTTTGCATACTAATTTGCATACTAATTTTGATTTTCAGTTTAATCTGTTGAAAAGGCTGTCTTTCTGCATTGAATAACATTTGCACTTTTGCCAAAAATCAGTTGGCCATATTAGTGTGGATCTATATCTAGACTATCTATTCTGTTCCATTGATCTATGGGTCTATCCCTTCATCAATATCCCAGTGTCTTATTTACTTAGTTTTATGGAAAGTCTTAAAAAAGTAACCTGATTACCCCAACTTTATTCTCCTTTTTCAGAATTGCTTTGGTTACTCCTAATTCCTTAATTTCACACATAAATTTTAGAATCAACTTTTCTACATTACAAAAAATTCCTGTGGATCAATTTGGGAAGAATGAACATCTTTACCATGTTGGGTCTTCCAATCCATGAAAAAGGTTATGTTTCTCCATTTATGTAGGTCTTTTCTGATTGTTTTCACAAGCATTATGTTTTCAGTGTAAAGAGCTTGTACAAATTTTCTTAGGTTTATACACCAAAATCTTTCATTTGTTTGGGAACTATGATAAATGCATTTTAAAATATTTGTTTCCCAATTGTTCATTGCTACTATATAGAGATATTGGTCTGTGTATGTTGACCTTGTAGCTTGTGTCTATACTAAATTCAATTGTAGGACTTAATGTGTGGACAATCACGTTGTCTGTAAATGGGGACAGTTTTATTTATTGCTCTTAAAATATCAATGCCTTTTATTTCTCATTCTTGTCTTATTGCACTGGCTTGGACTTTAATTGTGATGTTTACCAGAAGTTGTGAGTGTAGAACCTTGCCTTACTCCTGACTTTACGAAGAAAATCTCCAGTCTTTCCCCAGTAAATATGATGTTAGCTGTGGATTTCAGGAAATGTTTACAATCAGGTTGAGGAAATTCCCTTCTATTCCTGATTTGCTGATTATTTTTTTTAATCATACATGGATGTTGAATTTTGTGAAATACTTTTAATTTTTACTACATTAGTTGATATGTTCATGAGGTTTTCTATCTTTAAGCTGCAAATATGATGGATAACATTGATTGATTTTCAAATATTGAACCAGTCTTGCATCCGTATGATGAAACCCAATTAGTCGTGATGTATAATTTTTTTATATACTGCTGAACTCAGCTAAAATTTTGTTAAAAATTTTTGTGTCTGTGTCCATGAAGATGTTAATCTGTCATTTTTTTTTCTTGTAAAGTCTTTGACTGACTTGTTATCAGGGTAAGGTGATCCTCATGAAATGAATTATTAAATATTTCCTCCTCTTCTAGTTTCTTGAAAAGACTATACAGAATTGGTTTTGTTTCTTTGGTAAGTGTTTGATTGAGTTAACCAGTAAAACCACCTAGTCTGGAAATTCCTTTTTTGGAAATTTTTTCAATTATTAACTCAATTTCTTTAATAGTTATAACACTATACAGATTATCTCTTTCAACTTAGGTGAGTTTTTGTAGTCAGTGGTTTTTCAAGGAATTGGTTTATTTCACTAAATTCATGACTTTATGTGCAAAGATTTGTTTGTGGTATCTTATTATCATTTTAAGGGCTGCCAACTGTAATGATATTCCTTTTTTCATTTCTGATTTTGGTAATTTGTGTCTTCCCTCTTTTATGCTTTGTCAGTATTGCTAGATTGTATGAACTTTAATGATCTTTTCAAAGAACAAACTTTTATTTTCATTGATTTTTCCCTATTGGTTTTGTGTTTCTATTTCATCAATTTCTGTTCTCATCCTTATTATTTCTTACCTCCCCCTTGCTTTGGGTTCAATTCCTCTTATTTTTCTAATTTTTTAAAAGTGGGAATTTAGATTATTGATTTAAGACATTTTTTTCTTTTCTAATATACACATTTAATGCTATGAATTTCTCTCTATGCACTCTTGTAGCCTCATCATACAAATTTTGACATACTGCCTTTTCATTTTCTTTCACTCAAAATATTTTCTAATTTCCACTAAGACTTCCTACTTGACTTATGAATTATTTAGAAGTGTGCTTCTAATTTATGAGTGTTTAGAGATTTTCCTATCTTTTTGTTATTGATTTCTAGTTATTTTCATTATGATCTGATAACCTGCTTTTATAATTTTAACTATTTCTTGTGTTAAAATATTTTTCCTCCTAGGATAAGGTCTATCTTGGTGAATGTTCCAAGTGCTCTTGAGAAAAATGTATATTCTGCTGTTGTTGGGTGGAGTATTCTATAAATGTCAATTAGATCCCATTGGCCAATGATGATGTTCATTTCTTCTGTTTGCTTCCTGACTTTACGTCTCCTGGTTCTATAGATTACTGTGAGAGGAGTGTTAAAGTCTCACTATAATTGTGGGTTTGTCTATTTCTTCCTTTAATTCTATCATTTTTTGCTTGGTGTTTTCTGAGCTCTATTGTTAGGTGTATACACATGGAGGATCATTATGTCTTCCTGGTAAATTAATCCTTTATTATGATGTAATGTCCTTCTCTGTCTCTGGTAATTTTCTTTGCTCTGAAGTCTACTTTGTCTGGTATTAATGTGACTACTCAACTTTCCTTTCGATTAGTGTTTGCATGGTATATATTTTCCCATCCTTTTACTTTTTACCTACCTATATTCGTATATTTCAAAGAAATTTCTTGTGGGCAAGATATAGCTTGGTAATTGTTTTTATGCATTTTGACAATTTGTATTATAATGTGTTTTTAGATCATTTACATTTAATATAAATATTTATATGTTTAGATTTATTTGTAACATTTTGTTTTATGCTTGTGCTTTATGTTTTTTGTTTCCCTTTTTCCCCTTTCCTACCTTCATTCTGTTTATTTTGAATATGTTTTAGCATCACACTTTAATTTATCTATCGTGGTTTTTTATACTGTATCTTTTTGTATAGATGTTTTAGTGGTTGTTCCAGCTTAGCTGGGACATTCTGACTCAGGATCTCTCATGAGATTGGAGTCATCCCACAATTCAACTGAAGCTGAAAAATCTGGTTTTGAACTTATTCTATTCGTGTGGTTGTTAGCAGACCTCAGTTCCTTACAGGCTGTTAGAGAGTAGGCCTCAGTTTCTCTTCACGTGGGACTACCCATAGGGCTGCTCACAATGTTAGTTTGCTTCCCCCAGAGTGAGTGATGTGGAAGAGAGAGAGAGAGAGAGACAGAGAGAGGTCCCCAGGGAGAAGCTGCTCTCTTTTATAACCCAGTCTCAGAAGTGACACACCATTACTTCCTTACCTCATCCGTATAATATTCGTTACACAGGGCAACCCTGGTAATATTTGAGGGGGTCTACAGGGATCATTAGGGGCCATTTTGAGGCTGACTGCTACATCATTAGCCAGCCTTGGTGGTCTAGTGGTTAAAATTTAGCACTCTCACCCCTGTAGCCCAGGTTCGTTTCCCAGTCAGGGAACCACCCCATCCATCTGTCACTTGCCATACTGTGGAAGTTGTATGTTGCTGTGATGCTGAAAGCTATGCCACCAGGATTTGAAATACCAACAGGGTCACCCATGGTGGACAGGTTTCAGTAGAGCTTCCAGACTAAGAGAGACAGAAGGACCTCGCCACCCACTTCCAAAGAAATTGCCCATGAAACCCCTATGAATGGCAGAGGGGCATTGTCTGATGTACCACTGGAAGGTGACAGGATGGCACAGAAAGACCAGGCTGGGGTCCACTCTGCTGGATACAGGGTCACTAGAAGTACAATAACTCAGTGGCACCAACAGCGACAATCCACGTCATTGCCGGATCCATTCTACAACATTCTCTAGATTAATTTGAACATTCTCGTTCAAGGTCAAGTCAGTTTATTTATGAGTAGCTTATTACTTGTAGCTGTAGTCCTGGTACTCATGTTGTTGGGAAAAATCACGTATTTTCAAATCTTTGCAGTTATCTAAAGCCTTTCAATAGTTAAGAAAAGTCCAACCTATTTCCTCGAAGCTTATAAAACAGTGAAAAATGAAAAAGAGCCAAGGGGTTTGCAAAAATTGTGAATTATTTTAAATGTCTATGTTTAATTAGTTAATGCTTCTAACAAATACAGATGAATGTCATGATTACGTTTATAGCCTCCTTTAAAGATACCCTGACAATTCTAAATCTGAAGATTTTCATGACTGTAAAACCCAAAACAAATAGCGACCTGATCTGCCCCTTCTAACAACTCATACAGAGCAACCGGGATGCCACTGTATTTCTCAAAATCTACCAGTAAGGCTCAGAAATTCATTTGTCTGGAAGTCACCAATATTTTTATTTTAATGTTCTAATAAAGTTTAGGATCTAAGAGCCAGCTGCTTAGCAACAGCTTTTCCTGTGAGCATAAAAACCAAGTGTACTTGTCTGACCCTCTTAATCACTAATTATATTTGAGTTGGAGCTTAGTGTAGAATTGGGACCTGGCAACTGACCAGCTACTCAGTGGCATTTATTGAGTTCAGTCCATTCTACTGGAACTGCAGACACAAAGAGAAGGGGAAAGACAGTTGTTAAGATTCGGGGTCACAGTTGGTGACATTCATGATGCTGCAGCAGCCAGTTTTGCTCCCTTCCCATTTAATTTAAGCTTGCTATATTAGATGCTTTAGGGTGATGTTTATGGGTGAAATTTCTCAGACCTCAGTACCTAAATAATTATGCTTTTTCTCGTAAAATGGTTTATTTACGCAATGCATTCTATGAATGAAGGATTTGATCATATTTTTCTGTTAGATTCAGATTCACAGAAGCTCTGAGCCCAGTTGCAGCCTCCTTGTGGCAGGGGGACCAGACCTCACACCCTGTTTGTTTCTTACTAACTCAACCATAGGCTTCATCTTATTTTCCCTCCCTCTATTTTCTTCTCACACTTATTTAGTCACCTAACTTTCAGCAGTTACTTTTTAAAAACCACTTGAAGTTATATTTGGATAAAGAGGTTAGGATAGAAGAAAAGGAAGAGATATATTCATAAGGCTCGTAAGAAATCCTCTTAATAGTAAGAATGCATTTTGAGTAATTAGAATTATCCAAACTGGAAAGAAGTGTATTCTGAGTTAACGGGGTGTCCACCACAGCAATAGAGGTCATGTGACCAATTTTCAGATGAGTTTTAAATGAGCTTCAAATTTTGAGTAGAGAATGTATGCCCATTTATCCATCAATTAAGACTCAGACTCACTTTCAAGGTGCTTAAAAGTATATTAAATGAGCCCCACTCCTTTTTCTAGTGATTGCCTATGGTGATAAACACTATAGACAAGTGTTATTTGATTTTCTAGAATTAAGTTGACCTAATGCTAGTGATGGGTCCCTTCGCACACTTCTGTATACAACGCTGATGCCTATAGTAAGCACTGAAAGAACCCAATATATTTTGAATCAGAAAACCAAAAAACCAACCCTAAAATAAAATATCTAGTGTAGTTTTGAGTACCTTTTAAGAATCTAGCTAATTAAATATCGGTGATACAGTAAATTGATATTAACCTGAGAGTCCTTACTCAACTACTGTGTCAGAGAAAATTGGGTTTATAGAATTGCATGTCGGAGTTAAGACCTCTTCATGGTTGCTGATGATTTGATTTTGTGTATGAAGAGCAGACATTTTTTCTAAACACCAGACTGCTTATCAGAATCTCCTCTTTTCTGTTCTGGGCTCAATAATGAAAAGCTTTTCAGGAATGTCTTTAAAATAATATTGGGCTTCTGAAGCCGATGCATACTTGTCATTTAAAGTAGACATTAAGAGGCTACTCATGGAGTATCGCCTTCTTATTCAGTGACACATGTCACTTGTGTTGGGATTTCTCTTACCTACTTTTCTGAAAAGAAGGCAGCTAACAGTAGTCAAAAATGTCATTGTCTTTTAAAAGAATGCCAACTACAGTTACTGTGTTCATTTTATATATTTCCATTATAAACAGATAGTTTCATGAGCTCCTAAATGTTATAGTTCAATGAAGATGGCTCACTCATTTCTCCTACTTGACATGTCACCAGCAATTAAGGAAAGATCCAATCTGCCTGTCATTAGACATCACAGAGTAAACACACCCCAAAACCCAGGGAGAGAAGGAAGAGCAAAATGGCATTAGGTAGAAACACATCCAGGTGAAATGTTGCTCTGAGGGAGTTGCTCCTTATTTGAGCATCCACTCAAATCCACACAGACACCACATGGGTCACTTTCTCTAAACTGGATAGCAGGCTTTAGATTCTTTTGACAGTGAGCTTGGTTATTTTTGTTGTTATATAGTGCATATATTTATAATGGAAAGACAATAACTCACATATATTTGTATGAGATTTTTTATAGACTTCAAGAAGTCAAGATAAGATGGTCCCTACAGGTTTTTCTTTCTCTACCAAATTATCTTTAGACTGTCATGGACCAAAAGGAGATGTTCTATCATCATTTTTCTTTGCATAAAAATTTTTTTTTTTTTGAGGAAGATTAGCCCTGAACTAACTACTGCCAATCCTCCTCTTTTTGCTGAGGAAGAGTGGCCCTGAACTAACATCCACTCCCATCTTCCTCTACTTTATATGTGAGACGTCTACCACAGCATGGCTTTTGACAAGTGGCGCCATGTCCGCACCTGGGATCGAAACCGGCGAACCCCAGGCCGCTGAGAAGCGGAAGGAGCAAACTTACTGCTGCTCCACCAGGCTGGCCCCTACATAAAATATTAACAAAGAAAATAGGAAGTAAGTTCACATATGCTCAGAAATTCTAGAAGATTCATGAAAGGCTGCAATAACTCACTGAATGAATACCTCTGATCTCCATACTCTTGTAAGGGGAGTTCAAGGTTATGCGTATTAGTTGAAAAGCCAGGTTGGAGTGAAATTGGAATGTGCATTTCATAAACATTTTGCCCATGACCATATTCTTAGCATCCTCCTGTGTATATGATATGAAGGAGCTCAGCTGGAACAACAGAAAGCTTCTAGCTTCTGGATTCAGATTTTTCTGAAATCTTCTGGCAAGGGAACAGCGCTACTGTTAGAAATTTGACAACTGATAATTGTATCTCATGAGCTTCTTCTACGGGAGGTAACTTTTGACAGCAAACATGATTTGACCATCTGACTAGAGCTATGTAACTCTTTGGGCTAGGATTAAAAACTACAAGAAGACATAAGGGGCAGCTGTAAATAAACGTGAGTACTAGAAGGAGAAAGTTGCAAGTTGTATAATAATGTCATGGACTTTTTACTTTTCTTATCATTGCCACAGACTTGATTAGTAATAAATTACATATCTAAAGGAATCTATAGTTCTTCATGCGGTACCTAATTTGATACTCACGATTCTGTGAGTAGCTGTTATTATTGCAATTTTACAGACCAGGGGAAACACAGTAATTGAAGAGACTTACAGAGATAAAATTGTAGGGCTAGAATGGAATTAGAGATCATGATGTAGTTCTCAAAGTTTTTTTCCTTTCTCTCTCTCTCTTTTTTTGTTGGCCAAGAAAGATTTTTTTCTAATCACAATGTTCATGTAGACAATCAACTGATAAACAAAGTGCTATTTTATTTATAAGTTCAAATTTATAAAAGTTTTTATATGTAAAATCAATGTGAGAACAATGACTGCTTTGACAAATCAAAAATTTGAAATGGATTATTAATATCAGTAAGCATATTATATTTTTCACAAAATCCTCCTTTACTTCCTTTATTTATAAATAAATTTTCTTTATTTCACATTCCCTGTTTATTTCTGTATTATGTTTTTAGTTGCGAAGTGCTAGAAGTAGTTGTCATTCATATTAATTAGTACTTGTAACTAGCAACATATTTTTTCTTTTAGATAGACTGCTTTGTGATTTCAGAGTATCTTTAAATTAAAAATATTCCAAAATCTAAAACACTCGTAATTAAAAAATTTTATTTCAAAGTTGAATCGCTAAGAATCTCTAATTTCTACTTTAGTCCAATATATTATAAATAGAAAAATCAGGCAAAAAACATCCCAAACTTAAAGTACGGTATCACGCCTAATTTGGCATTATTATAACATAGTAAGTTATCAGTTGCCTACTATCACACAAGTTACTATCACCATCACATTACCATAAGATCATGCAATAAATATATACAATTTAAGTCTCTCTTGGCAATTAAAAATACATGCTGGGATTACCAGTAAAAGATGGCCAATTGAGCACATATCTTCATATATACTCTTTCATAGAACTCCACTAAAATAGTAGGTAGAGTTTTTCTTAAAAAAGAATAAGCTCTCAAGGATAGAGAGCATGGATGTGGAGACAAGAGCTGTGAAGAGGTATCAACAAATTTTGAGAAGATACTGAAGATTAGTCGTTGACAGCAGAACAAACTACATGAAACGCTACATTTCTGCAGAGGAAAAATATAGGGCAGTCCACCCCCGCTGAGTCCCAGAAAGGCTCAGGTGTGGGAAGAACCAGGTGAACTGAGAAGTGGTGAAAAACTCTAGAGGGACTGACTGGACATCTTTGTAAGGAATGGATAGATACCCAGATGTCCTCTATTCCTCTACATGGCCAGTAACAAACATGCCCTAAACACTGCAGTAGACCATAACTTCATGCTCTGGAAAAATTGATCTAGGGAGATGCTAGATTTGGGGACATCCAGTCCTGTGGTGGTTGGGGTTTTCACAACGGGTAGCAAGGATTCTTCTTTGGAGAAACTGAATTACCCCAGAGTAGACCCACAGACACTGACATTTACACGCCTCCATGAAAATGTCAGCTTACATTTTTATCACTCTAGAGCACGTCTCACTGACGACAAGCTCTGTCCATGTAAATAAGCTTTTCTAGCTATCCTTTTAGGGCCTATTCTTCAACACGAATGGCAGCCAAGATCATCACAGATTATAGGATAGGCTCCAACACAAAAAACAGAGACCAAAGCAAACAAATGCTATAACGGGACTCAAAAAACCGACAATTCAGGGAGCCTAAGAAAACTTCAAATATACTCAATGATATTGGAGTAGAAAAAAGAGAATATTAATTCATTAAGCAAGAAAAAAACTGATAAAAGGAACATTCAGAGAAAATTGCAGAGTCATTTAACAGATATATTGGGAAATAATTCCAATAAGTATATAGAAAATTGGGAAAATAGAAAACAAAGTAATTGCAAACCCCAGCATGGTAAGAAGAAGAAGAAGTGGGAAGAAGAAAATTAAGATGAGAAAGAAGTGTAGCGAGCGAGAGAGAGAGAGACCAAAAGGACCAGTGTAGTGGCCATTCAGCTGCTTACATGGTGGGCTGGAGGATTCCAATATGCTCCATGGCCCCCTGTCATTGTGCTTTCAGACTTACAACATACCATGAAGTTTCTACATTAAAGCCACATCTTAAGGCAAATTCTCTGGTCCTGGAGTGTCGTCTTCAGGGAAGCAGTCTGCACTTGACACGAGTAGCAGCTCTGTGGACTCAATCATGAAATGTGACAGGTAGACTCTGGTTAACTAAAATATAAAAGAATATGTCTGTTAGCAGATGTTATACTATTATCATTGATGATTTGTTGAATTGGCTAGTAGGAAATCAGAACTCTGAGAGAACAATGAGAAGGATTTCTAAACATTGATACGGGGGGACATCCTGCTCACTTCAGTAGGAGAGTGGATGAATCACAGAACGAAAGGAGGCATTTGAGAGGAGTGGTGTTACTAAAAAGCAAAGAGGAAGGGAACTAAAAACAGAATTAGAAGCAGGTAGAACCCAAGACAATCTTCAACTAGTTTCTAACTTCTACTAAGACTTGCTCTCAACATCTGATTCAAAACTAATTTTTGCTAAGTCTAGATTTTCACATTAAATAAGCAAGTTAAGTATACTATTCCAACCCCAAAAATGTGCCCAGCCTAGACTGTGTATCAAATATCAGATACCTACAACATGAGGGGCAAGAGGCTGCTCGAGGGCTGTCTGGAGCATTCTCCATCATTATGGGTTTCCTGAACTTGCAGTAAATTGTGCCATTCTCAGTAGCAAATCAAACATTTTCCTGGAGAGGAGGAGAAATTGACGCTGATAATGAGCTCTAATTTCTCAAGAAAATGCATTTAAACATTTTATTGAGAAGACAATTTGTTGGTAAATAAAGGAAAATAATAAAAGGGATTTAAAGTGAGGCTGAAAGTTATAAATTATTAAAATCTAGTCTTGATTATACAAGAAGCAGCACAAAGAGAACAAATGCACAAATTGCTCAAATATTCCACATTTTTGCATGCGGACAAAACTGATATGCATTTCCAGATCTCAAATTCATATCACCATGGAAAGTGCTGGGCCCAGACTCAGGAGTCCTGCCTTCATTCTCACCCTGCCCTCCAGCTGCCTCTATGAGACCTTGGGCGTATCATTTAGTCCAAACCTACATAACCTCATCTGCAAAATGTGCTTGTCTTTGGAGGGAAGAGAAGGGAAAACTAGACTAGATTATGGAAGATAATTTGTATTCTGTAGTTAATGAAGAAGATTCAACAAATATGATTTTATCCCATGCCTTGTCTTTCAGATATTTCAGGGTTGTTAAAATCCCAGATTGGTATTTTATTGTAGTTGGTACAACTGGTACCAAATTTTGACCTTTTGGAAGCTCTCCATTTTGGAAAATTAATGAACTATTTCCTACTGCTCTTGATTCTTGAATGGCAAAGCCATAAGACATAAGCCTCAACGCTGTCACCAGAAGTAAAGGTTTTAGCTCCAAGAGAAAGCCATTACAGAAGCTTTGCCTCATTAATTGTACCCATTCTATAGCCCAGAGGACTCATCTTTGATCTATTACTTCTTATTGTACTTTTGTAAATGCTGTACATTTCTGAATACCTATGGAGCTGTCTTGTGCACCTATCTGACTTTAGCTTTGGGAGAACAGAGGTAGTAGGAGATAATATCTTCCAATACCTAAACACTTGTTTATCAATAAACTAAATCAAAGATACACTGGTTGAATTCAGACACTATATTGTCTATGAAGAAGATTTAGTATTATTGGACAGTGTTGAGACTTGGCAAATTTTAAAAGAAAACATAAATTGGTCAACAGCACCAACCAGGTGCTTTTTCAGGTGGTTATCCTCAGAGCCCGATGGAGAGGCATTTTAGAAAGTGAAGATGGGTTCCATTTCCTACCACAGTTTGTCACGTCATTGCCTTCTAAGATTGTCTTAGGCCAGGGGTTCTATCGGCCAACAAAGCCTTGGGAGGTTGAATGCCATGTGCAACATGTGGATGCACTGTCTTGGGTGGCAGTAAGTTTTGCCTTTAATGCTAACTGGTTTGGCCATATTTTTAACCAGCAAGAGAGAGGAGATGGAAGAAGCCATATACATTGCCATTACTACCATATTTCATTAAATCTAAGAAATCATTGGACACATAACATTGTGTAAATTCAAAATTTACAATATAGTTATTTGATATACTTATATATTGTAGACATCAGAGATGCTAACACATGAGGAGAAAAACAGCCTCTTAAAATTGCTGAAATACAGTATTTGCAAAACAATTGTACACATGGCTCTAGTCAACAGGGGTCATTAGTGCTCTTCTTCAAAAATGGAATAAACATCAATATATGACCATTTGAGTTGCAAGTTCCTCTGGATTAAGGACTTCTATGAATGACTTTAGCAATGGCTCGAGCAGATACCATTTTAAGATTTCTCTCTACTGTGACAAATCTCATTTCAGTTTTAAAATGCCTAGTGATTACACAGTACTATTTGCATGGTGCCCCTTTTAGCTTTTAGGTCACTTATATTTTGTCAATCAGTCCTACAGTGTTACTTATTTATCTATCACTTAATAACCATGCAGCAGAGAATAATTTCTCTGGCCTAGCATGGTAATTTGTACTGTAATTTCACCCCTGCTGCTGTAAACTTGAATTCGGCCACAGCTATGATTGAGAAAATTAAGATTTCTAGGTCACTTTCCAGCCTCTGTGGTTCCTCTCTTTCATCATTTCATGCCACTCCATCTTCTTCAGTTGCAGTATGGTTCATCAAACATATGAGCTATGAAAAAATGTACCAGTTGTTTCTTTCAAAATGTGGTGTGTACTTGGAAGAGCAGATAACATTTAAGCGCTTATGTGAACTTGAGCTTTATGCTGTAGTCTGTGTGCCCTGAGGTTAAATTCAGGGAAATCTGAAAGGGGATGTTTTTAGAATCACAGTCAGTTTACTTCCTGGAAACATCCACACTAGGAAACCCAAATGAATAAAGAGAAAGGAATCAATATTACTAACTGGGAAAAAAAGTGCACTCCAGGAACATATAGACATTGTCTGTGACAGGATTTCTCCATGTCATATGTCAGTGGTATAGTCTTGTCAGAAGAGGTATTTTGCCTTTTTAAAAATTTGTGTACAGGAAATAATCTTTGAATTATGCCAGATTAAGTACAGTATGGATGGTGGTTGAGTAGGTTGGTAGAATCTTCTCGAAGCTCATTCAAATTATCATTCAAGGGTCTATGAGCTACAGTGTGAGTTTGTAGAAGAATTCGCCACAAAGATGGGAGCACGATTCCTGACATATCAAACCCTCGTCCTTTATTTTTCTAAACTCATTAGTTTTCAGTTGTTACTTTAAAAGGAACTCTGTGAATTCCCTTTATCTCAAATTCTTTGATATTTTCAGCAATAGACTGGTGCTTCATTTCTCCTTATTATGAGTTTTTCACTTTGGGGCCAAGTCTCTGTTATTGTGGGCTTTTAACTGGTTGGAATAGCTTTATTATGAGTCAGTGTCATTACCCAAAGAGACAGGAATCCTATCTGCAAAATAATTGAAAATAAGGGGCATTTCCTTCTTAAAAATCAAAATTGTAGTTTTTATGAACTCCTTTGCTGCAGGCACGCACAGAATGGAGTGAATCAAGGTTCTTGGGTGTTTTGGATGCCAAACACAGGGAATTGGACACACAACCCTGCAGTGTTGCCTTTTTATATGGTGCAGATGCTGAGTCTCTTAATAGCTACCTCATGTCTTAGAGACAGCCACGCAGAACAGTGGCTGTCCAGCAGAATGAGGTGTGAATTGGAAACCCAGCTTCAACACTTTCTGGATGTGACTTCAGACAATCTACTCACATTCTCTACTATCTCTTGTTTTCTCATCCTAAATATGGGAGACATAATATCCATCTCTTAAATATATCATGAAGAGCAATTTTTTTTGCACATAGCATACAATAAATGTAGGTTTCCTTCTCCCTAGGTAAGAAGACTGCTTAATAAATTATAAAAGCTTTATGTGAATACAGGACATTTTTATTAATATTGTGTTGCTTCGGGATTCAGATTTTTACAAAAGAGTTTTAGAAAAGGAAAAGGAATTTAGTCATTGTCTTACAATTCCTGGCATAATATCAGTAGACAATAAAAGTCATCTTTCTCACCATTTTCCAAACTTTTTGGCACTTATTAGCACAGATATGGCATGTCAAACAAAGGATTTTCTTACATCAAAGCATTTTTCTTTCTTTGTTTTGTCTTTCTTTTGTAACATCAAAAATATCTTTTCAAAGGGTCATAAATATGGTGGAAAAACATACCAAATCTTAAGCTCCCTTCTCTATTTCTAAGAGATAAATCAAGATGTATACATCCGAAATACAAAGAAAAGAACTGAAAAGGTGTTCGGATCCTCCCAGTGGAATCTTTAGTCCCATGTGTGCATTTCTCAGAGCAGACACGCATCCCCATGTTTGCAAATACTGGTCAGGTTTTGATTTTCCATTCTTATAGAAATTAGACAGGACAAGTCTATGGCAATGACCTTGTACAAAGTCTATGTGGGTATATGTGCTTTCTAAGCAACTTTCTTGTCTCTCTCATCACTATTAAAATCACAAATCCAGGATTCACAATCTATATTAATTCTTCTCTGAAATCATGTTAAATCAATTATTTATACATCTAGTTACAGAAACATGGAAGTTACTAGATAGGTTTTCTAGGTAGCCCTATCTCTTTTTATTTTATGCACTTTTCATTTTATCATTGTAAAATACATACTTTCAAAACACATTTTAGTATTTACTAATTGACTTGCTCAATAGCTTTACATGGCAATAGTATTTTAGAAGAAGTAACACATGTAGTCTTTCTTTTACGTCAAATCTATGCTTTCCACATAATTCCCTTGTAACGTTAGCCACCTGCTTTTGGATGCAGCATTGGGCTACATTCTTATCTCAGGGAATTGCAGATGTTTAAATTTGATTTAAATTCAGAAAGTGAGGCCAGACGTTTTTGCGTTAAATATCGCTCAGTAATTTATAGTCATGATAAAAGGACAGATTTTTATCTATAAGATATATAAATACTTAGTCTAACACTATATATTTCTAAGTAAAAAACAAAAGAAAATTCAGTGCCAAGGTACGCCTTTCATGTGTAAGTTATTTTGCTCTGCATGATTTTAGTAACATTCACAGTGTGTCATGTCACACAAATTCCAAGCATAACAAAGGCAAGTTGGGATCACATGGGACTAAGAAATATAAGAAATCAAAATGTATTATCAGTAATTTAGACATATTATAGCTTATTAAAACATCTTTGGGGTCTATCAGCTATTGATCTGTGGAATTTAAGGTATCATAATGAAATTCTACTCAAAGAAATCTGGGGAAGAAAAGTGGAAATGTTTAAAGTAGATTTTCCCTATGAAAGAGTCTTCATAAATCTTACAGATTTTTGAGAATATAAAACTTGAACTGGAAAATCCACAAAACTATATAAAGCGTTTGGGTATAATAATCATATCCTACAACAAATTGATGTATTTTAGTATATTGTATCACATTCTTTCCACAAAATAAACCATGAGATTTAATAAATGCTTTTGTTGTGTCTGAGATATGTGTCAGATCTTTTTTCATGTTTTATTAATAAACATATGAGTCATGAAGCATGATATTAAAAGAAGCATCCATGAACCTAACACTTAACCTAAGAAATATGACCCACCCAAGGCTTGGTAAGTTACATGAGCTCCTTCTTCAACTCACTCTTTTTCCTCCTTCTTAGAGGTAACTGCTGACCTGAATTTTGGTTTTATTATCATTCTTCTGCTTTTCTTTAAAATCTCACTGCATATACTTTTTATAAAAGCTTGCCAGTATATTGTTCAGTTTATTTTTGAATTTAATAAAAATACTATGTGTACTCTCAGCATCTTTTTCCACTCAACGTTATATTTCTAAAATTTATTGGGGTCAAGTAATATGGCTATAGTTCATTATTTTTTACTCATGGATGGTATTTTATTAAATGACTATGTCACAATTTATTTATCCATTCTTCCATTAATGAGCATTTAGTTGTGACTAGATTTTTTTCTTATCACAAACCATGCTGCTGTGAACAGGGTTATAATTATCTCTTGGTGCAGAGATGCAAGCGATTTTCTAGGGTATTTATCTAGCAGTGGATCTGCTAGGGTGCTTTAGTTTGAATTCCACCAAATCCAGATCCTGAGATGGGGATTTGAGATGGGTGTATGAGTTTATTTGAGCAGAAAGCACAGTCTAGGAGTGGAGAAATGAAGCAGGGAAAGAATGAATGCCATTAAACAGCATACTAATGAGTGGTCACTGCTGTGGGCAACTGTAACATAATTTCACTGGGGAGCTTCAAAAGACTGTTAAACCCACCTCGGAATTATCCTTTCAAGGGGTGAGAAATCTCGGCTATTTATCCATCACTTCCTGTCCCTCATTGTTCAAGGTTGCTCTGGAGAGAATGAACACCTTAGCACTTCCAGCATGACCCACTCACAGGCTGAGCAAGCTCCTGGCAGATGCTCAAGAAGCCATTGGTATGTATGCAGCCTGTTCATCTGAGCTGCAGCTGACCTCCAGAGTTGGCCAAGGAGATAATGGGAGGGTACTGACAGTCTCCAACTACATGAGGAATATACATGTTTACTTTGCAAGACAAAGTACAAGTTTCGCTTTGCAAGACAATGATAAAATGCCTTCTAAAGCAGTTGTACTAGTAAAAATTCCCATCAGCAGAGAATTAGAGCTCCCCTTGTCCAACATCCCATTGTATTCTCAGAATTTTAAACTTTTTCCAATCTAGTGGGTGTTACATGATATTTTTTTTAAAAATTATTGTATTTCTTTGATTGCCAATGAGATAGAGCATCTTTATATGAACCAACTAAATGTTTGTATTTTCTCTCCCCTAAAATGCCTTTTTATGGCTTTAAACAGTTGTTGTATACAAAAATATAAAATAGATTTTATATTTATATATAATATTTTCTATATTTATAGAGAAATATATATTTATACATATATAAAATAAGTATTTTTAAAAATAATTTTTGTAAGTTCTTTATATATTTTGGTTACTAAGCTTGATAGTTATATATGTGTAGAGGAGTTTTTAATTTTAACAAAGTTGAATTTATAAATCTTTTCTCTTATGGGTACTGCTTTTTACATTTTGTTGGAGAAATCTCTTTTGAACTCAAGAATATCAAGATATGCTCCTATATTATATTTTAAACTTTTAATATTTCATTTTTTATATATAGATATTTAATCTTTATGGAACTTAACTCTATGCATGTTGTAAAGAAGGATCAAGTTTTGTTTGTTTTCACATGAATAGTCGATTTCTCCAGCACCATTTAGGGAATTATCTATCTTTTCCCATTCATCTGCAGCGCCACTTCTGCACTATGCTGTATCCTTATACATTTAGTTCTGTTTTCCCCATATAAATACCTCAGTGTTTTAAATACCATAACTGTGTATATAGTTTTGGTATCTTTTAAGCCAAATTCCCTTACCTTTTTTCCTATTAAAGAATGTTTTTCCTATTATTTTTTCTTTTGTTCCTCTCTATGAACTTTAAAATCTGCTTTTGAAGCATAAAAACTCTTATCGGGATTTTGACTGTAATTACATTGAATATAGATATCAATTGAGGGCAATTGACAACGATACTGAGTCCCTGTAAGTTTAAACGAAGATTATCTCTCCATTTATTTATGTCTTATTGATTGTCTTTAAATAAAGTTTTACAATGTTTGCTATGTTTTCTTTTTCTTCTAGATACCCTATGTCAGGTTAAGAAGCTTCCTTTCTATCCTAGTTTTCTGGAAGTCTTTTATCATGAATGGATGTTAAATTTTATCTAACATTCTTTGTGTATTTAAAGTGATACTTATACGGGTTTTCTTTTTTAATTCATTAATGTGATAAATTACGCTAGTCAACTTTCCATTGTGAAACAACTCGAGCTATTGTCATAAACATGACTTGTTCATGATACTCTAATTTCTGGGCAATAAGTTTATAGCAGTGAATAAAACAGTCTTTGCTCCTATGGAGTTACATTCCAGTGTGAGTTGGGAAAAGAAAATGATAAACCAAGGAATATCTAGATGTATTATACAATAGCAGGAAACAAGATACATATTAACGGCTCCATTTGCCACAAAATCACAAAGATATATGCTAATAAACTGAGATTCAAAAAAAAATCTTAAACATGTATCTGAACATGAAATAGTGCTAGAAATCATTGCATATGACATGCCTGATCTCAGAGACCATTACAAATGTGGACACGCATAAAGAACAGAGAGAAACAGTAGTGCAAAATTATATCAACTAACGACATAAGAGTAGGAAGGATTGTACATTATATACCATAAAATAGTGGCCAAAATGAATTGCAATTCCTTGAGCAATTTTTTGGCTTCATGCTTCTTAAAAGTGTTCTTTGGACATTTTTCTTTACAGTTTACAGTATGGCTATAAGCAGCATTAACGAACATTTGTTGCATTAATTTCATGATATCGCTATATAAAAAGAAACAAACCTAGAGGGAAGTTATGCAGTCTCCTTTAGAGTACCCAGTAACAAGACATCAGCATCCATCAATATTTATAAACAAGTTTATCCACCCAACATGAGCTATGAAATAAGTATCCCCGGGCTCCTCTGGCTGCAGTAGATAAACCAAGCATATCTTTCTGTCCTGTGGCCCAGGATTCTGGGACTGCATACAGACTAAAAGGAAGGCCAGAAGTTCACAGCAGAATATAGCCAGGCAGTCCCACTGAAGAAAATGTGATTAGATGAATGCATGGCGCTTGCATGGCAGAAATCTGAGAGAATTTCCAGACAGCAACGCAACATGTAGTTGTGAAAGTGAGAGGAAGTATGGAATGGTGAAAATGTGTTTAGCTGGGAAATAGACACATGAGAATTACATGGACCAAAACTGAATTCTCTTCACAGTTGTCTGTCTCATCACAAAGGAAGTGGACCTCAAGAGTGTCTTAGTGGCGGAGGTCTCCTGCCTCTGGGAGCACGGGGTTGACTCTAAGGTCCTACAGGGATTGTCTATGGAAGAAGGTGCAGCTGAAGGTTAGTTTTGTGTGGAGGTTTGTTGCAACTTCTACAACAGAGAGGTTGCTCTGGGAGAAGGGATGACAGTGCAGCATTGAATGCCCTATCAACAACCCATGAGCCCAAGCTTCCACAACCTCTCCCAGAGATATTATGGTTTGGACAACCATGGATGCTTCTGGTGGCTGGGAATTAGAAGCAGCACATTGGACAAAGATACTTGGAGTCCTCTGAGGTCTGGAGCAAGAATAGTGTCAGCAGTAGAGAGGAGAGTCAGTGCTAGGCTGGGACAGAGAGGAGGCTGGGAAAGGACCCAGATGGCAACCAAGAAGCAAGAGTAGAGGTGGTTTGCAGAGCTGCTCCTGAAAACCCTGAAGGCATTTCATCAGCCACCGTAGAATATTATTATGTACATTATTTTGGAGTCAGACTAAACTGGGTTTAAATTCTATCTTTGCTTTTACTAGTGCTGTGACCATAGGGGCATTATTTAACTTTCATTAGCCTCAGTTTCCTGATCTGAGGATAACACCACCTCCTCGGGAAGTTTCGGGAGTATAAAGTGAAGTAATTCACGTCAAATGCTTACCTGCTGACCATAATGCTCAGCCAAAAAATAATCATTAAAAAGTAATTCAATAAATGGTAACTCATGTTCATCTCAGATGCAGGAGGAAGGAATAGCAGTGCTCTTTACAGGTGCACAGTGAGGCGGATAGCCATCCAAGAAAGGGATGGAGGATGGCATGGTACTCTGCGAAGGAGTTCCTGGGTCTGGAATGCACGGTAAGCCATGTGGAGCATTGAGCCCAACCAAACGTTCATCCGTGCACTCTACTTTCCCCTGGCCCTTGATTTCTTAGCAGCAGATGAGGCCCCAGAGAAGTAAGGTACATTTAGATTTGGAAAAACTGTCAAGGGTCACCTCGTCCAATCTCTAACTCAGTCTTGGTCCCACATGCAAGGACTGCTTTCTCTCTTCAGCTTAAGCATCTCTAGTGAAAGAGTTTATAAACTCATTACGCAGCCATCTCCTATTGATGCCTATCTTTAATTGTTAGAAAGTTCTTGTTTAGATGAGCTGAATCCACTTTCCCGTGACTTAGTTTTGCCACCCCGAAGCAACGCAAAATAAATATCTTCTTGCTTCTACATACGTGCCCAAGAGTCCAAGGCTCTGTCCTTGAGCATCAGTGACTGTGAGGAGCTGGCTTCCAATAAGAAGGAAACCTTGGGGTATGCTCTTATTACTAGAACTGTTTAAATTGATTTATAGGGGACATTTAATGAGAGCAGGAATTGGAATTGCTCTTGACTCAATTCAGAGCAGTGAATTTTTATTAAGCAGCCAGAAGGGGTGCAAAACACTCTAAAGGGTAAAGTGAAGATGCAAACCCTGCCCTTAAGGAGCTTAAAATCTGATTAATTTCGCCATGCTAATGATAGTATGAGGAAGTCTGGATGGCCAAAGCACACAGTTCAGATACATTAAAAAAAAAAAAGACTTCCCGCAAGTCTACATTATTAAAGCTAAACATACATTTTTAAATTAGTATGATTTATTATTTCATTATAAACACAATTTATGGCCATTGTAGAAAAAAATGAGAAAATTAGAAAAAAAGAGAAAACTACAAAAACATGTAACCTTACTCCCCAGATATAACTAAGGTTAATTTTGTAGATCTAAGCCAAGAGAATCTTTTCTGTGGATCTATACAGATTTTTATATGAAATTATATTTACATGCTACTCATAAACTGCCTTTCACTACATTTATTATGAGCATTTTTGTTAATAAATATTCATTTGCAATGTGTTCAATGGCTAATGAGTATTTCATTAAAAGACTATCGCCTTCTATTTAACAGATTGCCTATAGTTTGACATTTTTGTTGTTTCCAAATTTTTCTGGTATAAACAGCATTCTTGTAGCTAAATGTTTGCATACCCCGAATTATTTCTTTAAAATACATTTCTGGATGTGGAATTGTGGGTCAAAGCACATGCACATTTTTAAGGCTTTTGATAAATAGTGCCTCACTGAATTCTAGGAAGACTGTACTATAAGAGGGTAAAAGTGATCATTTCTCCATCGTTTACCAATGATGTGAGTATTGTTATTTTTTTTAACATCTGCCACGTTAACAGGTGACAAATCATATGTCATTGTTTTTACTGGATTTCTTTGAATGGTAGAATGTAAAAGGCCTTTGAAAATGGTGATCGGTCACTTTCCTTGGTTTGTGAAATGCCTATTTTTATACAGGGTGTTAATATTTCTCATTCAGCAAATATTTTCCCAGCACCTACTATGTGCCACAAACTATCCTAAGTGCTGGGAATATATTTAGTGAACAAAACAAACTCCCTGTCTTCCTGGAGCTTCATCTTAGCATGAGTCCATATTCCAAGAGGTGTAACGTGAAATGGATACTGTCAATTTTATCATATTGTGCAAGTTGTTTTCATCCTCAGTTTGTCATTTGGAAATGGATGTGTGTATTTAGGAGAGAGGAGTAAGTTGGCTCAGAGTGTGGTAGGATGTTAGAGGTAGACAAGACTTCGCTAGTAAAATCTCTTCATTTATACATGAGAACCAAGAGGAGACACACAGAGAGAAAAAGACTTGCCCAGGCTCCCAATAAACTAGTGACAAAGAGACATCCCAGATCCCAGGGGAGTATCCAGTTCAGATAAGTGAAAACAAAGTACTTTTAATTCATTACCTTTATTTCATTTTTTGATTCTGCATTATACAAATAATAGGTAACATTTACTGGAATCTTTCTATAGGTGCCAGGCATTATGCTAAGTACTTTATATGCATCGGTCCCTCAAACTCCTGCTGTGAGACAGGCCCGAGCATCATCTATTAAACACATGGGCAACCTGGGCCTTGGCGTACTTAAGAAATCTCAAGTGTTAATAACTAGTACTTGGCAAAGCTTTGATTCAAATCCAGCTCCATCAGACTCCAAAGGCCACCACTATACTACCCCATCTCCAGTATGTTCTTGGGGCATTTGTTGGTGTGAGAAGTATATAGGAAAGGAGAGATTTAAGGACAACGAAAAGCAAGGTGGTCATGTTCTGAAATCCTCAGATGGTGGCAGTCTTAGTAAAGAAGGAGAGGGATGTTTAGCAGAGATAGCATGGAGATTACAGGATGTGGCCAAAGTGAGAAAGGAGGGTGAGTCTTTGGTGACCTCAGCCTGCCCATTTCATTCTGTTCCTCCTCTGCTCACCTTCTGGCATCCCAGGGCATCCGATTCTTTCTCCATCCTCTACCCAAACCATCTTTCTGATTCCTCTTTCATATTAAATTTAAATGACATGACAACAAAGTAGAGTTATTTAACCAACCCAGCATGTGACATTTTCATTCTTAAACAAGTCAGGATCTCAGACCAAAGGGATTAAGCATTAATTGCAATTCCAGGCATCCACTTGCTTTCATAAGATACTTGTTCTTTCTTTGTTTCTTTGTCTCCTACCTTCTTTTCCTCCCACCTTCCCTCCTCCTCTCTTCCTTCCCTGCTCCTCCTCCCTGCCCCCCACCTCCCCTTTTGGAGTGGAGCATGTAATTGAGACCCAGTTATCCTGCCACTTCAGCAGACCTACTTTTACTTCTTTTGCCAGAATTTTCACGTTACGTCAAAGTACACGTCCAAATTCTGACAAGGATAAAATCAGGAGAGTGGGACAGAGCTGGGACATTGGACACTCATTTGTTCCTTTCCAAAGATGTGGAAAACCCCTCTCTCAGTCTTTCCCAATCTCTTCTTCCCGCAAGACCAGAAAGCAGAGGCTCCTTCCACTTTCTAAGCCACCCAATCCTTTCACCTGTGCAGGTGCCACCTCAAATAGCAGAACCCAGAGCGGGTAGGAGATCGTCGGCGATTACAGGAAGAGCAGCCATCATAGCTGCGTGTCCTGTGAAGTCTGCAGTCAGAATGGTCCCGCTGGGAAACAGAAGCATCGCAACAACCTCAGCTTGGAGGTATGGAACCTGCAGTTAACATCGACCTCGGTTGTAGCCAAAGGGACAAAGGAACGACCTGTGGAAGAAGAGAAAATTGCCAATTGGTGGAGAACACACAGATTTGTAGTTCTACCACTGTCTCATAAAAGCCTAGTATTTCTTTAGACCTAATTATTGGTTTTATTGTATTCATGGGCATAAAGGGCTTTTGGAACCTATGAAAACCTGATGCTGATAAATGTTTATTGTATTTTCATCACTGGAAGAAGCATTTCTTAAGTGCTTAACTACCTGTGGTGCTTTCTCGGGTCTTGTGCGCCAGTGAGTCAAACGGATACAATCCAGGCATTCAAGAAGAGGAACTCTTGAAAGGAACTAACTCTGAAGAAATCCAAGCAGTGGAATAAGTATGCACAGAAGCAAGGGCAAGTGATCTCAAGCACAAATGTAACTCGCGTGCAATGAGGCAAGAAGGAGCTAACTGATGTAAAAGTGCTGAGAAGTCCATTTTGCCTAGGAAGCCGGCAGTTTTATGTCTGAGGCAGCTTTTGCTTGTCAAGTTCAACCATTTTGTTTTTTGGGAGAAGGACAGTTTTACATTTTTTTGAGGCATCAGCAAAAATATGCATATATGTATAAATAGTTGGCTCGGTCTTGGAGGATGGTGTTTCAGGGGGTAATTATCATAGAAATTATTTTCACTACTCAAAAATCTTTAAGCAGCTGTCCATGCCGTCTCACAGTGCTGGACAACCTCCTCGATGGGTTCTGAGAGCCAGGGAAAATCAGAAAAAGTGACTGGACTGTCCAAGGCCATGATGGTTAGTGCAGTTCATGGGGCTGAGAGGACCAAAAGAAAGATGTGACCACATTTGATGGACAGAGAAGTCTCTCTCTTGGTATGAAGACAGTAGTAGAATTCCTGGAACAGAAGGCAGACTGAGATGGGTCCTTGCTGGCCAAGTAGCTAATGAAAAATATAGGCTTGAGATATAAAAACAGGGGGAAATAAGAGGTAAGACCTAGAAGATGCAATGAACATAGGACAACTTAACACAGTGCAACTGTAGGAACAAGCATGTGAGACAAGCTGCAGACTAAGAGAAGACAGTCAAGAATTTGTGACCCAAATATATAAAGAATTCCCTTAAAAAACACTAAGAAAAAGACAACCCAATAGAAAAATAGGCAAATGTGAATGGGCATTTCACAGAAGAAGAAATCATCTTTTACGACAAAAAAAGAAAACTAAGAAATCTTAAAAATACCAAATTGGCAAGGATATACAGCATTCGGAATGCTTATCCATAGCTGGTACAAGGGTAAATTGGTACACCCTCTTTGGAAAGCAGTTTGGTATTATCTTTTTAAAGGTACACAGATGCGTACTCTTTGACCCTGTAATTTCATTCCTAGGTATATTAACCAGAAAAACAGTTGTGCATGTGACTTAAATAGATATTTATAATAATGTTCTAGAAGCATTGTTCTTCATAGCAAAAATTGGGGGGAAAACATCAGCAAGAAAATGACAACATAAAATTGTGGAATGTACGTGGAATGGAATATTATACAGGAACAAAAAATCAGTGAATGATTGCTGTATGCAACAACCTGAATGAATCTTGAAAACATAATATTGAGTGAAGTAAAGCGAGTTGCTTAAGGTTCCATATGTATGGTAATATTTTTTAAGAGCTCAAAAACCACCAGTGGATACATAGGTTATAAAAGAATTTTTTTAAAGCATGAGACTATCCTTAAGCATTTGATTTGGTGGAGGAGTCACCATAGGCTTCAGAGAGATACAAACTGAGTTTAAAACCTAATATGGGTACATAGTTCTTGGTTTCTGTGAGTGAGTCTTTTCACTCCCCTGAGCATCTGTTGGGTCATAACATGACATAACATAACATAACGTAAAACACAGTAGTTTTAGTGATAGTTATTAACCTGATTTAGTAGTTAAAGCTCATTAATAATAACATATGTTGTTCATTTTGGAACACAAAAGATACCCAATTTGGTCATACCACCCAAGGAGAGAACGAAGAAGACCAGGAACAGAACTGAGCACTTGCTTCTGGACATTGTGATTGCCTGCATTTACCAATCTTTTGGTGGAGTGGTGCCAGCGACCAAAATGAATCGTACCTGAACATACATAATGTAGTGATAGACGTAAGTGCATTTACTGGGTAGAAAATGCCAAAATATTTTTCTTGTATCATTACCTTAGTTCTCATTCTTTTGTTTACAAGTTTCCAACTTAAAGAACTCCGTTTGGGATTAAAATAGAAACACTGAAACCCAGGTGAACCAAAACACCACCTAGTCACAACTCTGAATCTAAGGCCTGGCACCCTTGTTGAGTCTGTTTGCCCTGCAGTTTCACAGCCAGGGTCCAAATGGGGAGTCTATCTGATGTATATGGTGCCAGGTAATTCATAATTATACAAGCAAAGAAGAAAGTCCAATGTATTATAACTCATATTGATTTTTTGGCTATAAGAGCTTGATGTTAATATATAGGAAAGAAATTTTCAGTATCCCCCAAACATTTTGTCGTTCTAATAAACGGTTCTTAATTGTTTTGCGATCACCTGATTGTTCTCATAGGTCTTAGAGTGTTTGAAATCCATTTTTATTAAGAGTCATGATTCAGGCTTCTGGTAGACAGTTTTGTGAGCATAATGATCTCTCTATAAATATTACCAGCTGAGTCAAAACTAAGTGGAACAAGTGAATAGATTTGTGGTTTTCTCCATAAAGACTTAAAAACCCCCAGGTTTTATTTCAGTCTAATTATAGATTTTGACTTTTTCAAGGTACATAATCAAAGCTCGGCCCCTACACAAATCTAATGGAGCCATGTTTCAAAGGCTGTGGAATTGGGCAGGTCATTTAAAGTACCCTGGAATTAATAAGCATAAATCCATGTATCTTGCAGGCAAGGAGGTATTTTCCATCCCGTGAGGACCTGAGGCAATGAGATGTCACAGACGTGGTACAAGTTTGATGCAAAAAGCATTTGAACATCAGTTAGTCTAGTGTAAATGTGTTGATAACAAAGGCTTGGGTAAAGAAACCAAAGAAAGAGAAGAAACAGAAACCACCTTGCAATGACAAAAGAAAACAGTTGTTAGGATTATTCTGAGCCATCCTGGTCTTCCTAGATTGCAACATGGCTGACGGTATGATAGAAAAGCAGGTGTCCGGGCCCATGCTATGAAATTAAGGTGCCATAAAACACAAAGCATGAAGGCAATGGGGACACAGTGGTTATGAATTCTGGCTTTGGCCTGAGTGTGAATCCTAATTCTATCTAGTTGACTTTGAAGAACTTATTTCAATTTGCTGTGGTTCAGTTTCCTTATCTGTAAGTATCTCACAGAGTAGTCAGAAAGATTATATAAAATCGTCTCTATACACAATGAGATATCATCTCATACCCAGTAGGATGTCTATCATCAAAAAGACAAGAGATAACAAATGCTGGTGAAGACGTGGAGAAAAGGGAACCTTGTACACTGTTGGTGGGTAGGTAACTAGTACAGCCATTATGGAAAACAGTATGGAAGTTGCTCAAAAAATTGAAAATAGAATTGCCATAGGATCCAGCAATTCACTTCTGGGTATATATATCCAAAGGAAATGAAATCATTATCTCAAAGAGATATCCGTACTCTCATGTTCATAGCAGCATTATTCACAACATCAAGGTGTAGAAACAACCTAAGTGTCTGTCGATGGATGAATGGATAAAAAGACGTGGTATGCTTGTCAAGAGAACATTATTCAGTCTTTAAAAAATGGAAAATCTTTTAATTCTTGACAACATGGATGAAACTGGAGGGCATTACGCTAAGTGAAATAAGCCAGATAGAAAAAGATAAATACTGCATAGTATCACTTATATGTAGAATCTTAAAAAAAAAAAAGTCAAACTCAGTAAAGGTGTGATGTGATGGATGTGTTAATTAACTCCATGGGGAGAACTCTTTTACAATATATATGTGTATCAAATCATCACGTTGTACACTTTGTATATCTTACAGTTTTCTTTGTCAATTATACCTCAATAAAGGCGAAAAAATAATTAAAAAATGATCATGTGTATAAAATTTAGGACTTGGCCCATTAAACATCCAAAAAAAGAGCAATATTATTATAATAAGGAAACAGAGCGTTAAGCTAAGAAGACTCACTTTTTTAACGTACTTACCCTCGAAAGTAGGCCTTGTATTTCACAGGATTAACATCTATTTTGTTAGTCTTTACTACTTTTCTTATTTTCAGTGTCTTTTGTTCCCCTTTTAGCAAGTTTGGCTACTTCTCACTTTCCTTTTTCTTAACATAGTTGAAATCAGCTACCAGAAATGGCTTTGTGGCCAACACTCAGATTCCATCGTTGTGGTCAATTGCTTGTCACTTTCTGATATTAAACACCTGGTCAAGTAAGGCATC
Source organism: Equus caballus (assembly GCF_041296265.1). NCBI lineage: Eukaryota > Metazoa > Chordata > Mammalia > Perissodactyla > Equidae > Equus > Equus caballus. The sequence continues at coordinate 12,045,250 of NC_091714.1, forward strand.
TCCCAGATACCCACTTTCCTGACAGGCATCTTTGGAAATGAGCCAACAGATTGTTGTTTTAGACTATCATTTATCCAGCATTTTCCTTCAAAGATACAGATCTAAAGGTTAGCTTATGATATGAACTGTAGTAGACATCAATGACAATTTTTCATTCTAACAATTAGCCCTGCTCTCCTTTAGGCAGAATGACTTTCTTTTAGACAGACTCTTGGGCAATCGTTTGGATAATAAGTGAGTAAACAAAGTTGTCAAAAAAATTAAAAAATATATATCCTCAAAACTCTATGGAAAAGAAGATACCAAGGAAGAACTCTGTGTCCTCAACAGAGGGAAAGAGAGTGGAGCTACTCATTTCTAACAAATTCTCCAGACCATCTCTCATTTTCTATAATTCATAGACTTGCTCTTTACCATCAGATTTGTGGCCTTGCACAAAGGTCAGAGTCAGAAGAGTACAAAATGTGTAAATCTGAGGGCAGAAATTCTTTTTCCCCATTACTTATTTATCAAGCAGGTTGATGTCAGATAGAAAGCTTGGGTGTTGTTTTGCCTTTCTTCCATGGAAATAACCATCCCTGTGTCCTACCTTGTTAGCCTTTTCTGTCTACTTCCATTTCCCTGCAATTTCTTATTAAAGTTGCCAGTTAATCACAAATATATTAAAAGATTTCTTTTTAATCTAGCACTCTTCATTGCTTTGTAGTATCTATGCGAGCAGTTGCACCACTGCTAAAGAGTGTCCAATTACGTTCACTGTGGGGAAAGGCAAGAGATCAGCAGTTGACTTTGCTTTCGTCTAAGATATCAAATGTGAAAGCAAATTAGGTATCTAAAAATAAAATCTAAAATTAAGACTAATAAAACGGAGCTTTGACTTTTCTCATCACAGACTCATTTATACTTAATGACACAGACCGACCAGACAGGTAATTGTTATAATCTCTTGAAATGGATTTTAAAAAATGGCTGATCCATCCCTCCTTTCAGGATGGGCAAATGGGCATCAAGACAATAGAGAAATAACAGCCTGTTAATGTAGTTATATATTAATTTGTTTGTAACATTGGTTTGCATGTAGAAGGTCGGAGAAAGAGATGCTAGCCAGCGTTCCTTAGATGTGTCAGCACATAAATTCAGCGGTACATTATTTTGCCCATAAAGCTTTATCAACCAGGTCAAACGTGAAATATCAGAAAAGCAACACCCAAATTTTCTTTCCAAAAACTCAACCCAGTTTTCTTTAATCAGAAAAGGACTATTTTAGTAATACAATTTATAGGACCCTTCTCTCTCTTTGGGTGTACACGTTTCCTCTTTCCGTTTACAGACACTCACTGAAGTTTCAGACATACAATTTATTAACATCTCCTACCAGATGAATACATCCTACCCTTCCTCTCCTCACAGCACACCTATCCCTTTCTTACTCTCAATACGTGCCTCCTCCTGCTCAGAGTTTCTACCAGATGGACGGGAACTTAGTTCTGAAGGGATTATAGCGCCACCTGAAGGCTGACCCAGGAAACTCTCTTAGCCATTGTCTTCCCCACCAACCGCTACTTTCCTTTGAGGTTCTTTTTCTGCACATATTCTAGCATCTTTTCTAAGCCATTTTTTATTCAAAGTTGTTGTCCTTCCCACCACCAACTCAGAGCCAGGGGGAAATTTTAACAATCATGAGAAATAAAACAATTGTATTGATGGAGCATTTCTTTTTCTTGGAGAGGCTCTAATTTATTTAAATCATTCCCTTTTTTGTAGTAATAATAAAGCTTTACACTTATTAAGTGCTAGATATTCATAACTTTAAGTATGTTAATTTACTCATTTAAATGGAATTAGTTAAATGAGCAACTTATACAATTCATGTAATTCTTCCCAAAATTTTGCATATGGGTAAATAGTCCATTTGAATTTAAAACTTTTGGGAGAAACCAAATACTACAACTTTGGGAAAAACCAAAGATAAGTAAGATAATTTATGATGGAAAATTAGGTTATAATATCATTGACACTTTGTGTGCACACACGCACACACAGAGGGAAATGCCTTCTGTAGTGACATAATTTGAAAGACAACTGTCATCTGTCTTACAAATAAATAGGTTAATAGACTCCTTCTTCACATGAATGAGTCAGCTCTGTTAATTTGTCCTTTTTTATTCCTCAGATCCAGCACCACAGGATTCAAATCTCCGTTGACAAGTATTTATAAATGAATCACAAAGGCAGCATGTATGTGGAATCAGTGCGCCAGGAGCCCAAGTTCAAGTTCCACTACCACAGTTTTGTACCGGAGGAGCTCTTCCTCCATAGACCACACACTGCATGCTCATACGGATCACACAGCTATAGTCCTTTGCCATTCACATTGAATCTTTGTACTTGGCCAGTGTAGAGTTTGTGTGTTGGGTTTGAAAATTCCCATAAAAATCCTATGCGACTAACATCATACAAGATGCTACCAACTCTTCCACATGATATCATTTTCTTTTAAAAATATTTATATACAGGGCTGGCCCCGTGGCCGAGTGGTTAAGTTCGCGCGCTCCGCTGCAGGCGGCCCAGTGTTTCGTTGGTTCGAATCCTGGGCGCGGACATGGCACTGCTCGTCAGACCACGCTGAGGCAGCGTCCCACATACCACAACTAGAAGAACCCACAACGAGAAATATACAACTATGTACTGGGGGGCTTCGGGGAGAAAAAGGAAAAAATAAAATCTTTAAAAAAAATATTTATATACATTTTATCTATAAAGTACTATCCTCAGAGTCATAATTCTGTAAAGCTTCCATTTGGGCAAAAGCATAATCTTTCAAGAAATGACATTTTCCTAGGCTAAACATGGAAGAAAATGTAAAAATTACTTTCGAAAAGAGACAAAAGTCTCAAGTTTCTTACTTCAGTGGCAGGTTTGTTTGAAACTGGATCAACCTTGCAGGTCACTCACTACTATTTGCGTTTGGTAGGGTTTGGGGGAAAAGCCAGTATATGGGGGAAGGGAGAGTCATGAACACTCCTTGGAGTAGAGTGATGATTTTTTTATTACTCCTGAATACTGTGGTAGATGAGAACTGTCCCTTGGCAGAAAGTATTCTCAAAATCATCCCTACCTTTTTTCCATAGGAGTAGGAAGAAAAGGAAGTGCTCATCTCAAGCCATGTCCCCATGATTCTGCCACCAACAAAGGACCTTGAACTGGAAGAAGTGAAGGAATCTGAGCAGACAGGAAAGTTCTGCTTTCTGACAAAGGCCAGCCCTTAGGAGAAGCGTTTTATGGGAATTACTCTGCCCAACGCTCTGTTTGGAAAAACCATCGGTAATTTGATGAACGCTCAGTCTTGTTCTTGGGACTCTATCCTTCTTGTAATGTGAGAAATCAGTTCATCTAGTTCTAATATTTAGATTTCTCCTTTCAATTCTTTTTTTCTCTAAAATCTATTCCCAGTGAAGAACACAGTTGGACCTATTTAGATTTTCATTGGTGGCCTCCAGCCCGTTCTTGCTGACTCTATAAAATCTGACTTCTTCTAAAGATGATTCTAGAGCGTCATATCTCTTTTAAAATGGCTAAACTTTTAAAGAAGAATACATTTTCCTTCCAATTAGTCTAAGTTGTATAGCAAGCTTTTCTCCCACTTTTTCCATAAGTTGGTTTCTGCTCCAAAAAAGAAAGAGATCAATACAATTTCTAGTAATTGCTACCCTATGCTGTCATTTCCCAAGAAAATGCGCAGATATCAGAAGGCGCAGAAACAGCCTTGTATGGCTGCTCTAGGAGATGCCGAGCATAGCTCTGAGGCTGTCCACAGCCCTCCATGGCCCTGAAATCCACCATAGATCTGTCCTGGGTTACTCTTGCCTGGCTGCTCTGCCACAAACACCCCCGCAGTCCCCAGGAAGAATCTGTACATTTATATGTCTTCCTTCGTGAAGTGTCTATCCAAGCATTTTCCCCATTCTTCTTCAACTTTTAAATTTTTCTATGATTTCCAACTTTTATTAAAAAGCTGCAAGAATAGTACATGAAACCCCCATGTCACACTTACCCAGATTCAACTGTCCTGTATGTGTTGCCCCATTTTCCTCCCGCTTTCTCCCTCCTCCTTTCTCTTCCTCTCACTCTCTCTCTCCATTTGAAATTGGAAATATCAGGATCTCTTACGCTCCTCCCCCAGTGCTTTAATATTGACTTCCTAAGGAAAAGGACATTCTCTTATATAACAAAAGCAAAATTATCAAATCACAAAATTTAATTTAATATGATTTAATACTGATAAAATATATTTTCTAACCTACAATACACATAAATATTTCAATTTGTCACTCTTTCCAGTGATATCTCTTGTGGATATATATATATGTATACACACACACACACACAGAAACTTGTGTGTGTATATACGTATATATATAAACATACCTGCACACATTTTACACATTATGCATTATATATACATACATACATATATATATATATGTATATATATATATCTATTTCCAGTCCAGGACCTAATTGAGGAGCATTGTATTCAGTTATTAAGTGTCTAAAGCCTCCTTAATATGGACAGTTCCTCAGCCTCTGTCTTGATTTTAATAGTTTAAAGACTGCCATTCAGATATTGTGTAGAACATATCTTGATTTGAGTTTGTCTGATATTTCCTCATTATTAGATTGTGACCGGGTTTTTTTTTGTCAGGAATACCACTGAAGTGCCCTTCAGTGGATAATATCAGGAGACTTATGATATCAATTTGTCCCAATATTGGTGGCAGTAACTTAGATTGCTTGGTTTAAGTGGTAACTGATAGGTTTCTGCCCTCTTTTCCTTTGGTAAATAATAGATAATTTGCAGGAAGATACCTTAAGACTATGTAAATATCCCGTTCCTCATAAAAGCTTCACTTAATAGTTTTAACATGAACTGTTGATTCTCTATAAATCTATCATTCCTTTGGTATTTATGAATCGCCATTCTACTGTGGGGAGGATGTTGCAGAGAAACCAAAGAAAAGACCTGGAGACAGCAAATGAGACATATAAGTTTATTGGGAGTTGCTTACAGGAAATGTCCAGTGGCAGCCGGCTGGACGAAAGTGTGCACCCGCGGCTGCGGGTGGGGAGGGGGTTCCTTATAGAGGCTAGGGGCACAAAGGCTTTATGTTGCTAAGAGGGGTTGTCCCCACTATGGCCAGTGTTCCCAGTAACAGCAGCTTATGTGGAGGGACTCTGAGTTCCTTCGTGATGTTTTTTGAGTGAGATAAGGTAAGATCCAGGCTGGCCATGCCCTGGATCATTACAGATCCCAGCATCTGGGCATCCTGCCCAGAAGGTTGGCGTCCTGCCCAGAAGGGGGCCAGGAGGACACATGGTTGCAACAGGGCATGTGTGTTCTTGCTGAGCAAGCAAAATCCAAGGCCCTACACTTGTTCATTTATTATTTGTATCAGAATGGATTTGTGAATTTTTTTATTCAGTAGATCATAATCCATTACTATCATTATTTATCTAGATTCTTAATTTGTCCCAGATTGTCAATTCTTTGCGCCTCTTCTTAACTTTGTGGCACAAAAGAAGTTCCAAGAACTTCATGTGCTTTTCCTGCTCCAGCCTTGGAATCAGCCTTTCATTCAAGGAGCTCTGGTACCCTCTAGAAGAGAATGGTATTTGGAAGCCAAGATCTCAGCATTAGGTCAGCTCATGGTCATGGGCAACCTGTTGCTTCCAGATTCTCTCATTAGAAAGCTTTAGGAATTTATGCAATTCAGGAAAGTTATACACATAACCCCATATCTGTCTATACTTCTTTAAGATAATGGGTTCATACTGATATGTCCAGTTTCAATTCAACAGCATTGGACACATTCTATATTTTCATATTTACAACTCTGTAATCCAACAGTGAGAAAACTCTCTCTCATTTTTAATATATACACTCATTTGTTCCAAGTCTAAAAAATTCAAAAGGTAGTTTCAGAATTGCTAACCCATGCTACAAGAAAAAATAAATCTACTAACAAGAACTGTCTTTTTTAGTTCTTTTTAAAAGTAACAGACAGACAGACATACAGTGAAATGCACGAATCTGAGGAATATAATTCAATTGGTTTTTCTATTTGCATGCACCTGTGTAAACAATACAGCAAGAACCATCTCCTCATAAAATAACTCATGCCCTTTCCCAGTCAATCTTTCCCACTCAGAGCCAACTACTTTTCTGCTTTTCTTCACGATGTATTCATTTTGCTGGTTTGGCTTCATATAAATGGAATCAGAGTGCCTACATTTTCTGTGTCTGGCTTCTTTTGCTCAGCATTCTGTTTTTATGAATCATCCATGTTATTGTGTGTATCAATAGTTTGTTCCTTTTTATTAGTATGCCACAAATTCCTTATCCATCCTTTTGTTGACAGACCAAACTCAACCCCCAAAAGGTTTTTGAGTATTATGAACAAAACATCTAAGAACATTCCTGTACAAGAATTTTTATGGACTTGCATTTTCATTTCTTTTGAGAAAGTATCTAAAAGTAGAATTGGTGGGTCATAGGGTACATGTATTTTTCTCTTTATAAGAAATTATCAAAATGTTTCCCAAAATGGTCATACCATTGTACTCTCCTACTATCAGGAGAGCACACCAATGCTACATCCTTGCCAACATGTGGTCTTTTAATTTTAGTCATTCTAGTGAGTTTGTATTGGTATCTGGCTGTGGTTTTAATCTGCATTTCTCTGAAAGCTAATACTTTTGATCACATTTTTCCATGCTTACTGACCATTTGTATATCTTCCCGCTTGAAGTGCCTGTTTAAATCTTTTGTCCATTTTTAATGTTTTTGTCTTTTTAATGACGACCTATTAAAATTTTTTGTATTTTCTGAATATAGGTCCATTTAAAGATCTATGCTTTGCAAATTAAGTCAGGGTCAAATGTTTAGTTGCAATCTTGTCTATTCATTTTCTTTAGCAGTGTTTTGTGATGAGCAAAGTTTTTAGTTATGATAAACTCTGGTTTACCATTTTTCATGCACTGTTTTTCCTGTTCTTTCCGTGAATTTATTGCCTACTTCCGGATTGCAAACAAATTCTCTAATGTTTTACTTTAGAAACTTTTACCTTCTGGAATTTCATCTAGAATTAATGTTTGTATATAGGATGAGATAGCAACTGAACTTCATTTATTTGCATACCAGTATCTAGTTTGTGTAGTGCTGTTTGTTGAAAAGACCATCTTTTCTCTGTTAAATGACATTTGTATCTTGATCAAAAATTAATTGTTCCCCTATGTGAGCAAAAATTAAATTTCTTTAGTTCTGGGCTTCCATTTAATATCATTTCCTTTCAGTCTAAAAATTTCTCTTTAGGACTTCTTACAGTGCAGGTCTATCTGTGATTAATTCAATCAACATTTGTCTATCTGAAAGTGTCTTTATTTCTTTCTAAGTTTTAGAAAAATATGAAATTCTCATTGACAGTATTTTTTTCCTGCTGTTTAAACATGGTGTTCTGGCACATTGTTTCTGATGTGAAATGAGCCATTTCTCTTATTGTCTTTTTCTGACACACATATTATCTTTTTCTCTGACTGCTTTTAAGTTTTTCTCTTTATCTTTGGTTTCAAAAATTTGATTTTGATATGCCTTGGTGTGATTTTCTTAGTATATTTCCTGTTTAGGATTCATTGAGCTTCTAGGATCAAGAGTGTTTTGGTTTTTCTTGAATTTGGAGAAGTTCAGCTATTATTTCCTCACATATTTTTCCATTTCAATTGTTCTTCCTAGAACTCCAGTTTCACACAAATTAGACTGCTTTATAATATCCTACAGGTCACTGAGTCTCTGTTCACTATTTAAAGTCTTTTTTCTCTCTGCACTTCAGTTTGTATAATCTTTATTGCCCTATTGTGACAGTTATCAATTTATTGCTTCCCAGCTCCATATTTACCTTTCAATTCCTGCTTTATAATAATGCTTGGAATTTCTGTAGCATTTCTCTTTTACACTAGTGATGGTATTAAGCTTCTCAGCAGATAGCACTAAAGGAACACTCAGAAGGAAGGGAGTTTCTGCTGGTCTGACTGCCGCATAGTTGGTCAGTGGTGCAGATATGGGGACATTTGGTGATACTCTTCCTCAACCATGTGCCCCAAATGTGAAATCTGTCAGTGACCTTGCAACCCTGGCCAAGCCTGGTAGTCACCTTCTCAAAGCCCTTCCAACATGCTCTAATATTTCCAAGTGCAGTAGCAGCCTGGCTCCTGTGTGCCCGTCACCTAAGCACCTTGGAGGTTTGTCTTCTGTGGACCTCTTGGTGCAGACACATTCACGGCCGCCCACCTTCAGCAGTATCCCAACTCTCTCTGCATCAGCTCACTGGCTTCAGCCCACTTATCCCTAGAGGTGTCTCTCCCACAGCCCTCCCAGTGCAGACACCTGATTTTCTCTGAGCATCTGCTCACCAACTGGCCTACCTGCACCACAGACAGTTGTTTCCTGTTTGCCTGATGAGTGTGAATCAGCTTTGGCCTGAGAAATCCAGTAAACTCCTCTGCCATCCAGTGGGCTGCAAGCATACCTTCTTCAACAAGGTGTGACCCTCAGCCTTCAGGAGATGACTGCCTTCCAAGTTTGTCCTTCTTTGTCTAACTTCTCTCAGTCCCAGTTTACCCTTTAGAATTATTTTACATCTTATAACTAGTCTTTTGTCATGCTTAACTCCTTATAATTATCTTTCCTTTTTTAAATCACTGTGTGATTTTTGTCTTTTTACTAGACCTAGACTGATATACCCATTTTCAAATTCGTTGATCTTTGTTCACTTGTATTCAGTTTGGCGTTAAATCCATGCCATAAAATTTTCGTTTCATACATTGCTTTTTGAAACACTAAGATTTCAATTGTTATGGTTTTTATTTTTTGGTTGGGATTTTCTATTCATTTACTCATTGTGTCTATCTTTTTATTTGCTTCTTTGTATATGTCAAGAAATTTTAAGTTATATGCTGGATGTTGTTGGTGCTACATATGTTAGTTTCTGCATTATGCTGTCTTCAAGGAATGTTGTCTTTTGTTCTGGTGTGCTTTATTCTGATGACATTTTGTTTAGGGCTTTGATATGTTGTATCTAAGGCTGTGATAGCCCTGCTCATAAGAAACAGACTTTTTGAGACCTCAACCTCCACTTTAGCTACTCGGAAGCTTATATCTCCCAGCACTGTCAAAGTGCTATATCTTTTTCTTAGTTCACAGCCTCCAGTTGCTATACACTTTTAGCTCTCATCATTCCACACATGTGTAGCTTAGCATTTTGCCAAAGATTCAAGAGATCCCATGTAGTATTCTGAGGTTCCTTCTCTCTGGTAACCTGCCCCTCAACAGCTACCTCATCTGCCTCAGTACCCATCCCTGTCTCCTCCACTCAGAGAGACCATTGCTCTATGGGCTCAATTCTCGGTGCTGGGTTTGCAAAGAGCTCCTAGACAGAAAGCTGAAGTTAATGTTGAGCATATCTTATGTGTTCCCATTCTTTCAAAGATCACAACCCTACTCTGCCTGAAAACAATTGTTTCACATATGTTGTCCTGTTGTATATATATTTTTAATAATAGGTAAGTCAGCCCTATGCCTATTATTCTAATATAACTGGAACTTGAAGTTATTTTCTTTTAAAATGAGTTTGTGCCTGAGTGTTTTAGATTTCCTATTGCCAAATAAAATTTTCATATTATAAAATTTGGGGAAACAAACAGAAAAGCATAAAAGAGAAAATCATGAGTAATTACAACATTCCAAGATAACTGCTGTTAACATTTTTATTTCTGCCTTTTCAGTGTATATGTATGTATGTATATATACATAGATGTATATATATAAGTAAAATTGGATTCATATATATACTTTTTTATAACCTGTTTTTCCACTCCAACTTTATTATGAACACTTTTTCATGTCATAAAATAATTTTCCACAACCAACAGCACAGCATAATTTTAGACTACTAAATGCTTCCTGAAATGCAAACACCAGAATTATAAATGGTTCAACATCTGATAAAACTCTGGAATTTTCTTTCAAAATCTAAAAGAGATAATTTCAAGCAAATTAATCTATAATTTACATATACCTGTTCTATTTTTTTTTCTTCTCGTCAGATGTAGTATTTTCCTCAAAGTCATGTATTCTAATTGCATTTGGAAAATTAAGCTTAACCATTGTAATTGGGTAATTTCTGATGCCAGATTGGTAAAACTGCAGAGGTTTATGGTACACAGTTCAACACATCAAACAGGCTGGTTTGGGTTCATTGCCCAAGTTACCATGGTATCTTCCAAAATCATAAAAACCTGCAATATAATTGAAGCTTTAAAGGGAGGAAGCTGTCTTCAATTCCGAAGTAATAAAAGGTCAATCTGTTTCATTGTTGCCTGCTTTAAAAACCTTTAGGATAGACTGAAAAGTGTCTTCTCTCTCCCTTTCTCTTCCTCTTTCTCTCTCTTGCACACATATACACACAGACTTAGATGATAAAATCTCAGCGGGTAAGTTTTTACCTAACTCCATATTTTTCAGTGTTTATAAGAAAGTGTAAGTGAAAGCGTTCTGATGCTTCAATGCACAGAAGCCACCTCTGAACTAATTTCACAGGAAAGACCACAGCTGCTGTTCACCCAGCTTTGAATTGGCTCAATATATCCTGTCTGTTTGTGTAGATGTTATTGACTTGCCTCATTTGTCTGTGCTAACAGGATCTTTTTGGTGAAAGAAACAAAGGGAAAGAGTGATGATGGAGGAAAGGAAGCAAAAGGAAAAAATAATAATTTGACATTTTACACGGATCCAGCAGGCCATTCCCCATGGTGTCACTGTTTCAATTAGATTTTTTTGGTGCCATGAATCTGTACGGGTTTCCTGCATCATAAGTTACTGATTAGCTTAAAGAAGACAGTTTTACTCATATGGACACGTCAACTGCTCCAATCACTCCATCCTTTTCACCTCAGCTGAACTAACTTGACTCTTATTTAGGAGATTTCTACTCCTTTAGTTTTTATTCATGGTATTTTGCTTCTACCCACATTCTTGCATATAGGGACTGCATATTTCATCATTTAATTTTGCTTTGCACAAAGAAAATATCAGCCCAAATTACTGAAAATGACATGATGAATCATCCGAGTTTAAAGAAGTCTCCATTGACTCACGCAAAAAGACCTATATTTTTGTGGTAGAGATTAAATTTGTCAGAGATTACTGTATGTTCAATCATAAATCAGGTGATGACATGCATAAGGCTGTCAGAGCAATAACATCTTACTAATTCCCATTTCAAGCTATGACTTAAACCCAATATTTTAAAACATATTCCATAGGCTCTAATTAATTTTTGAAATAGAATCAAACAAACTATAATGGAAACTTCTACTTATGCTTTTTTTTGAAGCTTGATATAAACGTTTTTTGTCAAATATACTTATACATACACACACACACACACGCACGTTACAAAAAGAAGTCAAACCATTACCACACTTGTGTCACTCCAATGTTCGCTAGAATGACCTGCCCTTTAGCATATATGTAAGATTGCTTAAATTTACCTTCTATAATTTGGGGAAAGTCTGTGCATTTCCTAAGAATTCTAAAAATTCTAAGAAAAGTTAAAATTTTACGGTCACCTCTCTTTTGGTGGTTTAGTTCTGTTTGACCATTTTCCCATTCCACACACATAGTGTCACACACATGTTGAAGTCATTTGTCAACTCATCATGGCTCTTCCTCTCCTATTTCTGAATGCTAGAGGCCTCAGAGCTCACCTTTTCGCGTCTTCTCTTCTCTATCTACATTCATTCCTTGGCGATCTCATCTAGGACGTGTACTGAAATATCACCCATTGCTGATGTGTTAATGTCTTATGGCTGTTGTAACCAATTAGCACAAACTCAGAGACTTAAAACAATAGGAATTCATTTTCTCACAGTTCTGGAGGCCAGAAGTTCAAAATCAGTATCCCGGGGCTGAAACCAAGGAGTCAGCAGGGCTGTGCTCCCACTGGAGACACTTGAGGAGAATGCATTCCTCTCCTCTTCCAACTTCTGGGGCTGCTGACCTTCCTCGGCTTGTGGTCACATCATTTTAATCTCTGCCTCCATGGTCGCATCGCCTCCTCCTCTTCGGTATGTGGGAAACCTCCCTCTGCCTCTCTTGCAAGAACACTTGTGATGGCATTCAGGGCCCACCTAGATTATCCAAGATCATCTCTCCAGCTCAAGACCCTTAATAACGTTTGGAAAGACCCATTTTCCTTAGAAGGTAACTTTTATTGGTTCCAGGGGTTAGGACGCAACATCTTTGGGGGGAATTTTTCAGCTTATCAGAGCTGATAATTCAAAAGTATCCACCTACAACCTCATGTCTGAACACTCAAATTAGAATAAAGCCGTAGTCCACCAGGTCTCTCGTGACACCTCTTTGACCTCATTGCCCAGCATCTTCCCACATGTCCACTGTGCTCCAGGCACACTGGCTTCCCTGCTGTCCCATTCTCAGGGACTTAGAACCTGTTTCTTCACCTCATTCAGATCTCTGCTCAAATGTCTGCTTTACTGGGAAGCCTTCTCTAACTACCTCATCTCGCACTTTGTCTGTCTCTCCTTATCTCTTTCTCCTCTCCTCCTCCGTCATCCTTCTCTGTTCCCACCATCATTCCTCCTGCCCCATGTGTCTCCTCTCCAGACGAAATCACTTTCATCTCTAAAACGAAAACTTCTCAGTTTACAGTAAGCATTTCACAAGACACAAAATACATGAAAGTCATATGGCCATAACCAGGACAAACAGTTATTACCGGCTAATTAACCATCTAATTATCATAGAACCTTTCATACACTTAAAACAGTGAAATACATATTACAAAAATCAGCCAAGGGTATCATTATGAGGAATAATACATAGTTTCTCTTAGTCTCTTTAAAATGTTTCTACAATGAAATGGCCAGCTCCGGACACAACTGAAGAAGCAAGACATAAATTTGGGTTTTTAAGATACCTAATTTCATCCTTTTCTGAGTTCTTTCTTCATTGCGGGACCCTTCTGACCAGGAACACTGTGTGACTACAGAAGTCGCACACCCACAAAGTCAGACCTGGACAACAGGCTGTTTCAAAAACAATCCTCTAGTTTTATATTTTTTGTGCTTTTTGATTTTCTAAAAATACTTTTATTTTGAAATAATCGTAGATTCATAAGAACTTGCAAAAACAGGACAGAGAAGTTTCCCTGTAATCTTCACCTTATTTGTTTTTTTCAAAAAAATTTTTATTTATTTGTCTATTTATTGGTGAGAAAGATTGGCCCTGAGCTAACGTCTGTACCAATCTTCCTCTATTTTGTACGTTGGATGCTGCCTCAGCCTGGCTTGATGAGCAGTGTGTAGGTCCGCACCTGGGATCCGAACCCACAAACCCGAGGCTGCCAAAGTGGAGTGCACCAACTTAACCACTACACTGCCAGGGCCAGCCCCTTATTTGTTTTTTTAACAGAATTTTTTTTAAGTCAGTAGCTAAGGGAATGATTATACTTGCTGTTCTGTTTAGGGCACCTGAAACCCGGTGAACTGATACTAGTTCCCATAACACAGCAGGGTTGAGAGGCCTTCTCTGACCAACACATAGTGGTGCCCTTTCTTTATGCTTCTAGAACATCCCAAATTCACCTCCTCAAGGCATACAACAGATGGCACCCTGATTGCTAGCTTGCTTCTCTCCCGTTCCCGGTAGATTACCTGTGTGAGGAAAGGAGCATGTCTGTTCTTTTCTGAGACAATTCCAAGACCCTGGCAAGTGCCTGGCTCATGACAGACGTTCAATAATCATGTGCAGCCACAAGGAAGCAAGGAACTCAGCTACTTGGCTATTTTGAGAGGCCAGGAGATAATCAAAGTCGTACTGCTTTTTAATATTCTTGTTTTATTGCAGCCCAGACTTGCAGGCATTCTTTACATAAAGTCTGTAAAAGTTAGATTGAATTTGTGTTAGTAGCTCGAAATTCACAAATGAAAAGATACAGCAGGTGTTTGGGAATTTGGGTGGTGCAGAGAGCTTTAGTGTAAATGTCAAGTCGGGTCCTAGTTACAAAGCTTGTATATTCTCTGCTGTCAGAAGTTTGTAATAATGATTCTCGCCATGGATTGAGGCAGATACTAAGAGAAAATAAGAGCTGTGATTCTTTTAGAGGCTTAACAATTATTAAAATCCGGTAAAGAGCAGGTTTTGAGGTTTGTAAGCTTTCCTAATGCCTTAGCAGGAAAGACAATTTCTTCGCTTTAAGTAGGTTAACTTCCTCTGATTGTAAGAGAGAAATAAGTAAAAGGTCAGATGAGCTATTTTTATTTATTCTCCAGGTGAATTCATAGTCCTTATCAACTTAGCATCCAAAACGGACACCAGCCATTTCACGTTTGAACAAAGACTAAGAGATCAATGTCACCTGAGTAGTTCAGCACCGAGTCCGTACACAGCAATGAGAAAAGCCACAATTCCCGTTGCCATAGGAAGTGACTAAGATCTTTTGTCTCTAGGTCAGCGCTGTTTTGGATAATCATGTAGCTATCCTTTTATGACTCCAAGCAGGGCAAATCTGGGTTTTAAAGAATTGATTGTTGCTTTGACTTTTTAGAGCTATTCATTTCTAAAACCCAGAGCAAGACCCTGCAGTTACAAACTTAAGTGAATCAGACAATTGGATAAATATACACACAAAGAACCAGACCCACTGGGAATGAAAATGGCTACATTTTGTAACACTATAATTTATATCTTGCATAGCTACAAAAGGGGCAGTGGATCCTAAATTATCCTTTTTCTTTTGGAAATCACAGTGCCTAAAGTCATCTCTTATAGTGAGAAGCCAGTGAGTGGCTGATGTTATTACCTCCTACTTAAGGAATAGTTTCTGCAAAGATTGCTCAGTGACCCCAAACCCCTCACACTGATTCGACATCATCAGCCTTTGGTTAATGGCTCTCGCCACTCCCAGCCACTTGTGATTCCTCGTTCTTGCTGCATGATCGGTGTGAGGTTTTTGCGGAAATCAAGCCACCTGTGGTTGATTGCTGGGCCCCAGTACCTCCTGTGAGCTCTATCGCCTCCCAGCTAATGACAACTGTGCCACACTTCTCCAGCCTATCTCCACGTGACCTTGAGGGACTTTGTTTCCTGCTCCATCCCCAGCCACAACGCTCGTGTGGGTGGACTCCCAGAGGCACGAGGTTAGCTTTCTCCTTCATCGACTTTTGGGCCTCCTATTCTTTCTTCTGTGTATGGTTTTGGACTGGCAAATACAGAGAGTCCCTAGTGGATAACGGGGCCGTTTCCAAGTTAATTTGTAAGTCTGTTGGAACTCCAACTACATTTTCCGTTAGAATCAAGGTAAGAAATGCTGCTTAAGTCCTCTGGCCAGCCTGTAAAAGGGCCAGGTGGTAGAACTGAAATAATACAGATCTGCACTAAAAAAGTACACTGACATCGATACAAATGTATTGTATTTCAAGCTACTTGTTATAAATTTTGGGTCCCAGCCTGTATAACCCCATTAATGACATCCAGATGAGACAGGCTAGGAAGGGCCAGGGCAAAACTTTCAACCCACAGGCCCATAGCCGCATGGAGGCTCAGGGAGAAAGTCTGGTGATGTTGAGAGAATTCAGTATTTGAGTGTATCTGAAGAAAATGAAAGAGCACTAGGGTCCAACATGAATGACTGTGAACGTACCAACCATGTGGAGGGTATCAGGCCAACTGTGTTCCAAGAAGCCCATACCTGCCTGGTGACCCCTTAGAAAAGGAGCAAGTATATTCTGTTCTAGCAAGAAATGTGCTCTCACTAAAGCCTGTTATTAATACGACGTGTCCCAAACTTTCCTCATTAGGAGAATTATTTGAACCACTAGCTGAAATGCAGATCCCCAGGTCTTCCTCAGAGACCTACTGAATTATAATCTCATAAACACGAGAACTACCAATTAGCATACATTTTGGGCGTTGCCGGAAGTGCTGATCCCTGGCCTGCGTCACAGAAAGATGAGGCCTGTTCTCCACCTGATTCCCACCTACGGCGTTGAGAAAACCACAGAGCCGCAGAGCAGAACCGGAGAGGGATGGGGCAGTGGGCGGAGGTGCGTGTGGCAAACTCTACTCCACCGAGACTAGGGGGAAGTGTCAGACAGAAGGGACCACTTAGCCAGTTGTTTATGGAACGAACATTTTAAAAGTTCTTACATGCAAGTTCAGTGTTAATTCACTCCTTTTGTGTGTGTCCCTGATTGGAGTTCTCCATGATCCCTCTTTGTTAACCATGCCCTATAGAATCGCCGGTTCCTTAATGTTGCATCAGAATTGTCTATTTTTTAATTGTAATTTATAGAGTCTTTTATTCTGAATGATGTTGTGGCAATTTTTCACTGACTTAAATATTAGCACGATAGTACAAGAGTCAAAGAACGATTATTGAGAGCCAGCCCTGATGGCCTAGTGGTTAAAGTTCGGCATGCTCCCCTTAGGAGGTCAGCGTTCGGTTTCCTGGGGGAACCACACATTTCGCCTGTCGATAACCATACTGTGGGCTTTGGGGAGGAAAAAAGAAGAAAGGAAGATTGGCAACAGATGTTAGCTCTCGGAAAATCTTTCCCAGCAAAAAAAAAGAAAAAAAAGATTTCTCAAGGCAGGCACATAGAACATTCCAGAAACAGCATTTAAAAAAAAAACAAACATTTATTGAGCACCTATATATTCAAGCTCTGGACTGAATGCTGATAAAATACAACAATGAATAAGAACACAGATATTAAAGATTTTATAATTCAATTAGAAGAGAGGATAGAGACCTAAGAAGTTAAGGGGAAAGCACAAGGAAGCATATGCTAACAGGCAATGAATACATATATGCTGACCTTGAACTGGCACTTTTTTGTGTGTGTGTGAGGAAGACTGGCCCTGAGCTAACATCCATTGCAAATCTTCCTCTTTTTGCTGAAGAAGATTAGCCCTAAGCTAATATCGGTGCCCATCTTCCTTTATTTTGTATATGGGATGTTGTCACAGCACAGCTTGATGAGTGGTGTGTAGGTCTGTACTTGGGATCTGAACCCTCGAACCCTGGGCTGCTGAAGTGGAGTGTATGAACTTAACCACTATGCCACCAGGCCAACCCCATTTTTTTTTTCTTTTTTTTTGGTGAGGAAGACTGGCTCTGAGCTAACGTCTGTTGCTGATCCTCCTCTTTATGCTTGAGGAAGATTGTTGCTGAACTAACATCTGTGCCAATCTTCCTCTATTTTGTATGTGGAACACCACCATAGTATGGCTTGATGAGCAGTGTGTTATGTCTGCACCCAGGACCTGAACCTGCAAACCCCAGGCCACTGAGCGGAGCACATAAACTTAACCACTACACTACTGGGCTGGCCCTTGGAACTTATTTGATATGTGGGTCCTCCCCAGTAAATCTAAGTTGAGATCCAGACTTCTATGCAATTTTTATTATATTCTTATGTGTTTATTAGAATAAATTAAAAAATTCTGAATTTGTTTAAAATATTCTGAGTTTGATAAACTTCTTTCATATAACTCAATCTGTTTAACCTGCCTGCCTCATTTGAGAACATTAATTAAGGGAAGATATTTTCATTCAATCAGCCATTTGTCTCAAAACGACAGCAGTAAGTGATTTTGAATTGCAGCCATCCTTTGGTATGCATGGGGGATTGCTTCCAGGACACCCAATGGATATCAAAACCAGCGGATGCTCAAGTCTCTTAGTTGGCCCTTCATATTCAGAAGTTCTGCATCCATGGATTCAACCAACCATAGGTCTTAAACATAGAACACAATCGTGGGTGGTTGAATCCACAGATGTGGAACCCACGGATATGGAGGGCCAACTGTACTTTCTTAAATCTTTGAAGCATGAGGCTATACTGCAAAGGGGAAATGTTGTAACTTATGTTAAGCTAATGAGTAATTCTGTTTTTAACTAGATATTTATTTATTTATTTTTCATTTTTTTCTGAGGAAGATTAGCCCTGAGCTAACATCTACCAATCCTCCTCTTTTTTCTGAGGAAGACTGACCCTGAGCAAACATCTCCCAATCCTCCTTTTTTTTTGCTGAGGAAGACTGGCTCTGAGCTAACATCTGTGCCCATCTTCCTCTACTTTATTGGGACGCCTACCACAGCATGGCTTGCCAAGTGGTGCCATGTTCGCACCCGGGATCCGAACTGGAGAACCCCGGGCCACCGAAGCAGAACATGCAGACTTAACCGCTGCACCACGGGGCCAGCCCCGTGAACTAGATATTTAGATAATCAATGACACAAAATCAGTTAGTTATACCTCTAATTTCAATATTAGCACATGACAACACATTATTTACTGCTTATATAATGGTCATAGTTATCTAGTCGTTATTTTTATAATGACTTGAGATAGCAAGTCATTTTAAAGCATTCACTAATGGAATTCAAAGCTCAAGACTAAGATTTCAAGAACTACCTTAAATGCAAAACAAGGGTTGTATAAAATATTCTAAAATGAGAACTATCTGGTAATACATCAAATTGTCAAAACGAAAATCCCTTTGCAGTAGCCATTTACATTTTATTTGCCATTCCACTGCAAATTATGTTAAAGCAGATGCCTAATCAGATGGCATGATTTCTGTGTGTTTGGATTATGATAAGTATTTAAAGACTAAAATAGGTTTCAAAAGCATTTTGAATAATTATTTAAACTCAAATGCTTTTTGTGCTTAATGGAATAATATTCCACTAATAGAGTCTTTTGTTGCTTACTGTTTAGGGAATCCCAAAAGACTTTCCTATATCCACAATATTATTGGAGTTCCTTCAATGAGACCTGAGACACAATCTGTTCAGATACCTTCATTATATGGAAGAGTCATCACTGAAATGTATGGCTCTATCATAACCTAATACAATACGGTGATTTGCAATATGGTGATTACCACTCTGATTTGATCCATTAATTCTCAGTAACAGTTGTTAATCAGTTCATTAAGCAAGTATTGTACAGAAGATTTCAACCAGGGGAACCTCTTAAAAATCACTAAATATCTTCTTTTGCAGGGGGAGGGAAAAGGAAAACAGGCTTAATGCCAGAGGAGTCGTCTATAAATATGGCAATTTTTCAACTATGGCAAAGTTTTAAATAATTATCCTTTTATACAACTATAAACGCTGAGCACTTTGTGTCTTTTCAAAAAATGTGTTCGCAGTCAGAAAACTCATCTAATTCAGCCTTCCTGGATTTTGCAACTATTTTTTATTAAGATGTATAAGGAATTCTGGCCCAGAATCTCACACTTCATCAATATGCTAATTATTTCTCTTGCTTCTACGGCATATAATTCAATACTGTATTTCAGGTATTTGAGATCTTAAGGATTAAATTTGAATAAGTTTTAGTAAATTAATTTAAATAAATTTATTTAATTTTAAATTTAAATAAAATTTAGTATTGCATTAGTTGATTTTCAGCAACTTATTTTATCTTGAAACATGCAATATGTAAATGCCTATGAGTAATAAGCAAGTTAAAGTGCTTTAACTAACAATAACAAAATTCATGACTTATTTCCCAGTTTACGAAGAAATTTTAAGTGCATGACTAAATTTGATACATACAAAACCCGGAAGGACATTACTATTAACCTTAAATTATTTGCAAGAAACCTGAAGCTCAAGTTAAGTGACTCGCCCAAGTTGAAAAGTTAGTATGTTCTGTTCTTATGACGACAAAATTCCATGCTTTTTGTACTAAAACACTGATTTTTCTCAGTAACTAACCAGAAGCTAGTAGCCTCCTTATGGGAATATGTCTTAGCCATACTCAGAAAAAGGAGGTTTAAGCACAGGGGTAAGAGAGACCTGATTAATCCTTAGGAAGAAAGTGGTATAAAATCTAACTTCAAGAAAAACTTCCATGCAGTGTTATTTATTTGGGGAAGCATAACCATGTCCACACCTCCCCGATATACTGTTAGTCATCTGTCTAGGGTCAAGTAAACTAAATGACTGAGCAGGCTCATTGAATTAGGGCCATTCAAGCATGTGCCTGAAATTATTCCAGTAGAACTCCAATATCAGCATCTTCCACCATCCGAGCTTCAATGGCTCATGAAGCATGACAAGCACTTGAAGGGTTTCCCTTCTGAAATGAGGAGACAGTTTCTTCTAATTGCTTGCCCATGCATAGACTCCGTGTGTGCTTCACGATCCACCTAGCCGCTTCCATCTTTTAAGGGCTCTAAGGACAGACACTGAAAATAAGCTGATGATTTGTACAAAAACTTGGATATTGATGAATTGCGAATAAACCCACCCACTCATATAAACCAATCCAAGCAAGCATTTACTAATTCAATTTAATTTAATTTCAGATTCCCTTGTATTGATTGAATTGATCGGTGTTAATTCAGATCTGTCAGTGGTTAGACCTATTGTGTATTAGTACTGCTCCTTGTCAGCCTGTTAATTTCAGTGAATAGTGTCTCAGACATTGCGATGGGCAAATTAAAGTGATAATTAGGAATGATATAAAAACATAATATTACCTTAATGTCTACTTTAAACAAACCGACACTATCACATGTACAAACTTATTTATACTGCTTTTTTTCCCCAAAGAATTTCAGCCTGCTTATGCAAGGCACAGCTTTTTATGTTAATAAAATGGAAACAGGGCAAACATTGTTGAAAAAACTAACCTCCCAATGTTGATGAGGACCATGTTTCTACAACCTGTTGAAATCATACCGTGTCCCACTCTGTCCTCAGATATAACTCTAAGGGAACAATAAGGCGACAGCTTCTCACTGGACCCCCTGTGACACCAAATTTCTAAAGGAAAAAAAAGATTGCATTAAAATTTCCTAAGTGCCAGCTGAGTATCTCGTTTTACATGTCTGTATTCCATTTGCCATGTTGTCACCTGTTATTACAAGTTATATTTTGTCCTGTGTCTTACAGGTGGTGTTGTTCCTTTTGACTCTTGATCACACCAAAAGCTAACATTTCATAGAGTTTATTTTGGGAAATTCTGTCTTTGAGGACTAGCCCATGCAGAAAGCAATTTTTCTTTCCATATTGTTCCAGAGAGGCCTTTGGCCACATCATTGCCGATTCTGGTATGTGGATCTCATAAAGCCGTTGAGCCCATCAAGTATATATAGTTGTGAAGACAGTCAAGTTCAGACCAGAAACCTACACAATTTTTCCTGAAACTTGGTGAATGGGATAAAAAGATTAAAGCATGATTTTCACTTCTTGGAAATCAAATCAAGATGGCTTATGGACCTAAAGATGTCCTTGTGTGGAAGCTCAGCATGTTTTTTTCATGGATCAGGAAAGAAAAAGGATAAAAGGATGTGGAGTTGGAGGAGTTTTGTTTATTTTAAATCTGTATCTCTTGAAGGTAAATCTTATAGCATAGATGAAATTAATGGGAAAAAAACCTTTGCATTCTGAACTTTCTCCTGGCACATTCCAGAAGATAAGTCGTCACTAGGAGGCGTACTCCAGCTTGTCTATCATATCTAGAAAGATGCCATAATTTGATCTATCCAGCTAACAATATGTACTTATATAATGTAATTATATATTTATTACAGTTATTTGAATAACACCATTAAAACTTGCAAACCTTTTTCATCCGAGCTGATAAATAATACAGCTGACCATTTTTTATTGTTATACATTTTCTAGACCAATCTGTCAGCAACAAGCCAGTCCTAGCTTCCATGGACAGATGGCATGCTGTTGCTAGAGATACTAGGTTTAAGCTTTGGGGAGAAACAGCCCAAGGATCTAAGACTTGAGCAGGGAGATTTAGAAAACCTCACTCTGTTGATGAAAATTAAAAATACAATCAATTACTGAGATGGAAATTTGGCAGATTCCATCTGGGAGGAAGAGTTCTCACTCATAAGGATCTTTAGGATGGGATGAGTAGAATAAGTAACCAATAAAAACACTATTAAGATGGGGATCTTAGGGGACTTTAGTTTAATCTAGAATATGCGTCAGGCTCACAATCAGAGACTTCTCTAGTGTAACCTGTTTTTCAAGTGGACTCCTTCAGGCTTCAGTAAAATAGCTCATGTAGGATCACTTAACATTAGTTCCCTCAGTTTCAAAGAAGCACGCAAGCATTGCTTAAATTTATCTAGGTTATTTGGTTATTTACTGGTATAGTTATATACAATAAGTGCTTCACCAACTAAAACCAAACCTAAATGAAACCTTCAATTAATCATAATTCATTGTGCTTCCACTTTTAGGAAAAATAGGTCAATCATAAGAAAACAAGCTAAGATCAAAGATGTAGTTAAAAAACAACTTTGAGAATTCACATTATGTTTTTCTAAATCATCAAAAAGGATTTTATTTTATACCGAATTAGATTCATCCTCAGCCAACAAAGTTTCCTAACATATTTTGAATGATTTTCCACAGGGAAGAAACACAATGTTATATTAACAAAGACCCTTTTGGATGTAAGTCACAGAAAACCCAACCCAAATTGGCTCGTGTAACTAAACTCCACATGGATCAAGAACAGTTGGGTTCAGCTCATCAGGACCTATTCCCTCTTTTGGCTTAGTTCTTATCCATTTGACTTGATCGTCAGACTTTGAGTCGTGGCAAAAATGGCTGCCAGCAGCCCTATAACCAGCTTCTCTCAGGGCCAAATCCAGAGGAAGGAATGGGTACTTCTTTCTCAGCAGTCAGGACAGCAAAACACTAAATGTACACTAAAAGTATTAATTATTCATTGGGCCCAATTATAAAGGAGCTCATGGACTTGCTTCCTATGGATATTTTTATTCCGATGTCTTTATACAATATCTGGCATGTAGTAGATACACAATAAATGTCTCTGAAGAGAATTTCAATTTTTTTCATTAATTAATAATTAATAGATATATCTATTGGAAGAAAAAGTTTGACCTTAAATTGGTAGCAGAATACCCAAAGAGAAACAAATGAAAGATGGTGATTGTATAGAATCAGAATACTATTTCTTAAAGTGTTTTCTATGGAGCACTAGGTCCTTGAAATGCTCCACAAGGAAATGAGGTTGAGAAGCTATGATTGCCACAATCCCTCTTGTAGATTCCCAGGAATTATGACCCAGAACCCCAAGAGTAACAGATTGCTTTCTTTTGTTATTCATGTCTCTCAAATTTACATATTGAAGGATTTGTTTGTCAAAAATTCTTCTTGGGAGGCAATAGGCTGGAATTTTACAAAGTAGGACTAGAGATGTGACTCTGGAGAGGTTGGCTTGGATGAGGAACAGTGGGTTTTTAGACACATGAGGCCATGAAGGAAAACTTTTCAAACAATATAAATATTCATTAGTCGGGAATTATTTAAATTAGTTTTTAAAGAATGGACTACCACAAAACCATAAAAATTATAAACATCTATATTTACTGGCTTGGAAGTCAGTAGCATAGGATGTATACAAAGCAGGTTGTAAAATAAATACATATTGTCTCATTACATTTTCTTTATACAAATGAAAAAATTAGATACTTGTCTGCAAAAAAGATCTCTGAAGTTGTACCACTAAAAGATAACAAACGAGTGGGTTTGTTTATGGTTGATTTTGATTTTCTTCTTTGAGACTCTTTGCCTTTTCAGGATGTATTTCTGTGTGTGTGTGTGTGTGTGTGTGTGTTTCTCTTTTCTGGTCATGAGCATGTATTGCTTTCATAAAAAAATTTTAAAGTTATTTTAATTTGTCCAAAAACTTACTACTTTTCGTGTTTTTCTCTTTCTAATTTGAACAGAAGTTGACGCACTTTTAACATCGTGTAAAATTTCAAACTCATAAGCCTTTATTCTTTTCTCAAAAATAAAACTACTTCTAGGTGCTACAGAAGTCAAAAAGAAAGGCTTGTAGGCAGAGCACTTCAAAAGATCTTCAACCGATTCATGTTTCAGCTGCCTCAGTACCAGATTTCAACAGAGCACATGAAGCAGGACAACTTGACATTAACATCAGTCCAATTGAGATGTCAAAAGTATGGGGTGCGATTAAGAGCTGAAAAGTAACAGTGGTGGAATATCATCAAATCACAACAGAGATTGTAACAGCACTTGACATCAGCCACCTAATGAAGCTGATTGAACTATTCAATGGCTTTTATTTCAGGAATGAAGGAGTGGGTGTGGGAATAACATTCCTGCACAGTGGAAAGATGGAATCACTGATGTAATACCCTCAAAAGGAGTTCTCTTTAAACTGATGAGTAGGAATAATATTGTCACCTTCTGAGGTCAGCACAGGCTTGCACTGTGCATTATCAGGTCAAGGAGGCAGCAGGCAGTAAGACTGGATGTTTATATCCAGATCTGGGAAATAAGGTCAGTCAGTTCTTCATCATCTGCCATAATGGAAAGCCCCAGAGACAATGGAAGTTTCTCTTCCTTGCTCTCCATGTTTTTTTCTCTGTCTGATATTATCTCTGGATAAAGAAAGAATTCCCAAGTAAGAGAGATACAGGCAAATATAGGCATGGAAATTGTCTTTCATTCTTTCCAAAGGAAAAGAAAATGACAAAGCCTTGGTAGGAGGCGGCTCAGCAAAAGTGTGTTGGGATCCTTTCTTACCCAGAACTCTGAGAGCTGTTGGGTGGGCGAGTGCTAAAGGAACATTTTTTTCTTTGAATATCAAAGAAAATATTAGGAAAATTGTTTTTTGAGGAAGAATAGCTCTGAGCTAACTACTGCCAATCTTCCTCTTTTTGCTGAAGAAGACTGGCCCTGAGCTAACATCTATGTCCATCTTCCTATACTATATATGTGGGACGCCCACCACAGCATGGCTTTTTGCCAAGCAGTGCCATGTCCGCACCTGGGATCTGAACTACCGAACCCTGGGCCGCCGAGAAGCAGAACGTGCAAACTTAGCCACTGAGCCACAGGGCCGGCCCCCAGGAAAATTTTCAAACTTGGTAAAGTTGAGAGAATAATACAATGAGCACTCCTATACTCATCATCTAGATCCAGCAATTGTTTATGTTATCAAGTATGATTTATTTAGATAAATATCTAATCTCTCTCTCTCTCTCTTTTGCAGAAACACTTAAAAATGGGTTACAGGCATCACAACATTTTGCCTCCAAATTCTTCAGTATGCATCTCCAAAATAAAGCACTTTTATGTATAAACAAATGACTATTATCATACTTGATAAAATTAACAAAAAACCTTGTAATACCATATAACCTTCTTCTCTACACAAATGTCATCAGTTGTTTTCCTTTAAAAATGTATTTTAAGGTCGGTCTTTTAGCATCAGGATGCAATCGAAGTTCTTGCACTGCATTTGGTTGTACAGTCTACTTTGATCCAGAAAATCCCCCTGCATTTTTTTTAACCTAACGCAATTAACGTTCTGAGGAGCCCTGACCCTTTGTCTTGTGGAATGTTCTACATTTCGGATGTGTCTTCGTGTTTCTTCTTATGTTTTAACTTGTTTCTCTCCATTATATTTCCTATTAGCTGGCCAAAGTTTTGATTAGATTTAGATTAAATATCTTTTACAGAGTAATTCAGACATAAAGCTGTGTACTTCATATCATATCAGGAAGTGTATAAAGTAACATTGTCTCTTACTGCTGGTGATACTAGTTTGATCACTTGAGTTAGGTATTAAGATCATTTCACTGTGAAGTACATTTTTCACTTTGTAATTAGAGAGAAATCTGTGGGCCTGTATAGAGGTCCTATGCAACAATCCTACTCCAATGGATATAACATCCATTGATCATTGGTACCTGAATCAATTATTTATTAAGAGCTGCAAAGAGTGATTTTCTAATTTTATCCTTATTTCCACATTTATTAGATGTTGAGATTGAAGAATATAACACAATCCAGGGTTTCTACAATGTAGCATGAACAATATCCAGACCATAGTTCAAAATTAGTTGACAAACAAAGAAACAGAAAAGATGGCCCATAAACAAGAGAAAAGGAAGTCATAGAGATCAACCCTGAGATCCTGGAATCAGCAGATGAGCTGTAAAGCAGTTAATATAATTATGCTCAAGGACATACAGAAAAATATCAATACTCGTGATAGACTAATAGAAAATTTCATTGGAGGAATGGAAGCTATTTTTTAAAACTATTAAAAAGAACTTAAAAAAGAACAAATTTGGAGGACTGACAGTTTCTGATTTCAGAAGTTATCACAATCAAGAGAGTAGGGTACTGGAATACAAATAGACATCTAGATAAATGGAACAAAATTGAGAGTCCAGGATTAAACCCTCACTTTTATGGCTAACTGATTTTCACTAAACAAGCTGAGGCAATTCAATGAAGAAAGGACAGTCTTTTGAACAAATGAGGCTGAGACAATTGGATATCCACATGCAAAAACAAAAAATTAGAACCTTACCTCACAGCATATACACAAATTAATTCAAAATGGATCATAGATCTAAGTGTAAGAACTAAAACTCTTAGAAGAAAAATAGGAGTAAATCTTCATGATCTAGAGTTAGGCAAAATTCCTTAGATATGACACCAACATTACAAACAATAAAAGAAAAAAAAATGATGTTAGACATAATCAAAGTAAAAACTTTTGCACTTTAAAAGATACTATTAAGAAAGAAAAAATAAGCCTCAGACTTGTGGGGGGAGATATTTGCAAATTATATATCTGATAAGGAACTTGTATCCAGACTATATAAAGAACTCTCACACCTCAATAATAAGAAGACAAATACCAGAATTTAAAAATGGGCGAAAGGGGCCAGCCCTGTGGTGTAGTGGTTAAGTTTGGCATGCTCTGCTTCAGCAGCCCAGGTTTGCAGGTTCAGATCCCAGGTGCAGATCTACGTCACTCAGCAGCCATGCTGTGGCAGCAACCCACATATAAAGTGGAGGAAGATTGGCACAGATGTTAGCTGAGGGCTAACATTCCTCAGCAAGCAAAAAAAAAGGGGGGGGTGAACAAAAGATTAGAAAAAATATTTCACAAAATAAAAGATATATGAGTGGCCAATAAGTGCCTGAAAAGATGCAAAATATCATCAGTTATTAGGGAAATGCATATTAAAGCCACAATGAAATATCACTTCGCATCCACAAGAATGGTTGTAATAAAAAAAAAAAACAGATAATAACAAGTGTTTGAGAGGATATAGAGAAACTATAAATTGCACACGTTGTGAATGGGAACATAAAATGATATAGTCACTTTGGAAAACAGTTTGACAGTTTCTTAAAATGTTAAAGATAGATTTACCATATGGCTCAGCAATTCTACCCATAAGTATCTATTCAAGAGAAATAAAAACATATGCCCACAAAAAGAGTTGTTCATGAAGATCATAGCATTATTACTCATAATAGCCAAAAGGTAGAAACAACCCAAATGTCCACCAACTGGAGAATGGATAAATAAGATGTAGTATACTTATATGATTGGATTCTATTTAGCAATTGAAAGAAACCAGGTACTGGGGCTGACCTGATGGCATAGTGGTTAAGTTCATGTGCTTTGCTTTGGCGACCCAGGGTTTACAGTTTTGGATCCTGAGTGCAGACCTACGCACTGTTCATCGAGTCATGCCGTGGCAGCATCCCATATTCAAAATAGAAGAAGATGGGCATTGGTGTTAGCTCAGGGCTAATCTTCCTCAGCAAAAAGAGGAAGATTGGCAATGGATGTTAGTTCATGGCCAATCTTCCTCACCTCAAAAAAAAAGAAACCAAGTAGTGATACATGCACAGCAAGAATGAACCTCAAAAACCTTACGCTAACACAGAGAAGCCAGACACAAAGACTACATATTATATGATCCTGTTAAAAGAAATGTCCAGAATAGGAAAATACATAGACAGAAAGGTTACTATTTACCTGGAGATGGGAGTGGGAAAAGAGAATGACTGCATTATTCAGAAAAAATAAAGAGCACTAAAAATGATAAACATATGGGCCAATATTAAAGACAACTTTTCCTCTTAATACCCTTAAAATATATAAGAAAAATCATAACATTTAATTGTAGTAGTTATAATACACATAAATGTAATAAATACGACAAACATAGCAAAAAGGATGGTGATAGGGGATAAATGAACTTGTACAGTTCCAAGGTTCTTACTTTTGCCATGAAGTAGTACAATACTGACTCTAAAAATCTGTGAAAAGTTAAAAATATTTATTGTAGTCTCTACTGCAATCATGAAAAATAATGCAAAGAGGTATACTTTTTTAAAGAGCTAGTAGACAAATTAAAGTTCTAAAAAGACCCCCGTCATTGAACCCCAAAGATATAAGAAAGGAGGAAGAGGAACAAAATGTAGATGAGAAACCAAAAACAATAGTAAAGTGGTAGCTATAAATGCAAACACAGCAGCCATTATATTAAATGTTAATTGACTAAGCACTCCAATTAAATGGCAGAGATAAACAGGATGGAAAAGCAATACCCTACTATACGCTGTCTACAACAGACATACTTTAAATATAATGACACAAATAGCTTGATAGTAAAATGCTGAAAATCATACACTATACAAACATTGAGTATGACGAGTACGTCATGGACATATTAATATGAGATAAAGGAGACTTCACAACAAAGAGAATTACCAAAGGTAAGAGAGATATTTTTAAATGATTAAAGGGTCAATATAGCAGGAAGATATAACAATTATACTTATATGTATCTAATAACAAAGCTTAAAATACATGACATAAAATTGACAGAATTAAAGGAAGAAATAGATACATCAACAATCATGCATGAAGATTTTAAATACTATCTCTCCAAGCAATTGACAACTGAGCAAAAAATAGCAGGAATGAAATAGAAGATTTGAAAGTCGTTGTCAGCCACAATGACTTAATTGACTTTTTTCTTGAACCTCTTTATTTAATTTTAATTTTATTTTTAATAAAAATTGTATATACTTAAGGTATACAACATGACAATTTGATATACGTATACATAGCAAAATGATTACTACAATCAAGCTAATTAACATATCTCCTCACATAGTCACCACTTGTGTGTGTGTGTGTGACAGGATCACCCAAAATCTACTTAGCAAATTTCTAGCATTCAATACAGTAATATTAACTGTAGTCACCATGCTATACATTAGATCTCTAGATTTATTCATCCTACATAACAGCAAATTTGTATGCTTTGGCCGCCATCTCCCCAATTCTGCTACCTCCCTATCTCTGGTAACCACCATTATACTCTCCAATCCTATGTATTCAACTTTTTTAGATTCCACATGGAGCAATATATCCAACAACTTCATACTACACTTCATTTACAAGTGAGCATGGACTTTCACCAAGATAAACCATATTTTGGGCTGTAAAGCAAGTTTTAATAAATTTCAAAATCTCTAACCATAACGGAAATGTATTAGAAATCAATAACAATGAAAAACCTTCAAAAACATCACAAATTTGGAATGAACACACTTTGAAATAACCAATTGTATCCGTCAAAATTTGCCTTGAGATTCTTTAAACCAACATCAAATATCTTGATCTAATCTTCTACTTATCTTCAACTGGTCCTATTCAAATATCACCCTCTCCCTGAAAACTTTTCTGCCACAACTTCAGCTCTTGACCCTTATTCTAAAAAATGTGAATTCCTTCACTTGCTGCTCTCTTAGTTAACTTTATCTCCTTTATGGCATATATTACTCTGTGTCTTAGTCATTGGTGTATTTTTCCATCCCAGTGGAATATGACTTTCATGTCTTTTGTTTGTTTTTATATCCCTAGTTCCTTGTGCATAATAGGCCCTTTATAAATGTTTATTAATAAAAGAAAGATCATAAGGAAGGAAGGAAAGAAGGTGGGAAGAACCTATGTTTTAACTCAAATAAGTCAGACCTTTTAAATTATAATCATATAATTCTAAGCCCCCCAAAGACAAATGGTTTATTTTTTCTTCCTTACTCAGAAAGGATTTTTTTTGCTAAGGAACACTAGCCCTGAGCTAACATTTGTACCAATCTCCCTCCACTTTATATGTGGGTCACTGCCACAGCATGGCTGATGAGTGGTGTATGTCCCTGTCTGGGATCCAAACCAGCAAACCTGGGCTGCTGAAGTAGGGTGCGCCAAACTTAACCACTATGACACGGGGCTGGCCCCAGTGACATATTTTTTAATTGCAAAAGAAAAATTCTCCCTGGTGTGAAAAGAGTAGGACCTAAAGAGGATCTTTATAACAGATCCAGCTTTTTAAAAATATATTTTTGCATGCATACCTCATGCATATAGCTACATAATTTCACAGCCAACATTCGAGCAAAGTAATTTTAAGGGCATCTAAGTGTCAGCCACCCACACTGATTTCAGTTATTAAAGGATTAGCTGGAACATAATGAGAATTTATTCCTCCAAATCTGGATATAGGTTCTTGGGGAAAAAAATTGCAGTCTGTCAAGAGTATATAGATCCCAGAGGTCTAGAACAAGGTAATGTGTTTCGGAACTGATTTCACTCTATATATCATCTCACTGACAAATGCTGAGAGGCCTTGGTTTTGCTGAGATTTTACCCTACAAAGTCTAGACTGGGAAGATTGCATCCTTTTGAGTCATTTCTCCATCACTTGCTCTCTGAATTTTAAAGGCAACTATCTGTTTCTACACAATTATTGCTACAATTACTTAAAAACAACTTGCAGGATTCGTCTAGAAGGGATTATACTTAAATCTCCAATCAAGGTGACAGTATTATTGATTATTTAATAATTAGCTTTTATTTACTTCCATCCTTGAGAGAGCACTTTTAGACTTGGTTGAAAATAATCGTTTATGCCTTGAAATCTACTTAAAGTCGGTATCAACTCTGTTGACAGAGGGCCTTTCCATATAAACACAACTCACTTAACAAATACTTGTGGAGAATACTGAGTCAGGTACTGGGGTTCTAACTCTGAACCCAGCCTCTGACTTAGGAAGTGGTAAGAAGGAACCTAGAGGCGAATAAACATCACGACAACATAATGTGGTAAAAGCTACAATAGGCGAAGTTTTGAGTATTAAAGCAGCTTAAGGGAGATTTCTTAGGAAACTAGTATCTAAACTGTGCCTTCTATTACCACAGGAATGATCCAGCCAACAGCAATAGTTCTGTTGTAAATGACGCGACCATTTCACAAATTCTCTCTTATCAAAACTCCAACATTCCTCGTACCTCTCACTTTTGACTGCTGGCTGTATATCATATCTACAGAGAGAAGAGAAACAAATAGTTATGATCTCACTTCTCATTCCCAGTTCCACCAACCGACCTGCATCACCAGCCACAGAGCCCGCCCTAAACGTGTGAGCTGGAATCCATCCCCCACACCTTCTCAAGAACCTTGCTCCCTTCCTCTCTTGCAACATCAATCAAATCATCTTTGCTAGATCCTTCCCCAGGACTGTCAATCATGTCTTAATAATAATCATCTTTTAAAACAAGATCCACTTTATTCCACATCCCCTTCTACATAGATATCATCCTGTCTTTCTTTTACTTTCCTAGCAAAATTCCTCAAAAGGATTAACTAACTCACTGCCTCCTCTTCCTTACCTCCCAAGCTCTTCTCAACCCATTTTAATTGGCCCTTTGTCTCCACCACAAAATGGAATGGCTCTTAGCAAGATCGGGGTAACTGGCGTCTTGCCAGAGTCTCGCCCACTGGAGTTCTCAGCAGCTGGTGATGTGTTTGACCACTCCCTACTTCTCCAGGCTTCCTTGACACCACATTCTCCCTTCTTCCTCCTCTTCACCAGCCACTCCACTTTGTTCTTCTTTGTTGGCTTCTTCTTTGGTACCAACTCCCTAAATTAGGGAGTATCTAAGATTTGGGCTTTGCCTCTTGTATCTATCTACACCATAAGTGATCTCATTCAGTCCTATGGCCTTAAATGCTACCCATATATTGATGACTCTCTATACCATATCCACACATCTCTTCTGTATGCCAGACACTTGTACCCAACCTCCTGCTTAATGCATCCACTTGGGTATTCATTCACCCCTGCGTCCATCGAGCATATTGCCTCCAGTCCTATCACTGCCACATTGAGATGAACATTATTGTGTATGTGTCCTCTGGGCTGTTGTGAGAACTTCTCTGGGATGTATATTCAGGAGCAGGATTGCTGGGTCATGTGGTTTGTGTAAATATAATTGAAGTAGTGCCAATTGTTCTTTAGAATGCCTACAGAGGCACCAGAACCCCCTGAGAGGTTTTCTATCCCAATGGGGCTCAGTCATCTAGGCTGTAACCTAGATTAATTAACTCAGAATTTCTAGGGGTGGAACTGAGGCAGTAAGTAAACCTTCCCAGGTGATTCTAGTATGTAAATAAGTTTGAGAACTGCTGCCCTAGTTCCACATCCTCACCAACACTTGGCTTTTTCCGGTATTCTAATTTTGCCAATATAATAGCTGTTAAATGAGGTATCGTTATTATTTTAATCTGCACTTAATCTGCAACTATCTTTATTTTTTTCAATATAATGGACCAGTTTTCCCAACATTGTCCTCTAAACAACTCGAACTTTCCCCATTAACTTAAGGTCCTATAGACTGCCAAGCTCTTTGTAACTGGAATCTAGTAAATCCATTTACTTCACAATATCTCATCAAACACAAAATTCTGAAAAAGATTTTAGACAGGATGTGTTTGAAACAATTGTTAAAATATTGGGCACACGTAGTATCTACTATGTGTGTATATGTGTAAAGACACACACATATTTAGTTTGTTTGTGTATATTGTAGTTTTGCGGTGACCTTTGATTTTAGAGATGGTATAGTCCAATGTTTGAGAGCTCAGGTTGTGGTGTGAGACAGACCTGCATTTGAATTCTGGCTTTGCCATTTGCCAGCGAGGTGACCTTGGGCAAGTTGTTGCATCTCTGTCTGACCCTCAGACTCCTTGCTGGTAGAATGAAGACAATAACTTAGACCACATATGCTTGTCGTGAAGATTAAATGAGAAAGTGTCAATAAAGCCTGAAACACAATACCTGACATATTATTAATGCTCATATAATGGTACTTTTTGTCATCACTATTCTTTGTGATCTAGAATCCACTTGCCATGCTAATGCTGCAAAACTCTGAAGTTTGGAGCACGTATTCATTCAGTTGTTGAAACAGATTGAACCTCTCCTTTTGAGGGAAAATTAATGTATGAACATTTTGCAGGTACCCCTGCAGCTCATTCTGGTTGATAGTAGCTTGACATCCCACTCAGGAAACAATAAAAGCATAGTCTTAAATTTTCACAACAGAATGACAACTGTGCAACTTTCATGTCTCTGATCTATAAACAAGCTACTTTTCAAAAACAAGAGTGTTAACACTTGGAGCTCATTAGAGAATTCACCCATTTTATGAATCTGCTCCACACACACCAGTGTGTTGACTGCAGATTCTTGATTATTGTGGGAGACCATCCAAGGCAGTGGTTTTCGAAATCCAGACAACCAACACATGGAGTCAATTGTTGCTGTGTGGTCCAGGTCTTCCCATTTTTGAAGAAGTCAGAAATCCAATTTTTAAATAATATTTCAATGTTTAAATATAAAAAATGTTAAATGATTGTATGAGCAAAACAAAGCCCATCTACTGGTCAGATTACCAGGAAGAATTGCAACTAGACTGTGTAATTTTAGCTCCCATTGAATATTATGTTAAATCAGATTCTAATGTTATGTTTTGGGCTAGGTTCTATGTTTCTCAGTTTCTCTAACCTTTTTTTTTGTCCTTGTACCTATCACATTTTATTATAACATCTATCTTATGAATTGTCTTCCCACTAATCAGAGAGTTCTTTAAGAACGGGGCCTGTGCCTAGATCTTAGCACCTTGCACAAGACCTGGCACATTTTAGGCACTTAAAAAATTCTAGTGAGATGAATGAAGGACTAAATTCACAAATACCCTCAATGTCCTTTCAGGAGTTACTCAAGAAATGTCCATTTGCAAAACATATCAATGTCTTTTGCAAAATAATTATCAAAGGAACTGACAACTTAGTTTCTGAAATGTATATTAAGTTCACATAAAAGGTGACAATAAGAATTCACATAAAAATTCTTATAGGTTTTACTTTAAGAGAAAATTCTACACTTCAGGTGAAATTAAATGTTTTCTTTTTTCTCCAACACCAATCATATAACCTTTTTTCCCTTGGCTGCCAGTAAGCTCAGAGGCATATTTAGCACCCAATTGTGATAATTAACTCATTGCTGAAACTAGATCTTTCCTTCTTCTTCTTTCTTCTACGATGTTTTCCATTTTATTTTAATTGTCCTGTTTTATGCTTGTTAGTTATGTCACTCAAGTAAAATATTTTATGGAAGCAGGCAACAAAGAAATCATTAGAAAACAATTATGAAATAAAATACACAGCAATTTGCTTTAGGACAAATACACTCCAGAGGCTTCATCCATTTGGCAATTAGCATCCAGCAAGTTTTAGCACCCATTTGCCACCTGTTCAGTAATCTTAACTTTGTTCTCCGTCCTGAACACTGTGTGGCATTACTGGTTACAATGAAGGGCTTGGTTTCTATTGTAACAGTGAGCTAGGCTCTTTGGGTGGGGAGAAAAGTCTGGTAGAAAGGCCCTGCCTTCATGGATGTTTCCATCTCATTAAGGAAAACAGGACACTTCACAAAACAATTAAGAATGAGTCATGGTCAATACGTTAGTTTCCTAGGACTGCTGTAAGACAGAGCTACAAACTGGGCAGCTTAACATAATAGAAATATATTCTCTTGCAGTTCTGGAGGCCGGAAGTTCAAACTCAAGGTGTCTATAGGGTCGTGCTTTCTCTGACGACTCTAGGGAAGAATCTGTTCCGT
Organism: Equus caballus; assembly: GCF_041296265.1. Classification (NCBI taxonomy): domain Eukaryota; kingdom Metazoa; phylum Chordata; class Mammalia; order Perissodactyla; family Equidae; genus Equus; species Equus caballus. The sequence continues at coordinate 12,080,217 of NC_091714.1, forward strand.
GTCCCCAGCAATCGTTGATGTTCCATGGTTTACAGACTCATCACTCCAATCTCTGCCTCCATCGTCATGTGGAGATTTCCTTGTTTCTGCCTCTGTGCCCCTTCTCCCCTTTTTATAAGGACACTAGTCGTAGGATTAAGGGTCCTCCCTAGTTTAGTATGACCTCCTCTTAACATATATTAATTACATCTGCAGACTCTGTTTCCAAATAATGTCACATCACAGGTACCAGGGGTTAGAACGTCAACATATCTTTTGAGGGACACAATTCAACCCACACGGTTGGCATATGAATAAGTAGCAAGAAGTGCAGAACAGACAATTGGAAACGTTCTCAAAGAGAATGCTTGGGCCTTAGCGAAGAGCCCCTCTCACTGGTTTACATCTTGGTGCTGCTTTAGGTGCAGCCTCCGGTGCTGAAGACTCAGATATTTGCTGTCTGTGTGTCTCTTTTCCACTAAGGACACTTCCCCGTTATCCTTCTGGCTCACCCTACCTCATCCTTTCTTACACACTGACTCTCCTGGATATCATTCTGTTTGGGGAGCAATCACATTTCAGCCCTTGGCATTATTGGTGTGCTGCCACATGTTGAGTTTTTATCAGTTTTGTGTGATGAGAAATTTCTAAGGCACTTTTTACAGGAAGGCCTTTCTTTACTTGTGTCCTTATCTCTTATTGCTATCACAAGCTGGTGTGATAGACTTCGCCAGCCTTAAATTCATAGGGTTCTCTGAAATAAAGAGAAAATATACACACCTGATTTTTCTCTCTTTTTGCTGCTAACAGCATGTGTGCAAATATGAGGCCATCAAATTATGTTCCCAACTATCAGCCTCATCGCAGTTATATGGATTTGAAACAAGACTTTGTTTATCTCCTTTTCTTAATGGAATTTTTTAAAGTAGACTTTGCTGGTTTTCTTTCAGGAATAAAGTGTTCACTTCTTTTTATAAGGTCTTATCATCATAATCTCCCTTCTCCTGGCTGGTCATGTAGAAGGATCTTAACATGTGCTTCATCTCTTCCAATGCCGTGTCTGATGAGCAGCCTAGACTTGGAAATTCTCTCTCTTTCCTCACTCAAATGAAACTAACAAAACTAGAGCATTATTAACTTACTGCTATTTGGTGGGCATTTCAGCTGGTTTTGATTGTAAGGACCCTGTTAGAATATGTATTTTTGTTAGACATAATCACAGTTGTCATCAATTAACATTTTATTGAGTGTTAGTTGTGTGGTGTTTTGCTAGGCAATAATTGAACAAATTATGACAAATGGTATTTTTACATAAAACACCAGCCAGTGCAGAGTCACCAGTTTATGACCTGAAGTATATTTTGAGACTAATAAAGTACGAAAGATATTTACCTCATTAGAGGGAAAACAGAAGTTAGAATACGCTGCATCAAATAATTTCAGTTCCCATATTTAAGTGCTTAGTTCCACCTTGGATCATTAATAAATGTGAGCAGTCCTTGTCCCTTTACTCATGAATGCTCTTAATCACTGCCTCTCGACCCACTTTATTCCTGTCAACATTACTCCTAGAGAATTATGAAAACCCCACTACCTTATATGTTTGTAATGATTTGTAGTTCACCAAACACTACATCCTTTATTCACGTTGCTCACTGCTGAGGTGTTAGGTAGCACATCCTGCAGAACGCTGGGCATGCGATGCAAATATCAAGCTCCAACCAGATTTCTGGGGTTTAAGTCCAGGAGTCGTCCCACACGCCTCTGCTGTGCCTGCTTCACCCACTGCCATCCTCTTTCCATCCTACTCAAAAGTCTTCCCAAGTGCTCTGTTAGTTCTCACATCAAATCGGATCCTTGTCATTGAAGGCCTCCTAACATTTCTTCTCAAACATATCTTCATCTCCCACCATTCTGCAGCCTCGCCCCTTCACTGCCACCCCAAAAACTGTCCAGATAAATTCTCTTTTTCTTCATCCTCTCCAATTCCAATGTTGTCATCCTTCCAGGCCAATTAGACCCTTTAGCCCTCTGTGACACCGCCCATGACAACTGTAAGCCATACTAACACCTCCTCTCTTAGAACTTAAATCCCCTTAGCATCTACATTTTATACCAGATTATTTAGCACTCGTACCTATCTTGCTATCATTTAAATGTTGACTATGCGTGTTAATTTTATTCTCCTAACCAGATCATACTATCTTTGAAGTAAGGATCTTATCATATATTTCTCTTCTATTTTTCACAAATACATACTTTGATGATTGATAATTGATATTTCTTAATTTCACAAACTTTTGGCTCCAAAATCTTGGTTGACACCATATAAGAGTAAAACATTTAACTACAAGTCATGTTCTCACAATGAATCTAAATTAATATTAACATTCTGCTCTCCAACATTCTGATGGAGGTAACCCTTTGAAAATACTAAATATTCGTATGTTTTTGACTCTACATTTTAAATAACACTTAAGAAAAAGGAAATTATAGATATATGTACCATCCAGGAATTTTTTTTGACAATTTTATATAGAATTGTTTTCCTTGCCCTTTCTGCCTTATCTGACTGAACGCTTTCTATAATCATTAATCTTTATGAGACTGTATATACAGTTGATCCAGGAAACTCTAGGTTCTGCATATTTTCCGTGTTCTTCATGAATTGTTTATCAGGCTCTCCCATTTGGGACTGCACCATCCTACTGAGGCAAGAAATTCAGACCTCCGTTTGTTGATGCATTTGAGGAGTAGTGAGGAACATGATTTTAAGTGGAGTGACCTTAACTAGATAGGAGTTCTTTGGGCACCAAAGGGAGAAAAAAGTTAATTCCTACCCAAATCTTCATTAAACGGATGCTTTGTAAGGATGGCTAATAAAAGTATGGTGATCCCATTAGTTTCGGGGAAGCTCTTTGCTGCAATGCCTCAGACAGAGCTGTTGGTCCTGCTTTATCAGTAAAGCATCTTAGATGCCCAGTTAAATGGGACTTCTTTCTGCGGCTCTAACTGATGCTTTAGGGATTTTGGAACATTAGCCAATGGCTGACTAGCTTTATGGGATTTATGCACCACTGCAGCCACAAAATCAAGTTTCGTCCTCTGAATGTGTGGAAGGTCCCTAATAAATTAAAGTTTCCTTCCTCCTTTGCTCCTAGAGTCTTGGGCTTTTCAGTCTTCAGATATTAACATTTGGAAAGCTACATTGTGACGATTCACTTGCAAAGAGACAAAACCAAGTCTGGATATTGTAATGGGGTCTCTGAAAGTTTTCTTTAAAATTCATTTGATTTTTTTTCTTTATTTTTCAGTTGATGTCTAGTTTATACATAGTGGAATGCATTGGTCAATCAGTTTGATGGATGCCCACCCGTCTACCACAATCTAGTATTTAGAAAACTTCCTTTTGACTTTTCCCAGTTCATATCGCCACTGTGCCACGCCTCTCCTCCGTGTCTCTTAGGTACATAGCACAAAGTGATTTCAGGTTTCAGAAGAGTATCTGCAGGCTCAGATAATCCATATATTCATCTGCAACAACATGTTGATGTTAGAATGCCTCAGCAAATAAACTTACCAAGAAAACTTCCCAAACGTGAACCAAAAGTTTATTTGCATTTTTGAGAATGACATACTACAGGTCTGACACCCACTTTCACGTATAAATACCTGACTTCCTTCTAATAACAGCTGGATAAGTGAGTATGCAGATAATTACTGCTTCTTATTTATCATATTACCTTTAAGTAGTTATACATGTGATGGTTCAGCTTCAGATTTATATTTCCAACACCCATATGCCACAAGAACCAATTTTTAACGTCAAGAAACTAAGGCATATTAGATTCTAGTGTTTTTTTCAGATTCACATTTTATTTATTTATTTATTTTTATTTATTTGTTTATTTTCGGATGTACATCATAATATATTTTGAATTCTGTGTAGATTACATCATGTTCACCACCCGAAAACTAATTATAGTCCATCCCCTCACATGTGAGCCTAATAACCCCTTTTTCCCCCCCTCCTCCCCCCTTCCCCTATGGTAACCACCAGTCCAATCTCCGATGCTACTACACAGCCATAAGAAATGATGAAATCCAGCCATGATGAAATCCGGCCCTTTGTGACCACACGGATAGAACTTGAGGGTATTATGCTGAGTGAAATAAGTCAGAGGGAGAAAGTCAAATACCATATGATCTCACTCATAAGTAGGAGATAAAAACAATGACAAACAAACACATACATTCTAGTTTTTAACCTACACTGTAAAGATACTTACTTCATACAATATATCATTAAGATGGTATTCTGTTAAAAAGTCCAAATGTGGGGCCGACCCTGTGGCCGAGTGGTTAAGTTCACGTGCTCTGCTTTGGCACCCTGGGATTTGCAGGTTCAGATCCTGGACACAGACCTATACACTGCTCATCAAGCCATGCTGTGGCAGTGTCCCATACAGAAGAACTAGACTAACCTACAACTAGGATACACAACCATGTCCTGAGACTTTGAGGGAAAAAAAAAGTCCAAATGCTTATATGCCTAATGATTATACATTTTAAATATCCAAGTGCATGTATACTCAGATATAAAAATATCATATATATTGAAGGGCTAAAATGGGCATGATAATTTAACAAAGGGCTTATACAAAGGCAATGGAAGAGTAACCTTTTTAAAAGACTCTTTTATTATGGTTTTAAAAAAAAAGGAAGCAGGAGCTAACCCCATCCTTGGATCCCTACAGTGTACAGGAAATCAAAAGAAATAAAATGAACACCAGTGAACCACAGCACTGAAAACACTGGTCATGGTAGGTATCTTCAAATGTTTGAAAGACTGCGATGTGAAACAGGAGTTAATTAGATTTACTCTGTTAACTCCACGAGACAGCACAAAGAACAATAAAAAGAAGTTCTAGGGGAGGCTAATTTTTTGGCCTCAATACAGGGAACTCTTGAACATTCAGAACTCTTTATAAACGGGTTGGGCCGGACTGCTTTGGTAATTGGGAACTCGCAGTTTCTAGAAGTGTTTAAACAGAGTCGGGGGACCTCTATCCAGAATGATATGGATGGAATTGTTGCTCTAGGGCAGAGATTTGCTTATGTGACCTCATAAATTCATTCCAAGATTGAGTGACTCCTTACACTTGGTTGATGACAAATGGAATCTCTTCCAAATCAACTTGTTTATTTTTCAAATTCTTTGATGGTTAAGAAAGAATTTTACTCTCATTTCCAGCTGTCCTCTGCATTCCCTCAAATAGAAAAAAAAAGGGAATTTCAGAAGAGCTCTTCAGTATTTTCTGTGATATGATTACCTCAGGCAGTGTTACAAGTGTAATTAAAATTCTGTTTGCATTCCTTGAAACATAGATAAGCATCGCAGAGTGTGATCGTTCTGAAACATCAGATTCGAGTAGTTATCCAATCGAGGCTGGTAACAGTCTGAGTTATTCTGGATGCAGGATTTTGAGATGAAGACTAATGCCCTGTAAACATTGGTATACTTCAGGCTATAAGGTTACACACGTTCTAGAACAAGTTTGCGGTCTCACAGAAAAAGCGAAGCTGACGAGATTGTGGCAAGGATTTAGCTATTTACTGTGTGTTCTAACAAAGCAATCTGGATTTTATTTTAAAATAAACATTACAAATGTGTGTTCCAAAGCCAGTCAGAGACCCGCTTTCATATCCGTTGAGTAAAACAGAGCTGAGAGATGTAAAAAAATAGAAGCCTATTGCTGCCTTCCAAGAGGCAGTAAGAATAATAACTCACGTTATCAGAAAGGGCAGTACAAAATTACTCGTGCAAAGAACAAGTAAAGACTTCTTACTTTTTCTCTTTGGCTTTCTTGCTACCAATTTAAGATCAAGATCTTAGAAGGAATTACATTCCATCTTAGGTAGAACTGACAGAAACACATTTTCAATTACCAGCAGGTGACAATAGAACAACAATGTCAGTGTTTTTTAAACAAGGTTATTTCTTGCTTTACAAAGGTAACTATTTATAAATGACTGAACCAGATCTCTAACAAATAATATTACTCTCTTCAAAAAATATAAGTCCTATATCTCTGGATACCGGTACATTTAATTTACACTTTTCTGGTTTCATAGGGGTCCAAAGGGAGAAAAAGTAACCCTTACAGAATTATTTGACTTAAAAAATATTAAATACTAAGTACAACCCAAGGGAACCTATTGTAATAAACATGGTAGCTATTCACTTCCATTTAAGAAAAGCGGAATTCAAAATTCCATTTTGCTGTTATCACTGTCACAATGTCATATTTCTTAGGACCCATTTAAACATTTGAATATGAACAAATATAAATAAAGTGATGAATGAAATTAATATAAGTAAATGATGCAAGTGGGAGGCAACCTTGTGGCAAACCCAGTAATTTTACTTCTGCATCATTTCCTACAGTCACTCCAAAAGCCCCAAGTAACACTCAAAAGTATATTTCACTGACTCAAAAAACTTGCTTTTTCTCAAGTTATTCTACAAATTGGACTGGTACTCATTTGAGTATTAACTTGTTTTCTCTTCGTGGGCTTGGATTTTCAGTTAAGTTCATTGTAAGTTAAAGGCAGCTTCACCAGAAAAGGATTCCAGTGGGTTTCACATTATTCTTCTAAAAGATAGATACAAAAATCACTCTATATTCTTCTTTTTCTTGGAATATTTTTTCTAACAGCTCCTGATTGTTTGGAGCATTTTAAGACACCAGTTAATGCTCACATAGTTAACTTAGATTATCTCTCATCTAAGTTGAAGGTTTTAACGATGCCAAATTATCTCACCACCTTTTCCCTCCCTTGATTCCATTAACCTTAGGATTTCAAAGCAATCTAATTTTGGATAAATTGCTTTCTTGTGTTTTGGCTGCTAGCTTTTGACAAACGTGTTTTAAGTTTCACTCAAAGGCTAATTTTTCTTATTTTAATCACTGAATGCTTTACAAATTATGCTAGCAAGATGTCTTTTATTTCTCAAGTTTTAGTTACTCAGAAATTATAATTTTCTAACGCTAAGAAAAGCTTGAAAACTTGAGATGGAGCTAAATATCATTGGCTAGATTAGATTGTTAAGAATTTATTATTAGGAAAACTTGTTTATTCTAACTGGTAATGCTCTGAACATACCCGCACATTTAATTACACTTTGTTTATAGGTGAGAATGACCAAAGCTTTAGAAGCGTTCACATTTTTGCTGTGGGAATATGAAATTAGCAGACTCTCCGTTCTAGTAGTTGTCGTCCACACATATACCCACACACCTGCAGAGACCCACACATACACACGTACTTTTGGATAAGAAAGGAAAATAGTTGGATTCCTTTTTTCTTTTCTATCTTTCTTTTTTTGTTGTTGTTGAGGAAGATTGTCCCTGAGCTAACATCTGTGCCAGTCTCCCTCTATTTTGTATGTGGGATGCTGCCACAGCATGGCTTGATGAATGATGTGTATGTCTGCTCCCGGGATCTGAACCCACAAAGCCTGATGCACTGAAGCAGAGCGTGGGAACTTAACCGCTCTGCCACTGGACTGGCCCCTCTTTTTTTTTTTTTTTTTGTGAATAGCCATTTAGGTTACTCATAGAAGAAACTGTGAGTTAAGAAATGCTTATTAAATGCCATGACATTGTATTAGACATTGTGATGGATAAAAGCAAAGAATCATAAGACATTTTCTTACCATAACCATCTAGTTATGGAAATAGACCTGTTCCCTCCCAACTGAAACTATTCACCATGGATGAAATTTGAGGAATAATAATAATGTAAGCCCAGCTACTAATCTTGAGGCCTTTGTATTGAACTGACACTGGACCAAGAGTTTCACATAAGTTGTGTCATTTGATTCTCATCTCAGTAACAAGGGCATCGCTATTCCCATCTTACAGATGAGAAAACACAGTCTGAGAGGTCAGGTAGTGTGCCCAAGGATATACAGCCAGTGCTCAGTTACAACTAAAATCTAAGTCTGACTCCAAAGCTCATGCTTTTATCCTTTTGGTTAATGCTCTACTTCAGAATATTCTAAATGTAGTGTTTCAAAGATGGGAGAGATCACTTTCACAGACAACTTCACAGAGAAGCTGGTATTTGTGATGAGAAATGAAGGGCAGCTGAATGATGCTAAGCGTAGATCCTAGGAAATCTATTTTAGGCAGCTGGAAATATATGAACCAAAGCACGAGGTTGGGAGTGTACAAATGTTTGGGAACCAACAGTTCATCCAATTTGGCTAGAAGGTAGGGGATTGGAAAAGCTGTACGGGACAAAAGGAAAGACAATGGATAGTTTTTAATATATAATGTGTGTTTATTCATTAGGAATCTGAGAAATTAGAGGTAGGACGTGAGAAATAATTACTAAAAATTTAGCCCCACGTAGCTGGAGTTTAGCGAAATCTCAAATTATCATCTGAGGCCAATTATGTTTTTAATGTTCTTTGTTTTTCTTCTCAAGTGAACAGTCATTACTGTAAGGAGACATCTCCAAAGTAATTTGTATTTCTTTGGTAAGAGAATATAAAAACATAAAATGCTTTAGTAAATCAATTAATTCTTAACTGTGTGCGATTTTAGAATATTAAAATATATATTTAACATATCTAGAATTATTGTACCAAAATGAATGATGGATTGCTTATTCACACAATCTCATTACTTATGATTTTCCAGGAAGACTTTTTCCATTTTCACTGAACACCATGCTTTGTTGTCTGCTTTAAAAGATCTACGTAAATACTAGAGAACAGTATTTTTTCATGGCAAGACTGAGATCATTTCCTATTGATTGTCTGGGGCTCTCGAATCTCCAAATCCATTTGGAACTATTTGATTGCTTTGTTTTGCCCTTACAAAGAGATATTTTTTGTGTGTCTACATTCTTATCTTCAGCACGAGAATTGGAAATATACAAATGATTTTGTATATATTGTTTTCTCATCAGGTTATTTGTGATTACTTCAAAATGCTTAATTAAACCTTTGTCAGTTCCAGGAACTCATTTACTCCTAAAATGAAAAAAGTCTGAATTTTTGGATATGTCTTTCCTCCTCTTTTCCCATTTTGAATTACTTATAAATTATTTTATGAGGATAAAACTTGTTTGCCATACCATTGAGACAGGGACAGGTTTCAGATCTAAGTCATTTGATCAGAAAGGAAGAATATAAACAAGCTCAATCACATGTGAAAGCTTCTAATGAAATTCAAATATAATGTAGTTTACTAGTGCCAGAAGTACAAAATTTGTATAATTTGCATGGCAAGCATAGGGTTAATAAACGAAAAGAAAAAGCAGAGAAGCAGCTTTCAAAGAAGCAGAGATGTAGGCACGAAGCATTTCACTGAGCCTCTCTGAAATGGGAGTTGATCAAGCAATTAATATAGTTAAAAACACAAAAGCACCCTTGGATCTTAATCTACCTAAGGAAAGTGATCCAAACCAAATACGTAAAATTGATTGACTAAGACGACTTTCCAGTGAGGTGGAAAAGTCTCATAAAAATCCAGAAATGGAATACAAGGAACAAGGTCATTTGGCTCATCCTGTCTGTCAGCACTGAATTATTTCATAGCGATTAAACTCAGTTCAGTTGACCAGGGAGGGAGTTCATTTAAACTAATGGATCCATGTTGAAACTCTGGCTAGAGCAATAAACTCTCTATTCTTTTAATTTTCTTCCTATCCCGTGCCCCATCCCCCTAACCACACCCATGCAAACATTTTTTTATTGTAAGAGTGATAGCGTCAGTATCAAGGATTGGAAAGCCCACTAAACGAGTTGTTTCAGAAGACCTGAGTTTTTGTCTTTTATGAGCTTCAGTTACTGAACATACAAATGATATTGTATTTTGTGATTCTAATGAAATAACATTAACCTTACCTCGGTCCTTCATCCCGGGCAGTGTTAGAGTACAAGCTTTGGGAGTCTAGGAACAGTCTGATTTGCTTCCCCTTGTATCCTCAGTGCCCAGCATGTTGCTTCTCCATAGTCAGTGCTCAATTAATATTGTTGAAAAAGATCAAAAATTAAATGCGTAAGCATCTATACTTCACAACGTGGGTGGGCATGCTATGTAAAGCCACAGAATCATTTTCTTCCTTGAGGATCAACTTTCCTGAAAAGTTTGAAAGGAAAGTTAAGTAATTTAACAAGGGTAATTAAAGTAGATCTACATTAAAGCTAATTTGGATTATTTATGGGTAGAATGCAAAATTCACATGAGTTGGTAAGATTAAAACTTGAGACTTCAAAGCAATTTCACCAGGCAGCTGCTTCCAGCCGTGCCCTCAGATCTCTTCCTCCACCGTGAGAGGATCTTCAGGGGGAAAATGAGTGAAGTGCAGAGTAGATGAACATTGTGCAAATAAGACCTAAGGTCTAAGACTCAAAGAAGACAGCTTTATGATCATCAGGACAGTCATTTGACAATAAACATTTCAGAATGAAGACCATGACTGGCTCATTTTGTGCCCTGGCACTGCCACACGCTTGCACACAGGAGTACGGAAAGTCACTAGATTAGGTGATTTGGAAGATTGTGTAGGGGAGGATGAGATTCTTTATCCTTCTACCCTCTTAGGCTCTCCAGTTGGGGCCCTGTAAAATTAGACTGATATAGGATTAATAAGAGAGGGGGTCAGCCTGGTGGCGTAGTGGTTAAATTCACACACTCTGCTTTGGCAGCCCAGGTTTCATGGGTTCAGATCCCAGGTGCGGACCTACACACTGCTCATCAAGCCACGCTCTGGTGGCGTCCCACATACAAAACAGAGGAGGACTGGCACGGATGTTAGCTCAGCAACAATCTTCCTCATACACACACACGGAAGATTAATAAGAGAAAGCAAGAAGTTTACTAATGCATGTGGCACATATCAAGTGGGAGAAACCTCTGATGACTAACTCAAAGGCATGGTTACAACTTAAGACTATGTAGGATCTTAGCAAAGAACAATTAATTTGTAGAGAAGAGACAAGACAAAAGAAAAGGGTTTTAGGCTTTCAAGGGGGGCACAAATTGTGGAAAAATAAATACATGGGGGAAACCAATGGAGCAAGGTTTGTTTGTGCAAGTCCATCTTGGTGCCAATTTTCCTTCTTTTCCCCTCATGGCCATAAACGTTGCCCAGGAGAGATTTACAGCAGACTCCATTTTTCAGAATCTTCTGCTTTTAATCAGGTAGGAGAAGCTCTGAGAAGGTATCTTTCTGTATCTATTGATTCTCATTTACCACCACCTCAAAATAATCCTTATGCCAAGGTGGCCTATTTTAGGAAGGCATATTTATGGTCCCCTATGAGAGAAAAGTGACAATGTGGATCAATCCTAAATGTTTAGAGCCCAGGAGGAGTGATGTTATGAGAGGTTCAGATGGGGTTCGAGACACGTGGTATATTTAATACAAAATGAACTAAACATGGCTGCTTGTGGGGGGACTCAAGGACCAGGTTACACATTCTCGCTATTCCACCATGGGGCGACAAGACCATGAGCCTGGCTGGGCAGTATTCACCTTCACGGGCTTTGTCATCTGAGTGCTGGATTCTTGTGCGTGCCTTAGCACGTGTGTGTTTGCAAACACAGCACTACATCCTGGTGAAATGAAGGCCAGCGGAGAGACAGGAGAGACAAAGTGCCCATGTGGCCCTGCTCAGCTTGGTTGCAGGGGCAAGTGTGGGGCTGTGCCTCTCTTTGGAGAAAGTGAGTGACTAAAGATGAAAAAAACCTCGTTGATTCTTGACAGCTGAATGTCATAACGCCCAGTCCTACCCTTGTCAGAGTCACTTGAGCAAGGAAGAAATTACATTTAGGAAGCTTTGTTAGGTGACTCTAAAAGAGCTGCTAGGACTGAGCGGAGAGCAGCTGGGAGCCTGTGGGAAGCTACGTACTATCATGACTGCAGCAGGGTGTGGAGACGACAGGAGCCAAGCAAGGAGCTTAGAATTGATCTGATGTCTACGTAGAATCAGCTCCCAGCCACTCCTGGCTGCTCCTAGAGATGACAGGAAACAGGCTGGTACGAGCAGACTTCTCATTGAAACCAGGAAACACAGCTGGCTTCATGGGAAATGCGACTTAAACAGTTGCACTGGGCCCCCACTGTGAAGGGCCCCATGTGGTTTAATGCTGTGCTGGCATTGTTTCAAAATTCTTAGTAATTTTAGCTTTGAACTTGTGTTTTGTAAGTGAAGCTCAATGGAACAACGCAGCGTGCACATGAGCAGGGGAGGCCCAGCGCCATATGCATGTCTGCTGTTGACATACAGTGCAGAATTCCACTGGGCCCATGATGGGTAGGAATTGGGCAAGACTCAATGTGAATACAAAGTCAGTCTGTTATGTCCACCACCAAGTTACTGCGGGTGTTGACAGTCCTGAGAGGCCACTCTTTCCATGTGAACACAGAAAGAGGTGATGGTGATCTCTAAGAAACATGAACTGCCAAGGGACTCGATCATATTCTCTGTTACGCACGTTAACGCATATTAGCCATATGATGACATAGAAGGACAAGGAAAGATAGGGCGAACCATAGTTCCCTTCCTTTTTTACCCCTCCCTAGTCCTCAGTGAGCTCAAGGCAGCGTCTTGTTAGAATGTGCACATATCAAAAAGTGAAATAGGAAGAGTTGATTTAGTTTTGTGCAGAATTTCCACTGTTCTAGTAAGAACAAAATACATATGCATGTATAATTTTTGTAATTTCGGTGATTCTGCATACTAGTTAAATGCTCTTATATTTTTTTGCATTTGAAACTAGCAATGCACAACATGATAAACAGTACATGGCAATGATTTAAAATTCTAATTTTTCTTTTCTTAGAAAAACATGAAATAACATAAAAAACACCATGACAAGTTGAGAGAAAGATTATGGAAGAAAGTAAAAAGTTGTATATTTTAGTACCTTTAATGTCACTTTTTTCCTGCTTTGTGAACAAGGGGCCCCACATTTTCATTTTGAACTGAGTCTCCAAATTCTGTAACCAGCCTTGTCCCGAAGAGATAGTAAGAAATCATCTCCTTATTCCTCTATGGAGTGATAAATGATGTGATTATATAAAAATTCTCAGTAGAATGAATTAATTAGTATTCTTTCTTCCCAACCAATAAGCAGCAGCTTCCAAGAGTAGATATTCATAGCAGGTGGAGGGAGAGAATAGTGGAAATTCAAGGCCAGCTCACTGAGTTCCCTTTGATTTTCTTGAGCCTTTCTCAGAAGATAGATTATTTTCTTTCTCTTAAAGTCACAAAGGTGCCTCCAAATACTTTTAGATACTGATATTTTAAATAGGTCATTTTAGGTATTTCAACAGTGATGTGCATTAATCATAATTTTTCCTAACAGCACCCATGATAGTCATTGGTACCTAACTGTCAAAATGCATCACTGGGAAGCCCAGGGACATGGTTGAGAGATGGCCATGAGAGTTTCCTGCAGTGCTGAGCTGCTACCCTGGCTCTCAGGCCTCCATACACAGCAACCATCTTTAATCTTCTGATGAGTTTCTTGCCTTGGGCTGACTTAGAGAAGCAATCTGTGTCTTTGTATGTAAACATACTAATTGCACAGCTAGCTTTTTTCAGTTCCTGAATATCTGCATATAGGAATTTTTTTAATGATCATAGTCTCTTGTTCTGACATTTCCCTAGATATTCAGTGTCTTCTGACACCACCCTCAGTATTTCAGCATCTCTAAGAATAGTTGCCCAAAATTGAGTGAGTGCCTCCAAACCAAAAGATTAGAGTCTGTTTAATTCTCCTTGTAAGGAGACATTGATTAGTAGGAGACCATCCATCTTGATAAAATATCCTGTGTTTTTCTTCCCAGTTTTTGTTTCCAGTCTATACTGGGGCTGGTGAACTTATTTTATAGCTCTCAGAGTTCTATTCTCCTAATGGATGCAAAGATCAACAGAGACAGATGAGATCTTAAAGCTGTCTTCTTCACACTTTCTGTAGCTGACATTTAAGAAAAATAGTCACTATGTCATGCCTCTGTGGTCTAAAGTAGGAGTCAGCAAGCTTTCTGTAAAGGGCTATAAATATTTGGGACTTTATAGGGCACGTGGTCTCTATTGCAACAACACAACTACTCATCTCTGCCATTGTAGCATGAAAGCTGCCATAGGAAATATGTAAATGAGTGAATGTGGCTGTGTTCCAATAAAACTTTTTTTTTTTTTTAACAAAAACAGTTGACAGGCTGAATTTGGCCCAGAGTCCATAGTTTTCTTTTCCCTGGTCTAAAGCCATAGAAAAATCCTAGAAGGATTTTGTATCTTGGAAAATTGCTTCTCAGTCTTCTTTACTCTCTCTCTTCCTCTTTCTCTACTCACCTTATAAATATGTTCCCCAAACTTCCATTCTCAGCTCTGTGCCCTTTATATCTCAAAGGCCCTCACTGGTCGATCTCACCTCAATGCCTGGCTTCAGTGACCTCCCATATGGTTTGATCTCTTTCACAAGGGCCAGAGCCATGTATCAAATCTACTAACTGGAGGCCAGTGCATTTATTTCCCAGAGGCATCTCAATCTGTTCTTATTAAAATACACATATTGTCTTTCTCCATATTGAACAACTTCTTAGGTAGTGAGTTGTATCATCCAGTTCCCCAACCAGATTCCCCATTCTAATCACTATTAAGCCCCATTAACTGACAGATGTCTTCCTTTGTCTCCTCTCCCTCTCTGGAATGCCACCATCTTTTATTTAGTCCTCTGCCTCTTGCATCACTAGCCCACCCTGCCACTCCCCACAATCTAGTCTCAATACAGCTGCTCAAATGATCTTTTACAAATGCTTATCTGATCACATGGCTTAAACCCTCCTGAGGACACCTGCATAAACCCCCAGAATGACATATAAAGCCCTCTTATGACATTGCCCTTGCTGGATGCACATGCAAAAAGAAAGAAACAGAGACAGACAGACAGACATTGTACGTTTGGGAAACTCAGGAGCGTCCAGGTTCTGAAATCACAGCAACCAGTCTCCGAGAGCTTCTCAGGGAGAAATACATGAATGAGATCAATATACTGCAAAAGCACACTTTACTACAAGCAGGAACTCTGGCCCCATCACTAATGTGGAAATTGGTGAACTGGGCTAGATTGTAGGGAGCCAGGAAGGATCCTTCTGCCTAGATTAGCGAGGCTGAACTCCTCTCCTCTCTTCTCTGTCTCCTACTTGCATTTCTGCAAGGGTGAAAAGGGGCTGAGAGGAGAGTGATGCATTTCTTTACAAGAGGAATAAGTGCTGGGTCCATCAAGACCCCCAATCCTGCAACAAGGGAGCCAATGGAGATGCAGAGAGCAGGCTTCCTGCCAACGATGAGCAGCCCCAAGACCGTACACACTCTGGTTACATGTAAAGAAGCATATGCCAAGTTCTGGAAGGGGAAAGAGCAATGGAGGAGCCCAGTGGAATAAGGATGGCAGGCCATCTCCCAAGAGGGGGTGGCAACAGTCGTTCTTGCCTTACTTGGCCCCTAAAAGCCAGAACAGGAAGAACTCCAGCATCTGGGACTGAGACCCCCAAACACCTCTGTGAACCCTTTCAATTCATTTTTTTCTTTGCTGTGGGCGAGGAGGGATGAGAGCGGGAGCTATGAGCATTCCTTAACCAGCACGTCTCTCTAGCATTACTCCTCAACCATCTCCTAAAAGTGCATTTGCTCAGGCCATGAGGAGAAGCTCTCCACTTCCTCCACACCCTGCTGTTCCTCCCACAGGGTTGAGCATGATGTTCCAGCTGTTGGGAATCTCTCACTCCTGGTCCCCCAGTACTAGCACATCATTCCTATCCAGCTCAGTGCTATCCCCCTCTGTAGGGCCTTCCTTGGGGCATCCAAATGGAATTGTCCACACCCTCTTTGTTTGCTACAGTTAAGCCCAAAGTAGCATCTTTAATTATATTTAGTTTATTCTGATTACTTTATGTCTATATCTGCTAGTAAACTTTGAACTCCTGGATGGCAGGAACTTTGTCTTATGGGACTTTTTACCCCAAGGGTACAACAGAATCTGGCGCATTGTGTATTCTTAACAGAAATTTTGCATAAATGAATGAATGAATGAAATAATATACAATCATGTGTCCCTTAACAATGGAGAACATGTTCTGAGAAATGCATCATTGGGTGATTTCGTCATTGTGTGAACAACATGGAGTGTACTTGTGCAAACCTAGATGGTATAGCTTATGACACACCTAGGCTATGTGGTACTAATCTTATGGGACCGCTGTCACATAAATGGTCCATCGTTGACCAAAACCTTGTTATGCGGCACATGACTGTAACTGATCAGAAAGACTTGGGTTTAAGAATTTTTTTAATTTCAATTTTAGAGTACAACTGTGTAATTTTCTTTATAACAAGATAGAAGACTAGTCATTTATATGAAAGGATATACTTATTCTTTTAAATGACTACAAAATACACATTTTTCACTACATAAATTTTAGGAAATATGGAAAAGTACAAAGAAGAATTTGGCCAAGATTTTAATAGCATGACAATTGCCTTAGGCACATCATTTATCTTTCTTTCCATGTAGCATCTTTAAAGTTTTGTGGCTTCTTCAAAGTGCTATATGTTGAGAAAAACACTATGCTAATATGGAAAAGCACTTTGTTTATGCCCTGCTTAAAAACCTCAGTCAGTCTGCTGCGACCTTTGCTTTCTTGATAATCAAATGGTGTCGTCACTAACCGGTTGCCATCCTGTTGGGATAATCTGTCATTATTTAGCATGATGCTTTAATCTTTAATATTTTTCCTATACCTGTATCTCTGTGCCCAATGTCACCTACCATGCTCAGGACCTTAATATTTCTACAGATTTACTTACATTCATTTCCTTGTCCTCGATCCACAAATCTCTGATGTTTATAAGCTTAAACAAATAATAAACAGTAGAATAATGGCACCTCATTTCCTATTTATATTTTAGTTTTCTAAATAATTTTTACAGTGTGAAATCAATATACTTTCTAGATATTTGAATTTATATGATTGTAGTGACATTGTATTATGTAACATAATTTCATATTCTTTTCTTTGAAATTTTTTTTAAGGTTATGTGAATAGAACCATCTCTTCTGTAATAGTTACTTGTGGAATTCATTAATTATTTGTTTAGATAATTATTGTTTACATATTATATTTTTGCAAACCTGAAAACATTTATATTACGTAGAACTATGTATATTTCTTTAAGATTTTCAGTGTTCTACTTTTTGACTAGTTTTCTCACTTACATTTGAATTGTTACAGATAATCCATTTCCATGAAGACTTTTTGGTTTGTATTTCTCTGAGGCATGCTTTACTTCTTTTAATGTGTACAGAAATGTAATAAGAGAAAACCCAGTAAAAACCGTCAGCTCTTTTGAGACGCTGTGTTTCACTGGCCATTCATTAGAGTAGTTTTGGTTCCTTCATTGTCATGTAGCTTTTCATAATCTATATTAAAAAACATGTAAATGGGCACTTTAAATTATTTTCTTCATAATTGATGCTATTGAGCTACGAGGAAAGCATATGGTCTTTTCTGAGAGATATTCCTTTGTGTTTATTCAATTATTCTATCAGCCAAAGACATATTTTTTCTAAATACTAAAGTATTTTCCCCTTTTAAAGTTGTTGAAATAGATTTTATAGGTATGCTAAATGAGTAAATTCTTCTACAGTAATTATAATAATTTTGTTGCTCTTAAATATTTATAACGAGTGTTATTTTACATGCTTCCCCAATAATTAACTTATTCATTTATTTGTTCAAAATCTTACTCAATACGTATGGTATCTAATTCAAAAAGGCAATATAATGATTAAGTGATTAGCCTCTGGAATCAAGGTTAAAACCCTGGTTCTCCACTTCCGAGGTAGATGTCTGTAAAATGAGGATGAATTATTCCTGATGACCATTGTCACTACTTCATAGGACTATTGTGAAGGCTGAATGGGAAAATGCATGTCAAACGTGTGGTTCCTACAAACAGTGTGCTCTTCGAGCGTGTTAGCCATTATCAATGTTGCTGCGTGCAAGGTGTGACGTGCATTAATTTCTCTTTCCTCTCCTCTGAGCAGTAATTCCAGAAATCTGCATTTTTTTCTGTTTTAGTTCAACAGCAAAACTATTACCTAGAGGCCTTAAAATTGCCACTGTTTGGAAAAAAATCAATTAGGCAACGTGAGTCCATGTCCTGTATGACTCGATTGTAGCCACCATTCTGGCTGCATTAAGTGGCGTTTGACATAAAGATCATCTATCCTGTAGCCCCATCCAAGGCTGCTGTATCGCTGGCATCTCGTCTGGAGTCTTTCCTCAGCTATGGATATCAGTATGCGACTTTAAGTCTTGGTCTTTGAAAAAAATGATAGAAGCATCTACAAAGCCAAGGTTCTTGGTCCTTCAGGACAGACATTTCTGCTGTTCACACCCAAGGGATTCAAACACTCAAGCTAATGACTTGAAAACACAGGTCTTCCCCTCCCGAGAATTCAACCAAAACATCCCAAGCCTGGGCAGCCATTTAGAGCGATGCTTCATTTTAGCATGACATATTCTGTGCTACAAAAGTGCAGCCTAAGTCTGATTTCTTTTCCAAGCAATAATCATGCTTTCTATAAATTCTAGAAATAATGGTTAATCTTTTAAAGGAAAAAGGTCTATTTGGAGCTTCGCCTTATGCTATCTATCACAATAAATTGCAGATAGATAAATGAGTTAAGTGTAAAAAAAAAGAGAAAAAACCCTTGAAACAATTTCAAGTAATTAAAGAGCTAAAAAAATTATTTCTGAATAGTTTTCTGGTCTTTGCATGGGGAAAGGCTTTGTAAGTTTGTAAACAATGGAAGAGATCCCAGAGGAAAATGTGGCCAGATGTGACTAACTATAATATGCTTATTTTTAACTTTAATACTTTGAAAAATTTAAAAATTAGAAGAAAAATTAGAAAACTATTTGCCCAAAATATGACAGAGAAGATCGATTATCTTTAATTTATAAAATGTCTTCACAAACTAATGATAAAATTACGTTATCCTAACTATAAATGGATTGTTCTAAACTAAAGCTAACAAATGTAAATATTTATTTTCAAAATTGGCTGTCAAACTCCTTAGAGAGCCATCAAACTAAATAAATGTGTACACTTGGGCTTTTTAAAAAAATGGGATAATATTATCACCTGCTTCATGTAGTTTTCGTGAGGATTGAATTAAATAATACATGTAAAGTATAGCACTCTACTAGTAAGACGAAGATTAAAAGAAAAGGTTTCTGTTTCCTGATTCCAGGGTATGGATAATTTCAGACTTCTAAACTTTCAGGGAGTCTGGACTAAGCCAATTGTATCCTAAATAGAAACAGCCACCACAGTTTGAAAAAACCATGTATAAATAACCGTGTGAATACATTCTACCTGAGGATTTCACTCAGATCTTCACTAATTGACACACAAATGATTCGATGCCCCAAGAAGCAAGCTCTAGTTATTACTCAGTCAATGCACGAATTGAAAAACAAGGCAAGCCCGCCTTCCATCTGTGTAGCAATGATAGTGGCTTGTCAGTTGTTCCAGCCAAGAAGCAGCATAAAAAGGAGTCCCCAAGCTTGATTGAAAGCATCCCAGGATATCTCCAGTGATCTCAAAGGATGACATGAGATTTTCAGAAAATTCCTTGACAATTTTGATTTTAATCCAATTTGTTTAAAATGTAACTGTTTTATTTAGTACTATTAGGGGAGTCTAAGAAGGCAAAAGTGGACCAAGAAAACACTGAAACCACCACTACTCGAAGGAGTAATGGAAATCGCTGGCTGGGTCGTAAAGTGAACTTCAGCGGTTCTAACACGGAATTTTTCACCTAATATATTCATTATATTTCTCTACATTTCCATTTTAATTATCATGAAGAAAAGGCAGCAGCCCTTTTCCACGTGCTGTAATTTATACTCGCTCCAGCAAGATAAGTAATATCACTCCAAATACATCATAAACAAAATATTTATTAGGAAAGCCTCATTAGCATGCATTTCATTCTGATAATAAGGTTCAGGAATTTAAATTAATATCAGTGTTCTTCGAGAACATGGCTATTAACATTTAATAATATTTAGCATTTATATAGTCCTTTGTGTTTCCAAAGTGCTTTAGTCATTAATTAATTAAACCTCAAATTATCGTGATCAGGTTTGGCTCACGGTTTCCTCAATAAAATCATATTCATAAGTATTTTAACTTTTCCAACTATAAGTTCTCACTAACAACTATTTTCCTGAAAGTTCTTTTATACACAGGGAGATGGCCAGGGTATCGAGGCAGGAACCTCTCAGTTGCAATCTGTCAATGATATTCTACTTGTTAGCTGTGGGGACCGGAGATGGGCAGCTAACCGGAGAGCAGGGTTCTCTTTAAATCTTCTCAAAATGCTTCAATTCCTCCTCCACTGTTGTTCCTCCTGGTCCCCCACTCTCGCATCATCACACACCGACCCACCCAAGGGCTTAAAACAGACCACATCCTTAATATTTATCCATCTAACACTATGTCACAAAAACTCCCTATTTCCTATTACCTATACGCAGTAACAATCCAAATCCTCAGATCCAATAGTTAAACCCTCTACAATGTCATATTTGACTTCCCCCTTCTTCGCAGCCCCAGTTTCACACATCACCTCCCAACCACAGAACACGGAGACATTTTCAGTCCAACACCGTCACATTGAGCATGCGCAGATCCATCCGGACAGGTGGTAACTCAGACTTAAGGGGTGGCCTGGCTGCGCTGGGAGAGATTGTGCCATTGAGGAAGATTCCTTGGTCAGTGTGGGTTCCCTGCTGGAAGCAGATTGGCAAACCAGGATGTCAAGTGTCTAAACCAGCATGGTCACTGGGCTGCTGTGTCACCGGCTTCCTGATCCACCAGGAGCCTCCTCAGCAGGGAAGGTTGTCATCTTCTTACCCTTTTAGTCCTTGACTGTAGCCTTGGGCTCTTTGCCTTGTACAGGGAATGCTCAGCTTTGCTAAGAGTGTCTCAAGGCTGGTTCTTTGCCTTGTATTGTGAGTACGGCAGAAGCCAGTCCCCAAGGGTCCATTCCTGAGGGGACAGGAATAGAGAGTTCTATTGCCTTTCTCTGAAGGATAATTTTATCAAGGCTGAGCTGAGAAAAACTCTGGAAACATTCACACACGGATAGAAGAAAGCATAAATTTATTATCAGCAGGGAAAAAGAAAATTATTATCATCCATCAGAGTGGCACAGAAGACAGGAAAAGAGTCTTAATGAGACACCCTGTGGGGCTTAGCCCTGCTTTCTCTTGCTATCTACTGGATTCACAGGCCAGTTTTTAAAATACAACCCAACACGTTGGAGCAGTCAGGATAGTGGTCTCCATCTCCAGTGGTCCAGAGGTCACCAGGTTGAAATTGTTTTTCTACTAGATCAAAACAAATGTCAAAAAATTTGTTTAAATAGTAAAATGTGCTCAGTTTTGTATGGCCATATAAATCTCAAATATGCCATAAAATTATCCTTGAGGGCTGAATTTTCTGGATTTTTGAGATGGCTCCTTTCCCATGGGTCTTCGATACCCTGTTGCTAATTTAAAACTATTCTTGGGATCTTCAATAAATATCTGCTTAAGAGAGAGCGAAGCCAAAACTTGCCTTAACCTTAAAAGTCAATGTATAAATGCTGAACGGATACCCTGACACACAACAGATATTCAAATATTCATTTCCAATCTGAACTCTCACTCTACAATATTTAATGGCTCCCTATTACCTATATGCAATACCAATCCAAACTCCACAGATCTGATATTTACATTTTAGACAATTTCCTATTTGGCTTCCCAATGTCCGGCTTTGCACATTTTCTCCCTACCTCAGCATACAAACTGGGTTTCAGGCAGAAGTAGTATATTTGACTGTTCTTTGAACACACTGGCCGACATCCCAGTCTTTGGAATTTTATTTGAGCTGTTTCCATTACCCGAAATGTTCCAACAGTTTTCAGTTGCTCCCACTACATTGCAAGATGCTTGAGGAGATGCACTAGAGTATTATTCATTTCTTTAGTCTCTCCAGTGCTTACAGTGTTTTTGAACATGGTCAACATTCACAAAATGCTTTTGTAAAAAGAACTGGGTTGAAAAAAATGTCAGGTTTTTATTTGTTGGTTTTTCATGCCTGCTGCTGAGAAATAGCATTGAACTCCAACACATTTTATCTAAGGAAAGACTTGCAGCATGAAGATTGTTTTCAAGTCGTTGTTGTGTTTTTATTTTTATGTAGCCCAACAGAAATATGATGGCTTATGGTCAGAAATAGGATGGATTCTAGTTGGAGAATCACCAAAATGTAGGAAAACTAGCTAGGAGTTAAAAAAGAAAGAAATTGAAAGAACTTGACTATGTTTCGGAAACTTTTTGGGTGAGAAGCTCTCATTTAGAAAAACTCTATATAATGTATATATGTTACGCTTTTTTGTGCTCATAGATAAAACTACCAGTATATGTGTTAGTAGGACCTTGCACTTTCCAAAATGTGGGAAATTCAATTGTAAAATTTCTCACCTATGAGCCAGATGACCTCTCTGTTTCAATGATCTCACGTGTGAGTCTCCGTGGTTATTGCATCTAACTCAGTCAACAGACAGCATCAAAGTAGCTGATACGTATACATTTTTAAATTTGAATTGGTGATAAAATATTTAGTTGTTCTTTTTTAATTTGGGGTTGCATTCATGGGATTTTCTTCCTGACTAGAATAAATGCATTATGTTTTTAAGAATCAATTTAATTTGACATTTACAAAAACATGTTACAGGTCTCTGCTTTGTGTATGGCACCAGGTTAGATGCTGAGAACCCGAGGACAAAAAAATGTCTGTCCTGGGTTTGAGGAGCTCACAGTCTGACAGGAGTGCCATGTGTGCAAACAACTAACAATGTGATGTGCTCCGTAAGAACAGGGAGAAAAAAGGCTGCAGGTGCGCAGGGCCAGGAGCAATGCATCCTGCCTAAAGAGATTTAAAAACAGACAAGCAGTGCTGGAGGCCACTGTTGTTCTAGCTAGGCAGAGACCAGCAGGGTTCTTTGCAGGAGCACAAACAGGAAAAGTTTACGGTGTTTGGGGCGACTAATGGATGCTTGTGTTGGGATACAGGGCCAACTGAGTGGCAGGAGTGGTAAATTCAAAGGCCATATAAACAACACCAATAAGTAAAGCAAGCCTTGTGGAGACTGAGTCAAAGTGGAGGGTGAGTGTCTTGTCTAGAGAGACTGGTGGCTGCACAGCTCCGACAGATGCATGGTTGCCAGCTGAAAAGCTGGCTCCGACTTGCCCGAGTTTGGGATTCAAAAAGAGAAGAGCAGAAATCTGGACTTTTATATGAAATCTATCAATTTTTTATTTTTGAGAAATGATTTAGAAATTTTAATATGATGTAATAATCAAACAAAATACATTTGTGGGTTGTCTCACCCGCAGATGGCCAGGGTGAGAATCCTACCACATAGGTGACAAGGCTGAGAAGGTGGGTGGGGACAGATTGGGAAAGGGAAAACTGAAGTCATAAATGTGTTTTGCTTTTGTAGGTGATGGAGACGTGCATTATCTCGATTGTGGTGATGGTTTCACTACCTAGATATATGTCAAAACTCACTGTACACTTCAAATGTGTGTGTCAAATATATCTTGACAAAGATGTTTTTAAAAGTTAAAAGAAAGAAGTACGGGGGCTGGCCCGGTGGTGCTGTGGTTAAGTTTGCACGTTCCGCTTCGGCGGCCTGGGGTTCGCCCGTTCAGATCCCAGATGTGGACATGGCACCGCTTGGCAAGCCATGCTGTGGTAGGCACCCCACATATAAAGTAGAAGAAGATGGGCACGGATGTGAGCTCAGGACCAGTCTTCCTCAGCAAAATGACGAGGATTGGTAGCAGATGTTAGCTCAGGGCTAATCTTCCTCAAAAAAAAAAAAAAAAGAAAGAAAGAAAAAGAAAACAAAAGAGAAAGAAATATGCCTTCCAACATCAAAAAACAGTGCAATTAAAATAAATGTGTTCCCTACTTACAAAGGTTTTCCAGCATCACTTGCCTCATTTACCTGATTGGAGGCGGCTCAAGGTAAAAGAACACGGGACAATGGCGTTAAGTCTCTGACTTTCTTAGGCTCTTGTTTCTCACAAATTAAGATCCAAGAGGGGCCGACCTGGTGGCACAGCAGTTAAGTTCACATGTTCTGCTTCAGTAGCCAGGGGTTCACTGGTTCAGATCCTGGGTGCAGACCTACACACTGCTTGTCAAGCCATGCAGTGGCAGGCGTCCCACATATAAAGTAGGGGAAGATGGGCATGGATGTTAGCTCAGGGCCAGTCTTCCTCAGCAAAAAGACGAGGATTGGTGGCAGAGGTTATCTCAGGGCTAATCTTCCTCAAAAATAAAAACCCCAAAAAGATCAAAGAGAACCATACAAGGTTGGAGAAGAGCATATGTAGGTAGGGGGAACATTGGTAGTAGATAGAGGAAACAGTCCAATCCCATCCAGTTGGTTTCCGCATCCTGAACTGTTTCTATGGAATGTGTTTGGCAATAGCTTCTTCCACGTACCTCCTGAAATCCTCATTCTGGACCCATCGTAAAAAGTGTAAGCCATGACGTCAATAAAGAACGAGTATTTCTCTAAAGCTGAGCAGATTCTTGTTAATCAGCTCACTCTCCAGTCTGTTACAACTTCAGCAGCAATATGCCCACTTAAGACAGGAAGAGGATCCGGGGCTGATCTGCGGTGGGGAAATTTTTTGATGAGCCTATTTTCTTCTGTTTCAGAAGCGAAACTAATTAATTAATTAATTAGCATAATATTTTTTCTTTGAATATATATAATACATATATGCTCTCTGGAGAAATACATGCAAGCAAAAGACAGAGAAAGCATATAATAGAGCTCTCTTACGAGAGGTCTCTTTGGGGATTTGTATGATCCTTTCTTTCAAGTGAAGTTAAATTCCGCAAGAGGAGAAATAATGCATTGTTCTATATACAATGGATTTTTTGCTTCCACGTTTCTTCTTGAGTGAAGAGGCAGTGATAGAAAATAAAAAGTAAGGTTCAGACTGATGTTGAAGCCTTGTAATTTGTGAGCTGTTATGTTAGTGATGAAATTGTATCTAGTATAAATTCTCAGCACAAGAATGAAGTTCTGCTCGATGACTCCCATTAACGTTAATAAGAGCTGTGCTGTTAAATTCCACAAATCACAGGACAAACTCTCCACCCTGGGTGTTAAACTGTGGGAAAAGATGGCAAATAGGAGGGGACGGGATAGGTCAAATGAGAGGTAATAGGACATATCAAAGCTAAGCTGCTAGGAAGGCTACTAGGAAGCAAACATGGGTCAGACAATTGCATTTATCAGTGTAGAGCGGGTTGGCTGAATGTCGGTGTGGAGAGTCAGGCAGAAATGATTGACTCTGGATTTTCCACTTCTTCACTTTGAGATCTTAGAAAAGTTATTGATTTCTCTAAGTCACATCTCATGATGTAAACTGAGTACAGGGCTTGGTGTTTAATAAATGTACAGTGAAAGGTCCACTGTTATATATATAATAGCTACGCCGCTATATATATAACAACATATAAAGGTATAAATAAATAAATAAAATATAAAGGAGCACTGTTATATGTATAATAATAATCTGATATTGTTACAGATTCATAGGAAAGCTCTTTAAATGGCATCTCATGCTACCAACCCATTTTATGGAAGAGTATATTGAGACTAGAGATGAAATGTTCCTTGCCTAAGCTCATACAACTAGTTAGAAACAGTGGGGAATAAGACAGGAAACCATGAAGTTTTATCCCCTTTGTTTATATTTTATTTTACAGATAATATCAGTCTTCTTTTTTTATTATAGCTTTAAGTATAATTGTCATACAATAAACCATAATTCTTTGAAGCGTACAATTTGGTGGGCTTTGGTATATACACACCCATGAAACAATCACCACAATCAAGATAATGAAACATCCTTGACTTCCAAAAGTTTCTTCCTCCAGTGTAATCCTTTTCGATCTTCCTCAAGTGCCTGCGGACAGGAACTGACCCACCTTCAGTCATTAATAGATTATTTCTCATTTTCTGGGATTTTACAGAGATGCAATCAAATAGTAAATACATATGTAGTACACTATCTTTTTTGGTCTGGTTTCTTTTACTCAAAAAAATTATTTGAGATTCACCTGTGTTGTTGCATTTACCATTATTTCCTGCAACTTTATTCCTGAGTACTATTCCATGCCACGATTGTTCATTCATTAACCTGTTGATAGACATTTCGGTTGCTTCCAGTTTGGGGCTGTTATAAATAAATCTGCTGTGAACATTTGTGTACAAATCTTTGTGAGGCATATGTTCTCATTTCTCTTGGGTAAATATGAGGAGTGGATTGGCCGTGTCTTATGGTGGGTGATGTTTAGCTTTTTAAGAAACTGCCAGACTGTTTTCCTAAGTGACTGTGTCAGTCTATATTCCTACCAGCAGTGTGTGAGAGTTCCAATTGTTTCACCTCTCCGCAGACATGTGTACTAGTCAGTGTATTAATTTTCGGTTGCAGTGTAACAAATTTCCACAAACTTAGTGACTTAAAACATACATTTATTAGCTCACGGTCCTGTAGGTTAGAAATCCAGGCTCAGTGTGAGTGTGGCTGGATTCACTTCTTTGATTCTCACAAGGCTAAGATCAAGACGCTCTCCAGCCTGCATCCTCAGCGGGAGCTCAGGTTCCTCTCCAAACTCCCTCAGTGGGGCAGAATTCAGTTCCCTGATGTAGAAGTGAGATCCCCATTTCCTTGCTGGTTGTCTGCTATGGGCTGCTCTTTGCTCCTACAAGCTCCCTGCATTCCTTGACATGTGGCTACACGCCATCTTGGAAGCTAGCACTGGGGCACAGAAGTCTTCTCTTTCTTCTGATCTCTCTGACTTCCCCAATACTGACTTCTAGATCCAGATTTAAAGGACTCATTTGATTAGGTCAGGCTAGTCCAGATAATCTCCCAGCATTGGTCAACTGACTTGACTTATAATTATATCCTCAAAGTCCTTTTGCCACAAGAGTACTATTTCATCATATTCACATGTTCCACCACACTCAAGGGGAGGAGAGTATATAAGAGCACTATACCAGGACAAGGGCCATTGGAGGTCATCTTAGAATTCTGCCTACTATCATATTTTTAGTTTTAATCTAGTGATACTTCATGGTGATTTTGGTTTGCATTCCCCTAATGACTAATAAGATTAAGCATCTTTTCACTTGCAGTCTCATTATCCCTTTTGATGAAGTTTCTGTTCAAAACTTTACCCATTTTTAAATTGTGTCATTTGTATTCTTATTAATCATTTTCAAAAGTTCTTTATATATCGCAGATACAAGTCTTTTGTCATATATATGTTTGCACACATTTTCTCCCAGTCTTTGGCTTGCTTTTTCATTTCCATAATAGGTACTTTAAAGAATAAAACTTTTTAATTTTGAAAAAGGCTCACATTGATTTTTTTCTACAGTTTGTTGTGGTTTTGTGTCATATTTAAGATGTCTTTGCCAAAAACAAGGTCATTAATTTTCTCCTATTTTTTCTTATACTAGTTTAGGTCTATGATCTATTCTGAGTTAATTTCAGTATGTGGTTTAAGGAAAGGGTCAAAGTTCATATTTTGCATATAGATACCTGATTCTTCTAGCACCATTTATTGAAAAAATATTCCTTTCGCTATTGAATTGCCTTGGCATTTGTTTTGAAAATCAATTGCTCATGTCTATGTGGATCTATATCTGACTGTTTTCTGTTCCAATAATCTATGTGAGTATCTTTACGCCAATACAGCACTGTCTTGGTTACTTGTAGCTTTATAACAAGCCTTGAAATCCCGTAGCATTAGTTCTTTACTTTGCTCTTCTTTTTCAAAACTATTTTGGCTATTCTAAATACTTTGCATTTACATGTAACTTGTAGAATTAGCATGTGAATTTCTGCAGAAAATATGCTTGGATCTTGATTGAAATTGTGTGAAATCAATTTGGGTAAAATTGATATTCTAAGACTATTACATCTTCTGACCAATGAACATGCTCTATCTTTCTATTATTTTGGTCTCTTATTTTTTCACCATAAAATTTTGAGACTTTGAGTGTACATCGTTTTTTAAATTTTTTAAAATTTTTTTGCTTTATTTATTATTTTTTTTGAGGGAGATTAGCCCTGAACTAACATCTCCCGCCAATCCTCCTCTCTTTTCTTAGGAAGACTGGCCCTGAGCTCACATCCGTGCCCATATTCCTCTACTTTTTGTATGTGAGATGCCTGCCACAGCATGGCTTGCGAAGTGGTGTGTAGGTCCGCACCCGAGTTCTGAACCGGTGAACCCCAGGCCGCCAAAGCAGCTGAGTGTACATGTCTTGCAAATCTCTTAGCAGTTTATCCCTAAGTATTTCCTATTTTTGATGGTATTGTTTCTTTAATTTCAATTTCTATTTCTTTGTGGCTAATAAATGAAAATTCAGTTTATTTTTTACTTTCCAATATGGATACATTGTGTTTCTTTTTCTTGCCATATTGCACTGGCTAGGACCAGCAACACACTATAGAATAGAAATGGTAATAATACACATCATTAACTAATTCCCAATTGTATGGGGAAAATATCCAGACTTTCACCATTAGGTGTAATTAGCTGTAGATTTTACCTAGATGCCCTTTATCAGATCAAAGAAATTCCCTTCTCTCCTTATTTACTGAGAGTTTTTTTAAATTATAAATCAGCGTTGGATTTTGTCAAGTGCTTTCTGTACATATATAGGGCTCATATGGTTTTTCTTCCTTCAACTGTTGATATGGTGAATTGTATTGATAGCCTGTTAAGGTGATGAATTACATATTAAATCAACCTTGCATTTCCCAGATAATCTCTACTTGGCTATGATATATTATCCTTTTATATATTGTTGCAATTTATTCATTAAAATTTTGTTAAGAAAATACATGTCTATGTTCATAGAGGCCATTGATTTAAATTTTCTTCATTTCTAATATAAGCATTTAATATTATAAAATTCCTTTAAGTACTGACTAACTGCAACCCCCATAATTTTTTGTGTAAAATTTCAATTTTCATTTAATTCAAAATACTTTCTAATTTCCTTTGATTCCTGAGTTATTTCAGAGTGCATTGTTTATTTTCTAAGTATTTGAGAAATATCCAGATATCTTCCTACTACTGATTTCTAATTTAATTCCATTTTGGTCAGAAAACATACCTTTTATAATTTCCACACTTCACAATTTATTGGTATTTTTTTATGCCTCAGAACATGACTTATCTTGGTAAAACATTCTGAGTGTGCTTGATTATCATATGTATTCTGCTGTTAGTAGTTATAGGGTCCTAGAAATATCAATTAGGTCAAGTTGTTTGCTAATTTTGTTAAAGTCTTCTCTATCTGGTTTTTCTGTCCATTCAGCCAATCAGTTGTTGAGAAAAAGATGCTGAAATCTTCTAATGTAATTGTGGATTCATTTATTTCTCCTTTCAGTCCTATTAGTTTTGCTTTAGTATTTTGAAGCTTTGTTACTAAGTGCATAAACGTGTACCACTTAATGAGTCAACTCTTTATCATTATGAAATGATCTTTATCTTTGGTAGTATTCTTTACTCTGATATTTACTTTGCCTGATATTAATACAGCTACTTCAATTTTCTTTTGTTTAATGTTAGCACAGTATATCAACTCATATTCATTTGCTTTTAACCTATTTATTTCTTTATAATTAAAATGGGTATCTTATAAACACACTTTTCTTAATCCAATCCCATAATCTCTGCTCTTAACTGAGGTGTTTAAAGCATATACATAGAATGTAAATATTAGTTTGTTTGAGTATTAATCTACCATCCTGTAATAGTTTCTATTTATTCTATCTATTCTTTGTTTTGTTTTCTCTCTTATGCTTTCTTGCAAATGAATTGTTTTTTGTTTTTTGTTTTTTGGTGAGGAAGATTGTCCAATAGCTGATATCTGTGCCAATCTTCCCCTATTTTGTATGTGGGATGCCGTCACAGCATGGCTCAGCAGTGTGTAGGTCTGCACCCAGGATCCAAATCCATGAACCTGAGACACTAAAGTGGAGAGCATGAACTCAACCACTATATCACCAGGCTGGCTCCTTGAGTATTTTTAATGATTCCATTTTATCACCTTTATTAGGTGCTGATGCCATCCAATGCATTTGTCATCTCAAGCATTCTATTTTCAACTCTAGAAGTTCCGTTTAATCTCTTTTTATCTTTATATTTCTCCATAACATGCTTTCTTCTACTTTTGTGAACAAATAAAGTCAGTTTTTACAAAATGTCTTTGTATACTAATCCTAACATATTTTCAATTTCTGTGTCTTTTCTAATAATTGAATGTTATCCCCATTATAGATCTTTCTTTTCCTGCTTCTTTGCTTGTCTTGTAATTTCTGAATAGATGCTAGACATTGTGAATTTATGCTGGTAGATACTGAATCCTTTTTGAATTCTTTTAAATATTTTTGAGCTTTATTTTAGGATGTAGTTTAGGTACCTAGGAAGAGATTGATCCTTCTGAATCTTGCTTTTAAGTTTTGATAGGCAAGATAAGAGCAGTCTTTAATCTAGGGTTAATTTGTCCCCACTACTGAGACAATATCCTTCTGAGTACTAAACTGATACCTGCACATTATGAGGTTTTTCCACTATAGTTGTTGAGAACAGGAACAACTTCCTTCTTGGTGTGACTATTCTTCTTTCTTGTGATTCTTTTTCTGACTTCAAGTAGTTTCCTCGTAGCAAGTGCTTACTAATACCAAGCTGGAGACTCCAGAGGAATCCCCTGCAGGTCTTTGCAGCTCACTCTCCATGCCATTCTCTTCTCTCTGCTACTCTGCTCTGCTAGTTCTAGCCATCTTGTACTCCCCAAATTCTCAACTCTGTCTCCTCAACCCAGGCTCAATTTGGGTTCCTCTTTGCTGTGCTGCAGCCTAGAAACCCACTCTATGCAGTCAACTGAGACCTTGTCAAGCTCACCTCATTTATTTTCCTTCTTTCAAGGATTACTGTCCTGCACTTCCTGTTGTCTAATGTCTGAAACAACCACTTCATATATTTTATCTAGTTTTACAATATTTAACGTGGGAGGGTAAATCTGGCCCCCATATCCTTATCATGGCTGGGAGCAGAAGTCTATGTGTTCATTTTTAATAAAAATCAATAATGCAGGAAAGTAAAATAAAAAATAAAGTTGCTTGACATTTTCTAACCTAGAAATAATCACCATTAATAATGTCCCTCAATATTTTATAGACACACATCAAATAAATATTCTATAACTTGTCTTTTGAGTCAAGAAAAGTAGATTTTTATCACCCATTTTAATGATCCTATAGCATTCTAATGAATGCATGCATTATATCTATTTAACTCATCCCCTATTACGGGACAGCTAAGTTTTTCCAACTTATTGACATTTAAAAAAGTGCTCTGATAAACTCCAGTAACTTAAGTCTATAGTCCAATGCTTTTTGCCCTGACACAGAGCTGACTTTAAAACTCTAAAACTTTTTGGACTACCATGTTTGTTCTGGGGTTTCACCTCATACATATTTTGCTGGAATTCTTAAGGAGAAAGGTGAGAAGAAAGTCAATTGATTTTGACAGATGATGTTCTGACGTGAGATTGATAAAACATGAAATTGTTGTCCTCCGCTCAGTGGGAACTCTCTTTGGGGGAAATTGAGGTTTGTAGAGCGTCATTTAGATGAAAATATACAGGAGGAGACCCAGGCAGCCGCTTTATTGGCTAAGTAACTAAAAATGCATGATAACTTGGCAAGTTAATTCAAGTTGGTGCTAGAGGCAATCTGAAATGAACATGGAAATTTTTAATCGTGGACTGTGGCTAGAACAGGCAGTGGTGGGAGACACATACTACAGTTGAGTGGCAGTTGGTTTAGTGTGGTGAAATACATGATGATCCAATCCGTGTCCCAACAGACGGATATCCCTGAGTTTGGGCTTACTAGTTGTGTTTTATAGAGTCTCAGCAGAGAGCCCTGGATTATGGGATAATGAAAAATGAATAATACAGGTAGAAGTGCCATTGAGTTAGAGTTGAAATATGTTAATAGACAGTGAGGTGAATTTGTAATAGACTAAGGTAACCTACATTAATATATTTTACATTTGCAAAGCTTAAAAAGACAAATAGCTTGGAATAGCTCCTGCAGCACACACACACAAAAGTAGCCTAATGTTTACCCACCTATCAGGAGAATTAATTCTCTATTTATTTTACTAAAAGATTATACCTTGATGTCTGGACAGTATAAAGCGTGAAAAAAAAGCTCTTCATTTTGTAATTGAGATTGAATTTGGCAAGCCTTAGGAAAATAAACAAGTTGAAGTCTATTTTTCTCTAGTTCTCATATTTCTTTTAGTTCTGAAAAATTATTAACCAGTTTTTCTTTGGATATTTACAGCTTTAATGATAAATAAGGGAGGAAAGACAAGATCTTCATGAGGAAAAATAAAGTTTTAATGGAGATTTACGACTCTGATTGGTATAGAAGTGTCCGGCTATTGAGGAATGGTTGTGTTGAGAAAACTTGTAGTGAAAAGAGAGGATATAGAAAGTCTCAGCCATGTCTGAAAGAAGAAAAGCTGTAACAAATTATCAGACAAAGGAAGCCAGCCACTTTGGGGGTGAGTAGTTAAGATTCGGCTTTGAAACTTGCCATGTTCAAAATTTGGACTAGAAGAAATGAATTGCATTCAGAAATAAAATTGAGAACAAATGTTCGTGTCCCACGTAATGACATTAGAACTGTTTTTGTATTTTTTGTTTGTTTATTGAAAAGCATTTGCCTTTCCATTTTTATGGTTTAAAATCAAGATCTTTAATGGCAGTACAGGGTGAGATGTTCATTTATTCATTTGGTCAAACATTTGTTGAGCACAAACCGTGAATCTGATAATGTACTAACCTGAGGATACAGTGAGGAGATACTGTAGGGAGAAAACATTTTTAAAAATTACACGTAAACCTTTAATAATTACAAATGAGCTAAGTGTTAAAAAAAAAATGAAGGTGCCATTTTATAACTTGCTATTTTGTTTTTATTGTTTCTCTTGACTGTTCCCAAAGAAGAAAGGACCACCATCGTTTTCTCAGACCAAAGCAGCTTGTTCACTGCCTAGTCCAGCAGCGGCCTGAAATCTCCTGAGTGAGGAATGTTCTCATCTCCACGGGCTGAAACTGCAAGACCAAGTTGCACACAGGGCAGCTGGCAAACTCTGACACATTTCACACCCTCCTTTCAGACCTTGAAAATCCATTCTCCTATTAATCCTAATTAGTTGTTTCCTGCCAAAATCAAGGGCCTTACTTAAATATTAAGTTGTAATACTATAAAGTTTCAAGTGGTACAATTAACTGATTTCCTAATTATTCATTCTTCACTTTCCCTATTGACTGGCCTTCAGACCTTAACCTTGATGTTGATAATGCAGCCAGGGATTTCCTATGCACTCCAGCTACTCACAGTGCCTCTGTGTTTCTAAATATTTCTAAAATTCCTATGATTTTCTGTTGGTACACTTCCAATAGTCTAAAATACTTTAAACAAGCCTGTGTAGGGAGAGCCTTTGGGAGGATGTGTTTACTTTTAAGATAGAGGTGAAAAGGGAGAAAGAGTGAGGATTGTGATCTAGCAAATAATTCAATAAACAGAGAACATCTTAGGCATATCAAGAACTGTGCTCTGTGTATCTATTTGTAAGCCACAGGGCCTTTCCTCAAAGAGGGCACAGTGCAAGGTCTAAAAGCATCCTAAATTGCAATGCAACACATGCCATAATATGATTCAGGTTCTGTGAAAGTCCAGGAGAGGGAAATCGCAAGGGGAATTATATTTGAACCGAGTCTTTAAAAAAGGGAGTAAGAATTCACCAGTTGAGGAGGAGTAGGACATTGAAGTAATAGACAGCAAAAAGTGAAAAATGTGGTGGCTGGCCTGGTGGCCTGGTGACTAAGTTCGCACGCTCTGCTTCAGCAGCCCGGAATTCACGGGTTCAGATCCTGGGTGCCAACCTACACACCTGTTGTCAAGCCATGCTGTGGCAGCATCCCAAATAAAATAGAGGAAGATCGGCACAGATGTTAGCTCAGGGACAATCTTCCTCACACACACACACACATCCACAAAAGTGAGAAATGTGGAAATGTGAAAGACTGGCATATTTAGGAGACCCAGTAGTTCCATGTGGCCAAGGCATGGGCTGTCATAGGAAGGGCTGTCCCCTGCTCTTGGATAGTTTCAATCTTTCTCTGGCTTTTGAAAGGAATGTACTTGTTGGTATAGTGTGTTTTTTGGTGGCTGTTCTATCAAAAAATCTCCCACTGTGATTGGAAATTTGTCTGTTTCTCCCTTAGTTCTGTTAATTTTGGCTTTATATATTTTGTGGCTTTGTTTTATATGCAAGGTATGTAAATCTAGAACTTAGGATTGTTTTGTCTCCTTGGTGAATTAAATCTTTCATTATTATTAAACGTCCCCCTTTATCTCTCCTATTACTTTTTTTCTTAAAGTGTACTTTGATTTTAGTATTGCTAAATCAGCTCTATTTTGGTCAGTGTTTGCATGGAATATCTTTTTCAGTGTTTTTGTATCCTAATATATTGGATATGTCTTTTGTAAACAGTATGTATTCTTTTTTTTTATTTGGTCTGTCAATCTTTGTATTTTAATTGGATCATTTAGTCTCCATTTATGTTTAATGTGATTGCTGACATAGCCATATATATCTATATATCTATATATCAATTTTTTTTTTTCCTAAGGAAGATTTTCCCTGAACTAACATCTGTGTCAACCTTCCTCTATTTTGTATGTGGGTTGCCACCACAGCATGGCTGCTTACAAGTGGTGTAGGTCTGAGCCCAGGAACCTAACGTGAGCCGCCAAAGTGGAGTGCGCTGAACTTTACCACTAGGCCACAGGGCCAGCCCCTGATTGCTAATATCTTTTATTTAAATCTACTATCTTACTATTTGCTTTATAGTTTTGACATAATTGTATATTTTTTCCTCTTTCTTGTGTTTTTTGGGGTTTTTAAAAATTATTCTGTTTTTCTCCTCCATTTGTTTAGTAGTTATATATTCATTTATTATTGTTTTAGGGAGTTAAATTAGAGATGAAAACATCCTTGACATATAAAAATCTGATGTCATTGTGTATTTTTATCACCACTCCAGACGAAGTGTTCATTTTCTCCCTTCCTAACGTATGCATTATTTTTGTTGTATTATTAGTTATGGTTTGTATTCGGTCATGGATTTACCCTCTTCACTCCTTCCCTCGTCTCTGAGTTTCCATCTGTAATCATACACATCTTTTGGTGTTTATATTAGTGTAGATCTGTTGATGGTACATCCTCTGTTTTTGTTGTCTGAAACAGTTTATATTTAACCTTCAGTCTTCAGGGGTATTTTCACTAGCAGTAGAATTCCAGGTACTCTCTGAAAATATCATTCTCCAGTCTTTTGGCTTTCATTGTTTCTGTTGAGAAGTCATCTCTCAATTGAACAACTGCTCCTTTCAAGATAATATAATTTTTCTCCCTCTAGCTGCTTTTTAAGATTTTTCTGTTTGTCTTTAGTTTTACTCTGATGTATCTAGATGCATTATTTTTTTCTATTTGTCCTACTTAGGATTTGTAAAGATTCTTGACTCTATGGCATGATATCTTATGTTAATTTGGAAAATTCTCAAATATTAGTTATAATCCATTCTCTGTTTTCTTTCTGGGACACCAATGTTAAGCTTTCTTATTTGTATCTGAGATGTTTCTTGACTCTTTGTAATTTTTGATCCTTTTGTCTCCCCATGCTTCATTTTGGATCTTTTCTTATGCCTTTCTTCTGATTCACTCATTCTCTTTTCAGTTATGCCCAAAATGCTGTCAAATCCGTTCACTGAGATCTTAACTGTGATTGTTGTATTTTTCACTTCTGAAATTTGTATTTTTAATTTCCTGTTCTCTGTCATAATTCCCAAACTTAACGCTCCTTATCTGTTATCTCCTTTAAAATATTAGGAATAGTTATTTAAAAGTCTATTTCTAATTACTTCATTATCTGATTTTTATGTAATCTCTTTTCCCTGTCTGTTTCTCTTGGATTTTGTTCATAGGGTCGTGTCTCCTTGATTATCTGTTTATTTTGACTGACTGCTTGATGTTTTATTTAAAAATTAATAGAAATAATTTGAGGCCTAGGATAATGCTGCCTCCCTCCAAAGAAATTGTGTTTATTTCTGGCAGGTGGCTTAGAGAATTAGCAATTCAGGATAACTTCATCCAATAAGATCTTCAGTCCTTGTAAAAGTCTAACTAAATATCTCTTACTAACCTAACTAAGTGTGTCTTACTCATAAGATGCTGTCCTTCCAGTTCCTTACTCAAAGCCTCAGGAGTTACCAGACACCCTGGACTTCAGTGGTACCCAGACTCCATTTTGTGTCACCCTAGTCATGAGAGTCTAGCAAAATTATGGTCAGCTTCTCAGCTGCTCAATCTCCCAGAATCAATGGACATCCTTAGTAGAAAAGCTATGATCACCTTCCTGGGGTCCATCTTCTATCAGGTCTTGGCCTCACAATTCTTCCTTGTTTTGTTAGCTCTTTGAGCAGATTATTTGGGGTCCAATATTTCCAATCCTCATGGAGAGGTTGATCCAAATTACCTAACTTCTATTACTTAAAACTGAATTTCTCTCTCCTAGCTTTTGTACCATAGTCTACAAACATGTTCATATCTGTCCAACCTTCAATTTTTAAAGAAAAAAAAACATTCCCTATCTCTGTGCCTTCATTAAACCTGCTCTATTGCTTACCTTCTCATCATAGTCAGGTTTCTCAAGAAGAAGGCTACAACTCTCTGCCCAGATATTCATTTCCTACTTATTCTTTAACCCTCTGGGCTTTTCCATCCATCATAGCTCAGAAACTGCTGTAACTGAAGTCAGCAGTGGCCGCTCAATTGCCAAATCCAACAGACTCTTATTAGTCTGTATCCTATTCTCTTTCACTTTTGAAATTCCTGAAACACTCCAACCAGAAGATCAGTGTAGTTTTAATTTTTGTTTTCTTATCATTGAAGGGGAACCTCCTTCCATATATTTAAGCACTATTTGTATTCATTTTACTGTTAACTATCTATGTTCTTGCCCATTTTTATGGCAACTATTTGTACATTAAGGATTTAGTCCTTTGTTTTTGATATGAAAGGCAATGTTTTCCTTACTTTATCATTTGACGTTATTATTTTTACCATGCAGATATTTTTCTTTTAAGGTAGTAAAATTCGCTAATATTTTGAAATTTTGATTCAAATATAAGGAGGCAATTATGGAATTTTTGATGGTGATTTGTGCTGAGCTGGGCTCAAAGGAGCCACAAGCATTTTTTGGCAGTCTCTTCAAGTCTAAAACACCCTAAATTCCCTGCCAGTCATCTTAGGGTATCAATCCCCAGGACATCTGGTGCCATTTTCACTTAAAATCAGACATATGGAGGGGTTTCTATCAGGATTGTGTTTCAACTTCATCCCCTGGTGGAACACAAGGATCTGTTAGAATTATGTCAGAATTCATGGTTATGTACAGAGTGGATCAAAACATGATAACTGTCTGATACCCTGCCAGTCCACAGCTTGTCCTTTGAATGGTATCTGACCTTACCTCAAAGGCCATCAAGCTTCAGCCTGTTATACAACCTTAAGAACTAAGCGGAATTGAGCTGAAGTGTTCTAGAAAGAACCAGCAACCAGGAGATATGGAATCTATTTGTCCACAGAGAAAGATGATGCAGTCTAGGGAGAAGATAATGGGAACCATAATTTGGAAAATTTTATTTCATATCCCTATGCTGTCATTTATTAGTTGTATGACTTTCTCAAGCTCTTGTACCTTTCTGAGCCATTTTTTTCATCTGTAATAAGAGAATAATTATTTGCATCTCAAATGGGTGGTTTTAGGTAGTTTTTTAAGAAACCTCTAAAATCCTTTCCCTGTCCTCACCTCCACCACTCTGTTCACTTATTTTCTCATATTTGGCAAAACATTTTATGCTCTATCTTTCCCCGTGGCATCTAGGTATAGTATCTTGTAAAGAAAAGACACTACATGTGTTAAAGAGAATTGACAAAATAGTAATGATGGAGATGCATGAATATAGTATAAAGTGAATGGGAGGAGTTTAAAGTCTCAAATAAATCATAATGTCTGAAGTTCGAGAGATATAAGAAAACAAAGAGACACCGAATATTTCTAGAATATAATTGAATCTGGGGAGTTGCATTCATATGGAATTCACTTAGCATAAGAAAGTTCAGGATAAAGAAAACAGTAATTCTTTGAGTGAGGGAGGGGAGTATCAGAAGGAAGAAGAAAGGATCAATCATGAGCCAAGATTAGTGGAAGAAAGGAAATGATTGATAAGCCAATCCAAATGCTGGTTACCCCATAGCAAAATCCTTAAGAAATTTCTACAACACAGAGAAGCTGGACATTAGAAGCATTGCTTGTAAAAACTGGGTAAACAGCAACAATTTCTTGGACACTAAAGAATTGATAAAACATTAAAATAGTGAATTTTGAAAGCATAAGACAAGTTATTAAACTAAACAAGAAAATCTTTAATAAAATAAATTTGATAGAAAGTACAGAAGCTAAGATATAAATATTTGTTATATAACTACTTTTTGCTTCCTGAAATTTCATATTATAGAAATCAACTAAATATGTTTTAAAAGACAAATAGTCAATAGTCAAGTAATAATAAGGGGAAAAATCAATTATAATATGAATTTCAATGTTATACAATGCCCCAAACTATTTTATGTAATAAGTGTATTTCTGTTTTAATGGAAAGAATTTTAAAGAAAAAATTCTATAGTAAACAGT
Source organism: Equus caballus (assembly GCF_041296265.1). Classification (NCBI taxonomy): domain Eukaryota; kingdom Metazoa; phylum Chordata; class Mammalia; order Perissodactyla; family Equidae; genus Equus; species Equus caballus. Next base: position 12,119,303 of record NC_091714.1, read on the forward strand.
AGCCAGATGCCCTTGCAATGTTATGAATCTCTTTATTTGTGTAGATGTGGAGTTTCTTTAATGGATATGCTTAATATTTTTTAGTCTCTGTAGATAGTCCTTTAAAAATATATTCCTAGAAGTCATTTCACTCCCTTTGAGCTGTGCTTTGAAATTCATCTTGTGCAAATGCTTTCAACATTTTTAAGGGGGGGGGGGGGCGGGATAGTGGTGGTGAGTAGTTGTTTGATGTACCATGTACATATGCCATCAATAGTATTTCAGTATTAATAGATATTCTCGGACGCCAGGATGGTAGGATATATCAAGCGGAAATAGTAGAGAAAAATGTCATAATGACTTAAATATCTCTTTCAATAGAAAAATATTATAATATTTGCTTTAGCAGAAAGTATACTTAATTTAAGGCACTCAGTTCTGCTGGAGATCAGATGCATTAGCTCCACAAGTTGGTCTTTCTGAACTGACAGTTCGCAGCTGATGTAACTCTCACTCACTAAACACATTCACGAACATCCTTCAAATCCCCGAGTCCCCACTGGCAATTTCCCTCCTGGGAGGCCGGAAGAAAGTTTTATTTCTTTCTGGATTATGCCAGATATCATTATCACTGAATATTTCAAAACCTTCTCTTTCCAAGTTAGACCCAGTTAATACCAACAGTCTAAAATCATGCGTATTCTGATTACGCTTTCTATTTTGCTAGGCAATGTACCATCCAGTCTATCTTCCTCCATCCACATATAAAAAGTGAGTTGTCAGGGCCAGCCCAGTGGCTTAGTGGTTAAGTTCCCATGGTCAGCTTTGGTAGCCCGGGGTTTGCAGGTTTGGATCCTGGGTGTGGACCTATGCACCGCTCATCAAGCCATGCCATGGTGGCATCCTACACACAAAACAGAGGAAGATTGACACAGATGTAGCTCAGTGAAAATCTTCCTCAAGCAAAAAGAGGAAGATTGGCAACAGATGGTAGCTCAGGGCCAATCTTTCTCGCCAAAAAAAAAAAAAAAAAAGGTGAATTCTCATAGTTGTAGTGTGATATAGGCAAATTCTCTCTCTGACATTATAAAACATTATACCCAGACAAAAACAGCTTCTTTGGCTGTTCATATTTCTTAAAACTATGATTAAGTAGTTACCCTTAAGTAACCTACTTCTTTTTGAAATACGAAAACCTGTTGCACTTTTTCTGTTTATAGTAATTTAGAGTGAACTCAGTTTCGATTGCTTCTATAGTCTAATGTTATAAATAAAAATCTGATTCATGATCCAACATTATGCAGAAATAAAAGGTATTCAATTTGGTAATGTGCATCTAATCCAAATTGATTGTATTCCACCCCAGCATTCCAACCGCTAAAGTATCATTTATCTTTGCCTGTTAATAAACATTACAGATTCTGTCATTGTGCTTTTAAACCTTTTGAGATTACTGTGTCAACCTCATGTACCTTCAAATAATAACACTGAGTAAATAATAATATTACTTCTTAATGCTAATATTGTTTCTCTGCTTTTACTATCCCAGGAAATCTCTGTCATTCTGTCATGTTAGGTAACAATGTGTGAGGCAGGAAGAAATGTAGCCAAATAATCAGGGCTCCACAAATCCTACGAATATGTTGCAAGCCATCTGAAGCAAATGGGGAGTGAGGACACACCAGAAAATAAATGAAAGTCTGCAAACGCAGCATATTAGCCAACAGTGAATCACCCCAACAACTCATGCAGAAGCCAAAAATTGCAGTAGTCACTAAAAATATTTTGTCTGATATAAGCCAGTCACCATAGCAGGGCTATACAAAGAATTCCTCACATGGTAGGAATGAGAATACGTATAACATACTACTCATTTGAAGTGAAAAAGCCTTGAATAGAATATAGTAATGTTTATATAAGAAATGGGCTAATAATTGACTACCAAATGCCCCACATTGACTGGATTTAGTTTACTAGCTAATTAGATTAAGTTAAAAAACTGAAGCTTGGAAGAGGGCCAGTGTGAAAGAAAATCTGATAAAATTTTTAAAAGGCTGAAATAAGTACCAACCAACATGAAATACTAGAAAAAGTGAAATCAAATAAAGATGATGCTGCACTATAAAAGCAGGAAGTAGGATAACAACAGAAGAGGAAGCAGAGAATGGAAATGGGGAGTGAGAGTCTGGCCAAGCTTCACACAAGAGCAAAGCACTTTAATGCTCCAGTTAGCGAATTTCGAGAAACTGACCATGGAGGTGCATATATTCTTTGATCATTGGTTGTGTGTCTAGCGCTGCACTGTTGACCAATGTGGACACACACAAAACCAGAAAACCTAATCCTGCCCTACACATGCTGAAAAATCTAGGTGAAGAAAGAATACCAATAAACAAAAATAGAGAAACTTGGCAGTGAACAAGTACAAAACTGTGTGCTGCAAACTACAAATGCTATAAAGCACAATAGAAAGCAGAGAGTAGAGTAGGATGTACTGTCATTCAGAGATGGTTCAGAAATTGAATCTAGGCCTTAGGTGGGGACTAGATTCAGAGACTTGTGATGGAGAGTCTGGGGGTGCGGAACAGTTAGGCAAACGGCAATTCTCCCCCTAGTAACACTTCTCTAAAAGAGTAAGTATCACTTTAAAGTAATCAAAAATATCTTTGGATCTCTAGGAAAGCAATAAAACTAGGGTAAATGGAATTTGTTTCATGAAATATGGTTTAAACAATAAGAGCAATGAGATTAAGATAGAAAATCAACACACAAAAGTCAGTTACATTTGTATGTCCTAACCACAAACTAGCCAAAAAAGATATTAAGAAAACAATCCCATTTACAATAGCATCAAACAAATACTTAGGAATAAATTTAACCAAGAAGGTGAAAGATCCATGAGCTGAAAACTACAAAACATTGATGAAAGAAATTGAAGACACAAATAGATGGAAAAATGCCCCATGTTCATGGACTGGAAGGATTAATATTGTTAAAATGTGCAGACTACTCAAAGCAATCTACAGAGTCCCGGAAATCTCTATCGAGATCCCAATGACATTTTTCACAGATAGGAAAAAAAATATTAAAATTTGTATGGAACCACAAAATCTCGGAATAGCCAAAGATCTTGAGAAAAAGAAACAAAATTGGGGGCATCTCGCTTCCTGATTTCAAAATATACCACAAAGCCATAGTAATCAAAAGAGCATGCTACTGGCATGAAAACAAATATACAGACCAGGAAACAGAATAGAGTCCAGAAATAAGTCCACAGATTTATGGTCGATTGAGCTTCCACAAAGGTGCCAAGGACACACAATGAGGAAAGGACGGTCTTTTCAATAAATGGTGTTAGGAAAGTTGGTTTTCCACATGTGGAAGGACGAAATTGGACCCTATCTCACTCCACATATAGAAATCAACTCAAAATGGATTAAAGACTTTAATGTTAGGCCTGAAACCATGAATCTACTGGGAGAAAACATAGCTTCCTGGCATTGATCTGGGCAACGATTTTTTTGGATGTGATCTCAAAAGCACAGGAAACAAAAGCAAAAAGAGACAAATGGGACTGCATCAAACTCAAAATCTTCTGCACAGCAAAGGAAACCATCAACAGAGTGAAGAGACAGTCTATGGAATGGGAGAAAATATTTGCAAACTATATGTCTGATAAGAGGTCAATATCAAAAATACGTAAAGAACTCAACTCAATAGCAAGAAAACAAATAACTTGACTTAAAAATGGGCAAATGACCTGAATAGGTATTTTTCAAAAAAGGACGTACATATGGCCAACAGATATAAGAAGATGCTCAACACTGTTAATTATCAGGGAAATGCAAGTCAAACCACAATGAATATCACCTCACACCTGTTAGGAATGGCCGTTATCAAAAAGACAAAAGATAACACGTGTTGGTGAGGATGTGGAGAAAAGGGAACTGTTGTGCACTGTTGGTGGGAATGTAAATTTGTCCAGCTATTACAGAAAGCAGCATGGAGGTTTGTCAAAAAGTTTAAAATAGAACAACCATGTGACCCAGCAATCCCACTTCCGGCTAGATATGCAAAGGAAAGAAACTGACTCTTTGAGAATGTTCATTGCAGTATTATTCATAATAACCAAGACGTGGAAACAACCCAAGTGTCCATTGACAGATGAATAGATAAAGAAGATGTGGTGCATATATATATATATACATATACACAATGGAGTATTATTCACCCATGAAGAGTAGGAAATTCTCATATCCCTTTATTCATTCAAGATTGATTGGTTTTCCATTTCATTGAGAATGCTCTTCACTCAGAAAAGGCAAAATAAATATATATACCAGGGAGTTGAGCTCTAGGTAAGGAGACCAGATACCAAGAGACAAGGAGGAGCTGATTGTGGCCATCTGCCACCCGTTGGCAACCTATGGTTATTCTGCTGGACTAGACGGCTAAGGCATGCTCCCTTGGACCTCGCTGCTCTATTTCACCACTCTCACAGCAGAATGTTCAGATGGGAACGAGGCCTTTTCCAGAGAGGGGAAGATCATTCTCCAAGCAAGAATATGGGAAGCTCAGTTCTTCAGGACTGGTAAATTATAACTCACGCTACTGAAATAAGTAGCAGCTACAATCATGTGACTTCTGAGAGGAACCTTCTGAGGGGGTCCTTCTGTGGGAAACCGTCTGAAGGGAATTTTCTGAGGGGAGCCTTCTGTAGGAAAGCTTCTGAGGAGAAGTTTCTGTAGGAACCTTCTGAGGACAACTATATTAGGGGGGACCTTCTAGGGGAAAACTTCTGTGGTGAATCTTCTATGGGGAACCTTCTGTAGGGAACCTTCTGAAGAGAACTTTCTGTAGGAAACCTTCTGAGGACAATTATATTGGGACGACCTTCTGAGGGAAGCTCCTGAGGAAAACCTTCTGAGAGGAACCTTCTGGGGAAATCTTTTGAGGGGAACCTCTGAGAGAAACTTCTGAAGGGAACCCCTTGGGGAAATCTTTTGATGGAATCTTCTGAGGGGAACCTTACATAGGGAACCTTCACTGGTGAACTTTGCAAGGGGAACCTTCAGTGAGAAACCTTTCAGAACCACAGAGAGCAAGATATGGACAGACAATTGGTGGTGAAAGTGAACAGTGGACATTTGCAAGGTTTTCCTGCTCAGCATACAGTCCCCTTTTATGATGTCATGCCCCGTTTTCCTTGGGAAACCATCTCCTCCCACCTTTAGTCTATGTGGTTCTGATAAAGCTGCCTTGACTTGCTGCCCCAAGTGGGGACACTTGACTTGGGCTTAATCATGCGGGGCATTTCATCCCACTGGCCAGAGCAGTTGTCTCAGGGTTAAGCAAGTGATCCCAGACATGCCAACAGAACTCAACTCTAGGACGTATTTTGAGTTGTTGGCATAAAAACATCCTTTTGCACTGGCCTTGACGCTGGTAGAATATTGACGTGGGACCAGTAGGGGTCCCACATAGGGGTGCCCATCTGGGCTTGAGGCCCATAGCGGTAGAAATAAAGCTGAAAGACAAAATGAATAAATATCAAGTATTTATATATCATCTACCTAGATCTAACTATGTCTGAAATAAATTCCTAGACGGTTCAGTTATACAAACCAAAAAAAATTACATTTTTGTCTCTGTTTGTTTAAGCCACGTTGAATTGTGATTCTAGCTTAAATAAACAGCAAAATAAAAGAGAAGTAAATTGGAAATAAAAGGTAAAAGTGGAAATTATCAAGGCTGAACTTGTCATCTATCCTTAATAAAATTCCAGCATTCTGTGTTTAGGCCAAGGCAGTTAGATACTTTTTTAAAATTTGCTGATGGAGGAAGAAAGAAATATGGGAAATTAACATTTACTAAATGTCTACCAAATAAAGTTTTAAAAAGCCATCTTATACTATAAAGTGGTTGTGCAAAGATAAAAAGTTTATCTTATTTGTAGCTTTTCTCTTCATGATCCTTCATCTACTGATAAGAAGGAAAAATTTAACTAGGAGTCCAGTTCTGTTTGAATTCGGTCTACTACCTTAACATAAGAAATCCCTTTTTAAGGAAATGCTCTTCCATTTTGAAACGGTCCTTCACCTTTCTCTCCCTCTGTTGGTTCTGAGTGTAGAGATCGTGGAGGGCTCTCCCGCTCCCTTGTGGCAGCAGGATAGTGTCAGTTCCCCAGGGAAGGCTACTTCTGTCTTTCCTGAACTGACATTAGGAGACGAAATAGGAAGTTGGAAGTGATTTTTGCTTTGGTCACTCTTGGTCTGATCAGTGCTCAGGAGTGCCCCCTGCTGGCTCAAGGCCATCTGGACTTTCCCTGTTGCAACGAGAGCCTGGGGATGGGCTTGTGCGACCCATCTGCTCCCAGCTTGAGTAGTCCATTCTGGACGTCAAGGTGACAGCCACTAGGTATGCCTCTGCTAGTAACCCCCATGGACAAGCTCCCCAGCTAGACATTCAGCATGACTTCCCGGTCATGCTCATGCCCATTCCCATCCAGAAACAAGGACAGCATGGGGATGCTAAATACAAGGGCCTTCATTTACTCGACCGCACAAAGCTATTGCTGTAGCTCTGCTCTGCCCCGGTGTAGGACAGTCTGCAAGTAAGCCTCTTCCCAGCATCCCAAACTAATAAGGGGAAGACCCCGCCATTCGGGCCTCCCTTATTTTATTTAAATCATCTCCTCCTCTCTGGATCAAAGCTCCAAGAGGGAAAATCAGCAACCAGGTATCTGACGATTGCACTGTTTTTACTTGTTCCCGTAAACTCTAGGGCTGGAAAGGAGGCAGGGTTTTTTTTGTTTGTTTAAATGTTACCTGTGTCGTACTTTCCTCTAATTCCAGGTAGACCCTGATGGTGGACAAGCTTTCTCTCCTACATTATAGGGGAATAGTATGCACTGAGTCTTTTAATAGGCCAAAGATGGAGAAAAAGGAATGAATATGGGAGAGCAAATCGTTTTCTCAAGGCAAAAGCCTGCCTGGGATAATTACTATCTTGCTGCATAATCTTATTCTGATTGGCTTTTCTCTCTGCCTTTTAGCTGTAACAAATGTCAATATCACTTTAGGCAGATGGAGGCGGAGATGAGCTGGGGCAAAGGTCACACACTTGGTAAGACAACAAAGACAAGCACATTTGATGGTGAATCTTCCTCAGCAAAAAATAAAATAAAATGATGCCTCCCTTACACTACAGAGTTTCTATTGTTAAGGTGTTTTTACATGTATTATCCTAATTAATTCTCTCCAGCTTAAAGTTTTTTGAAAATAGTGAACAATAGCCCTACAAGACAGATCTGATTACCTTTCAGTTAATGACAAGATGAAACTCGGAAAAGATAAGAAATTTGTACAAAGTCAAATTGTAAACAATAGAGCCAAATTTGAATTTGAGTTTACTTGATGCAAAGTCCACATTAGTAAAGATTGTATATGACTCAGGGCCAGGAAAAGGGACTAAGACATTTTCTGAAAGCATCAAATTTACATAGTTTCCAACAGGAATATTTGTCCAAGATTTGTGTCAAGTAAGATAAATTATAGCAGATATAGTTGCACAGTGAGAATTTAGATTTAAATGTAATTTGTGGATGACTGGGATGGAACAGACGTGGTTTGATAGCAATTCACGTGAAATGGGGGTGGCCAGTCATGGTTAGTGGGCTATAAACTCCATATGGACCATCAACCTGATATGGAGGCCAAAAAAAGAGAGAGAGAGAAGTATTGAAGAAACAAAGAGGATGCGAGAGTGTCTTTTGAATTTTGAAGCCCTGTCCTTTATGCGAATTAGAACATGATCAACAACTGGGTGTTTCAGAAAGGCAAATTTTGACTCAATGTAAAGAGAAACATCACACCAAAAACATAAAATGGATCTTTGTAAAGCAGTGAGATTCCCACACAGAAATAGGCCGGGCAGAGGCTGAAGAACACCTGTATCTATAAAACACCGACAAATCTCTAAGACAATCTTGTAGAGAAATGGCTCCTTGACTGGAGACTTTCCGTTTTGCCCCTCAGAATCCATTCTCCACCTTTCTCTGCCCAGCTCTGGGCCTGTAAGACCACATCAATAGACTCCCTGCTCCCCCGGGGCTCGCTCTGGGCCTCAAACAATGAAGCACTGGCAGGAGATGAGAGGGAGGGAAGAGGCTGATGTCAAAGAGCGTATCTCCCCTTCTTCCACCACACCTCTTTCCCTGTGGCCTGCTACGCCCTCCACAGAAGGTCACATCTCTGTCTCTGATTGATCTCTCACTTCGCACCTTCAGGCCTAAGAGTGTAACTAGTAACTGGCATGCTCACCTGCTTTGGGGACATACCCACACATTTGCAAATCACCCTTTTATTAAAATATTCTGAAATCGCCCAGGAAGGATGTGCCATATGTTTCCCTCTGGAGCCCTGGCTGATTCAGCCAATGACTTGAAGAGACCTCTCACATCAGAGAAAATCCATATGGTCAATAAACACATGAAAAGATGCTCAACAGCATTATCAATCACGGAAATAGCAAATAAAACCAGAGTGATATCATTTCACACCCACTAGATTGGCAAGTTTCAAACACTTGATAGTAACAAATTTTGGCAAGAATGCAGAATAGTAGGAACTCTCATGAACTAAGGGTGGAAGTATAATTTGATACAACCACTTCAGAAAATAGTTTGACATTTCCTCAGAAAGTTGAAAATGTGCATGACTCACAATCCAGCAATTCCACTTACAGGCCTATATAGACAAGGATGTACATTCTAGCAATGTTTAGAATAAAAGAAACAAAACCTGGAAATAAACAACCCAAATGTCCGTTGACAAAAAATGGAAAAACACATCACAGACGCTTCACAAGATGAAATACTATCCAGTGATGGAAAAAATAATAAACTGAAGCTATGCGCGTCAACATTGTTGAAGTTCAAAACATGATATTGAACAAACAAAGTAATTTGCAGAACACCTTTAGCATGATTCATTCATATAAAGAACAAAGGCATGCAAAACAAATGACACCTTGTCTAAAGGAGACACACATATGTGACAAATCTATAAAGACAAGCAAAGGAGTGACAAAAAAGTCCTAGATATTATTCACTTCTGGTGGATGGGGGCCGGGGGGATGCATGTAGGGGCCCTATGGGGAAAGACTACCTCTTGAGCTGGGAGGTATTTGAGTTATTGTTTTACTTTCTACGCTTTTCATACATTTTAGACATTCTTTGTACCTATTCAAATTTTAACAAAAATATTAAAGGGGAAGTCAAATAAAAGAGCCCAGGTTAAAAACTTATGTAAAATAGGTGCCGGCCTGATGACGCAGCGGTTGAGTGTGCATGTGCCACTTCGGCGGCCTGGGGTTCACCGGTTCAGATCCTGGGTGCGGACATGGCACCGCTTGGGAAAGCCATGCTGAGGTAGGCATCCCACATATAAAGTAGAGGAAGATGGACACGGATGTGAGCTCAGGGCCTGTCTTCCTCAGCAAAAAGAGGAGGATTGACAGCAGTTAGCTCAGGGCTAATCTTCCTCGAAAAAAAAAACTTATGTAAAATGGTTATCAACAGATAATGAGAGAACTGTAACACTGTATTGGTTTTATATTACTGAATAGCAAATTACAGCAAGCTTAGCGGCTTAAAACAAGACAAATGCGTTATCTCACAGTTTCTATGGGTCAGAGTGGTCTTCCTTGACCTCCCAATTTTTATTGAGCTCTATTATTATGTGTTCCTGCTTATTTTCTTCATTATATCTATCACTCTTTGGAATTATTTAGTTGTTCATCTATTAATTATCTGCGTCTCCCCTACCCATGGACTGAAAGTTCCATGAGGACAGGACAGTAGCTCAGACAGTCGTGCTCATCAACCTTCCTTTTAGTTGGGTGAGGGCCATTAGTTCTAGCCAGTGCACTGTGAGCAGAAGTGACTTGTGACATTTCTAGAGCAAACAGTTAAGAGCCAGGGGGCCTCCTCTGACCCAATCTTCCCCTGCCACCAAGACTATTTGAAGACTACCTTTTCCAGATGGCATAGCCCAAACAGAAGGCAGGCCTCCGACCTCATCAGACTTCCATGAATAAGAAATAAACTTTTGTTATGTTACTGAGAGCTCAGTTTGATTCCAGAGTATACCATATCTTAGCGTGACTTTCCTTTTCTTTTCTTCATCATTGTGCCTTCAATATTTGGAAGAGTGTCTAGGATATAGTAAATCCTCATTAATGTTTGTTGAAAGAAAGATGGAAAGAATGAAGGAAAGGAGGGAGGAAGTGGAAGGAGAAGGAAGGAAGCAAGGAAGGAAAGAAGTAGGAAAGGAAGGAAGCAAGGAAGGAAGGAAGGAAGTGGGCCAGAAATAATTACCATTGAGTAAATTTAACACTCAAGGAGACGCACGTGTTTATACAGCGGCTTCTCATTCCTTATAAGCACCACGATGTACTCCATGCACACCCTTCCCACAATTTGAAGCCCTTGGACATGACTAGTAGCTCTATCACTCACTAGCCATGTGGCCTTGTGCAGGTCACTCACCTCTCTGGTTTTCCCAATCCGTAAAATAGAGATAATAACATTGTCTTACCTACTTTGCAAAGCTATTGTGACAATAAATGTGTAAATTTTCTCCAAATGCTTTATAAACTGTAAGTTAATATATAAATAGACAACATTATTGCAGTTTAGTAATTTTTGGCTTTGCTTTGGGCTGAATCAAACAGAAAATTATCTAATAACATTGGCAGTAAAGAGATAAAGGAATGAAAAAAATGGTCCATCAACAGTGAGTCACGATAGGTATGTTTCTATATGGAAATACATATTTGGTTGAATCACAGCTAAATCAAGTCTACTTATTATGTGTTTACTAACAATAAAATTGTAAGTTATTATTATCTAAAAGTGGCCATAATGTGGAAGGAGGAGTACTCCATGCAATAGGAGCTTATATGTTTCTTCACGCCCCCATGCTGTCATTCCCAAGAAGGGGTGGTGGAGCTGGGAGCAATGAGGTATGAGAGAACTGGCCTGTAAAACAGGCAGTAGAAGAGCCCAGGTTGGAAGCCCGGAGGGCTGGCACACTTCCTAGTCATAACGTCTGATTTCTCCTTCTTTTATTAGGGAAATTCGAAGCTGAAGAAATCCAGGGACACATCCTTAAAGATTACAGGACACTTTTCCAATTTAAAAAATAGAAAATAAGGACTGTGCCGATAAATATGTGAAAAACACACACCAGAGAGACTTTGTTTAGAATGACTATGTTTAGTTATTAAGAGTAGTCTGCCCTATACTTCTGAAATAAGCCAATCAATTCACAAGTGTTCTTTCATATCTACTCTATGTCCAGGATGGTGACACAGTCAGAGAAGGGTTGAAACCCTCTTGAATTCTGAATGAGACATCTTAGTTTTGAGGTTATGAATGTTAGGTTGAATAAGCAAAACTTTTTTTTGCCTATTAGGTCCACATATTTTTAAGATCTTGTTTCATATGTATTTATTCAGTACTCACTGATGAATAAATTAGACACAAATTATGCAAATCAACAGAAATCATGAGTTTACACACACTCTGAGAGCTTTGTTGTTCGTGCAGTGGAGTAACTGATCCTGAGCAGTTTCTCTCGGCCATAAGGCGCAAACAGGTGTTCTTCATGAGACAGGTAAGGCCTTCTTTTCAAATCATTCTCATACACAAACATATGTTGCATTTTTGAGTCTGTTGGCTGCTGATCTTCATTTTGTATCTCTATTGGGTTCTTAGCCAAGCACAGGAGGACTGGATTTTTTTCAACAAAATGCCCTCTTTTCATTGACTTTATTATTAAATTTATTCATTATTTCAATGTGAAGTGCTACAGCATTTGTGTGTGTGTGTGTGTGCGTGTGTGTGTGTGTGCACAGTGCTCATAATTGTAGGATCTCAAATTTTGAGTCAACCTGACTCTGGAACTAAGGGTGGTGGCATCAGGTGATTTGACATGTAAGTGTGGGCAATCAATTCTTTCACTTTCTAGATGGGATCGAGAAAGGCAGTAAACTTGAAAAAAAAAATGAAATGTACTTCAGCCGCAAATTACCACATTTAATTTATTTGATGATAAAGCAGAGTCCAAATTCATGGCCCAAACTCAACTTGAGAATTAAGTCACATGAAGAATAAGAAACTGTTGATGTTCTGATAAAACTTCCTTTACCGCATACTGGTCTAAACTCTCATTTAGACCTGCTCTCACAGATGCTTAGGTAACCTTGAGTTCAGGGCTGTTGCTTGCCTGGGGGATATCTACATTACTTTAGCATCTCCAATAGCCAGAAATAGCTCTTCATCTTTTCTGAATGAAAGGTCACATACTCTTTTGTGGCTGCCCACCAAAATCCAGTTTTCCACCTGAAACGACTCTAGCTCTCAGTTCATTTGCAGACCAAAGTAGATGAAAGGTCAGAGATGAACTCTTTAAATCCTTGAAAGTGGAGATGAATTTTCCCCACATTTCTGGGGTTCCCTTTGATAATTTAGCTCTTATGTGCCCCACAGGAAGTGCCTTCCAGAATCCTATCACAGCATTTTTATAACATCAAAAAGTTTTTGTCTACAAATGTAATTTCTATCAAGGGAGAGTAAGCCATCAAGTCTCTCAGAAATTTTATTGAAAATTCTAGTTATTATAGCAATAATTTTCAGATACAATAGTCTTTATTAACAGGCTTTTTGTTATATTTACAGAGCTGTCTTAGTAGTCATAAAAATGTATTATAAACTTTAGATTTCAGTGAATGAGCCCACTTTTTTGAGCTGAGATAATTTGTTTAACCAAGCAGGTGTTTGGTTGTGTCCTGTAATTAATCATTTACTCATCAGCCTTATTATCCCGCAGAGTGAAGGCTTGCCTCAGGGAAGCTCTTACTGGACCTACTGGGATGGAGTGGGGGATGGGAAACAAGCCCCGTGTAACTAAACAATAAGCCATACATCCTCCAACACTTCCAGGGACCTCTTTCAGACCTGAAATGGTGAGTCTTGAATAAATACATATGAAATAAGATTTTAAATATATGGACCTAATATATAATGAATTTTTGAGGAATTGTACTTGACATGAAAAGCAAGAATGCATCCAGTTTCCAAAATAACAAAGTTGAGTCTATACAGCACTAAATGAAGGGTCTCTTTGGTAGTTAAATGGACAATTTAGGCAATATAGGTGATCAAACTTGATTATCAGGACCCCAGTTGGAATGAGATTGGCTGTCCACACATCTTAAATTAACCCAATCAATTGCTAGGCTCTTCTTGACAAAGTGTTGTAAATGCAACATCCAAGAATGATGATAAAGGGCAACATGATGCTGCAGGAAATCCTTAATCTCTGACCCTGATTTCTGTTATCTTAAAACTGACTAATGCCTACCTCGCAGGGTTATTAAAAGAATATTTTTGTCTCATTTTGGCTTGCAGTAAGCACTCAATGAATATTTGCAGAAGAGACGGCCCCACAGTGTTAGCCCAAAGTACATTTCTGAAGCTCCCAATGGAAACCTGAGCATTTGGGTGCAAGGAGGCCAATATATCAACACTTTGACCAGAGCTAGTTTATTCAAATTAGGTAACCCATTAAATCGTCCAGGCGTGCCCTGGGTATCATGTCCTGGCTAAGAGATTTTGATGTTGCTGAGAAGAGAAATTTGCTGTGTGGCGCCCTTCCACTGGGTTGGATAAAGAGTAGCAATATGGAGAGAAGGTAAGTTTAAAAAGAATTGAAATACTGAGCCCAAACTTCTTCCTGAGAATTGGTCTATAGGATGGTCACACCTCAAAATATCCCCTTGGGGAGTGCCTTGGTTACAAACAGCACAAGCCAAGAGAAAAAGCAGATCCTGTGCACAACTGCAAACCTTGTGCTTTTTTCATTCTTTCATGTAGAAAAACTCTGCTACACAATACGTTTCATTCCTTTCAGGGAATTAACACCAACGCTGCCTTCTTTTGACTGCATTAAAAAATATTTTAAAATATATTTTATTGATGTATATCCTGGAAACTCCTGCTGTATTTAAATGGTAAGTTTACTACTCTTGAATTAGAATAAGAAAAAAATGCCTTTGTTTGTATCTCAGGTCTATGCCTTTTGATTAGACTAACAGGTGGATGAGGCCCAGAGAGTCAGCCTTGTGCTGGTCAATTGTTTACTACGAGGCATTTACAGCACACGTCAGCTAAAGGGTTATGCTGTCCACATAAATCTCTCTAATATGTTGTGTCATGTATCATAAAATATTAGGCCAATTATTTTACACTTACGAAGTTGTTCATTTCCCATAATCCTCGGTGCTTTGAGATGAGATGGGGCAGTGTCTCAAGCTCAAACTTAAGCTTGTTGGTATGACTTAGATAAAAATTGGCGGTGGCATGATGAATTATCTACTATACGGTGTAATCATATAGTTCTTTCCATTGACACCATTCAGCTGGACTGTCTTTAGTCTTATTGCACCCTTGATACATTTCCTATTTGAAATTGTTTTGTGAATGGGGAAAAAAGAAGCCTTAGTAACCTGTGTCACCTGAGATTCCCACTGTCTCCCTGTCTTATCTTTACTTGTGAGTACGACATGCCCACTTGAGCAAAGAAAACCACACAGACTACTGGAGACAGTGTCACCTGCAATGACTGCCATGGAGCATCACATGAACTGTTCTTCTCAATCCTTCGCATTTGCACAGCATCTGGAGACAAGAACACACCAGGGATATCAGAGCTAATGAGTGTCAACGTCAACGGCAATAAAATAAACTAAAAACCTCGTTCTCCCAACACTGTGGTCTTAGCAAAATTGGGCTATATTTTATTCTCCAGAACTTAAAGTTTTGTTTTAAATTCTGCACATCACAGCCATACTAAATATCCCCTTAGACAAGATGCAGCACTGCTGAGTAAGACCCCTGCAAATCAGCAATGCTTTCTCATAAGACCAACATCCATAATTTATATCTGCATACAATTAGCCTGTTTACATTTATGCATTTTCTCCTTCCTTTTATGTGAAATATTCCACAGGATATATGGTAATGCATTCAGAATAACCTTTCTAAAATAAAGACTCCAGGATCCAACAGTTTATAAAATCCAATACCTAATAAATACTTTATATGAATAAAAAAGTGTTTTCTTAATCAAACAGTATATTTGTATTTGAGCTAGACTCTCTTGCCTCCCAGGTCAGTGGCCTGGCACCATATGGATCCTTATTTTTTAAATGTATTCAGAAAAAAAAATACTACTATGCTTCTTAATGGTTTTGCTTGCACACAAATATCACATACTTTCTTTTATCTCTCATTAGATCACTATAAGGATAATGTTTTTTTTTTTAGAAAGATTAGCCTTGAGCTAACATCTGCTGCCAATCCTCCCCTTTTTCTGAGGAACACTGGCCCTGAGCTGACATCCGTGCCTGTCTTCCTCTACTTTATATGTGGGACTCCTGCCACAGCATGGCTTGCCAAGTGGTACATAGGTCCATACCCGGGATCCGAACTGCCGAACCCCGGGCTGTCGAAGCAGAACATACAAACCTAACTGCTGCACCACAGCTGGCCCCAAGGATAATTTTTATGACCTTGGCCAAGACAATCCTTTGTACTAAGATGAAGAAGACAAAAAAGATTCAGTCAGTTATCTAGAAGTTTTGTATTCATGGTATCAAAGTCTGAATTTTGTCAATATATTTAGCCCAATAAGTGGGTTTCACTATTGGAAAATACATACAGTGGAGAGAGAATTTCATAAATTCATGTAAGTTTGGCAGTTTCCTTGCTGTGGTCTGGATGACTCAAGATTTGGCCATGTGGGTACCCAGGGAGCGGGCGAATAAGCAAGACCTTCCAGCAGTCACTTCAATGATATCGTCCCTTCTCTTCTTTGCATTGAGCACCTAGAACCACATGGACCTGAGATGGAAGGAGCCACCTGAAGCAGAAGCCAGGACTTGTAGTGGCTCCCATGCCCCCTTTGGAGTGGAGTGAGGTCCTACTAAAGAAAAGCCTGCCTCAGAGTTGAGCTTGACAGTGTTGAATCCTACCCAAGGCCTGTGATCAGCGAGGGTTAAAGGCATCCCTCCACACTTTTATGTTCTGCAAAACAGCTTACTGCAGAGAGGCACCCTTCTCCATATGACTTTGACTCACAGATGCCTGCCCCCTTGTCTTACTATGACAAGGCTGGACAGAGATGCTCAAAATTCCCTTCCTTACCTCATAAATAATTAGCTGAACTGCTAATCATTCTAAACAAAATACTTATTGACCAAACTTGGGTAAATGTCTCTCCTTCCCCCAGAGGCCTGAACTTTTAGTGCAACTTCAGTTTGATCAAGCAAACAACCCCTCCTGAGAACAGGCAGGCCTTGGGGTAAAACACACTCTGATCTACTGTCCGATTGTGCCACTTTTTCATCCATCCCACTTCCTCATACTCAGCTCTTTCTAACTTTGTCTACTCCTCTGTATAAAAGAGAAATCCTTTGGGCCCAGCCTGGTGACATAGTGGTTAAGTTGGCACGCTCTGCTTTGGTGGCCCGGGGTTCGTGGGTTCGGATCCCTGGCGCGGACCTACACCCCGCTCATCAAGCCAAGTTGTGGTGGCATCCCACATACAAAATAGTGGAAGATTGGTACAGATGTTAGTTCAGGGCCAATCTTCCTCACCACAAAAAGAAAAAGAGAGAGAGAAACCCTTTGCCAGACTCACGAGACTCTTGCAGACCATTAGGTCATATTAGGTCACATTCACCTGATTGCAATAGTCCTTTTTCTCCTCTTTTTGAATAAAAATCTCTCCCTACTAAGTTCAGATTTGTTTTTTCTTTGACAAGCTCCCATCTGAACACTCAACCGGGGAGGAACCTGAATAGAAATATGGTTTTTGTGAGAGGGATAGATTTGGGGTGCAAATTGACACATTTACACATATTTAGAGCTCCTTTATAAATGGATGAGAATTCTCAGAACCTAGACTTGGTGCTAACTTCTTGATGGATTGAATTTGTCAGTTGTTGCCTTTCTCAAACCTCAGCTGTAGTGCTCAGAGCCCTTCACCTGCAGGTGAGCCCTTCCTGGACCCTGAGCCATTCTAGAATTGAGCAGGAGGCCGAGTGAGACCCTCAGCCATTCCACATGAAATTAGCCTTGCCATCTGGAATTAGGCTCAGTATTGCAGAGCTGGTGCAGGGCAGATCTTGAATTTCCCCTTGGTGCCATGTGCCCCCTCCTCTAAATTGTGTCCTGCCTCTAGACTGTGTCATATTGATCCAAGTTGAAATACAGGCTCCATGATTGATGTCTTGTTATAAGGTTAGCCTTCATCTTGTAACATCCTATCTAGGCCCTAACCCTGAAATCACATAACCATCACCCACTTGATTTTGAGCATATTGGGCTGCCAGCATTCCTACTACAACCACCAGTTTATATCACTAATTTCTGTTCCCATCCAAATCAAGCCTGAGCTTCCGAGCTGCCTTTGGACAAATTCATGGACTTCCAATGGCCAGCTCCAGAACCAGGGAAGTTTCCCCAGACCTTGTCCCTTCCTGGTTCTGGCTTCCTTAGCCACCCTTAAATCATGCCATGATTTAAGGACTTCCAGAATAGTTGTACAGACTGCACACTGCTTACCAACACCATCCTATGATGTCAGGACTGTTCAGCAGCTGGAATCTTGTAACATTTCCCAGTCATTCCTCCTCTAAACAAAAAATGAACTCTTAGGAGGTATCGCACAAAAGCTTTAGTTGACTGCAGCTATTGAAAACACTGAGAAGAGAAAAAGGGACTCTCTAATAAAATAATCATTAGAGTAAATAGTGAGTTTTGAGAACTTAATATCATGAAAATATACATTTATACAATACAGAAATTAAAGAAGTCATTGGAAGTCTTAACCGGGAAATATCTCCTAGTATCTTCATTAATTAACTCATTTATTCATCTATTCATTTATTTATTCATTCAAATAATTCCTCTTGAGGTCTCTGTAGATGCCAGGCACTATGTTAACACTTGGAACTTAACAGTGAAGAGGGTAGACCAGATACCTGCCCTCATAGAGTTTAAGCAAGAGATCATTTAAAGTGGCTTTTAAACGTGAATCAACATACAGAAATTTGATATGGACATAGATTATAGGGTGAGTCGTACCTGCTCATGCAAGGAATAATAGTTACTAACATAATGGGATAGAGCGTATAATTAATGGGCAGGCTTCCAGCCTGAGCTCTTAAGGCTGCTTCTTCTTCAGCACTAAATCTATGCATCTATGAGTTTTCTTCTCTTAATCTGAAATCTGGAACTCTCTTCTTTTTAATTTAAGGACAGGGAAATTGAAGCCAACAGTCAGTATTAGAGAAACAAATGAGTGGGCACGTCAGTGGAGGAACACTAACATTTTTCTTGGGCACAGTGTTGGTTTCAGCGTATAATGCATGTCAGTAGGAAGGTACTTTAAATTCTTTGACATATATTGGAGAATTTTCCTTCTGGATGTTGGAGATCTCATTTTGAGAATGTCAATGAGGTATAAAATTCTGCGTAAATAAATACAGTTACCATTGATTAGATTTTCCACTGGGAAGACTGAGTTACAAGGAGATGGTTTCATTTATTTTTCAGGATGAAAAATGTGTACATAAAGGAATCAGAAAGAGTTTGCTGCAATACCCTGAAGACAAGGCTACTTTCATCATTGTTTGTTTGTTGTTTGTTTGTTTGTTTACACATCCTCTGACTGTTCTAGTAAGGATTAAAGGCAGCTGCTTCTCATTTTCATAGCTGTCAACATACACATACTTTATTTGTTTTGTGATCAGTAATTAAAATTATTATATTCCAGACCATAGCATATGATTGTGCAGCCATTTTTAGTTCTTCTTTTTGAATTCATCAGAACTTAGATGAGTATGTGTGTATGTGATTTTTTATTCATAAAGCAACTGTACAAGTGAAGCCACTCTGCGAGAGCAGAAATGAAAATCTGCAGAGATTAGAGGACCCCAAAACAGAGAAGAGACACAGATTTTCAAAAGAAAACTAGAAACAAAATTTACTTGAAACGCTGAAATACGGCTCCAACCCTGAACTGATCCAAATGTACCAGATGTGATATTAGCATAAATATTGATGCATCCTGCTATTGTCAGGATGCTCCTGCGGCAAAGATGTCATAGAATGTTGGAGTAAAAGTGGGCATTAGACACTAAATCCAGGAGTTCTTAAGTGTGAGTTTATGAATTTCTTTGAGACTTTAAAGAAATCTTTAATGACCATCCTCCTAGATACCGCAAATATAAAAGTTTGCAAACTATTTTAGGAGGTACACGGATCCATCAAATCCTTCTGTGGGTCATAAATTAAGAGAAAATGAATGCGTGTCACTTCTGAACAGACAAGGAACTAAGACAAAAACTTGTTTGATTGAGATCACCCAGTCATGTTTCCATGATTTTAAGATATTCCTGTAATTGGCCCTACTTCCTCCCTTAGAAGGGAATATAGTTCTACTTCCCCTAATGGGAGAAGAATAATTTCAGAGAAGCTACAAATCAAAAAATACGCATTCCCACATAGGAGGGTAGTATGTTTCTACCCATATATACATATGGGTAGAAAATATACGTTCCCACATAGATAGATGGATAGATGATAGATAGATAGATAGATAGATAGATAGATAGATAGATAGATAGATAGAGATCCTTTTGTTATATATATATTCCCACTTATTATCTTCATAACAATGTAATTACAAGGTAACATTATTTTCCTCATAATTTATTTCCAGTTTAAAGTCTATTTCTCTCCAGTGGAATGTAAGCTCCTTGTGAGCATGGAATTTTTCTCTTATTTACTGCCATGCCTAGAAGACAGTCTGGCATAAAGCACACATTTTAATAAATATTTATGGATGGAACAAGTAGTATATTCGAAGGAGTGACATTGATTGTTTCTGAGTATATGGGTGACAGATGATATCCTGTGTTTGCTTGTTTGTTTTACTGCTTTTAAAAGAAAATATTTGTTTTTTTAAATGTTTTTAAGTGTTCAGTAATGTGTGCCTTTCTTTGTAAAATAAGTAAATAAAATTTTTTTTTAGTAAAAAATTCAGATCACGTGGAATTCCAGATATTATTCCACTCTAATTTCACCTTCTTGGCACATTTAAAGCAATAGTTGACCAGTAACACCGTCCATCCTGGGCCAGAAGAAAATGAAAAAACAAGCAAATGTAACCACAGCCTCTAGCTATGCGTAAACTTTAAAAGTTGTTCGCTGTGTTTTTCAGTGCCCCTTTTCTTTCACGGGTCTTGGATAGACGGATGGCTAGAGGGGTAAATGCAGAAGAGGGGAGAATAATCACATAGCTCAAGGGCCAGTTAAAGAAGCAGCAAATTTCATCCTTTTAGTCCACTTTCGTAACGCAAATCTACACACAGCACCATTAGAGAAAATATTTTTAAAACACTATAAGTTTAGAGGAAAGCTCATGAGAATGTACATAAAAATGTTAATAGCACTTAAGTAATACAGGCGATTTCTCTTCTCCTCCCCTCTCTTTTCAATATGTTCCAGATTTTCTGTAGTTTAAAAATAGTACTTTCTTCATAGAAAAGACTGTAAACATTGACAAATCAATTAGAAGTTGTAGCTATGAAATGGGATATTAACATGAAAATTCTAGAACATTTTTTTAAAACACACAGAGAAATAATGAAAAGAAGTAACCAAAATGCCACAATTCAGATTTGATAGGAAATGTTAAGTAGGAGTTCAACTGGTCAACAAAGGAGAAAGATGAAGGAGACAGCACCAACCAAACATTTTAATTGAAGGTTAACAAATGTGTTCACGTCTTCAAGATGTTCAAAGGGCTTTGAGAGGCCTTTCTGGAAATCTTGATGATGGCTTTCCACCTGCTGTGGAATACACTTTATATTTATTTTGGAGACCTCTGTGGTTAAAATGCTTGCTGCTGGAGCTGGGGAAATTGAAAGAGATTTGTTTCTATCTGAAGTTACAAAAAGTAAGATCTACAATATGAAATGCTATCAAAACCAAAGGCTATTCAAATAGAGTCTTCACAGAGTTTATACTTCAAACCACCTGGATTAGGAACTGCATCCACCTGGGAAACCTAATACAGTCTTGTGAATACAGGAGTGTCAATTATTTATGTCTAGATCTTGTGGAGTAAATCGGAGATAGTTAGTTTGGGGGCTTTAGAAAGAGTGAAGCCATTGATATTAACTAATCTAATAATATGCAAATATTAAGACCTCACCTTTGCTTGATATTGATGCCCTCCCCAGGATGCCATGAGAGTTCTAGGCTGATGTGTTCTATTAACTTTAAGTATCCTGTGATGCCTGTGTTGGATTCTTGTTTTTGCCCTTATAAAATGGGATGCATGGTGCCCAAAAGTCAGATGGCAGCAATCTGCACCCACCCAGCTATGTGACCAAGGAAGAGAAGTAGCACCTTCCCTATGAAGCAGAGTTTCCAAACCAAAGAGTTCCCCCAGAGCTGCTGCTGTGGAGGCCAGCCAGTCATCCTGATGAGGGAAAAGAGCTCTTCGTCCCCTTTCGGATGCTTCTTTCCTGTGCAGGAAAAGCCACGAGCTTGGTGCTCCTTCTCTCCAAAGGAAAGAGCAAGGGAAGAGCAGGAAGCAAGAAGAATATAGGGCAACCTTCTCATGAAAACCAAGGGAATGGGGAAAGAGCAGGTCCGCCAAACACCAACAAAAACACGTGCCTCTGTATTCTCATACTGTATTATGGACTTTGGCCAAGAAAAAGAAAAGACACACTTCGTATGCACAAAAGATCATTTGTTATTGAAACAAATTCTGGGATGACCAAGCCAGTATTTTCTCCAGCCTACTGTGTATTATATTTTATGCATAATCACTGAATTGCCTCGCCTGCCCAAAGTCATGTGTCTTATTCTTTTTTATTACCTCCATATCTAACTCTTGGCTCTATTATAGACAATATGTTAATGGACGGATTCTGAAGGCAAACAGCACTTCGTGAATATGTAAAACTCTGGAACCTGCGTGTCCCTATTCCGTAAATTAACAACTGTTGAATCTTAGGAACCGCTGTGCTTCTCAGCGGTACATTATTTCTGCCTTGCAGGGACTAAGCCAAAAATGGCCAAAGCCATTTTGAGTAAGTAGTTATTGAAATAGTTGATATTTTCAGATATTTAATAATGAAATAGATATTTTGATATTTAGTGTAAAAGCTGTAGATGTTACAGGATGTTTAACATTATGGCCCTGGTCTTATTATCCTTACACTCTCCAATTTAGTCTATTGACCTAAAAATACTATGCATTCAATAAGTGTTTATTAAATTTGTTTATAGAGATGTTAAGAAAACTGGATGTGAGATGTTTTTTAAAACTGCTATGTTGACATTGTCATACTGGACTGTAACACAATCTACTCTTTTAAATCACATTTTCTAGTATTTGGTTTTTCTAATAAAAAAGTAATACATGCTTAATTTATAAAAGTAGGAAACCCATACTGAAAGATTATTTTCCAGAAAGCTAAAGGGAATCTCGTACAGATATAAAATGAACACTTGTCTGATATTTTATTTAACCTATTAATTAACTGAGAGAACCAAAAAAGAGGTTACACCCAGTTCAAAGGAGAAGTCAAAGAATACAAATTTATATGAAGTAAAAGAACGTTGAAATGAATTTACAAAAGGACACCAAACTGGTTTTGCTAACAGAAAGAAGGGCTGACCATTGAACTTTCACTGGGCAGAATTAATTTGTACATCTAAAGACAAAAACAACCCTGCATTGCTCTCAGTTACCTACGATTTACAGAGTTGTAAAATAACTTAAAGGCAATGAAAGACTAAAATGACACAACACAAGAAAGTGTTCTCTAAACAATGCATGGTTTCCACTGGAGATACGCAGTAATTTTGTCTGTTTATTCCAAATTTCCTTACAACAAAGAACGTTAGGAAGAGAGAATAAAAGGAATGGAGGGAAGGCTGGAGGAAATGAAGAGCAAAAGAAAGAAGAGAAATAAAAAAAGAAGGAAAGAACCCATCTGAAATCTACCACACAGATAAAACCACAGATAACGTTTTGGCATATTTTTTTTCCAGAAATAGATCTCCTTACAGTTGTACAGCATCACACTGGGTGTTCTCTTCTATAAACTCTTCTTTTCACTTAAAAAGACTATGTAAGAAGGCCAGGCCGGTGGCACAGTAGTTAAGTTCACACGTTCTGCTTTGGCGGCCCAGGGTTCACCAGTTTGGATCCTGGGTGCAGACCTATGCACTGTTGCTCAAGCCATGCTGTGGTAGGCGTCCCACATATAAAGTAGAGGAAGATGGGCATGGATGTTAGCTCAGGGCCAGTCTTCCTCAGCAAAAAGAGGAAGATTGACAGTGGATATTAGCTCAGGACTAATCTTCCTCAAAAAAAAAAAAAAATACTGAGAATAGTAAGTATTTTCTCATCTCCAACTCTTTTGTGTCTTATGTATGTACAAGACGAATTTTTACATAAAATAGATGTACCACAATTTGCTTAACTAATCCACTATTATTGGATATTTTTGTAAGTTTTTTTTACTATAAATGACTGCACAAGAAAAATATCTGGACAAATATCTTTATACACATCTTTGATACTTTCTTTAGGTATTCCTAGAAGTGGAGTTTCTGGGTCGAAAGCTAGGTACATTTTAATGTATTTTGACAGATGTTACTAAATTGCTTTACACATGCTGTACCAATTCTAAAGTCCTTCCAGCTGTGTGTAATTATACCCATTTCTCCCCCCCCCCCCCCCCGCAGCCGACACAAACATCGTCATTCTTCTTAAGCTTTGCCAATTCGATGGGCTAAAACTAGTGTTTCTTTGTTGTTTCAGATCTTCATTTCTTAAACTATTGAGGTTAAATTTTTGTATTGGCTAAAATAAACATTTTATGAAACTTCGTGGGAGTATGGATGGAAAGGATAAAAGAAAATTACTTCTTCTCTCTCTTCGTCTCTAGTTTGGAATAGCTGAGGACTTGTGACAACCAAAATGAACAGATATTCTCATTTCAAAAAGCAAGGATCAGACTAAAACTATGACATTTGCATCCCACAGAAATTTGTTTTCAAGAAACTTGTAAGAAAAAAAATCAGGCACACTCAAAATGTACCCATGAAAATAATTTCTAAATTGGAGGACTGAAAAGCAGCATCAGCATTTTATTGGGGGGTATTTGGTTAATAATGAAGCTTTAGCACTTGTTATTGCATTCTGATTTAGTGAGATAAAAAGCATCTGTGTACTGAATTATACATAAAGGGAACAGTTTGTAGATTATTCTTGCCTGTGTCTACTTGTGTGTACTGTATAATTTAGGACTTAATATATTTGGAGCTTTTTTCCCTTTATTGTTCGGATGCTGAATGAATACCTTGCTTTCAGTCACATTTGGTCGATTTAATTTATATGTGAAACCTGAAATACGGAGGATTAGTTTCCAGTTTTGTGTCTATAAGAAAGACGTATACGTATCTTTCAGATCTGCCTCTGATATTCTTCATAGTTTCCAGCAAGATGAAGGAGAGTGATATTAAAACATTATTTTTTTATGGAAGAGTCAAGAAAATCCCTAACTAGATCCAATGGGAACATGGGCATGGATTGAAGGAAACTGACTTTATTCCCATCCCTTCTCCTGCCTCTTTATTTTCCTTCCATTTGACTAAGCCAAGGGTCAGGGCGAGAAACCAAAGCCAGAGGAAGTCTCTTCAGGTCACTGGGCAACTGGTAGAAGATGAAGTTATGGAGGCGATGAGAAACGGGGAGACCGCGTCAACTCAAGACTCATTCTGCCACCCAAAATTCATTCAGCTGGTATTACTGATGACCCCGTATGACTCATTTAATGAATCACAGCCACCATTGCCGTCTCTGTAAAATGGAGTCCCATTTAAAGACTGCTGTGATAATGAATATGAAAGTCTTTAGCAAGATGATATACTAATAAAACTCTAAATTATTCTGAGCATCTGTTTGATACTCTACATCAGTGAGGAATGGAGCAATTCCTTGTTTAGTTTGTTGGAAACACAGCAATTCCTCTGTTCAAGTAAAGGAAAATATAGATTTAGACGTGTTCTCCACTGGAGAGGAAAAAGTGCTCCTATTTAAGAGTCGATCCAAACTCAGGTTCTTAAACTGATGTAAAAAGAAGATTATATGCTTCTTTCAAAGAGCAATATTAAAGTCTTATGCTGAAAATGAATTCCTGAGGAAAAAAAAAATATGTCAATAGGCTCTTAGTTGAAGGGGGCTGAAATCCCTCACACTATACTATTATCATTAATTTTATGTTAATAGGGTTTGTTAACTGAAGTTTCTACTATTACATGCGCTTTGTGGATTTTTGAGTTGAGGGATTAGCTCTGGCCTATGGCCCCTAATTGGATATTGTCTAATTATTAATATTCATTTTTCCAGAGAGATTTGCTTCACAGAATTAAAAAAGTTGATGAGTTGACGGTAGCTACTATTCCCCTCTGATTTATGAGCATGAAAGGATATGTAATTCAAACATGACCCTCACAAACAACCCCAAAATCATTATTATAAAACAAAGCTCAGTGTTCTGCTTCAAGTCTGCATTTTTCAGAATATTGCCTAAAATAGAAATTACTGACTCAGTAAATCCCATGAATTCTTTTGGTAAATGTGTGGCTTCCTGTGGATTCAACTGTCTATCCATAGATCTACGTTAAAGTTTTTCTGTATTAAAATTTGAGTAGGAAGGGAAAGAGTTGTTTTTCTTCTTTTGATGGAAAAGGCAGTTCTACTGAAGAAAAATTGTCCCTTCATAACCAAAATATAAAGCTGTCCTCAGTGTTTTGAACAAGAAATACTCCCTCAAAAAAGGCAAGCTCTGTGGAAATTCACAGCTCTTTGTCAGAACTGATAAAAAAAAAAAAAAAAAGAAAAGAAAAGAAAAAGAGAAGAAGAAAGAAAAAATTGGTAGTCTTGGAAGAAACCTTCAGAATGGGCATGAGGGAAAGAAATGAGATGAGAAAAGTCAACCAGGAGAAAGCCAAAATAGTCAAGATGAATGATGGACCAAATATTAGTGAGAATTTTATCCGTGGAGAGGCATGTACATGTCTGTATACATCTATATATCTCATTGTCTATGATCAAATATAGTGAAAGAAGTAGAAAGAAAGATGTCTTTCATGACAGAAATACTGTGCCTGGTTTCTATTTTCACACAGTTTAAGCAAAGCTCTGTGAATTTCTGAGAGCAGTCACTTACAAGAAGAGGGAGATCGCTTCATAAATTCTCGCTGATAAGATGAAAGCAGACAGGCCTTTACAACTTGTTTGCAATTGGTTTTAAACTGATTTTTTAAAATGACTTCTTAAATAGCTAGAAATAATCTGATAATAATAGGAAAAGTCAATTTGCATGCTATTCATAGAGAAAATATTGATGAGTCTTTCTATTTAAATACATGCCAAAAAATTACCTTTTTCCATGAATTGCTTTAATCTCTGTGCATCTTCATTTCTCTTCGGGAAGCCTAACAGCTCTCAAGTGCAAATATATTAGCATTCATTCTTCAAATGTGTACCAAGAGCCACCTGTTATCTGGGAGAGACCAGGAGCAAGTGACAACAAACCTGGGATTTAGGGTCTGAAATTATGACTTTATTATAACAGAGGAACTGAAATTCCCCAAAGATCTTAGAGAGTTGTTAGGAGTCTTTTAAGAACATGTCTATCAACTCATAGTCACGCGTCTCCAGATTTAGGTATTTAAAAACAATGTAATGTGTGTGTCTCGCGGGATCTCATACATGCATGTGTATGTGTCTGTAACTCAGATGTTCCTAACTTCTTGATTTGGAATCTGGACCCTTTGGAAACTGAATAACAGAAGTCTAAGAAATTAATAATCACCCTGGTAAGAAATTTCACCACTGAAAATCTGGCTCTGAATTTAGAAAGACGGAGCTGAATCTCCTTTTTTGCAGTTAGAAGAAACTTAGCTCTCTCCATCCTTCAAGGATGCTTGGGTGTCTAGGATCACCCCAAGCCAGTGGGGGTCTAGGATCAACTCAAGGCAGTTATGTGGGGCTGGGACTCTGTTCTTTTGTGCTCCTCAGCCCCAGCCCCGGTCACAGATCATGAGGGAGAAATGTGACTTTTCTTCCCACTTCATGAAGAAACTTATAAATAGATTTCTACTAACCCAAGGTTTAGAGTCACAGAAAACAGTTTTCTATTTCATGGCTACATGTGGCCTGAGGTAGGTAAGAACCAGCTCTTGCTAAAAGATTTAACCTAGTGGATTATAAACAGTGAATCTTAAATCACTGGAACTAGAACTTCTAATTCTTAGTTGTGTGAAGACCAACACAGACTAACCATGGCCAATGAGGTTCCATTAGTCCACCGGTAATGTCCAATTTTCCTCATTTATGCTGACCCCATTGATGCCATAGAGTGACCTTTCATGACTGTCGTGTACTCTATGAATATCGGTTCAAAAATTACGAACCAGGGGCCAGCCCAGTGGCACAGCGGTTAAGTTCACATGTTCCACTTCAGTGGCCTGGAATTCATCAGGTTCAGATCCCAGGTGTGGACCTACGCACCACTTGTCCAGCCATGCTGTGGCAGGAGTCCCACATATAAAGTAGAGGAAGATGGGCACAGATGTTAGCTCAGGGCCAGTCTTCCTCAGCAAAAAGAGGAGGATTGGTAGCAGATGTTAGCTCAGGACTAATCTTCCTCAAAACAAAAACAAAAACAAAAACAAAAACGAACCAAACTTTAACATGACGGTAGTGTTTTCTTTTTAATGTTAAACTTTTTAAAAAAGCATACGAAGCTAACATTAGAAGAAAACACAGCCTTATGGGTATTGTCTCTGGTGACTGGTTTGGAAATTGTGTACAGAATATGAAATTGTAAACACAAATATTAACTAATAAAATATTTCTGTTTTCCATTCTAAAATTGCAGATAACACAGCCCTCATTTAATTCTATAGAAAACCAGATGGTCATCAGGCCTTTAATGAGTGCTTTTAATTAATACAGTATTAAAACAATCGTAAGCTAACTTTGTCTGTGCCTTGAGATATACAAAAAGTCAAATATTTAGAAAATCATTTGATTTGTCAGAGAACTGTTTCAACAGACTTTGCCCAGATTCAAAGATATTAGATTGGAGTCAGTGGCTCCCCTTTGGTGTGATTTGTATGTAAACTCACTTCTTACATATCTACTCAACCGACTGGTCTGTAGAGTGACATTTGTAATCCGTGGCTATGTTCCGTAGCTCTTCTTTATCACAAATTCCTAATATTCTTGTGAGATTATGTAAATATTTACAATACTGAAGCAAATTTTTTTTTAATACAATATAATCCATCCTCTTGCAGGTGTCTCCAGCTGCTTATATACAGTACTCTAGAGCATCCTTTGTCCCCAAGTAGACAACTGAGCCCCTGTCATGACATGGTTAGAAGGGTCCTGCGCTTCCAACTACTACCTACTTAGTACGAGGCTGAATAGCAAAGAGATTCAGAGCAAGAACTCTGTAAGCAGTTCTAGACATTTCCTCCCTGATACAATGGGGGTAATAAGAGAAACCAACTGGAAGTGTTGTTTTGAGGATTCAATGAGTTAACATAACCAGAAGCTTTACAACAATGTCTGGCAAAGGGAAAGTACTTTATAAGTATTCACTATTATAATGATTTTCTAGTGGCTGAGGACCTACAATTCCAGATCATTTGCTTAGAAGGCTCAAGCGTAATGGTTAAGAGCAAGAACTTTGGAGCTAGGCTGTGTTGATTCAAATTCCACTTCCTCCTTTATGAGCTGTGTGACCTAGGGGAAGTTACTTCATCTCTCTGTGCCTGTTTCCCTTGTGTAAAATGACGCTAACTGCAATACCTACCTTGCAGAGTTACTGTGAAGATTAAATGAATTATTACATTTAAACAGTGCCCAAAACATATAACGAAAATTGAGTATATGTTACTTGTTATCACTAGAAATAATTAATACTATATTACTATTAATACATTATTTTTATAATAATCCTTCATCTCCCACCCAAACCCTTATTTCCTAGAGCAGACCCTTATTTCTTCCTACCTATGACCTCTCTTTATTGTCATTTTAATTTTACGTTCTTTTCTTTGATACATCGATAAATGTCTCTCTCACGAAGCCACGAAGCTCCATGAAGGCAGTGGGCTCCAGCTGGTCTTTGCTCACCACTTTTTCCCAAATTCATAGGGTGTGGCACATGGTCAGCCCTCAGTAACTCTTTGTTGAATGAATGAATGAATTGTGGCATAGACTCTCATTTCAGTGATTAATCCTGCCAACTTGAACACAGATCTCATAAGATAAATGAGGTGGTGCCAAGCAGGGTGTAGGGTGATGAAGTCAGAACTTCCCTTGGCTTGCAAGTTGCACTGGTCTTTATTTTCCCAACATGGCTTATCTGTGTACACTACAGTTCCTGAACCAGCCACAACATATTGGCTTCTGTGCCCAGTTCCAGAAGATGAGTCTTCCTACTAAGGCAGGACTCCCAGTACCCACCATGGCCACATCATTTCCCCTCATGCTGCAGATTCAGGTAACTCCAGGGCCCATCTACCTTCCTCACGACACCTCTGTGTGAACTCTGACAGCTCCCATGGGCTGCCCTGTTTTTAGGATTTCACCCAACTAGCAGGGAAAAACCAGCAGATTAGAAAATCCAGCTTAATTGAAATTGTGAAACTTGTCAGTTTCAAATAACAGTGGTAGGCAGAAATGCTAGCTTCTTTCCACCCAGCAAAATAAACCAAGGTTAAATAATTAAGCTAAAAGGCTTTTTTAGAAAGACACAATAGAGAGGAAGGGGAAGAAAATATTTATTGAAATATTGTTCAGCAGAGAAGCAAGGAGAATGGGCATCTCATTTTCACGAGCATCCGAAGAGCAGCAGGCATAAAATCATACAGTTAAATTACAGAATACCAACACTTTAAATCATGCATACATACATACCAACAAGATGTTTAAAAAATAAATGTAACCTTATTTCAAATCGTCAGTGCTTCCCTCCGGAATAAATTTAACAATTTAGTCCTTAAAACCTAAGCAGAGTTTCTGTACAAGTATAAGCAATCTTAGTCTCAATCGTCGGATCCTAAATATATAAACTATATTTAAAATGTGTGTGTTTTAAACATTAAAGTGTTTCCTATGCTCACAAATCAAATAAAGGTGAAATGATAGCTCAAAACAGGCTATTTTGAGCCCATTGGTCATGCTTGTGTCCTTTGGCTAGGTTTAACATTTCTGATGTAATCATTTTATAAAAGTAAGTTTTAAAAAAAATATCCAGAAAATTTGAAATTACCTGCAACAACTTGGACAATTGAGCACAAAACTTGCTTTTGCCCAGTTTTTCCAATGTTGATATAGAAAGTCCTTTCTTTTCTTCAGAAATATTTACTCTTGCTACACTCTAACACATGATTTTTTCCATCTTCCATTGGCCTAACCTATGGGTAGTGATCTAGTTTAACATATCAGGAAAAAGAACCTGTTATCAGAACCATATGATGAATAACAGTTGATAAAGTTCAAACTGATTACAACTCTTCCTCTTAATAATTAATTGAAATAGTTTAAACAAACATTGGCATAGAAAAGGAAATGAATTTGGGGGTATGTATTAAAAACGTAGATTATTGACTCAGGAGACCATAATGGCCCTTTTATTATCTTCAGGGGCTATTGTATGAAAACACTTTTGGAAAGTTTTTTAAATGAATATTATTGACCTGATAGACCACAATAGTTCCAAAGAGGGCATTAGTATCCATCTTCAAGCAAGTGTTTATATTGTTTAAAACCATTATTGGCATTTGTGCAAAAATCTTTCGACTCCGGTGCAGAGGCTACGTGAGAAAGTACTCCAGGAATATCCATTTAGAAAAAAGTTAAATTTACTCTTCCTTATCTCCTCAAAGCAATGAAACTATAAGCTGTAATAGATTTATTTCTTATTAAATTATATTGGATGCTTTGTTTCCTTTGATTTAAATCCTTTTTAATGTAATCATGTAAAGTAGGCTTTTTTGGTAAGAAAATGAAATTGATCTTCACATTAACTCATTGAGTGGTTCCATTTGATCTTTATGGCAGCAGATTACACCTGCCATCAATTACTTAGAGCTAGAGGAGATCTAAAGTTATTTTGATATTGTTACATGGACAAAACCATCTTTGCTTCATGTTTTACTTCTCATACATCCACTCCCCTAAAATAACAGAGCAACTCAGAAATACACTGCTGTGTTCCTACTGTGTAGTGAGTACATGGGGACTGTGTGTGCTCCTGGTATTTCACAAGTCTGGAATGTTGGTGGCTTGAAAACTAGAAAGCTGGAGGGTACATGATATCCACTGTCATTCAAAGTATTCTGATCTAAAGATCTAGTGTGTACTTACGAGACTGCATGCTCCTCAGATTCAGGGTTTGTGTCTTTCTTAGCTGGGATTCTTTGGCTGTGAGCATCAGAAATGAAGCGTGGCTAAATTAAGAGAAAAAGAGAACTATTGGAAAAATAAGTGCTCTCAGAGAGGACAAAAGAGAAGGCAGAGAGAGCAGGTTTGCAAGAGGCAGGGATCAAGAAGGACTTCGATGGTTTCAGACACAGAAAATAAAGTCTGTGACCTCTTTCCTTCCTGCCACCAACACTGGAATGAAGGGACCAGTTCTAACCAATTTTCTGTCAGTATGTTACACTCCTCGAAGACTATCATTCCAGAAAAGAGTGTCTAACCGGCCAAGTTTAGGTCATATATCAGCACACTAGATATGCCAGGATGGTGAGAGGAAAGATATGGAGACAGGAGCCTCCGTGGGGCCCTTGGACTTCTGAGGTGGGACAGAGATGCTTTGATTCACCACCCAACCAAGGTTCAAACAGTGGAGGGAAGTTAACACCTCAAAAGGAAGTCAGGCGGCACTTCGCTGGCCAGAAATGTCCACGCCTAGGAGATGCTCAATAAATATTTCCTGAATGAATGAGCAGGTGAGAGAATGAATGAAGTGCTGTGAAGGACACATAAAAAACTTTATTTCCTTCTATTCTTTTCAAGTGTAAGTCAGATAATGGCAATCATAGTCATTCAAATATGTCTTGCCATTGGGGCGCATTCCAGTAGTTTTCAGTAAAGCAAATTTATGCCAAGCAAACCCTATCTTCTAATTTACTTTCACTATGAAATCAGGGAAAATGGACATCTTATAATATTGATTCTTGGATATGTTAAAAATGAAACAGATTTATAATAACAATATATTTAAAAGAATGACTATAACTTTTGTTTAAAATGTTAATGATATCATTTACAACATTAGGAATTATGTTTTACCATCACAGTAAAAAAATTTTAATTTTTCTTTTTTTCTTTTTTTTCTTTTCTTTTTTTAATAATGATAATACAATGAGACCTGGAATTTATTGGTAATGCTGTTATTGAAATTATGAAGAAACACATCTTTTAAAATCTTTATATTTCTTCATCATGGAAATGTCTTAAGCCATTTTCGCATCCTGATTGCAATACCTGAGTATAAAAGTTATAGAAGAAGAAATTGTGCATATGTTATATAAGGAACTGGCAATTCTTCTCAAATCATTGCCTTACAAGTGAGGTATGATGCCAAATATCGCACAGAAAATTTGCATCTTAGTATGTGAGGTACTTCTGCACAAATTTATTTTAGTAGAATTTCTACTGTGTGCTAAATACTTGTTTGGGAAAATACAAAAGAAAGAGAGAGAGACAAAAATATAATAGGAAAACTGACAATACCCAATGGGAAAGAATGAATGTAGAGAAAATATCAGAATTTTACTGACCACCCACGACACCTCCATAGAGGACACTGCAGAAGTCAGGTATGGTCCCGATCCTTTAAGAACTCACTCTTCTGAGATTTTTTGTGTGTGTGCCTCTTTTTTCAATAATGTGATGAACTTCTATTTCTGCTGTAAAGTTTTAATTCTGCTCCCAGATAAAGATATTAGATAGCATCCTCCATGCACTTGCTCAAGCCATCCTTGATTCCACTCTGTCCCCACTACTAAGAATTCCATTACCTTTTTGGCTTGGTTTTGCATTTCTTAAAGTTTTTATTTTTCTCTACCATTTTTCATGCTCTCTGCATCTCTTCCTGTGCTGTTACATTATCTCCTTGTTTTCGGTCTTGTTCCCTCAAATTTATTCTCAAATACAAATTTGCATATCTCAATCTCCTGTTTCAAATAGTCAATGGGTTTCCAGTACTCTTAGAATCAAGTCCAAGTTACCTACATTTCTAGAGCTTGCTTCCTCTCCACTGTCTCCACCGCCAACGCCTACTCCATAATCAGGGCCCACCGAAGTACTTTCCAGAGCTCCCAATGTTCACTCCTGACACCAGCGCCTGCTAGTGCTTTCCTTGTTGAGTTTTATGGGATGGAAATTGGTTTACATGGATGTCGCGACAAGGCGGGAAAAAGCAATCAGTCAAACTCTTTGGACTCAAGGAATCTGTGCACAAGACAATCCCAGTTGACTAGCTTCAGTTCAGTCATTCACTGGTCACTACACTGCTTGATTTGAAGACTGCTGGGTATCCAGTGAGATGCTACTGATTCCTTAAATCCTAGAACCTAAATTAATGTGAGTTCTTAGTGGGGCCAACATGCCATGACTTATGACATTTTCTTCATACAGCAAGTTAAGTCAGCTGTTGAGCAACAATGCTGGATATTGTAGGGATAAAGGAGTGGGAAAGGTAAACGCCCTAATAGCCATTTATGGTACTATCTTGGCAGCTTAGAAGTCTAGCTTATCTCATTCTGTAAATTTTTAAATTCTATCTAAAAGCAAACAAGTGCGTAGGAAGTAGAAGAAGTGAAATATCTGGGATCTGCCAAGCAAAAGCTTAATATTTTGGCAGTATAAGAAGCATTTCTATATTTTTGATAAAAGGTCATCTGTTTACTCCACCATCATATGCAGGGGACTCGATGGTGAACTCTAAGAAAATAATAATTTAAAATATGAGCGTTTACTCCGCTGGCAGAAGACCTGGTTTCTGTTTATTTCTAAACCAACAAGCTTCTCAAAAATAGAGAGAAGGTAATTTCTGAGAAATTTTACTGAATTTTCTGAGCTATATGCAAAAACAAAAAAAAAATCTGACAGACCTATTTGGGTTTAAGAAGGTAATAGCAGCTCTTTGCTCAACTAAACTGTTAAAAAGTTTTTATTGCTAGAACTCTCATGTTGAATAAGTGCGTACATTTTCACAGATTTTCAGGTTTTTCTCAATAAAACTGAGAAGTGAAAAAAAAACTTCTTAGTTGTAGTTCCGAATTAATCATTCACACCAGGTTGGAACTAATTTGCATGAATTTCTTTTTATTTGGGGCCGACGTAGCTATTGTTCATTTCCAAGAAATAGTATTTCCCCATCACGTAAAACACAAAAATAAGTTCAATCAGAAACTTCAATTTCTAGAATAATCACTATCTTCCTTGATTCACCTCCCCAGAGCTGAGAAAAGCATTCAGTGTTTTCTGTCAACACAACAAAGTGTGGATTTTGATTTGACATCGAGGAAACAGTTGTGTTTCAAGATCTTATTAAAAGCCACCTGCTGCCTTAATAATTATGGCATAATTAAAATGCTGTCCCCAAATCTGGTGTTACTTAGACATTGTGGAGAGAGAAAGCTGATTGAAACTACTTAATTTGAGACCAAGGTGGCAATTTGTAGAAAAGGTGTTCTGAATGTGTTTGATGAATCGGAAAGGGAAAGGCTGAAGGTGCGTTTGACTTGGAAAGGAAATGAGTCTAGTTATCCAGCCTATGAGCCCAGGCCCTGGGTCACCCACCAAACAGCCTCCTACTTGCCCTGCTTTATCCTCCAGTTGGACAGGAGATTTGCATTAATTCTTATTTTTGGACTAAACTTACTAATGAATTTCTAGAAATGATTTTTCTTGGAAGAACTGAATTGGCTGCATCCCAAGATAATCATTTCAATAACAAAGATGTGGACTTATGCAGTGGGAATAAATTAGGAATTAAGTAGGGGGATCGTGGGAGAACTTGTCCCAAAGGAACAATTACACTAAAACTTCAATGAAGGCAACATTTCTTCTGTCTTCGGTGGCAGACCTTATAAATAACATAGAAGAAATAGTCAATGCACTGCCAAATCAACTAATACAATATTATTAAGTGTATGGCACTGTTGTAGATGCCATGAGTGTACAGAGATTACTTTTTCCGTCTATCTCAAGGTCTTATTGCCTTCCAGGTGATGTCCGTAGGCACGTGGATGACTCAGCGCTATAGCCTGGAATCTCTCTGAGCTCCTTAGCTCAGCTAACTTGATCTCCTCCTCCAGCCAGCCACACAGCCCTCTCATTTACTCTGTTTGTTCATTTTGGTTCCTTTGCCTCTTGTTATCAACATGATGAAGTAGGCCCCGTAAAGATGAAAACAGACAAACCCCTCTCACTCGGCCCCCAGTCAGCCTCCAGCGAGATTTCTCCCCCTCCCTCTACTTTTCCACCACTTTATTCTTCAACTACAGGTTGGCTTCCACTCTCACCGCCACACTGGACCACTGTGACAAATTCTATTACTGTCCTTCTCATCGACAACTCTGAGGAAGCTTTTTAATCTTTATGTTATGGAATCTCAATGATGTGTTTTAACAGTTCCTTTTGCTTCTGAGACATCCCTCTGGCCACTCATTTTTGGCTTCCTTTAAGAATTCTTCTGATTTTCACACATAAGAATTTTGTCTTTCATTCATTGCTCTTCTCTCTTCTCTCATATCCTAGTCTTATGACTTCAATTTTTACCTATATAAGCTGATGACCCCTTTATCTCTATCCCCAGCCACAATGTCTCCTCAGAGCTTCAGACTCCTTCATCCAACTGTCACTTGGGCATTTTCTCCAGGCTGTTCATGGTCCAATATGTTCAAATCCATTATCTTCTTCCTCACTCTCTTCTTTTTCTTCTATTCGCCATTCATTAATAACACCATTGTTTCCCCAGCAATACAAACTATGGTGTCATCTTAAATTCATCGTTTCTTCAACCTCATATTTAAATAATTTCTAAATTCAACATATTTTACTTTTTAAACACACCTCAAATTATAATTTCCTGCTCCCTCTATGGCCATTTGCCAACCTGCTTAGGCTCATTTGCCAACCTCTCCTCCCCCATACAAACTTTAGATATTGAAGTTGCACAAGCTTGGAGTTAGGTTCCATCTCATACAATACTGTCTTCCTGGATAATCTTACTCAAGTCTATGATTTTTGTTTTACATACAACTTGGAGACCACCAAATTTATTTCTTTATCTGAGTCCTCTCTTCAATGCGTCAAGTACATGTTTCTAAACTAGCTACCTGACTCCATATGTGAAAGTCTTATGAGCATTTCCAACACAGCCTATTCAAGCTAATTTTTAAATAGTTAGCTGTGACTAAGACTGCCAGTTGTTCCCCATTATCCTACACTTTCTTCTACTCTCCCATAATAATAACTCCCTTAAACTGTAGCTGGCTCCTTGACCACCAGAATTAACACCACGGTTCCCAGCTATCCTCAAAGCCATGCATAGCCATGTAGTCCAGTGGAGTCCAATGTGATTGTATTAGTCAGGGTTCTCCAGAGAAACAGAAGCAACAGGATGTATGTACGTGTATGTGTGTGTGTGTGTATATGTGACAGATATGTCTTACTTTCTTTCTTCCTATTCTGCTGCTCTGACAAGGCCTTGGCATCCTCTGTGGAGACGATACTTTTTATTTTATTGTCAATGCCTAGGTCCATCTCAGGGATGCAGCTCAGCATCTGGTTGGAAAGCATCTCCTCAGTCTTTGCTGAGGAAACACAGACACTTCCTGGAAGTTAATAA
This sequence comes from Equus caballus, assembly GCF_041296265.1. NCBI lineage: Eukaryota > Metazoa > Chordata > Mammalia > Perissodactyla > Equidae > Equus > Equus caballus. The sequence goes on from NC_091714.1 coordinate 12,156,395, forward strand.
AGACAGTCCTTTGTATTCTTCAGCTTGACTTCCTGTTCCTCATGTTCCACAATCCCTTTCCCCTTCTTCAGCTCTGTCTCAATGTACTTCATCGTGTCGGCATCCTTGACCCCTCGGTTAGTTTTTGCAGAATACAATATCCGCAGGTGGAGGTCTTCCTTTTCACTGATCTTGTCTTTGCCCCTTTCCTTCAGTTTCTTCATGTCTACCAGAGAGAGAGAGAGAGAGAGAAAAAGTGTGAGAAAGAGAGATTTTTTGAAGAATTGCCTCACATAATTGTGGAAGCAGCAAGTCCAAAGTCTGCAGGTAGGCTGGCAGACTGGCAACCCAAGGGAGAGTTGCTGTTGCAGCCCCAGTCCAAAGGCAGTCTGTAGGCAGAATTCCCCCTTCCTCGGGTGTCATTAGTCTTTTTTCTCCTAAGAAGCATCAAAGGATTGAATGAGAACCACTCACATTATGGAGGATTATCTGCTTTACTCAAAATCTAACATTAGTCTCATCTAAAAAGTACCGTCACAGCAACATCTAGACTAGTATTTGCCCAAATATCTGGGTATCTTGCTTTAGTCAAGTTGATACATAAAATCAACTGTCATGGGGCTAGCAGCAGAATCGGTATGTACAGTTTCTAGGAAGTTTCCTAAAAGGGAGGGTGTGCTTCTTTGTCCACTCGCTCCCTCCTTCCTGTTGGTCAGAGTATGGATGGAATGCGGAGTACCAGGAACCAAGTAGTCCATAAGGTGACCTTGGGAATAAAAGCCATCCATGTGATGTAACAATACAGAAAAACCTTAGGTCCCTTACCCTGTGAAGGGCCACACTGTTCCGTACCAGCCTGCAAATGTTTTGAATGTGAGGAAGAAACAAACATTTCTTGCTACACTACTATTAGTTGGAGGTCTTCTGTTATTCCCAGCCAAACCCAATCCTAGTTTATAAATTCCCTAACTTGCTTCTCCTTCAGTGTTTTCCTTTGGACAGATTAGAACATCAATCTCTACTCAGGCTGCAGGAGCAAGAAAACCTAAACTCATCCTTGATTCCAGTCTCTCCCTTATCAACTCCCCTTACATCCAGTGAATTGCCAGTTTCCACCACTGTGACTACCCCATTCAAAGCCACCATCAACTTGTACAGTATTAATAAAATAGCCTCCTGGTTAGTCCCCAACAGTGGCTCTTCCTCCCTCTCCATTCTTTATGTTGTAGCTAAGATTCTGTTTTAAAAACATAAGTCAGACCATGCCACTCCCTTGGTTGAAATTTGTCAATGGTTTCTCAAGTATTCTAACGCCCTAACTGACAATGCTCTGTGTGATCCACCTCCACACAGCTGCCTACTCTCAGCTCATAACACGTTCCTTGCTTACTAAACTCCAGCCATTCTGACGTCTCTGGTTCCTTGAACAAAGCAACCCTTTTCCAGTCTCAAGGTCTTCATATCTGCCCTTCTGCCTGTCTGGAATGGTCTACTCTGATTGACTCATATTTATCCCTCTAGAATCATCATACTTGATACTTTCTAGGAAAGCTTTTGCTGAGAGCTCCTCCCAGAACAGGTTGGATGATAATAAATATATTGTGCTTACCATGTGCAGGTTCTGTTCTAAATATTTTCCATATGTCAGTTCATTTAATCTTCATTACAATCCTAGAAAGTAGGTACTATTACCCCCCTTTTAGAGAAGAAAACTGAAGCACTGAGAAGTTAAATAAGTTGCCCAACATCACACAGCAGTTGAGCAACAGAGCTGGGAGTTAAACTCAGAGATTCTAGTTTAGAGTCCTGCACATAATCACAACGCTATACTGGTACTCTTACTGCTTAGTCTTCCCAAGGTCCGTACTCTTTCCTCATAGACCATTACAACCATACATAAAGACCTTCTTCTCAAATTATTTTGATAATAGCTTTCTCTACTCTTCTATTATAAACTTCACAAGAGCAAACACAGTGTTAGTCTTAATCTTTCCTCTATATCCAGAGGGTGTATCACAAAATAGAAGTGTGTTTATGTAAATGACAAGTGAATCAATATTTCTACAGTAAGTGTCTTCGTTCATCTTCTGTCATTTGTATCATTGCAAGAGTTTCTCTTTTTCCTTGATCTTCCGCCTTTCACAGAGCCAACCAAGTGATCAATCTGAAATGTTAATTCGGCCATGTAAACTCTTTGAATGTTCTCAATTATCTGCAGGATTAAGTTTTCTGTGCCAGATGGTCCTCCATGTCCTGACCTCTGCCGCTGTCTTTGGTCTTATTTCCTGTTCCCTCCCTTCTCAGACTTGAGGTATCCATTCCTTTGGACTCTAGAAAGTAAAATGCAGCCTGGTAGTCCGCTCCTCACTGCTTCCTTCCACTTTGCACATGCTGTCTCCTCGGTGTGACTTCCACTTCATCCTTCTCTGGAGAACACCAGAATTCTTCAAGACTCAGTTCAGATGTCATCTTCTCCAGGGACTCCATCCAGTTTGGAAAAAATGACTCTACTTTGTGCTCCTGCAGAAGTCTGCGCATAATCCTCTCATTACGATATTATACTAATGATCGCTAATATTTACCAAGGGTTTATTATGCGCTAGACACTATTCTGAGTGGTTTACCTATGTTAACTCATTTAAGGAAATAGTATTCTCATTTTAGAGAAGAGGAAACTGAGGTATAAAGAGTTTACATAACTTGCCTGAGGTCACAGTGGCAGCCTGACCCCAGAGCCCACCCTGTTAATGGCCAGGCTACACCAGACACATTGATAGATGCATCCTGAGTCTCTACGACTATGTGGCTCTCTTGTTTGCTCTCTCTCTCTTTATTACTATAAACTCCTTTAGGGTAGACACTATGTCTAATATATCTTTGTATCTCAAGCTCTGACAGTACAGTGCTAGGTCATAGTATGTGCTTAATAAACATTTCTTGAACTAAATTGTAAACAAAGTCCCTAGACTCAAGTAAAGAGCAAGATATACATAGATGAAAGATGAAATAGTTATTATGTGTATAATTCTCAGTAGAGCTTTTCCTTTCCTCCTTTATGACAGTCTCATGCATACGTTAACAAAATGTGGTCCAAACCTCATCTCAGTGAGGCAGATGCCAAATTGATTAGCCTTTGGTATTCCTGGAAGCTACACTTTGTTGTGATAATCTACAATCGTTTTTCAGGTAACTGATGTTGAGTGGGAATGTGTTGGGGCAGAGGTGGTCTTAGCCATTTCAATCACTGTCAGAAGTGAAATTCCAGGCAACTAGCAGATATATATCCCTTGTCTTCTGCTGGTGCTGTGAAAATTGATCTCTAAAGTGCTCTGACTTGAGGTGAAAGTAGCTGTATATCATAAAAGGAGCCTTGCAAATATCCTTTCACCCAAAGAAAGTAACAATTTTCGATGGGCAAGGAGGAAAGAAAACTTATCTTTATTTTATGATCTTTGGCCCTTGGAGTAGAAAGCAAGCTGGGGAAACAATTTTATTTATTTTGTGATTGCTCACTTCTCTGGATTACTTCTTTATCTTGTACATATTTCCATGATCTCATGCATCATCAATTCATTCATCTACTCCCCTTCATTTAATAAGCTCCATAGGAACAGGGAATCCACTGGCATGTATCAGATACTTAATGTATACCTAAAAGGAAATTGATGGACGCTTAAATAAGTGTCAGTTACTCAGGATCAGCCTGAAAAACAGGCCTAGAAGTTCAGTTTTATGTTAGAGAATAACAATTTCCTCAACCACTGAGATTATATTGGGGGAAGACATTGAATGAAGAGTGTTGATAACAAGTCTGAAGCTTAGAGTAAAATTCACGTTACTGCATTCTGAAGTCCATTCTAAACTGAATCTGGAAGTAGATAAAGTAGCATTCAATAAGCACCTATCCCAAGTAAGGATTTGTGCCAAACTGCATGTATCAAAGAAGGAGAAGACCTCGTCCCAGCATCACATCAGCACTAGGGTGAGGCAGGTAAGGTGCTATCCTCGGCACAAAATTCAAGGGGATACCAAAACCCCTCTCTCATCAAGCTAAGTAAGAGTTTAATGCAGTATTTTAAAAAATCAAATTACTGCAAAAATCAATGATGAACAAAACATCAACATTTTAAATAAAGACAAGATCCATAACAGAGTTGTACCAAGCCCTATTGGAGCCGGAGGTGAAAAGAAAAATCGGTGATGCAGACACTGTGTTTGTTTGAAAATGCTGATATTTTAAAATGTTACTTATTTTGATTATGGAGGATTTTTGATGCCCCTTAAATTGTGGTGCCCAAGGATATTGTCTCAATCACCTCGCCCAGTGTATGAGACTCTTACAGTGATGTTGGGAGCAAAACACTGAAAGTAAACGGAGTTTATTCAAATTAAATCTTCTTAGGGAGGCATGCTGGAGATGCCACAGGTGCTCAGAGCACCTGGTCGTCAGGATTCAAGGAGAAAATGATAACTCTGGGGATTGTTAGAGAGTGAGTAGGGTTAGCCCTGTGTATACATGGGATGACGGCACGGTGGGTGGAAGGGAATGAGCAAATATGACAAAGTGACGTGAAACATCATGACGTGCTCAGGGAAGCACAGGCAGGGTGGTGTCATTGGAGAGAAGCCTATGCAACAGGGTGGCAGGGATGAACAGGGCTAGAGGGAAAGGCAAGGCCAGTTCCTGGATGCCTAGTCCGCCACAGTGAAGTGCTTAGACCCTCCTTCTCCTTGTTGTGTTGCGGTGGCCCTGCTCTCTCTCTGCCCTTTAGTGGCTTAGGGTTCCACCTGCAGGACCACTGGGCTGGAACCCAACGTGGTCCCCATTAGAGATAGCCAATTCACCTGACAAAGATTTCATGCTAAGGGATCCTATATTTGGGCCAGGCACAATGCTCTGCCTTTCCACTAGGGAACATATTTTCCCTGTGGCTTTCTAGAAACAATGCTTTAATCTAGAAATGTGATTCAAGAAGTGTGAAATTTGCTTAACGTATCAAATTGGAGGACAGATGGGGATTCAGTGTATCCGCCGTAAGACATGGCCCAGAGAGCCGTGCAAAGAGCCTTTGGCTGCAGTGATGCTCTAGAGACAACAGACACTTTAGAGTCAATTCTTTTAAACCATCTCCAGAATGTGGCGTACAGTCCTGGCACAGTCCAGGTTTGAAAGAGAATAGAAAAGAAATATAAAGTATAGAGATTTCTCTTCCGTTTGGGAAGTGTCAGGCATACTAATGGATACGACAGTTTAAGTGACAATGTTACTCATATGGATGAGGGCTATAACACTTGGGGGATAATTAGAAAAAAAGTCATTGATGATATTTCAGTTATATTTCTAAAACTCTGAGTGGATCAATCAAAGCCTTTCTCAAGTGGTCCCCAACCCCCTTACTAAGCTCATTTCTTAAGCTACTACGACAGTGCGGCCTTGCATCAGCTCCTCAGTCTCCTCCACACTCCCCAGTCCCAGCCTGGATCATCCAGCACTTGCTTCGTGCTCTTCCTTCTGCCAGCAAATCCCTTCTCTGTTCTTCACAAGGGGAATTTCTCTCATCTTCCGCATCCATGGTCGTTCGTACTCTTCTGGGAAGCTCTCCAGTCACCTCCCCTCCAACATAGCCGAACTAATCACTCTGTGCTCTAGAGCATTGTTTTAGTGTGATTCTTCATATCACCAACGTAAGACACATTGCATGCTATTACCATTCGTTGTCTATGTAATTCCGCAATTTCTTATGCTTTTCGTGTACTAAATGCCTATGATAGCACCAGATTTAAGTAAAGTTGTTTGGCTAAATTAATCTATAGACTTTAGAAAATAAAATAAAAAATGATTGTGTTCTGCAATTAAAAGGATGAGAAAGAGTTAAATTAGTTGAAATGTTTTCACCCATAGAAGAGAAAGTTAATTTACTAATAACTGTTTTCCGAATGTTGAGTGGAAAACATGTTTGGTTGGGAATCTCTCACAAAACCAGTGAATGTCACTCTCAGAGGCCCAAGATAGTTTCATAGAAAATACGTTAATACGTATCCCAACATTTGTTTTCAACCATGCACCAAAATCATGAGAAAGCTCACTGTAGAAAAACAGGTTGTTAAGAATGTTGTGGTATGAACATTAAAGTCAACAAAAACAAAACAAAACAAACAAAAAAAAGATAACAGAATGTAAAAATGACATTTTAGGTCATATCTTTACTCCCTTTTCCCAAACATCACAAACCAAGGGCAAAATGTGGTCTTTACTTGAAATCTTCAGTCATTTGTCACTGTTTTAAATATTAACATTATTTAAAACACTGATGTGTATTTTTTGGGGCCATGAAAATGGATGTGTAAGTGCAGAAAGACCATGCATATGATTAGCATAATAATAGGAAACATGCACAAAGCTTTGGCTTGTCTTGACCTCTCTGACCTTCAGCGCTTTAGCTGGAGTTAGAAATGGCAGTGGTTTTTAGAGTTGGTATGCAAATGTGGGTGGAGACAGCATAATTTCTTAAAATCATTGCCCTTGGAGAGTGACAAGGTGTAAATTTCCAAAATGTTTGAAATTTCCGTCCACTAGTTCTGATGTGTTGCAATGCAGAGAGCCAAGCTCTAGTTAAGGATTTATCTCAGGCTCTGAAGCCCCAGGCCAATGAAAGCCGGGCGCGCTGTGAAGGTGAAATGCACAGTCTCCAAAGCTAAAGAGCCATCCACATCAATTTGCAGCCAGCTAAGTGGCATCAGCGCTGGGAGCGCTATTTACACTCCCTTCCCGGCCGAGAATTATGGTGCTGTAACCAGGAGGAAAGCGAGGGGAATTGAAGGGGCTGCTCAGAAATATAATGGTCATTTATGGCTAAAGTACCCCCATAACAGTAGGCCCCTAGCTCTCATCTGCAGCATACTTGAGGAATTTGCAACAAAACACATACACACACAAAACACAGCCCCCCTAGGGACCTTCTGCGACGTGCCCATTCATATTAAAGCACTGGATGTCATTTGCTTTGCTATCCAATGGGACAAAGCCTAGGGACCTTCCTGAATTTTGTCCGCACCCCACAGATGCTGACCGAGAGCTCTCAACCCACCACTGACAACTGGACTCATTGCCGAACAAGCAAAATGAGTCAAGAAGGAGAGAATCAGGAGGAAAATAATTAGACAACATTTATCACGCAATTCTTGAAAGTGTACTGTATTTTGTAGCAAGGTAAATTATAGTATTGCATTATCAAGATAACAATTTGTTTTTGTGACAGGAAATCACACCATTATGTGTTGCATCTGCATTATTTTTCAAATTAGGCTTTTTAATTACAAGAATAAATTATGTATGTAAGAATCCCACTTTGAAAATTTTATACAACATGTCATCTACAATCCCATTAAATGTTGGAATCTATTCCCTTCATATCTAAATGTTCCCTGGTAGTAAGAGTTAACTCTTTCTTAAGCAAGCAGAATGCCCTTTTGTGAACTCCTGCAGACCGGAATCCATTTCATCCAGGAACAACCGTGTTCAGTTTCAGTTATGGGAACAATGACACCTCTGGGCCTAGCTCTGGCCCAGGCTCCACTCCCAAATGCAAGCGTTCAAACTGGGAAGGGGCTTTCCCCTTTGGCTTCATTTTGTACGCCATGTGAGAAAGCTGCTTTTCTGTCTTTCTTTCCCAGTAATGATTGCCTGAAGGTTTACAGATGTCACAGAGCTCAGAATCATGCATTCAATACGAAGTAAAGGTTACCAATATACAGGGTCCTCATCATCTAATGCGATATTTGGGAGCCCATCACACCTGGATTCAAATCCTGGCAGAATACATCACCTCCCCGGGTTTCACTTTCTTTGTCTACAGTAGAAGGACAACAGTAATTCATGTAAAGAGTGAGGATTAAATGAAACAATATCCAAGAAGGATCAGTGCAGGGCCTGGTACATAATTAGTGTTTATTACACGAGAGTAATTATTCACAACATCTTCTCGTCAAAGCAATGGTTTGAAACTAAGTTCAATCAGAAACTCCTCTTTGGGTTTCTTTGATTTCCAAATAGCTCGTATCAACATCATATAGTTGCTTGATACTATTTATCAACAAAGAATGAGATTAATATGGCCCCCTTTTTTGAGCTAAGCAAGAGAAAGAGGTAATTGGGAAAGGAGTAAGCTTAGTGGGCATTGAGGCATCCTGAGTCATTCTGTCCTGCATCAATTGGTTGTAGGCAAAGGAGATGCCAATTCCATCTCCACCTACCATCAGTCATTGTTTGTTTGCCTCTGCAGCTGGAGTATCAAGGCCCTGAAGTCAGCAAGGAATGGAACAAAGAAATAGTATTTCCTGGATGGTATTCAAGAGGAGAGCATGTGCCTGAAAAGAGAGCTCATATCTCTTCCAACACATGCTTGCCTGACTTCTTGCATGGTTTTTAGATGACTCTGCCCTTGAAATCTTTTCCCAAACTTTTCACAATGTAAGGCTCACTTTGAGGAGTATTGAAGAACTAGATAAATCACAGATGATAAAATGTACTTCTACCTCTGTCAGATATTCTTCCAGTTAATCAAGGAGTCTGATTTTTTTCTCAGTTATGTCTTTTCTAGTAAACATAATCTCCTCAAAATTAGTAAATTTAAGTACAATTGCATTGCCAGAAATGGGAAGGAAAAGGATAAAATAACACTGAGAAAAAAATAAGTAAAGGAAAGCATGCATTTTCAGAAATGAAGAGCTGCTTTGGGCCTGAGTTTGTGTGTATAAGGGAGGAACTTGGCTCACAACAACCGACATTCAAACAAATCAAAATGCAGTTACTTGAAGAAGTGAACAGCAGGTGAAAGGCAGGATGCACAAAAATTCTCGTGCTTGGTTTTCAAACAGGAAGAACAAAACCTGAAAGAGCAATTTTGAATGGAGAATGATGATCGCGATCTTGCTTCTCATGTTGGAAGTTCATTACTACGGAAGAAGGTAGACAACCTCATCCTCATCCAGCAGAATTATTCTGATACAAGAAGCAGAGTTAAAATGGAGCTCATGTACCTAGAAGAAAGGTGTGAAGTGTCATTCATCACAGAATTACAAAGAGGAGAGGAAAATATGCTGAGTAAGGTGAGAAAATAGAGCTGATCAAGTTGTGCCTGAGCAGACTTCCCAATTCCAAAAGAACCATTAAACTAAGAAGTAAGTTTGCAATAAGCTAATTTGATCTTATAGGCTCAAGGAGAAGGCATCAGACAGAAGGTGTCAGTACAAATTATCGGATAAAGATTCGAGTCAATAGTCGTGGTACAGTCCAGCAAACTTCTGTGGTTTGATATGTTTCTGATCTCTTTACCCACCCATCTCTACTGAAGTTCCATAGCTCGCAGGTGGAATCCCGCCCACCGTCTGTTTTTGCACTCCTCACAGGAAAAGAATAGTTTTGATATCTTTAAATGTTAGGAAAAAAATCAAAATAAGAATAATATTTTGCAAGTTGTGAAAATTATATGAAATTAAAATTTCAGTGTCCTTAAATTTGGTTTTATTGGAACACAGCCATGTCCATTTACTATTGTTTATGACTGCTTCTGCATGACAGCAGCAGAATTAAGTAGCTATGACAGAGCCCATATGGCCGACAAAGCCTAAAATATTTACTATCTGGCCCTTTACACAAAGTTTGCAAACTCTGACCTAGAAAAAAGCACAGGCTTTAGAATCAGGAGCATCAGATTCCATTTCCAGCTCCCTCACTTACCATACTATCATCAGATCTTGAGCAAATTAACTTCTCTGAGCCTCAGTTTCCTAATCTGTAAACTGAGTGAGATCATACCTACTTCACAGCTTTGCCATGTTCATTAAACCTAAGGCATGTAGCTCTGACTCTGAGCCACAGGAGCTTCTCAGGAATGGCATTAAACACTTTTTCCTTTTGCCTTCTTATTCTCCAGATGATTTTCTTCTTCCACTCCCCAAATATAAGCATTCCTTAAATGTCTGTTGTAACACTCTGCTCTAGAATGCTCCCTCAGGTTTCTCATTTCTCTCATTTGTAACTCTTCATTGAGGCAGATGATTCCCATATATTTCCAGTCCAACTTCTCCTCTAAGTTCTGAACAGAATTTTCCCATCGCCTCTATGATGTCTCCACTGGGATGTCTGCTATAGACTGAATGTTTGTGCACCTGCTCCCGCAAATTCATATGTTAAATCCTCATCCACAGTCTGATGGTATTTGGAGGTGAGGCCTTTGGGAGGTGATTAGGTCATGAGGGTGGAGCCCTCATGAATGGGATTAGTGTCCGTATAAAAGAGACCCAGAGAGCTCCCTTGGCCTTTCGACCGTGTGAGGACACAGTGAGAAGACGAGGAAGTGGGTCCTCACCAGACACCTAATCTGATGGCCCCCTGATCTTGGACTTCCAGCCTCCAGAACAGTGAGAAATAAATTTGTGCCGTTTCTAGGCCTCCCGGTCTATGGTGTCCTGTTATAACAGCCCAAACAGACTGAGACAGTGTCCTATGAGCACCTCAACTTCAGCTTTTACCAAAGCAAATAAACATAGCTGCCTCCTCCAACAGTAAACAAATATAAAAAGCCAACATCTTGTCCTACTGATGTCATTATTTATCTGTCACCAAATTCTTACAGTCATTTAGATTCAAGAATCTTGATGACATGTTTCACTCCTCTCTCTCCCCTGTTCTTTTTTATTTATTTATTCATTCACTTTGGAAGATTAGCCCTGAGCTAACATCTGCTGCCAATCCTCCTCTTCTTGCTGAGGAAGACTGTCCCTGAGCTCACATCTGTGCCCATCCTTCTCTACTTTATATGTGGGACGCCTGCCACAGCATGGCTTGATGAGCAGTGCATAGGTCCACACCTGGGATCTGAACCAGCAAACCCTGGGCCGCAGAAGCAGAATATCCACACTTAACAACTGTGCCACTGGGCGGGCCCCTATCCCCTGCTCTATCGCACACCTGCTCTCATCTTTCCAGCTCTACTCCTTTGGATTAACCAACAGGCTCCTGACCAAGCTGCTCCTCCAGTGCTTCAAACCTTCCTGGATCAACCTAGCAGAATCTCAGCTGCAATCATGTCATCTCCTACTTGAAAACTGTCTAGAATTCTCTATTGTATCTCAAATTCAGTACAAATCCCTTAGCCAGGTATCAAAGGCCCCCAACAATTCTACCCAACCTACCTCTTCAAACCTTTCTCTTACTACTTTCCTTCATATGCACCATACTCCAGCCAAATTTGACTATGCACTTTTCTGGAACATGCCTCCCCTTTCCTTCAATGCCTTTTCTTTACTTAAGCTACCCCATCCACCTAGAATGCCCTTTATCTATTTATCCCTTTTATTCCTTTATTTGAATGTTTTATGTGTAGACAGAAGCAATATATTACAATAAGAGTGACATCAATCTCATTCCAGCTGTATGGCCGTGGGCAACTTATTCAACATTCCTCACCTCAATTTCTTTACCTGTAAAATGGGTATAGTCATGCTCAGCACATAAGATATTGGGAGGATTAAATAACATCTTATAAATAAGGCACTTGGCGTAAATCTATAATCTATAATCTGCCATACAGCTATCTTTATATTCTACATTTTTTATCCTATTTTTATTCTACATTTCTTAAAAGGTAATATCCCTTTCCTTCACTGAGTAGAAAATCAAGCCACTGAGGTCAGCCTGTGTTTTATTCATAGTGGAATACTCCCTAAAAACGGCCTTACCATAGATACTCAAAAACATTTCTTCTAATGAACTGAAATAATTATGAGTTTATAATCAAATATAAGATAGTGTTTGTATGAACTTGAAGTATAGGTTGAAGATAAAATTGAATAGTTGTGGATTATAACATTGAAAATCATTCAGGAGTATTGTGTGAACAAAGGTAAGGATATTAATTCTTTCTGATTTCATGAACTCACTAATTAACCAAGGAAGATACTAGACAGTAAATTAATGAAATACAATATGACCTTGGCAAAAAAATTGACTGTTAAATTGATCAAAACAGCTCTTCCTTCGTAGGACTCGGCAAAGAGCCACAAGTACATTGTTGAGCTTCAAGCGGTCTTGTGGCTCTTTAAGGATCAATATGTTTCTCGGATCCAGTGGGGAACTTGACGGATACCGTCAGGCACAAAGCACGTCATTGCTCAGTCTAAAGAGTTCCCTCATCTAATACTGCAGTCACAGCTGGTATGGGATTAGTTATTGGGATTATTCGCCTCCTTGCCGGAGAAAGTGAGACTGATCGGAGAATTTGACGCAGACTTATTAAGAAACATTGTTTTTAATTAAAAAGACAGAGAATTATTTACTTACTTAGGGTTACATAAAAGCCTCAAATCTAACGTCAGCCTGAGAGGACATCTAAAGACTAATGCATTGGGTACTCAAAGAGCAAAAGTAGAACCCAGAGTTCTGAATATATGTTCAGCTGTGCAATTACACCTTTCTTGTAGGTGACCTTATAAACTAAAACTTTACGCATCCGAATTAGAGTTTTCTAATCTTCGGGTTTGCATTGAATATTCCATAGTTCAGGTTTTTAACTAGTTGCCAGCTAATATCCTGCCATCAATTTACTGTTGATCAGCAAAGGCTAGGATTCTGAGGAGAATGTCATTATTACCCAGAGAAAAATCTGAAAGGGACATGAACCTCCAAGGAAATCTAGATTGCTTAAACCTTTAAGATTTTAGCCTTAAATGATCTTTTAATGTCTAACTAGTAAAGTAAATGTCGTTTAGGTTAAGAAAGAAGTGAAAAGGATGCCGTGTTTTGGAGACAGCAAGACCAGGAGTCAAGACACCAGGATGTAGTGCCAACTCTCAGAAGAAGCAGATGACTGCAGGAAGATCCTAAATCCCTTGGAGTTTCTTAGATCGTGTGGAAGGAACGTCATTATTTTCAGGAGTACTCAAAAGCCAAAGTGGACCTGATTAGGAAACACACACAGACACACACACACAAGAATAACTCATTCTTTATGTCTTCTAGCTGGTTCCAGCGGTTCATTGTACCAAGGAGTGTGACGAAAGACTAAGAAACGTGCTGTGATCATCACAAGCGAGGTTACTAAGCACTCACTGAGCCTGGCTCTATGCTAAGCGTTTTATATATAACGACCCTTTAATCCTTAGCCTATAATGTAGCCCTATTTTACAGATGAAGAAACAGAGACTCAAAGGAGTTGCTTGCCCAAGGTCACAGAGCTTTAAGTGGCAAAACATAGATTCAAATCCAGTTGTGATGGCCATACAATATTACCTCGCTTTCAAGTGAATATGTAACATTTATTAAACACTTAAGTTTATATTTAACTGTAAAAGAGAAAGGAAACATTTCTTTCTTTTCTTTTCTTTTTTTTTAAAGGTATGCTTTTTGGTGAGCTAACATCTCTTGCCAATCTTACTCTTTTTTTTCTCCCCAACACCCCAGTACATAGTTGTATATCCTAGTTGTAATTCATTCTAGTTCTTCTATGTGGGAGGGCTCCCCTGCATGGCTTGACTAGTGGTGCATAGGTTCATGCCCAGGATCTGAATCCGGGAACCCCAGGCCACTGAAGCGGAGTGCGCGAACTTAACCTCTTGGCCACAAGGCCGGCCCCTGAAGCATACCTTTCTAATTACCATGTCCTAGGACTTTTCTCAGTGAAAGACAACTATGATAAATGAGAAAGTTATTTACATCTGCAGCTCTTTCCGGAAAAATAAAATCCAAAATGTAGGGAATTGTTACAAATTTTAGGGAACAAACATATTTTGGAGATTCAGCATGTTTTTGTACAACTGGAGAAATGATCATTTATTCAGTTGTATCAAAACATAAAATAATAATACTCTTAAAATCACACTCAAGCCAAAGGAAAAAAGAGCTGGCAAGTTGAAGAGTAGTTTAAATTGGGTTGAAGCCCGGTATTGTGATGCTTAACAAACTCCAAGAGTCATCCTGCACAGGGCTTTCGTCTTAATCATGCATCCTTGTGTCTAAAAATACTTGCTGATGGTTCTTAAGACTGCTAGAGGTGCCTCTTGAAAAAATTCTAAGCATGCTTATTAAGAATTCACGAGTCTTAATCAATGCTTACTCCATTAATAAATGAGAATCTTGTTGATCAGAAATGGCCTTATGAGGGTACCGATTCCATCCGTTTTCCTGTTAGATGCTCTGAAAATATGAACGCTTTCTTCTTTAGTATTTAAAAAGCAGACAAGCAAACGTTTTAAATGCAGCTAAAGTGATCTCCTTTTCCACATTCTATGCAGATAACAATACCTTCATAATTAAAGTACTATTATTACTATTTAATTGTCTGTTTCATTGTTTAATGAATAGGAACTAGTTAATTATGGTGATGGGGAAAGACAAAGGACGGTTTTCAAATGGGGGTTGCAAAGCTCTGGTTTTTACAATGTGGGCTGCGAATTGCTTTATTTATACTTCTGAACATCAGAACCTAGATTCACACATTCTTGTCAAATTATGAATCTCTCGCAACAAGATTTGAAAATGTGTTTAACAAGAATTTTTTTCCTAATTTTGCATATTTAAGTGGTATCACATTTATCTCTTGATAGATTAAAGTGGCTATTTTGGATTCGTTCATCAAACAAGACTGAGAGTCAAAGGGCCACAGCATCTTCTTAACTACTCCCAAACAAGGGCAGTTTTCAGGTACATGAGGTCAAGGACTCACAAAACACAGTGAAAGAACAAGATAGATCCAACACTGATAAAACTCACCCTGGCTGACTTTCCACAATGGGGCTTAAATCTCCCTGTTGCTTTGTAGCCCCTAAATAAGATCTGGATCTTGATGCAGCATTCTCCTTGTTGCCACCAACATCACAGTTACACTCACGTGGTTTCACATCTGTGAGTTTCATACTGAATGACACCTCACGTTTGTATAGCACTTTGCAGTTTTCAAAAGCACTTTTATTTGATTGTTACAGCCTGTGGAACACGCAATTCTGATATTATATGCATTTTATTAATTAGGAAAAGGTGTCAATGAGGTTGAGTGACCTGTCTGGTTTTTGTGGCTGATAAGTGGTATAGATGCCTGTCTGAAACTTCTAGAAAGATGGGCAATTGCATAAAGGAGTTATCAACATGACATTAAGTATTGCTCTTTTACCAAAGCAAAGAAGAAAGGACCAAGAGTTCTCTGATCTGATGGAGTGTCTACTTCATGAGCTTAATCATCATTGTCCAAAGACATGTTGAGAGATGCTCTGTGGAGTGATATCCAAAACTTTCCTGAAGTTTGCAAGCACGTCTTAATGCAAAATTGTTCTCTGATGGAGACTCAATCTAAAATAAAGGTAACTAAACTGAATTTGTTATCTAACTTAATGTTTGTGTTCAGGTACACATGGCCAAATCTAGACAGGAGATGGGGAGACAAGTTGACACTTCCAACAGATATCAGGGGAAAAGCATTTTTCTATTGTTCAGGGGGGGAAATAAATCCTGTAGGATAAAATTATGCTTCTCAATTTTTGTTCCCCTCAGTGATACGCTGGCGCTGTCACCAATACATATATGTACCGAAGCCTAACTCCCTCCCTTGTCTCTTTTAGGGCTGCAGCCACGGCTGACTCATACCCTTTACTGTTCCTACACCCAGGCTGAAACTAACAGGTCACACTCACCTGGTGTATCAGAACCTCCTACAAGAGCAAATGCCAAAAGAGCGAGGAGAGAGTTTGGAACAAGCCCAATACTGTAACATGTACTTATTAAGCTGAACTTTCTGTAATGAGAGAATCTTGCACATTGTCAACGTCACTAATACGAATTTCTTCATTTACCAGCAATCTTGCAGAGAAAATATGTGAAATTTTTGGTCCCTAATATTGATCTCCACAGGCTTTTCATCTGACATATTCTTTGGACCGATACATACTTGTGCTTAATATTGATTTTAATATGTTTCTTTGCTGCTAAAAAGTTTGGTATTGTGTTTTTATGTGTAATAGTAAGTATTAAACTAGAGGTTTCATATCGATTTGCTTCACTGTTGCCAAATACCATCTGCAGAAAGTACATTTCCACCAATTTTTGTTCCCTCTGCACTGACCCCATCCTATTAAAGAACAAGAATTCAGAGGTGATGTTTCCAGGAATCCCTGAAGTCTGAGAAGAGATGAAAACTAAGGTGTATGACTTTCTTTAGAGATCTGAAGATCAAAATATGATTTTGATGACTTACTGGCCAATCATGACACTATGTGAAAACCAATTTTACTAACGTTATTGTAACTTTTCTTACATTATGCAATTTATTGCATCTTACAACAACTTAGGCAAATAAAATGAGTTAACACAGTACAGATATATTAGGCTTATGGAGATGTTGGGCATTATTTGACATATTTGTTTAATGATATTATTATTTGTCTAAAACATATGTTCCCCCCCAAAATTGATGTTTCTAATTATGGCCATACCTGTAACACAGACATATCACTCATTATTGGATACATTCATATCTGTTTCCCAAAGCATAGGGGTATGACTCTGTCAACTCAAGGTTAGAAGCAGAGGCAAGAGTTATCTTCCACCAATTGTTGTAATTGCAGCATCTTTATTTCCTCTCTTGGACTAGTCTAAATGTTTTAGTAGCCAGATTAGTGATAAGTGGTCTTCAATGAGCAGCAGTCCATAGGAATATTCTGGGAATCACAGAGATGAGTAAACACAGACAACAGACAGATATTCAGGTATGGAGCAAACTATCAGGAGAGATCCAAACTCCTAGGAGAAAGGGAAGGTGAGGAAGATAGGAACATTAGGGAGAAGCAGCAACAGGACTCCACGTGAACAAGACCCAACCTAAGAAAAATGAGGGGTACCAGGCCACCTATGCACACGTCAGAGACACAGGCATGAGAAGAAAAGAAAGAAAGAAAGCACTTTAGTTGCTAAAATTAGGAGGCAAAGCAACAGTTAAAGGGACTGGAGTACAAGGATGTTCTTGAAGCTGTGCCAGTGGAATACTGATTAGAACTCTGTCTATGTTAACACTTAGGGTCAGAATCGATCCCTGGGTTTGGCAAAGTATAAAACATGCAGTGAAGTGACACCAGAAGGCTGCAGGAGTGGAAAGGCAAACAAGTTATTAGCTTACCAGGTTGGAACCTGGTTTTGTGAAGGGTCTTCTTCTTTTCCTTTAATGATTTTCTATTAAAAGAAAAGCATTGGTTCATTTGTTTGATCTCATGGAACAAAGTCAAGACTAATGAAAGCCAGGCATTTGTAATAAAAGGCATTTAGTCTGCTTTTAGCTTAAATTTCATGGATATTTATGACTGAGATACTTATTGGCCAAAAGATCTTGTTGTTCTGAAAGCGATGAAATTGAAGATATAGTAGATGAGGGTTAGAAAAATGGGAATTGGGACCCTGGAAGAAACAGAGGCAGCCTACAGGAAGGAAGATCAAGTTAGCAGCCAAACCTAAGTACCATACAATGTCAGGTAAGTATTAACGTGGATGCTCACAGCATAACCCAAGGTTTGGCAGAGATGGACCACCAATTGATCAACAAACTTTCCCTAAATGCCTGCTTTGTCCAGCATATTGTAATGATGATGAAGGATATAAAACTATAAAGATGTGGTCTTCAACTGCAGAACTTTACAGTTTAATTATAAAGAAGGAATATGTACTTATTTTTAAAACGTAAATAGCAATCCAATAGAGCTGGAGGAAGGACATTATTAGTGCTATGAACAATAAGTAATATTGATATTGGAAGAGGAGAGAGTGTGCTATAATCTGGGGTGATGAAGGAGATTTCCCAAAGTGATATGTATGAGGAAAGTAGCCCTAAATATCTTGCAAGATGTTTTTCTACGATATCTCGACATTATGTTCTCTTAGAGTACAGATTAATGTTGGGAGTGAAAAGAAAGAAGAAAATTAAATGAAGATAGAGATGGGAAGTTTCTGGATAGCATTACAACTCTTGCAGTAAAGAGGAATATTTGAAATCCCAATGCTTTGGAGTCTATTTGGATATGGCATAGCTAGGGTTTTGATATGGACCCAGCAGTTCCCTCCCTCAATCGTCTTCATCACCAAGTTGGGCCATTGATCTCCAAAAGTTATTAACCAACCTGAATTGGCTAATGAGACAAAAAATCTGGAGCTTAAAAGTAGCTTAAGATGCCCCAGAGACTTTGCAAAAACAGACACTAAGCCTGTTGGGAGGAATGCTCCCTCCAGCCAAGCCTCAAATAATTCCCATAAATAAAGTTCTAATGAAAACAGTTTATTATTAAAAAATTACAACACACATGAAAGACAAAGGCACATAATCTAGAGTCAGGAGAAACAACAACAGAATCAAACTTGAAAAGACATCCGATATTGGAATTATCAGACACAGAACATAAAACACATATATAATATGTTTTAAGAAATATGACAGGATTTAACATGTGACCAAAGAAAAGACTATAAACTCAACCAATGAGATTTGAAAAATAGCCAAATAAAATTTCTAGAAATGAAAAATGGAAATATGTCACAAAAATAAAAGAACATAACAAAATGTATTATTTATGTAATACAAATACAAAATTTGAAATTGAAACATCCACTAATTGTTAAACTATGCTAGATGCTGTTGAAGAGATAATTAAGAACGGGAAGATAGATCTGAAGGAATTACTCGAGATATGTGGCACAGAAAACCAAGATGGAAAATAGAAAAGAAACGTTAAGAGTCATAAGAATATGGGAGTCTAAAACATATTTACCCAGAGTTACAGAAAAAGAACACAGGGATGGAGGAAAAGCAATGTTCAAAGAAAACTAACCGAGAATTTTCATAATTGATGAAAAAATTAAAAAAATAAATGCAACCTAGCCACATTACAACAAAATAAAAGAAGATAAAAGACAAAGAGATCTTAAGAGTAGTCAGAGAGAGGAACAGATTGCATATAAAATAATGACAAATATCCTGTTTCTAAACAGAAACAATAGAAGCTATAAGGCAATAGAATAATGCCTTCAAAGTGTGAGAGGAAAATAACCGTAGGGGCCGGCCCCATGGCCAAATGGTTAAGTTCATGTGCTCTGCTTCAGTGGCCCAGGGTTTCACTAGTTCAGATCCCAGACACGGACATGGTACAGCTCATCAGGCCATGCTGAAGTGGCGTCCCACATAACACAACCAGAGACACTCACAACTAGAATATACAACTATGGACCAGGGGGCTCTGGGGCGAAAAGGAGAGAAAAAAAGACATTAGACACTGTTGTTAGCTCAGGTGCCAATCTTTAAAAAATTTTAAAAACCCTGTAAACTTGGATTGTAAAACTTCTCTTGAAGAGCGAGTTTGGAATGAAAACAAGTTTAGACAACAAAATAAAAGCACTCACCACAGGAGCTTCTAAAGAAAGTAGCCAAATGATTCCAGAAGGAAGGTCTGATACACAAAAGGATGGTGAGCAAATAGATTGGTGAACATGTATGTGAATTCAAATATATACTCATTATATAAACTATGTCTAATTGTAGAGTTATAAGTTATAGATATAGCTATGTAATGAGAAATTAAACATAGTCATAATAAAGTGGAAGGATTAAAGCATTCCAAGGTTTGTGTATTCTTCTAGAGATTGGTAAAACTATTCTGATCAACTTTAGATTTCGTTAGGTTAGTTATGGGTTATAAAATTTCAGCAGTAATCGTGAAAGAATAGAAATTGAAACAGGGCAAGAGTAACAATATGAGTGATTGCAAGAAATTCAATTAATCACAAAGGAATGAGGAAGGAGAGAAAAGAAACAAATGACAACCGTCAAACACAAAATAACATTCTAGAAATGAATACAAATACAGCACTCATAATCAACGTAACGGGAGCTTGGTTGTTTGACACCAAAGCGTATAGCAATAGAGGTGGCTATAAATATAGACATGGATGTCTAGCTGTATCCTGCTTACAAGATGCACACTTATAACATTAAGACACAGAAAAGGTAGAAATATAAGGATGGAAAAACTTATACCAGGAAAATGCTAAAAGAAGGAAACCACATTTACAATGTTAATATCAAACAAAATATACTTAAAAGCAAAAAGTATTACTAGACATGGAGAGAGGGCAATTATTTATTCACCAAACACAAAAAAGCACTCAGACGTGTTTCTAGGTGTTTTACAAACATTAACTACTTCAGTCCTCATAAGAACTTGATGGAGTACATTATTATCTTCATTTCATAGTTGAGGAAACTGGGACACACAAAAGATCCAGTAAAAGTTCAATTTATCCATGAGATAGAATAATTTTAAACTTCTAGAAAACTGGCAGAAGAGTTTCAAACTACAGAAAGCAAAAATTAACAAAATTAAGAGAAATTTTAAAAGTCGCCATCATCATGAGATTTTAATATACACCTCTTGTTGTCATTAAGCTGAAATAAATATAAAAGATTTAAATGATATGAAAACCAAACTTGATATAAAGGATATGTGTCAAAAAGCACATTTAAACAAGTTGAGAATGCACATTCTTTTCAAGCATACTGTAGCCATTTATATAAATTGATCTGAGAGCAAATCTTCACAAATTTCAAGGAACTGATATTATTCAAATTATATTTTCTTTCCATAATACAAATAGGTTTAAAAAGAATAACAAAACAGAAAGCTAAAAACAACAAGCGTTTGCAAATATATAATATATATATCCACATGTGTTAAAAAAGAAATCCTAATGGACATTTTAAAACACTGATATTTGAATTATAATAAAAATGCCACATAGCGTATGTAGCAAAACTTGTGGGAGGCCGAGGTCCGTCAAATGACATGCGGAAGAATTTCTTATCAGTTTTATTCGTGATAGACAAATCCTGGAAAGAAACAAATGCCCATAACATTAGAATGGATAAATAAAGCATAGTGTATTTATACCGGTAAAAATAATGAATTTCTGATACATACAACAAGGATAAATATCACAAACATCATTTTGGACCAAAGAAGCCAGACACAAAGGAGAACACAGTGTACCGTTCCAAAAGAAAATAAAGAGCGAGCAAAACTAGTCCATGGTGATAGGAGTCAGTGTAAGTGGTTATCTTACACTGGTGGGAAGTTATTGGCTGCGTTGAAAGATGATGGAACTTATGAGTGCTTGAAATGTTTCACAGTTTGATCTGGGTGTAATCAGAGGCGAATAAACATGTATAAATTCTTCTAACTGTATGCTTAAGATCAGCGCATTCTATCACTTTAATATATATGTTTTTATCCTCAACAAAAAGGAAAAAAACTTGTTGAATGTAACTATGGAGTTCTTAGTGGGAAATATATATATATCCTCAAAAAGCTATATTTAGAAAAGACAAAAGCTAAAATTTAATGAGCTAAGCATACTACATAAGAGGACAGAAAAAAGCAGAGGAAAGAAAGCAAAGTAGAAAGAAAGAACATTAAAATAATCAAAGCAAAATTTAATGAACCAGAAAAAATATATATAGTAGAGGGAATCGACAAATTAAAAAAAAAGATGGTTCTTTCAAAAGTCTAATAAAATTAACAAAGCTCTGGCAAGTTTGAACAAGGAGAAAAAGTAGGACAAATTAATGTTAGGAATGAAGAATGAGATGGAACCAGAAGTGCAGCAGATATTTAAAAGGCGATAATAATCGTAATGACAATTAGCTATTATTTATGGAATATGTGACATGTATTAGGCTTGCTTTAACTGCTTTGTATATTTAATACTTTACTTAATTCTGTGGCGACTCCTTGAGGTGAGTATTTTATTATGCCCATCTTTTTTTAATTGATTTATGCCAATACTTTTTAAAACTGAGAAAAAATTAGTAAATTCCTAGAAAAACATATTTTAGGGAAACTGTCTCAAGAAGAAATGAAAAAGTCAAAGAATTTATATAACAAATAAGTTGAATAATTAGTTAAAATTCATTTAGCACACAATCAAGAAACAAGTCATTCTATTTTTAAATAAGCCCCTCCATATAATTGAAAAAAAAATAGAAAATTCCCCCAATATATTTTAAGGTATTAAATACCAAAGCAAACATACAATATGAGATAGAAAAACAAAAGGATAAATTCATTCATAAATACAGCTGCAAAGATTCCAAACAAAATATAAGCAAACTAAATCTACCAATGTATAAGAAGATAATTCGACATACCCAAACTGAATTTATACAAAGAATGTAGGGTTGAGTTATTATTAGAAATCTATTGATTAATGTAATATACCACATTAACAGATTAAAGGTGAAAAAACCATATAATCATTTAAGCAGATACAGGAAAAGCAAATCTCTTATATCACTAATCCTACTGAAACCAATGAAAGATGGGTATTATCCTCATTTTATCAATAACTAAGTCAATAATAACTAACAATAAAAATAGCCAATTTTATTAAGTGCTTGTTTCGTGCTAATTTGCAACTATTGTTTTATTCCTCATAAAAGCCTAAAAGCTAGGCGCTATCATGATCTGTATATTAGAGCCCCAGTATTTTTGTACTCAGTTTTCACAAGCTTGAGTTTGAAAACATATTGGTATTGTAACTTCCCTGCCTAGTAATGGAGGGTAATTCGAATCACTTCATTAAAATAGTTTGCTTCACTAATATCTGATATAGAACCAACACCACCAAGATATTTTTCACTAGCTATAGGTCCAATTTAAAACTGTTTCTAATTAAGAAGAAAAGCTGAACATATATTTGTTGCGTGTGTACATTCTGTCTTACATTTAAAATATGGAGGGTTTTTTTCTGTTCTTGTATACTTTAAGTATTTCTGCACAGTGGGTTGCTGATTTCTTTTTATAAAACAAAAAAAGCAATTTGAATTATGCACAAATATACATATGAATTTCATCTGCCTACATTTGTATCCTATTATAATCTTTCAGTCCGTAAATCGAACACTTCCAAGTGCAGAATACAAAAGTGTTTTACATATATTATTACTTCAACAATGATATATTAATATAAATTACAAAGGATAAGTAATAAAACTAATATCCATAAAACTCAGAGAATATAAGATCTTGAGAAATTGATCAAGGGTTAAAATTTAAGACTTTCTTTTAAAGCAAAACCGTAAGGATGTTTTGTATCCATAACAAGTAACACAAACCAAAAAAACAATGCTGACACTTTATTCTTAGAACTATAACTTAAATAAGTATTGCCATATTTGAGAATGTGCCCATATTATAGAGAAAACTTGATATTTTAAAAAATTCTTTCAAGTGTTTTAGAGCTCACTTTTTTTTTACAAAAGCAAACCTGAAACCTTTCTGAAATTGTTTCCTTTTAGTGTGCACGTGTGTGTGTGCATGCACGTATATTTTCCAAAGTGGCTACTAATCTTAATGCATGTACTCTACCTTCTGTGTCTGCTGAATGCTTTTATGCTTTTCTTGCTCCTGGGATGTTAGCAAGCTTTCAAAATCTTACTCAGGTGATGTGAAGAATTAAAAAAAAAAAGTTATATATATCCTTTCATGGCTGCCCTCGTAATGTGCGACACAGAACATCACTTAGGATTTAAGGGCCCGTAAAATAGAAAGCTTGCTTAACCCCTTGATTGCTTGGTGCATGTAAGTTGCAGGAATTTTATGAGCGCTGAAAGCTGAGGTGTTTTAAGCCTCAGAAGGATATATTCATTCTGTTATGGTAATCCATGTCAAAAGCAGATAGCAGATTTTCTTCACTCTATTTTCTGTACTTGAAACAGTTCATGGAAATTCCCATTTGGAAAATCAAAATGCCTGAAAACAGATAATAATTCAGTAAATTAGTAATGAGAAATACAAAGCATACATTTTGTTTCATGAAACATAATAAAAATGAACATATTTCTCCAAAATTTAGAAATGTCCGAAATGATGGCATGTTTCTTCTTAAAAATGGTGTGAGCAGAGTATAACGTTTGGAGCTTAAAATAGAAGAGGAATCAATGCTATCGTATGCAGAGTGTTATATAATTCTAACAGGGCACCATTTGCTAGAAGAGGACCCAGATATGGACATGCCAGGAATGTCAGCACCTTAGGACAACCTGAGATGTTCTAAGACGGACGGGGAAGATGAAATTGGCTGTCTGTGTAGACAGGAGTCCTAAGGGAGGGTGAAGCTGAGAAGATGAGCACGTGAGGAGCTGGGGCTCCCAGAACTGCCCTTTGGGATGATTTGGCCTCCTCTCTAACATACAATTTGATTATACAAGGGCCTACGTGATCTGAATATGTTTTATTATTATTTAATATAATTATTTCAACTTAAAAAATCATTGCCCTACTCTGCACAAACCATAGTGCTGTGTTTTTTTGCGATGAATAAGACAGTGATTACACCCAAGAAATCTGAACATTCTGATAGGAGGGATATGAAAATTATTAAAGCAGTTATAATCTAATGCCAAACTCCAACATAAAATAGACATAGTTATAGCTGCATCTGGATGATGCTTATTTATGATTTATGAAACACTCCAACATATATCATTTTATTTGTGCTTCGTAACAATCCTATACAGTCGATTTGGCATCAGGGAAAACTGAAGCTCAGAGAGGCTGAGTGACCTTTCTGAGGTCACCCAGTTTGTAAGCCACAGAGCTGGAACTAAACACCATTCCTCTTATTTCAAGTCCAGTTTTTATTCCGTTACATCAAGTGGTCAACATGTACTTATTACATGTTCAGTATTCTATTCTCCCTGCAACAAAGCCACGGACAGCCAGGCTGTGGAATGGGCGAGAGATAAAGGGAGAGAGAGAGAGAGACAGAGAGAAAGAAAGCAGGTGGGGGAAAAGAGAGAAGGTCGTTAAGGACAAAAGGGTGGGAAAGATGAGTAAAGAAATCTGAGCATGGGACAGGAAATGAATTTCTCTCCATTACGCCCCACTTACCAAAGTTCCTGGGGCCCCTCTGATTCTATAAGATTTCTTGTCTGTTTAATTTCATATTTATTTCCTCCTTGAAAAATTCTCCCCTATGTCTGAGATTTCAGATTTTTTCAATGAAGCATTCTTTGTGTAAAATTGTTTGCCTTGGACAGGCTGAGGCTCAGCTGAGTCTTCTGTCTTATCTCAGTTCTATCTATTCACACTGACTTCTCTTTATCCTCTGGACTTGACTTCCTGCCCTGGAATTGAGTCGCTGAGGAAGACATATAAACTCTTCCCTGCCTTTAAGAATGCATATCTCTATTTTGAAATTAGAAAGCTTCATAGTCTAAATTCCAATGTTTTCAAAAGGAATGATCAAGTGTTAAAAAGGTATGATAGTCACGGCTTGTTTATAAGGTCCGAAGCTTTGATCGTATAAGGTAATTGACGGTTATGATAATTGAGCAATTTACTTTTATAAGCCTTTTATTTAATAAATCCAGGACTAAAACTAGAAACAGTACAATACAATATTAATGCTTGCCACTTTTAAAGATAATAATAAATAAAACACTGAAAACTCATTATAATTCTTAAACCATTTCATGAAGGGAATACACATGCCCCACTTTTTATTAAGTAGATGACAACTTGCTGTGAAAATTGGAATCCATATGATAGAAAGCGAATAAAATACTGAGTGGTGAATTCTTTTTCTGGAAAGTTTTTTATTTCAGGATACCACACAGCACATGGAAGAGGGCATTTCAGAATGATGACTTAGGTTAGGGATTTTCTGCTGTGGCCTCAAGTTTAAGAGCCATCTTTATGAACGATGCGTCACTGCTTGGAAGGCATTTTTCAGCTTCTTTATCTTGTAGAACAGAACAGAAGGGAAATTTCTGCAGCTCCTGGATCACCTTTAATAAGAACCAACTAACTTCTGATTGGAATCAATAGCTCAACCAGAGAGCTTAAGAAGGGTTTAATTAGCCTTCATGGTTCCACTTCATGATTTCACAGAACAGGCCTTTGAAAGTCACATCGGTGGCTATCAGTTTACTGCCTGGGTCAGCGTTTTGTGACTTTCAGATCACCATTCATCAATGCCACTTCCTACGCCCCTATGCCGTGCTGGCAGACAGGGCTACTGAGGAAGTCACACTACCGGAACAGTCATGCAGGACCCTGGTGGACACGCACATTCGTGAAACCCGAAGCCTGTTACAACGATGTGCTCTTGAAGGCCGAGTTGCTTTGGCTGAGGCTTACTATCTTTTGCAAATAGTTAGTCAACACACATGCTCTAAATATGGCAGCTGGGATTGAACCCGTCCTCATGAACAGTAGAGCAGTAGAATTTCCCTCCCTATATTTTTTTGTTGCTCTTGTTCAGCTAATACGTGTGCCAAGCCACTGTTGGAACACAATGGAACATTGTTCCACTAGATTGAAAATTGAACTAAAATTTATTTGAAATGTTAATTTGCTGTCCTCTATAGCCAAGATATGGGAAGCTTTACAACTAAATTTGCATTTTTCAGTTTTTTTCAGGAAATATGTCTGGACCGAATACAAAATCTAGGGCAAGTCTGAACAATGATGTTACTAGACGAAGCACAGATGTGTTCCTAAGTGAGCAAATAAATTACTTAGAGTAAATTCGTCAACCAATATTAAGAAAAAAAATAATAAGAGGATGATTTAGGAAATAAGTTCCCTAACATGATTGCATAAATTGGCCTGAAAGTAAAACCCTATAAATCTGAAGGCCCATTATAAGAGAAAGTTAAGTTCTAATTATTCTTATTTTTAACTTGTATGTCAAATAGAAAGAAATTGATCACTATTTCTTAAGATTCTGCCAATATAACTAACATGCTAAGCCTTTTGACAGTACATCAAAAATACAAAAACAAAAGAGAAAAAAGTAAAAGCATCTGAGGATTCTTCAGGCAGATATATTTTTTAAAATCTCAATAAACGACTGTACTTTTGAATCTTATGAATTGTTTGACACCCTGTATTTGAAAACCTTTGTTTCTAGTTTATTGCACATGCCGTGTGTTCCTCTTCAAGTTACACAAGCTATTTTCTGGGTGGATGGCTTGCAGAAGAGAATATACATGTACTTTTACCTTTTAATGTTTGACTTGATTACTCATGTTCTTGTGCTGAGACAATGTTACAAAGCAGAAAAGTTTAAGTGCATAAAGTACAGACACAGATTTGCTGAGGTTGGGGCAGAGTAACACAGAAGAAAGACCACCCGATCAGTCACACTCTGCATTCTCAGTGATTGTATTATGCTGTATCAGAATATGTTACTGTGCTTTTAAGCTGTTAATAGTCAGCTACGTTTCAGTGGCAAAGAAAAGCATGAAAGAAAAAGAAAGCAGCTAATTAAAATGTCAATACCATTCTCTTTATGAACTTGTTACATATAACATAGTAGAATACACTAGACATATCAGACTCAACATCCAGATATTTTGTCAATACTTCTTGAAAAGCACACTAAAGAATGGGGTATTGTTTGTGTGATTCATTTTTGACTCAATTCATCCAATATTTTCATTGGCTTGACAAGATTCCAAAGTCAAAACTGTCCAGACAGAATAACAGTATGTCTGTTGCTGCTACACTCTTAAAATTCGGATTGTCAGATATCAAAAGGGTTTAGGCAGTCCCTGCTGTTCTATATGGCTCATTTTCCCACTCTTGCTCATTCAGAGTGTCTAATTAGCAGCCTCACTTATTTCTCATTGCCTTTAGCTCCTCAATCAAGGATTTCTGCTGAAGGAACCCTGCTGCTGGTGCGAGAATTAAAAAAAATATTGTGAAACTCATATTCATGTAATCAGCCTATAAACACCACCTCTTCACCACTGAGGGAAAAAGTATGACGATCCTTTCTCTCTTCCATGTGCACCACTAAGACTATCCTTATGTTACTTTCCCTTTTTATGTCTGATCTTGATAATTCTTGTGTCAGGATGGACATAGAAGAGAGTATAGAAGAAAGAAAGAAATGGAAAATCTTCAGAGTCAAGTGAATTTTCTATAAAGTGATATCTAGGCAAATATCCATCTTGTTGACAAGGACATTTTCAGTCTGTAAAAATATGAAATATGTCTAAACAAATCACCCTAAAGACTTAAAACTTTTAAAAGAACAAGCAAAATTATATTTTTTGGATATTTAATTAGTTATTTCAGCTAGAAACATTTTTAAAATAAGTCAGATTCATTCATTCAACAATGAATAGTGGGATCCAATGCGCTAGGCAGTTTCCTAGGCAGTGGGGATAAAAAAGCAAGCAGGACATGATCTTTGCATCTAGAAGTTTATGGAAGAAATAGATAAGAAACAGGCAATTCAAAAATTGATGCAAAAAGCACAAGGTATTCTTGGAGATACAGGAGAGACACAAATCTTAAGAGCACAAAGATTTCCTAATAGAAATGACATCTAACCTGTATCCTAAGTGATAAGCGAAATTTAGTAAGGCAGAATGAGAATCACTTCTGGAATGGTGGAGTAAGGACCTTTGAAAATCCACTCCATTAAAGCAAAGGAACACTTGCAAAAATAGTCAAAACTTACTTTTTCAGAACTCTAGAAATTAGTTAAAGTCTTGCAACAATCTAAGGAGCATTTTTCAAGAAAAACAGCTGAATCTTGGTAAAACAAACAAACAAACAAAAAGCAGATGTTGTGGTGTTTTAACTTGAACTATCCCCACGCCCTTCTCCCAGCTCTGGAGCAGAAGTGAACATTGACAGTCTCACAATCACTAACGCTGTGAAAACCAGCAGCCTAGCAGCCACTGGGAGGGAGCAGAATGGGTTTGCAGCTCAGAGCTTACTCTATGAAAGCATTTGTAGAGAATAATCAGCAACAACTGTTTAACATTACAGCTGCCTGAGGCAGAGATTCTAGCTTGAGCTAACAAGATGCTGACCAAAACATTTAAAAGAAAAAACTGAGAGATGAGAATGGTCATAGAGGGCTTCTAAAACTTGCAACATATTCCTGGAAATCTAGAAGGCCAGGCATATGTACAAGACTGTGCATATGCTCAGGAAAGACTTGAGAAGGTCCTTATCTCTCATCTCTGACTGCCGTGAGTCTCTATGCAAGCAGGAAGTGAAAGCTAAAGCAGAGTTGTCAACTGCCTGCAAGAGGATTATTCTCAAGCCTTGAAACCTCATGGAGTTTCCCCAGCTAGATGTCTAAATTGCTTGGGACCAGTGACTTCTCTTTCTTTCCATTTTCTCCTTTATTGAACCAGTGTCTATAACTGCTATCCCATGACTGTTTCAGTATTGTATTTTGGGAGCAGATAACTTTTTTCTTTGGTTTCACAAGTTCACAGATGGAGAGGAATTCTGCCCCAGAATGGATTGCTCCCAGAGCCTCACCTATACTGAGCCCAGATAATTTAGATGATGAGATTTGGCACTTTTAGCTGAAGATATTTAGATGAGATTTTGGATTTGAGTTGAGGCTGTCATGAGTTGAAACTTCCAGGGAACTTGCAGTGAGATAAATGTATTTTGCATTCGGGATGGATGTGAATCTTTGGCAGTGGTGGTGGGAATAAACTATGAAAGGCAAAATAATGACCACACACACTTTTCCATGCTTTAATGCCCACGACAATATGTTATCTTATATGGCAAAAGGGACTTTGCTGATGTGATTAAGGATATGGTATATGCTATATTTGCATTTCATAGTAAGCTGAGTTTCTATGTAATCATGTGTGCAGCATATGTATGCCAACTTTATAGGGATTAGAGAGTAATTTTGCTAATAATTGTTAATAAGTTGAGGTCCCTAGTTTTTACATATTGACTTTTTTGCTTTTTAAATTAATTGCTATAGTATATCTGAAGCTGAATTCATAACCAGCAACAGAGCTAACAATAAACTCCTTGGTTTGGGGTAAGCTGAAGTGTTATCCTTTTGGTAAACACAGTGTTCTGTATGCTGACTCAGTCATCAGAGAACTGTAGCTGAAAATGAGTCCTTTTTTGAGTATTGTTCTTGTAACTTTAAAAAGTTTAAAGGTTTCTAACATAAGTATAAAAACAAAATGAAAAGGTAGAAAGTTGATGTCTATTATTAGAGGAGGTCACTTGATCCCAGCAAGAAGGAATTCTGGGATTTGTAAGGAGGAAGAACATTGCTTAAGCACAAAGTCAAGAAAAAGGACTCTACCAGTCATGAATGTGATGTGTGTCTCCACAATGTCTCTTTGTAAAGTCACACTAGCAAGAACTTTGAAGAGTCTGAGATTTTATCCTATTTTCAAGACAACAATTTATCCTGCCACAGTCTCACGGAGGCTGGCAGAAGACAAAAAACTCCCGGTCACGTGCAAAGGACTTTATTCCTCACAGCAATAGCAGTAGCCAGAGTGTCAGTCTTTGCATAAGTTCCCTGAGCCCTGCTTCCCACAGAGTGAGGGGGAGAAGTCCAGTTGATGCCTGCACGCACTGTAGGATGCATTGCAGAAGAGCCTGGAGCTTAAGGAACGCAAATCTTTTCTAATGGACAATAAGCATGCTTGCTCTTTATTCCAAGGGTAATCGATCAAGGTTGTAAACAAATCTGGGGGTAGACACTAGCTCTATCTTCTGAGACTGTTGGCTGTTTAATATCATTGACAAGATAGTCCAGAGTAAAAGCAGTCAGTGCCTTATGACATGCTGCTCTCATGAGGTGCAGGCTGTAAAAGATCCATGGAGAATTGTTTCCCAACACACAGTAAGTGAAATTTTGTTTCTGAATTTACATTGATTGCTTTCACCCTAATATCTGGGCATAGAACTTTTCTATACAATCTATCATTGTATGGTTTGAGTCTATTGCTGTATGGTTTATACTTACTTATAAAATAGTTTAGTAGTAGTAAATCCTGGCTTCCTCTGAGCCCTGCTTCAAATACACCATCATAGGTCACAGTATTGTCAAGCATGGAGCAGCAATGTTAGGGGTCATTGTGACCAGAGATGACTCCTTCAGGGTCTACTTTAAATGTCCCCTCATATGGAGATAATCACATAAGGGTTAACTCTTAATGTATTGTTTTATTCCCTCAATTAGAACTGCAAGAGACAACCCTTTTCTATGTATCTCTGAGGGAGTCAGGTAACTGTATTCAGTTGTTGTTATTAATGTGTTTGAATCTATCCTCTTTTGATGAAGACATCTTCCCTAGAAACATGGCTAGTCAGAAAATGTTGATTATTTCCCCAATGTATTAGTTTCCTGTGGCTGCTGTAACAAATTACCACAAACCTGGTGGCTCAAACTACAGAACTTTAGTTTCTTATTGTTCTCATTGTTGGAGGCAGAAGTCCCAAATCAGTTTCACCGGGCTGAAATCAAGGCGTCAGCAGGGCTGTGATCTCTCTCGAGTCTCCAGGGGAGAATCCGTTTTTGCTTCTTTCAGCTTCTTGTGCCTACTGGCATTCCTTGGATTACAGCCACATCATCAGACTAGGTTTCTCAGCAGTGGGGCTTCACAGAACCCTGCGTGGTATTTCATTTAAAAGAACCTTCCATTTCTTATTCTATGTACGCTTAGCAGTTATCAAATTTGAATCAGGCAATTCCATAACCACATATACCTTGACAGTGGAGCTGTCAAAGAAATACACAGGATGACTTCCAAAGATATATTCCAACAATTAGTTAATATGCAAATAAAGGATAAGTAATCATTTTTATGTGTAGTATCTTTTGACGAAATACAATAATTTTAATGACTATGACTCAATGTGAAAACCTAGCAGACAAAGAACTTCACAAAATACATCAGCAAGATATTTTCACAGCTGGGCTACATAGGAACATCGGTGGGAACAATTGGGCCGTGGTTCTCAAAATTTCATGAGCATAAATATCACCTAGGCAATTGAGCTGGTTAAAATACACATCCCTAGGCTTCCCAATAGATATTCTGGTCCTACAGATTAGGGTCAACAACCATGAATCTGTACTTTAAAAGGCAGCCCTTGGTAACTCTGATGCAGTTGGTCTGACCATGACTTGAAAATCACCTATGAGTATGCACTGACCCTAAGGGAGACTTCCACTCACTGGAGATGATCTTCAGGGATGTAAGTGCTGAGGCTATAGCAACACTGGGATTGCTTCCCTTAGAACAGCCTACACAGCAAGGACTTTCTTACAGTGTTATAAAACCCTGGCTACAACTCTGCTGCATTTCACATATAGGAGAAGCACGGGAAAAACATCAAGATCTCATTCTTGTTTTCACCAGTCCTTCAGTATCACTTTATATCATCAGTAGTTAGGATGTTGAAGCTCTTAAGCGAGGTTAGCCTCCCAGAGAAATTCAATAAAGCTGCTCTCTGATGGTGAAGATGGTTGGGTCAGAGATTCGTGCAGCTCTCCTTAGGGACACAGCAAGAGACTTGACAGCTAGAGAGAAAACTCTCTTGGAGTCCTTTGAGAAACTTCCAACTTCACAGGCTGTAAACATCACTAAAAGCCACTCAGGCTACTGACAGAGGCCAGCCACACGTAAAACTGTGAAGTGTCCGGGGAGGGGGTCAACATTTCCCTCTCTCGGTCTGGACCAGCCCTTATCCTGTGCTCTCCTGGAGCCAGGAATGGGCAGCCCAGCTTTGGGGTTGCTTTGAAGTCTCCTTCAAATGACACAAGGACACAATGCCTTGCTGCTCCACATCCATGCTACACCAGTAATCAGGACTTCCCCCTGCTGAAAATCCTTCAATTAATTTTCCATAGCAATAAAGTCTAAACTCCTTTGGCCTGGCAAGCAAGACTCCATAGAATCTGGTCCCTACTAACCTTACTAATCATTTTTTTCTCACCATCACCTCTGGGCTCCCATCTACAGCTCACAGACATAATTTTCCTGGCACCATACTGAATCCTTTGGAAACATGGCTAACATCAACTTATCCCACAAATGCAGTTTCCCTTATCTCTCTGCAGGCTGAGTAGAATGTGCATAAATATCTTTGGAAAGTGTCATTCACCAGCCCTGCAATGTGAACTGTGTCTCCTGGAGGTGGGCAGGGTGGCCCTGCTCCACTCTTGCACTCCAGTGTAACATTCTTTCCTCAGAGGTCTATGGCTCCCTGTTAGTCATTATCTCTTTCCAGCTGTCACACTGTATTGTAGTCTTCATCTTCCTGGTCTATCTTTCTCTCAAGTGTGAGCCTCTTGAGTGCAAGTACTATGCATGGTGTTATCATACAGTAAGCATTCAATAAACATTTGATGGATGGATGGAGGGATGAATGAGTGGATGGATGGATAAAGCAAGCAATCAGTTAATCACCAGACTTTTAAACAGGCACTTCCTTCTGCTGAGAACTGAGCCCTCAAGACACTTGAAATTAGTCAAAATATAATACAAGAGACTAATAATAAACCTGAAAAAGACTTATACCATCAAGCAACATCATGCCCCAGGGAATCTTTATACTGAGCTAACTATCTTCATTGGCAATGAGAATGGGAAAGCTGTCACTGGACTCTATTCCTGCCAATAATTAACAGAGTTGACTTTCCAGCAATTGGCAAAGTTGAGAACTAGATAAACGAGCCCACTGTGTCCTTCAGGAGTCTGGCAGAGAGAGTGTGACTGAAAACTTCAAGCTCAAGAAAGAGCTACTGTCTGGTGGTTATGTCCTGTCTTCATCGTGGCATTGACACACAGGTCTGCAGGGCATATGACCCTTGGCTCTTTCATCAGTGTCTTTAAGCTGCTTAATATGAACCTCTAGGCAGGGATACAAGCCCTTTGTCCTTGGACTCACACCCTCCAGCAGATTTTGGACCAGGTTTTTGCAGGATTCTTCATTAGAGGGATGTCAATATGGCTGACAGCAATCCTGAGCTGCCACGAGGTTGGTGTTTGTCACAATATCAGTGCTTTGCTAAAGGCAGGCTGGAAACTTCACCTATGAGAACTTCCTGATGGCAGCACTCCTAGAAAGAGGCCCCCTTTCCAAACAAAGGCTAGTGGGTTGCTCTGCGCAACTCCACACTCTGTGCATTCTTTGAAAAGGTGGTAACTTAGAGGCATGCTCTTCTTCATCTCAAAGAACTTGTTACTGAAAAATGTTATAAGAGAATTCAATTCCAAAAAAAAATCACTCCATCTTTCAGACCCTCACTTCCTTCCATTTGACTTTAAAACATGCCAGAATATGCTCTGAAGTATTATATGTGAAAATAGGCTGCTCGAACACAGCATAGAAATGCACAGTTCAAAGCAAAAAGAGCTAATTAATAAGCTGCTTTCTTTTCTCCTTTTCTGCCTTTTCTTCCCACTGAGCAGCTCTAAATACTTGATGTGGAGTTGGGTTTTTATTTTTATTTTTTTAAATTATAGCCTACACATCACACAGACCTCTCCCTGAGATATATTGGCCTGGCACATAAACAGCTTGTGTGCTCCAGGGGCAGTATATATTTTATTCTGGATGGAACCCATGATAAAAAACTGAATTTAGAAAAGCATTTTGTAGGAAACCAAAGTCAGCTGCTGAATAAAATACAAAGAAAGCCCTTTAAAATGGGTTCTTATTCATTAGAATTTAATGCATCAAAAGTTATTTTATGTCTAAAATGAGAAGGACAAGAGTAAAAGAATAGGCTTCACAGAACTAAATCCCCTGAAGACATTTATATTTTTCTTCTGGAATAAAGTAAATTCTCGGAGATAAATAATTTCACATGAAGTAAATGCACTGCGTGTTCAAAGAATAAACACAACGTGTTCCGTTCTTGCTCTATCCAGCCCAGCAGTGTATGTTTAGCTTCCTCTTGGAAATATAGTCCTACAAAGTTTTATGTTGTGGAGGAAAATTGAACTTTAACTGATTGGAATTGCAGCTTTATTACACCCTTTACTCTGTGGCCTCCCAACAAAGAATACACAGCCATGTAAGTGTCTAAGTAAATGTTACCTTTCCCAGACTTTAACTCCAGAGATCACAGCTTTCCACCCTGCCCAGGATGTCGAGTCTATGCTGAATTAATACATCAAGGTTAAGAAGAGGTTAATCAATAGAGTATAACTCATTGTGAAAATATCTGCATGCTTGTTGTTTCCAAGGGAAAGGTGAGTGAGATAAGGGGATGCTTTTTACCAAGAAGTCTGGCACCTCAATACTGAAATGAAGCCCATGGAACAGCAGCCCCAGCAGCCCGTGTGAGTTTGTTGGAAATGCAGAATCCCAGGTCCCACCTCCGACTTGGAGCTACTGAATCAGAATCTGGATTCACCAAGAGCCCCAGGGAGAGCATAATTATACACATTAAATTTGAGAAGCCCTGATCTAGGGTTTGGTGTCTTCTCTAAATGGGCTCACAGACTCATTGGGATGGTAAGATATAGAAGAAGAAAGTTAGAACATGATGCAAGGCCCTATATGACCTTAAATGGGTGGCAAAGACCTTAAACGTTCTTGAGATTCGAGGGAAAGCAAGATCACAGTCAAGGACAAGACGTTGCAAATGCCTGCTGAGGTGAGCCTTAATGTGGAAGCATGAAGCTGAGGAGACTCAGAAAGCTAGAGATAAAGGGGAGAGGACACTGCCAGCGAAAATTAACCTGCTCTAATAAGTGGGGCACAACAGAAGCCAAGGTGCAGAAGGGAACAGTTCAGACTTTTACAGGAGCTGTGAGTATAGCAGAAAGAGAGTGTTCAGTTGCCCGTGAATGGGTGCCCGTAATGCCTTTAAACAGAGCTTTCTCTCAATACACTTAGAATCATATAAAAGAATAATGAATGTTATCAACTGAACTGTGTCCCCTGAAAACTCATATATTGATGTCCTAACCCCTGATGTGACTATATTTAGCCACAGGGCCTTTAAAGAGGTAATTAAGTTTAAATGAGGACATAAAGGTGGGACTCTGATCCAATATGAATGACATTCTTATAAGAAGAAGGAGAAATGACAGGGATGCATGCACAGAGAGAAAAGCCACATGAGGACATAGTGAGAAGGCAGCATCTACAACCCAAGGGACAGGCCTCAGTGGAAACCAGCCCTACCGACACCTTGATGTTGGATTTCCAGCCTCTAAAGCTGTGAGACAATAAATCTCTGTTGTTTAAGCTAGCCAGTCAGTGGTAGTTTCTTAGGGCAGCCCTGGCAAACTAATACAGTGAACTACGAGGTTGGAAAGCAATGTTGATAGCAAAATAGAGTTTGAACTTGAGCCTTTATTTCGTGAGTGATATGCGGAGATAATAATCTAAGCAGGATGGACTGAAGAAAGATTGGAGTAGGTAAGAAAAAAATTACCATCAAGTATGTGGGCATCACTGTACCAGCAAGGCGAGAAAGGAATAAAGGCAGTGATACAGGAGTTGTTGGAGAAAGAAGTCTTAGAATTCCTGAATTTTAGAGAAAAATAGATGTCGCCTTACAGATCGCTTAAGTCAACCTCTTCATTTAACTGATAGGGAAGCCACAGCCCAGGAAGATAAATAGTAAGGCTGGCTTCGAGGCCTTGTGGCTTGTGAAGCCACACAGAGCCCCATGCTTAGAAGGACATCCCATTTGGTTTAATGCTCTGTTGCCATCTTAAAATTCTTAATAACCCCTTAAATAGGGACCCTGCACTTTCATTTTGCAGAAATGATATAGCTGTTCCTGATCAATGGTTTTGTCACAGTCATACACATAGTCTTCATTACTAGAACTCTGCCCCAGACACCCTGACTTCTAGTTCATTCTGAAAAATGAAGCCCTGGAAATGGATGAAATCTCTAAAGGAAAGAATTTAAACAAAGAAGAGAAAAAGGCACAGGTATTAGTGTCAAGAAATTATTGGTATAAGGGGCCAGAAAAGAAAATGAGAAAAGAAAATAAGCAGACTAAAAATTGAGAAGGAAATCACTGTAAAGTCATATGGAATTCAAGGGAGAGAGTTTAAGAAGAAATAGTCAGTAGTCACCAATGGTGAAGAAAAAGAGGAATGAGGAAAATATCAGAATTGACGACAGGAGGTTATTGGGAAACGTGACTGCGTATCCAATATTATCAGAAAGGTTAGACTACATTGTATGGGGTTAAGGTCAGAATTTGATGGTTCAAAGAAAGCTCAGATAGCTTGTTTGGATCAGCTGGAGTAAGCAGAAGAGTCAAGTAAAGAAAAAAATTTTTTTTCCTACATGGAGGTCAGTGTATGTCTGAAGGAAGAGAAGAAGCAGGTAGGAAAAAAACAGAGATTAAAAATATTGGGAAGGAGGATGGATAAGAGAGTGAGGGCTCAGAAGAGATAGTGGATGCTGGGAGCAGAGTTACAGATAGAGTGGCTGGCTTTGGAAAGGAGAAAGAGTTGTTCTTGCTCTCTGAAAAAATAAAGAAGGAAAAGAGGGTAAGTATATAAAAAGAGTCATTTTGAAGGACAGTGGGGAAGTTGTTGCCTAAAATTCTTCATCTAAACAAAATGGAAATGAAGGCCACTTGCTGAAGTGTTATGTTATAATCTACAATTTAGTAGTTTTCTACAAATATTGGGGGCTGAATGGGCAGTCTATCAGACACACGTTATGAAAATGGAATTTTTAATCATCCGCATAAACCCCTTTCCTAGAAACAATGTTATGCAGCATAACTTGCCAAGGGAGCATAAACACACTGCTTATTCAGCAGTATGAAATATAGCATCTTTTGAATATTTCATCGCAAGGCTTCAGGTATAAAATTTCAGGAGTTGAAATCTGTAGAGTAATAAGAAACTGAAAAAAGAGAAAAGAAAAGAAAATTATCAGCAAAAAATATTATAGAGGGAGACCAAAACAACTGAACTGACCAAATTATGGAAGGAGAAGAGAATCATTTATTGTGAGCCTTGCAGTTAGAGTCTCCGAGGGCAGCCACGCATGGACACACACAGGTGTGTACACACACACACACCCCCCCCCACCCCCTGACATCTTTACTTGTAATAAAGTGTGGTTGTTTTGAGAAACACAGATAGTCTAATGTGACTTAAAATCAGTCACTTGCTCTTCTTATTGGGTACCAATGGATTCATATGTCCTATTAGGGACGGGCTTTAGGTAAAGAAGTCGGAAGTGTTTGCCTAAGAATTTCTCATTTGTTTATTTAGTCATCTAAAATGTTTACTCTTGGAAGTAAAAAGGGCATCTGCCTTGCAACTTTCTCTAACCACACCCTAAAATAGTTACAAATATGCTGAAAGTTCGTGAACTCAGTGCCAGTGCCAAAGGACATCATGCCCAAAGGAAAAATCTGTGGCCAGAATCTAGGAGGCATTTCCGATGACTGTTAGGCCAGAATTGATCAGTAACCTGCAGTTCACCACTTGAAATGAAGCAGCCCACAGAGGAAGGACAAACTGCATTTTGTCCCTCTGTACTATTGACCACTCAGATGCCCAGTGTTCGAGTTTTTATATTCGCGACACGTCTTCCTCTAGGGGGACCTCCCAGCTTTCTCACTTCTCATCAACCCCCCCACCTTCACCTCATTCTACAACTGACCTCTTCAGTTCCAAGAAAGGGTGGGTCTAGTGTGTGTCACCAAGATTTCATGGAAGCGAGATTTTAAGGCTTTTAGTGGAAGGAATGTGGAGTTTGAAACTGACTTCCTAAGCAGATCTTTTGTGGGTTCTTCCTCTCCCTGTTTAATTGCTTCATAGTGCTTTCTGTCCTGCCTCCCAGGCTTGCATGCCTCTAACATGCGAAGGAGCTTCCTAAAAGATCAATGACAACCAGAGTGGAGTTCAAAAGAAAGAAGACGCGGAGCAGAGCTCTTCGACCTGCTTTTATTTGTAACCTTTTACTACAAAGGCAAAAAGAGACCTCTCTCTACAGTTGTCAGCTGTGTACTTTTTATTTCAAGGAAAGCTTGTAGAATTCACACACCTCCCACACAGCCTCTCCATGATTCCTCTTAATTCCTATTAGGTTTAATTATTGAAATTCAACATATTAGAGATTTGATGATTAATTTTAAAAACAAATACACAAGTAGCTTTTAAATAATAACATATGTTCATAAGAGTACAAAAAGCACATGTAAGCTAATTTTTAGGAGATGAAAGTGTTTTCTCATTTAAAAAGAATGTCACAAAGAACTCTACACCTTAACTGTCTTGTTCTTTCTTTTATGATATCAAAGTCTGACAAATATATTATTTGCCATTAGTCAGAAAGGATGGGTAGAAATGATCAGAGAGTAGATGCCTCTATAACCCCAAACCCAGGAAAATGTGAGAGGTAATAGTATGGTTAAGCCACCATTTAGCAAAATAGCATGACATATTAATAATGCTGAATCAAATTCTTCATGTTTCTTTCTCCTATAGTCTGTACAATTACAGAAAAATGAGTTTATCAGAGTCTGGAGAAGAGGGAAGAAGTTGTACCACCTAAGATAGCTATCTGTAGAAAATATACTGTTTTATTATACAGGCAGATATAATATGCTCATAAATAAAGCTAATTTATTTCATTTGAACATGCAAGTTCATCAGTATATATTTGACTATGTCCTGAACCAATATAATTACAAATGAGGTTCAGGAATGTCATTCCAACTGCATAATTTTTAGAAATTTATTCTGACATGGTACCTAGACATTTTCTCTCACAAATTATGCCCACTCCTAAGGATCAAGCAAGATTAGAGGTGGTCTTGGGAGAATATAGGACTGGATAAAGGCTATGGGCTTAAATGTCAGGCAGAGCTGGGTTTGAAGTTTAATTGTGCCATTTATGAGTTGTGTAATCTTGGAGAAGTGAAGTATCTTCCCTAATTCTCTAAGGTATGTAGCCCTCCTGATGTGTCAAATGAGTCTAACATTCATGCCTTTCTCATCATGTGGACATGAGAATTAAATTGAATAATGAGTGCTTAGCCAGTACCTGTCACAGAGCGGGCTCTTGGTAAGTGTTGACTGTGACCCCCTGGCTCCTCTTTAGAAGCAATTATGATACAGACTCATTCACAAACCTCAGGTCAAAGAGTAGCCATACTTGTCATGACATCCACGTAGACAAGAGCCCTCATGAAATGAAAAACTGGACTTCACAGGGAGGACGGGCAAATTCCAGAGATTGTGGAGAAGCGGCATGGATTGGAGCTCGGCCATCATCCACGCAAAGAGGGAAATTTCGATGTCCATAAAACTGCAGAAACAGTTCCTCTTTTTGAGTTCAAATTTTCTGTAAGAAAAATCCCGTGGCCCTCCACCGCTGACAACACAGGTGCTTGTGGAAAAAGCTATAACCAGCAATTGTAATATTGAGTATTTGTTCACTTATCTTCAGGAAATTATTCCTATCCAAGTACTTTAATTCTGATCAAGTATTAATAAAAGGGTAGCTGTGTATCAAGTGTATAGTGCCACCTTTTGGATTCTGTAGTTTTGAGGCCTCCTTCCCACCTAACCATAACCGTCTTTACAAATCCTTCAGCTACTCCCAGAAACAATAGAGTAAGTGGGGCTGTTGGAGGGAAGTTATGATGAGTTATTGTGGATTGGGTTATTTAGACCACAAAGTATACGGATTGGGTAAGTGACAGAGGAATAAAGACTAAGAAGAATCTTATGAGAAGAATATGTAGTATGGTGTGATTTGGGATGGATTCCTTCATTCAGAAGATTTTAGAGAAATGCTGAGATGCAAAAGAACATGGCTTTGAGGCACCGGAAGCTGAATATTATAGAGATGAGATCGTGATGAAAACGAAGAAGAGTGAGCTAAAAAGGGATTTCAGTGAAACTAATGATGAGCTGTAGTACAATAAGACCCCCAAAATTCAATTGTGTAAAATGCAGAGTTATGTTATTACAAGGGGATCAAGCTGCACCATCTAAATTGATGCTGCTCTTGGCCGCTGTTGGGCATCACCCGGTAAAGGCTATTCACCCCACTTAGACATCGACAGAGACAATTCCGGGTCCTGTGGCTGTCCATTCCACTTAAAGATTGATAGGTACAATTCTGGGTTCTGCAGCTGGCTGATTTCCAGGACAGTGGCAGCAATTCCAGGAGTCTCCTAGGTGCATGATACTTGCTTTATCTGCCCAACTCAGCAAAATTGAATTGAGCTAATCCTGAGAGCAGGGAATCATCTCTCTTGCTCATGCTTCCCAAGAACCCTAGTATTCCTTTGTTGGCCCGGCCTTCCTGTCATGACAAGAAAGTAAGAATTTTAACTGCTCCACCTTGAGAAAATGGCTGTACACAGGAAGAGTCAATTGGTATATGAGAATTAGCATTATTATGGAGAAAATTGTTGTGGGACCTACAGTGTTTATCTTCAAATTAGAGGCAGTAAATGGAAAGCTCAATCTACAGAAAACTGAATTGGTGATATTGAATAAGTTCCAAAACTCTCCCAGACTTGAAACATAGGAAAGGACAAAGAAACAAGACCAAGGAGAGAAAAATTAATAGATGATAGAAAAATTAGTACAAAAAATTGTATAAGATCAAAATTAAATCTTAGAATTATAGCTGTTTCTGAAGAATACAGAATAATCAAAGCAGAAGAGAAATTCAAAGATATAATTAAAATAATTTTTTATTAGCCCAATAAACACATTAGCACACAGATTTTAAAAATTCCCTGGACTCAAGATGGAATCAAAGAATCCCAATCTTGAAGGCAAATTGGAAAAATTTTTAATTAGAAGAAAAAAGCGGAAAAATATCCTACCAATATTCAGCCAACGAATAAAATTTAGAAAGGTTATGCATTATGCACAGATTATCTAAAATTAGACATGCTTCAACCATCTCTGCAATCTTACATTTTAGAAAAAAGTGAAAGCATAATTATAGGACTTTGAAAGAAAAGTGTGACGACTCAAGAAGGTTATGCCCAGTCAAGGTTTTGATTTTGTGTGTGGGTTTGTATGTGAAAGCAATAGAAATACATTTCAGATATGTAGGGCTCATAAAATATGCCACTCATTTATCCCTCTAGAAAAAAAAATACTTAAAAATGTTTTCCATTTCACCAGGATTCAACACACAAAAAATGGGAAAGGTGATATATATAAAGACTGTCGGAAATGAGTTGATAACCAGTTATATATAGATTTATGTCTAGGAAATTGTAGCAAATTAGTCATAAAACTGAATCCACATGACAAGAATTGTACTTGAGGAAAAAGAATTTGGTAAAAAAATACGTTTGTAAAACTAGATGTATAAATAAAGTAAAAAATGCAAAACTTTGGCAAGGAGTTTATAGGAGATTTTACACAAATGTGCAAAATTTCCATACAGAGGAAGGACTTCAGAGATTCCAAGTTATTCTTGAATTTCATAGAGAAAAATAGTATGAGGAAGAGTAAGAAGATAAGTCCCAGTAGAATTAAAACCTGAAAAAGATAAAAGCTTAAAAATAAAAGTCCATACATCAAAATATAGAAAACAAAGCTAACATTAAGGAAGTGTAAAAAATAGAAAGTAGGAAAAAAGTGACAGATGATCTAAGGTGTAAGTTTTGATAAGGTAAATGATTTAAGCTCCCTATTAGACACCAAAGACTCAGATTAGGTTACAAAAAAGAATCCAACAATATTTTCCAATATTTTCCTTCTAAGGGAAATTCTAAAAGCAAGAGAGCACATCAGATTAAAAATATGATTGTATAAATATTCGTAAGCAAAATATTAATGAGATAAAAAGGGTTGACAGTATTAATTTCAGACTAGATGAAATTCAAGATTTAAAAAATAAGTGTGTAAAAGATAATTTCATATTCATAAAATATGAAATATACAATGAAGATATAATAGTGAACATTTATGTACAGAACATCACTTCATCAAACTATTTGAAGCAAAAATTCTTTGAAATATAAGGAGAAACTAATAGAAACAGAACAGAAAACAAATTTAATAAGAATATAAAGAAGCTAAATATTTTATTAATAAACTTGAATAGATGCATATTAAAATATAGACATCACAGACCCCATGTCTTTTCAAATGTCTATAAAGCATATATATAAATAGGTTGTATAATGCACAACAGAGAAAAACCACATTAGCCTCTGAGAGAATACAATGATTCAAAAAATTATAAATAAACATTGGAATTTTTGTCTCCAAAAATCACTTTGTAAACCAAGGAGGGAAAAACAACTTTCCAATAACAGACTATTTAAGAAGTATCTAAAGGAGATAGATATATAACATATATCTCCTTTATAGATAGATAGGTAGATAGATACCTATGTATAATCTATATTTATAGATAGAAAAAAACAAGCCAGGAATCTATAGATATGTATACACAGATTCACAGCTTATTTCCTAGTTGGAACATAGCATAATGAACTACATCCAATGAATAAAATGATCTTGTAAAAGATCATCTTAAAATGTCTTTAGATCAAATTAACACCATTCCTAATTTGAAACACATAAACAAAAGAAGATAGACTTAGAAAGTCTTTCTTAACATGGTAAAAAAAAAAAATAACTATTACCAACAGCTAACATTGAACCTAATAGTGGGAACACTAGATATTTTCTCATTAAAACGAGAAGAAAAACAAAGACATCTACTAGTATCATAATTATTTCTCATCTGTCTAACCAATGCTATTGGAAATAAGCTGGAAATAGGAGGCACCCCATCAGAAATAGACTAGAGAGAGTTATCATTATTTATACATTATATATTTTTTTTAGTTAGAAAATACAAGAAAATCAGTGCAAACTTTTAGAATCAACATAAAACAATTTAATTGGGCAGCTGAGAACAAAACAAATATATTTAAAAATCATTAATTGTCCTATATGCAAACATGTTAGAAAATAAGATGTTAAAATAGAGCACATTTATAATGGTAAATACACAGAAAATACACACTGTAATGAGGTGTGTCGACATTGCTGGTGGACGTAAAAGAATATTTAAATAAATGGAAAAATGATCCATATTCTTTTATTGGATAGCTGAATGTTTGAAATCTATTCAAATATCTTTATAGAATTTTTGCATTTCTAATTCATATCCTAATGGCATATTGGGGGAGGGGCTATAGTTTTAATGGTCACCCAAAAAATCTGAATGTTAGGAATAACTGAAGAAATTTTTTAAAGAAAAATAGGGACTAGTAAGGTAGAATATGTCTTAACATACGTTAAGAAGTACATAATATAAAATTGTGATAATCAAAATGGGACAAGAATAGACAGAGTATTATATTGATGCTTGAACAAACAATAAAATGGAGATGATAATACATCCCAGAAATACCATATCAATAAATTATTCTGGAACAATCGATTAACTGAAAATCACAGTACATGACCTAAACCAAAATCAACGTGAGAGGGTTTATTTATAATAAAACACCTAGAAGGCATTATAGAGACACAGCGATCTGGTCTTGCTCAAAAGGAAAAAGGAATAAATAACACAGGAAGAAAAATTGGTAGATTTTGCTACAGAAAATTTAAAACTTTTGTATCTCAAAATATAACACCAGGAATCTACTTCCAGAAGTAGCTCTTTGGGCTTGTCTAATTTTGAGCTTTACATAAATGGAAGGACGCAGCGCATCCCTCTCCCACATAAGGCCTCTTTCACCAAACGTCATCTCTGTGAGATCATTCGTTTTGTTGTGGCCAGTCGCAGTCACTTAGGCTCATTGCTGTGTCCTATCCTGGTTGACTGGAAGGAGGGAGGAGGGGAGCCTCTGGAGAGCTGGGAATGGTCTGGGAATGGTCTGAGTCTCCATCAGTGCTGACAAGGATGTGTCCAGTTTGTAAAATTGTATCATTCTGGACATTTAGAACGTGTGCTTTTTGGTATGTATATTATTCTTCAGTAAAACAGTACAAAAGTTAACTTTAAAAATGACTCTTGGAGGGCTGGCCCCGTGGCCGAGTGGTTAAG
Source organism: Equus caballus (assembly GCF_041296265.1). NCBI lineage: Eukaryota > Metazoa > Chordata > Mammalia > Perissodactyla > Equidae > Equus > Equus caballus. The sequence goes on from NC_091714.1 coordinate 12,201,254, forward strand.
TTCGCGCGCTCCGCTGCAGGCGGTCCAGTGTTTCGTTGGTTCGAATCCTGGGCGCGGACATGACACTGCTCATCAAACCACGCTGAGGCAGCGTCCCACATGCCACAACTAGAAGGACCCACAACGAAGAATATACAACTATGTACTGGAGGGGCTTCGGGGAGAAAAAGGAAAAAATAAAATCTTTAAAAAAAAATAAAAATAAATAAATAAATAAATAAATAAAAAATAAAAATGACTCTTGGAAAGCAAGGTTAAGCTATAAGAAAGTCAAGTAGTCAACTGGAAGCCAGAAATGATGAGTAAGAAAAATTCCACCCGGGTCTGGAGATGCTCTAAGGGATCTGCCATCCCCTGGTGGCCTAGAGCCTGGGCTCTAAAAGGCCACATTAGCATAGGGGACAAGAGACAAAGCCTGGCCCTGAGCAGGGTGTGAGACCCAGAGCAGAAAAGACATAAATATAGCCCGCTTTGCAAAGTGATACCCTCCATGGATGAATGAGGGAAAAAACCAACCGTGGAAGAAGGCTTGCCAGCTTCCTCCTTAGCTTAGGATAAAGGACAAGAACGCATGTCACCTCATAATTCCTAACCATAAGCTTGTGTTTGAGGCTAGAATTCACACTACTTTTGTGGCCTGAAAAATCCAAATCAATGTAAAGCAGTGGAATGAATGACCCGCAACTTCATGCATTAGCATGGATGAATCTTCAAAAACTTGGTTGTGCAAAAATAAATAATAAGCCACAGGACAGAACACACCATAACAGCTCATGTATATGAAGCACAAACACAAGCAAAATTAAACAATACAATGTTTAATATGCAGTTATTTTTAACTTATATAAAAGCAAGGAAACGACTTATACAAATTTCAAGTTACAGCTGTGCCCCCTTATCGGCAATTTCGCTTTGTACAGTTTCAGTTACCTTGAAACTGTGCAAAAAACAATGTGGTCTGAAAACAATGCTATGTCACAACGGCTACGCCATTCACTCACTTCATCTCATCACAGAGGCTTTGGGTCATCTCACACCATCATGAGAAGAACAGTGAGTTCCGTACAAGAAGATTTTGAGAGAGAAAGATAAATCACATCCGTATAACTTTTATTACAGGATATTGTTATAATAGTTCTATTTTATTATTAGTTATGTTGTTAATTTCTTACTGTGCCTAATTTGTAAATTAAACTTGGTCATAGGTATGTATGTATAGAAGAAAATACAGGATATACAGCTTTTGGTACTATCTATGGTTTCAGGCATCCACTGGGGGTCTTGGAACTATCCTCCGAAAATAAGGGGGCATCACTATAATGATTACCTTTGGGGTTGGGGGAGGGAGAAGTGATAAAGAAGGAATGTCAAGGGGGCCTTAAGGTGCTGGTCATTTTCTATTTCTTAAGGCTGAGTGTGGGAATTATGGATATTCACTGTATTATTTTCCTTAAAACTATATGTATATATGCATACATATGTATATAAAGGCTTTTATAAAGTATAATGTACATAATAACATTTGTAATGTATATAACAAATTGTTAGTATCTTCACCATATTGATCCATACAAATCATTAAGAAAAAGTCTAAACTACTATTGGAAAAGCAGAAAATAATTGATCTTTACTACTACTCTTCTAAAATGCAAATTAAAACAAATGAGGTAGCATTTTTTCATCTACGAAATTAAAGTTTTGTTTTGTTTTTTTAATGAAACTGTTGAGGGGGTTGTGTAATAGTTTCACTATTCATAGGAAAATAAATTGGTACAAACTTTCCAAAAATAATATATTTCTGTGGTTATATTCATTTACTTCTAGGATTGTATTCATATGTTCAAGAAAGTTTATTATTCTTCTAAAGAATTATTTATAACATTTATAAGAGTAAAATATTGAAAACAATGTAAAAGTCCAAAAATATGGGGGGGGTAAATAAATTATGATACTGCAATGTGATGGAATAATGAATAACATATAAAAGTCATAACTTTGTAGAATAAAGTAATGGGAAATTCTAATATATTAAATCAGAAAAGTCAGATACCAAACTATTTTTACAACAACATAACAGTTTAAAAAAAAATTCTCCAATAGATCAATGTGTCTATATATATATATATTAAATATACATAGAAAATGGTCAAAGGAAATATCTATTATAAAATATTGACAGTAATTATCTCTGGGTGATTAGATCTTGGATAACTTTATTATTGTCCACTAAAAGTTTCTGTAATTTCTCTTTTTCTACAAGAACAAGTATTATTTTTATAATCAGAAAAAAATTAATTTACTGAGTTTTAAAGGTTTATGAGTGATTCCAAAGTGCAAAGGGCTTTAAAAAATGTGATGAGGGACATGAGTATGTTTCAGATTGTCTCAAGAAGCCATGTGCTAGGTTTAAGGCTAAGACTAGTTGAGAATACGCACAATTCTAGGCTAAACGTACCACATGCCACAGAGAGGCACATGCAGAAATCTTGGGAAGAGAGAAAGCTGAAGATGGGTTAGGAAGACCCTGCTTTGTAGACATTTAAGCATGTTCATAACTGGAAAAACATATGCTTTAACGCATTCTGCATTGTGTATGTGTATGCCCGCCTGTGTGCATACTTGTGTATTTTTATTCAAACACGGAATGAGGTTTCTTGGAAAAAGTCAATAATTATACTAAAGAGTTCCCTTTCCATTATTATGAGCCTCATTTCATGCATCTAGATTACTTAATTTTAAATTAATCCTTCAATCAGAAGTCTGTATATTTTTAAATTGGCAGCCAAACGAACCTTTTTTTCCTTGAAAAAACTGTGTTCTACTTCGACAGCAATAGGAGACTGCTACTTAAAGTTAAAAACGCTGTATGCAGTATTTTTGCATGTTAACTATAAAAATCATATATTAATTAAGTGTGCTAATCAGTCCTGGTGGCTCTGAGAAATCTAACATATTTTCACAATTTATCTTATAGGGAAGAAACAACTCCAAGGTGACAAATACCCTTATGGTAAAAATGGAATCACCCTCTTGTAACTGATGAAAGAGGAGTCGTGTTTACTTTTATGAATGCAAAGAAATAATAAATAAATGGAAGCCAGCCCCCTAGTAATGTTTGTTACACAAACAAATGGTAATGTACGTCACTGTATTGGTTATCTGCTGTAAGGTTGGTCCACAGCCAGTCTTCATCGAACGAACATTGATCAATCTACCATGTTGAACACATTGTGCTAGACTCTGGGGGTGGGGAGGAGTTCGGGTCAGAAGTTTCAGGTCTGGAGGCGGGGAAGGTCAGTTTCTCAGAGGAGGGACTCCTGTACAAATGATTTATTAAGGAAATGCTCCCAGAAGAAAAAAAAAAACAACAGTAAGAGGATGAGGGGGCTGGACACAGAAGGAGCGAGCAAGTGCATCTCTCAGGTAGTCTCAGAGCCTGGTAAGCGCAGCCTGATCCCTCAGAGTGGCTCTTGAATGTAAAGAATTGTCACAGGCTGAGGCAAGAGTGCTGTCAATGAGTCATCCCCAGGGAAGTTAAACTGCCTGGCACTTCCCACCTTCTCTCTTTTGGCAAAGCTGTTGTAGGAGCTCAAGGTAACTGGAAGAAGGGCATTCACAGGGGTCTGTTGGAGGCAAAGGGCTCTGGTCCAGGGATCTAGGTGGAGGTTCAGCAGGGTCAGTTCTAGAAAGCACAGGAGAGGAGAGAGAGGAGACAGAGATTTAGATGTACCCCTCATCCTCAGATTAATTACAGTCTTGGTGGCAGTGAAGGACAAGGCAGCAGCTAAGGCTAGAGATGATCCCAGCTTGAGCAGAAGCCCGAGGTCCTGCTTCTGGCCCCTCAGTTCCAACTGTGCTGCTTCCTGAGACTTTTTCCCTCTTTTGCACAGCAAGGACCATAAGGATACCTACCTTACAGGTTAGTTTTGACCACAGATGAAGACACTGTACAGGTAAGTACTTTATAAGCTGTAAAATTCTATGTAAACAAGTAATATTAGTTATGATCTAAGACGGAAAAGGAAGCCTGTGCTAACCAGAGGGACACAATATATATGTGAGAGCCCAGAGGAGGGACAGTGTGGGCAGACTTTGAGTTGATTCCTAAAGGATGAACAACATGTTGGGAGCAAATTAGGAGCATAAAAAGAATTCCAGGCTAAAGAACATTATCGGGTAGATCTGGAGACACGGTGGGCCCTTGCTATGACTTCCCTTCAGGCATCCTCATCTGCCTAAACAGCCCTCTGTGGGCGCGACCATAGCTCTGCTCTGCCCCTTTGTGCTTCGTGGCCATTCTCAATCATGCTGAACTCACTCCCAAATGGGGCCGCTGCTCTTGCTTTCCCTCTGCCTTGAACACTCTTCTCCCAGACCTGTGCAGGACTCACTCCCTTATATTCTTCAGGTCTTTCTTCAAATTTCACTCCTGTGAGGGTCTTCCCAACCATGTAGCAAATACCTAAGCAAAAATTGAACCTAAAATCCAGCCACTGGTGACTGGTTGAGATCTGAAATGGAGAAATTTTGGTGGACACAATGACTCCATCTTAGGAAATGGTGCACCTACATTTCCTTTCTGGCTAAGAGTTGAGAATTTAGACTAGTTTCCAGTTCAATTAAGAAATTAGGTCTATCATAATAGCTTTACCTTGTCCCTTTTGTTACAGTGAAATCTTATTCTTTGTGATTTGGGATCTAAAATCATCTAAACATGTTAAGTGCATTAATTATTAAACATATAAAAAATATGTGTACTTTTAAATATGAAATATGATGACACATTTCAAATTAAGGAAACTTGTATTTAGTGCAGCCAGGTATATTTTTAAATCAATTTTTAAATCAATTTTATATATAACACATATACTATTAAGGTTCGTGAGGAGTTTGTGATCTCAAATGACAGGTATTACAGAAATGTAAAGAATATTCTACATCAAATTTTTCAATTACAAGTTATTTAATTATGGTAATAACTGATACGTGACTATCTGAATGAGGAACATCCGAGTAGCACCTTACAAAAGGGCTTTCATATTATTTAATCCTCAATACAGCCCTGAGGGTAGTTATTAACATGAGGAAACTGAAGTTTAGGGCCTTGAAGTGAAGTGCCAAAGGTTGGACAGCTAATATTTGCCTAAATCAGAACATAAATCGTTAAACCCGCCTCCCTCACATCTAGGCTTCTTAGATCATGTCAGATTGTGCCATTTATAGAAATTACTTTTAAATATATATTCATCTTCTGGCAGTTTTATTAATAGTTTATAACCTAAAACACGGAAGGCAAAGATCCGAGCAAAGTATGGGAAGTGATAACTTTCCCTGTCCTGTACAATGTTGGAAGAGTGAATTTTTTAGGACATCCCTCATCCTTGACCATCTGCCTCAACATTCTACGTTAGACCAGTCATCTATTTCAGACATAGGCCTGCTCAGTTTTTGTTATCAACTGCTCAGATATGCCTCACATCAGAGAATGACTTGAGATTGTCATTTCCTTTCTCATTGTCCATCTGTCTAGAATTTACGAGAATGGAGGTGGAGGTCTCGTGACTCTTGTTACCATGCACTACGGCTGCAACTCTGCCAAGTATTTGCATCCTGATTCTAGATAAAACATGGATATCTCCTCTCATTCTCCACCTTCAAATACGTACAAATTTGAGGGCAGAGGAGGAGATAAGGAGCAAATTCAGACAATTATTAGTTATTAATCGCTGCCTCTATGCCAGTAAATATTTATTAGTTGTTTTATGTACATTATCTCATTTTAACCCTCAAAATAATTCCGTGTATTAAATTATCAACATTTTACAGGTGTGAGCATTTATGACAAAAATCTGAACCTGGATCTGTCTAATGCCAACGTTAATCATCTCTCCTCAAGAGTCTAGCCTCGAATTTAAGTTTAGAGGTGAAATATTGTTCATTTGTCCCTTCCTCTAGTCTTCGATAAATATTGAGTATCATTGGTAAGTGAGGCCAGTATCAATCATAATAATTAAAGAATAATACTGACCTCTCAAGATATGGATATGTCAGGAAAAAATATGTATCAAGAAACATACAACAGGAAAAACAGCTAGAGTCATCTTAAAGAAATTGAATGAATACCAGACCTGTAAAGGTAACAAGATCAAAATACTAACATATTAAAAAAGAATGTGTCCATCAAAAGGGGAGGTCTCTGCCTTGTAAGCCTAGAAAAGAAAAGTGCTCTCAGTGTATCTAAGTCCTATCCAGGAAAAGGGGATGCTTGGCCAAAACAAACATCTAACATCATTCCAACCCCACTGGCAATAATATGCCTATTGTGAAGATGAATATGTCAACCTGTCTTAACCTTATGCTATTAAACATTTGAATTGTCTAATCTTTTGTCTTAATTTCTTGTTCACTAAGCAAACTTTAGATTACAATTTGACTTTTTAAGTAGATGTGCCTATATAAAGAGAGTGTGCTGGTCATGCCAGTGCAAGCATTTTAATTCCCGTGACAGGGAACTTCAAGTTCACAAACTGGCATTCCCATTTAACTGTCAGTCTCGTGAGCTTTCTTATTATGGATCCTATCTTGACAGGCAGATGCTTCTTAAGGTGTTGACAAAAATCAGGTTTCTAAACCTCATGGGGTGAAGATGAGACCATAGCCTGGGGTTGATTTCACCAAGATTGTCTCTTGAAATATTCTTCTGGCAAACCTCTAGAGGCCTAGTATGATGGCTAATTTTATCTGTCAACATAGGCAAGCTATGATGCCCAGATGTTTGGTCAAAGACCAGTTTAGATGTTGCTAGGAAGGCAAATTTTAGATATGATTAACATTTAAATCAGTGAACTTTGAGTAAAGAAGATTACTCTCAATAATGTGAGTGGACCTCATCCAATCAATCAAAGGCCTTAAGAGCAAAGATCACAGTTTGCTAAAGGAGAAATCTACCTTCAAGACTGAACCATCAACTCTTACCTGAATTTCCAGCCTGCCAGCTGCCCTGCATATTTCAGACTTGCCAGACCCCATAACCACATGAGCCAATTCCTTAAAATCTCTTTCTCCTATTTATCTATAGATTGATTGATAGGTGTAGATATAAATATAAAAATTGGTTCTGTTTCTCTGGAAAACCTTCACTAAAATACTGCCACCCTCAGTCTCCCAATGTGGCCATCTACCTTCTCCATTGAGTGTCTAAACAAGCTTATGTTTCTCTCAGCTGCTTCACTGAATCACAGAATTCAGGGCAAGAGCACACTTTCAGCCCAAGCGGACAGAGTGGCTTCCCTCAGTTGAGTGTGAGTATCATCTGTGGCTCTGGACTCTCGGTCTGGTGCTCTTGTAATGATGTTCTGCTGATCAGTTATCTCCAGCCATATAATTTTTGGTGCTCTTCAAGCCTCTAATTCTTAGCCCTAAATTCACCATGTTTTTAACATTAGCTTACAGTTTGGGGTCTTGCTGTCACACTCCTTTTGGCTTTTGATTTGAACAAGAAATTTTCTAATCTCAGCCATGGGCAGACACGCCATGCTGAGGTATTTTTGCTGAAGAGTGCATCTTATTTTTAAAAGAAATGCACGTGGTGTTTTCAGTTTTTTCTTAAATGCCGTTAGGGATGCTTTAGGAAGAAAGCTGCTACTAAGCAACTGCTTGTGCTCTTTAGTCACTCCATAGTTAGTGTGGAATCTTTATAAAAAGCTCATTAATATTTATGTTTTTAAGCAGTGGCATTTGCTAGCTAATCTGCTAATAAGATCGGATGAAAATAAGAAAAAAGTTTGAAATCCTTCTTTAAGTTTTACAGTGGTATTCGATAACAGGTTCAACTAGGGTTAGGATTTTCTCCAACCTCTGTTGACATAGCCATAGTCACACCTCCTTAATTAGACTGTTATCTTTTCTAATTTTCTGCATTAAATCAAATCAAATGTAGTTTCACCTTCCTTAATATTTACTTGCATGGTTATGAGGTTGCCACATCCATATGGAGTCCAGATATATAGATCCTTGAGCATGACTCGTCAGTCAAAACTGGATTTTGAAATAATTTAATTGATCAGTAATATCTTTCTTTGAAAGAAAATAGAAAAAAGAAATAACAACTCTTATGTAGAACTAGGATCTTACAGTTATTTGCCAGGTCCATGTCCTGATCCCAAATGTTCGTTTCAGATACAGAAGCATTGTGCAAGCCAAGTAAGCCCACTGGGCCTGGGAGTCACTGGGCTTTGTTACTTTCAATGGCTATGAACCAGTGACACTGGACTTTTTTCCCACTTTTATCAAATGTTTACCTACCAGCAAAAGTAGGTTTAGTTTGAAATCTGATAATATTTAAAAGAAATTTGAGCATTGTTAACTTAGTCATTCATTCTCTCATCAGACATTTGGTGACAATGCCAGGTAGTCTGTGTGTATTGGATAAAAGCTGACTTCATAGAACTAACAATCTATCTGATGATGTCAATGACATGCTGTCTTGAGTGATATAAAGGCCTGAAGTTAAAATGTAGACCACCCAGTTAGTCACTAACAGAAATTTTCATGTGGATAAAGATAAAATTTCTAAGGAAGCAGAGGAAATCCAGAATAGGTTTGTTGTAGAGCATTCATTAATAGTTTGAGACCATATCATGTTTTGTCTTGGCTATAGAAAAATACAGTCTCCTAGCTATGTTCAGTGACCTAACTCAATTCTCAATGAAGAACAGACACTTCCTTGAAAACTACCACCCTGTGCTAAGTGCACAGATACAAACTATTAATCATGAGTCCAAATATTTTAGTATTACCTTTACCGTGTATTGATGCATAGAAAGTATAACATGACTGTATCACCTCCTCAAGAGAGCTTGCAATCAAAAACTCATTCAAACATATACCATAGCCCCCATTCATATAAAAGAAGATAAAAGATCGATTAAATGTATTCTCAGAGGCCATCTCTGAGATATCATCTGACACGAGCCAGTACTTAAAACCACAGAATTCCCTAGTCACTTTCCCAGATTTAGCTGGGGCGCTCCTCTAGTTCACCTGCATTTGTAGGAGAGTTAACCTGAATTCACAATTTCCTGTGTGTCTCCAACACCAGGGCAAACTTGAGAGTTTTAGAGGTCAAGCCAATTGGGGCTCATTAGAGCTCTATGAAAAACGTTGGCTTGCACAGGAATCTTCATTCAGGTCTAATTCTAATCTATACGTTTAGCAGCTGGTGAATCCAGACTGCTTGAGCCTCTTTTTCCCAGTACAGGGAAAATCAACTTCCTGCCGTGCAAATGAAAGTTGTTGCTGGTATCACAAGCTGGACATAGACGGAGCCCTTCACCAAAGAAATTGGAAGAGTTTCACTCAACAAAAACCTTCCTGGAGACGTTGCCATTGGTGACTCTTCTTACCCCTGTAAGATATAGACATCTTGGGGACAGACCTTGTCCCCTTGGGTGATCCCAGCCAATTTTTAAGAAGATGTGGTAGTCAGAATAGAGTAGGAAATCCATTCTGTATACTAATAAGCCAAATTAAAACAAAACATTATTGAAAAATAAAAACATATAATGCAACTCTTCAAAAAAAATCTCTAGGGCAGCGCTTAGTAAAATAACACCACGTCTCAAAGTCAAATAGTGATACTGTTGAAATTACTTAATATATATTGACCCAGCCACAGTGTTCTCAGTGCTACATCTGTAAAAGAGTGGCATCATTACCAACCTTTTATTAAAGTCAATTTTTGTATTAACTGCTATAAGAAGTCGCACCCCTACTCCACTTTACTGTGTCTTCATGTTAGAAAGGGAATGAAATACCAATAAATATAACATTTCAAGTCATGTAAAGTTCTCATTTTTTCTGGAATGAAATGGATAAATACCAATGGGGCATCTTTTTCTCTCTTTCACTTGTACGTTATACGGTGCATAAGAGCCTTCTCCTGAGTATAAATGGACAGAATTTTCCCCTATACATTCCAAAATCTTTTAATTCTGCCTTTAAGATCATATTCATATTCTCATGGCTGAAAAGGGAGTTTGTCATCTTTTACATTATTTATCTGGAAATAATTTAACTGTGCAATTTCTGATGAGACCATCACAATATTTTTTCTTATGACTGTACAGGGTTATATAAAATATAATGACATGATGCAAGTTTTCAATCCAGTATCATTGCAAAAATCCCCTCCAAAGATAACCCTTTTCCATATTAGTAGGATATTCTTTTGTGATAACGGAGTTAATCAAAAAAGTAGAGAATTTTAACTCACTAATATTTATCTCAGTGGTACAAATCTTAACGACAAGTAGTCCCAGCAAATCTTAAAGTGTAAGTCACCAAAACAATGATTCAAATGAAGCCGGGTGCAGAGTCCTCACACTGCAGGCATATAAATTGCTGTCACTGGGACAATAGGTAAGGTCTCTGGGGCAAGACAATCTTACTATACCCTTGGAGATCTCTAGAATGTTAACAAGATCACTATTGTCCTCTTTTCAATGAATGTTCTGGTCTTTTGTGTATAGGGGCCAGAAAATCCCATGGCATTTTGTGCAGGTTGCCATGTATGTGTGTGTTTGTGTTCATTCTTGGCTGACTTCATTTAGATAAGTGACTATAGTGATCTGTAGATGCTATTGACATATTGAAATTTAGGAGAGCCATACCACAAAGAATAAAGTTTACGGTATGTAAAGTTAAAAATAAATTGCATTTGAAAATCGGAAGAATAGATTTGACATTTGAATTAAAATAGTGACCTCCTTTTCAAAGCATTTTTCAATCTGTTTTCTGTTGCTTTCATACACCTGGCTTCTCTACATCAGTATATCCTTTTATTAAGCAATGACACTGTTTCCTCCATTCTCTTTCTTTGCCTCCTCACTCCAAATAATGCTTATGCGTTGCATTTTTTCTTAAAATATCTTCCTCAGCCTATTGCCTGCTCTAGGCTTTGATGCTCACCTTCTCACTCATTGGGTCTTCTTTGCACTATATAGATCCCAAAACACTTCTTTGGAGAAAAAAGAGATCTACATCACAAACATCACAGTGGCATTTCCTAAGTAGAAAAATTAAAATTATATAATCCTTCCTATAATGGAGGAAACTACAGTTCTTTGATATTTTACTTTTTGTTTAACGTTTGTGTTTGAATTTTTGCAAGATCAGCAATGAGTTCGTTCCAACCCTATATTTCAGTCTTTTGCCTGATGTAGAACAAGTAGGAGGGTAGAATGCAACATAAGACTATTGATACCTGAAGCTTTTATAAACACTAGAACTTTCTCTGCTAATTATGGACTTTGAGCATCAAGTGGCATTAAGAATGTATTTCATGCATTATGCTACATTAGGAAGGATGTAGGGTTATATACTACAGGAAAGATAGGTTTTTAGCCCTCTGGGAATTGGTAATTTAAGAGAATACTAGGTAAGTTGGCAAATATTTCCCATAAATATTCAAAAAATATATTTCTAAAGGACGCTATAAGGGAATATCAAAACCTCTATATTTTTTTCTAAAAGTCTGACATGAATGTGTATAGGAAAAGGTGGATGTGTGTATGTGAATGAGCTTAGATTGTTGGTTTTCAGAATTTCCTTCATTTCACACTCAATTTTGCTACCGTTTCTTGAACCACTTTTAGTTTCATAATTTTGTACGTATGCTATAGTGGAATAACTTTGTGTCAAAAAGAATATCAATAAAGCTTCAATCAACAACATAAAACATAGGAGTTTTACTTTCAACTGGAATAAAGGAGCATGAAAGCAAATTTATAAAATTCCTTTGAGCCACAGAAGCTCAGGTACTTCCTATGCATCTGAGAGGGAATCAAATATGTTAAGAATGTTGAAATTCTGTTCCCTCTTCCCAAATCCTCCCATTGAGCCACCTTACTTTCAGTAGGAAGCTTGTATTTTACCATGGAGCTTGGCTTTTGAGATTTGACATCCAAGGCCATATGTATGATACACAAAAAATCCATCTCTAGTCACCTTAGAAAATGAATCATTATAAATTGTATGTAAATGTCCAGTGTTACTCCCCTGTCATGGGTTGGCCACTGTGTTCCTGATTTTAGTTATTGCTATTGCTCTAAACACTCAAGCCAGCAAGCTTCAGATGAGGTGATAAATACCAACCGTCCTTCTGGATGCATGTGAGCTATTCTAGCTCTCTAATTAGGGTTGGTAGTCTGGAGTCAAACATATGCTGGCAAGCGTGTCTCGTCATCCGTCCCCTGATTTAGACACCACAATAGCTCTGTAGTCACTTTACTTGAAAAGATTTCATCTACTGTCACTCTGCATTTCCTCCTGTATTGGCAGGCTTTGCTCTCCACTTTCCCTCAGTCAATAGTTAAAACACTGTAATTTCCTAACAGATAATGTGTACAGCAACAAAATGACAATGAAATATTTAGGAATAAATATAACAAAAATGAACAAGACCTTCTAGGTGAAAGTTATGAAAGTCACAATAGAAAACATAAGTAAAAAGAGAAATGTGGGAAGAAGTGATATTGTAAATCCTTCTAAGATTAATCTTTAAATTAAATTAATTCTAATCAAAACTCTAAAAATGTTTTTTATGAAAAATAATAAACTGATCCTAAAATCATATGCAAAATAAAAGCAAAGACAATTTTCAAGAAGAACGAAAATAGAGAATTTTCTCTACTATATGTTAACAGTGACTACAAAGTTACCTTAACTGAAACAGTTAAAAATTAGTACAAGGATAGACAAATATTCCATTGGTACAGAAAACACAGTGTAGAAACCAGTTCACATATAAATGAGATATTTTCTATGTGGCAGAGACGGCATCACAAATCAATGGAGAACGCAGCAACGATTCAATAAATGTCAGTGAGGCAATTGATTGTTCATATAGAAAAGGACAAAATTTGATCTCTACCTCACACCATATACTGAAATTTATCTCAGAAGAATTAAGACCTAAGTATGCATTGTGTTTTTAATAAGTGCACAATTTAATAATAAGTACTTTGGATAAAAAGTAAAACTGTAAAACATTTACTATAACTTAATGGCATTACAGTAGGAAATGATTTCTTAAATAAGACATAAAATCATATCTAATGAAGAAAAATTCATTAAATAGACTTCACTGAAATTAAAATCTCGAATTTGTAGAAGATAGTCAATGAAAAGGAAAGTCATTTATGAGAAAAGATATTTGTAACTAGTCTAACTAGTAAAGCATTTGAATATAGAAGGTAAATAAATACCTACAAATCAATAAGACAAATGTATACAACCTATAGGAAAATTAACAAAGGATATTAACTAGCAACTCACAGAGCAAGAAATCTGGGTGGAAATTAAAAAGACATTAGCAAAATTGAAATTGGTAATACCAAATGCCATTAAGAGGATAAGACAATGGAAATTGCTGGTGGAAGTGTAAACTGATAAAATGTTGTCGAAGAAAATTTAGCAATATTGAGCACAATTTAATTTAGAAATGTCTATTATCAAGCAATTTTATTTCTAAATAACTATTTTAGAGAATATCTGTATATTGCATGAGAAAACATACAAAAGGATGTTCATCGGCATACGATTTATAGAAAAATAAATTTAGAAACAACCTGTCTTGTAGTAAAAAATTCAATAGTTTATTCATACAGTTGAGTACTATATAGCAGTTTAAATAAATAAGCTGGTTCTATGAATATCAACATATATGATAAATCCAAAAATGATCACATTACGTAAAATACTGCATAATGATGTCTACTATACGACAAAATTTTGGAAATTTACAACTACAGTTACAAACAATAGTACATACTGATTGTAGATATATAAAATTATTAAGCATATATAAAATGATACACATCTATCTCCTCAAGCAAGAGAAAGATGAGAATAACATGTGAGTTTTTAATTTATTTACTGTTTCATTTCTTTAAAGAATTAAAAATGAAATGAAAATGTGACAAAATTCTGGTATCTCTTAGCACTTAATCTTTGGTGTAAGCATATAGATATTCATATCATTTTCAGTATTTTTCTATATGAGTAAAATAAACATTTTAAAAATTTACATAGTAAAGAGGATAGCAAAATTATTTGTTTAGAAATAAATGACAATGAAAGTCTTATGTTTCAGAATTCATGGGATATTGACTAAGCTGTATTCAGAGAAAAATGAAGTCTTAATGCATATTAAACTGACTTAAAATTATATTGACTGATAAATGGAATAAATATTCAATTCAAGATGGTAGAAAACAGGTGTACAGATCATTTGCCTGTTTGGTCTCAGACATACATGCCTCCCCTTCCTCTTCTGCTCTGCATCCCCAGCCATCCCTTCCAGCTCCCCCAACACATTTGTAACTAGTTCCCCATTTAAATTCTCACTTTCGAACTAGCAGGCATGGTATTCATTTTCCTGACTCTACTCTGGTTTGTAGAAAAAGAATGATTTAATCAGGTGATCTCTACTAATTTAATCTATTTGCTAAGTGACTGTAGGAGTAAGTCATGATGACGTTGATAGAGGCTGAACAAATATTTGACAAAATATTTGCTTATGATGAAATAAAAATAAAACCCACACTTGGAAATGAAGTCTAAAGAAGGGAAAAGAGGAAAAAACTGTAAATATTTTTAAGATGATATGAGTGCCTTCTACACTAGTACCAATTTAAACTTTCACCAGCAGTGAATGAGATGCCCAGTTCCTTCCAGTCTCAGCAGTAGAATATATTATCAAACTTAGATATTGGGATTACTCTAATAGGGGAAAAAACACTTTAGTGTAGTTTGATTTGTCTTTCCTTGTTAAGGTTGAGACTGACAGCTGGTCATATATTGATAAAGCTTTTTCATAAAGCATCTTCTCCTATATGTTTTCCTTTTTTTCTATTGATTCATGAGAGGTATTTTTGTTGTTTTGGGGAGGGGTTTTTTGGTGAGGAAGATTGGCCCTGAGCTAACATCTTTGCCAATCTTCCTCTATTTTGTATGTGGCACACTCCCACAGAGTGCCTGGGATCTGAACCTGTGAACCGGGGGCCACCAAAGTAAAGCATGCAAACCCAACCACAATGACACTGGGCGACCCCATGAGACTTTTTATATATGCTCTTTGTCTGTTTTATATATAAGTTAAAAATCTATTTCCCTTGTAGGTCATTTGTCTTTTGACTTTAATTATATTCTTTTTTTAACCATACATAACATCTTCTATTTTTATGCAAGTTTATCAATCTTTTCTGCTATAGCTTCTGAATTTTGAGTTATGGTTAGAAAGATTTTCTCACTCCATTTTCAAGGAATTATCCCATGTTTTCTTCTAGAACTTTCATGGTTTAATTTTGTCTCATTTTCTACATTTCCTGTGTTTTTGGTGTCTATTTCTAGACTGTTCCTCCTCCTATTCTACATTAATTACTTAGGCATTATAACACATTTTTATGATTTCATATTACTACTCAAGTCTAGAATTGAATGTTCCTGTGGAAAAATCTGAAGCCAGGATGATACTGCCCCCTTATAATCTGGTTGTCCAGAGCTATCTTTCCTCTTCTTTAAAGATCAATAACTTTGTTAGACTGTATCTCAGTGTTGACCATTCTGGCGTTCTTTCCTTTGGCATGAGGTATGTCTTTAAATATATAGACACTTTTATTTTTGAAAATCTGTTTGAATTATATTGAAATATTTGTTCCATTCCATCGTTTTCTTTTTCAGACACCAATTATGCATATGCTCTACCTCCTTTGCCTTATATTCTACTTAGAATGTTTCCCCAATCTTTTCATAAGTTTCCATTTTATTTTAATCACTATTCTTGGTCTAGTCTTTAGATCTCTGTCTGTACTTACTGCAGTGTATGCTCTCCTTTGGGCTCCTTATTATTTCCTGTCTGTGTCTCTACTGATTATTTTTATTCTATTGCATTTTTCCTAAGTTCTGCTGGGTCATGTTTCAATTCTCCCTATTTTCTCACCAGTGTTTTCTTTGAGTTATTGTGTTTTTGTTTTGAGGGGTTTTTTTCAGTCCTTTTTTTTTTTTTTTAAAGATTGGCACCTAGGCTAACAACTGTTGCCAATCTTCCTTTTTTTTTTCTTAAGGATTGGCACCTGGGATAACAACTGTTGCCAACATTTTCTTTTTTTTTTTCCTGCTTTATTTCCCAAACCCCCCCCAATACATAGTTGTATATCTTGGTTGCAGGTCCTTCTAGTTGTGGGATGTGGGATGCCACCTCAACGTGGCCTGACGAGCAGTGCCATGTCCACGCCCAGGATCCTAATCCTGGGCTGCCGCAGTGGAGCGCACGAACTTAACCACTCGGCCACATTAAAGTTTTTTTTTAAGGGTAAAATCTCAGTATTTTAATCTGGCCCATGGCAATCTTGTCTAGTGTGTGTTCTTCAGGGGTTAGTTGTCCTTTTCCACCTGCTTCCCCATGTTGTCTGTGAATCCATGCTATGACAACTCCCTTTTATGAATCCTGGCCCAGCTTTATGCTGGTATTTTCTTAGACCTGCTGTCTCATTAGACTTTGAACTTTCTCTCCCATGTACCATCTGCTCCATCTCCTTGTGATTCTTTCCAGGTTCTGCAGCTTTTGTCGTATGCAACGGATATTGGCTTATTACTTTAGAGTGATGGTTCCTCTCACTTACAGGAAATAGACTTGTCCTCATTGGCTTTTTTTTTTTTTAAAGTCCGCCTCCATTGGATCATCTCACATTTTACTTCTTCCAGCATGATTTCAGAAGCACTTAACTTCTGAGATTTCTGTACTAATTTTGATTACTTTTGGTAACCTTTGTGCATTTTAATATATCATAGGGTAGTACAGTATAATGTAACATAATATAATATTCTATCTCTTAAAGTTTTGGTGAAGATGGAATTTATAGGAGTTTTATCATTATTATTACTATTATCTTTTACTTTTGTATAATACCTATGACAGAAATTGGTGTGTCAAGCTGCCATACATACAGGAGGTTAGTTGGGACTCTGGAGCCAGACTACATGGCTTTAATCCAAGCTCTGCCATTTATTAGCTATGTCATTGTCAGCAAATTACTAATTGTCTCTCTGCCCCAGCATTTCCCATTGTAAAATGATGATAATAATACTATACACCTCATTGAGGCTGATGATATTACCACTTGTGATAATATTCCCACTATAGCTAGCACAGGCAGAAATGGATTGATTGGTCACAACTCTCCCTCCCCTGTACATCCACACATTTGCCATCGTCTCATGGAGGGCAGTGTATACTTTCCTACCCACTGACTTTGGTCCTAGCCATTTGACTTACTTCAGCAAATAAGAAATTAGTGACATGACAGAAGTAAATTATACTTATGGGTTTTCTCTATTTGGCTTCTGCCATTTCTATGAGAACATACACCAGGTAGTCAATATTCTGTCCACCTGAACTTCAAGGTGAAGCATACCAAACCAGACTTATTCTTCAGTCTGAAGCAGAGTCCCCCAGCTGACTGAAGGAAAGAGAGAAAAGATGAATTTCTATTTCAGTTCCTTAGCCACAAAGATCATGTGTGGTATAACCTAGAATACCTTTCCCACTGCTATATTTTAGTTATTTTATGATAAAATTTGAAGATCTATCATCCATTCAAAGAATATTCATGTTTCAAGAGTCAGATTCATGATGGATTTGTAGTAATTTAGCAACTATTGTCAATTAGTTCTGATTTATATTTAGAGAGAAGATTAATCTAGTTTCGTAATTCTGGAGACTAAAAAATGAATCATAATGATAAATCAAAGGAAATCCTCTAAGATAAAATGTGAAAGCTGAGGATGAAATCAGCCCAAAAGTATCTCTGAGTTCTTCATTCATTCTATCATCACCACAAAAATGGCGGGGAGTAATATTTGTGAAGAAATTGATATATATGAAGCAATGAATAACTTACTTAGAACTGTCTGCTGACCTCTGCTTGCCTTGTAAACTATTGCTTTATCTCAATATTTGGAAGATTAGAAAATATACAGGGAAAACATTTGTATCCTACAGTGACTTAGTAAAACAAGTCAAGTGAATAAAATTGTAACATAAAAGTATAGATTTTAGTCAATAAACTGCCAAATTTTATGGGTTTCATTGTTTAGAAAAATGGCAGCTTATTCTTAAGGAAACCTTAAAGTAGATTGTGAATCTGAAATTTTAGAATCGTGATAACATTAATCTCCAATGTAGCATACTGTTGTGTCTATAAAAGATGGACAAGTTTTACACATACACAGTGCAAGAAAACCCTTTGTCATTCACATGGGCATTGTTAATTATCACTGTCATCTGCTTGGAATAAAAAAGAACAAGAGTCTGTTTGATAAAGAATTGAATAGAAAAACATGCTCAAATTTTAAAAATATTACTACAGTGTGAATATAGAATACCTATGCTGTATCTTATGTTAAAAGAACAGTGATCGGCCATAATTTTTAGTCTCTACAAAGCAGAGCTGCCTTGTAGCATTTTTATTTCATGTAGAAAAATGCTAGGAAGTGCTTGCTGTGTTATCATCAGATGTTGCCATCACATAACAACACAGAATTCCATTGGCATATGATAGAAGTTTCACTTTAGGAACAATGGTTAGTTCAAGACAATGTGGAGAGCATCACGCACCGCCTATAAAAAGCATACAACCTCTCACTATCAGTATTCAGGGCTACACTAAAGGTTATGTTTGCTGCTGCTCTCTGTTGTCCTTAACCACTGACATTTTAAAAAGTCTAAATACATCGTGCCTTGGGACTCCTTTGTAAAGGGGGCTTTATAAGTGTAAATGGTTGTTGGTACAACCTCTATTTGACTTCTGACTGTCACCTCTAGTTCCAAAGGGAACAAGTTTTGCTGCCTTTGCAGAGTCCTTAGCAGTCCTCACATTTCCTTGGGGAGTCCATATTCCATCTGGCAAAACCATCATTGTAATTTGTCAAAGTAAGAATTGTGCCACAAAAGCACATGTTCTAAAGAAATAGAGAGTACTGTCTGCCTGCCTTCTCTGGCATAAGCACATTCAAAAGCCTGCAGTAAATGAATGATCAGCTGGACACAGATAATGGTTTGGAGTAAATATGAGCTTAAGCTCCTACAATATAAATTGCAGGAGAATCCACTAAAATGGAAAATGGGTGGGGCTTTTGCTGTGCAAGAGATTTGTTCTATGAAGTAAGGTTAGTATAGACCCTAGAGGATTGTCTTAACTCAGGATGGAAATCTGCGTTGATAAAGCAAGGATCAAGGAACCTGTTTTCTTCACTAATTTGAACCTTTTCTTATAATAACCACCACAAAGGAGCAGCCACATCATAGTAACTCAATAGACTGATGTAAACACTGCTCTGTGCATTTCCATGCAGTTGATAGAATCCAGCAACTTTACCTGTTCCCAAAGAGATAGATTGTGGATCTGTTTTTGAGTTGAGTATTTTCAGTGAACAACTCTAGAGATGACATCTGAGGAAGTCCCAGGTACCAACCCTCTGCCACTAACATCACTCTGCTGTCAACTTCCATTACAGATGAGGCCAGATGTTAGTCCTGGCTCTGCCACTTAGAGAAACTCAGGCCTTGGGCAGGCTACGTGTCTTTCCTATATCTCCATCCCCTCCTCTGTGAAATGCTATTTGTCTCATTGGACTGTAACCTACATCAACATTTAGCACTTAAACATTTAGAACTTATCATGCCTTCAATAAATGTTAGTGGTTGTTAGATTGATTGACATCCCTTGAAAGAATTGGAGGTCATTTGGAATGAAAAACAAAGAGACAATAAAAGCAATTAAATATCTTATAAGGCAGAGGAGAAAATAATTATACCAGAAATATAGTGAAAAGATAGTTTCTACCAGGAAGGGCAAAGCAAAGTGGGCTAAGTAATTCAGTCCTCTGTACCCCCACAATAGGACAGGACCAATGGCTCAGCCACCTGCTGCCCTGACATCCCTGCCACCCTCTCCCCTCTTGGCTGTTCCCCTCCCCTTCTAGCAGCTTTGGTAGCTTCACAGAGCCTTGCTGTTAACACTTCTCTAGATATCGAAAGATAAATTACACCCAGGATCAATGCGGAAGTACCAAAATGTCATTTTGTTTTTCTTAGAAAGTTTGAAAGAAAAGTAATACACTTTTGAGTAAATAAGATGTTAGTCCTTCCCTTTGCATATATAGCCTAAGACAAGGAAATTAGGAATTCTTTCAGGAAAATTTCCATATAATTTTCGTAGTACGGCTGACATTCTAACTATAGAGAATTCTCAGTCTTTTTATACAACTTCTCAGAACTCAAGCTTTAGAGTTTACAGCTCTGTTTCTGGCTCATTCTTGCCTTTTAGCCATTGAATGAAGACCTACAACTTCTGAGCTTAAGATTATGTAACTTTCCTCCAAGATGACCAGTAGATCTACCATATCTGTGTAGAAAAGACTTCTCTCCATATGTGCTGAGCAGGTGGAAGGGATTTATAGTTGCTAATGGATTCTAGAAGTAACCGTACTGTCAAAATTCTGCTAAAAGTGATTACTTTCTATGTTGCACACACCTCTATTTACAGTGAACAGAATTTTCTGTCATTGAAAATTCACTTATATACTTCCATACAAAGATGATAGATTACATTAAATGGTCATGGAGGATAACAGATCAAAAGTTTATTTCATAAGACTGTCGTGTTAAACCACATCAGGAACCATAGATAGACAACAAATGATAAGTTTTAAGTCTAGAAATAACACATTTCTCATCTCTCTCCCTGTATTAGTCTGCTTGGGGTGCACAAAATATCATAGAAGTGGAGGCGTGAAAAACAGAAACTTGGGGCCAGCCTGGTGACATAGTAATTGGGTTCACGTGCTCCACTTTGGTGTCCCAGGGTTCATGGGTTCGGATCCCGGGTGCGGACCTGCACACTGTTCATCAGGCCATGCTGTGGCAGCTTCCCACATGCAGCGTGGAGGAGGATTGGCATGAATTGGCTCAGCGACAATCTTCCTCAAGCAAAAAGAGGAAGAGCGGCAACAGACGTTAGCTTAGGGCCACTCTTCCTCACCAACAAAAACAAAAATACCACCCAGAAACTTATTTCTTCACATTTCTATAGCCTGGAAAGTCTAAGATCAAGGTGCTGGCTCATTCAGTTCCTCGTGAGAACCCTATTCCTGGTTTGCAGATGCTGCCTTTTTGCTGTGTCCTCACATGGTGATGGGGGTAGGTTGGCGAGAGGAGGGAGGGAGGGAGAGAGGGAAAGAAA
Organism: Equus caballus; assembly: GCF_041296265.1. Lineage (NCBI taxonomy): Eukaryota > Metazoa > Chordata > Mammalia > Perissodactyla > Equidae > Equus > Equus caballus. The sequence continues at coordinate 12,222,556 of NC_091714.1, forward strand.
GTGAGCTCTGGTGTCTCTTCTTATAAGTACACTAACCCTATTGGATCAGGGCCCCACTCTTATGACCTCACTTAACCTTAATTACAGCCCAATCTCCAAACACAGTCACATTGGGGGTTAGGGCTTCAATGTGTGAATTTGGGGTTGGGAGGAACACAATTCAGTCCATAGTACTACTCTGTAGAGGAGGAGAAAATTTTCCTCTACCCCTGTACGTTCTTCCGGCTGGTCTAAGAATTAAATTGACATGACACAGATTAACAGGAGAAAATCAAACAAAGTTTAATAACATGTATACATGGGAAAAACCAAGGAAAACTAAGCAACTCACCAAAATGGCTGAATCCCTCACCTTAAATACCATCTTCCATGAAAGACAAAAGAGGATGTCTAGGGTACTGATTTGGGACTTCAAAGGGGGAAAAGGCAATTCACATGGGGATGGAAAAGCAAATGCTTGTTGGGTCAGCTAGAGACAATGGGACACAGAGAGGACTTTGATCAAACAGGCCTTGCTAGGTTCTTCCCTGTCTACCATGCCTAGTTCACGTTATAGTATGGTTATCTATGGTGAGAGCTCCTTCCTAGATGAGGCTTTCTATCTTAAATTCTTTTATGTAATTAGAGGGAAGTTCAAAGTTTCTTCCTGAGTCTTTTGGTCTTAAAAATAATCAGCTGCCAATAATCCTCAAGACAAACAGTTACATTTTGAGGTGGCAAATTCTGCTCCCCTGGACCCTTAACCCAAAATAGAAAACTACCCCATTGGGGCCGATCCCCTTTCGTGGTAGGTAAGCAGGTCAGCTGAACTAGGAGTTGACCCAGCTCTCAATCAGCTGTAGTAAGGGAAAGTTAGGGGATCCAGAGCTAGCAGTCTCTCCCTGAACTTTAGGTGCCAGTCAGTCAGTATTAGATGATACCCAAAATGGAATGCCTGGCTTAGGATGTCCATCATACTTGGAGAAATCCAAGGACGCTGGAAATACACATTCTCAGTCAGGTTACAATGTAGAATGGAAGCCCAAGGATCTCGAAAGAGGTGTTGGGGCTGGGGGGAGGGGACAGAGAATGATGCAGGTAATAGACGAAATAGAAAGCGATCCAAATGGATTCCAAAGACTAGGCAATACCCTCAGCTAGAATTGCACGCATTTCTTACGTTCCAGCAGCTTAAGGGCACCAGATGCAGGCAGGCAAGTAGATGACCATTGTTTTCATCTTTAAAGTAAACTCCAGCCCAAAAGGCAATTCTGTGGAATTGTCCTCAAAACATCTTAGGTAAATAAGAAGATCATGTGCATTTAAAGCAGAAGGGAACTCCTGACTTCTCTGACTGAGTGGATAGTATCGTTATGGGGTGAAGTATGTTGCCCTTCACATAGTTGGTGCAAAATCATTCTGAACTGCAGTAAATGTAAATAAAGACCTCAAATGATAACAGTTGAAAGCAATAACAAAGCACATTTCTTTTGGCAAATAAAATTTCCACATCATCAACAGCATTTTGATAACATTTCACTTTCACCAAATTGTAAGAGTCCCAAGAGAGGGACTGACTTCTAAGAAAAGTAAAAATTAAAAAATGAAGCGTTTCCTATCCTTTCAATTCCCCCTTTGCCATCTTAATGGTTTAAGAAATGCATATTTATGGAAATAATTAAATCCTTTTCAAAATTTCTGGATATTACCTTTCCCCCTCATTCGTTTTTTTCCCTCAAGTTTTCTGTATCCATTTTTAATGTCGCTCTTTTTTGTGCAAATATCAGTGGAGGATTTTATTCTGTGACTGCCTAAAATCTGTCAGCGCCATCTATGAAAGTTAAAACTGCCACCTTTGGTAATTAATCAAATTTACTCTAAATGGGATTAATTCGGGCGTATGTACGAAAAAGATTGTCAGGGTGCATGTCCCTCTTCTTATCTGTCCTCAGGTCTTTTTTTCCTTGCTGAATTGAAAATGAAGCTGAGCTATAATCTGGTGTGGCAGATACTGGATCCTTCCTGTGATAAACATCTAAAATGCTAATGAATGTGGGCTGCAGTGCTGAAAGAGCGAGCAAACGATTTGACAAGAATCTGCAGGGTAAAAAAACGAAGAACTTTCTGACTTAAAAGAACTCTTTTTGTTCACATTTGGTATTGTTTCCTGGAGAAAAAAATTTTCCTCCACAGAAAAACAGAAAAAATTCTGCTACATCAAAATGCGGAAGCATGAAAAACTGATGAGCTTTCAGATTGTCCTCTTTTGCATGCAAATCATATCAGAAGTTCTCATTAGCATAAATGCATGAGCAACTCTAAATGCTTTTAATTTCCAATCTCAGCCAGCAGAGGAGTAATTTGTCACTGTCAGGGTGAAAATCTAAAAAGAAAAAAAGAGAGAGAGAAGGACTCCATGCTAAATTGGAATCATATAAATTTTTGATTTGCTAATTGACTGATGCTTCAGTTCAATCAGCTGCCTTGAAGGTGTAAATAATTCAATGTACAGTCAGAAATAAAAGTGTAATGTGCCTCTACAGAAGGCATATTAGTATTCAGTTCAGCAGAACATACCTGACCATGTCTTTTTCACAGAAAGCCCCTTTAGTCAAATTATAAGTCTTCTGAAAGCAACTGCGCTCCTGTAAACCAATAAAAACACCTCTCATATACCCCAAGCTTTGCAAGGAAGAGACATTAGGACCAAGGAAACAGAACTCAGCAATCTTTTCACTGTGAGCATCCCAGCAGGGTACAGGCAAGGCTCCATGAACGACCCTCAACTGGTCGCTCACTAATGCATCATAAAGAGAAGAGAGAGAAAGTACCCAATAAAAATCTTCTCTCTCCTCCTGCTAACGTTCAATCTTTCCTTTCCTTTAATCAACTGCTTTAAATGTCATATGCAAAATGTATTTATTGCAAAAATCTCTCATTAGCGCTGGCACGATATGGCTATTTTAAAAGCTGCTCCCCGTGGTTTATTTTTATAATGTGGTTCTATAATATTAATATCTTTACTTTGAAATGTTTTAATTTGCATCACCCAAAAGTTAGTTTATAAATATTTTAGGAAATATTGCTTAATTCAAAGTCAAATGGAATAAATAGGACTAAAGTTCAACTTATTAGAACAATATTTTATCTAGTAATCTGTATTTTATTTAGTAATAAATTTAAAACAGGAAGACTGAGGAAATATGCTATAAGCACCCTCAGGCACTTTTGTTACTGGGCAAAGGCTCCCCATCCGACACACACAGAAGCCAATTCCGAGTACACCCGTCTGTGAAAGAAGCAGCAGTGTATTACTCAGTCCATTGCTAAGGAGACAAAACAACAGACTCAACTCCGTCTCCACGATCCAGCTACGGGGTAAGGTTCAAGGGATCAGGGAGTGCAGACTGGTATGCGGAAGCGCGGGCAGGGTGAGTTTCGATAGGCAGATCAAAATTTTCTCTTCTGCGCGTGCTCCTGGCTGGCTCTCCACCCACGAAAAATAGCTTTAACATCCTAGAAGAAGTCAGTTATGGGAGGTTACTAGGAAAAGCAATATAAGCAAGGGTAAAGTTGTTATGTAGATTTAAGTCATTGTCTTCTCTATTGATAAGAGTTTCTAGAGATTCAGCATCCTCTCTTTCCTGGCACAGAGAGGGAGGCACCCTTACAAATAGAGATTTCTCTTATTAATGTAAATTTCCCTTACTAATGGGTAAATTCTACTAGGTTTTCAGAGTCTGCTGTTTTCTATTTTTGTTTTTTTTAAATAATCATCAGCTCAAAATAGCCCTTATGCCAAGGAGGCTTATTTTGGGGTGGTAAATTCTGTTCTTGGTCCCGTAGCTACACTTTCATTACAAAAAGTGAAACCGATGCTAAAACGAAAATGCCAGTACCCCATGTGAATTGCAAGTAGAAATTAACTTTAGACTAATCACTCTGATGAGAAATTACAAAAGGTGCATCTGCCAAAATTCAAATACATTCATTTGAATTGGTTTTCAATTGTAGGATAAGACACCAGCCTTAATTAACGTATGCACTCAAAGATCTATAACTAATATCACAAGCTATTGGAAAACTCACCTGTACATACTGACAAGTATGCCTAGAGAGAAAAAGATACAAAACTAAGTCCTGGAAACTTAATTCAGCAATTTTTAATGTATAGCATTAAAAAAAAAAAGAAAAAAGACAGCCAGTCTTTTTTAGGGGAGGCTAATCTTCCATGAATCCTATTTATCAGCAGGCCTCATGCTAGACTCTGACTCAAATCTTGTCTCTAAAAGCTGCTCCTTCAACAATCCTTCCAAACAATCATTCTAGGTTTGTTTGGAAGTTCCAGGGAAAGCAACTTGATGTTGCACGCATACTGCAAATATAATAAATCCTGTGTAATAGGTGTTATGGGCTGTTTTTGTGTTTGTTTTGCTAACATCTGTTGCCAATCTTCCTTTTGTTTTTTTCCTTCCCAAAGCCCCAGTGCATGGTTGTGTATCCCTCTTGTAAGTCCTTCTAGTTCTTCTGTGTGAGCCACCAGCACAATACGGCAGCTGACAAATGGGTGGCATGGTTCTGCAACCAGGAAGCGAACCCTGGCCACCGAAGCAAGTGAGAGCCCAACTTTAACCACTAGCTCCTGGTTTGCTCTTTTTTTAAATATCCGTATACATGTTGCCCTCTCCCGATTCCTTTTCGTTGCCTCTGGAAAGACAGAATAAGGAGGAGAAAAGTATGCAATTTTTAGCTTTTGAATGTTAAGGCTCAAGTCTCAAGAATCTGAGCATCAAAATTGTTAGCCCTTTGCATCATAAAATTTATGTTAGAAACAATAAACTTGAAGAAATACATGATCCATTAAAGCCAATTTTTTTTCTGCCCCCCAAACTAGATAATAACCAGAAGCTTAGAAAGGAGGAAATAATCAGAGGAAAAGCAAAGTGAGAGAGTGAATCTGAAGATACAAGTGGACAATGACTGAACCACATATAAAAATAGAACTTTGACCCACCACCTGGGGCAACCTGCCCAGAAAATCAACCCCGTATCTACAATAAACCAGCCAAGAAGTCGGTCTGCTGTCAGTCAGATTTGCAGGAAGCCATATTGCTATCCCTAGTAACAATCCAGGAAGCTAAACAAAAACATCTGAAACTATTGGCCCCCAAATGACCAGGACTTGATTAATAATTAACAACTTCCCTCATTCCTGTCCCCAATTCCAACCAGAGAAAGCCAAATATGTACCCCTAACTGATCCCATGGATGCCCTACTTTTAGTTAGCTCACCTACAGCTTCCCTGGGCCGACAGTCTCCATCAGAACACACCTGAAGCCTTCCCATCCCTCTGCTTGTCTTTGAGTTTCTGCCAAACACAAGCGCTGGTGGCCTTGGATAGCCAACTTTGAATAAATAAGCTTTGTTTTTCTCATTTGGTTGGTCTTCATCTATTTCCACAAAGCGGAGTCAGGGTGCCCAACGAGGAGCCCACACCCTCCTGGGAGGGGTGCAGCTGAACCTCTAGGTCAGATTGTGAGTTCTAAGAATGTGGAGAACTTCTGCCTCATTTCCCACTGGCGCCTGGAGATGACAAGCTTAACAGAGAGTCTGCCCAGGATGGGAGGAAAACAGAATAACATCAACAATAAGCATTTATTGAGCACATTATAAATACCAGTGTAGGAGGCCCTGAAAACTAAAAAATTTCCATCCCAGCCTCAGATGACCTCAGCCACACATCTCTTCCTCTTGATAAAACCCAAATTGCCCAGCCAACAGCTGATAGTTCAGAAGAGCAACTCCTCCCCTTCCGAGGACGCTTTTGGAGCAACAAGTCTCAAAACTAGCTGAACTTGGGCTGACCTTTCTCTGCTAAAGCTCTATAAAAAATCCACCCTTCTTCCTGAAGGCAGAACATTCCTTCAGCGCCTCCTCTTGCTGTGACGTTTTGAATAAAGGCTCACTCTTCACAGTACTCTATGCCATTTTCTCCCACACCGGTCTAAATGCTTTGCATGTTTTATTTAATCTAATTTTCATAACAGCTCTCGAGGTGGGTGCTGTTGCTATCTCCATTTTGTTGAGGGGGAACCCTGGCATGAAAATTTACTCGGCAGGAATTTCCAGGATGCATGGTATGCAGAGAAATATGTAGATTATGTAAATATGATGTGGGGGGATTTCTTAACCTCATCACTGTTGACGTTTTGGATGGATAATTCTTTGTTGTGAGAGGACCAAGAACTAGAAAGGAGGAGAGGATTAGCATTTCCTTCTTCCATTCTTCTACAATTTTATTTTGGTTTCACTTTTTAAAACAAGCATTTATTAGTTTTGTAATTTGAAAAGCATCAAGGAAGGAAACTTCCAAGAAAAAAGAAAGATCCCCTTTGTTTCCTCAGCAGCCACATCACATTACTGCATATATTGAGCTGGTGATTAATTAAACTTTACAAGGCTTTTTTGATTTTTTTGTGAGGAAGATTGGCCCTGAGCTAACACCTGTTGTCAATCTTCCTCTTTTTGCTTGAGGAAGATTTTCCCTGAGCTAACGTCTGTGTCAACTGTCCTCTATTTTTTGTATGTGGGATGCTGCCACAGCATGGCTTGATGAGCAGTGTGTAGGTCCATGCCCAGGATCTGAAGCCACAAACCCTGGGCCACCAAGTGGAGTGCATGAACTTAACTACTATGACACCAGGTGGGCCCCTACAAGCCTTTTTTAAAATAAATCGTTTTGTCTCCTCCAAGCTATACTCATAAAATTGATTTTTCAAACAAAATTCAGAGCCTTATATTTAACCTGTGATAAATTTCACGTTCCGTGTTTCGGTCTTTCATTGCAAACTGGCAACTGTTTAATTTTGACTCTTTCCTTCAACTCACAATCTATCTCTACCAGTTGTTTATCACCTGCAGTTTTGGTCACTGCATTTCAATGCTAAAATAGTGCTGCCAAGACAAAACTAAGGAGCCCAGCATTATGTCACTGGATCCCTCCTGCCCGGAAGTGGTAATATATTCACCAACATTATTCTAACTTGTTCCACCAGCCAACGTCTCCGCACCTAGCCGTACCACTGGTGGGGCCCCAGCACCATGTGGCTGGTACCCTCTGGAGCCGTGCACACCTTGCATAGCAATGGGGGCGACCCTGGGTGTCCAGCTCACAGTCCTCCAAGCTTATCCCACGGGAATCAATTAAGTTCCATGAGGTGATTCCATCCAGAGAGAGAAAAACAACTCTGAATCTAGAAATATCCCACCCAGAGCCAAATGTAGGAGAATGAGGAGATGCATAATTGGAACCCCTTCCTTCTTCATTGACAACATCCACATGTTAAATAGGGCTATCTTTTACTTTGTACATGTCGGTACAAATAATTTTAAATGAATGAGTGAAACATCTAAGATTTGGAAAAGCGTGAACAATCCTTCTGCATGACTCTATTTTTGAGAATCAAGTTTCTAATCATCTCCAGTCTTCTGGGATCACTTCCATTCCTGTGGTTTCTCAGAGATTGCCAACAGTGGGTGTATGGTCACATAGGCAGAATCCCTCAGGGGTTTATAATGTAATTTTTGGCCCCTGAGCATGCATTTTCCTCTACCAGCAGCAGCAACCTTCTCCATCCCTACCCTTCACTTTTTGTTGATAGTGCCTTCAAGTCCATTCCAACTCCCAGCAGAACCCCGCCCGGTCTTTTTTCACCTTCTGGTGCTCTATCAGACAATGTTCCTCTCCTATTTATAGGCCTTTAATGGCCAATTTTTTCAGAAGTGGTGGCCAGGTCCTTCTTCCTGGACTGTCTTAGTCTGCAAGCTCCCCTGAAACCTATCCACCATGGGTGACCCTGCCCGTGTTTGAAATCCCAATGGCATAGCTTTCAGCATCACAGCAACATGCAGCCACCACAATATGACAACAGGTGGTGTGGGTCCCTGACTGGGAAAGGTTGCAGGCCGTGGCCATGAGAGCATCAAATTTTAACCGCTAGACCACCAGGACTGCCTGCCCTTCATTATTCCACTGTGTTAAATCCTCATTTTTCAGGACTCTGGGAAGTCAATAATGTTACGCCCTCCCTTCTCCACACCACGTTACATCCCACTGATTTGTATATGTGGCCCTAACGTGGTGCATGGAATACTAGATCCACTAAGTATCCCACTGAATTTCACTTGCTCATTTCCACGAAAGGATGAAGTCCTTGAATGCAGGAACTGAGAACAACCATTTCTCCCTGGCTCAGCCCAGTGTATGGTATGTGGTAGACACAGTTAATATTTGATGAATAAATGAATGAACAAATAGATGAAAGTGAATTTTAATACATTTAAAACAAGTGCTTTTATGATTCCTTCAATTTCTTGGGCTTTGATTTCTTTCAAAATATTTGTTCTAAAATATCTTTCCCATTGGAACAAGATTTTCCTTGATGGAAGAGGCTTAGCAGGACTGAAGCTAAGAGCTCTGCTTTCCCTCCGTCATCTGTTAGCATTATACCATCTGCTCCAAACAGAGGGCCTCTCTGTTTCTTTCTTGCTCCAAACATAGCTTTAAAGGGTCTCTCTGTTGTCTTTGGCATTTTTTGCAAGGTTCAGCTCATTTTGGGCATCACCCTCCAGAAATCATTTTTATAAATTTGCACCATTCATCATTATTCAGGTTCAACTCTCTCCACATCTTGTGTGTGTCCTTTTCCAACATGAGCTCATCAGATAGCTCCTAGAGCAGCCACACAGTCACATGAGTTTGTTTAGACAATCTCTCTTTCCTTTTTTATCAGGATCCTTTCCAATTATGTTATTAGAATTTAGTTGATAGAAAACTCAAGTTTTGTTTTCGTATAGATGGTCTTTGGCCATAAAATACCTTTTTCTTCTTTGTTTTTTTGTAAGGAAGATTGGCCCTGAGATAAAATCTGTTGCCAAGCTTCCTCTTTTTGCTTGAGGAAGATTGTCACTGAGCTCACATCTTTGCCAACCTTCCTCTATTTTATGTGGGATGCCGCCACAGCGTGGCTTGACGAGCAGTGCTAGGTCCACACCCAGGATCCAGACCTGCAAACCCCAGGCCACCAAAGCAGAGCATGTGAACTTAACCACTACACCACTGGGCTAGCCCCAAAATATGTATATTTTTAATAAATATTTAAAATTACTTTCTTAAAATCTGTGACTAATGTTGTTGTTGGCTATTAATAATTTTTCTTCCAAAGTTTATAACATTTCTAGCTACCTAGCCAGTTTTTTCTGTTTATCTAATTTAAGAAATATTTGTAAAGACAAGAAGACATGTTATAATCCTACTTCGACTCCTTAAAAGGTGTTTAACTGAGTAATTTCTTAATCTGACTGCCTCAGTTTCTCCATCTGTAAGACAGAGATAACAATTCTACCTATTCAAGCCTCAACTTCTCTCATACAACTAGTTTCTCTTACATAATAGTTGTTTATCACAGGGATTCTAGCCAGGGCAATTTTGTTCCCCAGAGGATGTTTGGCAATATCTGGAGACATTTTTGATTTTCACTACTGGGGGTAGTTGCTACTGACATCTAGTGGATAGAGGCCAGGAATGCTGCTAAACACCCCACAACAAAGAAGCATCCAGTCCAAAATGTCAATAGTGCCAACATGGAGAACCTCAACGCTGTGAAGACCAAAGCCATGTGGATCCTGATCGCTATGCTATCCCTGGCCCTGAGCACAGCATCTGGCACGTTGTGGGTATGCAGCAAATCTGGAAGGATTATAAGTGCTAAACAAAGGTTTGCTGGCTGCCTGAATTCAAATCTCAGGAGAGTTAGAAATGGTTAAAGAAATCATAGACTGAAACATACATCCATCACCCACCTTTCAGTACCCTGTGCATAGAAAGATCTGCCCAAAATATTAAAGAGAAGGAGCAAGATAACTTCAAACATACTTAGCCAGTGGTGTGCTGGTAAAAGTTTAACACTCAGCTCCTGAGCTGGTGGGGGTGGGAAGAGTGGAGGAAGCCCTGATTTGCGGTGTCTTCCAAGTCCTCTGGTGTAAATATTTCCACCACGGCTACTTTCAAGCTACCAATGTGATGTCATTAAACTGGAAGTTGGGAAAATTTGCCCACAACCAGCTCATGTGAGCAAGTTCAAGCCAGTTCCAACATACCACCGTACGTATCCTGAGCTTTCCCTCTGTCAGGATTGCACCATCGTCTTTACACTCTGATTTACCTCTTACCTTCAGATGCCTGCCTGCATCACTCTCCCTGGGTCCTCTGTAAGTCGAATATTGAAAGATTCCAAATAACAGTGCCTGACCTACAGCTTCTTTGTGGGCACAAGAATTCCATAAACAACTTTCCAGCCTGAGTTACAAGAAAACCAGGCATTTGCTCTGGGTCTTTGGACATGCTGATGCAAATTCTAAAAAGTTTTTCAACCAACAACAACATGTTTAAACAATTTCTTAGAGCGATGTTAAAAGTCAACCATTGACTTATAAGTTGACCTATAAAAGTCAATCATTAAAAATACAGGCATAATAATGGATTTAATAGTAAGTGCCCCAAAAGGACAAACATGGTTCATAAAATTTCTGTTCACTTTGTGTGTGACTAGTTCAAGCTCCTACAATGAGAGAATCTGGTTTTGGGGGGCGAGGGGAGAAAGCCGGATGAAATTTAGGGAAAGCATAAAGTTCATGGCTTGATGAATCACCCAGAGAGACATCTCTTTGGCCTCCACACACACTACATCTAATCAAATTGGTGTTGATTATTCAACACCATGAGAAATTAAATAATTTTTTGTTAAAATGAAAGTTAACCAGAGGATTATTTCATTCAAGTATCTGTATACTTCTAAAAGCTTTTAAGTTTTAGAGCTAAAAAAATTTCAAGGACTACTAAGTTTATTCATCACGAGATTTTCTGAATGTATATGTACATTTCACTTACCCTTACTAGTAAATAGAATTTAACCATTATAACATGCTTGTGGTGGTTTTGCACCATATAAACAGTGAAATGTCCAGAAATCCATTCTCTTTATTGTTTGGGATAAGGAGTGACCACAAGAGAGATTTTTGTGAGATATGGAAGTCAGATGATAAAGCAGTAACTATTATGTTCTGAAGGTTGATGTCGTAAGCCACGTTGTCGCCAATCTTCTGGCCCACCTCATTGGCAGCATTCAGCTGTTGTGCCCACAGGTCCTTGAACTCCTGCTGCATCTCCTCCTTTAGCTTCTCTAGTCTGGGGCCAGATACGGGTGCTGCTCTTTGGCAAAGAGTGCCAGCTTCTTCTGTAGGTCAACTTCGTTGCCAAGATTGGAAGTGGTGAGAAATATGCACAGGTTCTGCTTTGTCCTCGTGGGTCCCAAAGTATCCTTGAAGATTCTGACTTGTCCTTGCTCAGTCCCTCTTCATGTCTAGCTTTTCTTCCTGACTGCTATCCCTGCTAACCTGTAGTGAACTCAGATCCTCCACCACACACAGAAGCAACAGTCTTCCACAGACTTCTGCAACAGTTCCCTATTCCAAATCATTCAGAGTGGTTCCATCTTCCTGACTGAGCCCTAACTGATACAATGGATTTATAGGATTATTATTTCACAGCTGTTATTTCCCCCTAATTTATAGCAATACATACTTGTTGGTGCCCTTCTCATGTCCTTCAGCTCATCCCGGAGCTAACCCTCACTCAGGTCTCGGATGTACCACGACTCCATGTATCTCTTTACCAGAATGATTTCTTTGGCCACAGGAGTGTGCTTGGTTCACACCTCAGGGAGGGCAGAAGTGTCAGAAAATTAGCACCGCAGGAGTAACCCTCTAACAGTTAGAGATGGGAATTGGTAGATGAATTCTCTAGCTTCCTCGCCATACCACAGGACAATTCTGAGGCACGTTCCACAGTTGTTATGAGAGTCCCTACTGGGTTTAAGCTTTAACTGCCCACTGCAATGATGTACTCATTAAAACACGTTTTATTGACTTTATTCCCATTTCTGCCTCACTCCTCCACTACTACACGGCACTTTATGGATCACCTCCTGAAGTATTTACTCCCAAATCCTTCTTTCAGGAGCTGTTTTTGGTGAAACTCAAACTAATACAGCCTCTAAAAGTCTTTATAGTCTACATTTAAAAAGAGGACATTCCCTTGTGAAATGCAAAAATGTAATAACCGTCTTACAGTATCTCAAGGTTGTCATTTTATTGTAGCTCCTGTGGAAAATTTAAGACAAGGTTCCCAAAATTTTCCACAGAAGAGCTCATTTTTATTTCTCCCAGGCCTCATAGTCTGTGTATTTCCCTCTTTTGCTGACTCTAGAGTTACAGGCAATGGAGGTAGAAGAAATACACGTTCTTCCAGATGAGGAATGATAAGTTACAACCAACCACCAACAGCGGGATGCCAGGACTGGACAAGGTGTGAAAGTCACCTGGAAAATGAAGCAACGGATGTCCAGATCTCCTGCTATATCATAACCAAACTTGTGAAGAGGCTACATAGGCAAAATCAGCCTGAATGCCTACTTTCTCCAAAATGCACCCTTATACAATGTTTTTATGCGTACATTTACTTGCTTTTCTTGCCCTTTTTCTAAAAAGAAAAGTCACCATGTATCACAGAAATTTATGTTGAGTTTCCAAGTAGCTCAGGTATTGTTCTAAATATATAACAAAATCAGAATTATTTTAACTATATAAATATTCTTTCAAATATGAAATATTACCAGGAAAACTACCACCACGCGGAAAACAATGGTGAAGGCTAGGTTTGAGAAGAATACATAATAACAAAGACACATGCCTAAACTTTTCTCTTATTTACTCCTGTTTTCTTCCTGGTTTCTCTTTTTGAGCCTGTAACAATCCCAACAATTTTATTAAGCCAATAAAGGGTGACAGAGAGGGAAGCAGCAACAGTGGGAGCTGATGAATCAGAAAATACGTGTGTGACAAAGCTGCTGGCCCAGTACCACAGAATCATCTGTTTGGGCGGTCACAGAACACCCTGGCACAAATAAGACAAAGACTCTATAATCAACACTCCAACTATAGAAGAAAGATTGAAGTCATCATTTAATAAGCCACCACACATTCCAAGTAATTTCTATCTAAGTAGAAGGGCAATATTTTTTTGTATTCACATTTGGATTGGAAAATAGAAATTGATAATGAGAAATAGCAATATGCTTATTTACTCTTTTTTTTTTTTTAAAGTGATTGCAAAAGTTTGGTTCTGTTTCTCAAGAGAGTCTAACACTCCTTAAGCAAATTCCCTTGTGGGTGAATAATTCAGCAGAAAAGTTCAGAAAAGATAACTTTTCATCATTGGAAGAATATGTGCCATATTAGTCATCCATGAAAACTGGAGTAAATAAACATGGGTTAAAATGAATGGCCAAGAGTCCTCCAAATATATTTAGATTAAATGAACTGACACTTTTTTCTGTGGATAACGGAAACAGTTGTTTCACACTCTTGTGACTTCCTTTTATCAACAGCTATTACATCCTTCCATTCCATGAAATACAACTGTACTTTCCAACCACAATAATAGGAATAATATAAATGTTATAATGAGTCTGGGTTTAAGTGCATCACTGGGAAATCATTTGAACGTAGAAAAGGAGAGCTTTGTATAATAAGAGAAATTCAGCTTTATTATATTGGATTGTGTCATATTAGGAATATTCAGATTCTCTATTTTGCAAAGCCTTAGAGTCTTAATTCAACAGCCAGTTATAATCATGCACATCAAAAATATTTTCCTTCTCGGGGCTGGCCCCGTGGCTGAGTGGTTAAGTTCGCGCACTCCGCTGCAGGCGGCCCAGTGTTTCGTTGGTTCGAATCCTGGGCGCGGACATGGCACTGCTCATCAGACCACGCTGAGGCAGCGTCCCACATGCCACAACTAGAAGGACCCACAACGAAGAATATACAACTATGTAACGGCGGGGGGCTTTGGGGAGAAAAAGGAAAAAAAATAAAATCTTTAAAATATATATATATATTTTCCTTCTTTTGGAGAGTGAAATTTGTTTTGCAAAACAAAACAAGAGATCTTCCAATACAACTAGAAGTCACTGTATGTAAAAGAATAATTTGGGGGATGCCCCCTTATAATTGCACCAGTTTTAATTCATAGCATCCATTTATTATTTCCACTGTTGTGTTTTCTGATGAAAGTTTTATGCTCTGCAGACATTCAGTGCAATGAGGCAAGTTAGTATTTATGCTCTGCAGAAATTCAGTGCAATGAGGCAAGTTAGTATTATTTTTTGTTGTGCTGTGGTACATCCAATCTTTTTTATTTATGCTAAGCTATTGTTTTAGATGATTCTTAGTTTTTCTTCAATACTATGGCTTACTCTTGCAAAAAATGTATGCAAATTTTTTTATTTTGTGAAAAATGGAAGGCAAAATCATGCATTATGCTGCTCTTGCAAAAAGAAAAAAAAAATCATTAGCTCTTGCCAAAAGCAAAGAAGTTGATCTCTTGCCATGCTATTGTATATGATTACAGATTTTCTATCAAGCATTATCCTATGATAAACAAGACGGTCCTGCAATGATGCCAAAGGCAGACAATTCTTTGATAACTCAGCAAGACTACCTCTAACTACTTCCCAAAAGGGTCTTTTCAAGGAAACTATACCTATGGTTTCTTCAGAAATGCCAGGGATGTAAGCATACCTCGGGCAGATTTCATTGTAACATTAATTAAATGATGCTCTCATTCACTAATTAATTATAGAATCATAGAACGATTGAGTTGAAAAGGACCTTGAGAAATCAGCAGAGTCAGCATCTACGCCTCTGTAGGGACCAAATATAAACTATTCTACACCCGTAGAAAACGCATGTATTTTTCAAATCTTAGGTTGTGTTTACAACCTTTTATGATCTAGTCCAGGATGAATGCACTTAGCATAAGAAGACCCTTCCAGTACACCATTTAGTTGCCATTTCCAGAGGAGCCTGAGAACACCCCTGGAGCCCTCTAGGTCAGCCAGTATTGTCTCCTTTCCCTCGGGAACTGTTCTCTGTCCAGGCTAAATATGGCCACTGCTTCTAACTTATAAGCAGCCCCTTCTTTTTCTAGCTTTTCAGTTGTCACTGGTAATTCTAAATTCTCTTAACATCGTCCACATTTTCCTTTATTTCTGGAAGTTGTACTTGAAAAATGTAAAGGTCTGACCAATGCAGGATGAAAGAATAATCTTTGACAAAACCAACCTAGACCAAATTATGCAACAAAAGAAATTTGCTGTAATGGCACATTCTGCCCCCCACGAACAGCTGGGAGGGTGGCTCCACATACCGGCTCCATCTGAGAAGAGAAGAGAGAGAAAATGGGGCAGAAAAAACATGTTTAAATTTAAAATCACCCAAAACTTTCCAACTTATGTGAATATCTTAAATTTGCATATTAAAGAAGGTCAGAAACTACCCCCCAAAAAAGGAAAATTCAAAGAAAATGATGCTTATCTATATCATAGTTAAAACTGCAAAACATCAACAGTAAGGAGAAAAACTTGAAAGTAGTCAGAAGAAAAAGAAAAAAGACACAATACATATAGTGGGATCACAATGCAAATAATCATAGATTTCTTTTAGAAATCGTGGAGGCCAGAGACGGAGGAATCATATCTTTAAAGCATCAGCGGGAAAAAAAGTGTCAATGCAGAATTCTATGCCAAGTGAAAAATATTCTTAGGCATGTAGGTGAAATGAAGAAATTTTAAGACAAAGAAACTTACAAAATATGTCACCAGCAGAGCTTCACTACAAGAAACGCTTAATGTATTTCTTCAGGCTAAAGAGAAACGTTTCCAGAGAAAAATTTTAATATTCAGGAACAAATGAAAAGCATTGGAAATGGTAAATATCTGGGTTACTCTTTCTTCTCAAGTTCCACAAAATAGCTATGACTTCAAGATATAAATTATAACATTGTTAGATTTTCAGTGTAAGCAGCTGTAATATACATAACAAGGTATATATGGTAAAATAGGTGTTAAAGAAATCTATATGATTGAAAGTTCTCCAATTTTACGTAAAATGGTACAACATTAACTGTAAGTAGTCTAGGAAAGGTTAGGGATATATATTGTTGTTCCCAGAAAAAAGACATTTAAAAATCTGCAAAAAGATATACAGGCACACATTGTTTTACTGTACTTTGCTTCATTGCACTTCGCAGATATTGCGATTTTTGCATGACCTTCCACCAGCTAAAAAAGGTTATGACTTGCCGAAGGCTCAGATGAAGGTCAGCATATTTTAGCAATAAAGTATCTTTTAACTAAGGTATGTACGTGATTTTTTTAGACATAATGTTATTGCATGCTTAATAGACTACAGTGTAGTGTACATGTAACTTGTATATGTACTGGGAAACCAGAAAATTCGTATGACTCATTTTATTGCAATATTTGCTTCATTGCAGTGGTCTGCAACCAGACCTGCAATATTGCTGAGGTATGCCTGAAGCCAGAATGACAATGAGGTATAGTAACATGTAAATTAAAATAGAATGTTAAGACATATTCCAATAACCTAAAAAAAGCAGGAAAGGAAAGGAGGAACATAAAAACAAACCAAAAAAGCAGAGGAGACAAACAGAAAAAATTAATAAAATGGATAACATGGATCAAAGCATATAAATAATTACATTAAACGTTAATGATATAAATATCCTAATTAAAATCAGAGATTGTCACAGTGGATAAAAAAGCAAAACCACCATAAAATTCTGCCTATAAAAGATGCATTTTAAGTAGGAAAATACAGATTGATTGAAAGAAAATGGATGGAACATGATACAAATGTAAGCAAATGAAGATTCAAGGGACAATATTCGTACCATATAAAATGGACAGTAAGACCAAGAGTATTACCAGATACAAAGACAGGCATTTCTTTAATTAATTAATTAATTAATGATAAGTGGACCAATTCTTCAGGATGACATAGTAATCCTAAATATGTATACACCTAAAAGCAAAGAATCAATATACAGGTAGGGGAAAAAAAGACAAAATTGAAGGAAAATTTAGACAATTCCACAATGACAGTAAGAGATTTTAACACCTTTCTTACAGCAATTGATGGAATATTTAAACATAAAACAGGAAAGATACTGAAACGACCATTTCAACCACATTGATGTAATTGACATTTATAGAATACTGTATCCAACAACTGCAGAATACAATCTTTTCAAGTGCACAGGACATATTTACCAACATTGACCATAAAACAATTCTCAATAAATGGTAAAGGACTGAGATGATACAGTGTATGTTCTCTGGACATAATGGAATTAAATTAAAAATCAATAGCAATAGGATACTTAGGAAAACCTCAAATATTTGGAAAGCAAATCATGCTCTTAACAATTCATGAATTGAAGAAGAAATCATAAATGAAATCTGAATATATATTGAACTGAATAACAAAACTACAGCACACCAAAATATGTGGGATGCAACTAAAGCAATGTTTGCGGAAGCATTTTTTTTCCTTTTGCTTTTTGGTGGGGAAAGTAGGCTCTAAGCTAACATCTGTTGCCAACCTTCCTCTTTTTTTCCCCCGCTGCAGCCCCAGTACATAGTTGTATATCCTAGTTTCAGGTCATTCTAGTTCTTCTGTGTGGGATGCTGCCTCAGGACAGCTTGATGAGTGGTGTGTAGGTACATGCCCAGGATCTGAACTGGCAAACCCCAGGCCGCCCAAGCAGAGCGCATGAAACTGACCACTAGGCCACCGGGCCCACACCGCTCAGGGAAACTCATTGCTTTAAATGTTTATATTAGAAAAGAAAAATAACATAAGTCAGTGACCTAAGATTCTAAGAAAAGTTTAGGAAAGAAGAGGAACAAAATTCAAAATAAGTGGAAAGCTCAGATTAGAAGTAATACAACACAGACAGGCAATAGAGGAAACGAACAAAGAAAAACTGGTTTCTGAAAAGATCAACAAAATTGGTAAACCCTTGGACTGACCAAGAAAAGAAGAGAGAGAACACAAATTACTAATATCAGGAACAAAAAAGGGATTATCCATTCAGATCTTGAAGATATTAAAAGATCAAATTTTTTAATGTCAATAAATTTGACAATATAGGGGAAATGGACAAATGTCTTTAAAAATATCATCTATAAAAATAGAAAACAGCAGAAAATCTGAATACCCCCATATCAATTTTAAAAATTAAATTTGTTATAAAAAACATTTCAATTAAAAAAACAGACAAAAATAGTTTTACTGGTGAATCCTATCAAATGTTCAGGAAAGAAATAATACCAATCTTAAACATTTTCAAAAAACAAAAGGAAGAAACACTGACCAACTCATTTTCTGGGGCTATAAACCTAAAATATTACTGACTAATATCCATCATGAATGTAGACACAAAAATCCTTTTCAAAATACTAGCAAATAGAATTCAACAATATATAAAAAATATAATACATTATTAGCAAGTTGAGTTGGTTGGAATTTTAAAAATCAAACAATGTAACTTACCATATTAAAATAACAAAGAGGAAACTTCATATTATCCCAGTAGATATAGAAAAAGCAGCTGACAGAATTCCACATACGTTCCCAATTAAAATCTTTAGCAAACTGGAAATAGAAAGGTACTTTATCAATCTGATTTTTTTTTAATAAATACAGACATAGCTAACAACACATTTAATGGAAGAAATATTGAATATTTCCTTCTAAAATTATTAACAAGGCAAGAATGCCCACATCACCACTTCTACTCAACATTATAATTGAAGTCTTGACCATTGCAGTAAGGTAAGAAACAGAAATATAAGGCGTAAAAATCAGGAAAAAAGTAAAACTTTTCCTATTTGCAAAAATCCCAATGAAGCTACACAACACTTATAGACATAGTGGAGAAATAGAACATGTTCATTGATTAGAAAAGTCAGTACTCCTAAGATGTTAGTTATATTTAAATTGATCCATGAATTTAACAGTTTCAATCAAAGCTTTATTTTTGTAGAAATTCTTAAGTTAATTTAAAAATATATATGGAAATAGAGAACCTAGCATAGCCTAAGAAATTATTTAAATGAAGAATAAAATTGAGGGTCTTACCCAATATGATAAAAAAAAATTTAAAAAGCTATGCAAATGAAATAAAGCCATACAGCTAAAACATTCACAGCAGTGGTTTACCATTTTGGCTCAGCTTTTACTCAGAAGGTCCATTCAGTTTATATTTCCAATAGGACAGTGCAACCATGCCCCATTCTGCAGTTAGAATCCTCAATGAGAATGTAGTAAAACTAAATGACTTGGCATCATTTTCTTGCAGGGAAAAAAAAAATGTCTAACCAAAACAGCACTTGTATTTAGTGTACAGATGTTAACTTTATTAAACTGAAAACATTCTCCTCCCCCTTCACATTTTTGGGCAATACTTCAGCTCTAATAAATGATCTGTTTTATACTTGCCACCAGCCAATTACATGTATCGAAAATCTGTAACAAAATAAAAATGACAGTGGTGAATTCCAGCTCCCTTTGGGTTTTTAAAAAGAATTTTTAAAATTTCCTTTTGGTTCTCAGATCTCCAGAATTGTTTATGTAAACAAAATGCATTATATACGAAATGTTATAACTTGTTTTAAGGATGACAATGAGTCTCCTGAGAAACAGTGGCCAAGGACCAAGCAATTTGAAATTTATTTAAATTTGTATTCTTCTGGAAAAGGCAGGAAAAAGGATTTTCTTATTTCCATATCAGTTAAGATTCAGTATTCACTGGTCAGACAAACAAATTACTTTATATTGATATGCTAATTAAGTCCTTAGTGCATATTACACACACCTAGTGTGATATATAAATCTTGTTAATGAAGAGGACAGAAAAAGCTTAAAGATTGGGAATTAAGTAACAAAAATATTGTGACAGTGAGCATGACATAGTGGAATATATCATCGTGGATCTAAGGCTGTTAGTTGCTTTCCTTCCTCCAATGTCATCTACTAATAATCACCACGGATCCCCAGATATGGCTGGGAGATGATTTAATCTGACTTTGTAATTTGAGTAAACACTGCATTACAGCAATGGAGGAAATGGAATCAAAGTAGCAGACATGCCAGGCAGTGAGAGTAAGTACAAGCCTGAGGTGCTGGCACAGAGATGGAGAAGACAAGCTATGAAGAAGTCTTGCATCCCCCAAATCTGAGAATCTTACTGTTGCACAGACAACAGTAACGCAAAAGTAAAGAGACTAGTAGAAAAAAATTGGCACAATTGATGAAGCTTAAACCCCAGCCCTATAGCCTGAGATTAATCCTAAAGTCGAGCTTTAAGCATAGCAATGATTCAGAGCCAAGAATAAAGCAACTTACAGAAAATGCATTCTTCCAAATTGCTTGATAGCAGGAATTTCTTTAGCAGGAACAGTAAGTTTTTGTTCCACAGTTAGAATCGTAATGCATGTGGCAGAGACTCCTATTTATCGCCCAATATCTGATTTTCTTCGTCTTCTGCTATAATGGAAGCCCTGCTTTTTAACTGGGAGCCTCTTTTACAGTTAGATGTGGCCATTTGACTAAGTTCTGGACAATGGGACAGACGTGAAATGGCGCATGTACCCTACAGGAAGGCCCTACAGGAAGGCCCTAAAGAAGAGAAGCATGCCCTCTCCCTCCCCTTTCTTCTTTGCTGCTGGCTGGCATACACGTGCGACAGCCTGACCTGGAGCAACTGTCTTCCATAGGATTTGCCCTTGCAAATGGCCATACACAGCAAAGGAACCAGCAAAAAGGAGCCCGAGTCTAAGGCTTTAGTGGAGCAGAGCCATGGAAGCAGCCCTACATGCCTACATCTAGCCTTTATAGCAAAAGAGCAATGAACTCCTGTGTTATTTAAGCTTCTTTTATTTGGGGGATTACTCTTACTTGCAGCCAAATCTAATTCTAAGTCATAAAAAGCCTAGAAGCACAATTACTCAAATGGGTTAATAGACTGGTAGGAATAAGTTTCAGAAAATAACTAACACAGGAGATATTTTTACTCTTTTGGGTGGGAGAGGACACGAGAAGAAAGACAGGCACTGGGCACTTTAATAAAAATTGGGAATGACAAGGAGAGAAAAGGAGGAGTGTAAAAGGAAAGATAAAAATTCTAGACGAATTTCTGGGCTCTTAAAGTATGTTGAGACAAGGAGTAGCTATGAACAAATGTCCTTTTCTGTGCCTCTTCCTTCTCTCCTGAGGGTACTTTAAATATCTCCTTTCTCATGAGGCTGTATTTGGGCTGTTATTTATGAGGTTGAACCCATTCAATTTAGTACCAAATTTAGTATGGATGACCATAGGTATAAACAACTGTGGGCTAGAGTGAATACTCATAAATATGCTTGCGTATGTTATGGAGGCAACGTGGTGTAGGAGTTAAAAATATAGATTCTGCAGTCACAGTGGCAGGGTTTCAGTCATGGCTCCACCATGTCCATCTGTGTGATCTTGGGCAAGTTACTTAACCTCTCTGATCCTTGGTTTCCTCCTTGTAAACAAGGTTAATCATAGTACCAACTATTAACTAAATCAAAAATTAAATAAACTGTTACATATAAAGCGCTTTACAAATGTCTGGTATAAAGTGCTTAAAAATGTCTCAACATTATTTCAGGACAATGATATTGAATTACCAGTACACTTCTGAGCCCCAAGAATTAAACTCATAGGATCAAGTTTTTCTTGATGAAATACAATTTTCCTCCTTTCCTTTCCCCTACTCCATCCCCACTTTAGCTTTGTGGATCAGATGACCCAGCAAACAACTCAAGGCCCCGAGACTGGCGAAGCTATAGGATAAGAGGAAGCCCGGCCTCTGAATGTGTGTGGAAGGCTATCCACCAACCAAAGTCATTGGCATCTGAATCAGCATGAAACAACTTTCCACTGTATCTGTGCACTGAGAGCTGCAGGCTTGACTATTACACCATCTGACATTAACTATCCTAATTAACTGTGTTAGTTTTCTAGGGCTCCTGCAACAAAGTACCCTGAACAGAATGGCTTAACAATAGAAATATATTTGTTTCAGTTCTGGAAGCTAGAAGGTCAAGATCAAGGTGCTGGCCAAGCCATGCTCCCTCCGAAGAGGCTAGCAAAGGATCTGTTCCAGGTGTGTCTCCCAGTTTCTGATAGCCCCTCGGCTTGTGGAAGCATAACTCCGATCTTCACGTGAACTCCTAGCTTCACAAGGCATGTGAAGACTGTGTGTCTGTGCCCAACGTTTCCCCTTTTAGAAGGACACCAGTCATACTGGATTAGGGCCCACCCTAATGACTTCATTTTAACTTGATTACATCTATAAAGACCCTGTCTCCAAACAAGGTCACATTCTGAGATACTGCGGGTTAGGACTCCAACCCAGCTTTTCCAGGGACACAATTCAACCCATAACACTAATAGAAATAGCTAACTTTGCATTCTCCCTTGTACCTAACTCTGCAAATCAGCAGAATGTGAGATGCCAAAAATGAAACCCTCATATTCTTCCCTGGTTATTGTTAAGCTAGAGAAAATCTTATAATCTTGAACTAGCTGCTCTCCTACCAAAGTTACTATTCAGCTACATTTTAATCTCCATGTTGATAGATATCCATCGTTTTCTCTTCATTCTACATGTATACATAATCCTATAATCCTTTTGGCGATGTGGACCTGACTACTCCAATCTCAAAGAATTATGACTAAGGCTCTGAGTAGAAGCTCAGGAAATATTTTAATAATGATATTTCAGATCACTTTTTATGTCTGTTACAGAAAAAGTGAGACAATTAGCACTTTATTTCTCTATGGAAATAATAACAAAGGTATGCAGTCCTAATAAAATCACGTCATGTCATAAGAATAAAAGTAAATATTAAAACAGATAAAATATGACCAACATAATTGGTCAAAATCAAGGAGGCTGCAATTTTAAGTGGCATTGGGCCACTCTTGAATCCATGCCTTGTGTCATATACAATTTACATTATAAGGAGAAAAAAGAAGTTTCTGGAGAATAGGCCCACGTGTTTATTCACTTCCTCTCTTTTGCTCCCACCAATAAATTCGGAGCCACTTTCTCTCCAATAGACTGCCTTTCTTGCAATCTATTTGTAATTTCATGATAGTTTGTTGTTTAAAGTTCATATTTGAAGCATTTAATACTCCCTAGAAAGCTTTCTTTTGTCTTTATCTTAACACATAATGAAAATCAAAATAGCTCAGATAACTGTTTGGCCTACCTGCAAACCAAGGAGGCTGACAGACAACTTATTCCTGTAATTCACTTTAGACAAGTGAAGGAAATTCCAGCCTCAGGCAGGCTATTGCACAGATCCATTGCATTTTAAGTTGAATAATTTTTTCAGAAGGACAATAAAAGATAGCAGACCATTTTTAGTTGAATAAAATCTACTTCCACAAAACATGGAATTACCAAACTACTTCAAAGGCCATTCACCGAATCCCCCAAGGATGGTTTTAAGATAAAATTTTGAGAAAAATTTTAATGGTTCAGAAAGAAAGGCAAAAAGAATTTTATTTGCAATGAGAACTATATCGAAGGAAGAAAAGGAAAAAACAATCATCTTGTTTCTAAAAGGATGTCAGAGAACTCAGAGTAACACACAGATTAGAACTTGAATTTAGATCTTGATGAGATAAAGGCACAAAAGGTGCCAAAATTTTCCCCTTGTTCCATAAATTTCTTAAGAATAAATTAAGTTTTAATATGTTAAGGCAACTGTTAATTAGCGTCTCTCTTGATCAAAGATCTAGGTTGGTTACCACGATGGTCACTCTAAACGGGGCTATAAAATTGAATGAGCAATCCCAGTGTCAGAACAAAGAACGAGCCAAATGGAATGAGGGAAAATATGAGAAATGGTGATGGTCATGTGAAATCTCCCTTTCCGAGCACAATGACTCGTGTCATCCTTTCTACTGTACATTTTGAATTCGAAGAAATTAGTTTGCTAATGAATATAGGCTAGTCCTAATATAAACAACAACATGAGGTTAAAGGAAATATCAATTAAAATTATTTCAAGGTCACCAATTCTGGGCAAGAAGGGAAAACATTTTACAAGCTGAATGGATAGAGGTTGATTTGTTAAAACTAAGGCAGCTGAGATTTAAAAAATAAGAATTTTGAAATAAGGACTGAGTTAAGAATTAAGAAATAAGGACTGAAAAAGCAAAATTCTTAACAATGCGTAAACTACTTTTCTTTAGAAGAGTTATCTTTAGTTTCTCTCTCTGTACTGCCCTCTTCCTTCCCACCTACAGTCATGTTCATCTTTTCTATTCTAAAAATACCTTCCTACTTCAATGAGATTCCCTTGACTTTCATTCAGTCTTTCACTTTATCACCACCACCTTCAAATGAGATGGCCACACTTGCCAGTTTCCCTTGCTCCTCCCCTAACTCTTCCTTAACCCTTTGCAATCAAACCCTTATTCCAGCTCTGCTCTTGGGAGCCACAAAGATGGCAGCCATTCCCAGTAACCTTCTCTTAGGACTCCTTCTCCTTGACTGCTTTATGCTATAGCTTTGCTCTGCTGAATTCATACCCTCTTTTCCTTTCCTTTCCTGGTTTTGAAATTTCTGGTTCTCCCACTGGATCTCTGATTCTACTTTCTCACCCTCTTCCACTGATATAGCTTCACCCCCTATTCTCTTGATGAAGACATTGCTTCCTAGCTTCTATACATATCTTTTTCCAGTCTCTCCTAGGGGACCACAAATTTCTCCAAATCTATATCTCTGGCTTCTGTTACTCAGATTCTTCATTACCAACTGCTGACTACATACCCATCTCCATCTAAATCTAAATATTCTACCAACTGTCAAACTTAGTATGAAAGCAACCATACTTCATTGAACTTCTGCCTTGCCAATATTTCTGTTTAATCTTGTATACCAACTGATGATTTTTTCCCCCAACCAGTAGATGCCAGCTTTGGCTCACCACTATTTTCCCAGATAGACACTTTATCTTTTCAAGCTCATCTACCTTAGACATCTCCTTACTTTGTTCATCAACTTATTCAGCAGATAGTTATGCAGCATTTATCATAGACCAGGTATTGAAGTTACAATGTTAAATGTACAAGGCACGGACCTTTTTGTCATTTCTTTGTGATTATTTAATTAAAGTGTGGAAGGAGTTTAAAAATAAATAAAGCCAGGGCGTGCCCAGTGGCACAGTGGTTAAGTTCACACACTCCGCTTCAGTGGCCCAGGGTTCGCTGGTTCAGATCCCAGGCGTGGACGTGCACATTGCTTATGGAGCCATGCTGTGGTAGGCGTCCCACATATAAAGTAGAGGAAGATGGGCACAGATGTTGGCTCAGGGCCAATCTTCCTCTAAATAAATAAATAAATATCTTGTAACTGTGGTGTATACAATAAGGGATATATATGTGATACTGTTAGAATAATCAGGATATTGACCTAATCCAGAAAGTCAGAGAAGGCATCCCTCAGAGAATATGACAGAAGGAAAAATGGCTTACTGGGTGGATGCTAAAGAAAGGTAGAGTTTGGGTAGGCTGGCTGGCTTCCCACCCCTAAAATCCTTAACCATGACTCAGGAAATAATTGCGCTTCTGATAGTAACACAGAAGGTAAGAAGATTAAGACCCTCCGTTTTTTCTTTTGGTTCTCTGAAACCTAACAACCAGTAGGTTGATGTGATGGTTAGTGTTATATATCCACTTGACTGGGCCACACAGTAGCCAGATACCTGGTCAAATATAATTTAGGTGTTTCTGTGAGGTTGTTTTTGGATGAGATTAACATTTAAATCAGCAGACTGAGTCAAGCAAATTGCCCTCCCTAATACGGATGGGCCTCATTCAATTAGTTAAAGGTCTAAATAGAACAAAAAGACTGATCCTCCCCAACTAAGAGGATTCTTCCTTCCTGACAGCCCTCAAGCTGGGACCTCAGATTTTTCTTGCCTTCAGACTTGAACTAAAACATCAGCTCTTTCTGGTTGTCAAGCCTGCTGGCCTTTGGACTGGAACTATATCGTCAGCTCTCCTGGTTCCCAAATTGCCAACTCACCACCCTGCAGATCTTGGGTCTTACCAGCCTCCATAATCACGGGAGCCAATTCCTTATAATAAATCACATGAGCCAATTCTCTCTCGGTATATGTATCTACATATACACACACAGATACATACATATATATATTTCTGTTTCTGTGGAGAACCCTAATACAGTTACAAAGATTTCTAATGAAATTTTCTAACGCAACTTCTCACTCTGCTTTCATGTTAACCCACTGTGTAAAGAAGGAAAAAAGTGAATTACTGTACCAGCTCACATTGTGTACATTTTTAGGAAGCAGTCTGTTTCTGTTTGGAAAAAACACCTTGATGAATTTCTAAGGGTAGAAACTGATTATTGGAAAAAATCAAGGCAACAAGTCATTGTGGGAAAACTGCTTTACTTGAAAAAAAGATTACTTTTGCTTCTGGGAAGGAGCAGGAGGAGAGAGGAATCAATGATGTGAGGGAAGCGGGGTTGGGTGCTGCCAGAAGTGAAGGGACTAGGAGAAGAACTCAGTCTGGGAACTGGAAAGATTTTGAGAACCAGGTGCCCAAGGTTAAGTATTTCTTATGTATTCATATGATTCCATCTCAGACTCCAAAGTATTCCCTCCTGCTCCCAAAAGAGTGCCATCCCGTTCATGTTTTGGGTGGCCCTGCATTTCCTGGGCCACCCCCAAGACTCAGGCAGGAAACGTTGATTAGTCTAAGCCAATCATCGTCGTTATAATTCTTTGTTCCTGACTAGTTTAGGCATAAGCATGCAGCAGAAACGTGATTCTGAAACAGTAGCTAATGTTCTTAAAGAAATGCTTTACACAGGACTCACGTCTTCTTCTCTAAATAGAGTTTGGACATTGATAGATCTAACTTGAAAATTTTACCAATCCTGGAACTATCCTATCATAGATTTCTTATGTGAGAAAAGATGTTCTATTTTTCCACTTTTATCCATGTTTCCTGTTATTTGCAGCCAAAGGCAACAGAACTGAAAGAGAGTTACTTGTCAGTAACCTGATGAAAGAAATCTATAAGAACTAGTGAAAATAAACTTGCTTAATATATTCTAGACTGAAAATTTTATGACTCATAAAACAATTTTTTCAAGCAATTCTCGCAAGTTATTTACCAGACCATAATTTGTTAATCTATTTAAATATCCATTAGATAATAAAACTGCAAGATACTTATTATGTATGTTTTTTAATGTCCCTGAAAAGTAAATAATGAATGGTATAAAAAGCATTTTACATTGGCAATTTTATAATATTCTGTATATTGCTAGCTAATAAAATCTGTATAAGGACATGAAACTTGTCTTAACTCATTTTACTCCTAAAATTGAGTGGTTCGTAAGACTTCCCAGAACTCCCAAAGTGTTCTGATCTAATCATTTTATACCTCTAAGTACTACTTCTCATTTTCTTTATTAGGAGCGGAGCGTTATTCACATTCTATTACCAGTGTATATTTCCAAGTTTTATTGGGTCTTATAAAGATATAATAATTAGAAAAATAACAACCTCTCTGTGTTCTACATACGAAGCTAAATAAGCTGCTTACATTATTGCATTTCAACCCCACACCTTCCAGGTTTTCAAATGAGAACCAAGGTTTAGATTTAAAGGAATTAGTTCCAGGTCCAGACAGTAAAACCCAGCTCTATCCATGTAAAAAGTTATGAGTTATTAAAACAGTCAATAAATTATTTTTTAAAGCCTCATAAAGCCAATGTAACTAGAGTTTTTCCTGTCTCAAATTGTTTTATAAGAGAATTGGAAATTTTTTCACTTATTTTAGAAAAAAAGAATTAAAAAAATAGAACCTAATCTCTTTGTAAACATTTTTACTAACGTTGGTTTGTTGTGGAATAGATGTAGAACAAAGATATCTGCAAAGTTTATTTA
Organism: Equus caballus; assembly: GCF_041296265.1. Lineage (NCBI taxonomy): Eukaryota > Metazoa > Chordata > Mammalia > Perissodactyla > Equidae > Equus > Equus caballus. The sequence continues at coordinate 12,250,543 of NC_091714.1, forward strand.
GTATCACACTAAATATATAAAACACTACTGAACTGAGAGGTAAGCTTGTTATATTTATACTTACAAAACACTCGCGCCTCCGCATATCAGAAAATTCTATGATGTTCAAATTGGTGTTGGTCTGCAGAAGTTCACTTAGATATTTGGTCCACTCATTGTTCAGAATAGTTTTTCAACATTTTCTTCAAAATCTCTGCAGACTCAACTGAAATTCTCAAACAACAAGAGGACATTTATGCACAAAGAATACCAAAAAAAGAAAAAAAACGCAGCCATTGTGTGAATTCTTAAGAGGTATTACTGGGAGCTATTTTAATGAATGCCGTATCTATTGTCTTCCACTGAGATTTTTCTCTAATTATCAAACTGATTATGACAAAACTGAACTCTGTAGGAACATAGCTATTGCAAAGTCTGTAGCTCTTGTGTAGACGGGTCCTGAACTCTTTGTGTTGATGAAGTATAACTGTTCTACTGCAAGAAGGGTCTCTTTTTCACGACAGTAGCAAAACCTATTCTGTGCATTTGCTTCAAAATAACTTTTATACTAAATGAATGGAATTCAAAGTTAAAACTAAAGAGTTACCAATTCTTAGGTTCAACATTTTTGATAAAAAGAGCAGTGCAATTTTAGTAGAAACAGAAAAAAGTGACATAGGTAAAGGCCTGTCAAAAAAAGAAAAGCAGTGAAACTGATTTGAGCTGTATTTAGTTAACTGCATGCTGGTTATTAGAGATCACTGTTTCCTTATTTAGGCGCTCACAATTAATCCCTTAACTTATTTCTAATGTAAACTCTTGCCCACATATAACTACCAACCAAAAGATTGCAAGAAACCATAAAATAATACAGTGTACGAATTCACAGAAATAAATTTGAAAATAGAGAGAAAAACCAATGACATAGCAATGGAGCAGAAAACTAACACACGCACATATTTTGAAATATGTCTGGGACCACATACGTTCATCTCTTCTCCCTCACAGAAACTCAATAAAATGACAGTTAAAAGCATAAAAAGCTATAAAACTACAAGAACCAAGAGAACAAGAGAAGACACAACAGTAAATAAAACTATCATTTGGAGGATGGAAAGCAGAGGACTTAGTAAAATCTCGGCATCTATTACCGAAGAGCTTACAGAATAGAATACCAATGAGAAGTGCGCCCACATGCCCCACGGGAACCTGGAGAAGCTCAGCATGTGGAAGGACCAGGAAGTGCATAAGGAAAAGATGATGCCTGCTAAAACAGGCACAGTAGTTGAAAATGGATATATGGAATAATTAGACCCCCAAGCATCCCCTCATGTCACACGACCAGGTGTAGCCCCTCCTTCCCACAGGCATATAGGAACAGAGGAAACTAAAATTCAGTACAACAGAGGAAAAAATCTGAGGGAAACAGACTCCTGTATACCAGGCACAGCAAAGAATAGGAGTGAGGACTAGAGAGCAAACTGGGAGGATTAAGTAAAATTCTGAATATGAGACAGTAAAAATTTAATCCATCTCTCACACTGCTCCAAGAAATAAAATGACAACAACAAAGTCACTTGGAAATTGAAAATATACTGAAAATAAGTTTTCATTAGTCGGATGAAAAGTAAGATCTTGAAAATCTGCCATAAAGGGAAATCAAAAGACATATGTGGACAATAGAATAGAAAAGCTGAAAATTCGAGGTTCAAAATTTGATTGGTAGATGTTCTAAAAGTAAACAGCAGAGAACTTGCATGGGAAGAAATTGTTAGAGAAACAGTACAAGAAAGTTTCCCAGGAGCGCACAATTGAAAGAAACAGATAAGTGCCAAATAGAAAGAAAAATAAGAAGCCCACACTAAAGACACTAAATAAAATTTTACAACACTGAAGGAAAAAGCAAAGATTCTAAAAGTTTCCAGAGAGAAAAATAGACACACAATGAATCAAGAATAAAAAATGCGTGCAAGAATGTTCATACCATCTTTAGTCATAAAAGCAAAGAAACTAGAAATAGTCCAAATGTCCATTATGTCCACCAACAATAGTATTAAATCTGGAAAAAAAAATTGAGCTACTGCTATAGGCAACAATATAGATAGATCTCAGAGACAAATGTTGAACATAGTAAGCCAAATACAGAAGATTGTGTACTATATGATTCCATTTGTAAGATGTTCAAAATCAGGCAAAAGTCAGAATAGCACTTAGGTTTAGGGATCAAGAATGACTTACTGTGGGGCCAGCCTGGTGGTGGTGTAGTGGTTAAGTTCACCTGCTCCCCTTTGGCAGCCTGGGGTTCCTGGGTTCAGATCCCTGGCATGGACTTACTAATTGCTCATCAAACCATGCTGCAGTAGCATCCTACATACAAAATAGAGGAAGATTGGCACAGATGTTAGTTCAGGGCCAATCTTCCTTACCAAAAAAAAAAAAAGAAAGAAAGAAAGAGAGAGAATGATTTACTGTGAAGGACACAGGGAGCCTTCTAGGGTTGCTGGAAATGTTTTGTGTAAACTTGGTCTCAGTAGGTGGCTCTTTCTGTGTGTAAAAATGCATCAAGTTCCACATTTAGGATTAGTGTACTTCATGCAGGATATGCCTCAATAAACTTTATTTTAAAAAATGAACAAAAAAGTAAGAATGGCATTGAACTTCTCAATAGCATCACTAAAAACAAGAAGAGGGAATAATTTATTCAAAATCCTGAGGGAAAGTGATTTTCTACTTAAAATTCTATACCTATCAAAACTATCACATAATACAAAATATGGAAAACCTCAAATATTACCTCTCATGTACCCTCACTTAGAAAAATTCAGTAGGATGTGCTTTACAAAAATTAAGCAATGAGCCAAAAAAGAGAAAGACTCAAGATCTAAGAAACGGCATCAATATAAAGAAAGTTAAAGGATTTCCCAAAATGATGGAAAAGTGAAGTGTCAAAATGATAGCTATGTTACAGTCTAGGCTATGCAACCATCCTGACTGGACTAGATGGATAGGAGGAGTAGCCAGAGAAAGGAAACAAAGGGAGAATTCTTCTGAGGGGTTGATCATGGAGTATTGGAGAATAATTGGCAATAGGTAAATAAAAAACTGAGCAAAAGAAAAAATTGTTTTAATGAGGCAATCGTTATATTTCCCTTTCCTCTTCACAAGAAGAGCTTGAAAAGAAAATGGGGAAAATATCATAGTATACAACAAGCATCATAAGTGAAAAATATTTGAATAGTCATCATGTAAATATTGAACACTGATTTAATTGAAAAAACATAACCAAATTGGTAAGGTAGGCAATGAAAAAATGAGGGGAGAAAATGTGAGTTAAATCCTCATCTATCAGTGTGGGGAATCAATAGATAGTAACTAAGTTGATAAGTAAAAGTGGCAGTTTAAGTATACTCTTTTAAAATATTGAGGTACAAGTAGAAAAATTGAAAGTAGTTGCCTTGGGGAACATGCTTAAAGAATTGTGGAAAAGAATTGCTGTTTTTGGTTATTGCTCTTTTAGTACTATTTGACTCTTAAAATATGTTAATATAATAGTTATTAGAAAATAAAGATATAGGATGGAAAGGTTAAAACCAATTTTTTGAAAGGGGTAAAGAAGGTTTTACTAGATGGTTTTGTGGGTGAGTTATATATAACTTACTTGGAACAAAATCTTCTTTCGTTATTTAAACTATTTCAAGGTGTAAGAAAATACAGTAAACTTTCCAATTCATCCTGATAACAAAACCTCCAAAAGAAAATTGTAGAAACTTTCAGTTACGAATTTAGATGCAAATTTGAAATAAAATGCTAGCAAATTCAATCCAGGATCATATAGCAATAATGTACTACAACTAAAGAGGATTTATTCCAAGATGCTTCAACACTAGCATTTGATGTTGTTTATTGCATTTAAAACTTTAAAGAAAGACTTATATGACTATAATCACATGAAGAAAATGTACTAGATAAAATTCAGCCTCTTCTTAATAAAAAGCAAGTAAAGTAAAAGTTGAAGAATACTTTCTAAACACAATAAAAAGTCTTTTCCAAAAGCTGATAGCAAATGTATTAAAAGAAATGCATTGCTGTGAAATCAGAAATCAGAACAGGGATACCCATTAAGGAATATTATTATTTAACATTGTCCTAAGGATGCTAGATAATTCAATAAGACAAGAAAAAACAGTCCTATAAACATAGAAAAGCTAGAGAAAAGAAATCATCATCATTATTTGCAGCTAAGACTATATCTAGAAGATCAAAAAGTCCCCAGATCTGTTACTATTAATGATATGGTTAATAAGGTGGTATTGGGAGACAGGTCTTCATCGAGTCTCGTGTTTTTGCAAGTCTTGCAAACAGAGGCACTGACAGCTTTTGTTTCAGATTGTCTCCTTTTCTAGGATGAGTGTACAACAAACAACCTTGGAAGATGGAAATAGCATCTCTCTCCAGAGCAAAGGTCAGACAGGCTTTCTTGCTGCTTATAAAAACTCAAGTTCTCTAAGCTCAGAGTTGTTTCCACTGTGATGCAAACCCCACTGTGTATGCAGCATCCACCTGGGCCACTCCAACATCTCCCCTTGGGGAGAAAGGAGAACCGATGTGAACAGGAAGCTCACGCTGCCTGCTGTGCTGTGAATAATAAGGTCCTTTGTGTCTGACTCAGGAGCTAAGGCTGAAGAGATAATCAGTGGTGACACCTGGAAGAGACAGGGACCACCCATGTCCAGGAGACTGGCCATCAAAACACCCACAAAGGCATGTTTTTCTTCCCTCTTTCTGAGGATGTTCCAGCAAGGCTCAGTCAAAGAGACTGCCCTGCTTAGCCAGCAGTGGTGAAAACAGATAAAGCAAGGGTCTGACAGGGAAGCTCCCAATAAAAGATGAGCAAGTAGCAAGAATCACCAAACAATTCATAAAAACCAGCTCCATTACAGGGGTCAATTTCGAGAAAATGAAAAAGTAACCCCAAGAAAACATTTTGTAAAGCAAACAGAACAGATCTTTAGAACAAATACACTGAAAAGCCTCATATTTGTGAGACTATTTATTTTTTAAAAATCAAGTAAAGTGAATTAAATTTAAAATTTGATCATGAAAAGATAAAATTCAATTGGGCTCAAAAGGTAAATGATCAGATGAAAAGGAAAATATTGAGTTGGAAGACTGAGCCAAGGAATTATTTCAGAATGCCAAATAAAAGGATAAGAGATTAACATTATAAAGTAAGGGCAGGAGACATGGAAAATAGGTCTAGAAGTCCTAATACATGTTTCATAGGATTTCTGAGAAGGAAGAATAGAAAGAATGGAAGATAAATATTCCAAGAAATAATGGAGAAAATTTTCTCAGTACGGAAGGAAAAAATAAATCTGCAGATTAAAGCAGTTTATGTAGCCTTGAGTAGAATTTAAGCACACACACACACACACACACACACACACACCCTAGACCCTAGACATATAATCATTAAATTTCAAGTTATTAGGAAGGAATAAAAAATCTTAAATATTTTAAGAAAGACAAAAATTGTTAAAAATCAGATTGACAATGTCTTCTCAGCAGCAATATAAGAAAACAATGGAAAAATATCTTCAAACTCCTAGAAAAAGTAACTTGGAACCTAGGAATCTACACCAAACAAGCAATTAATCATGTGTGAAGGATGGAATTATTAAAGATAAAAACGTATGATACAGAAAAAAAATTAAAATTGCTCAGGCCAAGTGGTTAACTTCATGCACTCTGCTTCTGCGGCCCAGGGTTTCGCCAGTTTGGATGCTGGGTGCAGACCTAGCACCATTCATCAAGCCACACTGAGTTGGCATCCTACATAGCAGAAATAGAAGCATGTACAACTAGAACAAACAACTATGTACTGGGGGGGTTGGGGGAGAGGAAGAGAAAGAAAAAGCCCAAATATGGATGGAAGTTATGGTATTAGCAGTGTTTGTTTTTGATCTCCCAAAATCACCATGAAAAGAGACAGAGCAAAATCAAAGATGCCTAAATCTAGGTGACAAGTTATCCCACAAACCCCCCATTTCAAGAGATAGGGACAAAACACTGCTGGTACAAGACTGCAAATGCATCTGTGCAGGAGGAGACGGTGGGAACACGTCTGGGCTTCTAGGAAAGCAAGAGACACTCACTGGAAAGCTCCACATGGCAACCTGAGAACAGCAATGGAAACCAGAAGGTGAACTGCAGGATCCAGTTCACAGGTGTCTGGAAGGGACCACATCACAAAAGGGTGGATGGTATTGGCACCATTCGAGCCTTAAAACTAGCAAATCAAAGCTCCATTCCTAAATGAAGCCCTGTATTGAAGTGAAACAGCTAGGAGTAAAATCCAAAGTGAGCAGGGCAACCACAGTAGAAATAAAGGAAAGCGAAGGCCCATATAAAAGTTGGGGGAGCCAGCCTGGTGGAATAGCAGTTAAGTTCCACACGCTCTGCTTCAGCAGCCCGGGTTCAGGGTTTGGATCCTGGGCATGGACCTACACACTGCTCATCAAGCCATGATGTGGCGGTGTCCTACACATAAAGTGGAGGAAGATGGCCACAGATGTTAGCTCAGGGCCAATCTTCCTCACCAAAAAAAAAGGGGGGGGGGGGTGAAGGAAAACAGTGAAAGCAGATCTCAGAAAGAATGAGGCCTTTTTTTCACCATTTTTAGAAGACAAAAGATTTCCAGAGCTGTGAAAGTAAAAAAAAAACAAAAACAAAAACCCACCCTTGCTCTCTTCCCCATTTCCCTTCTATAAGGAAAATAATACTCATGTTATGTAATAAATGAGGACCAGAAATCAATCAGTCAAATGCCATATAAGTTACTCTAAACAAAACGAGGAAAGAGAACAAGACAATATCTTTACAAGCAATGCAAACATGTCAGAAGGACAAGGAAACAAGTCAGAAAGGTAAAACTGTGACCTCATATTTTCACCACAAGTTATGTCAGAAACTGTGAAAGAATGATATAAATCCAAATTAGAAAAAGCTCAGCCATGAAGATACTTAATAGTATTGCAAAGAGGTGGCATAATTCATGAAATATTTTTTTTAGTTTCTTTAAATCATATCAAAAATGAAGACTAAACTACAAGGAACATAAGAGCTGGTGGATAGAACAGGTAATGCCTTAAGAGAAATAGATGGAAAGGAGAAAATTCTTTAAATCTAAAAGATATGATGAGAGAGACAAAAGAAATGAATAGATTCGGACTATGGGTAAAGAAAGCTAACGTACATACAACAAGAGTCCCCAAAGACTAATACTAAAATTAATTCAAGAAAAGTTTTCTGAAAAAAAGATGACTTGAAACTATATATTAAAGAGTCACCATATGTCTTTGAAGACTGGTCCAGAATGGCCAACATCAAGACATGTTCTAGTAAAGCTATTCAACTTTAAAAAGGAAAAAAAATGCCCTCTGGGCATCTAGGTAAAAAAAGTCAAATCACTTATATGAAAAGACATCAGACTTGACAATGGCTATTTATTTACAGAACTAAGGCTAAATAACGCTTATAAGGAATATAGTTTGATACATACTGGCTTCACTTCTTTTAATATATCTTTTTTTTCAGTTTCGATTTCGAAACCAGGTAAGCATTTAAATTTTAACTTGGATATATCATTGCAAACTCACGATGAATCTATTTTTTTTTTTAATTTCTAGCTCTTTCCACTGAAAATGCCTAGAAATAATCAACTCAGCAGCAAAGAGCATCCTTAACACCAGGACTGTGATCCCTACCTACATGTATTTCCCATTAAAAAGAACCAGGGTTCCCTGGATAAATGGCTTCTTCCAGGTCAGCGGCAGGAGACGTACAAGGTGAGTGATCCTTGTCATACTAGAAAGAAGAAAGTTATCAAAGGCCACAAGGGTTACGTCAAGAGGATTTAGAATCCAACCTGGAGAAGCTGCTTCTGGCTGAGGGTAGGACAATTAAACCGTCAGTAATGCCAATACCTATAATCAATTGAAACACAAATAGGATTAAATCTATGAACTTATAATGATATTTTTAAAACTCATTGTTCACATTCACACACTTGTTATTTTGAAAACGGGTAAATAAAGAGAAAGCATCAAATATTTATCCTGCCTTTCCTACAGAATCTAACCTCAGGGCAATTTCATGGGGTCACCAATCACTATCAGCAGCTGATAACATCCCATAAAGAGTAGAGTCAGCACGGAAGGAAGGAGACATCACTCTGAAGTAGGCTGGCCAGAATTTTTTTTTTTTAAATTAAAACTGAAACTGATCAAGCTCCTAGATCTTACTACAATTTACAGGATATCAAAGGGACAGAGAGAAATGTTAAGTGGGAATGTAATCAGCAAAATCCAAAATGTGAGAAACTCTATAAGACAAATCAGGTAGGTTGTTTAATGGACAAATTGCAGAGAAAGAGAAGAGAGAGAATCTGTAGATTAAAGAAGATTTAAGAAACATGTCAATCAATTGCAATGATGAATTTATTTAGACCCTAATTCAAACTGTGTGTGTGCATGAGACACAATCTGAAAACATAAACATGGTATTGATAATAAGAAATTCTTACTATTGATATTTAGGCATCAGAGTATTGTTGCCATGTATTTTTTTAATGTAACTGCTGTTTGGAGATAAAAACTGAAATATTTATCTTACATATTTATACTTGAAATGATATGATGTCTAGAATTTGCGGAAAACAATCTGGGGAGTTTGGTAAAGGGACATGATTAGAAGTCTGAATGAAATAAGGCAGCCCATGCTGATGATTGTTCAAGCTAGACGATGGATACATTGCATTCATCAACCACTCTCTACATTTGCATTCATTTGAAATTTTTCCCCAATAAAAATTCTATAAAACTGCTTTTTGAAAAAACTGATAAGTACAATGAAGACAAAATTTTTTTGAAAAGCACAAAGAAAAATTAGGAATGAAAAGGGAAAGTATACAAGGGAGATGTTTTTAACTATAAGAACAAATGTATATTAATAAATCTGTGAAACTTTAAATAAATTAATTTCCCCAAAATGACTCGAGAATAAAATCTTGAGTAGACCGTCTCTGTTCAAGGAAATAAAACCACAGAGAAAGATATAACCCCTGGAACCACTAGGCATGGAGAGCTTTATGGTAGAATTCTAATAAATTTTCAAGGAACAGAAATTTCCCATCCTATACAATCTTTTCTAAACCAAAGAAAAGTATGGACCACTTCCCAAATCAGTAACTTTCATATCATAAATATACTACATCATAAAACATTAGGACTCAGTTAAATTGAAGAAAAGACTAAGGTATCCACCGTCAATGCTACTATTGAGCGGTGTATTGAAGTTTCTACAAGAAAAATAACCTAGGGGCACGAATATCAGAAAGGAAGAACAAATGTCATGGTTTGACAACAATATGAAAATCTTATAAAATCAACTGACCAACAATTAAATAAAGAGTTCAGAAATATAGACAACTGAAAATCTGCATTGCCAAATAAATACCTCCTTCTTACTGACTGGTGAAATTGGAAATACGAGGGAGAAATAACTACTTTCAACACCTAATAGTGATTGAATACTTTCACTGAGTATGTGTTTCTCACTAATACAAATAACTGAATTTTTAATTTAAAAGCAAAGCATTCAGTGATGTCAAAAGTGAAAAATAAGAAGTCCAAAGCAGAAGACAAAAAAAACTTAGGTGACATTGATGATAACATTACTAGTATATATTTATGGTATATAGTTCTACCCCTTTTGAAAATCAGAGCTGTATTTAACCATTTCTCCTTTATCTCTCCTCTTACCCATTCTCCTTCCATCTTAAACCAGGCAAATAGCTGATGTTACTTAAGCTGTGCCCGTGGATATTTGATAATTCATTTTCCCCTTTGTTCTCCATATACAGTGATTTTCAAACTCTCCCACTAAGGTGTCCAGTAACCAGGTAGCCCCAAGAGACTCAGAGCAAGGTTCTGAGATTTTGCCACAATGACAAAATAACTTTGAATCTCATATTTTACCTTAAAATTTATTCAAATTTTGTATTATGAAATTTGTTATATCTATTTTAATATAAAATTAATTACCTAAACTACCTAAAAATTTCCCCCAAAAGATTGTAGTATAAAGGACCACTGAGAAAACTCCCCACGTAAATCCTGTAGCTCCCTACCCACCTGGCAAACCCCAGGGTCGGAAGCCCTGCTTTTGCCCCCAGAGCTGAATCTCTTTTATCAAACAGCATATCCTGTTTTCCAAAGTCTTTCCAAACCCTTTCCTATCCTCTCCTTCTAAATGTTTTCTAAATTGGTCTTAAATAAATGTTTGTTGGGTTTAATTTAGCGGAATATCTTTTCCCTTGTTTTTAGTGTTCCCAACAGCCTGATTATCCCAGCCTGTAAGAAACAGAGGTTTATTTAGTCTGATTTTCAATGGTGTTTTTGTTTCGTGTTTTTCCCCCCAGAAACAGCTTTCTCTATAGCTAATTAAATGGTAAGTCAAGGCTAGAATCTGGATCTCCTAACTTCCAGTCTAACATTCTTTATACAACACCGAATGGCCTCCAAAATCATTTTTAAAGAGTTGGGGGGAGCTGGACATGGTACAAAAGGGCAATTAGATTGACCACCTCTGGATAAGTTGAGCAAAAGGGAATCTTTAAAAGGATATTAAGAGCTCACAGAATTGACATGAGGGCTGAGGATCCAAGCTTGAAAACCAGAAGGATGAAGGAAGCCCCTGGGCACTGGAGGTGAGAACGCCAGGGTGGCTCCATCACAGGGCAGCTCCATCACAGGGCAGCTCCATCATAGGGTGGCTCCATCGCAGGGCGGCTCCATCTCAGGGCAGCAGCAGCGTGGCAGGTCTCCACCTGAATGAACATTCTAGAGAAGGAGCACAGCTAGTCTGGAGGCATCACATGTCTACCTGGCTAGGAGAAGGCCACCCACCTAGTTCAAGGTCCTAACTCACAGTATCCAATAGGGAAGAGGACAATTCCCCATAAAGGAAATAAAAGTGCTAGTAACAAGATGAAGATTAAAAAGTGCTGTGAGGGGAAAAAAAAATTCACCTCTCTCATCTCATCTATCTCATGGAATTGCTGTGATTGTTACAGGCTCTTGATACCAGCACTGATATCAGTTCCCCGACACTGAACCCAACATATATAGGGTTAAAACTAAAAGCACACATCCGGGCTCCCTGCTTCTTTAGTTTCACTCATGTGTAAATATTTGTTTCTTTAACCTCTGACTCCCTGAGTTTTACAACCAAATAGAAGTTACAAGTTGTGGAAAGCCCAGATGGCCTCACTCTGGGTTCCCACTAAAGTTGCAACTAATTATAGGTCCTTGAAGTCTATTACAGGAAACCTAATGTCCAGAGAATATCAAGAAACTAAAGCTTCCCAGGTCCCAACTCCATGGCTTTCTGATGCCAGAGGCTACCATCCACCATGGAGATAAACAGCCAAGGATGCTCTTCTGTGAAATCCTTTATCTCCTCTGCTGGAAGCAGCCCCAGATACAAGCCCATGGGAAAATGTTGACTGGTAAGGCCACAGCACCACCCCTTCTCTACAAATAGCCACATTCCCAACCTTTAAAAACCCCTAACAGCTTCCTAAAAGGTAGCTAGCAATTCTTAAGGCACTAGCCATTGCTTTGTTTCCTCTGCCTGGCAAAGAAAGTAAAGCCTTTCCTTTCCACTCAAGACTCTGTTCTTGTTATTTGGATTAACATCGGGTTCAGAGACCAAACTTTTGGTAACATGGTGAGGGAATTAGGTAATGTATGTAAAGATGCTTTGCAAACCATGACAAGCTCTACAAAGGCATTACAATTAAGTGTTACTTCTTCACAGTAACATTTGAGCAACTCCTTTTAATATCTTATCTCTAAAGGTGAAATTTTCAGGCAGGCTAATGAAAGAAATGTTTTTCCATGAAGAGGAACATTCTATTTGATTCTTCTCAGATCATAGCACATGAATATTTTAACCCATGGTCATCTTACTGCAAAGGTAGGCTCTGAATAGCACCACCTCAAGGGTCGTTGCACAACAAATAGTGCATGACAAATAATGTTCTACAGGTGAGATTCCCATCAAACTAAGGTCTTAGTTTTAATTTACAGAAGTGTTCCCAAATGCATTGAAAATCATCTTGAATTACAAGCCAAGTTTTGCTCTAGAACAAAGCATATTAAAGCAAAGCTTGTATTAGTCATATAGCCATAGAGCACTGTAAATTTCAGGATGGTGCCTGGAAGGGCTCAGCATGAAATGAGTTAAAATTTCCTCTACAGAAAATTTTATTCTTTCACTTCGTTTCAAGGAGTTGGCTGGCCAGGCTCTTATTGGGATGCCTTGAAAAGAATCTGCTTCCACATTGATTCAGGGGGTATGCAGAATCCACTTCCTTGGGGTCGTAGGACTAAAGTTCCTGCTTCCTTGCTGGCTGTCAGCTGGGGGTCACTCTTAGCTCCTAGAGGCCTCCTCCTGCTCTCACACCTCGTCCCCTACATCTTAAAAGCCAAAACAGCAGGTAGAATCCTTCTCATGCTTGGAGTCTCTCTGGTTTCCTTTTCTGCCTTATCTCTCTGGCTCACTATCTCCTCTGCCTTCCTCTCCTGGTACTAAAGTTTCATGCGATTACATTGGATCCCCCTGGAGAATCCAGTAGCCTCTATCTTAAAGTCAGCTAATCGGTAACCTTAATACCACCTGCAAAGTTCCTTCACGACGGCACCTACTTTGTGTTTGATTAAATAGTCAGGGATAGGAATCTTGGGGAGACATCTTCAGAACTCTACTCACTGTGATATGCCTTTAGGTAGTGACCAGAACTTTAAAAATTGGAGTGATAAAAGCCATTAAATTTCTACAAAGCATCACAAGTAAGTAACTCAAGGTGATTATTTCATGAATCACAATCAGAACTTGCCCAAAACTGTTTACAATTTTCAAAGGCCATCATGAGACCAATATCATAATTTAAAGTTCCTAGCTGTATCAAAAGTTGGTGTGACCAGTGATGATAAAGTTCCAAGTATTTCTTTATATTTCCAATATATAAGATACTCCTTAAAGATTTCAAATGGACGTATTCAGTCATAACTCATACCGATTTCTTAGATGCTATATTATTTCAAAATTCTCTTTCCATTAGGTTTTATGAGACATAGTTTTCTAAGGATTTGAGTATATTCAAAATCTTTGTAACGCAAATTCAATTATATTTGTATTCAAATCCTAAACAACAATTAGCACATAAGGCAGAATCCAGGATCCTCATTTTTCCCACGTGGAATCCTCAATACGGTCACAAACCCAGACATTAATCACTAAATCAACAAATATTTATTGAAGACCCATGGAGCAAACAGTACCATTCCTAGGCACTTAGGATTACACAAGGTATAGAAACAGAGAAATTGTTCCTGTCCTAAAGGATTTTAGAAGGCAGGAAAATATACAACCAAGATGAATAGAATGTTCAAAGAAATATCATGATGTTAAAATGAGTTAAGAAGAGCATTGGGGTATATTATTGTAGGTTGCAAAAGAAAAATGTTTAATAAGAGGAAATGCCTTTGAGAAGGTAAGCCCACAAGTGATTCTGAGACAGATTAATTCTAGCACTGCTGATTTAAGGCTGTTTTTCGTACGTTGAGGGCTTATTGAGAAGAGAAGAAGAACCACAGAGAGGTAGACAGCCACAACTGATTTACAACTCTGTGAGAGCTGGCCGGGAGAAGGAGACTGTGTGATGGAAAACGTCAAGGCTATTATTAGAAGATTGTATTTGATTCAGAAGACAGTGGGACTCTGACAGACTTGGGAAAAACAGAGATCTAATCAAGGCAGCACGCCTGAAATAGAGATTTATCACACAGTGCAAAATAACTTCAAAAAACTGGACTCTGAAAGCAACCAAGGAGGAAGATAGAATAATCTGGTAACAATTTACCAGTAGTCAAGGGATTCTGCCATGGTGATAGTGGCAAACGATTTGATGGTTCTAAGTGGCAACTTAGAAAAATGAAAGTGAAACTTAGAAAGTGAAAGCAGATGGACTTAGGAAGGTGGAGATGGAATTAGAATGCAATGCTAGAAAAATATCATGATTACCCTGTGGTTTTAGGGATGTTTATTTTGTAAGGTGTTCGGTAATTCTTACTAACTCTCAGATAAGTTCCATTTGCTTATTCAACGGGTCTAACATATAAAAGGCTTTAGCACTGTATTCTTCCTATGTACAATCTACATTTTCATGTTAAAAAAAATGCTTTGAATATATAATTCACGCTTTGAATATATAATTCACACTTCTCATATCTAATCCACAGGGAATCAGACAAGTCTAATCAAAGTAATTGACCGCTAAACTGAGACAGAAGGATGGATAGGAGTTAACTGCCTCTTAGAGGAATGATGTAATCAGATTTGGGTTCTAGAATAATCCCCTAGGCTGAATAGTGGACAGAAATGAAGAAGCCTGGCTTGGTAGCTGGATAACCTATTAAATATCATCAGGGAAAACAGTGATGGTGATTTGGACTATGGTAGCAGCAGTGAGAATGAGAAGGAGTCGAATGGAGAGATGTTCTGGGAAGAGAATAAATTAAACTGATGATTGGCTGGAAATGGAGAAGAAAGAAGGAACTATCAAGAATAAGCCCTGAGACTTATTTCTGGAGTTAACTACTAAAGTCAGTTTTGTTGGAGACAAATTTTGGGGGATAAAACAGTGAGTTTGAGAAATGCTGAATTTGAGATACCTGTGAGACATGCAAGGGAGCTGTCTTAACTGGATATATGGTGGGCAATTGACTATATGGAGCAGGAATTTCAGAGAAAGATCCAGAGTCTTGAGCATAGAGACTGTGATTGATGCCAAAGGAGTGGATGCAAGCGCACAGGGAGACCACGGTGAGCAGGAGGAGATAAGAATCCAGACAGAATCCCAAGGGACTAGTAATTAAATACGTCATCTCTGTTCTGGACAAGAGGGGTGACAGGATAGATAATGAGTATCTCAGAGCAGAGTCACTGGCTTCCTCAGATGACTTTTCCTGGGGTTCTCAGTAAATGAAGCCAGAATGACTTAAGGTATTCATTCAGCACCTACTTTTGTTCCAGACACCATATAAGACCCTAAGGAACATGCTCAGAATCCTGAAACCGAAGATAAACCTCCGGAGCGTTGCCTTCAAGATCCATTTTCTGAAGCTGTAGGTTGATTACACAATCAACCCAAATGGAAAGTCCTCTTTGCGACAGACGTTCTCAAAGGCCATTCTGAATAATAAGGCACCTCCATTGTGGGCATAAATTTGCACTGTACTTCAAGGTATATACTGTAGCTAACTTATCAGGAGGCAATATTATTTAAAATCAACCATTCCGTCAAGTGTTCTTTGTCTTTGAGGGAACTGATTGGTAATATTTTCTCATAAAAATATCTAGGCCACTTGGGCTCTTTCATATTCTGTGGCACTGAGCTCTGAGGTCTAAGCCAAGTATTTCACCAGGAATTTTCCTTTTGAGAACATTTGAACCTTAAGCATAGGCCCATCTACAGTCTACCTGGGAGCAATTGGATTATCACTATTGTTGAAGGAAAATATGAGCTAATCTCTTCATAATTAAATGCCGATTTTATTACCCACATATTTAATATGCTAAGCATATGGATATTGTTTCCCTCATAGTAACATCTCAGATGTACATGGTGTGTTTACAAACCATGGGCACAAACCAAAGCTCTTTTAATCTTCATAGTAACATGTTAATACTACCTCTATTTTACAGATGAGAAAATTGAGACCCTAGAAAAGCAATTGCCAAGGCCACCACGCTAGCATATGGCAGAGCGAGAGTTTGATCCTAGATCTTTAGAACTCAAATTAATTACTTTTCTAGCTAAACAAATATTTTAGGCACCCAACATATGGCACCCAACAATTTCATTCTCTCCAGTAACCACGTTATTCTAATTTCAGGTATAGGCTTTTCCCCTCTTATGTATTTCTAATCCTTCTTCCTGGCCTTTTAATTAATCTTTTATATGGTTTAATTATGTTTGCTTTAAAGCTTTTTGAAAAAGGTAGGATATCATAAATAAATTAATAAATAGACACAAGTAGATTATAAATCAGAGGCTTGCTGATTCCCTTGGTAATAAAACAAAATTTAAGTCACACTTAGGTGACAAAGAAAGAAAGCAAAAACACAGATATGAACCAGATTTTCACACATCTTCAATAAGGCACTTGTTCACTTCTGCTAATGAGGACAATTCCCCAGTTAAAATTAATCCTAATCAAGAAAATAATTCCTACGGCTCCTGCTTATACCTTTGAGTACCGAGGATCCATCCGTCTCTTCTCTCTGTTCAGAAACACTCAGTGAAACTCTTTGGAGGGCCTGGTGAATCGGTAATTTCAAAAGAGAAGAAAGGAAGAAGCTACCAAAGCAGGGGCAAGGTAGGGAGTTGACCCAAATAACAACACCCACCCTCCACACATCAATGAAACAAATTATTTATTCCCTTGTCCAAAATCACTCTTCTTACCTGTGCTGTATGCCTTGCTATACGTCCTTTCTCATTTAACATATTTTTACTATCTAAAATTCTACCACTTACAGGTTATCATTATTAGTTCATACATCTTTTTTACAAATGTAAATATTTCTGGGATTCATTCATTCAACGAATATTGATTAAAACCTACTATATGCCAGGCACCCTGCTAATAACTGGTGATATAGCAGCAAAAAAACTAGACATATTTGGGAATGATGATATGTGATCAGCCCTTCCCAGTTAGTAAAAATTATTTAAATTGATTTTCTTTTTCCTTATGGGTATACGTGTGAAATTATTTTCAGGGAGGAAAAAGACTACTATACAGATACATAAGGAGGGAAATAAGTGACTTGGGGACAAGATCATCCTCCCCTGATTAGAAGTGGGCTAGTTATCAATTCATTGCCTCTTAGCTCCAAATTCACCCTTCACTACCTGCGCTGTGATAATGGACTGGACTCTAAGTGTTTCTCGTTTACAGTGAGCTTGATGTTAAGTTTTGCAAGTAGAGGCACTAGGGGATAATGAAGAAAGAAGGGGCTCCCTATACTGGTTCTGTGTGCTGTGTTCATTATTGTTATTATTTGTTGTTGTTGTTGTTGTTGCTGCTTCTGCAGTTTTGTGTATGTGTGAGACATCTATGCTGCTCCTCCCCAGAGCTCACAGTCCCTTGGTGACGTTACAGCCCTGGCCTGGGTCCCTTGGCTACCTTCCTGCCGTCGTCCCAATGCAAACGCCACGTGCTCCTGGCCCCATGCCCACCACACAACAGCACTCTGACTCCCTCTGTATACCCACCCACCAGCCTTGGCTCACCTACAACCCAGAGAGTTACAGCACCCTTGACTTGCTTATACCCCCCGAGGTTGCTTCCTGGCTTCCCAGTGACTGGATCACCTCTGGCTTGGGCAATCCAGCAAACTTTTCCACCATCCAGTGGCTGCAATCATATGTTCTCCAACCAGGTCTGAAACCCAGCCTGAAGGAGGGGACACCCTCCTCCACATTTTTCCTTTCTTAGGTACTCACCTTCAGTCCTAGGGTACTTTTAGAGTTCTCTTTACACCTGTATAACTATTCCCCTATCATAGCTTAATAATACTTTATATTAAATCTTCATTCTTTAAATTACTGTGTAGTTTCTGTCTCCTGACTGGACTCAGACCAGTACAAAGGACTTTGGAGACAAGATACCAGGAGAGTGGCTGATGCTAAAAGAAGAAAATAAAAAGAGGCTAACAAAAACTTCACCAATTGCAACAGTTTACACAGAGCCAAGGCCAACCCCAGGAAATGCAAAGGGAACTCAATTCTCTTCCTTCTCTGCATCTACACTGTCCTCTTCCAACTGGCCTTTGGATTTTAGAACTCCAAGCTAGAGATTAGGAGGGAGTTCTGTTTGGAATATAACCCCAGTTTTGTCTCACATTTACCTTGCAAAAACCTGCTTCAAGTTCCATGCATTTAACTCATAAATAAACTTTTAGGGAGGGAGAAAAAGAAATTAAAATGTGGATATTCCTCCTTACCATTATCACATGATGAAAATTGTGCTTACATATTCAATTGTAAAACATTAAAGCAAAAGAAAATTGACATGACAGTCTGGAGCTGTAGAAGGAACATGTATTTCTGCATCATGTCAAAAGAGTTGACGCCTGATTCCTCTGCTCACAGCTGGTGACTGAGGACATTAACCCCTGGGAACCTCAGTTTCCTCAACCGTAAAATGGGAGGAATAAAATCCACCTCATAGGTTTGCTGTGGGAATTACATATTATTGTGTAAGTGAAGGACATCATACACAGTGGGTACTGCTCAATAAACATTATTTGCCTTTACCCTTTATATATACTTTTTTTTAATGAAACTTATTATTTTCAATCTGAGAGAGGATACTTCTTTTCCTGGGATCCACTGCAACACAGGGGCTGCTGGAGGCAGTGTTTCCACCTTTGCAAGCTCACCCTGGGAAATTCACCCTTGAGGAGCAGCAAGTTAAAAGAGTTTAAGCTTCTTTGATGTGACCTCTTCACGCACAGCCTGAGCCAGCTGCCAATGCTGGTTCTCCAAGCACCTAAAAAGCTTGTATCAAGGAGGTCCCTCTGCAAACACAAGGTTTTAGGTCAGATATTACTTTTCTACTCTAATCACAGCATCATACATCTTTACTTTAATTGTTTTGAGCTCAATAAAATTTCTGTTGCATATGGGATTATGTAATTTAGGTAAACAATAAAGAAGTTCCAGTCTTTCCTACAATGAAGTGACAATGCAAAATATGTCTGAAACGTTAGTCAGGAAATGCTCAGAGACCTGGCTCAGGGCCCAATTAGGATGGAACAAAGATATACATAACCTAGTTAAACTGAAAAATCCTTAATTAAGCTACTGGAAAGCCAAGGGTTTTAAAGTTCAAAGAATCTGCAGACTTCTGTCAAATTCCTTTCAGAGAATGCAGTAGGAGAACTTAAAGTGGTCATTGAGAGTGACAGACATAAATCAAATTGGGGAGGAAACTTTAACATAACTGAAGCCTAAAAAAGAGAGCAATAAGATTCTGCATAATATTCTTTTGTGTTTTTACATGGAATTACCTTCTGCGCTGAAGGGGTTGCATTGAATATTTCTTCTTTAAAAAAACCCACACAGATATCATTTATGAATAAATATGTTTGGGTTTTAGAAGTCATAAATAATTACATTTCTGAATGACAAGAGTCCATAGTCAATTTGAATTCTTTCAGGAAATGTGCGTCCCTTGGAATACACAAGTGTGAGGACTGCTTTGACACAGCTAAGGCTGCTCCTGGTTCCAGTTCACACATTCTAATTTGATTCAGTAGGGTTTCGCAGCATTCTTATAAATTTTTACTTTTTTACAATAAATAAATAAATAGTAATGACGATAATAAAATAACTACCCCCTGGTCACTAAGTTTTATAGCTGTTGCCCTCTCACCATCCTTGTATCCAATTCCTCTTCATCCACAACCACTGACTCTTTCAGATTCTCTTCCTCCAGCTTGTGGAATGTTTCAAAAGCCTCTGATATTTTCTTGTGTCCAGTCCACTCGAAGCTGGAGCCATCTTTCTTATTGTTGTCTATTTTATTGAAGTCTGTCTATATCATCCCCAGCTCATATTCCATCAATAGCTGTCCATTGCCTAAAGGATTGAGCTCAAACTCTTTAGCATGTGTCTAAGGCCCTTCATCCCGTGGTCCCATCCATCTTCCCATCATCACCTCCTGTTACTCTTCCAGAAGCTTTCTACGCCCCACCCTGAATTATTCCACCACACTTGCTTGTGCATTCTCACTCGTACACAAGCTCTTCCCTGCCTGGGATAACCATATAATCTTGCTTCAAGGCAAGCTAGCAATTGGCACTGTGTCAAATTAATATCAATCTAGAGAAAAGACTGAAAGCTTTGTAGGGTAAGAGCTCATCTAAATAACCATCCAGCAGTTAAGCAGACCCATCTCCTAGGAAGCCACTTAGTGACCATCTGTTGTCACAAGAGCATAGCCCTTGGGAGTCCCACTGCTCAACTCCAATTGGCTTTTCATAGCATTTCTTACAACTACAATCAGTGCTCTCCCTGGGAGGAGTTCTAATAAATACAATTTCACCATCTTTTAATCGTCAAGTGATGTTTTAGCACCCCATATAGAGTGGCACCCTCGAAAGCTGCATCTGATCAACCTCCTTATCTACAATGACAAATCCCCACCCATCCTTCAACATTCAATTAACAACACACCACCTCTGTGACAATTTCCCTAACCCCCAACTCTCCAGCAGATTTAAACAGACACTGTAAAAGCAGATATTATCACCAGTACTTTACGATTTCTATTCTAAGTGGTTTTCAAATATTATCTCACTTTTTCATTACAGCAAGTTATGCACTATTATTCCTGCCTCATTTATAGGTAGGAGACCGCCAGGTAGCTAGTAATTGGTAGAGCTAAGATTCAAAGTCCAGCCCTCTGGCTCCAGAGTCCTTGCTCTTAGCCTGTCTACTCAGTTACTTTTCTGTTCTACTGCCGGCGCCTCTTATGATGGAGGCATCTAATCATATATTAGGTATTTATTTACATGTTGGTTTGCCCTCTAGATTTTGAGGTCCCTAAAAGTAGGGCTCTTCCCATATGTATATCTCCAAGAACTTGCTTGGACTTGGCACATAATAGACAGTCTCTAAATATTCATTGAATCATTAATCAATCCATTATCACAAGCAAAGCTTGGGTTTGGATCTCTATGCTAAGAATCTAAGAAAAGCTATGCTACGTATCCTAAAGGAGCTACATTTCACATGGGGTAATTGAGAAGAACACAGTATTTTGTTGGCTATGTCTTCAAAATCAAAGCAAATGGCTAAATTTTACTTGCTAATGTTAAATTCAATTACCAAGTTGCATGGACAACGAGAGGATATTTTCTAAAGCAACCTTTATAATGTAGCTGATAAAAGCATATTAGTAAAGAGTATTTTCGGTGTCATCAATATGATGAAAAAAAATTAAGACGGTTTTCTAATAATCACTTCTAAAAGAATTACTACCACACGAGGATAATTAAGGCCAACCAGGGAGATAAAAAACCTTCAGATTCAAGATGCGAAAAAATGTCAGAGGGTGTGAAACAATTGTTTTAATTTTTTCTCATTTGTAAATTCATTTTATGCCTCCAAGTGCAATATAAATTATTTACCAAAATTAGCTGTAATCACTTACGGGGACAAGTACAAGCAGATTCACGCATAGACCTGTGTAGTTCCTCTATTTGCATGTAAACTGTGCTAATGTCTAATTAGAAAGGTAAGCCATAGAAGTAAATAATGCTTAATGTTGTAAAAAGTCCCCACTGCCTCCCTTCTTCTGACTTAAGGAAGAGATAAGGAGAAAAGAGCCAGTGGCACGAGGAAATACATATTCTTACCTGAAAACATCTTCAGAAACCATATTTCCAGATAGAATTATGTATGACTTTTTTCAGTTTCTAATTCTCTGCATCAATTATCATTCAAGTTTATGAAATGTGCTAGAAATATTACTTTAGACTTGAAATGTACTTCACATTTGAAATAACTATAATGTTGGGGCTGACCCAGTGGCTCAGCAGTTAAATTCACACATTCCGCTTCGGCAGCCCCGGGTTCACCAGTTCAGATCCCGGGTGCGGACCTACGCACCACTTGTCAGGCCATGCTGTGACAGGCATCCCACATATAAAGTAGAGGAAGATGGGCACGGATGTTAGCTCAGGGCCAGTCTTCCTCAGTAAAAAGGGGAGGATTAGTGGCAGATGTTAGCTCAGGGTTAATCTTCCTCAAAACAAATAAACAAACAAATAAACAAATAACTATAATGTTGTTATAGACTTGAAATATGTGAAAAGTCTGAACCCAGGCCACATACACTTTATCTTATGAGGTTGAGGTCTTCCCCTTCCCTCTGCCTAAGCTGTTGGTCCTGTGTCTCTCCTCGAATGTTAGTCAGGGTCTCAGTCCTTATGTGATTCTCTTGGACAAGGACAAGGACAACTTGCTAGCCAGCCAATCAGGTACCATGAAAAGTGTCTTAAATTAACCAGCTGAGCACTCCAGTCAGTTATTTGCTAATTTATCTTTCCTGTTCTATCTGCTTTCAATGGACCCTCTCCCCTTTTTCCAATGCAGGCCAGGTAGGAATGGTACCCTACCTGGGCCTGGATCTCCGTATCCATTCCTTATTTCACTGTTATAGTACATCTTTTACATGACTACAAATGCAAGGGACTTGGAATGATGGAGCTCCTGTTCATACGGTGTTGCAGGCAGATCTAGGATGTGATCATCCTTTCTGAAATCAAACTGGCGTCTAATTGCATTATTTCGTGGCCACATCTACAAATGACGCTGGGAAACAAGCCCCAAGCCCTGTGGTCAAACCTGGGAAATCTATTATAACAACAGCAACTCTTTCACCTGTTTCTCAGGGCGATGCCCTGCCATAAGGTAATCAGGAAAGGTGGCCTTGAAGAAATTGCGAGTGTTCCCACTGGTCTTTTGCAGATGAGAAACTGCAGGTGTCTGTTGTGTTCTTGGGAAAGCCTAGCTAGTTTCCAGTCTCAGATGCAAATATAGAAATCTAACCCTTATCCTACATTGCATATGCCTTGCAAACACTGGAACTTGATGAAGATTCTGCTTTAAATGAGTCAATAAAAGTAACTATCATTATCACTCATTTTTGCCCTTGGATGTCCATTTTCCATAGCCATTGCATCTTTGTGTGTATGCATGTGTACACACACACATAAACACATACTCAGAAGGTATATAAATGCATGGTTTATGTTGGTGATTTTTTTGGTTGTTAAGCTCTTCCTGGTGACTATCATTCTCAGAAACAACCCCAAGTTCAGCAAGCCACATACATACAAGGGATGGTAGACACTGCGCAGAGCCAGTGTTAAAAGCTAAGTCAATTTATACGCATTGCCATGCCTGCGCCTTCAACTCTGCCTGTAGCTGTAGGCTAGACTGCATTTCAATCAGTTCGAGTTCAGCTGTCTGTTTTATTACACCCAGGCCAGTAACACTTTGGGGATTTTTAGTCCCTTCTATGACAAATGTCTATTCAACCACTGCTGTGAGCAGCAGCCCACAATGCAGGTCACCAAAGGACAGCAAACTGAGTAGGTATGTCAGAGAAATGTTCAGAAAAATATCTCCATAGGTGTCTGCAATTGCCTCTACCTTCAATCTTTGCAATCTTTGCAAAGCATGTGAAGTTTTATTCAAGCCTTATTAAAAAAATCTGTATCTTTTAAAAAGAAATATCTAGATTTTCTAAGAAATTTCCAGCAAAACTTTATACAAGTATAACTCATTCAGATGACAGGCAAAGACAAGATTCTTATACTATGTAATGTGGTGGTTGGTTGGGTGTAATGTTTTTTAACACAAATCAAGAAAGTCTATTCACAGATGCCACTCTGAGATTCTTATTTCACAAAGCGGAAATAATGTTCTTAAACAGCACAATGCATCAGCTATGCTTAGTGAGATGCTGAGAGAAATTCACCTCCATTCTGTTGTCACTTAGCCAACACAACTGAGACAAAAAGAAAAACACCTTCCCAAGAGAGAAGTGTCAGAGGGCTAATTCAGAAGGACACTGAACCGGCCCTAGTGTATTTTTACCTCAGTGCCTGTGCCCGTTGTTAAGACCCAAGCTACACTGACAGACCCGGATTATCTTTGTGAAGTTCTTCTATTACATAAAGGAGGTAGGAAATTTTCATCAAGTCTCATCAATCAACTGCAAACTTTCTGCTGACCCTAGATCTGGCTCCATCT
The DNA here is from genome assembly GCF_041296265.1 of Equus caballus. Taxonomy (NCBI): domain Eukaryota; kingdom Metazoa; phylum Chordata; class Mammalia; order Perissodactyla; family Equidae; genus Equus; species Equus caballus. The sequence continues at coordinate 12,274,484 of NC_091714.1, forward strand.
GTTGTAAAATTCCAATTAATTTGTGCAAGATGCAAATTTTATTTAACTGAAAGAAAGTCTGTGAAATTTTAATTGTTGACCTTTACTTGTGGCCCCCCCACCACAGAATTCCACCTGCAAACACATCTTGTGAGAGAGTTGAGTGCAACAATAACTTTCGATTTGCCTTTCTTAATTCTTATGCCTATAATGCCAGGAGTTAATCACTTGACAATTAATATCAGAATATCAAGAGGAAAAAATGTTTTTAATTTCTGAAGTCTTTTTTGTTTTTACTAGTTTGTGATGTGTGTATTTTTTCCTATTCTCTACTATCTCTTGGGCCTAAGAAATAAGGAAGGGTATTTTCCATATTAAGGTTTACCTAAAGGATCAGTTGGCAGAAGCCATGTAGCCAGATCTGTCTGCAGCTCAAATAAGGATCAGCCTCCTTGGAGAACAATCAAAGATGGTTTGATTTTCTAATACGAAATTTGCCATGGACGTTAAGATCATATCCAAATCAACACTCATTTAATATCACATTTGTTCCCAGCAATAAACATTAAAAGAAGCCTATGAGTGTTAATGCGTCAGAGTCCAAAATGAGTATATACATCTGGAAGTGTTATAAATATGTATACTGTGTGTGTTACTCAGTATTTCCCTTCCATGTTCTTTTTGCTGGAACTTGGCAACACTTCAAACAATTAGGGAAGGAAAAAAATATCTTCAGGGAATATCCTTCAATAATATTTTGTTTGAAGGTGCGTGCAATTCAGCGACATGGTTGTCCCTTATTGAAGCCTTTGCAGGACACAGCGCTGAAAGCTCCTATTCCTACAAGAGAATATGTGTTCATGCCCATGTATCACTATATTGCTCAAAATATCCCTCTTTGTTGTAAATTTAATTAATATTTTTAAATAAAACCGTGGGCCAACTACCGTAAAAGCATGATTGAACCTCTGAAAACTCTTTAACATTCCATTTTGGGGTGGAATTCCCCAAAAAGCACGTGAATTCCCACGAATCGGGTCTGCAGAGTCTGAGTTACACTGAACTTTTGACTTCATTGCTCTGTATCTCCCCTTACTCCTTCCTAAGCCTCCCCCAAACCACCACCTTATTCCTTAGAAAATTCCTCTCTCTCTCAGCTATGTCTTATCATGGAAAAAAAAAACAAGGTAATAAATTAATTTGCTCTGTATATTAGTGATTAATTTGTCACAATTGTCAGGGATGTTTGCCTCATCCATGCAGTTTTTCAACAAATATTATTGCCCTATCCACCCTGCTATGGATTTTGCTGCTCATGGAAAATAGAACCCTGAGCAAATGCAAAGAGTTTATCTTCTGCTGGAGCTATAGTTACACACTCTTTGTCATGCCTAATATTTTTTGGTTTTGCTTTTTGCCTTTTCTTTATTTTCTCTTAATCATCCTTGCCACGGGTTTTTTCATGTTGTTGGTCTTTTCGAAGGAACACTTTTTACCCCCACTGATGTTATCCATTGAATGTTCTTTTCTGTTTTATTAGTTTCTGAACTTCATTATTTTCTTCCTTCTGCTTCTTTGCACACACCCTGTTGTTCCTTTTTCTAACTTGTTGAGTCATCTGCTTGGTTCTTTAATTTTCATTCTTTCTCATAGACATATTTGGAGGTTGTACATTTCCTTCCAGAGCTGATTGACTTGCATTCTGCAAGTTTTGATATGCAACATTTTCATTAATTTTTTGTTTTTCAAGTTATTTAGAAGGGCATGTTTTCTTATCTTGTTCTGCTGAAAAGCAAGAACATTTTCAAGATTAATGGGGTCTGTCAAGAGGACACAGGAACCAACTTGAAGGGGCTCTTCTATGGCCAGAATTATGTCAATTGGAGCATCAAAAAGAACAATCGTTGTAGCTGATTGAGCCACTTGGCATGTATGAGAATCCGAATGTCTATAATGACACTAAAAAAAAGAGAAAGCAAAAAAAATCATTCGGTACCATGTAAGGCCACTCTTAAAGCAACTCCTTACTCTGAAAAATATTAAATAAAGGGAAGAAAATAAGCATTTACTCTGTCTTTCAAGCAAGAATTTTATTTCAGGACAACCAAATAGCCTAAATTGATGAAACAAAAAGCACTACTTTATAGAAAATGCCAGATAATATATTTAGGAGAAATGATGGAATTAGGAAATCATCACTTTACAATCTTAACTGATTCAAGAAAAGATTATCAATGACTATCAACATTAAGTAAATGGTTAGCAGGGAGCTGAATATCTTTGATACCAAAAGAGCACTATACACTCACAAGGAAAAGAAACATTGGATTCTACTTACGAAAAAAAAATCAGCTCTAAAGGACATTTTTTCTAACAAGTAAGCAAAATGAGTTAGAAGAGATATTAAGGAATGATTACTATATGTGATAATGTCATTTTTGACGATAGGGAAATAGGCCCATTTTTTAAGAAGTAATCTGAAGTTGAAAAGAAAATAGTAAAATAATGCCTGTGTAAAAAAAGAGGTATACCCATCACATCTTTATTTTCATCTGATAACAATTTGTTCTTTTATAGGAGTAGCTCTCAATTCTTTAGAGAAAAAGTGGTTATTTTATGCAAATATATATACACACACATTCTATTTCTTTTCTCTTACGGATAGTCCTTAAAATTTTAATATACACAATAAAATGTGTTAAATAAACATAATAAAGTTAGTCAGTATCTCTACATTCTTCACAAACAAGGCAAGACCCTAGAGAAAGCTTTAACATTAATCCAACTCCTTCGATATTATGTTATTGTCGCTCTGCATTTTAACCTTTATGTTTATATCCACTAAATCAGTTGTCGTCATCATCATCATCATCATCATATTTAGATTTACCACATGTTTACATTTTGCTGGTCTATCATTGCCTCTTGTATACCACACAAGACTATGTTCACAATTCTTCTTCCTACACTTTACCCTTTGATAGCTCTTTCAGTATTGTTCCATGAGTGGTAAATTCTCCCAATTTTTTTTTGTCTGAAAATGTCCTTCTCTAACCCTTTCTGCTTAAATCATAGTTGAGCTGTGTATAGAAATACAGTTGAAGATTATTATTTCTCAAAGCTCTTTGGAATCTTATTTCTTTGTTGTCTACTTACTTTTGTTGCAATTAGGAAGTGTGCAGACAATTTAATTGTTATTAATTTGTAGGTATTAGTTTTTGGTGTTCTGCTTTTATCACTAAGTATTTCTAGATCTGAAGTTTTCTTTATCCTGCTATGAATTCATTATGCTCCTTGAATCTGAAAATTCATGTCTGGCATCAATTCTGGAATATCCTTAGCCTGGTACCTTTGAGTTTTACCTCTCCTCCATTCTCACTAATTTCTCTTTCTCTATCTGCTGCTTACTATGTTGAAACATCATTCTGTTCTCCATGTCTCTTAACTTCTCTTTCATACTTTCTGTCTTTATCCTTTTGTGCTGGACATTGCACAATTCCTTCAAATATATCTTACAGTTCATTAGTTCTATGTTCAGCTGTTTAACCTGTCTAGTAGATTTTTCATTTAAATTTCACAAAATTAAAAGTATAGTTTAATTTTGTGAAATTTATTAGTTTCCTTTTCTAACAGGACTATTCTTTATATACACAAAACATTTATTTTATATTTCATATTACAATCCTACTATCTTAAATTTTTGAAGTTCAATATTCTTGTTTATTTTATATGCTAACTTTTACCCACGGCTATTTGACCTCAAGTTTTGAAATAGTGTATTGTGAGGTCAGCATTTGTTAGATAGGAACCTTTATCAATGAACCTCTTATGATCTGGATTATAAAGTATTCCCAGTGATTTTTCTGGTGCTAAGATCCCCAAGGCTATCACTAGCAAAGGACCATTTTATGTTCTCTCTCTCAGATTAACAATTCAGATAACATAAATTCAGTTCCCAAATTAAAGTGAGGCTATGCCTGTGCTTACCAATTCCTAGAGCCCAGGTTGAGACACACTATCATCTTTACCATCTTCTCTAGCTGGCATGCAGAAATTTTCTAATATTCCCTTTCACTGGGCTCATAGCCCTTTGAGAGTCTTGGCGTTGTAAAGCTGTGAGCGATATCAGCTCCACCCCTCTTGCTTGCTAAGCCTCAATTTCTCTTATCTCTCTATCAGTGTTTCTATGACAAACACTCCAGGCTTGTAGTTTCAGCTCACACACTTGCAACAGTGGTTTTCATTTCCTTCTTCCTTTTTGACTCTTATATCATGCTCCTTTGTATTTCAGACCTATATTTCAAAGAATTTTTATTACATTTCATCCTCCATTTCTAGATGTTAGTTACAGGTGACTTTTAAGATAATCTAGTCTGCCATATTGTCAGAAATGGAAGTACTAATTTTGTTTTCCTTTTTTAAACTTATGTAATATAAATTTTCCTCATTGCCTTTGAACATTTTTACTTAAATTCTAGCTGAAGAAAAAATGAATTTATGCATACAAACACTTGAGTCTTCTTTCATGAATGTCTCCCAGGATAAGTTATGTTCCTCTGAAGTTTCTGGAGTACAAACCTTCAAAATCTTCTACTGTTGTTTCATTGACCTACATTTGGCCAATAAATTTATTCCTGAAAGAGGAAATTAAGCACGGAAAGCATTGCCTTGTTTCATTTGAAATGCTCCTGGTTTTCATATGTTAATCTTCATTATTGTCAGCTTTGAGATCTTTGATATTGCTGTCTTTTCTATTCCTTGGGCATTATACTTGATTTGTGTCTTATTTCTAAGACAGCTTCTCCTGTATATATATATATATATATATATATTCTATTCTTACCTATCCCACTGAAAGTTAGGCTTTCCATTCTCTTTTTTTTTTTGAGGAAGATTAGCCCTGAGCTAACATCTGCTGCCAATCCTCCTCTTTTTGCTGAGGAAGACTGGCCCTGAGCTAACATCCATGCCCATCTTCCTCTATATATGGGACACCTGCCACAGCATGGCTTGACAAGTAGTGTGTAAGTCCACTCCTGGGATCCAAACCGGTGAACCTCTGGCCACCAAAGCAGAATGTGTGAACTTAACTGTTGTGCCACCAGGCCACCCCCTCCATTCTCTTTTTAACTCAATGATCCAGGAAACTCTTTTCCTCTCTTGATTCCATTAGTGTACCTAAATGGCCAGGTCTCTTATTATAACATCACCTATTCTTCCTAATCCATTTCTTTTCTAATTATTTCTTACAGCATACAATGCATTCATTGCTCATTACGATATGTTGAAAATCCTGCTGTTTCTTTCTGTAGAATAGTATGTGTGTCTCCCTATTCCAGTTTATGACACCAGTAAATTCTTTTTTGGAGACAAAGAATCTTCTTCTCTTTTTTTTTTTTTTTTTTTGGAGGAAGATTAGCCCTAAGCTAACTACTGTCAATCCTCCTCTTTTTTCTTAGGAAGACTGGCCCTGAGCTAACATCCACGCCCATCTTCCTCTACTTTATATATGGAACGCCTGCCACAGCATGGCTTTTGCTAAGTGGTGCTATGTCCGCACCCGGGATCTGAACTAGCAAACCCCAGGCCACTGAAAATCAGAAAGTGCGAACTTAACCACTGCACCACCAGCCCGGCCCCCCAGGAGACAAAGAATCTAGAGTCCCTGATGTCCCTACTCTCCTTACTTCCACCTCTTCAATCTCTGCTTTGTGTGTGTACTAATGTGCATGATTATTACCTTCTAAATTAAATTTCCAGAATTCTGAATTCAAGGTTTCCCATCAATTACAACTTCTTCCTTTCCTTCTTTTTCCCTTCATCCCAAATTCAGGTTTACAGAATACCCTAATATTATGCTTAGTTTGCTATTGACACATAAAAAGTATAAAAAGCTAGTCTTCGGTACTATATTCAGAAAGATGCCTCCAATACCATCATCAGTACCATTCCAGAACCAAATGGGGAGGAATGAAACAGACATAATGGCCTCTTTCTTCCCATGCGCTAATGTAATTCCATACGCAGGATCACTCCTCTTCATCCCCACCATAGGCGCAAAATCATTTTGATCTTTTCACTTTAACAGATAAGCATTGTCTAGAATAAAAGCAATTTCCAAATCCTTAGCTGTACCAGGGGAGTATCTGTAAGAGCTTTAATAGAAGGAGATCCAGAAGACAAATCAATTAATAAGCGTAAATTATAATTAATATTTGACCAGCACCATGCTACCAAGGGCAGAATTCTTGCCCTAAAGGGTCCTACAATTCTTTTAATGAGAAGAATATGCAATGAGAAAAAGGAAAATGAATTACTGCAGGTATGTGTGTGTACGTGTGTGTGTGAGTGTGTGTGCGCGCGTGTTTAAGCAAATAGAACCATGAGTGACAATCAGAAACATTTTCAGGGATTTAAAATAAAAGGGTACATAGAAAGATAGTTTTGTTTTGATTCAAGAATCCTGAAAACTTCTAAATACTTTATTGCATCTTCTTTTCCTTTTCTTTTCCATGATGCTTTAAAGAGGTAAAGGAGGACCCCGGGTCAATTTTTTAGTGGTTTATTGTCATGGAAATGAAGCAAAACAGAGCCAACCACTATTTTCTCAAAAGCTCGCTGCTACTGAATTCAGATAGCTGCCCATCCTACATCAGCCACTCAAGGCTAAAAGATGATTTTTTCTAAAATTGACTTTTGTCGTGTAGGCATTCTTTGAGGCCCTGTGACTATAATTCATACTACTGCATTCAAAAGATGTGATTGAAAGGCTGTTGTTAACACAGCCTCAACTTCACAGCTCACCCGTGAGCACATTCCCAGAACCTGAACATGTCCCAGCATCCAGAATCCACAAGGTGGCATTAGTGCTCACTTTTATTTTCTTTTTAAAGAAGTTAATTTTATGTCACTTAATTGTCTTTTTTTTTAAAGGTAAAGATTTTTCCTTTGCAGAGATATCTCTTTATATGATTAACAAAGATGACTTTTATATTTCTGAAAATACTACAAAGAAAAGAAAATTACTTGCCTACACCTTATTCCTTGCATTTGTGTTTTCAAAGTTAATCACCTCATGCCTCAACACTTTGTCTCTCTCTTCTGCTATGACTCTGAGATTGTGCAGTCCGGTTGCCAGTAGCCATGTGTGCAATTTAAACTTAAATTAGGGGCTGGCCCCGTGGCTGAGTGGTTAAGTTCGCGCGCTCTGCTGCAGGCAGCCCAGTGTTTCGTTGGTTCGAATCCTGGGCACTGACATGGCACTGCTCATCAAGCCACGCTGAGGCAGCATCCCACATACCACAACTAGAAGGACTCACAACGAAGAATATACAACTATGTGCCGGGGGGCTTTTGGGAGAAAAAGGGGGGGAAAAAATCTTTAAACTTAAATTAATTAAAGTTAAATAAAATTTAAAATTCAGTTTGTCAGGTGCACTAGCCACATTTCACATGCTCAATAGCCACACAAGGCTAGTGGCTGCCATATTGCACAGAGCAGATATAGAGCATTCCCATGACCACAGAAAGTTCTATTGGACGGCACTGCCTGAGGGATAATCACTCAAAGACCTGACTGTATTTCCGGGAACTGATATATACAAGTGGTACATCCCCGCCCCTTCAATATCTTTCTCTGTTACAATTACGTTCTGAAATGGAAATACAGGTGAATAGAAGAAATTAAAATGTAACCTTTTGTACACCTCCGTATACAGCCTGCTCTAGAAATATAACTACATCCTTTCAAAGATTCACGTGTGGGCCATGTGTTTAGACTGGATAGTTTTAGATATCTTCAGAGCTGTGATTGGCCTCCATTATTTTCTTTAACTCTACTCATATTGTTGAAGCTCCCCATGGGCATGAAACACAAAAAAGAAACAGAAGAGCTAGAGAGAAACCTGGAGATCATCGGATCCAGCCTCCTTGTATGATTTGTTGGGAGACAGGACCATAGAATGAGTCAGGAATGTAACAAAGTCCCCTAGTGCGGGAGACCAGAAACACATTCTACTCTGGTTGATCTTGGTTGAACTTTTCTGTACCCAGTTTTCCTTTAGACGGAAAATGAAGGATTGGGAGAGGTTATGTGCAAGTTTACTTTGGTTTCTAAATTTCACTCTTGTATCATATTTAGTGTTAGGAATTAAAGGGGTTTCAAAGTCACAGGACAAAAGAAAGCACGTCTACCCTGAGTACTAGTTTTATTCAAAGATTTGAAGAAAAGTTAAGTACTTGGTAAGTGACTTAAAAATTATCCTTTTATCTTTAAAAATGCAGATGTGTTATGGAGGAGATAAAACATGAAGCTACAAAGGAATGTTATGCCTGTAGTGGACTATCTGAGATACACCCAAATCCCATCCGGAGTTCTCATTCATTCTTGCTGCCTTTAAGGGCAATTTTTACACATTTGAGAAATGCTTCAATAGGCAAGTGTACGTGAATGAAAGCCATCCAATGACAAGTTTGGAGACTCAACCATGGCTTAAGGTCTACAAGTCCAGAAATTTCATTTTGTTAAATCCATAATAGGGCTAAAGTTAGTTCACAATAAAATACAAATTAAAAATGTAACGCTTAATGGTGATGGTGGTGGTGATTATACCAGAAATCAGGGCTAAGTAGTTACTAAATTTTATTAAAAAATGTACTCTGAGCTTCCTAGAAGCTAAGTAAAAAGCAAATAGAATGAGTGGTATCATTCTCACTTTGTAATAAATGAAAAATAATATTGTATAAAGAAAGTAGACAAACATTTCCAATTTCAGAAAACTCAGACAGATCGAATGCAGCCATGTTTTGGTTTTTTTTGTGAGGAAGATTGGCCTTGAGCTAACATCTGTTGCCAATCTTCCTCCTTTTGCTTGAGGAAGATTGTCCCGGAGCTAACATCCATGCCAATCTTCCTCTACTTAGGGATGCTGCCACAGCATGGCTCGATGAGCGGTGTGTAGGTTCATGCCCAGGATCCGAACCTGTGAACCCTGGGCCACCAAAGCAGAGCACGTGAACTTAACCAGTACACCACTGGGCTGGACCCTAGAAATACTTCATCTTGCAAAACTGAAATTCTATACCCATTAAACACTAATCTTCTCTCCTCCTTCACCCCAGCCCTTGGCAGCCACCTTTCTACTTCCTGTTTCTATGATTTTTGACTTTTTTAGATACTTCATATAAGTGGAATTAGTCCTTTTGTAATTGGCTTATTTCAGTTAGCATAGTGTCCTCAAGGTTCATCCATGTAGTAGCATAAGACAGAATTTCCTTTTGTTCTAAGATTGAATAATATTCCATGATATGTATATACCACATTTTCTGAATCCATTTATCCATTGATGGACATTTGAGTTGCTTCCACCTCTTGGCTACTGTGACTAATACTGCAGTGAACATGCATATGCAAATATCTCTTTAAAATGCTGCTTTGAATTCTTTTGAACATATACCCAGAATTTGGATTGCTGGATCAGATGGTAATTCCATTTTTAATTTTGAGGGAGCATCAATACTGTTTTCCATAATGGCTGCACCATTTTACATTCCCACCAAAAGTGCACAAGGGTTTCAATTTCCACATCCTCTTCAACACATGCCATTTTCTTTTGACTGCAGCCATCCCAATGAGCAATGATCACTTCTATATTGCTGTATCAAATATCAACTGTGCCAGCCAGACTTTTGACAGGAATAATTTACAGCAAGCAATTCAAGATAGATGTTGCTTGGATGACCTGAATTACAAAATAATAGAATTTCGAGGGTTGCAACAATCTTTAAATCTATACATTTAATTAATTTAAACTGGTGTAATAATGGTGTTTACTCAAATAGTGGTGCATAGCAGTGGTCTTCATTAATGTGGTAGTCATTGCTGATGTGGCATAGTGCCGTCAGAAGAAGACAGCTTGAGTTTCCCAATTTTGCTCCTGCTACTGTCGAGTTGTGCAACATGCAAAAACACTGAACTACCCAGAGCTCATTTCCCTTATTTGTGAATTAGGAGTAACAATACCTACTGCACTGCACATTGTTGGCATGAAGATTAAATGAAAAGATGTACATAAAGTGCCTGGCACATAATATACTATCAACAAATGTTAGCCTTTTCCTCCTTAATCCTCAATTCCTTTTCTCATGCAAATTGATATACTGAGAGATGAAGACCTGAATTTTTAATAAATGTCTGATAGGAAGTTTCAGGAGACATTCAACAGCTACTGTCATTTTTAGGAAGATTTTTTTATAGCAGTCTACACCATTCAACCCAAAGCTACCATACATGCAGTGGAGTCCACTACCAAAATAAGATTTAAGTAATGCTTTCTGGGGAAGAGTTTCCCTGTCTTTAACTTTAATATAAGATGTTAAATCAAAAGGGCTATCAGGAGTAAATTGCTCTAGAATCTGAAGCAACTAGGTCTGAGAATCTATGTTCACAAGCCTAGATGGACATAGAGAAGGCCTCACACTGATGTCTTTGGTACTCCACCAGTCCATTCTATTTAATAAACACAACCTATTTTCAACAGAGCAACCAGAGGGATGTTCCTAAACTGTAAGCTAAATCATGTCACACGTCCACTCAAAACCTTCCAGTGGCTTCCAACTAGAAAGTTGTTAAGCTGTAAATGGCAGGTATCTTTGTTTTCATCACTGCTGTGAACTGAGTATACAGAATAGTGCCTAACAGATGAGCGATCCTTAATAACTACTTATTGAATAAATACATAAATGAGTAAATAAATTATTGAAGTAGTCATATTGAAAGAATTTCCACATAGTATCCCTGGATTCTGCTTAAATGTCCTACTTATCTTTCCAGGCCTTCCTTGACTTCTAACCAAGGCCTCTGAAATGGAGTCGGGCGACCAGTCAATCCCTGGTGATAGAAGTTGTTGCTTCCTCTCTATTGTTTGGATCCATGATTAGTACAGCTGTCGCTCCCAAAAGATTGCTCAGCCTGAACATAGTAAGCTCTTTTTAACTCCTCCCCTGGAGGAGGGACCTCACTCCAGCTCAGCCTTCAAGTCAATGTCAAAACTCAGAGCATTAGTGTTGGGGGATGAGCAAGTCTAGGACTTGCTTTCAATTAGTACCTTCAATCCCGTCCAAAATACTCCTCTTACAGACAGAGGCAAACAACGATAAGTTGAATAGTCAATTATCAATAATGTTTGGCTCTTTCTATGTAAATAAGGTTACCCCAAAACTGATCTTGGAGGTTTCACTTAGCTGTATTGAGTTGTAGTTGTGAGTTTGATCAAACATTTCTGTCTTTGGATAGATATCTTTGCAAGAATAACGGTCTACTGAGAAACAATTTTCCTAACCAGGCAATCTAGCAATAGCATTTGATTAGAACCGTTTCTATTCTTGACATTTGGGCTCCTACAATTACTGTGTCAGTTAAAGGGTGCCTGGAACATACACCGTTTAACCAGCTCTCTACTTGAACCTGGAAAACTGGATTTTTACATGCTCACTGGCAGTGCGTGTGATTGAGAGACGGAGACAGAGAGAGAATGAGAGACAGAGACACAGAGACAGAGACAGAGACAGAGAAAGCTCAGAACTGGTTTACCAAATAGTCAAGTCAAGAATTAGAAACAGATTCTCATTGGTTTGTGTTCAGATAATTTAAACATGATCTGACTGATGTTAATTCTAATCAGCGTGACCAAGAAGTCCTGGACTCAACTAAATGTATGTGTTTGGGAGATATTCTCTCAAACACTCAGAAAGAAACAAACATATAAGGAGAGAAGAAGGGTGATTAGATAAAGATATCAATGAGTCAAATTTTTAAAAACAGACTTAATGCCTTAAAATGTTGTTTTCAAAATTGAAAGTGCATACATACCACCAGAAGATCTTGTTAAAAATGCAAGTTTTCAGGGGCTGGCCCCGTGGCTGAGTGGTTAAGTTCGCGCGCTCCGCTGCAGGCGGCCCAGTGTTTCGTTGGTTCAAATCCTGGGCGCGGTTATGGCACTGCTCATCAAACCACGCTGGGGCAGCGTCCCACATGCCACAACTAGAAGGAACACAACGAAGAATATACAGCTATGTAGTGGGGGGCTTTGGGGAGAAAAGGGAAAAAAACAAAAATCTTAAAAAAAAAATGCAAGTTTTCATTCAGTAAGCCAGGATGGAGCCTGAGATTCCGCATTTCTAACAAGTCCCAGTTAATGCTGATGCTGCTGGTCCACAGACCACACTTTGAGTAACAACGTTTTTGAGCAGGCTGACAAAGAGCCTAGTTCCCCGAACTGAGAAAAAAGCCATCCACACAGTGTAGATAAATGCCTAAAATGATTTTAGAAGGCCCTTGAATCATCATTAGCTCATTGACAGTACCATGATCACATTATGGGAAGAAGTCTTTATTTTATTAGTGTGCCAAATTCAAGCTTTCTTCAGCTCACAAGTGTGAATCATTGATGCTTAGTCTGAGGTTGCTGCCATGAGTCTATCCTTTGAATTTAAGAGCTACTGAATGAGTCTTGTATGAAGGAATTTCCACATTTATAGGAAAAGGAAACAGAATCATATGCAGCAACATGGTGATCAGAATAATTGACATAGATAAGCAGAAGCTGAGACCCAGTGGAAGAATAAAAGCTCTGTTAACAGTTCATCTGTGGACGGGATCTGTCCCCTCAGCCTTGAACTTGAGGAAAAGCCCTGAAGTGTGATGAGGCACAGAGGAAAGCCTGGAGATGCTCTACACCATGTAGAGACCCGCAGCTTGCTGCTGACTTGCCTCCTCCTGCTGTGTGGTCCCCCTGCCTCCTCCAAGCACAGAGCCAAGAACCATGCTGGGCCATTGTGAACATCCACATCTCTCCCCAGGGCACACTCAGCATCAGAGGCTAGGCATTTAACCACACAGAACAAAAGAAAGCAGACATTATGTGAAAGGGCTGGGGTGGAAACACCAACTAAAAGCCCTCAAAAAAAGTTCTTCAACTTGCTGAATGTTCAATACTAAATAAAAGTCATTTACTTTTGAGCCTTCCCTACAGAGTTCTCTAGTGTGTTCTGTTGTGCTGCATCAAGAAAGAAAGCAAAGTCAAAGAGTCATTTTCCTAACTGACTGAACAGAAATATGTTGGAGTAAATGTGAGTGTATCCAGAAACAGCAAAGTCATGCACCTACAGTAAAGAGAAGTCTCATAGACATTTGAATTTAGCAGTTTCAAGGTTTGACTTATTTAAATAACAAAACATAATTTATGTGCCTTACAAAATCATAGTTCTAGACCAAATGATTTTGGCTATGACACATCAAATTGAAAGGAGAAAAATGACTTATTCTTTATTCAACAGTTGTCAAGGTCAGTATGACTTGCCTGACTACTGAAGCACATGTTCTGTGGGTAGGGGAGGACATTTTCACAGATTGAGACCTATGGGTATTGGGATGAAATGAGTGGGAGAGATTGAGGGCCTAAGAAATGTAGTTAGGGAAGAAAGTACAAAGACAGAAAGACAGAGGGACTTAACTTTAGGAAAATTTTACACTTGGGGATGGGTGGAGAGAGAAGAGCCATGAAAGATCTATAAAAGGAGTGATCAGAGTCTAACGTATCGGCACAGAAGCCAAAGGAAAGAGAATGGCTCAGGAAAGGGATAAAGGTGTCCAATGGCATTAAATATTCAAGAAAGCTTGAGAAGTATGAGCACTGACAAAAGGTCATTGGATTTCATAAGTAGCTGGTCATCTTTCTACCTTGAGTATCCAGCTTAATTAGAATCAATGAAAATGAGATGAAAAGGAGTTAAACTTGAAGAATGAAGAGTTGGCAGGGAAGTGGAGTTTAACCTTATATGAGAGAGGATTAACAGGGAATAACAAAATTAAGGGTTTTGAGAGCAGGATGAACACACTTCTGTCAACATAACATGGTGGGGATCCATGCCAGACTGTTTCAGTCTATTAGTCATAGTAGGCAGTGACAGTATCATTTCTGAGATGGGTAAGTGGGACTGGAGCTATAAGATAGTGGGATTGTTCTGAAACAATTGGGAAACTGACAGCAGAGGAATGCAAAGAGTGCTGAGCAAAAACATGGTACAATTGAGTACTAAAATGATCTTAAAATTCACTTTCTATAAAACACTACCTATTTCTTTGATTCCTTGAAATTATTAGTTTCATCCCTTGTAGTACATCCTTAGAAAATAATTTTTTTAGAAAAACCTTTCTAAAACAATGTCATATTCATTTTTCTGTGCATATCTCTGTTCAGCCAGGGTTAGAGCAGTCAACATGGAAATAAACATGGCAGAAAAGAGGCCTTGGGAATCTTCCACTCCAGCCAATGAGCCCATTGCTTGCTGCATTGTATGTGCAACACTATAATTATCACTCAGTTGTCACCCAGCAGCTTCCCTACTCTCCATTCTTCAGAGGAAGAAAACACCTAAAGATCTCGTCATCTTCCCAGCATTGTGTAGCCAACTAGTGATAGATAAAAATTGCCAAATCTCTTGTTTTAAGACCCAATTCTCTGTCTGTACCTCAAGCATATCTCTCAAGTTAACCAGAACTCTTAACCCCAGAGACCTGAGTTCACTCAACATTTGTCTACTTGGTAATCAGTCCACTTAATAGTAAAATCTAGGCGGATTCACCAAAGGAATGTGTCATCATTTAAAAAATATTTAGTATATTCAATAATAATGATAGTCTTATACAAAATAACTCAAAAAAATGATTCTCTTGATTATTTTATGAGACATAGTATTGCTAAACGGACTCTCCATTACCAACGGTAATGATTGTTAAAGATCACCAATTCTACACAGACCAATTCTTGGTTTTTCTTCACAGGTAACTTGCATGTGGTTATATTATCTTCATATAAAGACTTCTCCCTTCCCCTATAGTCATCAAAATGTGTATGTGAATGTGAGTATCAACACTGGCTATCACTGGCCCTGGACTACCCATGCTCTTTTGCCTAGAATCCTTTGTGATGGAGTATGCAATTTTTGACCTGTTTAAGAGTATAATTTAAATAAAATGGTTATTATTTCTTTTTTGTGAAGCTAGTGACCTACATGGGGACTAAGCCTACAAATTTGGACTCATTAGCATTACGTTCAAACTTAGTTAACTCCCAGGAGGCATTATTACCCTGAAATATTTTTAGTTGTAAATCAGAATACAATCTCATGATAATATATCACTGTTGTTGGAACAGCCAGTGCTCTAGCAAGATTTCAAAGAGAAAGTAAGGAGACAGGATCAGGGATTACAAAACAAGGGGAGACCCTGGTATATAATAAATATACATAGAGCTACATAACTAGAATCCTGATCAACGAAGAGCTGAGGGTCAACGGCCGGAAGTCCAAGGTGATTTGCGCTGGTTGATCACTCAGAGCAAAGCAAAGAGGAAAATGCTCACATGCAAGGGAAGACAATAAGAGTTAGAGAACTTACATGCTTCACAGGCAACAAGGGGAGCTACTGTGAGGTCAAGTTCCCCCAGAGCCAGGAAGTTCCTCCTAGGGAGTCAGTTTTTGTTGCAAACAAACCACCTTAGAAGTTAATGGTTTAAAACAATATCCATTCATTATATATCACGGGTACATGGGCTCATTGGGCAGTTGTTTCTGATGATCTGGGCCAGGCTCAGCTGATCTTGGCTGAGTGCCCTCATGCGTCTGTGATCAGCTAGGCTGTTAGGTGGGGGCTGGCTTGTCTTGGACGGCTTCACCTCAGGAGACTCAGCTCTTCTCCGGGATGCTCTCTTATCTCTCCAGCAGGTTAGCCTGGGCATGTTCTCATGGTGAGGTACAAGAAAAGAGGCTACACAGGCACTTTTTCAAGCCTTTGCTCACATCTAATTTGCTATCACCCTATTGACAGAAGCAAATTACGTGGTTAAGCCCAGAGCCAGTGTGGGAGGGCATGACCAAAGAGATGGTACAAATTGGAACCATTAACAAAGGGAACATACCACAGTAAGGAGCCAATATCAAGGTATCGGTAGTTCAGAGCTAAGTAACTAGACAGGTAAGTCCTTATACCTTCTGATAAAGAATAACCCGGAAACTGATGCATGCAAAGGAAGTATTTAGCTTGTAAATACTTACTCAAAAATAATTAAGGAAATAAAGACCATTCAAATCCTGGTTGCACATTTCTCCCTGCTAAGGTTTAAGAATGCAATGTGGGAGACTCAGGCTAGACATAAAGAAAATCTTGCTGACAATGAGAGTTGTTAAACACTGGAATGGATTACTAAAGGAAATTGTAATTTTCTTTTCTTTTAAAGTACTTAAAATCAGACTAGCTACCTAGTTATCTGGTATGTGTTCTTGGACGGAAGCAGAAAGATGAACTAATTGAACTTTCAGAGTCCCTCCAGACCTATTATTGTCATCCTGAACCTGTTCACACAGTGGAAGAAAGATTCTAACAGTCTGCCTTTTATTTCTACTCTTAACACACATTTATTGCAGACCCTCTCTGTGCTTGGCACTCTGCTTGGTGCTAGAGATGCAATCCCAACCTTTAAGGAGATCATAGGCTTTGGTCAAAAGGTGGAGCAAAAACGTTCCATCTACATAACTGTTAGCACATAGGGGTGATAGAAGATGCTATTTAAAATAGTGAATGTCTTCAAAGGACAAAGCTGCTGTGAAAGGAAAGATCTCTTGCCCTGGGTCTCTGCCTATCTTTTGAGCTGCCCAAGAGCAGAAGGCTCTTTTGTTCAACTGAGCCCATTGATGGGTTTGAGACAGACAAAGGGACTTAGAGCAGAGTTACAGGGTAGGAATGGGAGAGAGCAGAGTTCTCTGCATAGTAAAATGAGAATTTGTGATTCTCCAGAAAATGTAGGTGAGAATGGGAGTGGAAGAGAGATGGAATAGGGAAGCCAGGAATCCAGGCAGTAAGAGGGGAACACGCCAGTGAGAAATCCCTTGTTCTGTGGTATCTAAAGGATATCTAAGAATCTAGTAATATAACTTTAAAAAAATCTAACAAGAATTCTAGCCAAACAAAATAGCTTGTGTAGACTCATCTCTCCCTTCTTCTCCCCGCTAGGTGCAATGATAAACCCTGGAAATAGTGCAGGAGAAATTCAGAGGAGAACTTTGAGAAGTGGTAAGAGGAAGAAAAACTGATCAGGGAGCCAGGACTGAAGAAACAACATAATGTTGGAGCATCTTGCAATCTCCTGCCCAACATAAGAAGGCAACCCAGCCCTGGTATTTCCCAACCACCAAAACTAACAACAGAAAGTGGCCCAGATAGTCCTAAGGGAAACAGGATCCACCAAGAAGGCTTAATCACCCTAAATGTGTAGACACTGAGCAATAGAGCCTCTAAATATATGAAACAAACACTGATAGAGCTGAAAGGAGAAATAAACAAATCCACAATTATAGTTGGGGATATCAACACCTGCCTCTCGGCGATTGATAGAACTGCAAGACAGAAATCAGCAAGAATGTAGTGTATCCAAACACCACAATCTAATTGATCTAATTAGAACACTTGAACACTCCACCCAATAATACACATTTTTTTCAGCTGCCAATGGAACATTCACCAAGACTGACCACATCCTAAGCAATAAAAGAAAATATTGACAAATTCAAAAGAATTGAAATCATAGAGAGTATGTTCTCTGACCATAGTGGAATCAAAACAATAACAGAAAAATATTTGAACACTTGGAAATTAAACAATGCATTAAAAAATATTCGTGGTCAAAGAGGAGGTCCCAAAGAAAATTTTAAAAAATATGTAGAACTAAATGAAATTGAAAATACAACATGTCAAAATGTGTGGGAGGGAGCTAACACAGAGCCAAGAGGGAAATTTATAGTACGAAATTCTTATATTAGAAAAGAGGAAAGGTCACAATTCAATAATCTAAATTCCTACTCAGGGAACTACAAGAAAAGAGCAAAATAAACTCAAATCCGTAGAAAGAAGAAAATCTTTAGAAAAAATCAATAATATCGATAGAACTCCAGCAAGACTGACAAAAACAAAAAGAGAGAAGACACAAATCACAATATCAAGAATGAAACAGGAGATATCAGTATAGAAATTGTAGTTATATAAAGGGCAATAAAGAAATTCTACAAATGCTTTAAGCCCGTAAATTCAACAACTTAGAAGAAATGGAGTAATTCCTCGAAACCCACAAACTACCAACTAGACTAAATGAAAGAGTTAGTCAGAACAGTCCAATCACCAGTAAAAAAATTGAATTTATAATTGAAAAGCTCCAAAAAAGAAATCTCCAGGCCCAGATTCGTTCACTGAGGAATCCTGGCAAACATTTAAAGAAGAATTAATACCGATTTTATACAGTCTCTTCCAGAAAATAAAAATGGAAGAAATATTTCCTAACTAATATTACTACTCTGATACAAAAAACAAAGACAGTACAAAAAGAGAAATTTAGAGACCAACCTCTCTCATA
This sequence comes from Equus caballus, assembly GCF_041296265.1. NCBI lineage: Eukaryota > Metazoa > Chordata > Mammalia > Perissodactyla > Equidae > Equus > Equus caballus. The sequence goes on from NC_091714.1 coordinate 12,292,924, forward strand.
AACTTAGATGCAAAAACTTCAACAAAATATCAGTAAATCAAATACAAGAATGTATACTAAGAATTCCACACTATGTCCAATTAGAATTTATTTCAGTTATGCAAGGCAGTTCAACATTGGAAAATCAATCACTGTAATTCACCATAGTAACAGACTAAAGAAGAAAAATTTCATGATTAGACCAAATATGCAGATTATACCAAATTTGTCAAAATTTGAAACTCATTCATGATAAAAATTCACATCAATTTAGGAACAGAGGGTAACTAACTCAGAAATAGACCAACATCTATGCTCAATTCAATGGAGGAAGGCTAGACCTTTCTATAAATGGTGCTGGAGGGATTGGATATCCACAGGCAAAAAGTAAAAATAAAAATAAGAGCCTTGACCTACAACTCACACCTTACATAAAATTAACTCAAAATGAGTCACAGAGTTAGACGTAAAACATAGAATTATAAAATTTTAGAATGCAACATAGGAGAAAATATTTAGGATATAGGGCTAGACAAAGAGTTCTTTGACTCAAAAAATTAAATATTCAACTACCAGATGACCTAGTAACTGCACTCCTTGGCATTTACCCCAGAGAAATGAAAACTTATGTTCACACAAAAATCTGTACATGTGTGTTATTGACAGCTTTATTTATAACAGACATTTAAAAACTAGAAGCAGCCCAGATGTTCTTCAACGGGTGAACGGTCCAACGAACTGCGGTACATCCACGCCATGGAGTACAACTCAGTAACACAAAGAAGCAAACTATTGACACACACACAGAACTTGGATGGCTCTCCACGAAATTACACTGAGTGAAAAAGCCGATCCCCAGTGGTTACATAATGTATGATTACATTTATGTAACACTATTGAAATGACAAGATTATAGAAATAGAACAACAAATTAGTGGCTGCCAGAGATTAGGGACAGGAGAGAGGGTAGAGAGATGGTATGGCTATAAAAGGGCATCATGTTGGGTCCCTGTAGTGATAGAAATGTTCTGTATTTTGACTATGTCAATGTCATTATCTTGGTTGTAATATTGTATTACAATTTTGAAAGATGTTACCATGGGGGCAAACTGAGTAAAGTGCAGGATCTTCCAGCATTATTTCTTACACGTGAATCTATAATTACCTCAAAATAAAAAGTTTAATTTAAAAAGTCTAACAAGAGGGGCCTGGTCCAGTGGTGTAGTGGTTAAGTTTGTGCACTCCGCTTTGGCAGCCCAGGTTTTGTGGGTTCAGATACCAGGCGTGGACCTGTGCATCGCTCATTAGGCCATGCTGTGGTGGCATCCCACATACAAAATAGAGGAAGATTGGCACAGATGTTGGCTCAGGGACAATTTTCCTCAAGCAAAAAGAGGAAGATTGGCAACAGATGTTAACTCAAGGCCAGTCTTCCTCACACACACACACAAAAGCATAACAAGAAATGAGCAGAGTCTACAACATAAAAAATTTAAACTCTACTGAAAGACATAAAATAAGATAAGCATATTGCAAGGCTTTCTGTTTTTGGATAGTATGTAAGATTTAATATTTAAATATTATTTTACCTAAATTATTCAATAAATTCAATGTGATCCCAATGAAGCTACAAATGGGTTTTTGAGAGAGAGAGTGAGACAAGTTTGTTCTCAAAGAGAGTGATTGGCCATATTTGTTGAAATTAAATATCTGAATACCTTGTTAGCCAAGAAATTCCATTCATAGAAATTTATCCTACCAAACCTTCAATCACGTGGGGATGAAGGCATATAAAAGACTCTTTGTTGCAGAATTGAAATAACAACAGACTGGAAACTTCTTGAACATCCTTTAAGAGCCAACTGGTTAATAAATTATGGTACATCTCCTACATTGGAATATTATGCAGCTATTCAAAAGAATAAAGCAGGTCCATAGATGTTGATATTATATTACTCAAAAATATTTTGTTAAATGAAATGCAAGTTACAAAATATTGAGCATAGTGCGATCCCATTTTGTTTACAAAAAGGGATTGAGATATATACATAAGACTATAAACATATATAAATGTTATAGAAGATTACAAAAAGATATTCATCCGTCGTTACTTCTGACGGGGGCAATTGGGGATCTGCTAAGAGAATATTTTTCACTGTACACTTTCCATACTACTTAAAAATTTTAGCACATGCACTGATTAGTTTTTCTAACCACAAACAGTTAGTAAAAGTCCTACTTTATGTGATTAATCTGCATTAATGTTGCTCTGCAGTGAAAAGAGAATCAATGAAAAGCATCTGTGTTCCTTCTTTGTGTCAACACCAGGACTGAGATGTAGGAATAGCCATGAGGTGAAGCATGAACAGCAGTTCAGCAGAGGCAAAAGGAGAGCCAAAGTTGACCATATCTGAGTCCTCCTCACCGTCCCCCCCGACACACACACCAGAGAATCACAGGAATCTTGATGCACGCATTGAACTTTCACACAGCCAGGTGTTGTTGTTTGAGCTCATTTCATTGACATCTCAAAGGCAGAGTTCCTTAGCTGACCACCAGGTGACAGCAGTGTGACCTATCTCTTGGTCTATGCCACTGTGTCCACTTGTAGAAAGACAGGGTGAAATGGTTTGACCAAAACTTACACATCCGGAGTCTTCAAAAATTTTCAAGGATAATGCCCATTGACAAGATTCACAATTTTAACTATTTAAGTACTATTTCTAAATATAATAAAAGAATCATGTCCCTTAGATACAAGTTGCTTGAAGCACCTACACCATATTTTGCAATATATCTGGAGCCATTTTGAAATTCAGAAAGAGAATGCCCATGAGCTGAACCCTCAATGACAAATTCTGTTCCTTCTCTCATGACAGTAGCAGTGGGTGAGACAGATGACTCAGAGCTTTCATATATTAAGATTTTCCCCATTAGCTATTTATAGGGAAATCTTTTAAAAATGTATATGCTTAAAAGTTTAAAGTGTGCTACTCAGCATGTTACATTGACAAATGGATATGCTGCGGGTTACTCAGTTCTTTTACTCCAGACTTAATTTTATTGCCAAAGGAAAAAGAAAATGTAGAATGTTTCAAGTTCCTGATCAAGACTCTCAAATAAAAAAAGAATTTTTTTCTAGATAAAAAATAATACTATCCAAAATCCTTAAATAAAAAGACAGGAATTTTTTTCCCGAGAAAATACAACAGTACAAGAAAATACACTTGTAAGGGTGATTCAGACCTGGCAAGGGAGCGGTATTTGGAGATACAGGAAGAATATTGAGATTAAATGGAAGAAATGACAAGAAAAACTCCAAAAGAGGATTCAGTCTTATGGACCTCATTGGCTATTCTTGTCACTTGTCTCTTCTGTCTAGTGGCTTTAGAAGTGGCACAATAGTGAAGAAATTACTCTAATGGCCGCCATATTAGAATTCTATCTACCTTATTACTAAGTGAAGTTGATTTGATTCCTGTAGATAAGTACGGTGCATTGGTCAGCACATTGGGTTGGAGAGAGGTTTTCTACACAATCAAATGACCTATTTAATTGCCAAATCATTATTTCCCCCTGGACAAAGTACTTACAGCCTATGCATGTCTAACAGCAAGAAAAAGCAGATCAGATTTTGCACTACTACTCACCAGTAGCCTTAAGCTTCTTAGGATCCACTTGGTTTTCTTGAAGCGAAGAATACAATCTTCCACTTGGCTCTCGACCAGAGAGGCCAAGAATGATTGCCTAATGCTGCAGTTTATTTTGAGTGACTGCCTTCTTCTTATCACATATTTAAATTCCTGTACCAAAATAAACAGAGGAGGCAGTAGGGAATAATTCAACTCTTGTGGATCATATTGTTTAAACCTAGAAGGACAAAATGCCCTGCACTAGTGCGTGCAAACATACATATTTGGAAGATCCAAACTTGGGTTTTTTTGAAGTCAATTTATTATTCCCTTTTTTACTTCTACTATATGTGAAGGACATAGGCAAACTGGAGGAATCCAAGTCTAAAAGATTTCAGAAGTGCAATATATAATAAGATCACCCTTAATTCAACAGAGTTATTAGGAAAGTTCCATACCAGCTTTTTTATATATACAAAGCTTAATTCAGCTGACTTCCCTAAATATTTTCCCTGTCTTCAAGGAATTTGTAACTGAATAGTGTAACCAGTATAACAAATTGTTCAGTGGTGCAAATGATCACAAAGAGAAAAATAGAGGAAAAGAAGAGAGACAAACAAGAATCACTATTGGAGAAAGAATATAGTGATTTACATGGAGTATTTGCCATGGAAATATTTTACCGTATAAGATTGGTTGTTCACTGTAAAATCCTGTTTAGAAACTGTTGTATATTACAGAGATTTGGTGTTATGAAAACAAATAGTGGACTAAGGGTAATAAGAGAGTTTCCAATGTCAGCTGATGTGCAGTATTTGACAATGGGCAACACACTTAATTTTGTATGTCTTCATTTCCTCATCTATACAATGAAGGCCTTGGACCAGAACTATTTCTAAGCTCTACACAATAGGAAATATATTTTTTAAGCACTAGAGGGTCAAAAACTTTAAAATATATGTTTCAGAAGAAGTAAGACATGGACTAAATATTGTTTCCTTTGAAATTTTTTTGCATTTAGTATTTTACAAAAATAATTTTTATTAAAAAATAAGTCATCTATGATTTTTTTCCTAAAGGATTTTGCATTATTAAAGGTTGGAAAAGCAGGCAGGACTTTAAATGTTTCTAAGTAATGACTATCTCTAAGAATTTTTTTAAGTTATTCAGTCTTCAAACAAGCTGATAATAGTTTATTTTTAAGATATCTTGAGATGTAATATCAGAAGACATAACATGTATGAAAATATTTGGTCAACTGTAAGCCAATACAAAATACAAATATCACTACATATGACAATAATAATATTGTCCGTGCTAAAAAATTTCACATATGCTGCTATTGAGTTTTCATTTTTAGTGACAATAAAATCTAGATGTTAAATTCTAAGCAAATTTCTAAGATGAACAATTTAGGTGAATGCTCTTTCTCCTCATCTTTTAGAATATTTGGTAAACCCAGATACTATCTATAATTCTTCAACAGTTTTATTCAAATACGGTACTACTACTGATTTTAGCTGAAGAAGCTATCTATCATCACTCCTGTAGCTCTGGATGAATGAGTTTTAATTTGACCCTCAAGAGTCAGTCTAGCCAAATAATAACAATGAAAATGCATGAGAACAGCAATTTCAACCTGGCTATTTCACAGACAAGCTTATTTTATGCATCAATAGCAAATAAATCAAGAAATTGGATGGACTTGCTGAATGTCTTTCACTGCTCTAAGTAAATCCACCTAGCTAGCGTAACAAGCAGTTCTGAAGATTGGAGTGTAAGCAGAGAAGAAATATTGATTGATTGCTTTATTTAGACTAGAACTGTAATACCACCTATGTAAGGAATTCAGCATATATAGCCAGGCAGTACCATCTTGTTGCTATAAACTTAACTGCAAGATAGATTAGACACCAGTGTGTGGATTTTGGTCCCGTAACTTAAAGCCATCTCTAATAGCAAAACAGCTCCTACTTAAAGGTATTAACTTTTGGGAGATGCAAGTGACCACTGGTGGGCACATTAGGTTTCCATAATGCCACACTGCAGGGTAGCTGAGTATTTGTGGGAATGTTAAAATTCACATGTAGGAGCAAGTTGTTTCCAATCAACCTTGTAGACACTTTAAAGAGGAAGAATGCCTTACATCAAGGAACTAAATTCCAAATTTATGCTCCATTTTGGAGATTTAGACATTGTTATATACACACATCAATAAAGCATCCTTCAGAAAAATCTTCTCCTTGCCTATCAGCAATTCTTACTGTTGTTGTAATTATTATTTCACAATAGGAATAATATGAATAAGCCCTGACCCAGTCTGAGACCTAAGAGATATCCTACTGAGACTAAAAGAGCATGAAAGAATTAAAAGAATAGGAAATATCTGCATTAGCAATAAAACCACCCTGGTAGAGAACTGTGCTTAAGTTCTTTTTTTTGAGGAAGATTAGCTCTGAGCTAACATCTGCCACCAATCCTCCTCTTTTTTGCTGAGGAAGACTGGCCATGAGCTAACATACATGCTAATCTTCCTCTACTTTATACGTGGGATGCTGCCACAGCATGGCTTGATAAGTGGCATGTACATCCGTGACCAGGATCCGAACCAGCGAACCCCAGGCCGCTGAAGCAGAGCACATGAACTTAACCACATCGCCAGTGGGCTGGCCCCGGTGCTCAAGTTCTTGTTGCGTGATTAGCAGTATTTTAATATCAATGCCAGGCCTGAGAAAAACTGGGGGAAATATTTACCAACTTCATGAATTTCTAGACTACTCTACAAAAGTATCCAATTACCCAAGTTTTCCAGGGGACATTTCTCTAGAATCTACTCGTCCACTTTGAAGCCTTCTTTGAGCAGCTTCCAGCCAGGGCTCCACTCATGGATATTTGAAATGCTGCTGATTCCTGGTGCCTGTGATTCCAGTGCGTCCTTCATGTTCCGAGCACCATTTGTGGTGTTGACGCAGACACTCCTCAGGGAACCTAAATTATGGAGGCCACAAACTTTAAGAGGAGATAATTAAAAATTCAATCAGTTGCTTGAGGCTGAGAAGCGAAATTGTCCAGGTAGTATAGTAGCTCTTGACATTCGCGGGGAACTAAATCCCAAGAGCTTTGTGTATCTACAAATTAACACGCAGCATTATAGCTTATAAATTCTTCCACATAATGAAGTGAGTTATATTTGAAAAAATAATCCCAAATGACTTCTTCAATCCCTTCAAAAAGAGTTACTTTGAATACAATAACCAGGAGGGAAAAGCAAAGCAGCATTCAGATTCAGGCTGGTCAGCCAGGCTTGCTCCCTAGCTAGATAACCCGCCATGCAGAGGTAAGAACGCATGGATTCTGGTGCGTGAGATGCCAACTGCTTTTCTAGGAAAATGACAAATTGTTAGAAATCCCAGGCCTTGAAGTGGGTCACTTGTAAATGTAACTGCTCAAACTTATTTATTACTGTGTAAAATCTTATAGGCATGTTTATCAGAAGAAAGTTGTCTGTTCTCACAAATAACTTGACATAATCAGTTGGGAATGTGATTCAGAAGTAGAACCATGGCTTATACTTAATACAAACACCAAGGGAAGGTGTTTAAATATATTTGTATTACACTCAAATGAACAGTAGTAGTTTGATAACTTTAAAAGAGGAATATGAGGGGCTGGCCCCATGGTCGAGTGGTTAAGTTCGCGCGCTCCGCTGCAGGCGGCCCAGTGTTTCGTTGGTTCGAATCCTGGGCGCGGACATGGCACTGCTCATCAAACCACGCTGAGGCGGCGTCCCACATGCCACAACTAGAAGGACCCACAACGAAGAATATATAACTATGTAGTGGGGGGCTTTGGGGAGAAAAAGGAAAAAAATAAAATCTTTAAAATATGCTAACAACTATAAACTAATGAAAAAAAAAAAAAAAGAAGAATATGAGTGGGGCCCGGCCCAGTGACATAGTGGTTAAGCTCACATGTTCCGTTTGGGAGGTCAGGGGTTTACAGATTTGGATCCTGGGTGGGGACCTATGCACCACTCATCAGGACATGCTGTGTCAGACGTCCCATATACAAAGTAGAGGAAGATTGGCAGACGTGTTAGCTCAGGGTGAATCTTCCTCTAGCGAAAAGAAGAAGATTGGTAACAGATTCAGGACCAATCTTCCTCATAAAAAAAAAAGAAGAAGAAGAAGAATGTGATTATAATTTTTTGTAAAGACTTGGTTTACAAATATCTGGTCCAGTATCTATCAGACGCTCGCCTGTGAAACTGACATTCGTCTACATGTTACTCTGCGATAACAGCGCTACAGCGAATCCATCCGCATGCCTTCTTTAAACACCACGATTCCTACACTGGAGGATTGCAGAAACACGTGATACATTCTACTCCTGAATTTTACAGCTTTCACTCAGTTGCAGTGATATCAAAGAATGTGAGAATTATTTTTATGGATATTTTGTAGCTATCTGGAACATCTCCTTGCTCTGTGAGGTGATGCCTCTCCTCCGTGTTCTGGCGATTTCCTCTCCCTCTGTCCTGGCACATAACCCACGGTACTCATACTATCTGACAATCATATGAATAGATGATAAGCTCCACAAGAATAAGAGCTCTCTATTAGTCATCTCTGTGTCCCCAACCTCAAGCAATAGTGCATGTCACATCGACGCTCATACAACATGTATTGACTATTTAAACTGAATAGCGACCAGCCATTTGACTACCTTAGCTTTCCATTTCTAATGACTGATACCCTCCCACATTTTTTCTTATCCGAAGCCTTAGGAAGCATAACCAAGCCCTTGGCAGAAGATCATAAGACTTTTTGGTTCTGCAGTGACAGAAGAGGAAAGCAAAATGGAAGGTTTTAGCAGGGAAGATAAATAGCTGTACCAAGCAATGCCGAAGGGCAATCTAGTGCATCTCGGTGAGATGTTGAAACAGGAATAGTTTATCACCTAGTGTAAACAGAAAAATGAGCACAGTTACTCTCGTTTCTTATAGTGCAGTATGAAAGGAAATTGAATAAACACCCTTGATGCCCAAATCACTAGGTTTCATACTTGAAATGACTGAGTAAAAAGAGAGAGTCTCAGAAAAGGTTTTTTAAAATGGGCCTGTTTAAGCAGCTTGTTTCCTCAAGCAAAACTATAAATTTTGATTTATAAAGTGCAAGTAGTTGTGGAAGCACCTTTGAAAAGGCAGGAACCTCATAACACTAGGTGGTTATTTTTCTGCAGAAAATGCTGTTGCCAATGTGTTGGACGTGCATTGTTACACAGGAATCCACTTTTCTCCCATCAGTGAGGAACTCCCCAGTAAGTGAACAGAAAAGAAACTCCAGTTCTCTTCAGCCTTCCTTCTGCCCATGTCAGAAAAGAAATATCTAGAAGGTTGCACAAGGCTGGTTGGCTGAGAGTTGAGCTGCAACGTCATGAGAAGACTAGTCAACTCTCTACCCCTCTGTGATCATGCTGGCTTTTGAACTCCTGTGGCCCGGGATGTCACACATCTACCACAAAGGAGGACAGACCCTCTGCATCATTTCTAGATTTCTCTAGCAGTGATTTTCTCATTCCTCTTCTGATTTGGATTGTTCCTCCCCTTTCTTCTCAAAACATGTCACAGGTTCATTTTCAAGGCTCAGGAGAAGAGTAAGCTGATTATATCAAAGAGTGATCTTGATAATTAACAATTTTCCCCTTTTTACACTTCCACTCTATTTTATGTGTTTTCCAGTCCTGGTAGAGGACAAAATGAGCACTTTTATGTTCTAACCATATTTTGTAAAAGAAAAAAATGGTTTTAAACTCTCCTTTAAAGTTGGCAGGAACATAAAATTAAACTCCCCTTAAGATCCTAAAATCAACCTAATAAAGAATAAAATAATGAGATTTCTAAAAACCTTTAAACAGCTAAGAAAAATGTAAATTCAACTCTATAGCCTGAAAAGTCTTCCATGAGAAACAATTAAGGTTTGGAAAATGAAGTTTAGGAAGAGAGGAGGGAGGAATTCTTCCACAGTGGGGACTAATTTCTAAGGTGAACATCATTCACTCAGATACAAAATGGAGCTGCAAATTTATGTAGACAACTTCCATATCTACAGAGTAAGGAAAGCATCGTCAAAGCTTCTACCCATGAAGGGTTAACTGCTATGGGACTTGCCGGCTGCTTTACACAACTAGAAAACCAGACAAAATATTTGAGACAAATGTTTTCAGACAGTGGACAACAGGAGATATAGGTCAGTGGCTCCTGAGAGACAGGTAAAAGTGAGGTAAATCCTACAATTACCCTACTTGACTGCCTGGAGGCAGTTTCTAAGACCAAAAGCAGTCGGCAGAAAACAAAGAGGTTGAAGTCTCACTGAGTTGAAGAGCTCAGATTTGGAGTTTGGAAAAGCCAGAGTGTCTAAAATTGGTAGAACAGCAGAGTGAAGGAGAGGGAGACACCTCCAGAGATCTGTAGATGTGTCCACTCGGATCATCGCCTGAATACTAATCTGCATATGCATATGGAAAATTCCAGAATATTGGGGAAAGAACCAAAAAGCATTAGGATGAAAAATTAATCTTAGAGAAGGCAGGAAAAGCAGGAGGAAAGAAAAAAGGAAAAGTAGACAGCAAGCAGCAACATGGTAGATTTAACGCAAAACATGTCAATAACTACCTTTAACAGAAATGGTCTAAAGACTAATTAAGAGCAGAAATTGTCAGATTTAATAAAGAAACAAAACTTAGCTATAAACTGCCACCAAGAAACCAATTTTAAGCATAAACACTAAAACAAATTAAATGTAAAAGTGTGGAAACAGATATACTAAGAAGATATACTAAGAAAAATAATCAGAAGAAAGCTGGGTGGGCAGCAGACAAACTAAACTTCAGAGCAAGAAATATTACCATGGATTAAGAAGACCATTTCATCACTATGAAGGGGTCAATCCATCACAGTCCTAAAGATGTACTCACCTCACAACAGACCTTCTAAATATATAAAGCAAATATTGATGAACTGAAGGGAGGTATAGATAAATCCAAAATTATAAGTAGATCTCTGAATATTTTCTTCATAATTGAAAAAACAAATAGAAATCATTAAAATATTGAAGACCTGAGAACAACACTATCAATCAAGTTGACCAAACTGGTATTTATAGAACACTCCACCCCAAAACAGAAGAATACATATTCTTTTCAACTGTACATGACTGAAACCAGCTCAACACAAGGTTGACATAAGGGAAGCCATATTCTAGAAAAGAGACCATGTTGTAACTTTGAAGGACCTCTGACTAACTAACCCAGCTGGATTTGCACCCTCCAGGAGATCCACCTGTTCTATAGACCCCTGCTAGTGCATATACTTCTCAGCTATGATAAGACGATAGCTTCGTTCCTTTGAGTTCCTTAGGAATGTGATGACCCCCCAAACAGAAAGTCTACGCTGATAGCCATCATCAATGAAAACTGAAAGATCTGGTGTGGCGACTCCCAGTCTGTAACACCAGAGCGTCAACATTCCTAACCCCTCCTCTATAACCCACTGGTCTATATAACTGCTTCAAGATTCTGCGCCCCCTTAAGATGGTTCTTTTGGACATTAATCGGCCATCTTCCCTCTTGCTAGCAAGCTGTAATAAAATGCCCTTTCTCTGTCACCATCTTACCTCTTGACCATTGGCTTTGGCTTTTGTCTCGCAGTGAGCAGATTGTGCCCTATGCGCAGTAACAAGTCCATGTGCTATGTCATACATTGTCTCAATAAATTTAAATAGACTGATCATACAAAGTATGTTCTTTAAGCACAGCGGGATTAAACTAAAAGTCAAAAGGAAAAGCATGAGGAAAATGACAAACGATTTGGAAATTAAATAACACACTTCTAAATAACCCATGGGTCAAAAAAAATATTACAAAGGAGATAAGAAAATATTTTCAACTAAATGACAATGAAAATACAACATATCAATATTTGTGGGGTGCAGCAAAAGCACGGCTTAGAGGGAAATGTATAGCTTTAAATACTTATACTAAGAAAGGAAAACAGTCTAGAAATAATTATCCAAGAAATTAAATCCAAATTTAGCAAAAGAAAGGAAATAATAAGAAAGAGGACTATGAAATAGAAACTGGATAAACAATAGTAAAAAATCAGCATAACCAAAAGCTCATTATCTGAAAAAAAGGAAGAGGATATAAATTATCAATATCAGGAATAAAGGAGGTGACACCAATGCTGATTCTATAAATCTTAAAAGAATAATAAGAAAATATTGTAAGCATATTTATACCAATAAATTTGACAGCTTAGATAAAATGGAAAAATTCCTTGAAAGACGGAAAAAACAAAATTCACTCAAGAAGAAATAACCTTAAAGACCTACATTTACTGAGAAAATTGAATTCATAGTTTAAAAACTATCCCACAAAGGAAATTTCAGATCTAAGTGGCCTTATTGGTAAATTCAACGAAATATATGAGGGAAAAATAACACCAACACTTCCAGAAAATAGAAGAAAAGGAAATATTTTCCTAAAACCAACATTATCCTGATTCCAAAACAAGACCAAAAATACCACAAAAAAAGAAAACTACAGTTGGAGATCTTTCATAAGCATAGAGGCAAAAGCCTTTAACAAAATATTAGCCATATGTAAAAAGACAACGCATCATGCCCAAGTCGGATTTATTCCAGGAATGCAACATTCAAAAATCAATGTAATTTACCATATTAAGTGTTAGTTAAAAAAGAATGATTCTCTCAATAGATACGGGAAAAGAATCTGAAAAAACTCAACACATACTCATAATAAAAACTCAGTGAGCTACAAAAAGAAAACTTTCTCAACTTGATAGAGGACATCTACAAAAGAATCTACTACTATCATAAATCATGGTGACCAAGGGAATGATTTCCTCCTAAGATTAAGAATGAGACAAAGATGTCTTTTCTTACCACTCCTATTCAACAATCTACCAGATTCCTAGCTGACACAACAAGGCAAGAAAAAGAGAAAAGAAAAGCATACAGACTGGAAAAGAAAAAATAAAATTGTTTTTATGTTTTGACAACATGATCATTGATGTAGAAAATACTAAGGAATCTAGAAAAGTTAAATTGTTTTAGCAAGATTGCAAGATATAAGGTCAATATAAAAACATCAATTGTAGGGGCTGACCTGGTGGCACAGTGGTTAAATTCACTGACTCCACTTCAGCAGCCTGGGGTTCGTGGGTTCGGGTCCCGGGCATGGGCCTACACACTGCTCATCAAGCCATGCTGTGGAAGCATCCCACATACAAAATAGAGGAAGATTGGCACAGATGTTACCTCAGGGCCACTCTTTCTCAAACAAAAAGAAGAAGATTGGCTATAGATGTTAGCTTAGGGCCAATCTTCCTCACCAAAAAAGAAAAAAAACCACATCAATTGTATTTGTATATACAAGCAATAGACAATGGGAAATTGATTTTTTAAAAGAAACAATTCCACTTGTAATGGCATTAAAATTAAAATTAAAATTGAAACATCTGAGGATAAATGTAGCATAACATATGTAAGACATACACTGAAAACTATAAAACATTGCTGAGAGAAATTAAAGAAAACTTAGATTAAGGAAGGGGTATATCACGTTAGTGGATTAAAAGACTCAATATGACTGAGATGTCAGTCCTCTCTGATTGATCCATGGATTCAACACAATCAAAATCAAAATCCCAGACAGCTTTTAGGTACAAATTGACAATGTGATTCTAAAATTTATATGGAATTGCAAAATCCTTGAATAGTCAAACCAAATTTGAAAAAGAATGACAAACTTAGAGAACTTACTGATTTTGAAATTTGTTATAAAGCTAGAATAATCAAGGCAGTGTGGTGTAGGTGTAAGGATAGACATATAGAAACACAGAGCAGAATAGAGAGTCCAGAAATAGAATGACATATATGGTCAATTGATTTTCAACACAAGCGCCAAGGTAATTTAATAAGGAAATGGCACACGTTTCAACAAATGGTGATAGGACAATTGAATATCCATACACACACCAAATTTCATCACACACCATATACAAAAATTGACTCAGAATGAATGAATCATAAGCCTACATACCTCCGATACAAAGCACAGAAGAAAATCTTTATGACCTTGGACTAGGCAAAGATTTCTTAGGACACAAAAAACACAAACCATAAGAAAAATTCGTTACAAAGCATTGCTCTTCAAAAGATACTGTAAAGAAGGTAAGCCACAGACTTGGAGGAAATATTTTTAAAACATGTATCTGATAAAAGACTTGTAGCCAGAATATCCCTAGAAGTCATAATTTGCTAATAAGAAGACAAACAACCCAGTAAAGACTGGGTTTTAAAGAAGTATGAATACTTAAAAGAAGATATACAAATGGCAAAAAAAAAAGCACAGAAGCTCAGTAATGTTAGTCATTAAAGAAATACAAAGGGGACTACACACCCACTAAATTGGCTAAAGTTTAGAAGACTAACTCTATCAAGAGTTGATGAGGATATGGATCACCTGAACTTCATACACTGCTTCAATGTATAAATACAGCAAAGATTGCTATAGCCACTATCCAACACAGTTTGGCAGCTTCTTATAATGCTAAAAGTATATTTACTGTATTACCCAGAGATTACACACCTACATACTTACTTAAGAAAAATGAAAATATATGTCACACAAAGACTTATATCTGAAGGTTCCTAATAGTTTTTTAAATTAATAAATTAATTAATTTTTATTTTTATTTTTTTGAAGATTGGCACCAGAGCTAACATCTGGTACCAGTCTTCTTTTTCTTATCCTTATTCTCCCTAAAGCCCCCTGGTACATAGTTGTATATTCTAGTTGTAGATCCTGTTGTAGTTGTGGCATGTGGGATGCTGCCTCAGCATGGCCTGATGAGCGGTGCCGTTCTGAGCCCAGGATCCGAACCGGTGAAACCCTGGGCTGCCGAAGCGGAGCATGCAAACTTAACCACTCGGCCACGGGGCCGGCCCCTCGTAATAGTTTTATTCATAATAGCCCAAAACCAGAAACAAACCAAATGTGCCTCAAGTGGTGAATGAATAAACAAATGGCATAGCCATACAAGGGAATACTACTCAGTCATAAAAGAAATGTACTACTATAGACTTGAGACGGATGATTCTCAAATGAATTACACAACTGGCTGAAGCCAGACACAGACAGCTACACACTATGTGACAAAGACAAAACTATGGTGATAGAAAGATCCAGAGTTTCCAGGGACCAGGGCAAAGGAGAGATTGAATACAAAAGGTCACAGAAGAATTTTTAGGGATGATAAAAATGCTCTGTATTTTGATTATAGTGATGCTTACTTAGCTGTATACATTTGCCAAAATTATACTTTAAAACTGATTAATTTGATTGTATAATTGTACAACAATATTTTTAAAAAGATTAGAAGGAAATATAATAGAAACTATCAACATTTATTTAAAATTCTGCATAAAAAGATATTGCTTTTTTCCCTGTTATTGTGTGTCCTGATGTATTTTGTCTTTTATCCAGCAGGGGAAAAATTGAGCTATTTAAAACTGAAGTAAACCATGTAGACAGATCTTCAAGTGGTATAAATAAATTTATATTAAAACCAGAGTACTTTGTCGTAACTAATCAATACTCTTTTAAGATGTATTTTAGAAGTGCAAAGAGTACATGTGGATGCTTGTCTTCATTGTGATTTAAGTAGTTTGACATGTCTACAAAAATGTCAATATTTACTACCTTCAATACTTTATTTGAATTATAGCTTCATTTAGAGCGTTCTAATTTTTATAATCAATAAGTCATTGCTTTTTACATACAATTATAATAAAAATAGCGTCGTGATAATATCATGTTTACCCTTTTGCAGTTTCACTTCTAGACTGTTTTGTCAGAATCCGAAAAACAAATTCATTGAGGGGAACAGATTTTCCCTACTTGGCTTTCAAATTCATTGTAATCAATCCTGTAACATTAAGCACATTTCCTCATCAATATGAAAATTAAACTTCAGGGACTAACCTTATAAATAGATCAGAGAAAGCAGAAGGACATTGAGAATAAGTTAATGACATTTCCAGATAATCAAGCCCAATAAAAATGTAGCGTTTGAACGTGAAATGTGCAGAATAAATCAGATTCAAAGGTATATTTCAAGACTTTAAATACCTGTGCTGAATGAGAAAAGAGTAACCTGATAAATCTTGATCACCTTAAATTGGCAACAATCTTGAGTGTGCTGTGCAGAAGGGATAAATGTTGGAGATACCCCATGAGTTTATTACCAAATCAATTAGAATAATACTGAATTAAACAAAATAAAGCCAGTTTCCTCATATCAGGATTTCTTAAAATATTTAATATGCTCATCTGCATTGTGATTCTTATAGAGAAAGCTACATGACCCCCAAATTATTTGATCATGCATTCTTTTATTAAGGATCAGCTACTGGAATTTGTATCTGAAAAACAAACTTTGGGAAAGCTGTCTTGACGTGGTGTTCATTTTCCCAAAGAAACTCTTTCTTAAATATGTGAGCACAGTTCTCTAAATCTCATCTCAATCTTTTAATAGGAATGTCGTTTCATTTATTCTGCTTGGTCAATGTCAGAAATAAATGATTTTGTGACTTGTTTTTGAATAATCTCTTAGAAAATGTTTATTTGTATACATGTGTATATTTTTGCAATTTGTTTTCAATAAGTAAATAATTATAAAATGTATGCATATACTTTTTAGGTGATTATGAATGGATCTAACATTTTCTAAACGTTGGTGTGCTAGTCTGGTGTATATCAGACAGGCATACCCACTTATCTGCAAAGGGACACTTTTTAAACAATAAGCAGTTAGAAGACAATTATCCATTGGTCTCTCGCATTTCTGCATGTTCTAGGACCAGAGGCATTGGCAGCTTTTTTCAGCACTATCTTTTAAAGGACATTTGCATAGAAAACAGCCTTGCAAGAGAGAGAGTCTCCCTCTGGGGCATAAGACTCCAGACAAAAGCTGGGCAGATTTACTAGCAGCCCCCTTCAAAAGAGGGGTTCCTTTAAAAGATTGATTCCTGAGTTCCCTTTAAAAGCTCGGGGCTCCTCAGCCATGAGACAAACCCACTGCATATGGAGTTTCCACCTGGGCCGCTCCACATTAGACCCATAGGTCTTGGGGTGCAATGGAAACATTGTGAACATGAAATTCATGCTTCACACTGTGCCGTGAGTAACAATATTATTTGTCTCTGACTCAGGAGTCTCATATCTTCTACAAGCATCCATGAAAGTGTGACAGGCTAACTTATTAGCTTGCACGTAGCACAAAATCTCAGACTTTTCATAGTTCTTGGCAGCTGTAACAGTTACATTGAGATGACATTTTCAGGTGAATATCTTCCCATCTAATAGCAGAAAAGATTTGAAGATGTCAGTGGAGGATTGAATGACACAAGGTGGGAAGAAATAAGGAGGCTTAATGTCGTTGAAAGAGCCAAATACATAGCGTTGGTTCCCAGGGACTGCCAATATAAGACACAATGACAAAGACAAAAAGAATATGACAGAGGCAGAATTTTAGAACACAGTGGTTTTGTTTTCATGGTCCAGCTGTACCCTCTATATAGATTATGTGACTTACAAACAGAGGAGAGTGGTGGGAAGCTAGAATCTGGAGAGTCAACACACGAATACTCTATAGGTCTGCAAAAAATAAAAAAATTTAGAAAGCCAAAATAGTTCTATGTGTGAACTATACTACATCTTTATTTTGGTTTCCCTGGATGATCAGAATATATACTGCCTGCTTGCAATTCTAGAATGGAAGAAAGGATTTGAAAGGTACCTTGTAGGGGCAAACTGCAAAGAACAACATTCCAGAAAAATAAGTGCTCTGGAATTAGAGAAATAAGATTGCACTGTCTGCATTCATGATTAGCACCTAACGGGGTATTCCTATATCATTTTCTTCATTTTATTCTTTTAGGACAAAAAAAAAATCCCAAGGTTTTGGACTATGAAACCCTCTATCCTATTATTCAACACTGCGTGGTAGGTAGAATAATAGCCTCATAAAATATCCATGTCTTAATCCCTAGAACATAAAAATAAGTTGTAATACATGGCAAAAGAGACCTTGCAAATGTAATCTAGGTTACAAACTTTAAAACAGGAAGATAATTCAGATTATTTGGGTGGACCAATCTAACCAACAAGCCCCTAAAACCAGAGAACGTTTAACTAGAGGCCAGAAACATGCATCAGAGGGAAAGTCAGAGAGATTTGAAGCCTGAAAGGGACTCGCCCCATAGTTGCTGGAGAGGCACCACGTGGAATGCATGAAAAGCAATGTGGACAGCCTCTAGGAGCAAAATCCAGCTAGGAGCAAAGACCTTGCTGATGGTCAGCAAGGAAATGGAGACCTCAGTCCTACACCCACAGGAAGTCAGCCAACAACCTGAATGAGCTTAGGAGTGGATTCATCACCAGAGCCTCCACAAGGGAGTGTGATCCTGCCATCACATTGATTTCTGCCTTATGATTCTCTAAGCAGAGGACCCAGCTAAGCTAAATTGTACTCGGGCTTCTGAGCTACAGATCTGTGAGATAATAAATGAGTGTTATTTTAAGTACTAAATTTGTGGTAATTTATTATGGCAGAAATAGAAACTAATCCAAATACTAAACTCCCTCTATAACCACTGATGAACAACTTGTATGAAGCTTTCATACCTGAGGGTTCACGCAGTGATGACCCAGTAAGCAAACCTACAGAGATGTTGCCAGTTTCTAATTTAAGTGTCATTTATTTGCTTACAGACATTTGTCTAGTAAATGAAATAACTTGATGAATAATTGAAACTTTGCTATTTGATACCTTTTCAATTATTCAATAACAAAAGATAATAACAGTCTCATTGCCAGAGAGTTTAAATAAATATTTCTCTCCTGAATTTATTTACCTCTTACACTGTGACCACAATGTCAAGGTTCCCATACTGGCAGTGAAGATTGGAAGATTTCCTTTGAATTCCTCTTTTAGGCATTGAACCTGATGTCTCTGTAGGTTAGGAAAGCACATAGGTTAGAATTTGCATGTTGCCCAGCAAATGACCTAATCCTTCCAAAAGGATCTTTCCTGTTACTTTGAACTGAGGAAGCTAACTTTTCTTTGAAAATAAAATTCTTTGACAACCTAAACAGCAGGATTGGTGTCCTGTAATCTATGCTTTGGGCAGATGATGATATAACTGATCATTAGTCAACACAGCATTATCTTTATTAACTTTTAAGTTAATTTAAACTAAACTATTAAGGTAATCTTTATTAACAAACCACAAGAAGAGTACTAAAGAACTTCAAAGGAAGGAGGAATCTCTCTAGGGTGCTGTGAGCGATATGGAAGGATCACGTTTGTTTATTTATTTGGTGACACTGAGTCAATACTCCAGAGGAGAAAATGCATTTCAGGATCATTAACAAGGTCTTAACACTTCATGTGGCTTCTCTCCAGCCTTTCATTTAAGATTAAGGTACAGTGGTTAATAATAACAAGCTGTCAGTTACCTCCTTCCAAATGTAAATATTTCAGAAGCGGGGCATTCTGCCTATTTCCAGTCTTTTGACATCGACAACAACAAAACTAGAATAGAAAAATGTGCTGGTTCCTCCCTAGAAAATGTCCCGCCATAACATAACTTGGTAGAGAGGCCAGTGAGCCCCTGCCAGGAGAACTTTCTATGTGATAATAACAATACATGGCATCTCACTTATAGCATGTGGACTCCAATAAAGGACTATGCAAGAAATTTAAGGGAAAATTTTCTTATTGATGCAACTTTTGCTTTTTAAATTGTACCCGGAGGTTGTTAAAGGGCAAACTCAAAGTGGAGCTTAAGGACTAAATGTCATGTAATCCTTCTTCCTCTTTTCAAGAAGGACGATACCAAAACTATCTCAAGTAGACAAAAACTTTTCCTATTGAAAAAGTCCTCCAGAAAGGGGAATTTCACAGAGTCCCATGGCAACTCAGATCAATATAGCATTTTTGGAATACTTATTTTCATATATAACTCATCTATTGAGGTCTGCTTCTTCTTGAAAAATCATTCCATCAATATTTATTAAGTACCTACTAAGGTCTCATTCTTTCTTTCTTTTATTGTAACGGTTTTATAGAGATGTAATTCACATATCAAAAATTCACCCTTTTAAAGTGTTTTTAAAGTGGGTTTTGTATTTTCAGAGTTGTACAACTGTCACCCAAAGTCTGTTGAGGACATTTTCATCACTCCAAAATTAACAGTTACTTCACCATCCTTCCCTCCCCAGCCCTCAGCAAACATTAATCTGCTTTCTGTATCTACACATTTACCTATTTTGGATATTTGATAAATATGTAGAATCATACCAGGTGGGGTCTTTTGTGACTGGCTTTTTTCACTTACAGAATGTTTCAAAGTTTATGCATGTTGTGGTGTGTATCAGTACGTCATTCCTTTTTATGGCTGAATAATATTCTGTTGCATGAATATACCACACTTCATTTATTCGTTTATAAACTGACGGACACGGGTTATTTCCACTTTTTGGTCATTATGAATAATGCTGCTATAATTCATCACACAAGTTACTGTGTGGATATATGTTTTCATTTCTCCTAGATATATACTAGAAGTGGAATAATAGGTTTATGGTATGGCTAACATTTTGAAGGACTGTCAAACTGTTTTCCAAAATGGCTGAATGGTATAACATTCCCACCAACAATGTCCTACACATCCCCACTAGACTTGTTGTTATCTGTCTTTTTTATTATAGCCATCCTAGTCAATATGAAATTATATCTCATTGTGGTTGTAACTTGCATTTTTTGCAGTTAATAATTATGTTGATCATCTCTTCATGTGCTAATTAGCCACTTACCTATCTTCTTTGAAGAACTGTCCATTCAAATACTTTGCTCACTTATAACTCAGCTTATTTATCTTTTCTATTATCAGGTTGTAATTTTGGATAAAAATATCTTATCAGACACATAATTTGCAAATATTTTCTCCCATTCTGTAGGTTTTTTCACTTTCTTGATGGTATTGTTTATTGAAAAAACTATTCTTTCTCTATTGAATTGTTTTGACACCCTTGTTGAAAATCAATTCACCATAGATGTACGTATTTCTCTACTCTTAATTCTATTCCTTTGATCTATATGTTTATCTTTTGCCACTACCACGCTATCTTAATTACTGCAGCTTTGTAGGGTCAAAATTAAGAAATGTGATTCCTTTAACTTTTTCTTTTTCAAGATAGTTTTTGTTATTCTGGATCCCTTGAGATTTCATATGGATTTTAGCTTTGTCAATTGCTACAAAAGAATGCAGCTAGGACTTTGGTAGAGATTGTGTTGAATCAGTAGATCAATTTGGAGAGTATGACCATTTTAACAATATTAAGTCTTCTGATCCATGAACATGGGATATCTTTTTTAATTCATTTAGATCTGCTTTAATTTCTTTCAACAATGTTTGTGGTTTTCAGTGCACAAGTTTTGCACTTCTTTTGTTATTTTTCTTTTACTTTAATTTCCCTAATCATTTTAAAGTTATGTATTATTTCATGTAATAACCTTTTAAATGATCAATCCCGTGAATTTATTGCCATTGTGCCTTCTTGACCAAGCAGTTTGAATTGTTATGTATAAAAGCTCTTTAAAGACATGAATTCTCTTTTCTATTGACTTTGCATCTCCCACAGTACCCAGTTAAATTTATAAGATACTTTACAGGAAGCTAATTTGTAAGTGCTGAATGAATAATTTTTACTGAGGGGGGATTTACTATAGAATGTGGAAACTGAATGACCATGAACATGGAAATTAAGACAATATGCCAAGAAACATTAGGGAAAGTTCCCCCAGGAGTGATTGCTGAAGATTTAAAATATGTAGTCCTAACTTACCAATGACCTATAGCTATATGACAAATTCTGTAGTTTATAAATTTATTTTTCTCCTCCAGAAATCTACATGTCTAGGATGATCAGAGGCTTAGGCACAAGAAGCGCCTTCAGTCAACAATAGTGGTCAGCAATTTTTTCTGTAAAGAATCAAAGAGCAAATATTTTAGACTTTGTGGGCTATCTATTCTCCATTACCACTACTCAATTCTGCTGTTGTAACAGAAAGGCAGACATAGACAATACACAAACAAATGAATGTGGGTGTGTTCCAATAAAATTTAGTACAGAAAAACAGATGGTAGACCATATTTGGGCAGCCAGCTGTAGTTAATCAATTCCTGGTCTATCATGATGTACTTCAAACACAATGCTGTCCTCACAGACCTATAGAACTAAACACCATGGGCAGGGGTTGACGTTTCAAAGAGAAATATTTTTTATTGACACAGCCTAGATTATCAGGAGCACCTCTCCACCAGGCATTCAGCTAACCAAAAGGAAGACAGATTCCACCAACTCTATACCTTTGGTGATGACTGACTTTTGAGGAGGAGTAGGGTTCATGCAGCCAGAGAATGAGGAGCCACCATATCCCAATCTTCTGAATCAGTTCGCTAGGGCATCATAATAAAGTCCCACAGACTTGGGGGCTTAAACAACAAATTTATTATCTCACCATTCTGGAGACTAGAAGTCCAAGATTGAGATGTCAGCAGAGTTGGTTTTTCCTGAGGCCTCTCTCTTGGACTTGTACATGACCATCTTCTCCCCAATCTCTTCACATGGTTTTCCTTGTGTGTTTGTCTGCGTCCAAATTTTCTCTTCTTATAAGGATACCAATCATATTACATTATGGCCCACCCTAATTACCTCATTTTAATTTAATCAATTTTTCCTCCAATCATGGTCATATTCTAAGGTACTAGGGGTTAGGACTTCAACATACGAATTTGGAGTGGACACAGTTCAACTCATAATACCTTCTCTCAGAAGAAACCCAGAAACACTTAAATCTAAACCCAGTCCCTAAATCCCCCCTTTTCCTTTTGTTTCACCTGTTCCTGTACCTGTGTTGCCCACTTCCCTTTCCATGGCCACCACCGGCGGTGAACGATCTGGATTTCTTCGCGTCCTACTCTACTGAAGAACAGATACAACCTCCCAGCTTCTCCCTGATTTCTCCAGCCCATAAACCATGCTCACAGCCATCTGAAGATTTTTGTAAGTTTAAAGTATTATGTAATAAACGTCCTTTCCCTCTGTCAGAACTTAAATCTTGTTAGGAGAGACATAGTCACACAAGGAGAAGTCATTGTATATACAATGGACCAGAGAAAGATTTGTCTATTTAACTGGTAATAAAAGTAACTCAAATTGACATTGAACTTTGCCAAAATATACATATACATATATCATCACTTTTGATCCCCATGGTAGACTGTGAGGAAAATAGGACATCCTCAATTTACAAATGAAGAGTCTGAGCTTTAGAAAGTTTCAATGATTTTGCCTAAGGTTGCACAACTAGGTTATATACAACTAGAAAGATCCAGGGCTCTGACTCAGACTCAGGGTTATTTATTCCTGATGTTGCTCAGGTATTCTAAGCTATGGCCTACCTATTTTAAATGAAAATGAAGGTGTGACATTTCTGATTGAGGAAAAAAGGAGGTGAGGATGGAGAATGGACTTGCCTGAGGAGTGATGAGCAGATTCAGTCCTAGGAGAAGTGGGAGAAGATGAGGTAAGTCGGCTGCAATATTCCGGAAGTACCAAACCCCAATCACGAATGAGAATGGTGTGCTCCCCCACCCCCTCGGCTAGGCTGATGGTCACAAGGCAAAAGTCTGAAGTGCTAGTTTAGGGGAAAGGTGAGGGAGAAGATAAGCAGACCTACCTGGGCTTCCCCAAAACCATTTTCCAAGAGGAAAGATGGCAGAAAGCTATCCCAAGGTGTAGCTGCTCCACGACCACGGGGGAGCAGGCTTGGAGAGCTGTTGCAGACATGCCCAGCTGCATATTGAGAATATGCAGCCTATGTGCATCAGGCACAAGGAAGCCTGGGTCTGCCTGCAGCCTGTTTACAGAAGAAATGGTCTGTGGGGGATAAACCTAAGGAGAAATCCTCACATCAGAATACTTTGTATTGAAAAGAAATTGTACCATCTTTCCCTCCTTGTCCTCCAGAAAAGGCTTTTTATTTTCTAAAGGGCATGAAGCTTAAATTGTTCCAAGCAAGGTTGTGCCGAGCTCTTCAAAGGGCCTTCTATGGCTGCCCTTGGGAAACGGTGCCAAAACACATTAGATTTTGAAGCTCTAATTTGAAAAAATGTTTCTAATTCAGATCCTACAGTTTCCTTTAGTGAATTTCATGGTATTATTTCTCATTCTACTTCCTTTTGGCACTATATATAATCCTACCTTTCTTTTTACCCTTCAGATGGCAGTCAAGAGTTATTGCATTTCCCCAATTCATCACTTAGCTAAGACATATAAAGTATATTGAGTTATTTTAGCCACCTTTTGCAGGCTTAAGTCCTTACTATGATCATTTTATGGTCCCCAGCACTCTTCCGGCAAAAGATTTCAAAGTTGGGAAGAATTTTAAAGATCACTTTAGTCAAGCCACCCTGTTGATATGTAAACCCCACTCTCCCAGCAGACCAATAAAAAGAATCCCAAATGGCTACTCGGCCCTCCAGGTGACTCAATACCTTGTGAGTCAACCCTTTATTTGGACAGTGCAGATGTATTTTTTTGTGTTTTTTTTGTTTTGTTTCATTCTGATGGGAAAAATATTTGTGGCTTCCAACTATTGTCCCATGCACCAAACAGAAATCTACTCAGAAAGCCAGTCAAGTATTGAAAACAACTTTGAAGCTCATTGAATATACCCAAGACTGCAGCTAAGGTCAGGTAACAAGGGCATCCTTTAGCTTTAACTATGAAGTAAGCCATTTGTTTACCTATCTGCTCATCAGCTTGACCAGAAAACACAAAGAAAGCATCCAAGTGCTGTTTTCTGAAATTCCATTCTCCTCATGACTTCTTTCCATCGCTGCCCTGCTTGTTCCCCAGGAGAGCCCTTACTTTGTACTTTTCCCCGTCATTTACCTATAATATTTCCCTTAAGTCCCTAATAGGTGATTGGTAAGAAATCTAACGTGAATTTGGACTAATAAGTGAATACGACAGAATCACTTAGCCTTTTCCGATAACATCATTTTATTTTATCAGAGAACATCGATATTTAACATGAATAAGTACATGATGTTGCAAACATCAGATGACCTAGCAGTTTCAAAAGAATGGGACCTTGAGATGTGGAAAGTGCTTTTGACCTTTTTAAAAGAAAACTTGATTTGTCTAGCCTAGGGCCCAGTGCTGGAGAATAATAGTAATATGTCTCAGATTCTAGAACAAACCTACATTTCAATGTTAAAAGAATTGCTTACGTTATTTGTTTTTGGAGATGACTCAACACGTCTGGCATAAGCTTCAAATCAGCTCAGCTGAATTGTAATTTGCATCTGGGAAGTAAGAAGCTTACCACAAGCGTTCTCCTGTGATTACTCATATATTGCTCATATATTCAGGGGAAGAAAACCCAACTAATTCTTTACCCTCATTTCTAGAAATGCCTTCATTCTATGGACAGAATGACCCATTAGCTCAGCTGTCTTTCAAGGCAGAACCCCTAAACCTCCCCTGACTGATGAGAAGTTAAAAGTCTCTCAGGAAAACAATGCCACTACATCCTGTGGTTACCTTGCCAATGTGGCACTTAAATACAACTGTGGGTCCCTCTGCCCTTTTCACCCTGAATCTAAACCCTCTGAATCTCCCTGCCTTTTCCTATTATTCCCATCAAGACATTTTCACTCACCTCACCTTGCCAGATTAATCTTTGCCAAGTCAGCTCTGACCTGCTCAAAGAATGCCAGCAGTTCCATTTGCTTCCAGAAGAAAAGCCAAACTCTAACCTGGCAATCCAGACTCTTCATGAGCCATCTTACTCCTACCTCTCTGGGCTGTCTTCCCACATTCTCTTCATAATTCCTCTGATTTAGGCAAAGCTAACCATTGTACCTACCTCCCATATACACAAACATTTTCACATCAGCTCTGGATGTCCTTTCTGCCTGGGACGCCCTTTGCTGCTTGTTTCCAAATGAATGTGTTCTACCTGCCCGTCAAAGTCTAACACGAATGCTTCCGCAAAGAGTTCTTTGATACTGTTCATAATTCCTCTTTCTAAACTCTCAGGGAATTGGTTTTATTCCTTTCTTGTGGTATTTATATAATCTAACCTACAATATTTTATCATCTTCCTACCTAACCACAGTAATCTCCTACACCAGAGCCTAGTACCATGTTTGAATCCAGTAGCGCTCTATAAGTGCTTATCAGATGGCATCAATCTTAAACCAGTAACTTGAGTTTGCTCATATACTCAAATTCCAGTGAAAAACAAATCAAGTCAGAATAGATATATAAATAGCATATCTGCATGTTCATTTTAGGCAGAAGGCCAGCTTTTTAGAATATTGACCTTGGGTACTTGATCCAATGCATTTTTGTGGTTCTATCACTGAGCCTTTTATGTATCTGTATTTACTTGCTTCATAATTTGCTCTCATCAAGTCTCAGTCCTGATAAACCATCCTGGAAACTATTTTGCATTTCATTCATTGCTGGCTCACTCATAACTTTTTATTCTGCATCCCTCTTAACATTTCTGTGCTGTTCTCTGAAAGTCTTCAGAGTTGTAGCAGAATATCATTATGTCTTAAAATCATTGAGAAAAATGGAACAATTCAATTTCCTACCACCATAACTCTGGGTAATCCTCTTTTGCTGCTAATTCTGAAAAGGACTGGAAAACATCAAAGTGCTATTTCCTGAAATAATTCCATTCCCCCAGAAGACTTCTCAAAAGTGACAGCAGAAGCAGGGGAAACAAGGTGCAGCTTCCAGAAGCTAATGGTAGTGCCACCATCCAGGACTGCAATAATTGAGTTTTAATGTCCTGAGCTGTTGCTTGTCATAAATCCTCTATATGTAAAACTCGGGCCTCTGCTAGGCAAGATTAATGGCTAGCAGTGTATATAATATTTATTAAACCTCTTTTTATGTTGCTTGGCAATCTGTGCTACCATCAAACAAGTTGAAATAATTGACATTTAGCACATCAACCTGCTTTTGACTAAGAAGCATGACATTCATGTGGATAGTAAACATTTGGCAATTGCTGTAAATGTCTCCAAATTTAACGCCATGACCTTTTCTCAGGTAAATGTTTTTGGATAGAATGTAAATAATGATTCACTGTATGTGAAATACCACAGTATGTCAAATACTGTGCAATGTCAAGTTTACTGTCTTGTTACCCTCCAGAGGTTCATAGATTGGATGACCTGTTGTATCTTCCAGTGAGTTTTATATTAAAACTCACTATTATTTATTATAATTCATTGGCTTTCCAAACTTTTCCCCCACAATATTTCTGACTAAGAAGAAGCGTGGTTTGGTTTCATTGTTTAATTAAATGAAACTTGGCATTTTAAAAATCCATACTCCGGCATGAAAAAATTAATTCTATTTCAGAGGCCTTTAAGCACAAGGATAATTCATGCTTCAGATTCTCTGGAAGTAGTGACTTCAAATTATCAAATAGAAAGTAAGACTAACGCATTCAAGGGGCCCATCCTTTCACCTGCCAACATCTCTGGGCTCTTCTCCAATCACATAACAAATGCTAATGTTATGAAAGCATAACGCAACTGCATCTAATCTTGCAGCTCTATAAAAATTCATCCTCAATCATCAACGTGGAAAGGATCACTCTAATTAACAGTCCAATGGGTCCTTCCAACTGCACAACTGCATTTACATACTTCCCCTAAAAGGAGTTGGACTCTTCAAATGCTCTTCACTCTGTACACACTGAGTGCAAATGGACTTTTTTCATGCATCTTCCATTCCTTAAGATTAACAAAGTATTCTAGACAGAGTATTTTGCAACTGCTGAAATGTTCAATTAGAGTATTTTAATGAGGCAAGAGAAATGGATGTGCATTGATGTGCTACAAATAAAATTAAATCTATTGAAAATTGTTTCTTATGTTGAAAGATAAGAAATTTGATAGGTCAAATTTCTAGAGAAGTTCCTACAGAGGAGCTAAGATAATCAGTTTAGAAAAAATTAGGTATGAAGACCTTTTGGGTGCCTAGTATTCATTTTGCGTTTTGAACATTCTTTATTAAACATTCTTTCAACAGAATTTTATTGACTGCTTACTATGAACAAAGGGTCACTCTAGACTTTGTGACTTTAGCTCTGGATTAGAATTGAGGTGCCTCCCCTCATGAAGCTTATGTTCTGGAGGAAATTTTATATTATGTGTACCTTCCCTTTGTCTCCTCAACACCAAGTCACAGTTAAAACTGTTGAAACCTTAGAGATCATTTCTTCCAACACCCTCATTTTCTCCATGGAGAACTTTAGACCCAGAATTTCTCTATCACTTGTCCAAAGTCACACACTTCCAGTGGCAGAGTGAAATAATAACTGAGTTCTCCGCCTCCTAGCAGGCTCCACCTAATTCATTCCCCAGTCCATTTAAAATTAAATTACAAAATGGCACCTCATACAATAGTTTGGAAAAAACTATCCGGTTCTCATGCAATTACCCGGAACTACCTGGAAACACAACAAATTCTGCGTACACATTTTCACATCTCTTACAAATACTGTCAGATTGGGATTAAAAATAATGTTGATAATGAAAATGATATCAAACCACTGCATAATGCCTATTAGCTTCCAGACCTATTTCTAAGCCCCTTACCTACCACACTGAATCCTCACAACAACACTGAGGCAGCTACTGTTATTATGCCCAGCTTCCAGATGACAAAAATTGAGGCACAGAGAAGTAAAGAAACTTACTGTTAAATAAAATGTTCATCAAGTTAATGAGTCAGTGCAGCTGTTAAAAAGAATGAACTTCCAATGGATATCGATGCTGTAAGATATCCCTAGTATATTATTAAGTGAAAAATATGCATATATATGTGTGAAATCTGTATACATACATACATGTGTATGTGTGTTGCTGTTGTTTGTTTTGTTTTAATCACCAGGGAACTTTGTCAAAATGCACTTTCCAGGATCCTAACCCTAACCTATCGATTCAGAATATCTCTGGACAGGGTCTACCTTCATAAGTAGGGGATTCGTAAGAGCACTCTTGGTTAAGATTGCCTGCCATAGTGCAACTGAACTCATCAGGAAAACAATGTTCTAATTAACCGACCACAATAAGTCATATTAAGTTGTCAAATCCAATAATCTTAAAATTCTCAACATATATTTTATATTTTTATAACTATAAATGTATCCCACATCATGTGCAAGAAAAATACACATGAGCAAGAACAAGAGCGTGCAACCCTGGCTAACAATGGGCAACCACGATGTCGCTCCTGTCACCAATATGCCAGAAAAACAGGATTCAGAACTTTAGCTGTTAATCCCTGATTTAGACCATTGAACTGCAATGGCCTTTAAGCCTAAACTAAATTTTAAATTCAATTCGCTTGAAGGAGTTCATTGGTGACCTTTGAGAAATCAATTGTGTATTATCCCAGAAAAAAACATGATCTAACTTCCCTATAAATTGATGACCTTAAAAGACATGTGCTCTCCTCACCAAATGCATTGGGAGAGCCTTTGCCGGTTAAAGTTGATGACATCCTGTTAAGCCCTAATGTGAAACTTTTAGTCTCCACAAAAAGAGTGAGTGAAGGGACACACAATGAGAGCCAGCTCTGAATTGGGGAATCTGAAGAAACACTTAGCAGTCTTCATAAGCACTATTTTGGCCTTATCCACTCACTGTTTTGACCACTTGAGTAAAAATTAAAGACACTTTTTGATTAATATCATCATTTTAAAAGCAACAAATTTTTTTTTAAATGGTGAAAGTCCTTTATATGTAGACAAATTTTAACAGTAGTCACAGAAATACAATTTTTGGAATGTAGATACACAAAATAGGAGCTATCCCGTGAAATGTCATTAACTATCCAATGAATGCACCTCCCATGAGTGGCCTTAGCCTGACCAGGTGCTTTCTCTCTCAGGGTCCCAGGATCCCTGAACATGCTGGTTCAAGAGTTCCTTTCCTGCAACTGAACCTTATTTCAATTGTTTTTCTTTTTTTTGGTGAGAAAGATTGACCCTGAGCTAACATCCATTGCCAATCTTTCCCTTTTTTTGCTTGAGGAAGATTAGCCCTAAGCTAACACCTGTGCCAATCCTCCTCTCCTTGGTATGTGGGACACCTCCACAGCATGGCTGATGAGTGAAATAGGTCTACACTTGGATCCAAATCCACGAACGTGGGCCACCAAAGGGGAGCGCTCAGGGCTTTAACCACTCAGCCACGGGCTGGCCCCTCAATTATATTTCTTATGGTTACCAATGGACCTTCCTAAATGATGCGCAATCTATTGCTGAGACTCTCTCTCTCTGAGACCTGTGACATCCCAGCAGCCCTAGTCCCGTGGAAGCCCAAACCAGGCTCCAGTACTTCATCTGGAGACGGCAGCAGTCCTGTCAAATAACTCCATGATTGACTGCAACCACCAGTTCCTAATTTCCTTGACATTTAGTAGTTTCAAACATCCACCAATGAGGTAAACAACTGAGTACAAAGTTTAAACAAAATGATGAGATGCGCCTGTTGTGTGAGATCAGCAGAACTTGGAGGAAAACCGAGAACATT
Source organism: Equus caballus (assembly GCF_041296265.1). NCBI lineage: Eukaryota > Metazoa > Chordata > Mammalia > Perissodactyla > Equidae > Equus > Equus caballus. The sequence continues at coordinate 12,323,321 of NC_091714.1, forward strand.
CCAGAATAAAATGACAGAGGTGTTAAGATGTCCCATGTCTCATCTGTTTTCAGGGAATGTTTGTCAGTTACCCTCTGACACTCAGTAAACAATGACTTAGGTCCCAAGTCCCATCTGCCCAGCCAGCAGAGTTAAACACTGCTTCTCAGGACAGACTTGTATAAATAAGTTATGGACAATATATTGCCAGCTTCCACCACCTAATAACATCATGTATTTTTTATGTATTGTTGGGATTCGTAAGTTGGAGGCATATCCATTGAGATGGATAATAGTTTTGCTCTTTTATTTTATGCACTTAGCCTTCTTATTGAGAACTGCATTAATCTTGTGTTTTATGATGGTGATTGCCAAAGAGGTGTCTCTCCCTCTCTGTTAAAAAAAAATCCTGCTTTGGCTTCTGATGTGCTTCTACTTCTGTTTATCCCCTGCTTAGACATTTTTATTAGTTTAATTGTTTTTGGAAGCGTAAACCAAAAGCCGGAATCCAAGGAGACCAAATTCCTGTGGAGCAGATTTATGATCCAATATGAAAAATTCTGGTACTTTGAAATGCAGTCCCCAAAGTCAAGAAGGATTTGATGTCAGAATGTTTTTAAATCATCTCCTAGAGGAGATCTAATACTGGTGCCTGGTGACTCTCAGGTTCCGACAAATGGAGTTAAATTTCGGATTAATTTGCGTCGATGTCAAGGAGTATGAGGTGATTTAACCATCGTTAGTTTCAAATCGTTATTCAGATTAAGTAGCTATATTATCCTAAATGCAAACACAACGGCAAAGCACTGAACTATCATTTAATTGTTTTAAATAGACTGTAATTTTGAATATTTCTAGGATGACAGATTTTCTCAACCTTTCTGAAATCAGCAATACCTCCAACATGAGAACAAGCGCTAGTCAGCGTAAACACACCATTACACAGTAGAAAGGAAAGCTTAAGCAGATATGGGGTTTTTGCAACTGCAAATCTGCATTGACATTCTAACACATTTTCTAGTTTATAGAACATCAGAGATAGACAGCATCTTAAAAGATCATCTAGTCTAGCACCTTTCTTTTACACTGGACCAATCTGAGCGGCTAAGTGGATTATCACACAGCCTTTTAGAGGAAGAGATTAGGTAGGAAAGCAGTGTTCTGCCTTCTGTTATACACAATGTTCTTTCCATCAGACTATGTTACAACTATATGACCATGGAAAACCAAAGCACTAATGTGCTCCTGAAATTACTTGCCGTCCTTGAATGACAATTTGAAGGACCCCATGATCACTATAAGGGAATCTGATGGTAGTATTTTAAAAAATAAAACTAGGTAAAAACCAAATTGCTTTTTGTGTTACGTACAATACTAACCACTTTTTTTTTCTACTTACTTATTTTTATTGATGGTTCATGGAACTTACTTTTACTGTTTTTCTGACCTTGAAACTATCTTTATAAAGTATTGTTTTCTGGTCTTTCTCTGTTGTTTTCACTTAGGGTACAGTAATTACAAATACTTGGTTGAAATTTGGAAAAAAAATCTTTCATTTTGATAAAGCTATTGAGCTATTACATCTCTGCCAAAATTACTCTATTAGATGTACACATTTTTATACTAAGCCTGAGAATGTGAATAGGATCACCAGAATAAGGATATGAGAAGCACGTCTAATCGCCATGCAGATATCAATATTAAAATTTGAAATGTTGTACTGTGGATGGGAATGTAAATAGGTACAGTCAGTATCGAAAACACTATGGAGGTTCCTCAAAAAATTAAAAATAGATCTACCATACGATCCAGTAATTCCACTTCTGAGTGTATCTCTGAAGAAGAAGAAATCACTATCTTGAAGAGACATCTACAACTCCATGTCTATTGCAGCATTATTCACGATAGCCAAGACATGGAAACAACCTAAGTGGCCACTGACAGATGAATGGAAAACAAAAATGTGGAATGGGTAAAGAAAATGAAATATTATCCAGTAATATATAAGAAGGAAATTCAGCCATTTGTGACAACTTGGATGGACCTTGAGGGCATTATGCTAAATGAAATAAGTCAGACAGAGAAACACACATACTGTATGATCTCACTTACACGTGGAATCTAAAAAAACTGAACTCATAGAAACAGAGAAGAGATTGGTGATTGCCAGAGGTGGGGACTGGGGAAAAATGTCGTAAGGGGTCACAAACTTTCAGTTACATGTAAATAAGTCCCAAGATTGTAGTGTACAGCATGATGACTATAGTCAACAATACCATGTTGCATATTTGAAAGTTGCTAAGAGAGTAAATCTTTTTTTTTTATTGAGGTCATAGTAGTTTATAGCGTTGTGAAATTTCAGTTGTACATTCTTATTCGTCAGTCACCATATAAATGTGCTCCTTCCCCGCCTTTGCCAACCCCTCAACCCCGTTCCCCTCTGGTAACCACTAAACTGTTCTTTTTGCCCATGTGTCAGTTTATCTTCCACATATGAGTGAAATCATATGGTGTTTGTCTTTCTCTGTCTGGCTTATTTCACTTAACATAATACCCTCAAGGTCCATCCATGTTGTTGCAAATGGGATGGTTTTGTCTTTTTTACAGCTGAGTAGTATTCCATTGTCTATATATACCATATCTTCTTTATCCATTCCTCAGTCCGTGGGCACTTGGGTTGCTTCCACGTCTTGGCTATTGTGAATAATGCTGCAATGAACACGGGGTTGCATAAGTCTATTTGGATTGTTGATTTCAAGTTCTTTGGATAAATACCCAATAGTGGGTTATATGGTATTTCTATTTTTAATTTTTTGAGAAATCTCTGTACCGTTTTCCACAGTGGCTGCTCCAGTTCGAATTCCCATCAGCAGTGTACAAGTGTTCCCTTTTCTCCACATCCTCTCTAACGTTTGTTATTTTTTTGTCTTGGTGATTATAGCCATTCCAACGGGTGTAAGGTGATATCTTAGTGTAGTTTTGATTTGCATTTCCCTGATAATTAGTGATGTTGAACATCTTTTCATGTGCCTATTGGCCATCTGTATATCATCTTTGATTGGGTTGTTTGTTTTTTTGTTGTTCAGTTGTGTGAGCTCTTTATATATTTTGGAGATTAACCCCTTGTCTTGTATATGATTTGCAAATATTTTCTCCCAGTTTGTTGGTTGTCTTTTCATTTTGTTCCTAGTTTCCTTTGCCTTGCAGAAGCTCTTTTGTCCAACGAAGTCCCACTTGTTTAATTTTTCTTTTGTTTTCCTTGTTTGAGTAGACAAGGTATTCAAAAAGATCCTTCTAAGACCCATGAAGGAGTGTGTACTGCCTATATTTTCTTCTAGAGATTTTATGGTTTCAGGTCTTACCTTCAAGTCTCTTATCCATCTTGAGTTAATTTTTGTGCATGATGCAAGATAATGGTCTACTTTCATTCTTTTGCATGTCCAGTTTTTCTGTCCAGTTTTCCCAACACCATTTACTGAAGAGACTTTCCTTTCTCCATCGTATGTTCTTAGCTCCTTTGTTGAAGATTAGCTGCCTGTAGATGTGTGGTTTTATTTCTGGGCTTCAATTCTGTTTCATTGATCTCTGTAGAGAGTAGATCTTAAAAATTCTTATCACAAGAAGAAAAATTTGTAACTATGTTTGGTGATGGATCTTAACCAAACTTACTGTGATAATCATTTCACAGTATATACGTATATCAAATCATTCAGTTGCATACCTAAAACTAATACAGTGTCAACTATATCTCAATTTTTAAAATATATATGTCTTGCAATAGCTAAAATTTATTATTTGTGTGCCAAGCCCTTGCCAAGTGCATTATATATATATATTTTCTATTTAATCCTCAGCTCAAAACTGCAAGGTGGAGAGCATTATTGCTTGAGTGTGAGGTGAAGAAACAGAAGCTCAAAGAGAACTTGGTCAAGATCATATTAGTAGCCAAAGATAGATCAAGGTTCTGATTCTTGCAATCTGGTTCCAGACCTTTGCTATTGACCACTGTCATCTAACTGCTCTGACATATTTCCTCTCCTAGATTTTGCCACCCATAATTGGCAACCAAGCTTGATCAAAATAGTAGCCCTAGCAAATCTGACTCAGAAAATAGCATACTCAAAAAAAAAAAGACTGGTTTCACTGAAGGGGTCTACAGGAGACTCATTAAGAGCTTCACTTGGAGCAGATTGAGGGCTGTTCCGTCTTCAACTATGCAGATAACAATTTCATGAGATTTGAAGGCTCTTTTGCCAATAGCCTCAATCAATTGCTTTCAATTTCTTATGCAAATGAATTTACAGATATGTAAATGCCAGCTCACAGCAGAAATGCAGACTTGATAAATCTGTAATGAATACAGCCCTTATTAACAGTCTATGGTTCCAATGAGAAATCTTCTTGTAATTTACAGCAGTGGCATAATTATTCTATTTCTCGTAAATGGCAACTGTAGTGATACCAAGTTTGCAGTTTGTCACATGGGTGACGGAACAAGTACATGTATAGCTGTTCGTTTTTAATAAGTCAGATGCATTGATGGGTATTCTCTAGCAATAACATTATGGGATATATTTACGAATGTGTGGGGAGATTTAGTTAATGGCACAAATTAAAACATTAAATAAGAAGCAAATAGGGTATATAATGAAATGCGGCACACAAATAAACAAAATGTTCTTACACATTTTGTCATCTTTGCCTCGCTACCTCTATATTTATCCATTTGTGCCATGTTTTTACTTAATGTCAGAGTGACAAATGTCACCACAATCACTCTCCATGTGAAGAGAACCACTTGCATTAATGTAGTTATGAAGCGAAGAATGATAGGCCTACAACCAATCAGCATATATAAGCACATCTGGAACTACTTCGGATCCCGTTTCTGAAATATTGGTATTAATTACCAAAGAATGTCTTAATTAGCCGATGTCATTGCTTTAAGTAAACTTTTCATTACTTTATTTCAAAGTCTAAAATATTGATAATGGGATGATTCATAGAGAGTGATGACAGTAACATTTTACCTTTGTTATATCTCAAAAGGTCACTTGGTTTTATGGACTTTTATAGGCACTTGTTTCAAGTAATTGTGCATTATATCTCAGTGAAATAAGATGTATAATGTCAGAAGGGAAGAAGATGCCCCAGCCTAATTTTGCCCTACATCTTCTAGATTGAAGCTCACACTGATGCGTTTTCACATTAACCTAGTATACTCAAAGAATTACATCTTGGATACCTCCAGGATAACAAAAAATGGTGTAATGAATCTTGAGTTAGTGATCTTCATGTTTTCCCTATAACATCATGTGTTTTGTTCTATCTTACTGTCTATTTACTGGCCTATCCCCTCCCCTAAATTACAAGCTCCTCAAGATGGTGATTGCATCTTCTTCCTCATGCAATATTCATGTTCATCTTTGTATCCCCAATGCTGGCACAGTGCCTTGCATATAATAGCATGTGATATCCATTTATGGAATTGAGAGAGGAAGGAAAAGAGGAAGAGAGAGAAAGAGAGATGGAAGGAAGGAAGGCAGGAAAGTGGGGAGAGAGGGAAAAGGAAGACAGGAAGGAATTCTCCTGCATCCTCTTCATAAACTAAAACACTCCATCCTTGTAGTCCTAGCAATGGCATACTTATGCAGGAAACATGAATTTCAAGATGGAGACATTCATGCAGATACCAATGATACCAAGAAAAGGCATCAGCACAATGCTCTGCTGCTATGAAATTTCGAGGAAATTCCTCTGATTACAGTATACTTGGAGTTCCATTCAATTAGGTTAATCAAGCATGAGATCATACTGATCATTGTTTTTTAATAATAATTTTAAGACCCTCAAGTGGGGTTTAATAAGTGTCTGGAATGGGTCCCACATTATGCTAGCCACTGAAAGAAAAGCAAAAGAAGTTGTGCAATCATCCATTCATTCAGCATTTATTGAGTATTTAGTAATTTGCCAGATGTCCTGAACACTTTCCCTGTCTTTGAGATAATTACATTGCTCCTGGGAAGCCAAAGCATGCAAGTGTAAAAGAGAACAATGTGAGAACACTGAGATAAATATAAGCATTTAATAATAAAGGTAGTGTTAACCAACATTTAGTAAGTGCTTACGGTCTGTCAAAGTGCTAAGCATGGTCCATGCATTATTTTATTTAATGTTCACTGTACTTTATACTCTTTGTCATTGAAGCTCCCATTTTACAGTTGAGGAAGCTCAAATCAAGGCAATTAAATAATTTTCCTAAGTCATCAGCTAATCACTTGAACCAATCTTTCTGGCTCCAAAGTTCACGCACTTAAACATTATGCTCTACAACCTCTGATCACCTGCTGAAGTTTTTGGATGTAGATAATATATTCTAAGGAAGGGAGATTCTGTTTTGGCTAAAATTATTTCTAAAAATGTTTCATGGGAAAGATAAAACTTGACATACAGGTCTTGAAGTGTTGATATGATTTACATTGTTTGAATAAATAGGAGAAAAACTTGATAATATCAAGATGAAAAAAGGAGATAGTAAGTTGAGAAATGTCAATGCAAATTTATGCAAAATGATGAGCTCTGTTGAGGAGTAGATAATTTAATGAGATGGAAGCTTTGGCACATAAGTCTATCAAGACCAGTGGATACACCTAGGAAGGAAATCTACAGCTTACGAACCACCATCCTTCCCTTCCCCACCACCACTAACTTAATGACACCAAGCTCTATTCACTTAAGTTTTGAATCAGTTTTCTCCTTTCCACCTCGACCACCGAAACCTTAATTAAGTACCTCACCATTTCCCCCTAGGATTAGTACTCCAACACTAACTTGCTTTGTACCCCCATGCAAATTACTGAATCTATCTCTAATCCTCAATTTTCCTGTCACAGAAGTGGACAGGATAATAAAAGCTGTCTCTCAGGTTAGTGTGCACATTAAATAAGACAAGACATATAAAGTACATAGCTCAGGACTATTTGCCTGGCAAATAGGATGAACTCAATAAATGTCAGATTTGTCATATTCTTACCTTGTCTTTTTATGGTGTCTCCTCCATTAACTATTTCTTAAACTATGGCTGGAGTTAATCGTCCCCAAAATGTACATCTGATCATTTCACTCTGCTGCTTTAAAATTTTCTGATAATTTTTCACTGTGTCCAGTATGAAATCCATACTGCTTAGTCTGGTATTAGCCTTGTTGGCCAATCATTCTTGGCACATTAATTTAATTTTAAAAATAAGTAAGCCCCTCCTATGTGCCAGGAACTATTCTAGATGGGCAACAATAACAACAAACTTGTTAATTCAAAGTTTAGAGCTCAAGAAGAAGTTCTGATCTAGAAGTAGAGATTTGGGTTTATCATCACTAGTGTGAAACAATGAGCGTTGCTGAATTGATGATGGAGAACATGAAGTGTGAGAAGAAAAAAGGGTCAAGAATAAAACCTTTGAGACCACCAACATTTAAAGGATAGTCAAAGGAAGAAGAGTCCATGAAGGAAACTGTGAAGAAAGAATTGGGAGAAATAGAATGGGAGCCAGATGAGGCTGCCATTAAAGTCAAGGGAGAAGGAAGCAAAGAAAGAGGGAATAGCCAACCACATGAGTGAATAGATCCTATATAACAATGGAAAGCCATCAGTCACATATCTGACAAGGAGTTAATTTCCAAAATATATAAAGAACTCAAACAACTCAACAACAACAAAGTGAATAGTCTCATCAAAAAATGGGCAGAGGATATGAACAGACATTTTTCCAAAGATGACATTCATATGGCCAATAGGCACATGAAAAGATGTTCAAAATCACTAAGGATTAGGGAAATGCAAATCAAAACTACAATGAGATATCACCTCACACCAGTCAGAATGGCTATAATTAACAAGACAAGAAATAACAAGTGTTCAGGAGGATGTGGAGAAAAGGGAACCCTCGTACACTGCTGGTGGGAATGCAAACTAGTGCAGTCACTATGGAAAACAGGATGTAGATTTCTCAAAAAGTTAAAAATAGAAATACCATATGATCCAACTATTCTACCACTGTGCATTTATCCAAAGACCACGGGATCAATAATTCAAAAAGATCTATATACCCTGTATTCATTGCAGCATTATTCACAATAGCCAAGACATGGAAGAAACCCAAGTGCCCATCGACTGATGAATTGATAAAGAAGATGTGAGAGTCTTATGTTAACAGAAATAAGCCAGACAGAGAAAGACAAACACCATATGATTTCACTCATATGTGGAAGATAAACAAACATACAGATAAGGAGAACTGACTAGTAGTTACCAGAGGGGAAGAGAGTATGGGGAGGGCAAAAGGAGTAAAGGGGCACGTATGCATGGTGAGGTATAAAATGTAGACTATTGGTGGTGAACACAATGCAGTATATACAGAAACTGAAATATAACGTACACCTGAACTTTACACAATGTTGTAAGCCAATAGGACCACAGTAAAATAACTAAAAAAAAAAGAAGGAAATCGAGCCGTTGGTAATGCGTTCCGTGGCAAAGGTGGAAATTTAACTGCAATAGCTTGAAAACAGAATGGCAGGTGAGCAAATGAAAGCAGAATTATAGGCTATATTTTTAGTTGCTTCTTGGTGAAATGAAAGAGATAGATCTCTCCGCCCCAACTCCTGCATCTCCATGCAGCCAAGAGCTGAATTTTCTTTAAAGGGAAGATTTCATTTGTCAGTAGTCTTCAACCCTGGCTACTTATTGGAATCACTTCAAGCTACTTTAAGAAATAATGACACCCAGGCCAAATGCCAACCTTCTTATCCAATTGATTTTGAAATAGATCTGACATCTATATTGTTTTAAGGCTTCAAAAGTGATTCGAATTTGCAGCCAGTTTTGAGGACCATTATCATAAGCGACAGGGAAGAAACCAAGCACAAACCTCCTGGGTATCTCCCAGAAGAAACTTGCAAACTCTTGTTGCATGCCAGGGACTTTTAGTAATAACTAACATATTTTATGCATTCATTATGCACCGTGCCCAGGAATTGATGTATACCATCTTAATGTATTCCCAGAATCACCCAATAAGTGAGTATTATAATCATCCCCATTATATGGCTGTGAAAACTGAGGCTCAGGAAGGTTAGCACTTTAGCCAAGGTTAGCAGAGCCAGGATTCACAGGAACCCAAGCTGTGTGCCTAATTCTGCTGCCTCCCACTTTCAAATCAATCCCACCAAAAAAGCGCTATGGCTGGCCATACAGAATAACCAAATAATTAATTCCCATGGCTACACAGACAAAAGCAAAAGCCAGAAGTGAAAATTTAAGACTAACAACACAAAACTAACTCTATTGCAGGTTCTACTAGAATGTTCCGGAATATCATGTCAATTTCCAAAGTTATCCTTACATCATTTACTTGGTTAACTATATACTACAGAAATTTAATTAGCAGATCCAGCACAATCCAGATAAACCACTAGACAGGTAATTAATTTTGTTTAAACTAACCCTGAACCTGAATGGCTCTTCTATTCTACCTTTCTAAGTGACCCAAAACTGAACGGATACAATGACATAAACCTAAATAATGATTTAGTAGAGCAATTACCAAAAGTTTAAAATTTTCTCCTAAATTATCTGCGTGATAAAGAGTCCTCAATTTGCGCATAAGTGAAGTTTGTAAATTACTCAAGACTGGTAAGCAGAAGAGTATTTCCAGCTGCCCTACAATTGTCACTCATTGTAACTAAAATTCATTTCATTGCACACACATACACAAATCACGCCTGTCCGCAAAGAGTAGACACAAATATGTTAGCACGTGTGTGCATGAGTGTAATAGTCACACGTTCCCTAACATGGAAGAACTTAGATGAATCACAGAGTCGCAGTTGCCTTAAACAGTGACAGCATGATAGGGGCTAAATAAACAATGGCTACTTTTTTAATTTGTAAGTGACAGGATGAAGAATATTGTGGATTTTCCCCAATAGACTGTAACAATATTAAGGTAAATCAAATTTTGCACCTCATTTATTTAACAATGTCATTTTTCAGTTGCTATAGGGTTTTTTAGCCCCTCAGACTACAAGGCTGCACAATTTCCTAGAACTTGTTTTTGAAAAGGAAAAAAAAACTGTTAGCTCTTGAACACTTCATTATAATTGGCTACGCTTCTTTTCTTTTATTAAGTGATAATTTATGAAAGACTACTTCAAGATCGTCTAAAACGCTGCCTTTGGAAAGACTAAAGCAGGGGAATGTGTAATCACTATGTAATGTAATCAGAATATTTAATTAACATGTAATCATAAAAGAAGAAAATAGTCTTATAGCATTTGGGCACCAAAGTCAACAACAGGACTGTATTTAAAAGACTATATATGCTTTTAAAAATATTTTTCAATGGAGATAACATGGTTTTTAATAAAATATTTGCTCATTCTTTTTTTTTTGCATCTATTGAAAGTTTTTTGTTTGTTTTTTTTGTCACATGGTTTATAACATTGTGTAAATGTCAGGTATACATCATTATATGTCAGATTCTGCATAGACTGCATCGTGTTCACCACCAAAAGTCTAGTTTCCATCCATCACCATACATACGTGCCCCTTTACCCCTTTCACCCTTCCTCCACCCGGTTCCCCTCTGGTAACCACCAGCCTGTTCTCCGTATCTGTATATTTGTTTATCTTCCACATATGAGTAAAATCATACATCATTTGTCCTTCTCTGTCTGACTTATTTTACTTAGCATAATACCCTCAAGATCCATCCATGTTGTCACAAATGGCACAATTTCAGTCTTTTTTAAATGGCTGAATAATATTGCACTGTAAATATACCACATCTTCTTTATCCATTCATCCATTTGTTACCAATTTAGCCTAAGGCACCTGTATAGTCAGTTTAGCCTCCCTAATTTAGCCTTCCTCCACTGAGACTTTAATCCACAATCCGCTGAGACTTCCTTGGGGCTCCAAGGAAGATCCCATGGGTGAGCTGCGAACCCACAACCCATTCCTTCCTTGGAGGGTCCTTTTTCTGTTTGGTGTCACAAATGTGAGATGAAACCCCAGCTGAACGTTCAACAGCGCAAGCTTTATTCAATGGCCATTGGATGGAGAAGCAGAAACGAAGTTCACAAATCAATTTCTCAATTCTTAGGGTGATTATGCAGCTGTTATAAGGGATCAGGGTAATGAAGAGGAGGAATATTCAGTTATGTGGGGAAATGGGCAGGCTTTTCTGGGAATTGGGGTGCCATTTCTTTTCCTCCCTGATTTGGTCTGGTGTTTGCTGACGTGGCCGCGGGCAGCTATGTTATTTAGTATGGTAATATACTACAATGAACATATAACAAGCTGCAGGGTCTATGTCAGGTCAAGTCACACCGTCACGTTGCCTTCAACCAGTTTTACCTGGTTTTGACATATGTCTCATACGACTTCTTCCTCTCTTTGTGGTTTCCCGTAAGCTAAAGATAATATGTTAAGCTTGTTCTGAGCAGGGTTGTGGTTAATGTCTTATGGGGTCAGTGGGTGGGGTAACACATTGACGGGCACTTAGGTTGCTTCCAAATCTTGGCTATTGTGAATATGCTACAATGAACACAAGAGTGCATATATCTTTTTGAATTATGTTTCTTGTTCTTTGGATAAATACCTAGTAGTAGGATAACTGGATCGTATGGTATTTCTATTTTAATTTTTTAAGAAATCTTCATACTGTTTTCCATAGTGACAGCACCAGTTTGCATTCCCACCAGCAGTGTACACATCCTCTCCACATCCTCTCCAACATTTGTTATTTCTCATCTTTTTAATAATAGCCATTCTTATGGGTATGAGGTGATATCTCATTCATTCTTTCACTTCAAAGAGAAAATAGAAACTTGACCTAGAACTTAGTATTGAAAGGATAGTGCCTCTGGTGTTCAATCAGTTCACACCCTCCTCCTCATTCCCCAGCTCCCACATAGCTCCCCAGCACTCTCCATCCCAAATGCTTCTCTAGTCACATCCTCCTCTGTCCACCCCATACATTTCTTCTTTCTCTTGAGTCTTGGGTTACTATTTAGGACTCTCCTCCAAAACCAAGTCTTTGTTATTTTTAACTTCCAATTAAGTTTTTCCTTTTTAAGGATTCATAAGAACATACAGAAATGCAATCTTAGAAAATCACAGAGGAAGGTGGGAAGACATATTTTGTCCATCAAATCAAGGGCAAAACACAAGAGGTGAGTTTGATTAAGAATAAAAGGTAATATTCAGAATTATAATAGCAAACATAGGACAGAATCATGTGCCTTTGATACATTCTCCTATTCATGGACATGAGGTGGTTTAAAATGTATTACTTTTTTTAAAAAGCTGCGATAAACTTCTTGTACATATCTCCTTGGATACATGTGCAAGAGTTTTTTAAGGCAGGTACTTAGAAGAGTTGGTGTGTGGTAGTCTGGACAAATATTTAAGACAGCTACATTCTACTAAATGGCTTTCCAAAGTGGTTATAACAATTAACACTCCCACCCACAGGTTGGAAGCGTTCCTTTTCCCTTACCCGTGCCAACTCAGCAGAGTCTGACATTTTAATTTTTGCCAATCAAATGAGTAAGAGAGGATACCTTATTTCTCCAGTTTGTATTTCTCTGATTATTAATAAAGTCAAATTTCCTTTTATATATATGTTGACCAATTTGATTTCCTCTTCTCATTGTTGTCCAGTTTCATTTGCCTAGTGTTCTAGAGACTTCTTTGTCTCTTTATTATGGATTTCTAGAATTTCCTTATATCTTCCTTATATTAAAGATACTAATTCTACATCAGTTATATATGTTACTAATTTTTTTCAGTTTTCACATTCCTTTAACTACGTATTGTATCTGTTATTGTATAAATTATTGTATAATTTGTATAAATTATCAAAAAAATGTATAATTTTGATGTGGTCAAATTTATAAATCTTCTCCTTAAGGATTGAGCTTTTTGTACTTTACTTAAGACATCTTTTTCCACTCCCAGGTGATAAATGCATTTCTTATATTTTCTTCTAATATAGTTTTTCTAATCTTTACATAACATAGTCTTTCTAATAGTTCAAAATTTGGCTTTTCACCTTAGGCATTTAAACAACAAAGAATTGATTTTTACGTGATGTTAGAAAAGGACTAAATTATGTTTTTCCCATGTTGAAAACCATTTATCTCCTTATCCTGTGCTAAATAGTCCATCTTTTACTGACTGAGTTGCAATGGCATCTCTTATAGGACATTGAATCTGCTTCTAGACATTATATTCTGTACCACTCAGTAATGTGTTCTTGTTCCCAAACTATATAGTTTTACATTGTTTTATATTATGTCATTTTTTTAAATTAAGCTTTATATTGTCTTCATACCTGATAGAATAATTGCTCTTTCTTTGTTTATGTCTATTTCATTTGTTTAATTTTGGTTTTAGAATCGTCTTAGATATTTTTGGACTTTTTATTTTTCCATTTTAACTTTTGAATCTTTTTCTCAAATTGCAAAAACTTAGTGACGGGATTTTAATTGCATTGAATTTAAAAATTGATTTGGGGGAAAATTGAATCTTCATTGTTGTGAGTCTTCCCGTTCATGACAATGATATATTTTTATTGCTTTAAGCCTACTTCAATGTTTCTCAACAAAGTTTTGTAACTTTCTCCATGAGAATCTAACATACCTTTTGTTAAATGTGTTCCTGGGTACGTCATAAATTTTATTATCATTGTGAATGGCATTTTCTAATTGATTATATTTTAGAAATAGGAAATCTATTAGTTTGTGTATGTTAATCTTGTATATGCTAACTTTCCTAAAATCTTTTAGCGGCAGTAATATTTTGCCAGTTGATTCTCTCGGATCATATGTGTAGATGATCATTTGCAGTCTACCTTTTTCTCTACAATTCTATAAACTGTAATTCTATTTCTTGTCATATCTTGTTGGTTAGGTCCATGAACACAAGGTTGGATGATTATAATGAACATCCTTGCCTAATAAAGTGCAGTAATGAAAATACTTTTAAATTTTATCATTGTTTGAAGTTTATTATAATTTTTTCTTAGATGTAAACTAGCAACTTTTATCATAAATGAATATTGACTTTTATAGAAATGCTCTTTCTCCAATCATTGAGATGTTTATATGGATTTTGATCTGATTTGTTAATATAGTGAATAGTATTTAGAGATTTTTCTAATCTTAAAAAAAATCCTTGCATTCCTTAAATAAATGCTAATTGGTCCTAACAAATTTTTCTATACATCCCTATAGTCAATTTGCTAATATTTTACTTAGGAATTTTATATCAGGTTTCAAAATAAAATTTATCTATAATCTTCCTCTCTTGTACATTCCTTATCCAGTTTGATTGTCAAGATTATACTAGTACGGAATTGTTTTTATAAGATACAGATGTCTTCTAAAGTTTCCATAAAACTTTCTTCTAAAACTTCCTCTGGTTTTATCACCACTTTGGGAAAGGTCAGTGTAGGATTTTGACTATTAATTCATTGCTTTCATCATTACTATTCTACTCAGAGCTTCTAAACACATCAGGATATTATTTTAAATATTCTTCTATGCCCAGTATTTCCTGAAAATTGGTGGTTAGATCTAGAAACCTGATCAAATAATAGTTCAGTATTTTGTTTGGCAAAAATACTTCATAATGTTATGTATCATGAAGAGATTTGTAACATCTGGTTGAATTTGTTTTTTGGACGTTAGCAGCCAGTGGTAAAAATTGCCTAAATGCTCTCAACTTCAGGTTAGTGTTGGAGTTAGGGTTGGCATGCAAAATGATAATTCTAAAATTTTATTATTCTTTTTCCAATTACAAGCTTGAAACTAGTACTCTGAAAAAGAGAAGTTTTTCTTCATCAATCATTTGGTTAGCCTAGGCACAGTTCAAACAGAAGGATGGGATAAAAATGTAAAAACTTTTTTTCTTTCCCTTTATTTATCAGTTTTCAAATAATGAGTTGAAATCCCCAAAGCTTCCAAAGGTAACAAAGGAGGTGCTTCTTTTTTAGTATCTTTATGAACTCGTGCATTTAAACATATTTGATACGTTGTTATCTTCATTGGTCCTCAAGCTGTCCCATCTCTGGCCAGAGGAAACTTTTTCAGTTTGGCTCTTAAGTCGTCTTGACATGTTACTGGGAGCCTTTGACAGCTTCCTTCTTCCTGGTATGACAAGATATTCCAGGTTCTCCTAAATTTCCTGCTCCAGACGTGGACTCAGGACTTCTCCATGGATTTGTGGTTTCTTCTTTTGGTAAGTGGTCTTTAAAACCACAACCTGAGCCAAGAGATACTCATTGTCTGTTGCCATTTGGTTGTTCTTTTTTTTTCTTCTAGGTCTTTTAAATTAAAATAGCTAGAAAATAATCTTTTAGATAAATACGTATCATGACTTTATACTGATACTTCTAGTTCAAATCCATAATCACAGAGTTTCTACTTAGTCTCATTGATCTCACATCTGCATCATTTTTTTTTCACCGCATTGGAAACCTTGATTTTCAATGAGGCCAATATAAATATTCATTTTCTTTAAACTTCAATACACACAAGTCTCAGAATAATATTACGACTAAAAATATATTTTAGGTTTTTTTGTGCTTAAAACATATACCTCAAAATGTAGTCCAATTACTTTCTTAAAATAACTTAGAATAATTCCTCTCTCTGTAGTTATTGCTCTTTTATTCCTAATAATTTAGATGGCAATTATCCAATTTATTATTTACGGACTGTCTTGCTTTGTACTGAACCTTGGATGTATTAAAATTTCTATATGTAAAGTCATCTCTCAGTCTTAAGGGAAACCCGATAGTTGAGTCTTACCTTCAGTGGGATATTTCCCAGTGCCTCTGCCAAGACCCTAAAAGTTTCATTGGTTATGAACCATTTTCACCTTAATTTGTGGCTCCATGTTTCATCACCTTTCAGGACAAATTTAAGATTCCAACTCTCAAGGCAATTCTGTTTCCCCCCACAGTAAGTATGAACTCAGCTTCCTGCCTTACAAGCAACGATTTTTCAGTTCCTATTGTCAAACAAGGCAGCAGTTTCACAGCTTCTTCCAATGGGCATGGAGGCCGGTATATCTCTTGTGTATGTCTGGGGCATCTTCTCTAACCTGTAGGTCTGAAGGTGAGTTTCCGTCCTGGGGGCCTCTCACCACTACTGCTTTTCATACTTTCTTCATTTGGCTACCTGGAGTTTTCTATTTTTGTCGTAAATCTGGTTGTGTATTTCTTAATATTTAAGAATAGTTTAGCTGAATGTAGGGGTGCATATCTCTCTTCAAATCAGTGTTTTCATTTTCTTCAGATCAATAGCCAGAAGTGGAATTGCTGGATTGTATAACAGTTCTATTTTTAATTATTTGAGGAACCTCCATGCTATTTCCCCTAGTGGCTGCACCAATTTGCTTTCCCACCAACAGTGTACGAGGGTTCCCTTTTCTCCACATCCTTGCCAACACATGCTATTTTGTGTCTTTTTGATAATAGCCATCTTGACAGATGGGAGGTGGTTTTGATTTGCATTTCCCTTATGATTAGTGATGTTGAGCATCCTTCCATGAGCCCGTCCATTTGCGACAGCATGGATGGACCTAGAGGGTATTATGCTAGGTGAAGTAAGTCAGACAGAGAAGGACAAATATCAGATGATTTCACTTATATGTGGAATCTAAAAAACAAGACAAATGGACAAGCAAAACTAAACAGAAACAGGCTCACGCATACAAGAAACAAACTAGAGGATACCAGACGGGAGAGGGACTAGAGGGCGGGTGAGATAGGTGATGGGATTAAGGAGTACGAACTCCCAGTTACGAAATAAGTCAGTCATGGGAATGTAATGTACAGCACAGGGAACATAGTCAATAATATCGTAATAACTTTGTATGGTGACAGATGGTAACTAGACTTATCATGGAGATCATTTCATAATGTATATAAATATCAAATCACCATGATGTACAATTGAAACTAATAGGATATTATATGTCAATTACACATCAATTAAAAAAATAGTTTAGTTGGTATGTCTATGTATTTTAAGTAGCAGTGGAGTTCCCTGCATCTATTAAGGCCACAGCCTTGCCCAGAAGTCTCAGAAATTAAACTTGTACAGATATCTTCACAAGGTCCAGAAAATCCAGGTGAAATCTGGAAGCTTTCTTCATCCAGATATTTTGATTTCTGTAAACATCTGAATAACTGAGTTTTTCACCTGGACACTTGAGTTCATGCAGAAATACTTCCATTTTGTACCTGTTTCAAAAGGTTTTTAAACATTTAGTCTGTCTTGTAATATTTTGACCTTGAGCATGACCCTTAAGCTCTCGCTGACTCAGTGGATACTTTATTGTATTCTAGATCATGTGACTTTACCTGATGTGTGAATGTCCTAGAGAAAGCATACTAGACGCTACCAGTTTGAAAGCTTTTTCTCTGGGTGTGCATCAAGTACTTTTCTGGGCACTATCTTTCTCAGTTCATTATTTAGTTAACTATTGTTCTGAAGGAGACCTCATGGCTCCTCAATTGCATCATTTGCGTTTACATTATTAGGGTCCTCAAACTTCTCCCCTATTTCTTCTTAAAAGTTTCATTTTTTAAACGAGAAGGAATCATATATTTTCAGCACTTTCTACTTCCATGCCTTAAATATATCTTAAGACAATTCCAAAAAGATATTTAAAACTTAAATTTATCCCTTGGCAATTTGATTTAGAGGCTAAGGAGAGCAAAGTTTTACAAATGGAATACTTTTAAATGAATCATAATTAATTAACTATGCAAATATATCAAATAAATTTGGATACCTAGATAACTAATTATAGTTCAGAGAGGTTAGAAATTGTAATACTATTTTTTGGCTTGGTTAATATAATATTATAATTGGGGTTGCTTTGAACTTGGGGAATGTCAGAGACAATAATTTTTCAAGCTTGGCTGATTTTGAAATCATACAGTTATGAGTATTAACAGCTTAATATAAAATGTGGTACTGTCCACAAGTTAAAAGAAATTATTTTTGTCATAATAAGCGATATTAATTTAATTAGTTGTGTTTACGGTTATATTTTTCATTTGAAAATGAAAGCAGAATGGTAGTTGATAGATCTAGTTCGTAAAAAAGAGAAAAAAGAATTCTTTGATATTTTAATTCCATAGGAAAAAACTTCTCCCTCCTGGTTTTATTTTTTCAGATGTCCTAGAGTTTTTAAATGCCCGTTAATTCCTGTACTCATTTGGCAAGTGTCCATATGGGATTTGGCAATGTGTTTGGGGCTTCCCTCCTCGAGTTAACATTCACATCCACTCTCCTGGTCTATTATAACAGGCTTCTACTGCCTTCTGGCTTCCAGGCTTACTCCTCCAGTCCATCCTCCACCCAGACCCCAAGATCATCTTCCAATACAGCAATCTGGGGCCTGTATCCCTGTGTTTCACACTTTTATCTGACTTATCATTCCCTTCAGTGGCAGCTCTAAACGAAGGGCCCATGAGCCCTTTCCAGTCAACAGATGTGCTTCTTGGGCTCATACTGTGAAGTCAGTCCTGTTTTTTGTTTTAATTTAAATTTGCTTCCTAATTTAAACATAAGGAGGTTTCACATAAAATTCTAGAAATCTAACTTTTCTCCAAAAATTAAAAAGACATGAAAAATTACAAAGATAATGTTGGTCGACATTCCTTCTGGAGCTAAGCAGAGGCTGCCCCTTTGAGATGAGGTCAGTCACAGCAGGCACCTCGGGCCCCTGCCTCACTGACATTAGCTACCTGGAATCTGAGTCTGTCATCCCTGAATGCAGGCTCGGACCCAAATCTATTCTTTTTCCTTTAAGCCTGTAGTGGGTTGAACTGTGGCCCCCAAAAGATATGTCCACCCGGAATGACAGAATGTGACCTTATTTGGAATAAGGGCCTTTGCAGATATAACAAAGGTAAGTATCTGGAGAAGAGAGCATCCTGGATTAGGTTGAACTTTAAATGTGATGACCGGTGTAAGAGACAGAAAAGGAGAAGACACAGAGAAGAGGCCATGTGGAAATGGAGGCAGAGATTGGAATTATGTAGCCTCAAGCCAAGTAATGCCAAGGGTGCCAGCAGCCACCAGAAGCTACAAGAGAGGCATGGAAAGGATGCTCCTTCAGAACTTCCAGACGGAACGAGTCGCGCAGACGTACTGCTTTCAGATCTCTAATCTCCAGACCGTGAGACAAGTTTCTGTTGTTTGCGCTAGTTTGTTACAGCTGCCCTGGGAAAAAGACAAAGATGGTCAGCGATCCAGCCCTGGCCTGCCTCTCCAGTCTCCTCTCTTGCCTGTCCTGGCTTCACCTTTACCTCCGTGTACATGCTCGCAGTTCCCTCACATCCATGTGGTTTTGTGACTGTTTTTGCGCCCGCTACTCCCCCTGCCTAGAAAACTCTTGTATCTCTTTCTTCCTGGTTGAATTTCAATTCCCTGGTTAAGGCTCGTATCGTAGGACAAACTCCTTACGCAACTCCGCCTCCTCATCTCCCACACTGAGCAGATTGCTGCCCCCTAGTGGCAATACTGTGTCTTGAACTACAACACTCCCTGTTATCACTTAACCATACCAGGCTGAAATTATTCCAGGGTAGGAAATCTTCCAGAGGAGTTTATATATGAACTAATCCTTTAAGGAAGTTAATGTTATGAGTCATATGATGGTTAATTTCATGCGTCAACTTGACTAAGCTATGTTGCCCTGTTGTTTGGTCAAACACCAGTCTAGATGTTGCTGTGAAGGTATTTCTTAGATGTATTTAACATTTAAATCAGTAGACTTTGAGTAAAGCAGATCACCCTCCATAATATGGTGGGCCTCGTCCAATCAGTTGAAGATATTTAGAGCAAAGACTGAGGTTCTTCAAAGTAGAAAGGATTCTCCTCAAGACTGAAGTGTGGAAAGCCTTCCTGAGTTTCCAGCCTACTGTGTGAAATTTAGACAAGACTGCAAGGTCAACTCTTGCCTGACTTTCCAGCCTACCTGACAAATTTCAAACTTGCCAGCCCCCACAATCACATGAGACAATTCCTTAAAATAGAGTTGTGTGTGTGTTTGTGTGTATGTCTTATTGATTTTGTTTCTCTGGACATCCCTGAGTAATACAAGGTAGGAAAGAAAAGGAAGGGCATTTCAGGAAGTGGGAACCAAACCCAGATATGCCAGTGGGTTCAGGTGTGGCTGGTTCATAGTGTGAGCTGAAACATGGAAAGAGGTGAAGCTGCAGTGGGAGCTCAGGGCCAGCATCTCCTGGGAGGCATTTCAGACAAACAAGCAGAGTAAAGACATGATTTAGTCTGTGCTTTAGAAAGGTAGCTACTCTGATTGCAGAGTTGGGATGGAAATGAAATAACTAACTACAAGGGACATATCAGTTAGGCACTGTTGCAACAATGCAAGTGAAACATAATAAAGGCATAGGGTGAGGCAGCTGGAATGGATGGGAGGAGACATGTGAAGATGCAGGGCAGAATCAAGTGATGCAAACCGAAAGCCAACTTGCTGCACTGTAGCTTCTTGAAGTCGATCTCTGTCTTATTCATCTCGGCATCCCAGAGTCTAGCACACCTGGGACACAGCACTCCATAAAGTTTGTTAAATGAGTTAATAAATGGAAGAATACACAGGAAGAGATTAAAGGAAGGATTAAAAATAGCCCTGATGCTTCTGCATCAGAATGCCTATTTTCTTTCTTTCGGTAGCTTTTTGAAGCTCTACGTCCTGTCGCTCATCCTCAAAGTCCATACCGTCTAAAAATAATTGGGAACAGTGTGGATTCAGCTTCCCTCAAAACGTCTTCTCCCTTAAGCCTTACCTCCGATTTCGCAGTCCATCCAATCCCTTCTCTTTGTCCATCCTCTGGTTTCCCCTGTATCATTCTGAGCCGTGAGTATGTGAGATGTGATTGATGAGTATGAGGGCATGGTGATGAGAGGGGAGGTCTGGTCTAGTGGAAGAGGAATCAAGGTTGGTTAGAAAAAATATTGTTATCAAACTTGGGAAAAAGTGTATGCATAGGCAAGAGCTACCCATACAGTATGGAGAGGCGTACCGTTACGAAGATTCCAAGAGCACCGATGGGTATTTTGCAGTCATCTGACAAAAGTCAACTGAAGGAAGTTGGGGTTTGACCTAGTGGTTTTGAGGAAAAGCCAAATTGCACATGGCATCACCTTGGTCACCTTAACAACAAATCCTCCTTCTTATGACAATAATATCATACCAAGAAAAGCCCTTGCAAATTAAGCAAATATTAATCATAGGTGGAATAGCATACAACTAAGCCAGCTTCACCTATGGAAATGTGCAGAAAGGCATCTGAAAGGAGTTTGTGCCATTAACACAGAATGAGATAAGGAGGGGGACATTGTAGTTATTCACAAAAAGGATAAAGTGCAAAGGGCAGATGGCTTACTCACAGCCAGGATCAATCAATCAAAGGATGTACAGCCATGATTTTGGCTCCACTGGCCTCACCTTCTGGAAAGGACTCTGACCTGGAAAATGGAAGCGCCACAGTTAGAAGTTGTAGCCATTGGAGCACCTACAGCTTCAGCTAACATTTAGATGAGCTGGGAGGGCTGAGGCCACCCGGAGCAGGATGTCGGAGTAGGCTGAGGCGCCAAAGGCAACAACAGACCAATATACTGATTTTCAACATACTTACAAAAGTTCCTTGTTCCTGTGAAAGATTCATCTTCTAAAAATCACTCTAAGGTGGACTTGGAGCAATTTTTTTCTTCTCCTCTTGGCCAAAGGAATTGCTAAAAATATGGCAAGGGCAAAACCAAATTTTAGTTTTAAATTATCTACCAGTAACAAGACATTTCTTCAAGACAATTGTCCTATTGAATTGTATTCTGCCATTGGGCAAACTTATGTTTTACGTCTAACGGTTTCAACTTTGACATAAATTCTACACTCTCTCAAGAGCTGTGTTGTCAGTGAGGGAGGGCAGAGCAGCAATAGTTGATGGATCCTATCTTTACATGTGACAGAAACAGCTAAATGGCTCCAGTCATTGTGAATAATGTTTTTTCTTTATTGGTTCCAGTTAATCAGCCAGGCCATCATAAAGCGTCTCTAGCTCTGGATGCCAATCAAAACAGAAGCATTCACTCACCTACAGAAAGTCATCATGGGTGGTTTGGGAATTGCATCTGTACATCTGTCTTAAAAGCAACATGGTCAGACAGACAGACCCCAGGACGGGGGGTCAGGCACAATGGGCTTGCAGCTCAGCCGTGATATGTACAACTAGGAGATTGTAGGATATTTGCTGAGTTTCTTTGCCTGTTCCTCCTCATCTATAAAACAGATCCTATCCTACCTTCCTCATAGGTCTTTGAGGATTAAACATCATAACTTATTAAATGTCTGGCACATGGAAGGCCCTCCAGAAATATCCACTCTCCAGGTTTGTGGAGAGTGATTACTCTCTCCCTATTAGCACTTCCGGGCCCCATCGTGTAGGACACAGGCTCCTGGAGTAGGCTCTTTTTCTTTTTTTTTAAAGATTGGCACCTGTTCTAACAGCTGTTGCCAGTCTTCTTTTTTTTTTCTTTCTGCTTTTCCTCCCCAAACCCCCCCAATACATAGTTGCACATTTTAGTTGTGGGTCCTTCTAGTTGTGGCATGTGAGACGCTGCCTCAACAAGGCCTGATGAGCGGTGCCATGTCTGCTCCCAGGATCCAAACCAGCAAAACCCTGGGCTGCCGAAGCAGAGCACACGAACTCAACCACTGGGTCATGGGGCCGGCCCCTGGAGTAAGCTCTTATGGGATGCTTTTTAATGATTCTTTCATCTCTCTCCACCATAGATGACAGACAGAGGTGTAGTGAGTGACGTAATGGAATAGCCAGAAGACTCGAACACCTGGGTTCTAGTCCTGTTTCCTCACCAGCCAGCAATATGACTTTAAACTAGTCCCTAACCTCCCATCTCTGTTTTCTCCACTGTAAAATGAGCATATTGCCCTAAATGATCCCAAGCGTTTCCCTCAGTTCTTCAGTATTTTAATTCTAGGCAATTTTGATTCAAAGTGTGAGGCTCTGCAAACCATCTCTTTAAAAAAGTATTACTGAGTCTTTTTGTGTGTGCATGTCCTGTTTTGTTGGATGATGGCTATGATGATGACCATGGATAGATCTGTCCCATTTTGCCTGTTTCTTGGTTAGGGCTTATCGAATGCTCACAGAAACCGTGATATGGTACCAAGCAAACAAACTTTCTTTCTGTGCTTGCAATTCTTTCTTCTATTTTCCATTTTTTTGAACTTTGTATTGTTTTGGTTCAGCTTGTGAATGGCCCTTTGTCAACAGAAGGAATTTCAAAGTTGTAATAATGCAAATATTGATAGTTGAGCAGAATAACAACAGACTGCACGTGAGATGACAAATGAAGAGCGAAGCATTTCATCCTAGAAGAGAGATACCCTTGAACCTGTTGAGTGACGTTGACATCCTTCAGGGCAAAAGTGCAATGTTTTCTCCAGCTGACATTTTCCTATCTGATGGTTTTATTTAAAAAAATACTAAACCTTTGTTTGGTCTCTCTGCTCTTTTTTGAACTCTCATCAAACAGTCCCACAGTTTGGCAAACTCCCTTCAAAGTAAACTTTCCAGCTTATCTAAATGGTTCTTGAAAACAGAGTATTTCAATAGTTGTTCATTTGCTTTCTTATTTGCTACCAGAAAATTCATGGCCGTTGCAAGGAATATTTATTTATAGGAAGCTTGTTTTACGCTGTCTCCCCCCTCCCCTGTCTATTAAATCGAATGGCCGTAAGTCATTTCTTGACTCCCTAGCAGCTTCCCCTGAGGCTCACAGGGCGCTCGTGAGTGAGCAGTGTGCAAGAGCAGCGGGAGAAGATCGCTTGGAAGTGCTCTCCCCATCACAAATATGTGTCTTCAATATTTAGTTGTTGTGGCAGGAAAACGGCAACAAATACATGAACTGTAAACCATCTGGCTTGAAATATGTTCAAATATGAATGTTCATCTTGAAAAATGAAATCTATGGAATTCTGGCATCCACTTTGGCTTCTGAGAGATGAGCAGCTTGGATATGCAAAGAAGGGATTTCTAGACTAGCCTTCGTAAACTCTAAATTTTCCTGAACTCAGAAGTTAAGTGATTCACTGCCGAGACAGGAAAACTGCCCTGGCGCTTCTAAACTTTGAGGGAAAACGTGGACTGCTTGACAATCCTGCGACCCTCTGTGGAGAGATTTGTCTAGAATTATCTGATGTGATAAGAAGCAGAGACACGAATGTGGTTCTGTGTTTATTATTTAACATTTAGTAGTTCCAGGGTGTGCTGAACACAATATAAAACATGTAAAAAGCATGATGATTCTGGCTTTCACCAGATTCCTAAACCAAAAAGTTAAAACTAGCAAAACATGGGGGCTGGCCCCGTGGCCGAGTGGTTGGGTTCGCGCGCTCGCTGCAGGCGGCCCAGTGTTTCGTTAGTTCGAATCCTGGGCGCAGACATGACACTGCTCATCAAACCACGCTGAGGCGGCGTCCCACATGCCACAACTAGATGGACACACAACGAAGAATATACAACTATGTACCGGGGGGCTTTGGGGAGAAAAAGGAAAAAATAAAAAATCTTTAAAAAATCTTTAAAACTAGCAAAACAGGAGGGTTTGAACTGTGCCACCTAGTTTGGGATAACAAATGATGAGTCAGTCATCCTGCTCTCTTTGAAACTAAGATCCTCAAGTGATGCAGCGTCAGTGTCCTAGAAAGCAGCTCTCCAAATGACTTTGAGAAAGGTTTTGGTGACTTGATAAATGTAAAGAAGAAACGTGTTGCAAAAGCATGTGAGCAATGAGGACCATGAAGGCAGAAGAGAACCGAACGAGGCAGAGCTGGGCTCAGCAGCTGGGCTTAGCAGACCAGACCAGAACTGCCCAGAGGACAGGATTGAGGCCAGGAGCCTCTTGCTTGCTGTTTGATGTTTTGGGAGCTTATTAAAGGAACCCTTTGAGAACCACAGAAATTCAAACTTCTTTTCCTCCTTCTCTCCTCCACACTATATACTTTTTGATGAACTCCAGCTCAATCCACCTCTTCTGAGGAATTCTCCCTAAAGCAAATCCCTCATCTGGATCTCTTTGTGCTTCAGTCCCCAGGGGGACAATCTCTGCCGCTCCATGATGCACTCACCTTTAAAGAATTCTTTAGCTGTTGCACGTGTACCTGCTGCCTCCCTGCTACATTGTAAGCTTCTAAATAATGGAATCCAGACCTCCATCTGATACCCACTGTGCCTAGCCTCATGTGATGCTTGCAGTGTTCTCAGTAAATATACATTTGAAATTATGAAAGTTGGATAAATGAAAGAATTATGCCAGAGGTGGGAAAAAGCTTGAACCAGATGTTAACTAAGTTTGTGATACAATCCATTTTAAAATGTTAAGAGAGCACAATGTTTCCTTAGACAATACATTTAATTCAGCAAAAGGTAGGATATCAGTGATATACATAACTAAATTTTATTTTAAAATCAGATATATTTTAATGTATGAACTTTCTTAACTTTTTTCTTTTATTCTGCTTTTCCTTTAAAAAATGGAATTTGGAGCTGGCCCAGTGGTGTAGTGGTTAAGTTTGCACACTCCACTTCGGCGGCCTGGGGTTCACAGGTTCAGATCCCGGGTGCAGACCTATGCACGGCTCATTAAGCCATGCTGTGACTGCATCCCACATAAAATAGAGGAAGATTGGCACAGTTGTTAGCTCAGCCACAATCTTCCTCAAGCAAAAAGAGGAAGATTAGCAACAGATGTTAGCTCAGGGCCAATCTTCCTCACACACACACACACAAAAGAATGAATGGAATTTATCCAACATATGATTTATCTAATATAATTATCACAACAAATGCTCCTTAAAATAGCCATGTAAGGATTTGAGATGATATGTGCTTGTATTTTTTCTTTATTTTTTGTCATCTCTTTTTACTTTAATGCTTAAATGTTTAAAAATGCTCTTAGGAAAGGCAAAAACATGTTTAATGCTTAAAAGAGGAAAACTTGGTGATGCTATTTTTATACTGTATGAACTTTGCTATATCTGCAGGGAACTTAGATTTTAGTATGCAGCAGCAAAAGCTACTGGATGATCAATCTTGCCCTTGAGGATCAAAGTGTTGCTTTGTTGGGTCAACTGTTCAACGAAGAAACTGAAAAGAACTAAAAATATAGGAGAGCATATCCAGTTCAGGAATGTGGTGTGGGCAATGCAGAGTTTTTCATATACACAAGCAATTAACCTGTCTTTGTAAACATATTTGTTCTACTTCCCTCCTACTTTTTCCATTATAGAAAGTTTGTTATTGGTGATCTTTATCAGGGAAAAAACCCTACATCATCTTTTGTGGTGGGCTGGAAGAGCCAATGAGTATATCCGTTTAATTAGAAAGACTGTATCCACCTTGGAAACAGGCAATGAAAATTTCACTTCCTTTGTTTTGAGAAATGAAATGGGTACTATATATTAGCGATGAAAACAATTAGATGAGAATAGATCAATTCTGAGCATTCATATCATTTTAGTAAATTTTGTACAATTCCTCTCTCCTTAGATGCAACTCCGTTCACTTGGCCCCAATTCTTGGGAAATGATTCAGATAGTCTTGATTTAAATTGTGATCTGTGCAGATTCCTTCATTGAAGTAAAAACAGAGGCAGACATTTGAGGCATGATAGGCATTCCGGAACTTTCACCAGGTAAATTAAAAAATAATGAAAGCAGCCACAATGTCTTATTAATCAAAACTGAGAGCTCCCGGAAGGAGCCCAGAGGTTCAACCGAGTTGGCCTTGGGTGTCTGGTATAAGATAGAGCATCCTGGGCTTTGTGAAGTCTGATTCCAGTATTGTGCATCAGTCAGTGGTGTCATGAGATTATTTGCAAATATGAAACTAGAAAAGTGGAGAAGAAAAAGTATGTCCATCAATTGCACAAAATGGTTGAGCTCTGAATGAATTTGAATAGAATTTGAAATTCACCTTTTTTTGAGTAAACTAAATATCATGGCAAGTTCTACAAAAATAAAATCTATGAAGAATAATGCTGAAGTTAAGTCCTGAGTTACACTTTCCTAACACAGCCATGAACCATATTTGTACACTATAAATGAATAATAGCTACCCGTTAACACAATGTACACTTACATACTTAAAATAAGGAATAAACATACCACATTTTAGAAATAAGAGTGAAGCATGCCAAGATGTGTTTTTAAACCTAAACCTTTACGTTTTATTTCTGCTGTAGCACTAGAAATATTCTAAGCAATTAAGAAAAAAAATGTGACCACACATTATTATTCAGCAATATATGCCTCTCATTTGTAACACTGTATGAAGAGTACAGAAGGCTAGAAAACATTCCAGCTCACACTCATTGAATCTAAAATAGACAAGATAGTATAAAATTCTAGATGTATTCTCTCTGTATTAATTTTTATAACCCAACTGAATAAGGCCTCTAAGATATGTAAATCCTATACACTTCAGAAATAACAAATCATTCATCATAGAAGATTATTGGCTTAAAGAAATGAATATGAAGACTTTACATCTTTATATTGCTCACTGTTAAAGAAGCTACTACAGATATTTCGCTAACTGCACTCTGACCTCAGGTTAAAGCTGCCAGAATACCTGTACTTTTATATATTTCTAGAGCGGAAAATTTCTTTAAAATGATGTCTTTTTCTAAAGAGAAGCAAATTTGCTAAATTTTCACTGGCAAGTCTAAGACCTCTCCGGAAGAGGCATCATCATGCATATGTGTGAGTCTGTGGGTGTGTGTAAGTATGTGGATATATGCATGTGCGTTAGGGGAACCGAAGGTGGGGGAGGAACGGGGTTAGCTTATGAGGTAGATATTATAATTAGCCCTTTAAACAAATGTGAAAACTCAGGCTCAAAAAGAGGTAACACGGTCAGGGCTAGATAACAAGTAGAAAGCTCGCCCATTCATCAAAATGCTTAACCCATGATACCAAAGTTCAAGATGTTTAGAAATACAGGTGTTTTAAAACGTACCTGGAATTTGTTTTAATCAAGTACAGTAAGGTGACAGACATTGGGACATCTGCCTTGAAAGAAGAGTTGATTACCTATAGTTCCCCAAAGAGGGGGCACACCATACCACACACAGGGCCACATAGTGAAACACCAGGTCACTCAAGAGGCAGAAGGAGCAAGGGAGAGAACGTGGATCAGAGACTTTATTGTAGTTTTTGCACGAAAGAATGAGCTAGACAGTGTGGGAAAGCTGAGCAAGCTTAGACTGGATAGTTTGAACAATTTCAATAATAGGATAACTTATTCATTTTTTCATAATTCAATGGTATCATTAAGATAACATACTTAATCATATATAACAACATATTTATCTGTAATTAATAAATTAAATTAATTCCTGTAAGTTAAACGTGTCCAATTTATAGGAATGAAATTGATATCTGTGTATTAAGTACATTTGATGCGCAAACCCATGTACTAGCATTTCATAAAAGGCACAGTATAAGGTAGTGGTTAAAGCTGAAGATGCTCCAGCCAGAGAGAACTGGATTCAAGTCCCAGCTGGTCCTACTGTAAGTTACTTCTTTGGGCTTGTTTCCACATTTGTGTAATGGGGCTTATAAAACCAACCTCATAAAGTCAGCATATGATTTAATTGAACAATACTTAAAAAGCTCTTAACCTAGTGCCTGGATCATTTATTTAGCATTTAGGATTATTATTATTATATAGGTCAATGAATAACCAATTATTTTTCTTACCAGGTTTTTAAAATCTTTAAATTCCTTTAAGACAGATAAGTAGGTTCACCATATGATGACACAGAAAACTTCGGTAATTATTCAACTGATTCAAATCTCCTATTTTCATCTTAATTGTCTGAAAATTTTAAATGAAATTCTCAGGACAGGACTAGCCAGAAACTGCTTCACTTGGGACAACTTTGCCTACCAGAGTGGTCATAGTCATGGTACTTAACAACTATGGCTTATACAAAATGGGAGTACAGCCAGGCTCATGCACAGCCACTCCTGGGATCCCTAAGTGTAAAAGGATATTCTCATTTGCCTCATGGGTGCACCTAGTGGGATTAGGAAAAAAATAGGATTTATTTCATCTATCCCACAAAAATAACCTGCTGCATTCTGTGCAGTCATATTTTTAGATTTATGAGCATTCTCCTGTATGTGATTTTTCTCTTTTCTTTGACATCTTCTGAAAGATTGTTTAGTTCATATTTCTTTACCCACCATTCTATATCTTTACAGAGACTTTTTTTAAAGAGAGGAAAAGGAAATAAAGAAGAGAAAATAAACAAAGTAGAGAAAGCTCAGGAGAAGTGTTTTGCTGGATCCAACCTTCAGCAATTAGGTTATTTCTCAAATTTACATAAAGACTTATTATCATCTTGACTGCAATCATCTAGAAAATGAATGGAGTATAAAGTACATGAGGAGAATTTAATAAAACAAGCTTTCTTTTCTTATGAAATCTTTGAAGAAAGGAATCATTAGACAGAGACGTGCCTTGTATTCACCCAGGTCATGAGGCATGTCAGCTTGGTGATGTGCCGCTGGGAAGAAGTCCTTAATTAGAAATTCCTCGAGAGCTGCTCCCAGTAGGTGCTTCCACCGACAAAAAGACAACATAATTTACCAGGGAAGCCCTTACTCAGAACACAACATCCAGGCTCAGGTGAATGAAAGAAATAATTCGACGACAGCAAAAGGGCAAAGCTATCATGATGGGATGCTGGATTTTCAATGAGAGTCTCTCCATCATATTAGTAGTAAGTATCATTTTTGTTATTCAACTTTAAATAACTATATATATTAAATAGTCTTTGATTTTTAGGATAATTTGTACAGGCATACTAAATAGCTTGAAGTATTACACTGGTTAAAAGACTAAAACTTGTTAGAAAACATTCAGTAGATATATTTAATTTACCTTTACAGAATGATGCAAAGTTGTTTTCCGATTGAGTTCATTTTTAATTATTTTTAAAGTCAAGTAGTTTGTTTTTGCATAATGTATGAATGTTTTTCTAAATCAAATGAAGTCTTTGAATTAGACTCTGAAATTGGAATTTTTCTAGAGCACTCTCTGAGTTGCTTTTAAAGATTTCCTCCTTCTTGACATCATTGACTTAAAACGTTACAGTAACGTTGATTAGGAAGGTTATGTACTCTTCACTAAATTCCTTAAAGTATAAAGTTAGCAACAATTTCTTACCATTATAATCACTGTTAAAAACTAATCTATGAGAAATATGTATATGGAATAATTCTGATTAATATTGAGAAGCTCTTCATTTCACTTTGAAAGAAGAACCCCAAGTGATTTTGAATAGAAGAAAAGTGGAAGGTTGTATTGATGGGGTCTCTTTTCATTCTTCTCTAGGTCTCCTGGCTGGGAGTGAATTTATATCTGTTTATCGACACCTTCTGTTGGTACGAAGAGGAAGAGTCTTTCCTTTACACACGAGTTATTCTGGGTGTAAGTAAAGTTGGTGACTACGCATTATGATTTCAAAAAACAAAATGCATTTATTTTCCCCAGCTTCCTTATTGTCACTGTATCTCTTTCTCGTGTCTTTATATATGGGCAGTCAACACTGGCTTGGGCACGAGCTTCTGCTGTATGCCTGAATTTCAACTGCATGCTAATTCTATTACCAATCAGCCGAAACCTTATTTCATTCATCAGAGGGACAAGCATCGTAAGTACTAAAATATTTGGAATAATTTCAGTCGTTATGACTTACTAATATAAGTGCCATGGAAAACAGAGAAGTACTTTATATGAAATTCCCAATAATCCCATTTAGATTGAGGTTTGTTTCTTGGTCAGAGAGAACACAATGTCTAACACTGAAAATCAGAAATCGGTACATCTGATATGACTTTTGCTTTTGCCATTGACTCCCTACCTGACAGTGGACTCATTACTCAAGTTTTCGCTGATGCACTGACTCCATCTGGAAAGTAAGTCTAGTAAAATTGACCTGACTCGTAAAGATGGAAGTATTGGAACAGCTTGGACTATTACCATTTCTGATTGAAAAGAGACAAATAAGCAAATGAGCCAAATGCCACTGAGGAAACATCTCTCTGAGTTCTCAGCCCCAAAAAGCACAATCACAATACGCAGAATTTACTATGTAGATTTTAACTGCTAGCAGACATAATAGGACATTTCCTAACTATATTGATTTCACTGTGTTGGATATTTCCCTGTGTTTCCTGCTAAATAGAAAAACATGTTGTACAGAAAAATGAGACCTTCACTAACCCTTAGTAGAGGAAATAATTTATTTGATAATCATTATCATAATTTTATGAATATTTAGATATAGATGAAAATAGTGCCTGTCTCTGTGCAATAAGGAATAATTTATTGACTACTTAAACCATATCGATGAGGATGATGGCTATCATTTTCCTTTTCCAAATAAGCTGAGGCATGGATATTACCAGGTTTATTCTAGAGTTTTGACTTATAGCCAGGGAAACTACTAATTCAATCACATTTATTGAGTTGAAATTTCGGCAAAGCCAGTAAGAATCATTTGATTTTGCCTGTTGGACTAATTGACGGTCACTCATTTTTGTGTCATGTAGCCCCAGCTTCAGCAATTGAGAGGCAGAATCTGAGTGCTGTTCTCTTAACTCTTAAGACACTGTCACAACTATGGTTTTTCACTTTTCAAAAGACTTTTGTTTTTCATACTCTAGTGCTGTAGAGGACCATGGAGAAGGCAATTAGACAAAAACCTCAAATTCCACAAACTGGTCGCCTATGGGATGGCTGTTAATGCAAGTAAGTGCTTATTGTTAATTGCCTGATGGATCTTACAATACCTAATGTTTGACTTTACAGTTCTGCTTATTCCCCTCAACAAAAGGCTCAACCTTAGGTTAAAGAAAGCTTTGCCTTCCATCTGACCATATAAACCTTACATAAGTGGATTTTTAAATTTCTAATTTATACTCACACAATTTTCCCTACCAAGCCTTCAATTTGAACCCTGTGTTATTCAATATAATTCCCATCGAAATAAAATTGACCTATATTCAAAATCTCATTCATGGTGGTAGGAAAATGACTATCGAAGGGTGTGATGGGCAGTACAAAGAAAAAGGAAAAGCAAGACAATGTGGACAAAGCTCTGGAGAGTATTGAGCTGGTGGATATGAAAGGATCTTGAAAAGATATGAAGCTTTATAGGCATATAAAGTGTTACTGCTATTTCTTGAATTAGAAAACAAGAGAAATCAAGAGAAAGGCACCAGAAATTAGCATCCAAGGGAAAGGTTAGACTTCGGTAAAATAGAAAAGAAGGGCAATATCCAGCTGGCTTGTGGTTTTGTTGGACAACAAATACATTGAAATAAAAGGTTATCTGAACGATAAACAGTTATGATTTGAGGCTGTTTCCTTCAAACTAATTTAACTATAAAATGTTTTCCTCATTTGTTTTTATCCTCTCATGCATAAAAAAGAGCAGAGCGAAAAGAACACTCAAAACAAATGTGGATTTAATTAAGCAACAAGACATGACAGACGGGGCCCGAGTGCCAATTAACACAACTCTGGGTGTGTGGTGAGACTGGCGGGAGATTTCTCCATCAATTGTCTTCAACGCCAGATTAAACCAACCCAGGAAATGTTTGCAAAAGGTCTTTGTAGTTTGTTAAGAGACAAGGGTAAAAGGACATCATGTCCTAAAGAAAAGCAGCTAAGGGATGGAGGGCAAAGACCAAGGCCAATTCATCTTTGCATTCCAAGGCCTACAATGGTGCTGAGCACACACAGGCACCAATAACCTTTGATGAATGAGTGAATGCATGAAGGAATGAAGACTCAAGGAAGCAGATTTCAGCTCAGAAATCAAGGTCTTTTCCAGACCTTGAAAATTATCTGAAGTTAGAATGATTGTCCCTGAGGGTGTTGAGTTCCCCCTCATGGGGGGCGTCCACATGTTATGGGTGGTGTCTAGATTGCTCCTTGGAAGGCTATTCAGAGAACGGAATTTAAGACCTCTTTGGGCTTCCTTTAAAGTCTTAAGAATCTTGCGGCTGGCCTGGTGGCGTAGTAGTTAGGTTGGTACGCTCTGCTTCAGGGGCCCGGGGTTCACGGGTTGGGATGATCTCAGGCATGAACCTACACACCACTCATCAAGCCATGCTGTCGGGGTGTCCCACATACAAAATAGAGGAAGATTGCCACAGATGTTATCTCAGTGACAATCTGCCTCCAGCAAAAAGAGGAAAATTGGCAACAGATGTTAGCTCAGAGCTAATCTTCCTCACACACACACACACAAAAATCTTAAGAATCCTTAATTCTTGCATTAAAAGAGGAGATATGGGGCAGGTCCAGTGGCATAGTGGTTAAGTTCACTCACTCCACTTTGGCAGCTTGGGGATACCTGGGTTCAGATCCTGGGTGTAGACCTACACACTGCTCATCAAGCCAAGCTGTGGCAGAATCCCACACACAAAAAATAGGGGAAGATTGGCACAGATGTTAGCTCAGGGCCAGTCTTCATCACCAGGAAAAAAAAAAAAAAAAAAGAGAGAGAGAGAGGAGATAAAACACAATAAAATGGCAGGAAGAATATTACCACCATGCAATAGCTTCAAGGCGAATTGGACTCTAAGAGAAAGTTATAAAGATATTATAGAGAAAAGGTACCCAAAAAAACCCCACAGTATCAAAACACATCAGAAAAGGAAGCAAAGAATAAAGGAAAATTTGTGTTAGGAAATAATTTTCTCCTTAAACCTTTGGGTATGTATACTTCTCCATGTGTGATAATATACTGATAGCGTAAATGCATCAGTAATATGTGTTGAATGTCTCCCATGTGCAAGATACTCTGGTAAGAACTATAACCTTCTGAAACCAGTGTGGTCAGTACTGCTTTCAGAATGGAGTATAATTTAGTAGGGGCAGCAGTGGACTAGCATCAGATGACCAAGTTATTCGGTATCCCTGCAACAGTAGATTGGTTGTGTGATCTCAGATAAGTTCCTTATGCCCTTCCCTCTGTGGAGTTAAAAGAACAATAATGCAATCTTTTCATCTCTGTGAGATGTGCAGACTAGTCATCAGGAGCGGCCATCTTGGAAACCTATAAGGTCATTCACTTGCTGCTATGGCAAAGAATCAAGTCTAAGTTTCCCACGGCGGGAAGGCTCCACTCATTGAGCCCTACCCACCACTCCAGTCTCATCTCTTGTCACACCTCCTTGCTTCTCCCCTCTGGAGTGACACTGCTGGCAGTCCCTGAGCAGTCTATGCCTTTGTTCTTGTTACTCCCTTTGTCTCAAATGTTCTGCCTCTCCTTCTTCGTTGGATGAGATGTCACCACATTCAGGACTCCTTGCCTGGCCTGCCTCCTTCTGACCCACGAGGTCTGGGCTGTTAGTCCACCTCACCTGCGGGCCTCCGTCACACCTCCTACCACATAGTGAAACTTCTCAGACCCTGATGGCCTCAAGGGCTGAGACTGTGCCTTAGGCATCTTGGCTTTCCTGGCCCCTGGCACATAACAGGTCCTCAACAAACTTGGTCAAACCTGAGGATGAGTAGGAGTTGACCAGCAGGCAACAGAGGTTGAAGGAATTCCTGGGAAACACACCAGACATGACAGCGCTAGAGTCATTCATGGGACCAGGGACAGTTCAGGGTCCAGGAAACCTTGAAGGTGGGCAGTGAAGAGATTCAAAATGATGCCAGTCATCCAAGACAATAAATTCACATTCTGCTGCAACAAGAAGAAGCCGGATGCTCTTTCTCCCTCGTCCCCTCACAAATCCCTGGCGAGAATCAAGTATTCCGGCCCCCTTCTGCTTGAATACCCGCTGCTTTGCCAGGCTCCCAAGCATCTCCTGGGGCTCCTGAGCAGGGTCAGGCTGCCTTTGAGAGCAAAGTGCTCCTCATCTCCCACCGCCATGGCAACCAGCAGTGCTTCAGTTGTTACATTCTGGGCAAAGGCAGGAGGGTGGGGAGAAAGCTCTTTGCTTCTCCAGAGTCCTGACAAAGCAATTATTACATTTCACATTAACTAAGAAATGCGGCTGGCAACTGCGCTTTTAGGAAAAAAAAAATGCTAAGCCCTGGTTTCACAGATATACCTTTGCTTTTCACATTTTGTCCTTCTGGTGTATTCACTTGGGAGCAGCTGAAAATGTCCCCATGCTTATTTTATTAGCATCGGCCATTATGCTGCTTTTCAAATAGCCGACTGGCTTAATAGAGGTGTGTAACCTTGGAAGAAGTACATCCACATCGAAGTTTGCGTGCCAGCCTCTAATTTCTCATCCGTTCCCCTATAAGTTGAACTGCAGGCTTTAATTGGTCAAATCATTAAAGGATGTAATTAGAGCCTGGTGGAAGTAGGCTGGAGAGGAGGAGGGAAGAGGCAAACAATGGTATCTGTAATCAAGGGCATCACCGAAAATGCAGCGACAGGAACTCTTCTTCTCTTGGCTTCCTGCCTTCCTGCTTGCCTGCCGATGATAAGAGCTGCTGGAGCATGCTTCAACCACTAATAAATCATTTTCAGGGACCTGTAACCCCACTGGTATAAAAATCATAGTTTCACACCCTCTCTTTTCTTATTAATGTGGATCTTTCTGGACTGTCTGGTCCACAGTAGACCTTGAAGACCCTTCCAATTGAGTGGTGGTACTTTGAGCTGAGCTTCCTTCAAAGGCGGCTGTAAATAGTGACCCAGGCATCTCTCTCCAGCAAATTCTGCAGCTTGCATCTGCTGGGTTCCGGGGATGTACAATTACCTATGTGCTGCTCCTGATGAGTTGGTAAAATTAGTTTACAAATGTCAGTAAACATAACAGGGACAGGTTGAGAGAAACAAGCTCAGAATAAGAGTCCTGGGGGAAAAAATTGGAGTCCCCATGGTGGAGGATAGCCCCTGATCCCTAAAGAATTGCCACTAAACCAGTTCTGCCTGAGCATGGGGACCTCAAAAGGAGGCTTTATCCCCAGTCCTGCCTAACACAATTTAATGCAATTTACAAATGAGCAGCATGCACAGGGCACCATAGTCAACACGCATTCCTGCAGAAATCAGACTACAAGTTTGAAAGTTTGGAGCCATATTCTGGCTGCAGAAGCACAGCCAGGATTTGCTCCTGGATCCCTATTTCCAAAGACTGCTTAATTAGGAGGTGACTAACTCCAAAATGACTGTTATCACTGACAGGCAGGCAGAAAGATAGCAAGAACTGACCACACTTCCAAGATTCTCCCTCAATTATGCTTCCTTTGATCTCCTGAAAAATAAAAAGAAGGAAAGAAGGAAGGGAAAGGAACTTTCTCAGGGCAACTGGCTCTAATTGCAGCCTTTATGATTTTTCTTTTGTTCCCTCTTCAATAAAAGCTCCTTATTTGAACTCAGAAGTTCACACACCAATTAAATGTGCATTTGTAGTGTTTCCAAGATCGCTGCTCTCTTTTAACTGTACAAGGACTTTGGTGAGAAAATAAAATTGTGGAAAGACCCAGTTTTAGCATCTTTAGCCTGGCACATTTGGGTGGGTTCTGGAAATGTGTGTCTTTGGGCAGAAATTCCACAAAGGCACCTTGAAGAGCACACCTGTGAAGTTAACAGTACTGGATTTGCCACAAAACTTAAAAAAGCCCCTTTAAGCCAGTGTTGATTTTGAAAACATATTAAAACATGAGTTTCATGTTTGCGTTACTTTCATATTAGGTTACAGATCCCTTTCAGATGATAAATGTTCCCTGTTAATTTCAGATGGAGACACAGGAGCCAGACAGCTGGAAGGGAGATTAGCTATCTCTCGGTTTAGTCCCACCCACCCATTTTATAGATGAAAAAAACAGAGGCTGAAAGAACTGAGGTAACTGAGGGGTATCCTCTTCAGTCTTCTTTCTGCTCCATGCCAGTATCCAATCTAATAACATGCGATGATATCAATGACTAAGAGAGAGAAAAATAAAACCAGAACACTCTTGTTTGTTTTTTTTTTTAAAGATTGGCACCTGAGCTAACAACTGTTGCCATTCTTCTTTTTTTTTCCCCCGCTTTTTTCTCCCCAAATCCCCCCAGTACGTAGTTGTATATTCTAGCTGTGGGTCCTTCTACTCGTGGCACGTGGGACGCCTCCTCAACATGACCTAATGAGCGGTGCCATGTCCGTGCCTGAGATCCGAACCCTGGGCCGCCGAAGTGGAGCGCCTAAACTTAACCACTCGGCCACAGTGCCGGCCCCAACCACATCACTATTTTATCACATACTTGAAGCAGCTGTCGCTGTAAACGTAAATGGCATGGCTATTCATATTAAAATAACTAAAATGTAGGCAGGGAAAAATGGAAAATGTAATATCTGAAAAGGAACACAATCAATATCTCCCCTGGTATCTGTCAAGTACCAACAGCCTATATTTGGTAGCTGGGGTAATTTTAGTTCAAGTCAAGATCACAATAAAATTAGGATCTGATCTAAGAGGAAATAAAATGTTTAGACAAACATTTCTCTCTGAGAATTCCTGAGATAAATAAAATAAGATATTCCACTTTTTATCTCCTCCTTGTGAAAAGAAAACAGGATGGAGGCAGCTGGAGCACAGGAACATTTAAGACGTAAATTTTAAAGTACATGAAAAAAGCTCAAAAGAATAGTTTTCACCATATTCCGCCAGGAGCTACCTCTTGAAAAGTGTCTTGGGTTTTCTTCTACCCCTTCATTTGTTTCTTCAGCTCTGTTATGGGAGACCTGGCAATAAGAATAAATAACTAGTTCAATGTCTGTGCTCTTTCAACAAATATACTGAAATTTAGTTGAGCAGTGTCAAATTCTCCTGTGCAAATCAATCTAATAGAAAATAGATTGTGATCAACAACTCATTACATGAGAGGAGAATGTTACATGATGTAGAATATAAAAGACACAAAATTTATCCTGTCTTCCCTTTCTGACTGTCTCATTTGGATTACGTAATAGTAAACACATCACTTAATTTGGTGTGAAGCCAGTGTCTGTGTCTGTGTGATGAGAACAGCTCTACACCCTGCCTGGTCTGCTTTGGTCCATGGAGGGAGAATGGAAGAAAGCTAGGAGCAGGGCAGTGAGGATAAAGGGGTGGAACGTAAAAGGAGTATTTACACTCACCTTCAGTGAGGGCTCCAAGGGCTGTGCTCAGTCTTAAGTCTTAGGAGCTATTTGACTCTACATTAAAGACACCAAGTGAACTTCTCAAAGTGTTTTAGCTAAGCCTATAGGAGAAATTAATTTTCAGTAAAAAACTAAGGTATAACAGTCATAGATTAGTGAAAAGAAGCAATATAACTTAAAGGTCCAAAGATAGGGTCCTGGAATCAGGCTAAAAAGGTTTTATCCCATCTCGGTAACTAATAGACTAGAAGTTCCTTAACTTTTTGAATACTGGTCTGCAAAATGGTAATAAGACCAATACCTGAGGATTAAGTGAGATAATACGCCTAAAGCATTTATAACATTTGTCAAAGTGTAGCAATCTTTGGTATATGCTAGCTATGAGAAACAGTACCTGTTGTTTTTTTTTTTTAAACTTTAAGGTAATTATCAGAAAACAGCAATTAGGAATACTACGTGATGTTTGTGTTCAATTTAGCAGCTTGTTCTCATTTTGTATATAGCATATTAGAAGAAATTGTACTAGATAAGCTTTTCCAGCTTTGTGGATCCTGAAACTGAGCGAGGCAGATGCTTCATGGACACGGCTACATATGTTGACAAATGGAACATAAGGAAGAAATGCATTGACTTTTGGGTTCTAACACCATGGAATCCATAAGGAGACAGTCAATATCATAGACTCAACCACTATCTCGTGCTTTCCCTTCTTAGGTGGGCCTCAACCAAAAG
Organism: Equus caballus; assembly: GCF_041296265.1. Taxonomy (NCBI): domain Eukaryota; kingdom Metazoa; phylum Chordata; class Mammalia; order Perissodactyla; family Equidae; genus Equus; species Equus caballus. Next base: position 12,362,337 of record NC_091714.1, read on the forward strand.
CATATTTGACTTGATTTCTACTTAAGGCTGCAGAAAAATGTGCAAAAATACATATATCAGCAGAGAAAAATTCCTCCAAAAATATTGCATCTACAGATCAACTTTCTGACCCTTTCTCTCTTTCTGTGATCTCATTGTCAGTCAGCACATCTTTATTAAGTTCCTACTGGGGCTAGGCAATGTGCCAGGTGTTGAGGTTTCAAGATGAACAAGCTTTGAGGATTTAAAGTCCATTGGGAAATGTAGGTATAAATAAATACTCATAACAATAATGCCTAGGAAGTGTGATCATCAAGGTATCATTTGTGCCTGTGGAATTGAAGAATGTTCAATAGAAAAAACTTCTGAGTTGGGTCTTAAAGCATAACTAGAACTTTGCAAGGTGGAAAAGGGAATGGCTCTGATAGAAGAAATTCAGCTGACAGAGAGAAGAGGCTAAATAGAGGATGATATTTCTAAATAAATATGCTACTTAGACCACAGGGACCAAAATGACACCAATATTCTCACAAGTTTCTGCTGTTCCTTTTTCCCTCACTCTCACATCTCAACCCACAACATAGAGCCCTGGAGGATCCCAGAGTTTGCCCACAATTTGTAGAGACTGTATAATAGTAGTAGCCTCTGCTACTTTTCACTGTGGGAGCGAAAAAAAAAAAAAAGCGTATCAACTGGGAAATTATCTATACCCTGGGTAACGAATTCTCATTTCACACTTGAATCTGATCCCAATGGCAGGTATCAACTGGCCCGCCAACAGCAGTTCCATTTGCAGGAAAATCATCAGGATGTCCTTGCCCGGATGTTGTGACTGCTGGCTTCCCCACGGATTTCACAAGACAGGGAAGAGTAGTGAGGGGCAGAGGCTCCTTAGGCCAGGTGGCGCTGTGTTCCTGAGCTTGTTGTCCTCATTTAGAATTTACACATCACCACATCCCAGTGTTCAAAAACTGAGTTTTCTTCTTAAGAATACACAGTGAAGTTTAGTTCCACAAACACTGGCTTATTTCAATCCTCTAGGAATAACACATGCAAATATATGTGTGTATGTATATGTATAGGGGTATATATACACATATATTAAAATGTATAAAGGAAGAATAGGAAATATGTCTAAAAGAGAACAAAAACAATATCTCTCCTCATATCTATCGTATATAGCATAGGCAAATATTTCAGAGTGTATGATGTACAGTTTTCTAGCATAATGCCTTCTGATTTCTTGGGGAAAAATATGTACATAATGGAACATATCTTAACTTATGTTATGGTATCATAATATCTATTTCACTTCCAGAATGATCATATGCTTATAATCAAATTATGGTGAATTGAGATTGACTTTGTTTCTTAATATAATTAAAATTAATGTGGTGAGTCACACAATATCTTCAGAAGTCTTCACTCCACTCCGTTCAAGACATTGGGAAAGATGTGCAAATAAATCACTCTTCTTTGGAGATTACAAAACCAGAACAGAGAAACTTGACCATATAGGCATTGTGTTGTTGAGAAACTACAAAGAAAGAAATCCATATGGCGTGTGTCCCATGTCGTTTTCTCTGCCACAGCCATCCACATCGTGGCTCATTTGTGCAATCTGGAGCACTACCACTCCAGCCAGTCGGCGGAAGCAGAGGGACTTCTGGTTGCGCTTTCCAAACTTGGCGACGCCCCGAATGAGAGCTACCTCAACCCCATCCGGACCTTCCACACTGTGAGTTCTTGCATGGTACCAGTTTCTCCTCTATCCTTTTCCAGTCCCTTTATCAGGAACACTGTATATCAAAAGCTTTTAATAAAAGAGTTCAAGAGAACAAGTTTCTTCCTTCTAATGCTAACATCAATTTCACCATTTCAATAAAAGTTCTTTTTTTATAACAAATGTTGCTAAGAGGTTATGGGCAAGGAGAAAAACTGATGCCACTTAATTAGTTTATAGAAAACATGATACACCTAAACAGCGAATGCAATAATCTGTTAAAACCTTAATATTTTAAATTTTAAAAGCAGCTCATGATTGGATATTTTTTTGCTGACGTTAGAATCATAAAGAAGGTGAAGTGCCATCTAAACCCGGGGATTATAAATTGGATGTCCTCATTCTCAATTTGCAAATTGTTTTCTGGATCTCGTCTCCTGTGTCATATTTTGGCACACATGTGAATAGCTGGTTTGCCAAATCAGATACTGGGCAAAGTAGCTAATTTCATAATGAGACCTGCATAGCTAGTGACATCCTTAATGCTAATTAGCCGTGTGCGCAGAGTACCAGCACACGTGGGGAACAAGAAGAAAACTGACAATGTGGCCACAGAAATCCACCTGTAGAGATAAAGACATTCCTCTTGCTTAATCCACCTCCCACCTCTTTCTTCCTGGTTGATCTAAACCTTTGGCCAGGTGCTGCCATATTGGAATATGCATCCCACGTGTTGACTAAGCTAAGAAAATCTATGTTGCCCAAGAAGAGCCCTAAGACAACACACTCCGGAAATGGAAATCTCTCTATTACCATCTAAGCCATCTCTTTAAGTGACCATTTTGCCCAAGCAAACTTATTTGAAGAAGCAAAATTCAAAGTCTCTTTTGGGGGAAATTCTTCCTTGTCTGCGTTCTCTAATTATCTTAAGATGGTATCCAATATCAGGCTATTGATCGAGTAGAGCTACATTTTCTTAGCTGACAGCAATTAAAAGCATATGTTTCACAGTTACAAATAAAACTACAGATCCCTCAGCCTGTGGGAATGCCTTTGAGGTCACTCAGCTGAGCCATTACCTGGCATCTACTGGAGTGAACACTTTTCCCCACTAAGGCTCTGGAAAGTTCATTGCTACACACACCCAAGAATAAATCACAACATTTCAAGGAGACTACATAGTAAATAGTATTTATTATAAACACTTTTAAAGCAATTTAAGAAGATGATTAAGCTACTCCCAATATAGTTATTTCAAAATTTTAGAAGCAATATACTATGTAAGTACTAATTAAGTTCAAGAAACCCTCTAATTTGGGGTATTTGGAGAAAGATAAGTATCAATAACACAAAGTGTACTTTATAGAGTATTTCTAAAGAGATGCAATGGGATTATTTTAGAGCATACATTGCAACTCAAACCAGTCAATAAATATGTTATAAGAAAAAGAAAGTGGGTGTTTGCTTTAATAAGCAAAGAAGAATGGTTTGAAAGTAGCACATCATATGATCTAAATGGATTTCTAAAATGCCTGTGTACACTTGAAAAAAAAATCTTTTAAATGTTTTAGACATACCACTTTGAATTTTATTTCCACTCTTTGCTCTATGAAGAAAAAATAAACAGTGGAGAAATCCCTGTCCCAATTACCTCGAGATCTCAAAGCAGCTCAAATTAATGAGATTTTACTGACAAAAGATACAGTGTGAGTTTATTGAGCTCCTGGGCGTCTCAATGATGGTAACACAATATATGAATACTAATGACTTGGCAAGAACATGGGCAACTCACAATAAAAACAAAATGTTTTGTGATTCTCATTCTAAACCATCCCCTGCACTCACAGGTCAGAATTCTGACCTTTTGGCGGTGTCTACCAGATAAGAATAGCTGTATCTTTATTGATTACGTAGGATTTATGAGGCCTTATTCCAAGCCTCCTGAGCTGGCATGAAAGAAATGCAAGTCATGGTGCTTCCAATTAAAAAGCAAGAGCAAGGAATAACTACCAGGGGAACAGAGTGTGCAGCTGCTTTATTAAGAATGCCCCTAAGGGACCTCTCAAAAGAAGTGTTTATTGATGTTAAAATTCAATTAAGTATGGGGATCCACATTTTTATTTTAAAAATTAAAAACTTGAAACAGATTTATTTTGCAGTATTTTACTTTAAAATGCATTTTCATATATTGCCCTAATTTCAACTCAACACAATAACTCAGACGTGAAAAATGATTTATATAGATGGAAAAAATGTAATTCGTGAAATGACATTTGATGAAATTTGAGCAAAGTGAATGTCTTCCATCAGATGGCAGAGAGGAAAGGGCGAGAAAGTCCCTCCTTGAGTTGTATGGGGATCCTTTTAGGCTAATATGATTCTGATTAGAACATTCTGAATTGTTCCCTGCTTCGGCTCACAAGGATTGATCCTAAAATGGAAACGTAGAACGAAGATATTAATGTCATGGCATTTGTTTCTTGCAGAACACAACCACTGAGTTGCTAACGACAATCGCGGGCATTACTGGCCTGATGATCTCTCTGGCTTTAATCTTGATCATGACCTCTTCTACCGAGTTCATCAGACAGGTCTCCTATGAGTTGTTCTGGTACACACACCATGTTTTCATCATCTTCTTTATCAGTCTGGCTATCCACGGGGCAGGGTAAGTCCATACTGTGCTCAGTGTGTGAGATTTTATCTCTGTGAACCTCAAAATAATCTCAGAAAGTCCTTTGGATGGAGGAACATGACATGCAGGGACTAAAGGACGCATAGAACATATGAAAAGGCACATTCACTGTGGTAAATTCATAATGAAGCTTTTTTAGTAGTACTGAAAATAAGTGACATGGGTTGTGAAGTATTATACTTATTTTTCCTAGCTAACTCTGCTTGGTACTCTTGATATGTTTATAAGATGCAGGAATTTTAATGAATGCTGGATGACAATAGATCTAAGTTTCATTCAGAATCAGTTTCTGCAATCCAGTTTATGTAGGATTAGTTAGGATATATATTTTTGATACCCAGAATTCACTTACGCTTGACCAAAAGGAAACCACTAGGAAAGCCAGTGTGGGAGACGGGACAGTGTGTGATGTGGTCGGTCTGTCTGACCTGGGCTCTGCCACGAGTCATCAGGGGACTATGTGCCAGCCCTTAAAATTCTCTGGACCCCAGTTTCCCATCTGACATATAGGTTCAAACATCCCATAAAATGCTGTTGTGACATTCGGCACCTGCCCAATACTGGTAATCTCTTCATCAGGAAACTGGAGAAACACGTGAAGCATAGCACCCTCAACGACAACATTTTCAATTCTTTAAATATTAACAAAATGGCGGACCAATTAACCATATATAGTTTGATGTCTATAAACTAGTTTGTCCCATATTAATTATTTTATAAATGGATGCCTTTTTTCCCCATGCTTCGATTTTCAAAGCACATTCACATGCATGATCAATTTGACCCAACAGCAGTCCTGTCCAATAGAGACGGTGCTGTTGTCCCATTTGATAAAGAGAAAACAGATGTTCAGAGGGTTAAGTGATTTGCACAAGGTCCCAGGATGAGTAAATGGCAGACTCAGTCCTAGGGTGCCGGTCTTCAGGCAACCAACCCTTTATTCATGAGGAACGGGTCCTCACTTTCGCAAGTTAAACACTCTTCGACACCTGCAATGATGTGGTCGGTGAAATTATGAAATTACAAAACCCTGCATGGCTTGCCAGCAGCTCTTCCTCTGCTTCCCACACTAGCAGAACACCGTGTGCTCCACCCTGTTCTCCCACCATTGCTGCTGCTAAGTGCAGAGGGGCCTGGTACTGGAGGTGGCCTTCATTTCTGGCCAGACCCGGAAGAGCAAGCACATGGCCACAGAGACTTCATGGCCTAGCAAGTCACACATGACACAGTGACTGTGGATCCCCTGCACAGCCCTATGGTACCTCTTCTGGATTTGCCCCTCAGCAAGTCAACCGCCTCCTCCAATCTCCCTCCTCACACTAGATGCTCCTTCCATCTCAGCACCCCAATATTAGAAGGTCATACTTCTGCTGGTGTCACTGCCTATGCCTGATTAAGAGCTCTTTCAAAAGCCATCAGCTTGTCTGACACACAGACATCATAGAAGGAAGGATTGCCCCTGGGGGTCTACTTTACCCTAAAAAAACTGCCCATGCCTCTGATAGTCTCTAGAAACCTGCTCAGTCAATGTTCCCATTTATGCTGCCTGACTAAAGGCTTTCTAGTCACTTTTAGCATTGAAATACCTGCGATTGGCTCTTCTGAATTTGTGATCCATGACCCTGACTTTTTGCACTTTGAGGGGCAAGGTGGATGGTATGTGGTCTCTGAGTGTTCCGCCCCAAAGATTGTCAGTCCTCCCTTTCTCTGTGGATTCCTCCCCCGACGCAGAGGTGTTAACCTCTGTAGGACATGCAAGAGGCTCTTCATAATTCACAGGTTAGAAGTCCTCTTCACCAAAATCACGCAAGCAGCCCCTGATCCTACCTCCCCTGCATTCACACCCTGGTGCCTCGTAGAAGCCTGAGAAGATTTCAATGGGCAGTGTTTCATTGGAGATAGGTTTTAATATCCAAATAACGTTTCATAAGATGAAATTTTTAGTCATTTTAACTTAGTTGAAAGGCTTATTTTGGGATAAGGGCCTCGTTTAATCTTCTCAGCATGAAGTATTCTACAGCTACTGTTTACAGCAAAAAGTAATTTGCAAATTCCATGCAAAATGCCAAGTATAGTAGGATTGTTAGAACGTGTTAAAGCCCACTAACCTTCCTATTATGGGATGGCATAGATGAAGACATTAAAAATTTTAAATTTTTAAAAAGATACTGCAGAAAATAAAAAGATATTGCATTTGTGGAATGTTCTGGGGTTTCTTTAGATAATATAAGGAATGTTGCCTTATATTGTCTTGAGAAGAAGGTTTTAGAGCCGGAGAAGGAAGGTGTTAAAGTTTACAGATTCTTTTCCTCTGGTTTCTATTTACTATTCACCCTTCCCATGTCTGGGCATCATTTGCTCAAGGGAGTCACAGATAGTTGTGTTCATCTAACTCAAAGGGATGTTATCAAGTTTGGATGACTTCCATAAAACAGGCTGGGACAAAGGCCAAGATGTCAGTTCTCCAGGCTGTTTCAAGGGCATTGCTGCTCCCTCCTCCCATGCCTATGATGCGAAAGGGGCCATGTCCCTCCACAGGCTACCCAGGACCTGAGCCTGTGTGCTGCTAAAGATTCTCAGTCTAGGGGTACCGCGTTCCTCCAGAATAAATCAATTTATTTTATTCAGAAACATGTAGGAATTGAGAAAATCCTAGATGACGTGACCTCAGTGTCTTATGCTTCACAGCTCGTGCACCAATGGGTAACCCAAGGAGCCTGTCCCAAAGCAAATTGTCCAAGGTCAGTTTGTACTGCATTGTGGCAACTATGCTACAGCAGGATTATAGGACTCTTGATCCAGTGCTCCACTCACGAGGGCCAACTTCCTTTTTTGCTCTCAAATTCATCAGCATAGTCCTGAGGACACACTTTATACTGACCTATTTTGACCTTGTCAAACACTAAGCCTGCTAGTGATCCCTGGGGGAAAAAATACCATTATTCAAAGCACTTCTTCTGACTTTTCACTTGAAAACTTCTAGGTACTCAGAAACAAACCAAGAAGGGTAGAAGTTAAATAAATCAGCAAAAGACCCCAATAGTATAAAGTTGGCCAATTAGCTGGAATGAGCAATCAGGACGAGATATAACCTAATTAAATTCAACAATCTACAAAAGGATGTGCTCAGACAATTTCCCTTCATTATGAATTCTCTAATATAGACACTTTCAATCTAACACAGGATACCACAGAGGGGCTCTTCTTTTCTGGGATCTTCAAAGTTACTCGAAGCTTCTTAAATTCCTCTTTTTAAAGATGTTGAGGGAAATGAATGACAGCTCAAGTTTCAAGACAGTGGCAGTGTTATTCCGGAGCCCAGAGTAGAATATAAATTGGTGGTATCACAAGGCCTACAAAATCAATTTAAAATTTGGGGGGTTTTCCTTTGTTTTGTTTTTTACATGGCAAGTCGGATTGTTAGAGGCCAAACTCCAGAGAGTGTCTTGCTGCACAACGCTACCTTCTGTAGAGACCGCCATGCGGAATGGCGGCCAGCGACCCGGTGCCCAGTGCCTCAATTCTCAGGCAAGGAGCCTTCGGTAAGAATGAACCCAGGGGCTTTTAAAAATAGCTGTCGCCACAGTTAAAATAGCTCGAGCTTTTATATGCTTCAGAAAAAGAACAGCCCCTGTCACCACGAGACAGAGCCAACTCTTTATTAAGTGTGCTAATGGAGAAATCTAGTTATGAGTAATTTTAAGAGAGGTTTACTGCCAAAAGCCCTCCGTCCATTTTGAAATGCGTTCCTCTTCTTACATCGGAATGTGGATGTCTGATACTGCGGGAATTCGTAGCACATCAAGCACAATAATGTCTCTGGAGGAGTTAGAAAAGCCTTGGCCTCACCCCTCCAGTCTTAGAAAGCTCAGCTCCCTATCCCCTGCCTAACTGCCTTCTCCATTCTTAGAATTAATAGCATCACTTCTCAAACATTCAGCAGCAACCAGATGAGAATCATGCCCTCTTTCTAAGCTTGCCTTCTTTCTGTCTACAGCTTCTGGGATGGAAAAAATTGGAGGATTTAAATGGATTTACTTCCTGTTCTAATTAAGCTCCCATAACTGAAATAATGACAATGTTAGCCAAAAAGGGACTTAATGAGAATCCATGATAATGTCTATAAGATCTCAAGAGTTATGTTTCCTGGGTATGCCTTAATCATTATAGCTGGTGGCATAGGTAAATAGAAATAATAATCCAATTTGGTCTCTTGAGGTATCTTAGAACAAGGCAAGCCTTGGGACAGCTGGGTGATGCATGAAAGAAAATAAATGAAGCCAGCAGATTAAAACTAGAAGGAAGGGAGTGCCAAAAATATATATATCATAAAAAAATGGAATAATAGTATACAAATAGTGGGGATTTAGGAAATTAAACCGTCAACATATGAGGAATATAATGCTTGACTTTTTCTAAAATCCTCAAATATATTAAATTAAGCGCTGGGTTTTAAGGGTGAAAACTGCTAGAAGGAAGGTTTAAAACTGAGAGAACTGGAATAGATGTGCCCATTAGACTGTGGTTCTTTTAATGGCCAGTATAGATTGTCTCTGTCTTAAACTCAACTATCGGTAGCCACTACCCAGCCTGCATATTAATGAGGAACATGAATGCCTCTCTCGAATTTTCAGCGACAGCGTCTCCATAAAAAAATCAATACCCTCCCACACCTCATGAATACAGACCAGAGCCTGCTCCCAGCAGCGTATGCTGACATTAATTATCATTAAAAGGGGTAACTGACCCATCTCTCTACTAACTCTCCCCTGCTACACCTCCTTGCATACCCAAACTCATGTTGTCACTCTTTCCCATTATTTTTAATGGATCCTGATTCAAAGCGTGTGTGGGCTGTGCAATTACCGCTTGGCTGAACTCTACAATATTCTGTCTGATGTCTTATAGACACTGAATCCAAAAGGCATCCCAAGGACAAGGAGATGTCCTGCTCTTCCCTGCCCCACACCTACCCAGGCTTGGCAAGGCTTTCCCCTTTGCTCTCTTAACTCGGTGCATTTTCATGGCGCTTTTATCACTAGATTATTTATCAATTCACCAATTCAGTGGTGCACTACCCCCAAACTGGGACTGAGAATGCTTTCTACATCACCTCATAGAAACCGAACGAATTATACCTTGTGGTCCTCTTCTCCTCCACATCTGACTCCCCCTTTCTACCCCAAACTCACAGACACATATACAACTCCAGATTCTAGAATTGCTCATGCAACCCATCCTCAAAATAGGCCTTGTCTTCCTTAGCCAAAGAAGCACCTTATTTCATTTAACTACAACATAAATAATAATAACAAGGCTGACACTTTTTTAATTACTAGGGAATGATGTCAATGGTATAGGGAAAAGCTTTAACTGAAGTAGAGTCAATCCAGCAAATTTTCCCAAGTGCCTATTATGTACTTGACGTTGCACTAGAGGCAGGATTCAGAGACGTGGTTCCTGCCCCTGGAAACCTTATTGTCTAGAAAAAGAGGCCGTTCGTAAACACACATAAAATAAAATCAAAGCCAGCATGTTCTTATTTTCTGGTAGGAATGAAAAGCCAGGAGTGAAAGTGGAGGAAACAAGTTTCATTACTGTAGCTTTTAAATCAACATGGTTTTATTTCTATCATAAAACACTCACTGTACCATGGCTTTTTGAGCATTTGGGAGAAGAAAAAATAAAGCTCAGATGCCACAGAGTCTTTTAAAGGAACTTAGCGTTAAAGAGCATTAAGGAAACTTAGATAATAAGTAGTTCTACCCCTTTACTTAATAGATGGAGAGATTGAGGCCCAAGGATTTTTAATTTCCTACCTATGGTCACAAAGGCAAAGGTCACAAAGGCTTTCTCAGTAAAGCCACATCAAAGAACCAGGGCTCCTAACACTGTGGCCATAAACTTTCTTCTCTACACTCTTCGACATTCATTCTGAACCTCTGGCCTTCTCTCACCCCTCATTTTGTCAATCCTCTGCTGCTATCTACAAGTACATACCCTCAACACTATATTTATCTCTGTGAATAAAGCTAAAACATTTAAGAGCTTGTAGAGAACCTAAATAATAATTTCCCCCAACTCTCCCATTTTGCAAAACAGGAAATCTGAACATAAAAAGGCCCAAGATTTGCCTTAGGCATAGGGTGAGGGATGGTAACTGCAAGAAGCCAGGTCTTCTGAGACTCAGTCCAGATTCTACCTCACCATATGCCCCTACTGCTCTGGGGCATGGCTTCCTTCTCGTCCTTACTCACTCTTGTCTGTCCTGGTGGTCACTGTTAGGATAATCTTCTAATATTCACGTTTGCACATAGCTCTCCCTCATTCCCTAGTTTCCAGGGGCTCCAAGAGTACCAATGTAACCAAACTGGGCTTTCTCCTCCTAGAGCAATTTACAAACTAGAGGAGAGATAGCGTCAAGGATGACTAGCTTACGTTCTCTTTCCCGACTAACTGTATAAAGAAAAATAATCCTTTCCATTTTATCAACATGGAAAAATCAGAGACCATGACTGATTTGAAGTGTGTGATGTTTAAACCTTTCTAACATGGGCAGGGAAGATTATTTGTGGAAATATGTACAGGCTATGTGAGTGTTTTTGCAAATCTCTCTCTAAGCTCCTATAGGAAAAATTGCATTCTTGCTATCATTTCTGTAAATAACCAAACCAAGTCTCAAAACACTTTCTGGTCCATTCACGCATTAGTCACCCAAGGATTCACTCCCTTGTCCAACCCCATCCTTCATGTCTACTCCGTCCTGTCTTTTACCTTGCTCGTCATCACTGCCACACCCACAGCATAGGTGGACAAAAGGTTTTATTCTCTCTGCTATTCTGAACACGTTGCTGAACCCCACTGAGGCAGAAATGAATAAATGGGTCAAATGGCTTTGTGTTGCCTGAATAAATCAAGCCCTTATCAGGTAAACAAGAGGAAAAAGCAGAGAGGGTTGATGTAGGCGGGAAGACGTGCAATGCAAACAGACCCAGAAATAAACAAAAGAGAAACAGAAAAAAACAAGAACGATAACAGAAGGAAAAATAATGCTGAAGGGCCTGTGACCTGTCCATGGGAAAGACGGAGCAAGGTGATGGGGAACGGAGTGATGAGCGACCAAGATGGGGAGGCAATTGGTGAGGATTTTCTGAATGTCCGAGTTCAAAAGAATGAGACCCCCTTCTTGCTCCTACGATGGTATACAAGGAGTGAGGTCATGGTGGAATTAGCATACTAAGGAGGGAATTTAGGGAAATTAGGAAAATGCCTGAGCTCTAGTCTTAGCTCCCTGTGATATAGCTCTGTTGTCTCCCAGGCAACTCATATTCATTCCCAGAACATTCTGTGTTTTCTACTTTATTTCTTTTTTGCTCATTTGTTTGTTTTTGTTTAAATGCAAAATTAGACTATATTTCCAAGAACCCTCAACATCCTCAAATTCAATGAATTCACGAGTCTCTAATGTTTTGTAAAACAAGTGTCAGTACCCATGTCAGCATTGGACAGAAAGAAGAATGATTGCATGGTAAACGCTCTAGGGTGGCACTGGAGTCCCGGGAAGAGCACTGGCCGGGTGCTCAGGCCCATCTGGGTTCACGTCTTTACTGTGCATCTCCTTGGCTTTGTGACCCTGGGCAATTTGTGAGATCTTGCTGAGCCTCAGTTTCCTCTTCTATAAAATAAAGAGAATACCATACGCCTCGTAGGGTTGTTAGGTATCAGACCTAGTGTAAGTCTTCCAAATTTTAAAGTTCCCATTCTTTCCATTTTAGGGGAAGAAGACATCTTAAGTTGTACCCAACCCTTGGTACAAGAATAGCCTGCTGGTAAACTGATCATTGATAATGTACATTATACTCACAAAATGTTAACATAGGATGTGGCTTATCAAGAATGGCAATCCTGGGGCTGGCCCAGTGGTGTAGTGTTTAAGTTCGTGCACTCGGCTCCAGCAGCCCAGGGTTCGTTGGTTCCGATCCTGGGCATGAACCTACACACCACTCATCAAGCCATGTTGTGGCAGCATCCCACATACAAAAACAAAGGAAGATTGCCATAGATATTAGCTTAGCAACAATCTCCCTCAAGCAAAAAAAAGAGGAAGATTGGCAACAGATATTAGCTCTGGGCCAGTCTTCCTCGCCAAAAATAAAAAGGAAATGTTCACTGTCACAATTCTCCAGACAATTGTTGAGGCTTTTGTTTTGATTCTAAAAACCTAGATTTAAAATGCTGAGAAACCAACTTTATGTTTTATTCCAGATCACAATTGGCTGTGTGTGTGTGTTGTGTGAGCACATATGTGTATGTGTGAGGGTGTGGGTGTGTGTGTTTCTTCAGGCCGACCCTCAAGTTGTGATGCATTTTTGGCCCAAAAAATTACCATTCGAAATGTTTTTATTTAATTTCCCATGTCCTCTGTTGGCTCAGTAATGAAAAGACTTAGTAAGCCTTTAACTTTGGCTGAGTTTGGGAGCATTTATGACCCTATCATATGTAACATAAACATCAATCTGCTTTCTTACTTCTTTGCAAATTCAATTATTTCTAATTACATAAAGGCATCATTGATCAAGTAAGCATAAAAACCAATACAGAAGAGTTTAATCTCTTAAATAAGCTTGTAGACTTCAAGGAATAATTGAATGTTATAGTATTTAATACAAGGAGACATCTTTGTTGTTGATAACTGACCCAAAGCGAAAGGAAAATGTCCAGACCACATGATGTTATGTATTGATTTGGTTCAAATTGAAAATATTTGGATTCTATTTTCATTTCCTTTTCCTCTCTCTCTGCTGCTCTCTGCAGGCTTGGAAATGGGTTTTAGGCCCTGTGGTCTTGTATGCATGTGAAAGAATAATTAGGTTCTGGCGATTCCAACAAGAAGTTGTCATTACCAAGGTATGCATGTAGCTTTATGTCTGAGTAAAAGTCTAAGTGTAGATGAAAAATTTTTATTAGCCCAAGTTTTTAATTTGCCATTTTTATTGCAGAACTGTCTATAATTTAGAGGGTCGTCTTCTGTTCTAATAATTATTTGTACCCTGCACATCTTTTAGCGTGACTAACTTTACTGAAGACAGCAATCAGGGTTCCAGACCAGTACACAGAATTCTAATAAAGGTTACAGTACAGCACTGGAATCATCTGTATTTCTCTTTATTTCGATTTCTCTCTAGGGGGAAAAAGACAGGGGTCATAGTAACTTATAGTATGATCACTTCCTTTGCCACATAAAGAGATGGATTTTGCAAACACACCAAGGATATCCATACATTTTCAAGCATACACTCATGTCTGGAACTTCTGAGCAGAAAATAGGAGAACAGTCACTCAGGTTCGAGCGAGAGGAGGCGCTGGGGCCTTCAAAATGGAGAGGAACGGTGTCTAAGGAGGTCTACCCTAGTGAATGAGTGCTCCGTGCTAGCGTGTTCTAGTCTTGCCATCCCTCCTCACAGCTCTCCAATTTTTACCTCGTACTGGAGGAAGATAGGAGCATACGGACCGAGAATATATGTCTAGGAGACGGAAAAGCTACCAAGTACTCTCCCCTTAGTTTTATAAATGTCTAGGAAGAAATTCTTTGCTAACCAAACCCATCCTGCTTTGCTAATACAATATCAACAGAATACTATATCTCTTTCACTGTCATCATGAAAATAGATGCAGAGAAATTGCTTCATATTTCTGTCTTAAGTGGTTTCCATGTTGCTGTTTTTAAGTTAAGCACCAAAGGAGATCAGGCTGTATCAAAAGGCAGACAGTCAAACTTCTAGAAATCTGCTAAAGCTGTTTCTAGGGAGACAATTTAACAACAGAATCAGAATAAATATCAGTGGGGAGGGGAGAAATAGGACTAATGATTAAAATGCTGTGAAATTCTCTTCTGAATGGAAAAATACTGTCACAGAATTGGAATGCTAGATTTTGTTCCCTTATGCCTCATGCTACAGAAGAAAGTGTGGGGGCCTGGAAAGATTTTTCAGAAAACAAGGAGGAAATCTAAGAAGGGAAATTAGTTCTTTCTCTCCAATAAGCAGCAATTTATAAAGTTGTATGAATTTAGTTTATAAAAACTAAATTAGTTTATAAAGTATATAAAAGTGCTAAGAGCCTTTGCATGATGCTTCCTATGTCTAAAATTCAGAGCCCAGACTGGAGGCTGGACTAAAACCAAATCAAACAAACAAAACATTTCAGAGCGAGTTTGAAAATTGTTTTATGCTTAGAATGAAGAAATTCCACGGTTAATTCACAAGGGATTGAGAAAAGATGCAGATCACTGAAAGCAGTAACAAACTGGACCTCGATTTTTAAAATGTGGAGATAACTATGTGACTATTTTAATAACTTTAAGCATAATTAAGTGCTATGGATGACATGCTAGCTTATGTTTTCTTGGGTCTGGTTAACTGTGCTAAGCAAAGCTTGGCCATTTGAGACACAAAGTCACATGCTGGATGCCACATTGCACCTGGGTGCAGCCACCCAAATTTCAGACATAACACTGTGAAGGAGGTGAACTTTGTCCTTGCTGGAGTTGCCAACCCAGACATAAAAGTGATGGCAAAAATCCTTGAACGCTCATAGCAAGTGGTATATGTGAATTACACTGCAACAAAGCTGATTTAAAAATTTAAAAAGCTTTGATGGAATGAAGGCTATTTTCAATTATTTCACCTGAGCAATGAGACCAACAATTCTCTTGCTCTGATTTAGGTGGTCAGCCATCCTTCTGGAGTCCTAGAACTTCACATGAAAAAGCGTAACTTTAAAATGGCGCCAGGACAGTACGTCTTGATACAGTGCCCGTCCATATCCTCGCTGGAATGGCACCCCTTCACCCTTACCTCTGCTCCCCAGGACGACTTCTTCAGTGTGCACATCCGGGCAGCAGGAGACTGGACGGAAGCTTTATGTAAGGCCTTTGGGGCTGAGGGACAGGCCCTCAAGGAGCCCTGGAGACCGCCAAGGTTGGATCCCATTTCTTTTTTATGTATAATTTAGAATATTATAAAAGTAAACTGTTTCAGTGTAAGAATGTGTTACCAAATTCAACACTCTCTTTATTCTAGATGGTAAGTTTGAGTCCATTTTTTAAATTCAAGAATCTATATCAAAAGTATAATTTAGTAGATTTCCAGTAGAAGCAAGTACGTTTCTTTCAAAAACAAATGTTCGGTAAAGGCAGGCGACGATACAGGGAGAAGGAGCATTTTGTTATCCCAACTCCAAAACATCACTTGGCTAATTATGTGTAGCCCGCGATGAGTAAGACAGCCCTATGAATTTTGGCGGTCACAGTCCGATGTCTTTAAATTATATTTGTAAATTTAATGAAGTTTGGTCTTCATAAGAAGGATACTTGAGAGTCAGAATTAATCTGGCAGCCCCCATATACTGGAGACAGGGCCAAACAGTTACAGATTGAGGCTCATAAAATGACAAAACGATCTGAGAGTCAAGAAAGTTAGTGGTGTCATTCATTCCATCAGTCCCACGTGTGTGTATGCAACAAGTATTAATTAAGCTGCACTGTGTACCAAAATACAGAGATGTAAAACATTGCCTCCATTCTCTAGGACTTCTAACAGAATCAACATGGACATGCAAGAAAATTATTTAATTTTGTTGCAAGGGAGATGTGCAAAGGGTGGATCTGAGGATCTACTGATGCCATCTGGATTGATTTCCTAGGGTTGTCATACAAAATACCATAAACTGGGTGGCTTTAACCAGCAGAAAGTTATTCTGTCACAGTTCTGGAGACTACAGGTCCAAAATCTAGGTATCAGCAGGGCCCTGCTCCCTCCGAAACCTGTGGGGAAGATTCCTTCCTTGCCTCTTCCCAGCCTTCGGTGGTTTTCCAGGGATGTTTGGCATTCCTTGGCTTGCAGCTGCAGCAGTTCAATCTCCACCTCTGTTGTCATATGGTGTTCCCCCTTCTTGTGTTGGTGTTTCTGTGTTTCTGTGGCCTCTTCTTAAAAAGATGCTGGTCACATTGGATTAAGGGCCCACCCTCCTCCTGTATGACCTCATTTTAACTTGATTAATTACATCTGCAATAACCCTATTTCCAAATAAGATACTGAGGGAGAGGACTTCAACCTACCAACTGGGGACACAACTCAACCCACAACAGCATCGGATTCAGAAAAGCCTGGGCACATAACAGAAATCCCAGCGTCAATTACCTCTCCTTGGCTCCTTTTAGTCAACAGTGGCTTAAAGTCGAGGCCCACTCTGACTGCAGGATTACCCAAGCAGCACACAGGCCCATGTTTAGGGCCCCACAAAAACAGGGACACACAAAGAAAATGTTGAGAAAAACTTTTGAAAGTATTTGATATTTCAAAGGAAGCATCAAGAGCGTCTTTCTCTGCCATCCTTGGAGGGTATCAGGAACTCCCAAGCGGTGGCCACTGACATAAGAAATTGGGTGGGGAACACCATGAGGACACACTTAGAGTGGAACTTCCTGAGGGCAGGCCATTGTCTCCTTGGTACATCTGGTGCCTAGAACAGTGTCTGACACATAGTGAATACAGAGTAAATATTTAGTGAAGGGAAGAGTGAATACGTGGACCCAATAAGGATGCTTTATTTCATTTATTTTAACAAATATTTAAAGGTGGAAAACTAGCCGACAGAATAGATGAAAGGCACAGATTCTAATCAGCTTATTGTCCCTCCTTCCCCCTTCCCATGGGATACTGAGCTGTAACTATGTAACACTGAGCTTGGCTGTGTTCAATGGGTAGGAAGAGTCATATGCCTTCATTTCAAACATTGGAATGAAAGAGAGGTGTGATAACAAACCAAGTAGAAACATCATCTGACATCATCAAACATCAGAGCAGAGCTCCAAGACAGACGACAACACCTGACTATTCCACTAAGTCATTCTCTTTTTTATCATGGAAAGCAAGCAACATAACAGAATTTTTAAGGTTCAGAATGCAATGCCAATGCTTAAAATCAGGAATGAAAGTTGATACAGCCCTGTACACACAGGTCCCTGCCCTCCCCTGGGCATTGCCAAGATGGATACCTTTATCCTCTTTGCTAGCCTGGTCTCTGCTCTGGGTGTATTTAGACATCCAGTCTATCAACCAACCCTTCTCTTCACAAACCAGCTAATATTTCCGCCCACCCTCCACAGGAACTCCGTATGTGTTTCTCAGTAGTCCATATGCTTTCCGTCTGTGGAGCACACTGTCAGCTCAAGGCCTGAAATGATCTGGTCCGCCGAGGCTCCTCTGCTCCACCTCCTGCTCCCTGGTTGCACTCAGCCATTCTTCCAGCCTTTCTGGTTTTCTTCCCCACCAAACATGCTTTCCGAGGTGCCTTTGCTGTTCCCTCCTCTGGAACACTCTCCCCCAGATCTCTCCTTGGCTGCTCCCTCACTTCCTCCCTTCTCTGCTCAAACATCTCCTTCTACTGAGGCCTTTCCTTCCGGCCTCAGAGAAACAGCAGCCCCCAGCTGACACTCGGCCTTCACCAGGCCCCATGCTGTACTTTGGTCTTCTCCATAGTACTTAGCACAACTGGACACGCTCAATATCAGCTCGTTTACTCATTTACCACCTATCGCCTCACACTGATTGGAAGTTCCAGGAGAAGAGGCACTTTGTTTGGTTCACTTTGTTGTCCCCAATGCCTAGAACTGACCCTAACTCTTAGTTGGCACTCAATAAATATTTATTGAATGAATAAAAATGAGTTGTAAATAGTGCAGCTTCCCTTCATTTATTAAATTCATTTGATCTCTGCCTCTATGTACGTGTTGGCGACGTATGAGTAGTAAAACCCCAGAAAACCTAGAATTTGTTTAAATCTTCAACATATCAAGAAGCAGAATTTTATTGGAGTTCCCTGGATGATTTTACCTCTCTTTTAATTTTGGAATAAATCAAACATGTTAGGGAGAGCACCATATTTTTTTCGCTGCCTTGGACCCAGAAAGGATTTAAGTCAGCCCCAGGAATCTGTGAGGCAAGCAGTGATGGAGGAGCCCAAGAAGAGATGCAAACCTAGACAAAGAGAGGGAAACTTCTTCCTCGGAGCCCAGGACAAAGGGAGAGAATGTAGCTCTTAAAAGACTCTCCCTTTTGAAGTAAGTTGGAGGAATTTCTCAGAGTTGAAACTAGTGAATTTTCAGCTACTTAACGGGGCTGCCCATGGGCAGGGGCTCCAGCATCAGACAGCCTGGGTTCAAAGTCCAACTTCGTGTGCGATCCTGGAGAATGTACGTAACACCGTGCCTCAGTTTCCTCAGCTGTAAAATGAAGATGATTGATAATCATTGTACCTAAGGCTTTGTTTAGGATCAAACGTGACAGTCCTTGTAAAGCCCTTAGCATAACGCATGATAAAGAAAGTTAGCTATTACTATTAGCAAAATAAGAAAAGTCAGCTACCACAGAGATGACAATGAAAGTGATGATCAGACAGAGAGGACAGTGTAGATGAATAAAGATGTGGGTTGGGAGAGACAAGACTGGCGGTGGGTGAGGTGGGTGGGGGGCGCTGCTGACGCTAAGCAACAAGGAATATCACGATGTGGACGCTGGAAAGGCGGATTGTTTTCTCAGCTGCATTATTAAACTTTGTATCCACATCAAAGAGGAAGGAGCTGAGTGAACCAGAGAATCAAGAATTTGTGCAAAGGAAGCCAATTCAGGATTGTGAGACGTCTTGAGAAATGAAGAAATTTTGGCCCAAAAAAACAGTTGAGCTGTCATGATAGCTCTGAGCAACTATTGAAAGGCCTGAGGCGCAGGAGAGGGGCAAGACCTGGTGTGTGTTTCTCAGGAAGGCAAGAGGGGTGAGCTGTCAGAGGATAGATTTCAGGCAAACATGAGAAAAAGGGTCTAATGCTTAGAACTGCCCCCAAATGCAACAAGGCGCCCTGCGATTTAACCATCAGCCATCAGGGACCTGGGCAGTTGGCCTAAATATTTTTTCCTGCCGCTTCCAGCTTAGATTCTCAATCCTAATTATGTAAAAATTTGTTTATTAAGTATTTCTGTGGATTATATGATATAATTCTTCTTTCAGTTTAATTGTTATCTTTTCAAATCAGTGTCGAGTAAATCCCAAATATGACTGATTATAAAAACAATTAACAATAAGACATTTTAATCCATGGGCAGTTTCATTTTTTTCTGTCTTGATTCCCCTTGCCTAATTATTTATAAAATAATCTACGATGGGCTGAGATGCTCACCCTTTCTGGTTAACAATCTTTTATTTTTATTCTTCCATTTCCATATATCAATATGTAATAAAGCCTTATTAATTAAGATTAACTTGAGGAGAGTTCATTTCAATTATTCGGAGGTCTGGCATATAGATTATTTTAGAATAAACCCAATTGAACTTTCATGAACACATAGGAAGCCCAAATGGGCCAACCTTGGGTGCCTTCAACAGACACCCCTTAGGGAATGATTATGAATAACTTAGAAGACTTTTAATTAGCATATCTTTGTTCATATGTAAATGTGTGCTTTTGGAATAGTTGAGCTTATTTAACACATTCTGCTGGCTGAAATGTTTTAAACCTTCCCTTTATGATTTATTCAACAAATTGTTATTGAACACCTCCATGCCAGAGAGGTGCTAGGATGCAGTGGTGAGCAAAAACACACATTGTTCCTCCCTCCATAGAGCTGGTAGTCTAGTGATCAAGATAGACACAAATCAAATCATGTACATACACCCCAAAAACCTGCAAAATTACAACTGTGATGAGGACAACAGAAGAAGGGTACGTGGTGCTATAAATTATGTAAGACGGGATTTAACCTAGTCTAGGGAAATGATGATTGGGATAAAACTAATGAAAGGGTAACTATTAACCAAGTAAGAGGAGAGGGGAGAAATTGGGGCAGAATTTCCCAAGTGATTACTTGGATTATCATGTGCAAAGGCCCTGTGGCAGAAGAGAGTACTACGTATTTTAGGAAAGGAAAGGAAAGTCAGTGTGGAGAACTGGTCGTGAGAGATGGCACAGAAGCCAGAAGGCAATCCATTTAGGACCATGGTAAAGTCTACATCTTCAATGAACATACTTTATCCTTACAAAGAAAAATTTGCTAGGCAAAGACAAAACATCAGTGCCACCACTGGCATAATTATTGCAGATTTTGTTTCCATAATCTAAAATAACGAGTCTTAGAAATTCCATATAACTAACAAATTATCTCAAAATTTTATGTATTCCAAATAAATGGCTTCTGTTGGACTAAAATTGTATAAACACACTAAGATGTGAGATTGAACAAACAAAAGTAGGGGAGAAGTATGAAAGTAAAAGGACAGCACCTTGATGGCAGCTGGGCAAAAAAAGAAAGAAAGAAAGCAGAGGCCTTTTCTACCAGGCTTCATGATACTTGGAGCCAAAACCAGCTTCTAAGAACCGTAAGAAGAGGATGCCACCTGGAAGAGGTGTGAGCTCAAATCAGAGGAGTCAGGCTCTGTCCTTCCATGCATGACACTGGGGTGGGATTGCCTGGGGGTCTCCCAGACACAGGCCTGCGTATCCTCACGCTCAGTCTGAGCTCTCCAAATAGGGCGTTCTCGAGCACAGAGCCAACCTCCCCGCACACACTCACAAATACATCCACTAAAAAGCACTGGTTTCCGATGGCTTTGTTTTCAAGAGAAGAGTGTTCTGAACATCACACGGGCTGCCCTCTGTCATTGCAGGCTGGCTGTGGACGGGCCATTCGGAGCCGCGCTGACCGACGTGTTTCACTATCCCGTGAGCGTGTGCATTGCTGCGGGAATAGGGGCCACTCCCTTCGCCTCCCTCCTGAAATCCCTGTGGTACAAATGCTGTGAGTCACACACCCAGCTGAAGCTGAGCAAGGTATGGAAAAAATCATTAGTTCATCCTTCCATGGATTAAAAGGTTCAAAGTCCTTATATCTATCATCTGCTGATTCTTGGGGAGGATTTTAATTAACTATGAGGGATAAACTAAAGGATCCTTAACTATACTTATGTTCTTAAAAATCTCCATTCGGTATTACATTTATGAGAAGGGTTATGTCTAATCTTGTTAAAGATGACAAGACATAAATTTTATGGCTTCATTGCCATTACAGGATATGTAATTGTTCATGTCAGTAAAATATGGACAGGCTGCAAATGGCTATGTGACTGGGCTGCAGTGGGTAATATTAACAAGGGGCCTTTTCCTCAGTCTTTTTAGCTTGATACTACGGCTGCAAGTGCACAATTCAATATCTTCCTTTCATAGATTCAGGGTCTTAACAAAAGGGTCTTAAGAAAATGTCACAACTGGGATTCATTGGCCGGCTGACTTTGGTGTTGGCATCCAGTTCTGAATCTCCCTCTTGTATGTCTTATATGCTCTCTAGCTAGATTCCTCCATGGTTCCCTTCCTTCCTGGGTCCTATCAAGAGACTCCATCCCATACTTTCTCCCTCTTAGGACAAGCAAAGACACTAGAGAAGTGGGAGAAAGGGAGCCATGCCAACACCAAGGGGTGTCAACTCAGGAGTCCCCAGGACGTCAGGCCAGCCTGGTCCTGGTCCAGGTTCTGCCACTTCTCTTCTGGCTGACACTTGGCTCCAGTTTCCTCATCTAGCAAAGATGCTTGATTAGATCAACATGCCCCAGTGTGTGCTCTGTGGAACATTATCACATAACATGGTCCACTAAAGAGAATTCTGTGGCCAAGTGAACTGAAGACATTCTACTACAAATCCCACTCTGGAAGAGTCACATTATCCATGAGCCTATTGAATAAATCCTGCAGAAAAGAACCTCATTCTGTTTTGCCTCACCCACCCTTCCCAAGCTTATTCAGCTTCAATCTTTCTTCCCCTAACATTTATTAAGGAACAGCCTTCTGTGATGCTCTGGGGAGCTATGCCAGACTAGAAGACCTCTAAAGTTGGAGCTTCCCTAACTAAGAAATAAGTGTAAAATCAGTGGTCATTTCATGAATTTCCAAGTGACAGGTGCTTGACATACATTTTCTCATTTAATTTTTGTGACCTTCCCAACAACCTTAAAAAGTAGATAATACTATGACTCTTCTCCAGATAAGAAATTTGAAGCTTAGAGAAACTAAAATGACTTTCCCAAAAATACACAGATAATGAAAGGCAGAATCAGGATTCAAACTCTGGCTCTGTCCATGACATAACAACACATGGTAGACATGAATCCCACCATTGTATCGTAGGCAGACTGTGGGATTCCTGGCCGTAGAATCTTCCTCAGCCTGATTCCTCTTCTCTCACTAGAAGCATCTTTGAGTGCACTAGTTCAGCTGTCTGAGCTGGATTTCCTGATCCACACAATGGAGAAATAAGAGTCCATATCTAACAGGGAGTTTTAATACCAAATAAATAATGTGGAAATACTACTGTGTAAATGTGTATAAAATTATATAAATGTTCATTATATCTGACAAAGGTATAGATTACTTCTGCTGGCCTAGATTTGTCTAGCATTGACTACCCACAAGGCAGGGTTAGACATTTTATACATACTATCGGACATCATCTTTCTAAGGTACTTACCACTTTTATTCCCATTTTATAGATGATGAAACTATAGCTGGATCACAAATCTAATAAGAGTGATAGAGTCATATTACAGAATTGTCATAATACCTCTTTCAGATGAGTAATACCCTCAATTTACCAATGAAGAACCTGAAGCACAGAGAGCTCATAAATATCAGAATGCAAGCTTGAATCCAGGTCCTTCTTGCGCTAAAGTCCATCTTCTTTCCTTTACACCACAATGAGTTTAACAAAGTGTCTTAGTCTGTTTGGGCTGCTATAACAAAATACCATAGACTAAGGGGCTTACAAACAACTGTTTCTCACAGTTCTAGAGGCTGGGAAGTCCAAGATCAGCGTAACAACAGATTGGTGTATGTTGAGAACCCACTTCCTGGTTTATAAACGGCCATCTAGCTATAACGTCCCATGGCAGAAGGGGGAGAGGGAACTCTCAGGGGTCTCTTTTATAGGGGCACTAATCCCATTCATGAAGACTCCACTCGTATGACCGAATCACCTCCCAAACACCCCACCTCCAGACACCATCACATTGGGGATTAGATGTCAACATATGAATTTTGGGGAGACACAAACAATCTATGGCACAAAGTGAGCAAAACAGCCACTGTTCTATATATATGGACCCCACAGCAATGCTTTGTTATGGTTTAGATGATTTCTCAGTCCCCCTAGGCTCTTTCTTTCCTCTTGGTGTCCACCAAGTAAAACCCACTTGTAGAGGTGGCTCATCACTTCATGGCTTCCATTACACTAAAGATCCTATGATAGTTCACATGGAGATGGTGACAGATTGTGTATCTCACTTTCATTCACTTATTCACTCATTGGATATTTATTAGCACCCACCATGTGCCAGGCCCTCTCACACTGACGTGAAAACCTATTACTCTCCTCACACCACGTCTTTCTCTCAACCTCCATCACCACTGTGCTGTTCTCCTTTTATATCGTGTTCACAAACTACCTTCTTTTCCCCTCACTCTGAGCTCCTTGAGCGAGGCTTCTCTGGATATCTTCATAATGAGATATGTATATATATGCACACACAGTCTAGAAACTTTGAATAAATACACAAATGGCCAAATGGCTTCTGCACAATTTTTTGTAAAACTCTAGGTGACTAGATCCATTCAATTTTTATTTAACCAAAAAGACTATTTGTTCAGTAGTTTTATAATTAAAATAATACATTCCAACTATTTTATTATAAACAGAAAGGAAAATTTCTCATAAAAACCTACAAAATCTTAAAGTCCATACAGGAACCCACAAACTCTTGATACCATCTCCTCTCTCACCATTTTATTGTTATTCCTGGGTTCTGTTTATGGTATTTCTCAAAGCTGTTTCAGTAGGAGCCTTAAGCAGTTACCACTGAACTATAAAACAGGGACATTGATCTCTATTCCAAAAAACTGAAACCCTAGAATTGGAAATAAAAAAGAATGTTTTTATAACTTATAAAAATTGGAGGTAAAATAGGGACAATATTCTGCTGAAAATAAAGGTAGGACTATGGTATATGAGAGGAAAGAAGCTAAAAGCACAGACACAAACTAACTTGAGGCGTCTTGACCTCCTAGCTTTGCATATGCAAATGAGAGCTGACATCTGTTCTTAGAGTGGGAAGTGATTTGCCCAAAGCCACTGAGGCAGGACAGAGTGCGCATTTCTGACTTCCACGTCAAAGCTCTTGTATGAAAGAAGTGAGGTTTCATGCTATTGAAAGTTTAGGCTGAAAATCATCCTGAAGAGCCACTTCCTTAGCTTCTGCATGTGTGAGACAAAGTTTAAGTCACTCTATTTTAAAGAAACTTTGTGTTTGTTTGAGTACAGCTATGGTTAGGTCTAGGCAACTAATATTTTCCAGGGCCGCCCACATGCTTTGGAGATATAAATACTACTCCCTCCACTAAATTGTTGGCATCTCTATAATTTTTCAAGTGCAGCAGAGCAGAGTAGTGCATATTTATCTAACAGCGTCTTCACAATTATAGATCTGGTCTATAGTTTTCAGATTGTTCTTTTTTGTAACAAGGAGAGGCAGAGAAACAGCATAGGAGTTCAGAGCTGGGATTTTAAGCCTAAATGGTTAATTGCAATTAGGTGGCATTTTCTCGTCCCTCTGGAAAACACAAGTTGGCATAAAGGCATACATTTTTACACACAAGCCTCATGTTGCAAGTCTACAATAAAAAAATTGCACTAAAGTTTCTCAGTTGTTGCCATTGTATCTCTTCACCCTTCTTCTCTGCCACATTATTCTAGAACACTGCTAAGTAAAATGCAAGAGAATAGCCAATAGGACACTCACCACTTGGGATCATGTGTAGCACTCTCTATTTGAAGCTGGTGTTTTAAAATTTCTTTCTATCATTTTGTGTGTGTGTGAGGGAGATTGGCCCTGAGCTAACATCTGTACCAATCTTCCTCCATTTTATGTGGGACGCCGCCACAGTGTGGCTTGATGAGCAGTGCTAGGTCCGTGCCTGGGATCCAAACCTGCAAACCCTGGGCAGCCAAAGCAGAGTACACAAACTTAGCCATTATGCCCCCAGGCTGGCCCCTCTTTTATTTTTAAAGATAGTAGGGAGGAGAGGAAGAGGAAGAGAGAGAAGTGGTTAGGAGACTTCCCAAGAAGGCAAAACAACAGTAAATATAATGATGGCTTGCTGTGGAGGAAATGGAAAAAGCTGTAATATATGAAAGGGATATTTTCAACACAGGAGTAGGAGTCAAACTTCAGTTAGTTGAACACAGATAAGAACGTAGTGCTCCTCTGGGCTGAGGGAAGCTGGTGTGGGAGGGTAAGAAGGCTCTGCATGCAATATGGAGGACGCCCAGCACTGAGGGGTAGAGATGCCCCATGGTGATGGAAGGCCTCCAACTCCTGCCTACCGGCAATGATTAATTCTACATCACACTCAATTTGTGAAAAGAGCTCTTGAAAAAAATTAGGATAGTTTGCACAAGCAAACTGTCAAAATGATGAATGAAATAGGTGTGTACGAATGGGGAGGGAGGGGAATGATTGCTGACATAAATATATAGGCTTACACGTTTTAGTTTCCCCGATATAACAGCCATGTAGACAGAGCTGAGAGAACTGCCAACTGGAAGATTTGGTTCATTTTCTTAACTGCATATGTAATCTTCAGACTATAGTAAAATAGATTATAGAAAAACTGAGATAATCTAATTTCTTCATAAATTGTCTTCCTTCATCAGCTCAATAATATATAACTGTGATAATGGGTATTTATAGTGTGTCCCATGCAAAATGGCCTTTAGGTTCTTAACCTAATATAATAAACAGATAATTCAAATAAAAAGACAGCATGAGCCGGTGGGAACAAGGCAAAGAGGCCAAGAAAGGCAAAAATCCATACTCTACTTAAATATATTAACAAAACAAAGGAGGGCCTGCTCTTTTTTCTAATGAATGAAAAATGCTTTTAATTTAATCTGTTTAGTTTGAGGAATTATTTACTTTCACTTTCTCTCACACTGGAGGTCTGGCTACTCCTGGAATTGATCATCTCTGCTAACCACGAGAGTGTTGTAATAAATTGAACTGGGGAGCACAAGGCCGTGTTTCTCTCCCGAGAAGACACACGTGCTTCTCATCTTTCACTAGGCAGCCTCAAAAGACTTCAGTCCTCCATTAGGGCTCACCATTGCCTGTAGGGAGGTGACCAGTATTAATATTTTTAATATCTTGCTTTATTAACCACACAAGCCATACATGATGACAGTGTCCTTGTAAAAGATTCAAATAAAATACTCAAACAGTCAACAACCTCCCTTCATTCGCCTACCTCTCCAAATTCACCACCACCATCACTTTGCTCTCCAGGGGGGCTCACCATTAACTAGTTGAGAGCATCTTATTCCCTTCCTTTTTCGTGCATTTGTACACACATACTGACCTATGCACATGCGCAGGGTGTTATTTTATTTTTATGTAAATAGGGATGTGGGATGTGGGAAAGAGAGAGAGAGAGACTGAGAGATGTGCGATTTGCTCTGTTTTTGTTTTTCTGTTATGACTTGGAGCACCTTCAAGCATCAATACCTGCTGATTGCCTTCATCTTATTTAGTGCCTTCAGAGTATTCTGTAGTATGAAAATCTCACAATTTATTTAATCATTCTACTGCAGTCATGCACCACGTAATGAAGTTCCAGGCAACATATACCATGGTGGCCCCATAAGATTAGTACCTCATAGCCTAGGTGTGTGGTAGGCTATACCATCTAGGTTTGTGTAAGTACACTCTATGACGTTTACACAAGGATGTAATTGTCTAACAATGCTTTGCTCAAAACATATCCCCATCATTAAGCACACATCTATATTAACAAACATTTTGATTATCCAACAAGGATTATTAACAATAATTAGAACAAACAAAGGCACAATAAGTTCGGTCCTTGGTCAAGGGGCAGAGCCTCAGTACAGCCATGAAATAGTTGCCATTAAGGATAATGTCTTTAAGAAAAAGTCTTAAGGACTAAAAATGATTGACAAAGGGTGGTCTCAGTCTTACAATAGGCAACCCGAGAAACAGTTTTATAATTCTATCTCTTTAAAACTGGATGTGGAGGGCCATCCTAGTGGCGTAGTGGTTAAGTTCATTTGCTCCGCTTTGGCAGCCCGGGGTTCGATGGTTTGGATCCTGAGCACAGACCCACACACAGCTCATCAAGCCATACTGTGACAGCATCCCATATAGAAGAGCTAGAAGAATTACGGCTAGGATAGACAACTACACACTGAGGCTTTGGAGAGGAAAAAAAGAGGAAGATTGGCAACAGATGTTAGCTCAGGGACAATCTTCCTCACAAACCAAAAAGCAAAAAACAAAACTCGATATGGAAGCCACATTATTGAGGGAAGCTTCTAAATAAGAAGAAATATTTGCTTCAAAATTTGTTTGCTGTTGTATTCATCCAGGATGACCTTGGCGACAACAAGCACACAATAAAAACCAGGACATGATAGTGACTTACTGAGGTGGTACTATGTTTTGCAAATATCAGTTACAATCTCTATCTTTTCAGAGAGAAAACTTCTCTGTTGGGAAAGCAGTCGTGATTCCCTGCATGGAAAGTCTCCATTACCCACCCTGCTCGTTTGGAGCTCCTGCCAGTTCTGTTACTGTTTCTTACAGTGTGGACGTCTTAGTCAGCTCGGGCTGCTGTAACAAAAGTACCATAGACTGGGGGCTTAAATAACAAACATTTGCTTCTCACAGTTCTGGAGGCTGGAGGCCTGAGATCAGGTGCCAGCATGGTCAGGGTCTAGTGAGGACACTCTTCCTGGCTTGCAGACGGCTACCTTCTCATTGTGTCCTGACCTAACAGACAGAGGGAGCTGTGGTCTTTTCCTCTTCTTATAAGGGCACTGGTCCTATTGTGGGGGCCCCACCCTCATGGTCTCATCTAAATCTAACCATCTTCCAAAGACCCCATCTCCAAATACCATCACATTGGGGGTTAAGGTTTCAACATATGAATTTGGGGGAATACAAACTTTCAGTCCACAACAGTGGGGAACACTGGTGCTGCTTAGAAAGAGGCAAGCTCACAGTGCGCTTGCCTTCTCCTGGGAGAGGCATTAATCAAGGTCAAGGTCAACCTTGGTACCCTGTAAAACAACTCCATGTGTGCTTAGCACACAGAGAGCCTGGGGTACACTGTCACTAGTGAAAGGGCTCCTTTTTCAGAACTAAGTCTTTATGATCAATGCTGAGCTTTCAAGACTGGTGCTAGAGATAAAGTCTAGTTTCATCTCTTCTCAATGACTACCATCTCTATAATTCAGGAGTGACCGGGGGGACACAACCTCAAGTAAGGCAAATGGTCCCCTTTGTTCCCAAATATAAACACACGGTATTCATTCTATAAGCTCCTCCAAATGACAGTGAGGACAGTACCAATAGCCGCTAACATCTCAGAGCCCTTAATGCCTCTGTTAAACCTTGAGCTAAATGCTTCCAGGAATAATCTCATGGGCAGTGTTCTGTGCTTTTTTGCCAGTTTACATGTGTCATAATTTAGGCTCAGTTAAATAACCTGCCCCCAGTTACACAGCTCGTAGACGATGAAGCCAGGAGTCTAGGGCTGTCATAGGGCTGAAGGGCTCACAATGTCTCGTTACTATGCCACGCTGCATCCTAAACCTGCGCCCTCAGGTACAGTTTCCTTCTTTGGAAAGTTTCTGGGCCGTAGATAAATAAGTAATTTTTGTTCCCATGCTATTCTTGGGAAATTGATTTTGGATCCTAAAGAATCCTATGGGGTGTATTTTTGGATGTGTCTCTGCCTGTCTTTGTGGATGTCTATCCAGGCTATGGGACAGGAGCCTCTGATTGGAGAGTCTGGAACTCCGGTGGTAAAACAGATGAGTAGCTTTTCTTTTTTTTCTTTTCTGGAATTGTTTATCAAAAAATAACACAGGTCCATTTCTCACTGGCCCCAGATCTCCTTGACCTGGTCCACATGCGCTACCATGGAATTCTTAAAGAGAAGCCCAGGCTGCGGGGAACATGGGGATGAGATGCAGTTCACGGAGAACACAGGGCTGTGAGTGTCGCTCAGGCCAAGGCCCTCTGAGACTGGACGTGGCTGAGTTTGGTCTGGTGGTTAGTGCCCAGGAATGATATGAGAGCAGAGGTCTGCGACAGGCCACATGCACACACAACTCCCTAACCCTATTACCCAGTCCTGGACTGGTCTCCTAAAACATTCAGGGATCCATTATGTCTACAAAAATGTATGGGATGAGTCCTGTAAAAGGAATAACTTCATTACCATGAAAGTTCAGAACTTTCACCATTTTACGGAAGATGACTTTCTGTTTAACAAAACCTTTCAAAGTAACTTTAAGTATTTTTGGCCTGTGATATCAGCTACACAATTCTGAAAGCCATGCTTTCTGTGGGTAACTGATTTTAGGTTTGTTTTATTTTTGGAGACTAAGGAGGGGTGAGTGTGGGAGCACAGATCACAGAGGAGTAGCCTATTGTCTAGGATGTTTCTTCTACCATTGACCAGGTCCTTCCTACCAGACGAAATGCAGAGGTGGAACTCTGTGCCTTCACAGTGAGCGTCCCTCACCATTACAAAGATGAAAGAGTGTCAGAGTAAATACCCTTTGCCTCTGTTCAAAGTCTGCTTTCTTCTTTTTCTGCCTGAACACTTCTCCTGAGCCTATTCAGTGTCCCTCCATTGCCTCTTGCACCAGTGTCACCTCTAAGTCAATTACAGAGGGAAAAACACACAAAACCATTACAGGGAAGAACAAAGTATAAAAGGCTTGGCAAGCCCTCAGAACGCTGACACACAGCAATGCCACAAGAAAGTAAGGACAGCAATGATCTCTCTTTGAAAAGATAAGCATCAGTGAGGGAAGGAAGCTAAGATGTGGGCATTTTCCCCAGAAGGATGATTGGAACTGGACTTGAAATTGACATGTTTTTTAAAAAAGCAAATGTTTTGGTTTATTATTCTTATATGAATATTTTAAGCATGGTCCTTAAAGAGTGGGAAATAGCAGAAAATAAATCAAAGATGTTTGTTCTATACCAAATGCCACCATTAATGTTCTTAGATAAAACAACCTAGGGAGAGCAGGAAAGAGGAGGAGGAACATAGGTGAGAAGAGCATTAAATTCAGTCAGTAGGTCTTCTTTTTCCACCAGGAGCAAAGCACATTCAAAGGAAGGCTAAGGTTTTCAAAGAATAATTTAGATTAGGCACTACGCAAGGTGGAAAGAAAGATAGCAGTATTCAACACCGACATAAGATATAAAATCAGCCTCCTGGCCTCCAGTCTTCCTCCCTCCCCCCTCACACTGCCCAGTCTCTTCTCAACACAGCTGCCAGAGTGCCCCTGCCCATCTTCCTTCCTCAGATCACGTCACCTCCCCTGCTCGACGCCTTCTATCTCACTCAGAGTAAAAGTCCACCATGGCCCCAGAGCCCACATCTGTGCCTCCCCAGCCTTCCCCTCATCTTTTCCTCCACTCCCCTTCTCACTCAGCTCCAGGCACACTGGCCTCCCGGCTCTGCCCTGAGAGGTCCCACGTGGCCTCTTCACTCCTTGTTCCTGCCATCTTTCTAGTGTGCCTCCCCCAACCATCAACTTCCTTGCCTCCTCCACATCTTTGCTCAAGTGTCCCCTTTCCTTGACCATTTGACTTAATACTTCAATATGATAAATTCCTGCACAAACCTGGAGAGAATAGGTGAGATAGGTAAGATGTTTAGCCTCGAAATCAAACTTGATCTGTTAATTAAATCTCATCTATTACTTTCATTATGTGATTCCGAGCTTGCAGGCTGGCTGATGTCGGGGGAAAGAGGAGAACACTGGCTTTGTTGTTGTTAGCACTGTGGAGTAGATTCCAACTCCTAGAGACCCTGTTTCCAGCAGAGCAGAGCCCTGCTGGGTCTTTCTGTGCCATCCTCTCACCTTCTGGCACCCTATCAGACACTACTCCGCTGCTATTCACAGGGTTTTCATGCCCATTTTTTGGGAGTGGGAGGCCAGGTCCT
Source organism: Equus caballus (assembly GCF_041296265.1). Classification (NCBI taxonomy): domain Eukaryota; kingdom Metazoa; phylum Chordata; class Mammalia; order Perissodactyla; family Equidae; genus Equus; species Equus caballus. The sequence goes on from NC_091714.1 coordinate 12,393,873, forward strand.
TCTTCCTAGTCTGTCTTGGTATGGAAGCTCCACTGAAACCCATCCACTATGGGTGACCCCACTGGTATTTGAAATCCCAGTGGCATAGCTTTCAGCATCACAACAACATGCAGCCACCACAGCATGACAACTGACAGATGGGTGGGGTGGTTCCCTGACTAGGACACCAACCCAGGCCGTGGTGGTGAGAGCACTGAATCTTAACCGCTAGATCACCAGGGCTGGCTGAACACTGGCTATTAGAGGAGCTATTTCCTGGTGGAGATCAAGACAGCCCCCTGGTAGATTTTCCTAAGCAGTGGGGATGTCTCTTTGTGGACAGCGGGTGCAGGAAACCATAGTGGGCAGCAATGAGAGGAGTGCGAGAAAATTCAGAAGAGTTAATATATCTATCTCCCATGGTTTCTTCTAGATAACAGTTTCCTGAAGCTCAAAGCACAAGAGCTGAGCCTTTATTTTAGCAAACCCAAACTACTTCTTGTCACATGCCATTCGCAAAACATGGAGACTTAAAAAGAAATGTGTTCCAAGACCTAATTTCATTTTAGCAGTTGACACACAACCACAGCCACCACCTACCCGCTTTCTTGGACACCAATATGTCTGGCTGAGGGAAAACTTCTAACCTGTGTGGCTTGATTCTGCAATTACCATAATCTCCACCCTCCTGAGGTCATGCTGATGAAGTGGATTAGCGCACAAGCCTTTGGGGTCTCTGGAGAAGAGAGTTCAAATCCGGAGCTTAGGTCATAATAAAGATGGAGGGGGTGGGGCTAAGGATTTATCCCCCTTTGGGAGCTGTGAAAGGCACAGCGAGTCAAGATTATTAACCTCGCTCAGAAGAAGCACAACCAGGAAGACGGTGAATTGATCCTCAGCCAGAGGAACTGGCAACAACACATAAGCTCCTGACTCTCTGAATTCACTCTGGGCTTTTTCAAACACAATGTGAATTTCTTTCCAAAGAAATCACAGTGTGAGTGTTTGTTCCCTGGCAGAGGGAAGCATGTTATTTTGCAGAAGTGGCCATTTGGGCTCAAATAATTTAATGGAGATAAAGTAGGCTGCGATTATCAGCACATTAAAGACAGATCTGTGCTCTTGCCTTCTCTCTTGACAGGTGTATTTCTATTGGATTTGCCGGGATCCAACGGCTTTTGAGTGGTTTGCTGATCTCTTGCTCTCACTGGAAACGTGCATGAGTGAGAGAGGGAAAACTCGCTTTCTGAGTTATCACATATTTCTTACTGGCTGGGATGAAAATCAGGTATTGATAAGGCCCTGAGAATGAGCAATGTTATCTATCTCATCTAACAATAGAGCAAAGAGAAGAGGAACAATTTCAATGATGCACTCTATGCGTAGTTATCTGGTAGCATGAAAGAATTATCTTTATGTTCTTAAAAAAGGAAAGAAGAATAAAGTAAAACCAGATTAAAACAAACTATTGAAATTGTAGCAATCAAAGAACCTAGAGTTAACCTGCTGGAGAATAGAAACGAAGACCAGAAAAGAGGTTGGTTCATGGAAGACAATCCCAAGTATGGAAACCCAAGAAAAACGATGTCATCAAAAGTTGCATTTGTCATTTTAGTGACACCAAGCAAATATTATTGATTGGCTGTGTTGTCTTGTTGAGCTTCTCATTGGTTTTAATTCTATGTTTTGAGTTGTTCGGAGGTAAACAGAAAAAATTCCCAAGTGTTTACATTCAATATTTTGCCTTGTAAAGCATGTGAGCTCCTACAGAAAATAATTACTATGAATACATGATTTATCTAGAGATTTCTTTTTCTTAAGGCATTCTGATAAATTCTGTGCACATATGTTTATTCACCTAAGATTAAAATGATCTATTGTGGCAGGTGATCTGCAATGTATTACACTAAAGAAGCATCAAGGTTGAGTTTACCAAAATCAATGTCTATCAAAATATCGCACCAGGGTAGTATTTCAGTGTTGATAATATTGAATGATAACTATCAAATTTTAAATCTTTTTTAACTCCTCAAATATGGAAGCTAACAATGAAGTGATTACTAGGTTACGAAATTTATGTCCTAATCAGCACTTCCGTAGCGACTATGATTGATATTTACTTAAGGAAAGTGTGTTTTAGCCAAGATATGCATTAATCACTAAATTTACAAATAAATGCGCTCCTGGGAGCTCCTGAGTGCGTGCTCTCTCCCTCTCTCTCTCTCACACACACACACAGAGACATAGACATTGGCCCTATAGAACATCACTGTAATTTGACTCTGTGCTTCTGCAAATGAATAAGACGTTCCGTTGTTTGAAATTCAGTAGCTAAATGAATTTTTAGGGACTTATTTGCAGTCGGCCTTAAATATTTATTCCTCTGGGATGATTTGAAATATAGGTTTCTTGGGAATTAGGCTTGAAACATCTTAATGAATTAAATAGTGTTAATTATGTTTTCCAAACAAACATTTTCTGTATTCAGATGGGGTTTTTGACTGATGATCCATATGGTGAAGCACAGACAAGCCTTTTGCTGTCTGGTACCATGCTTGCCCTTCTGCTTCTAAAGTGAATTGATCCCGTGTCCACTAGGCATTCCCAGTCATTTGGGAGTTGCAAGACTGAGGCTCTGCTTGATTTTGTGACAACACAGCTCTGTCCCATCCCATCTCTGCCACATCCAAAAGTGTATAAAATATACTTTTTTTCTGAATACGAGTAAATTGCAATAGACTTGCTCTTAAATTTTTGCCCTGACATGTTGGAAATTCTTTAGATGCCCAAATTACAGAAAAAAATAATTGGTGCATTCTGTCAGTAAGAAATCAAGAGGCTGTTTTAGAAACAGCCAATTGTTAAACTGAATTGAACAACCTCAAAGTGGCAGAATGACAAGAACAGAAGGGACAGATGGAAAAGGTATTATGAAGGGCAAATCAACAGGGTTTGGAGATTAATTGAACATTGGGCTGAGAAATATGGAAAAAATATAATTCTAAATGTTTGAACATCAGTGATTGGTAGTTTGGCGGTACCACCAACGTAAGTTGGAAAGGCCCTTTTTTCTACTAGATAATGCCCAGACTTCTGAAGCAAGTATTTTAAGGCTCTTCCTGTCCTAAAGCATCCTATTTCTTCTATCCTATCCGCATCATTTTCCGCCAGCTCTGGAGCCACCAAGCAATGCGTGCTTTCCCATCATGCTGTACAATTTCATGCTTCCATGTCTTCGCTCATACTATTCCCTGATATGTCTTTTAATGCCCCCTGTTCTTCCCCACTGCCTACTGCATGTTTTAAAGCTCAGGCCCCTGGATGGCCTTCCCAATTCTCTTAGTCAAAATTACTTGGACTTCACCAGAGTGACTTGTTTACTTCTCCAGAGCACTTTGTTCTGTCCTTAGCAAAGAGGGATCCTGGTCTGGTTCATATCACGGTAGTCATACATGTGGGCTGCCCCTCTCTCGATGACCAGTTCCTCACAAAGCAGAGACCTCTCTTTCTTCTCTGTACCACTTCATTCATAATACACTGCCCGCCTATTGAAATCACTCAACGATTGTATGCGAAAGTAACTTGAAGTCACAAATTATTTGGGAAGATTTATTTTTAGTTATGATCATCAATTGGAAGTAACAGAAAAAAATCCACATAAAGGTATGTTTGGGGAGTTCAAGAGGCAGAAGTCTACTCAGGCAGGAAGATGAGGGCTTGGGAGAGAAAGTTTGGATTCATCTTTGTAGATATTGCTACTTGGGCCATGAAAATGGAACCTCTTTGGAGAGTAGTGGTCCAAAAGAGATACAGAGAGCTGAGACCAGAGACTGAGAAGGCAGCTACATTTTGAGATAGGAGAATGTGATAAGAAAACAAAATCTAATGTTTCTTCCTTGGATCAAAAGAAGAGCCAGAGAGAAGGAAAAGAATTAGGATTTTACAATGCAAATAGAATCAAGAAGCAGCAATGTTCAGGCATGTGGTGGAGAAGCCAAGGAGAATAAGGCCAGAGTTATCGTTAGATTTGACGCTTAGTCAGAAGAGGGTTGACTGTCTCTGCTTTTCCTGCCTACAGCTGAAACCAGCTTCTTCTGCGCCATCAGTCAATCCTACTGTTAAGTAAGGGGGCTGTGGGTGTGCAACACTGCCACTCCCACCTGGAGGCTAATACAACTCTGTCCTTGAGTTCTAGTTCTGACAACAGAGCTTTTGCCAGTTTCTAAGGCTCAGTCCTGAACTACCAGCTCAGTTCTTATTCCTGAACTCCTGTCTGCTTCACTCTCTGTCTTGATAAACCTGCCTAAGAAGAAGATCCTGCTCCTCTCACCATTTTTCCCTCTCCTTGCCTGGAGCCCTATTTCCAAACTCAATTCCAATAGCAGCCCTGCTACCTGGGGTCAGACTTGCCTGAAGGCAACTTCCTGCAGCCTGGATTTCTACGATTCTGCCATCATCCACCATCATCTACTGGCTTGTTAGGGCCATTCCGTTATTTTCTGCTCCATCTGCCTATCTGTGGCTGCTTTCCTAGACTGATGAGAAGGCCAGCCGGGGAAGTCTGGCATGCGGAAGGAACCTGGGCTAAGAGCTCGCCTCGCAGGGTTGATACCCACGATGGTCAGGAGCAGGTAGAGTCAGAGAATGTGAGCAGATGGAGCAGGTGAGCTCAAGAGCTGTGGAGGCGTCAAGGGATGAGCACAGGGCACACAAATCTTGGGAGATAAGAAGCAAGGTAGCTATCAGAATTCAGCAGCTTACAAAATCATCCCCAGGCACTGCTATGCCTCAGGCTATTGTCAATCGACCACTACTGACCTGACGCCTGGGTGCATTCACGTCATTGGATAGCAAACAGTTGGGCACAGAGCTCCAACCATGCCCCTTGCTATGCTTGACCACCATGTCCTGTCTGCCAGACTCAGCATCCTCCCAGCACTTGAACCCGGACAGCACACTTCAAACCATCTCACCCCAGTGGGGAGATCCGATCATAAGATCCAGCTTCCTCCTGGACACTTTCTCACTTTAATCTGGCGGCGCCCTTCTCAAATCCCCCAGGTTTCCTATGAAGTGAGTGGGGTCAGAGGCAGAGATTAATTTTTGAAAACTTTGGCAGAAGAAAGGAAGTAGCTTAGTGCTTGCTTTCCCATAACCATATTTCCTGTGTTATTCTCATCCTTTTAAGGAAAAATCTTCTCTCCAGGCTCATGTCATTGCCCATCTCCCAGGTGTAAAGCACTTTGTTTTAATAGTGGAGGAATACAAAGATAACTGAGATATGATGCCTGTCCTATAATGCAAAATCCGTGATATCTGATTATAATGATAAGCATTTCCAGCCACATAAAGACAATTTTTGAGTATTAAATCTATAAATAAGATAATAACTTCATCTTTTATTTAGAAGCAGGTTCCCTTTTTTTTTCTAAATGTCAACTGATACCACAATTTTTACTTTAGGCTGTTCACATAGCTTTACACTGGGATGAAAATACTGATGTGGTTACGGGGTTAAAGCAGAAAACCTTCTATGGAAGACCCAACTGGAACAACGAGTTTCGACAGATTGCCTACAATCACCCCAGGTAAGGCACAATCTTTTCTCCCTGCCTGCTGGGAGCCTCCCTGGAGAAACTCAAATTCTGCCAAAATGGAAAGGTCTTGGGCTGAGCTGGCTGCTAGTTAATCTGCAGTCCTGGGCACCTTGCTTAAGGATAAAACATTGACCTCAGAAAAGGTGGTCATGGGATATTTCAGGAACCACACCTCTGCTTGACTGGCTTACAGCATCTGACAAGTAGCAATTACGTTGAAATTTTTCACACTTAAACTTAACTAAAGATGATATTTCTTAAACTACCTATGTCTTCAAGAGATCTTTGGTGAACACAATTGATTTCTAACTACCCATCTGGAAATTCACTTATGTCCAACTGTAGACTGTTTCTAGCATGTCTAGCAAAGTAGAAAAAAAATGTTTTAAGACCAAACAAGGATTTAGGTTGGTACTTAAAGACCCAGAATCTGCAGCCCAAGTGCCTGGGTGTAAATCTTGTCTGTGCCATTACCACCGGTTTGCCTCCAACAAGTTATTTATCCTTCCACTGACTTAGTCCTCCTCTCTGTAATCTGCAAATAGCAATAGTGCTTACCTGCTAGGTTCTGTGAGGATTAAACATGTGAATACATGTAAAGTGCCTAAAACAGTGCTTGGAACTCAGAACATGTTAGCTGCTATCATTATTATTATTATTTCAATTATTACCGTTGTTATCATTATATAACAAACTTCAACACAGAGGAGGAAAAGCATTTGCTGTGGGACCATAAAACAGGAGTAAAGCTTGTGGTCTCTGATTCTAGAAGTTACTGCCTCTGTGACCTTGGACAAGGTAGCTTATTTGAGCTTTTGAGCCCATTGCAAAAATAGATGATACCATGCAGTCACGGTGTTATTTCGTAACTTAAAAAATGCGTAGTACATTGCAGAGTTTGGTAAAGTGCGAGGCACTAATGTACACATTTATCGTTGTTATTATATGTCCCCTAAATCAATCTTCGTTCTGAATCCTCATCATCTACAGCTCTTGGAGGTCAGCATGTCCTGGTATAAGCTTTGTCTAAAGAATAGTTTCCATATTTGAGCAAAGAGCTGAAGGAAGTGAGGGAGGGTGGCATGTGGACAACTGGGAAAGAGTAGCATTTGCAAAGGCCCTGAAGCAGGAGACACACAGTTCCTGTCGTGGCCCAGGAGGCCAGTGAGGTAGGAACAGAGTGAGTGGGAGGAAGAGTGGCAGGAGAGGTAACTGGGGGACATTTGCTGGTCATTATGAGACTTTGGCCTTTATTCTGAGAAAGGAAGCCACTGAAAGGTTTGAGCAGAAGAGTGACATGATCCATCCTATATTTAACGACATCACTCTGGCTGCTGTGAGAGAATATGCCGTGAAGGGCATAAGGCAGAAGTGGAGAGGCCAGTGAGGAGGTAAGTGGCGGTGGTGGCTTGGATTGGGAGCAGGGTAAGTGCTGAGAAGCAGCTGGATTCCGGATATTTTTTGAAAGTAGAGCTCATGTGACTTGCTGATGGCTTGGATGGGAGATGTGGCCCAAGCTAGAGTAGAGTTACCACTTACCGATACGGGGATGACTGTGAGAGGAGCAGGCTGGCCGGTGTGGGATACCAGGAGTTCAGTTTTTGACACGTTGAGCTCCAGATGCCTATAAAACATCCAAGTGGAGATGTCAAATAGGCAGATGAATATGAACCAAGAGTTCAGGGGAGAAGTTCAGGCTGGAGATACACACGTGGGAGGAGGCAGCCTATAAACTGGGTTTGGAGCCATGAAACTGGATGAGATGGACAAAGAAGCAAATACAGGTTGACAAGAGATCCAGGAACCACAATACTTGGAGGGTAGGGTAATATGTTCTCTATTTGCTGGTTACAGAGTTTAATACATATTACTCACAGCTATGTTATTAATCATGTCATTTAGGTCTTCTACACCCTGACCTTTTTTTCTGTCCGCTTTATCAGTATTGAACCATTAAGAGTAAATTAAAATCCACCAGGGTGTTTCTAACTAATTCCCTATTTCCTGTTATTTCCCTACTGTCCTGTCCTCTCTCCTGAGCTCTGGCCTTGCTACTCTGTGATTTTCTTGCATCAAGGTTACTGCTTCGTTACACTTTCTGTAGTTCCCTAGCATTTTTTCTATAGTATGGAATACTTTTCTGGTGAATATTATTCATCTTTTGGTCAGTTTGGCTGCTCTTTTTTACATTTTTTATACTCTTTTTGTGCCAGACTATTCTACTTTCTGTTTTATTAATTGTTGCTGAATTTGTTAGACGGCCCTGGAACAGCTATTGGACAGAGATTTAGGGAGGAGGGAGCTGCAGAAGAAGTGATCAGGTAGCTGTCCAGGGTTCATAACCCGCCCACTTCCAGTGGTCTCTGTCGTGTGAATTCACTTTGACTTAAACTGTCCTGTGCTCTGTGAGGCCACAGTCAACCCTCTCTACACCCTATGCCTTAGCAGCCTGTCCAAGAAACCCTGGACTCAGAACAAGAGTGTTCCCTGTGGGGGGTCTGGACTCCTGACTACATCATGCCCACATCAGCCCAGGGAAGAGAGAGTTGGAAGGAGCACTTGTGGGGCTTACTCCTCACCTTGAATTATCCTGAGAGCAAAAGATTTCCAACAAGAAAAGCTAAGAAAAGCTTAATCTTTGGCCTCAGGGTTTAGGGAAGGAGTGAAGGTGATGTGGCTCAGGGAGTCAAGGAGTCGAAAGAAAGATTTCTTGGACTCTCAAGGTCTGACAGTAGTGCTCCTTTATTCAGAGAATAGCATGGGGACAGGACCCATGGGCAGTGAAGAGCTGCAATGTGTTGAAGGTTAAGGCTAAATTTATAAGGTATGGGTACATGACTTATTTTTACTAGACAAAGAAAAGATGATGTAAAAAGTCATTAAATGGTTTCAGTGCAGATGGGGTCTGGTTATTGTGTGGTCGTATAACTTTAGATATGAATCTGATCATATAGATCGGCATGTAGGCCAGGATGCCCTGGGCTTCTCTCCCCGGGGCAGCCCTAATCCACGCCATAAAATCCATTGGGTCATATAGATTGGCATGTAGGCCAGGACACCTTGGGCTTCTCTACCTTGGGCAGCCCTCATCCACATCAAATGGACCAGCTGCACATTGCGTTTACCCCGGGGGCTCAGCCTCAGATGCCTTAGAAGAGTTGGCCAAGCCCGATGGTAAGTGGTCTTGGGGCTCTCCCCCTGCCACTCCTGAAACCCACTGGCTCCATTTCGCCTCTTGCCTTGACTCTTGTTGACACTGGGCTTAGCATCCAGTTCTGGCTCTACAGCTTCTCCAAACGTGGTGCTTTGAACCCATCCTGGCTTCTGGAGCCTCAGAATTTGGTTCCACCGTGCTGCCTACTCAATGCCCAGTCCTGGCTCCTACATCCCCAGCCTCCTCAGGGCCCTGAAAGTCACGAGGTTTCACTGCATACCCACCGGGTACTTGTCCAGAGACAGAGACTAGATCATTTTATCTGCAGTTTCCCTAAAAGGATTATGGGTAGAAAACTAACAAAATGTTACAAGCTCATATGTTACAGCCACAACCAGATTTTTTTGATGCTATTTTGTCCTTTTGGGGAAAAAAAAATCTCTTCATCTAATAAATGTTTCACATTCAGTTTTCAATGATCATGGAATGAATGTTCCTACTTTATACGCTTTTGACACAGACACATGTGTCTCAGTTTTAAGTTCTCATAGACAGGACCACTCTTTATTGTGATTTTCCCTTATTGACATCTCACATTGTGTTTGTTTATTTTTGTTACACATAAAATTCTCAGCCCAGTGGGGAAGGACTTTCAAACCGAACCATTTAATTATGTCTCTTCCCTCAGAAAAGTGTGAGCCAGGAACACAACATCAAGAGATGGAGAGCAGAATGGAGTTTGCGCAAACTCTGCCCCCAAAATTATGTTGCATGGTGTTGAGAAGTGAGTCTGCCCGATTTTGCAGGGAGTGAGGAATAGAAAACAGTTTGAAAGTGGGAAAACAACCTGTCACTTTTTTTGTTGCCCTTTGAGGAATGTGTTCATCCCTTTTCAGAAGCCATAATCAAAGTTTAGAACATAAATGTACTTAAAGCCCAATTGAATTTTTCAGCACATTAGCTATGTAAAATCTCTCATCCTAATGGATGACTTTAGCTCTTCCAGAATAACGGTCCCCAACCCAAGGTTTGGATGTCACTGACTCAAGCCTCTATGGCATACTTCCTAGCCCAAAAATTTAAAAATAGTGTACCTGCAATAGCCTTAGATTCTAGAATACTACAACTTGTTATATAACTTCAACTATCAATGTAACTACTATTAGACGCATGTAGGCAAGGATCAATTATTATTTTATCCCTGGAATGCCAAGTCCCTGGGAAAAGACAAGCCACCAGTTAAAAGCTTAGCACCACCCTTCCAAAAGACTTTTAAAATGACCTCCTTAAAATAATTTTGTTTTCTGCTGTGTAAAAGAAGATTTATGTTTAATGAAGCTTTTAATGAAGAAATCTCAGAAAGAGAATGCCAATAAAATCTAATTTTTAAACAAGAAAATCTAATATTGAGAAGTATTTCAATATCCTGGCCTTTGTCCAGATATAAATGAAACACACAATCCAATTACGGTTCCACACAAAGGACAAAGTCACATTAATTTTCCTCGAGATGGTTATTAAAGAGATAAACAGTATGTTTTCCCCTGATTATGTCAAAGGTATGTTTGTTCCTAAGCTGACTTCACTACTCTTACAAGACAGGTCTGTCCTGTTATTAGCGTGTATCTTTTGGCAGAGATGGGTCAGAAAGAATTGGTGGATTTGTTAGTGGCTTCAGAAAAGATTCTTTGTTCTTGAGGGTCTTTGAAGTAGATTCTCAGCCATTTCTATTCATCAGCAAGAAGCCATGGATTCGTAGAGCTTACTCTTTTAAAAACATTTACCTGTTCTCTCAGAGCTGGAGTTTGTTCTTGTTCTAAGAAGGAGTTAAATCAAAAGAATAAAAGGAAGAGGGGCAAAAATATTTTTTCATAGAACATGAGAAACAGCACCAAAAATAACGCTTGAAGGGGAACAGATCAAAGAGAACAGTGCAAGGTATAAAGGAACCAGAAAATTGCAAAAATAACAGTAATAGAGAAACAAATTGATGGACATCAAAATGAATACGAATAAGGAAAGGGGAAGAAAAAATTTAAAAGAGATCAAAGACTGAAAGTAGAAAATGGGAAAGTGCATTTCATTGTTTAATTTGCAATTAATTTTCATAATTATATCAGCTGTATTACAAAAATACCAATATGGTTTTAAAAGAAGATCAACAAATAGTAAGTGGATGTACAAAAAGTCTTCGCTATGCCCAAACTCACACGCATGTGACAGTTGCTGTAGATTGCATAAGTTAGACAAAAAGAGAAAAAACTCAAACACAAAAACAATGAAAGTCGTTCTCCCAATTAAAACAGAGTAGGTTAATTAAATATATTCATTGAAAGCCATGTCTTACTAATCTACAGAAATGTGCATCTTATACAAAAATGGAAGCTGTGTTTCATTTTTTGTAAACATTTTCAATATGTTCCCAAGCTTAAGACAAATATTCAGAAAATCAGGGAACTGTTTCCAAAAAGGTAGACAGAATGAAAATAAATGTATCTTTGTCACATGCAGCTCCTTTTTTATAAACACATATTGTGCATATACCCAATCCTCTGGGTTTGTGGATCAGCTGTTTTTAATTAATTGAATAAAATTCTTTTCCATAGGACTTCAATCTTTGATCTTACACTTCACATAATATTTATAGTTTGCCACTTTTGACTTATGTACTAATAACTTCACCATGCCTCAGAGGCATAAAACTTTATGTAATTAATTACCATAAAAACTTTGAAGATTTGGCCATTTTTTTCATAACTTCTGGAGAAGTGTTTCTTTTATCTTGAAGGGAAAAAGAAAGAATAAGAGAGTGCTACCATTTGTTAGAACAGTTCAACCCAACACAATGAAGAAAGATGCCGACTTACTGTACAATTGAGAGTGGCTGATCCATATTGCACGAATGTATTTTAGACCACCCATTGTTTTCAGAAATGTAAAAATACCTTTATACTAAATTGAGTAAATGCATCCATCTGGAACCACATTTGCTTGTGTGCACACCCTCCACTTCTCATTTGTACATGCATATGTGCAAAATGTTTTTAAATGATATTTTTAAGAAATTAGCATTCTGATTATAGCATACAGGGCCCTCGATCTAACAGGATATCCTAAACATTCATTATATGACTAAAGTGATCAGAATACTCAAAGAAATAGATTTAAATGGAAATCCCACACATGATGAATTATAGCTTCATGAGAAAAATAAAGCACCATAAACTTATGCCTTGGATAGTGTTGGCATATTTAAATTGTACCTTTCCACCAGAGGACATCCAGCTCTCCAGTTATAATGAAGTGAAGATTCAATGAAAATTACTGGCGTTACTCCGTTTGTGGTAGATGAGATTAAGGAGGTGGGTGAGCACAAGGTGAATTTATCATTACTTTGCAAAGTTTCTTTGGTGATATTATCTACCAAATCATTAGATATGGCAAAAATATTGGGATATTTCTAGATCAAGGTGTATATATCATGGGGGACTGGAATTGGCCACCCCAAGATACGTCTTTTTGACATGAGGATTATTTGGGGCTAGTTACTTTTAAAAAACAGAAGACAGGAAAGAAACTCTGAAAAGTAGAATTTTCTTACCCTTTGTTAAGAGATATTTACATCTGTAAAGGAAATCTCCATCCGCAAATGTGTCTCCCTCTCTGTACCGGAAGAAAGGGGGATGACCTTATCTCTAGAAACTCTTAATCAATTCGGAAGGCAAGGACTTAAATCTGCATAATAATCTTACTCTTGTTTACTGTACTTGTCTGATAACCTCCTGTACCTGACTCCTCCCACCTGCAACATCCTCCTTTGTCTTTAGCTGAAGATATTTGAGATGGTGGCTTCAGCCATTTTGGCAAGTTGCTCAGTTTGCCTGAGCCTCTCCCATGTATACATGTTATAAAGCTTTGTTTAATTTTCTCCTGTTATTCTGTCTCATGTGAATTTAGTTCATTCTCCAGCCAGAAGGACCCCGAGTGGGTAGAGGAAATGTCTTCCTCCCCTACAATATGTTGGTGTTTTATCAGAGATGGGGAGGGGACAAGATTGGCAGAAAAATGGCTCTTCCCTTCCCAGGGATCCAACACTATAAGTCAACTACCTTCATTTCTAACCCCTATTTGACCATGATGTCCTCAAGGGCAGCAACTTTATCTATGCTCCTCAGAACTGAGCACAGTGGCCAGCATCAGCAAGTGAAGGGACAGGGAGAAGGATGAGGAAGCTAGGACGAGAGTCGTCACTCTTGCCAAAGAAGATGGAGTTGGCGGGAAGAAGCAGCACCACAGCAGTGAGCATCTGTAGCCTCTAACGAACAGCTGAATCATTAGGATGCAGAGAAAAGTAACAAAGGAGCCTGCTGCAAATCAACTGGGACCTGGGGTACAAAAAACTGGCCAACACAATTATCATGTGCGCTTATGAAAAAGAAGGTGTTGTACAAAATATAATGATGCAATGAATCATTTGGAGGCATTTCTAATGAAAAACATTCACTGGGAAAGATTAACCAGAAGTGGTGTCCATTGTCTGGTACTGAGTTTGTAGCTCCCGTTGTCTTCTTTCTAAGCCTCCATAAATCCACAGGAAGCTTCTGTTTATCGATTTTATTTGCAGAATTCACTCAGGGTATAAAGTAATTTGATTTTTTTTAAATGGGGTTTAGGGTCTGCCCCTACAGGGTTATAACTTACCAAGCATAAAAGCCAACACGTAAAAACAAAAATACAATTTAAGGAGAGAAAGGCTCAAGGCAGCAGAACCTGGGAATCCAGCAAGATGGTAGGATTCCTCCCAGGCGCACCCACTCTCCCATATATCTGCTGGACGGAAATCTCCTGGTGGATAACATTTTGGATGTCTTTCATGCATGGCATTGCTGAAATATTTTCAAAAATGCATCAACCCCACCGAGAAGAGCATAAGAGTTATCTAGCAAATAAAAGGGGGATGAGAGGATTTTCTTTATTGTTTATCAGAGCTAAAAATAATACCATTAATGTTAACCCTCTTTGCAGCTTGTGTAAAATGTGTCCTTTTCTCATCAAAGTCAGCAGCTCAGACTGATCGATGCGGCTAATGTCGGTGCTGATCCGACTCCTCCTGTGTGTGCAAGCTCTGCAGCTTGCAGGCTGTAAACTGAAGAATAATGCCTTGTGTTTTTATATGTCTTTTACAGAGAATCTTTTCTTTTTAATTCTAAACGATGGTGGGTAATTAAACTTTATAGAAGAATTTTTTTCTTTACCAACCCTGTTAGGGTTCTGTTGCATTTGTCCATTGCCCCATAAAAAAAAAAAAAGACTGCCATGTCTGTGCCTTAACCACTTTATGGGGATCCTCGGCTCCATGATTCACAGTATGTGTTTGTGACGAGAAATCTCCACACTTGAAACCACAAATGCTAAGAAGGGTAAGCAAGGCGAGCGAAAGAATGCCATGTGTGCGGACAGTAATGCACAGAAAGCTAGTGAAGGACCAGCCTTTTCGCCTTAGTGCAAGGTAGATAATGAACGGTCTTTGTGAAACTTTTTGGCGATTGCACAACCATGACAGTTACATGAATACAGAAAAGTGTGTCCTTAACCGTGCAGTGTAATTGCTACAACTTCAAAAGAGGCGGGGTAGCTGTGAGCCGCTGGGGACACCAGTGGTACACCTGGCAGCCAGCAATCAGAATCCTTTGAAAGAGAATCTTCAAGGCAGAGCATCAAAGAGCATCCTCGGGTTCTGCACACAGTCACTGTGGCTCTAAGAAAAAGGGGAATCTTAGCCTGCTGGGAATGGGCCAGTGGGCAATCTCTTTGGTGACACCTACACTGATGGGAAAATATTACCATCCATAACAGCATCTTTGAACCTAGATGCAAGGGTATCTCTGGGCATCAGATACTAAGCCACCCTGTGACTCCTCACCGGCAAGGATTTTGACTGACCCATCTATCATTCAAAATGTTTCAGTCCAGAACTCAAAAAAGCCTAGTGTTAGACTGCTGATCTAGGAAGGCTGAAATCATCACTGGGTTATCAGCTCACATCACATCTTCTCTTCAACTTTGTGGAGCAGGTAGACATGGGGGTCATAACATAAGTTAATTGTTACTGAGAGCTCCCCACGTGCCAAGCACAGGGTGGAAGGCTGCTATTGCAATGTCTTGTCTAATCCTCTCAGAGGTTCCAGGAGCTAGGTACTATAATTCTCCCGATTTTATAGACAAGGAAATAGGGGCTTTGAGGAGATAATTACAAGCCCAAAGTTGCCCAGGAACAAAGTGGTGAAACCAACGGTACACTTAACCATTGCCTTATTTTCCACAAACACCTTAAAATTGCTTTATTCAGTCATAAACTCATATTTTTCACTGGGAAATATTTTCTGAAAAAGTGCTTTCTCAAATTTAGCCATGGGAATTATGTCTTTTAAAAATAGTACTTATACATTTTAAACATATTGTCATTTACAAATGAATCCACTTGATAAGTTCCTTTGAAGCTGGAGTTTGAAACGTAATTGAACTATCAATTTCTACCATGGATATTATGGTCCTGGAACACATCATTAAATGTGGATATGATGCACGGCAGACAATCGTGTTAATATATCAGCTAAGAAGAGCTAGGCTAGAGGAGGCCCTCCCCTACAAAAACCAGGGGTCAAGAAGTAGAGGTGGTATGGTGGGCTGGTCCTGGGGTCTGAGAAATTTCTCGAAGACGGTGTTTCTTAAAGTGTGGCTCCCAGGACCATGTGCCTTCACATTACCTGGAGGCCTTGCTAAAAATGCATGCCTTGAATCTGAGCCTGGGAATCTATGCCTTAACAATATACCTGGATAATTTTATGCCCAGCAAAGTATGAGAACTTTGGATCTAGATTAACGTAACTAATCAAGTTTGTGCCAGGGATGGGAAAAATGCTACAAGGAAGAGTACAGTGCAAGACAAGGGAAAACATGCTCTCTGTAAGTATAAAGACTAGCCCATCCCAACTTCCAGAGACAGCCCAAATCCTTGCACTGATGCATCGTTTATGTATATATGCAATGTCTGTTTCCTTTCCAATTCTTCTTTTCAGCCTTCTTTGAACACTAAAATAATTCCAACAGGAGAAATAAACTAAGTTGCTATTACTTTATAATAAATTTTATTATCTGTAAAAAGGAAGGATTGAACAGGATATTAGTAATAGCGAATACTTTCAAAACCTTCCTGAATGTATTATCTCATTTTGCTTTCAATAAAACATACAATGTAGTCATTAGTGTCTTCGTTTTACACCTGTGGAGATTGAGGTCCAAAGTCTTGCTCAAGACCACGCATATGCTAATCAGCAGAACCGTTTATTCACTCATTCAACACACGTGTATTGATTGTCTGCTGTATGCCAGGCACTATTCCGGGTGGTGGAATTACAGAAAATGATAAGTGAAACAGACCACCTCCCTGCTCTCAAGGGTTTACATTCTAGTCTCCAATCTAAAAGGACTCTAATCAAAGTCACCTGACCCAAAATCCAGGCACCATCACCTCCGTATTGAAACTGCCTCCCCCGTGGCCCCTGCTAGCCTCAATCTTGTTGGCTCCACCTAGCGGTATGATCAGCACATCAAAGGACTCTGGGAACCTGTGGGAGAGGCTGGTGCTGCTCAAAGTAGGAAAAGAGAATCAAGAAAAAAGGAAATGGGTGGAGAAAAGTTAACAAATAAAGTCACAACCACCTCCTTTTTACTAACTGTATAATTCTGCCCTGGCTTCTGGCTCACCTTGCCCCTGGGTAACATGGTTTTTCCTTTTCTTCCCCCTCCTGCAGCAGCAACATTGGCGTCTTCTTCTGTGGACCCAAAACCCTCTCAAAGACACTTCAAGGGATGTGCCGTTTATATTCATCAGCTGACCCCCGGGGGGTCCATTTTTATTACAACAAGGAAAGCTTCTAGACTTTGGAAGTAAAATCCATGTTCTGTAAGTGGCTACAATGATATAGGTCAAGAGTTGGGAAACTTTTTCTCTAAAGGACCGAATGGCAATTATTTTAGGCTCTGTCAGCCAAATGGTCTTAGTGGCAGCTACTCAACTCTGACATTGTAATACCCCAAAGTAACCACAAAAAATATGTCAATGAGGGGCCAGCCTGGTGGCGCATAGTGGTTAAGTGTGCACACTTCACTTCAGCAGCCTGGGGTTCACCATGCTGTGCTGGTGTCTCACATACAAATTAGAGGAAGATTGGCAACAGATGTTAGCTCAGGGCCAATCTTCCTCACCAAAAACAAGTCAATGAACAGGCATGGCTGTGTTCCAATAAAACTTTATTTATGGGCACAAATCAAATTTCATATGATTTTCTTGTGTTAGGAAATCTTCTTCTTCTGATTTGTTTTCAATGACTTAAAATTATAGAAGTTGTTCTTAGTTCATGGGCTATCCAAAAACAGATAGGAGGCCAGTGGGTAATTCGCTGACCCCTGGTATAGGTCATCTTTCCCAAACTTGTTTTCATGCTTAACAGTACATCCACCGTAGAGACTGGTCTGGCTGCTTGGCTCATAGTCTGCTTTAGAAGTCATTTCAAATTTTTATCACCGTGATGGTGAGACATCTTTCTTATATTCAAACCTGATCTTTTCTTCTTAAACTTCAGCTGCTTTGTGCTTTTTTCATCCTCTATAGACCTAACAAATCACCGGTGGGGGTTATCGCTCTCAAAAGTCCTTTATATACTTGAAAATGATAGTAAAAGCACCCCTTACCTATCTCTTTTCTAGTCCAAACAATACTGAATGGCTAACCTTTCAGCCTTGAAGAGATATTCAAGCTTTTCAATCATTCTTGTTGCTCTTCTCCAAATTCATTTCCATTTTTCACATCCTTTTAAAATATGTTGACTAAAATGAAACATAATGTTCATATCGAAGCATGACTAGTATTGAGCAGACGAGTGATTTTTTGGATCTGTATGCCATATGCTTTTCAATACAACTAAATTCTGTTTGCCTCTCTTTCTTTCATTTTTCCTTCCTTCCTCCCACATTTCTTTCTCACTATCTTTTAACAAACAGTTTTTATTACTACCACATTTTGATCTATGATCATTTTGACACTTATACCCCAACTCACCTTCTGCCTTATAAACATACTGGGATTTTTTTTCTTAATTTTATACTCCCATTGAGCCCTTTTTCCCATGACTTGCAACTGTTTTATCCCAAAAGCATTCCCAAAGTATTCTTCATATCTTATGGCTTTCTCTACTTGTTTTGATTAATATTTTGGAATTTTGCTTTCTAATATTAAGATTGTTCTGAAGTTTAGCACTAGATACTAATACTAGTATTTGGCTTAGTAGTATCTACAGATTTAATTGGTGATATCTCTGTCTTTTGTTTAGGTTTTTGATCAAGTTACTGAATCCAAGGGACTCCGCCATCAATTCTTGCAACCATCTGTTAATATGAGCACCATTGGGAACGGGTTCACGACAACTAGCCATTGAGAACAGCATACCACCCCATACTTTCTTAGCTTATAAATAACATGCCACTTACAATAGAACAAAAATACTTATTGAAATTAAAATAGATTATGTTTTACGAATGCTTCTTATCTTTGTAGACTGCCATTCTGCCTTAAGTGAGAATTAAATTGGTCTGACATGATCTGTTTTTGTTTTTTTAAAGATTTTTTTATTTTTCTCCTTTTTCTCCCCAAAGCCCCCCAGTACATAGTTGTATATTTCGTTGTGGGTCCTTCTAGTTGTGGCATGTGGGACGCTGCCTCAGCATGGTCTGATGAGCAGTGCCATGTCCGCGCCCAGGATTCGAACCAACGAAACACTGGGCCGCCTGCAGCGGAGCACGCGAACTTAACCACTCGGCCACGGGGCCAGCCCCTGACATGATCTGTTTTTATAAAGTCAGGTAGCCACTTAAGCTCTTTCAGGTATTTCTAAATTATAAATTGATTATTTCTTTCACTTTATCCTCAGATGTTGATGCTGAATCTACAATTTCTAGGATATATTTCTAAATACTCTAGGAAAAATTGGGTATGTTCTGTGACGTCTCAAAAATTGTTTCTACTAACACTGCATTGAGATTTCTCGGTATCTTTAAGTATTGCTTGATGCATACTCTACTAATTTTAATACACTCAGTCTTTCTGTGTATTTATTTCCCCATTTAAGTTTGATTCAGCTTTCACAAATAGAACTTTCTGCAGTCAAATGTATATATCCTATCTTCACATTAGCAGGAAAATTAAATATATTAAAAGATTTTCTCTTGGTCATATTCAATTGCTTTTCTTTCCTGTCTATTTGAAAACAAAGTCCACTCTTTAGTTAACTAATTTTGTTTAATAAATTAGTGCATACTTGTTCTTAAAAACATGTCAATCTCTAAACATTTCTCTCAATTGTGTTGTAAACATAAAACTGTTCTAAAAGAATTGTCTTTAAAAAACAGATTTTGCTGCATTTCAAAAAGATTTCGGCAGTTTTCAGCCCCTTTTTAGTTTTGACCTTTATGCTACTTCCCTACATACTATGTAGAATCTGGCCTATCCAGTAAATCAGTAAAATTTCAGTAAAATGAGTAAATATTTTTTTTCCTTTTTCTCCCCAAAACCCCCCGGTACATAGTTGTATATTCTTCGTTGTGGGTCCTTCTAGTTGTGGCATGTGGGACGCTGCCTCAGTGTGGTTTGATGAGCAGTGCCATGTCTGTGCCCAGGATTCAAACCAACTAAACACTGAGCCACCTGCAGCGGAGCGCGCAAACTTAACCACTCGGCCACAGGGCAAGCCCCAAAATGAGTAAATTTTTTTAATGCAGAAATAATCAACTAGAAAATGCAGATTTTTTTAAAGAAAGGAAATAGTCTATTCAAAATAGAAACAAAAAAGTAGCACATGTCTAAATTTAACAAGGATCATGCAAGACGATTTGATAAATGAACAAACATTTATAGAAACATTTTTAAATGGGTAGAAGTGGCATGTTCCTAAATAGGAATATTAAACATACTAAAGATATCAATTTGTTCCAAATTAATTAACAGGTTAAGTGAAATTCCAGTCAAATTTTAAATTCTTTTTAAAAACTTTTGGTGTGGTCAATAATCTAAACTTCCTCTAGGAGAATATATGAGAAAGAGAGAAGCAAAAAAATGTGAAAAAGAAAGCAAAGGAAACAAGGAAAAGAAAAGAAAGAAGAGAGGAGAGGAAAGAAAGAAGAGGACAAGAATAGAAAGGAAGACAAGGAAGAGAAACGAAAAGGAAATTCAGTATCCAGAGACATCATTGTCAAAGAGAAGACCGTGACTGAAGTAACCAGAAAGAAAAAGTTACATTATCTACAAATGAACAACAACAAATCCGACAGCTACCTTCTCAAAAGCATCAGTAGAGATCAGATAATAATGAAATAATATCTTCCAAGTGCTGAAGGAATGTAATTATCAACTGAGAAATTTGCACTCAGTGAAATTATTATTCAAAAGTGAAGACAAAATATAGATATTTTCAAACAAAAGAAAACCCTGTAATTTATCTCCCTCACTGAAACAACTACAAAAGGATATATTTAAGGAAGGAGGAAATTCAATTATTGGGATACAAGAAGCAGCGATGGGCAAAGACATTGAAAAATATTTTGTCAAAATCTCTAAGCATTAACTATAAAAGAATGAATGATTATTTCAGAAGGAATGTTTTTAAAAAGTGAAACTGAAATATTGGGCAACAATAGTATAGAAGATGGGAGGATGATGTTGAATTAAGGCATTCCAAGGTCCACATATTGTTCAGAAGGATAAAAGAAATATTAAATGTAGCCTTTGTTAAGTTCTATAACTAACTTGAAAGGGATAACTGAAAATGGATTCCTTACTCACCACCATTCCTTTCAGCCTAACTTTTTATTCTTGAGTTTTATTGAACCTAAATTACTAATTTGTTGGATTGTCAAGCAATATATTTTTTTTTGAGGAAGACTAGCCCTGAGCTAACATCTGCTGGCAATCCTCCTTTTTTTTTTTTTTTTTTTTTTTGCTGAGGAAGAGTGGCCCTGAGGTAACACCCATGCCCATCTTCCTCTACTTTATGTGTGGGACACCTGCCACAGGATGGCTTGCCAAGCAGTGCGTAGGTCCAAACGCAGGATCCAAACCAGAGAACCCCAGGCTGCCGAAGCAGAACATGTGAACTTAACCGCTGCGCCACCATGCTGCCCCCCTCAAGCAATAGTTTTAAGAAGAAGTTATGAGCATAATATTCCCTGATTGAATTCGCATTTGAGAATGACAGTTTGTCGCTTTTTCATTCAGCTCATAGCTGGCTGGATATAGTGTTCTTGGACCATATTTTCTTCTCCTCAGAACTCTGTAGCTATTCTTCCAGTGTTTTCTGTCATTGAATATGGCTGTTGTGAAGTACAAGACCAAGTTCATTCTTTTCCCTTTGTAAATAAATTACCTTTTTTTCCTGCCTGGATACTAAATAGTTCTTCTTTATCTTTGAAGTTCATCACTTTTTGGTATTGAATATTTCATATAGATTTTTCTCTGTATTATAGTGTGTTTTTTGAACATTTTTTTCTTCATTTCAGGAAAATTTTCTTGTATTAGGTCTTTGAAAACACTTCTGTTCTCTTTGCCTCCCTGTTTCAGAGACATCAATTATCCTTACAGCAGATCATTTTTTTTTGTTTCCATTCTGCTAGTTTTTCTAATTACTTTACTCTCTTTGCCTCTTTAATTTACTTGTGGCTTCTCCTATTTTATTAGTGGTCTGCATCTCCTTCTGAAATCCTTAGAGCCGGATATGTTTTGGAATTCATAATTAGTTCATATTTTAGAAAATAACGAATGTATATTCCATATGTTGAATAATATTCCCAGTAGAGTCTGGGGCAGCACCCAGTATTCAAAAGCTTTAATGTTTTTTTAATGAAAAGTATAAATATGAGTACTCAAATTAAGTGGGATAAGCAAAGATTATAAATAACCTCACATCTGTTCAGGACAGATTATGCTGCCAAATGGGTTAGCAAAAAAAATGCTCTAAGTTTTCTTAGTTTTTTGGATTTTGGAATTTCAGCTTAGGGAGAGGTTACAGACTTTGAATTCAGCCTCCAGTAATGTCTATTTTATATCTTACTGTTTTCAATTTTTTAATTAGTTTTGTAAAGACTCTGCTTGGAGCCCTGACTTGTTACCCTAGATCTGAAATACCCGCTTTGATCTCATTCAGTTATTTTATGATTTTTATCTTCTTTCTCTACCTTATAGTTAATGTTCTCATTAAATTCTCAATTACATGAAGCAATATTGAGGAATTATCTGAGTTATAATTTCTGCTGGATTGGGTTATTTTTCTTATTCCGTGTGGTTGTTTTCCCTTTTTTCCTGCAGTGCCTCTGTACAGTTGCTATGCTCCTTGTATATTTTTCACCTTGCTCATGTTAGCTGACTCTGCCCAGATATTTTACTGGTTCTTCCATATTGTGAATAATTTCTTGGGTTTGTTTTTTTTTCTGTGCTGTCTCCAAGACCATGCTCTCTCTCTCTCTCTCTCTCTCTTTTTTTACTATAATAGCTTTACTGACATAGAATTCACATACTATAAAATTAACCTGTGGAAAATATACCATTCAAAAGTTTTTGTATATTTACAGAGTTGTGCAACATTACCACAATCAATTTTAGAGCATTTTTATCATTATAAGAAGAAAACCCATACTAATTAACAGTCACTCCCTATTTTCCCCCAACCTGCCCCCAGCCACAGGCAACCATTAATGTACTTTCTGTCTCCATAGATTTGCCTATTCTGAACATTGCGTTTAAATGGAGTCATACAATATGTGGTCTTTTGTGACTGGCTTTTTTCACTTAGCACAAGATTCATCCATACTGTAACATTTATCAGTACTTCATTTGCTTATTTTTGCCAAACAATATTCCATTGTATACAACATTAAGTTGTTTCCACTTTGGGGGGCCATTATGAATAATGCTGCTATGAACATTTATGTACAAGTTTCTGTGTGGATCATGTTTTCTCTTCTAAAGACTCATCTTAGCCTGGTTATTTCATGTTTTATCCACTTTTCTGCAGTCTGAGAGAAAAGCAGCCGGGATAGAGCGGTATGTAAGAGAGGAGGGAAGCTGAGTGTGGGTGGTGTGCAGACTGTGTTACATTTCCCGGCTCCATTTTACCTTCTGAGATTGTGTTGACTGTCCTGTGTCTTGGTTCACTCTAACTAATGGCACTGAGGGAGGATGCAACGCATTTCCACGAGGAGATCCTCCCAGGCTTTGGACCCTCACCCCTAAATAAGTGTGAAGCTTGGATCCTTCTCTTCCAACAAGGAAAGTCACCTTTATTGATTTCTTCCCCTATTCATTCGTAACTTCCCAGCTGAAGAGGAAATAGATAAGAATTCTCTTTCTCTCTTCACTTCTTTCCAAAAGAAAGAGTATTAGTGAAATTTCTTAGGACGTTTTAAACTCATGAATGGGGCTTCGGAGAAGTAGCGTGAGGTAGGAGCCAAGTCATACTGCTGGTCTCCATTGTGCTCCAGAAGCCTCTGCTCCCTTTTTTTTTTTTTTTTTTTAAGATTGGCACCTGGGCTAACAACTGTTGCCAATCTTTTTTTTTTTTCTGCTTTATCTACCCAAACCACCCTTGTACACAGTTGTATATCTTAGTTGCACGTCCTTCTAGTTGTGTCTGCTCCTTTTCTTGTGCCCAAGTTTTTTAAATGTTTTAGATTAGATTTGTCCTTTATCTTGTCTGTTGGTGAATATGTGTGTGTTCTTCACAATATCAATCAACTCTCCGTAGTGGAATGTCCACAACATTCTCTCCTTCACACACTCCAATGGGAACGTTATCTCCACAACTGCAACTATTTCCAAGGTACACCATAACCTCCAGGATGTGAAATTGAACTCCTTTTTATTGGCAGCAGCAGCTGAAACAGTTGACCATTTCTCCCTTCCTGAAGCACTTCCTTCTCTTGACTTTGGAGATGCAACAATCTCTTCATTTTCTTCTCAGACTCCTCTGTCCGACTTGAAAATGTTGGAGTGTCCTGGCACTAGGTCATAGTCCTTCTCTTTTTCTCTCTACTCTCTCCCTTCCAGTAATATCGTACATTCCCATGGCTTCAAACACCATCTGCTTGCTCATGGATCCCAAATTTAAAATAGACTTCTCTGAATTCCAGTCTGATAGATCCAACTGCCTCCTCCTCCATTGGAAACATAATAGGCATCTCAAATTTTACACATCGAAACCAAACTCTTTATTTTTCTCCTCATAATCCTGCTCTTCCTCCAATTTTTCTTATTTCAGTTAATGGCACCACCACCTATCAAAATGTCTAGGCTAAAAACACAAAGATCTCTGAGTCACCTTTAATTTGTCTCTCACCCTCACCATGCCCTCCAACCTCTATCCAAAACCACTGTTTCATCATCTTATTTGTTCCACCTTTTTCTATAAACATTTTAGGAAAGTATAATTGTGCTTTTGTGACCTCCAGTACGTACAATAGACATTTCCAAGTTAACGCAATTGCTTATGTATGTATATTGCAACTTCAGGCAATCTGTCCACACTTATAGGAAAAGCTAGTCCACACTCCTGGCATAAATAAAGCCCCGCTCACCATGTTAAACCACATTTTCCTTCCCTAAGAGGTGGATGGCATCCTAGCTGTGCATGGTTTTTGTCTACATAGATTGCCTCATTACCAAATAATCTAAAGTATCTTCCTAGACATCTACCAGCCATTGTCATACTGGATTTTTTTTAAAGGTAGGAATTTTGGGGGGTGGCGGCAGTGAGGAAGATTGGCCTTTTTCCTTTTCTCCCCAAAGCCCAAGTATATAGTTGTATATCCTAGTCGTAAATCATTCTGGTTCTTCTATGTGGGATGGCTCCACAGCCATGGCTTGATGAGCAGTGCAAAAGTCCATACCCAGGATCCAAACTGACGAATCCCAGCCCACCAAAGCAGAGCATGCAAACTTAACCACTCAGCCATGGGCCTGATCCTCTGTACTGGATTTTTTGCTCTTCTCCTTTCTTTTTTTCTTTTCTTCAATTCTTAAATTGTTGTCCTTATCAATTTTCATAGGAATATATGCAGCCTTGTAAGTTACTTTCTCTCAGTTCTTCCCCTCAGGCTGAACAAAAGAAAAGCTGCTTTAAGAATTCTTTATCAATTCCAAGCACCTTCAAATTATTATAGAAATTCCTGATTGATCTTAAAGACAACAGCTCAATAATGATCCACTCTCAGTTTACTAATTCAGTTAAGTAAACCCCTAACTAAGGAAAGGACCATCACCATTACTTTTTTTTTTTTTTTTTTTGAGGAAGATTAGCCCTGAGCTAACATCTGCTGCCAATCGTCCTCTTTTTGCTGAGGAAGACTGGCCCTGAGCTAACATCCGTGCCCATCTTCCTCTACTTTATATGTGGGACATCCGCCACAGCATGGCTTGCCAAGTGGTGCCATGTCCACACCTGGGATTTGAACCAGCGAACCCCTGGCTTCCAAAGCAGAACCTGTGTACTTAATGGCTGTGCCACCAGGCCGGCCCCACCATTACATTTTTTATATGACAATGTTGAGCCATACCCTCCAAATCTCCAGCCAACTTACCTCAAAATTCAAGTTAATGTTTTTTCAAATGTTTGGCAGTATAAGAACAGTGCCAAAAAATATAAGGTGCCAATAAGTAATTCTTTAAAAAAATGAAAGCTTTACAAAGAAAATTATAAAACTCTATCGGCCATATCTGCCCCATGCTAAAATGAACAGAGGTTCTACTCCTTCACTGTCCACCCCTCACCCTGAGACTGTGGGATGGAGAGCTGTCCTGTATTCCTGCTCAGAACTAAGCAAATATCTAGAACAGGTGGGGGCACAGAAAAGAGGTGTTTACAGAGAGAAGAGAACTGAAGAAAAAGATTCTTAAACCTTTGTATGAAGTCCTGGGCAAATTTCCAAAAGGCCGGTGTGTGAAACCAAGCAGAATCAACACAGCAAATGATTAGAGAATTGAACTCTGTTGAGGAACACTATCCAGCTTTCAGATTGGCCTCTGGGTTGCACACAAGTGAGGCATACCAGAATAGCACGTTGCAAAGGCTTTGAAAACTAAATTGATATTGGAATCACAAACCATAAAGTGGGCCAGGATGTGTGTTCTGAACCTAAACCTGTTAACTGCCAACTAAAATAGAAGATCTAAATAAGAACCCTAGTGTCATAACATTATACACAAAATGCACAGGATACAATCCAAAATTTTTGTCATGCAAAGAACTAGGAAAATCTCAACTCAAATGAGAAAAGAAAATCAACAGATGCCAACACTAAGATGACACAAATGTTGGAATTATCTAACAAGAATTTTAAAGCAGCTATCATCGAAATGTTCCAACAGACAACTGCAATCACTCGTGAAACAAATGGAAAAAATAGTCTCGGCGAAGAAATGGGAGACATAAAAAGGAGCAAATGCAAGGTTTAGAACTTAAAATATAAAAATTGAAAGAAAAAGTTCACTAGATGGGCTTGCGGTGGGTAGAGTAGTGCCCCAAAGATGTCCACATGCTAATAATGCCTGGAACCTGTGAATATGTGAGTTATTAGGCAAAGAGGAATTAAGGTTCCAGATGAAATTGTGGTTGATTTGAGATGATTCCCCTGAAATGGGAAGATCATCCTAGATTCTCTGGGTTGGCCCAATTTTATCACAAGGGACTTCAGAAGTGAAAAAGAGAGGCAGAAGACATGATGGCAGAAGCAGAGGTTGGAGTGATGCAACAGATGGCTTTGAAAACAGAAGAGGCCATAAGCCAAGAAATATGGGTACCTCTAGAAGGTGAGAAAGGCAAGGAAACGTACTCTCCCCTAGATCCTTCAGAAGGGAGCTCAGTCCTGGCAACACCTTGATTTTAGTTCAGTGAGATTCATGTTGGAGCTTGAGCTAAAAAAATAAGATAATAAACTTGTGTTCTTTCAAGCTGCTAAGTTTTTGGTAATTTGTTATGCTAACAATAGATCGTTAATACAGATGGAAAGGTGCAATACCATCAATATATCGATTCTCTTCAAAATGATCCATAAATTCAAAGAAATGTCAACCAGAATCCTAAAAAGATTTTTCATGAAACTTGAGAGTCTAATTTTAAAAATGTATTTAGAAGAACATAGAAATAGGAATAACCCAGACAAAATTAAAGAACAAGAATCATCAAACTTTTTCCATAAAGGACAAGATAATAAATATTTTAGGCTTTCTCAGCCACATATGGCCTCTGCCATGTCTACAGCTTTGATTTTATTATTCAATCCTTTACAACCATAAATATCATTCTTAGCTCAAGGGATGTATAAAAACACACCACCAGCTAGATTGGGCCCAAGGACCATATCTGTTGATCCCAGAATTAGAACAACATGAATAAGCCTCACAATCATATTGAGAAACAAAAAATTGTAGACAAATACATATAGTGTGGAACCACTCAAATAAGACTGTAAAACATGCAAAACAATATTATTTATTCATTCACATACATTCACATATGTGTAAGTGTATAGAAATGCACAAAAATTAAATTACAAGACCCAAATTCAGACCACCGTTTATTTCTAATAAGAGGGAAGAGAAAATGGGAACAGACTGAGGACTTCAAGAGTCCAATTCCCTAAATTGGATTTTTTATTTTGTGTTACTTCTGCTGTAGTTTTGTACACATCTGATATATTTCATGGTATTCAAATATTCTTGGTAGATTTTTGCTCTGCTAGGGAAGGGATGATTCCTCAAGTTATCATGGGACGCATGGATTTCCTCAGTGGATGGAGTTTCCCAAGTTCACCCTTGCTGAGGGTTCTGTACATGTATCCCATAAATTAAAGGTGAGAGTTTGAACACTTGGTTTTCTGGAACCAAGGAAAGCATGTCCAATTCATCATTGTGTCTGTGACAAGGAAGCCTGACATGTCTCTCAACAATAGATGTCTAGAAATTTTCTAAAAGTCTGTAATGAAAGAAACCCAGGCTTGCTTGGCCTCTCCCACAGCTGCCGACCCTCAATACACATGATCACTTGTCTCAGTCACTTTGGGATCTGGATTTCTAGGACTTTGCACCGAAATACTCCAATCCGCGAAGATGTGCTTTTCCAGGGCTTAGTATCTTTGGCCACAGTCACACTATGTTGAGTCCTAGGAACTTCCACTCCACTTCTATGCATTTGTTTTCTTTGAACTTTGGAGTAAGGGTCAGAGTATGGTAGAAACACAGTATGGAAAGAAAACACAAGAAACCTCCCGAGCTGTAGCAGATTGGGTGCTGGGAGGCAGACTCAGCCTAGAAGCAAGAGCAGTTGGGGAGGCAAGACAAATAGTAGGGCCTAAAGAAGAGCTGTGGGTCAGGCAACAGCGGGCATTAATACTGCAAGAAGAGATAGGCACACTGCAGTAGACCAGGGTAGTGGAAATCTGGGATGGACAGCACATTGGATGGAGAATGGCAAGTACCGTCAACAGCAAGCCTCGAACCCAGGAAAAAGGGTACTAGCTACAGGGCTGAGTGTCCGAGGCAGAGATCCCTGGCCTCACTTGAGGACCGCAGGGTTGCAAGAACCAAAACAGAGCTCAGTTCTTAGAAGCTGAGCGCATGGGAGCCCAGAGACATCACAGGGCTGTTGGGGTCTGAGAGGTTGGTATATTAAATTCCATGGGACGAAGCAATGGAGCTGTTTGAATAGTGCCCATCTCTTGTCCAAATAGGTGCAGGAACCGGGGCAGAGCTAACCCTTGTGGTGAATGAAGGACCTGGCCCAGCTCCTGTGATCTGGGGAAAGTCAGGAGAAGAGAAAGGACAGGGAATCGGCTGTTCCTCTTCTGCTTACGCTTGTCTATTTCCTCCAGCTTCTCTCTCCTGTTCCCACCCCGGCATTAATTATTTGTTCTAACATCTGCAGCACATTTTTCAGATTCACTGCTGGTACAGAGAAAGCATCACAAAATAAAGTTATGTTATTGTATTTTTTAAATGGTGCATCTTTGTTTGAAAATTGCTTAAGTTTTTGAAATGTCTCCCTCTCCAGCATGATTAATGTGATGCATACAGAGGAGCAGCAGAGTGAGAGGAGAATTAGAGTTGGCGCCAGTTCACCTCCAGGCATTTATCTTTGCTTTTTTTTTCCCCTGGTGCCTGCACTGAGCCTGAGGGTAAGCTGACACTTTTTTTTTTTCTTTTTTAACAAATTAAGCTTCATTTTCTTTTTTTGCGTGTGTGTTAAGAACCTTGAAGGGAATGAGCAATGTCTGCAGCCTCCAATACCAGCTGCCATGGCAGAAAAGAAAGAGGTGACAATTTCCCGCAGATTCAGAATGATTGTTTTAATGGGGCTGTGGCGGAGGTAAGGAGCATAAACAGATTGTGCTGCCAGGGAAAAGCAGCCTCTCTCTTCCCCTGGCCTCGCGCGACATGATGTAACATTTAGCTTCTGGCTTAACGTGGCATCTCTTCCCGGCTTTGATTTATTCCCACTTTTGCAAATCACAGAGGTATGTTACAGGAGATGCATTTAGAGCGGTTGTTATAGTTCATTGAGGAGTAAGACTGTTATCCTTAGCAGAGGAGAATCTCACCTGTCTCAGCGTGGGTGACCTGGAATAAAAGGAAAGAGAGGAAAAAAGAGAGAGAGGGCAGGAATGTAGATGTTATGCCGGGATGAAATTGTGTTTACCTTGATTGAAAACTCTTTTATTATGAAGGTAATTTAGATCAGAATGGAAAATAGAACTATGGGACTCTTCGCCTAGCCAGGACTGCTGCTGAGTACACAGGCGCTACGGTAATGTAAGTGCATATGCGATGACTGGGTTATTGTGTTTATATATGAAAGTATTACGCTCCATCAAAGGAAATGAAAAATATCTTTATGAGTTTGCTCAGTCAGCTTCTTTAGCAGAAAACGCTTGGAGGTGTGGAATAGGAACAGCAGCCAAAATACAGAGTATAAGGAACTGTGTAGGCTTATGTGGAAGTCGTATATCTGTCTGAATCAGTGAAATGCGGACCAGACCCCGGCATCATCAGAATAGTTAGTCCCCGGACTGTGTTGTGATTCTGGCGTAAGAACTCTTGGAGCACGAATTATGCCCACAGCCGCTGGGTAGGGCGAAACGTTGTGTAAGACAGCAGTGCTGTCTGCAAGGAGCTTACACTCCGTCCAACTGGGCACTCAAAACAAATACACCTGAAGAGATCATTAGAAACCCAAGAACAGGGAGATTTCAAACAAGTTGCTGCAACGATGCAAATTCTAAGGAAAGTATTCTAAGAATTTAGCTGTTCGCTCTCCAGAATGTGTGTGCATTTATATACATATATTTATATATAAACATTTTAATTTACATATATGATATCTATTTTTACATTTTTTCCCTAACACGCTTAATTAGGAAGTCTCAGTTTCTTTATTTTTCAGATTTTCTCCGTGTCAAAGCTACACTATGGACCACAGAACAGAAAGAGAGTGAAGCATGTGTCTTCGCATCCCACACACAGTGGATGTTTTCATTGTCAGTTCAAGTTGTAATTGACTCCTCATCACACAATGAGGGCTCATGCTAGTGCCAGACACTGAGTGTGGAACAGAGGAGATCGAAAGAAATAATCAGCTCCAAGCTCCACTCTGTGCTCACCTGTTGTCCCATCTGATTCATGGATGTTCAACAAGAACAGAGATCTTGTCTTATAACCAACACAGTATTCTCCCTACCCAGAGCTTGGGCTTGGCAGACAGAACATGCTCAGTAGGTATTTGTTGAATGAATGAATCTGTATAGCAGATCTGTGAAGCATGTATCATTACCCCATCTTACTGATAAAAAAACTTAAACTCAAAGATTGAACCATTTGCACATGGTGGTGACACAACAAATAAATACGGTTGCTTGTAGTCAAGACTAATTAGGTCTGACTCCAAAGACCAGCTTCTTTCCACATAAACGTTGTTACTAAAAGGCAGAAGTCCCAAGCCTGCCCTCAAAGGGCTTACCATCAAATAGGGAAACAACACTTAGTAGGCAAAAGACAAGAACAAACAGCCCAGGGTAGGATATGATTAAGAGAAAAGAGAATGGACACAGTGAGCGATTGTACAATGATTTTCCTGAACTCTCCTCACACTTACCAAGCCCCACGACCCTGTCAGCAGCAGCTACAGACTGCTCACTCCCAAATCTCATCACAAAAGAGGAAGGAAAGTAACTACTAACACGCTTGGTTTTGTCTAACCATGTTTTCCAGGCCAAAATAACCTAAGAGTAAGAATGTAAACAAATGCAGATTTTAAATTTATCATACCAGTTTACAAAAATTTTTTTTCAGATTCTGCTCTCATAAATTTCTATCAGATGAGTCTGGGAATACCCAGAATAGTTCTCTGTCATTTTCTTCTTTTCTTGCACCAGCTCACTGCGGGGATATGTATCACTTAACAAAGGTCAGCCACGCCTCTGACATGGCTTAAAGACGCTGCTAATAGGAGACAGGATGAGGAAGCGCTTATAAGCACGTAGAGTCTGGGATCAGATGCTCCTCAGATGCCAGTCAAATGGGTAAAATAACCGTGGTCATGAGGCTTAGATGATATAATGCAACAATGGGGAGTCAGGCTGTCACCACCTTAACCCAGTGATGAATTTTAGTACCATTAACGGTGAGACAACCAGAAATCAGGTACCTCTCAATGCAAAGCAAGGTGAAATACACAGCAATGCCCATGACATATTCCTGCCAAAATGTTTAACCTGAATCTAATTGGGCCTTTAAATACAGGAGACAGAGGAATGAGTTAAATGACACCACAAGGAAGCCATCAGACAAATAGAGAAGGGGGGATATTATAAAGGACACAGTCCTCGTCTCTTCAACAAGCCAATGTCATGATTTAGAAAAAAACAAAGCAGGCAATGTTGGATTATAAAATAATTGAAAGGGAGGTTCTAGATCAAAAGATATTTAAGAGATATAATAAATGTGACAATTTGATTCTGGTTTCAACAAATAAGCTATAAGACATTTACAGGGAAGAATTGAAGAAATTTTAATATAGACTGAATATTAGATGATATCAGAAAATTACTGTTAATTTTGTCAAGGATGATAATGGTGCTATGGTTATGTAGAAAGTGTCCTTATTTTTTGGAAGTGCATATTGAAATATTTAAGAGTGTAATATCATGATACATGTAACTTAGTTTAAAGTACTTCCACCAAAAAAAAAAAAAAAAGACACAGCTACAGAAAAATATGAATAATTGTTAAATGTAGATGATAGAGTTATGGGTAATTCTTATTCAGACTCTACTTTTCAGTATGCAAATTTTCATAATAAGAAAATGTAAAAGGATGATATAATACATGCAAATTGTTTAACAGAATTCCTAGCATACAGCAAATGCTTATTAATATTGGCTTTTATCATGGTTATTGTTTTTATTATTTCCAGGCTGTCACTGCTGCTACTGACATCTGCCAACATTTCCATGAAGGCCACTGCCACCCAAAGACCAGAGTATTGGTGTCCACGTGTATTGCTGTCTCCGGGCCCTGCCTAAGCTGCTAAAGACACTATTGCTGGAGCCTGTGCTCCCAATGACCCAGAGTTGTGGTTTTTTTTCAGATTTTGGTCACTCTTCAGATTTTGGTTCCTCTTAATGCAACCTCTTCCCTGGGAACTGGAGCAGAGAAGAGCCCGCATGGCTGGCGCTGTGCTCAACTCAGAAACACAGCAACAAAGATACCGATGAGAGAGCGGTGCTGTAGTGGGGTGAGGGTTGGAGGAGGGAAGGCTCCTGGCCCCCAGCTTCATCTTCCCGATGAAGGGACAACAGTGAGAGAACACTCCTGGATACGCTCTATCTCCTCACTCACTCTTTCCTACGGGAGGATAGTTTTATCTTATTGGCAAATTTGGGAGCAAGCTGTAGGTACGGACAGCTCAGCCTCTGCCTGTATAGGACACATTATCTGGTATGCTTTCCACCTGCCAAAGCTTAATGGCAAAGGCTCAGTGCCCCACATGAGGAGCCTGGGGTGCTGCTTGTGATTAGGTGGGTAAGTTTGTCTAATTCTGAGAGTCAAGATGGAAGCCTTGAATCCAAGGCCAAAATTGGTATTTTTCCTTCCACTTCCTTTATTCCACTTTCTCATTTGGCTTAGAACTCAGATGGAGAAAAAACGGGATGTTATGTGTCCACCTCCTTGAACCCCAATATCCTGGACCAAACACTAGAACCTCTAATTCTTCTATGGAGATCTTTCCCAGCTCCTTCATATAACTAGATACGTATTCTGCCCAACGAGTCATGCAAATGTGCCCAAAAATGCCAGAATTTTGGGAAAACATAGTTGATTTGGGATTTCTGCTCTACATGTTTAAATAAGCTCAATATACAAGATATTACTAGATATCAAACTTAACTGGGCAAATGGATTTTTATGAGTCTTATATTTAAGAAATTTTCAAGTTGGAGAACATTCTGAGTGAAGCTAAGTGAAATACGAAATTGCCAGCGGCTTTTCTAAGCATTCTAATTTTTCAAATTAAAAAGAAGAAGAGAACAAAGCTCCAAAAGTTACAAGTGTGGCATTAGTAAGTCCTTTAGTAATTCATTTTTCTATGGTTTGGGGAAATGCTACAGTCAGTCTTGGGGTTGAAATGTTTGAGGCATACTGGAAGGCCTCCTAGTTACCATCTTGACCTCTTTCTCGCCTAACAAAGTCAACTATCAGAAGATATGTTTCCCTGGAAGATACATCACTAAATTCCCAAAGCAAAACAACTGATACAGTGAATTTTGATGAGGGCTCAAAATACCTACACATAAGCCAAATAAGGACAGTTATTTTTAAAATATTTTTTAATTGTGGTAAAACGTGCATAGCCTCAGATTTACCATCTTAACTATTTTTAAGGGTACAGTTCAGTGGCATTAAGTACATTGACATTATCGTGCTACCATCATCACCATTCATCTCCGGGACTCCTCCATCTTGCAAAACTGAAACTCTGTACCCAGTAAACAATAACTCCTCATTTCCTCTCACCCTAAAGCCCTGGTAACCACCATTCCCATTTCTGTCTTAATGAATTTGACTATTCTGTGTACCTCATGTAGGTGGAATCATACAGTATTTCTCTTTTTGTGACTAAAGACAACTATTTTTCAGTGACTTTTTTTAATAACCTCTGCCACTTATGTACACCTTGCCACGGGCTGATAACCCACCTGGCAATTGCACCAACATACAAGTCAGGCTATTTTATATTCTGAAGACCACATCTTTCCACTTGACTTTTGTATCTAGCAATCACCAGGTCAAACAAAGCCTCTGTGCCATAGCCTGTTTTCGTTGTTCAAAGTTAAATTCATGAGGGCAGAACACTCTCCAGGGGCTGGCCCAGTGGTGAAGCAATTAAGTTCACACGCTCTGCTTTGGCGGCCCAGGGTTTGCCAGTTCAGATCCTGGGTGTGGCCCTATGCACCGCTTATCAGGCCATGCTGTGGCAGGTGTCCCACGTATAAAGTAGAGGTAGGTGGGCACAGATGTTAGCTCAGGGCCAATCTTCCTCAAAGAAAAAAAAGAATACTCTCCAATTTGCCTGTTGCAAAGAGCTCCTTCTGCACCAATCTCTGGAAGCCTCTCACACATGGTATCAGCCTGGGCCATGGGCAGGAGATGCCAAAAAGAAGGCCAAAGCCAGACTCAAAGAACCAAGAAAAGCAGTCAGAAGTCTAGAGGCAAGACCACCAAAAATAGATGAATGTCAACAGGCATCATCACAGACAAAGTCAAAACTGAAGCAAGGTCCACTGGGCATTTTCAATAGCACCACTGGAGTACATACAGCAAACTGCCAAATGTGGCCGATGCTGACCTACCAGCAAAATGTGCCCAGTGTTTGAGACATATTGGAAAAATACTCTACATTCTCTGTTTTTATTGCTTAATATTAATGAACTATTTAAATCATATTTCTTAACTCAATTATTTCATTTCTACCAACAGAGATACCAAATCCAAAATCTGAGTGGAGTGTCACTTAAGTATTATATTATTTCTTCGACATAAACATCTTACTTACTTTATTTTTTTTAAATAACCTTGGTCTGAGGACCCAGAGGAAAGAGAGATCTTTTGGCTTGAATAGTTGTTACTCTTATGAAAAGCAACTTTGGGAATAAGAAGTCAAAGCCAGTTTGAATTTTGGACCGGAAACAGCATACACTGAATATCATGAAACCATCATGAGAAACAGTGTCCAGGAGCCAGTGATAATGCATTTCTCAATCTGAAACTGCTACATATAAAGCTTTTTAATTAATCCTAGGACCTGGCAAATTTTCCCATTTGGGGAAGAATCTGCCATTTTGTGCCTCAAATTCTTCATATGCATAGTCATGGCAGTAATTTTCAAAGTTCTTTGAGGTCCTAACAGACATAGTCATTTTCAGCATCGCTGAAAATATTGTACATTAAAAAATTAAGCAACTAAAACTTAAGATTTTACTTCACATGAAAGTGCTGTGGCCTTGGAAATCACATCTGTCCACGCCAATTGTGTTACCACTTGGGCACATCATTGTTCCTAGTGCACAGTCAGCTAGAGAGCCTCACAATGTTGGACATAGAAGGAGTCTTAGAAGCTAACTACACCAAATTCTTTGTTTTTCAATTGAGGAAGCTTCCAGACTGGTTTAACTCACTTACTTAAATTCATGTAACTAGAATAAGAATTCAGATCTCTTGACTCTTATTTCAATGCTATTTTCATCACACCAAGTAAAAATACCTAAACAGTGAGAAAAGAAATTGATCTTTATTTGCAGTCCACTCCTAAGAGATTCCCAGAGCCACTTACCCTGACCAAACTTCTCCAAGATGAGGGATGCTACTGAATTGTGGGCAGCTAGGTTCATTAGTTGGTTGGCTAACTGGCTCATAAATAGACGGTGTTGGTCATGATCCATATACTGAACTTCCTGTCGTAACACCCATAGTGACCTTCATCAAACAGGCCAGTAATGTTGGAGAGGAAAAATGATTAACAATTATAGGGACTCAATTTGAATCATGCCAATATTAAACTTAAGTTACAAGGTAAGTAGCTTCAGTCCGAGATCTTGAAGTAATGCAGATTCTGTGAAGAATTTTAAAGATAAGCAGATTTCCAGAGTCTGAATATGTAGAAAAGATAATGGTATAAGGAAGAGATTCCTAGGTTCACTAAGAATCAGAATATCTTGTGGATAATTAGAGTCTATGTAGAAAAAGTTAGCCTACCATCTAGGGCAAAATGGCACCAGACTGTTAAGGATACTTTTCAAGTTTCAGAAAGTCTAAAGTTAATAAATGGGGAGGAAAATGGATGAAAACATAATATCTGAGTTACTGAAGATGCAAGCAAAGCAATCCGGGAGAAATTGGACAACATATCTGAGAAAAATAAAGGTAATAAAATAAGGATGCCCTAATCTCAGAGCTAATGGTGGGGAGAAGTGGTGAAAGACCATCCAGTATGTGTAACGGCTTTAAATAAACATTGAAGACTTACCAGACCAAATGGCCAGATGGGAACACTTGGCAACCACTGATGACTATGATATAATTAGCATGTAAGGAACCAGATAGACTCTTGCTGCCAAACAAGGAAGGATATGGTATAAGCACACGGGAGGGGCTGTGGCTTTGAATTTTAGGACATCTTAAACAAAAACAAGTTGCAGAACTTTATGGGAAAAGATAGAATCACTGGGGCTAGAAATGTCATGCTTAGATAACCTAGATCAGAGTTTGGCCGAATCTAGCCCATAGCCTATTTCTGTAACTTGTAAGTTAAGTGAAGTTTAAGAAGAAAGATATTATTTTAAAAGATGTTATATTAAAAATAAGTGTGCCCAAGTAGAAAAATATAAGGAATGTCATACATAACAGAAAAGATGCAAATAAAAAGAATTTTTCAAGCTAAAAAGGAATTGGGGGCCATTTCTGAGGATCCAATCCCAGTATTAAAATCTTTGTTAGAAACATAAGAGGCAGAAAGACAGCAAGAGAATCAATGAGACCGATTGATTGATGACCACAATATAAAAAGTCCATGCAAGTCTGAAAAGGAGACAGCAGAATGAACCAGTTTATAAAGGAAGGCATTAGTGACATTCTCACTCCTAAATTAACCTTTGAAGCCAATCAGTCACCGGTACAAAATCAAATAGCAATAAATAAACTAGATGTTCTTGGCTGAATCAATAACACACTTTGTCACAATTTTCTTTCCCAAACTTGAGTAATCACTGGAAATAAATGGGCTCTACCCAAGAGTTTAGAAGAAACTCAAAGGCAAAATTTTGGATCCATTGAAACTTGTGTACACAGATCAATTCAACGGAGAATTGGCAAGCTGCTAATATGACAGGCATTCATGAGTAAGGACCAAAGGATAAGATTCCCCATACATTTAAGAATAAGACAATCTACAGTAAAAAAAAAAAAAAAAGGCAAGATAGCTTCTGAAATGGAAATTACACCTCTCTAGCAGTTTTAAGAAAGAATATGGGAAAGAGAGTCCAGTAGGACAGAGATGTCTTCTATATAAATACTCAGTAAGACTGGGATAAGATGTTGTGAAAAACTATGCATATTTAATAACATCTCTTATTACAAGAGCAGTATATTCTTTGTAGAAAATGTGGAAAGTACAGAGAAGCAAAATGGATAAAATTAAAATCATCCATAATCCAGCTAAACAGAGATGTCCACTGTTAATATTTGCCATATATTATTTGGGACCAAACATAGAATTTAACTATTTCATCTTGGAAGAGAGCTGACATTGGCTCCAAAAAAGAGAGAAAAGGGCAAGGATAAATATTTTAAAAATTGTTCCAATTCACAAATGGATGCTAAGATGTAACAAGAGACTGTTTACAATAAAATTCTCAGGTTTGCACATGACACTAACTTCTTTTTAATAATGAAATATTATGCCATTTATGCAGAGGAAACTGTGAAAATTTCAGAAGACTGCATATGGGAGCAGAAAACTGGCAGATGAAATTCCTCATAGGCAGGTGTAAGAGAATACATTCGGGGCACTATAAGACCAATTATCCTGGAAAAATTTTGGATTCTGGGGTTTCAGTCACCATCTTGAACACGGAGCTTGCCGTCATTATAGACTATAAAGACAATGTCCTGATTCAAGCAAAAGATTAAAAATGATGCAGAAACCAATATTCTACTCTCTAGAATAATCGTGTATCCACAGCTAGAATGCTCTGTGCATTTCCAGTCCTGCCTTAAGAAGAGCCAAAGTAATTCAAAGAAATGGTGAGAGGTTAAAGAAGTGAAGACACTTGCCTATGAGAATCAGTGTTAATAATTGGCATTCTCCAATCTGTAAAAGTAATTATGATAGCTGAAATCTAAATGAGACAAAGTCTATAAACTAGTGATATTTCTACATTAGGCGATGTTCCTTAACTGGGGATGCACGGACTTCAGAAGTTCTATAAACTC
Organism: Equus caballus; assembly: GCF_041296265.1. Lineage (NCBI taxonomy): Eukaryota > Metazoa > Chordata > Mammalia > Perissodactyla > Equidae > Equus > Equus caballus. The sequence goes on from NC_091714.1 coordinate 12,432,241, forward strand.
CTTAAAATGGCATGCACATTTTTCTACATATATATGCATTCACATATCTTAATATATAAAAGTATATAAATAAAAATTTTATGTATTTATGATATATGTATATTTCTTCCATTGAGTGGATGCATAGTTATCATCAGATTCTTAACAGGATTCACAACCCCAAAATCTGAAGAACTAGTGGTCTAGATGGTAAGGGTGTGGACTTGGTCACTGATTCCTGGGAGCAGAACTTGAAGATAGAAGAGAAAGTTTTAGAGCAAATTTAGTTGTATTTACTTCATAAAAAATAAATGTGTGGAACTCATTTCTCTGAGAAATGCTATAGAATAAGAAGATAAGGTTTATGGGAATGTTTGAGGGGGACCTCCGAGCATCTGGTATTGGGGCTCCATGAGGGCAAACACTGAGGTCTGTTTTGCTCACTGCTCTATTTCTAGTGCTTAGACAAGGACTTGGCACATAGTTTTTTGTTAGTGCTGTCAAGTGAGTTATGACTCTAGCGACACTGTGTACAGCAGAGCGGAACCCTTCCCTGACTTTCTGTGCCATCCTCTCCCCTTCTGGTGCTATATCAGACAATGCTCCATTGCTATTCATAGGGTTTTCATGGCCAATTTTTTCAGAATTGGGTGGCCCGGTTCTTCTTTCCAGTCTGTCTACTCAGGAGCCTCCCTGAAGCCTGTCCACCATGGGTGACCCTGTTGGTGTTTGAAATACCAGTGGCATAGCTTTCAGCATCACAGTAACATGCAGCTGCCATAGTGTGACATGTGTGGTTCCCTGACTGGGAAACGAATCTGGGCCATGGCAATAAGAGTGCCGAATCTTAACCACTAGACCACCCAGGCTGGCATGTACTGGGCACTCAATAATCACTCCAGAGCTGGATCAATCTTGGTGGCGCTATCAGAAGCAGTGGCTGCATGAAAGCATGGTCTGCCTCTGGGTAGCATTTCTGATATTCACAAGAGTGAGGCTATTTCCCTCCTTCTCTCCTTCCCACATGCTCATCTCATTTTCTTACTTGAGGATCTAACACTATGAGGGCATCTAGATTGTGGAGGAGAACATGGCACCATGTCAGCAAAGAACTGTGCTAATTTGGCCTTGGAAGACCACAAGGGGAAAAAAAACTAGAAATGAAATATCAAAGCAATAAAAAGTTTATAAGCCTTTATGAACATAAAACGTGTACAACTGTTAAATGGAACACTGTCAAGCAGATTAATTAGTTAACATTTGGAAAGTGCATTGAAGATGAAAATTGCCAAATAAGGGCTTTGTACATTGAACCAATTTCTCATTTGTTATAAATGGCATAAGAAACAAGTCCAAGACTTAAGACAGCTATTCTGCCCAACATGGGTTGTAGAGCTTTGGCCCTCAGGAGACTAAGCCCAGCATAGCCCTTCTCTAGGATTTTGAGTAAAGCATGCTTCCCAAGTGTCTGTGAGCTTACAGCCCTGGAGCCCCAGTCCCCGCAGCTCTCTGCTTTTGTCTGCCAATTCCCCCCACTCTCTATGGGCCCCTGGCAGGAGGCCCCGTAGGGCTTAGAGAAGACTTTATAAATAGCCTTGTTAGACGCTTCCAACGCAAATTTAGATTTTGTTAAAATGTGATTTTAGCCAACATTCCCTGCATAAGTGGTATTCCATTCTTTAACAATATTGAAAGACTGAGCTCTCCAGATATTCTTGAAACCCAGCATGACAAGAGCCAGAGCTCAGTACCAAGAGCCGCCTCCAGCTTGTGTAGTCAGAACAGACACTCTCTGGAAGCAGGAGTCAATGAAGGGAGAATCTCAGATCAGAAATGGTCTGGACTGGGTGGCCAATAGCATATGAAACTAAATTCTTTCAGTATGATTTGTCTCTGAAAATAAAAATGGTTTAATGTAGTTTTGCTCGTCTATTTTACAGCATTTTTACTTTGACCAACATTTGTTTTGATTTACTTAAGTTTTAAGATCCCTCCTACTCCAAAAAGTACTGAGACAGCTTATAGATAAAACGAAGTACAAAACACTAAAGTATTTAGGGATAAAATAGGACAGGTAATGCATTCCTATGCTGGAATTCATAAGACACAGTATACTTTAGTAGAGAAAGTATTGGAATTGAAGTTTAAAAATCCTGGCTGTAGCCATAACTGTCCCTAATGAGCTGTGTGGTCTTAGGCAATCTTTATTTCGTTGGTAAAACAAAGTCTCTGAAAGTCTTTCAACATGATTTTCTAAAATGTTTAAAAATTAGTATTCAAGTATTGGTACGTCAGGCAAAATGGAACGGGTGACATCGTAGAGAGAACCATTAAGATTGGTTCACATTTCCAGATCCTGGGGGATTAACAGTAGAAATGGAAAGAAAAGGGAAAAAAACTTTTAAGGAAAACTTGACAGAACTCGGAAATTGACGAGATATGAGAATGAACCAGATGACTTTGAGCCTTTGTGGCTGGGGGCGTGATATCAACGTGAATAGAAATGGGAAAAATGTTTCTAGGAGAGGAAGTCAGGCTAGGACTTAGGAGAGCAAGCTCAGCCTTGTCATGCAGAGTTTGCGATGATGGGAAACCATTCAAGTGAAATATCGCATAGTCCTGTCTGGTATGAGCTGGATCTGAGGCAGGAGATAAAAGCTCTAAGTCATTATATTTCAGTGAAGGAGCAGATTAGGACATGCAGGGAGTATAAAGGGGAGAGGAGGGCTGAGTCTTGAGTTAACCAGGACCAGACAGCCAAAAACAGTCCCTGAGACCCAGTTACTCAGTACCATGCATTTGTTTCTGTCATTAAACAGTTTTAATATTTGCTCTTCTCGGTTGTCCCCAACCCTATTCAGGAGTTCTCAAAGAGAATGCCTGCTGGAGAGGATGAGCAGAGAGAGGAGAAGCTGAGCTTCTGATGGGCGTCCATCTGAGCCAGTTGGCTGCGTTGCGTTTCTCTAGCATCCATCCTCTTTTTATTGGATGGACCCACTTAGTTGAGTATTCTTTTCTGAATGCAAGTTGACTCCAGGCAACTGGGATTTCCTGAACTATTTAAGTAGACTCTGTGTGTCCCATGCAATTGTGTTTGATTTACATTTCCCCAAACCTGCCCCTGTCCATTCAAGCTTCCATGCTTCTAACGGTCATCTTTTGTGCTGCGCTTATGGTCAATCTTCTCCAGAAATCTTCAGCAAGTTAGTCATGAGTTTGCTGAGGTCTCTTTCCTACCATTTATCAAGGGCAATTGCACAGATCCCGTATTCAACTACGTGAATCCCCATGATCTCTTTCCCTATAATAATACCCAATTTTGTTAACCCTTAGGGGTAGGTAGATGGCTCTGGCATTTTCTATCGTATGATATTTACTACTAGCCACATAATAAATTACAGACTAATACACTAAACTACCAAAATACTCATCATCAAAAAAGAAAAACATTTTTATCTCATTTTTGTCCTTCTCCTCCTAATTTCAAGATCAAAGATACTGTAGTTAGTGAAATAGAGGTAGATGTGTTTTATGTTAGAATAAGTAGCTTCTCTGAAATATAAATTGGATATCCTTTTGGTAGCAACACACATGTATATTATATATTATATTATAATATACATTGGATATACTATATTAAGACATAATAATATATTACATATTATTATTAATATATTATGATAGAGTACTTTCCAGTGGGATGTGATGCAATATACAGTTCTTAGTGATTATAAAACTCGATGTCATGCAAATCTAAAACATATTTTCAATAACAGAGTTATAGATGATATTATCAATTTAGTTTATGCTAACATTTGCTAAGCCAGCTTTTCTAATGATATTCATTAATGACACAAATATGACAATAATAAGACCAGATGCCAGAAGAAATGAGGTGTGTAATATAAAGAAAAGGGGCATCTAAGGATATAAATTCGACATGATTTTGGCTTTCTTGAAGATTTGTTGATGGTAGACCATTACTCCCTGGTAACCCTTGTGGTCTTTTAAGGAGTTTCTCCCAATCCGTCCCCTCCACGGCTCTCAGATATTCATGAACCGAAATCAGTCTCAGATTGAAACAAGTGAAGGCCTCAGGGACAGCTGGAGCACAGAACAGCCAAAACAAAAGGGTTCTTCTCTGCAGGCTCAGAGGGCCAAATCAGATGTATAAGTCTAAGGGAAGAAGAGGGTAGTATGGAACTCCCTCGTGAGATAAAAGTAAAAGAAAGAGAGAATGTGTGTGTTTGAGACAAAAAAAGAACAGTGTTGTGGAGGTCTCTAATAGAAGTGACAACCTTGGGAAGAATGAGATCCCTGTAACAATTATTTGCACCATCTCTACCCTGACATTTCATCAAATATTTATTTTGAATGTAAGCTAAAGAGTTCTGAAGATATAACAGGAAGATTGCTAGAATTAGAACCAGTGGGTTATGTCGTCACTATGCTTCTTCCCAGCTGTGTGACATTAAGCAAATTATTTAACTTCTCTGAGCCTGGTTTTTTTACCAGTAAAATGGGAATGGTGATTATAATGTATTCCTTGCAAGTTGTTGTAGGAATTAATAAGATTATGTAGCTGGAAAGAGTTCTGTAAAATTTTAGTGCTATGCAACTGCCAGTTGTTAGCAATTCTCTAAGACCAATGGCATATATTTATCTATTTATCATGGTTGGGATTGAGCTCAGTTCACCAAGGGATGAGCAAACTCAGAAGGAGTGATTTGGGTGACAAATGAAGTGTGTGGAAGGTAGTAGTTTGTCTGCAGGGGCTGCCACGAAGGGGATACTCCATAGAGCTGTCTGACTCTGGATTCCACTGGCCTTCCAGAAGTCACAGTGTTAGTTTGGTGTCTATACCACATGTACCTCATGGGTGGCTTCACTGCTAGAGAAAAAGGGATGAGAACCTCGGTGATCAAGGGCCAACTCCCACCGTCAGCCTGACCCCATCCTCTGCTCGGCAACATTGTGGCGCTACAGCCTAGAGAAGGACTACTTAAGTTGTCCCAGCACAAGCCCCCAGGGTGCAAGCCCACGGCCTTGGCAGATCTGTGCACAGCAGCTCTTGGGTGTTCTTTGTTTCCAAGGGCTTTAGACAATAAACATGGAAGCAGTGACCAACAGGGTCTTACATTTACTTAGTTTCCTTCATTCTACTGACTCAGCCCTCTCTTTCTTTGTCTTTCTTTGCTTGCTCTGAGCTTTTTTCTCTTCCACATTTCTCCTTTTTGCAAACTCTCTTCCTTCCTTGCTACTTCTCTCCATCTCTCACCATTTTATATCATTTCTCTCCCTTTCCCTTGAAATGACCACAGTATTAAACCAAAACATTTCAATATACTTATGTGAAATAAATAAGGTTTTAGAATCTCTGCTCTTAAACCATATAAACTAAAATAATTTACAAATCTTTCTCTCAAAAAAAAAACCCAAAACAAAAACAGAAATGAAATTATATTTGTTTATTAAATGCAGTGACAGATTTTTTTTTTTTTTGATGTCAAGGACCCTTGATAGGAATCTGAACTTGAAGCTGTTTTAAGTGTAAGCGGCCCACAATTATTGCCACAATGAATTCCTGGAAAACTTCCTCATGAACCATATCATTGTAAAGCAGATTGTACTTTCCCATAGAAACCAGTTCGTAATCGGGGGTTGTGTTCTTGACCAAGGACTCAAATCCAATAAATCACAGATATGACCAACAATATGTCATAAAAGAAAAGACAATTATAAAACTTTATAATCATTTGAAATAGTAAAATTAGGCCCCAGGTCTTATAAAATGAGTGCCAATAGAACACAGGCAATGATTCTGTGAGGGCCCTAACCTATTCGTAAGTACACTGATCGCATAAAAATACAACTCTTCTTTGTCATAAATTTGACTAAAAATTAATATTTCTATAGTGACTATTAAGTGTTTGATCAAGAATAGCTTTATTTGCTGTCCTCGACTTTAGAAAAACTTTCTAGGGAGGTTTTGGGTGAATTGAAACTCCTTACAAAGCCAACTGGTCAGCAAGGACCAGAGCAGAAAACAGAGGTTAGCCCTGGATGGTGTTCATCAGTCACTTAAACGAACTGAGAACATGCTGGTTAAATTTGGAGGGGATGCTCCACAACTATAAGATTTTTGTTAAAATTAATAATGACTGCAAGTTGGAAAAGTAGACAGGCCTAAAAAGAATGAAATTCAACAGGGATCTATGATGAGATTGTTGTCTAAGTGGAAGAACAAATCATTTATCATTATTTTCAAAGAACATTTCCTGAATACTCGCCAAGCTCGGGAGATGTAATTATGGTGTAAGCGGTCTAAAAGCAGAAAAGGGCCAATTGCTGTAGAGAAACTTAGTACCTTGGTTAAAAGTAAACAAGACAGACATAAATAGATGTAAAATAGGCACATTTTGTAAATATAACAGAGAGACATGAAATAGCTAGTCAATAAAAGATGAAACTGTAAGGTTTACGGGGTTCCGCTAAGCCCTCCCTATTCTAGCAGAACCCTGGGAGTCACTCTGTTGAGTGACAAGGCTGCCTTCCTACTCAGCTGTGTGTTCTTTGTGTCTTCCCATTATTCTACCTATCTGACTTATAACAGGCACTCAGCAAATGTTTGTTGAGTGAAAGAACAAACTAACACTGTACTGCAGTGAGAAGTTCTTGAGTCAGAGTCAAAAGTCCTGAGTTCTAACCCCGCCTCAACCACTCACTGCATTTGGATCTGGACTAAGTTCCAATGAGGAGGCCCTGACCTTTGGAACACAAAGAACCATATTTATTATTTCTCCCCCATGTTGGGCTCATGCTGAGAAAATTTTGGACTGCCAAATCCCTCTCACTAGGCAAGAACCTTTTATTTTTCCCTGAAGACAACCATGTTAACACATCAAGTTGATGTGATTACTGCCAAGAGCTGAAAAATTACATTTTTATAGTTTGTACAACTTATCTCTGAGAAATAGTCCCCCTTCTAAAACTGAAAATAGAACATTGCTACCCTTACATCACAACTTTCAAGAATCTGGCCTGTAAGTCAAAAGGAAGTCTTGATCGTATCTAGGGAGGCTCCTCATTCTAACAATCTTGAAATCTGTATTATTTCAGGTTAGGACCTAGAGAAGAAAAGGCTGGGATTTGTTGACAGTCTACATGCAAACATAAGTGATTATGGATAATTACTTGCGAAATACAGAGAAAGAAAATATGAAAGGAATTATCTGTTTAAATAGAAGTAAGAGGAATGTACATCTGTTTTTTAAAAAAATCTCAACAACAAGTATTTCCACACACAACACAGAATTATTAAAGAGACATCGGTGAATCACATGGTCCTCTAGAAGGGACTTGAAACACACATGGTCCTCCTTCACCAGCTAAAGTCAGGAAACTATTTCATGGCATTGATGACTGGAGGATGCCAGCCTGGAATTAATAAGATGAGTAAGACCTTGTGTGATGCCTCCCCAAACGATGTACAGATGGAAAGCTATCTTAATTACTAACCATGTTCTCAGAGAAGGAAGAGGAAAGAGGAAAAGGAATCTGAGAGAGGAGAGAGAAGCAGAACAACAAGCACTGTCTTGCTGGGAGAGAGACCAAAGGAAGTATTGAAAATGCCCACATGGAACCTAGAGGGAAATACCTAGGACCATAAAATGCTCGATGTCATGCCCGAGTCCAGGGTAGCTGCTGCAGGACTGAGCGATCTCCAGAAAAACACTCACCCTCGCTCCGCCTCAGTGCTTCATTCACCCAATGGAGATGATCCTCTTGCCTCATTCAACTTTAGGGAAAAAAGGAAGTATAGATACTTTGAAAAGTTGAAAAAGTTATTAAACTTTATAGTCATTTTGAGTGTTTTTAAGAAAACTATAAACAGCTCTGTATATCTGGAGTAAAAGAACCCTATTGCATAAAGGCGGAGGCATGGGCTCCTAGCTGTCTGCTCCAGTTCCAGGGCTGCGCAGGGCAGGTTCTCAAACCTAACGCCTCCTAGGTTGTTGTTGTGCTGAGGGACGCAGGCCTGGAAAGTGTCCCCTCTCCTGACACGAGCTAATAACAAAAAAAACTCCTGAATCTTTCTTCCCCTTAAAATACTAAGTAAGAACAAAAGAACTGAGAAGAGGAAGAAAGAAATCACAAAGGAAAAAAAAATGAAGGTATACTGGAAAATTTGAAAAACGAAGAAGAAGAATAAGAGATGAAGACAGGAAAAGATCAGAGAGAAGAAAAGAGATTTATTGAGAAGAAGAAAAAAGAGAAACTGAGAGCGGATACGGGCCAACTTGAAAAGAACTAATAGAATGTGTGAAAAAACCTGACTTCTCGGAGCACAGGAATAAAAAGCAACGCCAAAGAAAAGGCCAAAGAGAAAAGCGCAAAAATGAAAGCTCTATCAGAAAAGGAAAAATGTCATGTAGAGATAAAAGAGATACAAAAAAATGGGGGTAAAAAAATCCTCCAAGCATTTTTATTTAGTTAGCCAAGGAAGAATATGAATTCAAGAGGTTAGGGGAGATAAGAAAAGGAATGACAAAGAGTCACTCAAGAAATTAAGTGATAGTAAAGAAAAGAACAAGGAAGAAAGGAGACAAATGATTTCCGCAAAGGAAAAACTCTCATATAGGAAATTTTCAGCAGCTAAATTGGGTTAAAAGCCTTGTTGTAAACATCATCGTCAATAAATAGCATTTGTTGAACTCACTTGGAACCTGGCAAACACAGGTAGTGAGGACAGGGAGCTCCTTTTAAAGAGGAACCAAGGCATATCAGAAAACAAAACTAGTTAATCCAGAGTAAAAGATCCAGGAATCACAAATCAGTCCTTTATCCTATTGCCTGACATAGAGAAGGCATTCCAAAAATATCTGGAATGAATGAAGGGACAAATCTATGGAGCTTCCGGAGCCTCCTGTGTACCTATGACTTCTAACGACACAGGAACATTCTGTCTTCCCCAACACCTGTTCCCACCCCATTGTGGAAACTCCTCTTCCAACAGCCCCATGACCTGTGGTCTACTCACCAGGGAGTCATCCCAGCCCCATCTCTCATTAGCAGGGGAGAAGGGAAATGGTGAAAGTTTTCAACTTTTCAAAGCATTTATAAAATACCTCATTTTATCTCTGGCAGGTTGAGTGAGGCAGTATAATTATCTTTAATTAAAATCAACATTGAGACGGCTAGGAGTCAATTTAATGACCCCAGAAAAGGAGAACAATAGAGGTCATGGGGTAAACGACGGCTAAATAGTCAGGTCCCCTGACCCCTGACCCCTGATTAAGAGAGAATTTGGAACTACTGTGGATGGAGACAGCTTAGCTTCATTCAGGATGTCTTTGAAGGAGTGCGATGATAGCTGGGTTTTAAAATTTGAAAAATTAGGGCTTGAGGATGTTAGACTAAGGAATGGAAAACACAAGTGTACGCATGTACAGGCACATGTGTGCACACACAATTACACTACATTTAATGCAGTCAAAATCGACATTGAGAATTCTAGTGTCATTTAAATAGCCCTGAATGAGGACCTGCAAAACTCTCTCCGCTTAGGTCAATTGTTTTTATAATAGAGTCCACTTCCTTCTGTCTATCAAAACCTATTACTAAATTTAAGGCGTTTTTCCTTCAAGGGGTACCCCTTTTTAAGATAAATACTGTGGTAAACCTAAGGAGACACTAGGCGATACTTAAAATAATTAAATGTATATCCATCTCAGACTTGAAAACATACAACTACAAAGGAGAGTTTCAGCAGAGTTTGTATCACAGAAAGTGATTCCTAAGACCCGGGGAATTTTCCATCACTCGCCTAAGAGCCAGAGAAGCAAGACTAAGAAGCATGGCCAGACTTCAAAGAGCAAATCAGAGTTAGACAAACATGTTTTCACGTCAGCCCAGAGATTTTCAAGTTGCACATTAAGCGGAGTATATTTAAAGAAATGCATTTAAAATCGTGGCATAGTAAGCCACGTTTCATTTTAAATTGTCAAGGAACCCATTAGACAAATAGCATAGATTTATCATTTCTAAAAATATAATTTTTAACCAGAGAACATTTTAAATAGCACCTTAAAGAATAACTTGTATTAATGGAATTATTGAAGGTCGCCATGAATATCATCAAGTTTCTTCTCTATTTGAGAATAACTGGAGTTTCTTTCATGTCTGCTTTCTTCAGATCTGGAGTAATCCAGGTGTTGAGAGAGCTAGTAGGGTATTACTACTACCCTTAACTTTAAAAAGTCAAAATATTAATATCAGTTTCTAAAGTGAATACGATTAGTTAATTTATGTAATATGACTTTTCTTAGCTTGTGCCACTAGAAATGGAGGTTATTATGCTCTACAATTGAGCAGAGTTTAAACTTAGACTCACATATAAATCAGGGTCAGTCACAGAATCAGAAATTAAGATGGTTTATACAAGAAGAGACTAATAGAATTTTATTGGAATTAGAAGGAAACTTGGCAATCATTGTAGGCACTTAATAAATACATGTCAATGTGAAACTCTTACCAATAATGAAAAAAATGGATCTTGAAAAACAGGGCTGGTTATATACGAATCCATCCTAATCACTGACTATTTTCAGCAATTCCTACTTAAACGGTCAAAGATTGTTTCTGCAGTACAAGACGAAGAGGAAATGAGCAGCAACATAACCATGAGTCAGAGTAAAGTTTTGCTGTCAAATTCATTGCCAGAAGTCACTTTTTAGCAGCCGTGGTCGCCTTGAGGAGCTTGTCAATGAGACTTAGGAGGAAAAATAACTAGAAGATGACCATAAAAAATGATACCACAAGTGGAATGTAGTTAGGCTGAAATGGACCAGAAACACTGGTCCACTGACCTACCTGAAATGTAGGACATTCCCTGGGACAAAGTGGGCCTTTTCTCACCAACTGTTAAAGAGCTTCTTCCATGGCACCGTGTAATGCCACGTAGAAAGAATTTGCCAAACGAACGCCAGAAGGTCGTAAGTGAAGAGCTAATTCTCAGAAGAGAGCTTGGTTGTGTTAGATCACCAGAGGATCAAGTGAAGAATGTCACAGAATGCCAGGGCCTTTTCCCTGCTGAGCTTTACTCATTGGCTGGTTCGTTCAGCTAACGTAACAAATATTTAAGGAGCCTCCAGAATTCATTAGACAATGCTTATGCTTTCATGAGCATCTTATCATTTTTTTTTCATTGAAACAGAAATAAGTTGGACCATTCTTTCCATACTGGGCAGCCAAACGACTTTTATGTATTTTATTCTACCTTTTGGCCTAGGTGGCCATGTCGAATACCTGCTTGGGTAGTGACCAGAACATACTGACAGATGTGGAAGCATGATTCAAAACTCAACTAGGGCAATTTTTTGAGAAAATGCTTGAAGACTGTGTTCAAGCTTTGCATATACATAGACACCTGCTGTATTTGCATAGCCCAAGTTTGCAGGAAGCTTTAATCAATCATTTTCTGTGTGTAGAATTATCCAACCCGAAAACCATTACTTATTTCACTAGAAAAAAATTTTTCTTTGATGCTATATTAGTTTCATCCCATCTCCCATTCGCCTCCCTCCTCCAGCAAACAAAGTTTATACCAAAATATATTGATCAACGTCCCAGGTTATAAACAATCTGGGCTTATTACTAAATCTCCAAAAAGGTAGATTCTGTCACTTATTTTGTCAATATGCATAAAAATTCTATCTTCTGTCACACACCTCTTCAGTTATATTAATTGAGTGTTCCTTACTGTGCCAGGTGCTACGAAACTTGTAAACAAAAGGAGACAAATGTTGATTAAATAATTATAAAAAGTATGTAATTACAAAGCACGATGACTGTGGAGCATGTCACATGAAAGGATTGAACAGGGGAACCTGATGTAGTTGTGGGACTGGGGTGGTAGTGTGTCAAGAAAGAAGCTGAGATCTGAATAACTAGATATTAACCCAGCAGAAGTTGGGAGGGAGGAATCAAGAGGGGGAGGGGAAAGTTGCAGGCAAGAAAAAACACGTGCAAAGGCCCTGGGGCAGGAGGGAGCATGCTCGTTGAAGAACTGAAAGGCTTAAGAGAACATAGCACAGAAAAAGAGTTGGAGGGGTTAAATGAGATGAGACTGAAGAGAGCTGGACCCAAGGCATGTGAGGCTCTGCAGACCTCATCAGGAGTTTTCTCTTCAAGAGAAATTGGAAGCCATTCAAAGGTTTCGAGAAATGTGATCAGATTCACATTTTTTAAAGCTCTTTCTGGGTACAGTACAGGAAATATATTAGAGGTGGGAGGCCTTTCAGTTGTGCTGAGATAGATGACAGTAGTGCCTTACTCAGAGATGCCAGGGAGTGAGAGAGGAGTGACAAGTAGGAGGGAAAACCCACAGGACTTGACTTTGCTCAATGAATTCATGCATGTGTTAGTGAATCAGTCCTCAAAACGGTTCCTATTTATTTTGTCTTCACATTCTCCATACTGAGTTCTAGAAAATTCTCTATACTATAGTAATTTTATATTCTCCATACAAACAGCAATTTTTAAAAAAAGGGAAAACATAAAGATCTGTCCAAATTTAGTGTTTCACAAAAAAGGCTAAGCACCTTATTTCAAGTTACAGATGAAGAGTCTTTAAATCAGTGATTTTTTTCCCCTTTGAATATGTTTGCAAAGATTTTCCTAGCTTTCTAATTTATATTCTACGTTTATTAATCTGTAAATGTTAATAGCCTTCCATTTAGAGCCAAGGTATAAATCACTGCTTCTTGAAGTGTGTTCCCAGAACCAGCCCTGTGGAGGTAATAGATACTACTTAAAAAAATATGTTTTGATATAGGAACAATGGTGAAGCAATACTTAACAATTTTCCTTACTGGAGGGCTTTTCAGAGCCTTTAATATGCTAATATGCCTTATGAATTTCCAAGAGAGAAATATGTAGCGCATCCCAACTCGAGTCCATGGGACGCTTTCCACTGAGCATCTCAAGGGACTGACATTCCATAAGATCCTCTGGGAATGAAGAGCAATGGAAAAGCAATCCCATTTGAGAAAGCCCATTATTATACCGGAGGCAAATACTTAGATATAGCAACACAGTCAGAGCAGAGGTTAATCACAGATGTGATCGTTTGTCTGTTTTGTTAAGAAGAAGAAATGTCACAGAGAGCCAATTCTCAGTTATGTGGGATCTGATTCATCATCTTATTGGTTACCTAATCCCAGTGTTTTTCCTTTCTTGTTTGTTTGTCCATTTCAATACTAATAGGTACAGGAAAATGTACGCCTATCAAATTTATATTTCTTAAATTGAACCACACACAAACATGCACATATGCACAAACACACACACACAGGGTTAGGTACTCTGTGTTTTGGTTTTTTCTTATTTGTGCTCTTGCTATCATGAGAGCTTTATTGCTTATCCTTTGCTTAAAATTCTATTTGTATATCTTTTTCCTTTTTTATCATTTAGAAGTTCAAGATGAGTAGTGGGGGAAAAATTATAGTGGTAGTATGTTTCTATTTTGCAAAAATCAATTGTATTTTTAAATGAAGTGTTAACTAGAAAAAATGAGATTTTTTACAGCTAATGGACCATGTATGTAATAACACATCTGGAGGTAGCTGGTTTCATGACCTCAACAATCTAAAGCATATCTAAGAAAATCGAATTGAACTAATACGTCTATGAGAGCCAAAGCAGATAATAACAACAAAAAATAATGCCACCACCTCATGTTGTCAGGACGGGTTTTCCTTAAATCATTTTACAACACTTTCATAACATAATCTCGTTTGGTCCTCTTAACAACACTGTAAGAGAGAAAATGTTGGCAATATTATCCCCATTTTTCAGATGAGAAATGTAGGGTTACTATATAAGATTTCATCCATATCAGTACAACGATGGGAGCACCATTCATAATGACACCAGGACAACGAATGTAAACTGGGATGACCCCAGACAAACGCGATCACACAGTCACTTTAGAAATGCCATGGCTCAAAGGCCCTTATGTAGACAAGCCCCTCAGGTCTTTACTCAGAACTTCTTTGCTCCTTGTCAGGGCTGATGCACCTTCACTATGAGAGAAGATGCTACCTGTAGCTGACAGGTGAGGGGCACAGAGTCAGCCTGGAAGGACAAGGCTGGACCTAGGAATCTAACACAGACGAACTAGGCCAATGGTCCAAATCACAATGACCAGGGCACTTAGTGAACTTATGACTAATGTCTGATTCAAATTTCACATCAGTCATAAGGACATAGGCAAGTGCCCAGACTCTGAGTCAGGCAGTGGAAGAATCCTGGTCTCAGGGCTTTGTTCCCAGTATTTTCAGGGAGCAGTTGGACTACAGGGGTTGGTAAGAAATGAGGAAGGAGACGGGGACAGCAAAAGTCAAGCACGTCAGTCTGGGACAAGAGAGCTAAAACTCAAAGTAGTCCCCAGTCCCAAAAGAGAGAAAGACAGCTAAACAAGAGCTGCAGCAAACAAGAAGAATATAGACTGGGCACATGTGGCGGGAACTTACGAGAGAGCAGCAGCTCCTGGGACATTCATGTCGCTGAGACCTGAGAACCAAATGTCAGATGTGGGGCAACAATATGAAACCCAAAAAGGAAGCTTTTAATTTCTGCTAGGCTAGTGGCCAGGACAAGATCTTCAGGCGTTGCAGCTAGTCTTGAAAAAGAAGGAGAGAACAGAGAGTCTCATGGGAACCCCAGTTCTCATGGGCTTCATCATCTGATCATCTTGGTTATCAACTGAGTGGTGACTGAGTGGGTGGAGAATGGGATGCTACTGGACCCGGGCACTCTCACAGCCAGAGAACTGTTGACCAAGTGACAACTGGGAAGAGGCAGGTGCCCTTGAATGAGCAGACAGGTGTCTGGGTAAGCTAAGTAGGATGATGAGTCCCAGGAGTTCTTGAGGGCCCTTGGTTACATGATACCAAATGGGCTTCTTAGCTCTAAAATTGGTTTTAAATGATGAACCTGAACCTTCTGTTTATATGCTGTTTAAAAAGATGTGGCCACATGTAATCGACCTTAGAAAGATGGTCCAACCAAAGTAGTTAACATGGAAAGGGTTGGTTGCGGGGGCTGGCCCCGTGACCGAGTGGTTAAGTTTGCATGCTCCTCTGCAGGCGGCCCAGTGTTTCGTTAGTTCGAATCCTGGGTGCGGACATGGCACTGCCCATCAAACCACGCTGAGGCAGTGTCCCACATGCCACAACTAGAATGACCCACAACAAAGAATATACAACTATGTACTGGGGGCGCTTTGGGGAGAAAAAGGAAAAAAATAAAATCTTTAAAAAAAAAAAAAAAAGGAAAGGCTTGGTTGCTTCAAGACCAAGCCCCAGAGCTACTCGAAAGCCTCAGTTATCCAGAGTAAAGTGTCTGAGAAAACTGCAGTGCGATTGACTGTTATTTTTCTCTAAAGATCAGGATCTCTCCAAAATGAGTGCATACCTAAAGACTTTTTGTTCTTCAATTTGTGCTCTGTGCTCCTGAGCTATGAGGCTTTGGGTAGCTTACTGAAACACTCTGGAGCTCCTATTTTCATCTGGAAATAGGGGATTAGATTCCTCAAATCAGGGGTCAGCACACTGTAATCCACAGACCAAATCCTGCCTGACATCTGTTTTTGTAAATAAAGTTTTATTGGAACACAGCCACTCTCATTCATTTACATATTGTCCATGGCTGCTTTCTAGCTACAGGGGTGATTCCCACTTCTTTCCCTTCAATATCCCCACATAGAACACCCACCAGGGCTACTAGTTATTTCTATTTTAGCATTCAGCGTTGGGGATCCTTTCCCAGCTTGCTGCTGTTAAGAGGATTAATGCAAAACATTATATGCAAAACCATAATGTGGATTTTTCTCCATATGGAACCTGAGAACAAGCAATCAACTTCAACTGATACCAAAGCACATCCCATAATGGTAGTTACACCTGTCGTAGTGTGGTGCCGGTGAAGAGAGGAGGTGGAGTCACCTAAGAAAGTTCTTGTTCACAGCTGGCCCTGTGGCTGAGTGGTTAAGTGCGCGCACTCTGCTTTGGTGGCCCGGGGTTTCACCAGTTCGGATCCCGGGTGCAGACATGATACCGCTCATCAGGCCACGCCGAGGCAGCATCCCACATGCCACAACTAGAGGGACTTAAACCAGAATATACAACTATGTACTGGGGGGCTTTGGGAGGAAGAAGGGGAAAAAAAAAGAAGATTGGCAACAGATGTTAGCTCAGGTGCCAATCTTTAAAAAAAAAAAAAAAAGTTGAAGAGTTCTAGTACTCAATTAATTGGAACTTAAAAGTTTGCAGACTCTTCTGCAAAAACAAAAACAAAAAAGAAAGTTCTTGTGCAATTCATTTGAGCATCACTCTTTAAACTCCATTATCCACACTGTACATTTAGTACTAATCAAAAAAGGAGCTAGGACTTGGGCAAGAGCATTTTACTCCTAAAGCACCTCAATTACTGTGTGGGTTTAATAACTAAAAATAAAAAGCAAACTTTAGTGATCACTCTGGATATGACAGTTCCTTTGTATGCTAAGAACTTCATAGAATTATTTCTTGTAATCTTACCCAGAACCACTGCATACAGAGGTTTAGGTTGTACACTGCATGAAAGCAGCACATCTAGGGAGACTGTCACATCGGAGCCATCTTACGATTCTGACATTTTTTTGATTTTTTTGTATTTTTATCATAACTTAGTTTACATCAAAGGTGAGAGAGCTATATATTTATTAGGCAGTTTTGTGGCAGGTGACTGTAAAGTGTCTTTTTTCTGTAGGATTGATATATATCACTTTCTGCTTGGACTTAGAAAGGAAGAATACATTTGATTATTAAAAGACCTTTATGGGGGGGCCAGCCAGCGGCCAAGTGGTTAAGTTTCCTGTGCTCTGCTTCGGTGCCCCAGGGCTCACCAGGTCAGATCCTGGGCACACATCTACACACCGCTCATCAAGCCACACCTATGTTGGCATCCCACATAGAAGAACTAGAATGACTTACAACTAGGATATACAACTATGTACTCGGGCTCTGGGGAGAAAAAAAAAAGTGGAGGATTGGTAACAGATGTTAGCTCAGGGCCAATCTTCCTCACCAAAAAAAACCCCACTTTTTTACAAAAAAGGTCTTGATGATCTAACAATCTTCAAAATAACCTGTGCTTCTTAATAAGAAGTTGGTTTTCTCATTGAAGTGCTGATTGATTAGTATCTTAAAATTAAAAAGAAAATTCTATCAGCATCAATACACTGCAATTCATACACTCTGCCACTTGTTTTCTGTGCTGAGTGGGATTGCAAAGTTCCTATTTTAAATATAGAGACACTTTCATTATGATACAAATAACTAGGTAATAACTAATATTAATTTAGCATTAATGATATACAAAGCAAGTATTAAGTTGACATAAATTAGAGATTATTACATAACAATCTGCTAATTATATTAGACCGCTTGTTTATTTGTTGCTATGGAAATTTCATAATTAACTACTATTAAAATTTTTGTCTTGTTGCATATCTATTATTTTTAAATTTGATTTTCTAATTATTGTGATTAAAAACTCAAATGGTACATTATATTACGTTTAATAATTTGATTTATGTTATTAATTCAGAATGATTTTGTTTGTATAATTGTCATTAATGAGAAACATAGAATATACTAACTTCAAAAAGATTTTTTACTTAAAAACGGAAACATTTGTCAATTCATGTGAAGGTGGCCTGTGAGCTGGCAGCCCTGACTGCTCCACCAACCCCAGGATGGAGTAGATACTATTATAATTCCTTCCTCCTGGCTAACTGCTGGACAGTAAGGGTCGTGGAAGTGCAGGTCTCCCCTCCCAAACAGGACCTCCCTTGCCTTCCTGCATGGACGGACATTTCTACCACTGATGTCACTAATTGATTAGACAGCTAAGGTGAAGGGCGTTTCTTCCAGGAGACCACAATAACGGCAATGGAAGCTGATCGTGGGTAGCAAGCTGCAAGTGCAGTTCCACCCTGGATTTCCCAAAACATGTGCATGTTGTGGGAACCAAGTGTAATTTGATGAGAAGCAGATCTGAATTGCAAGTCTGCCTCTGCCACTTACTCAAGAGATTTCCCCCGACCCTTGGGCCCCTCCAGTATACACCTCCAATTATTCACTTGTCCAAGCCAGGAACCTGGGAATCACCCTTGACACCTGCCTTCCTCTCACCACCCAGCCTCTTCCCACCCATCACCAAGAACTGTGCAGTTGACTTTCCAAACATCTCAGAAACCCGTCTGCTTCTCACCGTCTCTGCTATGGCCACCCTGGTCTCACCATCATCTCACACCAGAGTTACCATCACAACCTTCTTAACCAGTTTCCCTTTACACACTCTGGCTCTTCTCCAATTTATTCTCCCCACTGCATCCACACTGACTTTTCATCTGATCAAGGCATGCATTTACTTAAAACTCTTGAATACCTATTGTTCCAAGCCATCAACTTCTACGCCAGCCTACAGGGTCCTCCAAGATCAGGCCCCACCTCCTTCTCCAGTCGTCTTCCCCTGGATGTGCCTCCCTCCTCATCTTCCCCCCAGTAGACTGGCTTTTAGATTCTCAAATACCCGCAGCTTCCTCCTACATTAGGGCCTTTGGACATGCTGTTCCCTTGGCCTACTTAACACCCATTTATATTTCAAAATGCAGTTTAAACATCAGAGCCTCCAGGTATGCCTTCCCTCACCTTGGCCTTTCCCACATATCTGTCCCCACCTCCACTGGCCTGTGACCAGATCAGGTCACCCTGGGCTAGTTTCTCCTATATTGTGCCTTTTATTTTTCCTTCTCGGGCTTTCTCACAGGTTGTGATTAATCTGTTGATGTATAGTTACTATTTGATGAAGGGTCTGTCTCCCCCAGTGGACTGTAAGCTAAAAATAGAGAGTGACCACGTGTCTGTTTTGCTTGCCATTTGGATCGGGTGCTTAACACAAAGCATAGGTCACTAAATTCCTTTTAAATGGCTGAAAGAACTATGTGGCTTTCAGCAAATTACTTAAACTTTCTCTGCCTCTCTTTTCTCATCTGTAAAAAGAAAGGATAGTCACAATAGTACTTCCAAGGTCTTTGTGAGGCTTAACTAAGATTAGCATTGTAATGCACTAACAGAGTGGGCGCTCAATGCGTGGTCCTATTTATGTTATTATTTCCTACAGTTGCTATGGGCTACAAGAATTAGTCTGCATTTTCACCCTGCTTAGTCTTATAAAAAGGGAAGACATTCACACAAATATTTAAAACACTGCAGAATACCAGCTTTATCAGATTAGCCAATAGAAGGGCTGGGCTAAAGCAAAAAGGTGAAGTAGCCAACATTCAGGACCTCTTATTTTCATCCCATCTCCCCTAGGGTCTTTAGGATCCCTCGGGGGCAGGACTGGCTGCAGCATCACCTCCTCAGTGTAGGCCTTGATTCCACAGGGGGCTTCTCCTCCTACCTCCTCCCATGTCCTCTAGGAGGACCGTGCCGTGTGTGTGTATGTGTGTGTTCCTGCATGTGTGCACACGTGTGGGCTAGGAAATAAAAGTCCCTGAGGACAAGAAGTATTTGAAGAATCAGTTGTTTTTCATTTCTATGTTCCTGCCCAAATCAACAACAGTAAGTGCGACTCAATTAAGGTTCATTGAATGAACGAATGAATGAATGAAAAGGGAATGAAATTACAGACCAAACAGTAGATACGTAGAAAACACAACTACAGCAAGAGGAACCAGGCTGCGAGGGGAGGTGGTGGGCAAGTCCAGAGCATAGTTCTGTTCAGAGGGTTTTCAAAAGACAGATCAAAGGAAATGGAACCTCTGCCAGAGGCAGCTCTGGTCTGTTTACCTTTCAGCTTCTTCATCATTTACCTACAGTACCCACCTCTGGGTCTGCTTTGACATGAGATCTTTAAATGTTGGAGGGGAAATCACTTAACTGCTATCTGATTTTTTATCTGTGAAATAGAGCTAATGACACTGACCTTCCTCATAGAGCTAATGACACTGACCTTCCTCATAGAGCTATTGTGCGGGATAATTAATTAATAATTGCAGAATCCTTTGAGGGTATAAAGTGCGACAGAAATGCTAAGCATTATTTCCATACAATGTCTGCTGGCTCTTCTAAAGTACATTCTGGTCTCCCGTGCCTTTGATCTGCTGTTATCACCTGAAATAGAGCAAACAATGCCTTCGTATCATTAAGCAAATGCATAATGAATGCTATTCATTGTTAAAGGTTACTTAGCAATATAACTTGTTTTTTTCTCTTGAATGGGGACATCCTCCTGTGAGAGGATTATGTAAACTAATAGCTAAAGTATCAAAGGAAAGGGGAGAAGAGAGGCAGCCATGGCAACAGAGCCAGGAGGCCCACGCTTTGGCCTTCTGCAGAAACCTGTGTCCACCCTCAGAGAGAAGATAAGGAGGAACCAGAAGGATGCCAGAGGGAAGGCAAGCAGAAGAGGCAGCGGTAGACAGTGGCGGGCATTGGCCCACCCATCCTCCTGCCATCATCTCTCAGCTTATTGTACAAGATGTGATTTGCAATATTCAAATATTTCACGCAAGAGTCAAGTTTCTCCATCGTTGCCCTGTTCCTTGAACCCCTGGGTGTTCCCCTTCATGTTCACTCGTGCTTTATTGGGGAGATTATGTTTTTCTTTTGCTTATGACCTTTTCTAGAGATAGTGGTGGGCAATGCTCTGATCAGAAAGCCTTTATCTTCCCGTGCATTCCTACTGATGCTCATTTATCTCCCGGAAATGGACTTCCACTCAAAGCCTTACAGACACCCACACAGATCATTAACTCCAGGAGCCATCATTCCAAGGTTCTAAAGGTAAGCCAGGTAGCCTGATAGAGACCACATTCTCCTATAAATTGGGAAGAAACTCAAAACTTGTTCATTGGTTCCTTTTATTTAATGTTAAAATGTTATGTGTGTTTCCTTTAGATTTAGACAAAAGAAATAACATGCTCGTTGATTTGGTTCAGATTTTGTAGATTTAGACTTTTATCTTTTGGCAGAGTTAATGTATTTGGTTATCCTATAAGTCAAATCTTTAAATGCTAGAGTTAACTTTTAAGCCATGTTTTCCAAAAACTATATAAATTTACAATGTACTCCTCTCCCTATATTCCTTTAAATAATACCCAAAACACAACTCTCATATACCTCTCTATATTTTACTGCCCTGAGTATAGGGATTTTATGTCTCTTATTTGGCATTGCTGTTTATTGTCATGCCTCTATAATTCTGGGTTTTTGCTGACCTGATTTTATTTCAGTATCCTTTTGAAAATCTTTCTTCACTATGCTTAGTTAATTCAAACTTTGGCACTACCGGTAGAAGCTATAAAATCTTTCTTAACATGGAACAAGATCACCACCCAGTGGCCAGGCTGGGATTTCTTCTGTGCATTCTTCCAGATTTTTCCTCTCATGTTTTTATTTCATTGGATTATATACAGCAGAAGGGTCCCTAAATAATATCTAACTCAGCCCCTTCATTTTTCAGTTGAGAAAATTGAAGGTCAAAAAGGTTAACTTATTTGGTCAAGCCCACAATGCCACAGTAAGACTCATGCCTCATGACATGCTACACACTTAATTATTTCAATGACAGTGTCTCAGAGCTGGAAATGCACTTCAGGGTCAACCAATCCAATCCCCCTATCATACAGATGAGGAAACTGAGGCACAGAAAAGGGAAATGGCTTCTCAAGGTTCACAGAGCTGACTGCACCCGGACAAGAACCCAGCTTTATCAACACTTAGCCTGGTGCTGACTCTCCTACTAGACCAACCCCATTTTAAATGTTTCATTTTTCTCCCCTGAATTATCACATCAGTCTTTAACAGGTGACCACAATATCTGTGAATAAAGTAGTCAAGCTTTTCCTCCCTCATGATGAATATGACCACAGCATGGGAGCCCTTAGAAACGCAAACTTCATTCTTATGAATGAATGAATTGCTCCTCGTTGGCAGATACAAAAATATTTCACCACTTTTGTTTATACTTAGGAGGTAATGAATTTAAGTCAGGGAATTCGAAATTCTAACTGTGCTCTCTCTCGATTTAAAGAAAATACTCATCTACAGCTCGCAATGTCTTGATTCTAGAATTTAATTGTGTAGACTAGAGAACATTCCTCCACAAATTGGGATGACTCCACATTGCCATTCCACCTCCTCTCCTCTAACTTCAAGGTCATCTTAATGAAATAAGAAAGGTCCATAACACTGAAGATTCCTTATCGCTCCACATAACTTTGAGTTCCTAAATTCCCAGGTGGGACAGGGTTCACACAGCACAGCAGGTGCTGCACATTCTTGCTCCGCCCCACGTCCCCACGTCCTCCTGCAGTCACCTGCATCTGTGCTTCCAGGCAGACTGACCACTTCCCTCCGGCCCTGCCATCTTCCGTTCAGAGGGCTTTGGAAGCCCACCCAGCTTCCGGTGGGAAAGGTTGGGTTTCACAAAATTATTCAAAGTGTCCCAGTGGGATTGAACCTTAGCTGTCCTAGACCCTAGTACTAAACTACTCTTTAACCACATTTAATTGGCTCTTTCTCCCTTTTGCATCTCATGTTTCCCATTTCCTTGCTTGCACTTCCTGGGATCCCCTCCCAAATAAACGACCTGCCTCCACATCCTTGTCTCGGGATCTGATTTTAAGGTGACACAAATTACGAGGCACCTATTGCAAAGAAGCCCGTGTTTAGCCTTGGTGGCATGACTAGTCCTCTAACACTGATGTCCCCGAGGTCATTCAGTCTGGCCTTTATTCCTGTACAGGGGCAGACGGACCGTGAAGCTGGGGAAGTCAAAGCTCAGGCCTTTCAATTGAACAAGCTTCTTTCAAGGCCCTGGGAGGGGCCCAGGGAATAGATGCATGTGGTTGTATGCTTTTGTAAAATTGGCAAAAGTAAGACATTTTAACCAGAGTTACAAGCACTGTCTCTTTCCAGGTGGCAGTCTGGTGGCAGAGAGCACTTTGGGAATCTGGCGAAGGGGGAAAGTGAGTTAGGAATACAGTCGAATACGGGTGGAGATCTTGGAAGAGCGTACCTTTGTTTTTTTGTTTGTTTGTTTTTGAAGATTTTATTTTTCCTTTTTCTCCCCAAAGCCCCCCAGTACATAGTTATGTATTTTTAATTGTGGGTCCTTCTAGTTGTGGCATGTGGGACGCCGCCTCAGCATGGCTTGATGAGTGATGCCGTGTCCGCGCCCAGGATTCGAACTGGCGAAAGCCTGGGTGGCCTGGCGAAGCGGAGCCTGCGAACTTCGCCACTCGACCACGGGGTCGGCCCCCCGTTTTTGTTTTAATTGAAATTTGGAAAGATGCTTTAGTACATTTTGGCAAAACTGGAGACTCCTGATTTGTGTGAATACGGAGTGTACTTTCTGCTAGCTTTTTAAATTTATGTATTTAAAGAACTGAGAGAAAATTTAGGAAAAAAAGTAATATGGTAAGAAACAAAATCATTAGAGTGATAAATAGAGCAATAAAATCTATAGAAATTATTCCTATATCAAGAAGTGAATTGCAACAAAAATTTTTATCACATCAAATGAAGTAATTTATTAAGAGGAATAAATAAATTGAGTAGAAATAATGAATAGGCTCAAGGATTGTTTGATAGCCCAATTAATAAAGAGGAGTGAATCAGATGACTATATTGGAAAAAATTAAATATCTTGATTATTTGACACCAATACTGACATCAATGAATATAATATAAGCTCATAATATATCGCTACATTGAGGACATCTGTGACAAATTGGTTAATGAGTGTCATCAATTCAAAGTATTTAAAATTAGACACTGCACAAAAAATCTAGGTGCACGAAAAATATACAGATCGTATATGCAAAAAAACTTAATAGAGGTTTTCCAAATTTGACAACAATCTTAACAATCTATATGACATTGCCAATAATGATTTGTGAAGTTGCAAGAAATGTTTCTAAACTATCAAAAGTAACAATCAAATTTTAATCAATCATGGTAGAACAAAAACTAAATTATCTTTCTATTCTCTTTATGGAAAATATTCTTAAATATTATCATATTAAGGGGCAACCAAAGAGTTTGCTTCTAAAAAGTGTAGGGTAAAAATTATCAAAGAAGTCTGAAAGTAATTAATAAAATTATTTGGGGGGCTGTCGTGGTGGTGTAGCAGTTAGGTTTGTGCACTCCAGGCTCATTGGCAGGGTTTGCGGGTTTGGATCCTGGGTGTGGCCCTACACACCATTTATCAAGCCGTGCTGTGGCAGGCGTCCCAGTAAAAAAGTAGAGGAAGATGGGCACACATGTTAGCTCAGGGCCAATCTTCCTCAGCAAAAAGAGGAGGAGTGATGGTGGATGTCAGCTCAGGGCTGATCTTCTTCTTCAAAAAATTTTTGGTTGCTTTTCTAGATGTTGTGATGTTTGTGCTATTTGTCACTAAATATTTGTCATGCCTAGCGATGTCCTTCCTTATTCCAAAGAAATATTGACTTTCATGTCTAATTTTACTCTTTTTCTTAAAGAAAGCCTCCCAAATTGTATAAGCTTCTGAGCTCGTCTCTTCCCAAGACTCCCCCCAACAGTGAGGCGATGCATTGGGCCTTAGTCCTGCAACAGAAAAGACACAAAATGCCTTACGTTCTGCTGAATATACCAGAAACAGACATGCACCATGAGACTCCCCAAAATCAATACATATCAGAGAGTGAGAAAACAATATATGAGCTTTCTGATATGACATCAATCATTGTATTTTACAGTAAATTGAGAGTATACACATTTATTCAGGAAAAAAATTACCCACCAATCACATTTGCCAGTGACCTGCCCTGCTAGTCCTTCTAAAACTTAAAAAAGCAAACAAAAAAATGTGTCATATGAGTTACAGAGATTGTCATCCCAGATGAATGAAGAAAAACTGACGGAGATCTTGGAAGAATGTACCATGTTCCACATCTTAGGCTTAGGGGCCAATAAGAAAACAACATAGTGTGTTACAAACTGCCAGTCATGATTCATTATGGAGCAGTAAAAACAAATATAATATGTTTTAACAAACTAATATATTTGTTATAACAATCATTTGGAACAATCAATATGTTGTAACAATCAAAAGAAAGAAATGATTCAAATAGAATAGATTGGTTTAGAAAATAGATTGCATCCCACACACTTAGGTTAAGTGTTCTATGAAACACGTGTGTGTGTACAGGGTTACAATGTAAAAGGGTCTTTTACATGGCTCACAGTCTAAAAAGTTTGGAAAGTACATGTGCGGTCTACGGAGCGGCTGCAGATTTAAGCACAAGAGAACAAGGATGACCAGATCTCAGTTTGATAATTTGTGGCAGATTATTTGTAAATTCACTGACATTTGGGAGGCATTCTTCATAGAAAAATAATAGTTTAGGTCATGATTGGATTCCTGGGTGAAACAACAAAGGTTTATTTAATTCATAATATAAGTAATATATAAATTATAATACACGATATGATACGCTACAATGTGTTCAGATACAATATGATTAATATAATGACATGATGAAATATAATGGCATAATACAGTATAAAGTAACTATTGTAGTAATTACAGCCCTAAGCCAGCACTTCCATTTCCCTCCTCATAGCCTCTCCTATTCACAAGTATCCTGAGCAAACTGTTTTAAAGATAGTCTAAAATTATAGGATTTCAGTCACAACATCACATGTATACATTTCACAACTCAATATTTTATAGCAATAATGTAATATTTTATGTTTTGTACTGCTACTTGATGTGGTATAACATAACTCTTACCTAAAACCTTTCTGCCTAATTAAAATCACTCACCCTTTCTCGCTCTCCCCTCCCCAAGAAGAAGCAGAGAAGGATTGCATAGGCTGAAATGAATTGTTTTTAAACTGGGTAACAGTAATATCAAATGACACATTTATTTGAAGGTATAACATTTGTAGTTCTATCCTTAAGATCATTCTCTGCTGTTATAATTGTCAATGCCTATAAATAATGAACAAAAGAATAAAGAGTTAATATGCAAGAGTCAAGCTCAATAAAAATCTGAGGAAGGGAAAGTCATCTTTCACGAGAGCCACAGAATAAGAAATGAGCAGGTAATCCTCGGCGCTTACTTTGTCATCTGTTACAACAACAATAAAGGAACTCCATTCTGGTAGTTATTTGATTTCAATACCATAAAAGTACTAACAATTCATATGCTGATTATATATAGGTAGATATATATGTGCTAGATAGGTGTGTTTGGACATGAAGAGAGAAGGGGAAGAGAATTAACATTCATGAAATACTTTCAATGTGTTGGACACTATTTAGTCTATTATATGCATTATCTTATGAGGTATAATAAGACATAATATTTGGTAATATTTTAATATTACAAAATGTTTTGTAATGCTATAGGTTATCTATCGCTATTCTTACATTATAGTTAAAGAAACGATATTAGTATTCTGTGGCTGCTGTAACAAATTATCACAAATAGTGGCTCAAAACAACACAAATTTGTCTTCTCGTTCTGCAGTTCAGAAGTGTGAAATGGTCTCACTGGGCTAAAATCAGGATATTGGCTGGGCTGGGCTCCTTTTTGGAGAGTCTAGAGGAAGACCTGTTTCTTTGTCTTTCCGTCTTCCAGTGGCACTCCAGACCTTGAAGATTTGATCCTTTCATCTCTTGACCCTCGTCCTAGGCCACATTCTTCTCAGGCTGACCTCTCTCTCATTCTCTCTTCTAAGTCCCTCTTCAATTTTTAAGGACCCTGGTGATTACATCGGGCTCACCCAGATAATTCAGGATAATCTCCCTATCTTAAAATCAGCCAACTGGCAACCTAAATTCCATCTGCCTCCTCAGTTCCCCTTCGCCATGTAACCCAACATATTCAGGGGTTCTGGAAATTAGGATGTGGAGAGCTTTGGGAGCCATTATTCTGCCTACCACAGAAACTGAGTTCCAAAAAGCTTCAGTACCTTGCCCAAAGTCACATAAGAAAGAAAAGGAGGGTGGAGTCTGGATTCTGACCCAATTTGGCTGACTCCAGCACCCCTGCTGCCTTATTCAATGCAATTTGCTGTGCAGTTTATATGTCTAAATCAGCAAGATTCTCCATGGTTTGGGTCTGATCAAGAAACACATCTCGAGTGCCTGTTGTGTGCCAGGCACTGAGCTGGTGTTAGATACACAAAGATGAATAAAGTACATCATTCCCTTTGAAGAGCTGAGAATCTGACAAAGGAGACCCTGACATTATATTATTGTATTATAATGCAGTATATTATGAGGCAAGTTTTATTGCAATACGGAGAGGATTCTGTTGGCTTTACGAACACAGTGCTATAGAAACCAGGCAAGGGAAACAAAAGAAAAAATGAACAAATGGGACTACATCAAACTAAAAAGTTTCTGCACAGCAAAGGAAACCATCAACAAAACGAAAAGACAACCTAACAATTGGGAGAAGATACTTGCAAACCACATATCAGATAAGGGGTTAATATCCAAAATATACAAAGAACTCATACAGCTCAACAACAAAAAAACCAACAATCCAATTAGAAAATGGGCAAAAGATCTGAACAGAGATTTCTCCAAAGAAGAAATACAGATGGCCAACAGGCATACGAAAGATGCTCAACATCATTAGCTATCAGGGAAATGTAAATCAAAACTACAATGAGGTATCACCTCACTGCGGTCAGAATGGCTATAATTAACAAGACAGGAAACAACAAATGTTGGAGAGGGTGTGGAGAGAAGGGAACCCTTGTTCACTGCTGGTGGCAGTGCAAACTGGTGCAGCCACTATGGAAAGCAGTTTGGAGTATCCTCAGAAAATTAAGGATAGATCTACCATATGATCCAGCTATTCCACTGCTGGGTATTTATCCAAAGAACTTGAAAACACAAAGGCATTAAGATACTTGCACCCCTATGTTCATTGCGGCATTATACACAATAGCCAAGACTTGGAAGCAGCCTAGGTGCCCATCAAGGGATGAATGGATAAAGAAGATGTGGTATTTATACACGATGGACTATTACTCAGCCATAAGAAATGACGAAATCCGGCCATTTGTGACAACATGGATGGACCTTGAGGGTATTATGCTGAGCGAAATAAGTCAGAGGGAGAAAGTCAAATACCATATGATCTCACTCATAAGTAGAAGATAAAAATGACAAAAAAAAAAAACCACATAGCATTGGAGATTGGACCGGTGGTTACCATGGGGAAAGGGGTGGGGGGGAGGGCAAAAGGGGTGATTAGGGTCACATGTGAGGGGATGCACTATAATTAGTGTTCGGGTGGTGAACATGATGTAATGTATCCAGAATTTGAAATACGATGTACATCCGAAAAAAATAAAAATTAAAAATAAATAAATAAATAAATAATAATAATAATAATAAAATTCTTAACTCATTTAAAAAAAAAAAAAAGAAACTCAGAGTGGGAGAGATCAAGATCAGAGCAGGGAGTACAAGAAGGTGATCAGTGTGAAGGGTTTCTCAGAAGAGGTGACACTTGTGTTGGGCCCAGAAAGATGAACAGGATTTCACGCAGCAGAGCAAATAAACAAAGTTGCAGAGGCATTCTTGTGGAGTAGCAAGTCTCAGGGTACACTGGAGGAAAAGAAAGAGGGCATGACAGGAATACAACTGGAAAGGAGTTTGAACTCATACTGTGTTGGACCTTGAATGGCACAGTAAGGAGTTTGAACTTTTTCATCTAAATGGAAAACAGGAGAGCCAGAACCGATGGCCTAGTGGTTAAAGTTCAGGGCGCTCTGCTTCGGCGACTCAGGTTCACCTCCCGGTCGCGGAACCACACCACCCGTCTGTCAGTTGCCATGCTGTGGTGGCAGCTCACATAGAAAGACTTACAACTAGAATATCCAACCATGTACTGGGGCTTCAGGGAGGAAGAAAAAAAGGAGGAACAGATGTTAGCTCAGGGCAAGTCTTTCCCAGCAAAAGAAAGAAAGAAAGAAAGAAGTTCTAAAAGAAAAAAAAAAATAATCAATGGAAAACAGGAACCAGAAAAAATTTTAAGCTAAAGAGGTCTAGCAATGTAAACCTGGAGAAAGGGAGATTGTTGGCCTGTTACACGATAGATGCCCTTGGGAGGAAATGGAAGATAGTCCACAAAACGTTCTATCCCGAAGTTTTAAAGTTCAAGGACAACTTTAATTTCTGGAGTTTCATAATCCTGTAGAAAATAAAGTCTACCCTAACTAACCAGAGGGAGTCATTTTCATTCACTTATTTAACAAATATTTATTAAATATCACTGTATAGGAGGTTTGTGCTAGGTAAATAATGTTTACATTAGAAAACAAGTAGATACTGCCCTGTGTTCATGGATCCTATATTTCAGCAGGGAAGATAACCAAAAACCAAAAAACAACAAGTAAACAACAACAAAAATAATGTAAGTACAGAGTGGGTGTACCAAAGGAGGAAAAAAGGACTGAGATGGAGAGTCATAGAGAAGGTAGACCCTTCGGTAGAACCAGGACTGACTGATATTTTGCCAACAAAATATGTGTTGATACTTGGCAAGAGAATAGCCACACTTGTAAAAACATTGATATAGGGCACAGCCACACCTGCTATAATAGATGCTCCCAGCTTCTCCAATTCCCCCCACTGGTACCTGAGCCATATTGGCTTCTCCCATAGGACTCTCTAGAAGTCCTCACAGACCAGCAACCAAAGAATTATGATGGCCTCCAAGATCCTGCCCCAGCAGCAAGATCTCTGGTGTCCTTTCTGATTGTTAGACACTGACTATCCCCTCTTGGTAGATCAATTAACAAAGACATAGATATAGAGGAAAGCGAGCAGTTGCTTGCTTTGAGTCCATTCTACCCAAACGGAAGCTTTGCAGGAAATATGTTGATGTTATAGTTATTGAGACTATTTAAAAACAAACAAACGTGTTAGAGGAAGCAATGTAAAAGCAAAACCTTAAAGAAAGGTAGTCAAAGGTCAAATTAGCTTCCTCTCTTGTTAGCATTTGTCAAGAAAAGTTCTGGCTGAGGAGGTAACCTTGATGGTGAGACATAGAAAAAGAGACGGTGTTAGTCAGCCAAAGAGTGGGAGGCAATCCTTCCAGGCAGGGAAAGCAGAATGCGCAAGAAAAGAGAGGAAGTAAGAACTTGGTGTGTTTGGGGAACAAAGAAGACCAGCATGGCTGTAGTTTATTGAGAAGGTGGATCCAAATGCAGTTGGAGATAGGCAGGGGCCAGATTAGGCTTTTTAAGGCCATAGCAAGGAATTAGATTTTATTTTAAATACAATGGGAGGCCCCTGAAGGGTTATATGCAGATAAGTGAAGTAATCCAACTTACATTTTTAAGATCATTTTGCTGCTGAATATGAATGGTTTGTAGAGTAAGAAGACTGAAGGCTGTTGCGGGAATTTATGTGAAAGATGCTGGCCGTGCAACTGGAGGGTAGAAGTCACACATGAGATCTGTTGGCAAGAGGAGGATCTTGGACCAAGCCCTGAGAAATCATATCCTCGAGAGTTTGGGCAGAGGAAGAGAAGTCAGCACGTGAGAAAGAGAAAGACACAAGGTTGTAGTACAAGTTGAGAGAACAGAACACTTCGAAGAGAAGTCAACTGCCAGCCATCGGTGTGAGTCAACAGAGCCCAGAGTTGAGGTGTGTAGATGCTGCAATCAGACTGCCCGAGTTCAAGCTCCTTCTCTCTCAGTAAAGAGTGTGTGAACTTGGACGCTCAACTTCTCTGTGCATCAATTTCCTCAGTAGTAAAAGGGGACAATATGCTGTGCATGCTTAAAAAGTTAATACGGGCAAGGCACCTGGAACTCAGCCTGCCATGTAGTAAGTGTTGATAAATCTACATATTATTTATTGCTCACATGTTAAGTAAGGTGAGACTATGTAAGTGTCCTTTAGATTTGGAAACATGGAGATCCTTGGGAAGCTTGATGACAGTCGTTTTAGAAGCAAGCATGGAGTGGGCTGAAGAGTGGACAGGAAATAGGGAAGTCAGAACAGCAGGTATATCTAACTTTCAGGACAAGTTTGGCTGTGAAGAAGGGCTGGAAATGGGGCAGGAGCTGAAGAGGACTGTTGGCCTAAAGGGTGTATGATTCTTTTCTTACTTATTTAAGATAGGAAACACACGTAGGCTATGTTGATTGTTAGGAGTCACAAATTCTCCCTTCTTCTCATACCATCCAGGCTGGCATCCTCTTCTTCAAAGGCAAGAGTGGGACAGGTAACAGTAGCTTTGCCTTCCTCTTCCTAACGAGCATCCACAGTGATACCTGAGCAGGAACTGCCCAATCTAGATGCCCACTTTGGATGAAGGGAGGGAAGCTGCCAACCTAGACTTTTATTTTTTGGTGAGGAAGATTGGCTCTGAGGTAACACCTGTTGTCAATCTTGCTCTTCTTGCTTGAGAAAGGTTAGCCCTGAGCTAACATCTGTGCCAGTCTTTGCTCTATTTTGTATGTGGGTCACTGCCAAAGCATGGATTGATGAGTGGTGCAGGTCTGCACCTGGGATTCAAACTGGCGAACCTGGGCCACAGAAGCAGAGTGTGCAGAACTTAACCACTACACCACTGGGCCAACCCCCTAACCTAGACTTTTGACCTAGATGTCTGCCTGGTCCTAGTTCCCAAACTGAAAAGACATAACTATCACTGGGAAACAATAAGAATGCTCGTTCTGAGTCATTTAACCCAACAGCTGAAATTCACTAGGGGAATGATGGTTTACACTGGACCATGGAGGACAGTGAGGAGAGTATTAACTTTGACGATTTAGGGGAGGGGAAGTCTAGTAGGGTAGATGGATATGGAAAGTCCAACAGTGGTCTGAAGGCACTGGGCTCCAGGTGGGCCAAAAGGGAAGTGAGAGGATGCCAACAATCTGCTCTGGTCCTGGTCCTGAAGGTTGAGCAAGCCTCCCCATCCTTCTTCCTTTTGTTTTCACCTAAGTTTTCTCAGTTGGAGGAACAGGCAGCCAGTTGCTGTGAATGAATTCCAACTCACTAACTTGTACAAAAGAATACGGATCACAGGCCAGGTGTGTGCACAGGGGCACTGCCTTCCTCCTATGGCCTCTGTCTACACTCTTTGGTCTTTGGGGCTTGAGGTAGAGATGGGCAAGGATAGCGGATCTAGCACAGAAAAAGAAGGACTAGATGTGGCTTTATTTAGTAGTCCACCCAATGTTCTTTTGCTTGGGACGGACAGGGGATTGTCACCAAGATGCCCAGAGAGACCCATTTACTCATTGAATGCAGAGCCTCCCCATTCACAGAGCAGTTTGTTCCCACATTAATTTTTAAATGCATGGAAAAGCCTTAAATGCAAATGTGATCATATTCACAGTTTTATTTATTCTTAACCTTTTTTCCAATTAAATGACGAGGCTTTAACTAATAAACTATTAATACAATAAAGCCCAATTTTTTTCAATGCCTTTAGCACATGCTGACTTTTTCTTCATTCACAAAAAGATTTGCTTTATTGTGTAGAAAAAATGCTACCCACAGCTCTTTGCGCCATCCCGAGTTGAAAGGGTAGCCTAGCCTCATCACCTCATTAGAATACTTGATAATAATTCACAGATCTATGGGGATAATCAGCAGGCCTTCAAAAACTGCCCAGAATAGTAATAAACACTACATTAAAAAAAATAGTGTAACTGTTACATGGTTCCCCTAGGCAATTAGCCTGTGTTGCTTGCCATACGTTGACCTGATTTTATCCCTACAGAATAAGCATTTGGTCTGTCTGCTCAGAATTATCACATATTTCCTTCTTCCTACTAGGTAGGTCACTAGATTCCTTTATGAACAGTGGGCATCTAACAGTCATTAAAAAAGGAAAACTAAATATGTGCAAAATACAGCTCTTGATATTTCTCTAGAGCATTGTCATATTATACGAAATCATAAAATACTATCAGAAAAGGGCATTTTACATGCCATAATAGTCATTTTATAAAGTTCAATTTGGTAATTCCAAGCCACATTTAATTTTCGCTGAAAATTCCCGCATGGCAGGAAGATATTGCTCTTTGTGGTTTTCAAGTCTCTTTCTGGGAACTGTAAAATGACAACCTTTTAGAATTAGCACTTTTTCTATATACAGACACTAAATTACTTACACCAAATAAAGTCATATGTGCATTTTCACTAAAATAAATACTAAAATAATAAGTAATTTTCCTATATAACCATTTGGGGATTTAAGAAAATTAGAATTCTGCATTATAGTTTATTCTGAATCATTTGCAGTTCTTCTCTTCGCTGATAGGTGGGGCTAGTAATTTCTGTATTCATTATAATATTTTAGCATATTAAAATCTCTAGATGAAGCAGATACTTCAAAGCTTCAAAACTGATGAAACTGCATACTTCTCTTTTAAGGGATAAAACTGTTTGCATTAATATGTGAAATACTCTACTAAAAGACCTCCTGCTGATTTCAGAGGCTTTACAGGGAGTTATGCATAATATTCTGAAAATTAGAAGACTGAGAAGCAGATATTTATGATGATAAAAATTGGATCTCAAAAACTATTAAAAACTTGGGAGATTCTCCTAAGATGGAATTTTTTGATTCAGTTCAATAATTATTTAACACATACCAGAGGTAAAAGAGCACAGCAGAGTCAGAAGATGGGAATTTGAAACTCAGGTCTGTGCTTACCAGCACCGTAACAATGCTCACCGAATATCCTTGTAAACCCACATCACAGAATTGAAAGGAGAATTAAGTGGAGTGACACTGTAAACTACCTTGTAAATAATAGGTCATAACCTCACAAATGTTGATTATCAAAGGTGACATGGTATAAGACAATAATTCTCATATTTAGATGTGGGGACAAATTTTCAGGAATCCACAAATTCTCTATGTAAACGTGCTTTTGCTCTTTCCAGTTTTGCTTTGTTTTTATGTTGGTGTTAGTCTTTAAAAAAAGTTCATGTGAGCACATTCTGGATCATGTGAATATCTTATAACTGCCAGGTAACATGTGTATTCATGATAGTATTAGTGCCAAGTAATTCAACTTCAATTGCTTCCAAGCTAATGAAAACAAACACAAGCAGACTTAATATGTAGCTTCTGTGTTCCTCCAAGAGAAGGGCAAGTGCCACAGCAAAAATTCTGAACAAGATTTGGTGGCAGTTTGGATCCGGAAATTTAATCATTAGATGGCACACTATAGCACTGGTAAGCTGAACCTTATTCTTTTGTTTGTTTTGTGAGGAGTATTGGCCCTGAGCTAACATCTCTGCCAGTCTTCCTCTATTTTATGTGAGATGCCGCCACAGCATGGCTTGATAAGTGGTGCTAGGTCTGCGCCCACGATCTGAACCTGCGAACCCTAGGCTGCCGAAGTGGAGTGTGTGAACTTAACCACTACTTCACTGGGCCAGCCCCCATAAGCTGAACTTTAAAAAAAGAACACTCCCTAATCTGCATTAAGAGCAATGATTTAACATCATACATCATTTTTATTAGTTTTGTAGCTTTGCATGTATTTATTGTAATTGCATTTTAAATAGTCATATGAAAACTGTAAACTTAAGTTTATACCCAGATTTATATTCTATATACTTAAATAACTTTATAAAATTAACATGATTAATTAAATAATTAACTTTAAAATAATTTAAGTTAATACTTGAGGGGCCATAGCCCATGAGATCAGAACTCAGAAAAGAAAGAAGTCAGGTTAAAGTCTTCTTTCTGTACTTTGCTGTGTGACCCTGGGCAAGTCAACTGACCTCACCTCCCTCTATTTCTTCACAGTAAAATCAAAATAAGAATCTCATCCACACAGGACCGTTGTGAGGAGTAAATGAAACAATGGATAAAACTGTGAATGAGTGCCTTCCCAGGAGTAATATGTTACAGAAAAGAAGAGCTCTGAATCAAGAGTTTAGGCTTTAACCTTCATTTCTATGCCATCTTGCACAAATTGCCTTAGCTCCATGGGAGTCACTTCCCAATTTTCTAAAGCTAGAAGTTATTTCAAACCATCTCACAGTCCTTCTAATACAGCTGTAACAGAAGGCGGTTGGGTTTTCCACTGGGATTTCAATAGTCGCCTCATTTCTATATCATACCCACAGTTATTTGTTTTTCCATTAGCTTTATTTTAAACTTACTACTCTGAGAAAAAAAAAGATTATGATTCATTTGTGATCAGTGCAGTAATTTGCAAAAAACAGGGTTAGAAAAGTTAAATTCTCCCATCTATCAGAGATTTTAATCTTTCTTTGCTTTGTTGTTTTCTCCGGTAAATGGAAAGACAGAACTCAGATTTGAGTCTTTTCTGTGTTCTTGGATGTAACCATCCTTGGCAAGTCAAATGACCTCTCTACCTTGACCACACTGCTTAAAAAGCAGGCTCTGGACACAGACTTGTGGATTCAAATCCTGATTCTACCAATTATTAGTTGTGCAGCCTCGGGCAAATTGCTAAGCCTTTATCTTTACAACAATTAACCTCTCTAAGCCTTTATCTTTACAACAATTAATGAGATAATAGTTGTAAAGCACTCAGCTGTGAAGCCTGGTACTTTGGAAAAAGCTCAGTGAATGTTAGCTATTATTAGTACTATCATGTTTATTTCCCTTCCCTTTCATCCTTAGCTTTCCAGTTATTGCAAGGACAGGCTGCAATACTTGGAGCATGAAGGGGCAATAACAAAACTTTGGGACTGGTAAACAAGGAGCGGCAACCAATTCTCAATGCACAGGCAGGTTAGTAGACAGAGCAGCCACCATACTTGTCAGGAAACTTACAGTGGATCTGGGTTCCACAATTATCTAGCTTTGTGCATTTCACTGTTTTATCACCTCTCTTCACTTTTTGTTTCCTCCGCTGTAAACTGAAGGTAGTAATACCTATCCTATTTGTTTCACAAGACTGCTAGTGAAAGGTTAATAAACAAATATTCGATATATACGAAAAGTCTAAAGTACTAGAGTAGAGGGGTACCGTCTAACTAATCTGGGTCGCATCCACCTGCTGGATAATTATAGTTGTAATGGCCACCATTGATTGAGGGCTTACTATGGGCCATGCATTGCACTGTGTTCTGAATTTGCACACCAAGTGACCTCTCTCATTCAGGGCTCACAATTTTAAGGCAGACATTATGTCCGTTTAACAGATGAAAACATTAAGGCTGAGAGAAGGTAGAAACCTGCCATCCGGCACCTGCAGTGCTGAGGTTCTCAAAACATCCAACCTTAAGAGAGAGTTTTTGCCAATTGCTGCCAATCAGTTTCCCGCAACTATTCAGAGAGAGGTACTGGGAAAGCCGATCGCCCGGTGCTTTGCCGGGCTCCTCCGATCCTCGGATCCGCCCCTCCCCATCCCTGCTCAGGCCCCGCCTCGCCCCGCCCTACGGGCCGCTCCTGCCGCCCGGAAAAGCCTCGCCCACGCGGCTCCTCCACCGCCCCGTCGTGCGGCTGCAGGGCTCACCCAGCCTGCACCGCGTGAAGCGGTTCGCCGCGCATGCGCTCTGGGTGCGCCCGGATTTCCTGTCCGCGCTCAGCGCTTCCGTCGGGGTCCATCCGACCAATGAGGTGGGCTCAGAGGCGGGCCGTAGTGCCCCAGGCTCCTCCCCCGCCGGGTGCTGCGGCAGCTGCGCGGAGAGGCCCGCGGGAGGCCCGGGCTGCCCCGCGGGCGTCATGGCTGCCGGGGGGTCTCTCAGCACCTTCCGTCTCCCGCCGTTGCCCACGATTCGGGAAATCATTAAGTTGTTCAGACTGCATGCGGTGAAGCAGCTCTCCCAGAATTTTCTCCTGGACTTGAGGCTCACAGGTGGATGGCTTATCAGTGCCCCCAAGGGTCTCCCCCGCGTCCTTGGGGGCGCGGGCCGGGGGTCCTGCGGACGGGTGTCCGAGGTCAGGCTCTGGGTGCAGGGGACCTTTAGTCAGGTCCTTCCACCGCTTTGTGCCAAACTCCGGAGCCCCACCGCCCAGGGGACGCGTGGGTTCGGGGTTTGCTCCCGGAACCCCACCCGGGAAGACGGATTCGAATCTCGCTGCGGTCGCCCTAGGACGTGCATTGCATGTGTTGAGGAGATTGGCTTTTCCTGTAGTTTCAAATGATCAGAATTAAATTAGTGCAGGGATTTTGTCAATAACAGGTCGAAAAAGTATCACTCGTAGGACTTCTTTAAACGGTTTCTTGTTGAGTCTAAGAAACCCTCGAAGGCTCGCACGTGCGTTTAGTAAATATATATGGAGCATTCTAGGTGCTCGTGCTGAGGATGCGCTGTGACAGTGGACGAGGCAGTCTGTCCGCAGGGAGCTTCCATTTAGCAAGTGTACATTCCCACTCCTTATTGTGAATCACTTTTTCTGAGGAAAAATTGATGTACGATAAATCCCCCAGTTTGAAGCACAGAGTTTGAGCGGTTTTGGTAAATGTAGACATTGTTTAACCACCACCCCCGTTTCTCAGTGATACTCTTCTAAAAGATGAGATTGCAAGAATAAGACGTGTTACAGATACTAACACTAATTCGCTGGTGGAGTACTTACCGTCTTTAAGATTTTGATATTCTATTTGGCCCCCCGTCAGAAGTTGAAAAGATCAGTAAGTCACACGCAGAAAGTTCACTTTCAGTTAAATGAAGTACAGTGCACAAAGTACGAATAAAATGGTTTATTTATGCTGCCAGTAGGAGTATGCCTTTGGGAATAACTTAACTCTGCTTCAGTTTTCTCCTCTCTTAGATGGAAGAGGGCCCTCCTACAAGAGCTGGGGTTACCCACCTCTAAAATTCTTTTCTGCCTTTTCTGGCAATCGTTAGCCACAATCTAGGTATTTAAAGCACCATTCTGAAATGGTGAAAATATAGATCTTTGTGTTGAAAAAATTCCTTCTTATACGTTTTCTCATCTGAGCCTTTATTCAGCCTCGGGAGTAAATTCCAGAATCTGGATACTCTTATTCTCCCTTCTGTGGGAACCAAAGTCAGGGAAGATTAAGGTACTTGTCTGAGGTGAGAAGCTCAGGAGAGAGCAGAGCACAGTTGAAACCCAAGCTTGGTGAATTGACAGTGCGTCTTTGATATTACTGTATTTGTGGTGGAAAAGTTTGAGAGCAGAGCCACTGATCTGCCAGCTGCAATAGCTCTCTTAAAAATGAGAATATTAAATTCGCTTCATCCTGCCTGCGCTTACTGTATAATCTCTGTTTCCTCCGGGAGGTATGGTCTGTAGTGGAGGAAGGATTGGCTTTATAATTGACACCTGACCTGAAGTTGCTTCTCAGCCGTTTGCTTTCTAGATAAGTTTGCACACGTAAACCAACAGACAAGGAGACTGAAAGGTTTATTGGCATAGTAGTTCTTAGGTAACGTGTTGCAAAGATTTGTTGTGAAAAAGCATGGAAAGCACTTCTAACAAATAGATGGTCAGTGGTTGCTAATTCTCTTCCTGCCCCCGTTAAAAGAGAAAACTGTTTCTGGTTGGTTGACACACTGTTTTTGCCTTTAAGCCTGCAAAGGTAGGTTATCAACAGAAGCAAAAATGGGACTGCACAGTATCACCAAACACTGCCATGAAGTACTGGTGTTTTTTCAGTGACTGAATTGTCACAATCCCACCAGGCCCAGTTGCTTGGATTTCAGTATCTCACAGTCAGTAAGACCAGCTCATTGTGTATTTTTCCAGAAGTGATTACTTGCAATGAATCCTCAGTAATCTGCTTTTCCCTGATTTCTTAAGGTTTCCTGATTTAAAGAAATTAATTAAAAATTTAATTTTTCGATATCGACTTAAATGTTTGCAAAGCTTGAAAAGCCTCCACTGTTATATTTAACTTTTTCCTAAAAATGACCAAGAATCCGAATTTCTGCAAGTCCTGTGATCCAGGAACTTGTTGCTGTTGCCATTGGCTAGATGTCTATAGGTAAAAATGGAGACTGCCAGCACTTTTTGCTTCTGGATTTTTAACTAACAACATTGAAAATTCTGAATGTGAAGCTAGTCTTGCTTACTCAAATATTTGATGTTCAAGAACTGTAGCGAAGTGCAGCATGCTAATCCAGTCACTTTCCTCTTAGGAACTGATTGGCTTGGCTGAGGAACTGATTAGAAAATAGAATAGTAGCTAAATTTAATGAAATTTGTCACGATGATCCTATTTTGGTTAAGGAACTGGTACGACTCAACTGTGATGTGATAGAACATTGATTGGCCACTATATGTTGGTTTGGGTTGAGAGTTAAATAATTAGATAAATATTGTATATAAAGAATTGATTGAGCAATGGCTGATAAGATTTTGTATAGATTAGTTTTCTTTTTAAATTCTGCACTTTGCAGTTTTCCAAGATAATCGAGATAACTCAAACTTTCTTTTCTCTAGATAAAATTGTAAGGAAAGCTGGCACTCTGACAAATGCTTATGTTTATGAAGTGGGCCCTGGACCAGGGGGAATCACGAGATCCATTCTCAATGCCGGTGTTGCTGAACTTCTGGTGGTTGAAAAGGATAGTCGATTTCTTCCTGGATTACAGGTGAGGTACTTAATGTGTCTTTCTTAGGAGGCAAAAACCCACTTTAAATCTTTAGGCTATGATTCTTAAATCCCAGGGTATTCAAGGATAGGTTCCTCCTCAAACTGTGGATCCCCTGGCTGCATTCCAGAGATTGTGATTCTGTAGTTTGCAGAGGTCTCGAAAGCTGCATTTCTGACAAGCATCTTCACATGGTCTGTTGACCACAATTGAATAAACCTGCTTTATGCGGTAATGCTAAACAAACTAATTTGTTGTGTGTGACCTTTTTAAAAAATCTGATAGCTCTAGTGTCATGGCCCATTCCTTCAAAAATAAGTCATATTCATAAAGAAGACATATGCTTTATTGAGAGAGACTAATTGTTAAGCTTAGGCATTTGTTTAAGAGAATTTAAGTGAAGGACTGAAGTTGTACCACTTACAGATTTAAGGTGAGGTCTGAATGCAGTGATACATGCATCTTTAAAACAGTAGGTACTGTAATTATAGGAGAAATGGTTAAGGAACTGGTGAAGAGAAGCCTTGAGTGAGGGACTTCATAGCTGCCTATCAGCAATTGGCAGTGGAGAGGATAGGCTTACTTTGATCTTCCTGGGGAAAGAATTAAAGCAAATAAGTGGGAATTGAAGGAGGCAGATGTGAATTTAAAATAAGGAGGGACTTATATTTTTAATATGTTGGCAAACAGTAGAAAAGATCCTATCAAGGATCTTGTAAAGGGAATTCTTCATAGGGGGCACTTACTGACTTAAGGGCCTTTGTTTGATTCCTCTGTCATTCTAAAACTTTAAAAGAGCCCTTAGCCTTTGGTTCAGATGAGTAGCAATATATTAAGTGAGTCCAGTAGATTAGTAAAATTATCTGCATTATTACTTTCATACAAGGGGAGAAATTGGTTTGAAATTCGTACGTTCTAGGGGGCTGGCCCAGTGGCATAGTGGTTAAGTTGGCGCGCTCTCCTTCAGTGGCCCAGGGTTCATAGGTTTGGACCC
Organism: Equus caballus; assembly: GCF_041296265.1. Lineage (NCBI taxonomy): Eukaryota > Metazoa > Chordata > Mammalia > Perissodactyla > Equidae > Equus > Equus caballus. The sequence continues at coordinate 12,472,850 of NC_091714.1, forward strand.
TGGGTGTGGACCATGCTGTGGGTGCATTCCACATAAATATAGAGGAAGATTGGCACAGATGTTAGCTCGGGGCCAATCTTCCTCACAAAATAAATAAATAAATAAATAAATTAATTAATTAATTAAATTAGTACATTGTAATACTTGTGTATATAATAATGGAAAAATGTTTAATTTTTGTCAGAACAGTTTGAGAAAATTTGTTTGAAAATCTAGGGCTGTATGTGCATGCATCTGATTTTTTTTTAGAAAGCTAGGGTTTTTTCCCTCATTATTTTGCTATATCCAATTTTTATGCTTTAAAAATTATATAATATTTAATTTTATCTAATTTTGCCAGTCTTTATTGACAGAATTGGTTTCAGATGTATAACTTTATTTTAAGATTATTATATGGTACATATTCTCTGATCAAATGTGAAATTTAATAGTGATTTTTGCTTTGAAACGCTTTATCTCAATTGGAGGTGGAAGTGGGCATGTTATTATTTCTGGTGAAGTCATGAGATGACAAAAAGAAACTGAATAACACTGTGTAATTCCTTCAGGTTTATTCATCTCGCCCTTTCTGAACGCAGGGAATACTCCTCTGAGTTTTACCCTTGAAGAGACTTCTTAACCCTCAGTGTCACCATCTGTTACGTGTAATTCTTTCTCATTAGGCAAGGAGGTGAATCAGATTTCTGTTGATCCCCATCTTAATCGACATATTCTCCTCTCTGATCTCAATTAAAGATCTTTTTTTCTTTGAGGAAGATTAGCTCTGAGCTAACATGTGCTGCCAATCCTCCAGTTTTTGCTGAGGAAGACTGGCCCTGAGCTAACATCCGTGCCCATCTTCTTCTACTTTATATGTGGGCCGCCTACCACAGCATGGCTTGCCAAGTGGTGCCATGTCCTCACACGGGATCCAAACTGGTGAACCCCAGGCCGCTGAAGCCAAATGTGTGCACTTCACTGCTGTACCACCGGGCCAGCACTCAATTAAAGATCTTTGAAGACAGGTTATTTAAAAGACGACTGCATCCTCCTCTCCTCAACAGCACTCCCTGAGTCCCTGCGCTCCTAACGCCCTGCTGTGTTTTATTGATCTCGTTAGCCTTATCATCATCTGACACTATCGATATGTTCCTCTTACGTGTTTGTTGCTGATCTCGCTCTTCTGGAATGTGAGTGCCATGAGGGTAGAGATTTTTGTCTGTTTTGTCCACTGGTGTATCTCTGCCGTATATAAGAGTGCCCGGTACATAGCAGGTGTTCAGGAATGTCTCACATGGGAAATAAAAAGGTTGTCTATGTATCTTAATTAGCTGACTGAATGTGTCATTTAATAGTGAAAGTAATTGTGTAGCATTGATTATCAAAAAGTTTTGTGCTCTCTTTTCTAAATGTGAAGGTTAATTTCAAGGTAAATTACCCTGCAGGAAATGTATATTTGACTTACCTGTTTCTGTAGAAGAAGCAAAATTAATTCTTAATGTCTTATATGCAGGAAAGGAATTTGCCTTAAAAAGAAATGTTGGGTACTGAAATATCAAATAGACTTCATTTTCCTGTAAAGAATGTTTCAATATGTAAAACCACTTTCTTTTAGAGGTACTAAATTAATCATAAAACTGAATCAAGGCTGAAGGAGAGTGATCTATTTTGAAGATTCCATTTTAGTGATTTCTAAGCTAATAGAATTACTTTTTAAAGAAATTGTAATAAATTATAAAATGTCTTCTAGCTGAAAGTGTGTTATTTGTAGTTTAATTCAATTCTTATAACATTATCAAGAGGCATTTTAGGGGAAAAAATACAGTGATAACATATAGCTTTCGCTATCAGCATGTTGTAAAGTAAGAACACATCTAATATGTGAAAGCATCACAGTATAGTTTTGTGGCACAGAACGCAGACTTCAGCCTGGGTTTAACTTCAGCCTTTTCCATTTAGGTTGTGTCATGTTGGGCAGGTAACTCACTGTCTCTGTGCCTCGGTTCGCTCATGGGATTGTTATGAGGATTAAGCGAATGCTTCATACTTAGTAAGCACTCAATACAATTTTCAATATCAGTAATAGATTAAATTATCAACCCCATGCCTTGGGCATCTCTCGTAGTTAAGGACTGATCAGGAGACTGCTAATCTGGAAAGAGGTACAGGAGAAAAGTAATGTTAGTCTTTTGGAGCACTAGAAAATGCCTGGTGCTGGGGGAACCCCGGGGCTTTCTCCAGCTCATCAAACTGGCATGGGACATCTAGGGCTTCTTTTAATGTTGTGGCATTCTCTCAGGATTTTTTTTTGTTTATTATTTTTTGGTTGTTTATTGTTACATTTTTTAGCTGGTCAATTCTGTATGCCTTGGAGGGAGTGAGATTTCTTGACACCTCAGGGAGCTTGAAGTCTTGATAAGTTCTTCCCCTATTTCTGAATTGGTGATAACTCTATAAGTAATGGGTTCTCCTTCAGATAAGCGGTCCGAATTCTTCTTCATTTTTTTTGTTTGTTTTAAAGATTTCATATATTAATAACAATAACTAATATTTGTGGTGATTTTACTGCACTAACTACTTTGTTTTACAGCTTTATTGAGGTATAATTAATGTTCAATAAACTGTACATATTAAAAGCATAGAAATGACTGAGTTTTGACAAATGCGTAATCACGTGAAAGTCTCACCGCAATCAAGAAAGTGAACATCCATCGCCTTCGAGATCCCTCGTGTTCCTTTATAATTCAAGCTTCCCTCCTCCTCTTCCCTATCCTGACAACCACTGATCTGCTTTCTGTCACTGTAGATTGTTATCCGTTTTTTAGAATTTTATATAAATGGAATCATACAGTATATACTTTTTTTGCCTCATGTCTCTCACTAAGCATAATTAGTTTGAAATTCATCCATGTTGAGGTGTTTATTGATAGTTTGCTCCTGTTTATTGCTGACTAGTATTCCATTGTATAGATAGACCAAATTTGTAAATCCTTTCACCAGTTGGTGGACTTTGGTTGTTTCTGCTTTTTGGCCATTACACATAAAGTTATTATGAGCATTGACATGCATATCTTCGTTGAATATATACTTTTGTTTCTCTTCAGGGAAGAACTAGATGTGGAATGTCTAGGTCCGATGGTAGATATATGTTAAGTTTTTGTGAAACTACCAAACTGTTTACAAGGCAGCTGTACCGTGTAACATTCCCGCCAGTTGTGCTTGAGAGTTCCAGTTGCTGCACATGCTTGCTCACACTCGGTATGGTCAGTCTTTTTCATTTTAACCATCCTAGTGAGTATTCAGTGGTAGCCTATTGTGGTTTTTATTTGCATTTCCCTAATGAATAATGATATTGGATGTATTTTCATGTGCTTTTTTGCTACCCATCTATCTTCTTTGGGGAATTGTTTGTGCAGATATTTTGAGCATTTTTTAAATGGGTTGTTTGTCTTATTATTGAATCATAAGAGAGCTTTATATAGTTTAGATACAGGTGCTTTGTCAGATACGTGTTTTGCAGTGCTTTCTCCTCAGATGTGTCTTACCTTTTTATTTTCTTAGACAATTAACAGTGTCTTTTGAAGAGCAAATACTTAGTTTTTATGAAGTGCAATTTATCATTTTTTCCTTTTAAATTTGACCTGTTTTGTGTCTTATTTTAAAAATAATTGTCAAAACTAAAACTAAGAATTTCTCCTATGTTTTCTTCTAGATGTTTTATAGTTTTAGCTTTTATGTGTAAGTCTGTGATAGACATTTTGAGTTAACTTTTGTATATAGTATGAGGTAAGGGTAGAGGTTCATTTTTTTTTTTACCATTTATTGAAAATATTATCTTTTCCTTATTGAATTGCCTTGGAACTGTTTTCCAGAATCACTTGATCTTATATGTGTTGGTCTCTTTCTGGACATGCGGTTCTGTTCCGTTGATATACAGGTCTGTCTGTTCACCAATACCAACCATCTAGCTTTATAGCGAGATTTGAGAGCAGGTAGTGAAGTCTTCGACCTTGTTCTTCTTTTTCAAAATTGTTTTGGCTATTTAGGTCTTTTGCATTTCCGTATAGTTTTAAAATCAGATTGTCAGTTTCCTTTATTTTAAAAAAGCCTGATGGGATTGTTTTTTTTTTTTCAAAGATTTTATTTTTTTCCTTTTTCTCCCCAAAGCCCCCCGGTACATAGTTGTATGTTCTTCGTTGTGGGTCCTTCTAGTTGTGGCATGTGGGACACTGCCTCAGCATGGTTTGATGAGCAGTGCCATGTCTGTGCCCAGGATTCGAACCAACGAAACACTGGGCCGCCTGCAGCGGAGCGTGCAAACTTAACCACTCGGCCACGGGGCCAGCCACCTGATGGGATTTTGATTGGGATTGGATTAAAAGAAAAGATCACTTTGGGGAGAACTGGCATCTTAGTGACATAGTAGTCTGATGTATAAACATGGTGTATCTCCCCATTCATTTAGGTGTTCTCTGATTTCTCTCAGCAGGGTTTTATAGTTCTAAATGTACAAGTCTTGCACATTGTTTATCAAATTTACCCCTGTTTCGTATTTTTTGATGCTATTGTACATGGTACTGGTTTTTAATTTCCATTTCCAGTTGTTTATTTCTACTATATAGAAATACCATTTATTTTTGGGTGTTGACTTTGTATCCTACAACCTAAATGCTCACTTATTAGAGGATATTTTGTAGGATTTTCTGCATATACTAGCATTTCACCTGCAAATAAAGGCAGTTTTACCTTCTCCATTCCAACCTGTTTGCCTCTATGTCTTCTTGTCTTATTGCACTGACTAGGACTTCCAGTACAATTTAAATAGAAGTGGTAGGAATAGACGTCTTTGTTTGTCCCTGATCTTAGGAACAGAGCATTCAGGCTTTCACCATTGAGTATCATGTTGTTGTAGGGTTTCCTAGATCTCCTTTTTCAGGTTGAGGAAGGTCCCTGCTGTTCCAAGTTTGCTGAGAGGTGTTGTTTTTCTTTTTTTAATAATGAATACATGGGGCCAGGCTGGTAGCATAGTGGTTGAGTTCGCGTATTCTGCTTCAGTGACCTGGGGTTCACAGGTTCAGATCCTGGGTGCAGACCTAGCACTGCTCATCAAGCGATGCTATGGCAGCATCCCACGTAAAATAGAGGAAGATTGGCATAGATGTTAGCTCAGTGACAGTATTCCTCAAGCGAAAAAAAAGAGGAAGATTGGCAACAGATGTTACCTCAGGGTCAATCCTTCTCACACCCACAAAAAATAATAAAAAGAAATAATGGATTTTGGATTTGCAAAAGTATTTTTCTGAGTTTATTGAGATAACCATACAGCTTTTCTCTTTTAGTTTGTTAATATGATGAATTATATTGATTTTTCTAATGGTAAACCAACCATCTGTAGAATCTGTAGTGGTATTATCTCCCTCATTCCTGATATTGGTAATTTGCATGTCTCTCTTTTTTTTCCCCTGATCAGTCTGGCTACATACAGATTGGTCAACTTTATTGATCTTCTCAAAACAAAGAACAGCTTTTGATTTCATTGATTTTTCTCTGCTGTTTTCTCTTTCATTGATTTCTGCTCTGAAGTCTTTGTCATATTTTTCCTTCTGCTTGCTTTAGGTTTAATTTGTTCTTCTTTCTATAGTTTTCCAAGGTGGAAGCTGAGGTCATTTTTTTAAGGCCTTTCTTACTTTCTTACATGTTTAGTGCTATAAATGTCCCTCACAGTACAGCTTTAGCGGAATCCCACAAATTTTGCTATGTTGTGTTTTCCTTTTCATTCCATTCAGAATACTTTCTAATTTCCTTTTTTTAAAAGTTTTTTGAGATTAGATTTAAAGAAAGACTCCCAAAAAAGTTCAAAATTTCCACATAAACCTTCAGCTTCAGTTTTCCTTTTAATTTCCTATTTGACTTGTGGCTTATCTAGAAGTGTATCATTTAGTTTGAAAACTTGGGTTTTTTCCATACACTCTGTTATTAATCTTTAGTTTAATTCCATTGTTATCAGAGAACATACTTTGCATGACTTAAATCATTTTTAATTTTCAGACTTGTTTTATGGCATAGAATATGATCTATCTTGGTAAATATTCCTTATGCACTTGAAAAGAATATGCATTCTGCTGAAAAGACTATATATTCTTCTGTAAGCATGTGTTCTGGTGAAAAGAATATGCATTCTGCTACTGTAGGGTGGAGCATAAATTTCAATTAGGTCAAGTTGGTGTTATTCGAGTCTTCTATATCCTTAGTGATTTTTTGTCTACTTGTTCTGTCATTTATTGAGAGAAGGGTATCAACCTCTCTTACTGTTATTGCAGATTTGTCTGTCCCTCCTTGCAGTTCTGTCTGTTTTAGTTTCATCTATTTTGAAGCACTGTTATTAGGTTCATAAACATTTAGGATTGTAATGTCTTTGTGATGATTGGCTCCTTTATCATTAGGAAATGATCCTCATGATCCCTGATGATATTCTTTCCTCTGAAATCTACTTCGTCTGATATTAACGTAGCCATTCCAGCTTTCTTCAGATTTGCATGAGACTGGCATATTTTTTCTATTCTTTTAATCTATTTGTGTCTTTATATTTAAAGTGAGTTTCTTGTAGGCAGCATATAGTTGTCTTGCTTTTTTCCCACCAATCTAACCATCTCTGCCTTATGTATTAGTTTTGTATTGTTGCTGTAACAGATTACACAAACTCATTAGCTTAAAGTGACACAGATTTATTCTCTTACAGTTCTGGGCGTCAGAGGCTAAGGTCAAGGTCAGTTGGGCTGCATTCCTTCTGAAGGCTTCAGGAAGAGTTGTTTCCTTGCCTTTTCAGCTTCTGGAGGCCATCTGTATTCAACAGCCCGTGGACCTCTTGCTTCCACATCTCCTACCTGTTGACTCCAATCCTCCTGTCTCTCTCTTAGAAGGACCCTTGTGATTACTTTGGGTCCAGCTGGATAATCCAGGAAAATCTCCCCGTCTGAGGATCTTTAATTCAGTCAGATCTGCAAAGTCCCTTTTACTGTGTAGGTAACATAGTCACAGGTTCCAGGGATCAGGATGTAGACATGTTTGTGCGACCGGGCAGTATTCAGCCAACTGCGGTTTATTTTCTGTAACCCTTCGTTTTGTTATTTTAGTGGTTTGTTGACGGTATACAGCGTACATCTTTAACACATCCCAGTCTCTCTTCAAGTAATATTATACGACGACGTCATTACAGTGTGCACATCTTAGAATAGTGTGCTTGCGTCTCTCCCTTCCGGGCCTTTGTGTTATTGTTGTCATACATTTTACTTCTTCATATGTTACAAAGTTCACAATACAATGCTACTTTTGTTTTAAAACAGTTCTATATTAAAGACGTTTAAATAATAATAAAAAATTCTTTCATCTTAACCCCTGTGGTTAGTCTTTTGACTGTTCCTCATCCGTATTTCCATTTAGTATCATTTTCTTTCTGCCTGAAAGAATTCTCTTAGCCTTTCCTTAGTGCGGGTCTGTTGGTGATGAATCTTTCAGCATTTGTATGTCTGAAAAAGTGTTTTATTTTGCCTTCATTTTTGAAAAACATACTAGTAGTTTCTTTCAGTACTCCAAAGATACTACTATGCTCAATTCTCACTTGCATTGTTTCTGACAAGAAATCTCTTGTCATCCTCATCTTTGCCTGTCTGCCTTTTTCTCTGGCTACTTTTAAGATTTCCTCTTTATCATTGGTTTTGAGCAGTTTTGTCGCGATGTGCCTTGGTGTCATTTTCTTTGTGTTTCTTGTGTGTGGGGCTCCTTAACCTTCTTGGAGCTGCAGGTTTTCCTGTGCTTCCTGTTGTCCGATGTGTGAAAATTGGTTCATCTATTTTGTCCATCTTTTATTTGTTAAGGCAGAAGAGTATATGTGGTCCCTTATATTGCATCTTGGCCGGAGTGAGAAGCTTTAGGATTCTTCTTAAGTGTTATGTGCTTATTTCATGGAATTTTGGCAATAGTACATCTTCGATTATTGTTAGTATTGCCTCTAGGTTGTATAATGGGTAAACAGAGTGGTTATTTCTACTTGATAGGAAAAGTGGAAAGTTCATGGTATTGAGAATCAAATAGGCTTGTGTTCAAGTCTCACATATGGCATGTACCAGCTTTGTGACCTTGAGCTTGCTGTTGAAACTTTTTTAGCTTCAGCTTCTCCTCTGCAGCATGGGAATAATAGTTATCTTTTGTGGTTATTGCAAGGATAGATAGAAATTTATGTAAAAAGCCTGGCGTATTGCCAGTAGCCAATGAACGTTTGCTATGATAATTATTCCCATTCCCCATCATCTTATAAAGGGACATATAAAGTGATTTAGTCATCCTGGCAAAGGAGCTGTTTTTAATCAGAGATAATAAAAATTTGAAATGCTTTCATCTCAAGCAAATTTTTAAAAAGGGAGATTGCCTGACTTTCTGTTGTGAGATGATTACATACTTTACACACATAACTTACTTGATATAGATATAACCATAATTAATCATAACATAGACAGAAGTCAACAACTAAGCAAAAAGAGCTTACAGCCAAAGTGATTTCCTAGTCCACTGCAAATTGGAAGTACAGAGATCAGTGCTAGAAACTGACCCACTCACAACGGCAAGAAGTTATTACTGTGGCAGACAAGCTATGAAAAGCAAATATAAAAACTGAAAAAAGCGCACTAGTAAAAGATCATAACCATTAAGGCTGTTACTCTACTGACAACAGTGACCCAAGTCATCAAGGAAAGGGTGAAATTGGGTTCATTGTTGTTAGCTTAAGGGAGAGAAGCATGCGATATAGTTTAGAAAGATTTCCACCTGTAAGTTTCTTTTTAAGAAATGTTAACACTTCAAGGAGTAAACATTGGTTGAATAGAAAAATGTGCTAAATCAAACATCTAATTCCTTGATGAGGCTGAGTAAATGAGTTTCTCCTGTACATGTTCTGGTCCTGTTTAAAAAGCAAAGCAAGGGGCCGGCCCAGTGGTGAAGTGGTTAAGTTCACAGGTTTGAATCCCCCGCACGGACATACACACCACTCATTGAGCCATGCTGTGGTGGCATCCCATATAAAATAGAGGAAGATTGGCACAGATCTTAGCTCAGCCACAATCTTCCTAAAGCAAAAAGAGGAAGGTGGCAACAGATGTTAGCTCAGGGCCAATCTTCCTCAAAAAAATAAAAAATGAAAAGAATATAAAGCAAAGCAAGTTGACTTTTTGAAATTGTGCCGTAATCTTCACCCTCGAAAGAGTCTATTGTAACATTATCTTAAATTCTATTAGTCTAACAGTATGACTCTTTTCTGTGTATTCTAGTAAGAATAAAAATTTTATTTTTCACCTCTCATATTGCGTATTGTAGATTCCTTCATTCTCATGTAGTTTACCTAACAGTTTGCCCAGCCCTCATTTCAGCAGTGTTTGGGTTTCTACTGTGTGGCAAGTCAGGAAGAAGGTAATACCCTGGGCTGTGAAAGGAATGCTTAGCCCACTGTACAGTGTTGGCTGCCATGAGCCCTCGCCGTGAGAAGGTCGCATAAAACACACAAAATAGCTATTCGATACTGTTTTTCGTTCTCAAGGAATTTATAATTGTGCGTAAGTTCCAAGACTTGCATAAATTCTTTCTTCATCAAATTAGATCACCAAGAAACTACGTAGAAGGACTGTCGTTACTTGCCTTCCGCAGAAAAGCCTTCACTAAGCCTTGACTTGTTAGAGGAGAGAGATTTTTAAGTGACCATATGAACAATACTTCTGCGTTTTTCTCATTTTTATTAAAGACATTCTCCATTATTTTGTTCCAGGTACCCTTTGGAAAACCTATTTAATACCAGAAAAAAAACATTTTCTCTCTTGGAGACTTGATATAAGTACTTGATATAAGTACTTCCAATAGAGAATAAGAATTACATAATTCACTATGTCAGTCGTGAGAGCTAACATCTTGAGGATTGTTGGCTTGTATGATTTACATGCATGCTTCTCCTTTGCATGGTTTTGGTTTTCTGTTTCTTCTTTTATTTTATTTAATGAATGGCTTTTACTCTAAGCTTACTTACATCTCATTTTGAAAGAATATAGGATTGAAAACTAAAATAAAACTAAAATAAAAATGATAGAACAATTTAAGAGTGTCTGTAAAAATACTCATTTGGCTGTAATCAAGTGTCTGCATTCATAGTCATCTGTGCCTTTGAGCACATTACGAGGTAACATCTCCAGGGTTTTGAAGTGTAAGGCACAGTGTTATTCTTGAAGGGCTGTAATAGTGATCTTTTCCACCCCTCCACCGTGCTCCAATATCATTATGATAATAAAAACATTTTTCTCTGTTAGCGGTTGGTTAGAACGTCCTTCTGTGTCTCTGCTGAGTATCATTAGGTGTTTAAATGGCTGTTGTCTGTAATCATACTATCATTTCAGTTTGTGTGGCGCTTTTTCCCCTGATAATTGCTGCAGGGCCCTCACGTAAAGCTGTGAGCTCCAGCCTCCATTCTTTCTGCAGTGGGGAGTTGGGAAGGGGAAGCAACTACAAAGTAGTCATGGAAGAGGGAGACGTTTTAAAGGATGAGAGGGTTTGCTTTGTCACTGACTGAGACTTAAGCCTGAAGGGGAGTCCCAAAGAAACATAATAGAAATGGAACTTTAACCCTATGAAAGGAAGGTGAATGTGAATTATATCAGTTTTCTGGTATGCAGCTGTGTGTGTCAATGTGGAAAAAAATAACATTCCAGATGTGGTTATCAGAGCATGTAAATTAATGCCAAAGAGCCAAGTTTACATTGTTAGGTTTTAGTCTTAATTACTAATTACTTTTCTATATATTGACATCGTGAAACATAAGCTTTTAGTTCTGCCTTTTTGTTTTTGGTATGCTAATTTGTTTTGTTTTAATTATATGAGGCATAATTATAGAAACAAATTCTAATGTTCTTCATTGACGGTAAATTCTATTATTAAATACACAGGTTTTCTACAGTAACAGCCTGTCGCATGGAGAACTATCTCCTTTCTTATTTACAGTATATTGAAGTTATTATGTTTTCTAAGATTTATTGTCTGGAACTCATCAGATTAAGTTTTAGCAAATCATGGTAATTTAAAATAATCTGTAAGTACAGTAATATCAGAGGTATGCAGTTATTTTTACTAAATTACCATGACTAAACATAGTAAACTGGATGATTCCCACACTTAAAATGTTTAGCCTTTTACCAATATAGGCATTTCAGCCATGTATTTCTAAAACAAACATTACGTGTATAATTCTGCCTATCAGTGAAATAAATCTTTGCAAGTTTCTTGACCTTAGAAATTTTGGGAGCCAAAAATCTCGAAGGCTAGGAGAGGAAGTCTCCAACTTGACAGAAAATTGAATGCCGTTTGGTCATTTACTTGTTCATTCACTCATCAAATATATATGAAGCCCCTACTATGGACTATTGTAGCTGCAGGCCCGTGAGGTAGAAGGAAACAGGTGCTGCCCTTAAGGAGCCTATGTTGTTGCAGGGAGAGAACCCTGTATGGGCATCATTGTGGTCCAGTGTGTTTTAAGTGCTATAAAGACGCACGTGCAAGGCCCAGTGTTGACCCAAAGGTAGGAGGAATCTACAGCCTGGGTGCCTTGGTCCAGTGTCTCCTCTCTGGCTTATGTGATGTTTCTTTCATCCTTCCTGTCAGCTGCCTGAGTTAGGCAAGGAGAGAGTTAGGAGAGGAAGTCAGCTTTAATTGAGGACCAATTGAAAAGCAAGACCCCGGGGTGCTCAGGGCAGAAATGCCTTGAATTGGATGGAGCCGAGGTTCTTTGAGCTCCCTGAGCTGAGACTTACTGTGGGCAGAGGGTCACCTCTTGCTTTTAATTACTTTAGTAATGATGTTTGTTCTCGTTGATTATATTTACTCCCATGTTTTAAACCTTATAAGCTCAGGGACTGCATCTGGTTTTTTTACCAAGGACTTTGAGAATCAAGTTTGTGTTGGGTACAGGGGCACTTAACACAGCATAGATTTATAGACGGCTTAGCTATAGGGCTCATTTTAGCTGGGTGCCGACACTTCGGTACTGTGAGAGCATTTCTTAAGGTGTGGTGCTGAGGTGGATGAAATGAAGAAAAAGAAGATAACAGCGGAATGGGTGCATTTTTTTTTTCTTTTTTACTCGGAAAGACTGAAGGAAAGCACATGGTTAGGAAGGTAGAAATAAGCTAGGAGGTAGCTACTGTTCATGCAGGATGATTCATTAGGTTCAAAGTGCCTGTGGATCAAGAAATGTTAAGATTGGGGGCGCTGTGGTCATGTTGAGTGTCTCAGACAGCTCGGCAATGACAAATGACTTTCCTGTTGGCTTGAATCTACCCATGGATTACGTTAAAGATCTTGTTAATACATAGACTCCTTTGTATACATTTAGGCTATAAAGATTTAGTTGAATTGAGCTCATCTTTCATATGCTTTATTCCTAATTAATTGTCAGTATTTCATTATAATGTCCTTAGTCTTTAATTTAAAAACTTACGGATTGAAATTGAGTTTTTGCTAAATTTATACAGAAATACAAATCATTCTGAGGGTCGAAATTATGTTGATATATTATTTGTGAAATTATAAGCTATCGTTATACTATTATCTGTTACCATCCCCAGTCATTGCTATGTGTTAAAAGTGAAACGCCACAATTGTCTATTGCAGTGGACACAGTATACTACGAGTTCATTAATGATCACTCCTATTCTCTGGCTTTTCAGGTTGATTTAATGATGCACAGATTTGAAGTAAAAAAAAAAAAAAAAAATTAGTTTCATTCTTCTCCAAAGTGTATGAGCTCATTTTATTGACCTTTTTGTAACTAGATGCTTTCTGATGCAGCACCCGGAAAACTGAGAATTGTCCATGGAGATGTGTTGACATTTAAGATAGAAAGGGCTTTTCCAGAAAGTCTTAAAAGACACTGGGAGGATGGTAAGTGACTTGGTTTGGTTCTCTTATTTTCTTTTGTAATTATTTTTATTACAAATGTTTATATTATTTATTATGTATTACAAATGTTTGTTGTTATACATTTATCCTAAAAATTATCTGAACAGAATTAAGTATTGTGCATTGTAATTTTTTTTTTTGCTTTTCTACTTTCTTCAAAAATATAAAATCTAATTACTTTTTCTTAATTCTAATTTATTTGTGTCATATTTTTCAAATTCTTTGGGTTCTGTTCACATAAACTTGTCATTTTTATGATACCGTGTAAGGATGGGGTGAACTCTGAAGTGTTACTTTTTCCCAGTGGTGGAAAAGAAATGTTTTAGTAAACTAAGCCACACCCAAGCCTTTCTTGTACCTTTATTTCCATTCTTTTGCATTCGATGACCAACCAGGGCGCTCTTCCTTCATGGACAGTGTTTACGGGGTTCCTGCTATGTGCCAGCTCTTTGGAATACATAGGTAGACAGGATAGGTTTCTTGCCTCCACAACCCCTCAGAACAAATGGAGGAGCGATTTTGGTGCACGCCCGTCTAGCTGCGACCGTGCCTCTGGCCTCTCCACAGCTGGGCTCCTTCGGACTGGTTCCCGCTGTCCACCTCCACCTTCCAACATGCCGCTCTCTTCTCAGCACGCTGCCTTCAGGTTTCCGCCCCTGCCCCAGCCACGCTTGAGTCACTGTGACATCCTGATTGCCTATTTCAAACCTTGGAGTCCTCCAGCATTCATTTAACTGTTGACTACTGTCTTCTGGAGGATTTCTCTGCTCCTGTCTTCCCTGATACCAGGCCCTCCTACTTTTCCTTTAACGTTATTGGGAGCTTTCTCAAACCTTTGCTGGTGGTTATTTTTCCACCCACCTCTTACATGTTGTTTCTGAGATTTTTCTTTTGAGGCATCTCTCTTTTCATGCTACAGATTACTACATTACTCCACTCCTACGGTTTCACTGACCACCTATATAATGCAGACACTTAACATCTTTATGTCCAGCCTGTATCCCCTTCCTGGGCTTCTGACCCTCTGACAGCTTCATCTGGGTGTCCCACAGGCACTTTGACCTCGTCATGTCCGAAGCAAATTCTCTTTTCCCATAAACCAACTCTGAACACTAATTAGGTAGAATTTTTTCCCTTAATAATCCAAAGCTGATTGTGAGAGTATATTGCTTTTGAAGAATAAATGGACTGAAAAAATACTCAGCCATATCTTTTCATATATTTTTGTTTGATGCTATTAATATCCAATTTGATTTTACCCTTAACTAAAATTTATTCAGAATATATATTCATTCCAAGTTGTTTTTTCTTCTGCCATCCAGATCCTCCAAATGTACATATTATTGGAAATCTGCCTTTTAGTGTATCAACTCCACTGATCATCAAGTGGCTTGAAAATGTTTCTCGTAGAGATGGACCTTTTGCTTATGGCAGAACCCAGATGACATTGACTTTTCAAAAGGAAGTGGCAGAGGTAAGTTTCAACTTTTTCTGGCTATTTTATCACATGATCAAATTCAAAATAATACTGCATTAAGTAAATACTCCTTTATACACACAGAAAAACCCAACAACAGCTTAACCAAAAATCAAACATGTAATGATGATGACAGATGTGACTACAGTAAACTCTCCATGGAGAACGTGATTGACATCATGACATTCAAGAAGGCAGTATAGTAAATGTAGGATGGAGTGGCCATACAACAACTGAAGAAAGACGAAACTGTGGGATGTTGGTGATACATTAGTACATAGGGATTAGCACATGATATGTTAAAATTGATATGTTGAACTTAATGAGAATGTGATAATCAACTTGGAGCTGAGAGAGGGAGGGGGTTTGGTGTCTCATTATTCAGCGTATAGACTTCCACTTAATCCCCCACCTCAGCTATGCCTGCGATCCCACAGCAGGAGTGTTCCAGGTTCCCTCTCTAGAAAGTAAACCTGCAGGGTAGGCAAGGTCAGTGTTTTAGCTGCAGTGGTTTAAGGAGGGGATCTGCAGACTAAGTGTTTTTAAAAAAATTTTATCGTGACATATAAATACACAAGAGTATATAATGTATATGTATGGCTTAATAGAAAGACAGTCAAATCCATACCCCCAGTGAAATTAATAATTAAATTACCAACATCTTTGACACCCTCTTGTATACGTCATTCTGATCGCATCTCCTGTCCCCCATGTACTACCAAGGTAATCAATACCATGAATTTGGGACTTACCATTCCCTGAGTCGTTTATTACATAGATTCTTATCTATATAATTAATATACTTTAGTTTTGTCCATTTTTGAACTTCATACAAATGGATTCATACAGTATGTATTCTTTTATCCTGAGTCACTCATGTTGGTCATAGCTGTAGTTTGTTTGTAGAGCTGTATACTGCCCACTCTTTAACTCTGTCATAATTTATCCATTCTCCTCTTTTGGGACCCTGAATTTGTTTGTATTTTGTTACTACAAAGAAAACTATCATAAACATTGTTATATTTATGTCAGCTGGAGCATATAGGCAAGATTTCTCTAGGGTGTATACCCGGAAGTGGCAATGCTGGATCATAAGGTCTGCAAATCTTCACCCTTGCTGGATAATTCTAAATTTGTTCTCTAGTCGTTATGCCCATTTATATTCCCACCAACAGTGTGTGTGAGTTCATTTTGCTCAATATCCTTTTCAGTACGTGCTATTACCAAACTTAGGCATTTTTGTTAACCTGGGAAGAATGTGTCACTGTGGTTTTCTTTTGTCTTTTGCTGATTTTTAATGAAATTGAGCACCATTTTACATGTTTATTGGCCTTTTGGATAACGTGTTCTGTGAAGTGCTTGTCTCTTACCCGTTTTTCTATTGGGTTGCTTGTCTCTCTCATGATTTGAAGGAGTTCTTACATATTCTTCATACTAGTTCTTTATTAATTAAATGTGTTGCAAATTTCTTCTTCCACTCTATGGCCTATTATTGTTGTCTTTTTGCAATTTTAAATTTATGGTTAGTGCTTTTTGTATTTTGGTGAAGAAATCCTTTTATATCCTGAGATTGTGGAGATAGTCTTCTCTTATCTTGTAGAAGCTTTATTGTTTTACCTTTCACATTTATATCTATAATCCACTTGGGATTGATTTTTCTGTTTGGTTGAAGTAGAAGCCAATTTTGCTATTTCTAACATATCCCAGTTAATTCAACACCATTTATTGAAAAGTTTGCCTTTCACTGACCTCTATCAAAACCTCTGACGTAATGACAAAGCTTATGTAAGCATTGGTCTGATTAGAGACACCAAGAAGACAGATGATGTGAAATCCAGGAAGCAGAAGGCCCAATATAGAAGCTAGAGGAGCGAATCCTCACGAAGAACATTCAGTTCACATCAGAGCAGATCAAGAATTTGACAGAATACCTGTCGTGTTTAATACATTGAAAGAGTAGTTGTACAAGTTGGGGAGAGTTTAGGATTGAATTAGTGATAAATAAATAGAAAACTAAATACAGTAGGGATTGAAGCAAATAAAAGATACCAATATTGAAAAGAGAAGTAAAAAATAACATTTGGAGGTACATAATTGTTTATTTTGGAAACCTAAGGCAAAAAGAGGGACCTATATAAAAATAACCACAAAACTTTACCAAGAGTCTCCAAAGATCACTGAGATACGTCAACAGAAATATCAAAACCCTGGAAGGAAAAATTTTTATTGTAAAGATGCTTACTTTTCCAAATTATGTTTTTCGATAATGTCTTGAGATGTAGTTGAGTTCCAGGGGTCATCTTAAGGAATGGACCTGCAAGAATAGATACAAAATTTTGAAAAAGAAGAGTGATGAGGGAAGACTTACTTATCTAATATTAAAATGTGTTGTAAAGCTCTAATAATCGAAGCACTGTGACACAGCATGAAGCAGATCAGTGAAGAGATTAGAAGGCCCAGAATCAGACAACTTAGTGTCTAATAATAATCAGATCATAATCAGGGGAAAAGAAGAATTACTTAGCAAATACATGGATATTTGGTTAACTCTTATGAAAAAATTTAGTAGTTCACTATATATAAAAGTTAATTCCAATTACTGTGTCTTGAAATTCACCACTCTTTTCTGCAATGGCTAATCTGTTGTTAATTTTACTCAATTTATTTTATTTTATTTTGCTGAGGAAGATTAGCCTTGAGCTAACATCTGTTGTCAATCTTCCGGGGTTTTTTTTGCTTGAGGAAGATTAGCCCTGAGCTAACATCTGTGCCAGTCTTCCTCTATCTTATATGTGGGTTGCCACCACAGCATGGCTGACACGTGGTGTAGGTCCATGCTCAGGATCTGAACCCATGAACCCAGGCCACTGAAGCAGAGGGTGCCAAGCTTAACCACTGTGCCAAGGGATTGGCCCCATTTACTCAATTTATTTTTTATTTCAGATATTATATTTTTATCTCTAGAAGTTCTGTCTAGGTTCTTATTTATCTTCCCTTTCTCTGCTCATTATGTTCCTGCTTTCCTTGGCATCTTTGCGTATAAGTATAATATTTAAAAGAGCTGTTTTAAGATCTTTGCCTACTAATTTCATTACTTCTGTTATTTCTGCACTCTTTTACCAGTTGATTTTGTGTCTCTGTGTGAGTGTGAGGAAGATTGGCCCTGAGCTAACATTATTGCCAATATTCTTTTTGCTTGAGGAAGAGTGTCCCAGAGCTAACAGCTGTGGCACTCTTCCTCTCTTTTGTATGTGGGACACAACCACAGCAAGGCTTGATGAGCAGTGTATAGGTCCATGCCCGGAATCCAAACCTGCAAACCCTGGGCCACCAAAGCGGAGCTCGTGAACTTAATCACTACACCACCGGACTGGCCCCCACCACTAGTTGATTTTTTTTCCCTCTTTGCTACATGTCCCATTTTCTCCTGCTTTGCAAGCCTGGTAATTTTTGACAAGATACCAGATATCATGAGTGTTTTTGTGTTTGTTTTTAATGTTGTAGAGGGCTGGATTTTGTTGTATTGGGTTGCATGGTGGGTTTTGTTCCGGTATGTAGATAAGTTACTTGCAGGTTGGTTTGAGGCTTGCTTTTAGGCTTTGTTATGACGGGTCCAGAGCCTTTAATCAGAGGCTAAGTCCCACTACTAAGTCACGACCTTTCTGAGGAATCCCCCAGTGCCTGTGTATTTCAAGGGCTCTCTACTTTAGCTATTGGAAATGCAAACTATTTCTAGCCTTGCGTGAGCTCTGTTCTGTCCTACTGCTTTCTGATGGTCCTGCCTCCCAGCCTCCCAAGCCTTGAGTTAACCTCAGGCACTTACAGATCAGTGCTCAGCCAAAGACTTAAAGGAGCAGATCTCAGGAGCTCTGCTCACTCCCTTCTTCTCCTCCTGCCCCAACCCGTGGCCACATCTCCAGTAGTCAGCCCCGCACATTCTGGCTGCCTTGGCCCCCCAGAACTCCAGCCTCTGTCTCCTCAGGTCAGGGAGCGCTCTGGGCTCTGTGTTCCTCTTCCCTGTGCTGCAGCCTGAGAATGGCCCCCAGCTGTAAGCTTCTGTCACTGATCATGGTCCCATGCTGCCTGTTGTCCAGTTTATGAAAACTATTGTTTCATGCATTTTATTCAGCTTCATAGTTGTTTCTGTAAGAAGCTTTTTAATATCAGAATTCCTTTGAGAATGGATTATATACTACATTAGTTCAGTTCTTTAGATGCCTTCTTTTCAAATAATGTATGAGACTATCATAAGAATTTTGTTTCTTAGATACATCTCTCTCTTTTAAGCCCTTTAGAGCAGTGGTTCTCATGGAGTGATTTGCCTCACCCACCCCTTAGGGACATTTTTAGTTGTCACAACTAGGGGGAGGAGCTTCTGGTGTCTAGTGGATAGAGGTTAGGGATGCTGGTCAACATCTTTCCGTGCACAGGACAGTCCCCCACAACAAAGAATTATTCAGCATTAACCATCCCAAAATGTCAATAATGCTGAGGTTGAGAAACTGCTTTAGAGTACTTGGCCATAAAATCCATCACAAGAATGTAGGACCCTTTTGCATTTGTGAGGGACTCTAAGATGCCATCCCACTTTCCTAAGCTTCTTGTCACTTCCTTCTCATGAGTCTGTTCATTCTCTTCTGTTGGTTTGAGTTGAGGCCATGTTAATAGTTTGCTTTGTTGGTTTTCTCAACCTTTAGATTTGTCCTTGGGTTTTTTTCCTAGCTGACATGATGATTATAGTATTTCTGTTCTTGAATAACACAGTAGAGATGCAAAATACCATGTACTCTAATTCTTTTTGGGAAAGAGCAAAGAAACAGGCTTAAAAGATGGAGTAATATTTTCAGTGACTCAGAATGTCAGTGTGGTTATTAATAATAGTGTTGCTTCGACTTCACCATATGCAATTATTTTTCTTTAACCAAAAAAAGTTGATTTTAATATGAATATTGAGAAGAGTTTATATTGAGTCTATAATTTATGGAATACTTTAGAAGTATGGGTACCACTGGTCCTCTGACTGATTTTCACATTTTGCAAGTGGAAGTTTCTATGGGAGAATATATAGCGTGATTTTCTTACATACCCTCTCTTTGTTCTTGACAGTCTTATTTGTAATTTTGTATTTTAGCCGCGGAAAACATTTTTAAATAAATATTTTCTTTGCTTGGCTTTGTGAGTTACAAAACAGAAATAAATGAGCACAGTCCCCTTACTCGCTTCTCTCTAGGACTGCAGGGTGGAAGTGTAGGCATTCAGCGCACACACATTAAGGGACACACAGACTATATAAAGTTACAGCTCATAAAGTAGAATCAGACTGTGTAGCAGTAACGAGACCTTAACAAATCTCATCTGACCTCATTTTATAGATGATGAAACCGAGGCTCAGAGTTGTTTAATGTCTTCCAGAAGGTCATGGAGCCAGTGACAGAGAATGCTGAACTTGAACACAGGTCGCATGTTTTCTGCTGAAGTCATGGTGTTCAAGTCCTTCATGTGAGCGGCCTGTGGGCTTTGCTTTCTGGGTCCAGCATCAGCCTCCTTATCTCCTATCCTCTGTGGGGACCCTGGCTGTTGAATGGTCACATCCCTAGCAGGGAGAGAGTCACCTCTCTGTTAATTATCTAGTTCTTACTGCCCTTGATATTTGGCTGTGTAGCTTCTCAAGTATAAGCCCTATTTTTCTACTTAAAATTATTTTAGATGAATAAGAAAAAAAATAACACTGTCCTTGCGAATTCTTTGACCCCTTGTTTTTCTTATACTCAGTCGGAATGCTTAAAAGCTCAAGGGTTAGAGGTTTCCTTTTACTGAAAAATTAACTGGTTTGGTTTCCTGGCCTTTGCTGTTAAAATCTTCTATCTCGACTTTGAATTTTCATAGCTTTACCTATAATGTATGTATCACAGAAATGTCAATTCATGTTTGAATGGTTGATCGACCATTTAACTCTTAAGCTAGCTTTTAGTGAAGTCTTTTGCAAAGCTCTCCGGTTTGAATTGTTCCGTAATGAGTTAGGGCAGATGTGTGTGCTGCTTTCTTCTAAATTAAAACCTAGGATTCACGTGTTTTCATCTCCACACCCTGGGTGTGTTTGCTCCAGAGATTGGATGGGTCAAGTTAGTGGGTCAGGATACCCTGTGCCCTGGCAGGACTGGATGCATAGTGCTCTACGTGAAATGTTCTGCAACGTGTCTTTATATCAAATTAGCTTACTCCGTGCCTCACTGCTTTGCTTTTTGGTTAAAGTGATTTTTAAATTCTCTTGCATTCACCAGTGCAAACAGACCTTTCAGATGTAAAGTGAAAAATTGGAAGAAAATCCAGGTTGAAATAATAGTTTTTAATCTGGGCATTTCTTTTGGTTTATTTTGAATTTTGTGATTATGTTCATGCTAGATTTTAGTTTTATACAGCTGTTTGAATTGAGCCAGTTTGCACAATGCATTTTGAATTTTATACCAGTGGTAAAATTAAGCTCTTTTTCTTTCTTTATGAAGAACTAGAAATATTTTTGACTATTTGATCCATAAGCTTATTCTTTAACTTAAATCCGTACTTCCATTGTTTGTCTTTATGTTTTTTATATTTGCTTGAGAATATATGTCTTTGTTGGTTTTACATTTTAGTAGGGAAGAGTTTGTTTTGTCACGTGTAGTGTAGCAACTCATTACTTGTCTTGAACTCAACTTCCTAATAATTTCAACTCTCCAAATACAGGCAAGAGCCAGGTAACTTAAAATAAAAAGGCATGAGATGAGGGATGGCTTCTGAGTAAGAAAGTAGATGCGACCAAACGTGCAGTTAATTTTGCCCATAGGAAATTTTCTCAGTATCTCAGATTAAAACCTATTTTTTCATCTTATTTAAGGCAGATCTCTTACAAGCCAAATTATGTGGTTTTCATGCCCACAGCAGGTTAGAAGCAGCAAAGTAAAAGGGACTGTTAGAGCTTGGCACGACAGTGATGCAGCAAAGAGAAAACCCAGTGCGGTAAATACAACTCAGAAAGCACAGTGTCTGTTTAGCGAGGAGGCACGCTGCTGGCTTACCAGCTCCAGGATTATCCCAGTCATCGTTGCTATTTTATTGTTGACCCTCTGTCATTCAGAAGAGCTTTAGAATGTCCAGTGAGCTCTTAGAACACAGAGAAGCAGAATGCATTTTAGAAAGATGGTATGCCTAATTTTATTTTACCCGTGACTTAGCTTGGTCCAACCCTAGCATATTGCCGTAGTTCTCATAGCTTTTTTTAAGAAGTAAAATATTGTAGATGGGGTTGGAGCCGTCCTCCACCCCGTTCTTTTTCTCCTGAGTTGTACCATCTTGAAATTTATATTCATCACTCCCCTGCACGTCTTTTACCTTCATCTCAGTTATAGATACACACACAGAGTGAACAGTAAGTTATCTTTTGAAGTTTTTATACAAATGGAGTCATGCTATACTTATTTTCTGCCACTTAATTTTTTTATTCGACTTTGGGATATATGTTGGTAACCCTATTATTCACTTTCACTATCCTTTAGTATTCCAGTCAGAATTGCCACAATTTACTTATTCATTCACCTGTTGATGGACCTTTGTTTTTCCACTTTTCGTGATGCTTCACACCATGTTGCAGTGCTCATTCTTCTGCATATCTCCTGGGGAGTATGTAAGCTCTTCTCTAGGACGTACTTCTGAAGGTAGACTGGAAGGATCAGAAGGGTTGACTCGGCTTCACCTTTACTCTGTATATTGCCAAATTGTGGTCCAAAGTGCTCGTGCCTATTTTCCCTCTCACTAGCAGTGTCCTCTTGCCATGTCCTCGCCTTTACTTGGTTCTGTTTAAATTATTTTCATTTCGTGCATGTGAACTTGTATCTCATTATGGCTTTAATGTGCATGTCCCTAATTTGTAATCTGCTTGAAGACAGTTCATGGTTCATTTGTGTTGCTCTTATCATTTCTTACCATATTTTCTATTAGTTGTTTGTCTTTTGATTATTGATCTGTAGGTGTTTCTTCTATATTCTGAACACTAATCCTTTATCAGATGTATGAGTTTCAAATACCTTCTGTCAGTCTGTGACTTATCTTTTTTTTTTTAAGAATTGTTACCTGAGCTGGCATCTATTGCCAATCTTCTTTTTTTTCCTCCTGCCTTCTTCTTCTCCGCGAAGCCCCCCAGTACGTAGTTGTAGGTCCTTCTAGTTGTGGCATTTGGGACGCCGCCTCAGCGTGGCCTCTTAAGTGGTGCTAGGTCCGTGCCCAGGATCCGAACCGGCAAAACCCCAGGCCACCGAAGTGGAGTGCGTGAACTTAACCACTCGGCCGTGGGGCTGGCCCCTGTAACTTATCTTTATAGGGTTTTTATTATACAGACGTCTTTACTTTTAATAGAACAAAATATATCAGGCTTTTCTTTTATGACTTCTGCCTTTGCATCTCTAAGTTCTTCCCTACTGTGGAGGTCATAGATATTTACTAAGAAAAATTTTTTAAAGTTTTGCTTTTCACTCACTTGGCATTTATTGTTGGTTATAGTACAAGACAGAGACCTGCTTTGCCCCCTGTAGACACCTACTTGTACTAGCATCACTTGTTGAATGATCCCTTTCCCCTGAGCACTTGCTCCATCACATCTGTCACGTATCAAATATCCTCATGTACTTGGGTCCGTTTCTAAGGCTTTTTGTCCCGTTGGTCTGTTGGTGGTCTGTGCCTTCATTTTGACACCTGGTGGGCTGAGTCACCCCACCTCGTCTTCCCCTCCACGTCCGTTGTCCCTGTTCTTCAGGAGTGTCCTGGCTCTTCTTGGCCCTTTGCTTTTCTGTTTAAAGTGTAATGGAATTTAAAGTTCTTTTTAAAAATCCTTTTGGGATTTTCGTTGAAATTGCACTGTATTTATGAGTTAATTTGTATATACCTGATTTTAAAATGAACATGTTTGGGTACTTAAAAGAATAAATTCCTAGTTTCTTGTAAAAATCAGTTGTCAAAAACAGCCAATTCTCCAGGAGTTCTGAATAGTCAAGGTTTTATTACGTTTAAATAAAGAAAAGGACACCATTGAAAATGTTCGCTTATATATTGGAGTAATTCATAAAACTAAAATATTTAAGCATCTTTAGTTCTTCATTATGCTTGCTAATTTCTTCATTCATCAAAGATTTATTGATTACTTGTTTCGTACAGGACTTTCTTCTACAGAAAGTAACGGTGATTTGAAAATCCTCCACAGTCAGTGGCAGGGAGGTTTTCTTACTTGATTTTTGAGTGCATTGTATATGGTATTATTCACAGTTCTTTGATGTACCTCAGTTGATATTGGGGGAGAGTGTTCCCCATGCTGACGACATAATATGTGTCAAATAGCTTATGCTTTTAAAATTTGCATCAAAAAAATCCACCTGGTGTTCATAGATAATGCAACATTGGCTCCATTCCATCTGACCAGACTGAAGTCATTATTTGCTCAAATTCCCTTTTCTTCCATAGAGACTTACAGCCACTACGGGAAGCAAACAGCGCAGTCGCCTTTCCATTATGGCCCAGTACCTCTGCAGCGTGCAGCACGTCTTGACAATTCCAGGTCGGGCTTTCGTCCCCAAACCAGAGGTGAGTTTCTATTTGTTTTAGTATCTGGAATTAGGATTTTAATTATAATCTTGGTTCTTCCGGGGATGTGTCATAGGAAATTCTCTCTTGGATCTGATCTTTATTTATATGCAAACTGTACCATAACTTTTTCTTTACCTCTCCAGAATAAGAACCATAAAAATCACAATGTGGATAGTTAGTTCTGTTCTAATTTTCTCCCCCTTAGGTAGAATGACCAAATGTCGAGGTTTGTCCGTGTTGCCCTGGTGGTGGTGGTGGTATTACTATTATTATTATTACCATCATCCCTGTTTATTCTTAAAAGTATCCCAGGATGGAAGATAAGTTATATGGTCACTCAGTCCTCACAAAAAGAAATGAGAATTTTTTGTGATTCTGATAGAGACTTCTGACTAAAGTTATATCAAACGTTATTTATTTATTTATTTATTTATTTTTATTGAAATACAGTTGACATATAACATTGTGTAAATTTAAGGTATACAATATGTTCACTTGATACATTCATATATTGTAATATGATTGCCATTGTAGCGATAATTAGCACCTCTATCATGTTACATAATTATCCTTTCCTTTTGGTAGTTGGAATAATTAAGTTCTAATCTCTTAGCAAGTTTGATTATAATACGATATTGTTGTCTGTATTCTCTGTACTGTGCATTATATCTCTAGGGCTTGTTTACTACTCATTGTGAGTTTGTGCCCTTAAAGACATCTGTCCTGTCCCACTACCCCCAGCAACCACCATATTATTCTGTTTTCACAAGCTTGGCTTTTTAAATTTCCCCATATAAGTGAGATCATGCAGTACTTGTCTTTCTCTCTCTGAATTATCTCACTTAGTATAATATGCTCAAGGTCCATCCATGTTGTCACAAATGTCAGAATTTCCTTCTTTCTCGTGGCTGAGTAATACTCCATTGTGTACATGTACCAATTTTCTTTATCCATTCATCTGTCGATGACACTTAGTTGTTTCCCTGTCTCGGCTGTTGTGAATAACGCTGCAGTGAACATGGGGTGCAGATGTCTTTTCAAGTTAGTGGTTTCATTTTCTTCAGGTAAGTACCTGGAAGTGCAATTGCTGGATCATACGGTAGCTCTGTTTTTAACTTTTGAGGAATCTTCATACCGTTTTCCATGGTGGCCGTACCAAGTTACATTCCCCCCAAGAGTGCACAAGGGTTCCCTTTTCTCCGAATCGTCGCCAGCACTTTTCTCGTCTTTTTGTTGATAGCCATTCTAGCAAGTGTGAGGTGATGCCTCATTGTGGGTTTGATTTGCATTTCCCTGATGATTAGTGATCCTGAGCATCTTTTCATGTACCTGTTGGCCATTTGGATGTCTTCTTTAGAAAAATGTCTGTTTAGTTCTTCTTCCCATTTTTCAACCAGATTGTGTTTATTTTTGTTATTGAATTGTATGAGTTCTCTGTATATTTTGGATTTTAACCCCTTATTCAATATATGATTTGCAAAAATTTTCTCCCATTCTGTACATTGCTTTTCTTTTTGTTAATTATTTCTTTTGCTGTGCAAAAGCTTTTGAGTTTAATGTAGCCCCATTTGTTGATTTTTTCTTTTGTTCTTTGTGCTTTTTTTGTCATATCCAAAAAATCATCGCCAAGACCAGCGTCAGGGTGCTTCTTGCCTATGTTTCTTCTAGGAGTTTTATAGTATCAGGTCTTATGTTTAGTCTTTGATCCATTGTGAGTTAATTTTCCTGGGTGGCGTAAGATAGGGGTCCAGTTTAGGGCTCTGCATGTGTTTATTCAGTTTTGCCAGCACCATTTGTTGAAGAAACCGTCCTTTTTCCGTGGAGTGCTCTTGGCTCTCTTGTCAAATGTTGACTGTATAAACAAGGGTTTGGTTCTGGGGTCTGTGTTCTGTTCCATTGGTCTATGTGTTTTGTGCCAGTGCCCTACTGCTTTTGTTATTGTAGCTTCGAGTGTAGTTTGAGATCAGAAAGTGTGATACCTCCAGCTTTGTTCTTTTTCCTCAGGATTGCTTTGGCTATTCTGGGGCTTTTATGGTTCCCTACAAGTTTTAGAATTGTTTTTTCTCTTTCTGTGAAGAATGCCATTGGTATTTTCATGGGAATTGCATTGAATCTATAGATGGCTCTGGGTAGGCTGGACATTTTAACAATATTACTTCTTCCAATAAATGAACACAAGATGTCTTTCCATTTGTTTGTATCTTGGTCCATTCCTTTCAGCAAAGTCTTGTAGTTTTCATTGTACAGTTCTTTCACTTTGTTGGTTAAATTTATTCCTAAGTATTTTCTTGTTTTTGATGCTGTCATGAATGGGATAGTTTCTTTATTTCTTTTTCAGATTTTTCATCCATAGTATATAGAAATGCTACTGATTTCTGTATGTTGATTTTGTATCTTTCATCTTTACTGAAATTGTTGATCAGTTCAAACAGTGTTTCGCTTGAGTCTGTGTACAGAATCAGATCATCTGCAAATGGCAGCGGTTTTGCTTCTTCCTTCCCAATTCCTATGTCTGTTATTTGTTTCTCTTGTGTAAGTGGTCTACCTAGGACCTCCAGTGCTATGCTGAATAGAGTGGTGAGAGTGGGCATCCTTTTCTTGTCCCTGATCTTAGAGGAAAAGCTTTCAGTTTTTCTCCATTGAGTATAATTTTAGCTGCGGGTTTGTTGTATATGATCTTTATTGTGTTCAGCTACGTTCCTTCTGTACCCAATGTGCTAAGTGTTTTTTTGTTTTGTTTTGTTTTGTTTTGAGAAAGATTAGCCCTGAGCTAACATCTGTGGCCACCAATTCTCCTCTTTTTGCTGAGGAAGACTGGCCCTGAGCTAACATCCGTGCCCATTTTCCTCTGCTTTACATGTGGGACGCCTGCCATTGCATGGCTTGACAAGCAGTATGTAGGTCCACACCTGGGATCCAAACGGGTGAACCCTGGGCTGGCCCCAATATGCTGAGTGTTTTTGTTATGAAAGGATATTGTATTTTGTCAAATACTTTTTCTGCATCTATTGAGATGACTGTGTGATTTTTATCTTTCATTTTATTAATGTGATGTATTACATTTATTGATTTTTGTATGTTGAACCATCCTGTATCCCAGGGATAAATCCCTCTTGGTTACAGTGTATAGTCCTTTTTATGTGTTCCTTGAATTCAGTTTGCTGATATTTTGTTGAGAATTTTTGTATTTGTATTCATCAAGGGTATTGGTCCATAGTTTTCGTTTCTTGTGGTGACCTTATCTGGCTTTGCTATCAGGGTAATGCTGGCCTCAGAATGCATTTGGAAGTATTCTCTCCTCCTCAGGTTTTTGGAAGAGTTTGAGAAGGATTGGTGTTAATTCTCGTTTTAATGTTTGGGAGAATTTGCCAGTGAAGTCATCTGCTCCTGAGGTTTTCTCTGTTGGGACGTTTTTGATTACTGATTCAATCTCTGTACTTGTTATCGATCTGTTCAGATTTTCTGTCTCTCCCTGATTCAGTCTTGGTAGTTTATGTGTTTTATAAATTTAGCATTTATTTTAGGTTATCTAATTTGTTGGCATATGATTGTTCATAATAGTCTCTTATGATCCCCTGTATTTCTGTAGTAGCAGTTGTAATGTTTCCTTTTTCATTTCTAATTTTATTTGCATCTTCTCTCTTTTTTTCTTAGTCTGGCTAAATTTTTGTCAATTTTGTTTATCTTTTATGAAGAATCAACTTTTAGTTTTGTTGATCCTTTCTATTTTTCTGCTCTCTATTTCATTTATTTCTCTAATCTTTACTGTTTCCTTCCTTCTGCTAACTTTGTTCTTCTTTTTCTAGTTCCTTGAGGTGTAAGCAAAGTTAGGTTGTTTATTTGGTATCTTTTTTTTTTAATGTGGGCATTTATTGCTATAAACATCCCTCTAAGAACTACTTTTGCTGCATTCCATAGGTTTTGATATGTTGTATTTCCATTTTCATTTGTTTTGAGATAGTTTTCTATTTCCCTTTTGATTTCTTTGACCCATTGGTTGTTCAATGTGTGTTGTTTAGTCTCCACGTTTTTAGATTTCCCAGCTTTCCTCTTGTTGATTTCTAGTTTTATACCATTGTGGTCAGAAAAGAGCATGATTTCGATCTTAAATTTGCTGAGATTTGTTTCGCACTCTATTATATGATCTGTCCTGGAACTTGTTTCGTGTGCACTCGAGAAGAATGTGTGTTCTGCTGCTGTTGGATGGAATGTTCTACATGTGTCTGCTAAGTCCGCTTGTTTTAGAGTGTGGTTTAATTCCAATATTTTCTTGTTGTTGTTGTGTCTGGATAATCCGTCCATTGCTGACAGTGGCATTGAAGTCCGCTACAGTATTGTTTGCTATTTCTTCCTTTAGATCTGTTAATATTTGCTTAATGTATTTTGGTGCTCTGATGTTGGGTGCGCATATATTTACAACTGTTATATCTTCCTGATGTATTGACCCCTTTGTATGGTGACCTTTTTTGTCTCTTGTTAGCGTTTTTGGCTTGAAGTCTATTTCGTCTGATGTGAGTATGGTTGCACCTGCTGTCTTTTGGTTTCCCCTTACATGGAATATGCTCTTCCAACCCTTCACTTTGAGCCTGTGTGTGTCTTTAGAGTTGAAATGCATTTCTTGTAGGGTCATATAGTTGGGTCTTGTTTTTTATCCATCTGGCCGCTCTCTGCCTTTTGATTGCTGAATTCAGTCCATTTATATTTAGAGTGATTATTGATGGTAATGATTTACTGTTGCCGTCTTATCATTGGCCTTGTGGTTCTTTTAGGTCTCCATTGTTTCTTTTTCCCTGTTTCTATGTATGTTTCTTAAGTGGTGGTTTTCCATGGTGATTTGCTCTGTCTCCCCTTTTATTCTCTGTGTCTGTCCTCTAGATTTTTGCTTTCTGATTACCATGTGGCTTACATAAGCATCTCATAGATAAAATAAGCCTTCTTTTGCTGAGAGTACCTTATCTTCATTCTCTTATAGAGGTTCCACCCTTTTATTCCTCTTTTATATTTTTGATGTCACAATTTACCTCTTTTTATACTGTGAATTCATTGAGAATTATAGTAGCTGTAGTTTTTGATGCTCTTTTCCTATGTCTTTACACTCGAACTAAGTGGTTAATACACCATTCTAACATAGAGTTACAGGTTTCTAATTTTGTTTGTTTTTCACCTTTGCTAGAGTATTGTATACTTTCAGTTGCTTTTGGGTCACTAATTAGCATCTTCATTTTAGCTTAAAGAACTACTTTGAGCACTTCTTGCAAGGCAGGTCTAGTGGTGGTTTACTCTCTCAGTTTTTTTTTTTTTTTGGGGGGGGTTTTGTTATTCTTTTGTGTGTGTGTGTGTGTTTGTGTTTTTTTTTTTATTATTAATGTTATGATAGATTACAACCTTGTGAGATTTCAGTTGTACATTTTTGTTAGTCATGTTGTGGGTACACCACTTCCCCCTTTGTGCCCTCCCCCCACCCCCCCTTTTCCCTGGTAACCACCGATCTGATCTCCTTATCAATATACTAACTTCCACCTATGAGTGGAGTCATATAGAGTTCGTCTTTCTCTGACTGGCTTATTTCGCTTAACATAAAACCCTCGAGGTCCATCCACGTTGTTGTGAATGGGCCAATTTTGTCTTTTTTTATGGCTGAGTAGTATTCCATTGTGTATATATACCACATCTTCTTTATCCAATCATCAGTTTCTGGGCATGTAGGCTGGTTCCACATCTTGGCTATTGTAAATAATGCTGCGATGAACATAGGGGTGCAACGGACTCTTGAGATATCTGATATCAGGTTCTTAGGATAGATACCCAGTAATGGGATGGCTGGGTCATAGGGTATTTCTATTTTTAACTTTTTGAGAAATCTCCATACTGTTTTCCATAGTGGCTGTACCAGTTTGCATTCCCACCAACAGTGTATGAGGGTTCCTCTTTCTCCACAACCTCTCCAACATTTGTCGTTCTTGGTTTTGGATGTTTTTGCCAATCTAACGGGGGTAAGGTGATATCTTAGTGTAGTTTTGATTTGCATTTCCCTGATGATTAGCGATGATGAACATCTTTTCATGTGTCTATTGGCCATATTCATATCTTCTTTTGAGAAATGTCTGTTCATGTCCTCTGCCCATTTTTTGATCGGGTTGTTTGTTTTTTTGTTGTTAAGCAGTGTGAGTTCTTTGTATATTATGGAGATTAACCCTTTGTCGGATAAGTGGCTTGTAAATATTTTATCCCAATTAGTGAGCTGTTTTTTTGTTTCAATCCTGTTTTCCCTTGCCTTGAAGAAGCTCTTTAGTCTGATGAAGTCCCATTTGTTTATTCTTTCTATTGTTTCCCTCAACTGAGGAGTTACAGTGTCCGAAAAGATTCTTTTGAAACTGATGTCAAAGAGTGTACTGCCTATATTCTCTTCCAAAAGACTTATTGTCTCAGGCCTAATCTTTAGGTCTTTGATCCATTTTGAGTTTATTTTGGTGTGTGGTGAAAAAGAATGGTCAATTTTCAATCTTTTGCATGTGGCTGTCCAGTTTTCCCAGCACCATTTGTTGAAGAGACTTTCTTTCCTCCATTGTAGGCCCTCTGCTCCTTTGTCGAATATTAGCTGTCCATAGATGTGTGGTTTTATCTCTGGGCTTTCAATTCTGTTCCATTGATCTGTGGACCTGTTTTTGTACCAGTACCATGCTGTTTTGATTACTGTAGCTTTGTAGTATGTTTTGAAATCCGGGATTGTGATTCCGCTGGCTTTGTTTTTCTTGCTCAGGATTGCTTTAGCAATTCGCGGTCTTTTGTTGCCCCATATGAATTTTAGGATTCTTTGTTCAATTTCTGTGAAGAATGTTCTTGGGATTCTGATTGGGATAGCATTGAATCTGTAGATTGCTTTAGGTAGTATGGACATTTTAACTATGTTTATTCTTCCAATCCATGTGCATGGAATGTCTTTCCATCTCTTTATGTCATCGTCAATTTCTTTCAAGAAAGTCTTGTAGTTTTCATTGTATAGATCCTTCACTTCCTTGGTTAAGTTTATCCAAGGTATTTTATTCTTTTCGTTGCGATTGTGAATGGGATTGAGTTCTTGAGTTCTTTTTCTGTTAGTTCATTGTTAGTGTATAGAAATGCTACTGATTTATGCACATTAATTTTATACCCTGCTACTTTGCTGTAGTTGTTGATTATTTCTAATAGTTTTTCTATGGATTCTTTGGGGTTTTCTATATATAAGATCATGTCGTCTGCAAACAGCGAGAGTTTTACTTCTTCGTTACCTATTTGGATTCCTTTTATTTCTTTTTCCTGCCGAATTGCTCTGGCCAGCACCTCCAGTACTATGTTGAATAGGAGTGGTGAAAGTGGGCACCCTTGTCTTGTTCCTGTCCTCAGAACGATGGCTTTCAGTTTTTGTCCATTGAGTATGATGTTGGCTGTGGGTCTGTCATATATGGCCTTTATTATGTTGAGGTACTTTCCTTCTATACCCATTTTATTGAGGGTTTTTATCATAAATGGGTGTTGGATCTTGTCGAATGCTTTCTCTGCATCTATTGAGATGATCATGTGGTTTTTGTTTTTCATTTTGTTGATGTAGTGTATCACGTTGATTGACTTACGGATGTTGAACCATCCCTGTGTCCCTGGTATAAATCCCACTTGATCATGGTGTATAATCTTTTTGATGTATTGCTGTATTCGGTTTGCCAAAATTTTGTTGAGGATTTTTGCATCTATGTTCATCAGTGATATCGGCCTGTAGTTCTCCTTCTTTGTGTTGTCCTTGTCAGGTTTGGGGATCAGAGTGATTTTGGCTTCATAGAATGTGTTAGGGAGTACTCCATCTTTCTCAATTTTCTGGAACAGTTTGAGGAGAATAGGTATTAAGTCTTCTTTGAATGTTTGGTAGAATTCTCCAGAGAAGCCGTCTGGTCCTGGACTCTTATTTTTGGGGAGGTTTTTGATTACCGTTTCTATTTCCTTACTTGTGATTGGCCTATTCAGATTCTCCATTTCTTCCTAATTCAGTTTGGGGAGATTGTAGGAGTCTAGGAATTTGTCCATTTCTTCCAGGTTGTTCAATTTGTTGGCATATAGTTTTTCATAGTATTCTCTTATGATCTCTTGTATTTCATTGGTATCTGTTGTGATTTCTCCTCTCTCATTCCTAATTTTATTAATTTGCGATTTCTCTCTTCTTTTCTTGGTGAGTCTGGCTAGGGGTTTGTCAATTTTGTTAATTCTTTCGAAGAACCAACTCTTTGTTTCATTGATCCTTTCTATTGTCTTTTTTGTTTCAATATCATTTATTTCTGCTCTTATTTTTATTATTTCCCTCCTTCTACTGACTCTGGGCTTTGTTTGTTCTTCTTTTTCTAGTTCTGTTAGGTGTCGTTTGAGGTTGCTTATGTGAGCTTTTTCTTGTTTAGTGAGGTGAGCCTGTATTGCGATGAATTTCCCTCTTAAGACTGCTTTTGCTGCATCCCGAATGGTTTGGTATGTCGTGTTCTCATTTTCATTTGTCTCCAGATAAAATTTGATTTCTTCTTTAATTTCTTCAATGATCCATTGTTTGTTCAGAAGCGTGTTGTTTAGTCTCCACATTTTTGCGCCTTTCTCTGCTTTTTTCTTGTAGTTGATTTCTAGTTTAATAGCATTATGATCAGAAAAGATGCCTGATATTATTTCAACTCTCCTGTATTTATTGATGTTTGCTTTGGTTCCCAAAATATGGTCAATCCTTGAGAATGTTCCATGTGCACTTGAGAAGAATGTGTAACCTGCTGTTTTTGGATGAAGTGTTCTATATATATCTATTAAGTCCATCTGGTCTAATTTTTCATTTAATTCTATTATTTCCTTGTTGATTTTCTGTCTGGATGTTCTGTCCATTGGTGTTAATGGTGTGTTGAGGTCCCCTACTATTATTGTATTGTTGTTGATGTCTTCTTTTAGTTCTATTAAGAGTTGCTTTACAAATTTTGGTGCTCCTGTGTTGGGTGCGTATATATTTATAAGTGTTATGTCTTCTTAGTGGAGAGTCCCTTTTATCATTATATACTGTCCCTCTTTGTCTTTCTTTATCTGTTTTGCTTTGAAATCTACCTTGTCTGATATTAGTATAGCGACACCTGCTTTCTTTTGTTCATTATTAGCTTGGAGTATTGTTCTCCATCCCTTCACTCTGAGTCTGTGTTTGTCTTTGGGGCTGAGGTGTGTTTCCTGGAGGCAGCATATTGTTGGATCGTGTTCTTTGATCCATCCTGCCACTCTGTGTCTTTTGATTGGGGAGTTCAATCCATTTACATTTAGAGTGATTATTGAGATGTGGGGGCCTACCACTACCATTTTGTGTCTTGTTTTCTGGTTTTCTTCAATTTCCTTTGTTTCTCGTCCCATGGTTTAATCTGTTCTGATGAAGAGCTGCTACTCTCTGTTGTTGTCCTTCTACTTATCTCCTCTGCTCTTGGTTTTGTAGCCCCTTTCCTTTTCTGGGTTTTTCAGGAATGAGGGTTTTCCTGAGGATTTCCTGAAGAGGAGGTTTTGTGGCAATGAACTCCCTTAATTTTTGTTTATCTGGGAAAGTTTTTATTTCTCCATTGTATTTGAAGGATATTTTCGCTGGGTAGAGAATTCTCGGCTGTAGATTTTTGTCCTTCAGATTTTTGAATATATCATTCCACTCTCTTCTAGCCTGTAAAGTTTCTGCTGAGAAATCTGCTGATAGCCTGATGGGGGTTCCTTTGTAGGTTAGTTTCTTTTGCCTGGCTGTCCTTAGTATTCTCTCCTTGTCATTGACTTTTGCTAGCTTCACTACTATATGCTGTGGAGTTGGTCTTCTTGCATTGATAAAGTTTGGAGATCTATTGGCTTCTGTCACCTGAAGATCCATCTCCCTCACCAGATTTGGGAAGTTCTCAGCCATTATTTCTTTGAATAGGTTTTCTGCCCCTTTCTCCTTCTCTTCTCCCTCTGGTATACCTATAATCCTTACGTTGCATCTCCTAATTGTGTCTGATAATTCTCGGAGAGTTTCTTCATTTCTTTTTAGTCTTGCTTCTCTCTCCTCCTCTGCCTGCAGCAATTCTATATTGCCATCTTCCAAATTGCTAATTCTTTCCTCCATATTATCGGCCCTACTGTTCAGAGCATCTAGATTTTTCTTAATCTCCTCTATTGTGTTCTTCATTTCCAATATTTCTGTTTGGTTCTTCTTTATCGTATCAAACTCTTTTGTGACATAGCTCCTGAACTCGTTGAGTTGTCGGTCAGAATTCTCTCTTAACTCATTGAGTATTTTAATGATGGCTGTTTTGAACTCATCATCATTTAGGTTATATATCTCATTTTCTTTGGGATTGTTTTCTGTGTATTTGTTATTTTCTTTCTGTTCTGGAGATTTAATGTATTTTTTCATATTGCTTGATGTTGTTGATTTGTGCCTCCGCATGGAGATAGAGTTTAGTTGCTCCTTTCACTTGTTTCAGCTGCTGCGGTGGGGGGAGCAGCTGTTTATACTGCACCAACCAGGAACCCTGTCCGCAGTTGCTAACTGGGCCTGGGCCCCTCCTCGTAGTCACAGTGGTCCTTTGGATTCCCTTCTCTGCCGTGGGGGCCGTCACAGGGGGGCTTCAGGCTGCTGGTGCCTACTGTTGCAGCCCACCTAGACGTGCTCCCTCCTTGGGGTCTGCAACGGTGTTATGGGCTTTTCCAGCGGCCAGGGGTGGGATCACTTATATTTGTCGCTCCGTTGCTGTCGGCACCCACAAAATCTCACTTGTCCACTATGGGTCGCAGGAGAGCTATTGGCATCTTCTACAGTCTGTGGTTAGTTCACCTAGCTATGCTGCTTTTGTCCCGGGGTCTTCCAGCCTTGTGGCTGCCGGCTGGGTGCTTTCTACTGGTGCTGTGCAGAGGCTCTCCCTGAGGCTGCTGTGAGTCTGTAGGGTTTCCCCCTAGGCTACGGAGCTTGGTCGCTGGAACTCCCCGTAGCCCCAGTCCTGTTCCCCAGGAACTCGGGGAGCCCTTTGCCCTGTCTTGGAGGGATAGCCAGAGATCCTGATTTCAGTGGTAGCTGGTCAGCTGCTACCCTGCCTAATATTCTCCTCTCTGGGACCCTCCCGGTATTGTGGATGCTGGGCGTGGCCCCTCCGCTAATAGCAGACAGAGAGTTTTGTCTGCTGCCTGGGCAGAACTCTGGATCTTCCCCTCTGGGGCGCGGAGCGGGCCTCTGGAGCTTCACCCAGCCCCAGTCCTCTCCAAGATCTCCGGCAATCCCTAGCCCCACGGGGTGGGCAACGGCAGCTGGAGGTCACTTCGCCCTCTGGGATTCTCTCCGGGACTCTCCTGGAGTTGAATGCTGGGTGTGGCCCCTCCACTAATGGCAGACAGAGAGTTTTGTCTGCTGCCTGGGCAGAACTCTGGAGCTTCCCCTCCGGGGCTCAGAGCGGGCCTCTGGAGCTTCCCCCAGCCCCAGTCCTCTCCGAGATCTCCGGCAATCCCTAGCCCCACGGGGCGGGCAATGGCAGCTGGAGGTCGCCCCGCCCTTTGGGATTCTCTCCGGGACTTTCCCGGAGTTGAATGCTGGGCATTGCCCCTCCACTAATGGCAGACAGAGAGTTCTGTCTGCTGCCCGGGCAGAACTCTGGAGCTTCCCCTCTGGGGCGCAGAGCCGGCCTCTGGAACTTCCTCCAGCCCCAGTCCTCTCCGAGATCTCCGGCAATCCCTAGTCCCACGGGGCAGGCAACGGCAGCTGGGGGTCGCCTCGCCCTCTGGGATTCTCTCCGGGACTTTCCCGGAGCCGTGAATGCTGGGCGTGGCCCCTCTGCTAATGGCAGACAGAGAGTTTTGTCTGCTGCCCGGGCGGAACTCCGGAGCTTCCCCTCCGGGGCGTGGAGTCGGCCTTTGGAGCTTCACCCAGCCCCAGTCCGCTCGGAGATCTCCGGCAATCCCTAGCCCCACCGTGCCGGCAGTGGCAGCCGGGAGACCTCCATACCCTCAGCGACTCTCTCTGGGACCCTCCGGGTGCCGCGAACACCAGGCGGGATCTCCCCGCCAATGGCGGGGAGAGACTCTCCCCGCGGGCCCAGGTGTGCAACTCCAAAGTTTCCCTCTGCGTTTAGGAGTAATTGCGGGGGGGTTAGGTAGGGTTCTGGTCACCTGTTGCCACCGTCGCTCCTCTGTTGTGTGCTCGCTCCTGCCCTAGATGTGTGTTGATCTTCTGGGGGCGTCCGTTGGAAGAAAGCCACTTGCGGGTACTAGGCTGTTCGGTCGGGGTCGGAGAGTTTTCACCTATTTCCACATCCTCCCGGAGGAAAGTCCATCCGCCTTCCGATGTATAGTTGCGTGGGTATCTCAGACGTCCTGAGATGCTGTCTGGATATCCTTTGTTAAGCGATAAGTGTCCAAATAATTGTAGACTCGAAGGGGGAGAGACAAAGAGAACTACTCACGGCACCATCTTGGATCCCCTCCCCAGGTTTTGTTATCTACTCTCTCAGTTTTTATTTGTCTGGGAAAGCCTTTATTTCACCTTCATGTCTGAAGGATAACTTTGCTGGGTACGGTATTCTTGGCTGGCAGATTTTGTCTTTCAGTACTTTGAATTTGTCATTCCACTTTCTCCTGGCCTGTGGAGTTTCTGCTGTGATGAAATCCACTGATAGACCAGTTGGGGTTCCTTTGTAGACTACTTTCTTTTCTCCCCCAGGCTGCCTTTAAGATTCTTTCTTGGGCTGGCCCGGTGGTGCAGTTGTTCAGTTCGCAC
The DNA here is from genome assembly GCF_041296265.1 of Equus caballus. Taxonomy (NCBI): domain Eukaryota; kingdom Metazoa; phylum Chordata; class Mammalia; order Perissodactyla; family Equidae; genus Equus; species Equus caballus. Next base: position 12,509,656 of record NC_091714.1, read on the forward strand.
GTTCCGCTTCTCTGTGGCCCGGGGTTTGTCGGTTTGGATCCTGGTTGCAGACATGGCACCGCTTGGCAAAAGCCATGCTGTGGTAGGCGTCCCATATATAAAGTAGAGGAAGATGGGCACGGATGTTAGCTCAGGGCCAGTCTTTCTCAGCAAAAAGAGGAGGATTGGCAGCAGTTAGCTCAGGGCTAATCTTCCTCAAACAAAAAAAAAGATTCTTTCTTTATCATTGATTTTTGACAGTTTCATTATAATGTGTCTTGGAGAAGGTCTTTTTGTTTTGAGATAAGAGGGAGTTCTGTTAGCTTCTTTGTCTTGTGTGTCTAATTCCCTCCCCAGGTTTAGGAAGTTCTTGGCTATTATTTATCTGTATACACTCCCTGCTCTCTTCTCCCTCCCTTCTCCTTTTGGTAGAACAGTTATTCTTATATTTGTTTTTCTCATCATACCTGATAGCTCTCATAGTTTCTTCACTTTTTTAAAATCTTAGTTCTCTCCCCTTTTCTGAGTCATTTTTAAATTCCTGTCCTCCAAGTTACTAGTTCTTTCTTTTATTGCATCTGCCCTATTTCCTAAACTCTTATGTGTTCTTCTCATTCATTGAATTCTTCACCTCTAGAATTTCAGTCTGGTTCTTTTTTAAAATTTCAATCTCTTTGATAAAGAACTTCTGTTTATCAGTTTTGTTCTTGAGTTCATTGAATTGCCTTTCTCAGTTTACTTGTAGCTCATTGAATCTCTTCAAAACAGCCATTTTGAATTCTTTATCATTTAGATTGCAGTATTCTGTGCCTCTGAGTTTGGTTGCTTGGGAATTATCATTTTCTTGTTGTGATACCATATTACTATGATTTTTCATAGTATGTGACAAAATGTGCCTCTGGCATCATTTGAAGTAGCACACATCTTTCTTACTTGTTTACTTTGTTAAAGTCCAACAAACTGGCAGTTAGAAACCTTTCTTTTATTTTCCAGAAGGTGATGCTTGTAGCTCAAGTTTTTGGTTTCTCTTTACCTGAGCTGGCTCTGAGACTGCACTTGGGAGTGGGTGTAAAAAAAGCGAGTATAGTAAAAGCTGACAGCTGAGTGGGGGGAGGTGTGAGCTTAGCACCCAGGGCTCTGTGGGTGTCCACAGCCCAGTAGAGTGATCCTTGAGTGGGGATACTCCTAGAGGTCCCTGGGTGGACCTCCTGCTGAAATCCCAAAGCACAAAGCAGGGAACATGCTTTTTCAATGCCCTTTGTTATTCTTGTCTGCCTCTTTCCTTTTCCTCTCCTAACCCCGAGTCAGGAGGTTCCCTCCTTAGAAATCTGGGTGCTGCTGAAGAGAAACAGGTCCCTCAAGCTGCAACTCATGGAGCCAGGTGATCAGTCACTCACCGCTTTTACTTTCTACCTCCTCTGTGTGGGAAGTCACCACTTTCACTGGTGACAGCCCGGTTCATTGCAGTTGCCCTGGGGAGGGAGACTGACTCCTTGAGTCCCTCTGTTTCTGCCTCCAGACTTGTCTCTGTCCTGCTACAGTGGCTTACCTGGTTCTCCCTCAGTCTGGCTGGACCTCCACAGATTCTCTATCTCCCTTGCGTGTCCACCCTGTTTTGCAGTCTCCAGTTTCCCTTTTTCTCCTTGATTGAGGCAGGTGAGTGTGGGGCAGGCTTATCGCCTCCCTTGGATCACGGCACCGTCCGAGGTCATATCTACCCACTTTCTGAAGCACAAGTGGGTGGAAATCTCCTCAATGTTCTGGTGTAATGTGCAGAGACACTTTTGTTCAGTTATGAATGACCAATTAGTTGTAGATAAAAAGGGAGATAAAAAAGGAAGGACTCACACTGCTGTGTTGCTAACGGCACTTCTAAAATCCAAATGTTTATTTATCGTATTTTTTCCCACGTTTTTGAGAGCCCTTCTTTTGTCAGTTACTTGTGATCAATCATCTGTAGAAAAATAGTTGGATATTAAACTAAGCTCTGACTATTCCATGTTAATCACAGAAGAGTAAGTGTTAATTACAGAAAGTTTCTCTGCCAAAAATGAAAATCAATAATCTGGTTCCTGTTTTACCAAAGCACTAGTGGATGAGTTACTACAGGACATGTACTGTAATAACTCATCTCTTTTTATTGAATGTATCCTGAGCACCTACTCTGTGAAAAGCCCTGGGCTAGGCAGAGAGGGACGGGGAGGTGACATGGCTAGGAGCCCAGTCAGACATGGCATCAGCCTTTGGAGTTCACAGCTAGTGAGGAACAGATTTCTCCTTCCTGGCTGCAACTCTCAACTATAAAGTCCTACAGAGTTTCCCTACATCATTTGTTTGACATTCACTAATACAAGTAGAAAGCATGAAAAATTGGGTTACGTGATTTTTAGATTTAGATACAGATATAGATTATAGATTTAGAATGGGGCCCCCAAGCAATAGTGTTTGACCTACTTATACATCTTGAAGCATCATCTGAATCATCTTCATGGTCTTTGCTACCACCTTCCACTTCCTCTGCCGTGTTATCCACCGCAATTAACCAAGCTTTCGGGTGACTATAGGAGTTCAGGCCATCTTCCACTTATGTAACAGACTTAATTGTCAGCCTTTTGTAAATCAACCTTGGTACCACCTCCCTTCAGCATCTCAAGGTTTCCGACATTGTACATGACTTCTTCCCAAATCAGAGATCCTGTTAGATCCTAGACAGAATTTGATGACTGGAGACACCTTATACCTCATCAGCAGACTTAACACATTTGTGCTTTCAGGGATTTTTTTTATCCTAGAACAGCTGGCCACTGTAATGAAGAAAATCAAGAGATGGTTGTTCCTGTAATGCGTGTATGTGTGTATGTAATGTTTTGAATCATATAAGACCCAATTATGTCAGAAACCAAGATCTTTACTTTTAGGCTTTTATAGTTATGATTATTACCATAATCCAGAACCTATGGGCTATCTGAATTTTACAAAGAGTTTCTTAAGGTGGATGTTAGAATATTTTTAGTGGAAAGTTTCTAAGTCTTTGTTTTAGTTACCTGTTTGAGAGTAGTTGATGGTGTTTAGAAGGTGTTATCAACTTTATCTTTGATTTAGGGGTAAGGTACACATGTAGTTAGTTAGTTAAAAATTCTTTCTCCCGGGATTAAGGCCTTATGAGAATATTTATTATTTGGAAATAAGCTAGGTATGTCTTCGGTTCTCTTTTTATTGAGGATGCTTGATTTTTGGCAAATTAAACATATTCATAGCAACTTTGTTTACATGCGTTTTCATCATGTTGTAAATATTACGTGCAGGGGATTTACTTATAATTTAGGAAAGCAGTTATCAAGGAGGAGAGAGAATGTATTCCGATAAAGGAAAACAATAAATCAGATGATTAAATTGTAGTTCTAAAAGAATTCTCTGCTGCTCTGAAGTAGTTTTACCATATTAGGGCAGATCAGGAATACTCTGAGGAAAGCCAGGAAATATTTGATAGTTACATTGAGCAAATTTTTAAAAAATTCATTTTCTTAAGAAAGGGGAAGAATTTTTACAGAGATGATAAGATAACAATACAAGACTGTCCCTCTGGCCAAGCCCTTCTGAACACAAGAGAAAGCCATAGACACAGAGAACTACAACACAGGTACAATGTGCCGAGTGCCAAAACAGGGGTCCAGGCAGGTCCTGGGGGCGTTGAGAGAGGGAGGCTAATTCTCTGTAGATGCTCAGAAGACGTTTACTAAAATTCACTGCTTATCCTCAGGCAAAACTCTAAGAATTAGATATGGAGAATTTCTTTTGTGATGTGACAAGAAGGGCTTATTTATAACCACCTCAGGATTTTTCTGGTGAGAATCTGTTAACCCTTCTGTTGTCGATCTTTAGATTAACTAACTTAATCAGGCTTCAGTGGGAGAACTTTCACTGCCGTGGAACTCTTACAGACCTGTTCTGACTGGTTGAACTAAATTCTACAAGCTCTTCACTCTCGTTCACTTCTCTAATGCAGTCCCCAAAATTCAAACCCCAAATACTTTTCTATCTACAAAAACACAACCTCTTAGGTTCTTAAAATTAAACAAATTAGTCTGTCTAGCGTTTCTTAAACTACTAGAATTTGTAGTGTATGAATTTTAAGTTAGAATTTTTAAAATTTTGTATTTTCATTTCACTTTAGAGTTAATCAAATCATTTTGCCAATTATAAGAAAAAAAATGTTTATTTTTCAGTACAAATTCACAACTGAAAGATGCTTCCATGAGAGAATAAAACTTATTTCTTTAGTTTCTCAAGCTGGCATCTGGAGACCCCTGAAAATCTCCATATTTCTGGGGTTCCAAAGTAATTTTTTTTCAGCTAGTCTGCACATTACTCAAATTTGAGAAATACTGAGCTATTAGCTATTCCCTCAAAATTCTGTGTCATATTTTTCTTTTATAAATTGTGGTCATGGGTCTGGTAATCTAACATCCTTCCCATAGAATGGACAAGTATTAGTCTAACCACTGTCCTGTACTCCAACCTACTAGAAAGGTCACTTAGATATAATGTGAGAATTGCAACAGGCTCTTTTGATTGACATGATAGAGGCAGCATTCCCTAATGGAAGAGCTAGAAGTACTTTGAAGTAAGCTAGATCTTCTGGAAGTCCAGCACTCCTGGTTATGAGAACTTGGGCAGGTTAAGAGGCTGAGTTTTAATCCATCACATTGGGGCAGTAATGCCACCCTTGGAGGACTGTTATTAGGAATAGAGATAACCCATGTAAAGTGCTTAACGTGAGTATGTGGCACATGGAGGCAGTCAGTGGAAGGTAGGTGTTACTGTTGTGATTATAAGCAAATATTTACAAACTAGTTGTAATATTCTGATATAGTACTGTGGATTATAATTTTTAAGACATATATATAATTTCTATCTAATTTTGCCTGTTTGGAAGTATGCCTTATAGAGCAAGTTACTCCCAAACGTGGTGCAGATTTAAAACATAGATCATATCAATACAATTTTAGATGAATTAATGACAATACACCCCTAACATAGTATAAAGAAGGGGTCGGCACTTGGGGCATCTGTGCCTGACCTTTGAGGACAGTGCTAATTTTTAGTGGCTTTCACCCATGCTTACCCACAGCTGCTGAGGCCTCAACCTCTGTGTGAAATAGTCTTGAGCTTAGTGAGTGGACGGGTCCGCATAAGAAACAACCATTTTTCATGCCTTTGTGTTTTTTGAAATCTAATATTGAGGATGTTATTTCTGTTTTTTATTACCCTATATTTAAGAATCCTTTCAACATAAGGTCAGAAGACTAATATTTTTCTGCTTAACTATTGTTCTTCCATGTTAGGTCTGGTTTCCTAGAATCAGAGATTGAGATAAGGATTTTTGTGAAAATGGTGTGTTGAGGAGTGCTCTCCAGAGAAGGGAAAGGAGGCAAGCAGAATAAGAGAGGGAAAAATTGCTAGGTGAGGCTGTTGTTTGGCCTGGAAACCAGCTTCAGCCTGGTCTCACGGTTGTCGAAGGTTGGGGGTTGAGGGGAGCTCTGAGGCACAAAGGGAGCAGCGTTTTGTACCCCTGTATCAGTCAGTATTGCTCCTGGCCACCTCCTGGGAGAAGTGGTGCCGTAGCCTTCCAGCACGGGCAGCCCCATATCTGTGAGCCGTTAGCACCCATCACTGCAGTGACTAGGCGATGGGTGCGAGGCCCAGTGGAAGGAGCTTGGGCGAGGGACCAGTAGTAGCGTCTGTGTTCCTGCCAGTGGACAAAGCTGCCAGATCCCTTGTGTGGTCGTCTCTGCCTTGGTTGCTGGGAGATTCTAAACTAAGTTTCATATTTAATTGCTTTAGCAGCCTTCAACCAGGATGATTTAATAACATTATTTCTTTCGTCCTTGTCTTTGTAACTTTAGTTGTTCAACTTTATCATTGACTTTTGTATTTAATGTATCAGTAATTTTATTGTAAGTTGTCTCAAATTCTTTTTTGAGAGTGGGTGAGTGTAAAATGAAAATAAATATGTAAACTAAGAACCAGTTTTATAATTACAAAAGTACCAGGGTCATCCTCCTTAAAAGTCAAATAAAATAAATGCTGAATAAAAATGAGTGTTTACCCTTATAATCTAATTTAGTATAAGTTATGCTTTCATAACTACTCAAGAATGAAATAAGCAATAAATATTACAAAACCAGGGAAGGAAGACACAGAATTGCATTTGTGCAGATGACACTTTTATGTATGTATAAAGTACAATGAAATGAGCACAAATGTTACTGGAGGTAATGTAGAGACATGCAGCAGGTTCCGCAAAATCACAGGCTGTGATGTAAATCCTTAAAAGTCAATAAAGTCAGTATATGCCAAAGTCATGTAGCTAAAATATAGTGATAAAAGAAACGTAATGAGAAAGCATTGAATCCATGTCCAAAACTGAACTCACTTCTGTCTGCCTACCCCAGGCCTGCTGCTCCCCACGTATTCAGTTTGCTGACTGATGACATCTTCATCTGCCCAGGTCATCCAAGCCTAACCTGGGCTAACCTCATCTTAGTCCCCATGCCCCTTAGCTTTACCCTCACAACCCGTCACTAGTTACCAACTTCTAACATCACCTACATTTCTCTTAAAGCTATCCATTCTTATACCCAATTCTCCTGACTTAATGTAAGTTTTCATCATTTTTGCCAGAATTGCTAGGTGACTTCTTCAGTCACGTATGTATATAAATACACATTAACACACCTACACACGTATCTGCCGCATCATGAAATAAGCATGATGTTCTAGGGATTTTTTGGCATTTTGTTCTTTTGGTTTTTGTTTTGATAACTTTTTAATCAAAGAAAAATGAATATTTAAATATATTCAGATATATCAGGGTTTCTCAGCCTCATCACTATTGACATTTGGGGCCAGATAATTCTTTGTTGCTGCAACCCTCTTGGTGCATTGTAGGATATTTGACAGCATCCCTGGTCTCTGCCCACTAGATTTCAGCGCCACTACCCCAGCTGTGACAACCTAAAAGGTCTCCAGGCATTGCCAGGTGTCCTCGGCAGGCTACGCTGCTCCCAGTTGAAGACCACTGGAATAACTAAGAACTGTTGGGCAGCACTCTGCTGCTCCCCATGCCCCTGCTGCTCTGTGTGTCTCTCGCAGTGAATCCTCACAACAGCTCTGTGAATAGGCGCTTATTTATCCTCAATATCCCATGAGCAAACCCAGACTTAGATTAGGTAATGCGTACTGTGACACCTTGTGTCCTGGGGAACCTTGCACCCAGGTGGTTTGACTCTGGAGCAAGTTTCCCTCAGGTTGAATCCTCTCTCCCCACTTACTAGCTCTGTGACCTTGGGCAAATTAGGTCACTTGCTTAACTTTTCTCTGTCTCAAATTCCTGTAAGCTCCTGAGAATAGTATCTGTTCCCTAGAGTCCTCATGAGGTTTAAACCAGTCAGTGTATGCAAAGGATTGAGACAGGCCTGGCATGTCATAGTGAGCACTTGCAGTGACAAGTCACTCAATACAAAGGTAAGAAGATAGCTTCTCTCCCAGTCTAGTTGGAGATGCAATCACGTGAACTATCGTTTAAGTAGCGCATTCTCTGAGAGCACAGAGAAGGAGGCAGCAAGCTGCTTCAGGGAGTCAGGATTGCGTTTACGAAGGAGGTCCCGAGTGAACCTCAGAGGAGGAGGAGTAGGAGCTTGGGCAGCAGGGGTGAGTGTGGGAGGATTCTGGGAGGAGGCACGCAGTAGGGGTGAATCCTGGAGGGAGGGAGGCAGTTCACCATTTCATGGTCGCATTTCCAGAATGTGTAGAATTGGGCCTTTATTTTCTGTGAAGTGGCTGCTTTTCTGAGAGTTCAAAACATCCCTGTATCTATTTAGAAAGAAAATATTCCAGAACTAAATAAAAATTGTTTTTTGAAGTATGTATAGGGTTATATAGAATATATAAAGTAAACTTTTAGTATAGGACTATAGGATGCATAGACTGCAGGTAAAGCCAGTCTGTGCTTTAAAGAGAGCATAAATGGGAGAGAGCATATGGATCTCTCTAAAATGAGAGACCATAGGTGTCAAGGCAATCCTACCACATTAATTTGCATAAAAATATTCTTTTTATCTATAGAGTTATTTTTAATATGACATTTGTTCAGAAAATATTTTGACCACTCAAAAGGAATACATACCTTCAACAACGTGTGAACTTCCGTTTGAATGATTCCCTTGCTAACTCCCGTATGAAATAGTCTCTTTTCATTTTAGCTGTTCCATTAATAGCTAATGACATTGTTTCAGAAGAGCATGATGATCTACTGAGTAAAATTGGTATAAAATATTTTAGTCTCTACGTCTGTATGCACAGATGAAAATTACTTAGTCACATAAAACATATTCTTCCCACTTCTGAGCTATTAATGTACAAAGAAATGGTCTTTTTCCCCCTTTTACCATTGTATTGTAAATAATGAGTAAGCTTAATTAAAAAATTACTAGAAACAACAGCATGCAATATTTCCTTTGCACATTAAAAAATCCAATTTTTACTTTCTTGTTAAGATATTTGAATTAAATATCATAATTTAATTTATATTTCTAAAAGCATTCTTCATAGTTCTAAAGTTATTTTCACATCATTAACTAATTGAAGCAGCTCAATTATAAGAGAACAACAGTGTTTTTGTTAATGTGAATCAAATGAGAAAAAAATGACAATTTAAAAGTAACCTTTATCATCCAAATACTAATCAATGAGAGATTAAATGAGATGAGGGTGAATCTAAATTGTCGTAGGGTCAATGAACTTCATCTGGAGTATTCTCTTGAGCAGAAGAGGGCAGTTCTTCAGCATTTTAAAATAAGCAAACTTCTGTTGTTATCACTTAGCTTGTCTTTAATGCTTTAAAAGTCCTAGAGATCTGAGTTGGGGTTTGGTGTGGTTTTGCCTTGCTGTGGCAGCGTTTACCAGTTTCTTTTCTTTCGTTCTGCCTAATTTCTGGTTGTTGTATGATTGGCTCTCGCAGATGTAAGGTAGGTATTTTTTTAAACCGAAGAAAGAGACAGGGAGGCCAGACGAGATGGAGATGTGGGGCGGCTGGTTTGGCCTTATCTGAAAGATGTGGACAGCTCTTCTGTCCCTAACACGCCGTAACCCAGAAACCGTTTAGCGGTGGTGCACCCCAGCAGACAGCACAGGCGGACGGTCCCCTGTGTTAACACCAGGCCGAGGTGCTTTTTATACTTGGCAATTTAGTGCTTTCATGAAATCCAGTTAAGACCAATACTGAAGATGTATCAACAGGTTATCTTAAAAGGGAAAAAAAAAAAAATCCATCAATTGATTGCCTTATTAATATAATCAGAACCTCTTTTCAATTATAAACCTTTAGATAAACCATGAAAACAGTAATGGAAAAATAATCTTACAAGAGATAAAATTGTATGTGGTAATTTATTGGCATTTGGAATGCCCTTATTGTTTTTAAAGTGTTTTGCATTCTTTGTAGAGAGTTAACATAATTCTGATTTATTTTTTTTATCTGAAATAAAGGCAAAAGTCACAGCCGGCACCTAGAAGTTCCATATGCCTTACACAGATATTTACACATAATCCTTCAGGTTGTATGCTGAATTGCCCTCAGGCTGTGTGGTGGAGACATGCTGCTGCTTGGCTGGGTCGACCCAAGCTTCTGGATGCTTTTTTATCCAGGAAGTGCAGAAAATCATGCCAGAGATAAACAGCAGCATGGCGGAAATGAATCCGATGTAGACAGCTCCTCCAGGTTCATGTTTGTTGCTTTCCGGAACTGTCAGATCCAGAAAGTTTGCTATGATCTCCTTTGTGTACCACACTGTCGGTATTAAACCAGAGATCCCTGCAGACATGAAACAGACTCCTCCAGCCACAGAAGCATGACTCTTGGTTTCTCTGTCCCCTCCTAAGCGGGTGCATTTCATCCCCACTGTAGAAGTGCAGATCCCCAAAGCAGACAGGACACATGCCAGGACCATAGTGGCCCGCGCAGCCTGCACGTGGGTGGGGAGGGACAGAATGGAGTATTTCAGGGTGCAGCTGAACATCCCGGTGCTGTACCACGTGCAGTCCATCCACAGCCCTTGCAGCTGTACGATGGCTGTTATGATGCTGGAGCCCGCATCCACATTCACCTTCCAGTTGGGCAGCAGAGTGGCTGTGAGCACTCCAGAGACCCCAGATAAGGCCAGGAAGAAAGCAAAGAGCTGGAGACCCCCCGACTCCATGATGTTACCGTTATCTTTGTCTGCCTAGAAAATCCTGGTGCTTAATTATGGTGGCTCTTGGTCCAAGTTGTAGCTCCTTCTGTGCAGTAGAGAACCAAGTAACAAAGGCTGGGGAAAGAAGACAAAATCAGGATTGAAGGAAAGAAAGAATAAACAAAAGGCGTCCGTGTGCACCGGGAGCCAAGAACACATCTGAATAGGGCCCAGGGTGGATGAGGACACTGCAGCCCAGGAGGAAAGCTCACACCAGGCCCTCCGAGGGCACCCTTTCTGCTGAGTATTGTGGGTGGGTGGTGCTGGATACATGGCATAAAGGCCAGAACTGTCCACTGCGTTCTTCTTAAACTGTGCTGAAGTTGTCTGTAAAGTGGGCATGCACCTTGTTAGGAGATATAGCATTTCAAATTGCAGCCCTAGGATCTGATAAAGAATTTTAATAGCATTACAGGCTTTTAGAACTTATTTCTAATTCAAATACTCTAGGTAATAAGGAAGAAGGGTTTAAACCCACCTCTTAAAAATGATTTATAAATATATATTAGAAAAGTTTTAAGTATTCAAAAAATGATTTTATTTAAAAAATATCTATTAAGCAGCCACTGTATCCCAGGCACATGACCCAGGTGAACTGTTTAAGGAGGAGAGGAAAGTAATAGAAGGCCGAGTCACTGGCAGGATTATCCCTCATTTCCAGTTAGTAAACGTGCAAAATCCTTACCTAGGTTAGCAGTTGTGTCTCTTCAGGTGCAAAGTACTCAAAACTGCAACAATTAAGCCACTGTCTTTGCTTAAGAGAATGTGAGATCCTTTCTACTTGGGACCAGAATCGTTCCCTGACCCAGATGAAGTAGTCTGCCGCAGAACCGGTTACTCTGAACGGTCGGGAGCAGTGACATCAAATCATGAAAATACGGACCAGGAATAACCACATCGTTAGTTGTATGTGAAAGGATACCAAAAGTAGTGTGACTTTATTTTCTTTCTTTCTTTCTTTTCTTTGAGGAGGAAAAGATAGCACTTACTTTGTAGCTTGGCTGTGTCTTACTCTGGCAGTATTTGTTGCCTCCTTTGAGAGAAATATAGTGGTTTTCTGAGATACAGCAATACTGGCCTGTTTGGGTTTCTGAATTAATTTTTGAATGACGTATTTGAGTGGCTCTATCGTGATTCATTTGTATTTCACAAAAGGCAGTATGGGCTCTGAATCCAAAATACTTGGGTCAAATCTTGGCTTTCCAGAAGCTCTCTGTGCCTTAGTGTCCTCTGCTGGGAAATGAGGAGGATTGTTTGTGTTAATGCGTTTGAAGGGCTCAGAACAATATCCAACCCAAAGGAGTTACTCAATAAATTGTAATTGACATCATTATTAGTATTTTTATTTATTTTGTATCATGAGACAATTGATATTTAATGACATGGGATTTTTTTCTTTTTTCTCTTGCAAAAGGCTGATTTTATTTATTTTCATAGAATCTGATTGCTGAAAGAAACCGTAGCTATAATCTTGTGCGTCATCATTTTTTCAGATTAGGACATTTAGGTGTTAAATCACCCCGTGCCACACAGGTCTCTGACGGACTGGCAGTGTCCAGCTCATCCCCGTCTCTTCCCGCCTCCCTCCATCCTGCATTTTCCCCCTTTGCACAGTACTTTCTGGTGAAATCTTCCCCATGTGCTTCCGTGGGAAGTGGGGAAAATGCTACATCTGGGGGCCAAAAAGCACCATTAGCTATCAACTTCTCTCACTCCCTTTCCCACCAAGACAAAAACGACTCCAGAGGGTACTAATAGGACAAATGGCTTAGCTTCAGAGACTCCCAAGGAGCTTGATGCCTAGCTCTTGTGAAGTATCAGAGGTAATCCTGACCCATGCCTGTATTAAAATTACAAAATTCCACAGTTAACATTGACTTTCTAAGAAGTTAAATCTTGGGCTATCTGAATTCCATTGTTGAATTTTTGTTCATAGTCTTAAAGTGTAAATTTTACCATTCTGGAAGCGGATTTCCCTGAGATTTTAAATTCTTGAGTCAGACTTAGTATAAGCATCAGAGTGCTTAGGCTTTGCCTGCCATCCTGCAGTTCTTTTCTGTTTTCCAAATTTCTTTTCATATCTGAGATCAAAATAGAACAAAAGTTAACATTTCTAGGAACAAATGAAAGACATGTTTATAGTTTCATAATAGCTGTTTTCAGGTTTGGGTTTTAACATGTCAGGCTCCAGCCAGCTCGCTAAATTACTGCCTTCCAGACCCTTTTCATCTTAGGGATTCTTCAAGAGCTAGAGATTGCTGTTAACATTCCCGAAGAGCATCTCATTTCTTTATTTTTACTTTGGTTGAGTAACCTTTATGTGTTGATCAGTCTATGCTCAGCTTCCCAATTATAACTCTTTTCTTCCCATTAACCAGTACATTTTATAAATTTCAATGTAATTCAGACTTGCAGACAGCTTGTTCATCTTAATTAACAAGTACTGGCAGTGATAAATTACAGACAGCCCAAATCAGCGTAAACAATATGACATTGCATTCAGTCAGCATAGCGCTGGCTTGCTGCCGAATATTGGACTTTAAATGCTTTCTTCTGCATACAGAACTTATGCAGAAGGAATTTGTTCTCCAAAATGAAGGTCACTGTTCTGTTCCTTTTGTAAAAATATATTGGCATCTTAGCTACATTGCTATGAAATCCTTTTTGTTCCCTCTCCAGCCACAAGCATGACACAATTTGTGGCCTGTTTTCTCAGATTTCTGTCTCTTGGAGAATAAAGGCATACTTTGTTTCAGTGTTGGTGGTGGTACTGCTGGTAGAGAAATACTGTGAAAGTAAGCAAACCAAAGGGGTCGCACGTCTCAGCTTAGCTCTAAATAGAGAACCCCTCTCACGGTTCTGAAACACGTTGCATACAGAACAGAACCTTTGAATGTTAAAGTTATGAACCATTTGCCAACAGAAAGTCTGTGGTGGATTTCAGTAAAATGTAAAGTCAGTTTTCCAGACAAGGTATATTTGTATCACAAGGAATATTTAAAAACAGATGTACAACTTATAATTCAAACTAAATAACACTTGAAGATATATTTAGGTCTCAGAGCATTAGAAAAGCTTCTCATTTTCCATACCTTTGGTTGCTAGCCTTCAGTGTCTTAACTCCCCTCTGTCAGTTGTCTTCCGATGAACCCCAATGAGGTATGATGAAGAGGAACCACATGCATGAGGCTCATTTCACAGCCTCTGAGTATTAGTGAGTTAACTTGCAAATAGCAAATAAAGAGCAACATAGAAATCTGAGAGGTAAAAACTGCTGATGGTGCCAGAAGATAAATACCAGGTTCTCCATCTCATTTTTTGAACTGTGGGAGAATTAAGAAAGGAGAGGCGGGCAAGGGAGGGAGTTGTTGTTACAACAGGATTTGTCGAAACCTGAAAGCTGAAAATGCTTTTGTGTCCCCATATACAGAGGAGGAAGTATTTGCGTGCTCACAAAAGGGCTTTCTTTTCTTTTAATATTATGTTGTAGTCTATAGTTATAATTTATTTTTGAATTTTTATCTGTGTTGGAAGATACAGTTTATTATTTTATGTCCCCAATTAAATTGAAGAATATAGTATTTTTAACTAAGTTGTGCTTTGCAAATGACAGTTAAGACCATCTTTTGTTGTGGTGCTTGTGATTTGCCTGAAATCAGGATTCACAAAATTGGTAAGCTTCAAAATAAACAATCAAAAGATAGTTTTTAAAATATGTATAAAGTAAAAGAAGAAAGAAAACCCAGCAACAATGGTTGACTAGAATCTGATCAGTAAACCTACAAGTATTCTTTTGGAGTGTCCTGAATTTTCTTCTGCTCTTCCCTCCAATGAGAAAGTTTTCTGGAGTATAACTTAATAAATTAGAGCTTTTGGAAAATGTTGTGAGGAAATTACACCAAAATGATGTGATGGAACACGTTAGATGAAATAGTGAAGTCAGACGCTGAGGTTCCAGAGCACAAAGATACCGACTCCCTCACCTCCGTTTGCTTTGGGTTCTGGTTTTCCTTCCTCAGTAACTTGAATTCTACACACTGTAAATTGACAGTCACTCTTGAGAAGGAAAATAAATTTTTGATTAGATTTTTAAAATTTTATAACTGTTAGATGTTAGCCATTTCTTTAAAAGCAGTGAATAATAAAATGCATGTTTCAATTATCTAGATTTTTCTCGATTTTTTTGGTTGGTTTGTTTTAATCTTTTCTAAGTCTGGCATTTAGCAAGATACTGTTTTCTTCTCTTAGAAATCTTAATGCCTGTGGATTTATTTTTCAGCCATAGTGTTAGAGTTTTGATATATAAACCTTTTTTATTTCATGGAAATAGATAAACAGTTCTTTGTATAAACACTGAGTGAAGCAGAGTGGAGTTTCAGGTGCTGACAGGCCCGGCGCTGTTCCTGATGCTCTAGCAGAAGTCCGGCAGCCCCCTGCTGTGTGTGGGCCTGTTGTGCTCCTTGCTGTGGTCATTGGTGCGGACTCACCTGTGCTGAGCTGACTGATGGCCTCTGGAGGGCCAACCTGCTGCCAGCTCTGACCTCGAGCATAATACAGCTTCCTGAGGGTAAATGGGTTAAGCATGCTTTCATGTACATTTATTTCTATTTTCAAAACATTGTTGATGATGATTCTGCCTTGATGAGAACATTTATCCTATAAAATGTTAACTGCGTGTTTTAAAAAGGCAAACTTCTGAAATGCAAATAACTTTCAACTACAGACCTTTAATCAAGGCAGAATTTCTTATATAAAAAAAGGAGTTGGAAAAGTGGAGAGGTACTGAGAAATACAATTCATCGACATTATCATCTACTTCCAGCGTGGACACTAAAGAGAATGAAGTCTTTTTACGTCCAGATACTCCGCTAGATCTCCCTTGTCCTAGTTTATCTTTCCTTAGTCTGTGTCTCTTCCCTGGCCCTCTCCCCTCAACACCCCAGTTGTATATCCACGTGCCAATGTGACATCACTAAAGGACACTTCAGACCCATCATGGACAGAGCTCAACTCCTGACCTCCCCACAGCACGTCTTCCCAGCTTGCCCACGTCCATTCATGGCAAACGCATCCTTCCATTGGGCAGGCCCCGGATCTTAAAAGCATCCTTGACTCCAGGCCCAACATCCATTCAGTCAACAAATGGTTTTGTTTCTAAACTTCAAAGTAGATCGAGAATTCTACCATCTCTGTGCCCCTCCATTGCTGACTCTCTAGCTTAAGACCTCTGGAGTGTACACCTCACAAGGGCAGGGATTTCTGTGTCTCGTTCATTCCTGATTCTCCTGTGCCAGGAAGGCTGCCCAGCTTACAGTAGGGGTGCAGTAAGTACTTGTTGAATGAATGAACTCAGAAACTGATTTTGAGTATAAAAATAACATTAATTAAACTATACGTTATCTTTGCATGATTGACAGTATGATTTTGTCCTTTCTAAATGAGACTGCAATTTTAAGTAATTTTGTTGCTCTTCAGTTTTGTAATCTTGGCATAACAAATAGTATCTGCTATTTATAAACTGCTTCCTGTATGCTAGGTACTGTTCAAGGCACTGTAGTATTTCATTCTCAAGACAAGCCTGTGAGATCACAGGCATCCTCATTTTACAGGTGAGAAACCTAAGCTACAGGGAAATGAAGTCACTTGACTGAAGTGAGCAAGCAGCAGGCATGCGCTTCCGGCCCGTCTACACTCGCAGCCCTGCCCTGCCTGCAGTCAGGACGGACACATTGCGGAGGCTCATTATAGTGAGTCTCTGGTAGTCTGGACGAGCTGTGGAGACGCATTAACCCTGACCTCTCTGAACCCTACGTACGAACGTGTGCTTCCCATGCACGCAGAGTCCGTGAGTGACTGCGGAGGAGCTGGCCAGCGACTCAGCAGTCCGTCCATTTTCTTCTATAAAATGTTTTCATTTATCTACTTTTAAGAAAAAATTATATGTGATTTCCTTATTGTGTTTGTTTTTCTTAGTGGTGATAATGTGGATATTCAGATGAGCTTTTCTTTCTGAAAAAACAGGTAATTTAACTGAGTATTTTAGAAATAATAATAACCCCGTACCTTTGTGAGTCGTTGTCCAGACCTGTGTTTCTCAGCCCCTCTCTCACTTAGCTCTCACTTAAGCATCTTCTTGCTTTAGAAAAGCCCTCAGGCCCGGGCCCAGCCTGTGGCTCCTGTGTCATTGGTCTAGGAAGATGCCCAGTCATTGTATGTTTAAAATGCTGCCCACTTAATTCCAGGGAAAAGTTGGGGTTCTGGTTTTAAAAAACAACAGTGTATTTTCCTGTTTGCTTTCTGTTCAAATTTGAAAATAAAGGAAATTCCAAGTAAGAGAAAATAGTTAGCTGTTCCGGTCCCACAAATTTAAAGTGATTGATTTAATCTTAAAGTAATGTTTTTCTTCTGACATAATCTTAGGAAATTAAAAGTACCAGCTCAAAGCCTGATCAGTTCATTATTTTCCTCCATCTTTATGATCATTTTGCTTTTAAAATAATGCTTTAGGCTGGTCTGAAGACTTTTTTAACTTTTAAAATTGGTAGTTTGTAGATTAGTTGACTATAGTGAGGCCTCTGGTAAAAACGAAGATGAATATTCTTTGGTTTATGTGTGTTCTCAGGTGTCTAATAAGGCCATCCCAGTTCTGTTGATGTTTATAGCAAACTGGGTGTGTGTTTCTGTGTTTATCTATTATTACCGTACTTTTACAGCATTTTGTGACTCCTTTTTGTCCTCATGAGAGAGGATCTGGAGGATGTGTTTTCTACGTCTTCATTGCGTTATTTGAGAGCATTAAGACTGTCTTTCGATTTTGCAGTGGCATTTGCCAATCAACCTAGTTTTGTTTTGTTTTTTCCCCTAAAGATTGGCACCTGAGCTAACATCTGTTGCCAGTCTTCTTTTGTTTCCTCCTCCTTCTTCTCCCCAAAGCCCCCCAGTACATAGTTGTATAATCTAGTTGTAGGTCCTTCTGGTTGTGCTCCTGATGAGCGGTGTCACGTCCATGCCCAGGATCCGAAATGGTGAAACCCTGGGCTGCGAAAGTAGAGCGCACGAACTTAACCACTTGACCGCATGGCCGGCCCCTAGTTTTTTTTTTTCAATCTCATAAATAGTATAAATATGTATTTGTTGTGAACTTACCATTGCATTCTCTTTGCACATTATTTTGAAGAGCAGGACATTTTTTTAAAACATCCTCCTTTACTGGCAGCATCTGAGCTTGTGGGCTGAGAGTGCCTTCTTTAGGCCTGGCCCTCAGCTCACTGCCTCTCCTCCTCTTCCCTTCCTCCTGTCAGCTTTGCTTCCCTGGGACTCTCTTCTGCTCACCTGGGCCTCCTGCCTCTCAGTCCCAGCACACACTCAGGCTCCTGGAAGAGTTCATGTGGACTTTGTGATCTTGCCGAATTGGAGAGCTTGTGTCAGTTTTAATAATTTCTTTTATTTAGTTGTGTATCTCTGGTGACACATGGGGGGACCGTGAGGCCCCTGAGACCTCCATGAGTTAAACTAGTAAAATCTGCATGGAAAGATGAGATCCAGCAGCTGTAGAACTCCCCTTTAAGAAGACAGAGTGTCTTTCAGGTCAGAAACAGAAACAGGACAGCATGGACACATTTAAAGAAAATCGCAGCAAAAGGAGGGCTGGTCTGGGTACTGAAAACACGTAGGCCAGGAGGGTCAGCACCCAGTACCTGTTCCCCTGAGCGGTCAGCGCTCAGATTTGGGCCCATTTACAGCCGTCAGTCCAGGTATACTGGCTCCCACTCCGTATCGCTGCACAGTCTGCTAATCCTCATAGAGCTCACACTCGTAGGTCGTTTTTACAGGAAGGGCGTTTACTGACCAGGCAACTTGAGTAGAGCATCTAGTCTCTGGCAGCTATGGCTCATTCTGAATTAATATATTTGCATCCATGTTCATTTATCTGTTAATAATAGTAATAATAGTATTTTCTATGACAGCAGCGTTCATTGAGTGCCCCGTGAGTTTGCTTAGATTGAAGCCATCCCTGACAAACGGGTTAATTCTGAGGCACCAGAGTTTCTCTGAACCCTCAAAACTGGAGACCAGGCCCTGGCAGTTGCCCAGCGTGCTGCCCCCTGCTGGCCCCTGACAAGACAGCCCTGAGGCAGCCTCCAGCAGCTCCTGCCACCTGCACGACTGCAGGGGGAGCAGGGCCCTCGAGGTGCTGCTGTTTCACAGACACCGAAGTCAGAGTTTGTTGGAAAGGTCCTGGTGTTGGAAGGGTGTTTCCCTCGTGGTTATCCAGAAACTCCAGGTTGAATGTAACAGAAAATCCTAATCCAGTGTTTGTTAGTTCTTGTCCTTCTTGCGCTTTGTTTAGAATTAAGTGTTTGCTTTCTGACATTGTTTCCTTTCTTGGGACCGACAGCTTACATGCATGCATATATTTACATACATAATTCACTCAGGAAAAAGCCCCTTCTCTCCATCGCCTCCCCTCAGCCTGGGCTCCTCTCAGGCTTATTTCTTATCAAGCTCCCGGCTCACTCTGCCGTTCTCTTACATGCTTATGCTCTGAGAGGAGACACTATGTGACTGTAAAATCTGTTCTTTTTTTATTATTGCAGTCAGGAAAAGAGAAAAGCCTTTCAAAGATCTATAGGAGGGGAAAAAAAGGTAGGGTGGAACTTCTGCAGAAATTAATGTTACAATAACAAACACAAATTGTAAACTTTAGAGAAAGAAATGCAAGTTCTAGCATTGTGTCAGTCTTTGTTGAATACATTCGTTTGAAATACAGGAACGTTGTTGGAGACTGTGAGTTTTAAGGTTTTACAGTGGAAATTCTGTCCTTAAAGTGGGCTTGGGACAAGGATTACAGGCAGACTGAACCAATTCTAGGAAATGTGACCTCATTCATATTTGTAAATACTGTTTTTCTACAAAGTGCGTAATTCTAGTGTCATAGGCGTTGATGACTTGCAGCTCTGTTACCCTTGTCCGGGGAGGTTGTAACTGCAGGGCCTGTGACATTCTCATTGTCATTAGCTTGGTGTAGGCACCTGCAGAGGAAGTAGACACTGGTGGGTGGAGGAGCCAAGCATCCCCCAGCGTGCTCACCTTCATTTCACCTGACCCTGAACGTGGCTCTCCCAGACCTGAGCCATGTTCCATCCTGTGGTGCCTACCACTTCAGAACCAGCCAGACCCTTCCCGTTCCCGGCTACACAAGTCTGTCTGAGACGATACCACCTTGAACTTTGAATCCTTCTGGTACTGTTCTTGAGGGCTTATTGATGATTCCCTGTAGTGATTCTTTTTTTTATTTATTTTACTTATTTATTAATTTTTTTTTTTGAGGAAGATTAGCCCTGAGCTAACATCTGCTTCCCATCCTCCTCTTTTTGCTGAGGAAGACTGGCCCTGAGCTAACGTCCGTGCCCATCTTCCTCTACTTTATATGTGGGCCGCCTACCACAGCATGGCTTGCCAAGCGGCACCATGTCCGCACCCGGGATCCAAACCAGCAAAGCGCAGGCCGCTGAAGCAGAACGTGTGCACCTAACCACTGTGCCACTGGGCCGGCCCCCGGTAGTGATTCTTTTTTCTCACCATTCCTTCTGTCATATCCCAGTTAGGACATATCTCAGTTGATTAGACTGTAAGTTCCTAATCATTTTCTTTTCCACTGGCTTGTCCTTTATGATCTTGAACCACATGGGAGGTTGAAGACCTGTCTTAGATTATGGCATATATTGTTTCTCTACCTTTTTTGTGTGGTAGTTATTTAGCTCTTTGGCACGTTCATGATCATCTCAAAGTCAGGAACTGGGCCATACATCCTTCAGTGTTTGCTGTATCATGTTGATTCGAGATCTGAATTGGCAATATCTAAGATTTAAGATTTAATGGCTTCTTATCCCAGGTCTTTTATGAGTCCAAAGTGTTGCTCTGAGCTCATAACCAGTCACGTCCGAGACACCCTGGCCTAGAAAATGAGACATCTGTCTCCAGCCTGTTGTAACCAAGGCAGCTAATGTTGAAAAACATAATCTCAGCTTCGTGTAGCCTTGATGTAGTGGAGTCGAGAGGCAAATATTTAAG